>NC_132923.1:19843176-22802277 GCF_047675955.1 Chlorocebus sabaeus
AAGAAGAAAAGAGAGAAGAATCAAATCGACGCAATTAAAAATGATAAAGGGGATATCACCACCGACCCCACAGAAATACAAACTACCATCAGAGAATACTATAAACACCTCTACGCAAATAAACTGGAAAATCTAGAAGAAATGGATAATTTCCTGGACACTTACACTCTTCCAAGACTAAACCAGGAAGAAGTTGAATCCCTGAATAGACCAATAGTAGGCTCTGAAATTGAGGCAATAATTAATAGCCTACCAACCAAAAAAAGTCCAGGACCAGATGGATTCACAGCTGAATTCTACCAGAGGTACAAGGAGGAGCTGGTACCATTCCTTCTGAAACTATTCCAATCAATAGAAAAAGAGGGAATCCTCCCTAACTCATTTTATGAGGCCAACATCATCCTGATACCAAAGCCTGGCAGAGACACAACAAAAAAAGAGAATTTTAGACCAATATCCCTGATGAACAATGATGCAAAAATCCTCAATAAAATACTGGCAAACCGGATTCAGCAGCACATCAAAAAGCTTATCCACCATGATCAAGTGGGCTTCATCCCTGGGATGCAAGGCTGGTTCAACATTCGCAAATCAATAAACATAATCCAGCATATAAACAGAACCAAAGACAAGAACCACATCATTATCTCAATAGATGCAGAAAAGGCTTTTGACAAAATTCAACAGCCCTTCATGCTAAAAACGCTCAATAAATTCGGTATTGATGGAACGTACCTCAAAATCATAAGAGCTATTCATGACAAACCCACAGCCAATAGCATACTGAATGGGCAAAAACTGGAAAAATTCCCTTTGAAAACTGGCACAAGACAGGGATGCCCTCTCTCACCACTCCTATTCAACATAGTGTTGGAAGTTCTGGCTAGGGCAATCAGGCAAGAGAAAGAAATCAAGGGGATTCAGTTAGGAAAAGAAGAAGTCAAATTGTCCCTGTTTGCAGACGACATGATTGTATATTTAGAAAACCCCATTGTCTCAGCCCAAAATCTCCTTAAGCTGATCAGCAACTTCAGCAAAGTCTCAGGATACAAAATTAATGTGCAAAAATCACAAGCATTCTTATACACCAGTGACAGTCAAACAGAGAGCCAAATCAGGAATGAACTTCCATTCACAATTGCTTCAAAGAGAATAAAATACCTAGGAATCCAACTTACAAGGGATGTAAAGGACCTCTTCAAGGAGAACTACAAACCACTGCTCAGTGAAATCAAAGAGGACACAAACAAATGGAAGAACATACCATGCTCATGGATAGGAAGAATCAATATCGTGAAAATGGCCATACTGCCCAAGGTAATTTATAGATTCAATGCCATCCCCATCAAGCTACCAATGAGCTTCTTCACAGAATTGGAAAAAACTGCTTTAAAGTTCATATGGAACCAAAAAAGAGCCCGCATCTCCAAGACAATCCTAAGTCAAAAGAACAAAGCTGGAGGCATCACGCTACCTGACTTCAAACTATACTACAAGGCTACAGTAACCAAAACAGCATGGTACTGGTACCAAAACAGAGATATAGACCAATGGAACAGAACAGAGTCCTCAGAAATAATACCACACATCTACAGCCATCTGATCTTTGACAAACCTGAGAGAAACAAGAAATGGGGAAAGGATTCCCTATTTAATAAACGGTGCTGGGAAAACTGGCTAGCTGTAAGTAGAAAGCTGAAACTGGATCCTTTCCTTACTCCTTATACGAAAATTAATTCAAGATGGATTAGAGACTTAAATGTTAGACCTAATACCATAAAAATCCTAGAGGAAAACCTAGGTAGTACCATTCAGGACATAGGCATGGGCAAAGACTTCATGTCTAAAACACCAAAAGCAACGGCAACAAAAGCCAAAATTGACAAATGGGATCTCATCAAACTAAAGAGCTTCTGCACAGCAAAAGAAACTACCATCAGAGTGAGCAGGCAACCTACAGAATGGGAGAAAATTTTTGCAATCTACTCATCTGACAAAGGGCTAATATCCAGAACCTACAAAGAACTCAAACAAATTTACAAGAAAAAAACAAACAACCCCATCCAAAAGTGGGCAAAGGATATGAACAGACATTTCTCAAAAGAAGACATTCATACAGCCAACAGACACATGAAAAAATGCTCATCATCACTGGCCATCAGAGAAATGCAAATCAAAACCACAATGAGATACCATCTCACACCAGTTAGAATGGCGATCATTCAAAAGTCAGGAAACAACAGGTGCTGGAGAGGATGTGGAGAAATAGGAACACTTTTACACTGTTGGTGGGATTGTAAACTAGTTCAACCATTATGGAAAACAGTATGGCGATTCCTCAAGGATCTAGAACTAGATGTACCATATGACCCAGCCATCCCATTACTGGGTATATACCCAAAGGATTATAAATTATGCTGCTATAAGGACACATGCACACGTATGTTTATTGCAGCACTATTCACAATAGCAAAGACTTGGAATCAACCCAAATGTCCATCAGTGACAGATTGGATTAAGAAAATGTGGCACATATACACCATGGAATACTATGCAGCCATAAAAAAGGATGAGTTTGTGTCCTTTGTAGGGACATGGATGCAGCTGGAAACCATCATTCTTAGCAAACTATCACAAGAACAGAAAACCAAACACCGCATGTTCTCACTCGTAGGTGGGAACTGAACAATGAGATCACTTGGACTCGGGAAGGGGAACATCACACACCGGGGCCTATCATGGGGAGGGGGGAGGGGGGAGGGATTGCAATGGGAGTTATACCTGATGTAAATGACGAGTTGATGGGTGCAGCACACCAACATGGCACAAGTATACATATGTAGCAAACCTGCACGTTGTGCACATGTACCCTACAACTTGAAGTTTAATAATAATAAATAAATTAAAAAAAAAAAAAACTTCCAATTAAAATTATTAATTAATTTATTTGCTACGAAGTTCTATCGAATGCCTTATTTTTTTTGTTGCAATATTGTCAGGTGCATATGTGTTTGCTCTACTATTCTTTCAACAAGTGTGGTTTCCTTTTTTGTCCTTTGAATTTTTCTATTAGATATTGAGATTGTTGCTTCAGCTTTCTTTTTGGATCTTATTTGCTTTATTTTCAACCTTTTTGTATTCTTTGTTGTAAAGTTGTCTTCTGTAAACAATACATTGTTGGATCTTTCAAAATGTTCAATTTGAGATGCTCTCTTTTGATTGGTTGTTTAACCTGTTTACATTTCTTATAATCACTTTATATTATTACTTATTTCTTCCATTTTATTTCGTGTTTTTCATTACTGATACCTTTTTTTTCTTTTCTAATTTTACTCTTCACTGAGTAGATACAATTTTCTTTTGCTGGTTTAAAAGAACATATTCCATTTTTGTTGTTATGGTGGTTACTCTTAAGATACACATTTGTTTATTTATTCATCCTGACTTACTAAACGTATAAATACCTATTTCTTTCCTCCAATAAGGCAAGTAGTTTAGCATGTTCTCTTATGTCTTTGGACTCTTCTTTCTCTCTCCCCCACCAATACATATAACAACAACAACAACAGCAGCACACACAACTGATATGGTCTAGATAGAATTTTAGTTCTGGGTTTTTATGAATATGGTTTTCAATTTGTGTTTTCATCAGTCTTTGATGTTTTAAGATAACAATTAATTTGCTAAATTATTGAATCACCCTAACTTCACATTTCTATACAACATCTGTTGTATTTATTTTCCTCTAATTTGAATATTTCTTCCAAGGGTTTTTCAAAGTGAGTCTTTGTATGACATAGTTTCTGAGATTTTGTATACCAGAAACTATGGTTGTTATGCCCAGAATTTTTAAATTATATCTTCATGTTTCATTATCAATTTGTCTGTATGTAAAATTCAGTGTCCAGTAGACCCTTGGAAAACTTGAGTGTGAACTGCAGGGGTCCACTTACATGCAGATTTTTTTCAACCAAATTAGATAAAAAATAGAGTATTTGCAGGATGTGAAACCCACATCTACAGAGAGCCGGCTTTTCACATACATGGGTGGGTTCTGCAGGGCCAACTGCAGGACTTGAGCATGTGCAGATGTGGATATACATGGGGTTTCTGGAATCAATCTCCCACATAAACCTAGGGATGACTGCATAACACTTTAAAAATACTACTTCTTTGTCTTGTTGTGTCCGGTGTTGTTACTCAGAGGTCTCATGTCAATCCAGTGCTTGTTCTTTTGTATGTTTTTTCTCTCTGAAAACATTCTGAAAATTTCTTGCTGTCTTTGATGATTCTAATTCACAGTAAAATGTTGGGGTTTGCTCTCTCTCTCTTTGGCTCTATATCATAGGCTCAATTTTCAACTTTATGTTTTTCTCCCTATGAAACCTCTATTATCTGAATGCTGCTATTTTTATCCTTCATATCCCTATTGTTCCTTTTCTTTTTTAAAAAAAAAAAAAAACTCTTTTACTTTCCCCTGCATTCTTGCATAGGTCTTTGCAATGATCTTGCAGGTTCCTAATTCAGTCCTTAGCTGTATCTATCCTGCTTCATACTTCAGCTATTGCGCCTTTTGTTTCAACAGTTATATTTTTCATATCTGATATTTCCTCTTGGTTGTTCTTGCATCATATTGCTAACATCCTCCCTGATCAAGTTTTTGACAAGTCAATGAACCAGTTGTACTGGTGGTACCTTCCTCCAAAACTGTAAATACAGAACTATAGTAGAGAAAAGCTACAAAAGAGAAATAATCATGTACATGGTAAACTAACACATAATTGAGAATCCTCTGAGAAGACTGAAGGCTCTTTTGAACCACAATGTGAGCAAGCACATGTTGGGGGATGGGTGTCTGCAAACCGGGGTGGAGAAGGGCAGGCCAGGGGAAAGCTGGTAAACTCTTTCTTTGTTTACCCCCTTCCTGCCTCATCACCCCAGCAATCATCAGCAACAGTGTAGTTGGCCCAGTGGTGGAAAAGGGGATATGAGAAGAGGTAATCTGATGGCAGAGCAAAAAGAAAGAAAAGGAAAAGTCAATGCAGCCGATTCTCACTGTTCATGGTAGTTATGCTGTGTAAAGTTATTGCAAACACTGACTAAGCAAACTGAAACATTGCTCCCAGGGGAAATATAGGGTTAGATTCCTGTGAGCCTTACCACTGAGTGAGTAAACAGTGAGTCAACTGATCAATACAAAACCTAATTTTATGTGTGTTTCTGTTTAAAGACATCTTATTTGAGATATATTTTTGATTCATTAACATTGAACTCATGGCCAACAGCACTATGACTCATGCCTCAGAAAAGCTTGTAGAATACATGTTTTCTCTATAAGCCACACGCATAGTTGATAGTTTGCCTAGAACACTAAGCTGAAAATTCCCCAGAATTTGAAAGCATCGCTTTGGTGTCTTCTAGCTTCCAGTATAGCTGTTGAGAAATCCAGTGCTATTCTAATTCTTTCTAATTCTTGATACTAGGTGTAGTGTCTCTCTCTGTCTCTCCACTGCCTTTTCTCTTCTTCTTTCCCCTTACCCCTTTTCCTCTCTCCCCTTCTAATCTTTGTCCCAGTGTTCTGAAGTTTTACAATTATATATCTTGGTGTTAATACATTTTCTTTCATGGTGCTAGGTCCTTGGTAAGCACTTTAAAAAAATAGACTAGTTTTCGGAACAGTTTTAGATTTACAGCATAATTCGGAGGAAGTTATAGAAATTTCCCATATCCCCCCTGCATTCCCCCACACACATAGCCTTCCCCATTATCAACATCCCCAACCAAGACTGGTACATTTTTTAACAATCAATGAGTCTACATTGACAAATCAGTATCATCTAAAGCCCAGAGTTTACAATAGGGTTCACTCTTGACATACGTTCTGAGTTTGAACAAATGTGTAAGGCCAAGTATCCACCATTATAGTAGTAATCAAAGTATTCTCAAATCTCTGAAAAGTATCTGTCTCATGCTATGTATCCCTTCCTGCCATCTGACACCTGGCGACCACTGATCTTTTTACCATTGCCTCAGTTTTGCCTTTTCCGGAGTGTCATATAGTTGGAATCATATGGTATGTGTAGACTTTTTAGATTGGCTCCTTTCACTTAGTAATATGCATCTAAGTTTCTTCTGTGTCTTTTCATGGCCTGACAGATAACTTTTTTTTTTTTTTTTTTTTTTTGAGATGGAGTCTCACCCTGTCATCCAGGCTAGAGTGCAGTAGTGCAATCTCAGCTCACTGCAACCTCCACCTCCTGGGCTCAAATGATTCTCCTGCCTCAGCCTCCCAAGTAGCTGGGACTACAGGTGTGTGCCACCATTCCTGGCTAATTTTTGTATTTTTAGGAGACAGAGGGTTTCACCATGTTGGCTAGGCTGGTCTTGAACTCCTGACCTCAAGTGATCCACCACGCCTGGCCGATAGCTAACTTCTTTAGCACTGACTAATATTTTGTTGTCTGGATGTACCACAGTTTATTTACCCATTCACTTACTGAAGGACACCTTGGTTGCTTCCAAGTGGTGTCATTATAAATGGAGCTGCTCTGGGCATGTGTGTGCAGGCTTTTGTATGAATAAGTTTTCAACTTCTTTCAGTAAATACCAAGGAATATGACTGCTGGATTGCAAGGGGGAAGTATGTACGGTTATATAAGACACTACCAAACTGTCTTTAAAAGTGACTGTACCATTTGCATTCCCACCAGCAATGTTTGAGAGTTCCTGTTGCTCCACATCCTCACTGGCATTTAGTGTTATCAGCATTCTAGACTTTGGCCATTCTAATAGGTATGTAGTAGTATTCTCATTGTTGTTTTAATTTGCATTTTTCCTGATGACATATGTATAGAGCATCTCTTCATGTGCTTAGGTGTTTGCCATCTGTATATCTCCTTTGGTGAGGTGTCTGTTAAGATCTTTGGTCGTTTTTAATCTGGTTGCTTGTTTACTTATTGTTGAGTATTAAGAGTTTTTTGTATATTTTGAATAATAATCCTTTAACTGGCATGTCTTTTGCAAATAATTTCTCATAGTCTGTGGCTTGTCTTTTCATTCTCTTGACTGTCTTTCACAGAGCAAAAACTATTAATTTAATTTAATTTTATTTATTTTTCAGATACGGTCTTGCTCTGTGGCCCAGGTTGGAGTGCAGTGGCATGATCCAGCTCATGACAACCTCTGCCTCCCTGAGGTGGTCCTCCTACCACAGCCTCCTTAGTAGCTGGGACTACAGGTGTGTGCCACCCTGCTGGGCTAGTTTTTTAAGAAAATTTTTATAGAAACATGGTCTCACTATATTGCCCAGGCTGGTATCAAACTCCTGGGCTCAAGCAGTCTTCCCGCTTTGACCTCCCAAAGTGCTGGGATTACAGGTGTGATCCAATAAACCTACCCAAGAAAATTTTAACCTTAATGAACTCCAGCTTATTACTTTTTTCTTTCATGGATCTTGCCTTTGATGTTGCATCTAAAGAGTCACTGCCAAGACCAAGGTCCTCCAGATGTTCTCCAGTTATCTTCTAGGCATTTTATAGTTTTGCATCTAATATTTATGTCCGGAGATGTTCTTCGCGAGTCACAGTGATTTCCCGCTTCACCTGTGCTTGGAGGGAACCGGCGCTTTTCCCGTGACCCGGCTGGCAGCTCAGAGCCAGAGCTTTCACCTCCTTACCGTGCGCTGGGACCGCCCTGAGGCCCCCTGTCAACCTGGAGCTCCAACCTCCTCCATCTACCTGTCCACATCTTACTGCTTTCACCTCCACAATGTAGCTTTGAGGAACTTTGCCAAACACTTGTTTCTTCACTAATCTCATGATGAGAGGGAGCCCGCTGAGAAACTGATGAAGCTGCAGAAACAACGAGGGGGCGGAGTCTTCCTTCAGGAGTCAATACACCAGGCGGAGAGCCGACTGAATGCGATGGAGTGTGCCTTACACTTGGAAAACACGTAAATCGGTCACTACTGAAACTGCATAAAAACGACCCCCGCTTCTGTCACCTCATTGAGACACATTACCTGAATGAACCGGAGAAATCCATCAAAGAATTGGGTGACCACGTGACCAACTTGTGCAGGACGACAGCTGGGAATCTAGCCTGGCAGCAGTCTCTGGGAGAGAGGGATAAGGACAGCTAAGCCTTAGGCTCATTTCCTGTAGCCACGGGGTGACCTTTCTGGACCAAAGCAGTGCCTGCACGTTGGGGTTTCCTTTACCTTTTCTGTAAGTTATACCAAAATATCCACTTAAGTTCTTTGATTTGTACCATTCCTTAAAATAAATAAATTTGGTACCCCGCCACCAAATTTAGGCCTGTAATTAAATTGAGTTGATTTTCATGAAGGCTGTTAAATCTGTGTCTAGATTCGTTTTTCTCTTTGTGTATGTGGGTGTCCAGTTGTTCCAGCATTATTTGTTGAAGAGACCATTCTTTCTCCATTGTATGGCCTTTACTCCTCTGTCAAATCAGGGGTATCCAATCCTTTGGCTTCCCTGGGCCACATTGGAAGAAGCAGAATGGGGTCACACATAAAATACACTAACAATAGTTGATGAGTCAAAAAAAATCTCATAATGTTTTAAGAGAGTTGACAAATTTGTGTCCAGCCACATTCCAAGCCATCCTGGGCTGCATGCTGCCCGTGGGCTAAGGGTTGGACAAGCTTGGGTTAGATGATGACATTTATATGGGTCTCTTCTGGCACTCTATTCTGTGCCATTTGATCTATTTGTCTCTTCTTTCACCAATACCATACTACCTGGATTACTGTAACTTTGTAGTACATCTTGAAGTGGGATAGTTTGGTTCTTCAATTTTGTTCTCCTTCAATATTATGTTGGCTATTCTGGGACTTTTGCCTCTCTATATAAACCTGAGAATCACTTTAATATCCACAAAATAGTTTGCAGGGGATTTTTTTTTTTTTTTTTCGAGACGGAGTCTCATTCTGTCTCCTAGGCTGGAGTGCAGTGGCACGATCTTGCCTCACTGCAACATCTGCTTCTCAGGTTCCAGTGATTCTCCTGCCTCAGCCTCCCAAGTAGCTGGAATTACAGGTGCATGCCACCATGCCCAGCTAATTTTTTGTATTTTTTGTAGTGACAGGGTTTCACCATGTTGACCAGGCTGGTCTCAAACTCCTAACCTGAAGTGATCTGCCCACGTTGGCCTCCCCAAATGCTGTGATTACAGGCATGAGCTACCCCCACACCGGGCTCAATTTGCTGGGATTTTGACCAGGATTACATGGAATCTATAAATTGAGTTAGGAAGAACTAACATCTTGGCAACATTGAGTCTTCCTATCCATGAACATAATAGTTCTCCATTTATTTGGTTCTTCTTTAGTTTTGTTCGTTAGAGTTTTGTAGTTTTCTTCATATAAATCTATAGCTAAGTATTTCATTTTTTGAGTGCTAATGTAAATGGTATTATGTCTTTAATTTCAAATCGCACTTGTTTATTGTTGGTATATGGGAAACTGATGGACTTTTTAATATTAACCTTGTAAGAATTATTTAATACAACCTTGCTATTAACATAATTGCTTATTAGTTCCAGTATTGTTTTGTTGTTGTTTTGTTGTTGATTAGTTCCAGTATTGTTTTGTTGTTGATTCTTTCAGATTTTCTACACAGATGATCACATCATCTACAAAGACAGTTTTATTTATTTCTTCCCAACCTGCATACCTTTTATTTCCTTTTCTTGTCTTATTGCATTAGCTAGGACTTCTAATATGATGTTGAGAAACAGTGGTGAGAGGAAACATCCTGATTCCTGATCTTACTGGAAAGTTTAGTTTCTCATTGTTAAGTAAAATGTTAGGTGCATGTCTTTTTTGTAGAATTTTTTTTTTATCAAGTTGAGAAAGTTTCCCTCTATTCCCAGTTACCAAAAGTTTTTTTTAATAAACAGGCATTGATAAACAGGTGTCAAATTCTTTTTTTGTATCTACTTATAGTATCATGTGATTTTTCTTCATTAGCTTGTGGATATGATAGATTATACTAATTGATTTACAAATGTTGAACCAGCATTGCATACCTGAGATTAATACCACTTGGTTGTAATGTATAGTGCTTTTTATACATTGTCAAATTTGATTTGCTAATATTTTTTGAAAAATTTTGCATCTGTATCTGTGAGAGTTGTTGGCCTGTAGTTTCTTTTTTGTAATGTCATTGCCTGGTAGGCAATTAAAAAGACCAGAATTTTCCCTTGTTTCCTCACCCTTTTGCTCTGTGTTGCTATAAATAAACCAGCAAGATGCCATGTGAAGTAATGTCCTGGTATTGTTTTCAGGAGAACCTTGCTTATGAGGCCAGGGCGGTGACAAAAGACTTGTGACTCAATCTAGGATTTACCAGGTGGCCTCACAGGTCTGTTCTTTATCTTTAAATGCCTCTGGTGTAGGATTTTATCATTCATTTGTTCCATATGAGCCAACATTAGGAAACTGACTCAGATGAATCGAACTCATAGCAGACTAAGTCACCTTACAGAGTGCTTATTTATCGATTTATAATGAGCTGTGTCTCTTTCCAATAACTAGCACATTTATATGTGCCATCCATGATATTCCTTCTTGAGTATCATGCCAGAAATAAAGCTCACAGTTTTCAGATGCATTCTGTATACAAGGATATATTAGTTACGTTACATACATTATTTCCATTTAGTCCTCACTCTAACCTTGTGAGGTGTCATCCTTATTTAATAGATGAGAAAATCAGTGTTCATAGAAGCTGAATAAATTACTCAAGCTTGCAAAGCCAGTGTGAGACAGAGAGAGTCAGAACTTCCTGTCTTCGATGCCTGTGAGTCTTCTACAACATTGAACTTCATGGGCACAGAACTGGACACAGAGATGGTCTCACACAAGATTCACATTACAGTGGAGTTCAAGAGTTAGGAAAGGTCTCCCCCAGGAAATGACTTTCTGTCTGTTCTGAGCTCTGAAAGAAGAATGTGCACAGGTGAAGAGCCAGGTGAAAAGTGTTGGGTAGTGGGAACAGCATGTGTAATAGCAACAGCGTGTACAGTGGTCTTGAGGTGGCAAACTTATTGGTAAACTTGAGTTGCTGAGTAACTGCAACCCACTGAGCATGGGTAAGCAGCCTAACATTAGAAAATGAGCAAAGGAAAAGGAGCAGGAGGACTGAGATGAAATTGCCAGTTTACAGTTGAGACCATTTTGGAGCTAAGCTGGTCCAGCTGCTACGATTAGACTACTATTTAGGGTGGGCAGATAGGCTATCAGAAACCTCGAAATTTTCTACCTTCATATAACCCTCTAGGATGTTCCAGTGCCTTAAATTATGTGGATATTTTTTCCAACATGGTTGGCCTTCTTATTGGAGAGTTCCCTGTGGAAGAATAGTTAACTGGGCTACAACTGTTGATTTTTCTTACAATACTGCATTATCTATAGTCTCCAAAGTTGCCTACGACTTGAATGCCCATTGGAATCAGCTGGAGAGGTTGTTTAAAAATATGTTTATTTGGCCCCCAACCTAACTTACAGAATTGTCAGCATTTTTTTTTTCACAAGCTCTACAAGTTATTCCTATGCAGCTGGCCTGACTACTTCTCAGAATGTCCATGCTCTGGGACAGGTTCAGTGTCACACAGTGTCAGACAGGTGGGTGACAGCAGTACCAATCTTAAGCAAGGTTCATGTTTCCCACCTAATGGTGGCGCAGGGCAGAGAATCCATCTTATCTTCCCTGGATAAGGATGATAAGGATGTTGCGTATGTTCACTTCCCTTCCTTTCATCTGGACTGTGCTAACCCATCGAATCAATTGGCTAATGATAGCTTCAATAAAGGGCTGGCAGCGATATTGAGAAATGGTCATTGTACTCAAAAGTCTTCTTTACTATGCATTTCATCAATTCTAAAATGCATATTTTTTCACATTGTTTAACATCTCAGGAATGGGACTGTGACTAAAAATTGACTGTATCTTAGTATTTGTTACAACGCAACTGAGAAGTTTTCTTTCTTAGTGGCATGTAAAAGAACGGTGCCACTTAAAATCAATGACATCTTCAAATGAGTTAAATACAGTAGTTGAAAAAGAAAGAAAAAGAAAAGAAAAAAGTTGAAAACAGTAGTTGAAAAATCAATGACATATTCAAATTAGTTAAATACAGTAGTTGAAAAAGAAACTACATGTTTGTGTAAACAGAAAGCCAAATGAGCCTTGCTCATGCTGCTCCCTCTACGTGGGTAATTCTGTACCTCTGCTTCACCAGTTCAATTAATCTATTACAACACAACCCAAATGTCTCTCCTCTAGGAAGCCCTCTTTGTGACCCCAGTCCTACCACTCCGTCTGGGTTCAAAGTCCTTCCTCCGGGTTCATGTACTTGCCTCTGACCTATATTTATCACACTGCACTACATTTGTCCCATGGTTGGTCTGCTTCTTGCCTACCAGATGGCGAGCTCCTTGAAAGCAGAGATGCAATTGTATGCCTCTGTTTTCCTAGTGCCTAGCACAGAGCCTGACAAGTAGTAGAAGTTCAATAAATGTTTGTTGAATGGATGAACAATGAAGGATTGAATAGGCTGTATGTGTTTTGTACCATATGTAATGCCACAGGACTTCAGAAGAAAGGCAGAGTCCAGGACTGGATAGCCAGGGAAGATTTTCTTAAGGGAATGGCATATGAGCTACTCTGGCAAGATAGCCAATGAAATCACTCATAGGTGTCATGAAGAATGAGAAAGGGGCAGGGCTGGGACCCTCACTTCTTTTTTCTTTTTTTTTTTTAAGACGGGGTTTCGCTCTTTTGCCCAGGCTAGAGCAAAGTGATGTGATCTCAGCTCACTGCAACCTCCATACCCCAGGTTCAAGCAATTCTCCTGCCTCAACCTCCTGAGTAGCTGGGATTATAGGTGCGTGCCACAATGCCCAGCTAATTTTTTTTTTAGTAGAGAAGGGGTTTCACCATGTTGGCCAGGCTGATCTCAAATTCCTGACCTCAGGTGATCTACCTGTCTCGGCCTCCCAAGGTGTTAGGATTACAGGCGTGAGCCACCATGCCCGGTCAGAGCCCTCATCCCTCTACTGGGTAGATCTTGTGGCAGTTGTTACCTAGCTGGATTTTGTGTTTGAATTTTGGGAGGCAATGAGGTTTCATTCATCATTGCCCTTAGTAATTAACTCTGGGTGCTGGAACAATAGCCTCTCAGATTCAGAGGAAAAAGTAGTTCAATCCTCAGTGAGCTGTCACAGGAAGTCCTGAATATACTTAGTTTTTGTGGTTTAGCCCTCAGAGCTTCCTGCCAGAGTGTAACAAGGTTTAGCAAGTCTAAGAAGCCAAGGAGAAGGCGGGCAGACAGGACCACAGACATGGCACCAACATTTCAAAGCAGGTGCCTTCTCACCACCTATTGTTTTAGAACTCCAACTGAAAATTATTTTTTTCTCCCCACTTCCCCCAAAGTACAGTTAGCATGACTGCTAGCTGGGGATGGGGTCTGACCTTTTAATTATAGTCATTTAAGACACTTAAGATTTGATTCAACTGAGTTGTCTCTTAGCCTATCCTTTTGTATGTCATCTGATGAGTTCATGACACCTCCAGTATCCATAGATTCCCCTGTTTTCAAGGATGACAGTACAGGTCATTATGACCATGTCTGAAGAGTCAAGGAAGTAAGACCCAAAAGGTTATGTTTTCTGGTGATTCCTGTTAACGTTTGTGCATGGAGGCTTCGATTCATTATGGAAATCTACAAATAGGTTGTTGGACCCAGCTTTGCAGCTGAGACCTGGGGAGAATGTTCTGGTTATTCTGGTGAGAACTAAGGAGGTCTCAGATGGATTGAGTTGACTGAATTTGATCCTGCTGTCACACCAGCGAGGCTCTTTCTTATTCGGCAGCCTTCTCTCCTTGATACTGGGGTCCTTCACACAATGAGCAGACTCGGGTCTAGTCAAAGCTTTTATTTCACTTTTACTCACAGGATGGTGAGCAAGTGTCCACCAGCGCACATAAGAAACTCCAGAGTCCCTTAAGCAGATAGGCTGCTTGTAGAGAGACCCAGGCACACCAATCACTTGATTTATCACATCTACACATGATCTGAGAGGGGAAAAGAGATCTCTAAGATTTCTGTGCTCGGTGCTCTACAATTCTTACAATCACACTTATATTGCTTCTCCTTACTAGTGTGATGGAGCTCTCTGAGGAGACCAAAGACTCCAGATGTTGGCCACATGGCTGAGTTCGAAGATGCAGAGGTGGCTGTGACCCACAGCCTCAGGAGGTGACAATGTTCTGCGTGTAGAAAACACCTGATGGAAGTACAGATGTGCACATCAGGAGTGCAGAAATCCACAGTGCTTTTTAATTGGAAAAGACAGTTTCTATCTTTTTTAATTAGAGGAAGGGGACAATGAGTTTTCTGCTGCCCCTTGGGGAGGTTTTGGCTGAACTCGAGGTCTGGGGAGGGGCGGGCCTTTCTGCTGGTGAACTTGTGTGCCCGACGGAGCAGGAGGCCTCTTCTGGGGCTGGTGCTGAACACGGTGTCCAGGAGGCAGGGGACGATGACTAGGTGCCTGGGAACGATGACCAGGTGGTGGAGGAGGATGTTGGGAAGCTGCTGGATTCTGAGGGGTTGATGCTGGAATTTGGTGGGGCTTCCGGCCCCTTTCTTCAGTAGCTGCTCTGTGGGCTCTTATCTCCAGCTCCTCATCTGCAACAACAAAACCTCAATAGAGTTCATCTTGGCCAGGTGAAATTGATGTAAATATTGAGTACCTTTCATGTGCAAGGCGCCTTTCACATAAAAGGTACTGCTTTGGGGGATGCAATGAGGAAGAAGAAGTTGCCCCTACTCTCTGAGAACTCTAAAGCTCATAGGAGAGAAAGAAGTGCTCACCATAAGGTAGAGGGAGAGCCTAGGACTAGAGAACTCAAGGAACCAACAGGAAGAAGACACATGAGTGGAGGGCTTTGTGCCTGGTGCTCCTGTGATCAGAGAGAGCACTCAGACCTGGAACCCTACCTCTGTGCTGACCTAGAGATTGTTCCCTGAGAGCAAGAACCTCGTGGTTAGAGCGCATGGGAAGGGGTTATGAAGAGTCATGGAGGGTATTAGTAACTACATCCCTTCTGAGGCATTTCTATGTTAGATCTGCCTTTCCCCCAGTTCTACTGTCATGCAACCCGCCTACTGGCAAGAGGTTGGAATATGCAGGAGACTTTTTGTCCTTAGAAATTTACTAACTCCTCAGAAATTCACGACCTATCCTCTTGGCCGTAGGAGGGAAACAATTCCTCCTCTCCTCATCCATCAGGATTTTCTTCTTTGTATGACTTCAGTCCATGAAAGCAAGCCCATAACTACTCATAATGTAGTTTTTCCTGTACTCTTAAAATCACAGGGAATCTGTGAGGGTGCCCAGCTGCTAGAGGCCTGGAGCACCCTGCTGGCCCCTCTGGACTCCTTTAGGCTGTAAGTTAGGTATTTCAGTACCTGCACCCAACGCCATCTTTGCAGTAGCTCCAGTGGGAGCAGAGGGAGGTAGGAAGAGAAGATTTCCCTGGGGTGAAATAATTACCTCTTTTCTTTTTTTTTTGGAGACAAAGTTTCACTCTTGTTGCCCAGGCTGGAGTGCAATGGCACAATCTTGGCTCACTGCAACCTCTGCCTCCCGGGTTCAAGCAATTCTCCTGCTTCGGCCTCCTGAGTAGCTGGGATTACAGGCATGTACCACCATGCCCGGCTAATATTGTATTTTTAGTAGAGACAGGTTTCTCCATGTTGGTCAGGCTGGTCTTGAACTCCCGACCTCAGGTGATCTGCCCACCTTGGCTTCCCAAAGTGCTGGAATTACAGGCGTGAGCCACCGCACCCAGCCGAAACAATTACCTCTTACATCTTTATGGAGATGTGTGGCTGGGGACGCACAAGCCCTCTCTAAGCATCACCCTGTAACTTCCGGATGTTGATTCAAACCAGATGGCCTCCTCTGACTACAGGAAATGTGAGCATCAGGTGGCTTTGAGCGTAGAGTCAAAGTTAGACAATGTGATTTTGATACTTAAGTGGCTCGTGTGCTCTAAGCACAAAGAGGAAAGGGCCTCCAGAAAGGGCAAAACACATCCTCTATGCCATCTTCCGTGCCCTGCAGTCATTGCTTAGGTTATGTCCAGTAGACTGTGCAGAGGGCTCTAACCCCTGACCCCAGTTCTGAGTTATGGAGCAGTGGGTGGTCCTTCTTCATCTCCTATGTGGCAAGCTTGCACCGGCCATTGGTTTACTACTCTGTTCACCCACCATTTTTGTTTTTTGTTTGTTTTGTTTTTTTGAGACAGTGTCTTGCTCTGTCGCCCAGACTGGAGTGCAGTGGTTGATCACATCTCACTGTATTCTCAATTTCCTGGGCTGAAATGATTCACCCACCTCAGCCTTCTGACTAGCTGGGACTACAGGCATACATCACCACACCCGCCTAATTTTTTAATTTATTTTTTAAAGTAGAGACAAGGTCTCACTACATTGCCCAGGCTGGTCCCAAACTCCTGAGCTCAAACTCCTGAGCTCCTGCCTCGGCCTCCCAAAGTGCTGAGATTACAGGTGTGAGCCACCACACCTGGCCCATCCACCATTTTGTTCATTTGTCCTTCCAATGTTTATTCCTCATCTTCTAAGTGTTAAGTGTCATTGTGACTTAGACACAAATTGTCCTCAGGAAGACTAAAATCAAGTAAGAAGTGAACAAGAACTGAAAATTGCAATGTCAATTTCTGTGAAGAGCCCAGGGCCACCAGAAAGTATAGACAGAGGCACATGAGTTCTGGTAGGAGGAATGGGGTGTGACCACATGGCTGAGACTGCAGGCAGGGTTGGACAGACAAGGCTGGCTATGACTCTGTGCACCCTGCCTGGTTCAAGCAGGACAGTGGGTCTCAGCCTGCCCACTCCAGCAGCTGCAGCTGGCGCCTAAACGTGTACTCCCAGGAATTCCTCCAGGCTCATTGTCCTTCTCCCTTGTTTGCATCTCCTGGTTACTCAACCCAAGGCGTGACTGGGATGAGGCAAGTGAGGCTGACAGGCATGCAGTTTAAAGAGGCACCAACCTTCAGGTTGTGCAAGGGCAGGTCAGCCTCCTTAAATTCTGTGCCCTAAATTCTGGGCTCCTTGCCTCAGCCGAGGCCTGAGTCAACCTACTGGCCATAGGATTTAAGGCAAATAATTGAACCTCACTGAATTTAAGTTTACTCAACTATGTTGTTATCTATCTCCTAAGATCACTCTGAAAGCTGGATGCACTAATAGATATAAAACACAGGGACTAATGACTTTCTTTTTATCAGCATGAGCTAACCACCATGCTGGTCTTCTCAGCCTGGCGATGGCAGAGATCACCTTGTCTTGGGGTGACAAGTGAGGTCCACCTTGGAAGAAGATGTGGTCTTCGACCATTAGTCAATGGAGAAGGGGTCTTTGCTGGAGGGGAGCATGGAGAACAGCCAGAGCTGGGCACAGAGGAGGGCAAGCTGGGCATGCCTAAGGGCCCTGCCAGTGATTCAGCTGCACTGTGGTGGAAAGTGTGGGACAATGGTGGTGGGAAGAATGGGGCTAAGTTCAGGAAGATGTTTCGGAACCTGGGCTGGGGGCAGTGGCGTGATGGGACATGGGGCTGAGGGACCGCAGCCAATGGGGAGGCAGAGGGAGAACAGAGGAAGAAGTCTGAGGTAAAGAAACCAAATCCAGAGGGCACAGGGCCCAAGGCCACCGCTGCCTGGGGAAATCTGGACCACCTCCCTGGGCAGCACTGGAAGCAGCTGGTGTGGCTGTGCCTGCAGGTTCTAGGGAGAGACCAAGTCCTGCTGTGAATGTGAATTGCAGAGAACCCCAGGGCCTGTTCCCTCAGCTGCAAGTCCCGCCAATGGCTGACACCCTCATCTGTGCTCCGACAGTGACCCTGGGTTGGCCATTCTCTGAAGTGTTTTGCTTTGGCTGGCCTGGATGCTCCCTGAGCCAGCTCCCCTTTTCATTGCTGATAGGTTGTCGGACAGGCCTGATTCGAGGAGAAACTCTCAACCCTAACGCATCCCTCAAACAGAGAATTGGCAAAGGGGGCACAGTCACCCTGCTAGCTGTTTTCCTATGAGTACCTGATGACCTGAATAATTTTCCCTGTGTTTCTAGGAGCTTGGTCCTGAACCAAGCTCCTAGACTGAACCCAAGACTAAGTCCACAGTCTTTGGTCACCCAGAGACAGGACATTTATTGCTAGAAACGGTGTTTTGGAGCTAACCTTTCTACCTATGTAGAGAAGTGTGGCTCATTCAAAAGATGTTCACATTAGCCTGTCACCAAGTAGGCCTCATAGGTGGATTCCAATGAGGCCAACTGGATTCAGCGTCTCAAAGCTCCCACATTGTCACCACTAAGAATTTGTTTTTCAAAAATCAAGCTAACCACAAAATGAAACAAGCTATACCCGCTGGCTACAACACTGACATTCCGAAACTACCTATTTCCATTATTTTCTCTGCAGATTCAAGGTGTCATCCCCATGAGCTGTTTCATGGGGATTTTGCTAGGGCCTGCAGTGGGACAAAAGAGGGGGAGCTTACCATTTCTCCGACTCCTCTGTTTTTTCCTTTTGGTGATGTAGAAAACGAGCAGTGTCACAAAGACCATCAAGAGGCTGCCTCCTCCACAAATGCCGATGATGAGATAGATGTCCAGACCTTTCTCTGCAAAAGGAAGAGAAGTGGGATGGCCAGGAGGGGTCCAGGCAGAGAGGCCGTTACTCTGGCCAAGGACGCTGCCTCCTGCATCCAGCAGATAAGAGAACTTGTTGGGACCTTTCACCCCATGGCTCCCAGGCTCACAGAGGGTGGTGAGTGGTGTCAACCCTGGGAGGACCCAAGGTCCTGGGGAAGCTCCATCTGCAGGCTCCTTGGGAAATTGCTCTCAGGGACTAGAAATGCCTGATTGCTCATGCACCAAGGCCTGCCTGCCCACTGCCCCCATCATGGACAGCATCACAAACTTTTAGATCCGAGGATCTTAGAGATACTCTAAAGGAACCTCTAGTTTCAAACATGAGGCCCCGAGAGGGAGGATGAGTTGCCCGAGGCCACACAATATCTGTTGCTGAGCAGTTCCCTTAAGCAACCCCTTGTCTCGGTGTTTCTGCGCTGTTGATCCTGCTCTCGTCTCTGGCTACCCCGCCCCATGCACCATGATTCCTTCTCACCCTCTCTACCAGGCAGTTTCCAAACACTCAGGGTAAATATTTCACTTGTCCAGCCCAGCACTCTGACCTCATGGCCAGCACCCCCTGACAGAGTTTCCCTGGAGCCACGAGAGAAACCAAGCGTACAGTGCGTTAGTAACAGCAGTAGACCTAGTCTTCAGTTGCTGGACCTTCAGTCACTGTAATGCAATGAGGAAAACAGTGACTTCGGTGTTAAGGGAAATGGGTTTGGTCTAGGCTTTTCTAGGCAAGAGCTGCAGTGAACTTTGGAAAGTTACTTCACCCCGCTGAGCCTGTTTCCTTCTTTGTAAAGTGAAGATAATGAAACCTACATCATAAGGTGGCTGCTGGAAGTCAATCAGATAATGGATATGAAAGTGCTTTGTAAACTGTAAAACAACACAAATGTGAGGTCTCACTCTTACTAGTGTTCTCGCACTGGTGTTTCTGGGAACTGTTTCCCAGAAACAGGGGAAACAGGAGGGCTGTCTGCCCTTTGTGAGTCAATAGCAGTTAGAGAAGCAGCAGTGGGGCTGGGGTCAGGGGACAGGGTCATCTGAAGAACAAACTGGAACTTGGCCCAGCATCACAAAAGAAATGCTTCTCCAGGCAAAAAAAGATCCTAGGGAGACACTGTTATACATGAAGCCCAGGATGGGCCCCAAGGAGAGGGTCAGAGGCTCAGAAACCAAGTTTAACAGATTATCAGACTGCAGTGGTTTGTTCATCTTGGCTTTCTTTCCTCGAGTCTCTCTCTGACCCATTCTTTGCCTGCCAGTTACACAACATCTCTAAGCTCTACTGATGAAGAGGCCTCCACCAGAGAAGCAGGCATAATCTTAAACCATTGAAATTGGGTCAGTAAAGGATTCAGGGCCCTTTAGGCCCTACTGGCTTGGAGGAGGGGCAGGAGATACCAGAGGCCACTTCCTGCTGAGCTTGAGAACTTTTCAGATTTGACCCAGGGTGGGGCAGGGCAGGCCTGAAATGCTTTGGGGAGCACATGGCTAAGTCATGCAGCCGCCAGCTCCATCTCCGAGTTGTCAGGTAGGGTGGCCACAACTTTATCTTGGGCACATGCAGGAATGTAGGCAATGCTTTACCCAGCCTGCTCTCCAGTTTGTCCAGTGTGGCGCCGTGGGACACCTGGTAGTGCTCGTGGTGGGGAATGTTCCATTATGTTTCAGAAGCAGCGGTGGCACTGTCAGTCAAACATATGCCCTCCCATTTCCTAAATCCAGGCATACTATCTTCCTACAGTTTCTCTTGGAGATCACATGCCCATGAGTTTATGTGATAAAGTATTTTTGCGCATCGGAATCTGTTCCTTCCTCCTAGTATTTTGGTTTTAAGTATGTAAACGCTCACCTAATCTGAACCAAATGGTTAGACTCTGATCATTGCTCCTCTCTGCCTTGGCCTTTCAGAATAAAACTTCCAAATCCCTTTTCAGGTCTTTAAGAGCAGCTCCTCCACCCTAATCTCTCCCCAGGTATTCTTCCCATCTCCCTAGTGGTACTTCTCCCAATCAGCTTCTGATCTGCACCATAGAATATGGGACATAAGTGTTCCAGCCTTCAAACCTTGACTGCTCCCAAGGTCCTCCTTCTCTCCCTCCTTCTATCCCTGATACACACACATTTTTATACTTGTGGGCTCCAGTTAAAATAAACATGAAAAGTAGGGTTGTCAGAGATAATGCAAAACACCCAGTTAAATTTGAATTTCAGATAAACAATGAATAATTTCTAGCCTAAGTATGTTCCATGCAATATCTGAAACATACTTATACGTATTTTTATTTGCTATATCTGACAACTCTAATCAAAGATCTCCCAAGGACACTGCAGTGGCTCATGCCTATAATCCCAGCACTTTGGGAGGCTGAGGTGGGAGGACTGTGTGAGCACAGGAGTTCGAGGCCAGCCTGGGCAACACAGTGAGACCTTATTTCTACAAAAAATTTAAAAATTAGCTGGGTTTGGTGGCATCCTCCTGTAGTCTCAGCTACTGGGGAGGCTGAAGTGGGAGGATTGCTTGAGCCTGGAAGGTCGAGGCTGCAGTGAGCTATGATCATACAACCGCACTCCAGCCTTAGCAACAGAGCAAAATCCTGTCTAAAAAAAGAAGAAGTTGTGAAGTCAAGGAGAGGCATCTTCACTCACTGTGCCTTAGTGATAAGGGAATGTGGGAGAATGACTGGTGGGAAAACTGGGGGTGAAGTGATGCTGGTCAAGTTGGTGATTGGCAGACTCTCAGATGCCTTCAATGACCCCTGCTTCCTGGTATTCTCACCTATATGCAATCCCCTTTGATTGAATGTGGGCTAGACTTATTAATTTGCTTCTAATGACTAGAACACAGCAGAAGTGATTGGGATATCACTCCTGAGATTAAATTACAAAAAGACCATGGCTTTTGTCCAGGGCACTTATTCCTGCTCTTTCTTAGAGGGCTCTGAGGGAAGCTAGCTGCCATATTGTGAGGCAGCCCAACGGCCCACATGAATGAACTTGGAGGTGGATCCAAGAGCCTACTCATCTAATAGTCTGTGAACATGGTGCTTATTTTCTTCGTGGGCCAGGAAGCTGAAGCCTAGAGAGGGGAAGAAACTCTGTCAAGATTCTCTGGCTGAATTTGGACAGACTCAAACTAGAAGTCCAGACCTCTACTCCCAGGCGAGAGCTTGGGTACTACAGTAGACTGCCTCTCAGAAATACTTCTGGAGGTCACGTCAGGTTGGGACACCGGGGATCCATTATGGTCTCGGAGTTTTGAGATTTTCTGGAGCTAGTCCCTAAGCCTTGCCATCCTGCTGTGTGCCAGGAGTGTTGCCTCGCTGTCCACAGTCCTCTTTGGCCTCAAGGGCTCCATTCCCCCATGTCCCTGACCCTCAGGGTTTCTGCAACCTTTCTACCTTTATTCCTGATAGCAGGCACTGACCACTGATGATCTTTAGGGGAGCAGTTGGAATCATGTCACTAACTAGCCAAGGGACCTTGGGCAAGTCAGTTTCCCTCTCTGGAAAATGGGGTTTTGCATGAGATACTCTCTACAGCTCCTCCCTCTTCGGTTTTGCAATTCTTTCTCCTAGAAGAGGATCTTTAAAATTGCTTGTGGTCAAATTGTGCTCAGTGGGAGGACTCCCAGGATGGGTAACCACAGAACACCACCTCCCCTGAGGCTTCCCTTGAAGGTTTCCAGGAGGAAGAGATATGTTTTCACGCTTCATCCTGAGCCAGGGCTGCCTCCCAGCATGAGCACCTGTGACCTGGAGCAGCGTGCCTCTGCCTCCTGAGGGCCTGGAGAGCTGTGTTTGTGAAGTGACGCCTGCCACGCACCTGTACAGCTGACAGTCTCCACCCTGGATTCCTTGCTGACTTTGTTCCCTGCTGTGCACTTGAATTTCGCACTCAGGTTGGTGGTCCACTTGTGTGTGATGACCCTCTGAGAAAGTTTTAGATGTTTCCCATCTTGATACAGGTTTAACTCGGGGTCAGTTCCATTCATTACTTCACAGATCAGGGTTGTGTTGATGCAAGTCCAGGAGATCTTTGGTTTTGAGACCCTCTCTAAAAAGAAAATAAAGATCCAGTTCAATTTAGGCAATTTTCTGATTTTAATAAGCATATCTATTTATACAGTGGGGGATGGAGTCAGTTAGGGACAAGGGAACCATGTCAAAGACCTCTAGCACCTTTTGGAAATGATTTTATTTACAAAGAGCATTCCGAAAAAAATTATTTCTCATGACATTCATAGATACATTTTGCCACGAAATAATGTATCATATGTAATGTTTATATGCTGTCTTATACCTTAAAATGCGTTCACATATATGATATCACTTAATCCTAACAGAGAGGCTGATGTTTTTCTTCCCATTTGCAGAAAAAAAAATGTTCAAGGCTCTGAGAGGTTCAGTGGGTGGTCTTGGGGTATCACCTAAATAAAACATGGCAGTCAGGGTTTAGGAATATGGCTAAGAGGGTGCCTCAGGAGTTTGAGAAGGGCAATGCTTTAAGAGCAGCCAGGAACCCCATCCTGGAGGAATCGCCACATTGACATGTGAACGGGGACCTCGGATACCTCTGCCCCAACCAAGTTCCTGGAGCAGAGGGCCAGGTGGGTACATGTGAGCACGTGGGTGTCCAAGGAGCTCAAGGCTCTGGGGAAAAAGAGCACCTGCCTGGGAACCAGAGACTTGGTTCTGCCTTTTCCCAGCCCAGAGCTGCTCAGCTGCTCACAGGGTCTACACTGGCCCTCCTCAGAGCATCGGGAAAGGATCAGAAAAACATGCCCCACCTGTCACAAAAGGAGCAACATGTGGCAAAGCCCTGGGCAGATCATTAGGCACTGACTTATGAGTGGTAGTTCATGCATTCAATAATCACAGACTTCTTGCCTCTCCTGGAGACAGACTGCATCACAAAAGGAAAATGCCTGGGCTTGACATTAGATGGCTCAGGTCTACATCCTAGCCCCATCACTTCCTAGCTGTGTGACCTTCTCTTTTTCCTCCTCCTCTGGTTTTTTTTTTTTTTTTCCTCTTATTCCTTGCTTTGTTTCCCCCAGACTTGCCACTTTTCCCTCTCAGTTTCTCTCCATTCATAATATAGACGCACTAGCTTAATTTTCAATGATTCCCTCCCACTCTGACTTCCAGACACTAATATCTTCCCCATGGAACATCACAGTCAAACTTCATTTATGTCCCAATATATATAGGCGTGCAGAAATTAAATTAAAAATTTTCTTCTCCTCCCGTGATGATCAGTTCTAAGATGCTATCGGCGTTACTGAGAAGGAAGAAAATGGAAAGTATCAACACTCAGCAACGAGTTAGTACATAGTCTAGGGGTTGGGTCATGAAGTTTGCCTGTCTCTTCAGAATGGAATTTTTTTTCTGCTTATAACAGTAACACAGTAACATGATTGTGATAATGGTTGCAAAACTCTGAATATACTAAAGGCCATTTTAGTATATGGACAAATTGAATGCTAGGTGAATTATCTCAATGAAGCTGTTTGGAAAAAAAGAAAAGGTCATCATCCTTGCCAAAAAGACCTCTGAGTTTGAATCCTGACTTTGCTCCTGTCAAGTAATGAGACCTTGGACAAGCTGCTTCTGACTAGGTCTCTGTTTTCTTACATATAACAAGGAGATAATAACAGCTATGTCTCAGTATTGTTGGGAGCTTTAAGTAAGATCATGTAAGCAAGCACCTGACCCCTAGCTGGTAGCCATTATTTCCACCGCAATGCTGAATGTGACCCAAATGTGAAAACACCAGCATGGTCTCCCGTGTAGGGCTCACACTCAAAACAGGACACTCGAGTTTTGTGCTGTTTGGAGTCCTGAGATCTGTGGTTTCCAGAGCCCATAATCAGGGGCCCTTTTGAGTGCCATGCTCAACCGCACTACATTTCTACAAGGTGCTCCCACTCAAGATTGCAGGACTAGGGTGTGGAAAGTTGTCACTGCAGGGGAGCTGACAGTGTCTGGGATTGCTGGACTGGGCAATCTGACACTATCTGGGATTGCTGGTAGGCCCAGGTGCTGAAGACGGGGCTGGAGACAGAGAGGAAGAAGGAGGGGATCCTGCTTCTCGCAACGTTTTCTGTGTGAAGCACAGAAATGCTTATTTGCTCACTGAATGGCTGGCCTGTGCTCATGCTGGGGTTCCTGTCTGCCTCCCCAAGCCAAGCGCAGCTTCCTCTTTTCTCTTCTTATCACTCCCTGCCCAGCATCTGTGGGCTTTCAACTTCAGTCATTGTACAAGTTGATAAAATATTTTTAAAAGTTTAAAGCAGATTAAAAATTACCCACAATGCCACCACTCAAAGTCAATAATGAATAATATTTTCATGTATATCTTTATCAGATATTTTCTATTTATATGTACATATATAAATAATGTAATATTTTAGCTGAGTGAGGTGGCTCATGCCTGTAATCCAGCACTTTGGGCGGCTGAGGTGGGCGGATCACTTGAGGCCAGGAGTTCAAGAGTACCCTAGCCAACATGGTGAAATCCATCTCTACTAAAAATACGAAGATTAGCCAGGTGTGTTGGTACACGCCTGTAATCCAAACTACTCAGGAGGCTGAGGCATAAGAATTGCTTGAACCCAGGAGGCAGAGGCTGCAGTGAACCAAGATTGCACCACTGCACTCCAGGCTGGATGACAGAGTGAGACCCTGTCTCTCTCTCTCTCTCTCTCTATATATATATGTAGTATTTTAAAAATTAAAACTAGTTTATGTGATCTTATAGTCTGCCTTTTTCCCTTTATTGTGAAATTATATTATGACATTCTTTTTTAAATGAACATCAATAAATGCATATCTCCATCTTTTTAAAGGATGTATTCTTAATTTAATTGATTAATAAATTTCTGACCTCTGACTGTTCTAGCATTTGGCTAACATGAACAACGCAGTGACGGGAGTTGTGGAGTGGTACCTCCGTATACATTCACTAAGATAGCATCTTAGAACCGATCCAACCTAAGGCCTTCCATGGTTGAGAACTCCTTAATTCTGAGTTGCTGGGATTAACCCCTTCCCTACCAGCATCTGCTTCTAAGGAGCCCTCCACTGCCTCTTCAGCCTGCAGCAGTAACTCCCTCATGAAGGAAATGCAGGCACAACTACTGGAGTTTGAGAAATTTGGAGGCCGGGTGCCACGGCTCACACCCGTAATCCCAGCACTTTGGAAGGCTGATGCAGGCAGATCCTCTGAGGTCAGGAGTTTGAGACCAGCCTGACCAACATGGCAAAATCCCGTCTCTAACACAGTGAAACCCCGTTTCTACTAAAAATGCAAAAAATTAGCCGGGCGTGGTGGCGGGCGCCTGTAGTCTCAGCTACTTGGGAGGCTGAGGCAGGAGAATGGCGTTAATCCGGGAGGCGGAGCTTGTAGTGAGCCAAGATAGCACCACTGCACTCCAGCCTGGGCGACTGAGCGAGACTCCATCCCCAAAAAAAAAAAATACAAAAATTAGCTGGACGTGGTGGTACACGCCGGTAATCCCAGCGACTTGGGAGGATGAGGCAGGAGAATCACTTGAACCTGGGAAGCAGAGGCTGCAGTGAGCAGAGATCATGCCGGTGCACTCCAGCCTGGGCAACAGAGCAAGACTCCATCTCACACACACACAAAAAAAAAAAAACAAAGAGAAGCCTGAAGAAACAAAGAGATGTGGGAGGGCATTGGCACTGAGCAAACAGGTATTGTACCCCAGGCACTGCAGGGCACTTGTACACACATTGTCTCATTGAATATCCCTTGAAGTTGTCATTCAAAAATCAGACTCAGAGCAGATAGGGAGTTTGCCCAAGGCCGTGGTGACCTTAAGTCTGGTAATAGTGCCCAACTACAAGTTGAATCAAGATGTTGTATGACATTGGCGTGCACACACACAAAGCAAGTCGCTGTCTTTAGGCTAAAGGGTGAAGGGTTTCTCTTGGGGGCAATGAAAATGTTGATTGTGGTGATGGTTACAAAACTCTGAATATACTGAAGGCCATTTTAGTATATGGACAAATTGAATGCTAGGTGAATTATCTCAATGAAGCTGCTTGAAAAAAAAAAAAAGAAAAGGCCATCATCCTTGCCAAAAAGACCTCTGAGTTTGAATCCTGACTTTGCTCCTGTCAAGCAATGAGACCTTGGACAAGCTGCTTCTGACTAGGTCTCTGTTTTCTTATATATAACAAGGAGATAATAACAGCTATGTCTCAGTATTATTGGGAGCTTTAAATAAGATCATGTAAGCAAGCACCTGACCCCTAGCCAATAAGATCATGTAAGCAAGCACCTGACCCCTAGCTGGTAGCCATTATTTCCACCGCAATGCTAAATGTGACCCAAATGTGAAAACACCAGCATGGTCTCCCGCGTAGGGCTCACACTCAAAACAGGACACTCGAGTTTTGTGCTGTTTGGAGTCCTGAGATCTGTGGTTTCCAGAGCCTATAATCAGAGGCCCTTTTGAGCACCATGCTCAACCGCACTACATTTCTACAAGGTGCTCCCACTCAAGGTTGCAGGACTAGGGTGTGGAACGTTGTCACTGCAGGGGAGCTGACAGTGTCTGGGATTGCTGGACTGGGCAATCTGACACTATCTGGGATTGCTGGTAGGCCCAGGTGCTGAAGACGGGGCTGGAGACAGAAAGGAAGAAGGAGGGGACCCTGTTTCCGGCGACATTTTCTGTGTGAAGCACAGAAATGCTTATTTGCTCACTGAATGGCTGGCCTGTGCTCATGCTGGGGTTCCTGTCTGCCTCCCCAAGTCAAGCGCAGCTTCTTTTTTCTTCTTATCACTCCCTCCCCAGCATCCCCTGGGCTTTCAACTTCAATGGCGTTTCGATTCCACTTTCTCTTCCTTCTCTCCCTGGCCCAAGCCACCTTTCTCTATGCCTGACCCTTATTATCCTCATTCTTCCCATTTTACAGGCAGTCTTTGGTCTAGGCCAGTGGTGACTGACTTTGGCTGCTCATTATAATCCCCCAGGGAGCTTTATAACCTAATGATACCCAGGCTGCATGCAAAAACATCTGATTTAATTGGTCCTCACTTCCCTTGGATCACAGCAGCAGCTTTCTGACTAGTCTCCCTAACCCCATCCTCAATATCCACTCCTGCCCTCCCAGTACAGGCAGAGATAAATAAAGCCACACCTTGTGCATCTTCTACACATATTAGCAAAAATCACCTATCACCTTGGATCACTCTGACAAGCAGATCCAAAACGAGGGCTGTTCATCCTTAAACATGTTGTTTCCAGGCCTTTTCTGCCATATAACTCCTCCTTCAGGGCAGCCTGGCTTGAAATGGGCTCTGTCGATGAAAGGCCCGCTGCTCTCCAGTCAGCCTCTTCCCGCCCCACTCTTAACTCGCCCATTCATCAGCAACCTGGAACAGTTTCCTTTTCCCTCTGCTCCCCTGTGTCCCTCGCCTGATTAATGCCACCTTAATCCAGGTTCTTCACCCAGCCCCACATTCCTGTAACCACCTGAAGACAGAGTTGCAGGCGGGTAGACTTCAGATGTGTCTATCAGATGTGTGGATCCCATTCCAGCATTGGACCACAGTCTCCACTGGGGCAGGAGACATGCATCTGATTTCCTGTACAGCCCCCCTGGAGGCAGAGGTCAGTGCTGGGGAATATTATAAATGCTATTTTCCAACTTGCCAAATAGCACCCACACTGAAATAAAGCAATTAAGGGAATGAACGCTTACCTTGAATCTTCAAATCAAATGTTTTTTCCAACACATTTTTTCCGTTTGTATCATATATTGATACCTTGTAGCTATCCTGATCATGGATCTTCAGATGCTTAATTTTCAGAGTTCCGTTTTTAAATAGCTTATATGTATCTTTTTCCTCGAAAGTCTTCTCTTTTCTGAATTGTGCAATCTTTTTCTTGTCTGAAGTTTTTTCCCATCTTATATCATCAATATCATCACTCATTTGAAAACTAGGAATGTCCAAGTCGATGTCCTGACCAAGGGCTCCCCAGGTTTCCAAAGCATTCCTAATCTCTTTGGAGACTGCACCTAGAAAAAGCAAAAGAGTTACCGAGAGTCACCTCCAGGGAAAGCTGGGTTGGGACTTCTTTGGCTCTTATGCTTACTTCAGGGTCTCCGAAGAAGAAGCTTCTAACCGTGACAGTGGAGACCCGTCCACCAACTTACCTTTGGAAGAAACGTTGAAAATTAGAAGGAAGCTGGTTACAATTTTACATGGAAGGCTCATCTTAGGAGTTAGTTTCCTCTTTTGATTCTGAGCTCTTCATGCAAAAGGAACTGAAGTGAGACTGGTGGAGTCCACACCCCGAGAACTTAACCACGTGCCTCTCTTTACATCTTTTACAGTAACATAAAACATAACACACATACACAGAGAGCGAAAGCGCGCACAAGCCAGCTCTTCTGATGTGCTTCTTTACCAAAGCAGATGTGTTTATGAGTGTGTGTTTTCTTACCGCATTTTAATCCTCACAAAAAATGGGGATGGATGGATTTTCTCATCTCAGTGAAAGAGAAAAGGAACATAGAGGCTAAGTAGATGACTAAGGATCAGTCTTTTGTAAACGAGAAGCCAAATTCAACCACTCAGCCTTTTATCCACTTAGGTATACTGTCCCTAACAAGACCACAGAGAAATACAGGTAAATGTTCACAAGCCAATAGCAGAATACAAATATTTATCCTATATGATTATAAATATTGAAAAGTATACCCATAAAATGATTAGGAAATTGATTTTTTTGTTTCTCCAAAGATATTTTTCATGTTCTAAAATCGTTTTTGTGATGAAAAGAAAGAAATTGAGTATCAGCTGTAAATGCTTGCAATCCCCAAATCCTATGTTCGGCGTGCATTTTACAACTCTAGTGAAATTCACAGTTAGGTAAATAAAAACTTGTTCCAAAACAAAGAAGCATGGAGACTATGAAATACAATCAAACCACCAAAACAAACGAGTCAAAAGCATTTAAAGTGATTAGCATTATAGGTGGTTAAGAAAAAGGAGAGATTAGGAGAAAAAAGAAATGAGAGGGAACAGGGAGAGAAAAAGAGAACAGAAATTTGTGACACAAGGAAAGAGACAGTGATGCAGTGATGCGTGTGCCCTGAAAAGATGCCTAAAAAGAGGAATAACCATGACAGACTTCCAAAGCACATTTTCGGGGTTACAATTCTTTAGGTCACAGTGAGTAAAAACTGTAAAAGAGGTGCTCGTTTTCTTTTCCAACTCTAAGTATAAATATGGATATTATCTGTCAGAAAGTTGCCAAGGAAATGAAATTAAGTCAAAGCAGTTGTTTGCTATTACTGGGTAAAAGGAAGCCCAAATATTTACCTCATGGTTGTATGAACATCTTCCACAATAATGCACAACAGTTGAATTAAAATTTTAAATGCAAAAATACTACAATAATGCTAAAAGGAGGCCGGGCGTGGTGGCTCACAGCTATAATCCCAGCACTCTGGGAGGCCGAGGCGGACCTCCTCACCTTAGGTCAGGAGTTCAAGACCAACCTGGCCAACGTGGTGAAATCCCATCTCTACTAAAACTACAAAAATTAGCCAGGCATGGAGACGTGTGCCTGTAATTCCAGCTACTCAGGAGGCTGAGGCAGGCAAAGTGCTTGAACCTGGGAAGCAGAGGTTGCAGTGAGCCAGGATGGTGCCACTGCACTCCAGCCTGGGTGGCAGAGTGAGACTCTGTCTCAAAAAAATAAAATAAAATAAAATAATTAATTAATTAAAATGCTAAAAGGACAATACAGACAGATATTCTTATAGCTTGAGTAGGGAAGGCCTATCTACATATAACACATAATCCAAAGTAAGAAAGAAAGGATAAACACAATTGATGATGTAAAGAAGTAAGATTTATGTGCAGATGAAGAAATAAGGAACAAAATGAAAAGGCATGACAAAATAGTTGCGATATGTATAAAATTATTAATATTCAAAATATAGAAATAATTCTTATCAATCAATACGAAATAGTTTTTTAAATGGGAAAAGGACATAAATGATCAGCTTACAGAAGAAGTACTTCACAGAAGAAATATCAAACCCGCAAGAGGAGTCTAATGTCACCAAAATTATATGTATATATCTTAGCTATAAAATACCATTTTTCACCATCAGATTGGCAAAATTAGGAAAAATGATAATTTACATTATTAACATGAATGTGTGGAGAAATGAACCTTCATACAACATCAGAGGGAATATAAATCAGTACCTTCTGGGGAAAGGAATTTATCATTTCCACCAAACTTTAAAACTTGTCTTTTTTTCACCGAGTGATTTTAACTTCAGAAATCTATCCCACACAAATGAAAGCACAGATGTTTTAAAATGCTGTTCAGGGACGTTTGTTGTATCATTTTTGTAATAAAAAATTGCAAACCACTAAAATCATAATATATTCATATTATGAAATATTGTATAACCATCAAAATAGTATAACATAGGCCTAAAAGTAAGACATGGAAAGATGCTTTTGGAAAATCACATGAAAAGAGTAAATTGCAAAACAGTATCTATAGGATTAGTCCTTTTTATATATGATACTGTGTTTATACTATGCTACGGGTATACCATTATACCGTATCATACTCTGTTGTTACTAAGGTATGTGTGAGAAAAAAGCCTGAAAGGGCTGATGGTGAATTTTTTTACAGTGCTTGTCTTTCAGGTATTAGACTGCGAGAGAACCGAAATGAAATCTTCACTTCTTACCTTTGTAAACCAAAAAATACTTGAGACAGGTCTCAATCAATTTAGAAGTTTATTTCATCAACATTAAGGACAAAAAGGAACACAGAACCACAGGAACAATCTGTGGTTTGTGCCTTTTTCTCAAGACGATTTTGAAGGCTTCAGTATTTAAAGGGGAAAAGCCGGTCAGAGGGGAAGGAGGGAGGATACAGTCACATTACTGAATCCATATGTTGCAAGAGAAAAGAAGCAGGTAGGGGAATGGTCAATTGTGTATTCTTCTCATGCTCAGTAAATTGGCACTTTCATAAGATAAGGTGAACATAGAGTAGCTACCCCTGGAGACAGCAGCTTTTTATCTGTAGTTGTCTGCTTAGGAACTCAAGGAAAGGCAGTTTCTTGCGTGACTCAACTTTCAGTTTATTTTTTCCTTTTGGCATAATGAATTGGGGTCCTGGCATTTTATTTTTCTTTCACATTTTATTAATTTCTGTGAAGTTTAAAATTTTGGAAATAAACACTTTTTTGTAATCAAAAATGTCTTTTTAAGAAAGGATGCTTAGGGTACACGTATTTTTTCAAAAGTATCTGCCAACCCAGAGAAGCAGCACAGAGCTTCCCTGCTTGTGAGTGGCTGACCCACCAACCGCTGTCCAACTCCAGTCTGTCAAGGCCTGGTGGAGAGAAGGTGGCGCTGGCCATCCTCTCCCCCGTCTCAGCTTTTGAGTGCGCTTGCCCTCTCTTCCTCTCACTTTCCTCATGGAGCATGTGAAGAGCAGCCTTCTGCTCCTCTATTTGAAACATTGATTTTGCTCCTCTAAAACTAATTCTATTCTGAGTGATGAGCATGGCTTCAAGGGCAGAAACCATGAAAAAGAAAGAGATCGGTAGATCTGACTCTGTAAAATGTGAACACTTTGTATTTTTCCATAAAAAAATTAAAAGAATACACTAAAAGGAGCAAATTACTTGCAAGATACATGACAAAGGCACAATAATTTTTTTTTTTTAATTTTAGAGACAGGGTTTTGCTTTGTTTCAGGAAGGAGTGCAGTGGCATGATCACAATATACTGCAGCCTTGACCTCCTGAGCTCAAGTGATCCTCCTGCCTCAGCCTCCTGAGTAGCTGGGAATACAGACATGTGACACCATGCCTGGCTATTTTTTTTTTAATTTTTTGTAGAGACAGGGGTCTCACTATGTTGCCCAGGCTGATCTTGAACTCCTGGGCTCAAGTGATCCTCCCACCTTGGCCTCCTGAAGTGTTGGGATGACAGGTGTGGGCCACCATGCCTGGCAAACATTAAATTTTTAATATTAAATTTTTTTTGCAAACATAGAAAAGACAGACACCTTAATATTAAAATAGGTCAAAGTCATAAAAGGAGCAATCCACAAAAGAAGAATTTTGTTTCTATTTATGAATAAAGAAATGTCAGTTTTAACATAGATGCATTTTTCATCTTCATTTGAAAAATGAAAACATAGTGTTGATGATGGTGAAAGTGGGCGTTCTTGTATATAGTGTTCTCGTAAATAGGAGAATTGCATATAGGTATAGTTTCTGGTGGGCAATTTGTCAGTGTGAATTAGAAGTATCAAAAATATGTGGATTTCTAACAAGTCCACAAGGATGATTTTATCATAAGGAAATAATGAAGGCTATGTACTAGACTTGGCTATAAATTTATACACTGCAGTATTTTAAAGCCAAAATTGGAAACAATTTAAATGTCTAAGAGAAGGAAATTGGTTAAGTAAATCATGACATAGACAAGCTGTGGAATATGACAAAAACAGATCCCAATTGTAGGAGAGGAGAAAAGTAATCTTTTTCCTCTGCTCATCTTAGATTCTCTGTCTGGAACCCTGTAAACCAGACTGGGAAAAGGCAGGTTAACAAGGGAAACATTGAAGTTGATTAAGATGTGTATCCCTCATAAACCTGGGAGCACCCAGTGGTGAGTAACCCAAAGGGATGTTAGAACTTGGACTTGTAGAGTATCTTAGGCTAAACAAACAAAAAAGGGATTTGGGGCTTCTAAGTGGGAGAGGCAGGTTATTGAATAACCAGGAAAAGTGTGGTAAACAATGAGTTATTTAGTAAGGTTTGCTGGCAGATTGAAGCCAATGCCTTCTCCATTGATAAGAGTTGTTAGGAGTCCTCCTCTTCTGGATACAGGAGAGGGAGATACCTTTTACAAATGAGTATTTTCTTCAGAAGTTGTAAATTTTCTTTACAAAAGAAAAATCTTGTGCCATGTTTTTTTTTTTTTGAGACGGAGTCTTGCTCTGTAGCCCGGGCTGGAGTGCAGTGGCCGGATCTCAGCTCACTGTAAGCTCCGCCTCCCGGGTTCACGCCATTCTCCTGCCTCAGCCTCCGGAGTAGCTGGGACTACAGGCGCCCGCCACCTCGCCCGGCTAGTTTTTTGTATTTTTAGTAGAGACGGAGTTTCACCGTGTTAGCCAGGATGGTCTCGATCTCCTGACCTCGTGATCCGCCCGTCTCGGCCTCCCTAAGTGCTGGGATTACAGGCTTGAGCCACCGCGCCCGGCCTTGTGCCATGTTTTTAAAACTTTTACTGCCTCTGCTCGTTCATGATAGCCTTTTGCTCAAAATAACCCATATGCTAAAAAGGCATGTTTTAGGGTGGCACTGAAGTAGGAGGTGGAACTTGACTCTGGAGGTGGGGCTTGGACACTGAACCAAATTGAGGACTAGCTAAAACAGAGATGGGTGGAAGCAGCTTTCCATAGGACATGCCCACCAGTGTGCCATTTCAGTTTACTGTTGCCATGGCAATACCCAACCTTTACCACCTTTTTCCAAGACAATGACCTGGAGACCCAGAAGTTACCACTCTTTTCCTAGAAATTTCTGCATAATCTGCCCTTTAATTTGCATATAATTACAATGGGTATAAATGGAACTGCAAAACTACCTTTAAGCTGATACTCTAGGCACACTGACTGTAGTGTATACCTACCTGCTCTGCAAGGAGCAGTACCTCTGCTGCTGCTTCAATAAAAGTTGCTGTCTAACACCACCAGCTCACCCTTGATTCTTTCCTGAGTGAAGCCAAGAACACTCCCAGGCCAAGCCCCAATGGGGCTTACCTGTCCTACATCAGCATCTTCTGGTACCCTTCACAATCAACAATATAGTCCCATTTCATTTCTCGAAAAGCATGTGTTAGGTGAGTCTCTTGCAGAATGTCCCCAGGGTGCTGGTTCCTGCGTGGTGGGATAATAGATACTATTCAGCTCTCCTTGCTTGCTGTTGCTATTCTAATATATCTAGATTGAACATGTATTGTCCTTCAGTTGAATTCTGTTTAATTCTAAGTGGACCTACCACTTCAGTAAATGTTCTGAGTACTGAGGCAGGTGCAGTCCCTGCCTTTGAGTCTTTGCATTTCAGGGGACCATCTACTTGGTGACTCATTCCAGTTCCTCCCTCGCCACTCTTGCTGCAATGTACAGGTTGGCTCTTGCTCTATCTTCACTGATTCTTTTTCTTACCTAAACTCACACTCCTGGAGAAGTAGGCTACAGGGAAGAGCATAAGAAGCAGAGAAGGAAGAAAACATTTTTGGAGGTCTTACTTTAGGTTGGCCTCTTATTCCCTGATTAGTAAAATATTGACGGTCTTGACTTCTACCTCCCTTTCCCTTTGTCAAAGGACAACCTTAACAAGGCTCAGGTCAAGTCAGGACTGATAGAAATAAGTACTCCATGCCAGAAGGAAAAACCAGCACTTAGACAGAAGATTTCTCAGCAAGGCACATTTACTTCTGCAGAAGGGTGCTGCCTGCGTCCCTCCGATTGTAAGAGCACACTGAGCAGGGTAGCACAGGGATTTTTATCCCTAACACAGTTCCTATTTCTGTGTCCTTTCCCCACTGGCTGGGGTCAGACCACACAGTCTAAGCTGACCCAAATGGCTAGTGTTTGAAATTGAATAAGGCCAATTAGGCAGCAAGGGAGAGGCTGTCCATTACCAACTAAGCGGAAAGGGTTGTTTACAGAGTAAGAGGTTTGCTAGTTACAGATTAAGCAGAGAAACAACTGCTCATTACAGATTAAGCAGAGTAACAAGTGCTCATTATAGATTAAGAAAGACCAAGGAAGCTTTGAAGAGGAGCTTATTATTTTTGGCAAATTTCCCCCTCTTGACTTTATAGTTCTTCCTCTTCAAATTTCCTTAACATATCCTGGCTTTGTTAGTCCTCTTGGTCATTTAGGATTAGGAACTTATCTGAGTAGGATGAGGGAGAACCGAGGGGGTTTTGTGAGGGCTTTTTCTATAAGCCTTTGCACTAATCTACGAATACAAGGTATGATGCAGCAACCTACAAGAATGAGTACACCTATAACGATTGCAATGGGGGTAAAGATTGAGGTTATGAGTCCCTTCCATTTTCCAAACCATTTTTCCATGAGACCAGAGAAGAGGTCATCTATTCCAGAATTCAGCTAATCCATTTGCTAGGGTGGTAAGGCCCTGTAAGGCTTTGGTAATTGTTCCATCAGGGGCTGTGTTGTTAGGGATAAAAGAACAGTGTTGGACCCCAATCATGACACAGACCCCACCTTTCTCAGCCAATATCATGTGCAGGGCTATTCTATTTTCCCAGACCATTTGGCTGGTAGGGCCTAATTGTTCAGCTATTCCTTTAATGGTATCCCTAGTATAATTGACAAACCACTGTTGATGATAGTAAATGTAATTTATCTAGTCTACATTTTTGTTTATAGTCACCCATGAGAACAATATAGATTCAAATCCTGCAGCTATTTGATTTTGAGTTTTAAATTCATTTGGCACTCCTTGTGGAACTCTGATGGCATCTATATAAATGTGAGAGTCAAAGGACCTGTGGTGGGGGGGGGTATTTCTTTTTTATGATTGTCTTTTTTGCTTGGTTGATGAAATGCCAAGATGAAAGGGATGATCAATTGAATTAGGGTGCAAGTGTCGATCCAGTCACTTGACAAAGTACCTGGTAGTGGTCTACTGTAATACTACCATACATCTGCATGGGGATGAACAAGGGCAGACTGATTCGTTAGCTCCTGAAAAGGCTTAGACTTACTGCATCCCACTAGAGTTCGGCATTCCTTATTGCCCTAGGCTGTGGGGTTTTGGAAGAGAGCTACCATACCACTCATACCCTGTTGGTCGGAGGACCATCCAAGTGGAAAGGGGACAATTAGAGTCTCTGGCCTGCCTGTCACACAAGCCTAACAATTGCTTTTGTTTAGTGTGTGAATGGAATATTTAATCAATTCTAGCCAGGCTTTTGCATCTTGGTAGCCCGTTTCAATAGCTAGGGTTTGTTTTAAATCTTTAACTTCTACAGTGGCTACTTTGGTGCTACTATTGGGTAGGGAGAAACTAATAGTTTGATTAGAAGGTTTAGAAGGAGAGGGAGGAGGGGATGAGGGGGCGATGAAATGCATTTCGAAAAATCCTATAGAGTCTGCTCCTAGAAACGACTTAATGAAGGGGAGGAATTTTGAGAAGTTGAGATAGTAATGGAAATCTGCACTGGATTATATTGGTTTTGCTGACAATTGCAGGGGAGTGCTTCCTTTAGTGAAAGGAATGTATGGTTTTAGGGACTCACAGACTTGTTGGGGAGGTCCAACCCTGATTTTTGGTAGTCCATAGAATATTGGACCAGCTATGGCAGAGAAGCAGCTCTGTTTTCAGAGGACAAGATTCCCAGTTAACAGAATTTTCTTTACAATATCCCAAGTCTAAGGGAACTGTCCATTTAATTGAATCCGCCCAATCTGAGAATCTCCAAGAAGGGCAAAGATACTTCTCTGAAGTAAAGAGCTGCCTTTGACTTTGCAAGTCTCCACAGGGTATAACAAGACAAGCATCAAAAGTAATGGTTTGGGGTGACTTTGACCTGGTTACATTAATAATGAGATGTGGGGTAGCTAAGGGAAAGAGAAGAGGAAAAAGGGACAGTCAGATTAAGCTTTTTTCTTTAACATTACTCTGGTGGGGGTTGGTCCTGGGGTGACAGTTCATGACTTTTGTTTCTTCTAAGATTTTTGCTTTAAATCCTTCTCCTTTTACTCCTGAGATCAGGAGTTCTTGTGAACAAAGTACACCAGATGGAGGATAACAAACAAAGGAGCAAGCTGCCCCTGAGTCAATTAAAAAGGTAATGAGCTATCGCTTCTCAGCCTTTTGGCTAAGATCAAGTGTAAAAGGTAATGAGCTCAGGTTTGGGTCCCACCTCTGAATTTATCAAGGGCTCTTGGTGGGACTCAAGATAAAAGAAACAGAGTCCCTGACTTCCCTATTCTTCCTCAAAGGCCATAAATGGGATGACTTCCTTTTCTTTTTCCCATTCAGGACATTCCCTTTTGAAGTGACCTATTCTTCCACATTTGAAACATTTGTTCAGCTCTCTTTCTCTCTTTATTTTTAAATTCTCTTGCTTTGCTTTTTCATACCATTTATATGGCCTAGCAAGTGGGGGCTTAAATTATTTACAGGTTTTGGCCCCTTGGGTATGTTGTTGTAGAGCAGAGAGCATGATTTTTGCTTTTTGTTTTCACTTTTCTTCATCTCTTCTTACATACACTTTTTGGGCCTCCCTCAAAAGTTCCTGTATAGGCCAATCTTTCCAGTTCTCTATTTTTTTGTAATTTCTTTGTGATATCTGGCCAACTATTAGTGACAAAATGGAGCTTTAACATCCCCTGCCCAAGGGGATCCTCTATGTCTAAGCCTGCATATTTTCTCATCTGTTCCTTTAGTCTGTTTAAAAACTCCATGGGCCCTTCGTTTTTTCCCTGCTGTATATTAAATGCTTGGGAAGTATTTGGGGTTTGAGGCACTGATACCCAAATCCCTTTAACCATCCTTTCCCTAAGGTCTTTCAAGTTTTCTCAGTGGGCTGCATTGTCGTTATCCCTTTGGGGGTCTTGGGCTGCAGGGATATTTTGACCGGGAGGATGTTCATGCTCCCAGACTATCACAGCAGTCCTGCAGATCATGGCTCTTTTCTCCCCCAAAAAGCAAATAATTAAGACACTTCCTCCGAGGAGAATGGGATCCTGGAGAAATTGTTAGAAACAAGTGCTTGATGCCACAAGGAAAAAACAGCACTTAGATAAAAAATTTCTCAGCAAGGCACATTTACTTCTGCAGAAGGGTGTTGCTTGTATCCCTCTGATTGCAAGAGCACACCAAGTGGGGTAGGGCAGGGGTTTTTATCCCTAACACAGTTCCTATTTCTGTGTCCTTTCCCCACTGGGTGGAGTCAGGCACAGTCTAAGCTGATCTGATTGGCTAATGTTTGAAATTGAGTAAGGCCAGTTAGGTAGGAACAGAGAGGCTGTCCATTACCAACTAGGTGGGAAGGGTTATTTACAGAGTAAGAGGTTTGCTAGTTATAGATTAAGTAGAGAAACAAGTGCTCATTACAGATTAAGCAGAGAAAGAAGTGCTTGTTACTGGTTAAGAAAGACCAAGGAAGCTTTGAAGAGGAACTTATTATTTCTGGCAGGACTATGGTCAAAATTGCCACTTCTGTACTTCACACCCAACTGAATCTTTTGAACTGTGAGATTTTGGAAGAGAAAGAAATTCCAAATAGGATTAGATCTCCTCATATTTCAGTGGAGGACTCTAAGCCCTGGGAGGTTCTGGGTTGTGCCTGTCTCCTCCCTCCACACTTTCATCACCTAATCCCTAGCCCCTTGGACCTGTGCTCCAAACTTGGAGACACTGCTTGCTTCTTCCTGAGACCTCACTGTTACCTTTGCCTCACACACCTCACTTGTCCTTAGTTGCAGCAATCCCTGCGTCCCACCTCACCTTCCTGCCTAACTTCCATCTCCTCTCTTTGGTGCCTCCACTTGCACCCTTATTACACCTTCTCACAGATTCAGGGGACAAACACAAAAAAGGAGTCAAGTGTCTACCATTTTTTTTTTTTTTTAGATGGAGTCTTGCTCTGTTGCCCAGGCTGGAGTGCAGTGGTGCGATCTCAGCTCACTGCAACGTCCCTCTCTGGATTCAAGCGATTCTCCTGCCTCAGCCTCCTGAGTAGCTAGGACTACAGGTGTGCACCACCACACCCAGATAATTTTTGTATTTTTAGTGGAGATGGGGTTTCACCATATTGGCCAGGCTGGTCTCGAACTACTGACCTAATGATCTGCCAGCCTCGGCCTTCCAAAGTGCTGGGATTATGCCCGGCCTCATTTTTACTATAAACTGACATTTGAGTGCCTCCCACCCTATCCTGGCCCCGGGCACCTGTTCAAACCATGATGAGCTTTGGTGGCTCAGACGCACTGCTGGGCACCCTGTTCGTGAAGCTGCACGGCGGGGGCACCCTCCACTACAAGCCGGCCCTAAAGGGCAGCACAAGCGGGAGGCGCTTGGCCGCCGACTCCTCCAGTGGCTTCTACTCGTGGACGCGGATGTCCATGAGCTCCGTGTCCGCCTCGCCCAGCCACTTCTGGGGCGCCTGCCGCCCCGAGCACCGACTGGCTGGACACGCTGAGCAATGGGATGGGATGGGAGGGCAGAGTGGTGGCTGCGGCTGCGGCCGCGACGCGCAGTGAGAAGGAGCAGCTGCAGGCGCTGAAGCACCGCTTCACCGGCTACATCGACAGGGTGCGGCAGCCAGTCGTGAACAACTGCAGCCTGGAGGGTGAGGCGGCGGCGCTGCGATAGCAGCAGGTGGGCTGTATGAACGTGAGGTCTGCGAGATGCGCCGCAAGGTGCTGTACCTGGGCACCGCGCTATCCGCTGCGCCTGGAGCAGGAGCACCTGCTGGAGGACTTCGCACATGTGCATCAGTGCCTCCACATAAAGGCCCAATAGAGCGAGGAGGCCAAGACTGTGGCCCACTCGCGGGCTTCTTGCCAGAGGCCGAGGCGGTGGGCGTGGAACTGCAGAAGAAGGCGCAGGCACTGCAGGAGGAGTGCGGCTACCTGCGGCGCCACCATCAGGAGGAGGTGGGCTAGCTGCCCGGCGAGATCAGCGCTGCAGCGCCTGGCAGGCACAGGCGCAGGTGCAGGCCACGCGGGGGGATGCCCTCAAGTGTGACGTGATGTAAGCGCATCAGTGCTGCAAGAGATCTGCGGCAGCTCGAAGGCCACGCAGTGCAGAGCACACTGCAGCCCGAGGAGTGGTTCCAAGTGAGGCTGGACCCACTGTTGGACGCAGCCAAGGTGAACACAGACGACATGCGCCCAGTGCAGGAGGAGATAACTGAGTACCAGCGTCAGCTTCGGGCCAAGACCACAGAGCTGGACGCACTGAAAAGCACCATGGACTCACTGGAGAGGCAGCCCTCTGAGCTGGAGGACCCTCATCAGGCCAACATTCCCTCCTACCAGGAAGTCATTCAGCAGCTGGACGCCAAGCTGAGGAATACCAAGTGGGAGATGAGGGCCCAGCTGCGAGAATACCAGGACCTACTCAATGTCAAGATGGCTCTGGATATAGAGATAGCTGCTTACAGAAAACTCCTGGAAGGTGAGGAATGTCAGATTGACTTTGGCCCGATTCCTTTCTCGCTTCCAGAAGGACTCCCCAAAATTCCCTCCACCTCCACTCACATAAAGGTCTAAAGCAAAGAGAAGATCAAAGTGGTAGAGAAGTCTGAGAAAGAGACTGTGATTGTGGAGGAACAGATGGAGGAGACCCAAGTGACTGAAAAAGTGACTGAAGAGGAGAAAGAAGGCCGAAGAGGAGGAGGGCAAGGAGGAAGAAGGGGGTGAAGAGGAGGAGACAAAAGGGGGAGAAGAAGCAGCAAAGTCTCCCCCAGCAGAAGAGGCCACATATCCAGAGAAGGAAGCCACGTCCCCAGTGAAGGAAGAGGCAAAGTCACCAGCTGGGGCCAAGTCCCCAGAGAAGGAGGAAGCAAAATCTCCAGCTGAGGTCAAGTCCCCGGGGAAGGCCAAGTCCCCAGCAAAGGAAGAGGCAAAGTCACTGGCTGAGGCCAAGTCTCCAAAGAAGGCCAAGTCCCCAGTGAAGGAAGAAGCAAAGTCCCCTGAGAAGGCCAAGACTCTTGATGTGAAGTCTCCAGAAGCCAACACTCCAGCAAAGGAGGAAGCAAGGCCCTCTGCAAATAAGTCCCCCAAAAAGGCCAAAAGCCCTGTCAAGGAGGAGGTCAAGTTCCCAGAGAAGGCGAAGACTCCCCTGAAAGAGGATGCCAAGGCCCCTGAGAAGGATATTCCATAGAAGGAAGAGGTGAAGTCCCCAGTGAAGGGGTGGGAGAAACCCCAGGAGGTGAAAGTCAAAGAGACCCCAGAGAAGGCAGAGGAAGAGAAAGCTCCTGTCACACCAAAAATGGAGAAGAAGGACAACAAGAAAGAGGAGGCACCCAACAAGGAGGCTCCAAAGCCCATGGAGGAGGAGAAGAAGGAAGCTGCCATCGAAAAGCCCAAAGAATCCAAAGTTGAAGCCAAGAAGGAAGAGGCTGAAGATAAGAAAAAAGCAGTCACCCCAGAGAAGGAAGCTCCTGCCAAGGTGGAGGTGGAGGAAGATGCTAAACCCAAAGAGAAGACAGAGGTGGTCAAGAAGGAACCAGATGATGCCAAGGCCAAGGAACCCAGAAAACCAGGAGAGAAGGAGGAGGCAGCAGCAGCACTGGAGAAAAAACACACCAAGGAGGAGAACGCCACTGAGGTCAAGAAGCCTGAGGAGAAACCCAAGACAGAGACCAAAGCCAAAGACGACCCACCCTCTCAAAGGAGCTCAGCAAACCTAAGGCGGAAAAGGCTGAAAAATCCTCCAGCACAGACCAAAAAGACAGGAGGCCTCCAGAGAAGGCCACAGAAGACAAGGCTGCCAAGGGGAAGTAAGGCAGGGAGAAAGGAATGTCTGGAACAGCCAAAGAAACTCAGAAGGGTCCCAGAGCTCAAGGATCGGAGTAATGCAATTTTCACTTTTTTTCTCTTTATGTAAGAAGAAACTGCTTAGATGACAGGGCCTCTTTCTTGAAACAGGAACTTCTGTTAGCAATATGTTAGCAAGAGAGGGCACTCCCAGCCCCCTGCCCCCATGCCCTCCCCAGGCGATGGATAATTATGTTATGATAGCTTATGTAGCCGAATGTGATACATGCCAAATGCCATACGTAAACACTTGACTGTAAAAACTGCCCCCCTCCTTTCCAAATAAGTGCATTTATTGCCTCTATGTGCAACTGACAGATGACCTCAATAATGAATGAGCAGTTAGAAACACATTATGATTGAGATGTCTTAACCTATTCCCAAATGCCTTCTATTTTCCAAAGGAGTGGTCAGGCCCTTGCCCAGACTCTCTATTCTGGAAGAGTGGTCCAGGTGGGGCTGGGCACTGGCCACTGAATGATGTCAGGGCACACTTTCTACTGGAGTCCAGTTTCAATTGCTTCCGGGCAATAAAACCAAGTGCTTATAAAATGAATTTTAAAAAAAGAAAGAAAAAAACCCTGACATTTGCCAGGGCTTCAGTGACGATCTGAAAGGCCACACTGTGTGTCTGTGGCCAGGTCCTACTGATGTTTAGCTTGGTTGTATCTAGGTGATCACAGCAGAATTTCAGTATCAGTATGATTCCACAAACATTGCCACTGCCAGGCAAAGAGGTGGGTGTTCTCATAAAAGCAGCCTAATGTAATCAGCCACCAATGCATGCACCATGGCGGCAGACGTGCTCTTTTCCAGCCAAAAAGCCCGTCTCTGAGAGCTTGCTCCGTTGTCAGGTGGTATCTCCTCCAAGGCAAAAACTGAGTTTTCTTTTCCTCTTGGGCTTCCCACCCACAAAGCAGAGAGTTCAGACTTGACCCACGGTGCCAGTTCCTGTGTGAAGCCTGGGTTCCGGATGTGAGAGTCACTCACCTTGGAAGTCCCCCAAGCGGTAAACGCCTCTGAGAGAAGAAGGGGTACATGCTTGTTGCTAGCTGTATAATCATGTGCTTTTAGGGAAAAGGGCTTTGAGTCACCACATACTAGATACACGAATCTAGGCATGTCATTTCATGTCTTTGCATCTCAGTTTCCACATTGGTAAAAGAAGACAAATGCTTTGTTTTCAAGCCTATTGTGAGGTCAAATGAAGTGATGTGTGTCCAGGGTCTAACACAATGCCTGGCCCCTAGGAGATGCTCGACAAATGTCAGCTTTCTTCCCAGATTGCCTCTATGTGCCTGATAATGAGGCCAACTTAAGAGAATAAAAGAAGAGACAAAATAATAGAGAAGTTTCACCTTGGGAAATAAGCCAGGAAAGTTCAAGCTCAGGGCCTGGAGACTTCATAGCAAATAAGTCATGGACTGTAGACTGAGAAGAACTAGGAAACTCTATATGATTCCTTAGGTATGCATTACTTTTCTCTGCTTTTTACTTTTGTTTTTGTTACCCTCCTCTTCCTAGTTATTTCTCAGGATTGCCTAAATAGAAAGCCAGCAGAGCCTGTGAGATTGTGATCTAAGAAGCTGTGATGTAGGGAGCAGGGGGAGACAGGGCCCTTCTCAGCTGTTGGGCTTGGGATATGAGCCCCAGAACACCAAGGAGGTGGCGCCTGCTGCCCAGAGTAGAGGAAGATAGACTGAGGCCCTAGCTCTGAGCAGAAAAGGTGGGAGACGTCGGCTCGCCTAGGCCAGGAGAGCGGCCACCATGGCTAAGTCGTAGGAAGTCTATGCAGCTCTCCAGCAAACTGCAAGAGCCCAAAAAGTGCTGGTTGTATGAATAACTGAACAAGCAGGTGAAAGAAGTGATGATGTAATGGAATTCAAGCTAAAAAAAACCCAGGCTTAAAATGTGAATTCTAATTTTTTCCTATTTAGTATCTGCGTGATCTTCAAAGCAACCTCTTTGGGCCTCAGTTTGGTCATGTCTGAAATGGTGAGGTACGGCCAGGTGCCGTGGCTCATGCCTGTAATCCCAACACTTTGGGAGGCCGAGGCAGGTGGATCGCTTGAGGCCAGAGTTCAACACCAGCCTGGGCAACATAGTGAGACCCTGTCTCTACAAAAATGAAAATTTTTAAAAAATTAAAAAAATAAAATGGTGATCTGGGGAAAGGAGTTATAATCTGGCCTGCTCACTTAAACTCAAAAGTTTGTGGTGAAGGCTAGATGAGGTCACCAACAACCTACACTGAATGCTGGAATTTTCAGGACAGCATTGTGATGGTGAGGGTGGCCATAAGAACCATCTGGGGAAAATCACTCAAAGGAAGACTTCTGCGGTTTGGTTCAGCCCTGGCCAGATCCCACTCCAGGAGAGAGGGCAATCTCTTCACGGTCAGATGAGCTGATCATCTCAGGGCAACCCAGTGAAAGTATCCCTTTCTGGCAGCTTCCAGGGTTGCTTTTTTTCAAAGGACGGTGGGCCAAAGTCCCTGCCTGCTGCTGCCACCCTCTGGCAGCAACCTGAGCCGCACTCTTGTCAATTTCACTGGTTAGAACGCCTAACTTTTGCACATTCGTTTACATTTGCATAGTGTGTTTCAGTTTACACTTTTCCCCCCTCAAGAATGATGCCCTTTCATCCAAACAATATCCTTGTGGCATAAACATTTTTGTAGATGAAGAAACCAAGGTTTGGGAAAGGTAAATGGTTTGTCTAAAGAGACTCGGAAAGATGATGAGACCAGGCTTTCTGATTCCAAGTCCTGTGTTCTTTTCACTGTCACAGGGACATGTCAGTTAGTTCTACTGCTATTGTTGCACTTCTCAAACTCTGACAGAAGCGGATATGAACATGGAGTTCTCCTGACCTCCTCTCTCACCCCATCCCTCCAACACATCCCTAAATTCTCCAGACCCCATCTGTACCTGCAGCTGCCTATGAGTGAAGGGGAGTAAGGACTACAGATACGAACAGGGCAGAGCAGCACCTGCTCCTCTCTGGGATTCAGACTGATGAAGGAGGTGAGACAGATACTCAGGGACCTCAGGACCTGGGAGAAGTGCACATGGAATTCACCAGAGGTCAAAGGGACTCCAGCTAGGTGGTACCTGAGCTGGTCCAGAAGAGACAAACAGGATGTAAGTTCACAAAGAGGTAGATGCAGGACCTTCCAGGCAGAGGAACTGGCAGAAGCCAGGCTTCAGTGCACTGAACCAGAGGATACCTGCTCTGGTTGGGCAGAGGAGGGAGGCAGGTGGTGAAGCTGGAGAGGGAGGTTGGAGGAGGTCTCGGCAAGATGGAATTCATCCTGTTTTCTAAAGGCAGCAATAAACCAGCCATCCTGCGTGTCTCCCATTTATTCACTTAACAAATGTTTATTGTGATAGGCATATACTCTCTTTCTCAGGATAAGAGCAAAAGCATCACTTTGTTACATAATATTCATTTATTTCTTCAATGGATATTGACTGCCTACTTTCCTTGTGCCAGGTATTCTTCTAGGCCCTGGGGATGTATTTCTGTGGATATTGAACTTATGCTTTAGTGGGAAAGGCATAACAAACAAGAACAATAAGTAAAATAGAAGTATTTAGATAGTGACAAGTATTCAAGAGAAAAATAAAGTAGAAAAAGAGTCATGCAAATTGGGGACGTGGGTGGGGATTTGCTCTTTTGGAGAGCATGGCCACAAAGGACTGAGGGAGGAGGTGGCTCTCAGTAAAGGCCTAAAGCAGCAGTTTCCAACCTTCTTGGCACTAGGGGCCAGTTTTGTAGAAGGCAATTTTTCCAAGGAACCGGGGGGGTTGGGGGAGGATGGTTTCAGGATGAAACCGTTTCACATCCCATCATCAGGCATTAGACTCTCAGAAGGAACGCAACCTAGATTCCTCAAATGCACAGTTCACAATAGGGCTCGCACTCCTTGGAGAAGCTAATGCTGTGGCAGAGTTCCTAACAGGCCACGGACCGGTACCAGTCTGCGGCCGGGGCTTGGGGATCCCTGGCCTAAAGGAATTGAGGGAGACAGTCAGGCAAATACACAAGGAGGGACAGTCCAGGCAGGGGGAACTGCAGGAACAAAGGCCCTGAGGTGGGACCATATCTGGTGTGTGTGGAGCCAGAGGAGGAGGCCAGGATTGCTGGGGAGTGAGTGAGGGAAGGTGGAAGGAGAGGAGGCCAGAGAGGCCCAGGAGGGACAGGCAGGTCGAGTAGGAGGTCACAGCAGGCCTTGTTCAGAATGGGAGCGAGTCAGTGCTGACTTCCATACAGTCTGGCTCTTTCTGCAGGGTTTTAACAATGGACAAGGAATCTTTTCTGCAGTCTGGTCCTATAGATTTGATGAGGTGTGGGCGATACAGCCAGGGGGCCTGGGAAGTCTAGCTCTTGGAATGCACCCAGGGCCCTTTTAACGCTCAGCATTCACCTGGCTGTGTGCTGTGCTTCCTCCTGCTGCAACCACCCCACACACACTCAGGGGCATGAAACGGCTGCCTTGTTACATTCACAGAACCTGTGGGCCCGGCTCTTCACTGCTCTACTGTGTCTGGAGTGATGCGGGGAAGACTTGAATGGCCAGGGTGATGCAAATGGCTGAGAGCTGGGTGGGCTGGGGCTCCGAGTGTGAGTGGTGCCTCCGAGAGAGTGGTCTCACTTGCATGCCTGGGGCCTGTGCCTGGAGGCTGGAGGACAGTCAACCAGAGCACCCCACAAGGCCTCTCCATGAGACTAGGCTCCTTGCAATGTGGAAGCTTCCTGCTTAGGAGTATCCAGAAAAGGGGCCGCAGCGAGCATCCCAAAAGCCACAGGTGGAGTGGGCCTGGCCCTTCTGACCCAGCCTTGGGAGGCCATAGCGTCCTCCCACTGCACTCACTTGGTTGGAGGGGTCACAGAGCCCAGATTTTAGCAGAAGAGACGTTGACCCCATCTCTTGATGGGAGTGTGTAAAGGAATTGGTAGCCTCTTAAAAATACCACTACAAGCCGGGCTCACACCTGTAATCCTAACACTTTGGGAGGCCAAGGTGCAAGGATCACTTGAGCCCAAGAATTTGAAACCAGCTGGGGCAACAAAGCAAGATCCCATCGCTACAAAAATAATAAATAAATAAATATTTTTTTAAAAAATAGGAAGAAGACTCAAGCAACTCTAACGCTGTGCCCACATGAAAAGGCATCCTACCTGGGTGTCTCTGAACCTTAGATAAAAAAGCTCTGCAGGAGGTTCCTGGGAAGGAGGCTATATCCTCGCCCCCCTTCCACCAAGGGTTATATCTGTAAACATGTAACTAATCCCCCATGGGGGACAGGGCAGTGTTGTGTGCCACACTTGTGCCAAATATGTATTAATAAACTCTGGACCATATTGGCAGCTTTGTGGTTTTCCATAGTCTTTTGCAGCCTGCAAAACATTTTCCGATTAGAAGCCCCCGCTGTTTTATCTATTACATGTGACACTGAATAAGCCTCTGCATATCCACTGGGGGTTGGTAAGTAACATCAGAGCGTGCAGCGAGGGGAAAGGAATTAAAAAGGGAGCTAATGTCATCCGTGGGGAATAGCTGAGGAAGGAAAAAACCACTCCGGAAGAGAGAGGTTGCAGAAGGATTTTTTGCAATGTATTATGACCACTCAAGGCAGGCACACACGTGTGTCTGTTGTCCCAGGCTCAACATGTAAAATGAAACTCCAAAGAATGTTATACCATGGGGTAGCTGGGAGGGTGGAGGGAAGGAGGGAAGGAGGGAGATTTTTATTTCACAAAGCAGTTTGATTTTCTGAGAGCCATATGCTTGCTTTTCTTTTTCCCAAAAAGCCCACAGTGGCATGTAGAAAAAATTTAGAATTTTATTGGCTTTCAGGGAAGAGGGAATTGGAAATGTTAGATAAGTAGGTATCACATGGAACAGTATTTCATAGCACTCCCCCAGGCCTGTGGGTGAATGCCACGCTATAAAGCTGCAGAACTATGGACAGAAATGCAAAACTGAGATGTGGCAAGAGCTGTGGGCTGGGGACAAGATGTGGGTTCCAGTCCCTGCTTTGCTGCTTAACTCCACCAAACCACTTCGCTTTTCCTGAAATATGGGGGGAAGGCAATATTTGCCCTGTTGATGTTGTAAAACCAATGTAAGTATGTAAGAAAGCTCTGAATGTGGTGTCTTGGCATTCAAAAGGGACAGTCATATGTCAGGTATTGCTATCTATGAGGATGTAACCTAGAACCCAACCTAAGCTAAGGTATTCATTGGTCCACTTTTTAAGCAAACACATTGATTAAATGCTGTATGAGAATACTTTGTAAGTGGCGGAAACTCAACTGAAAATACCTCATGCAAAAATAGGAAAATGATTAGCTCATGTGTTAATTCATCCAATCAGTAAGTTGACAACACTCTGCTGAGTACCTGCCACTTGCCAGCTGCTGCTCTAGGAAGGGTGCATGTTCTAAAGGGGAGATAGATAACAATAACCACATATACACCGAGAAATAAAAATGAAATCCCAAGTCCTCCAACCAACTGAATGGACCCCTGCCTGGCCAAAGAGACCTCAGAGAAACCTTAAAAACTGACTTCCAAGCCATGACAGAGTGGGAAGTCAGACACATCTCCTTACACCCCCTTCTGCTAACTACTATTAGGCTTTTTTCCCTAAGGGTTAAACAGAAACCCTATTTCAATACAACAACTGATCAGTGTTCCTTCCTCATTGGAGACCTCTGACCATGGGGTGGTTTTGGCCAGTCTACAGAGGTTGCACACAGAGGGCCTTTGTGTCCCCTGCTTCACCTTTTGACTTATAGAACCTAACTGTAATACATTTAAATGTCGAGTTTCCACCCCAGAGTGAACATGGGGTGCATGTTGCACACATTAGCCTGCTGTGCATGCCACGCCTCCCGTTTGCGACTATTTATAGCTCCTCCTATAACCTGTTGATTATGTATATTTGACACCCCTCTTCAGCATAAATCCTTGTCTTATTCTTCCCACCCTTATTCTTCCCATCCTTGCTTCTGACTTCTGGCCAGAGGCTACACTTCCAGCCTGTCAGAATGGTCACCTGCAGAAAAATACAGCTCTCCTTTCCAAATGTATGAATCTTGTCATTCTTCGGTTGACAATATATAATTTTTTCAGGTGGTTGTAAGTGCTATAAATAAGATAAAGCAAGGCAAGGGAATACGGAATTATAAGGAAGTGCTGTTGTAGGAAGGAGGGGTCAAGAATGGCCTAACAGAAAAGGTAACAGTTGAGTAGAACCCTGAAAGAAAGAGAGAGCAAACCATGCAGCTATCTGGTGGAAGAGCATTCCAGGGAGATAGATCAGCAAGTGCAAAGGCCCTGAAGTGGGAGCTAAAATGCTCGTGAGGATGTAGTGGGCTGAGCGAGGGCTAGAGTGGTAAGAGAGGAGGACAGGGGGAGCAGCCAGGCCATGCAGGGCCTGAGAGTCATGGTGAGGATCTTGGAGTTGGATGGGGAGCTGTAAGGGGGTTCTGAGCAGAGTAGTAGTGTGATCCAACTTATGGTTTTAAAAGGATCTCCTGGGCCACTTGTGGAAGCAGGGAGACCAGTGTGAGGGCTACCGCAGTAGTCTGAGCAAAAGGACTAGGAAGGTAACAGCAGGCATAGAATGAATTGGATTCTGAATATTCTCAAAGGCAGTGCTGGTGGGATCTTCTTATGGATTGGATGTAGAATGTGGATGCACAACACAGGTGTAGGAGTGGTTCAGGCACAGCTGGATCCATGCACTTGAATAATAAAATTGGGACTCTTCATCTTTCCATATCTCTTGTCTGTGCTTTCTTCCGCATTGGCTTCATTTTCAGGTAGCCTCTTCCCATACAGTGAGGAAGATGGCTTCCAGCACCTGGCTCAACTCTGGGAGTGCTCAGAAGAGCAAGGAAGCTTTTTGTTCACAAAGTCTTCAATAAATGTCCTCTCTAGCCTCATTGGCTTGAACTGGGTCATGTGCTCAGCCTGAACCAATGAGAATAACAGGGAGGTGGGGGAGTGGGGTGGAATTATGCTGACTGGGTTAGGCCTAAGCCACAGCCTTCATTCCTAGAGTTCTGGGTAGTTGGCTCCCTTGAGTAAATGGGGAGATGTGGTGATGGAAAAAAAGCCAAGGGTGGTTATTGAGAGAAGGGGGGCTGGGTGTAAGCTGGCCACCACAACATCCAATGCATCCAGAGAAAGTTTAATGAAGGGCATCTAATGTGAATGGAAAGGAGGGTACTCATAAGAATGCAATTTGGTGACCAATTACATGTGAAGGCTGAGGGAGAAAGGAGGCTGTAGATGGTTCCAGAATAATCTAGGCAATGATGTTAATAGAAATAGAGACTATGGGATTCAAAGTATGCGTGGGTTGCAAAGGAGTGAGACGAGTTAAATTTTACGATGTAAAAAAAAAAATCTACAATGTAAGAGATACAGACACAGAAATGATTAACCACAAGTCAGGGCAGTGCCAAATAGGCGTTAAATGAGAAGAATAAACACAATGCTCAGGGGAAACTATAGCTGTGGTGCCTGCAGGTCATAGATAGAGGGACGGGCATTGGCATCTGGCTCTGAACAAATCAAAAGTGAAGTTTGAAGGTCTTTGACTAGGAGCACTTAATTATCCATGGCCCTCAACCCCTTGACGTCCCTAGCATCTTTGCTGTTGTTTGCTTCACCTTCAGTCTGTGTACCAGAGCTGCTAACAGGAAGTCCATCTCACTGCGTGGTTTCCCTTCTTCCTTCTTGCCCCAGGCACAGCCTTCTGTTTAAGCAGTGAAACAGCAAGGGAAAGAGTTACGTGCCGCTGAGGGGCAAAAGAGTACTTTGTCTGGCTGCAGATGGAAGACTGGGTGATTTGGTTTCAGGAGAGGAGCCTATGGAAAGGAGGGGAAGCCCGGCTGAGGCCTTTTTTTTTTTTTTTTTTTTTTGAGACAGAGTGTCACTCTATTGCCCAGGCTGGAGTGCAGTGGAGTGATCTCAGTGCTCTGCAGCCTCCGCCTCCTGGGTTCAAGTGATTCTCCTGACTCAGCCTCCTGAGTTGCTGGGACTACAGGTGTGCACCACCACACCTGGCTAATTTTTGTATTTTTAGTAGAGATGGGGTTTCACCATGTTGGCCAGGCTGGTCTCAAACTCTTGACCTCAAGTGATCCACCCACCTCAGCCTCCCAAAGTGCTAGGATTATAGGCATCAGCCACCGCACCCGGCCCCAGCCCAGGACTCCTAGAGGCAAAATCTAATCAGCACAACTTCTCCCAAAGACTGGTAGGAAATCTATGGAGAAAGAAATACTCTCCTGTCTGCTGAGAAAAAGGAAAGAATTAAACAAGAATGTGCTGCGTCGGTTAAAGCTTCCCAGGAAAAGATAAGGGTGGTGAAAAATCAGAATTAGATCATGCCAGCCAAAGCAATTAAGGAGAATACGATGTGCTTTTACAAATATCAGGGGGAAAGAAGATTATAGAGAGGAAATAAGACTTAATAAATGCAGAGGACCATGAAATTAATGATGACCACAAATGGCTAAAATACCCAATTCATTCTTTGTTAGCCTTTAACTAGGAAAACAAAGGAAAGAAATTGAGCAATTAAAGAGTAAGGACCCAAAAAAAAGTAAGAACAACTTGAGAGAAGAGTTAAGTAGACACTGGCAGGGAGGAGGTGTCTGCACCCTGTGGCCCTCAAACTCTGCAGGCACCTTCCTGGGACATAACCGTCATGGGCTCAGGGAACAGCCCAGCCCCGCATTGGCACTGGGCTGGTGGGCAGGATGCCTGAAATTCTGAGTGCAACCAATTGACAGAACTTCCCCACTTTCTGGGGAAAGAGAGTGAGCGAGGAGGGGAGAATGGGAAGGAGAACCAGGCCAGGGTCTTCAGAGAATGGTGACCTTGGAGCCATCATGACTGCTCCAGGATAAACAGAGAGGCAGGTTCCACTGGGCTTCCACATCACCCCTCTCTTCCCATTCCTTCTCTCTCCTTCTGCCTCCAGCGCTCACCACCCTGTGTTCAGTGCACATCTGTTGAGTTCTTCCCTATGAAAAGCGCACTGACAAGATTGTCACACTTCATAAGAAATGGAAGGAAGTACAGAGCATGCTGAGGGAACAAAAATGGCTTGTCCTTTTTTTGCTTGAGGGGAGATCACATTGGTTTCTGTGACTTGCAACCAAAAGTCCTACTCATAAAGCCCTGTTCTACAACAGGCACTGGGGAGACAAAGATGTGAGACACAGTGCTGCTCTTAATGAACTCACAGCCCAGGAAGGAGACATACACACACACACACCTTTGCAATATGGTGTGGTGCATGCAATAATGGTGGATGTATGGACAAGGTGCCTTGCCAGCTCAGAGGAGGAGTGAGCAATGTTGCTCCCATAGGCCAGTGAAGAAAGCTTCTAAGAGTTTCTTGTGCTTGCTCCTGAAGGATGACTAGAATTTGGACAACTGGCAAAGGTGCACTCTTCAGACAGCAGGAAGCCAGTGTGCAGAGGCCAAGAGGCACAAAGCGCCTGTAATATCCAGCATATAAATCATTCCTTTTTCTTTCTAAATCTTTCCAGCTAAACCCTCGGGCTGCCTAAAATTCCCTCATAATTCGGATATTTCTTGCTAGAGAAGGAGTTGTAGGAATAGGTTCAACTTTTGGCTAACCTCAAGGATTAGGCCACTTTCACGTCCCTTAATTGCATTACAAAAGAAAACTGAAATGTGAGGACACTGCTTACCCAAAGCAATAGGTAACTGCTGGTGGCCGTTCTGACAGTGACTGGCTACAGTGGGGAGCTGGGGAAGTACACGGTCTCGGGGAAGGCAGGGCCAAGGAGGCCAAGTCCTATTCTCTATCTCAGGGGCAATGGGAAGCTGCTGAGAGGTCTAAGCAGCAGGTGACAGGGTAGGTTCGAATTTTTTAAAAATCACTCTGGTTTCGATGTGTATATAATTTGGAGTGGGCCATGTGATGTGAATACAGGTCCAGGTGACAGATGAGCCTGGGGCTTGGATTAGTGCAGAGGCAATGAAGACAGAAAAAAAAAAAAAGGGCAGGATGTAGTGATGAGTTGAATATGATGGCGTGGAGTCAGGGTATGGAGAGGAAGGTATCAAAAGGAACACCTTGGGGTTTGGGATCACGTATCTCTGGATGGGGATGCACTAACCAAGATGGAAAGCCCTAGAAGAGGGCCCATGGTGAGCCTCACCCAACCCTTAACTCACCTTGTTCTTGCATGTAGATCTGCCCAAGGGCCATTGGAAGTACCACTGCTGCCACCATCACCCTGATTGACCCACAAACCGCTAGTTTGACAATCAACAGGCCATGTCATGTCCAGCTCCCCCAGTGGAGGGACATGGCACTGTCAGACAATGTGGCCTTGGTGTTTTAACTTTTGTCATTCTGTATTGTGTTTACTAACTTTTGGGGATGGAGATGGGGGTGGAGTGAAGGAGAGGCTAATAATTAAGATAAAAGAACTAAAAGGAGCTTCGACTTGGCAAAAACATGTTGAAGAGTTACATGATCAATCAATCATAAAGTGTTGAAATTGGGAGGAAACTTAGTTAAAAAAATAATCTTTTCCAGAGCAGTTTTGACAGTAGTTCCAAATACCCTCTGCTTCGGTGTTTCCAGTCCTAGGAGCAAACTGTCTCAAAAAGCAGCCGGTTCCATTGTCAGAGGATTCTGATAGAAGGAGATAGGGTTTTCTTGTACTGAATTGAAATTTATCTCTGAGCAACTTCCACTCATTTGTCTTGGTTCCATTCTCTGGAGGGAGAGTAGGTCAACGTCCCTTTTAAAATGTGGTGCCCAGAAAGCAACACAGAACTCCAAATGTGGTCTGATTTAGTTAAAGCCCTGTGGGGAATTTAGAGGGGGAAGAAAAATAAAGCCAAGAGTTAACCAGCTTTAAAAAATGACTGTCATAGAAAGCTCCCATAAGCAGAACCTTAGAATCATAAACTAAAGGGAGCCTTTGAAAACACCCACCTGGTTTGTTTCCTTGCAGAGGAAAATCACACCTCAACCTGTCTAACCCAGAGATACTGACCTATTTTTTAAGACCTCTAAAAGCAAGGGTTCCACTGATGTTTATTGCAGAGAGATTTCTTACAAATCAATCATTATAAAATATCTTCAAATCAGTGTTTTCTAGTAGACTAATTTGTTTTTACATTTTCCTCTTTCTCTTGCTATTATCTTTCCGACCACATAAATTGTCTTCCTAATGAAGCCGCTTATTGTATCATATTCTGGGAGTGTATGTTCATCTGCTCCTGTAGTGTTTCAGCTCCTACTGCATTAATTAACTGCGCTTCCTCTATTATTTTCCTCTTTTTTGCATGCAATCCATGGCATTTATCCTTATATTGTTGCATAATGCTTTGTGCGACGGATGTGTTCTCAAAATCGTGTGCAAATCTAATCTTCGTAAATTGAGTCTCTTCAATCAGAAGTGCCTTCCAAATGCATTTCAAATGTTCATTATTTAAAGTCACTCTGTGGGAGTTGGCTTGGTAGAACAGAAAACACAGGACCTTTGTGTCTTCTTCTTACAAGCTGCGTGATCTTTACTGGTGACTTAATCTACTTGAGCCCTAGTTTCTAATCCATGAAATGGGGATAAAAATGCCTCCTCTCAATATGTTGTTGTAGACAATAAATAAGCTAAGAAAAAATTAGTGCAACTTAAAAAATAGATGTCTTCTTATCTTTAAAGTGAAGAGTCCTCTTTAAAGACAATAATAATCTCAAAAGTCTATTTTGCAAGTTCAGATGTTTTTGCATCACATGTTCTTAAAGGAGAACACAAGCATATATTGACTTTGCTGTCTGGCTGTGGCAGCTTTCTACCGAACTTCTTGGATTCACGCCTCCAGAACCCCATCTTGTCTGGGCTGACTTTCTCATTTGCAGAGGTGAACATCTGCAGTGTTCGTGGCCATCTTGCTATGTCCCTGCTTTTACCACTATGCTTGAGTTCTTGAAGCTTAAGTTACATCCCTTCTGTTTTCATTATCATTTAAATATCTCTTTCTGAATATCCTAACCTGCTCATTTCCATGTTATTTGAATCATTTTTGTTTCCCCAAGAATCACCCATCTCTCCTACCTGACTCTGAGTTCCTTGAGACATCATGTCCACAGGCCAAGAGTAGTATATGAATGAATGGCTAATGACCCTCACGAGAAGTTCTTTCTCATCCGTAATATTAGGATATGCAATGATATCAGTGGTTTCCAGGAGGCTAGGGTGCCTTCTCCTTGGGGGTCTATGATGATAGAAATGGAGCAATGTTTTTAAAAGTTCAAAAGAAAGTGTGTGTGTTGCCAGTTAAGGCTATGTTGACTAATATGAACACTGTCTCTTGCTCTGGTTGAATGATGTCAACTCTGCGGGTATCACAGATAAAATCATGTTGCTTAGCATGTGTATCCATCAAGATTCTTGGCTGCATGCAATAGAAACTAAGTCTAGTTGACTTAAGCAGAAAATAATTGCTTTGGGAAAATGTCTGCCAGCTCCAGAGCAAACGAAAAGGCAGGAGGACTAGACTCTGGACATGGGCAGTAGCCAGGAAAAGCTGAGCAATGAGGAGCTCAGCCAAGGTCACATCACAGAAGTGGCATGGTTGGGATGCCACTGGACACCAGACACTGACCCACAGGAACCACCAGGACATGGGATGCCACTACCCAGCAGACTGCATTCCAAACCATGGTTGCTGCTTTGTGTTACTTGCTCCTGATGCAAAGTCCCAGGTTGAGACCATCCAGTTGGCAAAAAAATTTTTTTTTTTTTTTTTGACAGAGTTTTGCTCTTATTGTGCAGGCTGGAGTGCAATGGCGCGATCTCGGCTCACTGCAACCTCCGCTTCTAGGGTTCAAGGGATTCTCCTGCCTCAGCCTCCTGAGTAGCTGGGAGGCATGCACCACCATTCCCGGCTAATTTTGTATTTTTGGTGGAGATGGGATTTCTCCATGTTGGTCAGGCTGGTCTCAAACTCCCGACCTCAGGTGATCCGCCCACCTCGGCCTCCCAAAGTGCTGGGATTACAGGTATTAGCCACCGCGCCTAGCCGAGTTGGCAAATCTTAAGTCTTGTGTGCTCTTGCCCAGCTGCTGAAGGACAGGGACAACAAGTATAAGGCCGTCAAAAACTTTATTTTGTTAGAATTCCCCAAATATAAAAAGGATATCAGCTGCTGGCCAGCCCACAAAATGAAACAAAACAAAATCCACTATGGTTGTTAAATGCTTGGTTTTTGTTTATTTTATTGAGACAGGGTCTCACTTTATTGTCTAGGCTGGAGTGCAATGATGCAATCATAGCTCACTACAGCCTCAAACTCCTGGGTTCAAGCAATCCTCCTGACTCAGTCTCCCGAGTAGCTAGGACTAGGACTATAGGCATGCACCACCACATCCAGCTTGTTAAACGTTTTTCATGACCAAAAAACCAATAGAACTTAACTGATAGTAGAGAAACATATTTTGGAACACGAGATCAATGGAAGAAAAAATAATGAACAGGTTTAAAGATTAAAAAAAAAAAAAGATTGACTGTAATAGGCGATCTCTAATGTTGTTCACAGACTTAGACGCCCCCTGCAGGCAGGAGGAAGGAATAAAGACTGGACTGATTTTCTCAAGCCCTTTCTTTCATTGAATATATGTCATAATAATCTGGACTTGTAGAATTAATCACTCCTTAGAAATAGCTAGCTCATAGCTGCTACACATAAGAGAAAACAAAAGTAATAATGCCTTTAACATGGTATGGAGGTCCTATTGGTTTTAATGTGTCCCACAAAGTTCATGTGTTAGAAACTGAATCCCCAAACCAACATTATTGGGAGGTGGGATTTTTAGGAGACTCTGCCCTCATGAATAGATTAGTGCTTTTCTCACAGGAATGTGTTCCTGGATAAAAGGATAAGTTTGGACAGCTTCCTGGTCTCTCTCGTGTCCATGCTGTCTTGCCTTCCACCTTCCACCATGGGATATCACGGCAAGAAGCCCCTCACCCGATGGAGGCCCCTGTACCTTGTACTTCCCAGGCTTTAGAACTGTAAGAAATAAACCTCTGTTCTTTATAAATTACCAGTCTCAGGTATTCTGTGATAGCAGTACAAAACAGACCAAGACAAGTGGTTTCTTTCACATAAAAGAAATCTGAAGGTGGGTAGGCCCAGGTTGGTGCCATGATTTCATGGTGTCCATGAGCCCGGGCCTCTTTTATTTTTGCTCTGCCATCATTAGTATTACAGGGCTCCCATCCTCAAAGACACTTCCTTAAGGCTGCTGGAGGGAAGTAGGAGGACAGGTGAAGGGAAAAAAGACAAGAGAGAACATACAAACTGTCTGACCCCTCTTAAGACTTCCTGGAAGTCCTGAGATCTACATTTAGATTTAACAATGTCTGCTTGCATCTTATTGACCACCCTTAACTGTAAGATAGCCTGGGTGTTGTGGTCTTTTATTAGGGCACATGTTCACTCAAATATTGAGTGAGCAACTAGCAGTCTTCGCCTCCCCAGGGAAGTTTCAGAGATAGTGAGAAGTTTGAGAAGTTTGATTTAGTGGCCTTTGACTCTCCCTTTGCTCCAACTCTGTCCCTCCCCTGAGTTGACTTTATGTGATATCACTTAGGACGAGGGAAGCTTCCAGGGAAGACACCAGCGCTGAGGCTTTAGCACCACCTCTCTGCAATGTCTAGAGAGTGGTACGAGCCCTTTGAGGAGCTTCCTAGGAAATAACCGCACACTGAACATTTATTGAGCATTAACCTTCTGCCAGGCACTGTGTGAAGTGCTTTATCTCCACCTTCTTACCTCATCCTCACAAATGCTCCATGAGGTCGGCACAATTGTACCCGTCCTGAAAATGAGGGAGCTAAGGATAAGTGACCATAACTTGCCTGATCACAGTTAGTGAGTGGGGACCAGGATGGAAACCTGTGTTTATCTGACTTCTGAGCCCAGGATCTTAACCAACCCACTGCAGCTGTGCTGTCCCATACAGTGTCACTGGTCCCACGTAGCTATATGCCCTTAGATTTAAATTAATTAAAGCAAAGTCAAATTTAAAATTCAGCTCTTCAGCCATGCTGCTTACATTTCAAGAGCTCAGTAGCCGTGGAACACGTAGAACACGAGATCAGTGGAAGAAAAAAATAACTTTATTATTTTTTTCATTATTTCATTATTTGTGGCTAGTGGTTACCATCTTGGGCAGCAAAGCTATAGAACATTTACAACATCACAGAAAGTTCTGTTGGACAATGCTGTGCCAGAGGAATGGATCATTATTGATTTTCATTCATTATCACAAATAGGATGACGAGAAAATTTTTTCTTGCCCTAGCCTCTTTTCCTGTTTTCCAGCTGCCTTTTCTTGATATATTATATAGCCCAGCCATACAAAGAGACAGAAGAAATTCTGAAAAAGCAAATACCACCAAAGGTGAAAGTGGCCACTTGTGATATTTCTGCTGCAACGATACTTTTCACTCTGGGGCAGGGGACCATTGTGAAGGGCACGGCAGGCTTGGTGGGGAGGGTGTTCCCTGGTGTCTGCAGTCAGCTCAGCTCAGAGTGAGGACTAGACGGCATGAATTCCTGAACACAAAACCCTCTTATCTTTTAGTTCTGTTCTTTAGCTGTTCTCTACTTGCCCTATTTCAGCACATGCCAAATGTGTTTCAGTGTAAACCTGCACTTTTAAAAGGTTGCAAAACTCCTAGCTGCTGCAAAGTAAGGTTTTTCAGAACACATTTGCATCTTTTCTCAGTTGCTGCCTTAATTACACATAATAAAGGTATTTAGTTATAGACAAATTTCCCTTGTCAAGAGAGAACTTGCTCAAAGACAGTGGGAATCTGGGATTCATTTTTGTGCCACAAATGTTACTACAAGAAATTCAGTTCACCGGGAGTGGCTGGCACACAAACTTCAAGCAGTGACAAAGTCCAGAGTTCTCAGCTGTTTTCTGTGGCCACCACTGATGCCTTGATTAGAAATGTGTGATGAGAGAAGACCAGCACCATTTGTGATTGCTTTAACAGGAATCAGCAAACTTTGCAGTTGACCATGTGTTTTTGTTAATAAAGTTTTATTGGAACACTGTCATGCTCATGATTTATGGCTGCTTTCATGAGACAACAGTAAAGGTGAGTAGTTGCAGCAGACACCATATGGCCTGTAAAGCCTGAAGTACTTAATAGATGACCTTTTCCAAAGTTTATTGACCCCTGGCTTAGAAGGTAGAAGTTGGATTAAATTAGAGGTCTCGGCCCTATCTCTGTAGGAGGGCTGGCACTGACCTTTCCCCCTCACCTGGCCCAGTTGACCATCTCTGCCCTGCATGACAGCCCTACCTTCTTTCTGCCTAGCCGTCTGCCTCCTGGCTTCCTGCAGTCTATTCTCCTCAGCACAGCTACAGTGCGCCGCTTTGAAACATAAGCCATTTCATGTCACTCCCTTACTCAAAGCCCTTCAAGTGCTTCCATTTCATAGACAGTAAAATCCAAAGGCCTTCAAGTGGCCTGCAAGGCCCTATATCAGCTTCTCCGGCCATCCTAACCTTCTTGCTGAGCTCGAACTGGCAGGCATTGTCTCCACTCAGAGGCAGAGGTGGCTCACTTACCACCAAAAATGCCCATCGTAGTGTGCCCTTGCTGCCGGAGGCAGCTGCCCAGAGAGATGCCTCAGCATTCAGGTGTGGCTGAGGACCGGTTCTCCCCAGCGGAACATGACGTGAAGTGGTGCTTGTCACTTCTACTGGGGATGTGAGGAGGGGGTGTCTTAAGAACCATCTGTGCCTTCTCTACTCCCCGTCTGCCCACTTATTGGAGAGGAGTTTTGGACCCTTGGAAATGAGAAAGCCACGAGATGGAAGTCGTTTGGATGTCTGGACCCAAATGAAGACTGCTGTCCATCAACCAGCAACATCATGTTGAACTGGAGCATGAGCAAGAAATAAACATTTACCGTGCTGTACTCTTATTGTGAAGTTTGGGGAAGTGTTTGTCATGACAGTTAGTAGTAGTGTAACTCACATAGGGCCTTTGTTCCTGCTGTTCCCTTTGCCCGAAATGCTCTTCTGCAAACACCTGCGTGACTTTCCACTTCCTTCAGGTCTCTGTTCTGATAGCATCTTATCTGAGCGATTTCCCCAGGTTACCCCAGATAAAAGAGCAGCTCACCCACCCCAGCATTCCTCTCTGCCTGACCCTCTTTTCCTTTTCCGTTTAGTACACATCGCTTGGCATAGACTTCACCAGCTCGTGGCTCAGTGCCTGAGTTGTTTGCTGTCTTTCTCCCTCCATTAGAATGTAAGTTCCATGAAGGCTGCCATCTGGTAGGGGTATTTCCACATGCCCCCACCACTTAGTATGGTGGCTGTCACAGTGTGGGGGTGCCATAAATGTTTGATGGACACGTAAAGAAATGAGTGAACAGACCAGCAATCTGGCTGTCTCCCTGATTGTGTACACAAGGATGAATGGGGAAAATAGCAAGGTTTAGGGTAGGCGGTAGAGAGGAGAGAAGAAAGCAGAATGACACACGTGGGGTGATTTTTTTTTTTTTGCAGTTTTTAATATTAGGTATTATTTGATGCCAGAGACAATACATGCACCAGGCATGGGGGGCCCCAACTGTCAAGGTGCTGCAAGTCCATGGAGGTATGAGAGACTGGGAAACAGGTGGTACACACTGGGAGCATGGCCATGTGTTCTTGCAGGGATCTCTGAGGCTCACGGATGAGCCTCATGATTAGCCTGTGGGTCAGGGAAAGGTAGACAATCCCCAGGAGGACTCGGCAAGAAGGAGAATCCAGAAGAGGCGCTCCTGGAATCAGGAAGAGCAGGTAAAGTTTCACAGCCTGGTGGGTTGGAGGAGCCCTGAGCAGTATGATAGAGCATGAACCTAGAGGAAGGTGGCGGGGAAGGGAGGGGACGGCAGACAGGCCTGTGGGGCCCAGATCATGAACAGACTTGTTTGTTATACTAGGAAGTTTGAACTGTATGCTGAAAGCAATGGGAACCAAGCAAGAGAGGTTCAAGCAGGCCGATGGCACAATCAGATGTGCGTTTTATGAGGCTCTTTCTGGCAGCAGCCTGTAAAAAAGATTGGCATGGATGTGAGATTAGAGGCCAGGTGAGGCAAATATATCAAGATGTCCTAGGGATGGTCCAGGAACCCAGCACCAAACTATTGTGAGACAATGCAAACCATGTGCCCTAGCTCTAGCCATGGGAGCCTGGGAAGCTATTTTCACTTTCTCCCTGTGCCAAGTGAGGGGGTGGGTGCCATCTAGATCTAGTTTCCTAAAACCTTGGACTCCAGGAGAAGGCAAAGGTTTCATGCAATGACATCTTGAAAACCTTGATTGAGCTTCATGTTCTGCCTTTTTTCACCATCCAGAGGGATTCCTATAGGGATGGTGGAGCCCCGATGAACTGTTACCACAAGCCAGTGCTGAGGCATAGGCCAAGGACCTTGAGGTCCAACCAAAAGGGAGGATATTTGGGAGGCCCAGGCACCAGGTCGATCATGTTTTAAACGAAGTGTCTAGGGCCTTAGCATCTGAGGGGTGGCCAGAGAGGGGACATTCAGGGTGTATAGACAAGGCAGCTGCATTTCAGCTGATTGGGGTTAGCATTCTCCAGGAGAATCAGCTGCATTTCAGCTGATTGGGGTACATCCTTCCCAGGAGAGGCCAAGGAAGACAGAGGAGATGTCAGGAACGGGTATCTGTAGCTACCCAAATGTCAACAGGAGATCTTCCGAGACTCTTGGTTTGCTCCCAGATGCTTGGTAGCTTCCATGTGGCAGTGTCTACACAGCAGCAGAACTCTTGATAATTTTCCCTGAGCTCACCCACCCATGTGGCACTTGTTGAGAATTCCAGGAATGAGAGAAAGGATGGAGTGGGGTCTCTCAGGGTATGTAAAAAATACTTGGAGCTGAGCAGTGGATGAACTTTAGGGGTCTGGCTTCCAACAATGAGTCATAAAAACTGGGAAAAGGTCAAGATTCAAGATAGCCCTTGTTTCTCATATGGTTTGTGCAAAGCTCCTGTGCTGTGAGAGGACATTCTGCATTCAAGGAGTTTACAGATGTTCAGGGTGGCTGGAGTGAGAAGTACAAGGAGGTAGGTGTATGAGTGAGGTTGAGAACAGAGGCCAAGTCAAACAGAGCTTTGCAAATCATGTCAAATATTTGAACAATTGTCTGAAACAGGTGCCCATAACTGGCTTTTATAGGTTCCCTGTGCCTCTTGTTATACATGAGGGGCATGGAGATTTCAGTTAGAAGCTTAGAAGGTCTGGGGTTCAATGTGATGCTTTGATACATGTGTATATTGTGGAATGACTATATTAAGCTAATTAACATATCTGCCACCTCACATACTTATCATCTTTCATAACGAGAAGATTTAAAGTCTACTCTTTCAGCAATTTTGAAGTCTATAATATATTATTACTAACTATGGTCACCACGCTGTGCCATGCTGAGACCGTCTTAAAATATCTTTCTCTTGTATAATTGAAACTTTGTACCCTTTGATCAACACTACTTGTTCCCCACCCCACTGCACTCCTCAGCCTTTTGTAGCCACCATTCGACTCTCTACTTCTAGAAATTCAACTTTTTTAGATTCCACATATAAGTGAGATCATGCTGTATGTGCTTTTCTGTGCCTGTTTTATTTCATTTAGCATTATATTATCCAGGTTCACCCATGTTGTCACAAATGACAGAATTTCCTTCTTTTCAAAAGCTGAATAGTATTCTATTGTGTATATTGTGTGTACATACCACATATTCTTTATCCATTCACTGGTTGATAGACACTTAGCTTGATTCCATGTCTTGGTTATTGTGAATGATACTGCAGTGAGAAGGAGAGTGAAGATATATCGTCAACAGACTGATTTCAATTTCTTTGGATATATACCCAGAAGTTGGATTACTGGGTCATCTGGTCATTCTAATTTCTGATTTTTGAGAAAGCTCCATATTGTTTTCCATAATGGCTGTACTAATTTACATTTCCACAGTCAGTATACAAGGGTTCCTTTTTTTTTCCACATCCTCACCAACATTTCTTTTTTCTCATTCTTATGATAGCCTGTTAGGAACAGGTGTGAAGTGATATCTCATTGAGGTTTTAATTTGCATTTCCCTGCTGTTGGCCATTTGTACGTCTTCTGTTGAGAAATGTCTACTCAAGTCCTTTTCCCACTTAAAATATTGGATTGTTTTCTTGTCGTTGAGTTGTTTGAGTTCCTTATGTGTTTTTGATATTAACTCCTTAACAGATGAATTGTTTGCAAATATTTCCTCCCTGTTTATGGGTTGCCTCTTTATTCTGTTAGTTGGTTCCTTTGCTGTGTAGAAATGATTTAGTTTGTATTTCTGGTGCTACAGAAATACAGAGGTTCATAAGAAATGACTATGAACAATTATTTGTCAAAAAATTGGATTTTTTTGAAATCCAATCTAGATGAAATGGATACATGTCTGGACACATACAACCCATCAAACTGAATCATGAAGACATAGAAAATCTGAATAGATCAATAATTAGTAAGAGGATTGAATCAGTAATAAAAAGTTCCCCATCAAAGAACAGCCTAGGAATAGATGGCTTTATAGCTGAATTCTACCTAATATTTAAAGAAGAAAAATATCAATTCTTCTCAAACTCTTCCAAAAAATTGAAGCAGAGGAAATACTTTCAAATTCATTTTTCAAGCCTGACTTTACCCTGGTATTAAAGCCAGACAAGGACACTATAAGAAAATAAAATTACAGGCCAATATCCCTGATGAACATAGATGTAAAAATTGTCAACAAAATACTAGCAAATTGGATTCAACAGCACATAAAAGGATCATGATCACCATGATCAAATGAGATTTACCCCTGGGGTGCAAAGATGGTTCAACATACACAAATCAATAAATGTGATACACCATATTAACAGAATGAAGGGCAAAAAACATCATCTCGATACAGAAAAAAAATTTTTTATAAAACTCAACATCTTTTCATGATAAAAACTCTCAGCTGAAGAAATGTACCTCAACACAATAAAGGCCACATATGACAAGGCTATAGCTAACATCACACTCAATGGTGAAAAGCAATGGTGAGAGTTTTTCTTCTAAGCTCAGGAATAAGGCAACGACGTCACTCCCGACGCTTATGTTTAACATAGTGCTAGAAGTTCTAGTCAGAGCAGTTAGGAAAGGAAAAGATACAAAAGGCATCCAAATAGGAAAGGAAGATGTGAAATTGCCTCTATTGGCTGGCAATCTGGTCTCACACAGAGAAAATCCTAAAGACTCTGCCAAAAATTGTTAGAATTGATAAACAAATTTTTCAGTTTCAAGATACAAAATCAACATACAAAAATCAGTAGTGTTTCTATACACTAACAGCAAATTTTCTAAAAAAACAATTAAGAGGGCCGGGAGCGGTGGCTAACACCTGTAATCCCAGCACTTTGGGAGGTCAAGGTGGGCAGATTACAAGGTCAAGAGTTTGAGACCAGCCTGGGCAACATAGTGAAACCCCATCTCTACTAAAAATACAAAAATTAGCCTGGCATTGTAGTGGTGCATGCTTGTAATCCCAGCTACTCAGGAGGCTGAGGCAAGAGAATTGCTTGAACCGGGGAGGTGGGGGTTGCAGTGAGCCGAGATCACACCACTGAACTCCAGCCTGGGCGGCAGAGCAAGACTCCGTCTCGGGCAGGGGACGAAAAAGCAATTAAGAAAATCCCGGCTCTCTGCTCCTCCCATTCAACAGACAGCTGCATCTTCTCGTGCAGCGCCAGCTGCATCCCTGAGACATCATGGTGAAGCTGAAGCCTGGAGTCAAATGGGTTTGGCTCTATTGGGTGCCTGGTCACCAGGGCTGCTTTTAACTCTGGTAAAGTGGATATTGTTGACATCAAAGACCCCTTCATTGACCTCAACTACATGGTCTACATGTTCCAGTATGATTCCACCCATGGCGAATTCCATGGCACCGTCAAAGCTGAGAACAGGAAGCTTGTCATCAATAGAGATCCCATTACCATCATCCAGGAGCTAGATTCCACCAAAATCAAATGGGGTGATGCTGGTGCTGAGTATGTTGTGAAGTCCACTGGCGTCTTCATCATCATGGAGGAGGCTGGGGCTCATTTGCAGCCAAAGGGGTCATCATCTCTGTCCCCTCTGCTGATGCCCCCATGTTCATAATGGGCTTGAACCATGAGAAGTAGGACAACAGCCCCAAGATAGTCAGCAACGCACCCTGTGCCATCAACTGCTTAGCACACCAGGCCAAGGTCATCCATGACAACTTTGGTACTGTGGAGGGACTCATGACCACAGTCCACACCATCACTGCCACCCAGAAAACTGTGGATGACTCCTCCGGGAAACTGTGTTGTGATAGCCACAGGGCTCTCCAGAACATCATCCCTGCCTCTACTGGCACTGCCAAGTCTGTGGGCAAGATCTTCCCTGAGCTGAATGGGAAGCTCACTGGCATGGCCTTCCGAGTCCCCAGTGACAACGTGTTGGTCATGAACCTGACCTGCTGCCTGGAAAAACCTGCCACATATGATGACATCAAGAAGGTGGTGAAGTAGCATCCGAGGCCCCCCTCAAGGGCATCCTGGGCTACACTAAGCACCAGGCTTGTCTCCTCCGACTTCAACGGTGACACCCACTCCTCCACCTTTGATGCTGGGGCTGGCATTGCCCTTAATGACCACTTTGTCAAGCTTATTTCCAGGTATAACAATGAATTTGGCTACAGCAACAGGGTGGTGGACCTCATGGCCCACATGGCCTCCAAGGAGTAAGACCCCCAGACCACCAGCCCCAGTGACAGCATGAGAGGAAGAGAGAGGCCCTCACTGCTGGGGAGTTTCTGCCGCACTCAGTCCCCCACTACACTGAGAATCTTCCTGCCTCACAGTTTCCATGCAGATCCTCTGAAGAGGGAGGAGCCTAGGGAGCCCCACCTTGTCATATATCATCAATAAAGTCCCCTGCGCTCAGAAAAAAAAAAAAAAAATCCATTTACAATAGGATTGAAAAAAAAAAAGTTCATTTCTGCTCATGTTGTCAGCAGCTGTGGCTCTGCTCTGCATGTCTTCTTGTTCCAGGATCCAGCTGTAAAGCAGACCCATCCTGAACACATTGTTTTGCCACTGAGGGAGAAGAGGGCCCGCAGACCCATGTGGTGCTTCTTCAAGCCACAGCTCACCAGGTGGCACAGGTCACTTCTGCTTACATCCTGTTAGCCAAAGCAAGCCCCCTGTCCAGGCCTGAGGGAGTAGAGAGAGGACCTGCACCTCTCCCATAGGCAACAAAGGGAGGGTAAGGGATAACTGGGCACAAGAATAGGATTTGCCCCACTCCCTGTTTTTAAATGTTAGCAACTGAATTAAAAGTGTCATAAATGCTGGGCAGAGCCAAATAAAACACAAGAAACCACAAGCCATGGATGTGCCACCTCTAATTTAAAAAGTCAGAAATGGAGTGAAAGCCTTGTTCTCTTCCTTGAAACATACACACTACCTCAGAGTCTGCCGAGTTGAACAGTCCTCTCAAAAAGGAAAAGTGGTTACTTTGCCTTTAACATTATGGGTGAATCTATACTAGCTCCTAGTATAACCCAGCACCCCTGTTTTTCTAGAGGTGGTTTGTTTTTTTCCTTCTCTCTCTCTTCTTTTCTCATTTCCCTGGCTCCCCTAGCCTTTCAGAAATTCAAATACAACCATTCTCCTCTCCCTCACCCAACATTCCCTACAGGGCAAGTTTTTCTGACTGTGTGCTCCAAGACAGATCTCTCCTGGAGAGCTGACGGTCGGTTGATTTGCAGACCAAAGCACACCCACCAAGGAACTTTTCCTTCCAGAGGTTGCCTCAGAACTTCCATCTTCCCAGGGTTGCCTCAGGACTTCCATCCACCAGGAGGGCAAATCGAAAGCACACCTGCTTGGCCGCTTTTTCAACTTACTTCTGCCCAGGAAGGCGCCAACTCAACACCAAGCTAGGAGGGGGACCCCTGCCCTTGCTCATTTCCTCCCTTACCCTATAAAAATCCCTGCTTTCTGCTCCCAAAGCGAAGCAGCACATTTTAAGGTAGGACCCTTTGTGCCCCTTCCCCAAGCTAACTTTGGAATCAACTCGCTTTTTTTGTATCAGACCTTGCTCTTGTTAGCTGGACTCCACATGCAGCGAGCAACTAACCTGCATTTTAGGTACACTGGTAATCACTACTTCCTTGTGTAGGTGCTCATAAATTCTCTTTAAACAATTTATTCGTAAATATGACCCAGAATCTAGGTCATTTGCTGTTCTGTAATCTCCAGAACTCACCTTCTATTTCTTGCACTTAGGACGTTTGCCTGGGTCCAGTGCTATGGCACCAGTTTTGCTCACTACAGTCCCACAAAGATCATTGATAGAACTAAGCAACACATTTGCAAGATCTCTTAGCACCCAAGGGTAAAATGTTTTCGGGCCAAGAAACTTGACACCACCTCCAATTGCATGAAGCTCTTTTACATTCCTTTAACTACTTTTTTATCCTGGACCCTATCATTGTCATTAAGAACCATATGAGTAGAATCTGGAAGAAACTGCCATTCAAACCAGCATTAATTTTTGTTCAGAAAGAAGATGGTCAATTACTCAGGGTTCTCCAGAGGGACAGAACCAATAGGATACATATATATAGGATACATATACATATGTGTGTATGTACACATGCATCCTATACATATATATAGGATTGTATACGTTGTGTATATACACACATATATACATGTATCCTATTAGTTCTGTCCCTCTGGAGAACCTTGAGTAATTGTATACATGTGTGTGTATATATATATGAGTTTATTAGGGAGAATTGGCTCACGCAATTACTAAGGCAAAGTCCCACAATAGGGCTTGCAAGCTGGGGAATGAGAAAAACCGGTAGTGTGTCTCAGTCCAAGCCCTAAGCCTCAAAACCGGGAAAGCTGACAGTGCAGCTCCCAGTCTGAGACTGAAGGGCTGAGAGCACCCCAGAGGCCACTGGTACAAGTCCCAGAGTGCAAAAGCTGAATAACCTGGAGTCAGATGCCCAAAGGCAGAAGGAGAAAAGACGGCCTGCTCTGGAAGAGAGAGAGAAAGAGAAAGCCCCAGCAAGCTGCGTGCCCCTTCTGCCTGCTTTCTTCTGCCTGCTTTGTTCTGCCGTGCTGGCAGCCGACCAGACAGTGCCCATCCACAGTAAAGGCGGGTCTTCCTCTCCCAGTCCACTGACTCATATGTCAGTCTTCTCTAGAAACACCCTCACAGACACACCCAGAAAAAGTGCTTCACCAGCCATCTAGGCATCCCTCAATCCCATCAAATCGACACCTAATATTAACCATCACAGAATTCATCTGGACAGTCAGCCCTTGGGTCACACTTCATGGGTCTTTTTGTTACATACGTATGCCTGGAACAAGTGCCCAGTGTGCTCTTTGGAACAATTATAAAGTCATCATTATTCTGGATGATGATTTTAGGTTTGGATGATAAACGTTTTGTTTTGGTCGTGTATGTTTTTGAATATGGTCAAGCCTGAGCTAAGTCTCTATAATTTTCTTGCTTTCCAGGAAGGAGTGAAATATTTCTTAACTCGGTAGGAATGTAGTGAATTACAGTGTTTGCTTATCCTTGCAGAGTGGAGAATGTTTTTTGCCAGAGCAATTGTTTGCAAGAGCGGCCAGCCCAGAGGACTACAGAAGGACATTCAGGCAGAATATTCACCTCTCCCTAGAAGACAGTCTATGAAAGAGAACTAAGTGTGTTCAATGGACAGTTTCTGCTCTTCAAGTGGCATTATTGAAGTATAATGACCCCAAAGCCCTTGAGACTATTGTGTTCTGATGGGACTGTTGTACTGGGTGCCACAGGATGAGATCATAGGCCTGGAGTGAGGGCCGGGTTTCCTGGGGGAATAGATGTCCCATCATTGGTCACCAGGGAGGAGCAGGTGTTGGGTAGGAAATAAGTGCAGGGAGGCAGCCTGAGAATCCCTTCCCCTTTCTGGGTCTTGGGAGGGGTGGGGCTGGGATTCCAGGCAGAGTAGACCTGATTTGAGGGCACTTAGACTGCGTGCAGTTGTGCTGGCTCATGCCACATGACAGGATAGGAGCCCTGTAGGAAGACAGTGCAGCTTTGTCCAACAGACTGCGGCCAAACTGTGCACCCTGCTGGGGGCTGCCCTTGCTGGGAGAAAGGCATGTCTTTTTTTCAACACAAAGGTACCACCTACTAACCAAACCCTTACCTGAGAAGGACCTGCCCACCAACTGGGATCTCTGTCTTCTAAGGTATCTGCCTGCCTTGCGGGTGGGGAGAGGGGACACATTTTTCTATTTTTTTCAGCCCAGAGAAGCTTTTTCTGCCCACAAAGACATCTTCTGCATGCCAAGCCATCAGACTGCTTAAGGTGGGTACCTTTTCGTCACTGGGCATTTCCAAATCTGAGTCTGAGGATCCTGAAATTCACAACATCTTTTAAGTGTTGTTAGTTATTCTCTGCCTTGTTCTTTCTTTCACTTTTTAAAAAGTAAAATAGAGATAGCATCTCGCTATGTTGCCCAGGCTGGTCTCGAACTCCCAGGTTCGAGCAATCCTCTCCCCTTGTTTTCCCAAAGTGTTGGGATTACAGGCATGAACCACCTTGCCCAGCCCTTTCTTTCACTTTTGATTGTTTATTAAACACTTGTTAGAAGTCAGAGATTTACTGAGCTCCTACTGTCTACCAAAAACTGTTCTAGACCTTGGGGTTACATAGGTGGAGGTGTGGGTGGGATGCAAAAATTCCTGCACTTGTGCAGCTGGTATATTAGAAAGAGGATTGTGCTCTGGGGACTCAGGGGATGCTGTGTCCTGTGCTTAGGATGGAAGGCAAAGGGAAACCCAGCATCCCTCATCCCAGGTGGTGGCAGCAGCAGAGCTGGCTAGCTATGCCCTGCAAAGGGTCCGTCTCCTGAGTGTCATTAGCATCAGGGGATGATTTGGGGTGGTGAACAAGCATTCACAGCCTGTCACCCTGGGGGAATCTCAGAAATATCTGAGGAACCCTTTGCAAGGGCTAAATTCTGTGGGGGGTATTTAATGGGTGTGTGAAGTCTGCTCAGAGCAATTCTATATGGCTTTGGTTCCCTCTAACCAGCACTAATTCTGCCCTTTCCAGTCTGAAGATGGGTCTTCCTGACTGAGAATTGGGAAGTAAAGTACAATTTGAGGAGTTCTGCCTGTTTTGTTTTGAGACAGAGTCTCGCTCTGTTGCCCAGGCTGGAGTGCAGTGGCGTGATCTCGGCTCACTGCAACCTCCGTCTCCCAGATTCAAGCAATTCTCCTGCCTCAGCCTCCTGAGTAGCTGGGACTACAGGCGTACATCACCACACCCAGCTAATTTTTTTGTATTTTTAGTAGAGAAAGGATTTTGCTGTGTTGGCCAGGCTGGTCTTGAACTCCTGACCTAAGGTGATCCACCTGCCTCAACCTCCCAAAATGCTGGGATTACAGCAGTGAGCCACCACACACAGCCCGAGTTCTGCCTTCTTGCTATCATCTGTTAACAAAATACAGTTAGCCCCAGTTAGCCTCCCTTTCCTCTTGAGCTGTCTTCTCATTGAGAGTCTCTTTTCCGAACACGTCTGAACCCTGCTTTCAGAATGGGTTCTGCCTGAGCCCCGGATGCCACCAACTTTGCAAAAGATGGCTCCTCTCAGGGTCCCTGTCACTTCCACTTCTGCAGCGCATGACCCCTGTGCTTAGGTGCAGGGTAGCAGTCCCTCTCATTTCTTTCTTTAAACTATGAAAGACGAAATTGTCAACATGAGGAGAATTTATAAGACACCCAGGGTCTAGGAGAAGGAAATTTCCAGCTATCCCCACTCAATCTTGCCTCTGTGCCAGCGTTGTCAAATGTGTCATCAGAAGGCCTGCTCATGCCTTTGAGCCCCGAGGGCAGAGTCACCCGCTTGTGGACAAGCAGGAAGAAAAGCCACAGCTCCACAGCTCAGCAGACAGCCATCTGGTGAAATTCTATGCGCATCTTTGTGTCGGTTGGCTCCTGCCCCTTGTCCATCCACCACAGCAGACCCCTTCTGGTTTCTAGCCTCTGTTCCTAGGTCCTCCCTCTACCTGTGTCTGCCCACTTTTACAACTCTCTTTCTAGATTTGACTCACTTGTGTCACCTGGTTTCTGCTCTTTGATTGACCTTGAACCCATATTTGTCTACTCCTGAGTCAATCAATTTTGCTTCCAATCCCTGTGCCCAGACATGCCCACTCCTGGAACTGCCTACCAGGGTCAGCCAGTTGCTGCTGCCTGGCTCTTGGCTTTCTATGCCTCCAGCCCCTGATTCTGCCTGCCAGTGAGCTGCACGTGGCTCTCTGCCCCAACCCAGCATGTGCACTGTGATTCTCAGGAGCGTGGCTTCCAGGCCTTACATCTGGCTGCACAACCTCGTGTGCAGGCCACAGTCCCCCTTCCCTCTCTCTCCTTATCTTCTCCATTACTCTCTCTACTCATGGTTTGTGGATTTTCATGCAGGAGCTCTCACCTTCCATGGTCTCCTCCACTCCACTACCTCCCAGGTCTGTCTTTTGAGAAAGGAATGCTGTTCCATTGCTGCCATCCCACCTCCCTGGGCTCAGAGAACCAGCACAGTCACATGGGCTTTCCTGAGCTGTGATCTCAAGGTCACTTGTTTCAGTACCACCTCTGTAGACACCCAAGACTGCAAAGTTTTATTCTCCCTGGTTATTTTATTTCCTGTGAATTACTGGAGATTTCCTCCATTCTTCTTGTGGTTTCTATTTCTTTTCTTTTATCAGGCTCTAAAATTTTGCTGCCGTAGCCAGTGCATTGTTTTGTACATTCTTGGTTTTAAAAAAATGACAGAAATTCAATTCTAATAAGCACCAATGATAGAGAGGATTTGTGGGCTCCTGTAACCAAAACAAGAAGGGCAGAAACAGGGTTGGACATCAGTGGCCACTAGAGCCAGAAGCTGGAGGCTCTCGGGACACTCTCTCCTCACCCTTTTTTCCTGCTTGCTGCAGGCAGCTCTATGCTCTCCGGCTGGCTTTCCTCTCAGTGCTGGAGGCAGGGATGCCAGCAGTTCCCATCTCACATGTTCCCAGCTTTGCATCCAACAGGGCAGGGTTTGCTTCTTGGTTCAAAACACCTTTGAAAGCACCCGGTTAGGCCAAGCGCAGTGGCTCACTCCTGTAATCCCAGCACTTTGGGAGGCAGAGGTGGGCGGGTCACCTGAGGTGGAGACTTCGAGACCAGCTTGACCAACATGGAGAAATCCCGTCTCTACTAAAAATACAAAATTAGCCAGGCGTAGTGGTGCATGCCTGTGATCCCAGCTACTCGGGAGATTAAGACAGGAGAATCGCTTGAACCCAGGAGGCAGAGGTTGCAGTGAGTTGAGGTTGCACCATTGCACTCCAGCCTGGGCAACAAGAGCAAAACTCCATCTGAAGAAAAAAAAAGAAAAGAAAAGAAAAGAAAAGAAAAGAAAAAGGAAGGAAGGAAGGAAGGAAGGAGAAAGCAAGCAAGCAAGCACCTGGTTAATATCTTGGAGTATTAGGTCATCTCACAGTCCAAGGGAAAATGAGAGAAGCCCTTATAGAGCCTCATCATTGGGGGGATGTTCCTAAGTGAAAGGATATCCGTGCCAGAAAGAACGGGTCTTGGCAGATAATAAACGTCCACTGCAGACCAAGATGAAATACATCCTAGCTCTGACCATCCCTCATCTCTTCCCCTCTAAGCACTCTTCCCCAAGTTAGGAGACGTCTTCTATTCCAGAAGTCTTTCTGTTTGGCAACTTGGTTATGGAGAATGTGACCCCAGTATACTAAGTTTTCTTGGGTAAAATGTGGAAGGAATATATATTGACAACAATGGTGGTGAAAAGAAAGAGGGAGAGGAGGATCAGATTACACTGTAGTTTTCACACGCAGCTCAGCAGATCTACACCAAGTCTCTAGCAATATTTTCATTGACATAAGCTAACTCAAGCACATCTTTGGGCTTTCATTGTAACTTTGAGTGGATACGTGTTATAGAGACAGGTGGTTAGTGCTAGAGCACTAGTTTCAGATGCAGCAGAACACCCTTCATTTATCACAAAGAAAATAGTATGAACTTTAATATGTAGAACAGATCAGACCATATGTGCTGTAATTGAAGTTTCCCTTCTGCTACCCTCCACAGGAATCTGAGCTCCACAGAACTCAATGAAAAAGCAACTGTAACAGAAGAGATACATAAGTTATATTCTCTGTTTACTTTGTTTATGTTTATGTCTGAATTTACTTTGAAACACTTCAGCATTGGCAGTGTGATTTGCTTGTATATGTTATTTAGATGTAATCTGCACCCAAGGGATGATCACTTGCTGTAATTGGGACTGCGTACTCCAGGGATGGTTAGTTAATATTTACCAAAGTAGCAGACAACACAGAAAATGAGAGCCAAGTGAAAGGGGAAACCCCTTATAAAATCATCAGATCTTGTGAGACGTATTTACTACCACGAGAACAGTATGGGGGAACCGCCCCATGATTCAATTATCTCCCACCAGGTCCCTCCCACAATATGTAGGAATTATGGGAGCTGCAATTCAAGATGAGGTTTGGGTGGGGACACAGCCAAACCATATCACCCGATAACAAGGTTAAGAAGGGGGAAGAGCCAATATCCTCACCTACTCAAGGTTGGATCCAAATTTGTGGGGCCTGAGACTTACATACCTTCAGGGTCTTCTCTGAAAAAGATGTATTAAAAATTATAAATACAAAATTAGCGATGAAAATGAATACAGAATGAGAAAAAATTGACTTCAATTTTTTTTTTTTTTTTTTTTTTTTTTTGAGATGGAGTCTCACTTTGTCTCCCAGGCTGGAGTGCAGTGGCGCGATCTCAGCTCACTGCAACCTCTGCCTCCAGGGTTCAAGCGATTCGCCTGCCTTAGCCTCCCGAGTAGCTGGAATTACAGGCATGCACCACCATGCCTGGATAATTTTTGTATTTTTAGTAGAGACGGGGTTTCACCATGTTGGTGGCTGATCTTGAACTCCTGACCTCAGGTGATTCACCTGCTGTGCCCTCCCAAAGTGCTGGGATTACAGGCATGAGCCACCATGCCCGGCCAATGACTTCAAATCTTGAAAAGTTTACAAATACCACAAAAATCCCCCAAATAACATAATATTTCTATTAATTAATGGTTGATATGGCTGTGTAATGTATTTTCTTACTTTTTTGCTGCATCCTCCTTGCTGGCCTCTTCACGTCACCACCATGTTGTAATAGTTTCTACAGAGAGAATAAAATAATTCAGTGCTTCCTCTAACTTGGTTGATCAAAATTTTTTCCATGTTAATTTTTAAGATTCATAAAACATGCAACTTCAATAGACAAGTTCACTCTTTGTAGTTCTTCCACAAGGTTGTGCACTATAAACAGAAAAATTCTGATGAATTTAGTTTTGCATAATATCTTCACAAAAGAAAACATCATGGAATGTTTATAATTGTATACACTGCATATAAAGCACACTCCTGACAGAATGTCCTTTACTAGAAATGGATGAGAACAGAATCCTCCACTTAGAATTGTTTATGTCTTGATGGAAAGACACTTCCAGAGATTAGTTTCTGGCTTCGCACAATTAAAACCTTGTTTCTTCCCCTCTCCCTGTAAGGATCCAGTGCTGGGTACCATAGCATAGGTTCATGTTCATAGGTGCTCTGGTTCCGTATCTTCCTGTTATATCACTCGGTAAATTTGCCCCGTGGGTGGTAATAATATTCCTGCACAGGACAGCTAGGAATAAGTTAACTATACATGGAAATGTCTGCAAACCACATAAATACCTCCCACTAAACCGCAGCTAAATGTATCACCAACTCAACTTTCCTTAACTAGATCCCCAAAATGCTTATGGTCACTCCCCACCACCTGAAAGGGGAGACTGGCTGAAACAAATTCATAATGGAAAGAGAGAGTGCCTTATTCCATTGTGGTTCAAATCTGTCCTTGGCAAAATTTATAAAACCATCTACCATGTAAACAGATGGCTGGGGACCCTCCCAGGGCCTTGGAAGTGGTCCATCACATGAGAGCTCTGATATTTAGCTTCGTTTGTTTCGTAATACAATGCCTCTCCACCAAACTATAGAGGGTCACCAATATTTACCTTGGGAACAGCCAGTTGAATTAGGTGGGTTTGCAACAAAGGGAATAAATGAAAGACAGGTTTTTTCTATTTATAAGCTTCTGCTTATAATCATCAGCAAAACAGTCACACATAAAATAACTGCCAAAAACTTAACAAAACTACATGGTCAAAAGTGCAATTTAATGTAGTAGAAACGAAGTACAAATTACAACAAAGGGCAGGTGAATAAAGAGGGTGAATGGATTAATCATAGGAGGTTTTCTGGAAAAGGTGAGTTTGAAATAGCTTTTGTATGGAGTGAGGCATAGAAAGAAAGGGGAAAATGCATTTGAGGAAGGCCTGAAAGGTCTAAATACACTGAAGAACATCAAATTGTATACAGGGATCAGCTGAAAATTGACTGGAAACGAGTGTTCATGAAAAACAGCATAAAATTAAATTTTAATAAGACTGTTTATGGTCAGAACGAAGTAACTAGTGCACATCTAGTCCACCAAGTGTCAGCAACTAGAAAATTAAACAAAAATATTAATATCTGAAATAGTTATTTTCGGTTATTGAACAACAGGCATTTCAGGCATGAGATCTCAGGGAGAAGAGAAACAAGTGAGGTGAGCCCTACCATAGCCCTAGCCTTTTATTTCAATGCATTTTCTGGACCAGTTGCAGGAAAGGGGAATTCAGAGTATGGCAGTCTCATTGACTCAAAAAGTCAGAGACTGGAGTTCAGGAAGGCTGAGGCATCTGGATGGAACTTGTGAGACACAGTAGCAGAATGAAAGAGCAACACAGAGTAAGTTCCAGAAATCTGCAGAGGATCCTCTTGAATCTTTGGCTAAATAATAAAATGCACATGTTTAAGGTGAAACTCCATAAACCCTGGGAAATAATAATGATAAGGAAAGATAAATTACGGGGAACTATAAACTGAGCAACTACCAGAGCTTGCACAGGGCTGGGAGATATTTGAGTTCAGCTCAGCCAGAATGGAAAGACCTCATTGAGTACTTGCTGCATTCAGGTGAAATCCTGGAAAGAGTATGTCTTACTAGTAGGGCTAAACTAGTCCTAGAGCAAAAGATACTCTAGACTCTTTCTAAAAAAGCCTCAAAGGGATAAAGCTGATCTGAAATTAATTTAATCTATTGCAAGAGCAAAAATCAATAATTTGTAAAGAAACACAAGAAAGTTTAGGCTAACAATGGAATGTTCGCAATAGCCAGAATCCAGTCAAAATTATTAGACATGCCATAAACAAGAAATGTAACCCATAATGAAAGGGAAAATCAGACAATAGAAGCAGATCTAGAAATGAAAAAGATGGAATTAGCAAACAAGGGCGTTAAAACAACGATTATAGATTTATTCAAGCAATTAAGGGAAAACACGAACATAATAAATAAGTAAATGGAAATCATTAAAAGAAACAGGCCAGGCACAGTGGCTCATGCCTGTAATCCCAGAACTTTGGGAGGCTGAGGCAGGTGGATCACCTGAGAGGTCAGGCGTTCAAGACCAGCCTGGCCAATATAGTAAAACCCCGTCTCTACTAAAAATAGAAAAAAATAGCCAGGCGTGGTGGCGGGCACCTATAATCCCAACTACTTGGGAGACTGAGGCAGAAGAATCGCTTGAACCTGGGAGGCAGAGGTTGCAGTGAGCCAAGATCACACCATTGCACTCCGGCCTGGGCAACAAGAGTGAAACTCCATCTCAAAAAACAAAAACAAAAACAAAAACAAAAAACAGAAAAAGAAACAAATCAGCCATCTAAAGCTAAAAAACACCCCAATATCTAAAACAAAAAGCCCATTAGGCAGATTTAAAGGCAGATTCTACATTATAGAAGAAAACAATTAATAAAAGATGTATTATATCAACCCTAGAACAAACTATTAAAAAAGTTATAGCTAATAAGACAATAGTGAAAATAAAATGAAATAATAAATTTTTTAATTCAAAAGAAGGGAGAGAGAAAGGAAAACAAAACCAAAGAAAAAATGAAACCAATAAGTCAATAGTTAACTGATTTAACACAGCCACATTAAGAATTGTATTACGTAAAAATGGACCAAAATCATCTATTAAGAGATACCGTTATACTTGGTAGAAAAGTATAATAGGACCAAAATCATCTATTAAAAGATACTATTATACCTGGTAGAAAAGCAACATCCAACTATTTGTTTTTTACAAGGCTTAGTTTTTTAATACAAAGATACATATAGGTAAAAGTTAAAGAACAGAAGAAGATATACCAGGCAAATATTAATTATAAAGCTAGAGTGGCTACTTTGATATCAGACAAAGTAGACTTCATGATAAGAAATATTTCCAGATTAAGGGCCGGGCGCGGTGGCTCAAGCCTGTAATCCCAGCACTTTGGGAGGCCGAGGCGGGTGGATCACGAGGTCAGGAGATCGAGACCATCCTGGCTAACATGGTGAAACCCCGTCTCTACTAAAAATACAAAAAACTAGCCGGGCGTGGTGGCGGGCGCCTGTAGTCCCAGCTACTCGGAGGCTGAGGCAGGAGAATGGCGTAAACCCGGGAGGCGGAGCTTGTAGTGAGCCGAGATAGTGCCACTGCACTCCAGCCTGGGTGACACAGCGAGACTCCGTCTCAAAAAAAAAAAAAAAAAAAAAAAGAAATATTTCCAGATTAAAGGGAAATATTTCATCATAAAAAAGGGTCAATTGATCAAGAATATTTACAATAGTCAATGTATGTGCACCTAATAACAAAGTTTGAAAATACACAAAGAAAAAACTGACAGAACTGAAAGAAAAACCACACAAATACAAAAGTATAGTCTGAGATTTTTAATACCCCTCTCTCAGTAGTTGATAGAACAAAAGGGCACAAAAGTTAGAAAGTATATGGAGGTCTTGAACAACACCATCAATCAATCAAACTTAATTGATATTTATGGAATACTCCACACAGCCAACTATGAAACACACACTCCTTGTAAGTGAAAATAGAACATTTATCTTAGAGGACACAGAGGGCACATAATTGGCCATAAAATACGTTTCAATAAATTTAAAGATATTCAAACCCTATACAGAGTATGTTCTCTGACCAGACCACAATGGAACTACATTAAAAAACAAGAAGAAAAAAATCTACAAAATTCACAAATATTTGAAAATTAAACAATGAACTTTAAAATAACCTATGGATAAGGCCAGAAAATATTTTGGGAAATTAGAAAATGCATTGAACTAAATAGATTGGATAGAGATAGATAGATAGATAGATAGATAGATAGATAGATAGATAGATAGAAAGAAATATGTGGATACAGTTAAAGAGGTACCTAGACAGAAATTAACAACTTTAATGCTTACATTAGAAGAAAAAAAGTTTAAAAATCAATGCTCTAAGCTTCTACCTTATGAAACTAGAAAAAACCAGCAAAATAAACTTCAAATAAATAGAAGAAAGGAAATAATAAACATAAAAAAGGAAATCAGTACAACAGAAAATATGCAAATAGCAAAGAAAACTGATAAATCCAAACGTTCATTCTTTGAAAAAAAATTCATTGAAGAAAATAAACTTTTAGTGGGCAAAGGATATGAACAGACACTTCTTAAAAGAAGACATTTATGTGGCAAAAAAAAAAAAATATTAAAAAAAGCTCAACATCACTGATCATTAGAGAAATGCAAATCAAAACCACAATGTGATACCATCTCATGCCAGTCAGAATGGTGATTATTAAAAAGTCAAGAAACAATAGATGCTGGTGAGGCTGTGGAGAAATAGGAGTGCTTTTACACTGTTGGGAATGCAAATTACTTAAAACATTGTGGAAGACAGTGTGACAATTCCTGAAGGATCTAGAACCATTTGACCCAGCAATCCCATTACTGGGTATATACCCAAAGGAATACAAATCATTCTACTATAAAGACACATGTACACATGTTTATTGCAGCACTATTTACAACAGCAAAGATATGGAACCAACCAACCCAAATGCCCATCAGTGATAGACTGGATAAAGAAAATGTGGTACATATACACTATGGAATACTATGCAGCGATAAAAAGGAATGAGATTAATGTCCTTTGCAGGGACATGGATGAAACTGGAAGCCATCATCCTCAGTAAAACTAACACAGGAACAGAAAAGCAAACACCACACGTTCTCACTCATAAGTGGGAGTTGAACAATGAGAACACATGGACACAGGAAGGAGAACAACACTCACCAGGGCCAGTCAGGGGGATGGGGGGCAAGGGGAGGGAGAGCATTAGGACAAATAGCTTATGCATAAGGGGCTTAAAACCTAGATGACGGGTTGATAGGTGAAGCAAACCACCCTGGTACACATATACCTATGTAGCAAACCTACACGTTCTGCATTTGTATCCCAGAACTTAAAGTAAAATTTAGAAAATTTAAAAAAAGAAAGTAAAAACTATCTTCTGCTTTTTGTAGTCCCTCCCCCACCACACTCCCAACACTATGACAGTCAATTCCAAGCTAATGTTTGATGAACGAAAAAAATCCTCAAAATAAGCTTTGTTTTCCATTAAAGAGAAAACAAATCCCTAAAAATAAAAAATAAACTTCTACCAGCAAGACAGATAAAGAATAAAAAAGGAAAAACACAAAAATAAATATTAATAATAATAGAAGGGACAGCATTATAAGTCTTATATACATTAAAAAATAAAAAGGGGATATTATGAACCACTTACGCCAACCAATTAAAAAGTTTAGTTGAAATGGATAATTCCTTTGAAAACATGAATAACTCAAATTGACACAAGAAGAAATAGAAAATCTCATCAATTCTATGTTAAGCCTAAATAAATTGGATTTATAACTTAAACTCTTCTGACAAAGTGGACTCTGGGCCTAGATAGATTAAATAATGAATTCTATCAAACATCTAAAAAGGAAATAATATCAGTTTTAAGCAAAATCTTTCAGAAAATAGAGGGGGAAGAAATACTTTCCAACTCATTATATGAGGTCGCCATTATTCTAACAACAAAACCAGACAAAGACATTAAAAGAAAATTATAGTCTAATTCCTTATGAACATAGCATAGATAAAAAATTCTTAACAAACTATTAGCAACTAGAATCCAGAAATATAATTAAAATGATAATACATCATGACTGAATGGAGTTTATTCCAGGCATGCAAGGTTATTTAACATTTGAAAATCAATCATTGTCATTCATCACATTAACAGAATAAAAAAGAAAAATCCTATGATAATTTACAACAATGCAGAAAAATCATCTGATGAAATTCAGTGCCTTGTTACGATTTTTAAAACTCAGTAAACTAGGAATAAAAGACAACTATCTTAACCTAATAAAGGAATCAGTGAAAAACCTGAGCAAATACTGTAAATCAATATTGAAAGACTCAACATTTTCCCATTAATATTGAGATCCAGGCAAGAATGTTTGTTTTTTCTCTTCTATTCAACATTATATTGGTGTCCCACCAGTAAAATAAGACCTAAAAAATAAAATAAAATCTTATAGATTGGAAAAACAGAAGTTAAACTTTTTTTATTCACATAGTACACAATTTTCTTTTATTTTCTTTTCTTCTTTTAGTTAATAGACATGGGGTCTTGCTGTGTTGCCCAAGTTGGTCTCAAACTCGTGGCCTCAAGCAATCCTCCCACCTCAGCCTCCCAAAGTGCTAAGATTACAGGCATGAGCCACCATGCTCAGTCATGTACATAATTTTCTATCTAGAAAATACTAACAAGTCTACCCTGAATGGCTACTACGTTAATAAGTGAATCTAGTTAGGTTGTAGAAGACAAAGTTAACAGAAAAAATCAATTGTATTTCTGTATTCAAGCAACAAATAAGTGAGACATTAAAATATAAAACATCATTTACAATAGCATCAGAAATAGATAATATTTTGGAATTAATTTAACCAAGCATGTATAGAACCTATGCTAAAAACTACAAAAAAACTACTGAAAGAAATTAAAGACCTTTGGAAAATAGAGAGACATACCAGTTTGTGAATTGGAAAACTCAATAGTGTTATGCTGTCAATTCTCCTCACATTGATCTACAGATTACATGCAACCCCAATCAAAATCCCAGCAGGCATTTTTTCTTTAAGCAATTTTTATACTGAACCTAAAATTTGTAAAAAATGAAAATAACGTATGTTAGCCAAAACAATTTTGAAAAAGAAGTTCAAAACTGAAGGACTTTATTTGATATCAAGACTTACTTTAAAGCTACAGTAATCAATGTGCAATGTATTGCCTCTGGCTGCTTCCTCATTATGATGGTAGAGTTGAGTAGTTATAACAGGGACCATATGGCCCAGAAGGCCTAAAATCCTATCTGGCCTTTTACAGAAAGAGTTTGCTGACCTCTATCATAGATGATACTCATATGTAAGACACTGCTATCTATAATTCCTGGCCTACCAGGTATTATTCCACCACTTTCTCTGTTATTCATTATAGCATATTAAAGTGCAGATAAGGGAAAAGAATTTTAGAAATAATCTTTAATCCCTTCGAATTTATTTAAAATCAAAATTGTTCATAGATTTTGGCACTTTATAGTTAATAATACGTTATTTGCAACATCCCTTACAACTGTGTACAAAGCCATAGTGGAAAACCAGTCCTACCAGGATGAAGATAATTACACATTAAATTTGTATTGTGTGTAAATATGCATAGGAGGCATTGTAAGCATTATTTGACCCATTTTTTAAATGAGGAGGCTGACTGGCAAATGCATCTATTAGAGCCTGCAGAAAGTGAGGAAGGCATGGTTAGGAAAAACAGACCTACTGGACAGTGGAATTAATAGGTTGAAATTGGTAACAGATTGGACATAGGTAATGAAGACAAGAAAGTATTGGAAAAGTAATTTTGAGAGTTGTTGTGAATCTGGGTTTCTAGACAGGGTTGCCATTGACCTGGTAGGAAAATTGTGAAAAAACATTTATTCCGCCACTGAGAGCAGATTGATTATGAGTTCCCTTTCTAATTGCTTAAAGTGGTGCTTTCCAAATTAATGGACTTACTAAGTACCTGGTCATCTTGTTAGAATGCAGATTCTGATTCAGCAGTTTTGGGATAAGGCCCAAGATTCTGCGTTTCCAATCAGCTTCCAGGTAATTCTCATGTGACTGGTTCAGGAACCACACTTTTTTAGAAAGGCATTAAATGTGACTAAAGGAAATCCAAGTGTAGATTTCTTCTGGAAGGTAAGAGGAGGGTGCTGACGGGGAATACTGTTTATGCAGTTGGAAAGAAGCTATCTATTTGTCTTCTCTAGAGGCAAGATACAAAACTAAGGGCCTGTAATCTTGAGGAGATTCTCAGTGCAGAGAAGAGAAGGCTCTAGAACAATCAAGGAGACAGAATAAAAGCCATCAGAAAAATAGAAAAACCAGGAGCATTTAGTGTCATTAGGGAATCCTATGGAATACTGAATGTCAAGGAGTCAGTCAATGAATTCCAACATGAAACTCAGTCATCACAGCATCTTTTCTGGCCCCCTTTCTTTGCCTTCTTTGGTCTTTTTTCCAGCTCTCTCTAGAATGTAGTAGATGCTTACTGGATTGTCTGTCCAAAGCTTCCCCACTCCATTTTTTTTTTTTTTTTTTTTTTTTTTTTGGGAAAGCCACCCATCATCAACATGACTACTGTAAGAGCTGCCATGTTTTTATATGACTCTCTGTCCTCTTCCTACAGTTGATTGGTCCAGGCATGGACACCTGATCCCAGCTCAACCAATCATAAATTTCTTCTCTGGGATTATTCAAAATAGGATTCTACAGAGACAAAAGTTGTCAGGTGCAAAACAGTCTTTATAATAGGAAAAGTCGTTAGGCACAAAATCTACTAGTCCTAATATGCAGCCATGTTAGGAGCCAGCACAGAGAAAAAGTAAAGACAGGTGATGGAAGACAGTCCTAGTAGCATTCCAGTTTTTGTTCCAACTGTTCCCGAGCCCAACTACTTTCGTTCCTTTCCCATGATTTGGTTATTCAATGTTCCCTTCAGTGACCCAGAAAATTCCCCCTATTGCCTAAGTGAGTTTGAGTCACTTCCAACAGAATCCTGACTAATACATGGCAAACATTATCCCCACTCATTTTGTCTTATACAGCATCTTCCTTTGGGTCCCTGCACGCTGTTGACTGCAGCTTTCCCAGGTTTTTCCTTAGAATGACACCAGGCCAAAACCAGCTGCTGGGCAAGGACCATAAACCCCAGTGCTGGTCTTGGTGGATGTTAATGGGTCACTGAACACCAATGTACCAAGTTGATGTGTTCATGGCAACAGCCAAAAAGAGCCCACAAAAGTCTAATCTTTGGCACACTGGGGGCTTCACTGGCAGATTGTTAAGACCCTGGGGGCAAAACTTAATTTGCATAAGTATTTGCAATGCACAATTACCTTTTTATTCATTTAGACTAAATTAAATTCATTTTGGAATCTCCAAAGTTATTGCTGTTGACTTCTCTCCCCTTACTTCACGTTCTAGGTATATTTCCCCAAAACCGAAAGCCATTTTCATCTCTAGTTTTCTGGATGCCTCAGATCCCAGGTGAGGTTTTATCCCGCCACAGTTCTTTAAGATTAGCAAAATAAATTAACTCCTTAACTGCTGGGAAATTTAAACAACAAAAAAACTGCTGTTTTGCAAAAATGCGAATATTATTAGTATTCCCTACTCTCTTCCTTACTCCCAACACACACACACACACACACACACAGAGGCACGCACACAGGCCTGGCTGCACTCGAGAAGCCCATTCCCACCACCCCTTCTGCAGACAGAAATGCTGGCATTCGTAAGCTGTCACACTGAGGAAGACAGCAGCTGTGTTATTCCATGATTTATAGAACAGATTTGCATTTCCTTGCCTTTGAAGCTTGCCTATAATCTGCCACATAAATATTTGAAAGACAGGATGGTGGAAACAGACCTAAGCAGCTTAATCGAACACTTGGCAGGTAGAGGACTCGGGCTGGTGTACATTTCAAACACCCCCATTGCCCCGAGGCCTCTTGGTGTGTGTATGCAAAATTGAAATTCAATGTTTAAACCCAAACCTACAGTCACAATTCCACTTGAAGAAAAAGTCAGAAGAATGCCCCTCTGAAAGGAGGTTTTGTTTCGTCTGGTCTCCTGAGGCAAAAGCCCAGTAGTCTTCCTTAAATTCTGCTCCAGGAAGCAGGAAGCAGGGAGCATAAGTGTCTCAGCCACTCCAGAAGCCCCAGGTGTGCTCATGCAGGGACAGGAGCTCTGCCTTGCCTCACAGAGGCCCTGAGGCCACAGAGAGGCACTTTCATCAGGGAGCAGGCACATTCCTGTCCTGGAGACCAGTCATAGCTCTGGCTGCTCCACAGAACCAGGATTCCCTGGTAGAGGATCAGGCAAACCTTCAATTTTCCATGCATCCACCTTTGTGCAGCTTTTCACAAAATATGGTATGGAGAACACTTTCTGGAGTTCGTGTTAAATGGCCACAGTCACAGTGCTTTTCTTTTTTTTTTTTTTTTTTTTTTTTTTTTTTTTGAGACAGAGTCTCGCTCTGTCGCCCAGGCTGCGCTTTGTTGCCCAGGCTGGAGTGCAGTGGCACGATCTTGGTTCAATGCAAGCTCCGCCTCCCGGCTTCAAGCCGTTCTCCTGCCTCAGCCTCCTGAGTAGCTGGGACTACAGGCACCCACCACCACTCCCGGCTAATTTTTTTTTTTTTTTTTTTTTTAGTAGAGATGGGGTTTCACCATGTTAGGCAGGATGGTCTTGATCTCCTGACCTCATGATCTGCCCGCCTCGGCCTCCCAAAGTGCTGGGATTACAGGCGTGAGCCACCATGCCTGGCCAACAGTCACAGTGCTTTTTAGCCCATTATAAGCTATAAGTCCTGCAGGAAAAATAACAATCTAAGTTGATTTATCCTAATTATTTAAGTGGAAAATATGCACTTTTATTTTTGCAGTAGTTCTATTAATATACTACTGGAGAATTAAAAAACCGAAAATTGGCTAGGTGCAGTGACTCACGCCTGTAATCCCAGCACTTTGGGAGGCTGAGGCGGGCAGATCACCTGAGGTCAGAAGTTCGAGACCAGCCTGACCAACACGGAGAAACCCCGTCTCCACTAAAAATAGAAAATTAACTGGGCATGGTGGCAGGCACCTGTAATCCCAGCTACTTGGGAGGCTGAGGCAGTAGAATTGCTTGAATCCAGGAGGCAGAGGTTGCGGTGAGCTGAGATTGTGCCATCGCACTGCAGCCTGGGCAACAGGAGTGAAACTCTGTCTCAAAAAAAAAAAGGAAAATTATGTCCTAATCTGATTCAATAAATATGTGTCGATGCCCCATATGTGATCAAGGAGGCTAGCCACAACGGTGTCTTCACACTCAAGACAGCCCAAGAATGCCACTCATGGCCTAGGCATCTTATCAGAAGTTCTATGAGGTAGAGGGTGGGCAGGGGAACAGAAAGAAGAGGTTTTTGAATGTAAAGGACCTTTTATAAAATTCAAAAGCAACAAGGGCAGAAGGCACAGTGAATGGAGACCATGTTCCTCATGCCATGAGGTCCATGTTCTTAGTCCAACCACTTCACCTCTCTGGGCCTCTGTTTTCTCATCTGCAAAATGAAGCAGTTGACCTAATAACGTCCAAAGTTTCTTTCATACTGATATTCTGTAGCAGGCTGGGGCTAAATTTAGATTTAGGTTTGTCCAAATGATGGAATGACCTCTTTTCCCACCCTTCCCAGATTCTACCTGGATTCTGGAGCTCCAGGGAAAGAACCCCGCTGTGTCCACAACTGGGGTCCCTGGTGCCTGCAGAACTTAGGACAGGGAGTGGGGGAGGTGGGGTGGTTAGGGACAACACCCAAACACGGACTCCTTAAGAGAAAGTTCAACCTTAAGAAGAAAGGAATCCATCCCAGGCAGCAGCACAGTTGCAAGTCAGAGGAAGCTGTGGTTCCGGGTCTTGGGTGGTGGTCTCTACTCTTATCAGCCACCCTGAAGTCAAGCAGACATCTGGGGTGTCTCACCAATCTCCCAGCCCCTAGAATGCCAAACAAGCATGCTCGGAGGCCCTATAATATTATCACATGGGGGTCAGGGAGCTACTCTCCTTCAATACTTCCAAGCAAACTGCCTAGAGCCAAAAGTCCAGGAAGACTAAACACTCTGCAGATTTGAGTGAGAAATCCCCAGGGACTTCCATAGACACTGAGAGTCTCAGAAACACCTACCAGGTTGGTTTCCCGAGGCAGTGAGCCAGGGAAGGAGCACTGATGGTGATGTTACCTCACTTGGATGCTCCATGAGTCTACACGAGTTTCACAAAAGCTTCAAAGGAAAACAAGATATCAAATGAATCCATTAACAACATTGGGGGGAAAAGGCTACCTGGAAGAGGGACAAAAAGGGACCAGTTTCTAGAGGAAGCCTAGGGAAGATGCCTGATGTCACTGCTGACAGAGGAAGCAGGAGGACTCAGTGCTCTCTGGACTGACCAGGCTGTGATGGGTGTGGCAGGCCAGAACTGGGCAGGATCATTAAAACCCTTGGAGAGGTTTTCACTGCAGGAAAGAAGAGCTACCAGGCCTGGAGGAGAGTAAGACTGGGAACCCAGGCTGCCAGTGAACTTATGCCCACCCAAAAACTCAGTGGCAGAAAAGTGGTAGGGATGAGGACACCAAACTGAGAATTACAGTCTCTGCCTCCTCAGCCCTGGCAGAGCTGCCATACATGGCAGCAGGACCGTCCTGCCTCCAGGTGAAATAGGAGCCACTGGGATCACCCGCCACGCTGCAGGAGCTCTGAGATGTACAGAACCGTGGGGAAGGGATATCAACACACATAAAGTAGTTCCATCCTTGTCTTATATCTGTCTTTTTATACCTCCGCAGATGTGGGCAAGAAAATTGCTACATAAATTGGACACTGCCCAAAGAAGCCTTTAACGCCATTCCTGGGTTCTTTGTCAAAACCATGGTGGCTTTTCCTGTCTTCACAGAGCTGAGCCCATTGTTCTGTGGTCCCTGCAGCGGTGCCTCTGACCTGGGTGGAGCTGCAAGTCTGGGCAGGAGAGGCTTGGGAAGCTAGAGTTGTTGCTGATGATCTGTTTTCAGCTTGGGGCAGGAGCCAGGCTGGGTGCCAGAAGCAACGTTTGATCAGTCATTAGGCACAGACTTTGCTCCAGCCACATAGCCACCTCATTGCTGCCTTGGGGCCTTGGCGCTTGCTGTTGGCTCTGCTTGGAGTCTTCTCTCTTGATCTGCCCCGGACTTGTTGCTCCCTACTTCATCAGATGTTACCTTCTCAGAAGGACCTTCCACGTCCACCTCCAGTGCAGGCCCTGTTCACAGTCTGTCCACTGCTCTGCTGATTTCTTTATGACAGTTACGGCACTCTACAAGGATCTTGTTAATTTGTTTACATGGCCACCGTCTCTTTCCTTACTGGAACATCTAGAACATTAGCTCCACCAGGGTCACCCGAAGGCTCCCAGGGTGACCCACACAGACCAGACCCCAGCCTGCACCCCAGGAGGCTCCTGTTCCCCACATACACAGAGCTCACCTCGGCCTTACCTCGTAGATGAGGAAGACTTTGGCGCCCACATAAATGCCCATGTGTGTCACGACCCAGACAGCGGTGTTCATGCCTGCGAGAGGTCAGGGCAAGCCTGTCAGTCCCATGCTGAGATGCGAGGCCCTGGAGGCCTCCTCACCTCAGAGGGTGAAGCGGGGAGGCCTGAACACCCTCTCCATCTCAAAGCGCAGGGGGTGAGGGGAAGGCCTGGCAGGGGAGGGATCTTGTCTCTCTTGTTCTCTACTGTCCACAACCTACAGCACAATGCTGGGTATATAATAGATAATATCTGTTGAATGAATAAATGCACACAGCAGCAAGCTGTGTGGCTGCTTATCCAACATAACTGTATCCCCGCGCTTCTCCCTTTCTAACATAACTCCAGTCTGCTTGGCAACATGTCCTATTCATGACCACGTGTTTGCCCTAAGCTGTTCATAGCATTCTCTTTCCCTGTGCTAATAACTGGTTTTTCTAAAGGACCCATGACTTAGTTCTGACCAAAACCATGAGCAGAAATCTACCAGGTAGGGCCGGGGGTTCTAAAAGAGGTTTTCCCCTTTATAAAAAAAAAAGCAGCCACTGTCATATTATCTGGATTGGATCTGCTTAGTACAGCTGTGCCTTACTTCTTGCTCTGAGGAGAGTTACCGTGAAGAAAAATGCAACCTGATGAAGATAGCTAAGGTGGGAGTTGGAAGAAACTGGGTCTTCTATGACATTACTGAAGAAATAAATTAACCATCTCTGGAGCTTGCATATCTCTGGATCTCTTGCTATGGGGCATAATAAATTTTCTTATTATTAAGCCATTGCGAATTGCATCTTTTGTTACTTACAGCCAAAGGCATTTGAATGATAGAGACTATGGTATACACTGTCCCTTAGTCCTGGTGGCTGCCACTGCCCTGTAGAATAGAGCCATGACTTTTATCCACCAGGTATACTGTAGGTAAACATGAGTTAATGAATTAGTTTTTTCTTTACTTCATTCATATACCCAACAAACTTCATTGAAAACTTATGTGTACAGGCACTACACTAGGAAGAGTGATCAGAAAGGCAAGCTGCCAACCCCGAGGAAGCTCAGAGCTCAGTGGGAGGAAGACTTTTCAACAGAGAGTGACAATCTAGCATGGACACACTACAGCAGAGGCATGCAGAGGTGCCACAGCAGCGGCGGAGAGCAGCAGGCACATGGCGTGAAAGAGGACAGGCAGGAGGGTAGCTAAGTTGCTTTCACAAGAGGTTGTGTCTGATCTAGTCTTGAATGAAAAGCAGGAGATGCCCAGGAGGACCAGCTGGCTAAGAGTCTCTCAGGAAGAGGGAACAAAAATATCCCACATCGGAGAGTAGGCAAGACCACTTTTCACGATGGGCCAGGCACGGTGCTAAGAGATTACATAGATATTGCGCCCTCAGATCCTTAACAATATGCACTCAAGGTAAATACAGTTATCCCGTGTTATAATATGGAAACCGAGGCTTCAAAGGGTCAAGGAACTTGTCCAAGGTCACACAACCAGGAAGTGGCAGAGCCAGGCTTTGAACCTAGATATTCCAGAGCCCACATTCTGTTTACCACCCTAGCACTCCTCCTACACTAGTGGACCCTGTTAGGGAAGCATCATCTGTAGGGCAACCTAGTGTCCTGCCTGTAAAAGAGAGCACACCTCCATGGGCAGGCGAGAGAAGAGACTGAGCACACGGGCAGGAAAAGGTGTACTCTGAGAGGGGTAGTGGTTAGGTGGGTGGGCAATAGAGAGAGCAGGCAGAAAAGAGAGAATGTGGGTGGCCTGAAAACACCCGTTTCTCTTCTAGTCTGTTTATTTTAACTTGAATGGCTTTACTCAGGGTCGCCATCTTCTAACCTTTCCCCTTCAAATCACTCTTACAGTTAAATTATCCTGAAAATTTACCAGCCCACAAATTTTTGTTAACCAGCCTGCCACAAATATTATACAGATGGCAGAATAAATAAAATTCATTGGTAGTTACAGCTAGCCTCCCTGAAATGGTAACTGGCCCCGGGCCCACAGGGACTCAGCTTTGAGAAGACTGCCTTAAATAATGAACAGGCAGATGAAACAAACAGTCAGTCTCTGGGCACTGCACGGCACTGCAAGTTGGCACCCCAGGTCCTGCAGACACCCTCGGTTTGCAGGCTGTCTTTTTCATGAAACAAGGGGGGTATGGCAGACACCCATCATCATCATAAAATAATGGCACCAGCTAATTTCCTGAGGCTTCAAGCTCAGCAGGGAAGGATATAATATTGCAAGCCAGCAGAAGCCAAGCAAGTGGTGATACAGTAGTTCTGTTTTACATTACATTAAATGTTACTATTTCTGAAGGGAATATCTGCAGAGCACTGGTGTAACCCATAGCAACCAGCTAATAAATTGTAACTTACACTGGCTCAGCTTATTGTAGGGGTGGAGAACAGCAAGAAAGAAAGACAAAAAAAAAAAAAAAAAAAAAAGGCAAATGCTGGCAAAAATGCCACATTTTTTCCCTCTTACTACGTCCTCTACACACACACACACACACACACGCATAAACACATGCGCGCGCGCACACACACACACAGCACAAATACAGGCTGCATCAGCATTCTCTAGCAAAATTACTTAAGGTGAAGTGGGACAATTAGCTGCCAGGATTTTAGAATTCCTGACCTTCCTGTTGATCTATATATACAATGTCTCTTTTAAAGCTCAGAAGTCGTACTTTAAATGTTTCCAACACTGGGCCCTGCCCTCTATGAGGGTGACCCTTGGCATCATTTTGCAGCCTGTATTGAGGATGACAGTCGCCTGCATCCAACCTGCACGTGGTACTAAGCCTAAGCCATTTAGTTCACCGTTTTTCCTTCTGTCTACAAATAGCTCATGCCTAATTGCCCCCATACTTCAAATTCACAGCAGGCTGGTGAGCCTGGCTCTCTGCTACACTGAGCCTACTCTTTGACCTCAACCACATAGATTCCTTCCATCCATTAATTCCTGTTCCCTGAGCCCTTCAGTCTTTTACACATTCAATCAGTCTCTGTGAAGTGTGGGCATTGGTTGTGTATTTACAGGGAATTATTCATGGGGCACTTTGTGGCCTTCAGACAGTATGTTCGTCTATTTGGGTTGACTGAACGTGCACACCCACTGTCTGTCCATGTGAATAGTGCTCAACTTAATAAAAGTGCTCTGTATCCTGAAATGCCCACCACTTAACCAACAAGGGGGAAGTGACCAGCACTCAGAGCACCTGAGTAAGTGTTACTGGGCATCTTCCTTCTGTCTAGCCATCTCTGAACTGTGTACAGAAGAGAAGAGCCAGGGAGTTCATCAAGACTCAGACAACAGGGGATCTTCCCGTCTCTTCCCCTAGGACACAAGTGAGGGACTTAGAATCAATCACCCATGATCAAGAACCATTTCGGGCATTTGCTAGCTGAGTGTCATTTGGCAAAATCATTTTACTTCTGGGGACTTCATTTCCTCACCTGCAATGCGAGAACATTGAGAGTATCAGGACGCATTTGGCTGCAGGAAACAGAAAACCCAACTCACAGTGCTTTAAAAGGGAGAGAAATAGAGTTTCTCATGTGATAGTGGATAGGGCAGGGTGGAGCCTCAGTTTCTACTTCTCTATGCTTCTCTTTTCAGCTGGTTCCTTTCAACCCCATGTTCTCTACCCCAGAGCTTGTCTTACCGCTGCAGTGACACTGTTTGGGAAAAGATTGCCTGTTGGTCTCCCCACCTAGATCTGATCCCTTCATTCATTTATGAAAGCCCTGGCTTCTGGACCAGTGGCTGGCATGTGGTCTGGATGAATGGATGGGTGAATGAGCGAGTGAATGATTCTAAGCAATCTTACTTCTTGGACAATGAAAAGGGAATTTGGGGCAAATCAAAAGCTGCAACATGTGCAAAAATGCTCTATAAACTGTAAAATGCTACAAGACATTAGGAAATGTTATGGTTATTAACGATTACAATCATGAATCTTCATGCTATAAGAGCAGCCTCCTGGAGGCTGGTGTCAGCCATAACCACACCATAGTGGGGTTTTTGATGAGACAATGGAAGAAAGATGGTTTTTGCAGGAAAAGTAGATGACTTTTGCCCCCTAAAAACAGTTTTAACATCCACAGTGTGACTATTAATGAAAAAAGTCAAAAGGTGTCTTTACAATGGAGAGATGTGATGGATATCTCCTTAACCAAATAACTGAGCATCATAAACATGAAGGACCTCCTGATATGTGCAGCAGGAAGCACACAGTGTCACCTGCAGAGTGTTCTTGCCTCAAACATTTAGCCTAAATATCATCATGAGGAAACCATCAGCAAAATCTAGATTGTGGGATGTTCAACAAGACAAGTGAACTCTAATAATGCCAAAGTTGGTCGGGCATGGTGGCTCATGCCTGTAATCCTAGCACTTTGGGAGGCTGAGGCAGGAGTATGGCTTGAGCTCAGGAGTTCAAGACCAGCCTGGGCAACATAATGAGACCCTGTCTCTAGAGAAAACAAAGAAATTAGCTGGGCATGGTGGTGTGGGCCTGCGGTCCCAGCTATTCGGGAGGCTGAGGTGGGAGAACGGCTTGAGTTCAGGAGGTCAAGGCTGCAGCACACTCCGGCCTTAACAACAGGGTGATACCCTGTCTCAAAATTAAATTAAATTAAATTAAATTAAAATACATGCCAGTATCCTTAACACAAAATAAGTAGTAAATAGAGGCAGGAAGCTTCTTTTAGATTAAGGGAAACTAAGAAGATATAAAAATCAGTTTTCAATGAGTAAAGTTGAATGGATCCTGGATTATTAAAATACTATAAAATAGATATTTTTAGATAGCTGGACTATATATCAAAGAATGCTATTGTGTCAATGTTAAATTATTTTAGTGTGATCATATTTTAGGAGTATGTTATTTTTATTTATTTATTTATTTATTTTGAGACAGAGTCTCACTCTGTCGCCCAGAGTGCAGTGGTGTGATCTCAGCTCACTTCAACCTCCGCCTCCCAGGCTGAAGTGATTCTCCTGCCTTAGACTCCTGAGTAGCTGGGATTACAGGCATGCACCACGATACCTGGCTAATTTTTGTATTTTTAGTAGAGATGGGGTTTCACCATGTTGCCCAGGCTGGTCTCGAACTCTTGACCTCAAATGATCCACCTACCTCAGCCTCTCAAAGTACTGGGATTACAGGCGTGAGCCACCGGGCCTGACCTTGTTTTGCTTTTTGAGACAGTCTTGCTCTGTCTCCCAGGCTGGAGTGCAGTGGTGTGATCTTGGCTCACTGCAACTTCCACCTCCTGGGTTCAAGCGATTCTCCTGCCTCAGCCTCCTGAGTAGCTGGGATTACAGGTGCCCAATACAATGACCAGCTAGTAATTTCTGTATTTTTAGTAGAGACGGGGTTCTACCATGTTGGCCAGGCTGGTCTTGAACGCCTGACCTCAAGTGTTCCATCTTCTGCCTCAGCCTCCCAAAGTCCTGGGATTACAGGTGTGAGCCACCGTGCCCAGCCTGCATTTGTTTTTCGACTTCTACCTAGGCCAAATTGGGGAGCCTAGGATAACATATCAGAGTACACATATTTGTCAGGATTGCAAGTTTCTTTCAAAAACATTAACTGGTCCCCTGCTGTGTGTTCCTACTGTGTCTCCTCCATCTCCCCCTTTCCTTCTCTCTCCCAGTCTTCTTTTCTCTCTTCACTGTCTTCCCACCAGTTATCTCAAACGCCCCTGCATTTAAATGACCGTTGTCCCTGCCTCCAGCCCTGCATATCCTAGATAAGACGTCCTTTGAGCAGAAGGAAGGAGAAGAAATGCTGGTTAATTCTTCCCCATCATGTGAACATCACACACACACACACACACACACACACACACACACACACACACCTGAGGCTTGGACTAAAAAGGACAGATTAAAGTTAAGCTTTAGTGGATCAAGTCCACATCAGAGGCAGTCTTTGGGACAGGGTCCCAAGTGGCTCTGAATTATGAAAGGCTGGTTCTGGCCCTGGCTGATAAAATGCAGAGCAGACCAAGCCTGGGATGCTAGGCCATCTGGCAGAGTTTCCAGACAGGGCAGGTCCTTGCTGCTTCCTGTCCCTGGGGCTGGATGTGGCTAGCAGGACCTACCAGCCATTGATAAGTGGCCCTTCGCCCCTTGGAGTGTCCAGTCCTGATTGTGCTCATCTCCAGATGCACACACGTTTGCGGTATTTGGCCATCTTGTGAATTTATTCCTCAAGTATTTACTCCTCTAATACAATCCTTGCTCCCCAGGCAGGGGCAGACTTTTCCATAGGCAGAATGGGGAGGGGAGCATGGTGATAAGGAAGACTTTGGGACCCCATCCTACTGCACGCTGCCTGAAGTTTAGAACGGGCATGTCTTAGGCACACAACACTTTTAGGGGTCTAGAAAAAGGTTTTACTTTGTTTTAATGTCAGAATAAAAATAATAAACTTTTGGAGGTCAAAGATGATAGTCTTCCTTATACCAAAGTAGTCATAAAATGTAATCTTTAGAATTTTTTATGGTGAAAGTTCTGCTCACTCCTCCTACTTCCCCGGACACAGTGCCTAGGGCCGAAGAAGATCATGTGGCCCTGGGGACAGGTTGTTGGCTCTACTTCCCCAAACCCAGGGTGGCTAGAACCTCAGCCCCAGGAAAAAAATGAAGACCAGATGCCTCAGGACCTTTGTCCACGTCCCTTTACTCTGCTTGTGGCACCTTCTCCAGCTTCTCTCCCATGAAACAAGACAAATAAGGACAATGTGATGAGTTCTTCACAAAGCCAAATTCATACCAATTCAAGAACGCTTCATTTTTGCCTGTTATTATGTCCATTTTATTTCTTCTTCTTTTTTTTTTTTTGTATGAAAATGTCCTTTCTTCTATAAAAGTATAATAGCGGATGATATTCTCAATAAACATTATTTCACAAATGTAAAAGTTGATAACCTTTTCCTGGTCCTGACAACCGCTACCCCTAATTCCACAGACAATTTGCTGCTCTATGAAACCCCACAGTCTGAGAAGCACTGGTTTAGATACTTTGAGTTTATCTTCAAGGCTTACCTCTCACAGGTGTGTAAAGCTAGCAGGTTGGGAGGCCGACCCAGGAGGTCACTTGAGCCCAGGAGTTTTGAGGTTACAGTGAGCTATGATCGCACTACTGCACTCTAACCTGAGTGACAGAGTGAGACACTGCCTCTCAGAATAAAAAAAAAAAAAAAACTTACCTCTTATGACATCCTTTCTGAAGCCCTCTCTAACCCCAGAGCTCTGGAGGACCCTGTATCACTTCCACCTTAATACTCACTTTCTGTTTGCTCGTTAGCATTTCTCGGCTCTCTCCCCTCCTAGACATCTCTGGAAGACAGAACTGTACCTTACTTCTTCGTGTCTCCTCTCCTTAGCATGGTGCCTGCCACACAGTAGCTGCTCAATCAATCTTTGTTGAATGAATAAATATACTAATTCCCAGAAAAATTAAGTTAATGGATAGAGTATCTTCAGCTTTTAGTTTTCTCTCTCTACATTTTTATTAAATTGTTGGCACCTGTTATTCCTTGTCCACTGGCCAGTGCTAGCAGATGACAGAAAGAATTAGTAAGTAACAAATGAATATTAATGGACCCAGACATCGCCGACAGTGCTTAGTTTGACAGCTTTTTTCTATGGACAGGTGTTTGGGCTCATGGTTGTGGTTTTATATTATGTGATAGTATCTGTAAGTTTAAATAAATTTAACTTTTTTTTTTCCTCGAGACAGTCTTACTCTGTCACCCCGGCTGCAGTGCAGTGGCACAATCTCAGCTCACTGCAACCTCTGCCTCCCAGGTTCAAGCAATTCTCCTGCCTGAGCCTCCCAAGTGGCTGGGATTATAGGCACGTGCCATCACGCCCAGCTAATTTTTGTATTCTTAGTAGAGACAGGGTTTCACCACGTTGTCCAGGCTGGTCTCAAACTCTTGACCTCACAATCTGCTAGCCTCGGCCTCCCAGACTGCTGGGATTACAGGCGTGAGCCACCGCGCCTGGCCCAAATTTAACATTTTTAAGCAACTTAAGCAAAAAGTAGCTAAATATGTAATTTTGTGCTAATTCATAGGCAGTATTTTGAACTTACATATATCAGTATTTCATGGTGTTCTACAAAGGGTACCATCACTGATTGGAGGAGTCCCACTGTATGAAAATGTTGAAGGTCTGGGTGTGGTGGCTCAGGCCTGTAATCTCAGCACTTTGGGAGGCCAAGGTGGGAGGATTGCTGGAGCCCAGGAGTTCAAGACCAGCCTGGGTAATATGACAAGCCCTTGTCTTGACCAAAAAAATAAATTAAAAGAAAATTAGCCAAAAGAAAATTAGCCAAATGTGGTAGAATGCATCTGTAATCCCAGATACTCGGGAGGCTGAGGTGGGAGGATCGCCTGACCTGAGATCGAGGCTGCAGTGTGCTATGATTTGCACCACTGCACTCCAGCATGGGCGACAGAGCAAGACCGTGTCTCCAAGAAAAAAAAAAAAGTGTTGGAGACTAGAGAAATAGTACTGTCCTGGTGCAAATTTGAACTCTGGGGGAAGATTTTAATTGGAATGAGGGCTCTCTGAAGCTCCAGGGAGCCTAAATGAAGTGGGTGGGACACAGAGAAAAGGGCTGAAAAGGCTTGCCTGAGGCCAAGGCAGATTCTCTGTCTTGATGCTGCCTCTCATTGCTTGGGTCTGAGAATGTAATTCTCTCTTGTTTATTCTTGCCGAGGCTTTAGATGTGTTCATGTTAAACATCTGCATATACTGAGGGTGTGGCAAATGACTAAAAGAATTAGTTATTATTGGATAAAAAAGAAATGCCTTCAGTCCCCCTGCTAAAGATTACTCTTCCCAGATTCAGCTCTGACCATGTTACTTTCCTATTTAAAAAAAACAAAAGAAGTCTCTAGGGGCTGCCATTTCCAACCTAAGCAAACCCACATTTCTTGGCCTACCATTTAAGGCTTCTCAAATCCTGACCCAATGTAACTTTCCAACATTATTTTCATTACCCCCCTCCACACTCTGTAAGTCAGCCAAACCAATCTTACCACGGAGTTTTCCAGACCAGTCCACTTTCTTGCCTGTATGTTTATTATTACTGCTGTTCCCTCCTTCTTTTCTTTCTTCTCTTTTTTTTTGGAGACAGAGTCTCCGTCACCTAGGCTGGAGCGCAGTGGCACGATCTCAGCTCACTGCAACCTCCACCTCCCAGATTCAAGTGATTCTCGTGCCTCAGCCTCCTTAGTAGCTGGGATTACAGGTGCACCACCACACCTGGCTAATTTTTGTGGTTTTAGTAGAGACGGGGTTTCACCATGTTGGCCAAGCTGATCTTGAACTCCTGGCCTCAAGTGATTCACCCACGTCAGCCTCCCAAAATGCTGGGATTACAGGCATGAGCCACCGTGCCAGGCCTACTGTTCCCTATTTTCTAGTCCTTACTTCCTTGATTGACACTACCCCAGCTTCTCCAAATGGATGTTTTCACCATCTTCTTTGACTTCCTATATCTCTTTCAAGGCACTAAACATATTCTGCTTTCTAGAATAGTAATTTTAATATTCTTATTATCCCAGTTTACAATGCACACACATATATATTTGTCATAAGATATTCATGGTGAGGAAGTTTTATACTTCTGTGTCTAATACTGTGCCTGGTACATTGTTCTCATTGTATCTATATTGCACTGAATTGAATTTGTGTTCTCAATGGTCCCAAGCTGAATTCTGTATCTATTTTACTAATGATCTATGTATCACAATTCTTCCCACTGTAAATCACAGACGAACCAACAAGAAAAGGCATAGTCGACAAGGAAAATTATAACAATATTTCACATATTAAGAAGGCTGGGCTGGGCGCGGTGGCTCACGCCTGTAATCCCAGCACTTTAGGAGGCCGAGGCCGGCGGATCATGAGGTTGGGAGATCGAGACCATCCTGGCTAACACAGTGAAACTCCGTCTCTACTAAAAATACAAAAAATTAGCCGGGCGTGGTGGCGGGCGCCTGTAGTCCCAGCTACTCAAGAGGCTGAGGCAGGAGAATGGCATGAACCCAGGAGGCAAAGCTTGCAGTGAGCCAAGATAGTGCCACTGCACTCCAGCCTGGGCAATAGAGCAAGACTCTGTCTCAAAAAAAAAAAAAAAAAAGAAGTCTGGAGACAGGGAGGCTCCAGGATTGAATTCAGTGGTTCGGGGACTCATTACAGAACTGCCTTCTTCAGCCTGTGGGCCACCCTTCGTACTGGTAACATGTGACTGCTGCAGATCCAGTTTCAACACACAGAGCAAAGGAAAGAAACAGAAGAAACATTCCTTCCGTGATTCTCTTGTTATCAGAAAGGAAAATATTTTCTAAGAGACTACCAGCAGATGTCCTGTCACATATTGTTGGTCAGAATTGTAACACATGTTTGTACCTAAAAGAATTGCTGGCCAAGGAAATAAAACTATCTTGATTGGCCCACACTAACCAAGATGAACAGCCTTGGTCAGGGAAAAGACTCAGATTCCCTCAAGCACATGACCACCACATATCTGAACAAAAGAGAAAGTAAGAAATGACTTTGTTTAGGCATGATAGTGCCAGCCAAGATCTCTCTACATTACAGGCTATATCAAGCCTGGGCCGTCAGAACAGGGGTCTTGAGCTCCTGGATGTAATGAGTAAGTTGGGAGCCCTTGCCTCCTACAAGAAGATAATAACAACGGATACTGTTCATTTCTAGATGAGAATTTCTTACCTTCTTTCTCCTCAACGTTCCAACAACCCCAACAACCCTCCCCCATCCTCAAGCTCAGCCAATGACCTTGCTGAGAAAACATAAGCAAAGAAGTTTTATGTTCTTCTACCTACGTGTGACCACCAACTTATGTCAGTGCCCACATATTCTGCCTTTCCTCTCACATTATGTAAGATTCATCCTTGCTCCCAGTTAAAGCCAATGCCTTCAACGGGTCCCATTCCCACTCATCTACTCAAGGATATCATCCAGCAAATCTTTTTTTCTCTATTCTTCATCACTTGATTTTCCTCTCTCTACTAGATCTTTCATATCTATAAATAATATGCTCTCAATCTTAAAACCTGTCTCTTAACTGCAGATCCTTTTACCACTATGGACCCATTTCCCCATTTTTCTTTATATGAGAATTCCTTAAAAGGGTTATCTATAGCCTTGGCTTTAATTCTTCTCCTCTCATTCTTTAACTCCTCCTAAGCAGGCTTCCACACTTCGCACTCTAGTAAAATTGTTTCTCTCAATGTAACCAAAGACGTGCCTTGACTAAATTCAATGATTAATTCTCAGTCCTCATCTTAGTTGATTAGGTAGCAGTATCCAACACAATTGCTTCCTCATTTCTCCTAGAGACACATTCTGTACTTGGTTTTCAGGACACCAAACATGCCTGGTTTTCCTTCTGTTGCACTGACTGGTCCTTTATCACTTTTGGGGATTCCTCTTCCTTTCTAAACGTTATGGTTCCCCAAGGCTCAGTCCTTAAACTTCTCTACCTTTACTCACTTCCTTGCTGTTTTTATCAGTCTCATGACTTTATCATCTATATGCTCATTAATTCCTGAATTGTGTTTTCAGCCTGGACATGTTCCCTGGATTCTAGACTCAGGCATCCAACAGCCTACTTGAAATCCTAATTTGAATGTGCACAAGGCATCTCAAATTTAACATGATTGTACCAGTTATATATTGCTACATAATTAAACTCTGAAGTTTAGTGGCAATTTAGGCTGAGCTCAGCTAGGTGGTTCTTCTGTTCTTGCCTTGGGTCATTCACGTGACTGAAGTCTTTTGGAGATTTACTGGATGGTTTAAGATGTCCTTGCTTACGTGTCTGGATATTAGTTGAGCCTATTGACCAGGGCATTTTGGCTGTCCTCCATATGTTTCTTCAGTAGAATTCCTTTTAAGGCCAAGGCAGCATTCTAAGAGGGCAAGTCTCAGTATATAAGGCCCAGTACATGACTCACTGGGGGCTATTAAGGTAATAATCTCTCACAATGTCCAAAACATAATTCATAACATCTACCACCTGCTCCATCTCATCCACCCCCAGATTTGCTCCACTTACAATTTTCCTCATCTTAGCAAATAGCCATTGCATCCTTTCCATTGCTCAGGCCAAAAACCTCAGAGACATTTTTGAACTCCTCTCTTGTTTTCACAATTCCTGTTAAATCCATCATCAAAGTCTGACAGCTCTTCTTTAAAAATTATATCCTGAATCCAACCCCTTATCACCACCTCCTTCTCTACTACCTAGTCCAAGCCACCACCATCTTTCACCTGGCTTATTGCACTGACCTTTAATTGGTTTCCCTACTGACACTCTTGATCCCCCATAGCCTACTTGCAGCACAGCAGCCAGAGCAATCCTCTTAAAATGTGAATCAGATTCTATCATTCCTCTCCTTAAAACTCCCCAGAGTTTTCAATGGCTAACAAGTTCCTACATGATTGCACTCCCTGCTGCACCTCCCCTCCTGCGTGCATGCACCATTGCCTTTCCTGCCCCACTTCCTACTACTGTCCCTCCCCCACTGAGCTCCAGCCCACCAACCTCCTAGATATTTCTCAATCATGCTGGGTGTACTCCTGGCTCAGAACCTTGGAACTTGCAGTTCCCTCTGCCCAGAATGCTCTTCCCTTCAACATTTGCATGCTTGGCTCTTTCACCTCCTTTAGGTCTTTAATCAAAAAATCACATTTGCCGGGAGTCTGTGCTGCTCTATTTAAAACTGCAACCCCTCTTCTCCTAGCACTCCTTTATCCCCTTTCTGGCTTTATTTTTCTCCTTTCACTTTTGATCATCTGATGAGCTATATATTTTATTTATTTACTTGTTTATTGTCTGTCTCCCCCTGCTAGAATGTTAACTCCATGAGGGCAAGATTTTCTTCTTGTCTCTTTTGTTCACTCAGCACCTGGAATAGAGCCTGGCATGTAGTAGGTGTATAATTCACTGAGCATTTACTATGTGCTATGTATTTCACCTAGTGTGTTATTCCTGCATTCCTCACACTAACCCCAATATCTACAATATGGGGAAAAAGCACTATGATATCTCCTTATATAAAGCAGGTGCTATTATCTTCATTTTGCCAATGAGGAAACCAAGGCTGGCTATGTCACCCAGGCTGGAGTGCAGTGGCACCATCATAGCTCACTGAAGCCTTGACTTCCTGGCCTCAAGCCATCCAAGTAGCCAGGAGACAGGCACATGCCACCACGCAGGACTAATTTTAAATTTTTGGGGAGATGAGTTCTCACTATGTTGCTGAGGCTGGTCTTGAACTCTTGAGCTCAAGGGATTCTCTTGCCTCGGCCTCCCAAAGTGCTAGAATTACAGTCATGAGGCACCACACCCTGCCTGAACTCTAAACTAGTAAGCTGAACTATCATTTGCCTTTTTTGATGTTATCTTATGCCCCAGAGACAGGGCTGGTGGCTCTGTGGCCTTCTAATCGGCATCTTTGTGTGATGTGACTTCTGACTGCCTTTCTGTGACTCCATTGCTGACCCGAGTCAACAGTTATAAAAGAAAAGGAGGAGATGGAGGAGGAAAAGGAAGGGGAAGAGATAGAGAAGAAAGAACTAGAAGAGAAAGATGGAAGAGGTGGTGGGGTGATGGGGTCAGGAACCATCAGCTGCCTCTCAGTCTATGGTACAGTACTGGACTGCACAGCCAGTACTCAGGGAAGGGGGATTCTGTGTGCCCCACTCCATGTCCCCAGCTCACAGCACTCCTTTCAAATCCCACTATTATGTCTGTCCTTTTATTCTCTCATGCTAAAGACTGGATTCCCAGGCAGAAAACAAGCTTTTTAATAAGCAGCAGTTTCTGAACTTTCGGAAGAAATCTAACTCCATCCCAGCTCCACTTCCAGGTGGCTTTGCTCCTTCCCTTCCCCCACAGCTGGCCTCAGGCAAGATTAGGTCACACTCAGATCTGGGGTGGGGCTCAGAAAGGGCTGCAAACCCCCACCCCTACACAGGCTGAAATGGCTCTGTGGTGGGTGAGGATGAAAGGGAACCACTGAATGGCATCTGGTGGCCAGAAGCAGGCTGGGGGAACCACTGCTGAGTCTCACAAGTCGGCCATTGTTGCAATGGAGGCTACTTTGGTTCTGTGGCTGAAGCATACACACACACACATGTTTAAAGAAAAAAAAATTGTTTTTAAACAGTCTAGGACCAAGACAGATGGCTGTGGCTGATAGTTTCTGGAGAAAAATAGCAATTCCTGTGTTTGGGTTATCATATGGTAGGTCACAAAGAAAAGGGGCTTTGTTCTATGATTGGTTTCTCTAGTCAATTAAATGTTTAATATCGGCCACGAGGTTCCTGCTGTTTAAGTAGAGATACTTCAGATAAATTTCACAGATGTGTATGGATGCTTAATTTAAAGTTCTCTCTTTGTTCTTTCTTTCTCTCTTCTGTTCTTTCCTTCTTTCTACTCCCTTTATTTTCCTCTTTCTTCCCCTTATTCTCCTTTATTTTTTTTCTCTCTCTCTCTTTTCTCTCTCTCTCCCTTGTTCTCTCTTCTCTCCTCTTTCTCTCTTCCTTCTTTCTTTTTCCTTTCTTTCCCTTCTGGTCCTCCCTTTATTCCTTCCTTTTCCCAATTTTTCTTCTCTGGTTCATCGTCTCTCCTCCCAGCTGTCTCATTTTTATGTTCCTCTGTACTTCTTCTTCTATAAATAGCATATTACAAGTGAGGGGAAAAGGGAGAAGATGCGGGGGTCATGGACGATAGTAGAAATTACACGAGTATGAAAGATGAGTGTTAACATCCACATGTGATAATTTGTGCTGTGAACTTAAGGTACATCTGTAGGCTCCTAAATACAGTCAGCATCACCCAAACTGGGAGGAAATGCTGCTTTAGGGTAAGTCCCAAGGGCTGGGCATGGGATTTGTGGGTGGCACAAAAGAGGGTAATCAGTAACTAAGGCTCTTGGGTACAAGTAGCTACAAAACTTTTGAACTCTTACTTTTTATGTGAACCATCCATCTAAAGCAGCTAGGGAGAGAGGCACATGCCATGGCCAGTGTCACCCAAATGAAAGCTCATGAAATACCCCCAACGCTGGTTGCTACAGCTTTCCTCTAGGGGCTGGAGGTCTGCTCTGTGAGCTTGAGTGTATAGTCTGGTGTATTTATTCATTTAACGACTCCTTTATCCATTCCATAAAGATTTAGTTGAGACTAGGTGCAATGGCTTATGCTTATCATCCCAACTCTTTGGGAGGCCAAGGTGAGAGGATTGCTTGAGTCCAGGAGTTCAAGACCAGCCCTAACAACATAGTGAGACCCTATCTCTACAAAAATATTTAAAAATTAACTGGGTTTTGTGGTGCATACCTGTAGTCTCAGCTACTTGGGAGGCTGAGGTGGGAGGATCATTTGAGCCCAGGAGGTTGAGGCAGCAGTGAGCCGAGATCACACCCCATGTCCAATCCAATCCACTTCACTCCACTCCTGGGTAACAGAGCGAGACCCTGTCTCCAAAAACAAAAAAAAAAACTTTAGTTGAGTGCCTGCTATGTGCCAGGCATAGTATAGGGAGCAGAAGACATAGTCATATCAGGCAGCCTCTGACCTCAAGAAACTCAGTAGGTAAAACATACATGAAAAAAAAATCTAAGTAAAAAATAACCTAAGTGGAAAAGTGCTACCTTAGAGGAAGGTCTCTACTAAACACAGAGCTTTCATAGATGATTAACTCAATTCTGGACGGACAGGAGGAGGGATACTTCTCAGAGAAACTCATGCTTTGGTTGTTCCTACAAGAAGGGTGGGAGTTTGCCAAGTTGATGGGCAGCAAAAGGAGGAAGGGCATACTGGCAAACTACCTAGCACACGCAAAGGCATGTCCAGGAAGCCATAGATAACTGGTAAGAGCAGGATATAGTAGGATCAAAAGCGTAGGGAAAATGGAGAAAGATCAAGGGGGGTTGGAAGGCCCTTTAACCCATTCTAAGGAGTTTGTACCTTCTTTAAGCAATTGGCAGCCCCAGAAGTGTCACCTCTATACTTTAGAAAGATGCATACTTTAGAATGACAGATGGGCAGGGATTGAGATCATCACCTGGGAGATAGGTGGGAGACTATGGCAATAGTCTAGAGAGAGGTGATGAAGGCTTGATCTAGGGCAAAAGCCATGAAAATAGAAAGAAACAGACAGCTTCCAAAGAAGTTAAGGAGGTAGAATTGCTAGTCCCTGGTCACTAATTGAATATGGAAGTGAGAAGTCTAAAATTAATCCAAAGGCTCTGGCTTATGTGATTGAGTGAAAAGTGGTATCATCAACTAAGATGGGAAATTGAGGAAAAAAATAGTTTAGAGGGGCAAATAATGAGCTGAGTTTGGGGCATGTTCAGTAGAAGGTCTGGTGACATTGAGGTGGAACATTTCAAAAGGCAGTTGGCTCGATACGTGCAAAACACAGAAAAAACAACTGGGTTGAAAATGCCAATTAAAGAGCTGTCTACTGAGAGAGAGAAGGAAAAACCATGTGGGTTGGGGGAGAATGGTGTCATACAGAAAGCACATGGAGGTGAAGAGCTATGCCGAGCTTTTTCTCACACCCCATGTCTAGTTCAATTCACTGTATATTCTGAATTCGTTTCCCACCACCTCCATCATCACCACCTTACTCTAAGCCTCCATCATCTCTCACTTGGACCATTCAATAACCTATTAATGCCGGGCGCGGTGGCTCAAGCCTGTAATCCCAGCACTTTGGGAGGCCAAGACGGGCGGATCACGAGGTCAGGAGATCGAGACCATCCTGGCTAACACGGTGAAACCCCATCTCTACTAAAAAATACAAAAAACTAGCCGGGCGTGGTGGCGGCGCCTGTAGTCCCCGCTACTCGGGAGGCTGAGGCAGGAGAATGGCTTAAACCCGGGAGGCGGAGCTTGCAGTGAGCTGAGATCCGGCCTCTGCACTCCAGCCCGGGTGACAGAGCAAGACTCCGTCTCAAAAAAACAAACAAACAAACAAACAAACAAACAAAAAAACCTATTAATTGGTTTCCTTCCTTCTATTTTTGCTTCCTTACAGTCTATTTTCTATACAAAAGCCAAACTGACTTTTATAAAATTAAGTAAATTAAGTTATACCACTTCACGGCTCCAAGGCGTCAAATGGCTTCCTTTGACACAGAGACTAAAACCTAAAATCCCTTAAGACTCACATGATCTGACCTTCACCTTCACCTTCCTCTCTGACCTCACCTACCACCTCTTACTCTTGCTCCCTCTGCTCCTGCCAGAGAATTTCTATCTTTTTAGCATGCCAAGCTTATTCCTGCCCCAGGGCCTTTGTACTTGCTATCCTCTTGGCCTGGAATGTTCTTGCCTCAGATCTTAATACGATTTTGAATTTCTGCACAAATTTTCAAGTCTGAATTTTATTTCTTTGAAGAGGCAGCCTCTGAACTCAAGAAACAAGCAAGCCTAGTTGTTTTATTGGCTGCACTGGATAATTTCAGTATCTCAGGGTTTTGTGGGCCTTCCTGGTTATACCTGGCTACATGCTGGAAATTCCATTTTGGAATAATTTGAAGCTTAGAGTGATAGGGTTTTCCTCTTGATTCTGCCAGGTACCTGGCACTCCTCCTTGTCTGGAACCACTTTAACCCAAGTTCTAGGCTCAAGATCTCTTGTACTATCCAGGTGACTTGAAGTCAGGTTACAAGTCTGAGTAAGAGCTGGTTTATTTCTTCTTCACATTTACCCAGAAGATGCAGCTCCTAAGGGGCCCCAGCTTCAAGTACAGAGTCCCCATCTTCTTCCTAGGCTTTGAGGTTTGTTCCCCTTGCCTTATGAGGTCAAAAGACAGCTTTTGCAGATATTTATTCCAATTCATAGATGTCCTCATGGCAACAGTGGCTTTCAGTGATGGTCCTCCTCTTCTACTTTTTGCCTGGCAATTCCTCACCACTAATAACTATTTTTCACATTATTTAAATTTTGTCCAGTTTTTTTAGTTGATCTCAGTGGGAACATTGGTACAAATGTCCTAGTCTGATATTAAAAGCAGAAGTCAGCTGGGCGCAGTGGCTCATGCCTGTAATCCCAGCACTTTGGGAGGCTGAGGTGGGTGGATCACAAGGTCAGGCGTTTGAGACCAGCCTGGCCAACATAGTAAAACCCTGTCTCTACTAAAAATACAAAATATTAGCTGGGCGTGGTGGTGGGCACCTGTAATCCCAGCTACTGGGGAGGCTGAGGTGGGAGAATCACTTGAACCTGGGAGGCAGAGGTTGCAGTGAGCCGAGATCGCGCCACTGCACTCCAACCTGGGCGACCGTGTGAGACTCTGTCTCAAAAAAAAAAAAAAAAAAAGCAAGAGTCCTCCTTCTCTCAGATCTTCCATGATTCTTTCTTTCATTCAGATCTCTGTGTAAGTATTATTTCTTCAGAGATGCCATTCTGACCACCCCATCACAAACAGCCACCTCTAAAATTAGCCAGGTGTGGTGGTGAGAGCCTGTAGTCCCAGTTACTTGGGAAGCTAAGGCAGGAGGATCACTCGAGCCCAGGAGTTCCAGGCTGCAGTGAACTATGATTGCGCCACTGCATTCCAGCCTGGGTAGCAAAGTAAGACCCTAGCTTTAAAAAAACAAAAACAAAAAACACCCCAGCCACCTCCATTCCTATGATCTCTGTTTCATTTTGCTTCATAGCATTTATCACATCTGCAATTGATTGCATATTTGTTTGCTTACTTGTTTATTGTCTTTCCAACTAGAACTTATTCATTCAACAAATATTTGTTGATCACATCCTATGTACTAGGCATTATTCTAGGCATTGGACCTACACTACAGAACAAGGCAGACCAGATTCCAGCCCACAGGCAGCTTACATACCCAGGGGAAGAGGGACCACAAACGGAGAAACTAATAAAGAATGTAAACTCATGAGGATTGGAAACTTACCTGCTTTCTTTACCATCCTTGGGCATAGAACAGTGCTTTATGTTAACTGAATTTATTTTTTTAAAGTTTTTGTCCTGGTGTTATTTTTCAGTATTATTGAATCCCTGGTATTTCGACTGTACTATTGGTATACTGCTTTTCTCCCTCTGAAATATGTGGCATTTCAAGCATGTTAAGGGTTAAACACACTTGCATGTCAGCCTGGAAATATAATCACCATTTATTATATTACTGTTATGGGAAAATATGTTCTGAGTTCCAAATAATTAACTTCCAAGTGAACTTTTGGAAACTGACAGCCAAATTCATATATATTTGGGTGAGATTTGCCAATGTCTTTGCACTCTTTTACAGGGAGAGGCAACGTGCCAGCCAGATCAGGCCAGACAGGCCTGGCGACTAGTAGGGTAACAGATGTCTCAGAAAAAACACCCCATCTAGAAGGCTCCATTCTGCTACAATCTCATGGTTGTTTGGATTCTTAGAATCTCAGATCTATGGTGACACACTTTTCCCTGTGCAAGGACAGACGCTCTGTGATCAAACTAACATCTTTCCTTTGGAGAGGCCAAGCCAAATTCTTACGAGTCCTCCACCTGGACCACAGCATGGTTGAAAGTGGCAGCCAGCCCAGGCAGACAGCCCAGCTGCCCTGGGACGCTGAGAGAGAGAGATATTGGGGGTCAGCCAATCTAATTCAGAAAAGCTACTCCAACGCAACAAGCGTCATGGCTTTCAGCCTGCCCACAGGTTTGGGTTCTTTAAATTCTTTAGCAAAGGGAGGGAGCCCATACAGGGAAGAGCACTGGCCAAGAGCCAGAGCTAGATGTAAGGAGACATAGATCCAAGGCTATTGGATTAAGAAAAAAATCAGGATTTGGTGAGATTTTGGAAAAGACGAATGGAGAGTCATTAAATGCTCAAGCATTGGGACTGGGAAAGATCGGGAGCCTGTTGACCATGGTGAGGACTAAGTTCAGAATGGAATATTGGTAGAAGAGAGGAGCTCCTCTGATTCTTTTTATCTGGGGTCAAGTTATGTAGTTGAGGGAATTCTCAATCCCAATAAAAAATGAACTTGGACAGAGGGGATGGGATCATGAATCTGAAAATCTGTCACAAAATGTTGACCTGAAAGACCCCTTTTAAAAGTCTTCTTAGACTAGACTCAGAAATATGTTCAGAAATAAGATCTTCTAAGTGGGGCCTGGGAATCTGCACTTTAAATGCTTTGGGAGTAACTCATGCACAGCCAGTTTGGGACTTTCTCACTAGTGTAATCAACCTTTTTTTTTTTTTGAGACAGAGTTTCTCTCTTGTCACCCAGGCTGTAGTGCGATGGCGCAATCTCAGCTCACTGCAACCTCCACCTCCTGGGTTCAAGTGATTCTCCTGCCTCAACCTCCCAAGTAGCTGGGATTGCAGTTGCATGCCACCATGCTCAGCTAATGTTTTGTATTTTTAGTAGAGACAGGGTTTCACCATGTTGATCAGGCTGGTCTAGAACTTCTGACCTCAGGTGATCCGCCCGCCTCAGCCTTCCAAAGTGCTCGGATTACAGGCGTGAGCCACTGTGCCTGGTCATTATCCTCATTTTACAGCAGAAACTTGGGTCCAGAGAGGTCAAAACACAGCATAAGCAGCAGACCCTGAACTGGGAGCTAGAATTTCTGACTCCTGGTTTCCTGCTCCTTAGACCATGTAAAGTACATGATTCATGAAGAGAATAGCTAATGAACACTGAGAACTAAATACCAGGCATTTTGCTAAGTTCTGTCCATATATCAACTCATTTAATCGTGCCAGCCTCCCTTTGAGGGCAGGTGGTATTTGTTATTCCCTTTTACAAATGAGGAACCTAGAGTAAGAGAGGTTAAGTAACTTGACCGGAGTTAGGTGTCAATAAGTGCAGATCTGGGACACAAGCCCAGGCATTTGTCTTCAGATTCGCTCTTCACCGTCAGCCAAGAAAATAAGCTAACACAGCACAGGAGTTTTGTGAAGAAAGGAGAACGTCAGCTGAATACAATTGTGTTTCCCCCTCTGGGATATAGTAGTCTTCGAAGCTCCATGGGGGAGCAAATCCAGACCCTTCTCTAACACTAGATGGTGAATCTCAGGTTCTGAACACCCACCTGTGGGTAAAGCCTTTGGGGACTACCCACTTGCTACCCTGATCTCAAGATCCTATAGTCACTTCTCTCTCTCTCTTTTATTTTTAAAAGACAGATGGTGGGGGCTGGGCGCGGTGACTCACACCTGTTATCCCAGCACATTGGGAGGCTGAGGTGGGTGGATCACAAGGTCAGGAGTTCGAGACCAGCCCGACCAATACGGTGAAACCCCGTCTCTACTAAAAACACACAAAAAAATTAGCCAGGCATGGTGGTGCACACGTGTAACCCCAGCTATTCAGGAGGCTGAGACAGGAGAATCGCTTCAACCTGGAGACTGCAGTGAGCTGAGATCGTACCACTGGACTCTAGCCTGGGTGACGGAGTGAGACGCTGTCTCAAAAAAAAAAAGACAGATGGTGTCCTGTGTAAATGATTCCTAGTCTTCGGCTCTGGGGATCCTTGCCTGTGTAGGAGGGTAATCACCCAGAGGAAAGCTGGCTCTAGGAAGAATTGTTGAGTGGGACACTTTTAGCTCCAACTTGGCTATTCTGTGAGGTGGGGAGGTTTTGTTCTTTTCATGTGGCATTTTGAAGTACATTAAGAACAATTAACATCAGTTGCTTGTGAGTACACAGTATCAGGCTATCCTTAGACAAAATGCCTTGGCTTCAATCTTCTTTCAAGTGATGAAGGATAACTTGGCTAACACTCTTCATTTCTTTCCCCTTAAAACATGTAACTCTATGCCATTTGTGGTTTTATATTAGCCTTTTGGTTATAGCTATGGTAGGTCTAGAAACCTCAAACTGATATAACCACTTGGCCCTATCTTATCCACGAAAAAAATTTGTGTGCCCCCCCCACAGTGTTTAATTAGTTAATTAATTAGTTAATTTATTTGCCCTCTCAACCCAGCTTTTCCTCACTCTAGGAAGAACTAGAAAGAGAGGGATTAATTTATTTTTGAAACACTAGTTTCCAATGAGCAAAATTAAGAATAATTTTTTCTAAAAATGTGGATTTCCTGATTCTCTTAAAAAGCAGGAAAACCAGGTAACACCACACCTTCCTCACCAGCAGCAACACTTTGCCGAAGCTGTGCGTGCTCTTTCAGGCTGTGCTCTGGGGGCATAGGCCCCAGTACTCCCTGGCACTGTGCTTCAGCTTGGCTTCTGCAGGCTTCTGCATTTAACTCCCTGATGGACAAGATCAAGGAGTCTTCCAAAATGTCCAAAATAAACACCTGATTCCAGGCCAGTCCAGTAGAGGTTTCAAAATTCAAATGCAGAATGTTTTGAAGCAAGCTGGAATGTTCAGACTGGGCATCAGATATTGCTGACTGGGAACTTCTGTGCACTCCTCTCCTTTGACATCTCTCCTTCCCTTAGGACTCCTTCCAATTCATTTCTCTTTCTCTCTTTCTTTCTTTCTTTCTCTCTCTCTCTCCACTCCTCTCCTTTGACATCTCTCCTTCCCTTAGGACTCTTTCTAATTCACTTTTCTCTCTTTCTCTCCCTTCCTTCCTTCCTTCCTTCCTTCCTTCCTTCCTTCCTTCCTTCCTTCCTTTCTTCCTTCCTTCCTTCCTTTCTTTCTTTCTTTCTTTCTTTCTTTCTTTCTTTCTTTCTTTCTTTCTTTCTTTCTTTCCACTGCTCTCCTTTGACATCTCTCCTTCCCTTAGGACTCTTTCGAATTCATTTCTCTCTCTTTCTCTCTTTCTTTCTCTTTCTTTCTTTCTTTCTTTCTTTCTTTCTTTCTTTCTTTCTTTCTTTCTTTCTTTCCTTCCTTCCTTCCTTCTTTCTTTCTTATCTTTCTTTCTTTTTCTTTCTTTCCTTTTGTGCACTCCTCTCCTTTGACATCTCTCCTTCCCTTAGGACTCTTTCCAATTCATTTCCCTCCCTTCCTTCCTTCCTTCCTTCCTTCCTTCCTTCCTTCCTTCCTTCCTTCCTTCCTTCCTTCCTTCCTTCCTTCCTTCCTTTTTCTTTCTTTCTTTCTCTCTCTCTCTCTCTGTGCACTCCTCTCCTTTGACATCTCTCTTTCCCTTAGGACTCTTTCCAATTCATTTCTCTCTCTCTCTCTCTCTCTCCGCCCCTTCCCTTCCTTCTTTCTCTTTTCTTTCTTTTTTTTTCTTTTTTATGAGACAGAGTTTCTCTCTTGTTGTCCAGGCTGGAGTGCAATGGCACAATCTTGGCTCACTGCAACCTCTGCCTCCTGGGTTCAAGAGATTCTCCTGCCTCAGCCTCCTGAGTAGCTGGGATTACAGGCATGTACCACCATGGCTGGCTAAGTTTTTGTATTTTTAGTAGAGACAGGGTTTCTCCATGTTGGTCAGGCTGGTCTTTAACTCCCGACCTCAGGTGATCTGCCCGCCTCGGCCACCCAAAGTGCTGGGATTACAGGGGTGAGCCACCGTGCCCAGACTCCAATTCACTTCTCTGCCTGCTGATGAGTTCCTGAAGGGGCCACCATCACGTCACTATTCAGGACTTATTTCATTTAATCATTTGTATGTCTGGAGGGCAGAGGCATTCTTTTTTTTTTTTTTTTTTGGAGACGGAGTCTCGCTCTGTCACCCAGGCTGGAGTGCAGTGGCCGGATCTCAGCTCACTGCAAGCTCCGCCTCCCGGGTTTTCGCCATTCTCCTGCCTCAGCCTCCCGAGTAGCTGGGACTATAGGCGCCCGCCACCTCGCCCGGCTATTTTTTTTGTATTTTTTAGTAGAGACGGGGTTTCACTGTGTTAGCCAGGATGGTCTCGATCTCCTGACCTCGTGATCCACCCGTCTCGGCCTCCCAAAGTGCTGGGATTACAGGCTTGAGCCACCGCGCCCGGCCGGCATTCTTTTAAATTATACTTTTCTCTCCCCATCCAACACTTTGCACAGTTCTTTGCATATCCATAAATGTGGAAATTAGAAAAAATGCCATACTGGGAATCAGTCATAACACATCTGGTGGTGATGGAAGTCAAGGGTTGAAAGATTATCCAGAAGGATGCAAGGGGCCAAGGAGTATGAAAATGGGCAGATTGAGATTGAAAGAACGAGTAATAGAGAAGGGATAACTGAGTATAGGGGTTCAAGGATGAAGGCCTAGGCAGAGGCCTCAGAAAGTGCAGTCTTGGGAAGAGTTAGAGCACCTTGGTGGGGTCAGAGAGTTCCAAAGCAGGCTGAGATGGACCTTCTGAAAGATTCCTTGACTCTTCTCTTTTTCTCCCCCTCCATATTCAATTCTTTAGAGAATTTCATTGACTTTGCTTTCTAAATGCTTCCAGACTCCACCCACTTCCACGACCTGCATCAGCACCACCCTAGTTTAAGCCATGATCATCTCTCACCTGCGCAATGGAAAGAACCTCCCATTCAGTGTCCCTTGTCCACTCCTACCACCTGATGCTCTATTCTTACCCAGCAGCCAGAGTGACCCAAGCTCCTCAGGTTTGAAGGTCCTACTAGATTTGGCCTCTTTGACCTCTCTGATCACACTCCTCCTTCTCCTTCTCTTTTATGCCGTTTCAGACACACTAACGCACCTTTAATTTTCTGAGCATGTTACGGGGCTTTGCACTTGCTGTTCCCTGTGCTTGGAATGTTCTGCCTCCAGAAATCTCCAGCGCTCACACGCTCCCTGTACTCAGGTCTCTGCTCAAATGTCACTTCCTCTGAGAGGTCTTTTCCGACCACCTCACCTAGAAAAGAGTCCTTCTTCCCACTGTAACCCCCAAACATACACACTATTTCTTTTCTTTTCTGTTTTTTGTTTGTTTGTTTGTTTTGGAGATACTCTCGCTCTGTTGCCCAGGCTGGACCGCAGTGGTGTGATCTCAGCTCGCTGCAACCTCTGCCTCCCAGGTTCAAGCAATTCTCATGCCTCAGCCTCCCAAGTAGCTGGGACCACAGGTGTGGGCCACCACGGCTGGCTAATTTTGTATTTTTTGTAGAGACAGGGTTTTGCCATGTTGACCAGGCTGGTCTCGAACTCCTGACCTCAAGTCATCCATCTGCCTTGGCCTTGCAAGGTGCTGGGATTACAGGCATGAGCCACTGTGCCTGACCACACATTTCTTTACTCCACTTCTCTTCAGAACATGTTACATTGTATTATATACTTGTTTCATTGTCTGTGTTTCCCACTAGAATGTATGCTTCACCAGAGCAGAGACTTTTCTTGACACATAGTAGGTGCTCAATAAATAAATGAAGGAGTCTAGCAGATGGGAACTGAGAACTGCCAGAGTCATGGGTGTCTCTGGGAAAGAGGTAATAATTAACGCACAGGGAAAGATTCCTGGCAGGGCACAGTGGCTCATGCCTGTAATCTCAGAACTTTGGGAGGCTGAAGTGGGCAGATCACCAGGTCAGGAGTTCAAGACCAGGCTGGCCAACATGGTGAAACACCATCTCTACTAAAAGTACAAAAATTAGCCGGGTGTGGTGGTGCACGCCTGTAGTCCCAGTGACTTGGGAGGCTGAGGCGGGAGAATCACTTGATCCTGGGAGGCAGAGGGTGCAGTGAGCCAAGATTGCACCACTGCATTCCAGCCTGGGTGACAGAGTGAGAACCTGTCTCTTAAAATAAAATGAAAAATAAAACATATATCTGATAATCATAGTCCCTTACTCAACACCTTCAGTAACTTCCTTATGGTCCCAACCCCTTAATACACCATACAATGCCCTCTAGCTTCTGGCACCCGATTTCTTCTCAGCTCATTTCTTGTCACTTCTCCCCTACAGTCAAGTTTGGGTCCAGCAGAGCGTCCTGGTCCTCTAACCGGGCTCCTTTCTTGGCCCGCAGAGGTGCTGTTTCTTCAGTCTGCGATTCCTTACCTCCCCTCTGTCTCCTCTGCTGCTGCCTTCTGCTCCTTGGCATTCAACCGAGTTTTCCTTTCCTCTGAGAAGCCTGGGACCTACCCGGACCAAAGCTTCCTCCTCCTCGCCCCTCACCCAAAAACACAGGGTTGGGGTCTGCATTTTCTTCCTCAGCACTGTACTTTTCTTGTCATGTCTATTTTATGGTCTGTGTCCCCACTAGACTGCAAGTTCCATGAGGGCAGGGCGGTCTATTCTGCTTTGGTCGCCTCGTGACGGTGTCTACCCAGCAGGTTGTGCGTGTTGGGTAAGTAGTGAGGGAATGAAAAAGCACTTGCTTTACAGGGCGGTTGGTCATAAAATAATAATAGCTTATATTTACTGACCACTTATGATGTATCAGGCACCATTCTAAATGTTTTACAAGTATGTCACAGACTTCTCACATAACCTTCTTAAGTAGGGGTTATTTCTTCCACAGAACAGATGGGGAAATTGAGGCACAGAGAGGTTAAGTAACTTGGCCAAGGGCCACAGCTAGGAAGTGGAAGAACCGGCTTTAGAACCCAGGCTGTTTCTAGAGTCCAAATTCTATCCAAGAGTGAAGTGCAATATGGGGTTCCACTGCATGAATAGATTCAAGTCTCCAGCAAAGGGCTTTGTTTTTGTTTCCAGGAGAAAGGACGAGCTTCAGTGCCGCGGGTTTCCCAGGTTATGGGTCGCCGGCTGGGCTTTGGGAAGGGCCTGTACATCTCGTAGGCGGCCCCGGAGTCTGGGTGTGAAGCCCTGATTAACTTTGCGGGCTCCTCGGCCCACACGCCAGCGCTGCCCAGGTCCTCCGGTGGCCCCGGCCACTCGCGTGCCCCCTCCAGGCCCGGGGCCCGGACTCGCGTCTCCGGGGGCGGGGCCGGGGGCGGGACCGGGCCGCTCTCCGTGGCCGCCGCCCTGGCCCCGCGCTAGCCTAGCCGAGTGCAGCGGGCCGGGCTGGAGCTGGAGGGGCGGGGACTCGGGAGGGGCCGCAGCGCGGCTGCTGGTGCCGTTGCGGGAGAAGAGGAAGCGGCGCGTCCCCTGAGGCGTGCGCCCGGACGGACCAACGGACGGACGGACGCGCGCGGAGGGAGAGGGCCACGGGCGAGGTCAGGCTCGGCGGGGGCGCGGGCAGCGCCCGGAGAGGGCTGCAGCGAGGGGAGCCGGGGGGCCCCGGAGAGGGAGGTGGGGAGGGGGCAGTGGGGAGTGGGGAGCGGGCCCGCGCCGGCTCCGCTCGGGGTCGGGCCCGAGACCCCTCCCCTGGCTGGGCGGGCACGCGGCGAGCGCGCTCCGGCAGCGGAAAGCGGAGCCCCGGACTCCCTTCTTCCCCGGTCTCTTTTCTTTACAATCAGCGAGAAATAAACACCCTGGAAGGTAAAACAATAGCGGGGCCACCTGGGACGCGTCGCGCGCAGAGCTCCCACGGTTGGGGCGGGGGCCGGGAGTCGCGGCCCCACCGCGGAGCCCCTTCCCGATTTGCCCTGGCGGAGGGTGGGGCTACCTGCGGCGCCCGGACTCGGTAGGAGGTGACGGGAATTCCCAGGAGTGAAGCATTTGGTGAAAGTATTTCAGGAACAATCGGGCTTCCCACTGTTGCCCTGCTCTGGGCAGGGAAACTGAGGCGGAGGGAAAGATAGCGACTTGCCCAAGGTCAGAATGCAGAGGTTGACTGTCCTGGTCCAGGAACCGGACCCAGGTGTCCGGACCAGCTCAGCGCTCAGCCCCAGTGGGTTTTGCAGTCTTGCCTTTGATAAAAATCTCTGTTGTGTTTGTTTTAGAAATCTGCTGGCGCTGGGGGACCGCTTCAGGGCTGCCGAAAGCCAACTTGCTTCGTGTGCCCTAGGCAGGCGTGGGGCAGGTGGCGCCTCCGTGACCTACCACCATGGATGGAAATGGACTTTTTGGTGAAGAAACCCAAACGGTTGATGTCAGGCAGGGTGATTTGGCCGTCAAAGGTTTTGACGAAACCTGCCTTGTTCTCTTTGGGGAATCTGAATGAGGGAGATCACAGACACCTTCACTGGGAAGCCAAGGACATTTCTGTATAATCAGTGGATGAAAGGATTTTCTCAGACTCTTTTTTCCCTGATCCTGGAGGATTAATCCACTACAGTCTACAATTTCAGTGGAAACTGCAAGGCACACGATGCGGCAGGAGCCGGGAGCGCCTTCGGAATTGTTGTGGACCCTTCCTGTGGCATAGGGGAGTTTTCATACTTGCCTCCACTCCTCCCCTTCCCCCCAACTCCCTCCTTCTGATCTCTTTAATCTGTTCCCATTTTCCGAGTTAAGTTCTATTTCCAAAACTGTTCTCTGGAGCTATAAGTGGATTGCCAGAAATGAGAGATTAGGAGCTGGAAGAAGAGGAAGCGCCTTGTGTTGTGTCTCCTGGAGGCTGCCGACATGAAGCGCTTTTTCCTGGTGCTGAGCTGTCTGGCTGTGCTGGGTAAGTGGCTCTGCTTATCAATGCAATCGATGTGAAAGTTTAACCTGCTCTTGGTTCTTGTCATTTCTTGTGGTTCTTTTTCATCAACACTAGGCTTTGGGGGACACCGGGAGGTGGTCGGTGTGTGTCACAGGTTGGAGTAGAGTATGAAGAGGCCCGTTTCTGATCCAGGAGCAGCGGCGGAATATCATTTGTTGTCTTTAAGAAGGAACATTTGCTGTTCTTAAAGTGTCTGTCTTGGGCCCTGGGGTGAGGTCCTGCATCTGCACATCTGTGGTTCAGGGACTTCATATGGCTGCTGGGCTGCTGTCTGGTAGCATGACAAACATGGATGCTCTGGTGTTGTCACTTCTTTGTTGGGCTGCGTTGATTCCTAACTGGGAGTGGGAACATAATTCCCCTCTGTCTCGAAAGTTGGTTTGGGTGATAATGATGGTGCCTTTTTTGAGGTGGAAATGGGAGCGAATGGGATGGGAGTTGAAGGGATGCTTTGCCTACCTGAGTGGTCTGTAGGCTAAAAATGTGAGGGCACTAGTCCTGTGTCTCCTCACCAAGGAAGCTTAGATCATAGTTCCGGGAGAAAGAGAGCCTGAAGAAAAGGAAGCTGCCTGGTAGAGGAGGTTTTAGGATTGGCTTTTGTGCTCCCACAAATCAGAATGCTTGGAGTGGGAAGAAGAAACTATGGCCCTGGGTGAACCTTTGACACCTCTGTTAAGGATCCCCACCCCAGTGAGGAGGCCCCTCTGCTCATAAATTGCCTGTTCTTTTTATGCCAATGAGCACTGTCTTCAGCGTGTTATCTTAGAACACATCTCAGGTCTAGGATAAACTTCATCGCTGGGATTTGGTGCCATTCTCTTTCCCCATCTCAGACCTCATCCATAAGCACACCCCCTGCCCTCTGTAAGGCTCCGTCCTCTGCATTCAGAAGGGATTGTGATTGTTGCCTACAGGGTTCACATCTCCAAATCTAGGTGTCTTGCACGTAACTTACGGTGATCTGTTGGCAGTGGAGATTGCTTCCATACATTGTCTATACCCTTGAAGTAGTTAACAGGTGTGTGGGAAGAGAATGGACTTTAGAATTAGGGGACCTGAGTTCCTATCCCAGCTTCACCATGATTGACATCTGAATATCAATAAGACAGAAACAATAAACAAGGGAAGGTGTGACAATTCAAGGATATAAGGTGTCCTAAATGCCTTGACTGCCTTAAATAATGTCTGAAACTCGTAATAGATGTGTTCAATCAGTGGTTCTCAAACTCTCGTGTGCATGTTGGAATCACTGGGAGAGCTTTTAAAAATTCTGATTTCAGGCAGCAACCCCAGATCAGTGAAACCAAACTCGGTTGGTGGGGTGGGACCCAGGTCTCAGCCTTTGAGCTCTCTCAGGTAATTCCATGCATGGTTCACTTAGAGAACCAGTGGGTGAGTTCATTTGTGCCAGTGCCCTACCACATGCTGACACCCGACCGGCAGTGAGTTTAGTTAGTTTTCTGTTCAGCTGTGGGCTAGGATACAGGCAGTGTCTCCCTGTCACCTCTATGCTCAGGCAGAGTCAAGAGGCAGGGAGCCCTCCATTTGCCAGTCTCTTCATATTGGATCTGTATTTGTTGTACTGTATGTATCATTCGCTTAGTGTCTGGGTTTAAATCAGCAATTAGTGATTCATGTGGATTCAACAGGACACAAACAAGGAAAGCCCTTGGGGAGATTTGGATGTGGGATGGGATGTGTGGCTAAGGCGGGAAAGAGGGCTGAGTGGCAGGGTGGGGCCCAGGGCAGGAGAAGTAGCCATCAATGGGAAAACAAGGCAATGTGACATTTATGCCTTTTGTTTCTTCTGGCTGCTCAAGAAATGTAAGGCTGCATGCTGGTCCCCTGCTGTTCACTCTCTGGGCCACTCTGTGGAGTGGAGCTCGGGCCCTGGCACCTGGCAGATGCTGTCATTTTCCCTCCACCCTCACCTTCATGTGTAAACAGGTGCCATGGAGGAAAATGAGCATCAAGGTGGCTTTAAAGGGGCACAGTGGCAGATGCCTAGATGCAGGCTAACGTGGGAAGGTTTGGAACTGTAGGCATGCATGTGGATCTTTGCCTGATTTGGAGCCCCACTGGTGGAACGTCATCTTTCTCTTCACCTGATGGCTGTCAGTACAGTAGGAAGGAGGCCTGGCTACTACTTTCCTAATCTGGGAGAGGTAGAAGGCGTTTCGGGAGGGAACAAAACCCATGTTGGGGTCTTATTTCCTGCTTGCAGTCTGCTGTGGTCTGGTTCATGTGTCAGCATTCTTGCTGTGCAATGTGAATTAATGTGTAGTATGAATTTAAAACAGCAAAGAATTCTAAGGTTTTAAGCCCATGTAGGTCACATGCCTGGAATAAAATTTTGTTTATAAAAGTTGGATAAGGCTAAGTGCTCTGAAAGTGAGACTGATGCAGGTGCCAGCCTCTAGAAATGGCAATTTTGGTTAGAAAACCCCGGACAGTATGTGAGGGGGTACACAGGGTAAATCTCGGAGACACTTTCATCTCCCTCAATATCATAGACCTGTGCTTTTCTGCACCCGTCCTTTGCCAGTGTCTGGGATTGGAATCAGATTCCTCTTTTTCTGTCTCTTGGGACACTGATTCCTGCTTATGTCTTTGTCCAACCGTTTGTCTTTGTACCTACCCCCTTGACCTCTGTGTGTTGTTTCCTTCTGTCCTAACCCTAGGTGCCTCACCCAGCAAGGGTTGCGGTGGCAGTGCATGGCCCTGCCACCACAACCCTTGGTTCCAATTACAAAGCCACTTAAGCCTGGTCCCGGTTGAGTCATGAGGGTAGTAACGTCTCTACTTGAGGACAGATGTAGCCAGAGGGGCAGAAGATTAGAGAGAGAATGCAGGCTGATGCAGTGGTAGGAAGGGAAGGGTAACTGGAAATGTGCCTCTGTCTGGGAGCAGCCTGCATGAGTGACAATGACATGGGAAGATGACAGCAATGTGGGAAAGAGAGCATAGGATTTGTGTCTGCAAGAACAGGAAGAAAAATTCTCAGGAAAGATGAATATAAGCTTTAGACACATACAGCATGCTTTGATTTTGTGTAGCCATGAAGAGTTATACCTCCCAGACCAGTGCTGATGTTGCAAACAAGATTAAATAGCTTTAAAAGTGTTAGCAATGAAAAATGTAGGCGATTGGGACATCTGAGAACCTGTAGATGGCAAATGATCATTTGTGTTCTGCTCCAGAGGGAGAGAAGTTGATTTGTAGAGTTTGGGAAGTCTCTTCTTTGAATAAGGTAAGGCCGAGGAAGCCATGTCTTACTTCCCAGTTAGTTAGAAAAGGTTTCTTAAGGGAGAGGCCAGAGGGTGGTTCTGAAAGGGATTGAAAGAAACTTTGAAGTACTGATGGGTGTGACCTCAGAGACAGGGCTGGAGTGATCAAAGGCAGAAAAGAAAGAGGAGGCAAAGAAAAGTGAGATGGTTTGGAACAATCAGGAGAAGAGTTCTGAAAGAAGGAGATGAGGATTGTGATTTATGGATGAACAAACACCACTGTCCTAATAGTTGTCCCAGAGGTAGTACACTTCCGTTTCCTGGGGACCATTTGACAAGGGTGCAGGAGAAGGAAATTCTTGTCAGGAGGACTTTGCCTACTAGGATGCCTTTCAACTGTGAGAATCACTGAGCTACCTCCAAGTACCCAGGGCTGTGTTAAGATGTTGCCATCTTCTACAGTTTTCATGGCAGCAAGACTGCTGGTACTTCCATAATGGCAGTAATACCAGCTCTCCTAACTCTAACCCTTACTGTGACCCAAGCCCTATATCATCATTCAGTCTTCAAAACAACCCTGCAAGATAGATACCTTGCGTTATCACATTTTTTTTTTTTTTTTTTTTTTTTTGAGACGGAGTCTCGCTTTGTCGCCCAGGCTGGAGTGCAGTGGCGCGATCTTGGCTCACTGCAAGCTCCGTTTCCCGGATTCATGCCATTCTCCTGCCTCAGCCTCCCGAGTAGCTGGGACTGCAGGTGCCTGCCACCACACCTAGCTAATTTTTTGTGTATTTTTAGTAGAGACGGGGTTTCACCATGTTAGCCAGGATGGTCTTGATCTCCTTGACCTCGTGATCCGCCTGCCTCGGCCTCCAAAGTGCTGGGATTACAGGCGTGAGTCACCACACCTGGCTGCATTATCACATTTTTATAGATGGGGAGATTGAAACTTAGGGAGGTTAAGTAACTTGCCCAAGCTGGGCATGGTGGCTCATGCCTGTAACCCCAGCACTTTGGGAGGCTGTTGGATCACTTGAGGTCAGGAGTTTGAGACCAGCCTGGCCAACATGGTGAAACCCTGTCTTTACTAAAAATACAAAAATTGACGGGGCATGGTGACACATGCCTGTAATCCCAGCTACTTGGGAGGCTGAGGCAGGAGAATCACTTGAACCCAGAATGTGGAGGTTGCGGTGAGCCGAGATCACGCCATTGCACTCCAGCCTGGGCAATGAGAGCAAAACTCTGTCTCAAAAAAAAAAAAAAAAAAAAAAGTGACTTGCCTAAGATAGATTGCTGACAGTGGTAGGGCCCCGAGCTCCTGCTGTCTTTCTCCATGTACATGCTCTCTATTCCCAAGATGATTTCATGGTCTAGGATGACTTCTAGCCCCAGCCATCAGGAAGGAAGAAAAGGCTAGTGAAGGGTAGGACCTCTCAATGTAAAGATACTTCCTGGAAGTTATATACATCACTTCCACTAACATTCTCATTGGCTAGAACCTAGTCATGTGACCATACTTAGTTGCAAAGAAGGCAGAAAATATGCTTATCCTGAGGATCCATGTGTCCTAAGAAGAACTTGGGATTCTATGACTGTAGGGAAAGGAGAGAACAGATTCTGGGGGACAGCTGCCCGTCTCTGCCATAGTCACAAAGCTAAAAAGTGGCAGAGTAGGGTTTTGAAGCCAGAACCATTTGGTTCCAAATTCTGTGTTCTTTCATCTAATAAGCTATTCCCTTTGAGTCTGAAGCCGAGCCTCTGGCCTCTAAGAAGGCTTGTTAAGAAGGCATGAGTTTGATGAATCAACATTTGTTTCGTAGAAAGCAATCTAAATCAGCATATAATTAAACACTACATGTGGTGGTTTTATCAGTGAGTATTAAAATGTTTATAGAGTACTTATGTGCCACTGTGCTAAACACTTTACATAGCATGACCTTCTGTATAAAGTTCTTAAAGACCATCTCTGTCATGTTCATTACTGTAGCCCCAGAACTCAGCCTTGTGCCTTGCAAAGTAAGCAGGTGTTCAGTTATTTTCTTTTTTATTTTTTTGAGATGGAGTCTCACACTGTTGCCCAGGCTGGAGTGCAGTGGCACGATCTCAGCTCACTGTAACCTCCGCCTTCTGGGTTCATGCGATTCTCCTGCCTCAGCCTCCCGAGTAGCTGGGATTACAGGCACACACCATGACACTCGGCTAATTTTTTGTATTTTTAGTAGAGATGGGGCTTCACTATGTTGGCCAGACTGGTCTCGAACTCCTAACCTTGTGATCTGCCTGCCTTGGCCTCCCAAAATGCTGGGATTACAGGCATGAGCCACCACGCCTGGCCTGGTTAATTTTTTGATGAGTGAATGGTTTCACAAGGTAGGTGTTGTTTCTGTGTTGGCTTTCTTGATCAAGATAAGGAAATTCAAGACACTTTTCCCTTGAACACAATTATGTTCAAAGGAAAAGAGCTGGAATTTGGCAGAATCTGAATTTGAATTCACATTTGTCTGATTGTAGAGCTTAACCTTTTTTGTGTCATGGATCCATTTGGCAGTCTAGTGAAGCCTATAGACCCCTTCTGAGCATAACATTTTAAAATGCATATGTGGCCGGGTGTGGTGGCTCACGCCTGTAATCCCAGCACTTTGGGAGGCCAAGGTGGGCGGATCACCTGAGGTCAGGAGTTTGAGACCAGCCTGGCTAATTAGCTGGGCGTGGCGGCGCCCGCGTGTAATCCCAGCTACTCGGGAGGCTGAGGCAGGAGAATCCCTAGAATCTGGAGGTTGCCATGAGCTGAGATTGCGCCACTGCACTGCAGCCTGGGCCACAGAGCAAGACTCTGTCTCAAAAAAAAAAAAAAAAAAAGCTTACATAGGCCAGGTGTAGTGGCTCACTCCTGTAATCCTAGCACTTTGTGAGGCAGAAGCAGGGAGATCACTTGAGCTAAAGAGTTCAAAACCAGCCTAGGCAACATAGTGAGACCCCCATCTCTACAGTCTCCTACAGAGTTCAAAGTGAAGTTCAGTGTAGGTGGCTGTTGTTGGGGAAGACACTCAGGAAGAGGACATGGGCTGAGTGTTTGGAAATGGTCAGGATTTGGATGGGGAGGCCATTCTACTCCCAATGAAGTCCTGACTGATGCAAAGGCCTCAGCGGGCCTTTTACAGACTGGAGAAATGACTGTCAGTGGTTTTAAGGACCAGTTTAGGTGGGGTGATGCTGGACACAGAAAATTGGTTTAAATTATAATGAGTTTGGGATTAGGCTTAAAGTAAGTCCCAGAGCCCAGGCCACTGCTGCTTAGCCCAGGCCTGGGAAATGAAGGAAGCTGTCTCGGTTGCTGACCTCTCGTGGTCCCTGGCTTCGGGTGTGCAGTGCATCCTTAGTTATGACTCCTTGATTAATATTTTTAGCTTCTGGCCAGGCATGGTGGCTCATGCTGATAATCCTAGCACTTTGGGAGGCTGAGGCAGGAGGATCACTTGATCTCAGGAGTTTAAGACCAGCCTGGGCAATATAATAAGACCTCATCTTACTAAAAATCAAAAACATTAGCCGGGCATGGTGGTACAGACCTGTAGTCACAGCTGCTTTGGAAGTTGAGGTGGGAAGAATTAGTTGAGCCCAGAAGGTTGAGGCTGCAGTGAACTGTGATTGCATTACTGCACTCTAGCCTGGGTGGCCCCCATCTCGCGCACACAAAAAAGAGCGAGATCCCATCTCAGAAGAAAAAAAAAAAAATGGAGTTCCTCATTTGCCATGAGTGGACACCTGCTTCTTTACTGCTCGAAGTGAACACAGCTATTCCTTGTAAAGGGTTGGTTTTTACTTTAAGGAAATTTAGAACACCTGTGTGTGAATGCCCCCTGATTTTTAAAGAAATGAGTGGTTGCATCAAAATCAAGCTTGTATTTGTGGAAAATCACATGTTGCCAAATTCTCTCATCAAGAACCCTTTATTAACTGACTAATTGTGGGCCATGGTGGCAGGCACTTAACAAAGACCATGGCAGCAGACCTCCCTTAACTGGAACCCTCAGTTAAGTGGGATTTTGTTTTTATTTTTGAACTCCACCTTCAGAAGGGCAAAAATCACAAGATGTGGTAGCAAGGGTTTTTTCTTGAAATTAGCTTCCAAGCAGCCATCAGCTCAGTCTCTCTGTCTTCCGCAACTGTAATTATAGTAGCAGAAGAGAACGGTGAGCCTGGGGCACTGCAAGATCCTAAATCAAAGATTAAGTCATATTAACTCTACCCTGGCTGGAAAGTGGTCAGATGTATTTTAAAAAGCTTTATAATAGGCTTTATAATAACAAGAGTTGAAGCAAAGTTTCCACCTAACCCTGTAATTAAATTCACCAGAAGACCCCATTTCCCATTTTCCAGACAACCAAGGCTTTGCCAAACACCACCCGTCCCTGCCCTCTATGAGAAGTCATCCAAGGCCAGCAATGAAACAAACAGTCAATCAATTTGCAAATGGACAGGAAGACAGTGACAGGATGTGTTCACTGAGGCTAGGTGTCTACCGGAGGAGAGAGGCCAGGCAAGTCTGTTCTTGTTTTCAATTTAGCAGGAGGAGTGAAGGGGAGGCCAGAGTAACTCCTGAGTGGTCAATCTGGAAAGGCCTTTTGGAAGGGCTGGAATTTTAGGCATTTTTCTTAAGTAATAGGAGAGTGACGTCCTGTTGGAATTGTAGGGTAGAGGATATTCTGGGCATCTGTAAAGGGGTGGAGAAGCCTGAATGTCCTGCGATGGGAACCCTAAGGGTGTAGGTTTGTAAAAATTGATGCAGTCGGCCGGGCGCGGTGGCTAACGTCTGTAATCCCAGCACTTTGGGAGGCTGAGGCGGGTGGATCACAAGGTCAGGAGATCGAGACGATGGTGAAACCCCGTCTCTACTAAAAATACAAAAATTAGCCGGGCGTGGTGGCGGGTGCCTGTAGTCCCAGCTTCTCGGGAGGCTGAGGCAGGAGAATGGCGTGAATCTGGGAGGTGGAGCTTGCAGTGAGCCGAGTCCGCACCACTGCACTCCAGCCTGGGAGACACAGCGAGACTCCGTCTCAAAAAAAAAAAAAAAAAAAAAAAAAATTGGTGCTGTCAGTTGCCATGAGGACTGGGTATTTGGGCTAGAGACTGGTGGGCGACAAGTCAGAAAGCTGTGAGTAGATATCCTGGAAGACCACCGAGAGGAGGAGCCAGGGATGGCACTGGACATTTCTGAAGGTGGGGGGCCCACAGGTCGAAGTGAAGCGGGGCCTGTTTCTGTACTAAAGCAAGAGCTTCTGTATATACATCAAAACATAATCAGGCCAGGCGCGGTGGCTCACGCCTGTAATTCCAGCACTTTGGGAGGCCAAGATGGGTGGATCGCCTGAGGTCAAGAGTTCAAGACCAGCCTGACCAACATGGTGAAACCCCATCTCTACTAAAAACACAAAAAATTAGCCAGGCATGGTAGTGGGTGCATGTAATCCTAGCTACTTGGGAGGCTGAGGCAGGAGAATCTCTTGAACCTGGGAGGTGGAGTTTGCAGTGAGCTGAGATTGCACCATTGCACTCCAGCCAGGGCAACAAAAGCCAAAAAATTAAAAAAAAAAAACTCCATCTCAAAAAAAAAACCCATAATCAGAGCAAAACCATTCTAACAAAACTGTGAACTCAGAGAAATTAGTGATGCCTGCTTCCCGTCAACTTTCAGGTGTCGAGGCCTTCTCTCTATTAAAACAGAAAAAATCTGGTACCAGTTGTGTGTTCTTTCTTTGATGTGGTGCAGCTTACCCAGGCTTGCCTTAAGTTGGTGCTATTTTTGTGTATTTAATTCTGTTTTTGCATGTGACCCATTGTCTGATGCTTCAGAATGCAGTCTGCTGCCTCTTTTTGATAGCAACTCTGAGAACATTGTCTTTGCTCTCAGCAGAGCACTGGGTACACCTGTGTCATCGCGGGTGCCATGGCATGAGGCAGGCTTCCCACTTCACTTCTCAAGGACCCATTTTATTAACTCTCCTTCCCCCAGGAGCTCCGTATTTTGAAATCTTTTGTTTCGCAGACAATTAGGGAGTAATTAAACCTTTTTTCCCACATGATAACCAGTGGGATCATTCACACTTGATATAGTCCAGTTCTAAAGCAAAATTAGTCTGGTGGTCTGGGTTGTGGATGACCAAAGCACATATGTGTTTGACCCATTAGGTCCCTTAGCCCTGTGGTTAGGGAAAATGGGGTTATTGTTAGGTGATTTTGAAATCTCTAAGGTGATCAGTTTCCCAACCCCATGTGCTGCTTTGGGCCTCAGGAACCTTGGATAACCTGGATGGTGTTTGTCCACTACTTGTTTGCATTGGTGACCTTGACTGACCTTGCCAAGTAGCACTTTTCAGCAGGGAGAGGGAAGGAGATGCAGAGTTGAGCAGCCATCATTTGCTGCGGGTCAGATCACACCTACCCTATCCCAGCCAGGTACGATCTATTCCTTTTAAAAAAGACTTTCAGAGAATGAAATTTTACAGTCTTTTTTGTATAACGCCCCCAAAAGAAAATCTTGATTTTCACTTAAGATTTGATTTGAAGTAAGTCATGATTTAGAACAGCAGATAAAATGCATTAGGGTAAAGTATTATGTAAACGTAAGGTGAAGAGATACTGGTTTCTACTTCAGGAGGTAGCTTATATTTGTTTGCTTTAATTTTTTTTTTTTTTTTTTGAGATGGAGTCTCGCTCTGTTACCCAGGCTGGAGTGTAGTGGCACAATCTTGGCTCACTGCAACCTCCGCCTCCCGGGTTTAAGTGATTCTCCTGCCTTAGCCTCCCGAGTAGCTGGGATTACAGGCACCCGCCACCATGCCCAGCTAATTTTTGTATTTTTAGTAGAGATGGAGTTTCACCATGTTGGCCAATCAGGCTGCTCTCGAACTCCTGACCTCAGGTGATCTGCTGCCCCAGTCTCCCAAAGTGCTGGGATTACAGGCGTGAGCCACTGCGCCTGGCCTAATTTTTGAATTTTAATTTTTTGATGGAGGTAACAGTGACTATAATTCTAAGAATGTAGAAAGTGAAATGTGAACGTTCCCCTCCTTGTCCATGCCCCTTATTGACTTTGATGTAGATTCTTTATAGTTCGGTATATATTCTTCCAGACCCTTTTCTATGTATATACTCACAAAAATATATTTTTTCTGACATAAATGGAATCATGCAGAACATATTGTTCAACAACTTGATTTTAAAGGAATGATTTACTTCACTATTTTTTCAGGCTTAATTTTATGGCTATATCAGAACTGATTTGGTTTTTTTTTTTTTTTTTTTTGAGACAGAGTCTTGCTCTGTGCCCCAGGCTGGAGTGCAGTGGCGCAATCTCGGCTCACTGCAAGCTCCGCCCCCCCGGGTTCACGCCATTCTCCTGCCTCAGCCTCCCGAGTAACTGGGACTACAGGCGCCCGCCACCTCGCCCGGCTAATTTTCTTGTATTTTTTAGTAGAGACGAAACCACCGTGTTAGCCAGGATGGTCTCGATCTCCTGACCTCGTGATCCACCCGTCTCGGCCTCCCAAAGTGCTGGGATTACAGGCTTGAGCCACCGCGCCCGGCCTGATTTGGTTATTTTATAGCTGGTTGAAGCTGTAATTTGTGAAATCATTGGGAAGTAGTGAGCCTCCTTCAATAACTGTTTAACAATAACTTTGCTGTATCAGGAGAGCAAGTCATAATAAAAATATTACCCTTAAATTTTAATGTATTTAGTGAGAATAATTGACTTGTTTATTCTGCATATTGTCTTCAAAAACACATAAATTCAGCAAATTAAGCACTTTCATATTTTGACTATTTTCCTATAATTTTAAAATTATGTTAAATTAAAATGAAGCCTATTTGAAACCTGTTAAGATGACAACCATAAATACTTAGTTTGTGTCTGATTCATTTAAGCGTTCTTGTTTGTTCATGGACCAGAAAAAATGTTTTCCTGTGTTTTCAGTTCCCAAGTGGCTCCTCCAGCTAGAATGAACTGGACCCGAGTAGCCTTTAAGGTTGCTGGCTACGGGCTCAGCATTTAAGACTTTAACCCAAAGGAAGAGAATTTTTTTCTCAAGCCCTGCAGCAACAGTTATTGCTGTAAAACGATTATCATTTCAAAGTATTGGGTTACTTCTCATGTTCACGGGAATGACTTTCTTTAAAACCTCTGGGGGCAAGAGCAGTTTCTTGGATGGCTCACCTTTAGACCTGATTTTTAAAATAGTTGCTCTTTTGGAGAGATGGCTGTGGGATTCATGTGTCATATAATCATCCCTTCTTAAACATCAGCGTTTGACTTTCTACCCCTTGTCCTGAGACCTCTGGGGGTAGCCCCTGTTCTAGTAGAATCTACTTCTAATACTTTCCTATGAAGGCTTTCCCAAGAAGCTCGTTCAACAAATAACCGAGTGCCTGCTACAAGCACTCATTGTTCTGTTATCTCCAGTGCCACAGAATTCAAAGTTAACATCATGACTAACATTTTAAGTAGTCACCTGATATGTATTTTTAATCTTTAATAAATAGAAGGATTAATTAAATACACTGTGACTCTGGGGAACTCTTTTTTATTCCTAAGGTACATCTTTTTTCTTGCCACTACTTAACCTCTTTTCTTCCTGTTTTGTTCTCAGCTCTTCTTTACAGCCATGAGTTACCAATGCCCTGTGCCACCATGAAGAGGGGGTATCTGTAGGAGTAAGATCATGAATAGCAGTGATGAGGGGAGAGCGAGGAAAAGGTGGGGGGGGGGGGGTTTGAGGAGGCCAAAGGGCAAACTTCTTTTCTTGAAAATACACAAATATCCCAAGTCCTGGGTGTGTGGAATGTCTTTATTACTGCTGGGGATGTTGCCTGTCTGTGGGAATTGGGAATTTCACACCTAGCCTGAATTTCTAGGAAGCCCGAACAAAAGAGAAGTAGAAATAGAGAAATCACATACTTCCCACCAGAGAGGAGACACCATCCATACCGTGCTTTCTTCAGAGGAGCCTCGTATGGGGGGTGGTGAGGATAAGGCCGATCCATCTTGCCCACCTCATACTCTGCCTCCTGCAGTGTGGCCTCCCTGAGGGCGCCCTGGCAAGGGAGGATATGGGGACATAGCCCAGGGCCTCATCACTGTGGCTCTTACAAATTCCCAGACGCTGCTGTAGCAGCTCAATGAGGGGCAGGCTCTTCCAAGTCTGTTCCTTGCCAGATGCCCTCTCCCAACCTGGGGTTAACCCTAAACAGGCATTAATCTGTACTTTTCTGAGAGTCACTGGTGACCTCCCGGGTAGCCAAGAGCTTCCCCCTTCCCTGTGAGCCCTCTGAGACTGCAGGTCCCAGATGGTTGTAAATTCTGCCTAGTGGAAATCACCAGGGCTCCAAAGCAGGCGCCTGCTGCCCTCGGGAGCCTCTGTGCAGGGCCATTCTTCTCCCTACAAGCAGCACTTCTCGGAGACCTTTCCGGTTTTCCTCTTCAGGTTTGTTTGGCAGTGGTTTGGTGTTGGTTTGGAGATGGTGGTGTGTTGGGAATTCTGCTTCACAGATGGACACGTTTGTTAGGGTGAGGAACGATGGTGCAGATAGATTCATTCCGGGCTTACCCCAAGCTAGGTAACCCTTTATGACATTGTTTAGAGATGATTTGCTGAACGGTTTCATAATGCCTTCTGATGTTTCAGTACAAAAAAATAGCTTGCTGAACAACGTTGTAATTTGTCTTCTGATATTTCATTACAAAGAAGCAAGAGCACATTCTGAGCACCCTGCCCAGCGCGAAATGTCGGAGCAGGTGATTGGCTCCAGCTCTGCGTTTTGGCACCTCTCTTTCTAGGCGTCCCTCTGAACTGTGTACTTCTAGAAGGGAGCAACAAGATAGAGAACTAATATGCCTCTAGGCCTGAGTTCATTTTGGAAGAATCTTTGTAGATTTCATGCCCAATCCTCTTATTTTAAAGGTGAATTGTCCTGGAGGGAAAAAAAGACCATGGTGACAGAGGGTGGAAGGAGTACTGGAAAACGCCCCTAACAGGAGCCGATAAAGAGACTCTGGGGCACGTCATCTTTGTTTTAATTAAAACGTTATGCAATACAAACATTCGCCTTCCCACTCTTCCCCCTACCACAGAGGAGCTGTAATTTCCCATATTTGGAATCTGGGGATAGCTGGGCCTCATTTGAAGATAAGGCCAGATTCAGTTTCTGATTTGGGGGAAAGTAAGTAACTGAGAGAGCCTCGAGGACCGTGGTATTTATGGTGAATATATCAGAACTATATGTGCCTCCTTGTCATCATTTATTCAACACCCCTGATGTCCTAGAGCTGGTGCTATGCCCATCAGTAATCTGACTCTTGTTTTCTTCTGCATATTTTCCCTTTTGCAAATGTATAGGCATTCAGCTTTAATCAAGTAGGCTTTTTACTCTGTGATCTGTAACGGGGATGACTGAAGTCATGTGGAGGATTTTAAGAAACTAATCTCTTAAGACATTCAGAGCATAATCTTCCCTAGCCCGTGATCATCCTGCCTGCATCCGAGAGATTTGTGAGGCTCTGCAAAGGAGGCTGGATGGGAACTTTGGCATCCTTTGGAGAGACCGGGTGTCTTCCTTGCTGGTGACAGGTTTTTGTTTGCTTTTGGCATGGGGACAGGGCCTGCTGTTCATTTACCATGTCAAGAGAGTTCAAGATGCCCCATGAATGTGACCAGTGTGTTACTAAATCTCCATACGGGTACAGAGACCAATGGCAGGCCAAACATGAAGACACTGTCTAGGCTCATTGATGTTTATGCAGTTTGTGTCCAGGGCTGGTTCTCAGGGAGATACTGCAAAATAGATAAGAGAGGACTGCTGGTCAGTGGTATTCACTGACATTTTTCCTTGAATGATACCAGGTTAATCAAAAGATAAGGATCAAAAATTTTGTTGTGCTCTGCTTATAATTTGAATGTGACTTCATATATGTGTCATCTGTTGGACTAAATTGGATTGCAGTTGCTCTTCAAATTGTCATTCCTTTATTTTCTATTTCTCCCTACCTCCTGATGTTAGCTCAGGTTCCTGCTACCAAGGTGTCTTGCAAAAGTATTTAGTGACTATTACTCCAAGTGAAGCCTTTGATACTTTCTCTTAATATGATGGTTAAATCTCTAACAGTGTAGACTAATGAGGAAGATTAGTTTGAATTAGTAAAATGTCTGAATTACCAAATATTTTCAAGAACTTCACTGTTATTACTTTTAAGTAAATACTGTAACTCAAACTAGGCTAACAGAATGCCTAATAAAGATCCTTAGGGGATCCTGCTTTAGGAGAGAAATAAGAATGATTTGCAATTAGCGTACCAATTGTTCATGTGAATGGAATTTCTGAAATACTAGACTGAGCTTGAAAACCATTTGTTCTCTTAAGTATTTTAAATAGTCCCTATGAAACCCCTGTGCATGCTGGTAGTTGTTTATATGCTGTATAGAGACCTGTTTCGTGAAGACCTACCTCAACCTTATCATCAGTATCAGAAATTCCAAGTTAGTGACGTCCAGGATCCTTGCCTTCCAGGATTAGATTATATCCCTCTGCCAAATGCTTCCGTAGCACATGCAATTGTCTGCTGTAACACAATCAATACATTTAACAAGTATATGATGTATTCTGCTATATGCTTGGCCAGTGTGTGAAATGGAGGAGACAACCCTCATCTTTGTGTAATTTATAGGCTAGCAAAGAAGTCAGGCAGTAAACAAATAAATGCATTTATAATTAATTACAATCCTGAAGTTAGATTATACTTTTGTGAGTAATGGTTTAATAAACTAGATTTTAAGTTCCATTAGGACAGGGGTTACTGCTTTGTTGTTTGTCATGGTGTCCCAAATCCTTCCTTAGCCTACTGTCTGGCATAGAGTAAATATTAAGTTGAGCTTTATTGCCATTTTGATAGGTCAGAAACAGTCGAATGTCAATAATGTCACGTAGTTCAACCTAATAGTTGCTCAGTCAATATGTATTGAATGTTGAATGCATGTTGTAATCAATGATCCTACGGTAGGCTGCATTTAACACAGTTTTCTCCAGCCGAATAAATGCTAGCTATGGTATTTGAAAAGGAATTCTAAAACTTCAAACAGCTAAAACTGGTGATCTGTGATATAGACTGTGGGACTGGATATCTGTGAGACTGGAGTGCCTTTTGGCCGGTATATTTTTTATGCAGTTCTTGGTACATTTCCCAACCTCAGGTGGGAACACGTGTATTTGGGTCTGGAGTGCTTGTCAGTAGCCCAAAGAACCTGGGAAGAGTATGCTGGAAAGCTGAGATGGAAGGCAGGGATAGGCGCTGTTTGGTCTGAAGAAGAAAGAGAGAGGAAAGAGATATTGGCATAGCCGAAGAAGCCTTCCCTTTAAGCCCGAGTGTAGGGAGACTTGCTTTTCCAGACCAGAGCTCATGAGATCATGCACTCATTCCACAGATTTGTGTGAGCCCGTGATGGGTTCAGTTATGGCTAGGCGTGGGCGTTCCTTATTGTGAGCTTCCTTTTTGTGCCTGGAACTTCTGTCTGAAGGGTTGTGGGATGGACTGTAGACCACTGGTCCTCAGAGGCAAGGGTTGAACTGAGGAGAAGGCCCCAGCTGGATCCTGCTGGGAGAAGCCCAGCACTCTGGCCTGGGGCCTGCTCCCTATCTGTGGAACTGGGAGTTGGGCCCAGGCTAGGGCTTAGATCAGAGCTTCCCAAACCTTCTCTGTTAAGAACGTTTTTGCATCTGTTTGGATTTCATGGCTCTTTTTCCATTTTCTGTGCACACATGTCCAATTGTACCACCCTATTATAATGCACACTCTTTTCTCACACCCACAGGATAATTTGTAGTTCCACAGCTATTTGTTGAGCATCCTTATCTGCCAGCACAGGATGGGGGTGGCAAGTGAGGGGAAACACAGATATGTGGTATTAGTCCTTGCCTGTGGTAGACGGGATTGGTTACCTACAGCGGCTCTTCTTTTCTCTTCCTGCTGGCAGGACCCAGTTGGGTTGGATGCCACACCTCTCCCACATGCCACTCAAGGGAAGGTGACCCTGCCTCCAGCTCTAGGGTACATGCTGATTGAGCAGAACTCCTCCTGGAGACCCGTAGTTTAGACATGGGCATGTGACATGGTTTTGGCCACTGAGGTATGAGAAGTCTGCTGGGAGATTCTGGGAAAGATGTTTTTCATTGTAAAAGGAAATGCAGAAGGGACAGCTTCTTTCACTAGATTCTTGGACGTGAAGCAGCTGTCCTGTTGCAATGAGGAAAGCAGGTTTGTTGAGGGCAGCAGAGGGGAAGAGATGGGAAAAACCAGGATCCCTGAGGGGCCAAGCCCCTGAAGACCGAACAGTCCAACCTCCATACATTTTGTCCTCACTGTTTAAGCTAGTTGAGTTGGAATTTTCTACTACTTATAGTTGAAGGCAACCTATATTAGACACTCCCTCAAAGGAGCATGAAATAGGATTTCTTCTTGTACCATTCAGATTATCATCAAAAAGCACATTACTCAGCGACAGAGCTTAGCCTTGTGGTAACGCAGAAAGGAGAGAGGAAAGCATGTTGGTAGGAAAGAGTTGAGTGAGGAGATTGTATTTTAAGTGGATCCTGAGGTAGGATTAGGATTTGTGTGGGAGGAGCAGAAGGGCGTTCTGGGGAAAGGAATGGCGGCATGAGCAAACCTGTGAAGACAGGAATGGATGTGGCACTGCCAAAAAACAGGGAGATTATGTCCTGACTAATTCCACGGACAGATTCTAGAGCACCTCAAATTGCGAGGTGATTTATATGGTGACACGTGACATATGCAGCAGGAAAAGTATTACAGGCTCATGAACAGGGGAGAAAGGAATGAAATTGGGCCTTGGGAAGAAGGATAAGGATTAAGTAGCTGGGTACCAGGTTCATTGGAAGGGAAAGAAAGTAAAAGGCTAGTGACGAGTTCAGGCTACTGGAATAATTCACATTTGAGTTGATAGCAGTGCGGAGAGGGAGTGAAGCTGTCAAAGGAAGATTTTAAGTGAATAAATTAATTGGCGAAGAAGGATAAGAGGGATATCTAGGAGAGGAAGATGGAAGAGGAATATTTTAGGAAGATGCTGTTTGCTTTTTGCCACTGTGGCTTTGGGGTAATGAGGAAAGATCTAAGTAACAAGGCATTGAATTCATTTGAAAATAAGGCTAGACTTTGGGAATGAGAGGCCAAGGCTTAAGAGGATGTGGTGGAGGCAACTCACTAGATATGCACATACTCCAAATTTTCCAGCCTCCCTCACAGTTCAGTTGGGGCCATGTGACTAGTGTTAGCCAATGAAGTGGGAGAGGAAGGAACCAGGGAAGAGCCATGTATTCCTCCATTGATTCCTTCCATGCCACAGCAGCCTTGGGCCAGGGCCAAATGGTGTGGCTGCCAAGATGGGGAGGGCTGTCCTTCCAGGACCAGACTTTGATGGTTCCTGCTCAGCTGGGAAATCCTGGTAGAAGCAAGATCTGAAGCTTTGTAACAGGTGGCAATGCTGACAGCTATTTGTGTTGGGTCTGGGTGGTATGTGGTCTTCAGGGTACAGTTGTCCACCTTCTCCTGACTTGATTTGCTCAGGGGTCTGCAGTGAATGGGCTGGAGCTTGCTGGCTGACTCATTCTACCTCTAGGGCTCTCAGTGTTTCTAGGGGCAGGTTTACATTTTTGCTGTCCAGGGAAGGGGATCCTTGTTCATGAGCTGTGCTAGCGAGATGGCTGCTCTCTCCACAGGCACTAGAATGCCAGGTGCCTTGTGGAGGGGAATGTTTGGGTGGCTGGAGTCCAGTGGTGACCAGGTGGAGTGTCTCAATTATCTGGCTAAACATGGAGCTTCAGGAAGAAGTTCCAGATCTCCAGACCTGTATAGGAATAAGGTGCAAATCCCATCTTTCAAACCTTTCCCCCTCTCAGAAGAGTCAAAATGTGCCTTTTCTGCAAGGCTCAGCAGTCTGGAGCTAGGTAGGCACTTTGCACACGCTTTGTTACAGTGTTGTATCAAACTCGCCTGGCTGAATCATGGTGTTTTCCTAAGGGCAAAGGGCCCCATGAGTGCTGGGAGGCCTTTGGCATCTGGTTTTCGTCAGGCAGCAAGTAAAAGTGCAGATGGTGGGTCTGATCTCGCTTTAAACAAAGCAGAGTTAAGACACGTGGGAAAGGCATTTGAGAGGCACCTCCTGCTCTGTGTGTGATCTCCTGTGCATCCTGTTTCTCCTCTAGCTGAACACCTCAAGTCCTAATACCCAGAGGGAAACCCTTCAGACTTGGGAGACAGCGGGCATTGCTGGCACTGGCCTCTCTGGAGCTTTTCTTGATGAGTTTGAAAGTTTAAAGACAGCAGTGGCACTGTTTCTCTGTTGAATGGAGAGTTGACATTCTTATTTTTCCTTCCCCTTCTGCAAAACTGGGGTGTCATCAGTGCTTGTTGCTGTTGTTGTGTTCTTGGGCAGCTACTCTTTTTTTTTTTTTTGAGAGGGAGTCTTGCTGTGTTGCCCAGGCTGGAGTGCAGTGACCGGATCTCAGCTCATTGCAACCCTGCCTCCTGGGTTCAAGCTATTCTCCTGCCTCAGCCTCCTGAGTAACTGGGATTATAGGCATGTGCCACCATGCTCTGCTAATTTTTGTATTTTTAGTAGAGATGGGGTTTCACCATGTTGGCCAGGCTGGTTTTGAACTGCTGACCTCAGGTGATCTGCCTGCCTCGGCCTCCCAAAGTGCTGGGATTACAGGCGTGAGCCACCGTGCCCAGTCAGCCGCTCTTATTTTACACACTGCTTCTGGCTGATAGGCCTACAAGGTCTAAGCTTAATCGCAGGAAAAGTGCTACCCAAGTGGTCTGTCAGCCGGCCTTTAGTTTGTTTGTCTCGTTCCGGTCATCCTTGCCTCTGTCCACCCAGACAACATCCAATCAACATCTGTTATGGAGCCAGCAGTATGATTTTGCAGGTTACTTTTCTAAGCTCTCATTTCCTTATCTGTAAAATAATAGGAAATACTCATTAGGGTGATTCTAAGAGTTAAATGGAACCATCTGAGGAAAGCACTTAGCATCGGTCTGGCACATAGTAAGTGCCCAGTAAATGGTGGTTGTCATTGTTGAGCAGAGCCAGGGGTTGCCACCCTGGTCAGCTGATTGGCTGTAGACATGGGGTGACCATTTGGAGCTGGGATTCAGGCCACACTCAGCACACAGTTGTGAGCCATAAAGGCGCGACCTTTGGACCCTATTGTCACCTCCCTTGGAATATCTTGGTGTTCCTGTTTCAGTCTGATAAGGCCATTGTAGCTGGGTTCTAGGAATCTGAGCGCGGAGCACTCACGCCAGCCTCAGACATCGCTGTCAAGGGCATCGGCAGCTGTGAGGTGATTCCTCAGCCTGTCGTTTGGGCATTGCTGCCAGGGTCTCTCCTGAACTTCAGCCTCATCTTTTTTGTCACCTGCCGTACCTTTGCCTCTAAGTGTCCCCCAGCATTTAAACATTTTTATTGCTGCCCTCTCCATCCGTGCCAGTGCCTCTCTCTGCCAGTTCCACCGTTCTCTCGCCTGCTCTTTAGGATTTTCTTTGTTTCGCCTCCTTGCCTGGTGCTTTCAGAGAGCAGCGCTGACGTCATCCCAGGAACCGTGCTGCGTCTGAGGGAAGAACCTGCATTAGCCGCTTAAGTGTGAGGTGCTGGAAGAGTACCTCCCTGGAGGTGTCCTGGGGAAAGTGAGTGATTGCTCACCGGGTGGTGAGCCAGGGGCAGGGTTTGCGGAGACATCTGCATTAGCAAGTTAGCACCACTTGAAACACAGGCATCTAACAGGCAAGGACGTGCTCTTCAGCTACCAGGCTGTCCTGGCTGGAGCCGGTGGCCACAGACCTGAGGGACCCAGGCTTTGTTCCCTTAGCTGCCTTTGTTGTCTCAGTGTAGCTCTCTCTACCTTCCTCTGTATTTCACCGCTGACAGCTCACTCGATTCTCCCTCTGGCAATCTTAGTTACCTGTGAATACTCTTGAACGCCATCTTCTGCCTTCTCAATGAATTAAGGAGATTCTCTCCTTGACTATTTGTGAGCCAAAACCTAACCTTCTCTTGACTGATGAGTATTAATATATTGTGCTGAGAGGAACTTTTGGAGTAGAATTAGACATCAAAAAGAACGGGCACAATTAGTTTCCAAGCCTTTTAAGGTTCCTGGAAGTCTTCTGAATCCATCCTTTTTTTGTGGACCCACCCCAATTCTCCATCTTCCTCCTAAAAATAACGATAATGGCATTTCACCAGAAGCCGGACAAAAGAATGCTCTGTCTGTTTCGCCTGTGGGAAGTGACAGGGACTGCTGAAACTTGTGTTCTGTGTCACAGAGCCAAGGGTTCACACAGTGCAGAAACAAATCACAGTGTGTCGTGAAGGAGACTTTTTCTGTCTCTGGCCCCACTCTGTATTTGAGTCCAAATGTGGAGGGAGATGCTGCAGTTGTGGGAAGGCACTTCTATGACCCCTCATTAAGGTAGAGGAAATGAGAGGCCTGAGGCCACAGTCAGGCTGGCCTTTTGCAAAATGGTCAAGTCAGCAGCAATTTGCCCCTGGCTCCCACTTTGTGCCCCACCCGCCAACTCCTGCTACCTCCCATCCCCACTCCCAGCGCAGTCGCGTCCATGGCTTCCAGGGCCCCACCAGGCTGCCCTCCCTGTCTGACTGTGGTCAGCCACTGTCCTGGTTCTCCCCAGCATTTCAGTACTTTCCTGAGTCCTCCTGCTGGTCCTTGACTTGGCTGGTTGGAAGGTGTGTGGATCATTAGAGCCACTTACTCACACTGAGGAAAGAAAACAGAAGTGGATATTTGGGGAAGCCCCACATGTTGCTGGCTGTGTGTGTTCACTCACATTTTCTGATTTCATCCCTACAGTTCCCTGCCCGGGGAGTGTTATGCAGCCACCTGTACAAATGAAGCAGTGGAGACCCAGCAGGCTTATGTGATTTCTCCAAGTCATAGCCAGCATGGGCCACTACTTTGAGCTCTAGATAAGGAAAAGGAACCTAGTGTTTTAAAGATCTGCTTCATTGTGGTACAATTTGCTTGCATATAACGGAATTCACCAATTTAAAATATGTAGTTCTTTGCTGACAAACATGAGCAGCCACATAACCACTACCGCAATCAAATATGGACCACGCCTCTGTCCCCAAAAACTTCCCTCATGCCTCCTTGCTACCAGCCCCTCCCCCGCCTCCAGGCCCCAGCCTCAGGGGACCTGAATTCTGCCACTACAGTTTTGCACTGTCCAGAATGTGATGCACATGGCATCCTACAGTGTGTAGCCCTTTGGATCTGGCTTCTCTCGCTCAGCACAGTGCTTTTGAGATCCCTCCATGTTCTTGTGTGTATCTAGTTCATGCCTTTTTATTGCTGAGTAGTGTTCTGTTTTATGGATATACCACATTTTGTTCATCTCTTCACCAGCTGATGGGCATTTGGGTTGTTTCCAGTTTGGGGCTACTATGAATACAGCTATCAGGATGCGTACAAGTCTTTGTGTGGACACAGGTGTATTTCTCTTGGGTAAATACTTAGGAGTGGGATTGCTGGGTCATTTGGTAACTTTGAAAGAAACTACCAGACTGTTTTCCAAAGTGGCTGCACCATTCCGCCTCCCTACCAGCCCTGTATGAAGGGGACTGGGTACTTTTGATGCCTAATCTAGGTTCTTTTCCCTATACCTAGATGCGAATTGCTGACTGTCACATTCACATGCCTTGAGCCTGTCCTTTTCACAGAAATTTCTTGGGAAGTCTGACCATTTGGAGCCAGTTGCTGGTGGAGAGGTTTCCTGAGGAGGTCCTTTCATCACACAGGCCGCCTCCTCTGATGGCTGATCGCCACACACACCCTCCTTTGCTGTCCATCCTCTCTGCCGTCTCCTTGGTTCATAAGTAAGATTCACCTGTCGGTGACGTGGGACCCACTTGCAGCCCGTGGACACTGGAACAATCCATTCTGTGCAGTTCACTTCCTGGCTTTCACGGCACCTACTATGCTGGCTCCTGGCCAGAGATGAAGTTAGAGTTGTCCTGTCCCAAATGAACCTGCATGCAGAAGCCACTGGGGCAGTGGGGACACTGCCTCAGCATCATTGCGGCTGCCAGAGGCTGATGGCTGCTGCACAGGGCTGTGTGGAGCGGCTGCTGTTATATGGCGCATCTCCGGTCTGGAACTCACTGCTCAGGGCTCTCCTTAACAAGCGGCCAAAGGACTGCAGTTTTCTGCGTTGCTTTCTTGTCAGGTCCCTAATGTTTTGAAAGAGCCAAAACCAGACAGGGGTGCTATCAGGTTACAGTTCTGCTCTGCTGTGGTGTTTCTGTGAAATGGAGAGAAGGATTTTGAGGAATGTGTGGTTGGGTTTACTTTTGTCTTTATTTGTGGGCACATTTCCTGAGTGGGGACCATGGATAATTAGGTGTTCTTTGGTGTAGGGGCCCAGATGGACAACGTGGGACCCCTTTCTAAGGGATTGTTGTCACAGAGTGAGAGGGCTGAGCACAAGTTTTTCCTGCAGCATGTGTGCTGGGAGCAGCCCCTCCAAATTGGTGCATGTGTTTGGGGAGGGCAGAGACCTGGGCATAGTCTGGCTGGCAGACTCACCTGCTGGGCTGAAAAGAGTCCTGACCTTGCAACTAGAAGCTCTGCTTTCTTGTCCTTTCCCTGTTTCCTGCTAACTTTATGACCTTTCATCAGTCACCTGACCTTTCTGGACTTCAGCGTCCTCACTGTAGAATAGAAACAATGATCCCTGTTTCACAGGGATTGGAGGATCTGCCGCACGTCACAGCCCTTTACACACCTGTGACAACACAAGATGTGCCCGTAGACACCTTTCTGAGCATGGGTGTGGCAGGAGGCCAAGCTCACACCCAAGAAGCCACCTGCCCTTCTGCTCCTTATCCTTGTCAGTCGCTGTGCCTGCATCCCCAGGAGGACCTCATGGGGCTGGGAGGGACTGGGACAGGCTGGCCACAGGCTGGCCTCAGAGCACCAGGCATTGAGACCTCTTGCTAGCTTCAGGCTGACAGTAATAAATGTACAAAAGAGGACAGAGCTGCTGAGGAGCAGCTGGGAGTCCAGACACAAAGGACTGTCAGAGGAGTGAGTCAGGGCCTCTGAAGGTCATTTGAGAAGTGTCCGCCCTGAATTACTGACCTGCGGTGGCGTGAATGGAGAAGTAGCTGGGTTGCCAGCCCTTCTGCCCCAATGGGGCAGTTCCATTGGGTGGATCTTTAGAAGAGAGGTGGTGTGGGAGGAGTAAGAGCACTGATTTGGGAATCAGAGACCTGGGTTCTTCAAGCCACTTTGTCCAGGACTAGCTGCGTGTCCTTGGACAGGTTGACTGTGGTTTCCTTTTCTGTGAAATGATCGACTCCAGAACTGTTGATACCTGTCACATTGTGTTTGGGAAACGAGGCTCAACAGCCCAGCCTGCACCATGACCCTGGGGCCTCTCCCCCATCCCCCTGCGCCTTTCGGACTGAGAAGTGCAGGCGCAGATAGAGCTTTGCAGCCTCTGTTGTTCCTGGATGGTAGAGCCCTGTGGTTAATGAATAATTGCTTTAGCGGCAGAGGTGAGGGGAGTATTACAAGTGAAGATGGGTGGGACAGGGAGGCTCCAGGTGGTGAAATATTTTCAGGCCACAGTGTGCAGAGGAACCTGACCATGACTCAGCTAAGCAGTGGGCTCACTGGCCCCTGCTGACATCTGCTACTACTGTGTGCTCCCAAGGCCCAGCGAGCAGCAGCGGTGATTGATGATACCACAGCACATCGGAGGAGCTTGTATCCCAGGGCGGCGCTGCACCTACTGCCAGCCAAGCCCTTCGGTGTAGGACACCGGTCCACCAGCCTCGGCGTGCCCAGTTCCAACCATCAGTTTTAATTCTTGTGAGGCTTTTCTTTTTCACATTCAGTTATCCTGTTGGACCAATCTGCTGCTTCCCACCAGTATGACAGTTTTTAGCTCCTTTCCAGGCCAAATTTTGCTCTGACCCAAGTCCCACTGTTTGTTTCTTTCATGTGTATCTTTTACATTCTGGGAGCTCTGATCGACTCCCAGTGCCTGAGCCCCTTCCCCTAAGCATGGGGACTCCCGCCTTAGGCCCTCCCTGTTCCAGCTGCTGGGAGGCATCCAGAATTCTAATGTTATTCATCGTAATTGCAGTTTCACTACAAAGCATATGGTTTGACCTGTTATCCTTACTAAGTCATCTCAGACTTTAGGGAAAAAATACCCACTTAAGGATGATTTTTTTACCAAAATATTTTGTGTTTTTTTCCTAATAAGAGGTAATTCATGCACATTTTAAAAATAAAAAATCAGATGTGAGGTGTGTGAAAAAAAATGAAATGTTCTATATTTCAAAGTAAAACTTTGACAAAAACTTCAGTGATTTTTTTAATGGTGATTATAATATCAATAATACTTTTGAAATCTGATATTGGGCTGGGGCACAGTGGCTGATGCTTGTAATCCTAGCAATTTGAGAGGCTGAGGTGGGAGGATCACTGGAGCCCAGGAGTTCGAGACCCTGTCTCTCCAAAAAAAAAAAAAAAAAAAAAGCTCAGGAGTTTGAAACTGCAGTGAGCTACTGTTATACCCCTGCACTGCAGCCTGGGTTACAGAGTCAGATGCTGTCTCAAAAAAAAAAAAAAGAAAGAAATCTGATAACACTTTATTAGGTGCTGCAGGATTGTAAAGGATCATCAGACACACAAATTTGATGATTAAATAATGTTCCTAAGTCTTCTGACTGAAATAATAACACAATGCAAAATCTCTTTTCCTAGCTTCCCTTCCTGGTCTTCCTTTTGTCCTCTCTTCTTGCCAGCTCTGCTCTCTGCCAGTTCTGAACGGCTGTCTGCTGTAGTGATCAGTGCTCTTCTTTGGATGTTCTTTGCTACAGATGCTTTATGACATTTCCTTCTTTTATTTATTTATTTTTTTCTTTTCTTTTATTTCTTCTTCCTTTTTTTTTTTTTTTTTTGACAGAGTCTTGCTCTGTTGCCCAGGCTAGAATGCAGTGGCATGATCTTGGCTCACTGCAACCTCTGCCTCCTGGGTCCAAGCGATTCTCATGCCTCAGCCTCCTCAGTAGCTGGGATTACAGGTGCACACCACCATACCTGGCTACTTTTTTTGTTGTATTTTTAATAGAGATGGGGTTTCCCCATGTTGACAAGCTGGTCTTGAATTCCTGGCCTCAAGTGGTCCTCTGCCTCAGCCTTTCAAAGTGCTGGAATTACAGGCGTGAGCCACCATGTCCCATTCTTCTTTTAATTTTATATTGTGAAAAATTTCAAATACCTCCCAAAGTGGAGAGAGCAGGATAATTAACCCCCATACACTCACCACCTAGTTCCAACAGTTATCAGCTCACGTCCAATCTTATCTGTACCGTCACTCCCGTACCCTCCCTGTAGAATTTTCAAGAAAATTCAGGGAACACCTGGTGTATTCTCATGTGTTAATGAAAACTCTTGTTGATTAAGCTGCACTTATTAGTAATTTATTTAACCATTTAAAATTAATTTTCGGATTACCAAGAAGGCACCATTTCATCCTCATGAAATGAAAAGTGTAATAGTCAAATAGTACCAAGGTTGACAAAGACATCAAAGAATAGGAACACTTAAACACTGATCTTGGCAATGTAAATTGGTGCACTGATGTTGCAGAACAATTTGGGCAATGCCTAGTGTGGTTGAAGATACCCTTGGATGAATATTTACAAGAATATTTATTGCAATGAAAAGTTGAAAACCACTTAAGTTTATCAGTAGGAAAATGAATAAATTGTGCTATAGATAATGATTATTCAGACAGTGGACCATGGTATAAGGCAGTTGAAATGAATGCCCTAGAGTGACATATGTCAACAAGGATTACCCTCAAAAATGTTTTGTCAATAAAAAAAGATGCAAAAGGGTGTGTACAGTGTGTTGCCATTTTAAACAGTTTTAAAGCATGCAAAAACTCTTTATATTGTTTATGGCTACATACATAGGTAGTCAGAGCATAAAAATGTGCAAGAGTAATAAATAGCAAATTCAGGATGTTGTCATTTCTGGGATGGGTGGAATAGTGGGGCTTGAAAGGGGGTGAAATAGGGATTGAAGCACAGCCTGTAATGCTTTCTTTCTTGAAAGGAAAATAAAAAAAACTAAACCAGGTGTGGCAAAATGTTAGGATTTGACAAATCCTGGATGTGCACAGGCATTTGTTATACATGTGTCTGTGTGAGTGGTTCCTTATTCAGAAATGAAAAATCTGTATAATTGTCCATCTTCTGATAAACTTGCAATGGCTGCTGTTGTCACATGATGTCATTTTCTTGACTGGAGCTAAGAAACTTGGCATTTTTTGTTATTTAATCCTGAGAAAATGCATATTTTCTTTTTTCTTTCTCTTTTTCTTTTTTTTTTTTTGAGATGGAGTTGCGCTGTTACTCAGGGTGAAGTGCAGTGGTGCCATCTCGGCTCATTGCAACCTCTGTTCCTGTGTAAGGGTTCAAGCGATTCTCCTGCCTCAGCCTCCTGAGTAGCTGGGATTACAGGCGCCCGCCACCATGTTCAGCTAATTTTTGTGTTTTCAATAGAGACGGGGTTTCACCGTGTTGGCCAGGCTGGTCTTAAACTCCTGACCTCAAGTAATTCGCCCAACTCAGCCTCCCAAAGAAAATGCATATTTTCTTTGGCATCTTATGATGGTAGATCATGGAGCTCCTTAAACTTAATGGATTCCTAGAGGCCAGCAACTCCAGGTATTTTCCAGACACTTATATGAATAGCTAGAAAAAGCCAAGTAATGAAGCTCTGATTCTTTGACTTGCTTTGACTTAACAAGCTTAGGGAAGAAGCAGTGACACTGTATTTTCTTTCTTTTTGAGAGAAGGTAAGAACAGCTTGAAAGGAGAAGGCAGAGGAGGATCCCTTCTTGCCTCTGTGTAGACTGATCATAGATGCAGCTTCCTTCTGTCATCTGCAGGTGGTTGGGACCTGTCTCCACACCTGTGGTTTGCTCAGGAGTAGGGAGGACAGGCCTGAGAGGAAAAAAGACTTGAGCTGGGCTTTGCAAAGGCACAGTAGAATTTAGGTAGATAATGAGGACTGGTTGAATAGATGTGTCATGGAATTAAGGGTCTATCTTTAGCAAGACACAAACCCTTTAAGACCTGGTCTTGCCTGTCCCTGTTCACTTCTTAGTACCCATCTCTATCCACCCTCCCATTCCAGCCAGACCCTGTATTGGCCCTATCAGTGAGCTCACCTTTGCCCTCTGGCCTTGGCTTTGCGCGTGCCTTGACTTCTCACATGGAAGGGAATAAGTGCCTATGCCTCACCTGTCCCTGTGCTGCCTGCCAGGCTCCTGCATACTCCCAGACTCTGATTGTGGCAATCTCCTGAGGAATGCCCTCCTGATTTTCCAGGCTGACCACCCTTCCATAGCACCTCGTACAGTTAGCACCCTTCCATAGCACCTCGTACTGCTTTGTTCTTAATTCTATGCTTGTCTTCCTACCTGTGACTTTTTTACTGGGCAGTGGCGCAACTGGAATGGTTCAGCATGCATGCAGACTTTGCACATGACCCTGGACAGATACTTAACCTTTGGGTGCCACACTCATCTGCAGATGCGGATGGAATGGTACCCACCTCCTGTTGTAGTTGTGAGGGTTAAACATTGTAACACATATAAAGCAGTTAGGAGAGGGCCTGGCAAGACTCTGCTGTAGGAGTTAGCTGGTCCTTTTGTTGTCCCCATTTCTTCCCTTTCTCTTCTTTTTTCTTTTCCATCTTGTTTTTAGCTCACCAACACAAGAGATGGAAAACAATGTAAGCAAAACCTTTAGGTGTGAATGACTTGTGGTCGACTTGGGGAAAATGGCAAAATCCAGTAAGACGTACCGGGGATGTTTGGAGGGAATGGTGGGCATCAGATTGGGTAGGTGGGGTGGGGCCAGACTTTTGAAGCCTTGGATACCAAGATGCGGAGTTTGGACTTAATGTGATTGGCAAAGTGGAATCACTGGCCATTGTTTATCTGGTGAGAAACTGTTGTGGGAGACCTGTATGGCAGTAGTTTACTGAGTGGACTGGCAAGGGTAGGGAAAAGAGTGGCAGTAGGAAACTAACTTTAAAATATGCTGAAGACCTTTAATATTGAAGAGTAGCGTGGCTGGATTAGGCAGGTGACAAGTGGCAGTGACTCAGGAGAGATTCTAGAGAGAGAGGAGCAGGACAACACCTGGCTTGATGAAAGAACAAAAGAGAGGGAGCTACAATCTTTGGCTTTGAGATTTGTAGCTAGTTAGACTGCAGGAAACCACAAAAAGAGTGAGGGTAGCTGGAATAACACATTTTGTTTTATTTTTAAGATGTGTGGGATGGCATAGGATTTGGCATCAAAGTTGGTGTGTTTATTGAGTATAGTTACTGTGGATGCCAGCAAGAGGGAGAGCGAACCGATATACTTACAGGCAGGACAAGAGCAGTCCACGTCCGTACGCAGGAAAACAGTGTGGCTAAGCATTGTTTTCAAACTTCTTTGGCTGCATTAGCATGCTGGAGGGTTCTGTCCTTGACCTTTCTGCATTGACTGTTGAGTTTGGTGAAAGTAGAGGTCACAGTCATCTGAATCATCTAAAGTCATCTGTATGACTTTAAGGCAAGAACGAACAGCAAGTGTGTAGGTTGGCAAGTAAGATAAAAAACAGTCTGGATGAGATAGACTGATGGTCTGGCCCTGTTGATGAAACAAGGGTGAATGCAAGGTTTTGAATCCAGCTGCAAAGTGTAGGAGGGGGAGGCTGTGGGAAGGATGGAGGATTTTAGTTGGCAGGTGTCCACCGTGTGACGTGGCCTCTAAACAGCCATCTTGTCTGCACTGAAAGAAGGTGGTCTGCTTGCTTCATCCTTGTCCACAAGCTGGTCAGGCCACTCGTGGAGAATAGCATGCAGTTCTTGGCAATACACTCTGAAGGATAGAAACAAACTGGAACCTGTTTGTAAGACACAGGGAAAGGAAATGAACCCATAGAACATGAGCTCCTTCAGGGTAAAGATTGTTCCTCTGCATCTCTCTGAAGCTTTATTGCCTACCTACATCAGTGTCCAGGCCTAGTATGTGCTCACCTGTTGTCCACTGAATAGATAAGAGATTGGTGTTGTCCTGTATCCAGGACCCCTGAGCCCAATTTCAGTTCAAAGTGAAGAAGAACTTTTGAATAGCGCTTTCCCCTTGCTGCTGTTAGTGGGAATGTGCGTCTGCACGCAGGATGTCCACAGGCACAGGGGAGTCAAGCTCAGGTGGGTGTTTAGACCAGTGGGCCTCAAGATTCCATCACTCTCTGCATAAGCGGGACTTTTTAGTGGGAGAGAGTAAGGGAGCGTGAGTAAAAGTCTGTGATCAGTGAGGGTGGCTAGGAGCAAGTCGATTTGTAAATGAATATGCTGGCAAACTTCCTTACAAATGTACTCCCCCAACAATTTTTTATAATTTCTAGATAAAATGCCCTGATTTGAAAGAACGTCAAGTAGAATTTAAGTTAATAGTGTGAATTGCAGTCCCATCTGCTCAGCTCCATGGCCCGGTAGATCTGTGGAGCCGTTTGTCACAATTTGTTTTAAAGCCAGGAAGAAAAACACTCCTGGACCCTGCCCAACACTTCTCGCGGAGATGCTGTCTTTGGAGTATGGAAGGGGTGGGGTGGGTAGTGAGAAAGCCAGGTGGGACAGAAGGAGGGCCCTGTGCTTCGAGGCAAAAGATGGGGTTCTAGCCCCTCTTCACTGGCTTGCTCGTGACCTTGGGTGAGTCATGCAGCTTTTCAGGCCTTGCTCCTGGTGTAGAAGGGCTAGACAGATCACAGCTTCTCCAAGTCTGGGGCTGGGCCAGATGGCTGTTCGTTCTTTCCTCCATTCAACTAATATTTTTGAGCTCTGTTTAGGTGCCACAAACCATTCTAGGAGCTGGGGATCCAGCAGTGCCAATACTTTTTCTAGTTTTAAGACTGGATGCTGAGAACATCATTGTCCACTTCATGCTTTTGGGGAGCAGCAGTTCTTCCAGGCATAAGAACCTGGAGGAACCAGTTTGCATGAAAACTGTCCTGAGCTCAGGAAAGGTTGTCACCAGCCTTCCTCTTGACATGCTTGAGGCCGAAAAGGTAAGATAGGGCCAACTCAGAGTGCGTGAAACCAAGCCGTGAAGAGTGGATAGCTGAACAGATGCCTGTGAAAGCAACTTTGATCAGGGAAGGAACGGTAGACTCGGTATGGGGAATTCTTCTTGGGAAGGTGATTGTGGAACAGCTCTCAGGAGACAAGAGGCTTTGTTTGATGACTGGCAAAGGCCTTTCAAGAGGGTGTGGTTGGGGTGATGGCTGGCACCTGTGAGGAAGAGAGTCGTTCTGGCGAGTGGAGGTGTACTGGGAAAGGGTGTTCCAGTAGAATAACCAATTGATTCATCCCACAAGCATTTATTGGGCACCTACTGTCTGAAATGCAAAGGGACACACAAAGATGAGTTAAGGATATGACTTAAGGCACCCACACAACACAAGGCAGGAATGGTTGCCTGCATAAGGCACTGAGGAAGGTTCCCTAGCAGAGATGATGGATGAGCTGGGCCTTAAAGTATGAGTGGGCATTGGCTGGGCGTGGGGTGGAGAAAAGGCCTTTCCAGATGAAGGACTTTGAAATGCTTTATGAGTTTGCCTTGGTGGAGACCAGAGACCAAATAACCAGATGTTGTTCATTTGATTCTGGGAATCATGGGAATACTTCAGAGTCCCAAAAAGAAGATGCCATCACAGTGTTTGAAGATGATATTCTTTGTGCTTAAGTTGCCTTAAGCCTTTTCTTAAACAGCCTGGATGTGCAGCAAAAAATAGTCCTTTCTGCCCCATGTTGTAGGGCGTTGGAAAGGATGATGTACTGGGAGGTGACTGATGCAGCCTCCAGTGCAGAGGCATGGAAAAGTGGACGATCTGTGGCTGCAGGAGGGAGAGGTTAGGGTGGGCAAAGAAGTATTATGAATGAGCAGAATCTAGGGACAGCTCCATGGGTGAGGGTAATATTAAGAAATAAGAGAAGGGCACGGACTACTCTATGCCAGGAAGAGAACTGAGGAAGGCCAACTATAGCAGGGATTATTTTGGAGGAATAGACAGTGTGTACAGACACAGTGAATTTGTTTAAACAAATATCTGGAATTGGTCACTCAAGGGCTTGGTCCAGTTCAGTGGCAAAAAGTCAGTGAGAACAGGAACATGAAGTAAGTTAGAGATGGGGCCTAGACATTTGGGATTCTACTATTTAGAAGGAGGCGTTGCAGTTGTCCAGTGCTGCATAACACATCATCCCAAATCACAGTGGCTTAAAGCAAAAATTAGTTTATGCTCTTTCATGAAGTCTGTATGTCAGCTTCTGGAAGGACTGGGCCCGTGGTTCTGGCTCAGTCTTTCATGGGGGTTCAGTCAGTTGGTGGCTGGGGCTGGGACACTAGGGAGCTGGAGCAGTGGGGACTGGCATCTTGTTCTCTTCACCTCGTCTCTCCTGTGGGCTTGCTTGGGCTTCCTTATAGTGTGGCGGGCTCAGAGCCGGCAAATGGCTTACACGGCAGCTCGGGCTCCAAGCGTGTGTCCCAGGAGAGCCGGCAGAAGCTGCGTTCCCTTTCTGTGACCTATCCTTAAGGTCACAGAGTGTCACTTCTACCAGAGCTGTAGCCCACCTAGGTTCAGGGAGAGGAAACACAGGTTTTCCCCTCTCAGTGGAAGGAGTGTCAAAGTCATGGGGAAGCAGAGCAGGCATGGGAGATGGCATTGCAAGCCAACTTTGGGAAATACATTTTGTCTCGGGTGGGGAAATCGCATGAACAAATGAACTCCCTCATAGCGGGGAACGGAGAGTACCACCTAAGATTTGGTGGGCAAACTGAGAACTGGGAGAGAGGCAAGAGAGGAGGCAGCCAGTGACTGAGGAGATGTGGGCAGGGAGACAGGAGGAAAGCCAGGCGATGTTCTGGGCACGAAGCCAGGCTTGCTGTGGGTGCTCCAAGGCAGATGTGAACGAGTGAGGATGGGAAAGAGGTGGGGTTGGCCAGGACCATGGAACACGTGGCTTTTGTTTTTCAGTTGTTCTTTCCACTAGCTCAGCCTACCCTTTTTTCCTTTTAGATTTTTTAAACAGCGTTTTATTAGGAGAAGTTTAAAATTATCTTTTTCTTTTTTATGTTGTCTCCTCATTTTGCTTTGTCATGGCATGTGTTTTTACTCATTTATTTTTGAATAGGTAATGCATTCACATGTGTTCAATTAAAAAGGATGCTGAAGGAAGTACACAGTGCAAATTAAGTCTTCTTCTGACCTAATTCTTCCAGAGACCATCACCGTTACTGATTTCATGTGTATCTTTCAGAAAATATTCTCTACCATTGTTGCCTCTTTGATGCCGACTGTACACATTAGCAGGGCTGATATGCTCCTGCTTTGGTTTTAGCCTCGGTGGCATAGAGGCCCTTCCATAGCACGAACAGCCGTCTCCAGACCCATTTACTCACCTTCGTGAGAGGGCAGAGCCTGCAGACTCAGGGCTGAACTCAGCCCTGGATTCTGTTCCAGCTTTTTCTGAACCTGTAATTTTAAGTGCTGCTTCTAATTCAAGTCAGACTTTTTCTATGTTGGCTTTTCATTTTTGGTTTCTGTGGTTTCTCAGTGTCCTTTTACCCTTAAGATCATGATTGTGAATTTTTATTTTTTATTTTTATTTTTTGGTTCTAAGGAGCGGAGAGTTCAGTAGACAAGAAGGAAGGGAGAAGACAGGAGGAAGAAGCTGCCCCATACAGAGACAGAGGGAAGGGGGCTCCAAAGCTGAAAGAGGAGGTCCCCATGATTGTGAAATTTTTTGTTCTCTCACTTATATGTACCTTTCCCTGGCATAGGGGAATATATAGTTAGGGAAATGCAGGGGCTTTCAATACTGGTATCATAGAATTACACAGTCTTAGAGCTGAAAGGGGATTTTAAGGATTGTTTAGATGTTTTCTTTTTTAAAAAAAATTTAAATTTTTGCTTATAGGGAATTCAGCCTTAGAGAAAAAATTAAAAGATTATATAAGGTCTCTTCTTCCACCCAACTAAAAAAACACCCCCAAACCAAAACCAACTCTGCTGGACTTTCTGGAATGGATGATGACCTACTGAGATCTGACTTCCCAGAGCAGGAGGTGGGAAGAGCTTGATCCAGCAATGGGTGGGAATGCTTGAATGCAGGATATCCCAAATGGCTGGAATGTGGGACAGTGGTCCCATGCCCAGGCTGGGACCAACTTCTTAGCTGACCTTCAAAGGGACAAATGGCAGCTGAACTCTGTGAAATGCCCAAATACAGCTCACAGAACCCAAAGGCTGTGTCTCTGCAGTGTGCAGCATTGATCTATTTTTGAAGCTATTTTTTTCTCTGTAAGTGTCCACGAAATTCATCACTTTACAATGAGCCTGGCAGGATAGCTGCAGTGAAGACACTCTCCACACAGGTCCCAGTGTCTTTTTGGAATTTTGCCTGAGCAAGTAAATCAAATGCTTGGTAAACACACTGATGTCACTGTCCCTAGGCATGGGGCTTTAGAACTTTGTCAAAACCCCTTTCTCTCTGTGGCACCGCTTGTTTCTCGCTGCAGCCTTTTGTTTTTCTGGAGTTGGCTGTGGTTCTCCCTCCACGCTCCAGGCCAGGCTCTGTGGGCTGGACAGGTATGGCGAGTTAATCCTGCCAGACGAGGTCAGCCTCTCTTTCTCCCCTCCAGAGCATGGATTTCCTTTAATGTCTTTCTTAAGTTTGAGGAGACAAAAATGTATGCCTGAAAAAGGATTGCTGGGAAGAATTAAACACGAGTCCTTCAGCCTGCACGTGTCCATTTGTTGCCTTCCAGGTTTGCTTTCTTCTCTGCCTGCGAGGCTCCTCATTCAGTATGCTGTGTTGTGTGGTTAGCTGTTCTGCAGTTATATTGAAGGTGGCTTCTCAGATGCTGCTTGAGTCCTGGGGAATGTCACCATCTGATGACAGTCTAGCTGAGAAATGCTAGCACGCCCACCCCTTCTTCCCCCCACAGATCCATATCTCATCTAGCTGTACACAAAAGGCAACTGATAACTCCTGTTATCAGCACTAGGTGGGGTGGGAGGTTTTGGGGGATGTTAAGCATTTTCTGGTTTCAGTTGCCATGTAAGTAGTTTAAATGTGCAGCTCTAGGAAACTGATAACCTCCACAACTATATCATCAGAGCCCTCATTAATGGAATCATTTTCTAAATTGAACATCTTGTTTGTCCTTCCTCTCATTTCTTAGTGAACTTGTCAGTCTTCCCCGGCCCTTCACTGGTTGAGTTGTGGAAGTTTGGAGTCTTTTGCTTTTCAGGAATAGGCTCTGCTCTCAGTGACCTTTTCTGTGTCTTGACCTTTGTGGCGAGTGGAGCTTATTTGGGATTTATAGGGTCTGCAGTTGATGGAGACGCTGAGGAGGATTGAATGCCAGGTATTTTAAAGTGGCCTTGAATTAACTGTTTTCTGGCATCTTTCTCAAATCGATCCATGGGTTATCATGGCCTGTGGAGGCACCTCCCGTCTGAATGCTTGCCATCCATCAGCTGAGTAAGTGTTGACCTCTGCTCCCTATGTCCTCCTGTGGGCTGGCTGGAGAAGATCACTTCTTAGGGACACATAGCAGAGTGGTCTAGAGAGTTGGTTGGGCCCAGGGAATAGATTCTCTGTCCGGTGATGACCTCATCAACTTCTCCCCAGCCGTTGCCTAAGACCTGGAAATTGTGGACAGTTACCTAGACATGCCCACATTCTCTTGCCTGTTAACTGCATCTCTTTACTATCTCTCTGGCCAGACCACCCCATTTCACTCCCAGTGGAGGTCCAGTGATCTGATTTGTTTGGGGTCCTCAGCAGCTCTCACCTGGATCACTGCAGGACCATGAAGGAATCTTCTGCCAGGGCCCCTTTCCCATCACTCCTGGCAGAACAGTCTTCCTAAGGCAGGATTTGGAATATCTGTTTCCTTATTTACACCCCCAGTGGCACTCCACTGCTCCACTGCAAAGCCCATGCTCTTTAGTAGAGCACCCTATCCCTGCCCTGGCCTGGCCCCTGTCTGCCGCTTCCTCTTGGTCTTCCTCTACTTTCATGGACCCTACCACCCATCAATGTCAAACTGCTGCAGTACTCTGGACCTCCGGCTCCTCATGCAGCTCTGCATAGATTTGAGCTGCTCTCTGCTGAGGTCCTATGTCATGTCCTCCCCACCCCACCATGATCAAGCAGAAATACCTGCTCATCCTAATTAAAACTGGGCACAAGCAACCTCTCTTGTGTGAAGCCTTTCCTGATGCCCGTGGAACCCCTTGCTCTGTGTCCTCAGTGCATCTTTCACATTGCCACGCTTTGCCCCCTCCTTTTACTTATGTATCTCTGCCTCCTAGACTGTGAAGATTGGGTCTTGTAGCTCATCAGCCCAGCACAGTGTCCAGCAAAGAGGAGGCACCGTGTATATTTGTAAAATGAATGAAACAGAAGCTTAGTCAGAGATTGTGGGTTTGGATGCCAACTCTGTATCCCACTAACAATTTCTCTGAGCCTCAGTTTGCTCATCTCATCAGTAAAATGGGAAGAACATACACTTCCCTCACAGGGTGGCTGTGAGCTTAAAGTAAGAAGACACCTGTGGAAATGCTAGTTTGCTGCAGATTTGGCTAGTGCCTGGAATTGAGCAGGTACTCAGTCCTTATTTCTTGTTTCAGGTGATAACCAGAGAGAAAGCCTCTACTTCAGGAGACTACATCTCATTGTGCCTTTTGTCTTCTTCCGAAGAGGCTTCTCAGATGTTGCCCCTAATTAGGAGGGTGTGCCTGGAGAGCCCCTTAACAGCATCTGGGCAGGGCTTGCCACCAGGGGGCAGAGGCTTTTGAACCATCACTGCTTTGTCAGAGCCTGCAGCGAAATGTTGAAAGCCCAAATCTTGTTCCAAATCCCATTCCCTCCAGGACCCTTGCCCTCAGTAGGGATTTAGAAACAGCCCCATGCTGTATGTCACGTCCTTGGCTCTGTGTAAGTCAGTGACAGCCTGCATGTCAATGCCTAAACTTCTGCTTTCTCCAGATTCCTCAAACCATCTGTCATTCAGGTGCCTTCCTTGTACCCTGAAAGGATGATTTTCATCAGGGCTCACAGTATCTGTTAATGCCTCATGAAGGCATCCGATTGGAAGAAGCAAGAGAAGAGATGCGTTAGAGGGCTCGGAAGGGATCAACATGGAATGGAAAGTTTAATAACTCAGAAAATAGGAGTTTTTAGGAAAGCGGCTAAACAGATTTAAGAAAAAGTAAATGAGGTCAAACCTGCTCAACCAGGCCCTTGTGCAGTAAGTAGCTCAAATAGAGGGCAACTGATTAACCATTTGACACTTCACACACCTGCAAAGTTGACCTGACCAGGTTGGCTCCAGCCAATTTTGCAATCATTTTCTGTCTCCACCCATTCCCTATTTCACATCAGCCCCCCTCCCCCACTTCAGGCCCCTTGGCCACCCCCCTCCTCTCCACTTACGCAACCTGAATTCATCTGTACCAAAATATTCACCCCCCCACCCAACTTATTTTTTTCGGGTTTTATGAGGCAGGTGGTCTGAGAAATTGCTTATGACTGTTGGTCCTAATTCTGAAGCTAATTCATTCAGACTATAGAATACTTAGAAAACACAAAGTGCAAGGAAAAAACAATCTCTTATTACCCGACCTCCCTTTAGCGTTTTTTAAATATACTAGCCCAGTCCTTTTTCCACACATATATAGAGGTGTGTGGGTGTGTGTGGGTGTTTATCTTTACAAAAATACTTTCAAATCCTTTTATAGCTTTTCTCTCTCCCCTTTTACTTAGTAGTGTGCTTTCAGCATTTTTAGGTGTTCATAAATATTGTTCTCTGCAGTTTTTAAATGGTTGCATACTATTTCACCACCTAGGGAGAGTGCTGTAATTGACTGATGGATTCTTTGTTTGAGGACCTTTTCCTGCTTTTGTGACCCACCCCTCTATGGTATAGTGCTCATTCTTGTGCCTTCTTTGGAAGCCCCTGAACTCTCCAGCATGGTCTCATGCATCTGTGAGGGCCCTGTTTCCCAGTTCTCTTCTCTGGGCTGCTGAAGAATTAGTCTCTACCTCCACGGTTCTGTTTTTTGCATCTGTGATGCTGGCTTATCTGTGCCTCCCCAGCAAGAATGACCAGGGCCCACTGCCTACTGCCTGGTCATAGTTATGCTCAAGAGCATGGTCCTTGAATTGAATAGGGAAAATGTCCAATCCAGGGCTACCCACCGATGAGAGCCAAGCACAGGAGCCTGAGCCACCAGCAGTGAAAGTCAAAGCTGAGGGAGAAGGAGTGACCGTCCATTGTTATCATACGTAACAGGTGCTTGAGAAAACCCCCAGAAGCAGTATCAGTGCTCTATGAATTTGTAGTTGTGTGTAGATGTTCATGCTTTATGAGTGCGCTAGACATATTTCAGGGTACCTGCCACCCACACTCTTGATGGAGAACAGTCTGGGGGCCCTTCACAGTCCCTGTTGCCCAAAGTGGTTATATGCTGGGTAATGGAATACAGATGCCCACCTGGTCAAGTCCACCTGGATCTGAGTGTGTTGAGGAAATGCATACTGTCAATGACCTCAAAACCTACAACTTTGGGGGTCTGGTTAAAAAAAAAGTCTCCCAGCCACTCAGATTGCTTTCTGGGGAATTTGCACTGCAAACCACAGTGGTGAGTGCAGCAGCAACAGGCATGTGTAAGCTGAATATTTGGAGCACAGAAACCATGGCCGAGTAAAGGAACTTTGTCCCTGAAGAGTGGCAGGAGCTGTCCTGAGGAGGGTGGCCTAAGTCACAAAGGTTTTCCAGTTCTGGTCCTTGCAAGGCATAGCTGTGCTGTGATCCTCACTCGTGGGCTGCCCTGAAATCCCACGGTGTCGTTTTGTATCCTTTCTCCATCCTCCCCACTTCTCCCCACACACTGGAGCTAGTTGTTGGGGTTCTGCTTCTTGCGATTATCCAGCTGATATCCGAGAGGATGGCACATTGGCTAGTGCTTCCACTGCTTAGAGGGTCACAGCAGTGCCTTGGGCGGAGTCAGGAGAAGAGGAACATTCCTGTTTTGTACCGGACTGTTTTCCAGGATGAAGAGCTGGAGTTGCTGCTCTGCAGTAGGACACGGCTCTGAGGTTCCTTCTGGAGACCTTGATTCACAGCCTGGGCATTCCTAGCTAGGCAGCCCCATTTTCTAGTTTTGTGTCTCCATGGCCTGGTGTTGGGAGACAGAAGGTGGGGACACTGTGTTGAAAGACACAGCAGACTGATTTATCATGGACTTCCTGAAGCCAGGGCCACCCCTTTGTATCCAGGTCTAGTTCTGATGCCACTTGAAAAAGCCCCTCCAAGTGCTTTTGCTGCTGGCGCCCGGTATCCCTCTGCTGCCTGGTAGCTGACATCCTGACGCTGCCTTCAGATGCACTCCTGGCATGTTGTCAGCAAGGCCCTGGGCTTAGCAGTCCTCTTCCTGAAGCCGTGAGAGCACTGAGGGGTGCACAGCTGGGGCTCTGCCAGCTCCAGGAGGAGGTGCAGGCAGTGCTGAGTGTGGCAGGAGCTGTGGAAGAGTTATTTCAGTCCTCTGGGAGAGGGTGGGAGTGGTGGCCAGTAGAGGGACTGTTTGAAATCCAGCTGACACCTTTCTCCCAGACTGAAAAATCTGGGGAGCAGACTGAGAGTCCGAAGAAACTGGGGTATCTGGGGTCCAGAAATGAAGTGTAAAATAATAGCAACAGTAATTGCTGTGAAATGTATGCTGTGAGAAGGAATGAGGCACTTGCTGGTTCGAGTGATGGTCCTTTTACTGGAACTCACTTTAAGCTGCGGTTCACTAAGCCTCTGGACTTCTCAGAGGGAGTGTTGCCACAAAGCTGCCCGCTTTTAAAAAAAAAAAAAAAAAAAAGAAGAAAAAAAGCCCAACCCTCAGCCTATTTCCGTTATCTCCAAAACCGGACGGAAAGAAAGAGCAGTCAGAGTAATTATAGGGAGAACATTTACAGGCAAGTAATCTGATCTTGCCTTTTAATTTTTTTCCCCTCTAGAAAATAGAAGGCAAATAGTAGCACTTATATTTACTTATAAGCATTTCGATTAGATGCTGCCTTGAATCTAGGTGGGGCTGAGAAAAGTGTCTATTCCTGTGGCTGTGGGCATGGCTGGCCTAGGGCAGGCTGCAGGGCTCCCTCGCCGCCTTTCTGTTTGGATAATGCTTGTGTGCTGTCCTTCCATGAGAGTGAGGGGGAATGCAGGTGAGAGGGTGGCAGGACTCAGGCGCTATCCCTACCTTTTAAAACTGGGAAGAGTGGAGGGTGGAGGCAAGAAATGAGCGCTAGGAGAGGAGGAGCAGAATAGAAGGTCAGGAAGTGGGGTCTTTTGGGCTTTCCTGATTCCAAGCATGACATGGGGTGAAAGAGCCATGGACATCCCGGAAGTGACAAGGTCTTCCCTAGGGTTTCAATGGTCATGGATAAGAGAAGCTGGGGATGGTACAAATTCAGGTGGGGAGAGGATAAGCGGTAGAAGGCATGGGAAAAGGAAAGGGCTTGTTGGTTATAGAAAATATATATATAAATAACCTAAATATTCATTAATATTGGAATAAATAAAATGTGGTGTAATCCTATGATGGAATACTGTGCAGCTATATAAAGAGGAAAAATAGGAACTATATTTGATCTCAAAAACTTTGAGGAGGAAAACTGAGGCATATAACTCAATGTAAGGGATGATAATGTTTATGTAAAAAATGCTGTGTATTTTTCAGTAGTTACACATATCTGGATATAAAAGCATTTTTTTTTAAGTCTGGAGAGATCTATCCTTCAATCATAGTAGTGCCAGTCTCTGGAAAAATGAGGGGAAGCAGGGTTAGTGGTGGTAGTCAGAAAAGATAAAAGACTTAAAATACTGTAATTTTAAAAAATGAAGTAAATATCGTAATCGAAATAAATAGTAACATGTTTAAAATATTTTTGAGTTATGGTTTAGCAGTCCTCTAAGGAAGCAGCTTCAACATTTAGTGATGAGGGAATTAGGCAGCAGCTTAGAAGCAGCCATCTATCCCTGGGGCTCAGTAGCTAAATGTCTCAACCTAGGACAATCAGGCAGTCTGGTGACACAGCAGCGCAGACGTCAGAGAGATCACAGTCAGGTTGGGATGAAATGAATTACTGGGTTTGCAGTCCTTTTGGCTGGTTCTGTAGCTGGCAGTTACATCTTCTTAGAAGTGGTATTAATAATTTAACATTCATTAATCATCATCTTTAGACCAGCTCTATTTTAGGTACCACTGGGGATTCAGATAAGAGAAAGAATGAAAGAGGCAATGAATGATATTTTTGTCCTTGGATTTAAAACCAGGCCGGGCCCTCATCTCATCACATTTGACTGTGAATTTGGTCTGTCTGCTTCCAGTCCTGCCCTCTGCTCTGTCCTCCACCTGCCACCAGAGTGATGACTCGAAAGTGTAAATCTGAGCCGCCTTCTTACTTACCTCTGTTAGTCTCTTTCTCAACTTCCCCTGTCCCAGAGGAGGTGTTTGACTTTATTAATGTGCCTTTCGGTGCCCTTTTCCGCCTGGCACTGAGGTGCCCTCCAGTCATGTGACAAAACGACCTCGGCAAACTTCTTTTGCTAATCCTGGAACACACTGCAGTGTTTTCATGTGGCATATATTTCCCTTGCACTTTGGGACCCAATTCAGATGTCACTAGTTTTGTGAAAGCTTTTTGAATACTTTCACTTTCTGAGAGGACTTAACCTTGCACTTTGCACCTCACTGCTGTCGTATACCATTAAAATGATTAGTTATGTGTATTTATTTTAGGATTGTCAGCTTAGGACAGCTTGTCAACTATGTCTTATTAATCTCTCCCTCACAGTGTCTGTCCTAGTATCCATCCTATATAATAAGTACTGAAAAAAATGTTGATTGAAGCCATAGCATATGTCCTAGTTACCTTTCTATGTAACAAATGTTTCCAAACCTCAGTGGCTTAAAACAACCATTTTATTATGCTTACAGAATCTGTGGGTTGAGAATTTTGGGGGGTAGAGGCACATCAGACATGGCTGTAAGTTCCAAGGCTGGGGGGCAGCTCACAGTAGAGGCTTGTTCAGTCACATGGTTGCAGGTGGAGCTGGCTGGAGCCAGCTCTGGACTGGAGCATCTGCCCAGGGCCTCTCCATGTGCCTTGGGCCCCCTCACAGCATGGCCTCAGGACCGTAGGCTTTCTTACGTGGTGGCTCAGGGCTCCCTGAGTGAAATAGAAGCTGCATCACTTTTCATGACCTAGGATCGGAAGTCACAGTGACTTCCTGCCCAGATCCAAAGAGAAGGGAATTATTCTAAACTCCACCTCTTGATGGGAGTGTGTGGCATGGTCACATTGCAAAAGAGCATGTGGGAAGGAGATATTGTTACTGTTGTATCTGGAGAATACAACCTACCAAGGTGTGTGGGAGAAATTAGTTCCACAGCTAGAGTTAATATCACTACTATTGCTACTACTGCAACTGGTGACTGAACATTTATTAAGCACTTATTATGTGCCAGGAATTAAGTTTTAAATGTAGCAACTAATTTAATCCTTCCATAACACTGTGAAGATTATACCACTTTAGAGATGAGGAAACTGAGGTGCAGAGAGGTTAAGTAACCAGCCCAGGGTCTCACAGCTACTGCCCATGCTGTGGGAAGTCAGTGAAGGGGAAGACTTAGGAATTCACACCGATCTTTAGATTTGCTGCTGGATTGTGGCAGTGCATTTATTACGTGGGAGTTGATGGCTATTTCAAGAGCCTTTTTTTTTTTTTTTTTTTTTTTCTGAGACAGGATCTCGCTCTGTCACCCAGGCTGGAGTACAGTGGTGCAATCATTGTTCATGTTAGCTTCAACCTCCCGGACTCAAGGGATCAAGGGACTTTTTTTGTTGTTGTTGTTTTTTGTTTTTTGAGATAAGAGTCTCACTTTGTTGTCCAGGCTACTGTACAATGGCATGATCTCGGCTTACTGCAACCTCCGCCTGCTGGGTTCAAGCAATTCTCCTGCCTCAGCCTTCAGAGTAGCTGGGACTAGAGGTATGCACCACCTTGCCGGGCTAAATTTTTGTATTTTTAGTTTTTAGATTTTGTATTTTTTTAGTTTTGTAATTTTAGTAGGGACAGGGGTTCACCATATTGGCCAGGCTGGTCTCAAACTCCTGACCTCAGGTGATCCACCTGCCTTGCCCTCCCAAAGTGCTGGGATTATAGGCATGAGCCACTGTGCCTGGCCTCAAGGGACATTTTTGATGAAAGTATGGATTCAGATAAGGTCCTTGCACCTGTGGTGTTAGGAAACTGAACCTCGAGCTGTCCTGGTTTGATGGCTCCACTTCTGCCATCTGGACCTTGGTTAGATTGTCCCTTGATGGCAGTGACATTGACCTAGTGGGCTGGAATGCAGTGGTGTGATCTCAGCTTGCTGCAACCTCCATCTCCCAGGTTCAAGCGATTCTCCTGCCTCAGCCTCCTGAGTAGCTGGGGTTATAGGCGTGTGCCATCACACCTGGCTAATTTTTGTATTTTTAGTAGAGCTGGGGATTCACCATGTTGGCCAGGCTGGTCTCGAACTCCTGACCTTAAGTGATCCATCTGCCTTGGCCTCTCAAAGTGCTGGGATTACAGGCGTGAGCCACCGCGACACACCAGTGTGGGTGTCTTTAGTCAGCTTCATTTACTCCCTAACTCCTTGCCTCAGGTTCTGCATCTGCAAAGTGAGGTCACTAGGAGTATTTACCTCAGAGGGCTGTTGTGAAGGTTAAAGCTGGTTATACAAGCAGAGTACTTGGAACAGTTACCTGGCTGAGGCTCAATAAGTGCTGGCTGTCCTTATTGGAAAGGTTCAAGTCTTGTGGTTTTCCTGTCACCTGATCTGGAAAGATGTCAAACAAAGGATCTTTTAGCCCATGCCACTTCCTGTCCTTCCTTGGCAGAAGGCTGACAGGTGAGAATCCCCAGAAGTTGTCACTGATGTGGCTGTGGAAGTGGCTTTCCCGATTGCTGTCTCTCTGGAGCCTTTAAGTTCCATGAAGCACTAAGTTGACCTGGACTCCACCTATTCAGCATGCTCTGGCAGCTCAGTTCAGTTCCCATTTTTTAACTTGGGACTGCACAGATTCCCCATCATTTCTTTTAGGACCAGGTGGGCAAGAAGATCCAGTCAGTGCTTTATTACTTCTCACTGATATTCACAGAGCACATTCAGTGTGAGCCATGGAGTAAGAAAACTCTTAGTCACATTCTGTGTCATGAGAAGGTTACTTAACCTTGAAGTCCATTTCCTTGTTTGGTATATGTGGCTATAATGAAATCGACCCCATTCAGCTGTTGTGAGGATTAAATGAGATGATGTATGCAGGGCAACTAGGACAGTGCCTGGGAAAGTGCTACTCATCATGATCATTTATCTTCAGTTTAGAAACAATGTATACTTGCTTATTTAAAAAAGGAGATAATAGAGAAAAGGTATTGAGAAAAATAGGAGAGGAGAAAATCACTCATACTCTCACCATTCAGTGATTCAGACCAGTGTCATCAATGTTTTGTTTGGTTGCTTTTGTAGGTGTAGGATTTTTTTTTTTTTTAATCAGTAGTTTTACTGCATATGCAGTTTTGCACTTTTAACCCAAACTTAATGTTCTTTTTAATGCTTTTGTACAAAGATTGATCCTGTTTTTAGATTGATATCTCACATTGGTAGAAATGAGATGAAATTTTAAAATATTCATTTGGTGGCTTTCACAGTATGATTTGATCTCTAGGGTCTCCTGTGGGATTGCTACATGGTGCCTTGTATTTTTTTCATCTTATAGATGAAGAAAGATACTAGTGTGGCTGAGTCACATGCAGAATTTGGAGGAGCAGGGTGCTGAACGAGTTTGATGATTGTAGGGGCCACAACTGGAAAAGTGGATGTAAAATGGTGAGGTCGATCCCTTTGACACTTTCACATGCTCAGTCACACATCTTGAACATATAAGTTGGATCCTGTGCCTAGAGATAGGTTTGTGAGCCAAGTCATATTCCAAAAATTGCATGAGAAGCTGGCTTTCCCAGGCACAGTGACCCCTCCCTGCTCACTAACTCCTGAATCATACCTCCTGCTCCTAGCCAGGTTTGTCTAGGACTTGAGCACAAAGAAAAAGTGAGAGCATCTTTGAACAAGAAATACCTTGAAAAACTAGTTAAGTGGTATCATGTATTTGTGGGATGGGTGATTTCAAAACTCAGTCTAAAAGGACAGGACCTTGCTCATTGACACATTATTGTCTGATGCAATGTTTCTTAATCTTTTTGGGTCTTGAATTCCTTTGAGAATCTTTTGAAATTTATGGACTCTTTTCCCAGAAGAACACACTCATGTGTATGTAACACAATTTTGCATTCAATCTTAGGTACTGCAGGTGTCTACATTAGTTATATATTGGTGTAAAAAAAAAAAAAGCCCCAAACTTAAGGCTTAAAGGAACAATAGATGTTTATTATCTCACAGTTTCTGTGGTTCAGAAAGTCAATAACATCTTAAGTGGGTACTTCTGACTTGGAGTCTCCCAGGAGGTTGCAGTCAAGATGTTGTGGGGAGGAAAGGGGCAGGTTCAGTGGCTTGTGCCTGTAATCCCTGCACTCTGGGAAGCAAAGCCAGGAGGATTACTTGAGCCCAGGAAACATAGTGAGACCCTATGTATTAGTCAGTTCTCACATTGCTATAAAGAAATACATGAGACTGGAGAATTTATAAAGAAAAGAGGTTTAATTGTCTCACAGTTCCACAGGCTGTTCAGGAAGCATAATGCTGGCATCTGCTTGGCTTCTGGGGCGACCACAGGAAACTTTCAATCATGGTGGAAGGCGAAGGGGAAGCAGGCATGCCTTACATGGCCAAAGCAGGAGCAAGAGCGAGAGTGGGGGAGGTGCCACACACTTTTAAACAATTGGATCCTGTGAGAACTCTCACGAGAACAGCACCAAAGGGGTGGTGCTAAATCATTCATAAAAGATCCACTCCTGTGATCCAGTCACCTTCCACCAGGCCCCACCTCTAACACTGGGGATTATAATTGAACATGAGATTTGGGTGGGTACACAGACCCCAACCATATCCCATCTCTATAAGAAATAAAAAAGTTAGCCAGGCATGGTGGCGTGTGATGGTGGTCCCAGATACTCAGGAGGCTGATGTGGGAGGATCACTTGAGCCTCGGAGGTCAAGGCTGCAGTGAGCTCTGATTGCACCACTGCACTCCAGCCTGGGTGACAGAGTGAGACCCTGTCTCAACAACAACAGAAAGATGCCTGGGGTTGACATTATCTGAAGGCTTGATTGAGTTGACTGAAGCTGGAGAATCTACTTCCAAGGTGGAATCTACTTCCAGTCACATGCTAGCAAGTTAGTGCTGGCTCTTGGCGGGAGGCCTCATGTGGTCCTCCCCATATGGCTGCTTTGATGTCCTCATAACATCGTGCTTGTCTTTTTATGACTTAGCCCTGGAAGTCACATTCCATCTTTTGTGCATTTCCTACGGGTCACATAGGTCAGTCCTATTTAGTGCACAGGGCAAGGTCTGAGAGGGGAGTAGTGCTGACTACCCATGCCCTCTCCTGGTGCATGCTGCACCCAGCACCCAGAAGCTCTCCTAACTGCATTATTTAGGGTTTTCATATGGGGTTTCATTACATGGGTATGACTGATCAAATCACTGACCAGTGCTGATTGGATCAATCTGCAGTCCCCCTCTTGTCCTTGGAAGTCTAAGGGTGGGGCTGAAAACTCCAACTCTAAATGTGACCATCTGCTTCTTTGAAACTGCCTCCCTGCTCACCTTCAGTCACTTCATTAGCATAAACTCTGGGATGGCCAAAAGGGGCTTCTTATAAATAACAAAAGGTATTCCCGTTGCTTAGGAAGTTCCGATGGATTTAGGAGCTCTGTGCCAGGAACTGAGGACAAAGACCAAGTATATATATATACACACACATATGTGTGTATATCTGTATATAAAAGATACTACAGTAGTGAATACAGAAGAAATTTTATATAGCAAATATGCATTATTTCTATTTTTGGCTAAAATTTTTTTCTAGTTATTAAACTGGTACATACTCATTGCAGAGGACTGGGGGAGGGAGTAAAATATTAAGAAAAAAATAAAAATCACTTGCCATCCTGTCACCTAGTATTTTCTTTCTAGTTCTTTTCATGCAGTTACATATAACATTTTGATCTTTCTTTTTATATTACAGAAGTCATGTTTGCTTATTGCAGAGTAATCCAAAGAGTACAGAATGTCTAAAGTTAAAGAAGTTAATTAAAAAAAAAAAAATGATGCTTGCCTGGGAGGAACCTTCTATTGTAGGTTGAGAGGGGAGATAGAGGGGCTGTGGGTCAGAGGATGCCCTGATCAGGGTTGGGGGCCTGTGTCTCTTTGGAGGCAGCCGAGGTCTTCACAGCAGGGTATTACCATTAGAAAGAAATGGGGAGGGGGCGGGTATGTGGAAAGGGAATTAAACTGCCAAGAAGAAAACATTTATTTTTATTGTTATGTTGAGAAGCATTATTTTCAGGGGTCGGAAGCCCTTTGTGGGGCAGAGGGAAATTAAGGACATATTTAATGAACAGGTGCGGCTGAATGTGTGTGGTTGAAGTGCAGTCCAGTAGTTAGTTATTTGTCCGGGTTGTTATAACCTGCTTCCGGCCTAGGCAAGTTGATTTGACCCTGCTGTCCTGGCTCATTCAGGCCACTTAACACTGTTTACCTTTGGGTGGGGAGGACATTCAGGATCCGCTGGCCAAGTGCCTTTGTAAGGTCTGTAAATAGGATGCATTCTGGTTAAACTCATTATTGCATCACAGGAGCCAGTATCTGATGGGTCTCAGCTGTTTTCTTTTGCTCTGGGGAAGACTAGAGGAGAATGAAACTTTCTTGAACGAGGGATTGGGTCTCTACCAAAGAGAGGAGCTTAAAGCTGGTGAGAGTCTTAAGATACTTCATTTGAGCACTTCGCTGGCACCATGTAGGTAGAGACACTTTAAAGTAACAGTGCTTTGCTACACCTGATTTGAATCATCTGTGGAGCTTTAAAAACAATCCTAATTAGTCCTAAGACCAGTTATGTCAGGTGGGGTCCAGGCACTGTTATTTTTTAAAAGCTCCCCAGGTGATTCCAATGTAGGTCCAGGATTGAGAAGCAGTCCTTGAAGATGCTGGTGTACCCTGACCTGCCTCCAGCCTTCTTTGCAGGAGATGGATGGGGGTTGGTTGTAGTTGCTCTGTCATAGAACACTGCAATTCACAGGATACCTAATGTTATGAATGTAGTTAAATTGTTTGCAAAATGTTCTGTGTTTCAGGAATACTGCAAACATTTGATTCAAATGTCACCATATATGTGTGTGTGTATATATACAGTCATGGGTCACTTAATGATGGGGATATGTTTTGAGAAATGCATCATTAGGCAATTTTATCCTTGTGTGAACATCACAGGGTGTATTTTAACAAACCTAGATGGGATATATATTTTCATATGGAAAATCAAATGTCCCAGCACTGTTACTGAATATCAGTCATTTCCCCTACTTGATCTGCCGTGCCAATATTGAGTGCCATATACTAGATCTCTATATATGCTCCATTATAATCTTACAGAATAACTGTTGTACATGTGTTTCCTCATTGACTGAAATGTTATTCAGTGCATGACTACATATAGCAAAAATGTTATACAGCATATTTTAACATACTGATATTACTAAAGAGTTGTCCCCATGGTGACTTTAAATATCATAATTAATGCCATCAACCAGAATATATCAAATAAATTCACATACCACTTGTTCTGTTTCCTTCCCCTGCCAATTTTTTATTTTTCCTGATTCTGCTGAAGCCAGGATGGGTTCTGTGTAAGATTTTGTTTGTGAGGAAAGGTTCTGCGTGAATTAAAGTTTTGCAAGCCATGGGCGTTTCATTGTACGGGCTGTTTTGAGGTCTGTCATCTTGCAGATTAGATCAGCTTACACTGAGGCACAGTACCCTGCTGAGCTGGGCTGAGAGCTTCACTCCACTAGTATTCCAGCTGTCCCGGCTGTTCACCAGCTGGATCCACTTCAGATAGGCATAGCCAGGGCAGCCGCCATTCCCATTTGTGGGGGAAAAGGAAAGCTATCGCAAGAATGGGCTGCAGCTGTGGGAGGACGTAGGCGGCCCAGTGATAGTGTCATTGTCAAGAGGCCATTGAAATGTCCTTAAGCAGTCATTGGCCAAATCCTGTCCTCTATGGATCCAGAGCCACAGAATGTTCCAGCCAAAAGATGTCTTAGCCAGCAGCTCTTTATTGAGGACTGATTGTGGGCTAGGCTGTGTGCTAGGGGCTTTACAGATGTTATTAGATCTTCTCAATAACCCTGTGAGGCACACATTATTATCCCCATCTTACAGATGAGAAAACTGAGGCTTAGAGAGGTTAAGTAGTTTATCCAAGATCACAGTTAATAAATGACAAAGCCAGCATCGGAACCCATGCTAGTCCTCTCCAAAGCCGCCTTCTTAGAAATCATTTGATAGATGAGGAGATCAAGGTCTGGAGAAGAAAAGCAACTTGTTTGAGATGACACAACCAGCTCTAATTGGTGGCAAAGCTGTGCCTAGAACTCACCTGCGCTTTTCACAACCTGCCGTGCGTGACCACTGCCGAAAGGGAGAGGCAGGGGTGTGCCCCCTCCCACCTTCTGAGTGACCCAGGCACAATCAGTGTTGAGTTGGCATGAAATGAGAAATTCAACTCACCATGCCACTTTAAGAAGAACATGGAGAAGGCAGGCAGAGTGACCTTGGAGAACGCTATCTCAGCCAGAAGGCAGGAGGTCAGCGGGGGAATATGAGTGGGAAACTCAAGGGTAGCCTGACTGTCCTTGTCATAGGTTTAGCTGGGCACTGTCCCCTTTGTCAGTTTGTGGGAGTCTGGGCATCAGGGATCTGCTTTAGCCCTTCACATTAGTATTTGGGCGTGCGCAGCTTAAAACGATAGCAGTCTGCAGGAGCTCAGCTCTGCCTCCATTTATGGAGGGAAGAGAAACTAAGGAATGCTCCTTGGGAGTGGTGTAGGGGAGCAGCCACATGGGAAAACGAAGGGTGTGGCACCAGAAAAAAGGTGCTCCCAGGACTCCCTCCCAGCAGCGCTCGGACCAAGGAAGAAGCATTTAATTTCAGCCAGATTTCTAGATGGTTGCTTTTATTTGTTTTCATCTGAATTTGTGCCAAGGATTCAACTTTTCCTGCTCGTTTCATTAAAAACTTTATAAACAGCATTAATAAATAGATATAAAACTGCCACATAAATGACAAACAGAGGGACTAAATGAAATTCCCAAGGGTCAGCTGTTGAATAAGTAACAAAAGCACATCTTGGCATGATCAAATTCCCATATATGCAAATTAGGGACCGTGCTTTACCACAAAGTGTTTTAATTAATATTTATAAATCACAGAGAGCCTTTGAAAGGGCCAGTAAGCTATTTATATTATTATCATGTCACACAAATAACAAACCCTTTGGAGACTGCTGCCTACTTTGCATTTTGGTCTGAGAAGTGAGTGAGCATGTTGCCTGTGTTTTCTCTCCCTCGTAGGTGTGGTGTCAGCACAGCGGCAGGTCACCGTTCAGGAAGGACCCTTGTACCGCACGGAGGGCTCCCACATCACCATCTGGTGCAATGTGAGTGGCTACCAGGGACCTTCGGAGCAGAATTTCCAGTGGTCCATTTACCTGCCTTCATCTCCAGAGCGAGAGGTGCAGATCGTCAGCACCGTGGACTCTTCCTTCCCCTACGCCATCTACACCCAGCGCGTCCGCGGAGGGAAGATCTTCATAGAAAGAGTCCAGGGGAACTCAACCCTATTGCACATCACAGATCTTCAGGCCCGGGATGCCGGGGAGTATGAATGCCACACACCCAGCACTGATAAGCAATACTTTGGGAGTTACAGTGCAAAGATGAACCTAGTGGGTAAGGAGATGCTGTCTTCGCATGGCCCGCGTCTGGCCTGACTCAGTTCTTTAGTAGTGTAATTTTGCTTTATGCCATGCATTTGACTTTAAAAAAGTCCCCAGAATCCCCACATATTTTAGGGGTCAACAGATAGCACAAGTAAACTAAATTTCTTTAGTTTACTAATAGGTGGTTGAGGGTGAAACTTTAAAAAGGTCTAATGCAGATGTTAAGAATTTCATAAATTAACACTGTAACTGGTGAAAAGGGATATGAAAATATAAGGCAAGATGTTTGTGGTTGATGATCTGAATGACAAGGAAGATGAGACGTATGACATCAGTTGGAAGAGAGGAGAAACCTCTCAGAAGGATAGGCCTTTGGGCAGCTCTGAGACCCACGGGGCACTGCTGAAGCAGGAAGCACATGTGGCTGTGGGTCCTTGCTCAGACCTCGTTCATTGCAGGTCCTTTGGCTCCATGCGTAAGGAACTATGAACTGGCTGTCTCCCTTGTTGCTCCTTAATGCTGAAGGAAACATGAAGAAGAGGGATGCAGGAGCTTCCAATGTGGGCAGCCCTGGTCATAGTGTTTGTCAGTGTCAAAGGGTTAACCATATCAAGGCTGTTCTGTTTTTCTGCCTATCTTAATTTCTAGTTTTTATTATCACAGCTAAGCAGTGGGTTTTCCTTTTTCTTTCTCTAACAAGTCTGTGTCCCAGCAGGAGACCTTTTGTGTGTGTGTGTGTGTGTGTGTGTGTGTGTGTGTGTGTGTGTGAGATGGAGTTTTGCTCTTGTTGCCCAGGCTGGAGTGCAGTGGTGCGACCTTGGCTCACTGCAACCTCCACCTCCTGGGTTTAAGCAATTCTCCTGCTTCAGCCTCCCGAGTAGCTGGGATTACAGGCATGCACTACCACACTGAGCTAATTTTGTGTTTTTAGTAGAGACGGGGTTTCTCCATGTTGGTCAGGCTGGTCTTGAACTCCCGACCTCAGGTGATCCGCCTCCCTCAGCCTCCCAAAGTGTTGGGATTATAGGTGGCAGCCACCGCACTCGGCCGTTCCCAGCAGGAGACCTTTAAGACCCAATCCTTGGGTGAGAACAGGGAGAAAGCACATACTAGCTGTGACTAAGGTACTCTCATCAGACAAAGAGGTGGTGCTATTCAATCTCCAGAAAGATGCAAGCAAGGATCAGGGTATGATTCTGACCAAGAGATCACAGAGAAAATCTCTTCTCTTGCCGGAATCTCTCCAGACTGTGGCTTCCTTCCAGTGAGGACCCCTTGGTGGATGAATTATGTGAAAATTAAACATACTAAAAATAGGGTATGATGATGATTTTTTTCTGCCAAAAATGGTTTTTTAAAAAAAATTGTCTTCCTGGGGCTGTACTGCTGAAGTAAGTTACAGAATTGGGATGTGGGAAGGAGAGAAAGGGGGAAAATAAGGATGTTGTATAGAAATGTAAAACTAAAAGTTCCAGGAGGCATTTCCATTTGAGGATCAGTCAGAAGTGAAGTTAAAGTATCTCAAAGCAGTGCCAGAATGAACAACAAATGTTATTTGACCTGTGAGACAATTGTTTAAAGACAGTATTTTCAGGGAGTTCATTTATTATATAACATGAAATACACCCCATGTTTCATCCAAGTGTTCTTAAAATACCAAACAGGTAAGTGTAAGCACCAAAATAATGCATTTCCAAATTCAAACAGAAAACTTTCTGTTTACGTGCATTTGGGGCTGTCTGTGACCTTGAATGGATGGTTCAAGGATGACTGTTAGGGGTGCAGGGCAGTGACGCCTGCATGGAATGGGAGCTTAGGCCCTGGGAGTCTCAGATTCTGTGGCTTTGTGAATGCACTCTCGGGACATTTCTGTGTTGCAGTGATCCCAGACTCCCTGCAGACCACTGCCATGCCCCAGACTCTGCACAGAGTGGAGCAGGACCCGCTGGAGCTCACTTGTGAGGTGACCTCGGAGACCGTTCAGCACAGCCACCTGTCTGTGGCCTGGCTCCGGCAGAAAGGTGGCGAGAAGCCCGTGGAGGTCATCTCCCTGAGCCGAGATTTCATGCTTCACTCCAGCAGCGAATATGCCCAGAGGCAGAGCCTGGGGGAGGTGCGGCTGGACAAGCTGGGGAGGACCACCTTCCGCCTCACCATCTTCCACCTGCAGCCTTCCGACCAGGGCGAGTTCTACTGCGAGGCCGCTGAGTGGATCCAGGATCCGGATGGGTCATGGTATGCTATGACCCGAAAGCGTTCCGAGGGAGCCGTGGTCAACGTCCAGCCAACTGGTCAGTCTCTCTGAGCCTCTTGTCCTGTCCTTTACCTGGTGGTAAGGCTGTCAGATACTGGGAGGATGTGGAGACTCCTTCTTTGGGCGCCTCTACCAGGACAGCTGGATTTCATGTGAAGTTAAAACTGGTCTCCTGTGCAGCTGGAGGGAGCTGAGGGATGTGCAGGACAGGGATATCCTAAGACCTGAGTCACAGGCAGGTGCTGCACAGACTGAATCCTGCTTAGAGACATGCTTTCTTTGACCTACATGGTGTTTACACTTTTTTGAATTAGAAACTCATTTTAAAAATTGGGAGATTTCTGAGAAACTATTTGTATTTTAAAACTCTGGGCTTTCATTCCCATTAGCCACAGTTGCTGCCCCGTTTAATGGTGTTGCTTTCCTCAGGTGCCCATCTGGGTTCATTTGCAGAAGACATTTGAGATAATGAGACTTCCATCCAAGGTCTAACATTATGAACTAGAGAAGTTTTGTCTTAAATTATTATTTTTTATCTAGTAATAGTCTTTGGTGATATTTTGTAATTTCCAAAATGCTTTATCACATATTACTTCACCATCTCCCAGACGTTCTGTGAGGTGAGTAGGTGGTAGTATTTCTATTTTGCAGGTGAGGATGCTGAATGTAGTATTTCTATTTTGCAGGTGAGGATGCTGAATGCAGATTACTTTATGTGGGGGCTCAGGAGGAGTCATAGGGCATGTTGATAAGACCAGTCTGAGAGTGCCAGTTTCCACTCCAGATGTTTTCTTAAGGCCTTGAAGGGGTCCTGAGGAGGTTGCATGATGTCTTTAGAGCTAAGGCAAAATGATGGTGGCACAGCCAGCTGAAACCCTAGGGCCCTGGCTCCTCTTGGTGTCTCCTGTGGTCCCAGACTCTATTCCCGGGGCTCCTGAGCCCACCAAGCTCCAGGCCAAAGCTGATGGCTGTTGCTGGCTGCCTCTGCTGGGCTGAGGGCAGGTTCTCACATGGGCCCTCAGTTCCCCCAGCTTTGGTGGAGCGTGGCTGTTGTGCCATCACTAAGTTGCGATGAGTGGCTTGAAAGCCTTTCCTTGTGTGGATGCTCACTTCTGGTGAGGACTGTGGTGGTTCTGGTGAGTGAGTGGAGGTGTGGCTTTTGGGAAATGAGCTGGGGAGTCCCAGTACAGGTGGGGTCCCTCTTCAGGACCTGTCTCTTGGACTCCCTGTCCCATTTGCTGCAGTCAGTTGTCTGGGTCTTTGCATACTTTCTCTGCCATTCTACAGTAATGCTTCAGACTCAGCTAACAGTACACATTTTGGGGCTTCATCCCAGAAGTCTTCATTTGGAGGCTCCTGGGATGGGACCTGGGAAGCTGGTTTTCCGGCACGCTTCCCAGGTAATTCTGCTATCTACATTTTTTTCAAGCAAAGCTTCTAGGGCAGAAGCAATTCTCTGGACATCATTTTAATAAGTCATCTAATGTATGTGAGATCTTTTACCATAGGGGTTGGGTTCCCGGATGGGGAGCACTTTATCTGCTCTGTAGGACATTTAGCAGCTTGTGGATCTTTCAGTATTAAAAAATCTATCCAAGGGGCTTTATATTTATCCTTTTCCTTCCTGGATAGTTTTAAGATCAGCTTCAAAAGTTTGGGCCAAATTTTGAGTCTTAATGCTTTTAAATTAGGTTGCATCAATTAATCTTCTTTATTTTAATCTTACCAATTTGGAATTAGAACTTTTTGAATTTACCCTGAAAATGTATCTAGACTAAGCCAGCAAAGGGAAAACTAAGTGGAAAAAAAGTTGATGACTTCACTCTGCATTCCTGTGCTGCTTAGGTTCAGCAGTTGCATCTCCAACTCTACCCTTCTCTTAGTTTATTTCAGTAAACATGTAGTTAGTCTCCACAGCATTGAAGGTGTGGTGGTGATAGGCATTAGGGGCTTCCAAGATGACTAGCACTGGTCCTTGCACTTAGGCAGACCTGAGAACCAATGACCAAGTAGAGTGTGCTAAGTGCATTGATAGCATTTGTATAGGAAGTGTTCTTGCAACCTTAAGTTTTCTCTGAATGGGATGGTTGATAAGACAAATCCAGGAACACCAATAAGTTTCTTGACTTGAACTGAGTCTGGAAGCTGAAGGAGTCAGCAGGAGGAGAAGCATAAAAGTACAAAAGTGTTTGATATGTTTGGCAAGCAGAAAGAAGTCAAGCATGGCTAGTTCTGGATGTTGAGTTCTGGATGTGTGTGATGAGAAGAAAGGCAGCTGGAAGCCCCAGATGCTGTAGTGTAGAGCTGGGGCTTGACTCTGTGGGCCAAGAGTTTTCAAGCTGTTCTTGGAACCCTGGGAGCCCCTTAAAGGTGCCTAGGAGGTTAGACATGGGGGTGCGTGGGTGTTCATGTGCGTGTGTGCACGCCCAGGAGTTCAGGGAGAAGGCATGCGAGGGCCTGGGTGGTCCCCCACTTGCTTCAACTGAATGTTTTCTATGTTGGGTGGCAAAAGATTTTATATGACTAAAAAGTCCCCTTCCTTTGTCCTCTTCTTAATAGTTTGAAAACCTCTGCTACAGACGGTTGGAGAAGAGGTAGAGATTTTTAAGCAGGGAGTAACACAATCAGATCAGGGTTTCAGAAAGAAAAACCCATGGAGGCCACCTGGAGGTTGATTAAATCCATTTGGTCTGAAGTCAAGAGACCAGGTAGAAAAGAGCTAATAAGAGCTATGGCTAGGTCAGTGGGTGCCAGAGGCGAACGAATAAAGAGCACAGTGGAAGGAGGGGTCCAACTGTCTAGAAGCTCGGGGGCTGGGGCTGGGGCTGCGGGGGTTCCTTGAACTGTGGAAGGGAAGGAACAATAATGAGGACATGCAGGACCTTTGCATTTGTGGCAGCATTGGCTGTCTTTTGTGTTTGTAAATTCTAATGAAAGAGCCCATCCATCAGGTAGACTCTGATAGAGATGCTCAGTATGCGAAACACCCAGCGAGTCCTCAGACATAGGGGTCTGGGGCTCAGAGACTGAGCCTGAGAGTGGTCAGGGCCCCGGAAGAACCCATGGCGTAAAAATGGGACAGGGCCTGGGAGAACAGTAGCAGTAAGAAGTGACCAGAGGGCTGGGCGCGGTGGCTCAAGCCTGTAATCCCAGCACTTTGGGAGGCCAAGATAGGCGGATCACGAGGTCAGGAGATCGAGACCATCCTGGCGAACACAGTGAAACCCCGTCTCTACTAAAAAATACAAAAAACTAGCCAGGCGAGGTGGCGGGCGCCTGTAGTCCCAGCTACTCGGGAGGCTGAGGCAGGAGAATGGCGTAAACCCGGGAGGTGGAGCTTGTAGTGAGCCGAGATCCGGCTACTGCACTCCAGCCTGGGCGACAGAGCGAGACTCCGTCTCAAAAAAAAAAAAAAAAAAAAAAAAGAAGTGACCAGAGAAGCAGGTGAGAGACAGTGTGGAACAGAGTGGGCAGGCCAGCAAGAAGAGGAGCAGGAGGGAAGGTATCATAGAGCAGGCTCAGAGGCCTCAACCCACTTGAGGAAAGCCTTTGGTTGGGATGCGGGTAGGGGTAGGGTGGATCATTCGTGACATTTGCTAAGTCAGTGAAGCCTAATTTCAGTGAGTTGAAGTGGAAGGGGTATTGGAAAAAGCACAGGTCAGTTTCTAGAGATGTAATTGACTGGGCATAATCAAGGGCAGAAACGGGGGTGATGTGCTGTAAATCTTGTGTCTTCAACCTGGGAACATGAAGATGTCACCACAGCATGGGGGGATTCCCCTGAGATGAGAAGAGTCTTTGGCCGCCGAAAGAAGAAAGCCAGAGTTACAGCCAGGCTAACGTGGAGCAGTGGAAAGGTCTGAGGTCTAGGGTACCCCTTGCATAGCTCCAGTGGTGTTTATGTGGAACGAGTGCTTTTCTGTCATTGATGTCGGGTTATAAATAATTGGGTTGACCTGAGAGATAATATCCAGCAGATAACACGGGCACTGTCACATATGGGTGTGTTCATCTAGGCAGATGGTGGCAGAGAGAAATGTACTTCCTTCAATCCATGCCTCTTAAGACTTGTCTCTTGGGAGCTGGAAGCTGTAACAGCAGCTACTTCATTGGAGGGGAGGCCCTGGAGTTGATGAGGTGGTATTCCCTGTCAGGAAGTTTGGCTGCTAGAGGAAGTGGTTAGGTCACTGGAAAAAAGGGGTGTTTGCAGCAGGACACCAGCCTATGTAGGAGGGGAGGGGCTGGAGAGCCTGAGGAGTGGGAGGGGTAAAACTGAGCTGGGGCTGGAAAAGAGGAATGTGGATGCCGCTCATGTGTGATTCTTAAGTTTTCTTGGGAAACAGAATCCTCATCTGCTTGAAGAGCGCCTAGGACGAGATGAATGGGCAAGATCTTGAAGACAGTGGGAAAGGCTAGAAATACCAGTCTAGGGAAGGCAGGCAAGGTCGGAGCTAATGACTCCACATGGAATTCAAACATCTGTGCCATGGGATTTTGCCCCCTCAGTGTTCTTTTTAGAGGAACAGAGCTAGAACTGGGCGGTGGTCACAGTTCCAGTCTCTAACCCTTAACTCCGTTTTCTTCCCCCGACTTCTGCCCTGGGTGCCTATGAGATACGATAGCTATCTCATGAGATTAATAGCCACTGTACACTGGTACACAGGTTGTGGTGATGCTGTTAGTGTTGATGAGCCCCTCTTTGGTCACCCCCTCGTGCCTGGTTAAACACCCAGCTCAACAAAAATTAGCCGGATGTGGTGGCTACTCGGGAGGCTGAGGTGGGAGGATGGCTGGAGCCTGGGAAGTCGAGGCTGCAGTGAACCATGATCATGCCACTACACTCCAGCCTGGGCAACAGAGCGAGACCCTGTCACAATAAATAAGTAAATAAATAAACATTTAAAAATTAATAAATAAAAATGTAAAAAACACCTAGCTCTTTGGAGGTTTCTTGGGTTTAGTAATCATTTCACCGGCTGCCTGGCTTTCAGCGTAAGTAGGTACTTTCCCACTAAAGTACCTACTAAGTACTTACTAAGTGGGAAAGTACCTACTAAGGTTTAACGAGACGTGAGTACTTAGTAGGTACTTTCCCACTAAAGTAGGTACTTTCCTACTAAAGTAAAAGTACTTAGTAGGTACTTCGGTGGGAAAGTACCTACTACCACTGAACTCTGCCTAAAGATTTGGTCTGACAGGTGGTAAACTAGTGAACAGACATTTGTTTTCATTTTTTTCTGTGTAATTCTGTTAGGTTTTGTCATACTTACATCTTATTTCTAGTATTCACATGGCGGGGGCTAGAGAGGGAATTTTAATAGAGTCATTCTTGAGCATTTGTTAGGATTGGGCCAGCACCTGGGCCACTCTGTAGTTTTCTCCCACAGACCTCAATGGGGTAAGTCTTACGATATCTGCTGAAAATGTTTATAATGCTGTTGCTTACATAGAGTTCTGGGTGCATATATCAAGGCGATACCTTTGTAATCTACCATTCGAGTGATATTAGTAGCTTCTCACTGACCTGGGGGTCTCATCTAAGACATCTAAAGCTTCTGACCGAGCCCCATTGGTCTTAACTGGGGTAACAGTTTGCTTAGACCCTCTGGGCTGAACTAGTTTTGAAATCTCTGTGATATTCAGAGGTTTCTCTAGGCCTCAGAGAACCTGGGTCTGAGTTATTTTTCTCACAAGCTAAGCACTGTGGTCCTCCCCGCGGTTAGTATTGTAAAGAAGAGGAAGGGTAGTGGGAATGTGCTGATGTGGTTTACTTGGCTGGGGCCCTCATTCACCCAGGATATGTCTCTTTTCTTACTTGTTCTCTCAGACAAAGAATTCACTGTTCGGCTGGAAACAGAGAAGCGGCTGCACACAGTGGGAGAGCCAGTGGAGTTCAGATGCATCCTGGAGGCTCAGAATGTCCCTGACCGTTACTTTGCTGTCTCCTGGGCCTTTAACAGCTCACTCATCGCCACCATGGGCCCTAATGCTGTGCCTGTCCTCAACAGTGAATTTGCTCACCGGGAAGCCAGGGGACAGCTTAAAGTGGCCAAAGAGAGCGACAGTGTCTTTGTGCTGAAGATCTACCACCTCCGCCAGGAAGATAGCGGGAAATACAACTGCCGGGTGACTGAGCGAGAGAAAACCGTGACCGGGGAATTCATTGACAAGGAGAGCAAGCGTCCCAAGAACATCCCCATCATAGTCCTCCCCCTTAGTAAGTAGAGAGATGTGCTGCGTTCATCTCCTTTGGCTCAGCATGATTTAGGAGAGGTAGGGGAAAGAGAATAGCGTGGTGAGGGTGAGGTGAGGGCAGGTGGAAGGAACCCTTGAGGTAATGCAGAGCTGGGGGAAAACCGTTGGGCCTCTGTTCCCTGTGTAGCCCACCTGCCTACAGTTAGCAGGCTCCCCATAGCAGAGGATCAGGATCAGGGGTGTGTTGGCAGGCCAGGGCTGGGCATAGGCCTATCCGAGTGCTAGCAGCCCTGTGCATACACAAGCAGTGCCAGCTCAGCTTGGAGGGAAACCAGGAATCCCAGAAAACTGTTTGCTCCTGTGTGGGAATCAAGTCCCAGAAGAAGTAGGTAGATGCCTGCCTTGAAATCTCACTTAAGGAGAATTGATCTTTTATGGGAGGATTTTAAATCATAAAGTATATTATTAAGCATTTGCCATCTGGGTTTTTCAGGTATAAAGGCTGGCATTTCCCTAAATGGCTCTTCCCTGTTGAAATTGCATTTCTAAAAGTCAGTGGGTGGGACCTCTCACATCTTCCTGGAGCATAGCCTTTTAAGCTTAGCTGATTTCTGAGGCTGCCTCAGTGGGCTCCCAGCTTCCATGTAGACTGGCCTTGTGTGGGTGGGTAGTGGCCATTGCTAGGGATTCCAGAAACTACTCTTGTTTGCTTGTGTTGTATTTAAACATTCATATTATGAAGATATTCTTATTAATCTCATTCTCCCATAGTTCTGTTTTTAGTAAAAAGAATAAAAACTTATAATGCTCTGATTTTAAACAAATGGTAAAGTTTTAAGACTAACCTTTAACCTTTTCTCAGCTGCTCAAACTATTCTTTCTCTGAGCCTTGTAATAATTTCCTTTACATTTTTGTTTATATGTTTTAATATTGAAAATATTTCTCTTCAAGTGTAAAGTAAAAAGTAGCCACAGGGGTCATCTTGTCCTCTTGCCACTCTTTTCTTCTTTTCTCATCAACTGGATTGTTTTCTTTTATGCTTATTATTATTTTGTTAAAAACCATACACATACATGTCTAATTATCTTGAAATTCTTTTGTTTCTTAGCCTTTCCCCCCACCGCAATGCCTAGCATGGTGCTTTGCATAGAGTAGGTGCTTGCTGAATACTGTACAATTGAAATTATTGAATTGAATGCCCACTGTCTTTACTATTTTCCTGTCAGTCTGTGCTTGCCTTAACCACGGACTCTCTACTTTTAAATCTGCAACTAATTCCTCATTGTTCTAAGGATCAAGTGAAGGGCAGCCACACTGTTTACTTCCTATATTTTTTGTACTAAGATTTCCCCCAACCCCTTCTAAGAACTTGTTTGATGATCTGTGGCCTGCTATATTGCTTTTCCAGCAGATAACTGGGTAGTTAAAGTCCCCCAGCACCACCAGATCCTGTCCCAAGGCCACTTGGGTAAGTCTACCGAAGAACAACAACAATCACATCGGTAATGGTGATAATGCCTTGGATTTTAATGGCGCTTTTCCTCCAAAGAGACCAAAGTGCTTCTGCATATATCATCTCCTTCTCCGCTCCCACCTCTTAAATCCTTGTAGAGGCCAATATGATATCCACCTAATGAATGAAGAAATCAGAGCACCACACAGGAAGTGACAGAGCTGATTGTTCAATTAGTGGTTGAGCTTGCATTGCATTAGGAAATATTTGCTTCTAACTCCAAACCCACCGCCCTGCGCTTAGCCTGTGCTACACCATCAACCTCCTGATTTGAAATTTCATTTGTGAACGTGTACTCAGTTTTTCATTAGTTCTGTCCTAGTTTTCACTTAATCCAGAGAGTTTAAAATTGTCGGCTGCCTTGTCTCAGGCCTGGAAATCCTCGTAAATAGTGTTAGTGGGCAGTGAGGCACTAGGTCTGTAGTTGCCTTTGCCTCAGCTGCCATAATAAAATAGCATTTCTTCTTATAGCCCCACATGCTAACTATGTGGGTTTTCCAGGCTTACTCAAGCAACAGAGCACCACCAAACAGTAGCCCTTACAATAAATGAACCAGGACTTGCATAAGCATCCATTGGGATGACAGTAGCGGATGGGAGTGAGGTCCTGCAAGCCATTCTTCTGCTTAAGACAAGTGAAAGGATTTTCTTCCTTGATGCTGAAGTTGCCCTTTTAATCCTTTATTTTGAATTGATAACAGTGGGGATGAGTCTTTAATCTAAAGAGGAATATTGTTGTTATTGATGATGAGGAAAAATAATTACCTCATCTAATCCTCTCAATGTCATGCCCTAAGAAGTAGGCACTATTAGTATCTCCATTTTGCACATTGGAAATTAGAGCTTTGGTAGGTTAAGGAAGAACCACAGGATTACAGAGTTAGGAAGTTTCCAAATCCATCCTCTTAACCATTAGTGCTATACATGGTGACCGTTCAGGAGCCTGATCATCTCCGTGCCGTGAATCGTTCTGGTATGACTCCTGGGGGAGGTTGCCCTCCTGGGAAAATCGCTATTCCCTGCCCTATCCACACCTTTTATTTTTCACATAAAACAAGCAAATCCAGAATGGGTAGCAGGCATCCTTGATATAATAAGAGCTACATGCTGAGTCTCTGTGCTCGTCTTTGTTTCGGCCTGTTGGGGAAATAAAGGAGAGAAAAGCTTTGATTCAAATGCATTGTTATGTGTATGTGTGTGTTTTCTCTTGGTAATTGGGTGTGCCTCTTAAAATCTGGGATTTGATTTAATTAATTGGTTTAAAATTATTGCATGTATTTCATGTGGGTGGTACCCAAAATTGGAGCCAAATTAGTTACTTTGTGTTCTTTAATACTTACGGGCCTTCTGAACTCCATATAGATAATTATACAAAATACTATATGCATAATTAAAACAATTAGGCTCTCTGTGATGGTTATAAAAACAAAGAGTTATGTGGAATAGTAAAATTAATCATGATCATGATGACCAGTTTTTGAAAACCTACTGTGTGTTAGGTGAATCTACGTGTCATCTCATTTACTTTGTAATATTTAAAGAATTCCGCAATTAAAGGTAGCTCTCTGTCTTACAGAAGAAGAGGCTGAGGCATGTCGAGTGTAGATAATTCGATCGAGTGAATTCAGATAGTTAAGTGAGCAGCAGAGGCTAGATGAGACAGGGAAGGGAGTGGAATCCTTATCCCAAACTTTTGATTTGCAGAATGTTTCTAGACAGAGAGCAAAGGAGCCCCAGGGTTGACTAGACAGGCGGGAGAGTGGTGGATGACGAGCTGCTGGCTTTGTTTTATTCCTGTGTGTTAATGAAAGAATGAAAGCCCGCTCCTCACGCACTCTGCAAAACTCGACCATCTGTGCTCCCTTATTACCCACACTTAAGCCCACGTTATCGTCCAAATACTTCCTATCGGGTTTTTTTTTTCTATTTACTAAATCTTCCTGAAGGACTCAAATGGCACATTATGAATGTTCAGCTTTTATTTGACTGCTGGAGTACCGAATGGTAGGAAGAGTGAAGTGAAGTAGGATTTTGGAGTTACTCGTCTTGCTGAAAATTCAACTTGAAAAACCCGGAACTCCAGCTGAATAGATTACCCGATAAATTGTTTTATGCCCTAAACATCATGCCACTATGTTGTATTTCTTAGGTTCTTATTCAGTCTCAGGTCTTAGAACCCTGTTATCCCAGTCCTCTGCACACAGCAAAGAACATCCTAGATGATCAGATCTAAAATCCCAGGGAGTGACGCCCAGAGCCAGCCAGGGCTTGCAGCAGCTAGTGTCAGAGTGTTTTTGACCCTCTGAGGCTCACCGTACCTGAATATGATTCCATTTGCACCCCTCCTCCTGTTTCCTCTGTGGGGAGGGCGCCGTGGAGACCATAAAGCCTCCAGTGTGTTTCTCTCTCCCTCTTCCTAGAGAGCAGCATCTCCGTGGAGGTGGCCAGCAATGCCAGCGTCATCCTTGAGGGCGAGGACCTGCACTTCTCCTGCAGCGTCCGCACGGCAGGCAGGCCGCAGGGTCGCTTCTCTGTCATCTGGCAGCTTGTGGACAGGCAGAACCGCCGCAGCAATATCATGTGGCTAGACCGGGATGGCACCGTGCAGCCAGGCTCGTCCTACTGGGAGCGCAGCAGCTTTGGGGGCATCCAGATGGAGCAGGTGCAGCCCAACTCGTTCAGCCTGGGCATCTTCAACAGCAGGAAGGAGGACGAGGGCCAGTATGAATGCCACGTGACTGAATGGGTGCGGGCGGTGGATGGCGAGTGGCAGATTGTTGGGGAGCGCCGGGCCAGCACTCCCATCTCCATCACAGCTCTTGGTGAGTGAGCAGTGGGACTGGCGGTGGGTCTGGCATGGAGACTGCTTTAGTGTCAAACACCTTATCCTGACTTTTGTCAGAGTTCTAGCAGGAAACTGTGGCCAGTCTTTCACGTATAGAGTTTAAAGTACTTTCCTTTAGGTCTATTTTGTTTCTTATAAGAGTTTAATTAATTAAGGTGGTGCTAGCAGGGTCTAAGGGACCCACAGTGGATGATGGGCTCCTGAGGGATAGCAATAGCTGGAAGCCAGACTCCTAGTCTGGCTGGGAGGGAGTGATGTTATCAGAAGTCTATCCAGGTTAGGGAACCCACCCAATCAAAGTGGTGGCCCCGGATGGAGGAACGTGGCTACTGTCATCCTGGCCTTAAAGAGAGCAGAGTGACTGAACACTGTGTGGCCTGTCTTTCCTGCCCTGCTGCCCAGGGGCCAGCCTTCCTGAAAGTGAGCAGAGAAGGGTACAAAATCACCTGTTGGCATTTATTTAGCATTTACTATGTTCCTGGCTGATCCTTAACACTTAAACTTAGTTGTCCCATTGAATCCCCACCTAGCCAAGTGACAGACACTTTCATTTTATGGAGGAAACTGAGACCAAGACACCTTAAATACTTTGCCTAAGGCTACAAGTTTCTACCACTCAATGGGGTCCATACCTAACAAAGCTATTCCCTCATTAGCATGGAATGAAAAGATACCTTGAGATGTGCTAAAACCAAAGAAGATTAGATTTGCTTCTCATAGGGTAAAGAGGCTTCTATCAACATTTACCTGCCTGGATAGAATCAGTATATTGAATTTTAAATGACCAGTCTGTGACTTTGCTGGGAAAGAAACTTGTTATGTGACATCGGTTGTCCTCAGCAACTTTATGTCCCACTCCCTGGGACTGTGTCACCGCTTTCCTTGCAGGTAGGGATGGTGGTGCTTTTGGATACTCCCAGTAAAGATGGCAGCCCCAAGTGGTTTTTGTCCTTAACAGAGTCCTCCATTTTCTTACCTCTCTGAGATTAGAATTACATTTATTTTCTAAAGCTTAATCCTAAAGATTGACCTGCTTTTTGCAGTAATTATACAGCTCAGATTTCTGTCTTAGAAACTTCTTCCAGTGATTGCATTTCCGGATCAGCTCAGTTCCTGTGTCCATACTCAGCACTGTGTGGACCCAGTGAGGTGGAACTTGGGGGGCAACTTTTGGATGTCCAGTACTGGTAGTTTTTTTTTTTTCTTTTTAACCATCCTGGAAGGTTAGGAATGTCTGATGAGTGATTAGAGTTAGTGAGAATTGTCTCTCTAGAAGTAATTTGTGGTATCAGGTTATCCCCTGAGTGTTTTCTTACTCACCATATGTCTGGTGGTTCTTACAGCCAGGGGCACTGAGAGGCTCTGCCCTAGGATCTGGAGGCCAGCACTGTTCACCTGATCTCTACCACTGAGATACCTCTGGCTAGAGCCATAATCAGGTGGCCCAAAGGACTGAACAAGGAAGAATGGGAGGGCACTCTGGGCTAATTAAGGTTGTCTTTTCAGTCTAAAGTTAACAATGACACACATCAGTATAATTAGATGCGGGTCCCAAATGTACAATGGGCCATTATGACTGTTCAGTTAGAGCAGCTTGGGTGCTCTGTGGCCATGGCATGTGCCCGTGTCAGGACTAGACAGAGTCATTTACTTGGAGAAGCACTATCCCCTTCAGGTGTGAGGGCAGGAGCACCTGCTGTGGGTCCTGTCCCTGAGGTTCTGTCCTACACCACTCTCATGCAACACCTACTACACACAGGTGCACAGTGACCATCACAGGTGCTTCATGTTTAAGGATGGGCGTCTGTGTCGTAAAGTTTTTTAAAGAGTATATAGAGATAGCTTATGAAATCCAAATTGAAGGTCCAGAGTTTTCAGCAATTGTACCTATTTGCCAACTTAACCTCACCATAGAAAGCCAAAAGATTCATCCTGTGGCCAGTCTTTCACATACAGAGTTTAAAGTACTTTTTAAAAATTTCTGTTTTATTTTTTAACAATATACTTGACAAAATATATCTCATGTGCCAGGTACTATTTGAAATATTTTACAAACACTGATTTATTTAATCTTCACAGGGACTCATTTTACAGATTGGAAAACAGAGGCAGAGAGAAGTTACTTGTTTAATGGAAGTTATCAAAGTCTTGGCTGCTGGCTCCAGAGTCTAGGCCTTTAACCCCTGTGTTATGCTTTCCGTGGGTAGAGCAACCTGAAAAGGCCCCTGGAATCAGTTACACGTGGTTGGAGACTGACTATGTCGTTGACTTACTAAATGCTTGATATTGGGCAATTTAACCTCTCTCTGCATCAGTTTCTACATCTGCAGGAAGAGATGATGAGCCTGCCTGTTCCACAGGGTTGTTTTGGGGATTCAGTGAAGCATGATGAGAGCAAAGCAGCTGGCACCATGCTCGCACCTAGATAGTGCTCAATACATACTGGCTACTGTTAGCTTTATGATTGTGATCAATATATGAGTATTAAGCGGTATTTCCAGTCTGAAGGAACTCTGAGGTACTCATATTGAGGAGTCAGTGTTAGGGCTTAGCAGTGCTGCCCATTCAATAAGGAATATTGAGAGACTCACAGCGGCTGAGACTGCAGAACCCTGCATTTAGGACAATTGTCCCACCCCACTGGAGGTCCCCACCTGCTTTGTTCTTGGATTTCATGAGGGACGCGGGAGAGGGACTGGAGGCCAGTTCCATCTGCTTCCCTTCTCAGCACCAGTGCGCTCGGGGACCAGGAAAAGAGGTGTTGGGGCTGTGTGGTTGTGTTTACCTCCTATGCAATGGAGGAAATTGGCTTTGGGGTTTTCTTTTCCTGTCTTCTCATGGAATCTCAAGACTTCTGGGAGCGACCCTGCCTACATGCAGTCAGTCCCCGAGAGGACTGTGGTGTCTAATTCCAGGGGAGGAGCAAATGCACAAGGATCTCATTGGGAAGGGTTAGGCTAGTGCTGCTCAGGGGGAATTGTGGTGGGCCTCTCTGTGGAGTCTTGGAAACTCTTGGACTGGGCCTCAGCAGGATACTAAAAGCAACACTAGCCTGAGAGCTCAAAAGGGGCCCTGAGAGCCTCTGCTCCACTTTGCTTGCTTTGCCAGCTGCCCCATTGCTGATGTCACACTGCCCTGAGAAAGCCACGGACCTCCTCTGGTTGAATCTCTCTGCTCTCTCTCCAGAAATGGGCTTTGCAGTCACAGCCATCTCCCGGACACCGGGAGTGACGTACAGCGACTCCTTTGACTTGCAGTGTATCATCAAACCCCACTACCCTGCCCGGGTTCCCGTGTCGGTGACGTGGAGGTTCCAGCCGGTGGGCACGGTGGAGTTCCATGACTTGGTGACCTTCACCCGGGACGGAGGGGTCCAGTGGGGGGACAGGTCCTCCAGCTTCCGAACCCGAACTGCCATCGAGAAGGCTGAGTCCAGCAACAACGTCCGCCTAAGCATCAGCCGAGCCAGTGACACGGAAGCGGGCAAGTACCAGTGTGTGGCGGAGCTGTGGCGGAAGAACTACAACAACACCTGGACACGGCTGGCGGAGAGGACCTCCAACCTGCTGGAGATCAGGGTGCTGCAGCCAGGTGAGCGCTGCGGACCTGGGGGCTGTGTGCCCATGCTGCCCGAGCAGATGTGAGGGGAAAGGAAAGGTGTGCATGGAGCCCTTAGCATCACTTCCCCCTTTCCCAGCTCTTCATTGAGAGACACTGCAAATCAATAGGAAGTTTTAAGAATCATGCAGTGGACGCTTGTATTCCCTTTCCTTGATAGCCAGTTGTCTGACAGCGTTTGTTTTCTTCCTGTGTGTGTGTGTATGTTGTTGTTTTTGAGCCATTGGAGGGAAAGCTGTGCACATTGGGATACTTCCCCCGAGTACTTCAACATGTAACTCCTAAGAACCTACCCACCCACTGCACCATTATCACACGCTTGGGGTTTTACGTTAGTGTACTGCTATCACCTACATTTCCCCAGTTGTCCCAATCATGCCTTTTAGAGTTACTTTCCCTTTCAAATCAGGATCCAATCAGGGATCACACATCACATTTGTTATCCTGTCTCTTTAGACTCCTTTAATCTAGAATAGTTCCCAAACCTGTGTGTGTGTGTGTGTGTGTGAAGACATGCACATTTGTGAAATGCACAGGCCAATTGCTTTAAAGAAAGCCCTTTTCTTAACCTCATCTCCTGAAATCCTCATACAATGATGTGGAAGTGGTATCATTATCTCCTGTTCACAGGCAAGGAAATTCTGAGTAAAGAGGGAGGGTAATGGGCACCTGTTGAGCATCTGCTTTGCGCTAGGCACTGAAGGTCAATTACTTTATTAGAATTGCACAACCACCCCAGGAAAGATTTAAGTGACTAGCCTAAGGTCATGTACCCAGTGAATGGCGGAGCCAGGATTTAAACCCCGGTTGAGTTTCTCCCACAATGTTGCCTGCACCCAGGCTCCGTCCAGTTGTATGGGCCCTGAATTTGAGCTCCTTTCTCTAAGGAGGCTGAGTCTGTCTGAAAGCAGATCATAAGGATGCATCAATTTGGGGAGCATTAGTCAGTGGGGATTTCTGCAAACACTCTCACCTTCATCAGGCTCTTCTGCTGACATGTGGGAGGAGTTAAGTACATGTAGCTCTTATTTATGGTTTTCCTCTGTCTGTCCTTGTCTCCTGCCAGGTTAGAAGCTGGTGGAGGGTGGAGCCCGGGCGGTAGGCTCCTGTGTTCCTTCCCTTGCCCAGCCCATGCCTCGGCTAGAACAGGCACCTGTGCAGGCAAGGGTGAGGGTTTGACTTTGCAAAGATGGCTGGAACGCCTTGCCAAAAGGATTTTTCTGCCCACTGACAGCCACGGTTAGTGCCAGACCTGGTCTGCTAGACTACTTTAGGTAGCCAAGTGTTGTTTTCAGCAATGTGAGGTTAAATAATGGTAACCTTTGGGTTTCTCCTTCACCTCTTCTAACCCCATAGCAGAGTTCTGTTCTGTACCAGATTTTGGAATAAGTGAGTGGTATAAATGATGAGACTGTTCCCTTGGCCAGTGAGAGCCTAAACTTGGGGACGCTCGGGGAAGAGTCTGTTTTGCTTAAGTGGATTTTCAGGTTAATGGAAGGTTAAGCAGAGACGCCATTTTATGTGAACCCTTGTTGTGGAAAATGTCGAGGTACCCACTTGCCTGCATTATTGAGTGGTACATTAGGATTGTAATTGCACCTTTTTTTTGGTCTCCTCTGGCTCTTAAGGTCAGTTTTCTGAGCAGTAGTGCCTGTCACATGGTTCTGCAGCTGTAGAAGGTAGAGGAGATGCTGACCCCAAGACCTTGTCTGACATTGCCTTTTTGAATACATCCCTAGTATTTGCCTGTTTCTGGTACTACTTGGAATCTAAGACTGGAGTGCCTAAGGGAAGAATCCAGAATTAATTCATTGAAGGTTCTAATTATTTAATTTATGGTGTTACTAAAGGCACACAGGAAAAAATATGTATGAAGTACCTCTTGGATGCCAGGTTTGTGCCTAGTGCTTTACTCATGTTTTCTTTTTAAATTTATCCCACAACCTAATAACATAGGTGTTTGTATCTCTATTTTGCTAATGAGGAAACCAAGACTTAAAGTGGTTGAGAATCTTGATGGAGGCAAGCCAGCTGGTTAAGTGGCAAATCTGAGATTTGAACTGAGATTGGAGCCCAGGTCTCTCTGACTTCTGTAGAGCAAACGTTTTCCTTTATACCATAATTGCCTCCCAGGTAGATAAAGTAGCTGGAGGGTTGGGAGACCCCGGATCTGCTCTGAGGACGTCTTTTGGGTGTCTTGAGTTGGTTTCTGTTGAGTTTTCACTGTAAAGTGAGAATGAACAGTGGTTGGCAGAGGGGACTTACGGGTATCACTGTACTTGGGCTGTTATGAGGCCTCTACTTAAAGGTGCACAGTAATATACTTTTATGGCCCTTTGGAGGCTAGGAAGAGCAAAGGTGGGTGCTTGAGGCCATGCAGGACTCCCAGAGGGTGGCTGAGGCACCAGGAGAGTGCATCCCCTTAAGTATTACTGTCTCTCCTCTATTAAATATTTATGTGTTTAGCACTTAATATTTTCCAGAGAGCTTCATATGAGTTTTTACTCTTTTTCCTATATACTTGGGTGCTGGCGCATTCATTCTGGGGAAATAGAAGTGGAAAAATACATGAGAGCTGACTGTGTGCTGGGGACTATTGGACGCTTGGTGTATATTATCTCACTTAATCTTCACTGCAACCCTGGGAGGAACATATTGCTTTCCCATTTTACAAATGAAGTAACAGAGGCTCTGAGAGGTTCTCACTTGCTCAAATTAAACACCTAGTGAGTAGCGGTGAAGTTGGGATTTGAATCCAGGTGTGCCTTGTTAAAAAGTAATTGAGGTAGGGAGACTTTGACCTTTTTAAAGGCTGTGTAATCAGAGATTACTCTTTCTGCATTCAGTTAATGGTGTCCTTCTCAGAAGAATTTTCTCCTTGTAGATTGATGATGTGGAGGAGTTATGGCACTAGTGTTACTAGTAGTAACAACAGTAGCAGCTAATATTCACTGAGCATTTCTTGTAAACCACTGTGAATGCTTTACACATAATAACTTAGTTCCTCCTTCCTTAATCCATGCAGTGCTGTGAGGGGGACCGTTTTACCCAACTTCACGGATGAGGACACTGACACAGAAGTTACATAAATTGCCCAGTGTGCCATAGTAAGTGGCAGAGCCAGGATTCAAGTCCAGACAGGCAGTCTGGCTCCAGAGTCCAAGTTCCTAATTTTATGTTATAAAATATGTTCTAGACATGTGTTTTTCTTCTCAAGAATCCTCTTTGATACTGTATACTTGTATTTAATGTTTCCTCTCTCTGGTTAACCACCCCTGATTTCCTAATCCCCTTTAGCAAATCCTTAAATTTGTTTTTTTAGAAGTTGGGGTCATAAGACACTTGTGGAGGTTCCTCAAGACAGTTTGCTGATTGTGTAAAAGTTTACCTTGTGCCTCTTTTATCTCCTGATTCTTCCAGCTTCTGCCACAAGGTGGCTCTAAGACTTGGGGATACCAGAGCTCAGAACCAGCGCTGTCCTCCCTTCCTTTGCTCTCCCTGCATACCTTGCCCCTCAAAACTTAGATTCTTAGCCCTGCTCTGGTGTCTTCCATAGAAATGTCTCCTGCTACCCCTGTTTTAAAGAATATTGTGTTGAATATTCTTATTCCGTCGGAATGAAATAGGAATCCAGGGACTGTTGACTCACGCTGGTCCATTTACCATCAGCCTTCCACTGCTGTGAGATCATTTATCGCAGCAATCTACTTTGTGGTCTGTGCCCCAGACTCGTCCCTGCTGGAGCCACCTGCTAATCCTGCCCCCGTATCAGTATTCATCAGAATCTCTGGTTGGATGGCACAGTTGACTTGTTGTAGATGTGTTATTTGACCATTCCCTGTGCGTGCTTCCTGTTGCAAATGCACATCCCCAACAGAATCTTCAAGGAATGCCATCACTGTCACGTTGCCGTTGATCTAGCTTAGTCTGATCCCCATTGATCACGCAGTGTGACCCCTCCAGGGGCGCTTAGGCAAGACTTTCAGCCAGTTCACATATTTGATTGTTAGCTCTTAATCAGTTCTTTTCTCTTTTAATTGTGAAGCATAATTGCCTTGCTTCCTTCTGATTTTCTTTAGCTCAAAACACCCACCAATTACACATCCCTAAATACAGAAGCAGTAAGGGAAATGTCAGCACTCATTTTCCAAATGTTTACGACAATATCTTGGTTTGGCTATTAAATATTGTACATTAAAATTGACAAAGCCATAAACAAGCTTCCAGGAGGACAGCCTCCGGTAGTGGAAAGCCGACTTGTCAGAGGGTGTATTCTGCTGGGATTTTACTGATGGCCAGTCAGGATGAATATTTAATACCCTCTGGATGTTGCCAAATCGGTTTTCTTCTATTTCTTATTGCTGACCTGGCAGATTGGGATAGCAGAGGGCTTTTCTTTGACTTCCCTGAGTCCAGAGCATGTGAACACTGGCTCTCCTTGTCGCATTCTAGTGGGTGACTGGCTGTCCCATCCCTCAGAGGACTGGCCTCTACCTTCTTTCAGGGGAGTCTGGGGTTCTCCTTCTTCCATCCCAGGTGGCTTCTGCCTGTTGTCTGTGCCAAGATAGAGTGGGCGTGAGTGCAAGAGCCCCTAAGAGGAGTGCCCAGCCCCTCCCCAATGCCTCAGGCCTGTTGTCATGGTAACACCGGGACACTTGTTTTTGGCATCAACAAGCCAGGGTCACTGCCCTGCCTGCAGACAGGTAAGGCAGGGTAGGGCACATCTGGGTTACCTTCATTAGCTATTTCCACCTGCAGACTCTTGCCACTTTCCCCTTGCTCCTCCCTCCCTGTCTCTCTGCATGCATGTTTGAGCACCTACTAAGTGTCAGGTTGCCATGCTGGTGAGGCTGCAGAGATGGGTGTGTCATGTTCCTGTCTTGTGGGCTCTGTGGGAGGCAGCAGGCCTGGGGACAGAGGAGAGCAGAAAAGCATTACAGGTGTGGAGGCAGAGCCAGCACAGGGCAGGGGCAGGGGCCGGAGGTGTGAGGAGGGAGTGGGGTAGGGGTGAGGGCGGTAGGTTGGGAAGGAGGAGTGGAGCATTTCGGGCTCAGAGAAGAGTGTGAATAAAGACAGTCACAGAGGGTGGGAGCACATGCTTATCTTGAGATGACTAAAGCATGGGGTCTGGGAGGGGTTCACCCCTAGACAAGCTGGCAGGGATCAAGAAGTCCATTTTGTACACTGGAGCATGGGGTGAGGGTGGGCATATGTAATAGCTAAAAGCAAGGACAGACCAGATGGCCTGGGTTTGAATTCCAGCTTTACCACTGAGCCAGCTGTGTGACTTTGGGCAAGTGTCTTTATAAAATTGGGAATAATATTTATTTCATAGGATTGGTGAGGACCAAATAGTTAATATTTATAAAGTGCTTAGAATAGTGCTGAGCACATAGGACCAGATGAAAGTTTGCTAAATAAATAAGAATATCCTAAACTCAGAAATAGGACTTTAGCTCATACCCAGATCATGCACTCCATTTTTGTAATATATTCCCTTTACCCAGAAATGAAATTAATATACAATATAACGTTATTAATCATATCATCTTTAAAATTTGCTATACTCTCCTAGTTGTGGGATAAAGAAAGTTTTTTTAAAAAAGTAGTTCATAGTAAAATAATGTGTTTCAATGTGTAAATGCTCAGGACAGCTATGCTAGGGGGCACAGTCACAGTCAACGCTGCCTCTAAATGCACACTGACAGTCACTGTATCAGACTTGGCACCCTGAGCAGGACTGCCATCCCGACAGGGTTTCTGAAGTCCTGAGTAAGTCTTGCTACAATTCTGAACAAAACAAAGGAAAATCTTCTCTTGACTGACCTGGCACATATTTTTTTTTTTTTTTTTTTTGAGACAGAGTCTCGCTCTGTCGCCCAGGCTGGAGTGCAGTGGCCGGATCTCGGCTCACTGCAAGCTCCGCCTCCCAGGTTTACGCCATTCTCCTGCCTCAGCCTCCCGAGTAGCTGGGACTACAGGCGCCCGCCACCTCGCCCGGCTAGTTTTTTGTATTTTTTAGTAGAGACGGGGTTTCACCGTGTTAGCCACGATGGTCTCGATCTCCTGACCTCGTGATCCGCCCGTCTCGGCCTCCCAAAGTGCTGGGATTACAGGCTTGAGCCACCGCGCCCAGCCCCTGGCACATATTAAAACTATGCAAAATAAAAGTATTGTGATGATAGTAAAATGAAAGTAGGTTCTAGACTCAGAGGCATAAGTTTTGCCCATATGAATGTCATTCGAAAGTCACACAGGACACGAGGCAGAGTTTTGTTGCATGGAGTTGTCCCAGATAGTATTTTACATCTTCAATGGCTTTATTCCATTGAATATATACCCCTCCCCAAATCAATATGGCAACCAGAGACCTGCTTGCGATTAGCTGCTTTATTGAGAACTGCTGTCACGGGCTGTGGGGTGGGCAGCCGTGGGCAGTAGCATGCCCCGCTTGCCATTTAGGAAAATCTCCTGACTGTGGTTAGGCTGAGAGGGAGGGATGCAAGCCAATTATAAGAGTCTGAGAAAGAGATCACTGGGGCCCAAATAGGGAATGGTCATGTGGAAGGAGCAGAGAGCCAAGGGGTGTTAAGGACAGAGGGACTCAGGGGTAGTAACAATTTGACTGGCAGGCAGCTGTGCCACTGGCTTCCCAGGCAGCTTACCCTGCATTCTCTCCTTGTCTCTCGTCTGACTTGCTTCCCTCCACTTGAAACATCTCTCCTGCCACAGCCACTGGCCGCCTCTATCTCTGGCATTACTGTCTTCTTTCATAAAGAGCAGCGTCTTCCTCCACACCACTGCACAGAAACCGCTCTCTTCAGACTTACCGGCAGCCACCTCAGCAGCATGGCTGTGGCTTCTCAAACTTGAGTGTGCATCAGAATGGACTGGAGGGCTCATAAGACTGCAGGTTGCTGAGCCTCACCTGCAGTTTTTCTGACTTAGCAGGGGCTGGCAGATTCCCAGGTGATGCTGATCTGCAGATCCATGGCGTGCACCCTGAGGGCCACAGGTGGTCAGGATCAAGTACAAGCTCCAGGCCCCTTGCAGTGTGGCCGAAGCTTACCTTTCTAACCTCATCCACTGCACCTGAGCACGTGCTCCTCCCTGAATAGACTGCGCAGGGTAATTGTCCTCTTTCCTCACTTGTGCTCTCTCTCTGGTGTGCCCTTTCACTCTCCTTCTCTGCTTGTTTCACAGGGCCTAGCTCAGAGACCACATACCTTTCGAAATGTTCTCTCTTCTGTCAAAATCAGAATTGCCTCTCCTTTGAAAAAAGTAACCACATTTATTCAACCATTCATTGATTAGTTTAACAATGATTGGGTCAGAGTCCCTGCCCTGAATATGCTTAGAATTTTGTAAGAGAAGACTGTTGAAAAATTACCTTCGTTGTAAGGCAGCAGTAACAGAGCTATAGTGGAGCGTAAGGGAATCCTTTATTGAAGACATAAATGAGTTTTGAGTGAGAAGAACACGCACAGAGTGGAATCCGAAGGGAGGGTAGGCTGGCTGACAAAGCTGCTGGTCTCCGCTGCGGAGTTCTTCCCTCTTCCTGATGTCTCACCTTGAAACCACCCTATCCTGGCTTGTAACAAACACAACAGCCTCTCCTACGATACAAAACACAGATCTTTCAAGTTTTAATCAGAAGCCTGGGAAGGAAACTCTCCAGTTGCAGAAAGAAAGGGCCATTCCCTCAAGCAGGGCCCGGGCCTGGGGGCTGCTGTGAACACGGCTGCTGGCGTGAGCTGGAGCGGCTCTCACTCTTCCTGTCTCTTGCTGGATTCTTTCTTCCTCCTGCCAATTCGCTGTTGGGGGTTAACCAAGCCTTAGTCTTTTCTTTCACGTCTGCATTTATGGCCTCTCAAAGTCCGTTCACTCACACGGCCAAGTCCAGGGTTTCTCAGGTTTGAAGCTACGTGTGAATCACCTGGGGATCTTGTTAAAGTGCAGATTCTGATTTACTGGGTCTGGGGTGGGGCCTGAGAGTCTGCATTTCTAACAAGCTCCCAGTGCTGCTGATCCAAGAACAGCACTTTGAACAGGAAGATTGCCACTTATGCTTGACAACTCCCAATCTAAGTGTTGAACTTTGAACTTAGGACAAGGCACAGAAAACAAAAAGGAATGAGAATAGCTAAAATTCACTGGGTGTTTGTTGTATACCAGGTTCTGTGCTAAACTCTTTTTATAGCCAATTGCTTTTAGTCTGCACAAAACTCCTAATGGAGATAGAGACATATTGTTCTTATTTTGAAGATGAAAACACCTGTGGTCTCTGAGCAGGCAGGGCTCTCCTAGCCCTGTAGAGGAAGGTGGTGCACTCAAGCTGTACACCGCCCAGGGCAGGGCTGTGGCAGGACAGGGGAGGGCTCCTTAATTGTATGTGGAGATTCCAGTCTCCCCCATGCCTCAGGAAAGGTCCTACCTGCCCTGGAGATGTGGGAGGAAATCCAGAGCATAGAATAGGAGCTGACCCCTTGCCCACCTGTCAGACATGCACCAAATTTTAAAAATGCCTCTCTTTCAAGCTTCTCAACACTTCACAATATTTTGACATGGGAAGAAAAAAAAATGGAAATGCTTTGAAACATTTCTCTTCCTTGGATTCTTGTACTCAGACCATGTGACTGAATAGAAGTTTAGTCATAGGATTCCAGTTTAACATATGCAGTTACTATAGCAATTGAGGTTTCCTTAGTAACAGTTGCAAAAATAATCTGGCCCCAATTAATAATACATTTTAAAGCTCTTTCTACTCCGTTGCTGAACAACCCAGTTTTTTTGGCGAAGAACCAGATAATTCAGGTGGTGTCATTTGCACTGATATAGATATCATTTGCATGCGGTGAATTGGGTTGGAAAGGAATGAAAAGGGAGCCGGTTGTTTCAAGTATTATATGAATCCAATCTGAAAAGTCGACTGGCAAGCGAATGGGAATCTACATTCCAGAGCTTGGGAGCTTAATGGTAAACCCTGTCCTGGATTCCTCATGTGCCCTAGAGGACTTCCTGTGTTTGAAGAAGGAGAAGGCAGAAGATTGGACTTGCTAACAAAAAAGATGAACCCAGGAGGGTGGGGCTGTGGCACACAGGATTTCTCTCTAAATGGTGCCTGGTGTGTTCTTGATGGTGTGAGAAGGTCTGTGGGTTTGTGAATTCAACAGGTCTTCCTGGAGAGAATGTCTGATTCACTGCGGGGAGATGCTCCTCAGTGCTGCTCAGTCTCAGCATTGGGAATTGGACTCTGCCACACCTTGGCTTGCTAAATCCTTCCACCCATTCAGAACATTTGTCTGTGTGTTATAGGGAGACCAAGTGGCAGTCTGTGACTTTCACAAGTTTTGATTTCGTGATGCATGGGACTCAACCCTTGATGCTGCCAAACCAAGCTTAAGCAAGCTGGCAGGCCAGGGTCATGACCAGTGAGCTGGGTCCTGGGTCTAGATGCAGTTCCCTGGGTTGAGCTGGACTAAAGAAACAGAGTCTGACCAGCAAAGTGCTGGAGCCTGGCCAGGCATCCCTCCCCTGCCCCTGCCCTCCACACAAGTTCAGCTGGAGGAGGCCCAGGTTGCTGTACCTGAGTGGAATCTGCACCCTGCCCCTGCTTTCTTTCTCAGCTGGGAAGTGGTTTGGTCCCTGTGGCCAAAAAACTAAGTGTGAAGAGAGTGGTGGAGGTGGAACAATGCTTGTACTATTAGTTTCCTAAGAGGAACTTAGAATTTTTTTTTTTTTTTCATTTTTAGTAGCGGGAGAGGGTGGGTGGGTGGGGGAACGCAGAGCCGAATGGGGTGGGTAAGATCTCAAATCACCTTCCTAAGATGGATTTCATTACACCTTGGCTTCTTGCCACTAGCTGCTGGGGAGGCGCTCCACAGGCTGCCCTCTTGTCTGTTTTTGGAGTGAGACAGTGAGGAGGAGGGAGGACTACAGTTGGCTTTGCCTTGTCCCATGGTTTGCTGTCTTCTTGGCCTTCTCTCTCACTCCCACAGAGGAAGCCCCCTCCCCCCCAGCATCCTCTATTTACCTGTTGCTGTGTTTCTCCAATGCGCTCTCATTCGCTCACCCACTCGTTCACCTATTTCAGCAAGCACTGATTGAACGCTTTCCTGGACCAGGCGCTGTGCTAGGCTCTGCGGCTGCATCGATGAGAATGTCCACTAGGCAGTCCACCCCATGAGGGCTGGGTCTCCGGCTTACTCTTCAGGGCATCCCCAGCACTTAGCATCCTGTGGGAAACCGAGTGGGTCTCTGTAAATACTGGCTGATTGAGTGGAAAGAGCCTGATCCCTGCCCTGGGGGAGCTCACCATCTTAGAATATAGGAGAGAGATATGAGGACACACAGTCCAGAGATATATAGAGGGTGCTGAGGAAGGGTATCGAGCCCAGGGGGACGGGAGCGAGGGGTAAGTGGAGAGAAGGGTCAGGGTGGGAGGTGGCAGAAGGAGACAGGCAGAGAGGACAGCAAGGCAAAGGCCAACGCTCAGGGGAAACTGCACCAGGTGCGTGCGCCTGTGGAGGGTGCTTGAGGGTGAGTCGTGAGAGATGAGTCAGGACACTTGGGTGAAGGCCAGATCCTGAAGGGACTTTGTGCTGTGAAAAGGAATTGTTTCTCTCTAGCCCTTAGGTAGTTCGGAGCCATTAAACTTTTCAAGCAGAGACCTGATACAGCTAGATTTGTATTTCAGCGGGATCACCCCAGGAGGCCCTGTGATGGTGGGCTGTGCAGGCAGCGGAGAGGGGAGAGATGGTGAAGGCCTAAACCAGGGGTATGGCAAGGAGGAGACGGGGAAGGATGTTTAGGGGTGGCCTAGGCTCCGTGCTGCCTTCCTCACACTGAAGCCAGTCGGTGTTAAATCCCCCAGGAACTGTGCTGGAGGAAACCCGGCCTGGGGGTGGATGGGCCATGTTTCTGGGAGTGTGTGGCGATTCCTCTGTTCCCCTTTCCTTTGCAGTGACAAAGCTGCAGGTGAGCAAATCGAAGAGGACCCTCACCCTGGTGGAAAACAGGCCCATTCAGTTGAACTGCTCAGTCAAGTCTCAGACCAGCCAGAACTCCCACTTTGCGGTGCTCTGGTACGTCCACAAGCCCTCGGATGCGGACGGCAAGCTCATCCTGAAGACCACCCACAACTCCGCCTTCGAATACGGCACTTACGCCGAGGAGGAGGGCCTGAGAGCCAGGCTCCAGTTTGAGAGGCATGTGTCGGGGGGCCTGTTCAGCCTCACGGTCCAGAGAGCCGAGGTCAGCGACAGCGGCAGCTACTACTGCCACGTGGAGGAGTGGCTGCTGAGCCCCAACTACGCCTGGTACAAGCTGGCAGAGGAGGTTTCTGGGCGCACAGAAGTCACTGTGAAACAGCCAGGTAAGGCCGCATGGCACGGCTGTCCTGGGCCAGTGGGTTTAGTGCAGCGACTGCCTGGGGGTGGGTGGGGCTCTATGGGGCTGGTGTGGAGAGACTGTCTGCAAGGTGCATGCTGGGTGTGGGTGCAGGTACACAGACCATCGCCCTAGCACACTGCGACCCCATCCATTTTACCTGCAGTGGGTTCTGATGCTGACGGCAGACTCATGGAAACATCCTTGACTCTGCTTCTGTGAACACCATCTTCACCAAGGAGCAGGGCAGCTGTGGTTAGCAAAATGTGGCAAGGCAGGGTTCATGGCAGCTCCTGACTCTCCTTCTGGGTTTGCAGTTTGCACCCTGAATCTTGGGCTGGCACCAGCTCCACACCCAGAGTTCCTACCTAGAAGGCATTTTCTGGTTTTATGCATCTGTATCCCCCTTCTTCCTTAGCTCCCAGCCCAGCCCAGACAAGCCCTTCCTATCTCCAAACTGAATCATTCCTCCTCTGGCCCTTCTTTGACCCCATGGTGTAGCCCTTATTCCTCTGCCTCACAGGTGGCACTAAACCTCTGCCAGAATGCTTCCAGAGAGGGAGAGTTACTCACTCCGCAAGCCTCAGTTCCACTTTTGGGCAGCTCTGATTGTTAAAAAGTTCACCGTCCTGTAATTTCCCATTTTAGATCTGCCTCTGGAACAACCGAAGAGAGGTCTGGGTCATTTCCTTTCAAATACATGAAGTGTATGCCCCTCTCCGTCTCCCCTTCTCTGTTAAAGATCTTTAGTTCTTTCAACTTCTTCTCACATAGTGGATCCTTAAGGGCCTCTCCATCCCTCATTCTCACATCCCTACAATTTGTTGTTGTCGCTGCCTATCCTTCCTGATGGGCCATGGGAGGTGCTGTGTTACCACTCAGAGTCTCATCTCCATGCCTTTGCTTGTGCTGCCCTCATTGTCTGGAATGTGTTTCTCCTGCTGCTTCTCCCTTGTCTTCACCCCATCCCTAAGACTTCATCCAGCACCACCTCCAAGAAGCCTACCCTAATTTCTCCTATACCAATAGGGGTCCCTTCTAAAATACACAGTCTAATAATGGTTTGCATTTCTTCTATACTACACTGTAAGCATGTTGAGGACAGGGCTGTATCTTATATCTTCAGCCACTGGCATGGTACTTTTAGTAAATATTGGTTGAATAAGGAATAAATGGTTGCTTTCCTTGAACACCCTAAGGCCTTTGTACTTACTGTTCTCTTAGCCTGGAACATGTTGGCCATAGATATTCATTTGTCTTGCTCTTCCGTGAAGGGGGATTCGTAGCTCATTTTAACTTAAATGTAGCCCCCTTATCACTCTAGATTTCCTTTCCCCGGCCCTTTCACAACACATATCACCACCTGACATTCTGTTAATTTATTTATTCATATATAAGTAATTATGAAGTATTGACTTATAATTGATTTATCGGTTACTGTGTCTTATTATTTTTTTACTGGAATGTGTATATATACACATTTGTTTTCTATCTCTTCTACTAGAATTGAAGCCTCCTGAGTAAGCCTAGGGAATTGGTTTTCTTCACTATTACTTGTCTCCTAAGGAGGTCTGTTCAGTAAGCCAGTGGAACCCGATACCAGACTCCAGATGTGGCCTGTCCCCTGCTGAATGCAGTGGGTCTGTTCCCCTCCTTTGCCTGAGGATATGATATTTCCAGAGATTCTCACTGACCTCACAGTGGCATTTTCTGCTAACCTCTGCTGGTGCGTTAAACAGGAAGCTCTGGTCTGAAGTGATTCCCGTTGGCATTTTCGGTGACCTATGTCCTGACTTCAGGCCAGTCCCTGGGGCTTTTGAAAATGGAAGGTTGTCATTAGGCCCACCAGTGCTCTTTTGGTTCCTATTTTTCATCTGTTTTCAGTTCTGATTATTTTCTCTACTGAAAGAACATGAGCACCCCCACCACTCTGCATTTCCGCTCTAGTCATCATCATTTTTTCCTTTCCTCATTTGTACTGGAACCAAGAGATTCTTGGAGGATCCTAAATTTATTGAGGGGATTTTCCTCTCTGAGACTACAGTCAAGCTAAGTGGGATGGTGCGGAGGGACTAGAAGGATCCCCCTCAACACGTTTAGTGAAGTCTCTGTTACAGTGAACTTTAACACTGTAAACATGGAACTCAGAGGACACCGAGTAAAACAGCTTTCCCCGTTTCAGTTGACAGTTTTGATTTGTGTCGTTTTCTTTCTTTTTTCTCTGCTTCTGCTTTTTTTCTGTTCCCTGCTGAGAAAGCCTACACTTACAGAGCTTTTGGAAAACACATACACACACACACACACACAACTGCCCCAAACAAAACAAAACTCAACCAAAAAAATAACCTTTCAACCCTGAGACAACCAGAGGCAATATCTTCTTTTATTTTTTGGATGGTGAGGGAGAAAGGGAGACTGGTATTTTAAAATATATTTTGTTGTTTTATATTTTCTGACTTTTTAATTACAGAAGTAATCATGAATGTTGTAAAACATCCAGGCAGTATTGAAGTGTGTAGAAAGTAAGGAGTGAAAGTGCCCAACCTCCCCTCCTCTGATGTCACTCAGAAGTCTCATTCCTGAGGTGCTACTGTGCATTCATAGTGTCACAGCTTCTAGATATCTCTGGTCCTGATAGACTCATTTGGGCCCCTGTGAAATTACAAGCATGCCATCAGGGCATGCTGTCATTCAAGACATTTTTCTAATGGAGGAGACTCTGCTTGGCTGAGTTTTCAAAGCACCCAGTTCCATCAGTAACAATCTTTTCTTTTTCTTTTTTTTTTCATTTTTTTGAGACAGAGTCTCACTCTATTGCCCAGGTTGGAGTGCAGTGGCACGATCTTAGCTCACTGCAACCTTCACCTCCAGAGTGGCTGGGATTACAGGCATATACCACCACACCCGGCTAATTTTTGTATTTTTAGTAGAGATGGGGTTTCACCGTGTTGGCCAGACTGGTCTCAAACTCCTGGCCTCAAGTGATCCACCTCGGCCTCCCAAAATGCTGGGATTACAGGCGTGAGCCACCTTGCCCGGCAGTCTTTTCTTTACTGATGTCATACTAGTTCCATTCCCAACCTAAGAGGGAACCTGTGTGGGTTTTTGTAAGGAAATTGAGGACTATAATTCTTAGGGCTAACACATGAACAGATTAAACTGGGTTTCCCCTGAAGTTCTTTTGTGGTTGGCAGCTCATCATTTTCTAGCCATCATATGGTCAGTTTTAAAAGTTTACTCTTGCTTTTCAGAGGTTTCTCACCATCCCCTTCCCTGACCCTTCCCAGCCACCTGCCTCGGCCAGCCACATGCTTTGTGGTCCGTTGTCATTTGGATGTGCAGTCTCTACAGCTTGCACTAATCCTCCTGTGAGCATCAGAAGTGATGAGGGCTATGACTTTGGGATAGCCGAACTCCTTGAAACCCAGGCATTCTAACACATGATCAAGGAACTCAGAATGTTCAGGGAGCCACATATGAGAAACGTTTCTCCTAATGGAGTGTGTGCTGCCGTCCTTCTGTATTTGGAAGGCACCCATTCACCTACCCTGGGAAAGGGTGCATACGAATTGCTTGTTGTTCTCTTGTCACTGACGTCTCTTCCCTTACTGTTCCAGACAGCCGCCTGAGGCTCAGTCAAGCCCAGGGGAACCTGTCGGTTCTGGAGACCCGGCAGGTGCAGCTGGAGTGTGTGGTTCTCAACCGTACCAGCATAACCTCCCAGCTCGTGGTGGAATGGTTCGTATGGAAGCCCAACCACCCTGAGCGGGAAACTGTGGCCCGCTTGAGCCGTGACGCCACCTTCCACTACGGAGAGCAGGCAGCCAAGAACAATCTGAAGGGGCGGCTGCATTTGGAGAGTCCTTCCCCCGGCGTGTACCGGCTCTTTATCCAGAACGTGGCTGTGCAGGACAGCGGCACTTACAGCTGCCACGTGGAGGAGTGGCTGCCCAGCCCCAGTGGCATGTGGTATAAACGGGCAGAGGACACCGCTGGCCAGACAGCTCTGACAGTCATGCGACCAGGTAAGAGTCCATGTCCCCAAGCTTCCACTCCCTCTGGTGTTTCCCATTTAAGTAAACTATTTTATGCACTGGATAAAATTAGTTTATTAATAAATTATTTGCAGTTAAATATATGAGTGTCTACATGTGTATGCATTTATATTCAAAATTGCCTGAATTTTTTTTCTTGTGAATGGAAAATTGCACATCTGGCTTTGGCATAAGGTGATTTGATTTATTAATTAGAATAAAATCTGGCCATTCATTTTTCCAGGTCATAGAATACTTCCTTTTTCCAGACTTGAACAAATGGCGGATATGACAAAAATCTTGAAACAATAACCATGTTGTTAAGAAAACTTGGCTTGTGGATTTTCAGTGGAAAATAATCGATTTACATGCTTTAAATAGAAAATAATGAATTGTGTGCAGTCTTCACTCTTTGACTTCCAATAATTTTTTTTTTTTGAAATGGAGTCTCACTCTGTGGCCCAGGCTGGAGTGCAGAGTGCAGTGACGCTATCTCGGCTCACTGCAACCTCCGCCTCCCAGATTCAAGCGATTCTCCTGCCTCAGCCTCCCGAGTAGCTGGGCACATGCCTCCACACCCAGCTAATTTTTGTATTTTTAGTAGAGACGGGGTTTCACCATGTTGGCCAAGCTGGTCTTGATCTCCTGACCTTGTGACTGTCCTCCCACCGCCCCGGCCTCAGCTTTTGAAAGTGCTGGGATTACAGGTGTGAGCTACCGCGCCTGGTCCCAATAATTTTATTAGTACTAATAACTATTCTGTGTGGCCTTTTGTTTTTCTTGCCTTTATTGCTGTTTCTAAATATCTAAATGCATATAATTACTAGATATAATTGTTGTTGCACATTTAAACACATAATTAAAGCTACGGTATGTAGGATTCCCATGTCCTTTGCAACATCACAGCATCATCCATTCATATTAGAATGAAAAGTCGATGGTTCCTATAAGGACCTGGAGCAGAAGTGAATTTGTGACCCCATCAGTATCTTGTTTGTTTTCTGAGCATCCTGACATTCACATTTGTGGCCTGGGGCACTATTGGAAGTTTTCATTACATCTTTATATCTGAGTAGAGCAGCTCATTTTGTTGGTGGAACATTGGATCTCCAGGGTGGTGTCCCTTACGTCATGGAAGATGCTTCAGGGAAGCGCTGCAGCCTTGGTTACAGGAAATGGGCAGTATCTCACTCGCCTGTGTCTTGCCTAAGCTGCAGGGGAAATCACCTCCACTTTGAGTTAACTCCTATTTTTCCATGAGCTTTTATTTATTTATATATATGTTTTGCTTTTTACCTTGCCTAGAAATGGCTGCATGTCTTTTCCCAAAGGTGAAATTGAGAGAATGGCAGCTGAGTGCCCCCGCCTCAACTCCCACCCATTCTGCAAGTCACCACTGAGGCCCTCAGATGAAGTAGGAGGAGACAGATGTTTATTGAGTACAGCTACATCCCAGCCATAGTTAGGAGACTTATGTTCAGTCTTCACAATAACCCTGAGTGGTAAGGTTTACTCATGAGGAACCAAAGCTTGGAGCGAATCACCACCCAGCTAGCAGGTGAAGGCGGAGTGACCACCCAGGCTTCCCTCCTCTCACACTGTGTGCTTCCATCATGGACCTGAACTGTTAGCCTTGTGTCTGCCTCCTGTTCAACCGTGTGAGCAGGCCTGGATCAGCCTCTGCCTTCCCGTCCATTTGTCCGTCTGTCCCTGATTGCATAGGTTGACTGTACTAATTACAAAACAATGGAAAACAGAAAAGTATAATTTTGAAAAGAAAAATTAGCCATAATCTCACGGCCTACAAATATCTACTGTTAATAATTTGGTGTATATTTTTTGATCTTTGCCTCATGTCTTCATATTTCCTCTGTCTGTAAGCAAAGTCAGGATCTTACTGTTTTATGTGATCTTTTTTCCCACTCAACTTTCTTTTATGAGCATTTTTCCATGTCTATGAAAGCATTTCATAGCCACCATTTTTACTGGTTTCGTAACGTTCATTGTGCAGATGTACTGCAAAGATTTTTTTTGGAGGGATATGTTAAACACATGGAAGACTTGAAATAATGTAGCTCTAAAAGTATTGTTAGGAAAATAATCACCTTCGTCTGCTGAGGGTTGACATTCACTATAATCTGAAATACAAGGAAGGAAGGGCTCCCACCCTCACTAAGATTGCAGATGAGTCGATTAGTAGTTGTGTTTGGCTCACACAACTGGGGAAGGGAGAAAACCACAATCATCACACACAGGCCAGGAATCGGCGGTCACAGTGAGAGCCAGGGGAACTGTTAGCATCACACAGACAGCAGTGGCAGAGGTTGGCATCTTTCTGTGGCTTATACTTGGAAAAGAAGAGAGTATTAAAGTCCAAACAGGGAATAGGGTTGGCATATTCTAGAAGGGGGCAGATGCAGGGAACCAAATTGGTAGAGAAACACGTTAAGGGAAGAGAGATTGTGGGAAGGTGGAAATTAATTTCTTTCAAAAAACTTGTATTGAGTCATTTATGCAGGCAAGGCATTTGAAGGGGCCAAGGAAAATGTTAACTGGTTAAAAGAGAAGAAAGCAAAAGGAGAGTGAAGAGGGAGGAGGCGTTTCTGAGGAGCTAAATGCCTGATGGTCTCTAGCCATCTTGCCCCTGGCCATGATAAGTTCCATTGCACATTGCCCAGGGCCACCTCCTTTGATACCTTAGCCAGTCACCAGGAGCCTGAGGATACTATGTTTAGACTCTGGAGGAGAAAAGCATGGGATAGGGGGGCAGGGGCTCCCCTTGGTCTGTAGTAGGGCTCTCCAATGGCCTTGGAGTTAGAACTGAGGAGTTGAGTGAGTTTGAGTTACCTGTGAACTGATTGAATAGTCCCCACCCGGCCATTTTCTGTTCTCAAGCATGTTCTTGTCCCTGAGAGAGCTGGGCCTGCCACCTGTAGCTGGTTCCTGAGCCCTCCTGTGCCAGCAGTGCACACTGAGATTCCAGGTGGGTGCAGGAGGCGGGTGCAGAGGGGCTTGGCAGAGCCCCCACAAGAGTAATAGAAAGCCCAGCTTTGTGTTCACCTGTGAGCGACACTAAGCCTATTGGTTGAAAGCCCAGGACCATACTTGGAAAGTGCTCCTATTTGGTCTTCATCCAAGTAGGATCTGATTTGGTATCTCTACTTTGGTTTACATTACATTGGCACCTTTCATGAACATTTCATAAACAGAGCCAAAGGGAGGCCTTTTAGGAGTTAGGGAGTGAATTATTTGTTTAGAACATACCACAGTGAGCCAGAAAAAAAAAAGCAAACCAAATTCGAGTCTTTTGGCATCTGTGAGATGTGACTCACCTGCTTGGGGTCCCTCTCTGCATACTCTGTGTCTCCTGCCTAAGCGGGGAGGACACTTTGCGTACATCCTCCTGAGACATCTGTGCTCACGGGGAAGGGCCCTTTCAACCTTATCGTCTGTTATTTGGCTTTAATCCTTGGAGAGATATTGATCTCCTTGGGTTCACTGTGTTTTAGGCAATAAGCTACATGCACACAATTTAAATTTAAGTTACTGCATGGGTGTTTTAACTTCCCAGGGCTACCATAACAAATTAGTATAAACTTGATTGTTTAAAACAAATGTATTCTCTTGCAGTTCTGCAGGCCAGAAGTCCAAAATCAGGATGTCATCATAGCTATGCTCCCCGTGAAGACTAGGGAAGAATGCTTCCTGGCTTTTGCCAGTTCCTTATGGCCACAGGCATTCCCTGGTTCACTCCTATTTGGGCCTCCATCATTATATGGCCACTTTCTGTGTCCCCTCCTGTGCTCATAAGAACAGTAGTTATCTTCATCTGCTCAGCTACCATAACAAAATACTATAGACTGGGTAGCTTAAACAACAGAAATGTATTTTCTCACAGTCCTAGAGGCTGGAAGTCTGAGGTCAGGGCACCAGCATGGCTAAGTTCTGGTAAGAGCTCTTCTGACCTGCAGATGACGCCTTCTTGCTGTGTCCTTGAATAGTCTTTCCTCGGTGCATGCACCTGGAGAGACATCTTCTCTCTTCTTCTTATAAGCCACCAGTCTTACTGGATTAGGGTCTCAGTCAGCCTTATGACCTCATTTAACTTAAATTACCTCCTGAAAGTCCTACCTCCAAATGTAGTCACATCATGGGTTAAGAAGTCAGCATATTAATTTGGAGGAGGACCAGTTCAGTTCATAACACCAGCCACTGGATTTAGGGCCCACCCTAATCCAGTAAGACCTCCTCTTAGCTAATTACATCTGCAAAGATGCTATTTCCAAATAATCACATTCTGAGGTTCCAGGCGGACATGCATTTTGGAGGGACACTGTTCAGCCACTACAAGGGGTTACAGTGAAAGTAAACATCCCTTCCTCCCAGGATTCCCGCAAGGAACCACGTTACCAGCTTCTTATGGATTCTTCCTCGGATATTTTGTGCAGATATAAACAGATATATATGTCAAAATAAAATATGTTTTCTGCATACAGTGACATGGACAGTAACATTGTTCTGTACTCTATTTTTTTGGATCACCTTCCACCTGTAGCACTGCCTATACCTTTTCAATAGGTGCATAGTATCCTATAGTATGGATGTTACTATCATGTGTTTAATGATGGACATTTAGTTTATTTTGAGCAAATAAATTTAAACAACCCCTTCTCTCTTCTTTGTCCCTTGTCCTTCCCCAGATGCTTCCCTGCAGGTGGACACGGTGGTCCCCAATGCCACGGTCTCTGAGAAGGCAGCTTTCCAGCTGGACTGTAGCATTGTGTCCCGCTCCAGCCAGGACTCCCGCTTCGCTGTGGCCTGGTATTCCCTGAGGACTAAAGCTGGGGGGAAAAGGAGCAGCCCTGGCCTGGAAGAACAGGAAGAGGAAAGGGGGGAGGAGGAGGAGGAGGAGGAGGACGACGACGACCACGACCCGACAGAGCGGATGGCCCTGCTGAGTGTGGGCCCAGATGCTGTCTTTGGCCCAGAGGGCAGTCCCTGGGAGGGCAGGCTTCGCTTCCAGAGGCTCTCCCCAGTGCTCTACCGGCTCACAGTGCTGCAGGCAAGCCCTCGAGATACGGGCAACTACTCCTGCCGTGTGGAGGAGTGGCTGCCCAGCCCTCAGAAGGAATGGTACCGGTTGACAGAAGAGGAGTCGGCCCCCATCGGCATCCATGTTCTAGATACAAGTGAGTTTCTCAAGTACAGAAGAAGGATGTCACTGTTGGTTCCAGTTGTGTCTGGAAGATAAATGTGAGCTTGATTATGGGTTAATGAACAGGTTTTGTTTTTTTTTTTTTGAGATGGAGTCTCACTCTGTTGCCCAGGCTGGAGTGCAGTGGCACAATCTCAGCTCACCGCAAGCTTTCACACCATTCTCCTGCCTCAGCCTCCTGAGCAGCTGGGACTACAGGTGCCTGCCACCACACCCAGCTAATTTTATTAACAGTTTTCTTAACTGTCATGGGCATTTGTTAGTAGGATTTGAGATATGGTAGGATTGGATATACTAATTCATATAATTGACCCTTGATTACCCATGCAAAAACAGGGATAGAAATTAAAGTGATAATATACCATATAATCTTTATAATAAACTCCTACCAGATTCAATTTTAGTAAGACTTCATTATACTAGTATATTGTTAGGTGTTACTTTGTTATTTTTTAGAATATTGGAACTAGTCTTTAGCGAATTAGCAAGTGTTTCAGACTCACAAGGGAAAGGGAAAAAAATGAAGGCTGACTACCTCACAGTCATTATTTCTTTTTGTCCAGTTTCTGGGTCATTGTTATTTTGGAGGGTGCCTTGGAGGTTGAGGTGGATCTTGTATGGTTGGGAGGACCAGCCTGGAAGGGCTGTGATATTAGAGGAGAGCTGAGAGGGGATTTGCAGTCGCCCAGAATGCAGTTTCTGTGATCCTGAGGGACTTCCACTATGAACAGAGACCGAGGGAAGTAATGCTGGCCTGAATTATTTGTTGTAACAATGCACTCTTGGTTGGCTTGCCATCAAAACGTGGACTACATTAGACTAAAAGTGGTGTTATAGTAAAGTTAGCCTAGAATGCAGAAAGAAAAAACATTGCTGGAATTTTCAACTTCTTTTTAGTCAGAACACTTTGCCACATAATCTTGATGGGAGTTTTTTAAGTTTGGGTCACTATTTTTTGGCTTGATCACTCTGTGTTCACATTGCGTTAGACAGAACCATATGAAATTGGAGTTTTGCAGGTCAACAATGGTTGACTATCAGCGGTTTCATACACTTTGGAAATCGAATAAGAGGCAGATTAAATGTTCTTAATAATACTGATGAGCAGCAGCTATTCAGTGGACGGGAAAGCAAGCTGCATCATACATAGACCACCCTGTGGTCCCCTGAATAACCCACTGCCTCAAAGTGAAAACAAAGCAGTCTAGGCAACATTGTCCCTGTCCATTGTGGATGTCCATAATAATTAAGCTTCATCGAGCACAGAGGTCACCCAGCAGCCTTATTTTACAGAGAAAACAGGGACTCCCAGAGGCTAGGCTCCTGCCAAGGTCTAATGACTTATAGAGCAGCTCTCAACCTGTCTTGGGGCGCCTGGTTTATTCTCTTCCATATCCAGCTGTAAACTAATACTGTGTTCTTTGTGGCCACGGACACACTGTGGACGTTTGTAAGTGGTCCATAATGACATTTAATTGATAACATTAATCAGGTAAGTGTCATTTCTGGTAAAACTGCTCTCAGAAGCTGGCAGGAAGGGATTGTGTCATAATCCCAGAGAAGGAAGTTTGTAGCAGAACTAAGTGCAAAGGGGCATGTAAAATCCAACCATGCAGGAGGCTCCGACTAAACCAGAGTGGCTTCTTCACCATCCTAGATGCAGTTGAGTTCACAATCAATAAATTATGTTTCATTATGTGGCTTTCCAAGCAGCAATAATGGCTCTCAGTGGAAAATAGAAGCATTGCTTTGTTGGAACATACAGCCGTAAATTAGGAGAGGTGTCGTGAGGAAAAGACTATAAGGGTCATCTTCCACCATTAGTGGTAGCAGGGGAAAGACAAGGTGGTTTGGGAGTGTCACCGAGGAGCTGCCATTGGGTCAGGTGAGGTCTTCAAAAGGAAATATGAGCAGTCCAGGTTCTCAGCCCTCATTGTCTTGTCTCTCTCACAATCCTTTTCAGGTCCCACCCTCCAGTCCATCATCTGCTCCAATGATGCACTCTTCTACTTCGTCTTCTTCTACCCTTTCCCCATCTTTGGCATTCTTATCATCACCATCCTGCTGGTGCGTTTCAAGAGCCGGAACTCCAGCAAGAACTCCGAAGGGAAGAACGGGGTGCCTCTGCTGTGGATCAAAGAGCCACACCTCAACTACTCCCCCACTTGCCTGGAGCCCCCTGTTCTCAGTATCCACCCAGGGGCCATAGACTAAGCGGGTGATGCCCCAGCGGATGTTGGCCACGGAGGAGCTGAGGCTCTCCCTTGCTCTGTGATCAGACAGTTGACAGCACCCAAACTCTGGGGTGCGTGTGTGGAAAGTTGTCAGACTTGAAAAGTGTTCCAAGTTCCTAGTCAGTCACAGAGACAGACTGCCTCTCGGTGGCAGTCTTGGTTGGTTAGCTATTTGCGCGCAAATGTCGTGATCCTGCCGTTATAGATTTCTTGTTTCTGTTTTTAGTAATGTAGTGAGTAGCTCCAGGTGCCACATCTACTCACAGATTTATCTAGTATTCTCAGATAGATGTTACAGGGCTGCTTCTTCTTTGTAATGTACTCTTTTTAAATCCCTTTGGTTTACCCTTTTTGGATTCCTTAATGTGGACGAATTTCTCTTACGTACAACTGACAGCAAAAGGAAGGACGAACTTTCTAGTGACAAGGAATCTCTTCCAAGACTTTTTGTTTTTGCACATTTGAAAATGCCATCCATGGATCAAAATATACCCAAACATTTTTTACTTTCTTAACAAGACTTAAGAATTGTGTGTAGTGTGGGCAAAATTTGTATGTTGTCTTTTCCCTCAGCTGGAGTTACTGGAACCACTTTGTAGTCAAGACGGAAGCATTGAATTTTGCTTCAAAGAACTGTGTATGTACAAGAGACATCCTGCATAACCCCATTAGAAGTAGATGGTGCCTGGCCTATCTGTCAGGGAGACAAAAAAGGTTTCATCCCATCCTTGCCAAAAAATAAGAAAACTGTCTTGGAGAATGGGTCAGAAGCCCCAAACGGCACACACTTTCCAAATTAAAGTGGGCAGGGGCTGCTTTGAGCAGCTACTGACCTGCAGATTTGTCAAAGCCAGTGACTAGAGAAGGGAGAAAGGCTGGCTGTTGGCTTGCTCTGAGCTGCAAGGGTGGTCTCTGATAACTGTGAGCAGGTGGGCCTTTGTCTTCAGGTGCTTTGCCAAACTCTTAAAGTGTCCAGTGAACTTGGAAGGGGGCCCCTGAGCTGAGCACAGGGCCGAAGCAGCCACGGCAGACACCTGACAGAGGGCACGGGGCTGGCCGACACTAAGTTTGGTGGGACAGTGAGGGGTGGGAGGGGGGCTTCCAGGGCCTGGTGTTGGAGAGTGCAGAGAAATATCTACCTCCCTGGCGGTATGAAGACTAGGTTTTTCTTCTTCCTTCCAATCAGATTTTCCTTAATGATAGTGATGTCTTCCTTATTCATTTTTCTCTCCCTGCCTCTCACTGCCATAAGAATATCAGCCTGGGGGCAGTCCAGACGCAGCCCTTTGTCATCCTGTTTGCCTAGTCTCAGCAGACTGTGATCACAAGGCATTGTCGTTGGGGTTTTTCCTTTCCCTTTCTTGATCTCTCTTGTGGTTCTAGGTTGTTTGGTTCATTGTTATAGTGGCTTTTTATTTTAACGCCCTTTGAGCCCCATGATGGCTGGTGTCACCCTGTTCTTTTACACTGTTGGGCCAGATGCTTGTCCCTCTTGGGGCATCATCAGTTGCAAATATTTCCTTTTGCTCACTTTATGAAGATGTTCTTATACCCTTGCTTTCCCATATTTTTCTGGCCAAGCATGCCATCTCCCTTACTCTGGGAACTTGCATCCTGCGTCCCAAGAGGGGGTCACAATTTGGAAAAAGTCGTCAGGGATTCTGGAACTAAGTCTGATAAGAGATTCCAGTGAAGCCCTGTTCTGAGAACGAGCAGACTGCAGGGGAGGCCGTGGGATTCCCCAGGCCAATGTCTGTGCTGATCCTTCAAGGGTCTGCAGGTGTGCAGGTGGCCTAGGCTGCTCGGCAGATACTTTGCTGATTCCCAGCTGAGGGGAGCACGGCAGCGATTGCTCAGTCATTTTCTGACAGACACACAGACCTGCCTTTTCTGCCCCAAATACACCAGTACCCTCCCGTGAGACAGTGTGCAGGCACCACCACCTTAATCCTGCTGTTGCCTGACATGCTGATTCTCATTTATTATGCTGCATCAACACATTTGAGGTACAGGAGCGGCTCAGTCATGAAGAAAGAAGGTCTTTTGCCCCATTTCTTTATTTCAGGGATGTGGGCTTTCAGTGGGAATTTGCTGACTCCTACTTTACAGGCTGAGTCAATGAGGGAAGATGACTGGCGTTTCCTCTGTCTAAATGGGAGGATGCCAGAGGGCTGGCTGGGACTAGGATGTATAACTAAGATTTCAGTTTGAATCTGTTCACAGCGATAGCGAAGTAGGTGCTGCACGCAATTAAATGTGTAAAGCAATTGCAGGAAATTTGAAAGGAAAAGAAACCGAAGCCAGTATTTTAATAATTGCTTTTTCTGTGTATTTTGTATTGGGCTGGGGGATAGCATCAAAGGCTGAACTTTTCGAGCTTTCTATGAAAAACCCCAGGACCTTCTTTCTTTGGCCATTTCTGTGGAAATGCGATGTCGGATGGATGGTAATGGTGCCCTCCAGTGGCTGTGAGACCTCATTGCGCATTGTCTACTGGAGCTTTAGTCTTCTAAGACGGAGGAAAACTGCTGAATACTCTCGATTCATCTATGTCTACAATGTTGCATTTATGAAAAACTACACTGTGCTAGGCGCATTCTAGGACATGAATATGACAACACCCTCTTTCAACGGGTGTTTCTGTAGCAAGTTTTCATATTTTCAAACAATGGTTTCTCTGCGTTAATTATTGAAGAAAAAAAACGATGGGGTAAGAAAACTACCCATGCATGATGTAGAGAGCTGTTGATTTGTTTCTGTTTTTTAAAGGAAAACTATTTGTAAGATGTTGCACTAAAACATTTTATATACACTTCAGAGACCTGTAGTAAATTATGTTGAAAATATGGCTGTTTACATTTACTGTGGTCTTCTATCATTCTTTCCCCCTTACTAACCAGCCCCCTTCCTCCGTGGGACTGTGCTGTGGGAGGTCTACAGTTCTGCCCTTGGCATTGGCCTGCCAGGCTCAAGGTCTGTGAATTGCAGTTTTTATTTTTACACCCCAGAACCTTTAAATGATAAAAACACCTCTTCCTCAAGACACTTCACTGCCATCTGCTGCAACATACCATAGTCAATAGACACCTCCACCCTGATGATCAAGGCTATGCTACCGTTAGAGCTGTGCAACACACAACACACTTAGCCCCTGAAAGGCAGGTTCAGAATGTAGATCTTACAACCTGTCGCGTTTTTGTTGGGGGTTGGAGGGTAGAAACCGGATGAGAAGGAGAGCAGGAACACAGGATGGCCATCTCTAGGGCCTCTGCAGCAAGTCCACACCATCCTTTTCCAACTACGAAGTGCTGCCCTGGCCATGAAATGCAGCACGGATTTCCCAGAATGGTAAGAGCAGGAGCTGTGCCTTCTAGTTAAATGACACTGCACAGTGCACTGGTCTCTGTTTCCTCTTCCAGTGTTGGGAGGGGTTTACATCTGCAAATTGAGAAGAATGTTAGAATGATTAAAGCCATAGCAGTGATATGTGATTAGCCAGAACCCATCTGTAATTCTTTAAAATTCACAGAACATGCAAAAAGGAACTAGATAGTAAGAAGCAGAGGGAGACACCTCTTTTTTTTCTTTTTCTAAGTCCAAGACTTTCAAAAGCTTTCGTGTGTGCCTTCCTCTGCTCCCCAGAACCATCGGCTGCATCCTTATCAACTCCTTGCAGCTGCTGGCTTGGCCAGGAGTTAAAAATGTGACTGCCTCTCCCTTGGGTACCCATAATGGTTCCATGTTAAGTCTTATGTATAATTTTTCCTAATTTTTTTCAAATGTTCTTTTTCTGCCAGGGAATGTTTTAAAAAGGGAAATGGAGTATTATGGAATAAGATTACCCTTCTATGCCCTTTGTGCAAATCCACCCAGTATTTATATAAATGAAGTGAACATACATTCCCCCATGAGGCATGCAATGAAAATGACAATTTGCATTTATGCAGGATTGGGGCAGTGTTTTGCTCACTACGTTCTGGGATTCCTAAGCTTTGTGGGAGCGGTTCCAAGGGTTTGGCAAAAACGAGAGTCAAGACACCAGAGAGTGACATGCTAGGAAGAACAGCCCCAGCCTCTTAAGCAGCCTTCCTTTCTTACTTTCTCATCCATGATTACCTACAGTGACAAGAAGATAAAACTGGACCTTGCAATACTGGTCACAGCGTGAAAGATACATCCACCCCTCCTTTTGATAGCAGGTTCTCAGTATGTAAAGGGAACCTTTTTGGCTGCCTGCCTAACGCATTGCAGGTCTGGCATTCCTGAGCTGCTTTTGATTCATAAAATTAACCAGGCATTTGAGTGCTTCTAAAAGTGCTTGATGGACAGCATTTCTCTCAATGAAAGAGCAGGCACTGCTCCTTGGTCAAAGGAGAGTCCAACCAAGGAAGCCTAATGAGTTATTCCCCACCCAATACCTGGAGACCATGACCTGGGGGCGAGGGGCTTCCGCAACCCCTTGTGACTGGGCTGTTCTTTCCTCAGCCCTGCTCTTAAGGGGGTTAACAGCTCTTGCTGGCAGTCCAAAAGTCCCATTATCATATCACGCTCCTGTATGAAGGGGTAAGAGTAGAGGCACTGGACATGGCCTCAGGTGGACTCCAAGTTCTTCCCTTTACTGTGTGCCCTTAGTAACTTACCTTCTCCAGGCATCAGTTTCCTCATTTGCAAAAACAACAGCAGTAAGATTAAGTGAATCCCTTTGGGAGGCCGAGATGGGCGGATCACTAGGTCAAGAGATTGAGACCACCCTGGCTAACACGGTGAAACCCCGTCTCTACTAAAAAATACAAAAAACTAGCCGGGCGAGGTGGCGGGCGCCTGTGGTCCCAGCTACTCGGGAGGCTGAGGCAGGAGAATGGCGTGAACCCGGGAGGCGGAGCCTGCAGTGAGCTGAGATCCGGCCACTGCACTCCAGCCTGGGCGACAGAGCGAGACTCCGTCTCAAAAAAAAAAAAAAAAAAAAAAAAGATTAAGTGAATCCAAGTAATGCACTTCACACGGGGCCTGCTCAATAGATGTTTGCTGTCATATCACTTCCCAGCTCAAAAACTTTCTGTGGCTCCCCAGTGTCTGAAGGTCTGACCCCAATCCTGCCTTTCTAAGTTGGCCTGAGTTCCTACCAGCCCAGGGCAGAGAACACTTGATGTCCTCACATTTTATGTTACACACTGCATCTGCCTTGTGTTCCCAGTGTCTACAGATGGTAGGGAGTATCTCGAGATAGCAGGTTTGTGGTAGAGGGCTTTGGTCCCAGAAGTTTCACTGATAGAGATAACCTTTTAAGACTTTTGGCTAACTTAAGAAATAATTCATGTCTCTTTGCAATATGGTTCAAGTGTCTCCAGTGACTTTGAGTCCCCACCTGGGGATAATGGAGGGGAAGCAGCAAGAAAGCACATTCCCACTCAGTTTCACAGCCTGCACCATGTGTTGGTGGTTATTTGGGCACAGGGAGTCCTGTTCATGGAAATGAATTCCTGCTCACATCATAACTAAGGGTTCTGTGAACCCCTTCGGCTGGGCAGGGGCAACTCTGGTGCTTCTGTCTGCAAGAAAGGGGACAGACAGGGAGGCTGATGTGAGGAGTTGGTTCTGGGAATAGAGTCATTTGTTCTGGGATATAGGGATGTGAGGGGAGGGCCAGCTCAATCTAGACTGGTGAAAGGGGGAGAGTGATGAGTGCCTGCCGCAGCTTGGGCTGGATGGATGTGGGGAGGCTGGGCAGTGAGGAAGATGTGGATCTGACATCAGCCTGAGGGAAAGTCCACGGTTGAGATGGGGGAAGAGAGAGAGGAATCTGAGAAGGGAGAAACCAAAGGCTGGAAATCCCAGCTCCGGGGATACCGGAGTGTGGAGACGGAGGAGGCCTGCCCTAGGTAACCCTACGCCTACTAACAGTTGTCTAAAATGCCCCCTTTCCTTGTCATGTTTGAGGAAAAGTGGTTCACAAAGTGGTTCAAAGAGGCCGTCTGATGCGGGATCCCACAGCGCTGAAGCGATGAGGGGCCCCGGGTGCTCCTGCCCGTTCCCTTGCCTCCTCCGGTGGCTCTCCGGGAGCGACAGCCCCGTCCAGCCACCGAGCGGCCTTCAGCACGCCCCAAACGCTAAGGGGAAGCGCGGGAGGTGCGGGAGGAAGGCAGAGAAACCTGGTTTTTAAAACGGAAGCCACTTTCAAGGAAATAATTTCTTACTTAAAAATAGCGTATGGAATGGCGGTGGAATGCCGGGAGGGACCGAGCTGGGGGACTGGACGCCGCCCCGGGGACACAGGAAGGAGATGCGCAGAGCCGAGCCCACGAGCGCGCCTGGGGACTGGAAGCGGGAAGACAAATGCGGCGCCGCGGAGGGTGGGGGAGGAAGGGCCGGGGAGGGTCGGGGAGGAAGGGCCGGGGCGGGCCGCGGGCTGCCGGCCCCGGGCGGGGCGGAGCCCTACTTCTGGCCGCCCGCGTAGGCGGTGCTTGAACTTGGGGCTGCTTGTGGCTGGGTACTCGCGCAGAGGCGGGCCGGCCAGCCATGGTTGCTGGGAGCGACGCGGGGCGAGCCCTGGGGGTCCTCGGCGTGATCTGCCTGCTGCGCTGCTTCGGTGAGTGAAGCCTGCTCCAGGGGCCCCGCGCCGGCCGGCGGGTACTGGGCAGCGCCCAGGCTGGGTGGACGCGCCGGGCTCGAGGCGGGTGCCGATCAGTGACCGGGTGGGGACGGGTCGTTGTGGGCCGGGAACAACTCAGCCGTGGGAGCCTTTTCAGGAAAAGAAAGTTGTTATTTCATCGCCAGTGTGCCTCATGGAGTCAGCAAGGAACTGTGGCCTTAGGGAAGGACGGGCTCCGGCCCGCTCGCCTCTCCTGCGGGGCCCGCGCTCCCCCACTCCCGCCCTCCCCCTCCCGAGCTCCAGTGACCAAGTTCCTTTTCGGGCCTCCCCAGTAACGTCGCTGAGCGCTTCCGCGGACTGCAAAACTTCTTCCCAACCGTGAACGCGCCCGGGACGGGGTGCGGGCGCGGATGCCACCTTCTTGAGGGCGACGCCCGGTGCCCTCCGCGCGCGGTGCAGTCCCCGCCCACGCCGCGTCCGGCGTATCAGCAGAGAGGACTTTTCAGTCGCCCCACTGCGAGGAGCGGGGAAGCAACTAGGAAGCCCAGTCTCACTAGGGAAGCTGCAAATGCAGTGATTAACAGCATCAGCTGTAGGGTCAGATGCCTAGCTTTGGATCCTGGCCCCACTCCTCACCTGAGTCATGAACTTGTGTGAGTTCCCTAACTTCTGTTCACTTCAGTACCTTGACTTTTGAAGAGAGCACCACTCACATGAGGGAAAGGATAATAATAAACCCACTTCATAGAATTACTGGGAACATCAGTCATTCAATAAATATTTACTGAGTATCAATTGTATGTTAAGCACTGCATGATAGACGGGGGATACAGTAAGGTACGCACAGTTCCCTGCCTTTTTGAAGCTCACCTTATAGTGAGGGAGAGAGACAGTAAGTAAATGAGTAAAAACATGGATGCTGAATGGTGATAAAAGTAAACATTTGCTAGTATAGAGATGAGTAAAGCAAAGAAAGGGAAGATGGAAGTCGTTAATATTTCAATTTAGGGTTTTTAAAAATTTTGGAACAATTAAAATCTTAGGACAGTTGCAAAATTAGTACAGTGAATATCTGCATACTTTCTCCTTGAATCACCAGTTAACTGTCACATTAGTTGTTTTTGTACACACACATCTATTATTTTTGTCAAACCATTTGAGAGTTTCAGACCTCATGACACCTCACCTGTAATTCTTCAGCATATGTCTGGTAAGAACAATAGCATTCTCCAACAAGTCACAGAATCATCATGGTTTGGAAATGTGGCATTGATACAATACTGTTTCCTGGTAGAGAACCCAGAAGCCAGTCTTGCACCACATACTTCATTTGGTAATCATGCCTTTTGGACCCCCTTTAACCTAAAACTGTTGCCTTTTTTTTTTTTTTTGGTACTTTATGACATCATCATTTTTGAAGTGTCTGAGCTGGTTGCTTTACCGAATGTCCCTTGGATGTGGATTTCCTGCTTGTTTCCTCATGATCAGATTCTGGTTGTAACTCTTTGTTAGCAGGAATACTACATAGTTATGTTGGGTTCTTCTCAGTGTGTCACATCGGGACGCAGATGTGGTCTGTTCATCACATTGTTGGAGATGTTAACTTTGACTATTTGGTTGAAGTGAAGTTTACCAGATTTCTCCATTGTAGAGGCACCATTTTATCTTTGTAAGTAATAAGTGATGTGTTAAGTAATGTTTTGAGGTTGAGTGAATATCTGTTCTCCAGCCACTGTTCATTCAGTGGTTTTAGTATCCTGTGGTGATTCTTCTCAGAATCCATTATCACTAGAATATTTTATTTAATTTTTTGAGACAGGGTCTCACTGTGTCACCCAGGCTGGAGTGCAGGGGTACTATGACAGCTAACTCCAGCCTCAGCCTCTGAGGCTCAAACAATTCTCCCACCTCAGACTTCTGAGTAGCCAGGACTACAGGTACATGCCACCATGCTTGGCTAATTTTTTCTTATTTTTTGTAGAAACAGGGTTTCCCTATGTTGCCCAGACTGGTCTTAAACTCCTGGGCTCAAGTGATCCTCCCTCCTTGGCCTACCAAAGTGCTGAGATTACAGGCAGGAGCCACCACATCCAGCCACTAAAATATTTTCAAATGGTAATTTTCTTTCCTCCCTCCCTTTCTTCTTCCCTCTCTCCCTCCCTTCCATCCTTCCTCCCTTCCATCCTTCCTCCCTTCCATCCTTCCTCTCTTCCCTTCCCTTCTTTCCTTCTTTGTTTGATTTTCTTTTCTCTATTCTTTTGAGACACGGTCTCACTCTGTTGCCCAGGCTAGAGTACAGTGACACAATTATGGCTCACTGCAGCCTTGATCTCCCAGATTCAAGCGATCCTCCCACCTCAGTTTCCAAGTAGCTGGAACTACAGGGACATATCTTCACGTCCAGCTAATTTTTTTGTATTTTTCATAGAGACGGGGTTTCACCATGTTGCCCAGGCTGGTCTCGAACTCCTGGGCTCAAGCAATCCTCCCGAGCCAGTTTCCCAAAGTGTCGGTATTATAGGCATGAGCCACCCAGCAATTTTCTATTCTGTTTTTCTATGTATATTTATTGGTTTACATTATTCATAATGAATAGCTTTTGCACACACATCTTCCCTTTTTTTTCTTTTATTTTAGAAGGTTGTATGGACTCATGGATTCTTTTTTAAATATGACATTCCCGTCATCCATTTTGATGCTCAGCGACCCCACATTTGACAAGCAGGAACCCCTTCAAGCTTCAGAGTCCTTTTGCTGTGTTCCTGTTTGGTTTTAAACACTTCCTTACTTTCTGGCACAGAAAGATATTCTGGACTCATTTTGTAGTGTTCCTGCCTCAGCCTTCAAATCATTAGGTTCCCTGGGTTTCTTTTAGTGAGAGATGGTATTTAGAAATCAAGTTCTGGGTGCTAGGTGTGCCCACGGGTACTGACGTCATTGCTTCTCAACCTTGTCAGTTTTCAAAGTTAAGAAATGGAGTTTTTACAAAGTCAGGAGTTCACCCTGATACCTTTAACACTAATAATATTACTGCTCAGTTCTTCTCCCTCTTCTGCTTTTCCATGTTTGCATCTCCTTACTCCCACAGTGAGAACTCTGTTCTTAGTAGCATCAGTATATTTTCCTCATCTACGTTAAACCCCAAATCATTTTACAGTTGTTATACCAATCTACTACCAACTATGAACTTACTAAATACAGTTAAAGATTTCTTTACCGTTCCTTTCATTTTTCATTACAGTTTGTCTCCAGCTTAGCAATGGTTTGACTTAAGATTTTTCAACTCTACAGTGAGTTTTTCAAGATATAACTCCATAATAAGGAAAATCTGTATATTCCAGTGAAGATATATGCAATACCATATTCAAAAGTTACTTGAATTCTGGCCAGGTGCAATGACTCATGACTGTAATCCCAGCACTTTGGGAGGTTGAGGTGGGTGGATCATGAGGTCAGGAGATTGAGACCATACTGGCTAACACAGTGAAACCCTGTCTCTACTAAAAATAAAAAAATTAGCTAGGCGTGGTGGCACACGCCTGTAATTCCAGCTACCTAGGAGGCTGAGGCAGGAGAATGGCCTGAACCGGGAGGCAGAAACTGCAGTGAGCCAAGATCACCACACTGCACACCAGCCTGGGTGACAGAGTGAGACTCCATCTCAAAAAAAAAAAAAAATGTTATTTGGATTCTTTTTTTTTTCTAACTACCCTTCTTAAACAAGGTAACACTCTATGTATTTTTTTGTATCTCATTTTTTCACTTCACCATACATCTGGAAAATCGTTCCCCATCACTTGATAGAGATCATCCTCATTCTTTTTCACAGCTGTACAGTCCCCCATAGGGTGGCTATATGGTATTTAATTCAGCTACCCTCTGCTGGTTAGTATTACATAGTTTAGTTAGGGAGGGTCTCTTTAATAGGGTGACAGTTGATCATACACTTAAGGAAGTGAGAGATAGGCCACAAGGCTTTCTGGGGGAGTGACATTCCAGGTATACTACTCAGGACCCTGAGATAGGCTTCAAGTGTTTAAGAAACTTCAAGGATACCATTGTGGCACAGAGTGGTAGAAAATGAAGTTGTAAAAGTAGTCAGGGATGGATCCTGTAGATAAAGTTTTTAGGGCCTTTTAAAGATTTTGACCTTTTTGCTTTCAGTGACTGGAAAGTTTTGAAGGATTTTGAACAGGAGTGAAATTATGATGACTTGGGTGTTTAAAAGAATTATTCTGGCTGCTGGATGAATAGTCTGTAGAGGAGAGAAAAGGAAGAGCAGGGAGGTTGGTTAGGCTGCAGGGGCAATGCAGGAAAGGAATCACTGGGGGTAAGAGATATCTGGATGTGTTTTGAAGGTGGAACTGGCAGGATTTGGTGTGGGCTTGCATTAGTGGAATGACATGTGGATAGGGCCTGGGTAGTGCTGGGGAAGTAGCAAGAGTTTGGAAGTATGAACTGGGCTGAGCGTGGTGGCGCATGCCTGTAATCCTAGCACTGAGAGGCTGAGGCAGGCAGATCTCTTGAGCCCAGGAGTTCGAGACCGTCCTGAGCAACATGTTGAAACCCCATGATATGGTTTGGCTCTATGTTACCACCCAAATCTCACCTTGAATTGTAATAATCCCCATGTGTCAAGGTCAGGGCCAGGTGGAGATAATTGAACCATGAGGGCAGTTTCCCCCATACTGTTCTCAGATAGTGAATAAGACTCACAATATTTGATGGTTTTATAAATGAGGGTTCCCATGCACAAGCTGTCTCTTGCCTACTGCCATGTAAGATGTGCCTTGCTTCTCCTTTGCCTTCTGCCATGATTGTGGGGCCTCCATGGCCATGTGGAACTGTGAGTTCATTGAACCTCTTTCCTTTATAAATTACCCAGTCTTGGGTATGTCTTTATTAGCAGCATGGGAATGGACTAATACAGTCAATTGGTACTGGGTAGTGGGGCACTGCTGCAAAGATACCTGAAAATGTGGAAGCAACTTTGGAACTGGGTAACAGGCAGGGATTGGAAGAGTTTGGGGGACTCGGAAGAAGACAGGAAGATGTCGGAAAGTTTGGAACTTCCTAGAGACTTGTTGAATGGCTTTGACCAAATGCTGCTCATTCTAGATGGAGATGAGGAACTTGTTGGGAACTGGAATAAAGGTGACTCTTACTATGTTTTAGCAAAGAGACTGGCAGCATTTTTCCTGTGCCCTAAAGATGTGTGGAACTTTGAACTTGAGAGAAATGATTTAGGGCATCTAGTGGAAGAAATTTCTAAGTAGCAAAGCATTCAAGAGGTGACTTGGTTGCTGTTAAAAGCATTCAGTTTTATGTGTTCACAAAGATGTGGTTAGGAATTGGAATATGTTTAAAAGGGAAGCAAGACATAAAAGTTCAGAAAATTTGTAGCCTGATGATGCAATAGAAAAGAAAAACCCATTTTCTGAGTAGAAATTCAAGCTGGCTATAGAAATTTGCATAAGTAATGAGGAGCCAAATGTTAATCACCAAGACAATGGGGAAAATGTCTCCAGAGCATAACAGAAACCTTCATGGCAGCCCCTCCTATCACAGGCCTGGAGGTCTGGGAGGGAAAAATAGTTTCATGGGCTGGACCCAGGGCCCCCCTGCTCTATGCAGCCTCCAAACATGGTGCCCTGCATTCCAACTGTTTTAGCTCCAGCCATGGCTAAAAGGGGCCAACATACCACTCAGGCTGTTGCTTCAGAGGGTGCAAGCCTCAAGCCTTGGTGGCTTACACGTGGTGTTGGGCCTGTGGATGCACAGAAGTCAATAATTGAGGTTTGAGAACCTCTGCCTAGATTTCAGAGGATGTATGGAAATGCCTGGATGTCCAGGCAGAAGTTTGCTGCAGGAGTGGGCCCCTCATGGAGAAGCTCTGCTAGGGCAGTGTGGAAGAGAAATGTGGAGTTGGAACCCTGACACAGAGTCCCCACTGGGGCACCACCTAGTGGAGCTGTGAGAAGAGGGCCATCATCCACCAGACCCCAGAATGGTAGATCCACTGAGAGCTTGCACCGTGCACTTGGAAAAGCCACAGACACTAAATGCCAGCCCATGAAAGCAGCCAAGAGGATAGCTATACCCTGCAAAGCCACAGGGGCAGAGTTGCCCAGGGTTGTGAGAGCCCACCTCTTGCATCAGTTGGATGAGAAGGCATGGAGTCAAAGGAGATCATTTTGGAACTTTAAGATTTAATGACTGCCCTATTGGATTTAGGACTTGCATGGGGCCTGTAGCCCTTTTGTTTTGGACAATTTCTCCCATTTGGAATGGATATATTTACTCAGTACCTATACCCCATTGTATCTAGGAAGTAATTAACTTGCTTTTGATTTTACAGGCTCATAGGTGGAAGGAACTTGCCTTATCTCAGATGAGACTTTGGATTTAGACTTTTGGACTAATGCTGGAATAAGTTAAGATTTTGAGGGACTGTTGGAAGGGCATTATTATGTTTTGAAATGTGAGGACATGAGATTTGGGAGGGGCCGGGGTGGAATGATATGGTTTGGCTGTGTCCCCACCCAAATCTTACCTTGAATTGTAATAATCCCCATGTGTCAAGGGCAGGGCCAGGTAGAGATAATTGAATCAAGAGGGCAGTTTCTTCCATACTGTTCTTGTGATAGTGAACAAGTCTCACAAGATCTGATGGTTTTTATAAAGGGGAGTTCCCCTGCACACACTCTCGCCTGCCACATTTAAGACATGACTTTGCTTCTCCTTTGCCTTCTGCCATGATTGTGAGGCCTTCCTGGCCATGTGGAACTGTGAGTCCATTGAGCCTCTTTCCTTGATAAATTACCCAGTCTCAGGTGTGTCATTATTAGCAGCGTGAGAATGGACTAATACACCCCATCTCTACAAAAAGTTAGCCTGGTGTGGTGGTGCATGCCTGTAGTCCTAGCTACTCGGGAGGCTAAGGTGAGCCTGGCAATTGCTTGAGTCTGGGAATTTGAGGCTGCAGTGAGCCATGATGACACCACTGCACTCCAGCCTGGGTAACAGAGCAAAAAAATAAAAAGTAAAAAAGGTAGGAATTATTTTATTATTAACAGAGTCTGCCTTATTCTGCTGTTGTTGACATTTTACAGATCCTTTATTGCCAACTATCTGCATAACTAGATTTTAAGTTCCTTGTAAGCTGGAGTGAAGTCATGTATTATTTTTTAAAAATTTTCCTTACATTGATCTTTTTTTTTTTTTTAAATAGTACAGATTGTTAAATCTGGACATTAGATGACAATGTATTTGTCAAGCATTTCTCCATTTGTAATTATCTCACATTATTATGTGAGACTTGTTCATGTGCTTTGCTGGAATTGAGACTTAGACAGTCTGTGTTTTTTTATTTAGCAAAGATAATCCAAGTTAAAATAGTGTTGTGTGTTCCTATAGGAAAACTAGGCCCAGTGTTATAATAGAGTGTAAATAATAATAGCCACTAGGAGGTAAGCACCTGCTGTGTGCCAGGAGCTATGCTTCAGATTTGAGATGTTTTTATTTAATTGTCACATTAATTTTATTACATAGGGAACTTTTAATAGGAGAACAAAGCTTAGGTAGGCTCAGTAATGTGTCCAAGTCCACACAGCAAATAAGTGGCAGAGTGAACTTGAATTTTGATTCTGTCTGAATCAAAACCTATTCCCTTATATGCTCTGTTGTATCCCTAGCCTGAGATCCACTAAGCAACTTTTTGAAGATTTCTTATATGCGACATGTATACGTTGTCCAATGAAATTCTGCTAAACATGTGAAATTATATAGGTCAGCACAATTACCAGTCATGCAAAATTGCATTTAATATCATAATTTGTAATAGTGAGGGGTGCTTCTTTGGGACATAGAATTTGCAATGGGAATTTATTGACATATTTATTATTAACATATTACCATATTTACACTCTCTAGGTACCCACATTTCACTCCTAGACACTTTTGCATAATCCCAATAACATGATAACATCTATAAAAATTAACACTAATCCTGTAATATCACCTTTTACCTGTATTCAGATTTCCCCAATTGTCACAAGAATGTCTGTTGTTAAAAAACCCAGATCTAATCAAGTTTCACTCGTTGTATTTATTGCTATGTTTTTGGTTTAATTTTGATGGGCATCTTTCAGAAGTTTTAAAATAGTCTTAGAACCTCTTTTTAGGAACCAGATTTGAATAATTTATTTTATTGACCTCCGTGTTACTCTAACATTTCTTTAGTAAGTACAGGCTTTGAGGGTAGGCATTGGTTTCTCTGTTTAAAAGTAGAAACTTTGTCTGTGTAAATCAGCCCTTATATGTGTAAGTTTTCTGCCTTTTGGTTTCTTCTCATGGTGTTTCTGCACAAGTGCCTAAGCTTTTTTGAAGCTTTACTTGAGGGGTGACCAGAAGCTTTTACTTAAGGATACAGACCCTTAAATCCTGCAATGACAAATCTCACCTTCCATCTCAGGGTTGTAAGTGGAACCAGGATGCAGCCGTTTTGCTTTTCTCAGACAAGCTCAGGTTTGAATATAAAACGTGACTGTAAGATACAGAAACTGTCCCTAGAAAAGGAGGGGAAAACATTTTAGCAGTTCCTCTTTAAAGATAACTTTCAATGCCTGCCTGTTAGCCTCCAAGGAAAATGCTTTTTGGTTATTTTATAGGTTCTAGTGAACTTTGCTTACTTTACAATGTTCACCACAATGTTTGTTGAGATTAGTGCCTCAATTTCCATTGGGCTTACCAGTCTGTAGTTTCTTGAACATTTTCTTCATATGCCTGTTAAAAATTAGAAGAAAATTGAAGCTTAACATACACATTCAGCAAATAATACAAAATCAGATTAATAAGAAACTAATGAGGCTGTGCCATCATCAACTACTTGCAGTACAGTTTCCCAACGATGAACTGAGTATCTAGAAAATAACAAAGATTTTCAAGGAATTTTAGTGAAATGATCAATAGTGTATTGAAATACCTTCAATCAGACTTTGGAGAATAGATTTTAAAAGATTCACATTCTTAACCGATCTAGTAAGAACCTTATTCCCCAAAGTATGCTGTGGATCTCAGCTGTATCCTATCTAAGAAGAGAACAGTGAAAGGAAAATGTGGCCTTTGAGCATGGTGGGATATGAGTGTCTTGAAAGGACGGGCCAAAGAAGTGCTCTCAAATAGAAATATAATATGGAACATGTGAAGTTAATTTTAATATATTTTAGTTAACCTAATATATCCATAATATTTTCATTTCAACATGTTTTAGGTTGGTGCAAAAGTTATTGTGGTTTTTGCTATTTTTTTAATGGCAAAAACCACAAAAACTTTTGCACCAACCTAATAGTTACTACAAAAAAATATTAATGAGAGATTTTATGTTCCACTTTTTAATACCAGGTCTTCAGATTCTGGTGTGTATTTGATACTCAGAACACATCTCCGTTTGTACTAACCACATTTCAGGTTCTCATTAGCCACTTGTGACTGATAGCTACTGTGTTGGATTGCACAGGTCTAAAGGGAAACATCTTGAGAAAGAGGTTAAGTGCAAGAACAAGAATTAAAAAGGAAACTATTTGAGCATAATATTAGAAAGAAAGTGTAGAAATAAGTTGATTTAGAGAACCAACATCTTAATTCTTGATGAACTTATTGAAGAGGCAGATAGATAGCTGAGAGCAAGGTCCGGGAAGTTTCTGGTCTCGGAGACCAGGGAGCTTGTAACCGTTGGGAGACAGGTGGCTGTAGTTTCAGTATGAAGTAGATGGGGGGCAGGGAAACTGGTGGTGGTGTGATTGAAATCAGTAAATCTCTGCCTTAAGGAAATAGAGAAGTCACTAACTGGGACTGGCTAAGGGTAGAATCGACCAGGAAGAAAGAGGAATGGCCCCAACCAAGGCATCTGATGTTCTGACCAACAGTGCAGGCTCTGGGGCCGAATGCCTGTGTCTGGACACCAGCTCTGTCCCTTGCTAGCTGAGTGACTGCGATCAGCTGACCCTCTCAGTCCGTTTCCTCATCTGTAGCCTGGTGCTTCTGACTCTTTGATATTTTCTGTCAACCAAGTGTCCAGCGGAGTGAACCAAGTTATTCTGATAGACATGTTCTCAAAAAATAACTCATTTCTCACTCTCACCCCAGATATTCTTAGGATCACTCCCCTGCTTTTCTGGGCTCTGCTCAGATACCAACTTTTGACTGCCCTCCATGCCGTGCAACTTCTTTCCTTCCCAGTACTCCTCAGGCCCCATACTCTGCTTTGTTTTTCTCTACAACACTTAACATCATCCAACATAAAAGGTATTTACTTTTTCATTTATTATGTTCTTCCCTTCACTGAAAAATAGACCCTGAGAGAGCTGGGATTTTGTCTGTTTTGTTCAATGCTGTATCCTGCCTGCTTATTTCAGTGTCTGGCACTTAGGCAGGACTCCATGAACATTTGATGAACAAATAAATGAATGATAAGAACTACCTCAGATTTGAGTTGAGGATTAAATGAGTTAATACACAAACAGCTCTTTGGAACAAGTGCTTGTCACATAGTAAGCCTGCAGTGAATCTTCATGCTGCTGCTACTGTTAAATATTATTACTGAGGCTGAGCTGGCCTAGGGCTCCTTGGATTGGACTTACTAAGAGCTAGGCAGGAGACACAACTGTATGAAACTTGCTTGAGTTAAAACAAAACGAACAGTGCTATTCCTCTTTATTATTTCCATGCCTGGTAAGCACATTTCCTACCCACAAAATTGGGACTGACTAATATGAGAATATTATGCCCTTAATAGGACAGGTTATTTGATACAATACTAGCCCAGACATTTAGGAGATTGGCCACTCTTCAATACTATAAATGCGTATATGGATAGAAATGTTGCTTCCCAGATTGCCACACACCCTGAGACTGCAAGTAGGCATTCACTGAAAGTGTGCTGTGATGTGAAGATGAAACACAGAGAAGTGAGATGAACAAGGCTGTGCTCAGTGACCCATATCCAGATAAACCCATCTGCTCACTTGGGAACAAAAATGCCCCAAAGACCCTGCTATCTCTGGGCCTGCACAAGGCTTTAACTGAATCACCATTATGATGTCATATATTCAGAGGGAAATACCAATATTCATATATTCAGGTACTGAAACTTTTAAGGGAATTTTTCTTTCTTTTTTTTTGTTTTGTCAAATGAATTTTTACTTTAACTGCTAAAATCTGTAGGCAATGTGAGCCTTAAGATATTTTAGAGAGAGAGAAGTATCTTGAAATTACATTGTTTGTTTCTAAGAACAAACTCAAGAAAACCCTTTCCTCCAAATCCCAGAAGAGTGATTAGCTTGTCTCTAAGATATGGCATTGGCTGGTCACAGTGGCTCATGCCTGTAATCCCAGCACTTCAGGAGGCCCAGGCAGGAGGATCACTTGAGCCCATGAGTTTGAGATCAGCCTGGGCAACATAGTGAGACCTTGTTTCTACAGAACATATAAAAATTAGCTGGGCATGGTGGCATGCAACTGTAGTTTCAGCTACTTGGGAGGCTGAGGCAAGAGGATCATTTGAGCCCAGGAGGTTGAAGCTGCAGCGAGCCATGATTGCACCACTGCATACCAACCTGGGTGACAGAATGAGACCCTGTCTCCAAAAAGAAAAAGAAAGGAAGGAAGGATGGGGAGGGAAGGAGGGAGAGAGGGAAGGAAAGAAAGAGAAAAAGAAAAAGAAAGAAATGGTGTTGATGAACCTCCTCAAACCACAGAGAGGCTGTTTGACTGGGGCTGACATCCCTGAGTGGGTCCAAGTTTATCTGGTGTAGTGTCCTACATCCTATAACACTTAGTAGGTAAAATCTACTTAAACTTGAGAGGGAACATCTCAAAAGGAACAGCTGTGGAGTTGGGAAGGGGGAGCCCGCAGGTCCTCCTATCTTGCTTTGGTGATGAGGCAGAAAGTGGGGCTGAAAAACAGTCTGTTTTGGTTGTATATGAGGGCTCCCGAGCCATTTTATTTTTAAGCTCCAGTTAAACTTCTTTCTTCACCTCTCCTTACAAAGTCCTGCTTCTTCAGCCAGGTTCCACAGCAATTTGGGATTTCACAAAGCCCAGGGTTTGGGGTGACTGTCGAATTTTGCTCTTCTGTCAGGAAGCCTTATCTTTTGAACTACATTTAAGTTGTGTGTTAGTCATTTTAGTTAATTCATTCAACAAGTATTTATTGAATGTCCATATGCCAGACATATGGGGATACAACCAAAAACAGGAACAGCTTTGTCCTTGTCCTGATAGGTCTAGCCTGGCTGGGGGTTACCCCTAAGCTAAGATTTGAATTAGTTGCCAACTTTCAAGAACAGGAATTTTTACACAAAATGTGAATATCTGGATTTTCTTGAAAAATTAAGAGACCTGGCAATGGTGGGCCCGTTTCCACATGGCAGGAGCTGAGGGGCCCCTCCCTGTAGGCTCACTGGTGCTCAAGTCCTCACCAGCCCCTTCTGAGTCACACCTGGCCCGCTGGTATCTCCTTTGTGGGTAGAATTGCTGGTCTTCGTCTAATGCATCATTTGCCACTGTCACCAGTTCTATTTCTTTGTGACTCCTTTGTTTGCTCCTTGTTTTCTTTTTCTTGTTTCTGGTCTGGCTTTTTCTTCCAGGGCTGGACTCTTGCTCTCTGAGGCCCCCTTCAGCTCTAACATTCGATGATTTGGAAACCACAGAGCTTAGTGGCTCACCTGTAGGTTTGGAGGTGTGCTTGACTCAGTTTGACTTTCTCATTTGCAACATCTGCTGTTCCAATGCTGTCTATAGATTGTATCCTGAGAAACCCTGCATCATGTCACTGTCTTTAAGAGCCTTATGCCATGTAGCAAGCTAAATAAGAAACAATGGTTAAGAGCACTGATTCTGCAGTCAGATTGTCCAGGTTCAAATCTGGCTTCACTACTTAACTAGCAAGTCACTTAACATTTTTGTCCCTCAGTTTCCTCATCTGCAAAATAGGGTTAGAAATAAAACCTGCTTAATATGTTTTTAGGATTCAGTGAGTACCAATTTTTTTTTTTTTTTTTTTTTCTGAGATGGAGTCTTGCTGTGTCATTTAGGCTGGAGTGCAGTGGCACAGTCTTGGCTCACTGCAACCTTTACCTCCTGGGTTCAAGCGACTCCTGCCTCAGCCTCCTGTGTAACTGGGATTACAGGTGTGTGCCACCACACCCGGCTAATTTTGTATTTTTAGTGGAGACGGGGTTTTACCATATTGGCCAGGCTGGTCTCGAACTCCTGACCTCAAGTGATCCACCTGCCTCGGCCTGCCAAAGTGCTGGGATTACAGGCATGAGCCACTGCTCCTGGCGGTAAGTACCTATTTAGAGCTCTTGCAATAGTGCCTGGCACAGAGCCAGAGCCAGGGCCATACAAGTGTTAGATTAAGTAAAAAAATGTATATATCAGTCAATCTGAATCTCAGGACCTGAGTAAAAGTTTGCAGAGGAATTTGTGCTGGGGGTTGAGAGTTCCTTTTCATTAATCCATGGTTAACGGTGACCAAATTTTCTAAATAAGAAATCAGGACACTTCATCTGTAAAACTTAGGTTCTGGTTACAACTTCAGGCCATACAAAAAGAACTATTAAAATCGAGGTGTTGATGTTTTGTAGCAACACTGCAACAGAATATTTGAGATTAGACCTGTTTTTAGATATATGATCACTCTATACATGTAGTGCTGATTAGGTATTAGGTACCCTCATATCTTTATTTAAAAAAAATTCAAAATTCTTCAAAACAGTAAAACCTTCAAAAATTATCTGGCTAGCATAGAAAATCTTTTTAGGTGATCACTGATAAAATTTTTTCCCTCCCTCCATCTCTCTTTGCTTTTAAACAGCAAAAACTCAGCCCATGCCCAGTTCTCACCCAGTTAATTCAGACAATGTAAATACCTTGATGTTGACCTAACTCATTAAAAGAAAAAGAGAGAAAACCTTTGAAAGCCTATTCCATGTCAACCAGTATAAAAAGACTCTCAATTTTATCCAAACCTCAAACCTCAAAACAACCTTTTATGGTAGGCATTATGATTTCTACATTACAGCTGAGGAGACCTAGTGTGGGGAGGCCTTTGGGAGTTTACCCTGGGCCTTGCTGGCTTCAAAATCTGGGCACTCTCTGTTCTGCACCCTGGGATGGTTATTAGCATCCCTATAGTCCCTTTTCTGACCACTCAGTGGTATCAGCAAAGCAACAAACTCACTGTTGACTCCATTCCTTTGCTCCTATTTGTGTATTCATTCATTCATTCATTCATGGTTTGTGACCTGTGAGATAAAACTCATTCCCCTTTCTTCTATTGTTCTTTTTTTTTTTTTTTTTTTTTTTTGAGACGGAGTCTTGCTCTGTCGCCCAGGCTGGAGTGCAGTGGCCGGATCTCAGCTCACTGCAAGCTCCGCCTCCCGGGTTTTCGCCATTCTCCTGCCTCAGCCTCCCGAGTAGCTGGGACTACAGGCGCCCGCCACCTCGCCCGGCTATTTTTTTTTTTTTGTATTTTTTAGTAGAGACGGGGTTTCACTGTGTTAGCCAGGATGGTCTCGATCTCCTGACCTCGTGATCCGCCCGTCTTCATTAGAAATTATCTTAGCAACTTACTTTGGTGTTAGTCTTGGAAGTGCAACAGGAAAGACTTTCCTGTAGGAAGGAAATAATAGACATAAAGTAGAGGTAGATGTAGAGGTACCTCTACATGCACACAAAGTAGAGGTAGATGTTAGCTTTAGAGACAGTTCTTAACAATTCCTCCTCTTGGTTGAATAATTCTATTAAAAAATAATTTACATAGTTTTGATATTATAATAGTAATATGAGATTTGTCTTCAAAAGTAACATATTTTTCAATGTGACCTGTATTAAGTAATAAGTAAAGTAATAAATTGAAATCTTACCATCACTACAATCTCTAAAGTAACAGTGGTTACTTCAAAAGCAACCACTGTTAATCATTTAGGGTGTCTCTTTCCAGTCTAAAAAAAGGGCAAGTGAGAATGCATGTACATATGTATTCATGTCTTTTTATAGTTAAAAAAATATATTTTTTTTGGTAGAGATAGGGTCTCACTACGTTGCCCAGGCTGGTATCAAACTCCTGGGCTCAAGTGACCTTTCCACTTTGGCCTCCCAAAGTGCTAGGATTGTAGGCATGAACCACTACATCTGGCCTCTTTAATGTTTTTAAAACAGGAATATTCTGCATATATAGTTCTATAACTTTTAATTTTTAATATTAAGAAATTTTCCAAATTCCCAATAATAAAAGGAGAATAAATCTATTCTTTTTCCTTTTTTAAAATAGCCACATAGTAAGCCATGGTGTAATACTAAATTGTTTATTACACTAGATTATTTTTTACTAGTATAGATAACTTGAAAATGAATATTATTATGCATATCTCTTTATATAGGTTATACTATTATTTTATTTGTTACATACTGAATATATATCACCCAGATCCCAGTATTCAATGAAACCACAGGTTCTTTTAGAGCATAAGCAAAAATAAATTGTATGCATGTGCTTTTGTATGTGTGTTTAATTCTGCTTACATCTGAATTTTCTTCCATCTTTTTCCTACTATCTGAGTAATATCGCTAGTGCCTTTTATTCAGTCAAGTCTCCGCGTGTTGACTCTTGTCTTGGAGTTATGATGCCATCCCCTTCCTGGCCTTTCTTCTACTTCCAAGATCTCTCTCGATTTCCTTAGCCAGTATGTTCCTCTCCAGCCAAGCTTTAAAGCACAGGTCCAAGCTGCCTTTTCCCACTTCATACGCTCTCCCTAGGTGATGGTCCTAATGGCCTCCATTGGAGCCACTAGAAATGTGAAGATTCCCAAATCTGTATCTTTTCCTGTGAGTCCCAGACCCGTGTACTTAGCAGCTACTGGGCATCTTTGCTTGGATGTCTCGCAGACCCCTCACACTTAACAGTGTCAAACTGAAAGCATGATGTGCCAGGCCAGTCTTAGTCTTCCCGCTGTGTTTCCTTTCTTAGGGAAAGACACCACAACCCAACTAGGAGGAAGTAAGAGCTCTGATTCATCCTGGCACTCCTGGCACCTCCCCTCCTCCTCCTTTACCCCGTATGCTGTCAATCATCTAGTTTTCCCAGTTTTACCTCCCTAATGTCTCTTGAACCACTTTCCCTAGCACAATGCTGCTTCTTGACCTGTCTGAAATTGCTGTCTGATGGATCTCTTGCTGTCTAGTCTTACCCCTCCCATCAATCTTCCACACCACAGCCAGAAAAAGATAAACACTTTCATTATGTAAAAATTTAGAAACTTTGTATGGAAGATATTCATTTAGTAAATTCAATAGGCAAAGGCTGTGTTTGAAAAAAACTATAATACAGATAAAAATTTATCTATAACATATAAGGAGCTTTTAAACTTTGAGAAGAAAAAGACAGGCAATCTAATACAACAACAACAACAAAAGGATATGAAAAGACACTTCTCAGAAAAAGAAATCCAAATCAACAAACAGAAGAGATGCTGAAATTTTTAAAGGTCGGGAAAATGCAAATTCAAATATCAATGAAATGTCGCTGTTTGTCCAAAAGTTAAACATAAAAAAAAATTACCTAACGCTGGCAAGAGTCCAAGGAAAGGGCAACTCAGGCATTACTGATGGAGTTGTAAATTGCCAGTCTTTTCTGTAAACAATGCAGCAACTTCTATTAAAATAAAAAATTCTAGTTACCCTTTGATGTAGCAACTCCCAGCTCCACTCCACTCCCACATAAATATGAAACCATAAATACATCAGGACATATATACAGGATAGTTATTGCGGTGTAACTGCAATAGACAAAGCTAGGCACAAAAGGAGTGTTCATCAGTGGTGGCTGGCAGATTAATTATGGTTCCCTCATGCTCTGGAATATTATGTAGTTATTAAAAAGAATAAAGTATAGCTGTACCAGTTGATTTCAAGGGGCTTTTATGAGTTATTAACAAGAAAGCCAGCATGTAGAGAAGTGTGCATAAGACCATTTTTATTAAAGAATGGTAAATCCCTCAAGCACACCTCATTTTATTCGTTTCACTTTATTGCACTTCACAGATAATGTGCTTTTTACAGATTGAAAGTTTGTGACAACTCAGCTTTAAGCAAGTCTATCAGTGCCTAACTTTATGTTTTGTCTCTCTGTTACATTTTGGTAATTCCCATAATATTTAAAGCTTTTTCATTATATCTGTAATGGTGATCTCTAATCAGTGATCTTTGATGTTACTGTTGTCATTGTTTTGGGGTGCCATGAACCATGCCCATATAAGACGGTGAACTTAATTGATAAAGGCTATGTGTGTTCTGACTGCTCCACTGACTGGCTGTTCTCCTCATCTTTCTCCTTCTGCTCTCGCCTCCCTATCACCTTAGACAATGATACTGAAATTAGGCCAATTTAATAACCCTGCAATGGCTTCTAAGTGCTCAAGTGAAAGGAAGACTTGCATTGTCTCTCACTTTAAATTAAAAACTAGAAATGATTAAGCTTAGTGAGGAAGGCATGTGAAATACCACAACAGGTGGCTGGGCATGGTGGCTCACACCTGTAATCCCAGCACTTTGGGAGGCCAAGGTGGGTGGATCACCTGAGGTCAGAAGTTTGAGACCAACCTAGCCAACATGGCGAAACCCCGTCTCTACTAAAATTACAAAAATTAGCTCATCGTGGTGGTGGGCACCTGTAATCCAAGCTGGTTGGAAGGCTGAGGCCAGAGGATCGCTTGAACCTGAAAGGCAGATGTTGCAGTGAGCCAAGATGGCACTATTGCACTCCAGCCTGGGCTACAAGAGCAAAAGTCTGTCTCAAAAATAAAAAATAAATTTAAAAAAGCCACAATAGGCTGAAAACTAGGCCTTTTATGCCAAAGAGTTAGTGGAGTTGTACATTCAAAGGAAAAGTTCTTGAAGAAAATTAAAAGTGCTACTCCAGTGAACACAAAAATAAGAAAGTGAAACAGCATTATTGCAGACATGGAGAAGGTTCGAGTAGTCTGCATAGAAGATCAAACCAGCTACAACATTCCCTTAATCCAAAGCCTAATCCAGAGCAAGACCCTAACTCTCTTCAGTTCTGTGAAGGCTGAGAGAGGTGAGAAAGCTGCAGGAGAAAAGTTTGAAGCTATCAGAGGTTGGTTCATGAGATCTTAGGAAGAAAGCCATGTTGGCTTCCAGGATCTTGACCAATGCAGACACAATGATTTTTGCTTGTTGAGTAGCAAACCCATTGTCTTCCAGTAAGCACACTAAGGCTCCTTTTGGGCTCCAGCTGCAGGTATCCAGCAGACAGGCTTAGCTCTCTCCTGCAGTAAACGAGTGCAGGCGCTGAGCCGTGGCACCGGGGAAGGGTGCCGGGGCAGCGGTGATGCCCGGGCCGAGGCCCGGTGGGCACCTCCACGCGCCACTGTGCCCAGCTGGGTGTGCGGCATACCGGCGGCGCGAGCGCTCCCAGTCCCCGAGGTGCCGGCACAGGGCTGCGGCAGCCAAGCACGGGGAGGGCACTCAACAACAGATTTTCCATATAGACAAAACAACCTTCTGTTGGAAGAAGATGCCATCGAGGACTTCCATAGCTAGAGAGGAGAAGTCAACTTCAGGCTTGAAAGGACAGCTGACTCTTGGTGTGTGGGCTAATGCAGCTGATGGCTTTCAGTTGAAGCCAGTGCTCATTTACCACTCTGAAAATCCTAGGGCCCTTAAGAATTAGGCTAAATCTGTTCTGCCTGTGCTCTATAAAATGGAACAACAGAGGCTGGATGATGGCACATCTGTTTACAGCATGGTTTACTGAATATTGTAAGCTCACCGTTAATACCTACTGTTTAGAAAAAAAAGATTTATTTCAGTATATTATTGCTTATTGACAATGCACATAATCACCCAAGAGCTCTGATGGAGATATACAAGGAGATGAGTGTTGTTTTCATGCTTGCTAATACAACATCCATTCTGCAGCCCATGGATCAAGGAGTAATTTTGCCTTTCAAGTCTTATTGTGTAAGGCTATAGCTGCCATAAATAATTATTCTTCTGATGAATCTGGGCAAAGTAAATTGACAACCTTCTGAAAGGATTCACCATTCTAGCTATCATTAAGAACATTTGTGGTTCATGGGAGGAAGTCAAAATATCAACATTAACAGGAGTTTGGAAGAATTTGATTCCAATCCTCAGGTCAAAATATCAACATTAACAGGAGTTTGGAAGAATTTGATTCCGATCCTCATGGACGACTTTGAAGGGTGGAAATCGCAAGAAAAATATAAGTGGAGCCTGAATATGTGACTCAGTTGCTGCAATCTCATGCTGAAAATTGAACCAATGAGGAGTTGCTTCTTATGGATGAGCAAAGAAAGTGGTTTCTTCAGATGGCATCTATATTCCTGGTGAAGATGCTGTGAACATTGTTTAAATGACAACAAAGAATTAAGAGTATTACATAATTTAGTTGATACAGCAGCAGCAGGATTTAAGGAGATTTACTCTAATTTTGAAAGAAGTTTTACTGTGGGTAAAATGCTGTCAAACAGCATTGGATGCCTCTGAGAAATATTTTGTGAAAGGAAGGGTCCACTGATGCACAAACTTCATCATTGTCTTTTAAGAAATTGCCACAGCCATCGCAGCCTTTAGCAACCAACACCCTGATCAGTCAGCAGCCATCAACACTGAGGCAAGACCCTCCACCAACAAAAATATTGGGGCTTGCTGAAGACTCAAATGATTGTTAGCAAGGTCTTTTTTTTTTTTTTTTTTTTTAGCAATAAAATATTTTTTAGTTAAGATATGTACATTGTGTTTTTAGACATAATGCTATTGAACACTTTAATAGACTACAGTATAGTGTAAACATAACATTTATGTGCCCTGAGAAACCAGAAAATTTGTGTGACACACTTTACTCTGATATTTACATGATTGTGGCTGTCTGGAACCAAACCCACAGTATCTTCAAGCTATGCCTGTATGTATCCATTATATGTGATATATATTTGTCTCTACTTGACTATATGAGAGAAAAATATTGAAAGATGTATTCTGATTTGTTAATGTAGATTATAGAACTGGAGATTGTTATGGGGTTAAGAGAGTGGGTAAAAATACATGATCATTTTTCATTAGCGTAAAGTTGTATGTATGTGTCTATGTATAATTTATGTTTTAAAATACATTTTTTTTTAAGAAAGAGTTACTCTTATTTTGTCACCATCCTGTTTCAAACTCTTCTGTGACTTTCTTTACTTCAGTACCAGAATTGTGTTTGTCTGATGCCCTGCAAGGGCTGTCTGTGCTTGTGTATGCAGCCCGGCTCATGCCACGTTTCTCATGCCATTGCCCTTCCTGCTTCAAGGTCTTCATAACTGTTCTCTTAATGGGGGCCTGCCCTGCTCTCCTGGGCATAGTTAACTGCTGCTCGTGCCTCAGAACTTCTTTTAGCGAAGGGAACTGCCCTCCCTAACCCCTTGTTGGTTCCCTAAGTAAATGTTCTTATTGACACCTGATGCTTTTACTTAGTGGCAGTTATCATAGTTGCAGTTGGGCGTTGTCTAATTATTTGTGTAAATTCTGCCTCCCTTAATAGAATGTCATCTCTAAGAAGGAAGGGATGGTGTCTGTCTTGTTCTCAAGGATCTTGTATAGAATAGATGCCCAGTGAATACTTCCTGAGTAAATGAATAAACGAAACCCATCCTGTATGTGGGGCCATACTGTTCTGAAAGGGCACTGACCAAGGAGTCAGACAATGTGTGTTCTGGTCATTGTGCTGCCATAAACTTGCTGAGAGACCTGGAGCGAGGTGATATGCCTCTTGGAGCCTGCTTTCCTACCTGTAAAATGGGGTTAACAACACCATGTCCACTGCAGGTAGACATGGAGAGGGATAAAAAGGGATACAAGACGATGTGAATGTATAACCAGCAGAGAGTAAGCATTCAATAAAATTGCCTTTTATTTTTCTTGGTGTCTTGTCACTTCACCAGTGAAATGGGAATAATTTGACTAAATAATTTTTAGAGTTTCTTCCAGTTCAAAATTATAGTTGACCCTTGAACAACACGGCAGTTAGGAGCACCAACCCCTAGAGCAGTCAAAAATTTATGTATAACTCTTGACTCCCAAAAACTTAACTGCTAATAGCCTACCAGAAGCCTTACCAATAACATAAACAACACATATTTTCTGTTATATGCATTATATGTTGTATTCTTACACTAAAGTAAGCTAGAGAAAAGAACTTACTAAGAAAAGTATAAAGTGTAGAAGAATAAAACTGGATCCTCATCTTTCACCTTATACAAAAATCAACTTAAGGTGGATCAAAGACTTAAATCTAAGACCTGAAGCCATAAAAATTCTAGAAGATAACATCAGAAAAACTCTTCTAGACTTTGGCTTAGGCAAAAAGGTCATGACCAAGAACCCAAAAACAAATGCAACAAAAACAAAGATAAATAGATGGGGCTTCATTAAATTAAAAAGCTTCTGCACAGCAATAGAAACAATCAGCAGAGTAAACATACAACCCACAAAGTGGGAGAAAATATTAATAAACTACGTATCTGACAAAGGACTAATACCCAGAATCTATAAGGAAGTCAAACAAATCAGCAAGAAAAAAGCAAACAATCCCATCAAAAAGTGGGCCAAGGACATGAATGGACAATTCTCAAGGAGGATATACAAATGGCCAACAAACATATGAAAAAAATGCTCAACACTACTAATTATCAGGGAAATGCAAATCAAAACCACAGTGCAATACCATCTTACTCCTGCAAGAATGAACATAATTAAAAAATCAAAAAATAATAGATGTTGGCAAGGGTGTGGTGAAAAGGGAACGCTTTGACACTGCTGGTGGGAATGTAAACTGGTGCAACCACTATGGAGATTTCTTAAGTAACTAAAAGTAGAACTACCGTTTGATCCAGCAATCCCATTACTGGGTATCTACCCAGAAGAAAATAAGTCACTTTATGAAAAAGACAACACACAACATGTTGCACACAACATCTTTATAGTGGCACAACTCCCACTTGTAAAAATATGGAATCAGCATAAATGCCCATCAATCAATGAGTGGATAAAGAAAATGTGTATATATATGAATATGCCATAAAAAGGAACAAAGTAGGCTGGGCGCGGTGGCTCACGCTTGTAATGCCAGCACTTTGGGAGGCCGAGGCGGGCGGATCACGAGGTCAGGAGATCAAGACCATCCTGACTAACATGGTGAAACCCCATCTCTATTAAAAATACAAAAAAATTAGCCAGGCGTGGTGGCGGGCGCCTGTAGTCCCAGCTACTTGGGAGGCTGAGGCAGGAGAATGGCATGAACCTGGGAGGCGGAACTTGCATTGAGCCGAGATCACGCCACTGCACCCCAGCCTGGAAGACAGAGCAAGACTCTGTCAAAAAAAAAAAAAAAAAAGGAACAAAATAATGTCATTGACAGCAACCTGAATGGAACTGGAGACCATTATTCTAAGTGAAGTAACTCAGGAATGGAAAACCAAACATATGTTCTCACTTACAAGTGGGAGCTAAGCTATGAGGATGCAAAGACATAAGAAGGATACAATGAACTTTGGGGACTTGTAGAGAAGGGTGGGATGGGGATGAGGGATAAAAGACTACACATTGGGTACAGTGTACACTGCTTAGGTGATGGGTGCACCAAAATCTCAGAAATCACACCCAAAGAACTTATCCCAAAGAAAAAAAAAAAGAACTTCTCCATGTAACCAAACATCACCTGTTCCCCCAAAACTGAGATAATAGTAATAAAAAATTTTAAAAAAGAAAAGCATAAGGAAGAAAATATACTGACTAAGTGAAAGTGGATCATCAAAGGTCTTCATCCTCCTTTTCTTTACGTTAAAGCAGGCTAAGGGGGAGGAGGGGTTGGTCTTGCTATCTCAGGGATGGCAGAGGCGGAAGAAAATCCACATGTAAGTGGATCCACACAGCTCAAACCCATGTTTTTCAAGGGTCAGCTGTACTTTGATTTCTTCTGAGCTACAGTCTCCCCTTCCTCTACCCTCACTTCCCTCCACCACTAGCTCCATTCCTGACTACTTTCTTCTACTGTTCTCAAGCCCAGGATACATCAGCTCTCCCTGGGAAAGACAAAAGCCATCTTCATGCTGCCAGGGTACGGCAGTTGATCTCATACCTACTGTTTCACCACCACCCTACCCTCTATCACTCATTGTTTCATTTACATTTATAAGACATTTTTGGGTTTCCACTATTGTGTGTGGTAGACTCTCACCCCTCAAATTCTGTTCTTTTTCTTGTGCCTTCCCACATACTCTGTTGAGTGGGAGAAATAATGCGTAATCAGCAAAGCAATAGAAAGATGCTGGTGTGTTTTTGAGGGCAGTCCCCCTTAATTAAGGGAGATGGGTTCTAAAAAGTCCTTGTAGATAAACAAATGGGTGATATTTGCTTCTTATCTGAAATTACTAACACAATTGTCTACAACTGGTCATTCAGTGTTCTTGATTTCCCCTGTATTCTTTCAATTACCCTAATTGCTACTAGGTAAAAACTTCAGTCAAGTTTTAATTAATCTTTAATGTTAACTTAAAATAGCTGCAGTTTTTTGTTTGTTTGTTGAGACAGGTCTTGCTCTGTCACCCAGGCTGGAGTGCAGTGGAACAATCATGGCTCACTGCAATCTCTGCCTCATGGCTTCAAGTAATTCTCCTCAGCCTTCCAAGTAGCTGGTTCCACAGGTGTGTGCCATGCCCAGCTAATTTTTTGTTCTTTTCGTAAAGATGGGGTTTTGCCATTTTACCCAGGTTGGTCTTGAACTCCTGAACTCAAGCAATCTGACCATCTTGGCCTCCCAAAGTTCTGGAATTACAGGCATGAACCACAGTGCCCAGCTGCTACTGTTCTCTCTTAACAAGAATCAAGTCTTAGAGCAAGATGCATCTAAACCCACTTTGGGGTATCAAAAATATCCCAATCTTGTGGTTCTAATAAATGTTTAACAACTAGATTGGCGTGGAGGCGGAGTGGAGGTTCTGATGTGAACCATTAGTCAATCTTTGTGCTGTTACCAGATGTCCCCTAATAGGGCTGGGCAGAGATGCTAACAATTGGCTCATGAGGTCAGGTGGGCCTAGCTCCAACACACCACTGTACCCAGTGCCCGAGTTCTTAATCTTCATCACAACCTCCACTTGCTTCCCAGCCATTGTTTCTGATCTCAGTTAATGATGCCTCTCAGTCAGCCAAGAAGGAGACCTGACAGTTCCATCCACTTCCCCCACCCTCATCACTGGATCCTGTTGACTTCTCTCTCCAGCGTCTCCTGAGTCTGTCCCGTTGTCCGTCCCCACCACAAACACCCTGGTCTGGTCTGTCCTGCCCATGGCCTTCATTGCTACGGCATTGACTTTCATTACAATTTCCCTGCCTCCGTGCTGGCCCCTGTCAGCCGCTCTCTACTCTAAAGACAGTCAGCCTGCTGACACTTAAATTATGTTAGGCCAGTCTTGTTAAAAACGTTTCTGTGGCTTCCTCTCCGTTAGGATCAGTCCAAACCCTTAGCATTCCTTACTTTACCACACATAGGCTGTGGGCTGTTCTTTGTCTGCCTTGTTCTCCACCACCCACCTCTTGCCCTCCTCATTCTAGCTGTTAGGAATCACACGTGTATCCTCAAGCACACCAAGCTCTTTCTCTATTCAGGGCCTTCCTTTGGAGGAGCTGCTTCCTGTATCTGTATGATCATCTCTCCTTCCACTCCCCACCCACTCACCTACCCAGCCCTGTGGCCTAACTGCCTTTTATCCTTCAGTGATTGGAGCATTGTGTCAGTTCCAGCATGACTTCCTTGGGGAGGCCCTAGACCAGGCAGCTCCCCTCATGCAGCCCCTGATGTAGAGCCTGCTCCCTGTCTTCTCCACAGGTGAGGCTCCTGGAGGGCCTGGAACAACCCCATATTCCCAGCATAGCCCGTGGTACCTGGAACATGGTTGGTGTTCCATGAATGTTGAGTCCATTTCTTGGATTTATGCAGGTCCCAGTTTTCTATTAAAGAGTAAGCTCCACATGGTCAAACATGTTCTTACTTCCTGTACTTTATGTCAGCAGTTTGTCAGCTTAGCATAAAAAGTACCTGATGAATAATTTCTGCCACTAAAGTCGTGTTGTTTTTTCTAACCATTTTTTTTTCTCTCCTAGGTTTCATCAGCTGTATTTCCCAACAAACATATGGTGTTCTGCATAAGAATGTCACTTTCCATGTTCCAAGCAATATACCTTTAACAGAAATCCTATGGAAAAAACAAAAGGATAAAGTTGCAGAACGGGAAAATTCTGAATTCAGAGCTTTCTCATCTTTTAAAAATAGGGTTTATTTGGACACTGTGTCAGGTAGCCTCACTATCTACAACTTAACATTATCAGATGAAGATGAGTATGAAATGGAATCGCCAAATATTAGCAATACCATGAAGTTCTTTCTTTATGTGCTTGGTGAGTATTCCATAAGTTGATTTGTTTAAATTGGCAAATTTCAGTTTTTTTAGTCTGTTTTCAGAGACTAACACAAATTTATGGTCTATGAGAAAAGAATTAGATGTTACCTATTGTCAGGGTTTTCTCCTTTTCTGGTGATATACAGGAGCTAGCTACTTTCAATTCCTTTTTTTTTAGTCTGTTTTCAGAGACTAACACAAATTAATGGTCTATGAGAAAAGAATTAGATGTTACTTATTGTCAGGGTTTTCTCCTTTTCTGGTGGTATACAGGAGTTGGTACTTTCAATTCCTTTGTCATTCCTCTGGGTGAGGAGAGAATCTAAGCAAGGTGGGGAGAACAGTATTAATTGTCGTACTAGGAATGTTCTGGAAAGAGATGTAGTGACAGCAGTTAGCTTAGAACTCTTTGGCCTCCACTGATAGATGTTACTCTACAAAGTTCCTGCTTCCCCACACAGCGGGGAGACTGTTTTTCCTCCTGCACCATTTTACTTAATTAATTAATTTAATGTGAGGAATCTTGCTCTGTTACCAAGGCTGGAGTACAGTGGCACAATCTTGACTCACTGCAACCTCCACCTCCCAGGTTCAAGCGATTTTACTGTCTCAGCCTCCCAAGTAGCTGGGATTACAGGCGCACACCACCATGCCTGGCTAATTTTTGTATTTTAGTAGAGATGGGGTTTCACTGTGTTGGCCAGTCTGGTTTCAAACTCCTGAGCTCAGGTGATCCACCCACCTCAGCCTCCCAAAGTGCTGGGATTACAGTTGTGAGCCACCACACCGGCTCCTGCACCATTTTAAACTGAAACTAGATATAGGGGACACATTTCTCCCTGCTTCTCACTAACACTCCTCCCTGGTCCCTAAAGCCCCTTTTGTGTTGCAGTCTTGTATAGGCCCCTGCCTCACATGCCAGTGTTTCTTGGTCATTTTAAGGCCTGCCTCATTTTCATGGTTTCTAACATTCTTGGTGTTTTGGTGGTTGCAATATTTAAATTAAAATTCTTTCAGTATTGTCCTTGATCTCCTCTCCTGTAAGGATCTTGTCCTCTGCGTTACCCACTACCCATGCATGTAACCGAGAACTCATCATTACCTCAATGTCAGGTGTCACACTCTGCCATCATGCCCTGTCCTTGATGATGCTGATGATGACAGACCTTCACACACCTGATGTCCCTGCTGCCCTCCCTACGCAGCCTGAGTGCTGCTGTCACTTACTAGACTCAGTCTGTTGCAGACACACTTGGCTTCCTTGCTCCTTTGTTGGCTTGTTATACTCACATAGCCAGATTACAGCTAGGTTAAGTCCGGTGCTTTGCCTATTCTGTGCTCATACCCATGTGGTTGCAGAAAAATACACCACCCTGCAAAGTCCTGCACTTTTAATTTCTAATCACTTACCTCAGTTAAGTCTTGTATTTCCTAGCCTGTTCACTTAGCCACTCTCCTAGCAGTTACTTTTTCTCTCCTCAAATCTTGAATACCTCCTTCTCCAGACTCACTCTTGAGCTGAAGGCTTTGCTTCTTATTTCACTAAGGAGAATAAGCAGAGGGCAATTTCCACAAGCTCTCACCACCTGCCTACCTTCCTACCTGTACCTGAGCCTGTAGGCCCTGCTTTCTCTCCTGATATGAATGGACTTTCTGAGTTCTCACCTGAGGTTAAACTTTCCACGCGTGCCCTGGATCCCACCTCTTCTCACCATCCTCGGGAATATCACCCTAGTGCTTCTACCCACTGTCTCCTGATGAGAATTTCCCCCATAAGTTGATGGCTCATTTTAAGTGGCATACATATACACTGTCGTCAAAACTTTCTCATGATCCCCCTACCCCACCAGCAACCACCACCAACTCTTTGTCTTCACTTTATAGAAAATCTCCTTGAAGAAGGTGTCCATATTCACTTATTCTGATCCCTTATATTCACTTTTAACCCACTCCAAGTAGGCTTTCATCTGCACTGCTATGCCAAAGCTCCTCTAGACCTCCTTGTTAATAAATCCAGTGGTTCATTCTCAGTCCATGTCATTCTTGACTTCTCAGCAGCTTTTGACATAGCTGATCACTCCCTCCTCCAAGTACTGTCTTCACTTGATGTCCAGGATACCACCCTATTCACATTTCTTTCTTCCTTCCTTTTTTTTTTTTCTTGAGAGGGGGTTTCGCCCTTGTTGCCCAGGCTGGAGTGCAATGTCACAATCTTAGCTCACTGCAACCTATGCCTCCTGGGTTCAAGCGATTCTTCTGCCTCAGCCTCCCGAACAGTTGAGATTACAGGCATGCACTACCATGCCTGGCTAATTTTATATTTTTAATAGAGATGGGGTTTCACCATGTTGGTCAGGTTGGTCTCGAACTCCTGACTTCAGGTGATCTACCAGCCTCAGCCTCCCAAAGTGTTGGGATTACAGGCGTGAGCCACTGCGCCTGGCTTCACATTTCTTTCTGACACACTGACTATTCCTTTTCATCTTCTTGTGCTGGTTTCCTCATTTCCCCAACCTTTTAACACTGGAAACATCAAGGCTTAAGCCTTGGGTCTTGTTCCTTTTCTGCCTGCGTTCATAGCCAATGGGTGAGCTGATCCTATGTCAGGGCTTTAAATATCATCTCAGTGCTAATAATGCCCAGATCTAGAGCTCTAGCCCAGAGTACCCCGCCGAGCTCCTTATGTGTATACCTGACTGCCCACTGTACATCTCCACTCAGATATCTAATTGGCCTTTCAAATATCCCATGTCCAAAAGTAAGCTCATTATCTTCCCCTTAAAACCTGCTCCTTCCCACATCTTTTCCCTTTTGGTTAATGGCAGCTCATCCTTTCAGTTGGTCAGTCTGAAACCTTGATGTCATCCTTGATACCTCTGTTTTTCTTGAACACCACATTCACTCCACCAGGAAGTTGTATTGGTTCTACCAGAATGATCTTTTTAAAACAGAAGTCAGATCATGTCACTCATCTGTGTGGAACTTTCTAATGGCCCCATCTAACTCTGTTAAAGCTAGAATGTGTAAAGTGACCTGCAAAGCTGTGTGAGGTCTGACCCCTATGGACTCTATTTAGACAAATACAGCTTGCTAAGATGTCAAAGCATACTCTCAGAAGATTTCTTTGAAAAAGTAGAATCTTTGAAACATGGACATTAGGGATCTGGTAGTTTACAGACAGGGCCAACAAACAAGAAGATTGAGTCAGAATTTAGATCACACATTTTAAGAGCCCCTTTTATAGAGTTTGTAAAACTAAGTTCAAAACGTTTGAATAAGTTTCTCCTCTTAAACTTGATGAAATGTTTTAAAATAATTTAATTTAAAATATTCTAGGCCGGGCATTGTGGCTCAAGGCTAGAATCCCAGCACTTTGTGAGGCCAAGGAGGGAGGGTTGCTTAAGCCCAGTAGTTCAAGACCAGCCTAGGCAACATAGCAAGACTCCATCTCTACAAAAATAAAATAATTAACCAGGCATGGTGGTTCATGCGGGTAGTCCCTGCTACTCAAGGGGCTGAGGTGGGAGGATCCCTCAAGCCCAGGAGGCTGAGGCTGCAGTGAGCCGTGATTGCGCCTCTGCACTCCAGCCTGGGTGACAGACCAAGATCCTGCCTCAAAATAACTAACTAGCTGAATACATTAATTAAATAAAATATTCTATGGCAACTCAGCAAAGGTATGGTTTTGGTGGTCAGACCAACTGGATAGACCTTAGGAAGCCGGCAGAGGTGGAAAGTACAGGGGAGGTGAGTTTTGATCAGGAGGCAGTGATATTGATAGTATTGAGTGTGGGACTTAAAGTCCTGGTTTGAGAGTCTGGACATCAGCTTGTAGCAGTGGGGAGCCATTGTATCCTATACTGGAGCAAGGAGGTGACTTGATAAAATACATTTTTAGAAGATTAATGTGATGGTGAATACTTACGATGGATTAAAGAGAGGAGATGTCAAGTTAGAAGCTACTGTGATCATCCAGGTAGATAGAGGGTCTAAGAAAGAGTCTGCAAGATGTAGGTTTTGGTTGTAAAAAGACATAAGATGACTCTAGGTTTCATATCTGCATGGTAAAATGATTGGTCATACAATTTTTTTTTTTTTAAGAAATGAGGAAGTCATACTTCCTTGAGGTAATGTTAACACTTGTTTTAGTAACCTGGTAATCTTCTAGAGACACCAGACCTAATAGAAGACTTCCAGAGAGTATATTTTGGACAGGGGGATTTCCTGGCACTTCCTAAATTCAGGGCATCCACTTCCTTCTGTGTGTACATTGAGATCCGACTTTCCTCTATACCCAAAAGTCCCCTTAAAATTTCTACTTCTGATGTTTATTGTCCTTTCCCATCTTTTTATGGACCTTCATCACATCTCAGATGATGATTTTTATGTAAGTAGAATTAACTGCCCTGTCCTTGACTGGGCTGGATTGATACTTGACCTTTACTAAAATTCATGAAAATATACACATATTTCTATAAAATGTCATTAGATATGTGTAAGAAATTCTCATTTTTTACACAGCAGTGAACTCAATTCATTAATTATAAATTGACTAATTGTCTTAGGGAGGAAGTAGACACATTTCTTGCCAGTTTAATGCTGCTTAAACTAGAGGTATAACCAATATTTGTTAGATACAGCTGCGGTGAGTCCCACGGGCAGCAAGAAAATGTGAAAGATGTATAGAAGGAAAAGATCTGAGGTGTAGAAACTGTGATCTAGGTGCTGCAGAAAGGCTTGCACACTTTTAGATGAGTTGGATAGGCCCTTCTACATTTGCTATCTGGCAACTGTTGTGTAATGAGATAGCTAGAAAGAGCTTCTATATAGTCAAGGGAGTTCTAGCAACTTAGAAGATAATACTAACACTTCTCCATGTTTCCCCTCAAATTACTTTCATATTCTGTTTTTCTTTTCTTTTATTTTCTTTTTTACAAACCCTGCATGTGGCATTCAGCCATATTCTGTTTGACCTTTACAATGGCCTGATACAGCATTCCCTTTCACAGATGAAAATAAGACAGTTTAGGAGTCCGTTTCTCTGTTTGTAGAACAAGAGACCTGGATGGATGCTTTCTTAAAACTTCCAGCTCCTAAAAGGACTGTGGCCCCAGGTCACATAGCAGGCCAAGGCTAAGGCTTGATCAAGCATCCCAACTCCCAGTCAGTGACTCTTCTCATCGTATCACATATACCCTCTGGGGAGCCTTGGCTTCCTGGAGTTGGAAACTCACAGCCAATGGCCGTGTGCTCTATTACAGCTAGCATTTGTTAACTACTTACTCTGTGCAGGTACTACATGTTAATTCATATATTGATTATTATCTGTATTAACTCATTTAATCTCATTACAGTCTAATAGAGTAAGTACTATTTGTGTCCTTATTGTAGAAAGGAGGAAACTAGACACAGGTGATTTAAGTAACTTGCCCAATGTCAAATGGCTCTTAGCTATCATGAAGCTGGGATATGAATTCAGGCAGTTGGGCTTCTGAGTCCATGCTAAACACCATACTGTACCTCTTTGGTGGTAGCTGGTAGAAGAATTTACATTTTGTTTGAAGACTGTCTCTCTGAATCTATCCTTCTATCCATCTGTCTCCCCATCTGTCCAGTACTACTTGTGAGGAGCCATCTGCGTGCCTTGCGTTATGTCAAGTGCTGTGGTTGAAAGGTGAGGCATACCTAGTCTTTGTCCTCCAAAGAGGCACAGTCTCTGGGGCTGATGATGCACCTCTGTTCAGTTCAGAAGGTGCTGGATGAAAGACTAGACATTGGCAGAGCTAGATCAATACATTAGAATCTGTAACAGAACAAATAGGGCACACACATCAGAAGCACCTGGTATGGTGGGGCTTAGGAATCTGTATTTTTAACAAGCACCCTTGGTGATTCTTATGCACCTTAACATTTGAGAAATGCTTCAAAGGACCATTTCTAAGGAAGTAGAAAGCTTGGTTTTCTGCCCCTGAGAAATGCTCGGCCTAGTTACAGAGGCAGGCATAAGTATATGAAATACTGAGAACAGGCATTTTTGAACTATTCTGGGGATGCATGTTTCTTGGAAGTCCCCTGAGAGCTGCTATGGGGTGGGGTTGGCAAAAGGGACCACAGGAAGTTAGGGGAGCAGGGATCTAGGCTTTCAATTTTGAGTCAACTAGAGCAACTTCTTATCCATTGGACTGGATTGCACTGAAGATTTAATTCAGAGAAATTCCACTGCTTAAAAGATGATTAAAAGTCTTTTTAATTTAAGAAAATCTTAAGGAAGTATGTAGGGACTTATGTGAGCTAGATTAAACTTAAAAGCTAGGAAGCCCCAAGTAGAAAGGGAAGTCAGTGTGTGCCTCTGGTTTCTACCAAGGCAGCTGGGTACATTATTTAAATGAGCGAGAAGGAATTCAGGAGGAGGAGAAGATGGGGGAACCATTAAATACTTTTATTTTTCAGATTATAATTGGAGCATAAGCTATTAACTTGTTTTATATTATAAAACATCATTTTAAATGACAACATAATATTCCATTATCTTGGTGAACCTAAATTTACTTAGATGCTCTTCTAATAGATGTTTATAATGTATCAATACTTTATTATCCCAGTGCTACCATGACCATTGTTGTATATTACATATGTTTTTGCATGTTTCCTCAAGCCTCTTATGATTAATTGCTGGAGGGTAGCTGAAATGCAAGAAGGCATATGAATTAACAAGTAAAGGACCAGTAGGACAAAGTAAGTAGCCTTGAGGCTTTTAAAGGGCAACAATGGCAGAATGTGACATGTTAGTGTCTTAACTCATAGATCCACGCTGCCTTAGCCAATAGGAGGCGCTTCTTAGAGGAAGGGTGGGAGTGAGGCCTCTGGACTGGCAGGTCTGTGACACATGCTGCACCCGGCGCTGCCTATTAATAGGGCCAGCCCAACCAATAGGCAGGGCCCGACAAGGCTCTGTGTAGCTCCACCTTTCACAAAATGCTTTGAGTCAGATGTGTTATGGAATTAAAATTTCTTTTTTACATTTTGGAAAGGTAATACAAGGTATTTCCTCTGCATATTGAGCACCCCACTTAATTATGGGGAGCACCCTGTGGGTCAAGCATAGGAACAAGTATTTATTTCATTCCTATATATTTAGAGACAAGGTCTCAGTCTGATACAGTCATAGCCCAGTGTGTGCAGTGAGCTAGAGTGAATAAGCACAATCATAACTCACTGTAGCTTCAGACTCTTTGGTTCAAGTAGTCCCAAGTAGCTGAGACTACAGGCAGGAGCCATCATTGCTGGCTGATCTTTAAACTTTTTATAAAGATGGGGTCTTGCTATGTTGCCCAGGCTGGTCTTGAACTCTTGACCTCAAGCCATCCTGCTGCCTCAGCCTTCCAAAGTGCTGGGAGTATGTATAGCCATGAGCCACTGTGTCCTGCCAAGCACAGGAATATTTTTGTGGTGAAACGATAATGAATATTTGAAGTAAGTGAGAAAATAAAGACTATAAATCCTTGTGTTAATTCAGGTCAGGTCAGGATTTGCAGCTTAATGATTTTGCTACCAACTTGTGAAGACTCTTTTGGCTTCAGAGATTTTTTGATTTCGGAATTGAGGATAAGGGATTTGGGGCCTGTATTGGTCTGTTTTCACACTACTATAAAGATCTAGCTGAGACTGGGTAATTTATAAAGAAAAGAGGTTTAATGGACTCACAGTTCCATATGGCTGGGGAGGCCTCAGGAAACTTACAATCACGGCGGAAGGCGAAGGAGAAGCAAGCATTTTTTTCACAAGGCAGCAGGAGAGGGAGAGAACTGCCACACACTTTTAAACCAACAGATGTCATGAGAACTCACTCTCTATCATGAGAATAGCATGGGGAAACCACCTGCCATGGTACAATCACCTCCCACCAGGTCCTTCCCTTGACACATGGGGATTACAATTCAAGATGAGATTTGGGTGGGGACCCAGAGCGAAACCATATAAGGGTCTGAATTTATTCTGTTAAATTTGAACAGGTAGGTCTGACCTAGCAAAAGAAAGAATTCTCAGTCCTTGATGCTCAAGGAGTTTGTCTGCTCATCCTTTCAAGCTCATAAGGAAGTTGGGAGCTCTTCATAAATTTGCAGATGATGAGTCTAAATATTACTATTTTCTGTACTAAATATTACACTTTTTTTTTTTCCAGAGCCTCTTCCATCTCCTACACTAACTTGTGCATTGACTAATGGAAGCATTGAAGTCCAGTGCATGATACCGGAGCATTACAACACTCATCCACAACTTAACACGTACTCATGGGATTGTCCTTTGGAGCAATGTAAACATAACTCAACCCGTATATATTTTAAGATGGAAAATGATCTTCCACAAAAAGTACAGTGTACTGCTAGCAATCCATTATTTAAAAGAACATCATCCATCATTCCGGAAACCTGTATCCCGAGCAGTGGTGAGTAAATAACTAAATGTGTCATGGAGGCCATCAAACCACAGATGTGGTGACTAACATAAGGTTCACAATTTTGAAATGTAAAACAAGTTACAATTTTTAACAGAAACCCCATTATAGATATAAAGCTAACATTATTTAGCACTTTCTGTGTTGAGCACCATTCTAATACATATGTGAATTAATTCAATCTTCACTTATCCCTATTTCCTGGTGAGAAACCAACAGAGAGAGAGTTTAAGTTGTTTGCCCAAGGTAACAGCTAGTAAGTGGCAGAACCTGGCTTTGAGTAGAGGCTGTCTGGCTCTAGAGCCCATGGTTTTAACTATTCACAGTGCTGCTTTATAATATTGTTAATAATCATTATGTTCACAAAGGTTACATATCTACTACAGGAACATGCATTTGATCTGTTTCCTTAGGCCTAACACTAAGTTAATATCATGACAATCTGTCTTGGCTATGATTTTCTAATGTTGTTTTAGTATTATTTACATTTGCAATTTTTATTATGTTTTTTACATTATATCCCCCGTTTAACAAACAAAAAGGTCAGTGACCTGAAAGTGGTTTATTAAAATATAAAAGAAAAGATGAAAATAGTAAATATTATTATTCAGAATAATATAATTGTAAATAGCGAACAGGATTCCAGGGCAAATAAAGAATACGGGTCTCTAGGGCTGGGATAAGGTGAGTCTATGAATGAAATTTTTCTGAACAAGCAGCTGAAACAGATAAGGGAAATTAGCAAATACAAGAAATATAAGAAACTTGGACTTTAACTGGTGAGCCACTCTTGAGTCTCCCGTTTATTGTCTTTTCCGAACCCCTTTCAAAGAATAACTTAAAGCCATTAAAGTTATGTTATTTTCAGACAAAGCAGAGTAACTTTTGGGAAAGGCATTTTTCAAGAAGAAAAAGTGGACGTCCTCGTCAGGGCGGGCAGCGGCAGCCGCAACTGCGGGCCTGGGGCTTGGGGCCTGGAGCCTGGAGCGGGGGCGGGGGCGAGGGCGGGCGGTCCCTCCCAGCACCCGGCGCGGCCCGCCCTGCCGCCCACCGTCCTGAAGGTCAAGGCGCTTTGTTCTGCACTGCGGGCGGCTTCCTCCGCCCAGCGGAGGAGGCATAGACTGCGGTGAGCCCGCTAGCTTGGCCAGCCCCATGTACCCCGCGACTCTAGCGGCATGCCAGGAGGAGCGTTCAGGCTTCTCGTTTTTAAGGTGGAGACGTCCAGGACCTCTTTATTAGATGTTTAGGAATTTCAGTTTTTCCGTAGGGCAGTGGTCATCGTGAGCCTCTGTGGAGTCAGGCTGGGCTAACTGGGGTTTCGATTGTAAGTTTCGTGTGGCCAAGGGCATGTCTGACTGGGAAGAAAGTCCTTGGCATTACTTCTTAGCTGTTGGGAGCTGTGCGGTGCGAGCGAGATGGACGGCGTGCACTCCCCGAGGACAGGCCTGAGTGGCCTTAGCCTAGTTACTCACGGGACTTGGTTTACCAGACAAGGGGATAAAAACATTCAGATGGCAGATAACAGTTTTTCAGATTCCTTCAGATTCCGTGGATGCTGCTAAAAATGCAAGTAATACGCAAAAGCTCATGGATCAGGTGATGCAGAATCCTGGAGTTGTGGCAGCTTTACAGGAGCGACTTGACAATGCCCCTCATACCCCTTCCAGCTACATGGAAACTTTACCTAAAGCAGTAAAAACAAGAATTAATGCATTGAAACAAATTCAGGTGAGATGCGCTCATATAGAAGCCAAGTTCTATGAAGAAGTTCATGACTTGGGAAGAAAGTACACAGCATTATACCAGCCTCTCTTTGACAAAAGAATTTATCACCGGTGATGTTGAACCAACATCTGATATGGAATCAGAATGGCACAGTGAAAATGAAGAGGAGGAGAAATGGGCTGGAGATGTGAAAAATAAAGTAGTCATAACAGAAAAAGCAGCAGCAACAGCTGAAGAGCCAAATCTCAAAGGAATTCCAGAGTTCTGGTTTACCATCTTTAGAATTAGTCCAGGAGTATGATGAACCAATCTTGAAACACCTGCAGGATATTAAAGTGAAGTTTTCTGACCCTGGACAGCCTATGTCTTTTATATTAGAGTTCCACTTTGAACCCAACGACTATTTTACCAACTCAGTCCTGATGAAAACCTGCAAGATGAAATCAGAACCGGATAAGGCTGATCCCTTTTCATTTGCAGGTCCTGAGATCATGGACTGTGACGGGTGTGTACTATTGACTGGAAGAAAGGAAAGAAAGTTACTGTCAAAACCATCAAGAAAAAGCAGAAGCATAAGGGTCGAGGCACTGTTAGAACAATTACTAAACAAGTATCCAGTGAGTCATTTTTCAACTTATTCAATCCACTGAAAGCGTCTGGGGATAGAGAATCACTGGATAAAGATTCTGAATTCGTATTAGCCTCTGATTTGGAAATTGGACTCTTTTTCCGTGAGCGGATAGTCTAAATTGGACACTTTTTCCATGGGCTGTGCTATACTTCGCTGGGGAGGCCTTAGAGGACGATGACAATTTTGACGAAGGTGAAGAAGAAGAGGAGGAATTAGAAGGTGACGAGGAGGGAGAAGATGGGGATGATGCGGAAATTAACCCCAACAAGGAACCCAGCCAGCTGGCGGAATGCAAGCAGCAGTCTGAAGTGGAGGTGGGCGCCTGGCAGACCGGCTGTCTGGACTCCGGGCCTGTGGGGGAGGCCTCAGTCTTTGCAGCATGCGGCACAATCCCGTCGACAGTGCTTACTCCATCTAGTTCGTTTTCAAGTGCGTGATTTTCACTTTCGCTTTTCTTTTTTCCTTATCGTTTTGCTTAACTTGTACAGTGGCAACTGAAATGCATTTAAGAAATAGGAGGTTTCGCCCAGTACCCTCTGCAGCCTCGGTGCCTGTGGCTCTGGACTTGCCTGGGCCTTTCCCTGGGGGAGGGCTCCATAGACCACGTTGGGGTGGGGTGGGGTGGGGGTCACTTGGTAAAAAGGGCCGAGGTCTGGTGATGAGGTTCCAGGGATCTAGAACCTCTCCTACCGCTCCCGCAGTTGGACTGAATTCTTCCCTTTCATTTGAAGAAACCCGCTCGCTGTTTCCAGCCGCTTAATCTGCCGAGTGTGCAGCCTGCATCACCTGCTGTATGCTAATCATCTCAGAAGGGCTGTGTAGAGTAGGGCCCTGTTCTCCTTAGGATGTTGCTTCTTGATTTTCTTTTTTTAGGGTTGGGTCAGGGTTGTGGCACACCACCTCAGGCGAGAGCTGCCATAGGTCACTTCATATTTGTTTATCCCTTCTTGCCTGGGAGGACTGTGGCCTTTTGCTGTCGCTCGTCCTTGCCATTTCTGAACCACCCTGGTGACCTGAGCAGGAAGATGTGCCACTTCTTAGCAGGAGCAAGGGCTGTGCCGAAGCAACATTGCTTCCTGCCACCAGGGCTGAAGACATGAGCCTGTCCCCGTGACATAGGTACCGCCCTGCTGCCGGAGCCGGGATTCGGCGATCTTCTCCAGTGAGGGGCTGGGCTGGGAAGTCCTGCGTTTCATTTGAGCAAATGAGTGTCAAGTCCTGCTTTCTCAGTAGCCCCCTTGCTGGGCCCTACCATTCATCCTGTCTGGTTTGGTGTGACCGCTTGGTGACTGGCGAGTGGGGTTTCCAAGTGGGTGACAATGCTCTCTGGCAGCCTGGGATGGCCGTGTCCGCACTGACCAGGCCTGTAGAGAGTGCTCAGCCTAACCTTAGAACACATTTATAACTGAATACAGTGTTTTCAATTTGTACATAATAGTTAGAATATTCTATTAAAGTTATGAAACATGGAGGAAAAAAAGAAAAAGTGCAAATGAGTTCCAATTTATAACTGATAGATTTGATTCGTGAAGACAGAGAAAAGATCAAACCCACAGAAGTGTCACTCTGTTTGTACAAGTCACACAATTGCAAGAAGTTTTTAAAACAAGCTGCAAAGTTATAATAGTTAAGCTTGCAGCAAACACTCCTTTATTAATTCTACCTTTTGAGTGTTACATAATACCCAAGGCATACAATATGAAAATGCAATTTGTTGTAAAAGCAGATAGTTGCTTTATAATGGGAACAAAAAATAAAACCAGTATGCTTTTGCCTTTTGGTATATGTATGCTGCATCTAACTGACAAGGAGGAAGAAGATGACCACATATAGACAGAGCAAGCAAGTTGAAATCTTGAAAAGTTTTAAGTGTTCCAAGAGACAAAATACTTGAAGGAAATAATTTCTGAGTAAGATCCCTCTACAGAATTACATGGAATATTTTAGGGGATTTTTAAAGATTTTGCCCTGGTACTAGTTTTAACTCTATGTTTGCCATTAGAGTTGAAGACACAAAGTAAGATTACTCTTACTGAAAGTAAGATTACTTGCCTTGTAGATAGTCTAGTAAAAGATCATAAAAGGGAATAATATTCCTCTTATTGATTTGAAATAAGTACTATTAATTTGAAAAAATTATTTTAATTATTAAATAATGGTGATTCATCCATCCTTCTTTTACATTTTCTTCCAAACTGATAGTTCACATATATACAATAGATTTTGAAAGTTTGAGGAATGTTGCTTGATAGGTCTTAGGTTTAAATCCTGGAGTAGTGTTGACATCTGAGACATACATCTGGGCTTCTGACCCTGGTTTCTGTTAACCACATGTTGGAGGACCTTCTCCTTTTAAAATACAAACCAGGGCCCCCTCTTTTCCTTTCTGCGCCATCGTGGTGTATTCTTGCCTCCACTTCTCGCCATGTCTTCTCACAAGACTTTCAGGATTAAGCGATTCCTGGCCAAGAAACAAAAGCAAAATCGTCCCATTCCCCAGTGGATTCGGATGAAAACTGGAAATAAAATAAGGTACAACTCCAAAAGGAGACATTGGAGAAGAACCAAGCTGGGTCTATAAGGAATTGCACATGAGATGGCTCATATATTTGTGCTGTCTGAAGGTCACGATCACATTACCATATCACACTGAAAATGTCACCACTCTCTGGAGAGTTCGACGTATTTTCCTCTCTGAATCTATTATGAATGCGTTGGTTGGCTGGGTTCAGTAATAAATATGTGAGGCCTTTCATTTAAAAAAAAAAAAAATACAAACCAGGAACTGAACTTAATGATCTTAGTGGTTCTTTTGAACAATAACAGTCTAGGATCTTTTTTTTTTTTTTTTTTTTTCCCTGTGATGATTTTTGAATGCTTTCATGTGGAACCACATGCATCATAACAGATATAAATCCGTGAAAGTATAACAGTTAAATACTAGATCTTACTTTTTCAGGTTTTGATTTCTCATCTAAACTTTCCAATGCTTTGTCAGTGAAGCAAACTAACTCACATTGACTAGCCTGCTCTTCTTTAGCAAACCCTTCAAATAAATGCCTCATTTCCTCCTCACCACTGTCATTTTAGATTGGCCAGACGGTTGTTACTTACCTTTTAAGAAGGAGGAGACAGGTGGCGGGGTGTGGTGGTTCACATCTGTAATCCCAGCACTTTGGGGTGCCGAGGCAGGCAGATCACAAGGTCAGGAGATCGAGACCATCCTGGCTAACACGGTGAAACCCCATCTCTACTAAAAATACAAAAAAATTAGTCAGGCATGGTGGCAGGCACCTGTAGTCCCAGCTACTCAGGAGGCTGAGGCAGGAGAATGGTGTGAACCCGGGAGGTGGAGCTGGCAGTAAGCTGAGATGGCGCCACTGCACTCCAGCCTGGGTGATAGAGCAAGACTCTGTCTCAAAAAAAAAAAAAAAGAATGAGGAGACAGGTTGAACCAGGTGGGGTGACTTGCCCAAGGTCATTTAAGTATTGGAGATAGAATTAAAATTTAGGTCTTTGAATTCTAGAGTGTTTTTGTATGATACCATCCTGACTATACATCTCAAATCAAAGTTTAAAGTTTTCTTTGATTTATTCATAGGAGTGAGCTAGAGAAACCTATACCATGTAGATATACGTAGTAGATATTGGTCAAATGTTACTTGATTTTAAATCTCATTTTCTCATGTTTCTTGTAACATTTTGTCTAGTAGGACCTTTTCGTGGTTTGTGGTCATTTTAGCCATTACATCTACTGTCATACCATCACTGCAACCCAGAAATGGGGTGATGGGGTTATTAACTAGTTAAACACAATCTAAAGGAGAATTTTAGAGATAGTTAAGATTGACGACGGAGTTCTTGTCCACCTCCTATTGTATTGAGGGAATGAACTAATATTTACTGAAGGCCTCCTCCACAACAAACTTCTGTAAATGATTTACATAAATGTGTCACATTTAATCCACACAACAAACCAATGGTGTGGGTATTTATAAAGGAGGTATCTGAGGCACAGTGAGGCTAAATAACTTGACCAAATATACACGTTTATTAAGAGCAAAGCCAGGATTTGACATTCAACTCCATCTGAACTCAAAGCACTGTGTCTTCCTCACTGTATTGGTAAGCGAAAGTAAGAAGATAACTCAAAGATGTAGAATTATAATCTGGAATTGGAATTTACTTCCATTGATAAACCATTTGAAAATTGCAGCTCCAAGGCACTGGGAGATGGAAAGAAAGCTAGTGAGCAATTATTTATTGCCTTTGTGTCATGCTCCTACAGTTTGCTCCTCCTCATCTCCTTATCTGTGGTCAGAGTAGATAGCATGGAGGTTTTATGCCCATGCTACAGATTTTCAGAGACCTCAAGGTCAGAAAGCTGGTTTATGGCAGCATGTGAATATAGACGGACTTACACAGATTAGAAAATTGAGAAGTTGAGGGCAGGAGAAAATTCTGGATAGAAGAGAACGTGGGATTGGGAGTGAGAAAACCTGGGTCCTAGACCTGATTTCATTGCTTACTGGCAGTGTGAATATGGGGGATAATAACACTTACTTTACAAGGGCTGAGGAAATTAAATAAAATAGCATGTGGAAAATGGTATTGATGATGGTTAGTCACCATAAAACTGGTAGTTGTTATTCAGGATACAGGAAGAGTTTCAAGAGACAGGACATTTGGTATAACATTATATACAACCAATGGTTTAAGGAGGACAATGTAGAAGAGGTTGTGGATTTGCACTTCGGAGGTCATCGTTGACAGACCTTGTGAATAGATGAGGGTAGGAACCAGATTCCTGGGCTTTAAGTAAGAAGAGGGATAGTCCAATAGGCCAGTTATATATCTGACTGTGAAAGAGGAAAAGAAAATCTGAGTACCTTTGAGAGTCAAAGGTTATTTCCAGGTAAAGAAACCTAGTGGACTTCATCATTCTCTTAGATAACTGCTGGGAAGAAGTAGGGTGATTGTAACACCCTCCACATTGACAGAGAACTTGTAATCAGGAGCCCAGGGAAAGTGCATATTTTTTGAAGGAGTAGGCAAGAGGATATTCTGTAGAGTACCAGTTTCCAACTGTTGTCCACATTTATGGACCAAGAACATAAAAGAAACATTGCTCAGCTCCGACCTGAAGTTATATAGAACAAACATTGTTCTGAGTTCAACTAGATGATTTTTCTTTCATAGCTGGGGTGGACATTATGTTACCTGCAGGGAGTAAGTCACTGAAGGACCCTGAAGGTAGAGCCTCAAAAAAACACCCTTTGATCTTACTCCTAAAAAAAATGGGATAAATTGGAAAAATTCATCATAGAAACACAAAAATATGGAGAAGTAGGAAAAAAGAGAAGAAGGAAAGAAATGCAGCATAGGAAATAATATTATGTAGACTGAAATGAAGAATGTTAAGAGTATTTGAACAAAGTTTGAACCAGATGAAATGTAACAGGCAGAAACAGAAGTAGGAGAATTTTTGGACTGATTTAAGTTGGTCTCTTGTGACTTTTATGACTTTCCACCAGGAAGAATAGTGGTTAAGAATGTGCACTCTGCTTTTAAAAATTGAGAAAGAAGGCTGCATGCAGTGGCTTATGCCTATAGTCCCAACACTTTGTGAGGCCAAGACAGGAGGATTGCTTGAGGCTGAGAGTTTGAGACCAGCGTGGGCAACAGAGGGAGACCCTATCTCTACTAAAAATTAAAAGATTACTGAGGTGTTGTGGCATGTGTCTGTAGTCCTCGCTACTTGGGAGACTGAGGTGGGAGGATCACTTGAGCCTGGTATTTTAAAGAAATCAAATCAATAATTAATAATCTTCCAAAACAGAAAGCACCAGGTTCAGATGGGTTCACTGGTGAATTCTACCAGATATTTAAGGAAGAAATATCAATTCTCTATAATCTATTTTAGAAGATAGAAGAAGAGGGCATACTTTCCAACTCATTTTATGAGGCCAGCATTATTCTTGTGCTAAAACCAAATAACAATACAAGAAAAGAAAATTAAGACAAATATTTCTTATGAACATACATGTAGAAATCTTAAACAAAATATTAGCAAATTGGACCCAACAGCATATAGAAAGAATTATACATCATGACTAAGTGGTATTTATCTCAGGTATGCAAGTCAGGTTCAACATATGAAAATCAGTTAATCCATCACATTGACAGACTATGAAAGAAAAATCACATGATCATACCAATAGATACAGAAAAAGCATTTGACAAAATCCAACATCAATTTATGATAAAAACTCTCAGTAAACTAGGAGTAGAGGGGAAACTTTTTCAATTTGTTAACAAACGCCTACAAAAAACCCTGCAGCTAACATCATCTGTAATGGTGAGAAACTTGAAGCTTTCCCACTAAGACCAGGAACAAGGAAAGAATGTTCTTCTCACCACTCCTTTTCAATATTATATTATAAGCACTAACTAATGCCATAAGACAAGAAAAGGAAATAAAATTTATACAGATGAGAAGAAAGAAAGAAACTTGTTTTGGTTCTCAGATGACATGAATATCTATATATATAATCCAAATGAATTGACAAAAGAACCTCCTGGAACTAATAAAAAACTATAACAAGGTTGTAGGATACAAAGTTAATATACAAAAGTCAATCACTTTTCTGTATAACAGCAATGAACAAGTGGAATTTGAAGTTTAAAACAGAACACCATTTACCTTAGCATCCCAAAAATGCAATACTTAGGTACAAGTCTAACAAAATACATACCAGATTTATATGAGAAAATCAACAAAACTGATGAACAAAATCAAAGAACAAAATAAATGGAGAGATATTCTATGTTCATAGATAGGAAGACTTCTTATTGTGAAGATGTTGATTATTTCCAATTTGCTCTATAAATTCAGTGCAATCCCAAGCAAAATATCAGAAGTCATTTGTGAATATCAACAAACTGATTTTAAAGTTAAATGGGCAGGCAAAAGACCAGAATAGCCAGCAAAATATTGAAGGAGAACAAAATTGGAGGACTGATACTCCTCAACTTCAAGACTTACTATAAAGCTACACTAGTCAACATAGTGTGGTATTGGTGGAAAAATAAAAGACAAATAGATCAGTGAATCGGAATAGAGAGCCCAGAAATAGACCAACATAAATATGGTCAACTGATCTTTGACAGAGGAGCAAAGACAATACAACGGAGCAAAGATGATCTTTTCAACAAATAGTGCTGTAACAATTGGACATCCACATGCAAAAAAATTAATCTAAACACAGACCTTATGCCCTTCACAAAATTGTACTCAAAATGGACCATAGATCTAAATGTAAAATACAAAACCATAAGACTCCTAAAACATAAGAGAAAACCTAGATAACTTTGGATATGGTGATGATTTTTAGCTGCAACACCAAAGACATGATTCATGAAAGAAGTAATTGGTAAGCTGTACTTCATTAAAATTAAAAACATTGCTCTATGAAAGACAATTTTAAGAGAGTTAGAAGCCAAGCCACAGACTGGGAGAAAATATTTGCAAAAGACACATCTGATAAAAGACTATTATCCAAAATATACAAAAAAAAACTCTTAAAACTCAACAAGAAAAACAAACAACCCAATTAAAAAATGAGTGAAAGGCGTCATCAGACACCTCTCCAAAGAAGATATACAGAGAGCAAGTAGGGATATAAAAAGATATTCCTGGGCTGGGCGCAGTGGCTTACACCTGTAATCCCAGCACTTTGGGAGGCTGAGGCAGGTGAATCACCTGAGGTCAGGAGTTCAAGACTAGTCTGGCCAACATGGGGAAACCCCATTTCTACTAAAATTACAAAAATTAGCTGGGCATGTCCTATGTCAACAGGCATCAGGAAAATGGAAACTAAGACAACAATGAAATACCACTTCACGCCTATCACACTGACCAAAATCTGGATAGCACCAAATGCCGGTGAGAATGTGGAGCAACTCTTATTCATTGTAGGTGGGAATGCAAAATGGTACAGCCACTTTGGAAGACAGTTTGGCAGTTTCTTACAAAACTGTACATACTCTTACCATTCAGCACAACAGTCATGCTTCTTTCTATTTACCCAAAGGCATTTAAAAAAAAAACTTATGTTGACATAAAAACCCTCACATGGATGGTTATAGCATCTTTATTAATAATTGCCAAAACTTGGAAGCAAGCAAGATGTCCTTCAGTAAATGAATAGACAAATAAACTGTGGCACAAACAGACAGTAGAATATTATTCAACACTGAAAAGAACTATCAAGTCATTGAAAAGACATGAAGGAAACTTAAATTCATATTACTAAGTCAAAGAATCCAATCTGAACAGACTACATGCTATGTAATTTTACCTATATGACATTCTGGAAAAGGCAAAACTGTGGAGACTGTAAAAAGATTAGTGGTTGGCAGGGGATATGAATAGGTGGAACACAGAGGAGTTTGGGGGCAGTGAAAATACTCTATGATACTGTAACGATGTTATACATTTGTCCAAACCCACAGAATGTACAACTGAATGCTAATGTAAAGTATGGATTTTTTAGTGATAATGATGTATCAGAGTAGTTTCATTAATTCTAAAAAATGTACCACTCTGGTGAGGGATGTTGATAATGGGGAGGCTATGCATGTATAGGGGCAGGGTATATGTGCAAACTTTCTGTAACCTCTGTTCAGTTTTCTTGTGAACCTGAAACTCAAAAATATTTAAAGCCAAATGAAGCTAATGTACTAAGCCATGAATCAAGTTTTTGGAATAACCCCAAATAGAGGAACAATTCCAAGTGTTTTAAAAACATAGTAATTTGGGTGCATATTTCAAGGGGCTGCATTCTAAGGATAAAAGAACTACAAAGAAAAAAATTGTAATGTTTTAAGTAATTATATAGTTAGTGGTAATGCTGGTATTTGGTTACTGTTGAGTATGTACTGCAGGAAAGTGCAAGTGAATATTTATATTGTTGTTATTGAATATTGGGATGTTTGGCATGAAAGAAAGGAGATTCCACTGTAAATTGATTAGGTTAAGTAAAAACTATAGCCCTGGATTTATTTAAAGGTATTAATTTGAACCATATGAAATTGCTGTTTCTCTAGTCAAAAACCATTGAATCTTGGCAACTGAATAGGGTTCAACATAATGCCAGCATGACCCATCAATGTATTTTGTCTCTTAGAAAATCATGTATTTCCTGGTTCTGTCCTTTGAAATGTTCTAGAAACAAGAGCCAATCTCATAGCAATTTGCATGCTTCTTGATTCTTGGACCCAGATTTGAGTGACCAGTGTTACCTGGTGTGCCCAGACTTCCCAGTTTCAGCACCGAAATTTCACATCCCAGGAAACTCCTCAGTTTCAGGAAAACCAGGATGATTGGCCACCTTCACCCAGATTATGGTATCTAATTACCATTTCCCATGAAAATGAACCAGGGCCTTTGGGACAGTTGGCTGATTCCATATCTGGCACATGGAATGCATTAAAATAAGCCTTGAATATCTTGTTTTACCACATAACAAGAAAGCTATCAAAAAGACTTACTATGATGGTACCAACAGGACTCAGGAGCCACTCTGAAGAGGTTCCTCTGGCCAAAAATAAGACAATTGGAACATCAATAAGAATAACAACTTCAGTAGATTGAAACACATCAATTGTGCTCAGTTTATGAGTTCATAATGGTACTAAAAACAAATTTAAAAACTCATTGGTCATCTCTAGAGAATGCTTGGGAGCTAACTCATTATTTTGAAAAAACGGTAAAGAAAGAGAAGAATCAAACACTGCTTTTCCTTTATAAACTGAACCTCAGAGTAACCACGTTGTTGATGGGGGCAGTTTATCTTTATATGAAGATTGTAGTTAGTAAAGAAGGAATGATAGACTAAACCACTCTGCAAACCCTTGACGAAATTATGGCTCTAGACAATGATTTTCAATGGCATTGACATCATGAAAAGAAAAGCAACCAGGCATTGTATGCCACCTGAGGAAAGTATACAAACACTACTGGGGGAGTATTATTGCCAAAGAAAATCTGAATTCTGCTACTAAAGAAGGGAAAATGATGTTCAGGGGCACCTATCAGTTTCTTCTCAAATCTGACCAATAGGTGGCTGCCTATTTGTTCCAACACACCTGTGTTCTTAATAAAAGGAAAGTGTGATCTTATTCTTATTTATTCATTCATTTTCTCTCTCTCTTCCTCCTCTCCCTTCCTTTCCCCTCCTTTCCCATATCCATGTCACATTTGCTCTTAGTGACCCCTCCCCAATCCTTTAGCAGTGCACTGTGTACTCTGATTTTGGATTTTCAATAGCTGGATAGAGTTTACCTCGTGAACATACCACAGTTTTTTGTGAAAACAAGGGGCTGCTGTGAAAACAACTTAGGTTATTTTTGCCTTATGGTATACTAAGTAAGGCTGCAGTAAATATCTTTGTGCCTTTTTAGGGGGAGAAGAAGGGCACACCATTGGTAATTTCCCCAGGGTGACATCTTAGAAATGGAATTGCAGAGTCACAAAATATTAATAGAGATACCAGTAACATCTACTCAATAGGTTAATGACAATATATAACAGCTGTTCTTAAGTGCAGCTACCCTATGAGATAAGTATGTTTATTAGTCCCATGTATAGTTACCCTAGGAGAAAATGGAGGCACTGAGAGGTTAAGGCACTTGCCCAACATTGTAATGACTTAGTGAGACTATAGGCACATGACTTAGTACAATGCCTAGATGCTTCATGATAAATATTTTTAAGGCTTATTATATACAACTGCCAGAATTGCCCTACCAAACACAATGCCAAGTTCTGCTTCCACTGGCAATATTAAATGGTCAGAAACAAACCTTCTAGTGGAATATTTGCTTCTTTTATTAAATAACACAGGGTCTGGAATGTATCAAGCTTGTGCATATAAGTTTGTTTAGAAATAGTCGAATCTTGTTATTCATAGTAGTTCTACAGAGTCAAGTTAACACTGAAATAGCAAGTACTGAAGTAATGTTCCTGGGGGAAATACAGGGGTAGGTTCCTGTAAGCCTCTAGTCATAACATTTTTGTTAATGATCTGTTTATAACCTTGTTTTATGTGTGTTTTGTTTAAATAAACCTTAATATATAGTGTTGATTTATTAACATTAAACTCATAGCCAACAGCACTATAACTCATGCCTAAGTGAAGCTTATCTAATACACCTATTTTCTCTGCAAGGCACATCGCAGCCTTCTTGCACTTAAGAACTCTTGTCAGCATTTCAACACTATACTTTGGGACCATTTAAAATAGTGAAATCACCAACAAAAAAGCGTAAAAATGCAAAATCATGGCACTAAATAGACTGCTAATAGGACACTTGTTAACAGTGTAAGAACTGAAGCAAGAAGGCAGAGCTTCACTTTTTTCCACCTCTGCTGGGAATCTGCTTATTGGGTGACTCAAAAGTTTTCATCACTGTTCTTATGTCTGAGAGTGACTGCTATGGGTGTTGATTTGTGGACTACAAATAAATTTCAGCAGATAAGCAAATTGCAAGGTGGAATCTGCAAATAATGAGGATCCATTTTGATCAGTTCAACTAGTTGAATTTCTTTTCTTTTCTTTTTTTATAGGTCATTCAAGACAGAGATATGGACTTATACCTGTAGCATTAGCAGCAGTTGTAACATATGTTGTGCTGTGTGTGCGTGGTATGTATGTTTTTTAAAACAAAATAATTTTCAAACTTGCATTGGTTTTCCAAAGGCCAGAAAATAGTTTAAGGATGAAAATAAAGTTTGAAAGTTTAGATATTTGAAAAGAAACAAAAACTCTTTTGCTTTACTTATGTGGGACTGCTGAGCATGCTACGTTCCTCCAAAGGTCCTACATTATCTCAAGGTAGAATGAATCCTTGGGCCACAGAGAGCTTTACAGGCCTGGGAACATAGCCTGGACCTGTTGCATAGTCTCCTTTTACCTGTGATCTGCTTCAAAATATAGTTAAACTTCTGGTCTTTAAGTCGGAGTTTGCTAAAAACTTCTTTAGGCTGCCACCTTTGTAATTTTCATGTCATATACCACGAATGGGGCTCCCAGGTAGGAAAGGAGTTTTGGTTGAGTGAAGTGACTTGTGTAATACAAGTAATCGCGCTTGTATTACTTCCTGAGCCTTTCTCAGTCCCCCAGCGATCTTGGGCCAGTCACACAGCTTGGAGAACTGATGACTTGGAGAATTTGTTCCCAACCTGTTCATTCCTGGTAATGAGTAATCCCTCTCAAATCCCAAAGGACAGAGAGCAGGCTGTAAATCTGAAGAGTAGATATTCTTGATGCCACAGCAGTTTCCATATCAGCCTTCACCAAAAAGAAATAGACCAGCCAGAGAATGCCAAAAAGTAAACTTTCTACAAGTGATAGCATCTAGGACCCATTGTGTCTTGAATCAAGTTTATAAACTAGTTTCGGTTTCCCTAGACCTGCACTGTTCAGTATAGTAGCCAATTAGCCACGTGTGATTATTTAAATATAGAATTTAAAATGAAATACCATAAAATTTAAGATTCATGGCCGGGCGCGGTGGCTCAAGCCTGTAATCCCAGCACTTTGGGAGGCCGAGACGGGCGGATCACGAGGTCAGGAGATCGAGGCCATCCTGGTTCACACGGTGAAACCCCATCTCTACTAAAAAAATACAAAAAACTAGCCGGGCGAGGTGGCGGGCGCCTGTAGTCCCAGCTACTCGGGAGGCTGAGGCAGGAGAATGGCGTGAACCCGGGAGGCAGAGCTTGCAGTGAGCTGAGATCCGGCCACTGCACTCCAGCCTGGGCGACAGAGCCAGACTCCGTCTCAAAAAAAAAAAAAAAAAAAAAAAAAAAAAAGATTCATTCCTCAGTTGTACTAACCACCTTTCAAGTACTCAATACCTACATCTGGCTAGTGGCTACCATACTGGATAGCCCAGATAAGGAATAATCCTATCATTGCAGAAAGTTTTCTTGGTCATTGCAGACCTAGACTATTTTGGGATATCAGTACTAAATATAATTTCCTGAAAATAACATTTTCATATTATAAGTTGTAAATACCATGAAAATCCATCCCTAAGTAATAGATTATCAATCAGTTGACTCTCCACTAAACAGTATTATAACAATCAGCTGAAGAAAGTTTTCAGCTATTACCCGGTACATAAAATATTTTGGGAGCTCAAATTTTAAAAAAATCTATTTTAATCCCCAAATAGCAATATAATAGTTAATTATGTCCTGAACAGGTTGGTTCCTAGAATCCAAAATCATTTTCCACTCAGATCTAATTGTTGTTGTAGCTCTCAATTAAAGGACTAACCCAGGATGTCTGAACTAAAGAGAGGTGGCACTGAGTTTCCATAGAACTTCAAAACAATTGGATTTAACTTAAAAAAAAAAAAAAAGTCATTCAATATACAGAAAATTACTCCCATGGTCAGTACTGTTAGCCCCAGATAATCTGAAAAAATTTGTTCTTAAAAAAAAAAAAAAAAAAAAAAAAATTGGAGGCCAGGCATAGTGGCTCATGCCTGTAATCCCAGCACATTGAGAGGTTGAGGTGGGTGCATCACTTGAGCCCAGGAGTTTGAGACCAGCCTGGACAACATGGTGAAACACTATCTCTACAAAAAAAAATACAAAAATTAGCCAGGCATGGGGGTGCATGCCTGTAGTCCTAGCTATTCAGGAGACTGAGGCGGGAGGGAGGCAGAGGTTGCAGTGAGCTGAGATTGTGCCACTGCACTCCAGCCTGGGTGATGGAGGGAGACCCTGTCTCAAAAAACAAAAAAACTCAGCAAGCATCTCAACCTTTAAGCAACCTTAATGTCATTAATTGGGAAACAGTGAGATGTTTGGCATGGAACCTTCAGAAGAGGAAAGAGTTGAATGGAAACAGCTCCAGCTGCCTAGTTGTAGTTGACAGACAACTTTATAAGCTCTAGTCAACCCTATTGACTAGGCTTCTGGACCACTAGCATACTTCTAGGGTAGGGCGAATGCCTACTGTGGGCGGGAAAGCAATGCATGCATGTGTGGGAGCACTGTCTTGATGTCTGAAATAGTAGCCATGATCTACATGTGGCTATGGAGCACTTCAAATGGGGGAGTCCAAATTATCATGTGCTGTGAGTATAAAATAGTAAGTTTCTAAGACCGTGTGTGAAAGAATGTAAAATATCTCATTAGAAAATGTTTATATTGAGTACATGTGGAAATGATTTTATATTTGTGACAGATTGTGTTAAATAAAATATTAAAAATTACCTTTTTCTTCTTACTTTGTAATGTGGTTACCAAAAATTTTAAATTGCTTCTGTGGCTCGCATTATATTTCTGTTGGACAGCACTGGTCCAACCCATTCCAGCCTTCCCTGCATCTTCAGCCTCATGCATAAGGTAATGAGCTATTTTGCCAACAGTTTTTGCATTTGGTTTTCTATCATGTTCTGACCAATTTTGAACAACTCTTTGGACCAGCTCTGAAGCCAATTTGATTTAAGCATACAGGATAGCAGGAAATCCCAGGGTGATGGGGCTCTGGCTTAGTTTTCCATATTTAGGCCTCTAATAGGCAGTCAGTTACCCCACATTTCAGCTTTTCTTTTCAGTTCTTTAATTGAGAAGACAACTTATTCATTTTTAGGTACTCGGAAATGTGGCAGAAAACCAGACAGAAGCAAGTAAGTACCCTGCAGGCTATGCACTGTGTGCCGGAACAACAGCAGCCCTGCTGTAGATGCCCATTACTTGGGAAGCCAGATTCTACTCATCTGTTGGTTGCCTTGTACAGTAATAAGAAGTAACATCAGCAGATATATGAACCATAGTGTATTAAGTACCAACTGTGTACCATGCACTGCACTAGTCACTCTCTGCATGGCATCTCCCAGAACCCTCTCAATGAACCTTGCAGGAGTATCCTACCCCTTGCTTAGAGACAGTGCACATGAGATTTGTAGAAGTCAAGTGAGATATCAAGGTCACATTTCTAATAAGTGGTGGGCTGGGATTTAAATCTAAGTCTTTGGACTCCGAGAGTTATACTGTTAAGCACTACAATACACTCCCTCCACCTCCTATTCCAGGAAAAGTTGGATCAGGGATAGGGTTCACTTCAGGAGCCAGGGTCAGAGCTGAGCCTGTAGTCGCAAATAAAAGATAGGACACAAACACAATTAGCAGCAATGTTGGTTTAGTAAACTGCCATAGGATGCTCCAGGAGGCCCCCTCCTGGCAGATCCCACTGGTGGTCAGGAGGCAGAAGCACGAGCTGGGTGTTGAGGGATGAGGGGAAGAGTTAAGGCCCAGGGGGGTGTGAAGGGCAGAAGAAGAAGTAGCAAGCCATCCTCTTTGGATCAGCGAGTGTTGAGGCGTTAGAGAAAGATGGTGCTGGGCCGGCAGGTTGGGCCAGGCTGAGACTTTGAGAGAGGCTTTGGGTCATTCTTTGGGGAGAACCGCAGAGTTTTCTAGCAGAACTATGCTTTAGTAAGATCACTCTGCTGGCAAAGCATGGGACGAATTAATAGGAGATGAGATGAGGACACTGGTTAGTAGAGTAATGAAATAATCCAGCCAAGCAGAGATGAGGGGCTGAGTCGGGGTGATGGTGGCAGAACTGAATACGCAGAGCTAGGTTTGAGAGAAACAGCAGAGGTCCTGTTAGGAAAACTTTCATCTAGCAGTGTAGGCTCTGGTGCCAAACCCCCTGGTTCAGATGCCAGCTCCATTTCTCACAGGCCTTGGACAAGTCACTTAAATTCTCAGTGCTTTGGTTGTCTTCTGTGGAAAAGGGGCATAATGATAATATAGAAATGACAATGATAGCATAGATAATAACAGAAATAACTGTGTCAAAATATAGTAATATAAGTAAAATGCTTACGATAGTGGCTGGCTCATAATAGTGTTCAATAAATGTTAGCCATTATGATGACTGTTACTATTATTTTTCAAGAAAAATAAAAGCGACAGGAGCAAGTGTCCCAGAGGAGTCACACAGGAATCTTGCTTGGGAAGGAAAACTATGAATTTTTGCTTTGACAAGTTAATTTTGGGGTGCTGGTGTGTTACCTGGGTAGTGATGTCCATGTACAGAATTGGAGATGTGGGTTTCAGGATAGAGTTACAGATTGGGGCCCCTCTTCATCCGGACAGTAATTGATGCCATGAACACCTGAGGTCACTAAGAAAGAAAAACCAGATGCCCTAGGGTGATGGGAAAAAGCAGAGGAGGCAGGACTGGGGAAGCAAAGTCCAGGATCAGAGCCAGGGTACCCCCGCATTAGAGACTTGAGGGAGGAGGCTACATGTTAAAGTTGCAAAGACAAGGAGGTAGGCGAGGGGTTAAGACCTTTGGTTTTGTTGAGTCAGTTGCTGTGGTCAGTGCAGGGATGAAGGGAGGGTGGCTAAGCAGCAGCAAGGGCCTAGGTGAGGTGGGATCGATGGATGGGCCACAAGATGTCCTTTCTCCTCAGCTGCCAGGTGGAACAGTGCAGGAGAAACAAGCTGTGGCAGGAGGCCTGGAAGCAAGGGAGTCCAAGGGGCAGCTCAGTCAACCACAGACCCAATCTGGGAGGATCCAAGGCCATGAGGGGTTGATGGGCCGGGAGGCCAGGCAGAGAGGAACCCAGTAGCTGGAGATGAGGTGAGGTGGGAGAGGTAGAGACCTCCAGGCTTGTGGTCAGAGGAGGGCGTTTCAGATCTGAACAATATGCGTGAGCCCCAGTGAGAGTGCAAGAGCCAAGTCAGGTCTGTGCTGAGATCTAGGTGGTTACAGTGGAGGGGAACTCTGAGTGGTTGGGGGAGGCAAAGCCACCACCACCAATGATGGGGGTAGGGGGGCATCATCCAGGGCCATGGGGAAAGGCAATGGGCATTCCAGAACTCATTCCTTCATCTGTTCCTTTCATCACAACAAACATTTTGGAGATGAGGCGATACCAGGCACTGTGCGAGCTAATAGGGTGGGGTCAGAGTACCCAGCGAGGCTAGGCATTGTGTGGGATTCAGAGAAAGCATATAATAGGGTTCCTCCCACAAGAAGCTTGTGGCCACTCCAGGGAGAGAGAATGGATGCACGTGAGCATAAGAAACTCTTAGAAGGATGGCCGGGCGCGGTGGCTCAAGCCTGTAATCCTAGCACTTTGGGAGGCCGAGACGGGCGGATCACGAGGTCAGGAGATCGAGACCATCCTGGCTAACATGGTGAAACCTCGTCTCTACTAAAAAATACAAAAAACTAGCCGGGCGCGGTGGCGGGCGCCTGTAGTCCCAGCTACTCAGGAGGCTGAGGCAGGAGAATGGCGTAAACCAGGGAGGCGGAGCTTGCAGTGAGCTGAGATCGGCCACTGCACTCCAGCCTGGGCGACAGAGCGAGACTCCGTCTCAAAAAAAAAAAAAAAAAAAAAAAAAAAAAAAAAAGAAACTCTTAGAAGGACTTAGGCAGGAAGCACAGGTGATAGGCAGAATGTGTGATACGATGGTGAGGGCTAAGCAACCAACGCAGGGGAGTTGAAGAGGCCAGAATAATCAGAAAAGCTTTGGAGGGGGTAGGATGTGACCTACATTTTCAGAATGAGAGTGGAGTAGAAAAGCCTTTCCAGGTGGGATAAACAGCAGAGGCAAATACATGAGAGGGAATTAAATCTGTTGTGATTTATTTGATAGTAAGGTTGACCTGCCTGGCATCGAGTTGAAGTAGAGGCAAAAGACACTGAATATTTGCAAGGAGGTCCTTGGAATGGAGTGATATGGAAATAGGCAGCCATTGTAGGTTCTTGAGCAGGAACATTTTGCATGAAAAGCACTGCTTTGGAATGAGGAGTCTAGAAAGGTAACACTGACCTCCCTAAGGTGACATTCTAGGGAGAGACCTGAGTATTTGGGGTTGAGATTGAGAGAAGAGCTTACTTTTCTTGGTATGTTTTTATTTACTATTCAAATTCTGCATCATGTGTGTTTACTACCTATTTAATAATCAGTTTTAAACTTAAAGAACCCACTGTGGCAGCAGGGGGAATTCCCTAAGCTCAGTTACTAAAGGGTTATGAAGCTGGGTGTGGTAGCACACACCTGTAGTCTCAGCTACTTGGGAGGCTGAGGTGGGAGGATTACTTGAGCTTAGGAGTTAGTGGGAGGATTTCTTGAGCCTAGTAGTTAGAGACCAGCCTGGGCATCCAAAAAATTAAGTTAAATTAAAATGTTAAAAGGTTCTATATATGGTGGAGATGGAGGGGATCAGGGGAGGAGATGAGAAAGGGGCAAGCATAACCAGGAACAAATGTGGTATTTCCCCAGCTGCATGAGGGCAGGACCAGGAAGAACTAAACCCAATTAGGAACAACAGAGGACAGATGAGTAGATAAGCAGACATCTGACGGGAAATGACCACGCCACACTTCCCACCCCAGCAGTTCAACATAGGCAATTTCTGAGTGCCCTGGTATTTTTTGTGTAAGCGTCTAGAAAACAGATCACAAAGTCAGCCAAATTAAAAAGGAAACAGGGAGCCCTATTTCTCCGAGAAGAATTATTTACAGGTGGGATCTTAGGCAGGAGCCAAGCTGGAGAAGCAGGCTTGATTCCTTCTAGTGGGTGAGGAGACTGCTGGGAGAGGGCAGGGGAGCAGAGACCGGCAACAAGCTGTCCCAGCAAGAATCCTGTGCCAGCCAACCTGGTTTAAAACCATTTCCCACTGTCTTTATCCCCCTCAGAAAGTCACACCACCCATTTCATGTTCTGTGAGGCTCCCAAGGAGGGAAACTTGTAGTTTGCTCTCCTTTACCTCACCCCGCGACCCCAGCACTAATTTCTCATGAATTCTTGTTACTGATGAGATACAAATGTTTGGGGAGCTCTGGCCTGGTCTGATTTTGAGCTCCATGGAAATAACACAGACCATGGGGGAGGAGGCCAGGAAATGGACTCGGTTTGAGGGCTTGCTCAAGAATGTGGTTTTGTTTTTTGGTGGATTTACTCTGAGACAGCCAGAGATTGTTCTGTCATTGCCACAGAGGTGACTAAAGAGGAAGACAAGTTTGAGTTGGAAGAAAACCATCCCCAGGAGTCTCATGTAGCGAAGAAGGAAGTAGCTGTTAGAAATGGATGACAGTTTACATAGGGGTCTAACAGTCTCAGCTCTGTTTTTCAGTCTTTCAGTTATACTCAGAGAGTCGGTGGGAGGAGCCTTGGGGCTGCTATTGAGTGCAGCATCCTGAAGGCTGTTCTTCAGGTGGGACTCAGACTACCATCCCAAGAGCACTCAAGGCGGTTCTTCCTCCATCCCTGCTCCCTAGCTCCCTGGCTTTGATGAGTTTATTACAAAAGGGCTATTCACATTGGAATAGGAGGGTAATTAAGACTCCTGGTCTGCAGCCCAGATTTACTGCATTTTACAAGTTAATAATATGAATTTTTTTTTTGTAGCTCCAATTGATTGGTAACAGAAGATGAAGACAACAGCATAACAACTAAATTATTTTGAAAACTAAAAAGCCATCTGATTTCTCATTTGAAGAGAAATTTTTGAAAAATTTCAATTTTCGAAGAACTGTTAGAAATGTAACTTGAAGCAGCTATTTTTTTTTTAAGAAGAAATACTTACAAACAAAGAACATGCATTAGTTTCAAGTGTCATCAACCTATTATATGACGGGGTGCTTGCTTTTTTGTCAGTAAATTGTTTTTAGTGATAATAGAGAAACTTTTGTAAATAAATGTAAATATGTACATAAGTGACTAGGTGGTTTGTCTATTGTTTTCCTAAGATAGAAAAATAAGGGTCACGTACCCTTTTAAAATCTATACTCTTTCTCCTTTGCTTTAGGGGAAAAATAATTCATTATAGGGTCATTCATGGAGTGAGGGAGAAAAGTACTGTCCCTCATTGGGTTCCACTGCGGTAGGTAGGAGGCAAGTGAACACATGGGTCTTTACTTCTGCTGCTTTTGAAAAGACCAGATCACCACCATCCAGTGAAGTTGTATAACACAGGTGGGGCGTGGAGACTTCTCTTGCTGCCATTCATTAGCCTACTTAGTTTGTTGCATTGGTTAGCTGTCACACTGGGAGGTCAACGCAGACAATAGCTGGAAAACCGTAGTCATAACAAATACTGAGTGGCAACCACTCCTGAGGAGGTGGACGGCGCCAGTTGCCCCCAGCAGCCATGTAAACCCAAATCAATACACAGACGCTTCAGCTTGTGCCTGCACTGGAATTCCTATCACATGAGCGTCTCCAGCCTGAAGGAAGAAATCAATATTTCTTGACTCCAAGATGGGCCTGTCAAGGCAGGTGGACCACGAGGTCAGGAGATCGAGACCATTCTGGCTAACGTGGTGAAACCCCAACTCTACTAAAAATACAAAAAATTAGCCAGGCGTGGTGGCGGGCGCCTGTAGTCCCAGCTACTCAGGAGGCTGAGGCAGGAGAATGGCGTGAACCTGGGAGGCGGAGCTTGCAGTGAGCTGAGGTCGCACCACTGCACTCCAGCCTGGAGGACAGAATGAGACTCCATCTCAAAAAAAACAAAAACAAAAACAAAACAAAACAAAAAAGTCTTTGGGCTACATGTGTTCTCTCTAGAACAGCCTGCATCTGAACTTCCACAGGCCTCAGCAAGAGTGGGAAAGGAGCCCTGAGTGTTTCCAGGAAGACCCGCATCTCCCCAGCTCTCCCATCTCCAGGTGGCATGGCTTCCTATCCTGTCTCAGACTAATCTTGTCAAACCCTTTATCCCAGGCCCTGTAGGAAGCCTATGACTCCCCTGGAGACTTCTGTCCCATGTAGCTCTGTATGCCCCGCTTTCTGCCCCCATCCATCAGCAGCGACATCCCTGATGTCCTGTTCTGTGAATGTCTCCTTTGCCTCGCTGTTCTAATCGAAACCCAACTCTCCCCGGGGGTGCTGCCTCCCACAGCCTCTCAAGGAGTAGCTGTTTTCTTTCCTGCATCCCTTGTATTCAGGGATTGGGAGAAAGAAGATGTCCTCCTTGCTCTTCTCTGCCTGCAGACCAGTGCTCTTTCCTTGGCTTTGATGCTCATGCCAGCTAATCATCACCATCTGACATCCCTTGTTCCAGTTATCTTTGTTATTCCCCATCCCTTGGAGGTTTTAGCACTATGTCAAAGTCTTCTCTGTGACATCACTTCTTCCAGATTTCGAATGCTTTCAAAACCTACAAATCTAATAGCCTAGCATGGTCTTTTCTTCTTTTTTCAGCTAGCCACCCCATAGCCATACTCCTGTCCTATATCTGCAGCATGCCCACATAGTCTCTGTAACAAGCATCTGACTTCGCTAGTCCCTACTTCATATCTTCCACGTCACTCCCTTGAGGGCTCCAACTCCAAAAATTCTTCAACCCCACTAGAACCTACAAGCCAGTGACCTTGCTACCTGTTCCCTGGCCCTGAACCCCTTCGAGTTCTCACTCCTCCTCTTACCTGGCTTAGATTCCCATTGTTCATCATTACAATTACTCTTTTTCCTTTTCTTTTTCTTTTCTTTTCTATTCTATTCTTTTCTTTTTTTCTTTTTTGAGACGGACTTTTACTCTTGCTGCCCAGGCTGGAGTGCAGTGGCGCGATCTTGGCTCACTGCAACCTCCACCTCCTGGGTTCAGCCTTCCAAGTAGCTGGGATTACAGGTGTGCACCACCACGCCCAGCTAATTTATTTTTTTTTGTATTGTTAGTAGAGATGGGCTTTCACCATTTTGGCCGGACTAGTCTTGAACTCCTGACCTCAGGTGATTTGCCTGCCTTGGCCTCCCAAAGTGCTGGGATTACAGGCGTGAGCCACTGCGCCTGGCCTACAATTACTCCTTTACCATCACTCTTTTCCTCTCTGGCTTTGCCATTCTCATTTGGCCAAGTCCCAACCATGGTTATAGTTATCTCTACCAGTTTCCTCTCTGCGCCCAAACTGCTGGATGTGCCTGGAGAGAAATCGACCACCAAGCTGATTAGTTTATCTTTAATTACGTCAAACATTTGGCAGATTTGTAGTGTCTCTCAAATGTCTTCATTATATTGCTTTGTTGCCGCCTCCTCACTTCTCTTCCTAGATCTTCAATCCTGTGTCCTCACTCTCAACTGATCACTTTGCTTCTCAACTCTCTGGAAAAAAAATAGCATTTCAGAAGAGACCTCCCTCACACTTCCATCACATCGACACACCCAGCTCTCTCAGCACCACTGCACTTTGCCTCCCCTCCTGTTAATCCAGGATACACTCTCCTTGCTCCTCCTAAAACCAGTCTCTTCATTTGTATTAGTCTGTTTGGATGGTGCTGGCTGTCTTAAACAGATGTTTACTTCTCATAGTTCTAGAGGCTGGAAAGTCCAAGAACAAGATGCTGGCCAATTCAGTTCCTGGTGAGGGCTCTCTTCTTGGCTTCCAGACAGCCACCTTATCACCCTGTCCTCAGTTCTTTGTTTTGCAAATGAAGAAATGGACAGAGACTTGTCTCAGGTCAGTTATATGTGGCGGAGCCAGGATTCAACCCCAAACAGTGTGGCCCCAGAACTCTCTTAACCACTAAGCTATAATGTAAGAAGATAAATGTGTGCAGTCAATCTTCCACATACAGTAGGGAGCACTCCGAAAGTCTTCTCCAAGTTTTGTGTTTGCTCCAAGAAAGAGTCTATCTTTAATTTAGGTATTCTCTAAAGAGGTCATTGGCTTTTAACCACTTACGTTGAGCATGTAGCAAATACATCGAATACTAAGCTGAACTCTGCCTTCTAGACTCTGGAGGCTAGATAGGTCCTCAGAGACCTCATCAGACAGACAAGAGAACTTGGACTGCGATAGGGAAGGTAATTGGACCAAGGTCTTATACCTAGTTCATGGCAGGAACTCCAGTACCCTGGTCTCCACTCCAGTGCTTTTCCACAACACCAGGGTGCCTCCCCACAACCATTCCTGGTGTGGAGTGGCACCGGTTTGGGGAAGATGGCACTGGCTTCTGGGCTATGCAGCGTGAGCCCAGCTGCAGCCCAGCACCTGGTGAGGGCTTGTGGTGCTGGGCGTTTTGGGAGGCATCTCTGGGTCAGAGCGGGAGTGGTGGATAATGGCAGAAGTAAATTCAATGTGAACAAATGTGTGGACTGCCCAAGCCACCTGTGTTGACGTCTGATAATCTAGAAAATGAGGTTAAGTCCTTCCTCTCTCCCCAAGCCTTTCCTCTTCTTGATCTCAACAATTCTTTTTCTTTTTCAAGATCCTTCCATGCAAAGGAAAAACTAGTGCTCATTGGAGTAGGCCCACATGGCTTGATTTGGGGATGACTGAAAAGGACCCCCAAAGAGGCAGTCTCCCTCAGCAGGCTCCTGAAATCCCACACCTCTCACTGCTGTAGATGAAAGCAATTCAGGCTGTGAACATTACAACAGTCTGCTTGGGAAGGATGGCTCATGATACCACTTCATCAGCATGCATCTGCTGAGAACCATTGCCCTGGCAACCCACATGTAGCCTGGAGCAAAAGAAAAATGTGGGCCTCTGTGGTACAGGTCTTGATGTATTTCCCTTTTAAAAATTTTTTTCTTTCTTTTTTTTTTTTTACTTTTAAAAATTATAAAAACAGGTTCTTGTTATGTTGCCCAGGCTAGCCTTGAATTCTGGGATCAAGAGATACTCCTGCCTCAGCCTCCCAAAGTGCCTTGGATTACAGGTGTGAGCCATACACCTGGCCTTGATGTATTTTAATTGGTTATTTTTTTTTCAGAACATTGAGGTAGCATAAAAAAAATTTGGAAAATTGAAAAGTAGGTACATTAAAACTCTATAGTAAGTTTAAATATTTTACTTGTACCAAACAAACAAACAAAAACCCCAGAATTTATTAGAATGTTACTTTCCTGGCTTTGATGGAAGAACACTCATTAGTAAAAATTTCAAAATCTACTTCTTATTTTGTTTTCAATTGAGAACATTGCTGTGTTTGAGAATTTTTTCTGGAACAAGTGATGATTTTAAATAATTTTAAATTAACTTTAGCTCACTTGCAACTTCTTTTGGATGTGCCTTTATTTAAAAATTTGATAGTTTGTTCATCACAGATTTTTTGCACTTTGACTAAAAAAATATCACATTAAAATATTATGGATCTTGATTACTGAGGTTTTTGATGTTGCCCTTACAATTTCTGCCTAAGGTGAGTATCTCATTCCACGATGAAGTCATCCATCCATCCATCCACCCATTCATTCAACACATAGTTCTTGGCTGCCTACTTGGGGCTTGCATTCTACTGGATAGAGATAGACATTAACCAGGGTAAATAAACCACAGCACTAAGAACCATAGAGAAGAATAGAACAGGGAAGGGGTGGGGAGTATAGGAAGGGACAAGGAAAGACCTCACTGAGGGATCTTCCAGCAGAGCTGTCAGGGGGTCACAGATGGGATCCCAAGTTGGGAATTCCCAGCAGAGGCTCTGAAGTGAAAGCAGGCCCTGCACATTCACAGAGCAGTGAAGAGGCCCATGGCCCAGTGAACCCACAGGCATGTTTTATTTGGCCCTCACAGTATTAAACTTAAAAAAAAAATGGTATGCCTTTAGATGGGCATCTCTCCCCAGTTAACAAGCTCTACTCCTCCCTATTTTCTTGCGCTCATTTGTTTCCTGGCTCTGAACTCAAGCTATGGGGATAATTGTGTACTTTGAACATGTCCTGGGAGCAACAGAGACACAGGACAGGAAGACAGGGCAAAGCACATCTGGCCTTAAGCTATGTAGATTGAAGATCAAGGGCAAATCCCCACCCTGCTTCATAATGTGAAGTCATGGTCCACGGTGCCAGGGCAGCAGGCTCCCCAGGAAGGGGTGGGGTTTAAATTCTTCACCAACCAAGAGAAATGGGAAGTTGAGTCACCGAAACTAGAGGGCATATATTTTTTTTTCAGATCTTAGTTTGTGGACTGAGTCACACCTACAAGGATAAAATCTATTCAGCCTCTCCTGTGTTCCAGACACCTTTGGTCCCATAATCTCTATGTAATCCTCACCACAATAGCTCAAGCTAGATGGAATTTTCCTACTATTATTCCTGGGTGACACAACTGACATTCAGTGAGACTAAGTGACTTGACCAAGGATGTGCAATGGGCAGCGGGTGAAAGCAGTATCCAGATCTCCTGTGCCTGCCTCCAAAAAATAGACTCTTCCGCAGGAACCTTGCTGCTTGTCATAGAGATGAAGTCCCTCACTCCGTCCCATTGCTACAAGTGTACACAGGGTGTGTAGGTATGAAAGTAACTCTGATGGCCCTGTCATTGTGGCAAATACTTTTAAAAATGTTTATCTCATTTGAATCTCAAAACATCTTGGTGAATCAGATAGCATCACCTCATTTTGAAGACAACAGACGTACTGAGTTGAGACGACATGTCCACAGTCACCTAGCAGTGACTAGGAGATATGAATCTGGGTCATAGTCCTGTCCCAGCACTGCCTTGCTGCTCCCAAGACAGGATTGTAGTATGCTGTCTGCCCTACCCAAGTCATGCCACTCATCACAAACTTTGCCACATTAGCAAAATGCTACACAATTTGAAAAAGGAGGATGTAATCGTCCATGCCTCCCAGCCTATGCCCACACACGGCCCTAGATATTTTAATCATAGAATAACAGTAAAATCAGAGAGCTCGGTATATCCTGACAGGCTAGTTACCCACTCATCAACTCATGGCACATGAGGATTTTCAGTGCTGCTACTAGGAACTGACTCAGTTCCTGGGCTCACTGAATGCTCAGGCCAGAAGGATGCCCATGCCTTCCAGGATGCCACAGATAATGGTGGCTACCTGCTGACATGAATGTTGTCTACAACGAGATGTATTTGTTCCCAAGAATCTATTATATTAGCTATCCTTTAACATTGTCATGTAAGCTGGTGAAGTGTGAATGCAAAAGAGAAAGAGTTATTGTTTTTTTATAAGAAACAAGTTGACAGTTTTACAAAGACTTAATAAAGGAGAGATGCTAAAATTAGATTCGTGGATTGGGTACAAGCAAGACAGCTGAAAAGACAGTGGGAAAAGTACCACATCTATAAGGTTATAAGGTTGCTGTACTAAAATTGCTTTGCAAGTATCTTTAAGCTCTCACTCCACTCTGCAGAAACTGAAATTAGAAATTGTAGACAATGCATTAAGGACGTGATTTTTGTATGAAAGAATAAGGAAGAACTCTGAAAAATGTATGTAGTCTCAATGAAAAGACTGTGACTATGTCAAAATCTTAGTGAAGGAATGTATATTTCTATGTTTTAGGTTAACAAAAATATTTAAGATATATATATAATTTAAAATTTTTCTTCTTACATCTACTCACAATAAATATACTTTTACATTAATACATAACACCTAAATGTAAAAGTCTATGTATGAGTAGATGTAAGAAGAAAATACATATTAATTTATAATCACTATGTGTTTTTTTATATATAACATGTAATTACATAGTAATTACATGTTATATATATAGTTTTAATTTTGATGCCATCGTTTTCTTCTGCTTGGGTCCTCCCTCATTTTCTCCGACTCCCTGACACCCTAGTCTGCATCATATGACTGTCCATCCCCCAAAACCCATGAAGAAAGCTTGGTCTGGATCCTGCCATATTGATCAGGATCCAATGTGTTCTGGATCCTCTATGCTCACGTGTGTTGGCTCCTATACACACATGGGATGGGGAGAGTGGCATTACTTCTTTGTAAAATTAAGATAATTTTATGCCTAATTTTATTCACTCAGCTTCGTCTCATCAATGATTCACTCTAATCTCTATGAGTCGCCTGATGTAGCTCCAATTTATTTTATTTTATTTTTGAGACAGGGTCTCACTCTGTCACCCAGGCTGAAGTGATACTGGCTCACTGCAGCCTCCAACCCCAAGGCCCAAGTGATTCTCTCACCTCAGCCTCCTGAGTAGTTGGGACCACAGACATGCACAACCATGCCCTGATATATTTTTTTCTTTTTTGTATTTTTAGTAAAGATGGGGTCTTGCCATGTTCCCCAGGCTGTTTTTAAACTCCTGAGTTCAAATGATCCATCTGCCTCAGTCTCTCCAAAGTGCTGGAATTACAGGCATGTTCCACTGCATCCAGCCTCCAGTTTATTTTTTAATGGCTGCAGCATATTTCTTGGCAAGTCTAAATATATTCAACCATTCTTCTTTTGAAGAGCGTTTGCTTTGCTTCTAGGTTTTGTTTGTTTTCCACCATAAACAATAATTTATTATACATCCTCATTTATATAGACACACATTTAGGTATTCCTATGGGGTAGATTCCCATGAATAGAAATGCCAAGTCAAAAGGTATGTATTTTTAATTTAATTTTCTTTTCTTCAGAGGCAGGGTCTCACTATGTTGCCCATAAGCTGGAGTGTAGTGGCTACTCATAAATGCAATCATACCTCACTGGAGCCTTGAACTCCTGTGCTCAATGATCCCTTTGCCTCAGCCTCCCCAGTAGCTGGGACTAAAGGCACGTGCCACCGCTTCCGGAAACTTCAATTTTAATAGATTGTGTTAGACTGTTCTTGCTTTGTTATAAAGAAGTAACTGAGGCTGGGTAATTTATGAAGAAAAGAGATTTAATTGGCTCGTAGTTCTGCGGGCTGTACAAGCAAGGCACTGGCATCTGCTTTTCCTCAGGGAGCTTTTACTTTTGAGGAGGCCTCAGGGATTTTTACTCATGGCAGAAGGTGAACCAGTAGCAGACATGTCACCCAGCAAGAGCAGGAGCAAGTCGGGGGAGAGTGCCACACACTTTTAAATAACTAGATTTCAGGAGAACTCTCTCACTATTGTGAGGACAGCACCAAGGGGATGGTGCTAAACCATTTATGAGAAATCCACCCCCATGATCCAATCACCTTCCACCAGGCCCCACCTCTAATGCTGAGGATTACATTTCAACATGAGATTGAGAGAGGACACATATCCAAACTATATAATAGATATCACCAGATTGCTTTCCAAAAAGGCTATAATACCCTCTATGGTTTCAATGTGTGTCTCCTACGAAACTCATGTTGAAACTTAATCCCCATTGTAATAGTATTAAGAGGTGGAGCCTTTAAGAGGTGATTGAGTCATGACAGCTTTGCTCTCATAAATGGATTAATGGGTTAATGTGTTATCACAGGAGTGGGTTAGTTATTGCAGGAGTGGCTCTGTTATAAAGGCCTGTTTGGCTCTATCTTGGACCCCTTCACTGTGTGATGCTCTGTGCCACCTCAGGACTCTGCACAGAGTTCCCACCAGCAGGAAAGCCCTCACCAGAAGTGACCACTTGGGACCTCGGACTTCCCAGCCTCCAATATATGAGAAATTAAACTTTTTCTTTATAAATTACACAGTCTCAGGTATTTGGTTATAGCAACACAAAATGAACTAAGACAACATCCAAGAACAAATATTAAAGTAACCTTTTCCCTGTATTCCCACTAGCAATAGATATTCGTCTTTCTAAATCTTGATCATTCTGATAGAAATAAAGAAATATCTCACTGCTTCTTAAATTTAAACGTTACTGTGATTACTAGTCTAAAATCGTTTCATAGGTTTTTGATCATATGAACTTGTTCTATGAATTGCCTATTTGTACCTTTTGCCCATTTTTGTGTTTTAAAAAATAATTCATCACTTTAATTAATTTTTGCAGCTAGCCTGTCAGCTTCCATTCCCTGTCCTGTTGGGTAAGACAGAAAAATGTTACAAATATTGACATTTTGCTATCATAAATCACTTAACAGAGTAAATGAGAGCTTCAAAGGATGATTAAAAATGGTCCAGAAGCCAGGCACAGTGGCTCACGCCTGTAATCCCAGCACTTTGGGAGGCCAAGGAGGGCAGATCACGAGGTCAGGAGATTGAGACCATCCTGGCTAACACTGTGAAACCCCGCCTCTACTAAAAATACAAAAAATGAGCCAGGCATGGTGATAGGTGCCTGTAGTCTCAGCTACTCAGTAGGCTGAGGCAGGAGAATTGCTTGAACCCGGGAGGCAGAGGTTGCAGTGAGCCGAGATCACACCACTGCACTCCTGCCTGGGCAATAGAGCGAGACTCTGTCTCCAAAAAAAAAAAAAAAAAAAAAAAAAGTCCAGAAAAAAGAAGCTAAAAAGTCAAAAACAAAAGAAAGAATGAAAAGAAACCAGGATGCTTGAGAAGACAGAAATGATGTGAGCTGTGTGGTCTGTAATTGGTATATGATGGAAAAATACAGAAAAGAAAAGTCAAATGCTCAGGAGGAACACACAGACACACACACACACAATCATTCATTCATTGAGCAATTTCTTTTTTTTTTTTTTTATGACAGGGTCTTGCTGTGTTGCTCAGGCTGGTCTTGAGCTCCTGGACTCAAGCGATCTGACCACCTTGACCTCCCAAAGTGCTGGAATTACCATTAAGCATTTACTATGTTCTTCCAGGCCCTGTACTAAGCACATTCCCTGCTGCATCTCACCCTTCAGTAGGACTAAGTAAGTAGTATTAGTCCCACTGTATAGATGGAAAAACAGAAGCTCATGGAAGTGTAGTAGTAACATGGTTAAGGTTACATTGCTAGTCAGTGGTGGAACCAGGATTTCCATCCAGGTCTGCCTGACTCCAGGCACTGGGTTGGTAGATGGCTGGGCCTGAGAACTATCCAGGAGTAAACAGCATGGACAAAGCTGTCATGGAAAGAGCTCTGGCTGAGATACAAATTCTAAACCAGGTCTCAAAAAGGGTTAAAGGGAAGTAGGGTGACATCAGTAGAGCTGAAGCTGGGGTTGAGAGCTTCCTGAGGAACTGGTGTGGTCAGGGGAGCCTTTGAGAAAGTCCCAGCCCTGTTAGACTGTTAGGGCCCTGAGCTGGGACAGGGGAGGGTGGCGAATGCAACAGAACATCGCCCCGGATGTAACACCCAGCTAGATAAAGTGACTCATCACCCTGCTGTCTCCCCACAGCCTCAGCTGCTAATCATGGTGGAATAAATGTCACTGCAAGTTTAAGGAAGACTATGCACAAGGAACTGTCACTATTACTTGCTGAGAGAGAGAGAATGGGAGGCCTTGTTATCACTGAATTCCTAAGTGCTTTCTCACTGCCACCCCACTCCCCTGTTCTTCATCAGCCTTTGGGTGACAAAAACCCACCGAGAGGTCTGCTGGAGCCACAGTGTTGAGACCCAGTGACTGGTGAAGGGCATCTTCTGCAGTGGCAGGCGCCATGAGTGCAGGGTCCTGGGCTGCCCACACGGGCCCTGCTGTGGGGTCTCCATCAAGTGATGCAAGCTCCCTGAGCCTGCTCTGAGCCTGCTCCCAACCTCGACATGAGGAAAATAATGCTGTCTCCACTCACAGTGAGTGAAATCATTGTGAAACACTGCGGCACAAAATAAGCATGAACGCTTTGATGAATTGGAGTGGTCATGATATAAAAGACTTGTCAAACCACAGGAGGAAGTTGAGAGATCCCCTTGCACTGGGAGACAGTGATGCTGGTTGCATTTCAGCTAGAATGAAGGGTGAGAAGGTCCTGGCACCAGGGCTGCCTAAGAACATGGGTGTGGATCAAGTCTGATTGCATAAACCATTGGGGCTTTCTGGAGCAACTCCCAAGCAGGAGCCTCTCCCAGTGTATTCTCCGCCACCACGTCTGCCCCTGATGTGTAGCTTTGAGTCTGTGACAAGAGTATTTAGGAATGGATTCAGTAGACTGAGTTTCAAACCTCAGTTCTATTTATGAGCTGAAGACAACCCTGACCTTCAGTTTCTTCACTGGTACAACAGAATAGCAATAACTGGTCCATGTGATTGTCGTGAATATTATACATGAAAGAACTGGACAGATCACATTTGAGCATTTACTATATCCTTGAAGAATTTGAACTTGTTTAACTCTATTCTCCACTTTGGGTGCTTCCCTCCTCAGTAGGAGGAGAAGAGGTTTGAGGGGAGGAGGACAGATGACATTTGCAGGAATTTGGCCAGGCATTGTGCTTTGTGTTCTCTGTATAGAGACTCATCTGACCCTTCCACAGCTGCCCTGTGAGCCATGTACTCTTATCCTTACTCTACACATGGGCGCCTGGTGCTCAGAGAGGGGGAGCTATCTACCTCAGTGAACCTAGGCCTGACACCAAAAATCTATACCTTTTATAGACACCCACAATCGATTATAACACCCACAATCTATTCAAAACTACAGTTATTTTTTCTGACTGACAATGCAAGAAAATCTCAAGGTGGAAATTCATGCAGATGAGATAAGTTTCAAACACAATCTCCTATTATTCAATTACTCTGTTATCCCCCATTAAACCATCTCTTAGATGACCCCTGGTCACCACTGTCCTTCTTATCTCACTCTGGCTCCACACCCAGGCTTATGCTGGAGAAGCACAAAACTGCAAGATACCTTAGAGATCGTCTGATCCAGCTCCTGCTCTAAGAGCAAGGAAACCGAAGCCCAGAATGAGTGCCAAAGCCGCCCAGTAGAAGCCTGCTCCTGAGGGTTGTCCCCTGCCCCCTGCCCCTCTCTTGCCCTGGGGAACCCATGCTTCCTCCCCTCTTGCCCCTTTCTCAGAAGCAGGTGGCAGAGACACAACACAAAGGACGTAGAGCATCACTACATTTTCCTTTGAACTGTACAGCTGGTTCTCTTTACCCACCTTTTTCTTCCAGATCTAGGACATCTGATTTTGAAGAAATGAATGTTTTCATAGAAAGTAGAAATAATAACTCCTTTTGCTAAAAAGAACGTGGAGGGAGGGGATGACCCAAGAATTAACAGTGCATTGCATTTTGTGTAGCATTCTAAACAAGTAAGCCAGGTCCTTTCCTGCCTGGGTCTGAGCTTCTTCTGCACCCTCCTTAGTCAGCTGTGGTGCTGATCTGGCTACATCCCTTGCTTCCTATGGCCCCAGCCAGCCCTTCTTCCTTAGGTCCTGGGCCTTGCTCCCACAGCCAGCAACCTTCTACTGAACCTCCAGCCATGATCGTTCATTCCAGCTCCCTCTCATTCTTTCTTCTTCTTGGGTTATTTCTCATGTTCTCTATGAGGTAGTTGAGCATTCTGTTCTATTTTGAGACTGTGCTCCATCTAGGAATAAAAATTGCTCAAAATCAGATACATCTTCATTTCAAAGCCAATTCCTCCATGGCTACTGACTAGTTGTGTGTTTCTGGGCAGCTCAGTCTCCAGACCTCAGCTTCATCATCTGTAAAATGGGGAAAATAGTATCTCTTTAGAAGGTCTTATGTCAGAATCAACCAAATAGTGTCATTAAAGTTTTGCATATGATAAGGGCACAATAGATGGTCGCTTTTCTTCTTCTAGCAGGCTGATTATCCCAAATCTTACACTCCCGCTAAGTCTAGGTGTGGCGCCCCCAGGAATCCACCTGGAAAGTGCCAAGTTGAAGTCATCTTTATGTCACCCAGAGATCTGTCGGGGTATGCCTAGCATCATTCTGCCCTACATGTGGCTAAATGACGCTGCTGCAGCTCCATTATACTGCACCACCTCGTCTGGAGCCAGACCAGGCATGCCTCCAATGTCATAATAATCTTCAGGGTGTGATTATCACAGTGCACAGAGGCCTGCCAAGGCCCTAGAAGAAAATTATGATAGGGTAGAAAAGAAACATGCCTTGGAAACTTGAGTTGAGTGTCTTGCTGTGTCACTTACTAGCTCTGGGTCCTTGGGAAAGTTCTTTAGATTCCATTTTAACTGTAGGAAGCAACAGAATTTCTTCCTCCCTCCTCCTCTACCCTACCCCACTTCCCTTCAACAAATATGAATTAGGCATCTAGGCACTGGGGATGCAAAAGTGAGTAGAAACAGATAAAATCCCTCCACGATGGCATCATGGAACTCACTGTCTGATGAGGTAGAGGTATGTTCATCAAATAAATAAATGCAGGACTGCAGCCCTCAGGTCACTTTATCTGATAGGTTCACGGTGCCAGTGCATGTCTCACGGTGCAATTTGAACCTGTCGGTGAGTTCAGGGAATGCATTTTGATGAAGTTGTGACTTCATAACAACCTGAAGGACAAAAAAGCAGTTACCAGCTAAGAGGGGTGAAAGACCTTTCCAGGCCAAGGACGGGGTTAGTGTAAAGTCTTAGTAGATGGAGTCAAGGGATGCTTGAAGAACTACAAGGCTTGGGGAGTGCTGGGCAGAGAGGATGGCTGGAGGGGCCAGCAGACACAGTGTCTCACAAGTCTTTTAGGCCTTATGAAGGATTTTGGTCATTAGTCTCTTAGGAGCAATGGGTAGCCCTCATATAGTTTTAAGAGGAGGGGATAGACATTCAATAAGTAATTTTTAGAAGAATAAATGAGTCTGTTAATGCCTTAGCTCCCGAATCATTTATCAAATTAAGTAGTCACTTATCAAGAGCTTGAATGTATGGGACACAGCAAAGAATGTTTTGGTAGAAAAAAAGGATGGGAAAAATCTGGAAGGTGAGGTGCTGTCTTAGAGTTGAGGCCAAGACACTGTGTCACAGTGGGGTCCCTGGGCCCTGTGAGAAGATCTCAGAGTACCTGGCACCTGGCATGGGTGTGGGGTTCAAGACAGATATCCTGAGGAAGAAAGGGGAGGATATTCCAGTGTCTTTAACATCAAAGACGCTTTGCTTACTTCATGACTGAGATCAGGGTTAGCCATTCTTGAATATGTTGCAGGTGGAAAAAGGGGAAAACCTAGTGATTATTTGAGGCCTTTACTGAACCAGTCACATCCCCTAAACCAGTTAGAGGAGTTTATTATCTGACATGGTAAAGTGCAGATGTCCAAACTCAAATTCAGTTCAACCCTTATGAAGACATTTTCTGACACTGACATTTACAGACCCTGACTTTCTATGTCTGTAAATTGGGAATACTGATACCTATCTCACCAGGTTAAATGAGAACATGTACATACTGTGCTCAGCATAGTGTCTGGTACCTGTGGCAGCAGCTATTTTCATGGCAATTATTCTGTATGTATGATATAACTTTAAAACTTCTCTAGGGACCAACAAGGCAATGCAATCGAACACCAGCACAGCCAATAAGGGGCAATAGGGAGTGGTGGGGACTGTGGCAAACTGGAGAATCCTGGCCTGTCCAAAGAGCTCCTCTTTAGTTTCAGCTATTAGCTACTGAGCAAGAACTCAAAACAAGTGCTTTCTGACTTTTCCAGAAATGCTGGAAATCCTAATGCATAATTTTGTTATCCAATTCAAATAAAAAACTGCAAACAATAACAACCACCAGAATTAACAACACTATGGAACACACAAAACAGGTTCTGGAGCAAAGCTAGGCTGAAAGCAGCTAAAATGAAGTTTCACAAAGGCCAAGCTGTTCTGGGAAGTCAGATTTGCCTCACAGAAAAGACTCTAAAAGCATATGAAAGGTCGTAATAAAATCAGGTGCAGGCCAGGCACGGTGGCTCACGCCTGTAATCCCAGCACTTTGGGAGGCCGAGGCGGGCAGATCACCTGAGGTTGGGAGTTCGAGACCAGCCTAAACAACATGCAGAAACCCTGTCTCTAGTTAAAATACAAAATTACCTGGGCATGGTGGTACGTGCCTGTAATCCCAGCAACTTGGGAGGCTGAGGCAGGAGAATCGCTTGAACCTGGGAGGCGGAGGTTGTGGTGAACCGAGATCGCGCCAGCCTGGGCAACAAGAGCAAAACTCAATCTCAAAAAAAAAAAAAAAAAATCAGGTGCAAAGGAAGCATTCCAAATACGTTCGGTGAAATGCCAGCATTTTTAGAACATGCATGCACCAACCTCCCTCGGGAAGGATTTTGAAGACGACAAGGCTCATTAGGTTTTACGTACTGGGGCAATTACTCAAATGTTCACACCCACAGCTCTGGGAGCCTTGAAGGTGTTTGCCTTGCGAGCTGCTCTTAGGGGCAGTGATACCAGCAATATCCACTGGGGGTCTCTCTCATACAAATAATGGCATAGCTGTTGCCAGCTGTAGAGGAAATGGCAGCCTTGGGACCTGGGGGGATGGAAGGCCAGTCCATGTCTCAGTGGGAAGATGGCAGCAGCTCAGTGGCTCTTCACGGTGATGTGATGACCTGTTTTTAAATGTTTAACAGAAGCCAAACTTGGCTTTTAGGGGACAGCTCTCCTGCCAGCCAGTCAGCTTGCCAAAGGCATCTTTCCTGTGCACAGAGAGCACACTGGGCTTGGAGACATTCTCCGCACAGTGGGATTTGGTCAGAATCTTAAAGGTTTCTGTTCAAGGTTGGTTGCTTTCTATGCCCAATATCTCTCAAAGACTGTGGCATCAAGGCACCTGCTGCTACGCTATTTGATGGGGCTGAACAGGAGATATATTCCACACTTTACAATTGCCACCTTTCGGGAGCAGCTTCTCCAGGTGAGGAAGCCCTGGTTTAGAGATGAGATCTGCATCTGGGTTCTGGTTCTGCCCCTCATTAGCCGTGTGACCTTGAGCAAACCTCATCCTTTCTGGTTCTCAGTTTCTTCATCTGTAAAATTAGGAATACTCATCTCTAATACTAATCTCAAAAATTGGTTTGAGTGTTAAATAGGAATGAATGCATACGAAACTTTACTTTAGAGAAGGGCTTGGCTAACATTTTCTATGAAGGGGCAGATAGAAACTATTTTTGGCTTTATTGGCCTTATAGGCTCCATCTCAACTACTGAATTCCGCAATGGTAATAGCGTGGAAGCAGCCATAGGCAATTCATCAAGAGATCAGCAGGGCCGTGTCCACTGAAACTCTGTTTTACAAAAACAGGCAGTGCGCTGGGTCTTGCTCGTGGGCTGTACTTTGCCCATCCTCACAGCCTGTTTCTGTGAGGCCTGTGAGCTCAGGATGGTTTTATGTTTCTAAAGGGTTGTAAGGAAAAAACAAAGAATAGGTGACAGGGCCCGGAGCAAGTATTTACCACCAGCTCCTTGGAGAAGCTAGCTGGCTCTGCTCTAGAGCATCGCAGAAAAGTCAGCCCAGAAGGCAGGCAGCTATGTCCCCGAGTATCAGGGGGCCTGCCAGGTAAGTCACAATGAAACAGACGGGCCAGATGAACCCTGGGCCCTGTCCAGCTCCAGGGGCTAGGGTCCACGTGACTCTGATGACCGAGCTCTGGGGCTAGAGGGGGGAAGGGAAACGGCCCCCTAGTTCTCTTTTCAGTTGTCTATTTCAGATGGGTCTTATGAAAGAGGATCAGAAAAGCCTCCATCAGAAAATGAACCCATAATCAAGTGAATGGGGTTTTCGTTTCCTGAATTGTCTCTAGCCTGCGAGGCCGTGCTTTCATGTGAAACTTCTGAGTTCTCTACGAACTCAAACAATGAGTCATGGGTGAGCCTGGGACCCCCACCCACTTGGAGTCACGAGGCTCTGACAGGGAGACAAGACCATAGGGTTTCTGTTAGGCCAGAGCCCTGACCCCTCAGCTAAGATGCTTCTTCTTTGTTCTAGATTTAGTCACATAAGCAGAGGCAGCAGGTACTAGGCCTCAGGGTAATAGTCCCCGAAGAAAATAAAGAGAAAGTCTGTCTGAGAAAAGCGAGTTGTGCCGGTTAAAGAATAACCTGTGGCCACAATGCCTTACTGGAGGGTGCTTGGGAGCCCATGTCCTCATGTTGGTTGTGTAGGGTTAGGGAGAGCCTGGTGCATTTCAGCGGGGAGGGGGTTGCTGCTGGTCCTGTTTTCACTCCTTCTCTCCCCTTCCCCAGTGACCCCAAGACAAAATGCTGTTAGGTAAGTAGGGTCTGCTTAGCCCCACCAAGTTCCCCCGTCCACCATTAGGAATCAGTGGTATTATTATAGTCTACCAGGACTGACCTGGTGCTGCTCAGAACCGGGGGCTCAAAGCAGGGCCTCCCTTCATCTTCTTAAGTTATTCTCTAGCAGCTCTGAGTCTCCTAAAGATTGATCCTAGAGAAAAGACTATGTCACTTACTTCTTTTTGTGATTGTAAAAACACGCATATTTACTGCAGAAAATTTGAAAAATAGAGAAATGTGTAAAGAAGAAAATGTACAGGATAATTTTAGAATCAAAACCAATCTGATTGATTCAGGAAATGATTATTTATTGAGCACCTACTATGTGCCAGCCACTGTTCGTGGTGCCGGGGACATAGCAGCGAAAACAAACAAAGTCCTCACCCCCGTGGAGCCTACATTTCAGTAGGGACAGTCAGGACAGTAGAGGAAGGGGCTGGGCTGGTGGAACAGAATGCCTTTTTTGATAGGGTGGTCAGGACACCCTATCAAAGAGGAAGCAAGGGATGCAGCTATTTGGGGAAGAGCGTTTACGGCAGAAGGAAGAAGACCTGCCCAGGCGTTGGATAAGAACCTACTTGGTGCATTCAGGGATACAAAGGAGGCCAGCATGGCTAAGATGAGGCAGGGGCAACCAGGGCGAGAACAGGTGGGACTTGCCGGCCGTGAAGAGGACCTTGGATTGGTGTTGAGTGAAATGGAAAGTCAAATGCAGGGTCTTGAACAGAAGAGGGCCATGATCAGCCTTATGTTTTGAAATGATCATTCTGGACACCAGCTGGAAAACAGACAGGGGCTGGGGGTGGGGTTGACAAGGGCAGAAACTGGGAAGCCATTTAGTTGTTGCGAAAGTTACACAAAGCTATGAAAGCAGGGCTGGCCTGGTTGAAGGAAGGGTGAAGGTGGGGGGAGGGCTGGCAGTTCCTCCCACTGGGCCTCTGCCCTTTCCTTTCGTGCTCTCTGAGGTTCCACCATGGGACCCTGGGGTACCTAGGATTACATTTTGAAAGCTATTGGACTAGAGGTTCTCCAAGGGTCCTTCCAGCTTTGGCTCCTGTGCTCCTGTGTTTCAGGACCATGCTGATTCTGTGGAACCAGGCCCGGACTCTACCAGCCAGGCCTCTGAACATGTCAACTTGAGAACTGAACAGGTTCAGGGTCTAGGAAGGGGAGATATTTCAAAATTTTAATTAAAAAATATTTTAAATGTTTAAATTTTTGAAGAGACAGAGTCTTCCCATGTTGCCCAGGCTGGTCTCAAACTCCTGGGCTCAGGTGATCCTCCCGCCTTGACCTCCCAAAATATTGGGATTACAGACATGAGCCATGAGATTTGGAAACTTAATTCAGCTCCCACGTACTGAATGTGGCCAGCCCTGTGTGGGGATTGTAATGAGGAGTAAGAGGAAATGTCTGCTCCAAGAAACTTACCGGCTGGGATGGGAACTAGGGAATCACACGAATGGCCCATCCCAAAGTCTGAGAGGCCCCGGCCCCTCCCTGCCTGGCCTTTCTTCCATGTGGTCCCTGAGCCAGTGGTTCCCAAACTGAGCAGATCATGGGGTCATCGAGGAACTTCAGAATATGCAGATGTCCAGACTGTGCCCTCAAAGATTCAAATTCAGTTAGTCCAGGATGGGTGGGGCCTGGGAATCTGTTCAGACAAAGGCCTGGCCTGAAGCCTGGACTGGAGGGTTCAGTCCTAACAGAGGCGCAGAGACTGCACGAGAGCTTCTGCCAGCCTCACCAAGCCCGTGCTGGGCAGAATGTGGAAACCAAGCCTGTCTTCCAGTGGGATCCTGAGGTGGGGGGGTGCTGGAGGAGAGGGTGGCAGCTCCTTTATCAGCTGTCCCCAACAGAGGCCCTTCCCCCAGGAAGGAATGTTAAAAAACTCCCAGGAAGGAATTGCTAGGTTTGGAGACCATGGGAATTCCCCATCTCCCCCAATCGCCTCAGCCACCTCAAATCCACCAGCCCGTCTCCCCATGTTTGGGTTAACTCCTTGTTGGCTCGGAGTGTCTCCCCTGGGTTGAGCTACTGATCTGTGAGATCGCTTAGTGGCCTGAAATATTTCCAGAATACAAGCAACACTGACAAAAATATTCTTGTAGGGTCCCACAAATCTCACTGAGGAAGGACCCTTACAGGTGGAGAGGAGTATGGGGTATGCAGACTGGAAGGTGGGACCCTAAGATTCATTCCAGAACTGGAATGAAATCAGGCATTTCCAAACAGGAGAGAGATGGGAAGCAGGAGGAGGAAGCAGGAAGAGGGAGAGAATGAATCTTATGTGAATGAATGGTAATTTTCTCTCAGTTACTGGGAAGAAAAAAAAAATAACAAAATCAGACCTTGGTCTGGTCCACTCAAAAGAATTCTCTGAATCAGACTTCTTTCCTGGAAGTTGTGAACTTTATCCTCTGGCAGCCATTAATCTAATATTAAGCCCCTTAACCTTCCTAATTGTTCTCTTTCAGTATCAGCTGGTTTCATATTAACCTTTCAATCTTTCCCATAATGCAGTTACCTCCAACTCCAGCCAGACCCAATTCAGAGCTGCGGTCAGCTCAGACCTTTGCCTGCTCTTGGCAACACGTCCGCCTGTCCTGCTCCTCTGCAATCTGCCCCTCTTTTTCTTCATGTGCTGTGAAGGCATCATGTGGATGGGGGTTCAACTCCTGGATTGGGGATGCACAGAGCCTGGGGGACACACTTTGCAAACCTGCACCTTGCACTTTTGAGTTCTGGTCTGCAAGGTCTACTTTATTCTTTTGGACCAAGGCTGTCCATGGGAGAGGGCAGCCGCCGGCCTGTCAGAGCAAATCAGCCTCAGGCGGTTTCTGCGGCTCTGGTATTTGAGCTTTGTTTTCCCTCTCTCCCGGGAAGAACTCGTTGAAATAGGTTCTCTGGGAAAGACAAAGCATCTCACCCAGATGCTGAAGGATCACTTGGTGCCTGCCTGTCTTGGCTTCCCATGGTGCCGGTGAAGGCGCATCCGCTCTAAAGCTGACCTGTGGTTCTGTCTCCAAACAGCTAACTCAGACATCACCCTCTTGCAGCCAGCCGCACAGCCTGAGTTGGAGTTCTGGCCTCTCCTGGCAGTGAGTGACAGTGTTGGAGGGGCCTTGGACACCTTGGGTAATTGCCAACTAAAAATGAGCAGCTGGGGGAAGGTCTTCTGGTCCACGGGAGAGCCAATGGGGCACTTCCTCTTCTGTTTTCTAGTCAGGGTAGAAAGCTAGAAAGAATCCTAAAACTCACTATCCAAGTCCCCATTGTGTGGCGACAGAGGCCTGTCCTGAAGCCTGGGCTGGAGGGTTTAGTCCGAAGCAGAAGCGGGGAGACGGCATGAGAGGGTTCCTGCTAGCTTCACCAAGCCCGTGCTGTGCGGGATGAGGAAAATCAAGCCTGTCTTCCAGTGGGGCCCTGGGGCGGGAGGTGGGGAGTACTGGGGGAGGGGGTGGCAGCTCCTTTATCAGCTGTCCCCAGCAGGGGCCCTTCTCCCAGTCACCGCAGACCAAAGCCAGCTCCTCCTGGGGGCTCCAACTTGTCTGTTCACTGTTTGCCTTGCGCCTTTTCCTGCTGAGGCCACCCCCAGCACCATCTCAGGCCTCAGAAGGACCACCTCACTGAAAGAGCCCTGTGGGAAAGAAGCAAGCCCTCCGCACCCCGTCCCAGTCTCTCATCTGGGCACTAGCACACACAGAAGCCCGGGCCCCATCTCCGCGCCAGAATGGCCGCTCGCGTTTCCCGGTACGATGCCACTTTCCGTGAGTGCACGGAGAGCCCCTGGGCTGAGCTGGGGGCCGAGCTCCACGCTCTCTGAGCAGCTCTGAGCTGCACGCCAAGGAAGGTCTTTCAGATGGGCTCTGGGATGTGGAACATGGCGTCCAGCCCCAGTGTCCACCCCACGCTCGAGGCACCCTGACTTCCCCCACCTTCTTACCTGAGTGTCAGCTTACTTCCATCTGGGGACTGAATATGGGGCAGATTCCAGAAAAAGCAGGTTGGGACATCAACACCAACACCAACTCTGCCAATGGAGCCAGCACAGCTATTTGTCTTCAACCACAGACAGCAGGGGAAGCTCAGGGGCTCTGCACTCCCGTCCCCGGATGTAAGGATATTGCCCGTTAGACAAAGGGAAGGCCTCGACTCCACAACTTATGTTTGTGAGCTTAACCTTTGGAAAAGGCCCAGGTTCTCCCACCATGTACAGCTGCCGTTGAGCTGGACAGTCCTGCAGGGCCCTTCAGTGGAAACCCAGAAGGGGGTCACTGGCCCTAGAGGTCAAAGTTGCTCTAGGTGACAGGCATCCAAGACTAAGGGCAAACTTGAAACATAAATGAGTTAAAGCCCACAAAAATAAGACAGTTTTAAATAACTAAACACTGTTTTCTCATTCTTCCCTTATCATCTGAGGACGTTTTAGGCAAATGAAGCTTTAGAGTTTTTCTCCTTTCATTGGGTTGACAATATTTAAAATGATGTCCAGAGCTGTCTCATTTGCCTATTGCTGTAGGCTTACTGATCCTCAGGAGGTAAGACTGGATGGGTTAAAGCGGGCGGGCTCGAGGGCTGAGACTGTCCATCTCTCTGAGAGTTGAGGGCAGCATTTATCAGGGGCCTGTGGTCAGCCAAGCTCGGCTTGGGCTCTGTGGGAAGATAAAACCAACTGACCCAGATGGGCTCCTGTGGGGCCTGGATACTGTTGGGAAGATAAAGCATATGAGCCTGATAAGAAGAAAAAAGCAGAATCTGGCAGAAGGAATGCAAGTGATTCCAATGCAGTTGAATTAAGTGCAAACTCACTAGGAATGGGCGGGGGGACTGGAGAAGGGGTTATTCAGGGCTGGTTAACCACAGAAGACTGAGGAGGTGAACTCTAAGTTGGACTTGGAGGTAGAAGAGAGAAGTTAGGGGAAGCATTTGTTTTATATTTGGGTGTGGTGTGTGAGGGGTGTGGATAAGTGAAGTGTCACACACACACACACACACACACAGAGCTTTGAGTAGGAAGAGGGTCAAGAGGACCAGGTTGGCCTAGACAAGTCAGTCCTAGCTTAAAAAGTCACACTCAGGATTCCTGCAGTACCTCCGCCATACCCACCCCCACCCCCATGGGCACAGCACTCCCTCTTCTCTCCAACGCAGGCCTGCTGCCTGGGGTGCCACGATCATTTCCATAGCAACCAATTGCTCTGTGACACAGACATAATTCTGACTCCAGGTAGGTTATGAACAGAAGAAACATATGAAACCACTAAGTGACAGAGATCTAGTTTTCCAGTAAGTGCCCTGCTAATAAAGAAGAGAAAATGCACAAACTAGAAGATAAATGGAACAGGAATGAGCAAATGCTAAATTTTCCATGAGGCATCAGCTGTTTGCTAAAAACAATAGCAACCTAATAGGTTCAACAAGAATGGTGCTGGCAAGGACAGCCCGGAACAGCCTCTTTGTCAGTCTGCAGAGTAGGGGCGATGGCAGAACTCGGGGATGCACAGTGTCAGGGTTGTGAGGCAGAAAGGAGATGCCTTAAATGCGTCATCTCAATCCTGCACACGTGCCTAGTGCTTTTACTGGAAAAGCTGCACTGCTGCTGCTGTGAATCCAGCATGACCTCGCCTTCATTCATTCATTCACTTATCCATGCATGCATGCATACATTCAAGAACTCATCAGTGCTAGGTAGGTTACTAATTAGAAATAATTGGGAGAAAAGTCTGAATTACTAGGTATTTTAGAAGCAAAGCTTTCTTACTCTGAAGGCATGGCTGAGATGGTGCCTTCAGCAGGGAATCGGAGAGTCTGATCCAGTCTGAGTCTGCCACTCATGCTCTGTATGACCTTGTGCAAGCCACTTACCTGTCTTGGTCCTTATCTTGTAGATGAGGTGGTTGGTAATCTATGTGATGCTTCCAAATCTGTCTAGTTCAGAGGCCTGCTTTAAGTGTCTAAACAGTTAATGTCAGAGTGAGTTGACGTTTTGGGTGTTTTCATAGAGCAGAACCAAGACCGTTTACTCATTTACCATTTATGTCCACCTTCTGTCGATATTCATTGACCACTTACTCTGTGACAGTCACAGATCTAGGCATCAGAAATAAAGGTAAGACATGACGGTGGCTTCAAGGCCCTCATGGCTAGGTTGGGGGATAGGCAGGCCCAGGCTCAGACCCACAGGGCACAAGCTGGTCTCCAAGTGCAGACAGAGCTCATCAGGTGCGGGGAAGGGCACTTCCACCTGTGGTCAAGAGCTCTCTCCACACCCTGGATGGGGCTGGAAGGAAAGGCAGGAGGCAGACTCAGAGAGGAGGAGCTGCACGGAGAGGGGGTGCTGAGGAAGCCCCACATGACCCAGGAAGCTTGTGGGGAGGAGGGGAGGAGAGAGATGCAGACAGGCCATGTGAGGGCCCGTGCTCTGACATCATGGTCATCCTTGTCAAAGATCTGGAGATTAACAGACCACACAGAAGAAGGGGCAATAAGTGAAGGGGAAAGAAAATAAGCAGAATCCCAGGAGGGAAGAGCATAAGATCTGGGCTTTGTGCAGGCATATTTGCCTCCAGGGGCGATCCCAGTTGCTGCCTGGTGCTGTCATCACTAAGGCCTGGGGTGAGGCTAAGAGGGGGACACCTGAGGAAGAGTTGGGAGTGAGTGCCCAGACTTGGAAAAGACTAAGGGAACGTACTAGGCTGCCAGAAAGGCTGGAGCTTTCTGAACTCACCTGCACCTTCTGAGCTTTGGGCGGGGTGCTTTAGTCTGCCCTAAAACCGGCAGAGAGCTTAACGGGTGGTTTCAGTGCAGAGCAATGTCTGTCTTCTCTAAAACACCCAGAAAGATATGGGGAGTGAATTACAGACTGTGGTGCTAAGGGGAGTCTTAGCCAAAGAGACTACTTGCCTCTGAGTTTGCCATGCTTGTCTACTTAACAGAATCACGAGGACTCCCATAGCCTCTCCTAAAAATTAACCAGTTAATCATTCAACACACATTTTGCAGCAGCTACTTGGTATTATTTGTTATGCTACAAATTCTCAGGGCTCAACAGAGGCATTGTTCGCGTCCTTGAGGAGTTTATAGTACAGCTGGGAGTTTGCATATGCAAGTGAAAGTTTATATGTGCTAAGTTGTATCTATTAAGGGCTAAACCAGGAGTGCAAGCAGAGAGGATTACAGAGGTAGAAGAGAGAGCGCGTATGCGACCGTACATAGTCTGTTGGGACTGGCTGATCAGGAAGTCTTCATGGAGAAGTTGGAATTTGTGTGGGTTTTGAGGACAGCTAGATGGAGAGAAAGAGGTCAGAACAAAGATGTGTTTGGGAGAGACAATGCTTTGCAGCAGCAATTTAGTAGCTGCTACTTTTCTGAGAGGAAACCTGGGCACTAGCATGGAAAGAGGACATTATCTGACATTGGAAATACACTTCAATGTCAACCTCGACCCAAGTTTGAATCCGGGGTCTGCCACTTAGTAGCAGGTAGGCCTGGGCAAACTCCTTAACTTGCCCTATCTGAATTGCCCCATTTATAAATTGAGAGCGTGGGTAATGTTTATCTCAAAAGGCTATTAGGAGGACAGAATTAATGTGACCACAGGTAAAACACTTCCAGGAATACTTATTCCTTCTCCCTTTCTTGGCCCATTAGGAAAGTGCCTTTGAGACCAAAGGGAATAATTATTCCAGAAGTCCTCTGAGTGCCCTTGTAGAAGTAGATAAACAGATTGATCAGTGAGAAAAAAAATATGTTCTCATCCAGACCGTGGGGTGAGTTAACCATGCATGCTTTTCTCCGGATGTTTGACTTCCTGAATCTTCCTTGAACAATGCCATCTCTGTCCTGGCACCCCTGGCAAGCAGTCCCATGTGAGCCAGGTTCTTGTCACATGTCCTTTTCCTGAAGTGAGTCACTAGAGAAGTGGGCTGTAGTCATAACCTTCACCAGTTAAAGGAGGTGACTGTGGACTGGAATGAACACAAACACGGTGCAACTTGGCGCCTAATGTTCCTTTCCATCAACATTTTGCCCCAGGCCTTAACCTTGCAACTCAAAAAAGTAGGGAAGCATAATGAATGGGATAAACTGAATGACTGCTTGTAATCCACAAACAAAAGGCCTTTCAACAGCCCATGGTCAGAGGCTTTATCTATTCCAATCAAATCTAGCCAGTTGCAAACTGGAGAAAAAAATGGGTGATCCTAGTAAGAATTAGTTCAGAAGAAAATTGAAAAAGACATTTTGTTACCTCCTCAGGGAAAGTGATAATGAACAAAGAAGGGAAAAATCTAAATAACTGATGCAAAGATATAGAACTGAAACTTTGAGAATTGGATGCATGTCTTCCCCCTTTAGTTGTATAAGCATAAATTAATTTTATGATGGCAAGCATAAAATTAAGATCAGCAGTGCACAAATCTATGTGTAACCTTCAAGATCTTTTATTTCCCCAAATTAGGTTGACTGATGGCCTCTTCACCCTGGGCAGCTACGGTGGTGGAACAGAAAATAGTAAACTGGGATTGGGACAGGCTAAGTCCCACCCTTCACCCTGGCTGTGTGACCTTGGGCATATCACTCTTGCTTTTCTGGGACTGAGGGTCTTCATCTGAAAAATGAATCATTTTTCTTGGTAATTTACAGTTTTCTTTCAAATCCCTCCACCGCCCCCCAACCAAGGTTTTTATTTTTATGGCAACTCAGATCTTGAACCTTAAAAAAAAAAAAAAAAAAGGGGGTAGAGAGGACAGCAATCCTTACCAGTGCCACTCTATCACCCTATACAGCTTCTCAAACACAAGCCCGGAAGGGGCTTCACTTTGGTGGAAGTCCTGGGCCTACATTTGTATATTTAAGTGGAACCCAAATACTTGTTCCCAGAGTGGTGTCAATGGTCACCCCAACTTTTCAAATTCTGGCAGGCACAGCAGGTCATTCTGTGAGCTGTTCTCATTCACATCTAATTTCCATGGAGCCCCAGCTGTACTCTGCAATTTGGTTCTACCAGTACTCATTGCATGTTGCTGATGTGGTAGGCACTAATATGAGATGCTGTGAGCAAGCAAGCATAGCCCAGCCCTGCGGAAGCTCGCACTGTAGTAGGGAACAGAGAAATACTTGTAGTCTGAGCCTAATGGAAGCAGAATGCCCTGTGAAAACACTTAGGAGGGTGACGATCATTCTAGCTTGGGCAAAGCTTCGTAGGGGAGGAGGCCTTTGTCCTCAGTGTTGTGAAATGGGTAGGATTTAGACAGGCTGAGATGAAGGAAGAGCATGCCAAGCAGATGGAAGAGCAGGAGGGAAGGCATGGCGGCAGAAGGGTTCCAGTCATATTTAAGGAGTGGCACTTGCTGGATCTCCAAGTGTCCAAGAGTGATGAGCCTAGAAATTCAGGCAAAGGCCTTGTCATAGAAAGCCTTCAGGATTCTAAGGAATTTAGACTTTAGGGCAGAAAATGGGAAACCATGGACATTGTTGAGCAGGGATGTATCATGTGGGACTTGTGCCTCAGGAAGAGAAATCCGTCAGCAGAAAGGCTTGGAGAGTGAAAGTAGAGGCAGAAAGAACAATGACGGCATTGTTACAAGTAAGTCCAGACCAGTGGTCATGGAGGTCTGAAGTTCAGTGATGAGACCAAAATTGGAAAGGAGGGAAACTTCTGACAGGTGCTGTAGCAGCAACAGAATGGAGGCTCTGGGGCTGATGGGGCATGGGGAGTAAATTCACACTGAGGCAGGAGAGCATTGAGAGGGAATCCAGCCATCTTCTCTTCCTGGGCTCACAGGGTGGTTTATCCTTGGGGTTGTTGTACAGAAGTTCTCTGATGTCAAAAATGAGCAGGCCTAGGGAAACTGATCTACTTTGGTAGAGATTGTGGGTTATCCACAAATATCTATCTGCCTTACTTTATTAAAAATAGGACCCTTAATTTTTAGCTAGGCACATGCCTCCTACCTCTAGTTGGAATAAAGACATTTTTCAGTTTTTTTGCATCAGAGTGGGTTTGCATGAGTACACCTGGCCAGTGATTTATAATCAGAAGTGTCAGATTTTGGGAAAATATAGTTTTTTTTTTGTTGGCAAAAAAATAGTCTGGATGGAGCTCAAGTAACCATCTTAAACCACTAGACAAAAACTCATGTTGAAGATAATGGAGCCATAAGATAGTGACCGGTGATACTGTAGAATTGCCATACTTGTCCCAGGCTGCCAACATCTGGATTTCATTGACATGGGAGAGAAATAAATGTACATTTTATTTATGCTACTGTTTTGTCTGTTTTATGCAACCAAATCTAACCTAGTCTTAGTCCATATAACAAAAGTCAAAGGAGTATAATGCGAACTCATTTGTAGCTTTCTAAAAATATAAATATGTGTATCTCCTCTAAAGACACTTCTTCCAAGGATTTTAGCACCCAAGAAGCCAAATTATTCATTCAAAGATTGAGGGGTGAGCAGAGTCCTGGATGGGGCAAGTCCATCAGGCCAAGTCTTGGGCCTTAGTCCATCAGCTCTATAGAAACTTCGCCAACTCTCTTTACTGCACAACCAAGCTCTCCGCTCTCATGAGAGGGGAGCTCATGCCCTCTAAGCCCCAGATTCCCATTTTTCCCAATTTTATACAATTCGTGTCTTGTTAACATAATCTTCCTTTAAATCAGGTGCAGTACCACTGAGGATGACTCAGGTGTTGGAATTGGAATCAGATCTGAGTCCTGCCCTTTCTATACCTGATATCTTCACTGGCCAGTGACTCATTTACACAAAATCTTTTGGGTTGGTTTGGCTAGTGTTTAGTGCTTAGATACTTTACATTCAGGATGTACTTTATCATATTAAGAGCATAGGAATTCTAGGGGATACATTGTGTTATGTACTAACTGCAGGGGACAAGTACAAATGAATAGCCAAAACTGAGGCTGATGTTAAAGGTTAGCTGCCGGGGGAGGATCGAAGAACCAATCTCCATTCCCCAACCCTATAAAGGACATCTAGAGGTGAAACTGGTTTAACCAGGAAGATGTCAAGATCAGTTCCAGCCTGCTGAAGTGGAGGTTCTAATCAATAACTGATAATATCTAAGACGTATTGAGCACTTGCTTTCTGCCTGGCAATGTTCTAAGCACTTAGATTCATCAAACACATCACCTCACAACTACACAAGGCAGCTACTCCTAATACCCCCACTTGCGACAGGGAAACTGGAAGCTAGAGATGAAGCAATTTGACCAGTGTCATTCAGTTAACACATAGAAGAGCTGCTACTTGAATCCATGTGTTTCTCATTGCAGAGCCCGTAACTACTACATTAGTTGCTCTTAGGGAGCTTAGCAAAATTTCCTTCCTCATAATCTCCCTCTTATCAGAATGTACTTCTTCTCTATGACACCAATTCCATACTTGATGCTTTATCTGAGAAAACCTTTATAAACAGGTTGATACTTGCCCTTTCCCAGGTGACAATATTTTAAGTTTGATAGGGGTTTTACAAGGATGTACTGATGAATCCACTGGAGGAAGGGTTAGGGGTGGAGAAAACTCTAATCTGTAGCCTTTACCAATTTCCATGGTGTAAATACTCCCACCATGATCAGTGCAGCTGGTAAATTTCCTGAATATTTGATGATTGCCTCCTGCCCGGCAGCTTCAGCACACCACTGGGCCGAGGGTTCTATTATAGTTAAGAGTGCCCACGCTGGCTGGGAATTCTAGGAAATCCATGGCCAGCTTGAGAGAGTTCTGACATGAGAAAGCCTTGCAGTCCCCTTCAAGGCATATCTGTTAGGGGGGTCCCCAGCTTTTGTTCCTCAGCAGTCTGGCCCAGGACGTGCTGGAAGGTGGTGCCGTGGCCCACAGAGAGGCTGCAGACCTGGGCTCATGGCCCAGTCTCCCTCCTGAGGCTCCAGCTCCTCTTCTGGAAGCAGCGCTGTGACCAGCAGGTGGCAGCACTCTCACGTTCAACAGTCTGTGCCTCGGCAAAATGAGGGGCCTTTGTTCTGAGCCAGAGGCTGTGTCACCAAGAGAAAGGCCCCGAGGGGCCAGCTAATCAGCCTGTCCTTAGCTGACCTCCATCAACGTGAGCCAAGTGGACAGTCTCTGGCAGTGTGATACCATGAGAACAACCTTAGCAAACAGCAGAGACAGCACAGCCAACCCACCCCTGCCCATCCTGAGGGCCTGGCCTGGGGCCGCCTCATAAAAACAGGTGGAGCTCCATTCAGGAAGGGAGCTAAGAGACCAGAGTGGCGCTTCCAGTGCTAAGAAGGAAACGGCTCCTGCCTGCTCCCACCACCAGCCATGCTGTGGTGCCGCCTACCTTCTCTGCTGACTCCATGGGTGCTCAGTTCCCACCAGGTCACCAGCTGTTCCAGCTTGCCCAGGACTGTCCTGGTTTTAGTACCGAAAGTCCCAGGTCCTGGGAAACTCCCTGTCCCCAGGCAGCAGGCCAGCTGACCATCTGAACTCCTAGTCCCCGTCCGTGTGCAATGCCTGCCTGGCACACAGTAAGCGCTTTCGATGGCGTTGCTGCTGCAGGAGAAGGCAAAGCGGAAGTTAGGTGGGACCATAAGAGCTGACTGACCCCGATAGACAGGTTGGTTAGTTAGTTAGTTGATATTGATTGATTGATTTAATTTAGAGGCAGGGTCTTACTCTTGTCACCCAGGCTGGAGTGAAGTGTCATGATCATGGCTTGCCGTAACCTTGATCTCCTGGCCTTAAGAGATCCTCCCACCTCAGCCTCCAAGCAGCCAGTACCACAAGCACATGCCACCATGCCTGGCTAATTAAAAAAAAATGTTTGTAGAGATGGGGTCTCACTATCTTGCCCTGGCTGGTCTTGAACTCCTGAGCTCAAGTGATCCTCCTACCCGGGCCTCCCCAAAGTGCTGGGATTACGGGCGTAAGCCAACACACCCTGGCCTCATTCCATTGGTAAAAGGTGCTCCCTTTGCTTTTGGTCAGAGGTAAGAGCCAGAATGTGTGAGGGGGAATCCTCAAAACAGTCCCTTTCTTCTCCAGCTCACCTCCTATCTTTGACCTCCCTCCCTCTTCCTTCCCTCTCACGCTCGCCCGCCTGACTCAATAATCTCACCTTCCCCAGAGTCCAGTGGCAGAGAACTCCGTGTTCCAAGGAAGGGTGGAGCATCTTAGAATGGGCAGGTGGCAGGGCTGGTAAAGAGGACAGGCCAGAGGAGGGGATGAGGCAGGCCAGGAGGCACTTCAGCCACCTAAACATGGAGCAGTGGGATTTAGGCAGCCCAAAGATTTGTGCGAGGTTTCCTGGAGCCCTCCTGCTCCTGCCCCCACATCCGAGGACATTCCTCTCTCTTCCTCTAGCTCAAGTCCCGTTGTGCTGTGGCTTATCTGTTCACGTCACTGTTGACCCCTCCAGATGGTTCACTTGGACTCCCAGTGCCTAGCTTGGGGAGTCAGGCACGGCAAACGCCACCCTGCGCTATGGCTTGAAGGAGACCAGAAAGCTTTGCTTAAGCCCAGGCATGTGTGAGAAACTTGCAAATCCTTCTTCCCTGCTCTGGGCATGGGGAGAAAAGGCAGACTTCTCGCTGTGGCCCTCAGGTTCTGCACAGACCGGCCCTTGTCAATTCTCCAGGCTTATCTTGTGCTGCGTTTCCCAGCACTCACTGTGGCCATCATCCTGGCCTTCTGCCAGGCCCTACTAATGCCATGCTCTCTCCCCCCTTAGAGTCTTCACTCAGGCTGTTCTCTCTGTCTGGTCAAGAATAGCAGGCAGGGTCTGGTTTAGACATGGTTGTCTAAGAGGCCACTGTGAGCAAGGGAAAGTGAAGCTTTGATCTGGAGGATGTCAAGGGTCATGGCGTCCACCTGGGGAGGAGGTCCGCTCTGACCAGCACACTCCCTGTGGCGGCACCAGCTCTCTGTCACCCTGTTAGGAAGCAGTTAATGGGCACTTACAAAGGCAAACTTCTCATGGGCTTTCTGTTTTAAATTTTCTATATAACTGACCAATCCTCATATCAAACTATCATACTCAGCGGGTTTGTATTTTCATTCCACTGGTGACAAATTAATGCAGGCATAGCCCTATTCTGGATAAAAATTGACCATCCTGGTGAAATCCTGCTGACTCCTGTCTCCCAGCCAGCACTTGGATTTGGTGGAGACTGCATTAACCCCAGGGTCTCAATAGAGATTCCTAGGTCTTGGAGGTTTCTACTAAAAGGCCCAATCTTCCACCTTACAGAATACAGGTCAGAAGTTTGGGCTACTTCGGCTGCCAGACCATAGTAAATCAATATTGAGTTTATTGAAGAAATACTGAGTTTATGACATGGAGTTTGCCAAGTAAGCCAAATCCTACATAGAGTGCACAGCAACTCTGATTATTAAGATCTAGATAAAAACCCAGGCTGGCAACTATAGTCCCAGCAACTCAGGAGGCTGAGGCAGGAGGATTGCTTGAACCCAGGAGTTCAAGACCAGTCTGAGCAACACAGCAAGACCCCATCTCTAGAAAATAAAAAAGTTCAAAGTTTGAGGAGGTGGCCAAAGCCTTTATTGGTGTCAAATACTCCATCTCAAGAGCTACAGAAAGATCTTACTCTTCCAGAGAGGCCATAGTCTCTGTGTAAGGCACTCTGTGTCAGCTCCATGAAGGACACCCGGGAGGTACACATGCCCAGAGAAGAGCGGTACCTGCTCCCCCCCACCCTCGAAAGAGCCAGGTGACGATCCTTATGGAAAGTACTGCACCTCACCCAGCTGTGAGCAGCCTCTTCCGGGGTCCTTGGGGGTGGGGAAACTAAATCTCTAGGTTTGAATAGCATTTGGTATTTTCCAAGAGCCTGTGTCTACGTCTGCTTGCTTTTTGGGTTAGCTCCAGCCAATCCCTGTTATTTTTCACAGAGGAGGAGGTATCCAGCTATTGGGGAAAGTCCCAGGATCTGGGGCCTCGGGGCAGTTACAGGGATGTTGGGTTATGGCTGCTCTTTTCTTTCACCTATTTGTCTAGAAATGCAAACTATTCAGGTTGCCAGTAGCAAAAAGGCCAACGTTGGGAAGCTAAGGCATGAATGTGGTGAAGGAGAGTTGGAGGAAAAGGCTCAAAGAACCTCTGTTCTGTTTTGGGGGAGGCGGTGACTTCAATCTTGTTCCTTCATTTCTACCTGGCCGAAGAGTCGCCTTGAATGACCTCACCTTCACCCAACCCCCACCCTACCTGCTTATTCACCTACACTGACACCTGCCCTTCAGTAAGAAGCCCCACCCTCCCCAGAACACAAAGTTCTTCCCAGAGAACTGCTGCATTGGATTGGCCGAGTGAAGTGTCTGTGGGACTTCCTTGTCAATTTTTGATTGTGGTAATATATATAACATAAAATTTACTATTGTAACTATTTTTACAGGCACCGTTTGGTGACTTTAAATACATTCACATTATTATGCAACAAACACAACCAACCATCTCCAGAACTTTTTATATCTTCCCAAACTGAAAGTTCATACCAATTAAACAACTCCTCATTCCCCTCACCTCCCAGCCCCTGGCGGACACCATTCGAATTGCCATCTCTTTGAATTTGACTACTCGTATAAGTGCCTCATCTAAGTGGAATCACAGAGTTTTTGTCTTTGTGTGACTGGCTTATTTCTCTTAGCATAGTGTCTTCAGGGTTCATCCATGCCGTAGAAACATATCAGAGTTTCTTTCCTTTTTAAGACTGAATACTGTTCCATTATATGTATGTATAGTAGCCCACCCCCCCTTTCCATAATTTTACTTTCCTTAGTTTCAATTACCCACAGTCAACAGCAATACAAAAATATTAAATGAAAAATTCCAGAAATAAACAATTCATACTTTTTGAACTGTGAGTCATTCTAAGTGGTATAAAAAAATCTTGCTCCATCCTGCTCAGGGCACGAACCCTCCATTCGTCCAACGTGTCCATCTGTCTACACTATCCACCCAGTAGGGACTTAATAGCCATCTTGGTTGTCAGGTTGTCTGCCCCAGTATCGCAGTGCTTGTGTTCAAGTAACCCTTAATTTACTTAGTAACGGCCGCAAAGCACAAGTGTAGTGATGCTGGCAACTCACATATGCCAAAGAGAAACCATAAAGTGCTTCCTTTAAGTGAAAAGATGAAAATTCTCGACTACAGGAAAGAAAAAAAAATGGTATGCTGAGGCTGCTAAGATCTATAGTTAGGAACGAATCTTCTATCTGTGAAATTGTGAAGGAGAAAAAAGAAATTTGTGCTAGTTTTGCTGTCACACCTCAAACCACAAGTTACGACCACAATACTGGTAAGTGTTTAGTTAAGCTGGAAATAGTGTACATACCTACATACAATTTATGTATGTACCTACATACAATTTATGTAGGCGGAATATGTGAACAGAAACGTGTTGCCACTGACAGTAGTTGGGTTCGGTACTATCCATAGTTTCAGGTATCCACTGGGGGATCTTGGAATGTATCCCCCCAGGATAAGGGCAGACCACTATACCACATTTATCCATTTATCCATCAATGGACATTTGAGTTGTTTCCACCTTTTAGGTACCTTCTGTGGATTTACAATTCTTTTAAAATAAAATGTTAAAACGTACAATCAGAAATGAAGTCTATGAATTGGCTCATTCTTTCACCTACTGAGTATGTAAAGTCGTGTTTGTTGGTGACCTGTTGACTTTTGTACAGTTCCCATCACAGAGACGATTTAAGCTTGGTAGGGCATACAGAACCTGATTTTTTCTTTTCTGCTTTTAAAGAAGCAACATGTATGATTGTTCAGAGGATAGTATGTGATGTTCAGTGAGCTTTAATTAACCTGGCCCATGACACTATGTGCACGCTTAGATCGAGAAATAAGAAAGGAAATTCAGAGCCCTCTTGCCCTGACAGGTGATTTCAGGAGAGACAATGACATTAACATTGAGCCAGCTCCTGACTTTACAAAATATGAAGCCATTCTTTTTTTTTTTTTTTTTGAGACCGAGTCTCGCTCTGTCGCCAGGCTGGAGTGCAATGGCATGATCTTGGCTCACTGCAACCTCTGCCTCCCAGGTTCAAGTGATTCTCCTGCCTCAGCCTCCCGAGTAGCTGGGACTACAGACACGTGCCACTATGCCTGGTTAATTTTTGTATTTTTAGTAGAGACGGGGTTCCACCATGTTGGCCAGGATTTCTAATGCAACCAGGTAAAAGTAATTAGCAGGAGAAGGGAATGCTTGGCTTTGGAGGACTCATTTGCATTGCAAAGTATTTCCCATTGGTGGCTTGGCCAGGCATTTCTCTGTCCAGCTGTGTAATGGTCTCAAGACTGCAGAGCATATTCACGCACAGCATGGACACCACTTCATGTAGGGGCACTGGACTACCTAAAGTTGGAGGAAGGGACCCTGTGAGTAAGCATAACCTCCTCCTGGGAGCTGCATGGCGGTGGGCCTGCACGTGGGGAGGAGAGGGTGGGTGCTCACAGGGCAAGACAGAGGCTCAGCAAAAAGAATGTGTATTGTGGCTGATGCCACTGTCACCTTTCCAAACTTGTTTCTGAAAGGCATCACATGGAGAGGGGATGCTGACAGGGATGACACAGTCCCAGCTCCAGAAACACTATCAGCTGAACACAGGGGTTTTTCATTTCTGTGTTTTTTTAATAGAGGTTTAGGGGCTTAGTAAACCCCTAAGTAAACCTCTTTATGTGTATTTTTTTTTTTTCTGGGGATAAATCCCATACCTTTTCTCAAATCTTCGAGGTCCATGGCCTCCCAATATGTAGAACCTTATGCTAATAACTGCTCCTGGGAGGCCTCTCCTCAGGAACTGACTTGACCTACCTTCCTACCAATGTCGCCGTGGACAGAAGGAAGTCCCTAAATGTGCTCGAGCCTGTCTGATCCAGCTCCTGTGGGAGTCCGTGTTCCTCTCTTCAACCCGTCCTCCCTTGTTCTTCTCTTCCTTCCCTGTCCGTCTTTGACTTTGCCGCCTCTCTTCCCTTCCCATTGTTTTTCCTCCCTCCTCCTAGGTTCTCACATCACTCTCCTGTTTGCCTCTCCTGCAATATGGATTTGACATATTAATCATTACAGCAAGCGCTAAAATTCCACTGTGCTTCATTAATCTGGAGGAAAATACTATGTCAGCTGGTAAGTGCTGTAGGGTATGCTCATATGTTTTTCCCGGGGTCCAGGATAGTGGAAATTTATCCGTTTCTGTGAGTAACAAAACAGCAGGCCATATGGAAGGCCACAGTGAGCACGGGTGGTGGACGGACACAGGGAGGGTGGGAATGTGGATGGGCACTCGTCCTTGAAGGCATTAAGTCACCCATCACGGACCCTCACAGACCCTGCGCTGTTCAAGAACTCTAGTCAGAGAGGTTGAGTTGTAAAATCCTATTAAGATTGCCAAGACCAGAACAGTGTGACTTTAATAAGGTTAAAGTTTGGCATTTTTATGGCTTTCATTATGATAAGGTTTTCAGTCACATGACAGGGAAAGAGCTAGAGAGGGTCCGTCCAAACGTAGCCGGTCAGACCTCAAGGTGTGGCCAGGCATGGCCTCCTGCCAGCTCCCCAGGGGTTCCTCATGCTGCAGCGCCGGCTTTCTAGTTGCAGTTTCTGCCCTGCACGTGGAGAAAGCCTGCTCCTATCTCTGGCCTCTGGGACTAATTGGGGAAATGAATTCAGGCAGCTATTTTCAGACAGAAAGAGCCCTTGGCTGACTTAGAAGCAAATGTCCCATTCTTTGGCCAAAGGTGTCACCCTGACCTTGGTCAGCAATTAGGCCACCAGCCACAATGAGAGCAGAAGAGATTGTTCCACTCCCAAAGAACTGAGGGGGTTCGATGCTTTGGTTAATACCCTCAAGCCTAGAATACACACTCTATTGTCCATCTGGATCTGTCCGTCCTTCAAACATCCGCTCCTCTGGGAGACCTTTCCTAATTTCATCCTCCCTTTCTGGGCCCAGGAAGAATTCACCGCTTCTCATGCCCATGGAGCTTAGGCCACACTTCTCAAGCAGCAGCTCTTTCAGTGCCATGAGTTCCTTGAGAAAGTGCCTTTAGCCCCACTAGATCCGTAGCTCTCCATTCACGATTCACCTGTGCCTTGTTTTCCTTTGAATACTAAGCCCATAGTACAGTGCCTAACACACAGTAGTTGCCCATAAATGTTGACTGAGAGAAAAATTTAGCTGGAGACACATCCCTTCCACTGGGAAGAGGGCTTAAATGTCATGTCCTCCATGCTTGGATCATCTTTGCCCATGAAGAACAGGAGAAAGTTTAATTTCTAAATAGGTTACTAGTTTCTCGAAGTTGGAATTTGCATGGGTTCATGTATCTATCACATCTACCATCATGTGTCCACTAGTGTAAATTTCAAATGCATTAATAGTCTCATCTATGTCCATTGTGTCATAATGTCGACTTATTTAGAAAATTATTTGCTCAAACTGGACAATTCAAATCAACACCATCAATTATATACCTACCCTGTGTCACAGCCAGCACTAGGCCATTCAGAAACACAGAATTAAGAAGTCCTTGTCCACGAGGAGCAGAGTCTGGTAGCCAAAGAGATATAGTCAAGTGTTAAGTGCGTATGAGGTCATGGTTTGCATGCTGGCTGTGTGCTGCCATGCAGGCACACAAAGATAAGGGCACAGCATGTTCCCTTGAGAAGTTTATGGTCTAGCTGAGGAGCTGAGCCATTCACTAATGAAAAACCCCAAATCACCGCTGAGTATGTACCAGGTATACAGAGACCCCTTAGACCACAGCTCCCAGGATCACGGTGGGTAGCCCCTCTCTGGACCCACAGGTGTATGAGAACCTCCAACGGGAGAAGGGCTTGGCCCTTCCTATTGCTTGGAGTCTGATGGACTCCAAAGGCCACTGTGCTTTGGTGCAGAACTGGAGTTTTTCTTACGGGCCTGAGACTGATCTGAACCATCAGTGCTGCTATGGAGTGGAACTGACTCTTCAGCTAGGCCCTGGGAGACCCCCCGTCAGGGCTCCTTGGATGAGGGATGCCCAGGGCTGGGCTTGACCTCCCAAGGTTATTTTGGACCATAATGGGCCCTGCTTCCAGCACACCCTCGGCTCAGAACCAGGCCAGAACTGCACTGGATGCTACAGGAGGCAGGAGCATTGGTGGATGACCTTCAGAAGTAGGCAGTGCTGCTTAATGGGGAGGAATCGCCCCCACTTCACCTCCACAGCTCGTCTCGTAAGCTCCACAACTGGAGACCAGGGACCAGTAGAACTCAGAGGACGGCAGCGTGACACTGGAACTGGCCTCCGACGCTGCTCTGACTGGCTTTCCCCGAGTACTCGAGATGTGAGAAGACAGCCAAAGTCACCAGCAAGGGGTTGGAGGCTGAAAATTGTCCCCTGTGCTTGACCAAGGGCCAAGGGACAAAGTAGCAGGGTCCAAGGAGGCACCTCTCTCACATGGAAGGGAGTCAGGCTCTGTAAGAATAAGCGTTCTCAGTTGGAGGCCCTCCCTGCCAGGGGGAGGAAGATATCCTTGGCAGTGCTGCTCCCGGCCACCACAGTTCTCTCAGCTGAGCCAAGAAGCAATTCTCCTTTGCCCCTGGCCACTCCTCACTCGTGAGTGGGGAGCATGACTCACATCTGTGGGGAGGGCAGGCGCAGTTAGGTGAGCCTCATTCAAATGCCAGGCAGACGCAAATAGCACGCTTTCCTATGAATAGCTTCCCCAGCTGTTCTGCGGGAGGCTGAGCGCGTCCTTATCCAAAGTACATTTGCCCTGTTCTTATTTATGAGCCGCGTCGAGAACCATGGGCTGCCTACCTTTGGCCCCTCAAGGCCAGCTTTGTGTTCTTTGTTCCCTAAAGTCTCACCCAAGTGAAATATTAACTGGTGGTGGGACAAAAGGGCCTGGCGCCTCTGAAGGCAGGGCAGGTGAAGAAGGATGCCTGGAGGGGGTGTTGTTCCCTGACCTGGAATTTTCCATTCCCCTTGTGTTCACATGACCAGGGCAGTGTTTTCTTCAAGTCACAAAATGAAGATGGCTTCCAGGGTGACTGGTGCTAAAAAACCAGATAGTGGTGGCCATGGCTGTTAATGGCACCATCATCACTGATGATAATAATCTCAGTGGCACAGCATGATGGAAGCTATTAGGCCTGAGTGCCAGGAGGCCAGGGCCCTGGCCATGGTTCTGCCTCCACAGCAGCCTGGAGAACCTTGGGGAAGCCACTAGATGCCTTGGCCCTCTACTCCTCAGCTGTAACACGGGGAGGCTGGGAGCACACAGGTCCTTTCCTGCTCTGACAGTCTTTGCGTTTCTGAACTGCATTGATAGCTGGTCAGAGTAGCTGTATTGTTTTATCTGTGAGGAGTTATTAGGGTGCACCCTCTACTACCTTTGTACCTTTCTTTTCCTTCTTTCCATCTGCCTCACTGTTTCTTGGCCTCATTCCTTTTATCTTACTTCCTTCATCTTTATCTTCAGGCCGAGGACTTCTAAGCTAGACTACACACACTGGTTGAGTGTCTTTTGAATCAAGAGGGCCCACCTCTGCCACTTGCTAGTTCTGCCACTTCCTAGCTATGTGACCTAAGCCAAATTATTTTGTTTCTCTGCATATCAATATCTATAGAAAGGGAATCGGGTTAGGGCTTTTGTAAATATCACACATAGGGCCTTGTATATGAAGGTTCCATGGATAGAAGGCATGACTTTTTTTTTTGTTTTTTTTTGTTTGTTTGTTTGTTTGTTTGTTTTTTGAGACGGAGTCTCGCTCTGTTACCCAGGCTGGAGTGCAGTGGCCGGATCTCAGCTCACTGCAAGCTCCGCCTCCCGGGTTTACGCCATTCTCTTGCCTCAGCCTCTGGAGTAGCTGGGACTACAGGCGTCCGCCACCTCGCCCGGCTATTTTTTTGTATTTTTTAGTAGAGATGGGGTTTCACCGTGTTAGCCAGGATAGTCTCGATCTCCTGACCTCGTGATCTGCCCGTTTTGGCCTCCCAAAGTGCTGGGATTACAGGCTTGAGCCACCGCGCCTGGCTGGCATGACATGTTTAACACGTGAAAGTTGGCATGCATAAAGAACTCATCCTTCTTCCTGGAGACCTCCTTCTGTCTCTGTTTCTGTTACCAGGGATACTGTCCTCCAAATTACTGGGGTTTGGGCTTGATGTCAGCTTGCCTTTTTTGTCACCTTGTTCCCTGCAGTACGTGTCTCCAGAAGCCTTCCTTTCCATTCCTGTGAGGTCTGACAGTTGTGGGCAGAAGGCCTGCAGGTCCAGGGCTGAGCAGGGGCCTTCACCGTCTGCTGAGATGGGGGTACTATCTTTGGGAATCGCTGGAAGTTTTACTTACACAGGGACTTTGCCTGGGAGTGGTGAAGGAATTGGTTTAAATCATTGTTGACTGACCAGGATTTCCTGAAGGTGAATGTGGACCTCATTGACTGGGGTCAAACAGACCTGAGTACACTTTCTTGGACTTGCTGCTGACCTCCTTACTGTCCAGAGTCTACCTGGTACATTCATGTTCCCTGCACACTGCAGGTTGTACATGAGGATGTCTTTCAGGGTGACGCTGGCTTGAAAGCTAAGGGAGGCAGCCAGGTGCAGTGGCTCACGCCTGTAACCCCAGCACTTTGAGAGGCTGTGGCAGGCATATCCCTTGAGGCCAGGAGTTCTAGACCAGGCTGGCCAACATGGTAAAATCCCATTTCTATGGGTGCGGGAGCCTGCACTTGTAATTCAAGCTACTTGGGGGACTGAGGCATGAAAATCGCTTGAACCCGGGAAGTGGAGGTTGCAGTGAGCTGAGATCACGCCACTGCACTCCAGCCTGGATGACAGAGCAAGACTAGTCTCAAAAAAAAAAAAAAAAAAAAAAAAAGAGAAGAAAAGAAAAAAGAAAAAGAAAAGTTAAGGGAGGCAGGTACTTCCAGAATAGCCCATATTACTCTTTGGGAAAAAAATTTTTTAAATTGCTTCCTCTGGAAGATGTTGCTCTGTGGGCACATAGCTTAGTGGAATATAAGTTGGGTTTCAGTACCCACTTGCCCCCTTAGTGCAGAGCCTTTGTGCAAGGTACGACCTGCCCAATCTTAAGTGAGACCTTAACTCCTATTCCAGACCCTGGCACTCACTCATTAGATTCCAAGTTCCATGAGGACAGGGTCCATGTCTCCTTCATCAGTGAGGCCCCAGGGCCTAGCAAAGGGCCTGGCACAATGCAGATGCTCAAGAAATATTGCTGGATGTTGAATGTAGGGATGAATGAATGAACAATGCCATGTAGCTAGGAATGCCTGGTGTAATCGGTGCCAGAGAACTCTGAGGGCAATAAAGTGGGGCAGTTAAGAGCATGTGCTTTGGAATCAGAAAAGACTGAGTTTGGATTTTGCCCTACCTCTTAATAGATGTATGGTCTTAACTGAGTCTGACTTCCTTCATCTTTAAAATAGGGGTATAATAACACCTAACCCATTAGTGTTATAATGAGGCTTCGATGAGATGATATGTGTAAAGCACATATATTAGTGTTTGGCCAATGGTGAAGTTGTAAATGATGCTTCCTGGAAAGCACTAAGGATAGCATTTCCCCGGGGGCCTCCCTATCCGAACTGCTTTACGGTTCCCATACCAAGTAGCCTTTCCAGTCATTCTCAGTGTGCATCTCGGATATGGAGTGAGGCGGCTTGTGGCTGCAGTGATTTGTTTGCTCTTGGCACCCATCCACACAAACTAACTGGGGCTCCAAAACCCATTAGGCACTCAAGCATTCAGTGCTTCATGCATTTCCCAGAAAATGCTTGATTTCTGTTGGTTAGATTACAAATATCTCCCACGATTTACTGCTTCCCATTACTGTACCCCTAGTTGCTCTTTTTCTTGGTTTTGGAGACCTGCCACCATCATTTAGCTGATCTCATGCTATCAGCAAAGGCAAGGAAAACAATAGCTTCTCTACAGGACTTTGCCCTCCCACAGGCTCAGGGGCCACAGATCCTACATGCTGGGCTAGAAAACGCATGTCCCCAGCTTCTGAAGATGTTCAGTTGAGAAATATAATACAGGCACACACTCACTGTTGCTGCATCTGGGTTTTTGAAGCCCGCAGCAGTAGTCCAGCTGAGAGCACATCAGGAGTCTATCCTTCAGCAGTGCTGCAAGTGGGAATTTGTGAAAGGCTCTGCTGAGGAGCTGAAGAAAAGTTGCTAAATCAATTCAGACTGGAGGGGGAGAAGTGGAAGAGGATTTTTCTATCACTGGTTGCATAGGTCCTTGGGGACTTAAAGATGATCTTGACTTTTTTAAGCCTGAAAGTTTGCTATTTTAAAACATCAATATTGGCCCATGCTAATCCATCAAGAGATCAAGTGACTTTGCAGGAGTGGGCTGGTGAGGGGGAAGTAGGGTGTCCTAGAGGGGAATGTTTATGGAATAATGAAATGGACACAGGATGTGGGGTGGTGGGGGCTCAAAAATGTAGGTTTAATCTCTGTTTTGTCCATCAGTGGTTCTGTGATCAGTTGATGTGACTTAATCAGCCAGGGCCTCTGTTCCTCTATCTGTCCTATGGGAGCAACACAGGGATGTGCAGAAATTATTTCAGGCCATCGATTTGAGTGCGTGTGCAGCACACAGAGGGTGGGAAGCCACTGCCCCTGCAGTTGGCCAGTGCAGGCAGTATTGGTTCTATAGCCTCTGCGGGGCCCAGGGGATGCTTCTGAAGAAGGGAAACAGAAAAGAGAGCTGTAGAAGATTCAGAGCCTTATTCCAGGCAGGTGCTCTTCTCTTGATGATTCAGCCAGGGAGCTTGTCCTTCCTGCCCAGATGACAGGATTTCATGGCAGGCATTAAAAAGCTTCTTCCATTATAAAGCAAATCAGTTGTGGGTAGAAGGGAAGGGAGAAGGGAGACAGAGCAGGCTCTGGAGAACATGCAGCCCTAGTGTTGCTGTTGGGTGAGATGGCATTGAAGCACAGGGATGGGGAGGTATAGAATGCTCAGACTGCTAGAGGAAGAGGGGAAGGCAAAACGGGAAAGGGAGGTGAATCAGGCAAGCAGAGTGAGCCCTAAGGATACGCAGCTGAGCCCTGGTGGTAGCTGACATCCAGCTCCCGCAAAGAGAGTCTGAGTTTCCCCTGTAATCTGTGTACTAGGAAGGCAGAGCTCACAGGGTGGGGGCCCCAGGGCTGGGAGCTGTGGGGGCAGGCTGAAAAAATTGATCAATCAAAATAATTTATATTTTAATAAATAAAAATTAATGCAACAAATCATGATGCACTAAAAAAGTTAAATAAAGACAGAATGTGATCCTGCAACTTGTATGACCTGGTCTCACTCATCTCACCCTAGTCTGAGCCCTGTTGGCTTTTACCTCAGCAACTGAGCAGCTTTTTGATGAAAACTTTCCTATTCAAGTCATATTTCTCAGAGACCCTACCCATGGTGTCTTAGTCCATTTTGTGTCGCTAGAACAGAATAGCACAGAGTGGGTAATTTATTTAAAAAAAAAAAAAAGAAATTTATTTCTCACAATTTTGGAGGCTGGAAAGTCCACTATCAAGGTGCTGGCATCTTGTGAGGGTCTTCTTGCTGTGTCATCCCATGGCAGACAGTGGAAGAGCAAGAGGGTGTGAGAGAGGGAGAGGAAGGGGGCAGAACTCATCCTTTAATGAGGAACCTACTCCTGCAATAACTCATCCACTCCCCCAATAACAGCATTAGTCCAGAGCCCTAATGACCTAATCACCTCTCAAAGGTTCTACATCTCAACACTGTTGCATTGGAGATTAAATTTCCAACACATGAATTTTGGAGGACACATTCAAACCATAGCATGTAGTAACTCCAAAATGATTTACTCTTTACTGGGGTAATACCATTAGTGACTCCAAGTAATCCTCTGATATTTTCTTGTTAAAGAAATTAAGTATACATAACATTTACACCCATTTTATCCCTGTTGGGGACAGTCCACGGCTCCCAGGAATATGCATGCTGGGTAAAAAAGGTGCACTTTAAATATTGGAAAGAGGATGCTACATGATTTGATACATTAAAATATTGACTTGCACTTAATTGTTTGTAAATGGTTTTATTTGTATATGTTCAGTTTCCTGCCTCCTCATCAACCAGATATTAAAGGTTAGGGGCATTCATTCATTTGTGCATTCAGGAAACATTTATTAAGCCTCTAGTATGTGCCAAGGATTTGCTTGGTGCAGGGAATACAGAGGTAAATGACACAGGCCCTGATCTAGAAGTGCTCAAAGACTGATGGGGGAGATACTTGAAGGACAGTGAGGGTAATGAGGATGATGTTCAAGGATTTTCACAGGATGTCGCAGTGCACAGGGGTTGAATATGTAACAATACAGAGAGGGTTCCCTAGCCTGTAGGGATGTGTGGGCACTAGAACTTAGCTAAGGGAGGAGAGGAAGGAAATATTTCAGGCAAAGGCAACTAAATGTGTAGGGCAATGACTTCCTAGTACACTCAGGGTGCCAAGGGATAAAGTGGCCAGCAACTAAATGTGTAGGGCAATGACTTCCTAGTACGCTTAGGGTGCCAAGGGATAAAGCGGCCAGGAGCCATGCCATCAGCACACCCCCTACAGACCACTCCCAATAAATCTACATCCATTTAAAAATATTAGGCCTAATATGCTGGCTGACTGGATGCCCTTTGTGAGTGTATGTGCAGCACCCTGCCTTTCCCGCCCACAGCATTTGTCACACTGCCTGTGGCTGCCAGCATCCTTGTTAGTGTCTCCCATTGCGCTGATAGCTCATGATGTAGGGATGGTTCTATCTTGCCCACTATTGTAATACCAGTGCACAGCACAGTGTGTAGTTCCAGTAAGTGCTCAATAAAACATGTGTTCAATGAATGAATGAATGAATAAATAAATAAATAAATGGAGGTAAAAGCACCAAGTTCAAAGACTCCCAAGTCACTCAGCGCCTAGATTCATTTACATTCCTTTTATGTTCTTTTAATATTATCTAATGTGTAGACTCTGGATGTAGCCAGTGTCCAATACACAATTTTAATGAATTATGATCCATTGACTGGGAACACTAGACACATGGGCTAGGCCTTACCTAAGATCTGGGAGACCTCTCATCTTTCCTCTCCTGCCAACAGGGTCCATATGACAATCATTACTTGTGGGATGAACCTACAAGGCTAATAATTATATTCTTCTCAGCATGACAAACTGCCATTGTCTTTATGTTTAGCTTTCAAAATAAAACTTCGAGGAATTAAGAACAATATTATACAATCATAAATAACATCAATGCAATAATTAAAGGGTAGTTTAAAAATTCTCTACTTCAATATTTTCTACCCATTCCAAGCAGCTAAGTAATAGATATTTTAATGAGGCAAATGTATTACTTATTAGTTTGTAACATTCAGACTCTAGGGTTGACAATACCACAGCCTAGAGAAGTGCAACCTTAAGGCAGAGATGATGAAAGAATCCATAATTGTTAAATCCTAGGACTTCCATTTACTTTTTATAAATCCTTGGCAAGTTACTTATTCTCGCTGAGCATTTCTTCATTTGTAAAATGGAAACAGTAATACCTGGCCTATTTACCTTAACCAAAGTTATTGTGGAGATCAGATGACACAATGAAAATCAACATATTTTACGAACCACAAAGGGCTATACTAGTATGAAGAATTATTATTAGTTATTTGCTGGATCATATTCTTACAAAAATGAAATGTGAATAGTAATCATACAAGATTCAAAATTGCTAGATTTCTAGGGACATGGCGTGGTAGATAAAGTGCCCTTCTGCAACCCTTCTTCTTCCACCAACCCATACCTAAAGACTAAAGAGTTGGGAAAATTGATAGTCTTCTAGAAACTTTGTTTAGTAAACCAAGTAAACCAAGACAGTATAGCTATTTGACTGAAGACTTGGAAACACTCAAAACTCTGTCAAGGTAATTTTGCTATAATCTTAAGCAAACAGGCCTGAATGTGATTGCCCATTAGAAAGCAGGAACCAATGTCTTCTGTTTTACTTTCCCAAGTCAACTGGGAGGTGGCAATGTGCCTCAAGTGTGTTCTACAGGGAACTCACACCAAAATTACCTGTATACTGGGGAGAGGGACGTTGTATATTGGGGAGAGGGGAAGGAGGGCATTGTTAAGATGCACATTCCTGGGCCTCACACCCCAGAACTATGAATGAGAATCACTGGTGATGAGGGCTAGAAGTCTGAACTTTCAATACATACCCAGGTTTCACAACAACTACTTTTTAGAGTCTGTCTGATGACGATCCACCTGGGGGCATCTCTTCATCTTAAGGCTAAAACAACTTTGGAAAGATTTCAGAGAGGAAATAAATGATTTAGGGGAAAAGGACTTCATCATAAAAAAATTAAATATGTATAGGATTGACTGTATGAAGTCATGATTATGGTTTATAAATATTTGAAAGGTTCAAATTCAAATGATAGAATCTAAATGTTTTATTCAGGTACCAGATGGCATAAGTAGGAATAATGATGAAATGACATAAGCAAAGAGAACTGGGGCCAGATATCAAGGAAAACATCCTCACAGTGTAAAAAAAAAAAAGTTATAGAATCATTTCAAATGGTCAAGTTAACCAAAATATTAGTCCATTTAGTGCAAAAAACCAGTTGGGCAGCAGTTGAAAAAACAACCAATTGAGTGGTTAAATTCTCTCTCTCTCTCTTTTTAAAACTACTGTTTTGATGTCTGAAGCTTTCTGATCCTAAGTCATATAAATCTAATTTTTACTTAATAAGTAAATACGTAACTCATGAAAAATGTGGGTAGGAAGTGCCTGCTAGTCCTAGCTAAGACCTAGGTTTAGGAGAAGCAGAAAGGAAGCATAAAACTGCCTGGAGCGCCATTACTTCCCCTTCTGGGAAGAGTGTGACATTCACTGAGAACTATGGGCCACGCTCTGTCTCATTTAATTTGCCCAGCCTTGTCAAGTAGATGTCATTTCCATTTCACGGATGAGGAAAGTCAGGCTTAAAGAGTACAAGTTAGTAGGAAATGAAAAACCTGAAATTTGAACCCTCATCCGTATAACACCAAAATCCCTGCTTTTTCTCCTCAAGCAAGTACTGGGTACAAAGCACTGTAGTCACCACTGGTATCTTCTTTCTGTATCTAAAGATTGCCAAGGTGACCTAACAAGTAATGACTCATACACATGATCAAACTCTCTCCAGAGTGGGAAGCTCTGTGAGAAACTACTGTGTTTTTCTCAGTATCCTGCTGTTGTCCACAAAAACTTGATATTTTTGAATGCTAGCAAGGACAGAGTTAATGGGGTGGCCTATGGAAGGGAATCCACTTTGGGCAGTCTTCCGGGCTGAAAGGAGGTCACAGACCCAGGAGCATAATAATGGAAATATGTCCCTCCCCATTACCACTCCTCCCTCCTTTTCTCTTCACCATCATCTTCCTCTTCTTCCTCCACTAACAATCTTATCCCCATCATCTCAACACCACCTCTATCATCACAACCACTGTCCATTGTCACCGTCATCACCATTATCATCAGCACTATCATTACCGTCATCAGCATCACCACCATCACTGCCACTATCTTACCATCATGACTGCTACCACTAGTACCACCATCACCATCATTGATTTATGGAGAAAAATTGAGTTTTCTGTATTTGATATTGTTCATGAATACTACTCACCACCACTCCCATCCCAAAGAACCCCAATAATACTCTGTGCTAGATAGTTTTTATAACACCAGCCACACTTTGTGGAGCATGAACTAGACCAATTATACCAACATAAAAATGAAACTGAGCCATAATTCCTCATAACACCAGCCACACTTTGTGGAGCATGAACTAGACCAATTATACCAACATAAAAATGAAACTGAGCCGTAATTCCTCACCACAGTCTTAGCAAAAAACCATGTACCAAATTATTAAGACTTCAAAACTCCTTTAAAAAGAAAGCAAATAATAAACAGATATAAAGGAAGCTCAGCTTTCTTCATACACCCCTGGGGCAGCCCCTGAAGCAACAGAGTCATTAGGTTGAAAGAAAGAAGCATCTGATAAACCCCAGACATCCTGGTGCCGATTTGTGTCTTTCCCTTTCTGGCCTGTGCAGAGCTCAGAGACAGCGTCTAAGAGGGCGACTCAGAAGGTGCCTTAAACACAAACACATGACGAATATAGTTCTGCAGTGAAGACTTTAGCTCCACGGGGAAAGCTGAGACTCAGGAACCTGCTGGCATAAACAAGGGGAAAGGCTTGGTAGCAAATCAGAAGACTTGGCTTTGGAAGCTGAAAACTTACTTTGGCAACAAGAGTCCTCCATGCTCCCTAATTGTGCTCTTGCTGGTGAGGCCTGAGAAGCCCTCTTGGGGCCTCTGGGGCTTGTAACCAGCCCTGCTTAGGTAAGTACACTGTGCAAATAAGCCCTCTGGGGCTTACAGAAGTGTAAATAGCTCTCCAGCTGACCTTCAGATACAAACTCGGGATTTAAAACACTAATTTCAGACCCATGAGTCCAGAGAGGGTCTGGGCTGGGGGAATGGGGGCCCCCAGAGAAGGGGTCACAAAATAATTCATCAGTGAGCCAAAGGGCAAGCCATATGAAAGAGGGGAGGCAAATGAGCCAACGGGTGTGAAACCAGCTCCCACAGGACCTGGAAAGAAATGGATAATCAATACAAGGGCAGTGATTGCTCCAGGAAGCACAAGTGTTGCTGACAAAGTTAAAGGAGAGCAAAAGGGAAAGGGATGATTGGAGAGGGAGGGAGAGGGAAGGAACGAACAGGCAAGGTTCAGAAGGAAGCCATGTAAGTTAAGTATTTTTCAAGAAACTTGTTGTTATAAGGGGCAAGGGGTAAAATTTCTTTGTTGCCTGCCCTGTCCAAAATCACAACGCAAAATGAAGTAGCGTTGCACAACGTCATCGATGTTAACGCTGCTGAACTGTACATTTAGAAATGGTGAAGACGGTAAATTTCATGTTATGTGTATTTTATCACAATAAAAAGTAGGAAAAAAAAAAAAAAAACTAAGTAGGATTAGGTGACAATCCCGAAGTACTGGGATATTCTTATCAATAAAAGAAATGGAAGGTAAAGTCTTACGGAGAGCGTGCATACTAAAAGCACTTGGCCATGTCTCCCCATTTCGACATTTTAGACATAGCCAAGGCATCCGGGAGGAAAGCGTTTTCAGTATGGATTGGCAAAATCTCTCTTCTCTATGGATTGTTTTGGCTTTATGTCTTGACCTACCCTTCCAGGCATGGTTGGCATGGACACTGGCCCCTGTGTCTTCCCCAAGAGTTCCCCATGCCTTAAATCCTGCAAGAAATGATGTTGAGTCATGTTCTCCTCACAACGCGGTTTCCTTCAAAGGAGGAATTCTTCCTTCCTGGGTGATGCCCCAACTAAGAGCCTTTGTATTGCTATAAAAAGAGGCATTGACTTTTCAGGGTTGTCCTTCCTCCGAAAGCTCTCTTTTTCCAGCATAGCAGCCTCCTTGCCCACCATTTTGTTTCCTATTCTAACCGGTGAAGCCCACAGGGGAAAGAGCAGCAGGCTTTTGAAGTTCAGTTTAAACAAATGAGGTGGCGCAGTGAGGACGACTGGGACAAGAAAAAAGCTTGTAGATAATCTATAGTTACCATCTAACTTCCTGCCAGTTTTCTAAAAGGATTATTTATTTTTATTTTAAAATTTTACAATTATCTGTTATTTTATGCAAAATAGGCACATCAGCGAGGTAGACCATAAAGTGAGTTTCTAAAATGCAAAATCCGTTTCTCCACTGACTTCATCATGAGACTGCAGATGTGTTCCTACAGGGAAAAAAAAAATCCCCCAATTATTGGAGATAAAAATTTATCACAAGAAGAGATTAAGTAGAGGTCAGTTCTGTGGCAAACATAGTAATCTGTTATTCTAGCAAGATTCTTACCTGCCTGGAGTCAAATGGTGAGGAATAGGGTGATGTGGTTAAAGGGTCACAGGATTTGGAGTTAAGCAGGTTTGGATCCCAGCTCTGCCTCTAACAGGTATAATGTTAGGTCGGCTAAACTCTGAGCTTCAGTTTCTATTCCCATGAAAAGATAATAGTCATACCTATTTTTGTAGGATCCTCAATGAGGCTTAAATGAGACAATGTTGCTGGGCACAGTGGCTCACACCTGTAATTCCAGCACTTTGGAAGGCCGAGGCAGGCAGATTGCTTGAGCCCAAGAGTTCAAGACCAGCCTGGGCAACATGGTGAAACCCCGTCTCCACAAAAAATACAAAAAATTTGTCAGGCATGGTGGCATGCACCTGTAGTCCCAGCTATTCAGGAGGCTCAGGTGGGAGGATCTCTTGAGTTGGGGAGGTTGAGGTTGCAGTGAGCCATGATCATGACGACACTACATTCCAGCCTGGGCAGCAAAGTGAGACTCTATCTAAAAAAAAAAAAAAAAAAAAAAAAGACAATGCGGCAAAGTGCTTGATATATATGATAGGTGCTCATAAATGATGGCCACTCTTACTTAACAGCTCTCTTTCTTTTAGACATAAGAACCACTTATATTAAGGGCTTATTGTTTGCCACTCGCTGGCTATAGGCCCTCTACATACCAATAGTGACTACTATTTCCTGCATACAGGAAATGTGACAGACATTTATGGGATTTATGACTTCACTGATAATCCTTACAGCAGCAGCTCTGCACAGTATCATTCTCCCCTGTACAAATGAAGAGATGGAGGCTCGAATTCTCACCTGACACCCTTGCAGCACTTGAGCCATTCCAGGATTCTCTTCTGCTGGTCACCCAGCTATTCTCCAGGTCACTGGGGTTACTTACAATCTTCGATTTAGGGTTGGCAGATTTAGCAAATAAAAATATAGTATGTCTGGTTAAATTTGAATTTCGGATAAACAGATAAAATTTTAGCGTAAGTATGTCCCAAGCAATATTTGGGACATACATTCAAAAGACAGTTCACTGTCCTATATTTCATCTGGTAATCCTACTTGAATTCCATTTGCAGCATTCTCCCTGTTCCATTACAAATGATCACACTTGGAAACATTGGATGGTTCTATCCCATTTCCTGACAAATGGTGCTTTGCCTGCATTCTGTGCTCCCTGCACATTCTCTAAATCAGGGGCATCAAGTATTCACCAGGCTGTGTTTGAAATAGCCATATGTGCATGTTCATTAAAAATGAGAATCTATGCATTTATTTCTGCTTAGATCTGTAAATATTTTATTTGCTGCTGCTACTCAGTTAAAACCCCCAGTTTCATCATGTTCTGACTGGCAAGTGTTTGAAGTGTCTGATTTTAAAACACCTCTAATTCTCTTTTAATTAGATATTTAATTTAACTGGCTGCTGATCAATAGTTTCAGGATATTTGTTTTCAGCTTCATGGGAATGGCAAAGGACCATTTGTGCATAAAATAGCCCACTAGTTATCTTTGTTTTCAGCCACGCCTTTGCTCTTACTGTTCTTTGTTAATGTCACAACTGTTGGCTCCCCAGCAAGTTAAATATCAGCCCTGGTAGAAGCTGATCTGATGAGTCCCCTTCTATATTGAAAATGCTGGTAGAAACACTGAAGTCAGGAAAACGGAGGAGTAAAGGAGGGCAGGGCATTGAGGAAAGGAAGCCAAGTGTAGAGCGATCATACTTGAACCTGCCAATCGTGAAGCAGGAATCTGTGCTGCCTTGGGAATAGAGAGGCTGGGAAGGAGTCTTGAGCCAGCTCTTTGGCTGTGGACAGGGAGGGGTCACGGGGAGTCTTAGCCCAGCTCACTCCAACATGAGACCCTCATGAGCCCAGGTGCTCCCATTTACTTTCTTCCCTGAATAAAAAAAGAAAGGGATTTCTATATCCAAGGCCCTACCAAGCTGTGTTCTTAGGTAGAGCAAATCCATTGCATTCGCGAAGCTTTCATCCCCAGACCTGGGGAAATTCTTAAAATGGTAAAGATATCTATAGTATATCATTTGGGTCAGGTCTCGTCTTCTCTTTACACATTTTCATACCTCAAGCTCCTACCCCTTCAGATTTCACACAGTTTTCCAGACAAATATCTGTAGAAATTCACAAACCGCTTATTCTGAGGTTTTGCACAGAGCCTATGGTAGACGTGATTGTGGCACAGATCTGGGTCACTGCCAATCCCATGTTCCACTCTTCTTCAATTTGTTTAAGACTCCTATTTTGAAGAATGAATGATCAGTTTTGTATATGTCTTTGCTTCCATCATCAGCACCAGCAGTTATCATTCTTGTGGCATCCATTTTCCATAAAGAAACACGAGTGTTTGTCATTCACAAGTTTCTATATGAAAAGCAGCAGGCTGGACACGGTGGCTCAAGCCTGTAATCCCAGCACTTTGGGAGGCCGAGACAGGTGGATCACGAGGTCAGGAGATTGAGACCATCCTGGCTAACATGGTGAAACCCCGTCTCTACTAAAAAATACAAAAAAAACTAGCCAGGTGAGGTGGCAGGCGCCTGTAGTCCCAGCTACTTGGGAGGCTGAGGCAGGAGAATGGCGTGAACCCGGGAGGCGGAGCTTGCAGTGAGCTGAGATCTGGCCACTGCACTCCAGCCTGGGCGACAGAGCGAGACTGTGTCTCAAAAAAAAAAGAAAAAAGAAAAAAGAAAAGCAGCAAACAGAGGATAATGAAGCTGTAATGTGATGCAGGCACGTCGCAGCTGGCTCGGCCCATTCACTGACAACAAGATCAGTGCTCAGAAACCAGATTCTGAATCCGACACATGACTCAGATTTATGCCTCTGGAAAATTAGGAATCATAATCAGTTATAGGTCTTTAGACAAACGAACTAATATTAAATGCAGGAGTGCCAAAGATCATGTATGTGGAATTACTTTGTATCATCCTATACCCCTGACTTGACTAGAACCGGCCATTTACCAAAGAAGCTTGTTCCCAGTCATTTTTCCACAGTGAAAAGGTAGGTGAGTTGAGGCTGTGGTAAAATAGTAATGCTAATCCTACTACCATTGCCCAGTACCTGTTATATACCAAGTGCTTTACATTGGATTTTGCCTCGTGGTTAGGGCTGAGCATCCTGGGTTTGAATCCTGGCTCTGCCACTCCCTAGCTGAATGACCTTAGAAAATTTAGTTCATCTCTCTGTGACTCAGTGTCCCCATCTATACAATAAGGACATGAATCGTGTCTACCTCACAGGGTCATCACGAGGATTAAAGGAGCTAGTATTTGTGAAGTGCATAAGTCAGAGCCTGGCATGTAGTAAGTACTAAGTGCCTGGATTTCATATATATATATCTTACACATATAATACATATACATACACACACATATATACATTCAAATATACACACATACTTATAGATAGATAATACATATACATACACACACATATATACTTTCAAATATACACACATACTTATAGATAGATAATACATATACATACACACACATATATACTTTCAAATATACACACATACTTATATTTATATTTATTTATATTTCTATGTAAGTATATTTGAATGTATATATTTGTGTATATAGTCACATACTGTATGTGTGTGTACGTGTGTGTGTGAAAGTTTATGTGTTTGGTTTCTGGTTCACAGCCAGTTCAGCTGTGAAGGGTGAGACTCTGGGTGAGTTGCCTATAGAGAAAAGGCAGGAGAGACTTAACAGGACACCTCTCTTGCAGGGGCTCTTATCAACTCTGCATTACTTTCTGCTCTTTCCCCAAGCAGATGGTAGTCACAGGGACCCACAAGTCAAGTTAGATCTTTAGTAGAGTAAGTGATCTTTAGCAACTATATTAGCCTTGGCTAAAGTTTATTTATTCAATGAGGGCAATCAGCAGAACTTGGGCCAGGGCAGTCACCCAAAGGTTCATAGGTCAGATTCCCGGGGTCTGTTTGAGGCTAAATGTCTCTGAGTCTCTGAAATGCAACCATTTCTAATGTGGAACAGAGAAACACACAGGCAGGGCGGGAAGGTGAATGCTGAGAAACTAGGAGGCCAAAGGGAGCCCTTTGCCCTGAGAGCAGTCTGGCAGGTGTAATGACAGAGGCAGGGAGCCGCTGCCATCACTGACGCCCAGGTGTTTTACTGCAGAGATGATTCCAGATTGGCCCCTGATCTTAGAGCCTCTGGGTCTGAAGGTCCAGGACTCTGCTCTGTGTAGAGGAAGCCCATCTCTCCAGGCTTGGCTTCTGCAAGGGCCAGTGCTCTCCCTCCACCTCGCTAGCGTTCAACATCTCAGTGCATGGGTGGCTTCTCAAAAAGACCTGGAGGGCAGGCTCTTTCTGCCTCTTCTAGGTGGGAGTTGCACTGTAGGAGTGGAGATGCTGTCCTTCTCTGCTAGAGAATAAAGCAAGGAGTTTTGTGGGTGGAGCTAAGATCATTTAAGAAGCCCCAAAGGCTAGAATTTGGGGATTTTCCAAGTCAAAGGAGCCAGATGCAGATAAAGCATCCTGGGTACAGAAGCAAGAACCTGAGAACCGGGAGAGAAAAGCAAACACCAAGTGGGTTGAGAGTCAAAAGAGGGTTTGCTCTTCTAGACTGGGATGGCTCTCAGGTGGGGCAGCTGAGCTCTCCATGAAGAGCTTAAGGACACAGAAAGCCAGCAATCAATCTCCTGAGATCAACACATCAGCTCCCATGCTTCACTCTTCTATCCACATGGCCAAGCCATTGAAAGGAAATGATGTATCTGAACTTTAGATCCCAACTGTAGCTACCAGAACCCTCAAGACAGGTCTGGATCCCCCAAAGTCACAATAGTGCCTGAAGGAATGAGGATTTTTTTTTTCACTGACTTCTCCAGGCTACTTCAATGAGGTCATACCTTACAGTTAACCCTACTTCCCTCAAGTTTCTCCTTACTGTTAGGCCCTGTCCCGGGGCCCTCATCTGTCCTTGTTTCCTTCACTTTTGTCTTATGATGCCTTTGTAGACTCACCCTCTTTTTTGATAAATCACACACTTATTTTAAACTCATTGTTGCATTAATCCTTAAAGCAAGTGTACCTTTTAAATGAGCCTTGGCATAAATCTTTTTTAAAAAATCTATTTTTAAAATTTTTATTTTTTGTGACCGGGTGTGGTTGTTCATGCCTGTAATCCCACCACTTTGGGAGGCCAAGCAGGGTGGATCATTTGAGGTCAGGAGTTCAGGACCAGCCTGGCCAATATGGTGAAACTCCGTCTCTAGTAAAAAATACAAAAATTAGCCAGGCATGGTGATGCATGCCTGTAGTCCCAGCTACTCAGGAGCCTAAGGCAGGAGAATCGTTGAACCCAGGAGGCAGAGGTTGCAGTGAGCCGAGATCACGCAACTGCACTGCAGTCTGGGTGACAGAGTGAGACTCCATCTCCAAAAAAAAAAAAAAAAAAAAAAAAAAAAGATTATTTTTAATGGTATAAATATACATAACGTAAAATTTACCACTTTAACAATTTTAAGTGGCATTAAGTACATTCATATTGTTGGGCAACCATCACCATCATCTATTTTCATAACTTTTTCATCTTCCCAATCCAAAACTCTGTGCCTATTTTTAAAAAATTCCCCATTTTCTCCTCTCTCAGCCCCAACAACCACCATTCTGCTTCTATCTCTTTGAATTTTACTACTCTTAGGTACTTCATGTAAGTAGAATCATATAGTTTTTATCTTTTTGTGTCTGGCTTATTTCACTCCAGTTTCATCTATGTTGTAACATGTATCAGGGTTTCCTTCCTTTTTAGGGCTGAATAATACGCCATTGTATGTATAGACCATATTTTGTTTATCCATTCCTCTGTTGATGGACACAGGTTGCTTTCACCTTTTGGCTATTGTGAATAATGCTGCATGAACGTGGGTGTAGAGATAAGGAGTGGGAGATTTAAAAGCGCCCTCTTCTTCCTAGGCTGTAGCCGCAGTCACATTTGGTAGAGGCTCTACCATTGTTAGGCCATGTTCCAGATGCAGGGATGGTTTCTTCAAATCCTTTCCTGTCCAGGACAAGCTGAAGTCCTCCCTAATTGTTTCTCCTTAAGCTTTGAGCAAATCCACCCAAGCAACTCTGCAATGAATCTGGAGTCAGGGGGAGTAGGAGCAGCCAGAGGTGAGGGCCCATTGGCTTTTCTTTCGAGCTGCAGACAGATTACAAATGTGCAAGTGCAGAGAGAGACGGCTGGCTACTAAGCTAAGAAGGGCAGAGAAGAACAAAGCCCCTGACCACCTGGAACAATTAAAAAGAAATGAGTGTGTGGGGTAGGGGGAGGGGGGATGAATAGCATTAGGAGATACACCTAATGTAAATGATGAGTTAACGGGTGCAGCACACCAACAGGGCACATGTATACATATGTAACAAACCTACTTTGTGCACATGTACTCTAGAACTTAAAGTAAAAAAAAAAAAAAAAAAAGAAATGAGTGTGACCCTAATCATTTAAAAACAATAGTAGTGACCTGGAAATAATAGAATCAGTGACAAAATGTGGACATAAAATTTGTCCTCCAAGTTTTCCAAGTGGAGAGGCAAATTTTGAAATGTACTTGCTTTCAGTTTCTGATGGGTCTACTTCACATGCCTCTGTGCTGGAGTGGGAAGTTGTTGCTCCCAACTGTACCCTGTGGTCTAAAAGCTTTAAAAAGAGCCTTATGTTGCTGCAAACTCTGGAGGGACCTGCTGCAGCTGCCCAGGGTTGCCTGCACTACCTCGTGCTACAGCCTCTTTGGTCATGGAATGGTTCTTCATTGTCTCAGGATCATTATGGGGTGACCTCTGAAGGTTGTCCTGTTGTCAAGCTATTCCTGAGAAGCGGTGAGGTTTCCTTCCTAACAGAGGGTTGGGATTCCACTGGCCCTGCCCCAGCTGCACCCCGAATGCCGTCAGCTCAAGCGTGCCAGTGCGCTGACGGAGCTGGCAGGTGACACGCAGCTGTGAAGCATTTGTTGTAGGAACAGAGTCACAGAAGGCAACATAGCCCATCCTGCTGCATTGTTCTCTTTACACCATTTTCACAAGGGAGGGGTGGGGTGGGGAGGGGGGCATATTTATAGTTTGTGCTATAAACAAGCTAAGTCCTGGGCAGCTGCTGTCCCTCAGCTAGTTAGACTTTACAGTTTTGAATGTGAACACACACTGAGAGGGTGGACAGGATCTCTCCCTGAAGAGCTGAGGCCCTTTTCTTCTGGGCTTGGGGTCTGGAGGCCCCAGTGGGCATGAGGCACATTGAGCACAGCTACCTGCCTTCCCAGTCCTCCTCTGTTACATCCGATCTTTCAAATTATTAATCTTATAATAATTATCTTTCAGATCATTAATGTTGCATTGTTACTAATCATCTCCCAACTCAGAGATAGATCCTCAAAGCTTGTTGACTCCAGGCAGCCTTGGATGGCAGTAGTTTAGCAATGCCCCTGTAATATAGATGTCTCCACCTCAGGGCCCTTCCCAGCCTGCCACTGTGTGATTCTGTGATTCTCCCTCTTCTCAGAGTGCTCCCTAGATACTGGCCACTCTGGAGGTGGTTGTGGGCCACACTTTATGGGCAGCGCATGAAGCAGCAGCAGGTGGCGGGAGAGGCTGGTATGGTATTAAGAGAGGCCTCAGCTACAACTCCCATGGAAGGGAATTTGGCAATATCTAACAAAGTTACATATGTATGGACCCTTTGGAAATCCCACAGCTAGTAATCCATCCAAAAGATTTGTTGGCACAAATATTAAAAAGATGACACTCCAGGTCATTCATTAGATTATTGTTTAGCAGTAAAAGATTAGAAAGTAATCAAGTGTTCATGGAAAGGGAAATGTTTGAATAAACAATGGTATATCCACATAATGGAATATTATGCAGCTGTAACAAGAAATGAGGAATAATTATATGTACTGCTATGCAGCTATCTAGAGGCTATATTAACTCAAGTTGGAAAACAAGTACAGTATTTTATTTTTATTTAAGAAAAGGGGGATGTAAATACATATATTTGCTTGTTTTTGATGAAAGCATGAATCATAAAATTTAAGGATTACTGATAAGGAAGGGAGTGAACAGGGTAGAGGCGAACTGAATGTGAAAGTGATGGTCTAAGCTTCAGGGCCCCTTACTCATATAGATCTTTTTCAAGGCCCTAAGAGAAGCCCCTAGTAAATTTCGTATAATTTTTCTTAGAGGCATTGCAATTTAGATAAGATTTCTTCTTTAGACACCTTCAATTGTGCCTCACTTGCAGGAGGTGCCCCCCAAACAGTCGTTGAATGAATGCATGAAATCAAATATGTTGATGATAGGTCAGCCCCACCACGTTTTCACTTTTTGATCCTACTCCTTTTTTTATTTTTTTTAATAATGTTTTAAAAATAGAGTCAGGGTCTTACTCACTATGTCGCCCAGGCTGATCTCAAACTGCTGGGCTCAAGGGATCCTCCAGCCTCAGCTTCCCAAAGTGTTGGGATTACAGATGCGAGCCACCGTGCCCGACCTGATCCTAGTTCTCATGGAGAGAACAGGAATTAGAACCTCTTCCTCTTTCACACACCCTTAACCAGCTTTTAAATATTTGGGCACAGAATGTTCTGTTCTCTAACAGTACTAACAATGGTTCTTCCTGATATATCATTGTGGGGCTCCTTTTAATCCTGATATTTTCCTCTGAACAGGCTTCAGTTTGTTGTTTTTTGGTTTATTTTTATTTTTTAAGAGACAGGATCTTGCTCTGTTGCCCAGGCTAGTGTGCAGTGGCATGATCACTGCTCACTGCAATCTCAACCTCCTGGGATCAAGGGGTCCTCCCACTTCAGCCGCTCAAGTAGCTGGGACTAAAGGCACATGCCACCATGCCTGGTTAATTAAAAATTTTTTTGTAGAGATGGAATCTCACTGTATTTTCCAGGCTAGTCTCGAACTCCTAGGCTCAAGCAATCCTCCCACCTTGGCCTCCCAAAGTGCTGGGATTACAGGCATGAGCCACTGTACCCAGCCCAAGCCCATTTTTTAAGAACTGGTAAGAAAGACACAAACTAAAATAGGACCATTGCTTCAGAATTGTCCTCAGCATACAAATACATACGGATGTTGTCTGAGAAGACTAACATCTTCATTTATCATCATCAAGGTTCATTTCAACATATGCATTGTCTCTTATTCGTTCATTTATTCATCTATTCATTAATTCAACATTGATGTTCTACCTCTTACCTACTGAGCAGTAGGCCAGCTCTAGGGCATACAAAATTGAATAAAGTCCATCCGCATCTAACTTAGTTTAGACTTCAGAAAAATGTTAAAAATTGGACAAGCTGAGTGAAAAAAAAGTGCTTTGAGATATCGGCACTGGCGCTTTTTGCTGTGTGATCTTGGATGCCGTATTTAACTTCTCTGAGCTTTAAGTTCCTCCTGACACAATTCCCCAAAGAACTGCTGTGAGGGCTGAAGATAGAACATTTGTAAAGCTATTCCAATGGCTGGAGTCTAGTGGGACCCTCAGCTAGTTAATATTATTTCCCCTCTGGAAACTCCCAGTTGGGCTCAGGGAGGCTTGGGTTAATTTTGGTGGGAGTGGTTAGGGACTTGAAAAGGTTGGCTCGTGGGAGGCAGTGTGGGGTGGATCTCAGGCAGCCAGGTCAGCATGTGGGTTTCGGACCCACGCCAGCACCGAGGTGGAGAGGGAGGGTGTGTCTGTATGCTGAGGGTGGACAGGAGGGAGGGAAACCTGCTCAAAACCAGGCCTTGTCCTGTGGGCAATAAATAAGGATTGTTTGTTTTGATGAAAATAACTAGCTTCTGGAACTCTGAGTGCTGTTCTGTACGCGTTCCCATCACTTCAGGAACTTACTGTGTCTCTGCTTGATTGAGCCTGGGCATGAGATAAAACACGAGGTCATCTGCAATGGCGCTGGTGCTGTGGCTGTATCAGCATGGCTCTGGGTGACCCTTCGGGGCAGGCAATAGTTCAGGGAGGACTTACAAGCAAGCTCTGGTAAGTGGTAAGTGGGGCTGTGCCCAAGAAGGCGCCTCTGCATGCATTCTTACAGAATGGATAAGGAGGGCTGAATCTGCCTTCTCGTTCAGCGCAGGGAGGAAGGAATCAGGTGCCCACTTGCGACTCTGCTTTCGAGCTGGCCTAGGTGGGCTTCTCTGAGGAGGAAAGGGGGCAGGAACAGAAAGGCACAGTGAGACAACCTGCTCCGTCCCACTCAGGACCCAGCCCCCGGTTCCACTGGAGGAGTCTCTCAAGTTTCTGTCTCAACCTCCTTCTGCCTCTCCACCCTCCCCTCACCCAGGCTCCTGCATGTCAACTCCCCACCCACTGCCTTGAATCTTGGCTTGAGCCTCGTGTCCTTCCTTGTCTGCACCTGGTGCTTTGGTCCAGGCCTTCTAGTTTCAGTTCTGACTGTATGAACATCTCACCCCTCTGGAACTGCGTGAGTTTCCACCCCAAGACCAGGCCTACGTGTTCTCATGTCCAGCTTGGGCCTCAGAGATACATGGCGGGGGCCTGTTCTCTTGCCCCATCTGGGTAGGGAGACTGGACATCAACATGCAGCTTCTGTTTCTTCTGCCTGACCTCCTTTCCCTCTGCACCGCTTCCAAAGCCCTCTCCCTCCCTCCTTCCCTTTCTTCTTCTTCCCCTTCCCCTTCCTTCCTCTCCTTCTTTTCTCCCTCCCTCACCTTCCGTATCTGCTACACTGTTTGACCACACTAAGGCTTTAGCCCTAGCAAGCAGACAAGCAGAGTGAGCTCAGAGGCCTTGACTGAGACAGGGCTCCTTCTGGGAGTGGTGGGTGGTTGCCCCTGGGCAGCCTGGGCTGAGAGGTCAGCAGGATAAGGCCTCGCCATAGAGCTATGTGGAATCTCAGGAATCTGCTGCGGAGTGAGTATGTCCTGAGGGAAGAGAGCCTGCTCTGGCCTGAAAGCACTGTGTGGGGCTCCTCGATCTGCACAGTGGTTCAGTCCACCCCACTCCTAGGTGGGAGGAAACTGTTCAGCCTTCCTTCTCGTCCATTCCGATCTCCCACTACCATAACCACACTAGGGGGAGGGGTCTGAATTCAGCTCATCTCAAAGCAATTTGGAAAGACAGATGCAGGCTGCCCGTGGTGAGTCTCCAGAAACCAGCTTTCTTCCACTGGCTGTTCATGTTGGCATCGGGTGGGCTGCATAACCAACATTTACAGAATTAATGGGCTCTGAGTCTCAAGTGAATACAGCAGAAACAAGAGGGGCCATGTCAGTTTACATTATAAGACTCAGAACATGGAATTTCAATCTCTCTTGATCTGATCTGTTTACTCACTTGTAAAGTAGGGGAAGTTCTAGAGCAGGACAAACAGGTTAAATGAGATGAGGGTTGAATGCCGAGGAAAGCTAGCAACTGCTCAATAAATGTGGCTCCTGGAATGACAATTACAATTATTGCCTGCTGCCAGGGTAGCAGCGGGCAATGGCATCAGTGAAGAACTGGAACCCATAAGCTTCAAGCTTTGGTTTTTCTCCATTCTCACTCTGGTAAAAGTCCCAGGAAGAGGGTAAAGAAAGGAGAGACTTCAGGATTCTATTCTTTATGACCTAGGAAAGGAATGGGCCATCTTCTTGCCTCTGTTTTTAAAATCAAAACCAGCCCTGAAGAAGATTTAGCTCTGGGTCCCAATGTGGCCTCTGCCTCTAATTGTGTAACTTTGGGAAAATTACCTCTCTAACCTAACTCTTTATTTATCTGTGAAATTCCTATCTCATAGGAATGTTGTGAGGATTGCATGAGTTAATACCTATGGAGAAGTTAACACAGGGCCTGTGGGGCAGAGACCATGCGCTCAATAAATGGTCATTATGATTATACTTAATTGCCATTTTAGGAACTTGAAGTCTCAAGAGATGACAAATAGTCAATTCTCAAAAAATGAAGAAAAGGAAAACTGGTTTCTTCATGTTTGCTAACCCTATCTAGAGCTATGGTTTGGGCCTATAAATTCACTGTGTTTAAATCCTCATTGCACTGATTTCTGTCTTCTGGAAAATGACTTCACAGTGTTTATGTCTCTGAACCATCCTGTCAGAGAAGATCTTACTACTCCTATTTTTTTTTCTTTCAAGATGGAGTCTTGCTCTGTCGCCCAGGCTGGAGTGCAGTGGCGCGATCTCGGCTCACTGAACCTCCCCCTCCCCGGTTCAAGTGATTCTCTTGCCTCAGCCTCCCTAGTATCTGGGATTATAGGCCCCCATGACCATGCCTGGTTAATTTTTAAATATTTTTAGTGGAGAGGGGGTTTCACCATGTTGGCCAGGCTGGTCTCGAGCTCTTGACCTCAAGGGATCCACCCACCTCAGCCTCCCAAAGTGCTGGGATTACAGGCATGAGCCACCGCATCCGGTCTACTCTCACTTTGTTTCCAAGGATAGTCAAGTGAAGCAGTGGGAGTGGAGAAGGAACAAAGAAATCTGTAACTGCTTGTGATCAATTAGTTGTAAATATCAATACCACTGCACGTGGACCGGCTAATACTTCCATTTTAAATACGAGAAGGCAGAGGTTCACAAAGGTGAAGTGATTTATCTAAGGTTTTATGTCTGGTTTGTAGAGAGCCAGGACCCAAATCCAGACCTCTCCCTGCAGACCCTGGCCCTTCCTCTGTCCTGTGCCAATGCCTTGAGGGGACCCTTCCCACCGTCCCCTGGGCCACACCCTGCTCCCCTGACCCACCGGGCTGCTGAGATCACCTCTTTCAAAGGGTCCGCTTTGGTTCCACTTTGCCATTAGACTAAAACTTTGGGAATCTCAAAACTGACAAGTCCCAGACATTATGATTATGAAACATCACAGAATGCCCCTGGGATTTTATTGTGTTAAGTCAACAGGTTGCTTCTATTTGTACAACAGAGAAACTATCAACGGCTGGGCACTTCTATGTCTCTTGACAAAATTCCCGATGCTGCTATGTATTTCACTCCTTTCCCTTTTGCCTGTCTTGTACTTCTCTCTATTCAATTTCCTACGCAAAGCAAAAGAAGCCCCCAGATTGATAAGATCCTCATTTAATAGAAGGTAGAAAAGATTAGTCGCAACAGGGCTCAGAACTGACCCAATTTTTCTGCAACCTGAGCCTCCTGCCTAAGATCCCTTGGGGGTTATTAGCTTAGCTTGTAAGATGCAGGCTTTGCAAAGTGATGTGGCATGTTGACGATGCTGGAAGAGCAATGCTTGGCCTGCATTCAATAGAGAGAGGCAGAGCTCAGAATGCTGCAAGGAGTCAGGCCAGCTCTGCTAAGGGCAGAGCCCATCACAAGGCCTCAGGTAGGGGTCTGTGGTGGGCAGAGTGAAATGGGCCAAGATGAGGCTGCTTTGCAGAGCATGTCTGGGAGCCAGTATTTCACCAGTAGCCAAGCACTCACCAGCTTCATCGGCCTTCATTTACCAGCATCTTATTGAGTGTTTTCTCTATGCCAGGAAACTGCTCCTCCCACTGCGCTTCCACAGCAATTCACTTGCAGCTCGTCTAGAGCATGTATTTTGTTCTTCCTAATATTATTGTCAGCTTTTTTATACTCTTCCATTAGATTTTAAGTTTCTTTAGATCAGGAACTGTCTCTTAATCATCTCTGGCCTTTGAGCCTTGCAGAAGTAAGTGCCCAGTATGCATTTGTTGAGTAACTAAATTAATGAATCAATGAATCAGTCAATTGCTCAATAAACATTTATGAACTATATACTCTAGTAGGATCTTGGCAGGATGACTGCTTTTCTGAGCTAGAAGCTCCATAATGGAGGCCTTCTTATAAAGAAACTCTCCTTCTTTGTTACTTGACTATCCCCTAAAGTAATTGAAACTTATAGGCCACAAGTATGGAAATGGCTGATGCAAAATGATTATAATTTGATAGGTGGGATTAGGTGCCTATGCTGTGGTTGAAATATAAGAGTTCAGTTATCTTTTAGTGAGATGTTTTTAGAAGTTTGGGAGGTTACTTATGCATGGGGAGCCCAGCCCCTGAATGACTGGTCATTCTCATTAAGAATCAAGATGCTACCAGGTGGCCCCATAAGAGATAGCCAACGTGGCTATTTCTTAGGATTGGCTGCAACTTTAGAACATCTCTTTATTTGATGTAAGTGACTTAGACTGGGACCCATCTTTGGAAGTTCTGTTCTTCCCCCACTTGGGAGGATCTGATTTTCTTAGGTGAGAATGACAGGCTATCAGAATGCACCCCCATAGATACTTTTCACCTTCAGCTTGTACCATGCCCTAAATGAAGTGATAAGAAACCATATTCTTCAATACACCTTTTGCCTAGGTGTCCCCACTTCCTTTCCTAATAGATATTTGGAGGATGAAAATGGAATTTAACTTAAGCTTATGTTCGTTTGTGTCCTTATGTAAAGGGCCACTTGCTAGAAAATGAGTTCTGAAGCAGAATATTAAAACAACTACCATTTAGTGAGTTTTTACCTGCCAGTCACTGGTAAGTATTCTGCATGTGTCATCTTTCTTTAATTCACGAAGTTCCACTATGAGGTGGGCATTTTAATTACTATTGTATAATTGAGGAAACTGAGTTGGTAGCACCTGACTCTAACTTTTCCAAGGGTCACCAGGTCCCACCCTGAATAAATGACAGAGCCAGGATTCCATCCCAAACCTATCAAACAGCAATGCCATTCTCATTGCCACCATGTTACTGGGTGCTATGTCAGTGGCTGTAAGCATCTGAGGATGAATATCTTCTGTTTCCCCTCTAGATGCTCAGGGAACAAACTTGCTAACATCACAGGAATGTGTCTCAGCCCTCACTCCATCAGATATTCCTATGCAATTGCACTACAATTTCACCTGGGATTCCTTGGGCATATATACCCTATAAAGGTTAACTCAAAGGGAAGCTGAAAATATCCTGTGTTAAGACTTAGATTAGATACTAGGAATTTTTGTTTTTCCCTTTTGATGAGCTGAAGGCCCTTAGCTGTCAATGGCTTCCCCAAACTCACTTTTACCATTCGAATCCAATGACATGGGATGTTGACGGGTGAATGTGTGTTTTCCTGCCCATCTGGTTTGGCTTCAGCACCTGTGAGACAGGTGTGTGCAGGAAATTTTAGCAGTCCTTTAGAGGAACAGCAGGCAGGGGTGGGCCATCAGTCGTGGCCACTGAATGAGGCTGGAGCTTCAACTATGTCTTGGAGAATAGCCCTTACTACATAGTGAAGGGCTCCTGTGACCTTAGGGACAGGCTTGTTGAAAACCAGTGAGACAGGATGCTCAGGATGTGGAAATATAGCTCCCTGAAGGAGGTGAGTGACCTTCCACATACTTCCATTTCCTTTTGTCTTGGAGTGCTCTTATCAGAAAGCCATCTGACCCACAATTTCTCCCCACCTCAGTCAATGATGTTGGAAATTCCTTTAGGATGTGAGGTTTAAAGTGCAACTGCCCCTTGAAAAGACACCCTTCTGTCCACGTGACCTGTAATACTGTTCATATTTGCATGGAGGTTTACAGCAGTATGGAAGTATTTGCGCTTCCTCATCTCACTGTGAATGCTCCTAGCAATCCATAGGCAAGATACCCTGTTTATGTCTTGGTTTATGTAAAAGGCGAGCAAGGTAAAGAGAGCTGGAGTGACTTACTCCCAGGCAGTAGGTGACAGTGATAGAACTGAGACCTGGAGTTTAGGGTTCTGAGCCCAGAGCTCTTTTCACCACACCAGAGCTACTTCAGACTTAGCCATATTTGTGTACACTGAGTTATAGGTGGCCATTGTCCCAGCAGCTGGTCTTGCTAGTAGAAAGAGAGGGAAAAAGCCTGGGGTACCTGCAGGAAGTGGGACCTGAGGCAACACAGCGAGGACTGAAGGTAGAGAACGATGCAGGAAGGGGGTGGCATCCCGATTGTCAAGTGGTGAGTCTGCTTTTAGCTCAGAAGTGGCCACAGGAACTCCTCCTAGTCCTTTAAGCCCTTAAAAATTTTTTTTGTTATTGTTATGACTTGCCTGGAGCAGTGAAATGTTTTCTCCAGCTAAGCAATAATAGAAGACAGTGAGAAGATGCCAACTCAGTGATCCCATGGGAAACCTTCTGGACTGTGGCGTTTACACAAGAGATGAGGTCAGAGGGGTGGCTACCGGCTTGGTGGACTGAGAGTGCAGCAGAGCACCCCAGGGGCTGCAGAGGCCAGATCCCCAGCTGTGGGGGCACAGGCAATCCTTCTCAGGCACGAGAGGGGTGGTGAGGGAGACTGTTTACATTTCTTACCCTGGTTGGTTAAAAACAGCTCAATAGCACCATATTGTGTATTCTTGATAAAAAGAAAGATAAAAGGAGCAAGTGCCATTGCACCCAAGCTCATGCTTTCTTCTTCCTTTTGCTCCTTCATTCAGTCCTTCTCGTCTGTTGAGCATGTGGGAGAGCGCTGGCAGGTGCTGGGAATTCTCAGATCCTGTCCTCAAGTAGCTCCCAGTTTAGATGGAGAGGCAGACAAGTCAATAAAGGAATTGTAATTCAGAGTGTTAAATACCCAAAAAGAACATAGAACTAGGCAGAGCAGCAACAGGAAAGGGGCAGAATTAACTCTAAGAGAGGTATCCACAAAGGCTTCCTGGAGGAAGCGTCATCTGAACTGGTACAAACCCTGCACATGTCATGAGTGTACAGTTAATGAATTTTCACAAACTAGAGTAAAACCATGTAACTAGCACCCAGATCAAGAAACATGACTAGCACCTGCCACCATCATCAAGGGGTAACCACTCTCCTGACTACTAAAGCATAGGTTAGTTTTGCCTGTTTTGAACTTTATATAAGTGGAATAATTCTGCAAAAACTCTTTGGTGTCTGAGTTGGAGCTGAAAGAACAAATGGGGATTTTTCAGGGCACAAGGTAGAGGAGGCCATTGTGGGAAGAAGGGGAAGTACAGTTACTTGTTGCTTAATGATGGGACACATTCTGAGAAATATGTCATTAGGTGATTTTATCATTGTGTGAACATCATAGAATATACGTACACAAACTTCGACGGTATAGTCTTCTACACACCTAGGCTACCGACAAATACTTAACCACTGTGCTACAATTGCCTACAGTATTTGGTATCATAACACGACAGTATTCCGAAAGGTATAACTTGAGTCTGTGAGCATTACCGTAATTGTAACGCAATGGGATGTGTGTAGCTAAACATACCTAAACATAGAAAAGGTACAGTAAGAATATGGTATAAAAGTTAAAAAACGGTGCGCTTATATAGAGCACTTACTGTGAATGGAGCTTGCAGGACTGGAAGTTGCCCTGGGCAGGTCAGTGAGTGCATGGTATGTGAACGTGAAGGCCTAGGACATTACGGTACCGTAGACTTTATAAACACTGTACACTTAGGCTCCACTACATTTATTTAAGAAATTTTTTTCTTCAATAATAAATTAACCTTAGCTTACTGTTATTTTTTACTTTATAAACTTTTACATTTTTTAAAAACCTTGATTCTTTTGTAATAACACTTAGCCTTAAAACATGAATACATTGTACAGCTATACAAAAATATTTTCTTTCTGTATATCCTTATTCCCTAAGCCTTTTTCTATTAATTTTTTTTTAACTTTTTAAATCCTTTTATCAAAAGCATAGACACAGCACACACATTAGCCTAGGCCTAGACAGGGTCAGGATCATCAATATCACTCTCTCCTACCTCCACATCTTGTCCCACCGGAAGGTGTTCAGGGGCAATAACATGCCTGGAGCCGTCATCTCTTATGAGGCAATGCCTTTTTCTGCATCCCTCCTGAAGGACCTGTCTGGGGCTGTTTTACAGTTAACCTTTTTTTTTTTTTAAATAAATAGAATACACTCTAACAATAAAACATATAGTATTGTAAATACGTAAGCCAGTAACGTAATTATTTTTATCATTATCAAATGTTACGTACTATATGTAGTTATATGTGCTATACTTCTATACAACTGGCAATGTGGTATGTTTGTGTACACCAGCATCACCACAAACATATGAGCTATGCATTGCGCTGCGAACTTAACATGGCTATGACATCACAAGGGGTTAGGAATTTTTCTATCTATTATAATCTTATGGGACCCCCATTGTATATATGTTCCATCATCGCCCCAAACGTCATTATGCGATGCATGACTGTCTCTTAAAGCAGAGAGGTGAAATAACATCATGTGTATGAATACTGTTGACTTTCAGCACGGTTGGGCCACAAAATTCCAAAAACTGTTAGGAAAGAGGCATGAAATGAAATAGGAGAGGAAGGCAGGGGGAGCTAGATCACCGAGAGCCTTCTATGCCAGGTGGAGGAGTTGGGCTGTGAGCCTGGAAACCTGTGATTTCCAAACCTGGCCGGCCATTGAAGTCACCTGGGCGTCTGTTAAAGCCTACAGGTCCCAGGACCTACTGTCCGCAATTGGAGCTTTCAAAAGTTCCTCCAAGTTTATGCCCAAGAACCCAAAAGCAAGTGCAAGAAAAACAAAAATAAATAGATGGGACCCAGTTAACCTAAAAAGCTTCTGCACAACAAAAGAAATAATCAGCAGAGTAAACAGACAACCCACAGAGTGGGAGAAATTATTTGTAAACTCTGCATCTGACAAAGGACTAATATCCAGAATCTACAAGGAACTCAAACAAATCAGCAAGAAACAAACAAACAAAAACAGATAATCCCATCAAAAAGTGGGCAAAAGACGTGAATAGACAATTCTCAAAAGAAGATATACAAATGGCCAGAAAACATATGAAAAATGTTCATCATCACTAATTATCGGGGAAATACAAATTAAAACCACAATGAGAGGGCAATCTTTTTTTTTTTTTTTTTTTGAGGCGGAGTCTCGCTCTGTCGCCCAGGCTGGGGTGCAGGAGAGGGCAATCTTAAGGATAAATAAAAAGTAGAAATCAGGCACATGGCTAATTAATAATAATACGATTCAAACTGGATCATGTGTCTCACTGGAAACCAAAATTTAGGGAGATAAGTTCCCTCATCTTCATATGAAGAAACTGAGGTTGTGTGTAGTTCGGACCCAAGGTTAAATTGCAAACAAATGTCAAAATTCAGATGGATAGAAACTGGCCTTTTTCTGCAGCTCTGTTCTGTGACTATGCACAGCCAGTCACTGAAGGAAGCCCAGCACGTTTTGACTATGATCTGTGGCTCCATATGTAATTGTTGGGATTGGGCTGGAGGTCAGGCCCAGGGTCAGGTGGAGCTAGGGATATTGCTTTGCTGAAGAGTCTTCTACAGGCCACAGCAGGGCAGGGGAGGACTGGCTATCCTTTCTAGAACTTTTGCCCACATACACATCAGGCTGTTGGGGGTACAGCCTTGACCTTGGATACTGGCTTAATCTTCTCATGTGTTGAGTTGGTCTGGGAAAAAAAAAATCTAGAAATGGAGTAAGAAAAAAAACTAGCACAGATTCCTTTAGCAATGTGTGGCCAGCAAGGTAAGCAAGATGTACTCTGAGATAGAAGAGATGTCAAAGAAAAAACCAGATCTACCTGACACTCAGAGGAATCGTTAGCCTGCCTCTCCCTCAGTTTGCTAGTTTTATGGCCCTCAGAACCCTGAAAGAATTACTGGGGCATCTGGAACCCAAGGTTTCCCAAAGGAACTAATTACAGGGTTTTTGGAGCATATACTAAAGATGAGACAAGTGACTGGATTAACCAAACCTAGGGGATTGAGGTCAGGTATAATGGCAGGCACACTGGGCAACTTTTAATAACCATAGTGTCAGCATCCTGCTTCCAAAAGGGCCAGGTCTCCTAGTCCAAACTCAAAGGCTGGGGCCACCTTATAGAGGAACAGGAGGGCATGATGGTCCCACCTGCCCCTTCCCAGGGTGCCCTTTCTTGCCTCTGCCTGCTTCTGGGTGAGGCCTCCTCCTGGTCACATCACAGCAGGTCCACAGAGGACACACTGACCCCTCTTGCTCTCCGATCCTCATCTCAACTGACTCCTGAAAAAATGATTTCTCTCAGCACACTCTGAGCAGTTAGGAAGCGTAAAGAGAGTGTAAGTCCTGAAGAAAAGCCCAATCAAATGACTTGAAGCCAAAAGGATGGCAGTTCGAATGTCTACATCATCTGAACTGGACAGGTCTGACAACAAGCCCAGAGTTGGGGCTGCTGTAGCTTCCACTTTGAAGTGGTTATTGTTGAGCAGTGACTCAGGGAGGCAATGGAGAGTGGAGGGAGAAAGAGGCAAGGCAGCCAGGATCTGGTGTCCCTTGTCCTCACAAATCCAGCACCAAAGTGACATCAGTGGGGCTGAGGCTGGGCTGGGCCTAAGACTGTGGCTGACTGCATACCCTTACACACTAGGGATGAGCTTCCACTCACATTCTTAGGCTGTTCGTTGGCCAAATAGGTCTCATCTACGTGAGTTGCATCCTCTAGCTCCATCGCTTCCCTCCTAGCACTTTCTGGTAGAAGCCCTAGGTTCTTCTGATCAAGGCTGCCCTTGTTTTATCTGGACTGAGGTGTGAGGAGGTGGTAGGGGAGCCCAGTTTGAATCTCATCTTGGACTTCCACATCTCCTGGTCCTTCCAGGGGACTCACGTCAAACTATGTCCCCAAATTCATCACATGGAGGTGAGTGGCAGGGGAAGGTCTTCATGTGTGTCCTAGTTCATCATCAACATTGTTACTATAAGCACAAGTCATCTTTTTATGCTCTCCATCCATCTTGTTATTGGACAAATAGGACCAGTGGATGAAGCTCTTGTGGGAGGTTTCACTCTGAGATGCACAATGCTGATGTGCATCTCAAGAAAGAAAGCAATGACAAAATAAGCATTGAACTCTACATGTATCTCATAAAGAATAAAAATAATTCATTGACATTCTACACATTTTTAAAAGCAAAGGACCCTGAGGACACACGTGACCTGCACTGTCGGGTTGCTCCTGTGTGCACTGAGTGGCCTTCCGCAAAGAAAAGCAGAGGGCCCTTGTGTGTGGGCTTCTAGTGGCATGCAAGAAACTGTCCAGAATTCAGAGAGAAGAAAGAGAATGGGCAAGGGGATACATCAATAATATAATGGCTGAGAATTGTTCAGTACTGATAACAAAAATAAGTAAAGTGATTGAGAAAAAGAATAGTTGTTTTTGTCTATTTCTTCTTGTAATTAAATAGAGAAAATAATAATAACAACAACAACAATAATAAAAGTATGGGTGGACTGAGGTGTAAAGGACAATTAGGAGTGCTAAATGGCTCAGGGCTTCTTTGCTTGGAAGAAAATGGGCAGAAAATGGTGTGGCTGCTGTAGTAAGTAACCTCTGAGACGTGGCTGGCAACAGGACATCCACTTCCAGGAGTCTCATAAGCAGAGCTCCAGCTGGAACACAGGTACAACAGAAGGTACCTTTGGAGACAGGGAAATATGAATGCCATTGAAACACAATCAAGCCCATGAGCATGGGTGACATGCCTGTGTCCCTGGGAGTCCAGTGGCACTGGGTTTGCCTCAGAACTAGCAGGAGACATGTTTCTCCCCAGGAGCCAGGAGCAGAAAAAGCTGGTGAATACTACCAAGCATGTGAATTTTCTTGGGGTGCGTTTTTATTAGTCAGTTGTTCCCTCTCTTGACCCTCATCTCCTGGCTCCTCTACACATCTGATGGGGGCCAAATTCATGTTGGACTTCATTCCTCCTGGTTACCTGTCAGTGTTGTAAATCAATCTGATAAATGAAAACCTCCAGGAGTCAGCTGATTGTGGTTCTTGAGCATACTGCAGTAGAGGGAGAGAGACAGAACTGGTTCTAAGTGCAGAGAAGTGGAAGAAATGGATACAATACAGCAAACAGGGCCAGGTGTGGTGGCTCATGCCTATAATCCCAGGACTTTGGGAGACTAAGGAGGGCAGATCGCTTGAGCTCAGGAGTTCAAAACCAGCCTGAGCAATACGGCAAAATCCCATCTCTACCAAAAATACAAAAATTAGCCAGGTGTGGTGGCACATGCCTGTATTCCCAGCTGAGGCTGAGGCTGGAGGATCAGAGAGGCTGAGGCCGGAGGATCACTTGAGCCCAGGAAGCGGAGGGTACAGTAAGCCAACATCATGATCTTGCCACTGCACTCCAGCCTGGGTGACCGAGCGAGACCCTGTCTCAAAACAGAAACAGAAACAAAAGCAAACAAACAAACAAACAAAAAAATACAGAGAACAGGCCGGGCGCGGTGGCTCAAGCCTGTAATCCCAGCACTTTGGGAGGCCGAGGCAGGTGGATCACGACATCAGGAGATCGAGACCATCCTGGCTAACACGGTGAAACCCCGTCTCTACTAAAAAACACAAAAAACTCTCCGGGCGAGGTGGCGGGCGCCTGTAGTCCCAGCTACTCGGGAGGCTGAGGCAGGAGAATGGCGTGAACCCGGGAGGCGGAGCTTGCAGTGAGCTGAGATCTGGCCACTGCACTCCAGCCTGGGTGACAGAGCAAGACTCCGTCTCAAAAAAAAAAAAAAAAAAATACAGAGAACAAAATAAAACATATGAAATAGTTAATTCAGCTTTTCAGGAGAATCAGAGGAGGTTTTACAGCCATGAAACAAGAGCAAGTGGATAGAGAGAAGAACTCTTGCAAATTAAGAATATGACATTAAATTTTAAAAAATTTACTGGAAAGATTAGTGGACAAAATCAAGAAAATATCATAGGAACTCAAATGAACAAAAGGACAAAGAAAATGAAAACAGAGGGAAATACAATAAATTTAAAGAATCAGCCCAAGAGGACCAACATCAGCTTAACCGGAGTTTCTAAAAGAGAAAAGAGTAAAACCTGAGGTGAGGCTATGATAAGATATAATGCAAGAATATTTCCCAAAGCTGAAGCACATGTCTTCAGAATGAAAGAAGACATAGATCTTTACTACATTGAGTGAACAAAATCTCATATCAACACACTTTATTGTTGAATTTCAGAACACTGTGGAAAAAAAAAAACAAAACTAATAATCTTTTGGAGAGAAAAAGAGGTTCATACAAAGGATCAAGAATCAGAAAACTGGCTGGGCGCAGTAGCTCACGCTGGTAATCCCAGCACTTTGGGAGGCCAAGGTGGGCAGATCACCTGAAGTCAGGAGTTTGAGACAAGCCTGGCCAACACAGTGAAACCCTGTCTCTACTAAAAATACAAAAATTAACCAGGTGTGGTAATGCGCGCCCGTAATCCCAGCTACTGGGATGGCTGAGTCAGGAGAATCCCTTAAAGCTAAGAGGCAGAGGTTACAGTGAGATCCCGCCACTGCACTCCAGCCTGGGCAACAGAGTGAGAATTCTGTCTAAAAAAAAAAAAAAAGGAAAAGAAGAAAATAGGGCAAAAGACTCAAATGGACACTTCTCCAAAGAGGATGTATAGATGACGATAAGCACATGAAACAGTGTTAAACAGAATTAGCTATTAGGGAAATGCAAATTAAACCACAATGAAATACTATTGCACATTTGTTAATATGGATAAAATAAAAACACTAAAAACACCAAATGTGAGCAAGGATGTAGAGTAACAGAAAATGTCATATGCTGCTGGTGGGAATGAAAAATGATGTAGCCATTCTGGAAAACAGTTTAGCAGTTTCTTATAAAGTTTAAGCATAAATTTATTATACCACCCAGTAATTCTGCTGCTGGATATTTACTTTAGAGAAATGAAAATTTATGTTCCTGCAAAAACCTGTACAAAAATATTTATAGCAGTTCTATTCATAGTCTCCCAAACTGGAAACAATCAAAATTTCCTTCAACAGATGCACACATAAACAAATTGGAATATACAGTGGACTACTCAGCAGTAAAAAGGAATAACCTCTTAATACATGCAACAACAAGATGAATCTCAAAGGCATTATACTGAGTGCAAGAAGCCAGTCTCAAAGGCTGCATTGTGACTCTGTTTCCAGGAAGATAAAGATGTGCTTTTCTCCACTCTTCAAGAAACGTAGCCTAGAAATCATATATAAAACAAGCATAAGAAAACCAAGGGGTTCAAACAGCTAAAAGCAGAACTACCATTCAACCCAGAAATCCCATTACTGGGTATATACCCAGAGAAATATAAAGCATTCTACCATAAAAACTCATGCATGCAAATGTTCATTGCAGTAACATTCACAATAGCAAAGACATGGAATCAACCTAAATGCCCATCAATGACAGATTGGATAAAGAAAATGTGATGCATATCCACTCTGGAATACTATGAAGCCATAAAAAAGGACAAGACTATTTCTTTTGTGGGAACATGGATGGAGTTGGAGGCCATTATCCTTAGCAAACTGATGCAGGAACAGAAAAACAAAAAGCCAAATGTCACATGTTCTCATTTATAAGTGAAAACTGAGTGATTAGAACTCATGAACACAAACAAGGGAGCAACAAACACTGGGGTCTACTTGAGGGTAGAAGGTGGGAGGAGCAGAAATGATAACTATTGGGTATTGGGCTTAATACCTCAATGAAAAGTAATCTGTAAAACAAACCCCCATGACACGAGTTCACCTATGTAACAAACCTTCACATGCAACCCCAAACCTAAAACAAAAGTTAAAAAAAAAAAAAAAGAAAAAAAGAAAAAAGAAAGAAAAGAAAATCGAGGGTTGAGAGAAGAAGGCAGACCAGCTAGTGACCTTAGGATTTGAGGAACAACAAGGGGTTGAACTTCCTGTGGTGTTTTTTTTTTTGTTTTATGGTGTTGTTGCTGTTGTTGTTTTTTGCCTTATATATCCAAAAATGGGTGCTGAAGAAACTGACAATCTGGAAATGCTGATGAATGCAGACTAAAAAAGCTCCAACAAAAGTATTTTCTCTCTAGCCAGACAACCAAAGAAAGGGCAGCTTGACCAAACAGAAACATTTTAGAAATTAACTACTTTACTGTTGACAACTGTTGTGAAAAAAACAAAAAACTTGTCACCTCCATACCAGCAATGATCAAATCAGGAGCCTAAACATTTAACAGGCTGTAAGAAGTTGCCTCTCCTGCTCCCCACTGGGGTAACGTCAGGACTTACAGAGAGTCAGGGCTTTTTGTCATTACAGAGTAAAGAGGCCATTCACCCCCTTAGTGCCTGTGGTGGCCATGTGGAGATCAGTAAGAAGCAACCCTACCCCACCGAGCCAGGAGGTTGTCGGTGGAGGCACAGTGGAGTTAGAACTCCCACCCTGGCCCAGCAGTGATAAGGAACCCCAATCTCAGGTGTCAGTGGAGGCCAGGTGAAGAGCCTGGTCTTCCATCTCCACCTCGCTGTAATAAAATAGTGCCTCTCCCCCATTTTCCTGCCCCAGCAGTGTCAGAGAAAGTCACTAAAATAGAAAACTTAAGTAAGATCCTGAATCTCATAACTTAATACCCCAAATGTCCAGGTTTCAATGGAAAATTATTCATCATACCAAGAACCATGAAGATCTCAAACTGAATAAAAAGAAAGTGATTATCAGATGCCAACACCAAGATGACAGAAATGTTAGAATTACCTAGCAAGGATTTTAAAGGAGCCATCATTAAAAAGCAATTATAAATATTTTTGAAACAAATGAAAACAGAGAGTAGTAAAGAAATAGAAAGTGTAAAGAAGAACCAAATGAAAATTTTAGAATGGAAAAATACCATAATGAAAGTAATAAGCTCAATGGGCTCAATAAGAAAATGAAGGAAAAAGAGGAAAAAACCAGCAAGTCTGAAGATAGAGAAATTACCCAAATTATCATCAATGTGAACAACAGAGAGAAAAAACACTGAGAAAAAAATGAATAGTCTCTGCACTTGTGGGACCATAACAAAAAAATAAAACATTTTGTCATTGGAGTGAAGAGGAGATAAAGGGCAGAGCTGAAAAAGCACTTACAGAATCAATACGTGAAAATTTCCCAAATTTGGCAAAATACCACAAAACCCCTATAGATTTTTAAAGCAGATTGTAAAAGTTTTATCCACAAAGAAACTTATGTCAAGACATATGTTGAGCAAACTTCAGAATTTTAAAAACAAAGAAAAAAGTCTTCAAAGCAAAGAGAAAAATAATACTTTACTCATAAGAGAAAATCATTCAAATAACAGTGGATTTCTTATCAGAAACCATGGAGGCAGAAGGAAGTGGCATAACAGTTTTCAAGTGTTGAAAGATGTTAACTGAGAATCCTATATCCAAGGAAAACATCCTCAAAATGAAGGGGAAATGAAAACATGCTCAGTGAACATAAAGTCAAACTAAGAAAATTTATCACTAGCGGACCTACTCTAACAGAATGGCTAGAGAAAGTTTTCTAACAGAAGGAAATAATAAAAAACGGAATCTTGGAATGGCAGGAAGAACAAAAAAACATGGTAAGCAGAAATATGGGAAAAGATTCCTCTTGAGTATTTTAGATTTTGTTTGATAATTGAAGCAAAAATTATGATACTGTCTGAGGTGGTTCTAAATGTGAAAAGGAAATATTTAAGAAAAGTATAGTAAGGGGAGGATAAAAAGACATAAAGGGAGGCTATGGTTTCTACACTTCATGTGTACTGATAAAATGATGGTCTCTCTGTCACAGAGTACAATTTTTTAAAAATTGATGGCAGCAGTAGACTATGATATGTATATGTAACACAATACCAAAAGAAACCATTGAAAAAGCTATATAAGAAGATACAGGCTGGGCACGGTGCCTCATGCCTGCAATCCCAGCGCTTTGGGAGGCCGAGGTGGGTGGATTACTTGAGGTCAGGAGTTTGAGACCAGCCTGACCAACATGATGAAACCCTGCCTCTACTAAAAATACAAAAATTAGCCAGGTGTGGTGGACGCCTGTAATCCAGCTACTCAGGAGCCTAAGGCAGGAGAATCGCTTGAACCCAAGAGGGGGAGGTTGCAGTGAGCTGAGATCGTGCTACTGTACTCCAGCCTGGGTGACAAAGCGAGACTCCATCTAAAAAACAAACAGACAAAACAAAACAAAAACACAAAAATCTAATCAGCATTTATAGAATACTGTGCCTAACAACAGCAGAATATACATAAGTTTTTTCAATTGTCTGTGTAACATATCCCAAAATAGATCAGATCCAGGGCCATAAAATAAACTTGAACAAATTTAAAAGAAATCATACAGAGTGCGTTCTCCCGACCACAATAAACTCAAGTTAGTGATCAATAACAGAAAGAAAATGGAAAAAATGACCAAACACTTGGAAACTAAACAACACACTTCTAAATAATACATAAATCAAAGAGAAAGTCTCAGAGGAAATTAAAAAGTACATTGAACTAAGTGTAAATGAAAATGCAACAAGAATTTTTGTGGGACACAGCTAAAGCAGTGCTGAGAGTAAAATTTATAGCACTGAAAGCATACTCTAGAAAAAGGAGGAAAGTATCAAACCAATAATCTAAGCTCCCATCTCAGGAACATACAGAAGAAGAAAAAAATAAGACCAGAGCAAACAGAAGGAAGAAAATCATAAAATTAATCACAGAAATAATGAAATTTAAAACAGAGAAAGAGTAGAGGAAACCAACGAAATAAAAAGTTGATCCTTTGAAAGATCAATAAAATCAACAAACCTCTCTAGCAAGACTGACAAAGAAAAAAGGAGTGAAGACACAAATTATTAATATCAGGTATGAAGCAGGGCATATCACTACAGACCATGGAGGCATCAAATGGTTAATAAAAAAGATGTGAACAACTCTACACACACAAATTTGACAAGTTACATGAAATGGACAGATCTATTCAAAAATACAAACTACTACAGCTCACCCAATATGAAATAGATCATTTTCATAGCCCAAAGCTACTAAATAAATTGAATTAATTGGTAGTGAAAAAATTCCTAACAAAGAAATCTTCAGGCCCAAATAGCGTCTTTGGAGAATAAAAAAGAATAAAACAGAATTTACTTCAATTCTACAAAATCTTTTCCAGAAAGTAAAATAGAAAGGAACCTGTCCTAATTTATTTCATCAAGCTGGTGTTAGCTGCATACCAAAACCAGACAAAGACAGTACAAAAAAAGAATATTACAGAACAGTATCTCTCATGAATACAGATGCAAAAGTTTCTAAGAAAATAGGAAATGGAACTTAGCAATATATAAAAAGAATTATTGTATTGCTAAATAGAATTTAGCAAATATATAAAAAGTCACCAATTAAGAGTTTATTCCCGAGATACAAGGCTGGCGCAATCAATGTAATTCACCATGTTAACAGACTAAAAAAGGAGGAGAAAAATTAGATGATCATATCAACTGATGTAAAAGAAAAAGCATTCAACAAAATTAAATGCCTATTCATGATAAAAGAAAATTTTTTGAAAAACAGTAATAGAAAGAAACTTCAACTTGATATAAAGCATCTATGAAACACTTGCAGCTAACATTATACCTAATTGTAAAGACCGAATACTTTGTCTCTAATATCAGCAACAAAGCAAGGATGTGTGTTCTCACCACTCTTATTCAACATAGTGCTGGAAGTTCTGGCCAGTTTAATCAGGCAAGAAAAGGAAATAAAGGCATATAGATCAGAAAGGAATAAATAAAACTGTTTCTATTTAAGATGAAATGCTTATTTGCATAGAAATTCCATGGCATCCACAAAAAGAACATCCAAAACTAATCAGTTAATTCAGCAATGTAACAGGGTATGAGACAAACATACAAAAATCAATCATACATCTATATACTAGCAGTGATGACTTAAACACTACAACTAGAAATACAGTATCATTTACAATAGCCTTAAAAAAAGAAATACTTAGGTAAATCTAACAAAACGTACAAAACTTAAATTCAGAAAATCACATGACCTTGATGAAAGAAATCAAACAACATCTAAATAAATGCAGAGACATGCCATGTTCATGAATTGGAAAATTTATATGTGTATTTCCTCTGTGTGTGTGTGTGTGTATATATATATGTGTGTATACATATGTTCATAAAACCCATCTCCTACAAAACATAAATTGGAAAATTTAACAAAGATGTCAATTTCTCCCAAATTGATATACACTTATTGCAATAAAAATCATCTCTCGATATTTTCAGGGAATTGGCTCCAGGACACCCTCCTCCATACCAAAATCCTTGGATGCTCAAGTCCCTTAATAAAAAGTCATGGTATTTGCATAAAACCTAAGCACAGCCTCTCATATACTTTAAATCATCTTTAGATTACTTATAATACCTAGTACAATTAAATGTATGTAAACAGTTGATATGTTGTATGGTTTTTATTTGTGTTTTTTTGTTGCATTTTTATTATTATTATTATTATTTTAATATTTGGTCCTTGGTTGGTTGAATCTACAGATGTGAAACCAATTGATAGAGAGGACTGGCAGTACCTATCAATATCCTGATAAGATTTTTGCAGATATGGATAGAATCATTCCAAGATCTACGTGAAAAGACAAAGGAACTAAACTAGCTAAAATATTTTGGAAAAAAAGAACGAAGCGAAAGGAAACCATCTGTCACATTTTAAGACTTACTGTATGGCTACAGCGATCAAGACTTTGTGGTATTGGCAAAGTAATAGACACATAGACCAATTGAACGGAATACAGAACCCAGAAATAGACCCACTCAAATATGCCAAACTGATTTCTTTTGGTCACAGCTTTACTGAGATATAGTTCACACACCATGCAATTCATCTACTTAAAATGTAAAACCCAATGGTTTTTAATATATTCACAAAGTCGTGCTACCGTCACCACAATCAATATTAAACCACTTTTATTACCCCCCAAAGAACTTTGTACCCTTTATCAGTGATCCATACTTTTCCGCAACTCCCCCTACTAGCCCTAGACCAACCACTAGTCTATTTTCTGCCTCAATAAATGTGCCTATTCTGGACATTTTATGCCCAACTGACTTTTAACAAGAGTCAAGAGCAACTGCTTAGAGAAAGGAAAGCCTTTTCAACAAATGATGCTGGCACCAATAGACACCTATGGGCAATAATCAATCAACCAACCAACCAACTAAATAACCAATATTGGCCTAAGTCTCACACCCTTAAGCAAAAGTTAACTCAAAATGGATCATGGACTTAAATGTAAAACACAAAAATATAAAACTTTTACCCTAAAACTAGGAGAAAATCTTTGAGGTCTACAGCTAGGCAAAGAGTTTCCAGACTTAATACAAAAAACATAATCATGAAAGAAAAAATGATAAATTGGACTTAATGAAAATTCAAAATTTTTGTTCTATAAGAGCTCCTGTTAAAATGATGAAAAGATAAGCTACAGAATGGAGGAAAATATTTGCAAATCACATATGCAGTAAAGGACTAGTATCTAGAATATATAAAGAACTCTCAAAATTCAACAGTAAAAAAGCAAATAATCCAATTAGATCATGAGCAAAACACACAAATAGACATTTCACTGAAGAAGATATACAAATGGCAAATAGCACATCTAAAGTTGTTCAACATCATCAGCCATTAGGGAAAAGAAAATTAAGATGACAATTTTATCACCACACACCTATCAGAATGGCTAAAAACAGATCGTGATAACATTAAATGCTGATGATGATGGAGAGAAACTGGACTACTCACATATTTCTGGCAGGAAAGTAAAAATGTTACAGCCAATCTGAAAATGATTTGTCAGTTTCTTTAAAAATTAAACACGTAACTACCATATGACCCAGCAATTACACTCCTGGGCAATTATCCCAGAGAAATGAAGACAAATGTTCATACAAAATCCTGCAGACTAATGTTTATAATACCTTTATTCATAGAGCCAAAACCTGAAAACAGCCCAGATATCCTTCAGTGGGTGAATGGTTAAACAAACTGTGGGACATCCGCACTGTTGAATAATACTTAGCAGGTATACACACAATAATCTAGATGCATTTCCAGAGAATTATGCTGAGTGAAAAAATCCTATCACAAAAGGTTACATACAGTATGATTCCTTAAATATAGCATTCTTGAAATGACAAAACTTTAGAAATGGAGAATAGATTAGTGATTGCCAGGGATTAAGGAGTCGGTGGGGGTGGAAAGGAAGTGAGTGTGGGAATAAAAGGACAATGCGGAATCCTTGTGCTGTTGGAAATATTCTGTATCTCAACTTTATAGTTTTGCAAGATAATATCATTAAGGGAAATTGGATAAAGTGCACACAGAATCTCTGTATTATTCTTTACCACTGCATAACCTACATTTATCTCAAAATTAAAAGTTTAAGGTAAAAAAAGATTACATACTCAATTATTCCATGTGTAGGACATTCTTGAAAAAATAAAATAAAATCATGGAGATGGAGAACAGATCAGTGGTTATCAGGGGTTATCAGAGCTCCTTTTCTATGATCTTGCAGTCTGAAGTTGCCATACCTGAAGTAGAACCCAAGTCTTCTAATTTCTGAGAGCATGATCCCCAAAAGCCAGGGAAGATGGCCATTTTAGTATCCAAGGGATGTTTTTGTCCATCTAGAGAAAGAAGCATTTCACAAGGTAACTGATCATTCAGGGGTCCCACAGTGTGGTTAAGCAGGACAGCAATAAACATCCTTGGGTGCTTCCTGTCTCCTGCATTTGGCTTGGGCAAGGAAAGCCATTTGCTTTGGAAATCAGCCAGAATTAAGCCTAGTGAGTATTAAGTCTACCTTCATCAAGAAGCCATCTCCCTCAGGCTTCTCCGGGAGATGATTTAGGTCCTTTGGTGGGGGCTGATGTAACTGTCAGACTCTGGGGCAGCTTAATGCTCCTACCAGAAAGGACACTGCTGTCAGGGGCAGGACCCCTGGGTCCCAGTGATGGCCCTATCGCTTACTCCATCACCTCTCTAATAAAAAGCAGGGTTCAGACTTGCTCTTGGGCCCTTTCAGCCCCTGTGTTCTGAGATTCTGACAGCTGAGATCTCTGAGGTCTGCAGCTACCTGGGGACCACTGTAAGCATCCCAAGGGCAGGGCTGGGGCTGGCCCCCAACTCTGTGCTCAGAGACAAGTGAAGGCACAGCTACGGCAAAGAGTGGGTAACAGAGGGAATGCCATGTCATCTGATCCGTAGCTGATTAATCCTTTGAAAACGGACTCTGAGGACATGTCCGTGAAGGACGTCACCGAGGTGGGGGAAGAATGCAGCCTGTTGTCTGGGCCCAGAACACAAAGGCCTGTCTGTTTGCACGTGGGCACTCCTGATCCAGGCCGGATCAGCTGCTCTTGTTTCCTCCTTCGCCATCACAATACAACTACAGAGTTACAGTCTGCCCTTCAACCCCCGCCCCAGGAGAACTGGGCAATGGGATTTCTGCCCACTGGGTGCCCGCTGAGCACAGTCAGTAATACCAGCCTCCCGGCCCACTTGGCTCCTAGTGAGTCTAGAATTTCAATAGCCTGCTGCTCCCTGCCCTCATTTACTGCCCTCTCTCATCTTCCCTTTCTCTCACCCTCTCAGGCACACGTGTGAGTGGCAGATCCAGGGTGATCTGGACCCTGCTGATCATCAGTGAGCCAAGCCTGGAAGCCTGAGCCATTACCAGCTGGGTGGTGGCCAGCTATGGCTCAGGGCCACTCTAGAAACACTTGCCTTGGGCTGCAGCTGCCCTGGGCTACTACCCTGATCCCTAGGAAACGGGACATGGGGCATTCTTCTGAACAGAGCCCCTGCCAAATGCCCAGCAAGAAGCCAGTGTGGCATTGGGATCAGAAAGCCTGGAGTGTGAATATGGACTCCGATGTGCCGACTTACAGAAGAAGCATAGGCAAGGTTCTTAGTCTCTGTAAGTCTTAGTTTCCTTGTTTATGTAAGATGAAGATAATCATTGTTACCCCATAGGGTTGTTAAGAGGTTTCCACAGGCATTCAAGCAGTGCTTAGCATGGGGTAGACATAGAGTAAGCACTGAAGTCATACACACACACACAAACACACACACACACACACACACACCAGACACATCAGCCACTCAAGACCATTCATTTGTTCATCAGTTACTGAGTGCCTTTTATGTGTCAAACATTGTACAAGACACTTGAGAGGAATCAGTGATCAAAACAGACAAAAATTGCTGACATCATGGCATGCAACTTCCAGTGCAGGGAGACAGACAAGAAACAATAAAGGTGATAAACAAGGAGAGTGTAATAGTATAGTGTGTCAGAGAGACTGGGGCTATCAGGAAAAAGAACAGAGCAGGGTAAGAGGAACGAGAAGGTGGGAGTAGGGGAAGGTCCAGTGTTGAACAAAGTAGTCAAGAAAAGCCTTATTAAGAAGGTGACATTGATGTAAAGATCTGAAGGAGGTGTAGGAGGGAGTCAGGCAGATTTGGGGAGAAGGAAGTTCAAGGCAGAGGGAACAGCCCTGCAAAGTGCCCAAAGTGGAAGTGTGCCTAGTGTCTCCATGCAATAGGAGGAGGTCAGCTGTGCTAGGAGAGTGAATGAGGGGGGATACTGAGAGCTGAGGAGAGGAATGAAGGGAGGCTAGATCCAGGAGGACCTTTGCATTGTCTGCTGGGGCCGCCTACCAAAGTTCCACAAACGGAATGGCTTAAACAACAGAAAAGTACTAAGTTCTGGTGACCAGAAGTCCTTATAAGGTATTGTGTTCCTGAATTTCCCAACAGGTTTTTTCTTCTTATTCCTCTGCAGAAAAGTATAATTTGGGGACCCTTCCTTTTATCACCGCTCCTCCACACATTGCCAGGCAACACGGGCTGGGCTTCTGTGAGCTTTTCTTGCCTGCCACTGGTCCTTTCTTTCTTCCTTGAACAAGTTATTCAGGCCTCAGAGGTCTCTCATCTTATCTGGGTTTATCTGCAGCATTCTTGGTGGGGGGTCAATGTGCATCTTATGGCTCCACTCCTTCCTGCTGTGAGCACCTGAGAATGGTCATATCCTTGCTAGTTTTCTTATCAGTCTTCCCTCACCTGAGAGGCCCTTTCCTGCCTTTGGTTTCATTCTAGTTGGTTGGTTGGCCCTGCCCTGTATCCAGCTACACCCAGTCCGCTGTTTCTCTGGATGGGTATTTGTAGAAGGATCAACCCTAAAAATCAATCCAATTATTATAAATACAAATCAATACTAATACCCAGTGTGGCCGGGCATGGTGGCTCATGCATGTAATCCTAGCACTTTGGGAAGCTGAGTCGGGTGAATCACCTGAGGTCAGGAACTCGAGACCAGCCTGGCTAACATGGCAAAACCCTGTCTCTACTAAAAATGTAAAAATTTGCTGGGTGTGGTGGCATACGCCTGTAATCCCAGCTACTCGGGGCACTGAGGCAGGAGAATCACTTGAACCAGGGAGGTAGAGAGTTGCATTCATTGCACTCCAGCCTGGGTGTCAGAACAAGACTCTATCTCAAAAAATTAAAAAAAAAAAAATACCCAGCGCTAGTGATGGTTCCCTTGTGGCTGGTCATGGCATATATCATTCTAATGATTTAGGAAAGCAATTTGGTAATATGTATGAACTATCATGAGATCTAAGGGTGCCTGTACCCTTTCATTCAGGTATCTCACTTTTGAAAATTTAGCTAAAGAAAATAAACCTGAAGAGGAAAATACTTCATGTAAATAAAAATACACATCATAGAAATTTGTAACATGGAAGACTTAGAAAAAATAGCAATGACTAATATTTATTAACTATTATGTATCATGCATCATTAAGTTCTTAATATATTATTTCACCTAATCCTCGCTACATCTTTATAAGATGGGAACAACAAGATAGAACCTGCAATGACCATGTAACTCCTATAATTTCCTCAGGCACCTACCAAATGCTGTAGTTTGGCCTACTGGCCTTGAGGACTACCCTACAGCTACATTAATCTTGATCTTGTACTCAGTCCTTTCCTGCCCCTGCCCCTCCCTCTGATAATTAGACTACCACAGGGTAAGTGCTATGACATAGCAAATTAATGACAAGAATCACTACTGATTCTTGCAAGCTCTCCTCCTCCCTCCGTATAGAGTTAGGTTAATGACTCTGACAGGACTTTAAGTGAATTGGTTTGATTTTTGTAATTGAAAAAATTGAGGGTGGGGTATTACTTTATTTCCAGCTCCTCCTTCAAACCTTCAAGATCTTCTGGATCCCAACTCTTTTGTTTAATACAGTAACTATCTCTCTCAAGTTTTTTCACTGTAGATCCCACAGCACATGCACAGTGCCAAGAGACCCTCTCTAGGTTTGGATAATAGTGCTGACACTCTTCCTTTCCTACAACCATTTTGAAAAAAAAAAAAAGGCTCTGTGCGGTGGCTCATGCCTAAAATCCCAGCACTTTGGGAGGCTGAGATGGGAGGATTGCTTGAGCCCAGGAGTTTGAGACCAGCCTGGGCAGCATGGCGAGACCCCTCATCTCTACAAAAAAACAAATTAGTTGGGAGTGGTGGTACATGCACTGCCTATAGTTCTAGCTACTTGGGAGGCTGAGGTGGAAGGACTGCCTGAGTGTGGAAGGCCGAGGCTGCAGTGAGCCATGATCACACCAGTGCACTCCAGTCTGGGTGACAGAGCAAGACTCTATCTCAAAAGAAAGAGGAAGAAAGAAAGAAGGAAGGAAGGAAGGAAGGAAGGAAGGAAGGAAGGAAGGAAGGAAGAAGGGAAGGAAGGAAGGAGAAAGAAAGAAAAAGAAAGAAAGAAGGAAAGAAAGAAAGAAAGAAAGAAAGAAAGAAAGAAAGAAAGAAAGGAAGGAAGGAAGGAAGGAAGGAAGGAAGGAAGGAAGGAAGGGAAGGAAGGAAATAAGAAAAGAAGGAAGGAAGGAAGGAAAAGAAAGAAAGGATTAAAGTACTTATGAACTCCTCATGTAGTAAGCCCAAAATTGAGCTATTTGGTAGCTATTTGGTAGGTCCAAACAATGGATTGAGTCCTGGGTTGGTTCTTTGGCAAACTGCCTGAGTTATCTGACCTTGAATAGGCATGATCATCCACTTCACAGAATTGCTGTGCAGATGATGAAGTAGGTGACAGTGCTTGCTGCAGCACTTGGCACATCACACACATCCTTAACACACATCCATTCATTCATTCACTCATTAATTCAAGCTGGCTTCTCCTCCATCATTCACTCAACATATGTTGCTAGGAATGTAGATGCAGAGCAGAACGGGTCCTGAGCGGATCCCTACGCCTGACAGCTGCTGGTGAGTGTGAGGTCCCGGCCCGGATGCAGATCCCAGGTCTGACTCAGCACTTGTAGCCCCCACAAATTTCAATCAGGAGAGGCTGGCTTCCTTGCACCCTGCCTGGCCACAGCCAGCTGCCTTTTCTCCAGAGGTGCAGAGAGGGAGGGAGGCATGAAGTGGGAACTGCTATCCTGGCAGAGAGACTGCCTTGGCCTGTATGGGGCCATATACACTTGAAGAATTAAGCTTTTCTGGTTTGGAGTTAGTCTATTCATCTTTTTTTTTTTTTTTTTTTTTTCCCAGTGGAAACATTATGTTTATTGAGTATATGTTCTTCAAAAGCAAGGAGCGTTTTTCAATCTAAAATTAACACTCCCTTTTAGGAATGATTATTGCCCGCAGAGATTCCATGCTAAAATCACAATCCCTTTAGTGGCTATTTTTTTTGAAAAAAGGAGTGGGTCAAGTTTCCTGAAGGAAGTTGCTGTGAGCTCACGTAGGTTAATTATTTTTCCAGTGGCGCCCCCTCCTTGCCCATCCTCTTATCACCCACCAACAACCCTAACTTGTTACCCTTATTCTAGACATCAAGCTGAGTCCTTGAAGTGGTTGGAGGGACAAAACAGAATTCCTGGAGACAGTGTCCTAAGGGAGTGCCAGAGGCACTCATTTGTTTGACAAGTAATTTTGGAGGCAGGCGCTCTTCCTTGTCTTGGGATCTTCCAGTCAACAAGGCTGAAAATCTCCCTGCCTCCTAGAGCTTGCTTCTGTGGAAGAAGGTAGTTAGCAAACACATGAACAAAGACATGTTCAGGGAGCTGAAGGTGCTGGAAAGAGGAGGAAACAAGGCTTTGTGGGTAAAATACTGTGCCCATTGTTGTGCACTTTGTAGGGGACAGAGCCAGGACTCAATAGCACATGGATCTGGCACTGGAATTCACCTGACTGCTACACAGGCTCTCCTGCATAGCTAGTGCTTCCACACCAGGGGTGACAATCAGACCTTACCTTTGCCTAGTATTTTATACTCTTCCAAGCAATTTCCAGCACATCACCTCATTTCACCTTGCAACATTATTATTTCCAGCTTTTCCTCTGAGGCCTGCCACGAATGCAAAGGAAAATGGTAGGAGCAGATCCTCTAGCAACGGAGCCAATTAAGCTTCCTGAAAATGTAGAGCAGTTAAATCCCCATGACATGAAGGACCAAGAAAAGCCTTGAATTGGCCATGTCTAAAGCAGAACCTTGTGGGCCGGAATTTAAATAGGCAAAGGTCTTTTCTTTCTCCTCCTGTGACTTACAGAAACTAGTTCTTATTCAGTCTCTGCAATGTGGAAAAGAGTCGCTAATAGCGACTCTCCTGTATTCTTAGGTGCTGTGGGGATGCTGCAGCAGCGCTCTGTCCTTCCAGTGTCTCCAGGGAAGAACATCTTTCTCTCAAGTGAACAGTGCTTACCCCTTCAAGCATCCAGTCTTAGCAATAAGGTCAGCGTTTGACTGTTTACAAAGTCTTTTGGCCTGCTTGATCATGTTTGACGCTCACATAATCCCACTGTGTAGCTTCTCATAATCTTTGTAACTTTTGGATGGGGAAACCAAGGGTCAGGATGAAGGCACCAATGGGTATGTTTCTGTGGGACTGGCAGACAAGCTGGGCCTTGAGACTCAGGATTCCTGACACCAAGATTCCTCCTCACTCTGCCACTGAAAGGACGCTTGCTTTTGTCCTGGCTTTAGAAGGAACACTATCTAAAATGTGTTATATATTTGCCTGCCTCTTACAGCAGAGGACACTGGGGGTAGGGAGTGTGTGGGATGGTGTAACATTTTCTTGACAAATATAGGTATTTTTGTGAACACATAGCTCTCCATTCTGCATAGCATTGTGCCTGGGTATTACTTTTTCTTACTCCACCGTTTGATATCACTGGACCTGCTCAGCCCTTGTCCTCTCTTAATTTTGAGGATTCCAATCGAAAGATGCCTATTACAAACTATTGCAGGCAAATTCAGTAGGAGTGTAAATTGCTATAACTCATCTGATGGGCAATTAGGCAATGAGTTTAAGAAGCTTTAAAAATGTTTGACTAGGAATAGTGGCTCATGCCTATAGTCCTAGCACTTTGGGAGCCTGAGGTGGGAGGATCGCTTGAGGCCAGGAGATTGAGACCAGCCTGGGTAACATAATGATACCCTGTCTCTATTTAAAAGGAAATTAAAAAAAAATTGAAGAAGTTTATAATTTTTGATCCCATAGTTTCCTAAAAGAATATTCAGAAGTGTGCAAAATTATTTCTGTGTAAGATTATTCATCATGCCGGGCGCGGTGGCTCAAGCCTGTAATCCCAGCACTTTGGGAGGCCGAGATGGGTGGATCACGAGGTCAGGACATCGAGACCATCCTGGCTAACATGGTGAAACCCCATCTCTACTAAAAAAATACAAAAATACTATCCGGGCGAGGTGGCGGGCGCCTGTCGTCCCAGCTACTCGGGAGGCTGAGGCAGGAGAATGGCGTAAACCCGGGAGGCAGAGCTTGCAGTGAGCTGAGATCCGGCCACTGCACTCCAGCCTGGGCGACAGAGTGAGACTCCGTCTCAAAAAAAAAAAAAAGATTATTCATCATGGCATTATTTATAAATTTTGAAATGGAAAGCAACCAATATAAGGAACAATTAAACACTGATTAAATAAAACACATGACATCCATGTGATAGAATATTACATAGCCATTAAAATTGCAAAAAATCCAATCAAATAGCATTATGATATATTCATAATGTTTGTTGTAAAACAGCATGCACATTTGAATCACAATTTTGAAAAAAGTAATAAATACAAGTAGAAAAATAAGAGGAACATACACACCAACATTTTATAGGAGTTACTTCTGCATGTGGGGTGATGGGTAGTTTTTTTTTTAATGCTTTTGTATTTTCTCTGTTGAGCATGTGCTCCTTTTGACATCTTAAAAATATGACTGTTTTAAAATATTATTTAGGCATGAAATATTGGCTACATGCTGAATGAACCATCGAGGTATTGAGTAAGGGCCAGGCCAGTGGGTATGGCTATCAGACATGAAAGTGGCTTGATGAGGCTGAGAAAATGTTTTTGTTGATTTCTGAATCGGGGGCTCTGTTCTGAAAGTCTCAAAAAAGCTGTTATGGAAGGAGAACTATTCTTTGCCTTAAGGATTTTAGTCTTGCTGGAGAGAAAATAGACCATCAAACTATGAGAGAGCACAGGAAGGAGGGGGTGTCCATGTGGGCCCCACAATGACAAGAGGCAGGAACTGTGTGTGGGCAGCTGGGCCTCGAAGGGCAGATGGAAAGTCAATAGGAGGAGGAAAGGGGGTGGCAAGGGTGGCAGGAGGAGTTTCCTTCTGCTCCTTCCCTAGAAATCCAAGCCGCTTGTTGTAGCTCTGCTTGGACCAATGAACCCCAGAAGCTGTGAGCTGGGTCAGACCATGTTGCCAGACCATCTGTGAGGAGCCTGACCCAGCCTGGCATGCCATAGGGATGCCCATGGAAGGGCACGGCCCTACCCAGCACCAGCTGGGAGGGAACCTGCCTAGCCGCCCATTGCCCTGAATAAATCTGGGTTACAGCTGCCAAAGCAGTTTGTCCGATGCTTGTGCTGTCCTGCTGAGCAGCCCGGTGCTGGCTGGGCGGGAGTGTGGAGGGTGCACGAGGTATGGGCTGAGGCCTCACTGTGGCATCTGCTGTCTGGATAAGAATTCCAAGTCTCCATGTGTCCCTTTATGACTGATAATAACCCTTGGGTTGTGGGCAGCAGCATACTCATAGGAATACTAAGTGCACACAGTTGCATGTGCCCTAGGCCACCACCCCTACCTCCCCACATACACATACACCAGGCCCTGAGCATCTTTAGATTGGTGGGTCGGTAGGAATGCAGCCCCTGTCCCTTCTTGTCCTCATCCCACAGCCCAGCATGGAGGGCCATCCTTGTGAAGCCCCATCGTGGCTGACTAGGCTCCTGGCAGCTCCGTCTTCTGGAGCGAGTCACTCAGATTCTGGGGCCTTTGCTGCTCTGAGAACCTGCCAGAGTTGAGACAAGCTTCTGTCTTCCTGGGTGATTTGGGGAGGTCCATGCTCACTCTGCTCACCCACCCCAGCTTCCTCAGCTTCAAAAGAAGGATCAGGCAGGTGAGAGGAGTCCCCGGCTTACCTCAACCTAAATAAGCCACAAAGCAAACTATGACAAGGCTTAACTGCCAATTGTAGTTGTTGATGTTGGTGTGTTTTGTAGTTAACTGCCAAAAAGTCTTCTAAGAAGATGAGATGCTTTTATTCATTCATTCAACAGATATTTATTTGTTTAATAGATATGCATGTTAAGTGCTAGAAGAAATGGAAATAGAGAAGAAAAGACCCAGCAATTCCACTTTCATATATATGCACCCAAGATAATTGAAAACATATGTCCACACAAAACTCGTACATAAGTGTTCATAGCAGAATTATTCATAATGACCAAAAAGCAAAACAACCCAAATATCCATCAACTGATGAATGGATTAATAAAATGAGATGTATCCATAGTGAAATATTATTTGATCATGAAAAAGGAATAAAATACTGCTAGATGCTGCATCATGGATAAACCTTGAAAGCATTCTGTGAAGTGAAACGAGCCAGGTGCAAAAGGTGTTATTGCATGATCCCACTTACATGGGATGCTCAGAATAGACAAATCTCTATAGATTTTTATAGACAGAAAGTAGATCTAGTGGTTGCCTAGGGTTGAGGAGGTGGTAGATAGAACCGAGGGGGTAAGAGGCATAGAATTTCTTTTTGGGGTGTTGAAAATGTTCTAAATGTAATATGGGGCTTACCTCTGTGAATTCAACTCCAAGTTGAGGGGTGGATGAGCATCACTCAGTTGGCTGGGCTCTGCCCTCATTGCTCCCTTTGGCTGGTATCCCAGGGGGTGTTTTGATTCTAAGTGGGCTTGTTGCGGTGGCTGCTAGACTACAATAAAGCCTTAGTTTCTGTAGATGAAGGCTAAGGCATGAGGTCAGACCACGTGCAGGGCAGTGATTCCTGTAATTGCTAGCAAATCAGGCTATCACAGGCATTTAGTCCTCCCTCTTCTGAGCCCGTGAAGGATAGATTGGTGGCAAAGACACATGGTGTGACCTGATAGGATATGCCCCTGCTCCACAGCCTCCCAGTTTCCTCAGTCCTGCCAGACAACATCTGGGCAAACCGGCACAATCCAGCCTCTTTTTTTCCATCACTATCACCCCAAGTAACTCACCCTTGCTCTAAACACCCCTGCATTTTCCTGCAATCATCTCTTTTGTTCATACTGTGTCTTCTGCCCTAAATGAACTTTCTTCGTCATTCCCTGTTAAAATTCTACTCTTCTGTTAAGATGTGGACCGAACATCATCTCCATTCCTCCCACCATCCAGCATCAGGATGCAACTCTCCCTCTTCTGTGACTCCCATCACACCCATTATCCTTTGTGGCTGGGTGACAACACTGTCGTCCTGCTCATCTTCCTACTGTGGTATTTCTGTCTCTACCATGGATGGTGAGCTCCCTGGGGGCAGGTATGCTCTACAATGTCAATATGTATCCTCCATGGTGCCCCACTCAATGCCTTGCACATGGTATGCTTTCAGAAAATGTCTGCTGAATTATGGTGTAGGCATTTTTCTAACCAGATGGGCTATGTTCTGCAGAAACTCAGCATACAGGAACTCACCATTAATGAGTTTGAAACAAGGGGCACTGATTTCACAAATGGTACCTGTTTGCAAGATTTTGAGCTCTCTCCGTCCATTTGCTCACTTAGGGCTGCATTCAGTGGTCAACTTCTGCATCTCTGTATCTCCCTGTGCCTTCCCTCAGATGAGCTAGCACATTGCTAAATGCCAGTAGCTTCTGCAGGATAACCTAAGTACAGGGTTTGCACCACTACTGGGAGTGCTCTAAGGGCTGAAGAGGGAGCTGCTAAAATTGAGAGATTTTCAGTTCATTATGTTCTGTTCAGTTAAGCCATCAGTGATATTTCTTATTTAGACCTTTATCTTTTCTGCCAAACATAAAAATATTCCAAGCATTTACACCCATATTGGTGAATTGCAGACAGTGACATGATGAATTTTTTTAGCAGAAAACTGTTGTTTTTCCTCTGTGTGATTTGTAAAGGTCTGTTGTCCTTTTGCAGAGAATTTTATTATATGTTAGTGCCAATTTGTTTTCCAGAGGAGCACATCTCCAAATTTATAATGAAAGGCAAGCAAAGTGGGACTTCATGGCCTTGGCTGGACACCAAGTGATAGCTAATTTTTGCAGCAGGGAAGACAAAATAACAAGTCCCTGGATTGCAATTTTGGTTTCTCCTTCTGTTCTCAAACAAAATTGTTTAAATAATAAACTCTTGTCTTCATCATAATTATTAGTTAATGAATGCATGTCTGTATTTCAAAAGTATATTTTTATTTTTTAGATCTTAAATGTCATCCTAGGATTGGCAAATACCTTTGGGCTGCTGACCTTTGATTAAGTCAGAAGATGCTGGTGAAATGAATTAATAGTTCATTTAGCCAAATGAACTGGAAGGACAAACAAAAGTCTAGTTGACCAACTGTTACTCTTTAAGGCTGATGTTAGCGACCATCTGATTTTTAGCCAGTACAGAGAAATGATGAGTATGTCCATTTGGTAGAACGAATGAGTTACATTTAAAACTTTATATTTTATATTTACTTGATTAACTTGATTTGCTTGATTATAGACTCTGAAATAAGGAATGTCATTGTAACATAACTCTAGCAACCATTTTGGAATCTCATTTGCTGCCAAGAACAAATGGGGATCTTAATTTATTCAATTTCTTATGTCAGAATATAAACTTTACACAATCCAAAAAACCTCTTCCCATGTCTCCAAATGAGGATCTTTAATTTATTCAATTTCTATGTCAGAATATAAACTCCACACAGCCCAAGAAACCTTTCCCATGTCTCCCTCCCTTCCCTGTTGTGCTTGTTCTTGTCTGCTCAGATCCCTCCTAGTGCAGAGACTGTGCCTTGCACACATACACACTCACACATGCACACACAGTCCTATCTCCATTCTTTGAGGACTCTGATCTGCTTCAGCCTTCAAAGGTGCTACTGGGTTAATTTATTTATCATTCGCCCAAGTCACTTACCATATTTCTTCAAATCTAAAATGACATTGATTGCAAGATGCTACATTCATTTATGTACCATTAAAAAAAAAAAGCATCCAGAGATTTGTTAGGCTCTGATGTTTAGAAATGATACAGTGTGAGCCTCGCAATCAATGAAATGTATTTAAATTTTGAAGGGAGGCTTTTGGAGGCAATACCTTAGTGACTCCAATGGTAGAGTGTCAGGCATCTTGGCGGACTGCTGGGGGAGGGCTTTGGAGTCAGATGATGACTGTGTTGTCACACAGTCACATCATGTAGTAAGCTGCTTATTTCACATCTCCAGTGGGACTGGTTCTAGGTGTGAAGATCCAGTGTATAACAAAGTGAAACATCCACAAGAAACATGTAAGAAGAGGTGTAGATCTGTCCATAGGAAATTCACAGATGTCCTGTGATGCTGCAGAAATCTCATTGACCAGAGAAGCCTGTCACACAAGTGTTCTGAGAACAGTCTATAGTCAAACTCTTTGCCTAGGCACTGGGCTGAGGTAGAGACTTCAGTTCTAATTTTTGTTTTGCTGTTAACTAGTCCAGGGGCCAAGTGTCCTAGGTGGATGGTTTTTGCCCTTCGTCCTCAGTTCCTTATGGGAGGCGAAAGTTAGAGTTCCTCAGGGGAGGCGAAAGACCATGGACCTTGGGCTTCAATCAGGATAGCTCCACTTGTATGTCTTAGATACTGTATGTCTGTGATTCCCTATTTTTAAAAAATGTTCCTCTGCTAAATGAAAGCTTGAAAGTCATTGATAAAGATGAACTTTATCCTTTTTTCCACTGCTAAAATTCTCAGATTTATTATTTCACTTTAAAGAGGTAGATTATAGAGAAATATTAGATGCTTTCTTCTTTCATGGTAGCATCAAGACAGGAGGGCCAAGGGTTATTCATGTGAGAGGTTGTTCTGTTGCAACTGCTTCCTCCTCACTATTCCTGCTGCGGCCTCACCTATAAGTGAGCCCTTGGGAAGGAAGCAGATTTGCCCAGTGTCTTAGTCTCCTATTGCTGCTGTAACAAGTTACAACAAATTAAATGGCTCAAGACAACATAAATGTATTATTTTACAGTTTTTCAGGCTAGAACTCTGACATGGGCTAGAATAAAGGTGTTGGCAGGGCTGCACTTCTTTCTGGAGGCTCGAGGGAAGAATCCATTTCCTTGCCTTTCACATTTTCTGGAGGCCACATTTATTCCTTGGTTTATGACCCCTTCTTCCATCTGGCGAGTAAGTACTTTTCACATCTCCCTGATTATCTTCCATAGGCACATCTCACTCTGATTCTCTTCTGCCTCCCTCTTCCACGTCTAAGAATCCTTGTGATTACATTGAGCCTGTTAAATTCAGTATAATCTTCCTATTTTAAGATCACTTGATTATCAACCTTAATTCTATCTGCAATCCTAATTTCCCTATGCCATGTAATTAACATATACAGGGTTCTGGGGATTAGGATGCAGTCCTCTTTGGGGGCCATTATTTTGTCTTCCACACCTAGAAATAGGATTGTAGTGTGACAGGGTTTGTGAGAATCAGAAAAAAAGAAGTGACGAGGTGACACACAACAAGCTGCAAAGCTGTAAGCTAGTCTATTTTGAGTTGTGACCTTATCCCCATGTTATTGTTAGATAATGTTTATCAAACAAGGGACCCAGGGAGTAGCACATAAATATTTCATGTGGGATTGGTGTCACAGGCTGTTTCCCAGAAGCCAACACAGAGATGGAAACTTCCATGAAGGACATTTATTAGGAGCGGTCTTGGGATTAACACCTTCAAAACAGAAGGAAAATGATAAACAATTTGTACAGAGAGAGAAGTTGGGCTGCAAAGCAGTCTCAGCAAAAGTATCTGCTGACCCCAGAGGGAACTCTGAAGGTGGGGTGAGGGTGCTAGACCAGTATACCTCATTGGATGTGGGCTGCTCCAGGAAAGGGAACGGGGTGTGACCTTGAGTGAGGCATCTCTCTTCAGCTAAGGCACTTCCTGGAGAAGTCTGTCTGCCAGCAAATCCCCAGCAGCTTGAGGGAATAAGTTCACCAATCCTAAAGAGAAATCTGAGTGGTGCACACCAATGCCCACTACAAAAGGACTCTAGTGTAGGGAGCTTGTCAATGAACTGGGGGGAACTCTCCAAGGCTTAGGTCCTAGAGCAGAGAAAGTGGGGGTAGGAAATGTAGGGATTTTCCCAGACAGGCAAAGAGTTGATTCAGAAAGGATATTTTTTCATCTTCTACCTATACCCCAGTCTCTGCAGAACTCTGAGGCTCCCTACCCATAGGGAGACAGTCTGCCTGCCGGTCACCTCCTACTCATTACTGGAATCACAGACAGAACAAGTGGTGGCAACACTGGCCTGAAGATTCCTGACAGTGAGTAGATTTACACAGAGTAAACAAGAAGCTGGACTGAGTTTGGTTTAATCTCTCACCCCAGAAACCCACATGCTGACAGCAGAGTCAGTTCCACAGTGTTTATGTGCCTTGGTGGCTGCTGCTCATGGTGGCTATTTCCCATGATCACATCTCATTATTCTTTATTACCTTGTCATCTAGAGGAGGAAGGATATCATGATCAATATTCTGTGAATTCATAAATTATTTCACTTCTTCCAGATGAACTCTGTACCACCAGCATTATGATCCTGGCGTCCCTCAGAACTCTACACAGGGCTGGGAGTCTAGGTTAGCCTTAAGTGAAAGCAGAATAAGTGGCTCCCCGATTCAGGGTCACCAGAAAAATCCTAACCCGTGAGAACCTTCCTACCCTGTTTTCTGATGTCTGAAGGCCCACCATTAGGGCACAAAATTTTCAACTTCAAGCTCTGATCTCAATTAAATGTAGACACTCTCAGAAAGGGTCACTATCTCTCAGTGAAAGCACGTTTTAGATGTTTTCCTGGGGGAAAAAATGGGATATAAGTAGCAATGCTCCAAGTACCAAAACCTTCCTAAGTCACCTGTGAAAAGCCATTTGGCAATAATACCGAAAGCTTTTAAATGTTCACACTCTGACCTAGCACTTTCACTCCTGTGAATGTAAGCTAAGGAAACTGATCTCAATACTGAAAGGACTTTATACACAAGAATGGGCCAGGCGCCGTGGCTCACGCCTGTAATCCCAGCACTTTGGGAGGCCGAGGCGGTGTTGAGGGGGAAGCACCTGAGGTCAGAAGTTCGAGACCAGCCTGGCCAACATGGTGAAACCCCGTCTCTACTAAAAGTACAAAAATTAGGTGGGCGTGGTGGCAGATGCCTGTAATCCCAGCTACTCGGGAGGCTGAGGCAGGAGAATCTCTTGAACCTGGGAGGCGGAGCTTGCAGTGAGATGAGATCACGCCACTGCACTCCAGCCTGTGCGGCAAGAGCGAGACTCTACTTCAAAAAAAAAAAAAAAAAAAAAAAAAAAATGAATAATTTATAATGGTGAAGCTTTGGAAGCCACTTCAATGTTAAACATTTGCGAGATGCTCAGAGAAGTGACAGCGTTATGAACCCAATTTTTTAAAGTCCTGCCATTAAAAATTATAGGTAGGAAGCGTTTGTAATAACACAGTGAAAATGTTCATGTTACAAAGTGGAAAATAACCCTGGATTCAGGTTATTATGTGCGTTTTACCACAGCTGTGTAGAAACAAATCCATAGACATGGAAATCGAATGAAGTGAAACGCATGCAAATGGTAATGATGCTGTGCTTGGGGCAGAATTGGAAGCAGTGTTAAAGTCATTTATCATCATTCGTGTTTTTAAAATGCCGTGTGATGGCTGCAATACTTCTGTAACGAATGATGTTTAAGCATGGAGCCCTTTACTGGCCGACGCGCGGGTGGGAGATAGCAGCCGCGCCCACGCTCAGGTGGCGGCTGCAGGCAGGGCCGGCTGGGGCCGCAGCGGGGTCCGCTCCTGACTGAGGACCCTCTGCTCTTCTTGCAGACGTAGGTCGGGCCGGGCTTGGAAGCGTCACCCAGCCTCAGGCCGAGGACCCGCCACCAAGCGCCGCCTCTGCGGGATGGTCCTCGGCAGCCGCCGTAGCGCAGAGACGAATCCGCGCGCCCCCAGGCTGCCGCGCGAGCTACCAGGAGGCTTCCACCTGAGCGGCGCATCCTCAGGGCTCGGGCCTGGCCTCCTCGCCTGTGAGATGGCACTGTGACAGTGCCCACCTCGTGGGCTGTGTGAGGGCCGAGTGAAATCGTGCATATGCGGTAAGAAAGTGCTTTTCATGGTGCCCTGTCCTAATATGGGCTGCCAGCCTAAGTACAGAGGCACAGTCCCAGCCCAAAGGCCAGTTTCCAGGTGAGCCCCTGTCGGGGAGACCACCAGACGGAACAGTCCCAGTCTACACTCCTGCACCGAGCAGGGGACAGTGTGGACGGCAGAGAGGTCTGAAGTCCCTTTAGAGTAAGGATGGTGCTTCAGGGTTGTTAAAAGGATTAAATGAGATGATATCTAAAGGGATTAGCACAGTGGCTGATGCTAAAATAAATCATTTTCTCTACTGTCACTGCCCTTAAAATCAGATGCCTGCAACAGCCGGCCGGTACGTCTCCTCATTTGTAAACTGGAGTTAGCAGGTGCGTTGTGAAGATTGAGAAAATTACGCAGAGGCAGAACCTGGCGTTTAATATTTGGGAAATGGCAAAAATTCTTTCTTCACTAGATAATCTACAGGCTGCACTGTGGTAGGCACATATGCTTAGCACCGATTCTTTTAAGTGCAGGTAAAGAGAGAGAGAAGACGTATTGTGTAAGTCGAAGGAGCCAGCAGTGTCCAGGCCGCAGCAAAACCTCAACAGTACTGTACCAGGGTCCTCTTCAGTGAATGAATCTCCTCTTTGGCCTGTTTGCTGTCTGTTTGCTTTTGCTGCACCCATCAGTTCCCAGACCTGGCCTTTAAAGCCAGGAGCTCTAGGATGCCTGTCCCAATCCTAGAAAACAAGTACAGCACACACCAACAGCAGCACCCCTAAAAGCCAGCCCTACTGGCAGTGCAGGCCCTGCAACCCGTAGGTAAGTGGGACACTCTAAGCTTGTTGGAGACAGCTAACTCAGGGCCTGATTAGCTTACTCCCACCTCCTCTCTTCAGGAAATCAGACTGTGTAAAGTAAGAGAGAAAAGAAAATTAGCATAAGTCTATTCCATTGTCTAATGAAATGTGTTTCACTTGTGTTAAAAGTGAATTGTGGGCTGGCGTGGTGGCTCATTTGCCTGTAATCCCAACACTTTAGGAGGCCACGGCAGGCAGATTGCTTGAGCTCAGAAGTTTGAAACCAGCCTGGCAACATGGAAAAACTCCATCTCTACAAAAAAATACAAAAATTAGCAGGATATGGTAGCTCATGCCTGTAGTCCCAGTTACTCTGGAGGCTGAGGTGGGAGGATGGCTTGAACCTGTCAGGTCGAGGCTGCCGTGAGCTGTAATCATGCCAGTGCACTCCAGCCTGGGTGACAGAGTCAGTTCTTGTCTAAAAAAAAAAAAAAAAAGTGAATTGTAGTACCAGCTACATTTATAGAGCCCTTTGTCTTTACAGTCATGGTGCTAAAGTCTCTGATCTCATTTAATCCTTACAACCACCCTCACAATGCTCTGTCCATTTTACATATTGGAAAACTAAGACTCAGGTTAAGAGAGACTTGTTGAAGGTCACAGCTAGTAAGCTACAGAGAACCAGAAAGTGAATCTGGGTTGACCTTGACTCTAAACAGTTTGCTTTTAACAACTATACTCCTTTGAACATATTTACCCTATTTTCTTCATTAAGTAAAATGCTTTCTGTGTCTTAATTTTCAGAACCTCTAATAAAACATTTTGCAGAACATATTTTCTAAGTATCCCTGATCCCCACAAACCAGGCTTTCTTCCCTAATCTTTTAGTCATTGCAAACATGTAATAGATGCATGCTGAGCTTGGCACCACACATGACAGGCTTTGGTTAGGGAATTCAGCTACAAGCAACCAAACCCTCAGAGCCAAGGCCAGGGGTGCTAGGACCCCTGGCCCTGCAGTGGCCCTGATACGGGCTTTCCATCCCCACAGTTACTGGGACAAAACGTCCTATGCTTTCACCCTTATGTGGCTCCAGAGGTAGGATTTAATTTTTTAAAAATCTGCAATACTGCAGCAGAAATGTAGTTATGAGTCAGGGATGTGTACGTGTGTGTGTCTGTGTGTGAAAGCCAGTCTCTCAGCACCAGCTAAAAATGTGAAGCAGCAAGTCTTTGCTGGGAATTGAGGACACCATATGCTTGTATTTCTAGGTCTTCCTAAGAGTTATATAACTGCCCCCAAAGCCAGGGGGCAGGAGCAGGGCCAGCCGTGGGAGACGTTTCCAAAGAGGAATGCCGAGGAAGGACTGACCTTGAGGAGACAGGGAGTTTGCCAGGCTGTGGAATGTTCCCAGCCTTGGGGCTTAAACAAAAACTGTATTCAGAGGGTGAGTGCTCTGTTGAGAACAAACCCTATCTGTCTCCTGCTTTGTCTCGGGGCTTCTCAAGGTGAGCCCTTTCTCTGCAGATTCTGGATATTGAATTTAGAGGTGGGCACAGCTGCCAGAGCAAGGCCCTGGTAATCCTCCCAGCCATCTCTAATTAGCCGACTTCAGGGATCCCCCCGCCTGCCGCCCTTCTTCGGAGTCCTGAGGGTTAGGCAGAGGGGAGATAAAAGCTCTCATCTATTCATAGAATAAGGCTGCAGAAAGGCACCCTGGGAGGAGAGCTGTGGGAGGGAATACAACCAATCAACAAAGGTTTATCAAGGGCTCACCCTGTGGTCACCCTTGGGGGAGGGAGGTATCTGATTGGCCCCATCCTGCTGAGGGCTTCTTTACAGTATTCTTTCCTAGAAAACATCCTCCACACCATCCTCGCTCCCTGCTTCAGATCTTACTTGACTAAAGCCCATTATTCTTGTAGGCCTCAGTTCAGAGGCCTAAAACCCAGAGCAATGTTTTTCAAGCTGTGGGTCATGACCCATTAGTAGCTTGTGTAATTAATTTAGTAGGTTACATCGAGCATTACTGTCCCCCATACCCTCCAAAAAAACAAAACCAAAAAGAACAAAGGAAATAGAAAAGAGGCTATCTGAGCACACTGGACACCATAAAGTTAAGTGTTGTTTCAGTTATGTGTATACTGGATCAGGATATAAAAAGCCAAATTCTTACTGGTGATTGTGATAAAAAAAAAAAAAAAAAAGATTCAGAAACTCCTGGCTTAGAGGCTGCGTCTGTCCATATCCTTCTCACTGCAAGTGTCAGAAACCCTGGCTCAATCTAACTTAGATGAGGAGGACATTTATTATCTCACTTAAAGGGAAGACTAGAGGCGTTGCAGGCCCCAGGGTGGTTAATACAGTGGCTCAACCCTGCCACCAACAGTACCATGCCTTCACAGTGGGTTTTGTCCTCAAACTGGTAGTAAGATGGTTACAGAAGCTCCATGTCATATCCAGAGAACACTCAGGGGGAGGAGAGACAGAGACCAGATCTTCTCATGTCTCTGAGGAGTGAAGAAATTTTTCTTGGAAGCCCTCTGACTGAATTCACTCTCTCAGTAGAGGATTGGGAACAACTGTATTCCTAAATCCATCACTGGCAAGGGGGTATAGGAGTCTCATGAGTAGATGAGACTGAGCAGGAGATCCCCCTGGAGCTGAAGGTGGGAGAGAAAGGTGAATACAAAAGTCATCAAAAAGTAGGACCAAATGATAGACTGGGAGAAGATGCTTGCAATGTCTAAAACTGACTAATATCTAGAATACACAAGAAATTCCTACAAATCAGGAAAAAGACAGCAACCCCATAGAAAAATGAGTAAAAGATATGAACATGCAATTTATAGAAGAATTAACCCTAAAATCTTACAAAATATGATAAAATGCTCAAAATCATTGTTAATCATCAACAATATGAATTTAAATGAGACTTTACATACATTAGACTGAAAACAATTATTAATAGAAACCTGTGAGGTCTGAGAAAAGTGGAAAAAAAAAAAAAAAAAAAAAGGAAAAAAGGCCAGCTGGATAATTCCAGTGATTGGCAGGGTGTGAGGACATGGGAACCTCACGCTGCTGGTGAGACTGTGGACTGGTGCAGCCGTTCTGGAGGGCAGTCTGGTCTTCTTGGTGAAATTATGTAAATGAATATATCGTGTGACCCACAGTTATGTCCCAGGGGAAATTCTCACAAAGTGAGGATGTTCCTGCAGTCTTATTAGTGGTGGAAGGGAGTTGCCCACCACTTGAGTGTCAATTATTGTGGAAAAGAATAGGTCAGATGTGGGGCGGGCACACAAAAAGCACTGTGCAGCAGTTAGAAGCAATGGATCAGGAGTACTCATAGCAAAAAAAAAAAAAAAAAAAAAAAAAAATCTACTTGGTGGTTATGAGCTTTATTGAAAGGTCATTTTCTGTTGAACATGCATACTGAGATGTATAATGGGTGAAACAATGTCTGGGATTGTCTTAAACTACTTCTGAAAGAAAGAAATAAGGATGGAGTAGAGAGACTAGATAAAACACAGTTGGAAAAATGTTGGTAAAATTGTTCAAACTAGGTGATGGCTACATGGAGGTTTGTGATATTATCTTCTGTACTTTTGTGTACCTTAGAAAATTTTTATGATAAAAGTTTAAAAGTACATAGACACACACACAAAACAATACCCATGATGCAAGAACACATTGAAGTAAGAAGATAAACATTAAAATGGTTGGTTACCTTTTAGGAAAAGATACGAAGAAGAGCTGAGTGTAGTGCAAAAAAGTGAAGAGTGCTGGCTTAAGAAGCACGTATGCTAAAATTGGAACCACACAGAGATGACCATGACCCCTGTGCAAGGATGCCGTGCAAATTCATGAAGCATTCCATATTTTTATAAGTAAATAAATGGAAAAAAATGTAAAGGAAAAAGGTCCAGAAAAATTGGGATACCCAAGTGGAGCACGGGTTGGATAAAGACCAAGGCGAGGGCATGTACATTTGGCAGGCAACCAGCAGGGCCTGCCTGGAGCCCATCTTTATTTTCCCCAGGAGCCTCCTCCCAACCCCTAAGGCTTGTTAGGCTCCTCCTGTGGTTTTCTGTGGTACCAGGGGATTTTCCTATTCTGGCACTTCCACACATCGTCTTAAGACCTGCTCATTGCACTGTCTTCCCCACAAGACTATAACAGGGAGTGGGCCTATGTGTTTGTTTTGCTCAATTCCATGCCCCCAGCATGTGGCACAGGGTCCACCATTCTGGGTGCGCTCTAAAATCCATTTAGTGAAAAACAGTAGCCAATGTTTGTTGAGTATTATCTCACTTTATTCTACAACTCTGTGAAGTAGGAAATAGTATTTTCACCCATTTGATTAACAAGGAAATGGAGGAGGCTCGGAGAGGTTAAGAGACTTGCCTAAAGTCAGAGCTAAAGTGTGGCAGAGCAAGGATCCAGGCAGACCAGCTGCCATTAGAACCAGTGTTCTCAGTCTCTGCACCATACTATCTTGAAGAGGGATGGAGGCCAGTGGTGTCAAGGAGAGAAGCTAACACACTTGAAATATTTTTCAGTCACCATCAGACACTCCCAAACCAAGAGCTAATGTGGTAGTACAGGCTCTAGGAGCTGTGTGGTTGAGAAGGGAGTGGAGTGATCAGAGAGATAGGGAACACTGGAAAAGAGATTAATAGAATGTGATAGGAAGTGATTACAGTTGAATCCAAAGGCATCTTCCCTAAATTGTTATGGGGTTGAGATGGTAGGCTGAGGCCCAGCTCACACTTATGGGGGTGTCTCTTGCTTTCTAGGTAGTTCTTAATTAGTAGTTCTCAACTGGGGGTGATTTTGCCCTCCAGCAGACCGACATTTGACAGTATCTGAATACACTTTTCCTTGTCACAAATGGAGGGAGAAGGGTGGCTAATGACATCTAGTGGGTAGAGCCCAGGGAGGCTGCTAAACATGCTAAAAATGCACATGTACAGGATAGCGTCCCCCAAACAGATTCATCTGATCAAAATCTTAACAGTGCCACAGTTGAGAAACCCTGCTTGAAACCCACCAGTTCTTAACCTAAATGATAGTTCTAACCATCATTCTGGTTCCACAGTCTTTCTCAGCTTCCAGAATCTCTAAATACAAGGACATGGCAAAGACACAATGTTTTCAAGAGAAGCCTGAGTGTGGGCTGGGCCTAGGGAGCCTCACATGATGGCATTTCCTTTGATGGTTCATTACAGCCCAGGGCCACTGTACCATCATTCTGCCTTTCTACTGTCTGATGCTTAATCCCAGTGGTGTGCTAGTTAATGTTTAACAACCAGCTCTCTGGGAAAACAAGTCCTGGTTTGTAGCATTTGGCAGTTTCCATGGTGCAACTATTCCAACCTTGGCCAATTTAATGTTAGCAATGAGAAGTCACCTTGTTTGCAAAATTACTGAAAATTTAACAGATGAGCTGGTGTGAACCAGCTCCTGCACACCACTGCTTAGACCCCACCTTCCAATCTTTTATGTTGTCATAAGCCACATAAATGCGTACCCATTGAGTCAATGGCTTAACACAATAAAAGTGGATTTCTCACACAATATTGTGATATGTTGTTCCTGATAGAGTGGTTCTCCCACATGGCCCTCCTCCAAGCAGCAGCTCAGGACCAGGCTCCTTCTGTCTTGGCACTTACTTCTTCTAGAGCAGTGGTTCTCAAACTTCAATATGCATCGGAGTCATCTGGAGAACTTAAAATGCAATTCCCCAGAGTTTCTGACTTAGTAGGTCTGGGATGGGACTTGCAGATGTGCATTTTCTAAACAGTTCCCAGTCTTTGCTGATCTTGCTGGTTGAGGGACACATTTTGAGAATCATTGCTCTGAGGCAGTGATTTAATTTTTTTTTTTTTTTTTAGATGGAGTCTCGCTCTTTTTGCCCAGGCTGGAGTGCAATGATACGATCTCAGCTCACTGCACTGCAACCTCTGCCTCCGGGTTCAAGTGATTCTCCTGCCTCAGCCTCCTGAGTAGCTGGGATTGCAGGCGCCCACCACCACGCCCAGCTAATTTTTTGTATTTTTAGTAGAGACGGGGTTTCAATGTGTTAGCCAGGCTGGTCTCGAACTCCTGATGTCAGGCGGTCCACCTGCCTTGGCCTCCCAAAGTGCTGGGATTACAGGCGTGAGCCACCATGCCTGGCCTGAGGCAATGATTTTTTACCTTGGCAGCGCATTGGAATCACCTGGAAAGCTTTGTTAAGTCCTGATTCCTGGTTCCACTTCCAGAGTGTCTGTTTTATTTGGTCTAGGATGCAGCCTGACAATGGGGATATTTAAAACTCCCCTGTGATTTCAGTCAGCAGCCAATGATGAGAACTGTTGCTTGAGGGCCTTCCTGTTTCTTCCACCATGCATCTGGTGGGTATACAAAGAGAGTGGTTTTTTGTGGAAGGGCTTATGGGCCAGGCCTGCAAGTGATATGTACATCAGGTGAGCTCCTATTCCGTTGCCTAGAACAGTCACATGGCTGTACCTCCACAAGGTGGGGTGAGAAATGTGTTCAAGGTGGGTGCTTAGGAAGAAGAATGGGTATGGTTTGTTGAACAACTAATAAGTTTCTGCCATGCCTATCTATTAGCTACTCATTTGGAATAAGTATACCTAGCTAGCTGCTCAAGTGTATGGACCCACAAGAATCTGATAAGTCCACATTAGTATATGGGAGTCTTTGGCTTTAGGGTATGTTGAGGTAAAAACCTCCAGTGGCAACACAGGGTTCTTTTATGTCCCTAATGGGAAGCAGCTTGATCTAGTGGAAAGATTAAGGCTTACAGATATGTGTTCAAACATACTCTCAACCACTTCTTACAGGCTATTAACCTCTCAATTTCCCTCTCTGCAAAGTGGGGATTGTATTTACCTCTAGCTACTTCATAGGATGAAATGAAATAAAAAGCCCCCAAAATAGTGCTGTAGGCAGTAGTACATGTTCAATAAATGTTGGTTTCCCTTCCCTTAGAAAACATTGCCTTGTTGGCACCAGTGATAAGGGAACTGGATTGGGTGACTAGCAAGGACTCTGGGCTTCTCTCCTGGCACATGCACATCGGGTGAAGAGCTGGCTGTGAGCATTTTGCTGTCTCTTCTTTGGGAGAGAACCCATACACACAAGATTTTTATAGTAAAGGATGAATGTTTGTTTCTGGGACAATATATAGTTGGCAATAATGTCCTCAGATGCCTGTCATTTTAGCAAAACTTTAAAAACTTGTAACCAGGCTGGGCACTGTGGCTCATAGGTATAATCCCAGCACTTCGGGAGGCCAAGTTAGGAGGATCTCTTGAGCCCAGGAGTTTGCGAGCAGCCTGGCAACATAGTGAGTGAGACCACATCTCTAAAACAAACAAACAAAAACACCACCAACAAAAACCTACAAGCAGTTTTAAATAGAACAATGATTTATACTACAAAGACATTCTCTGCATTTACCGAATAACCTCTTTAAACAGCTCTTCTTTCCTATGCACAGATTAACTGTACTGCATCAGAGTCCTAAATGGGAAGGGAAGAGATGAGAAGGGATGAGATCCCTGCTTCCTATAGAAGACAGGGCCAGAAGGGACAGTGTTAAAACTTCTGTCAGCTGAAGGACAATCATGAACACAGAGGAGGCCTCTCTACAGCCCACAGGAGGCAAGGGACACATCCCTGTACTCAGACAGCCGCAGCCTGGGGAGCAGATCTGCCCATTCACCTAACAGGAGAGGCAATGCCGAGCTTGCCTGGGATTAGAGCCTCCCACCTTCTTGCTCCCCAGTTACACAAGTTGCAGCTTGATCACCTGGCAGCTCCTGGGGGCAAATCCATTTGAGTAACTGTTCAACAGCATGTGCTTAATTTCCAAGAAACTTTCCATGATCTTATGTTTTAACACCAACTCTAACCTTCCCTGTTGTTTTTCATAAAAACACTGCCCTTCTCCTATTCTTGGCCCCTGCTAGTGGTTTCTACCACCACAATGAACACTGCCCTAGCATGTTGGGAGCCCAGGATTCGAGCCTGTCTGGGTTCAGGCAGATTCGCCCAACTCTGCCACTTTGTGGCTGTGTGACTTCAGGCAAGTTACCTCACTTCTCTGAGGCTCAGTTTTTTCACTTGTGAAATACGACATTGCCTGGCATGTAACAACCACTATACAGTAAGTAGCTACTTCCATTAGGTGGGAACAGCAGTGTGTTCCCCTGGGTTTATCTTCAGGAAACATCTGGAGCACAGTTTGGGGTGGAGATGTGTGTGTGGGCGGGTGTAGGAGGTGAGTGACCTTTTGTTGAACTATGATGAAGGGCCAGTCACTGTACTTAGCCCTTTCCACATTTTCCTTCACTTAGTCTTCACAATAGCCTCATGAAGTAGGAACGGGGGTCACCTCCATTTTACAGACAGGCTTGGAGAGACCACATGACTTGCCCACATTATCCACCTAATACGCACAGGATCCAGGCCTCCCAACCCACTACTGAGACTTACACTGTCTCCAGGCACATGGGTAAGGGGTTGGGGCTGAAAAGGAAACCCAGCGCTTGAAAGTCTGTGGGCACAAATCCTGTGCAGCACCACCAGCAAGCCTGAGCCCAGCCAGGAGATGCCTCCCACTGTGCACGCCCGAACATCCTGTGCACTCAGGTTTGCATCTAGGAGGGCGGCACACAGCGTAGCTGGTGGGAAATGTGAGACCCACCCATTCCAGTCTTGTTCCAGCCTTGCCTCCTCTTCTTAACCACAGGATACCATGGACAAGTCCCTTTGCCTCTATGCCCTCCTCCTTCACTAGGGAGTGTTGACCCCCTGTGCTAAGTGCTTAGTTTTCTTTGTGAGGCACTGAGCTGAGCACCAGGGATAACATGGAAAGAACAGATTGGCTTTATGACCTCATAAAGCTTAGCAGGAAAAAAAAAAAGGGATATTAAATTAATAGTTACATAGCTGAGTAATATAGATAATTAATTAGAATTGTGAATTCTTTGAAGAAATATAGCGTACTTATCAACTATCTGATGGGAGATTCCAGTCTAGTTGGGGGAAGGGAGGGGTTTCTTGTGAGAGCATTAGAGGCCCAGGACAGAGACTAAAAAGCTCTGGAACCAGGCAGGTCCAGGGCTGATGTTCCTCTTGGTGCCTCTGTCTTTGTGGATCTCTTTACCTAGTACCTTTGCTTGCCATGGGTCCGCACTCAACTTTCTAACACCCTAATTCCATGCATGACTCATTCTTACACTCTCTAACTTCAAAGTCTTGAGAGAGGAGAGGCCCTAACTCTCAGATGGGTAGCAAGTCAGGGCATGGATTTCCCTTGGGTAAAGTGGCAGCCCTAAGCCAAGAAGCAGACTCAAAGTGATAGTTAAATGTTAAAATGATGGCTGTTTGGGCAACAGAAAAATATGCATGCATCCATTCATTCAGTAAACATCCATAGCATTAGATGCTGGGGAGGATATAGCCTGGTCCATGTCATCTAGGAACTCATAGTCTATCTGGGAACAGACAATCAACAGAAGTGGAAATGCTACACTAAAGTGTGCAAAAGTGAGGATCCAGACCTAATGGGTGTTCACAGGGTGAGTGGATTTGCCAAGTGAATGAAGGTTGGGGGTAAGGTGGGTGGGTTGGGAGAATGCCAAAAGGACTTATAGGATGGCAGAAGAAGGGGTGTATGGCACATTAGGGGACTGCACAGGAGTTTGAATGGCTGAGCAGAGATGGGTTTATGTGTTGGAGTCCAGTGTGAAGATGGATGGTGGAGAGGGGCAGCCATGTGGGCTTGGAGGGTGGATTAGAGCATTAGTTCTTAGATTTTGCTGTGCATCAGAATCACCTGGAAAGCTGCTTTTAACAGATTGCTGGGTTTCACCTCCAGTTTCTGATTCAGTAAGTCTGCATCAGAATTTGCATTTCTAACATGCTGATGCTGCTGGTCCAGAAACACTTCGAGAAATGCTGGATTAGAGAAAGGCAAAAATTAGGGATACCACCAAAAAGCTGCTTCAGGCACCCAGATGTAAAGGACACCGGCAGTAGAGAGAATGAATTATTGAACAGCAGCCACTGAGACTCCCTTTTATGCATAATTTCACTTAATCCTTTTAACAGCTCTGAAATATTCTAGAGTAAAGGAAGCACAAAGAGGCTTAATTATGTGCCCTTCGTCATTCAGTGATGGGTCACTATCTGTGTCTATGTCAAAAGACACAAAGTCCACGTTCTCTACCACAACATTGGAATCCACAGTAATTGGGTGAGGGGCAGAGCAGGAAAAGAGAGGGCTCACTCACCTCTCCGGTTTCTGCCTTGAATAGTAGGGTGCTGAATGTCATCACTGCCTAAAGCATATTTGTGGAACCTCAAACTTAGGCTTGCCATTGGTTCTAAGTCTCAAGTATGCTGTGCTCTTTCTGAACAAATGCAGATGTCCAGGACATACTGGATTTGTACATCCAGGGCTCAGGAGAGGACCAGATCAGAGCTGGAAATCATGCCAGGAAGAGTATGAAGCAGGGAGAGAAGGTGTGGAGGCCCTCCCTGAGGAAGCGAGGGGTCAAGCCGGCGAAGAGGGGGCTGAGAACTAAGGAGTGCACAGAGACAATGACAGAAAGATGGGAGGTCTGGTTTCAGGAAGTGTGTGATGGATGGAAGAGATGCAGCAGAGGTCAAGGAAGGACTAAGACGCATCAGGAGGTCAGTATGAATGACCTCAATCAGACAATTTCTGTGAACTGGTGTTCATGGGAGCTGGAAGAGGCAGAGGGATGATTGGGAGGTGAACAATTAGGAGTGGCAGTGACTCTTCTAGAAGGTTGTCCATGAGGGAGGGTGATAGCTAGAGAAAGGAGTAGGGGTCAGGATGTGAAAGGGATAAGACTCCAATTTAAATGCTGAGAAGGACCTTAAGAAGTTGAACATATCAGTGAGGGCCCATATATTGAAAAAGGTATGTGGTCAAAAGTGTTAGGAAGGCATTTAAAAGGGGGGTCAGAGACAGAGATCTGTAGGGAATTGACAGTGCTGAGGGCCATTTTGAGAAGCTGCTTGTGAATCCTCTGGAGTGATTTTAGCTGCTAGTGACAGGGCCAGGAGGAGAGTTTGAGCGTAGAGGTAGAAATGACAGCCCAAGCATTCCTGCTTTTAGAAAGCTGGGAAAGCTCTAACCCACAGCAGGCCTGGCTTTGGTGCCAGCTTTACCCCTGAAGAGCAGCTCACTTACCTGCTCTTCCTAAATCAAATGTTTGGCTGTAAACCTTTTTATTCAAAGGATTGTCACATAGTAAGGGGCAGAAATGTTCTGGTGGAAAATTGAGTGGGATGTTCAGAGCCTGCCTTTTGCCTTGCTCCCTCCAGAGTTTCCCCAGAAGACCAGGGCTTCTTAGAGCTGTCAGAGAAACACTGGCTTAGCTTTCGCTGGGGTCCCCTCATCAGAAGCTAAAGTCTCAGTGTTTCAAATCTTTTGCATCAGGAAATGCCCACGACCTCCATCACAGCAGCTAAGTGCACTGGCCTTCCCCAGGGATGCCGAAAGTAGACATACAGGGAGTCGCGGTATGGATACCACCAGTGTGCCAGCCTGAGCTCACAAGAGACGTCTTGTGTGACTGGCCCTGCCGTCACAGCTGGGCCAGTAAAGTGCCTTCCAGGAGGATCTAGTTGCTACCTGACTCACAACCTTCTAATCCCAAGATCTTTTAGTTCTGTTAGTTTCATCCTAGTTTCCTTATCTTGGTCTGAGCAAATGACACATTTTAAAGATGACTTGCAGACAAATGTAGAGATCATCCCAGGGGAAGTGCCCCAAGAAAGGAGAGTCCAAGACCACCTGCCCCTGGTGGGTTCTGCGGCTGGAGTGGGTGGGTGCAACAACCACAGCCCCAGTGTACAGGAGTCACTCCTGCCCTCTCCCCCATTGGCCCAGCTTGGAAATGCACAGCAACCAAGCATGAGGACTGAGTTAAGCTTTTCAGAGAAAAAAGACACTATGATCATCTGGCAGATCATGATCAGTTTGGTGCCAGAGGTAAGGAGTTTGCTTGTTGTGTTTGCTTGGAGGTGACACTTGGCAATGACAGCCTGGGAGAAGCACCAGCAGTTAACAGCACTCTGCACCACTCATGGCTGAGACTGAGGGGAGCCTTTTACAGCAGCTCTGAAAGCAGGAGGTGTTCTCAGACTTGACCCTGAAGTAAACACATCTCTTTCACCTTTTTCTTGAGTGCCTGCTGGCACATAACCACTTGCTGAAATTGTGTCATTGATGCTAAATTAGGAACACATTATATGGAAGGGAACTACTTCTCAGCACACATGCCCAGGCAGACTGTGTGGGATAGATTTCTGCTTCTCAGATAAGCCCTGGGCTAGACATACTTGAGATGTGGTGGTGATCTCTGGAGGGAAAGCAGGAAGGCTTCAGGTCTGTGTTTCAGACTGGAAGAGAAGGGCCTCATCTGCAGTTTATTATACTCTGAGGCTCTGGAAGTCCTTTAGGCAAGGTGCTTTTCCATCAAAAAGCCAGATGCGAAGGCAGCAGGTGGAGTTACAGCCCTATCACCCCAGGCAGCAGCCAGAAAAAATATGTCAGGTAAACTCACCTACTCCAAATAAAAGAGCATGGGCAGAATGCTTCCTCTTAGCCAGTGGTTTCCAAACTTGAATGTAAATCAGAATCACCTGAGGGCTTATTAAGCCACATTGCTGATGCATCTCTGACCCAGTGGGTCTGGGCCCACCTTCCTAGCAAGCAACCAGGTGATGCTGATAAAATGCTGGTCAGGGATGCACATGTTGAAAACCACAGCTCCAGATCACATAGACATCTGTACCAAAGAAGCGACGAGGGCACAGACAAATTCCATTATAATAGCCATCTTTATTTGTAAAAATCCAGATATAAAATGTATTCTTTCAGTCTTTCCGGGTGTTCCTTTTTTACAAAAACAAAAAGGCACATAAAAACCTTCCCCGCTGTCATTTCCACAGATGGATGGTTTTCAGGCAGCCCTCCCCCCTCCCCCCATAGAGCTACATGCTTCATTCCAGGACATCTCGCTTCCCCACATGCTGCGGTGCTTTCCTACCAGGGTAGAGTTCCAAACTCCAAGACTGAAGTACACAAAGAGGGGGTGGGTGACGGATGCAGAGTGTGTGGCCTGATGCTCCACGGCGTGCAGGACGGGGGGCTAGTAGTAGGTTTCCTTCTCCACCCAGCCTGTGGGTGGCAAAGAGACAGATAAGACACACAACAGTGAATCTTCCACGCTCCAGCATTACAGAAGGAAACGGATGAAAACCAACCCGAGGATGACGGGGGTCGGGTGTGTTAAAATCCAAATTCAACATGGGACCTCAACTGTACTTATTTAAATGTTTTTAGGAATACCAAGTTACCTGGAAAGATGGTTTAGATTTCTGACAAATTTTCACTAAATCATACTTGGTTTGTATTTTAAAGTCTAAACCATGACCAGTCCTCAAACTGTAACTGAGATCTACATTCTGAAGATGTGACTATGGTCAGTTTGCTGGTCCAATCACCTTAGCTAATCAGACTGACCACTGAGGGAGCCCAGACACCTCAAGGGAAACAAAAAGCCAACAGAACTACAGCCCCTCCCCACTTCTCCTCCAACCAAAGTCAGAATGCCCATAATTACCGCCAGGGCGTCGCCTGATGATGAGTTTTCTGACTTCGTCATATACGAAGATGAGAAGGGAGTAGGGGAAGGCACAGAACCACCAGGTAGGTCTGGAAATAGAATGAGGTACCAATTTATACGCACGCGAACACAGTTCAAATAAAGAGAAATTGCACGTCACCACAGTGACAACGAAGTAATCAGTCTGAAAGGAGAAGCCAAGTACAGTCATAGTTAACTACTGAGTCATTAACAGAACAAATAAAAATGTCTTAAAACAGATTGCTGCTCCATGTGCCCAGGGCCTAGAGACGCAGAGGAAATCAGTCTGCAGACTTCGTAATGGAATCCCTACTCATCTTCAGTTTGGGTTTCATAAGAGTTGGTTTATAGGATGAGCAGAGTACATTTTCTGTTAAACATCCCAGAGCAATTGAACATTTTTTTCTTTCTTTCATTTCTAAAGTGTTTAAGAAGCTTTTCAGACCATCTGCCTAATATCCCAGCATTTGAAGATAAAGACCTGCCAGTGTGGGTCAAAACCAGTTTATTCATTCCCCGAATTTGATCTCTGACAACAGCATTTGGGATATGCAGCTCTGTATTCTGAGTCCTGGTCCTGGGGACTGAAAAAAGCTGAGCCCAAAGGCTTCCAAGGGGCCCAGAGGCTGAGCCACACAGTCTCCAGCCTGCTAACAGGCTCCAGGCAGCCTCCATGATCACCAGCTCCCTGCTATGACGTGAGAAAGGCTGTCCCTGGGCAGGACTCTGGTGGTCTCCTCTTCTTCCTGTGTCTGACACGGCAGCTAAGAGAGATGACCTCATTTGACTCAGTCACCAAATAACTGAACCACCTTCCAAAAATGGGCAGAACCTGTCAGAACAATCTGGTGGTGGCAAAAAAAACAAAACAAAACAAAACAAAACAAAAAAAACCATGGAAGGACCCAGAAGATGGAAATGCCCCCTTTACAGTATGATTTTCCATCAGCCCTTTTAGAAAGCTCTGTGACCTCTCCCAGCCCCTTCTTGATACATAATGGCCCAAGCTGACAGAATTCAATTTGGAGATGCTGGCCCCTGCTGTACACCAGCTTTGTGTAGGGAGCTGGGGATGCACAGAGAAGAAAGACACTGTGACCCATGCCTTCTAGATTAAAACCTAGCAGGGAGGTGAAATGATAAGCAACAAGTAATGCCAGAGAAGAGGTGCAAGTGCACAGGCCCTGGAGGGACAAGCTCTAAGGAAACTGGCCCTGAAGGGACTATCGGGATTGGCAGGGTAGGAGGGAACAGAAGGAGGGATGTGGGGAGGAAGCATCCTTACCAAATACAAAGGAAGAGGAAGAAAGTCGAATTCACCTAACATGAGCTTGGATGGGTAAGGGATACAAGATAAAGCTATAAAGACAGGTTGGGACAATGAGACTGACTCTGGATGCCAGTCTCATCTTGCACCACAGATGATGTCTGCACATACTCCACAGAAAGTGAATGAGGCTGATGAGTTCTGGTTACTTTAGGAATAAGATGAGCTAAAGGAAGTGCTGGCAAGAGGGGGATTGAGAGATGGTCCACACGGGTGTAAGCAAGGATGGGGACAGTGGGAATTCAAAGGAGACTAATGCTTTAAATCAAAAGCTTCGAAGGAACTTGTAAATGGATCCCACAATCTGTGGCTTTGCATGTTTTAATCAAGTTGCAGCTGCTTAACCTCAATCAGGTATCAGTTACCAGGTATCACCAAACATAACCAATGTTGCAAAAAGCTAATGGAGTTTGTGATAAACCCTCTATTTGAAAATTCAACTTTATCTGAAATGCAGAGTCATTCACTGCGTTTAAGGCCAAAGACTAGCAGTGTTTCCTTTCATCAACTCTACTCATGACTGATTATGAAGTAAAAGGGACCTTAGATCTGCTCCAAACTTCTTTGAGAGCAGAGGATTCAGAGTCCCAGAAAGGTGGAGGACTTGTAATGGGACAGTGACTAAGTAAGCAAATCAAGATTTGAGCGTGGGCGCCTAAGCTCCAGCATACCCCCAGTTGGCCTCTAAAGACAACTGGACTACAGCTGTGGTAGACCTGAGTACTCAATGTGGTTCGCTGTTCCATGGAGCTAGAGTCTGTGTGGCTTTATCTTACCTTGGGCCAAATCCTAAGCACTAGCTGCTATCATGGAAGCCTCAGGATTTGTTAGTCTGATTTACTGACATGTAAAGCTTTCCCAGTTTTCTGATCCAAGCGAATTTTTGTACATACCACTAAAAATTCTGAAAATAACAGCTATTACCACAAATAATGTGGGGAAAAGCCACACATACTATTTCATACTTTTTGGAGCTACAAGAGGATCAACTTACTTGAGGGGATACATCCTAAGAGCAACACCCATTCCAGGGCAGTAGGAAAGGAAAGCAGCCAGGGCTGTCTCTTCAAAGAGGCCAAATATCAAGATCTTGTTCCTAAAATCAAAGTGGGGGAGAAAAAGCTCAAAAGATGCAAATAAAGGTTTATCTTTTAATGCTATGCATTAAAATGGCAGATCAACATCTTTATGTATTAGCTGTACTTGAAAACTTGGAGGTCAGGTGAAAAAACTAGAAAATTACATTTCTTGCTTCCTAAATTTGCCCTATAAACTAGGGATTCCAGAAACCTGGCTATATGTGTCACATGTTGAGTTTTTGGCAAAGGGTTTACAAATCACCAGTCCCCTTCTTTGAGCCAAGGCCCTGATATGTCCTTCATTACTTACTTCATCCCCTGCTGGAAGACCGAATTCCTCCTGGTCTTACAAATGACCAAGTCGGCCCACTGCACCACCACGATACTGACAAAGAAGGCTGTGTGGCAGGTGAACTCCACGATTTTCCTCTGCTCATAGGTCTGAAATGCAGAAGGCAGAAGATGAGCTCTGGCTCTTCACCTGCATAGCCGGTGGCAATGTGGCCTCAGTCTTTTGGGGCTTGAGAAGCTCTGACATTGGTCAGGTCAGAGGCGCCCACTCACCCACTGCTGCCCGTAGCTGTCTTCTACATCGTTGATCCAGCGGTCATCCCAGTCCACTCGGAGGCCCAACAGGTGAAGTGGGAGGAAGCCGTTCTCAGCCAGAATCACAAAGTAAGTAAAGAAGCCGCCCAGGGCCTGGATCATACCTAAGTTGGAAAAACATCCCAATTACTAGAACCTCACATGCAACGGTACCTGTATAGCCTTTAGCTGATTACTGCAGCGGGCCTGGGAGAGCACATATGGAGGAGTGTTTCCCACTGGTTGATAAAAGCACAGGGAAGAACTGCCTGGTCACTCACAGGCTATGAGGGATGGGATGGAGGACCCCAGAGGTACACTCCAATCTCAGGGCCCTCTGCTTTTTGAGTCACTTTTTGGAGCTTACACAGAGACACATGTGCCTTGCTCTCAAAATGCCCACCTCTGTTACTTGACCAGCTGCTTCTAAGGGCATGACCCTTAGGGGAAATCCACTTCCCTACTTTTTAATCTCTGACAAAATGATAACTTCTTTTCCATCTTTCAAAATTCCTACATGCTGCCATTTTTCTAGCCACTGTGGCACCTTCTGACTCTCCTTTACACCTTCAGGACCCTCTTCCCCTGGCATCCAATTTAACCACACTGCTCCAAGTTCCTCAGGGCAAGGTTTCATCCTATACCACCAGAGACCTAGTCTTCCTTCCTCTCAAAAGTAGGCCTCCTTGGAGAAGGTCAGGATGGGCTACCAGCCAATCACTTTGTTGCCAGAAACTGTCTAATGAATCTTTGCCATAATTTCCACAATGTTCTAATCTGTTCTACTTTATCCAAGTGTTCACAGTTATGTGACCCATTAATCCAGGAGAATAAGACATTCATGGTGGCTTCACCAGGTTCTCTTGAAAGAACCCTAGGCAGAGGATTTAAAAACAAATGGCATGCTGATTGCCCACCACCTAGACCACCTGTTAGCTAGTCATGCTCCACTGCGGGGGCAGAAGTCCAGCATAAGGTGGATGGAGGATCACCCTTTGGTGGTGACCTACTAGCCAAACCCTCAAACACATATACTTTCTCCAATGCCTAACTCTCCATCCAAGTGAGTGACAGATAAGTGTGTATCTCCAGGGAAAGCAGCCTGTGTGTCAGCATACACAATTCCTCAGAACCATGCCTCATGTTCCGCAAGGCTCAGTGAGGAAGGACATCCTCATTTCTCAGGCAGAGTTGAGACCAGTTCCAAGGTGCTCAGTAGAGAAAACCAGTTTCCACAAAAGGTAACTGGGCAAACAGCAACAGATGTATTCTCACATGGAAGATAGTTTACAGAAACTCCACAGGCTCACCCTGTTAGGGCTCATCCTAGACCTGAAAGTCACCCTGGATTTGCAGTCTCTGAAATCAATCACAACCTGAAGAGGACACCATCACCTCAGATGCCTTAGATGTGCCAGCTTCCCACTCCAGGCTGCAGCTTACCAATCTGCCCATAGGCCATGCTGATCAGCCTCTCGTTCACAAGTTTGTCTGTTTTGGGATTTCTGGGCTGTCTCTTCATGATGTCACTCTCAGCCTGCTCATAAGCCAGGGAGATGGCAGGAACCTGGGAAGGGGTGGGGAGAAGGAATTTAGTTACTAAAAATAAGGAAGCTAATATGGTGAACCTTGTGTTATAAAATTCTTGCCCTCCCATTTAAAAATCTTTTAGGTGAAGTACACAAAAATAAAGATTCCCATCTGATGTTAACTGTTGCCTTGAAGAGCAGTAATACTGATTCTGTGATGCTGGGATTGGGACACACACTGGATATTGGTCCTGAGAATTTCTTTTCCCAACACCAGCCTCATGGATGCTGGGAGCACAGTGCCAGTGAATGAAAACACAGTTCACACCTCACTGCTATTGATCTGTGGCTGTTGCGACACTCACCATGTCAGTGCCCAAGTCAATGCAGAGGATGGTGACAGTCCCCAGTGGTAGTGGAATGTTTGCAATAATAAATATCAGGAAAGGGGTGATCTCGGGAATGTTACTGGTTAAGGTATAAGCAATGGATTTCTTCAAGTTATCAAAGATCAGACGACCTATGAAGAAGCAAGATTTTTTACTGTTAGCTTATGAGACAAGCACATTGGAAACTGAACATATCCAAGAAATATACAGAAATGGATGCTAATGGGCAGTATCTGAATAAGATCTTGGTGTACACCTTAAACAGCTCTCACCTTCCTCTACTCCAGTCACAATTGAGGCAAAGTTGTCATCCAAAAGAATCATGTCAGCAGCTTGCTTGGACACATCTGAGCCAGCAATCCCCATAGCAACCCCAATGTCTGCTTTCTTCAAAGCTGGAGAGTCATTCACACCATCACCAGTCACAGCCACGATAGCACCCTACCCCAGAAAAGGGAAAATGGGTTAATACCAATCACTGTTTCTAGTGATGGAAATAGTGTGACGCATGCCCGCTCTGAGCACTCATTACCGACACTGCTCCTTTCCTACTGAGACTATTTATGAAGCCTGAGAACCATCATAGGGAAGTATTCACACAGGCCCTACACCAAATAACAGAACTGACAAGTGACAACAAACATAGCCCCCAGCATTAACAAGGGCTACTCAAAGTAATGACTCTGGTGGGTGGCACTCCAGAAAATCCCATTCCTCTATGCATGCCCAGTAGTCTCCTGACCACTCACATCTCTACTGCAAATACCAGGACCCCATATCAGATGACTCCACGGAGGGGTCAAGCTCTGGGACACAGTGGGACACCTGGACTTTAAAGTGCTTCTGTCACTGCTAAACCATTAACAAGTCACCCTCTCTATGCCTGGGAGCTTCCTTCTGGCCTGTTTTATACAGAGTCTAATACAGCGAGGTTTGCATCCATCAACGTTGCTGTGTTTCCACTGGAACTCCAATCCCTAAAGCCAACAGTGCCCAAAGCAGCCCGATCCTTGTGCTGGCTGACCTGTCTCTGGCAGCCTTCCACAATGATGAGCTTCTGCTGAGGGGAGGTCCTGGCAAACACTATCTCAGTGTGGTACTTCAAAATGTCATCCAGCTGCTCGGAGGTCATGTCCTTTAGATCACTACCATGCACTACGCAGGCCTTGGCATCCCTAGAATTAGGACAAAAGAAAAAAAAAGTCACTCATCACATCACCAGCACGTGTCCATCACCTCAAGAGGGGATATTCTTATGCAGATCACTCTGTAAACAAAACAAAGAAGGAATTTTCCCCAGCATGTAAAAGCTATTAAGTGTTCAGTACTTTACAGGTTACAGAGCATTTTCATATATTTTATCTCATTTGAGGCTCATGACAATCTTTGGGTCAGGCCTGTCTGTATCCTTTCCCTACCTTTACAAGACATGCTGAAATATAACCAAGTTTTAGCTGGGTGTGGTGGCTCATGCCTGTAATCCCAGCACTTTGGGAGGCTGAGGCGAGCGAATCACTTGAGGTCAGTAGTTCGAGACCAGCTTGGCCAACATGATGAAACCCCATCTCTACTAAAAATTTAAAAATTAGCTGGGTGTGTTGGTGGAGGCCTGTAATACCAGCTACTTGGGAGGCTGAGGCAGGAGAATCACTTGAACTCAGGAGGCGGAGGTTGCAGTGAGCCAAGATCATGACACTGCACTCCAGCCGGGGCGACAGACTGAGACTCCGTCAAAGAAAAAAAGAAATATAAGTTTTAGACAGTGGCAGCGCTGATACAAGACCAAACCCTCCTCTAACCCTAACATAGGGTGAAAGGGTCCTAAACCTTAAAACGAAACCAATTTGCTATTACCTATTTTACTTCATTGCCAAGTGTTTCCTGTGTTTGCCTGAATGACCTAAGTAATTGTCCCTTCCTTATTTTATTTTGTTAGTGTGGACCTGGAAAGTGTCAAGGTGCTAGGTGCTAGGCAGTAGAGCTCAGTGGTTAACAGCATGAAATCAGAAGCTAGACTGCTGAATTTACTACATGACTTCACCAGTTCTGAGGTACTTCAAAAGTCTCTTGAATCCCTAGCTTCCCTGCTCTGCAAATAATAGGTCACCATATCAAGCTCTTAGAACAGTAAATACCATCTAAATGCTAATTATTATGACTTGCTCTTACTTAAAATCCTCCTTAGGAATGACAAGGTTGCTTTCTGGCAGTGCAGGTACATTTCCTACTCAGAGCAAGCCTGGATGCAAACCATTATAGAACCACACCGAAGATTTTAAACCATCACTACTTGCTCAGCAGACTGTGATTTGAGCTTCCTGCCTTACCTGGGGTTCACCTGGCTGACTGGGATGTTGAGGCGGGCAGCAATGTCTTCTACGGTCTCATTGCCTTCTGAGATGATGCCCACACCTTTGGCAATAGCTTTAGCTGTGATTGGATGGTCTCCTGTGACCATGATGACCTGTAATAAACAAGACAATGTGTTGAATGCAACTGCCAAGTAAATGACCTTAAAGTCTTATATCCAGTAGGCAAGAGTAAATACTAAGGATGATTCGGCTTAGACTATCAAAAGGAAAGGAATGCAAATATAAAACTAATAAACATCGATTAGCCAACAATATAAACATGTATCCACAGAAAGGAAACACAAAGGCAATACTCAGGTTTTATCTTGGTACACGATCACTAGCATACACAATGTCAATTTTTCCTTCTACACAGTCACATAAAAATACTCGAAAATTACTAAACCAGCAAAAAAAAAAAAAAAAAGATAAAAATCTGACACTGGTGGGACTGTGAAGACACCACATGCTACTGGCTAGCATTCTCAAATTGGCACAATTTGGAGGAAAAGCAACATGTGACAAGAATTCAAAATTGTTATTATTTTTTGATGCAGTGATTGTACTTAGAATATACTTTAAAAAGAGGTAGTCAGAGTGGTGAGGAAATAACTTCTACAAAGCTTTTCAGGGCAGTATTAATCCTGAGAGCAGGCCGGGTGTGGTGGCTCACGCTTGTAATCCCAGCACTTTGGAAGGCTGAGGTGGGCAGGTCACCTGAGGTCAGGAGTTTGAGACCAGTCTGGCCAACATGGTGAAACCACATCTTCACTTAAAAATACAAAAATTAGCCGGGCGTGGTGTCGGGTGCCTGTAATCCCAGCTACTTTGGAGGCTGAGGCAGGAGAATTGCTTGAATTTGGGAGGCGGAGGTCGCAGTGAGCCGAGATCGCACTATGACATTCCAGCCTGGTCAGTAGAGCGAGACTCTGTCTCAAAAAGTAAATAAAATAAAATCCTGAGAGTAAAAAACGGAAACAAATCACATACCCAGCAACAGGATTATTAGTGCACTTGAGTAACATTCAGCTACTTAAAAAAAGACGGATACACAGAGGACACCAAACACTAACAAACAGTTAACTGAAAACACAGAAGATATACCATTCATTGCATAAGGTACATTAATTTAGAATAATGCAATGTTTTAAAACTTCAAGTCTTTTGCTGTTTTTACTTTGCTTACATTTCTTTTTTAAACAACTGCTTTCCAAAAAATTTTTAATTTCTTGTGTGTTTACACCATCGTTTTAATACTATTTAGTCTTTTCTGGGTGCAAGTAAAGCTCTGGAGATGAGAAATTAATACTCCAGGTGAGATAAAACAGTGGCCATCCGGACCTCAAAGGGCAACATTCACTGAGTAGGGTGTCCCAAGGCACTAACAGATGAAGCCAAGGAGGCGCCTGGGCACTACCTTAATTCCAGCACTTCGACATTTGCCCACGGCATCAGGAACGGCCGCCCGTGGAGGGTCAATCATGGAGATGAGCCCAACAAAGCACAGATTATCGATAGGGAAATTCACATCGTCGGTGTCAAACTGGAACCCTTCAGGAAACTGTTCATCTGGCAGAAAGAGGTGGCAGAAACCTGCGAGGAGGACAGGAGCCTTTGAAATTTCAGTGACACCAGGCAGTAAGAAGGACAACAGCAGCCTATGCAGCCCGCCTACCTTTCTCTGGAATGTTTACTTTGGAAAATTTTTAAAGTCTATATTTTTATAACAGAGTGAGGGTTTTGTTTAACATTTATGAACGACAGAGTCACTGAAAGAAAAAAAGCATTTGAAAGAGAGAATCCATCACACCAGGCCTCAGAGGAATTGGAAATTGTTTAATGTGGAGAAGACTGAATTGATAACACTAATTTTGAGCACCAGGATATTAGGGTTCTAGACTTGCCCACTGAGGATGACACTAAGTTATTTGGATTTGGCAAATCATGGAATTACGTGCCTCAGCTGCCTTCTCTGGAAACATCAAGGCCATACCTCTGCTCTCTTGTTCATTTAACTGAAACATATTACCGAGCACCAATATGGGACATCATACTAGCTACTTTTGAGGATAAGTACAGATCAGATGCATTCTGCCCAAGGGGTTTATCATCTAGTATAGTTAATACAAAAATCAAGATAATGTCAGACATTCCTTTCAATGTTGTATGAGGTTACAGTGATCTTTAACGTGCCATGTAGACTCAAAGAAGAGAGACTGCTTCCACTCTGGGGTGGTGGAGGTAGTGAAGTGAAAAATACTTAAGAGAAAAGAGCAATCCTTCGGTTGGATAGACACATACGAAAGATACCATGAGTTAGATTTACCCAAGTTAAGAAGAATAGGAAGCATTATATAAATAATGAATGTAGTATCTGTCAAGCTACAAAGTATTATAAATACCACTTCCCCAAATACATTAGACAATGGGTAAAGTGAACTTCTCAGCCTTAGTAGCTGTCAGGGTAGAAGAAAATAGATAGCATCTTAGACTAAAAGTTTACCGTTAGTCTGGTTTCTGAGCTGAGCACGTAAGTGCTCATGTAAATTCACACCCATTCCAAGGCAGTCAGGAAATAGTATGTCTAACTTAGACACACTAAGAATTAATTACCTTTAATTTAATTACGCTTATTTTTCATGTCCATAGCAACAAAGGTTAGATAAGAAAGATCCTCTTCCACCATTGTGTTTTTTTAAAAAACAAACAGAACTGACTAGCATGAGACCAAAGGTCTAAGTACAAGTCAGAAGCAAACCATCAGGACGTTGTTTCTCATAGCCCAATACACTGAACATTTCTCCAGCACTTATTGTTTTCAAAATGATAGGGGGCAAATAAACAAGTAGGAGGATTGCCCCTGAAAGACACAGAGGAAGGTCAACAAGACATAGAGGTTCATAGGATCACTTGTTAACTGTCTACCAGACTAGGTTACTTGATAGAAACGTGCCCAGGTGCTTTGTTACCAGGTTGTCTGCATACCTAGGACTCGTTCTCCGAGGCCCCCCAGCTCCAAATAGGCATTCTGAAAGGCGTCTTTCAGCTCCTCATCCAGGGGCTGCTCCTTGCCGTGGAGGAGGATAGAGCTGCAACGGTCTAGGATCCTTTCTGGGGCACCCTTCATCACCAACAGGTGTCGGGGCTCTGACGTGTTGGGGTTCTTATGAATGGACAACTGTGAAGGATTGTTAAGATATAAACATTGGATGGTTGGATGTGTGGCAGTCCATGGTGGAAAACGGAGCTTCACTTACTATTTAGTATTTGCTATAAAAGACCCAAGATCCCTTCTTTCTGAACTCTGAAGTATCTTATACCTGTAACATACTGACTGCTACAGAAAAAAAAGAGCACTATGATGTATTCATAAATTCCTGACACTTGTTCACATTAAAAAATAACACATACAGAATTTCAGAACACAGGGATTGGGGCACACTTGCGCACACACACCTCCAGCACCCTCCCCACATGCCCACACGCACCTCACATGCCCACACCCACCCCAAACCAAAAGTATTCAAAAGGGCTCAACAATGTTTTGCAAGAGGCTTCATTTATCCTGCTGATATTCAACTAAATTATGACATCCTATATGTAATCAAGGGTAAAATTTAAAGCTAAAGCTTATAGAACTCCAAAGGGAGAATATTTCCTCTTCCTGCTCATGTACCTCCCCTCTTTGTCCCCCAGCTTGCCCTCGCCCTCCGTGTACCCATTGATCTTCAGACCTGGTACTTGTTGGTGGAGTTGAAGGGTATTTCGACGATTTTGGCGTATCTTTCTCTCATCTCCTTCACGGAACCACAGCACAGCTCTATGCACTTTAAGAGTGCTGACTCAGAGGCATCTCCTGCAACTGCCCGCTGTGAACAGAGACATCATCTGTAAATTATCTCCAAAAAATTTCACTGAGGCATCACTGAAAAACAGGAAAAATAACTCAAGACACATTCCAATCTTGTCAGAGGTAGCAAAGGATGGGCACGAAGGAAGCAGCGGTGTTAAGTGGAACAGGAGTCCCTCTAGCCCAGACCACTGCTGTTCACAGTGCTTCAGACTCAAACCCCAATGTCCTTCCCCGGCCCACAGTAGCTTCTAGTGAAAGAAGGCTGTGGGAAGGTGTCACCTTCCCTAGAAGAGGTATAACACACCCTTCCAACCTACTGCAGTCTATTTCTATCTTCTCCCGGCCTACTGAAAAGTCTCAAAGCCAATGCTATTCCCAACTACCTATTTCTGGTTACTTATCTGAAAATACCAAGTGAGAGACTAAACATTTATAGCACCTTTCATTACTGTAGAATTCATAAGAAAATGCTTAGGGTCTCAGGACTGGGGACAAACTGCCTGTGTCAAGGGCAAAGTAGAAGACTTTACATTCTAATCATAATTGCGCAAAATTAACTGGGCCTGAAGGATGTGAACTGAAAGCTATTACCAGCTCCAACAGTAATAAAATCGAACCATGTAACATTTTAGTCAAAGCCCATGCTTCAGGTGAAACATATTATCTGTGATACATGATGACACACTTATATGAAAGCATTTTCAGTTGTAAACAACTTTTATATAGGTAAGCCTTTTAGAACTTTAACATCTAAGGTTGCATATGCAGATGAACAGATCAATGCTCAGAAGTATAGCAGCTCCACAGAGCAAGAAAGTTGGCTGGGTTGGAAAGAAACACAAAATAAGTGGGGGACATTTTAAATAAAAGCCAGCTATTTTAATAAAAGCAAAATAGGGCTGCTTCCCCCTCCCCACTTTTTAGTAATAACGCCATCAATATGGCCCAACTCCAGAAATACTTGGAATACAGCTTCTGCTATCTTTCTGGGGTTTTTTAATCAGGAAAGATTTGATACTTGTGGAACCTGATGCTCAAAGCCTAGAATATTTCCACTTTGAGGTAAAGAAAAACATGAAACACTTATCTCAAGTTTTATCCCCAAGATAAACAACATTATCCTCAAATCAACATCAATTCAATGCCAAGAAAATCTCCTTTGCAGAATAAATGAACCCTATCCTCACCACAGAAGGCATCTGAGTTACATCCAAGCCATATTCCCTTTGGCAACTTAGTTTATACCCACAACTACTACAGGCAGCTTCACAGAGAATGTGGGACCCAGAGAGCCTCACATAGCTTTCTTCTCCTACAGGACTTTGTACAATTCATGATCCTTCTGAGACTGCATCTTCACTTGGGCAGCACAGTAAAATCTCAATCATTTCAAACTGCATCAGAATTCCACAGGCTAAGGCTGGGCTTATTTTGGCCTGGAGCTTATTTTTACATCATTAGTAAACAAGCTAAGAACCAATAAGATAAGATAAGCTGAGCTATTTCAGGAAAATAAATGGCTTAAAGGATTTACTGGAATCTACTGTATCCTAATATGCAAATACGATTATCAAGTCACTACAGCCCTCAGCTCTCACTGTCCACTAGGTTAGGTGATAACATAAACTCATAGTAGTAAAAGCAGATGAATTAGGTTTTTCACCAATAAAGACTGTCTTCCATCTCTTCCCATCCCACTTTGGTCAGATTTTTACTGCAGCTTCCCTTTTTAATCAACTTATATGGAGCAGGGGGTCCTATAATACATCAGGATCTACAGGCAACACAATGTAAGTTACAGCAAAGTACTGCACAGACCACTCCAAGTGTTCTACAGTGAACAGTCACACAGACCACAAAGGTAATCTGCTACTTTTAACACTCAAATGGCAGTTCTCATGTGCTGTCCACACCCCTCCAAAAGGCAACCCATTATTAACTCTTGAGCCTACCTTAAGAATAGGTAGGTTTTCCTGGTTAGCCTGAAACACTGCCCTGTTACAAAGACCTGCAATTCTGGACAGAGCAAGCCAGGTAGCTGAAGTCTTGTCAAAAGAGACACCTGATGGAGGCAAGAAAACACAACAGAACAATAATGCATTAACTTCAAAGGCTATGTTCTCAGTTCTCCTATTAAAGTCCTATAGAAATTTGCAGTGATACATCTCATTTCCCAATTAATGAAACCAATCACATTTTAGGCATTCTTCAATCACATTTGTAGGGCAATTTAAATGTTCTGCTAACATGCAAAAAATCAAAATCCCATACCCTTGACTCTTCACTAAATGATAAAAAGAAAGAAAGAAAAGCTGTCATGAGCATTAAAAAACAAATTTTTTTTTTCATGCAATTTCTTAAAAGAAAAAAAACCAAGTGGAGCAGGTGGCTGAGGTGTATGGTAGCCCTGGCCTTACCACTCTGATTCTCTGTCGTATCAGCTTCATGGATTTGATTGTCAAACCACATGTGGGCCACTGTCATCCGGTTCTGAGTCAGAGTTCCAGTTTTATCCGAGCAGATGGTGGATGTGGACCCCAAGGTCTCCACAGCTTCTAAGTTCTTCACTAAGCAGTTTTTCCTCGCCATGCGTTTGGCGGTAAGTGTCAGACAGACCTAAAAAATATAAGGAAGATTATTACTTCACTCAATCAGGTTGGAATTCTACACAGATTCTTGCTATACCCTAATGTGGAAGAAATTAGTCTAAAATTAAATCTCTCCAACCTTCTTCTGAAGTCTGAAGAAATAGTAAGGGGAACCCATACATGAGGCTTCCCCTTCCTTCCAGAAAAGCAATCTATTAAGAAAAACAGTAACAGGATTCTACCCTATTCTATCCCCCTGCTTGATCCCAAGTTCTTCTCCTTTCTCCACTGCACTGTTCTGGACCACGTGATAATTTAAAAGCAAAATGTATGCTTTGGGGTTATCTTACGTATAAACAAATGCTGAGGTTTTCTCACTGTCAAAACTCACCATATGATGTGGCTCTCAAGAAAAACTGTATCAAACATCCAGAATAAAACATAAGTTGGCAATACCTTAGAATAAGATAGCAGAAGAATGTAGCGTTCATGCAAGCTGATCTGAGTCAGGGTGACCATCACCTGCCTCTTACCGTGACAGTGGCCAGCAAACCTTCCGGCACATTGGCTACGATGATACCGATGAGGAAGATGACAGCCTCAAGCCAGGTGTACTCAAGGATGAGAGAAAGGATGAAGAAAGACACACCCAGGAACACAGCCACACCCGTGATGATGTGGATAAAATGTTCAATTTCTGCAGCAATGGGGGTCTGGCCTCCTTCGAGCCCAGAAGCAAGTGTGGCAATTCTTCCCATCACAGTGCGATCCCCAGTGTAGACAACAATACCACGTGCGGTGCCTTAAAAAGAAGGGGAGGAAGAACTGTACCTAATTGTATCTAACCTGAAGGAAGCCACAGATTTTACACAATTACATAGCATGGCTAAAAAAGAAAAAGAGTTGACAAAAGCACACTTTTAAGGGCCAGACTTTTGGTTGTACATGCTGCTTGGCAAAGGGACTTCTCTCCATTAGCAGGACAGCAGCTCCAACACCCATGCCAGACTGGTGTTGTTGACAGAAGAGGCAGGTGGAGGGAAGGGAAACTGCCACAAGGTTTCCTGCCAGCTAGGAAAACACCTCTGCTCTGTGCTTGACACAAGTTGTCAGAAATGGAGCCAATAAAACCAGAGATTGTGCCTATGGTTTTGATTTTGTTAATGCCCAAGAGAAATACCACACAGTGCTCAAAGTGCCAAAAACTGGCCTACCTTCAACACAATTGGTTGAAAAGAAGGCAATGTTCCTCGTCTCCAGGGGGTTTTCATTTGTGAAATCTGGAGACCTAGTCTGGGGTTCTGATTCACCAGTGAGTGAGGAGTTATCCACCTGTATGTGAGGAAAAGAAGAAAAATGTCATGTGAATACACCGCCTTATCATGGGCTACTGTACCCCTCAAATCCAGCTGCCCAAACAGCAGAGCTAGCCATGAGTTTTGTTAAAATAAAAGATCTACCTTGCAGCCATTTGCAGATATGATTCTGAGGTCAGCAGGAATTCGGTCTCCTCCTTTTACTTCCACCAGATCCCCAACCACAACATCCTCTGCATTTATGCTCATTTTCTCACCATTTCGAATCACAAGGGCTTGCTTTGGAAAGGAAACCATTTATACCGTTAGTATACCAACAAAGAGAAGGTAGTGTCCAAAACAAGAAAATAAAATTAAGAATGGTCTATTATTCTAATTACCTGAATACATAACAAAGATACTATTCACTTTTTTATTTACACAAGTTACAAAAGCTTGCTCACCAGTTTAAGAGATATTGCTGTAACAGTGTGCCTGTATTCAGAGTTTACATTCAAAAGAAAGGCTACCCCTTTTTGGGGTAGAAGGAAAACAGGTTGTTTTGGGGTGGAGTAGAAGACATCCATCTCTCTGATGGAGTCATGTAATATTTGGAAAACCTTAACTTCACACTAATTCACAGGCTGACATGCTTGGGGCTGTCAAGTCATCCACTGGGGAAGGACAAAGTGTCTGGTACCTGAGGGACCATGTTTTTGAAGGATTCCATGATCTTTGAACTTTTAGCTTCTTGATAGTAGGAGAAGCAACCAGTTATGATGACAACGGCTGATAGCACCACACCCAGGTACAGCTGGAAGGGAAAAGACAAGTTAGGGCCCGTGGCTCTACACAAGAATTAGGGGCATTCAATTAATTTTTTGACTGAATAAAAAACAGATTTTTAATAGAGAAACCAAGATTTCAGAAATATAGAACTCATGTTTTCTTATTTATCCTTCTAAAGACCACATAGAAAGGGTCAGAAATGGAGTCAGTCACACCAACACTTGACCACTAACTGGACTTTTGGAAATGTTCTAGATGCATCAGTTTCTCCTGCTTTATAAAACAAAGATTGTTTTTCAGCCAACTTGTGGATTTTGAAAAATGGCCACCAAGCATTTCTGGACAGGTGGATGTGCCAACATTAATGCTGTGCTCTGCCATCCAGTGGGTGGCGGCCGGGGCCTGAGCAGAGCTGCCTGCTGACAGCAGCACATGCAGGTGGGCATCCCACCTGTAAGAGCATCTACAACGTGGGTGGTAGAGAGAGGAACTGGAAATGAAGGAAGAATGGATGGGCCTCGAAGGCAACAGCTGCTGACACTATTCCTCAGTGTTCATAACCATTAAGTAAAGAGTGGTAATTGAGAATAAGTGGGAGACAAAGACGGAGAAGATATCTGATGTGTACTACAAATCCATGTGCTGAATTACAGAACTCACATTATCATTTTGAGGTTCCTCTTCTGTAGCAGCTTGGATGCTATAAGCCAAGAAACAAAGAATCGCTCCAATCCACAGTAACATTGAGAACCCCCCAAAGAGCTGCCGACAAAACTTGATCCATTCAGGAGTAGTGGGAGGGGGAGTGAGGGCGTTGGGACCATCTCGCGCCAGGATCTCAGCTGCACGAGCAGATGTTAATCCCTGAGAAGCAGTGGAATATAAATAAGGCAAACTGTACCAGCACTTACAAGCCAACATACCTATCTGATAGCTGGACAGCTGCAATAAGGATTTAAGGAAGAAACAAAATGTCCCAAGCTAGAGAGCCAAGGTAAAACCTAGCAAATTCCTCCATGAATAATTCTGCTGATGAGCCAGCCTCCAAAGGGTTCAGGCAAACAATATGCCCACGTTTCCCAAGGAACCCGTAACACCCAGATTAAAACTCTTCAAATTGATCCATCAATAAATTTGAATCCAGCCTGGTTTCTTCTAAGTTTTAGATCAAGGGGGATTAATGCCAAATTGCATTTCTGCCAAAAAGGTATCTACTTTCACAAATCCATTCAGTTTTGCAAATTAACAGCTTTGGGTTTTCTATGTATTGATTCTGTGGGGAGGGGAAAAAAACCCCTCTACAAACATCAAAGGAGAAAAAACTTCCTGTAGAAATCCGTTGGGTTAACAGCCAAGTTTTAAATATACAGCTTGATTCTTTGCTTGTCTGGCAGGCAAGGGCTCACCTCCATGTGCATTTTAGCCAACTCCCAGTAAACCTGTTGACTGAAAAGTACTCACTGGAAAAATCTACTCTACTAAAGCCTGCTATTTTTCTAATGGGTCTTAAACCCAAGATTCACTGACAGCAGGCAATTATATATAAGCTCTCATTAAGAGAGGAAAATATGATCACTTTTATACTCTCAAAATATCAAGTCAAAAAAAAATATTTTTGTCTAAAGAATCTATTTATCTGTATTTTGTGCTCATGTTACCAAACATTTGAGTGCTATCTACATGCCAGGAACTGAATTCAGTGTTTTAATTAACTTGTTTAATTCTCATGACAATCCTTTTTAAGGCATTATTAACCTCATTTTACAAGTAAGGAAATAGACCCACAGCATTTGAGTAATGGGCATAGGTCAGAGAGAGCACACTTCATTAAGACTCTAATAAAAACCTAAGTGAGATGTGAAGTGGCAACAGAGACTGCCTGGCACACAGTGAGCAGAGTCACTGTTGGCATGCTGTTCTGAGTCGAGTCGAGGCCTCCTCTTGGAGCTTAAAGTGCCTGTGTCAAGAAAAACGCTCTCAAACCACGTTCTTCTCTACTCTTTCTTTTTTCGTTTCTTTTTCTTTTTTTTTTTTTTGAGACAGAGTTTCACTCTTGTTGTCCAGGCTGGAGTGCAATGGCGCAACCTCGGCTCACTGCAACCTCCACCTCCCAGGTGTAAGCAGTTCTCCTGCCTCAGCCTCCCGAGTAGCTGGGATTACAGGCATGCACCACCACACCAGGCTAATTTTGTATTTTTAGTAGAGACGGGGTTTCTCTATGTTAGTCAGGCTGGTCTCAAACTCCTGACCTCAGGTGATCCACCTCCTAAAGTGCTGAGATTACAGGAATTAGCCACCGTACCCGGCCTCTTCTCTACTCTTACACCACAACAATCAACACAGAAGATGACTTCTGTGACCAAAGGTGTGGTGGTTTCTCCCCACCACCAAGATTTCCTCCAGTTCAATTCCAACACTATCTACCTGGAAAATCAGAAAGGTGGAACAAGATTAGAGTCTTGCCTTGTGGCAGGTGAAAGGAGGGCAGGAGAGAGATCCTGTTTCTTGAAGCCTGACACCGAGGTCTAACACACCCAACATTATAACAAAAGACTGTAATAAGGGCTAAGGGAGTTATGAACCAGGAACTGTGGACAAAAAACAATATATATCAGAACACCACAGTACCCATGGCGCTTGATGCCTTACTGAAAAAGTACTACATATTGGCTTGCTATTCAAGTTATTCCCAGACTTTTCAGTGATTATCTGGAAATAAGACATGCCTAGACTATTTACTTTTATAACATTTGTTACACATTTAATGTCAAAATCCTCTAGATAACAAGGATACATAACGTGTATTTTATGAAAAGGTTTCTTTAAATTTTGTGCAAAACAATTTACAAATAAATGATGGAATAACTAAACAAATGATAGTATAACCATAACGAACTGCAATGGACTAGCTGGGAAAAGTGCAAAAATGTGAACTGTTGAAGATTCAACTAGGTGAAATATTCAACTGAATTTAACAAATGTAGAAAAATAAAGGGAAAATGTATCATCAAAAGGTCAAGGCATAAGCATGGCTTTGAAGCCAACTGCAAGTCCTGGTGTTCCCACTTACTGGCTCTCAACTACTATAAAATAGGGAGAAGAAAATAACATCCACTTTCAAAAAGTTTCAGGGAAAAGAAACAGTAGCATATAAAAGCCCAAACTCTGTGCATGTCACATAGTAGATACGCAGATGTGTCTGTCGTTTTCTTACTAGAGCCCCTGAAGTTAGACCTGTATGCAATACAGGGGAAAGTACAATACGGAAAACTAGGATTTTGTACAACAGCCTTCAAACTAGAACATACCCGGCTCAAGTCTGTTCCATATTTACGATGAAGTTCATCAAGGCTAAGTTTATGATCATCCTAAGAGAAAAAAAAAACAGAAACAAAGAAAATAAACATTGTAGTATAAAAAAATGACAAAAAAAAAGCATTACTCATTACTATCATTAAGCTTATTAAACGAAGTACAGATGTTTTCTTCAGTGCAGAAGTTGGAACACTTTTCACCATCGCTTCGTGGCTTCACAACCACACAGCTATCATTGACAGCTCTTCACTGGAGAATGGCTGAAGCTGAGTGACGGTGGCCCATTACTACTTGCCGCAACACTTCAGAGAAACCCAGCAGCTCTCAGGGATCTAGTAAAACCTTATCTGCCTTCTCTGATGACTAGGTCAATTCTAGACAGGTTAAGTAGATGGAAGCTTCCATAGCCTGGAGAGGCTGAATTTCCCAGTGTTTGATATAATACAAAGAAAAGCAAAAAGAAAGATATCAACCTAAGTTCCTTCTGTTGATCTGTGGTTATGCCAGAGTGACTGCATTAACCTTTCCTATCCTCTAACGGCTTTTAAAAAGAAAATGTTCAATATTAACCTCTACGACAAGATGAGATCTGTACAGCTGCTACGATCTCTTTTAATATAAAGCAGTTCTTTGACTGAAGAATACAGTGAGGTTTAGGGGATTAAATCATGGATTTTTAATAAGGATGGAATACAATATTCCTCCTAGTACTTACCATAGAAACTTCTTTCTTCAGTTCATCCATGTCCCTGTCTTTTTTGCCCTTTTTGCCCTTTTTATCACCTTGTTCTGAAACAGCTGCAGGCTCATACTTATCACGTCCAACCTGTAGGAGAATATGGGAAAAGTAAGGCTATGAATTATGACTTCATCTGAAACTGAAAATTCTGGAGCAGGGGATTTTGGTAGTTTTTAAGGTAGTCATAATTTGGAATAGTCATTAAGATAATAGTCAAGAAAATGTATGCCCGTATATTGCATACTACATAAGCAAAGCAATCTACTATTAATACATTGGCTCAAGATACATTCTCTCCATCCAAGAGCATTAAGACCAGTGGGAAACTCTTAACACCTCTGAAGCCACTGGTAGGCTTCAGAATGGCCCTGCCAGCGCCACTTCCATTTGGGGTTAATGAGATTTTTGCTATCAAAATCCCTATTCTGCAGCCTTCCATCTTCCCTACTGAAAGACTGAAACTAACTTTACATTATTAATTTAGAGTGCAATATTGTGCTTATGAGTCCGCATTCTCAATCAGACAGGCTTGAGTTAAAATCCTGGGCTTTACCACTTACCAGCAATGTATCCTTAGGCAAGTTACTAACTCCTACATTTCAATTTCCTCTTCCATAGCGTGGAGATAAAGAATACTGCCAACCTCATTTTGTGTTTTTAAGGATTAAATGATACAAGACATCTAAATGCTAGTACTTTTATATTATTTATATTCTTTGCTTTGCAAATACATTATTACATATCAAATTTAAATATCTTTAGTGCTCACATAAGAACACTCACCTTTACCAGCTTCTCATGTTAAAAAGTCAGCCTAAGACTCCTTAAAATTCTCTGCATAAGAGATTAAAAAAAAAAAAAAGGGAGCCCCCACCCCATTCTGTAGCCTGAAAATAAAACCTCCAAATGAAAGTCTCTGGAAATGTTTTGACATAAGCAGGATGTAGGAAAAGCGTGTGCATTATCACATAATTCACAGGATCCACCTACGCCTCTCGAAAACTGGAACAATTTTTAAAGAAAATGTTGATTCTATAGTTTAAATTTAGATTGTTCCACTCCCCCACCCCTGTTGAAAATCCTTGAGCTTATCTACACAAAGCCTGAACTTGGTGCTCCAAAGCTGAGAGAAGCAGAAGAGCCCCTTGTTCCAGACACCTCCCCCTGAAGCAGCCTCCCACAACTACAACTTAAGGCCAAAAAGTAGACATTAGCAGTTTTCTTAAAATGCATGACATATGGTGCTATTACTATTATTTTGTGGTTCTCCCTTACTCATTTCTAACTTTCCTAAGTGCCTTACCAGCTACTAAAGCAGTAATTAGTAACTCATGTCCAGATTGTAATTTTATTGTGCTGAAATGAAAAAAGAAAATCAAAAAGTCTATGTGTGTTTCAGTCGTAACTAATATAGTTGCAAATAAAATACAGTGTTCACTTAAATTTAAAAATACGCTCTTAAGACTCCAAGGAGAAATCCTTCTCCAAATTCACTGGTGTGGTCCCCATGTAGAGACATATTATTTACCTTTTTAACTTCTGTGGTCACGTGTGCAGCACTACTGGACTAATAACTTCTTCCAACTGGGTGGGTTCTTTAGTTTCTATCTTATCTATTAATGAAGCAGGTCTAAAGATAGTCAACATTCTTGACATTCTCTCCATTATGGAGCAACCACATTTGTTGGTGCCTCTTTCAGTACAGCTCTTGGTGCCATAGTTTAAATGCAAAATAGTAACACATACAAATGGACAAATAAAACAAAAAGGAAAAGGCAAGTCATCTACCAGAAAGGAACCACAGCTAAAGTAGTATTTCCTTCATACCTTTAATAAGAAAGCACAACACTTAAAAACCATTTTAAAGACATTGACTAAGGATCTCTGAAAGATTTATGTGACCACTCTGTATTGATTTTCTTTTTTTTTTTTTGGGATGGAGTCTCACTCTGTTACCCAGGCTAGAGTGCAGTGGCACGATCTTAGCTCACTGCAACCTCCGCCCATGGGTTCAAGCAATTCCCTGCCTCAGCCTCCTGAGTGACTGGGATTACAGGCGCTCACCACCATGCCTGGGTAATTTTTGTATTTTTAGTAGAGACGGGATTTCACCATCTTGGCCAGGCTGGTCTTGAACTCCTGACCTCGTGATCCACCCGCCTCGGCCTCCCAAAGTGCTGGGATTATAGGTGTGATCCACCGCGCCCAGCCTGTATTGATTTTTAAAATACAGCTCACAGATTCTCTCTGAGCAAGTTGAATATCACTGAAATATATTTCAATAAATGAAATAGTTATAACCCCTCAGCTTCATCATCTGGATGCTTTGCTTATTCTCAGACTTCCAGTATCTTCCACTCCAAAAGAGAGAGGATTACTAGAGCAGCTAGGCTTTGAACACGTTCCAAGGTTTTACCCCCACTTACAAAATAAATGTCTTGCCCATAGCTTCACCACTATCAATGCTAAAGTTAGTTGGGAATCTAGATTCCCTAATAACTCTCCCTTTTCTTTATCCATTCATGCTAGGTAAGGCAAAGTTTTAAATGAGGCCATTTGTGGGTGAGACATGGTAAGTATTAACAAGTGAAACTGCTTTTTCTTCTAAATTTTAGTTTTTTCACTAGGCAATGTGTGTCTAGAAGAACCAGGCAGCTTATACAATTTAGTTCTTCTTCACAAGTAAAATAATAACTTAATATTAGCTTACCCTGGTGGGAACCAAATATTACTTAAGTCCCTATCAGTCTCAATTACCGCAGTCTCAAAGCTGTAAAATTCAGAGTCAGGGAGTACACACTGGGTGAGATGAACAGTGGTAGAATCAGGGCAATGTTTCCTTATTATTTTTTAAGGCATTTGGGAAAAACAAAGGTCATGGGAAGGGTGAATGATAAATACGGCATTTCCTCGATCAACTACAGTGACCTTCCTGCTCATCTGGGCATTGGGCACATACTTCTACTTTTTCAATTAGAAAGTTCAGGTCACTTCCACCCTCCCAGAGGACTGGGAGTGATTAATCCTCACTCTCACCATGTTCCATGTAAGGTCACCCCCGCCCCTTTGAGCATCTCTGAGGAAAGGTACAATGGAAACTCAATGGATTACACCATTCTCTAAAGGGCCACTCATAAAAATGAAGTTGGGTTATGGTTTTTTCCCCCCCCTTCCATTCTAATTTAGGAAGTGGAAAGTCACAGCAAGGGCAGGGGTTTACCCACGGTGACAGAGCTTAGCACAGCGTCATCATTTCATCCTGTGCTTCCCATGGATTCTATCCTCTCAAAGATTAACTAAGCATTTTGCTATTTGATCTGGGTAGAGGGAAAAGGTGCCCAAGAGATAAGAAGATAAAATTCTTGACAGGAGGAACCAAGGTTAAAACATGTAAAAAGGTTCACTAACTTAAAAACATATACCGGATCCTCACAGTCCTCACAATGAGTGAGACATCCCCAAGATCTGCTAGAGCTAAAGATGTTCCTTCCTCTTTTTTGGCAGTTAGCCATTTAATAGGGACAGAGTTGGGGATAGATATGACAGATGTAGAAATTATCCCAAAATAAGCAGGAGCTTCCATCCCAGAGGTGTATTGCTTGAGGTCTGTATAAGCTACAGCCACCACTGAAGGCCTTCATACCCATCCCAAACACCAGCCTCCAACAGGGCAGGATGTGAAGGCTTTCTCAACCTGCATTTTCCCTACCATATCAGCACAATGTCCCGTGGCCAGCAGGGAGCTCAGAATTCTTCAGACTTCTGAAATTCCTGTTGAAAAAGTCTAGAGGGTACTTGAAAGTTCAAGACCCCCCCAATCCCTTCAGACAGGTCTGCTAATGGTGTTGAGTCTGCCAATTTATTCTAGTGTTGCCACATGCTGGCTACATGACCTTTGCCTGTCGGCCTCAGTTTCCTCATCTCTAAAATTGGAATAATACTTGGTATAACTATTAAAGAACCTAAAGAAGGCATTTTCATAGTCTGATTAGTCAAGAAACCATCAACTCTGAAAAATAAAACATCTAAAAACTGGACTATTTCCAAAGCCCACAAACAAAAGCTTTTGACTGGCAAGAAGGGCCAGGACAGCAAAAGGAAGTGCCCCAAATGCAGCCCATTTCAGAGTTGCCAAGAAGACTGTAGAAACGGCACCTCTGGACACGATGTGGCAAATACCACTTTAGCAGGGAAGTTGTGTGATGGACTCTGACCCTGCTGGTTCCCTAGAGGCTGCCAAGTCTGGGCTCCCCTTAATATAATAGGTATGGGGGAGGGGTGCTTTCTCATTTTCCTGGACGATACATTTTTAAATCATCCAACACCATTGTGTATGTAAAAGTATTCTCAAAGCACTACACAATGGCTATTTATTATAACTTGGTCTTAATTAACATATACATTACTGCCATTTTTCACTTTCTACAAAAATTCTTTTCAAACCATTGAAGAAAAAACTCCTTTGGCATTATTTTTCATTTGATCTTATCAGTGAAAACTTAAAGAAAATAACAGTCAAAAAAATGATCTGGCCCAGTTTATTACATCTCCATTTGCTCCTAAATGACTAAGTAGTTTAGTTTATGTGCAAGGAATTGTGTAGCCAGGGAGTGGAGGACTAAGGGATGGCCGGGGTTGAGGGAGGACACTGTCATAGTACCATGGCTGCTATCCAGTCCCAGCAGCAGCACATCACTGCAGGAGCAGCCGTTCTCTGCAGAGGAAGAGGAGGTGAGCCTGAGGAGCCACCATGCCTTCATATTCCTTCTCTTGCCCATCCAAATAAGCATGCTGGAGAATGTAATTTACCAAGGCCAAAGCAGTAGGTCCCTTTGTGAACCCAGTTTAGTATATCCAAACTTGGGCAGCCCATCAGCCAGCAAGGGTCAAAGAACAGTGAAAGATCTAGCCAGCAAGTTCCCTCAACCCAAAAGAAAATGACTTGACCTTCCTCCCCAATCTGCCTGCATGTCAATTCTTAATGAGTCTGACAGCCTACCCTACCTGCAGTAGTATACATCCATGATCATTCAAAAAATAAAAATTCGAAAAGGTGTAAAGCATCAGTGCAGTTTAGATATACTTTTGTTTTTACAGTTATTAAGAATCAGAAAAAAACTTCAGTTTCTTCAATGGAATATTCTACCTCTACATTAGGCACATGGGTTATGAAGGGTTAAAACTTTCTGCTTATTCCTTAACTCTCCCTATTTGCTGACCACCTTACCTCCTTTTTTTCATTTTACCAGAGTGCTCTGGTTTGAGACAACTGATTAATAATCAGCATATGCGTGATGAGAGGACCAGAACAATTCCCAGTAAGTCCTGATCACTCCTCAATTAGTACCCTGAAGCTTAGGCTAGGAAGGAAAATGACTGCCAGGCTGAAAAGGATAAAGGCTGTCCAAGGCCCTAAAGAAATGTCACATGAATTGAAATAATAAAACAAATATGGTGCCATGGAAGCATCACATGGAAGAGAAAAGAAACACACAAGAGGATAACCCCCAAAGTGCATTAGGGACCTGCCCCTACCTGGTAACAGACTAGAAAGAGAAATCACAGCTCACTGATCCACACAGCAAGGCCCAATGAGTCACAAAATCTTACACTGATTATCAGGCCCTCAAACAATACAAGTCCCAAGGACAAAGCATAAGCTACCATGAATCAACTTATCAAATCACCGAGACAGCCAATAGTCATTACTAAATAGGGTTTGAATAAAACCAGAAAGAGATCACGTGCAGATATATTTCAACATAAGTCACAAAGGAACTAGTGAGTGAGGTCTAAAACCAGATAAAAGGATTCACTGTAAAGTCACAAAGGAACTAAGGAATGCGGTCTATTGGTGAAAAATCCCTTTGCTCAGGACCCAAATAAAAACTAAACCAAAGAGAAAGTGTAGGGTAAAGGGTACTTCTTTCCTAACACAATCTGCCATCCAAAACACCAAATAAATACGAAGAACTTCTGGTGGATTTCTGACAACAGTTTTCAGCACAACTAATGAGGTGAGTCATATGCAAAGAACAGTCTCTCTCTGACTCCAGCCAAAGAATACACACTTCCTCTCATACACTCAATTCATAGCAACGTGAGAAAGTTCAGACCTGACTAGGTTCCATATCCTTCCTCCAAAATATATAAATGAAGGAGAGTTTTAAAAATGAGTGAGTAGGTTTTACAGTTCTCTCTACTGCACATTATCATGTGCTAGACATGTACTTTCAGTGTAACCTAGAATTGGACAGCTCTGGCAGGGATGGGAAACATTTTGCCTGGTGTTTTGTCGTCCAAACCCAGCCACTCTGATTACTGTGAGCCCATCTGATCTGACACTCGGGTTTCTTCTTCTAGCCTGTTGGCTGGCAGAGAGCCCTGGGCAGCTAGAAGAAGTCAGCACAGCACAAATGTTCAGGCTCCCTCTCATCACAGAAGGCCGAAAAGCCCATTTTATTTTGCAAGACTTGGAAAACGTAAAAATGATCATCAACTGCAAACAAAGTCCTTCACCTGAAAAGTGAAAGTAGACAGAAAGATGCTATTAAACAAGAGATTTGCTTGTTGAGCAAAGATAACAGTTGCAGTAATGTCAACTGACACCTCTACTTGACTTTCCTATGAAGGGCAATTAACATCATTTCCCATTATTTTCAAATCTTAGTATGTTCTCATGGTGAAGGAAAAAACTGCTCTCTAATTTTGAAAGGGCTAATGACTTACAGACGAACAGCAAACCCAGTCTGTAAAGATTTGATCTTCTATTGGCTCTAATTACCGTACCTATGTAAGCCCAATAACAATAGCCACAACTCAGGCTGGCATGGCACTCCTTCCATAAACCTAACAGAGATTACTTCACTTGATCCCCAGGATGAGCCTTCTATCCAAGAGCCAGATGAGAAACCGAAGCTTCAGGGCTTTTATTTTATTTTTTAAACCTGTTTGTTTTTGAGTGAAGAAACCAATTTTACTTTACCATACAAAATCCTTCAAAGCTATTTCAGTTAAAGCCTTTCTTATTCTTAAGTTTAGATATATTTAAAAGAACATAGCCTGATTTGAATAGAAAGTCACTTATCTGTTCATGTGTTGCTTAAATAATCAGAAAACAATGACTGAGGGTACTGGAATGGAGCATGGATGAGTGCCAACTCTATTGTGCTATAAAATGTTGAATTCACTTTTATTTTTAAATGCAATTTAGGAATAACGTTCCCAGAAATCTGTATATTTTAAGTGTTAGCCCTCATCTGGACAACTGGATTTTTAAAGGCATCTTTTTTTTTTTTTTTTTTTGGGCTCTCAGGTTTACCACTCTCTCCCCATCTTCCCAGGTTTAGGAGGCAGGCCTCCCCCTTTCCCCTACCCTCCCACCTGAAGGTGAGTCACTAGAGTGTTACAAGCTTACTGGCAGGGAACACTACAAATTAACAAACAGTAAGTTACCAAAAGGGGATACACCCTTATAAAAGGGTACAGAAAGAACCCAAGAAGCAGGGAACTGTTACACACTGAACAACTGACAGGCAAAGGGTGAGGCACAAGTGCTCTCTCCTCCCCCCAGCTCTAGGCACTAGTTCTTCCTGTAACTGCTCCACTAGCTCCCAGCCAGGCCTGGGCAACTTTCCACTCTGAGGCCTCTGCCTCACAATACTTTTAAGTCTAAAGTACTAGCTTTATAGCAGCCAGAGGAGCTTTAGTCACACTTTCAAGCTGAGCTCCAAAAGGGCAGCTGATAACATTACCATACAACCAGGATTTCTGCTGACATGTGCATCCCCCACTGCCACCTTCACTGGAACCTTTTTTCCCTGCCCCTCTTTAAATCACTACTCATAAGCTATGATTTATCTTTTAGGTAACTAATATTCAAACTAAATCCAGAATGTAGTGAAGGACCTGGTGAGACTCCCTCTCCTCATCTTTTACACACTTGAGAAAATAAACTTTCCCACATTTCTCAACAGTTATGGTGTGTACCTTTGGTGAGTGAAACAGTTGCGGGTGGTAGGCCTAGTTGAAGGTTTAAGCCGAGTCACTGGCAATAAAACCCAGTAAGAAAAAAAGGGACAAAATCCTATTTCATCCAGGAATGATTCAGCAAGAGCTGTTCTTTCATTTTCTTACCAAATGCTTAGGAACTAGACTTTTAAGGACATATAAAACCACCTGAAATATCATCAAAAGCTAGGCCACAAAGGGTATTGAGGAGAGGAGGGGAATAAATTTACAATGACCTTAAAAATTAGCTGCCGGCACAGGCTTCCTGGTTAACCAATTATCAGCAGGGCTTTAGTCACCACTCCACCCACATTTTAATCCCTATGTGGAAAAATCCCAACATGAAATATTCTTCTGAACATTTGGACGATCACAATAAGTCACTGAGGACAAACACACAGACAAACACACAGACACACACACACAAGTAAACTAATGTTCAATGTATCAGAATACTCAAAACGCTAACTACCACCCAGCAGCCAAGCAGCTCATTATCCCAGTGTTCGCAGCTGTAATTTAATCTTGTGTTTGCTAGCCACTATACATTTTGTTGTAAGACATCTGGGTTTAAGCTCTACTAACTATTCAGGTGGGTTACTACCGCATCACTACTGTGCATGTGTGCCTGTGTGTGGTTAGAAAAAAGACATCTAGATACGTGGGCATAACTTAATTACCCAAACCATCTCCATGGCCTATTAATTCAACATCACAAATACCCCAGTTTCATCTGATGAATAAGTTTTGAGTTCTGTATAAAGAACTCAATGTTAAAGAGTAAATGTATGTTCAGGCTTGAGGCCACAGGCTGTTCAAGAATCAGGGACGCCTGGTCTGTCACTAGTTACCCGTTTGACCTTGAGCAAGTCACTTCACCTTCCTAGGCCTGGGGCACACATCTGTGATCTCTAACCCCCCCAAATTAGCTCAGGAAGTAAACTTTTTTCTTTTTCTTTTTTTTAAGGGAGGAGAGACAAACAATGAGCTTTAAAGTGCTTGTTTACAGAAATGACCAAGGGTTTGATGGTGTGGTAAAAGCACAGGCCACTAACCCAGTCTCCATCAGGGGAATGGAGACGCCCTGCACTCTGCTCTGCTCTCTGATGCCACTTGACCTGGACCGGCCCTCCACGCTGTATGCTTTTAAAAGCAAGGCGAGTTGTGCATTTCCACTTGTGCCTGTTCTCCCCACCAGGTCCAAGCCTTTCAATTATCTCCTTCAAAACTCATTTAGAGTCCCCAAGGAGTGCAGCCTCCCTCTGCTTCTGTCACTCTGTCTACACCCAGAAGCCTCAGGACCTTCAAAGGGGTACTCAGTGTCTGCACTGTGCTAAACCCTGGAGGCAACAGAGTGTATTCTCCCATTTGTATTCTCATGACATGGTCACTTTCAACCCATGAATTCCGAGGTTATTTTATGTAAATTTTTCTCAACTGGACTTTGGCTCCTTTGGGGTCCGGGACCCAGTCTCCTGCAGTAGCTATGGGTAATCAAGTCTTCACTTCAGAAATGCAGGAAAGGGGCGTTGTGATGATATTCCCACCACGCTCCGCGCCACTCTCCAGCCCCAAGACCCCTCGTTTCCTTCAGGAACCGCCCTTTGGTGCTTCCGCGACGCTGGAAACTGGCAGAGCATTCCTACCACCGTATTGCCTGCAGCCTCCAGTCCTTTTTCGGGTTTATTGTACCCTGAGGCCCTGATGGGTCTGCCTATCCTTCAGGGCTCGTCCCTTCAAAAAAAATCTGCACGCCTCTCCCCACCGTCGGATGACAACTCCAGTTGCCATCGGTGCATCCTGTGTTTACGGAAAGTGGCCCAATAAAACCCTCAAAAGTATACCTTAAAGGCCATCTTAGGGCAGTGAAGACACACCCTTTCTGGCACCAGCCCGCCCAGCCGGCTCCGCACTCAGGAGAAGCCAGTTTTTTCCTTGGGGGAGGGCGGCCGCCTCTGCGCGGAGCCAGCTAAGCCCCAGTGCCTCCAGGAGAAGGAGCCCCGAACCCGAAGGCTGCCCCCGCCGGCGCCGGGGCCGCGGCGGGAACGGAGGCCCGGGAGGGGCCCCGGCGGAGCGCCCCAGGGGAAGGGGAGGAGCGCGCCTTTCCTCAGGGCACGGAGGGCGGAGGGAAAAGGAAGGAGAGAGAAGGAGGTGACGGCGGGCGCAGGGAGGGGAGCCGGGCTCAGGGATGCCGGCTCGGTCCCGGGGCCGCCCCGCTGCAGGTCGCCCCTCTCCTCCCGGCCCCGCGGCTTCCCAAGCACCGCCTCTCCGAGCCCCCGGCCCGCTCGGCTTCAGGGGCGCGCAGCCCTCGCCTGGGGTCCGCTCACCCGCCCCTGAGCAATGCTGCGCTCCAGCCCCTCGGCGCTCCCTTCCCCCGCCCCCCGTTACTGCGCTCCCTCCATTTCCAAAGTGCGTCGTCTTTTAAGCCGCGCGGCTCTGCCAGCCCACTCAGCGCCGCGCCGCTTCCTCCTCCGCCGCCTCCCGCTGGCCGCGATCGCCCTCCCGACTTCCTCCTCTTCCCCTCGAGGGCTCCCCGTGCCCCCTCTTCGGGCGCGCCGGACACTCACCCCCTTCCCCATAGTGGCGGTGCTCGGTGCCCGGCGCCGGGTCCTGTCGCTGGAGAATCAGAGAGAAAAGCAGAGAGCAGCTCCCGGCCGAGCGAGCGGGGCCGGGGGAGCCGAGTGGAGGGAGCTAGGGCTGCCGCGGGGCGGGAGGGAGGGAGGGCGGCCGGCGGCTCCGGCCGATGCCGCCGCCGCTGTTGCTGCCGCCGCCGGGGCTGCTACCGCTGCTGCTGCCACGTGTCCGCCTCCTCCCGCCGCTGCTCTGCGCCCCAGACCCCGCCGCAGCTCCAGCCCGCGCCTCCTCCTCACTTCCTAAAATATGCAACCTGCGTGCTGGCCCCGCCCACGCCGCGAAACGTCACCGTTACCGGAGCAACCTGACACCGGCAGCGGGCCTGGCTCCGCCCCTCCCCAAACTCCGCCCACGGGCCCGGACAGCGCCTGCTGCGGCCAGTCCCGGCTCCCGGCAGGAAGGCGCCCGGGCCCGGGACTAGTCCACCGTGTCCCGGGAGGGCTGCGGGGCGCTCCTGCTGGCTGAGTAGCAGGGACTTGGCGGCCTTGGCCCTCCCACGCCCCTCCTCCCGCCGCCCTGCATGACCCGCCTGCTATGTAGGGCCCAGGAGGTCCGCAGTGGGTGCGGTACGGTCTCCGAACTGAGCTCCCCCAGTCGCCGCCGACCTGGCACCAGAAACCTTGGGCGGAACGGCTTTTCCAGCGCTTCGGGGATCTCCTTTGGGACTCAGGGATGCTGAAGGGGGCTGGCGCTCGGGTGTGATTGCAGCCAGGCCTGACTGAGGGACTCCGCCCCTCTGTGGAATCCAGGCCCCGCGCCCACCTGCAGATGGCCTCCCCAGGCGCTTGGTGCTCTCAGAGTGCCTCCTCTGACTTGGGGTCCTCTTTATCCACTCCCCGCTCCGTCATAGCTGGGATGGATCTGAACTGGCATGGCCAGAAGTCAGGCGCCATCCTCCCACCACCTCTCTTTCTTCAAGATTCCAAAATGAGAATCCAAAGGGCGACCAGCGAATTCATTCACGCTATTGTGTCAATGTAACCTGCTTGCCCAGTTTGGGGATTCTCTTTTTAGGAAAGAAAAATCTGAAACCCAAAGGAATGCATATCTTTAGCTAGAGGAGCTAAATCAAGGGGGAGGCGTTTGAGGACTTGCCAGGTGCCTCTCCACGACTCCACCTGTCAGGGGAGCATCTCCAGCACAGCCTTGGGATCTCTGGTGGGGGAGGTGGGGCAGGAAAGTACCCCTCTCCCCGGATATCCCTGCTTCCACTGCACGTTGGGGCTTCTCTGTCGTTATAGCTTTTGCTTCTTAGCAAGAGGCTGCAATGGCTGAAGTTCTCCAACATTTTAAAAAACAAAGTATTATTAACAAGATTTGCAGGAAGTCAAGTATTCTGAGAAAGGCCAGGATATTGACTTTCTAAGCAAAGGTTCCTAAGTTAAAGCCAACTCTATCAACTTCAAGTATTCATGTAGCATGAACAAACAAGGATATGACGCTGGAAAAAATGGGGAAGGAAGGAAAGAAAGGAAAAACTAGAAACTGTGTTGTCAGTTACATCATTAGGGTAATTCTCATCCCTTCTTAGAAGACAGTTTCTTACTGGATGGGGTCTGTTCTTCCTCAAGAATGTATTTTTAAGGGTTGATGTCTCCTACAGTGATCTAGAGACTTGGTTCAATCAGTCCAGGCCATGGAGAGCAGAGGAATTGTAAATAGAATTCAAAACCCTGACTGCCTAGAGAAGAGTCCCCAAATTCAGAACAGAATTCCCTAGGCTGTTAATTCAACAGAGGGTTACAGAGTGTTCAGGGATCCACCTCTAAGCTTCTAGAAAATGCTTTCTTTACATGCTCGGAAATATAACTGATAGCCTCAGTTACTGTACTTTGTAAGATGCTTTTGCTTGCTAAAGATAGCTTCTTTAAGATTAATTACTCCTGGGCCGGGCGCTGTGGCTCCCGCCTGTAATCCCAGCACTTTGGGAGGCTGAAGCGGGCAGATCATGAGGTCAGGAGATCAAGACCATCCTGGCCAACCTGGTGAAACCCCATCTCCACTAAAAACACAAAAAAACTAGCTGGGCATAGTGGCGCATGCCTGTAATCTCACCTACTCAGGAGCCTTAGGCGGGAGATTCGCTTGAACTAGATAATCGGAGGTTGCAGTGAGCTGAGATGGCGCCACTGCACTCCAGCCTTGCAACAGAGCGAGACTCCGTCTCAAAATAAATAAATAAATAAAACAAACAAACAAACAAACAAACAAACAAAAGATTAATTACTCCTTGGGCCCTGGTCTGAGTGGGAAAAGTGCTGTGGCAACAACTAAATATATAAAGCAAGAGTCGGAACAATGTAGATTTCTCCTGCCAGCTGATCTCCTTTTTCTCCCTTCATAAGTAAAATTCTCATTAATTCACTCAACAAAATAACCCTGATACATCAAGGCACTCCCTTTGTCTCTAGAGCTATTTATTTGGCAACTGAAAATTGCCGAAGGTCCTTTCAGGAAGATCCCAGAGTTCTATCTGTGTTCCGGTGTGAAGAAAGGGCAAAAACTATAAGAAACATTATCTTAAATCTGTATTTTGCTTTTGATGCCATACAGTAATTTCAGATGCACAGTGCCCTTGAATTCTCACAAGTCTTTGAGGTAAAGAAAAAGGTAAGGCATGACCAAGACTGAGGTGCAGAAAGAAATCTCAGATGTGAGAGAGACACCTTGGAAAATGGATAACGAAAGGAGGAGAAGTCTTTTTTTTTTTTTTTTTTTTTTTTAAATAGAAAAGGCCTTCTTTTCTTCCCTTGGAAGAGGGGCTTCTGAATGAAATGAAACCTTACAGATGAAACATCAAGCTCCCTCATTTTATGATGAAGAAACTGAGGCCTGGGGAGTAATTGTTATTGAATATTCCAAGAATAGTGGCAAGACTTTCAGGTAGCTTTTCTAATTCTAGTGCAGTGGACAAATTTGGATTCCAGAAGAGACGGTGAAGAAAGTAAAGACTCTCTATTCTGTCTGCTTCTTATCCTATCAACTCTTTTCAAGCTCCTAGCTTGGGGCACAGTTAAACTGATTGGCCTGGAGACTCAGCATTTATAGACCTTAAGGCTGCCAAGTATGGATGGCTTCGAGGAGAATTTGATCACAACTGTGGATGGTTGCTCCAGTCATTGTGAATAGAGTCAGCAGATGTATGAAAAATATGATGCAAGTCAGTTTTTTGAGCCAAGAATGCTAGCACTTTGAGTATTTGCTGAATTGAATAAACACACCATTGCAATTAAGGGCTTTAAAATATGAGTTGGAGTCCATACCAACTTAGCATTTTCCATAGGACACAAAAATTTGGGGGATCTATGAGCTAGGGATCTGGAAGGACAGAATTTTCTTTGGCTTTACGTGCTCCCGGGTTAGCATGGATACAGTCATAAGCATGCATCTTTATCCTTTACCTATTTCCCACATTATCCAGAATTTTCCATGTTATTCAGAAAGCCACTCTTGCTGCCTTAAAGTCAACTCTCTTCATCATTCAAAGTTCCTCCTAGCCATTATCTGTGCCTCCATTGCAAATCTCTGTGCCTCCATTGCAAATCTCTGTCTCCATTGCAAATTTGCATCCATTGCAAATCTATTTCCTTTTCTTCTGTTCAGCAGCAGACATATCACCTGTCTTTAAAAGCACAGTTCTGGGTGTATTATTGACTATCAAAACCTGACAGCTAAATAATTCTGACTCCTATAACTTTTCCTCCAAGACTCTCCATTTTTACTTTTTTTTTTTGAGACAGAGTCTCACTCTATTGCCCAGGCTGAAGTGCAGTGGTGTAATCTTGGCTCACTGCAACCTCCACCTCCCGGGTTCAAGGAATTCTTGTACTTCAGCCTCCTGAGTAGCTTGGATTATGGGCACGCACCACCATGCCCAGCTAATTTTTGTATTTTTAGTAGAGATAGGGTTTCACCATGTTGGCCAGGCTGTTCTTCAACTCCTGATGTCAAGTGATCTGCCTGCCTCAGCCTCCTGAAGTTCTGGGATTACAGGCGTGAGCCACCACGCCCGGCCATTTCTTAATCCTTTAGAAAGTTCCTTAGTATTCTTTTAAACATATTTTCTCCTGTTAATGGTGGTTGAAAACTTCAAGTTGTGCCTCTGGGACATTGGGAAATTTGAAAGAGTCCACATTTACTTGGTAACTATTATAGGTAATCACCAACCACAACAGAATCAAGTCCTTGGTGTTTTACTCAGCATCCCTTTAACCCAGCTGCCCTTTAAATAATTTGCTCTTATTAATAGCGTTCTTTGTAAATGAAACAGTAATAAAGGATTCTTTAGTTGTTTCCTGTGTGTTTTATACCAGATCCTGAGCCAGGATTCTGTCTTCTCCTTTAGCACACTCCCCCAATACAGTTCTACTCCCCTCACCCGAGTTCACAACACTATGTGATGTTACGATATGCTACATTTAAAAACTCACCAATTGTTTTCACTAAATCAACAACTACTGAGACATTGAAAAAAAAAATCAAATGGTAACAAAGAAGGGATCTGGACTGAAAAATATTCCACTGCCAGAGTCCCATCTTCATCCAACCAACAGAGACGGCTTCAGGCAGGCTTATGGCTCAGAAAGGGCAAGCCCAAAGCTGGGAAGAGGTGGCAGGAGGTAACTGGCATCTAACCCTTCCTGCTTTCCAGGGCGCACAACCACAAAGCACTAAGGAAATAAGTGCCATCATCGTGGTGGATAGATTTGCTATTCTTGGCCTTAAACTCTTCCATGGAAAAACAATTGAGAGAGTTCTGTGGAAGTTGGTCCTACTGGGAGTAATACTTTTCCATAGATGCCTTTGCATTAAAGCTGGGTTTCAGAGACTGTGCAGATTTTCATTTCAGTAAAGAGCTACCTTAAGAGAGAGAATACAAAACCATCAAAAAGTGGTTTAGTTCATTTATAAGAATGGAAGTTTTTGCAACAGCAGAAGTAACCAAAAAGTGGGTCAGATGCAAAAATAGTAACCAGCTCAATTCATTTTTAACAGCTTATGTTTTACTCTGGAGGCTTCCATTTTGGCGATGGTGACCTCTACATGTGGACTCTTACAAATAAGCCCCTAAGAAGGGTTCCCCGCTTTTTCCGCCTCTTATAAAGAGCATACTCCAATCCTTAACTCTAGTTACTGTACAGTATTTAACAGAAGTAAAAACTAGTTCATGCAAAAAATCAGAATAAACATTATTGAGTATCTACTCTGAGCCTAGCACAGTGCTTGTTGCTGTTGTATAAAGATAACTAAGACACATTCTCTACCCTCAATCTGGCATAAAAGAAAGACATGCAAAGAGATATTAGTAACACAGTGAGAGGTGCTGTATATATGCGGACCTTCATGGGGGCATGAAGGAAGAAATGGTCAGCTCTGCCTGCCGAATGGGAAAGGCTTCCCTGGCTGAGATTGTGAAAGATGAATAGGAGTTCATTGAATGGGCAGTGTGTTAGGCAGGACCAGGGGGATGCAAGCAAAAGTAGCACATGGGCAAGGTCTTCAGGACAGAAACAAACTGAGTGTTGGAGGACTGGCCAGTAGATTAAAATGGCTAGAGCCTAGGTTGTGAGAGGAATGGCAGCAGGAAGTAAGCTTGGAGAGGTGAGCAGAGTCCAGATTGTGGAGGACTTGGATGCCATCAAAGGGCTTGGACTTGATCCTATGGGCCATAGGGAGACACTGCGGGGTTCTAAGCAGGGGCGTGGCATGATCAGATTTGTGCTTTGGAAAGATTTCTCCAGTAGATATGCCTTCATAGCCAGCACATTTATGAAAGCTTCTCTGATCACAGTATTGAATTCAGAATCTCAAGATACCTATATTTCCTTGTGTATTTTTGTCATAGTATGCTAATTTTATTTTCTTCCTTTTCTTGTGTACACACAGGTAGCATGCCTTAACCCCCATTACCATCCCTATTACCTACTACTTCCCTTGAACAGAAGCTTTTGAATTGCTGGATATGATGAAAAACTGGAATTAGGACATAATTTTAACAGTTGGTCAACATATAACTCCCTAGCCCTCAGAAGATAGTTCAGTTTGTGGGGAAGGCTCAGGCATTTTATCTGATTTCTCAGTGTTTTTCACTAAGGCGAATTCCAAATAGGCCAAGGACTTTGTTGGTTTCCATTTCTCTCAGAGTCCAGTGCTTGATGCAACTCCACTGACGAAAGAAATGTTAAGCTGCCTGGTAAGCAATCTCACATACGAAGACTGAGATTATAGAGGATAAAGAAAAGAAGGAAGAGGCCAAGTTAATGAATAACTTAGCTTCAATTGTCCAAATACGGAGGTGAGGGGGTCACTTGAGGCCAATAATGCGAGACCAGCCTGAGTGATATAGTGGGACCTACCTCAAAAAAAAAAAAAAAAAAAAAAAAAAAATGTTGTTCAAATAGCTCAAGTTAAAGATGTCCCCGCCTAAACAAACAGGGGCGTGGCTTTTTGTTTTTTTGACAAGTCCCTGTCAACTTAACATTTGACGTGTGGTCATGGACACAATGTTAGAGACAGCGGTGGAGACAGAGATGGTGGTGGGAGTAATGAAGGTGACGGTAGTAGGTAATGGGATGGTGGTGATGGAGGTGGTGGGCCCAAAATAGTTGATCACATGACAGGATTCTAACCACATACCTTCTTCAAACAATGCGTATAAGCATGAAGCTTTTTATCTAGAAATACTAACTTAGTAACTTTACCAGTGGGCTGCTATGAGAAACAATTGACACCATATACTTAAAGCACTAGAACATTGCCTGCCATGTAGTAACTGTTCAAAGAGTGTAAGCAATGATCTTGTCTTGATTCCAAATTCCTACTCAGTCTGGGAGATATAAAGTCCAAGGAAGAATGAAGGCAGTTACAAAAATTTGTCTGCAGGAGGAGAGAATGAGAACAGAATTTACTTTATGCTGGCTCACCTCTTCCCACATCAATCTCCTTTATCCAACAAAGAACCCATCTACTGAAGCACAGCCAGCCGAGTGCACCGAGTTGGGAGGTAGAGGTCAGTCAGCACTCCACCTGTCTGAACTGGTCTGGTTATTACCAAACTTCAGGCGAGGACCAGGAAAATAAGTCCACTAAAATATCAGAGCCGTCGCCTAGCTGATTGATTTTCACCTTCAGAATAAGAAGCCTGACTATCCAGGATCTAGACTGTACTGACTTCCTCAGGAGAAAGAAAGCATTGTCTCCAAATGCAATTTAAAACCTTTAAAACCTTTTCTTCTTTTTCCTTTTTACTTAAATAAAAAGATACCATCTGCTAATGCAATCACTAATTAGGGAGGGAGAGTTATTCTAGCTTCCTAAGAACAAACCCAAGAGGAGGCTGAGTTTCAGGACCATCGCTCCTGCTCCAGGAATAAGCAGCGGAGTCAGGCAGACACAGTGCTGCAGGCTGGAGCTGCAGGGAGCTGGCAGAGGCCAGGGACCCAGTTCCCTCCCCTGCCTCTAATCTCATAAACCAGAAGTGCTCAAACTCAATGTATTCTTTTTCCCCTCTCATTTTTCATAATGGAAAGAAAAAAACGCTGTTACAGTTTTGAATTAAGAAACAGTTGCCATCTGGGTAATTGAATTCTGCTTGAAGCAGGCCACCTGGTTCACATCAGTGGCTCTTGGCAGGTATGGAAGTGTCAGCTAAGGTCCTGCATTGACTTCTAAACACAGGCTCACATTCCATGAGCAGTGGAAAAACGTTCATTTCAAAATAGTGAGAGCGGTTTTATATCAGGTTACCTCAATGCATGGTAGATTTCTTTGACTGCAGACACATAAAATTACAGCAGTAATGATTGGTCATGTCCATTCCTAGCCACATGGTGCCTTAAAAAAACAAAAACTGCAAAGCCAGTTCCCTTTGGCTTCCTGTTTGGACATTCATGTCACAGAAATATGTGTGACTTAAATCACCTTGCTCTCCCAGAGGATTCAAGAGGCTTAGCGTTTCCAGCTTCTCCAATAGTGGAGAGAGGAGTGGGCAGCCTGGGAGAGATGTCAAGGATCTACCTTAGGTTTGGATGCCAAATCCTACCCTTCTCTGCTGCTTTCTTCATTGCCAGTTACTCCTGTTCCTCCAGGGGAAGCACAATCATGCAGCATGAACGGTTTGTGGAAGTTGCCACCGTGTTCCCCAACCTCAGACTCTCACTTATTAAGACAAATATGCACCTCCCCAGCCGGAGCTGTGTGGGCCAACGATGCTGTCCATCTACGTGCACAGCGCTGATGCCAAGAGAAAGGGTTGGCTAGGACAAGATATAGCATAAAACAGAACTGCTGTGAACTTGGGTGGTCTTGAGCAAGTCCTTTGAGTCCATTTCCCATGTGTCTGAAATGTCTGCAACAGAATTGTGTGCAAGTGGGAGCTTTGCTCAGGCAATGTTGGATTCGTGAATTGAGAGGATAGCTATGCATAGGATTGAACTCTTGTTCACAAGTAGGTTGGGTTTTACAAAGAGCACTGAGCTTATGGAATGAGAATTCTACCCCAGAAATTTCCCCTCCTCTTTTACAGGGTGGGATTGAGGCTGAGTGGATACATGTGCTTTCTCCAGGGTCACAGAGCTGCTGCTTAATGTCAAAGCGAGATCCCCGGTCCCTTCTCTTTCCACTGCACCATGCTGTTTCCTTGGCGTTAGGGGCCACTAGAAAAGAATCAATTCTGAGAGTAGAAATGTTTTGCTTCTAAACAAAAAAAATGAGGCTTATCCAAAACATGTAATTTAAAAGGCCAGCTCCTTTAAAACAGAATTTGCCATGACGCCCTGTGTACTTCTGTGTCACACAAACACACACACATACAGAGACACACACAAACTGTTTTCAAGTTGAGAGGATTCATGGAAGCATCTTCCTTTTAGCAAAATTGTGTCAAGGTAAAAATATTGTTATTATCATTATTATTATTTTTGAGACAGAGTCTTGCCCTATTACCCAGGTGGAGTGCAATAGTGTGATCTCAGCTCGTGCCTCAGCCTCCCAAGTAGCTGGGATTACAGGCATGTGCCACCACACCCAGCTGATGTTTGTATTTTTAGTAGAGATGGGGTTTTGCCATGTTGGCCAGGCTGGTCTCAAACTCATGGCCTCAAGTGGTCTGCCTGCCTCAGCTTCCCAAAGTGCTAAGATTACAGGTGTGAGCCCCCACGCCTGGCCTTGTCAAGGTAAGGTTAAATTAAATTTTTTTTACAGGGTTCCCAGGCTCAGGATTAGCTCCCTCAACTTCTTTCCCGAGAAGCCACTTCTCCCTCCAGTGACAGTCCCCTGGCCCTGCATCACACCTGCACAGGGGCTCCTCAGGCTGCTGGGTGATGTTGCTCAGCTCCACTCCATGGCCATCTTGGCTCCAGTAGAAGCCAAGGAGAACAGGAGGATCCTACAGAAAAATTCTGATGAGGACAGGGAGGGTAGCGGCTTGAGGGCCTGAGCCTAGTGTGCAGGTGGAGCAGGCCTGAGCAGATACTAGGGATGGAGAGTGAGGCTAACACAGCCTCACATAGCCCGGACCAACTCCCAGCAGGCTCACTCAGCCTCATGATCTCCTTTCTTAATCCAATAAAGGGCCACTTGCCTAAATTTGAAAAGGTGCCATAATATTATTTCATCCACCATATCCTGTCCTCAGGCATTTAAGTTCATGAACTTCCTCCTCAAAACTAATTTCTGTCCAATAAGACTCTTTCAATATCGATCTTGAATCACTAACATTGTAAGCCTCTGAGACATTATTGTCTCTTCATTCTCCTCCTTCTTGCCAAATGGACAGTATCTCAACTCTCCTGGTTCCTTGGCCCACTCTTGCTTCTCTCTCTGATGCCGTGGCATTCATCTATTCATATCTCTGCCTTTATGTAGAATAGCCTCTTCTCCTGACTTTAATCAGGTAAGACTCCATCTTCCCACATCTGAATCCTTGCTTAGAGTTCAAAAAAATCAGATTCCTCATGCTTTGGAATAGGGTGCTGGTGGGGAAAGTACAGATTCTAGGTCTACTTGCTGGAGAGGGATGCAGGGAAGCTGGAGGGACCTGGAGTCCCAGTACCCTAGGGACAGGGGATGTTGTCTTAGCAGCACAACTCCCCTCTTTCAACACAGGCATCAGAGATTCCTTGGGTAACCTCATTTTCCTTCTTCAGGCTACTCTTCTTACCATATCTCACTGATAATAAAAGATTAGGCTTTTGTAGGAGACCCATATTGTGATTTTTCCTGGGTACTCCCACAACCTCTACAAACATCAAGGAAACAGGTCTCTCCTAGGTACTTTTTTTTGAGGATATGGGAGCGTTGGCCAAATATAAAATATCCAACAATACTGCAGTACATTTCTGGAAACCACATGGAAAATCCTAAAACTGATCTTACCCGTGGGATCTGTGTTATAATTGGATGTTGCATTCTTGACCAAAGACTTGGCATCAGATAAATCACAGATACTAAATATGTCATAGAGGCAAAGATTCACAAAGATTCACAGTTTAAATCAGTAGTTCTCAACCCTGGCTGAGCCTTAGAATTGTCAAAAGATATTTTTAAAAATACCTAATGCCTGCACATCATTTGGGACCAATTAAAGCTAAATCTCTATGCGTGGGGCCAAGTAACCATTTTTATTGTTGTTGTTTATTAAGAGCCAGGACCAAAAGAAAGACATAGTTGTCATTTGGCACTTTAAAAAGTTAAAAGAACCACTTGAGTGAAAAGATTTACTGATTCTCCAAATGGAAATTCAGAGATCCCACATTTGATGAATGTGCCATCTCACATGGTGGTGAGAGTGCATATGGCACGTGCTGTCCACCAACACGTGAACTAGTGCCCCTAGGTGCAATGTTCGAAGGCTAATGACTATTGAGTTAATACATATTTACAAATATTTCATGATGAGCATAATGTCTCCGTATGGGGGACTGGTTTAGGAGTCTTTGGAAAAAAATAGGCATAGTCCCTATTCTCAAGCATTGTTCAAGGAGACAAGAACACAGTGATTCTGACGTTAGGCTTCCAGCAATTTAGCAACATGGAAACATTACCCTTTGCTGACAGTAGCATTTGTATCTGAAATGATCTCAACCAGATAGATCCAATTGTTTAAAAGTTTTGAAAATCTGCCGCTATATTTCAGGATTGTTCCCTTCCCTTAGTAGAAGGTTAGAGAGAGCTGACCAATGGAAGGAAAGCCTCAGGCTCATTCACACAGTGGGCCTCCTCCAGAGACACCCAGTGCAGAGAGGAAGGCAGTCCCGCAGGGCCAGCCACCCAGAGGCCCCAGGGAAAGACTGTCCCTGCGCCTTTCTCACCAGGTTTATGTAAGTAAAGAGGAAGATAAACCCTGCCAATCCAGGAGGTTGGTTTCTATTTCAGATTCCAGTTCTTTGCCATGAATTATATGATTAGAAGCAGGTCATTTCATCATGCCTCAGTATTTCCATTTAAAAAAGATGAATAGTTTCTATTCCTTATCCATCGAAACAAATACCTTACAGATAAATTAAATTCTGTTCAAAGGTATCTGAGCATTTTTATGAATTTTTTTCTGATCATTAGACTGACGTGTTTACTAAAGAGAACTCAGAAATTACAGAGAAATAGTTAAATAAGAAAACAAAACTCACCCATAATCACACTCATAATTCCATAATCATTTTAAACACAAGAAAACACAAAGAGCATTCTCTATGTGTGGTTTTATACCTGTTTATACAATGATTAAAATTATATAATGAACATTTCTGTGTATCTTAAAATGGCATTTAAAACAGATTATTTCAAGATTGTGTGACAGCCTGCTTTATGGCAGTGCCATGATTTGTTTATTCATTGTTAGATACACAACATAAATATTTTTTAAGTTTAAGGGAAGGTTAATAATCTAAGAAATTTTGGTTACTATTATTTATAATAATCCATTTGGAGATTTTAAAAATACATGGGCATCAGTTGAAAATAATCTCAGAAGCACAGAAAATGAGATTTAAAAAACAATCAAGACCAATTTTATTTTTAAAGGTCAATTCATTTATAAGAGACACAGAGAACATGCAATAATTGCCTGTAACTACATTTCCATTGACTTCTGAGTGGTAATTTTATCTTTAACACCCCCTGCTGGTTTGCCTTATGGTTTTAGTGTTATCACTTTCTTTTTTTTTTAATTGTAATTTCATTAGAAGTCTGACATTTTTCCAGTCCTATTCTCTTCCTTCTCTCCCTCAAAAAATAAAGTGAGAGGGGTATGAGCAAAGGAAAAACAGAACAATTGATTATTACTTTATAGAAATTCTCCCCTCACAACTCCAGCCACCATATGTAAAGGAAATAGGGTAGAGAAGCACCAAAGAATGAGGAGATATACTCAGTCTTTCTTATAAGAACTTTGTAACTTGTTGCATTACTCATTTATTCGAGGCCATTGCCATAGACTCTATGTCTCATATTACTCCACAATAATTATCTGAAAGATAAACCCAGGAACGTGTGGATTCACAAGTCAGGGCCAATGTATGGTCATTCTTTTTTTTTTCCTAGGGTTACAGGCAGATCAATTCAAAGCACTGCTTGAGATGGCACTTACCTGAACAGTTGTTTGTTCCACCAAAGCACCTTATAGCAAGTTTCCATCCTCTAATTTTACTTCCTACCACAAAGATCCTCTAATGCCCATGTGTGATGTAAAAAAATCAAGAAACAGCTATTACCTCATTTCTGATAGCTCTGGACTCCCTTTGTTCATTCAAATAGCATTTATCGAATGTCTATTCTGTGCTTAGCACTGACCGAGGCACGTGAACAGGATAGGTCATATCCCTGTTTCTCTAGAGTTTCCAGCCTAGTGGAAGAGATAAATAATAGCAAAGGAAACAAACAAACAAACAAATAAGCAAGATAATACAACATAGTGATCAGCTCAAAGAGAACCATGAGGCAGGTGGTGGTGGTATGACAGAGTAACTTGGGAGGAGGCAAGGCGGTGTGGGGAATATTTTTGTTAGTGCGGTCAGGGAGGGCTGCTATTGAAGAGGTGCCCATTTACCTTCAGTCTTTCAACAAGAGTGCTGCAAGCTTTATTCTTCAAATCTTTTTCCTGCCATGACTCTCATGGCTTAGTCTGATGCCTTTCCACTATCCTTTCTGCTGTGGTATCCTGGGAAGGGTTTGCAGGGGCTCCATACCCCCAGCATTTCTCATGATAGCCTACTTCTTACCAATGTACATTCGCTTTACAATCATCTCTAATCCCAGTATCTCCATTATGGAAACATGAGATGACATTGGAAATAAAAGGGATTCCTATTTGTTTCAACTATATTTTAAAATGTGCATGTTTGCATATGAATACAGATAATTCTATTGTGCTATTTGGGATTCTGCTAAAATCATCTCTTTGCAGAGGAAAAGTATTGCAACACCCACAGTAGCTTTCACCCTCACACAAAAGACCAGATTTCCAGAGAAAATGTTTCTTGGGCTGCTTTAGAAAGTCCAGGGCCAGTAATGGTCTTCAGGGTGGTGGGAACTTCTCTTTTCAGCCACAACTGATGAACGTACATGTTATCTGGAGACAAGATTATAAATTTTCTTTGATGTCCTTGACTGGAGTAACTTTGGTAATAATTTTTAATCACTGGAAAAGAGTTTTTGGAGTTTATAATGCTTTCCTGCCATTACTCTTCTCTTGGCTATAGCTGATTTAAGTATTTCTTGCCTTTAGATTCAAATAGCAGGGCATTGGTTCCATGTGTCAAATTCTGTGCATGATAAATCCATTTTCTCTTTGAATTTTTGTGACAACCTCATTAATCATGTGTTAGGAATGGGGAAGCTGAGATTCAGAGGAATTATGGCCTGGCTCAGAGTCAGACGTACAGAAAAGATTTCACTCAAGTCTTTTGATTTCAGTTCAACTGTGTACCTTTCAGGCTATAGCTGTCTCCTGTCTATGTGTATATAGCACTGAACTAAGTCTTTAGGAAAGTAATATGACATTTAGTATTCAGGTAACCATCTTAATGAACATTCCAGTTTTATTGGGACCACTAGTTACCAATGGAACAAGACACTGAATATGTGCATGAATATATAGATATTAAATATGATTACAAACAAGAGGGCATATCCCTCAGGTGTTGGCTCCCTCTTCTCATATGCAACCCTGAAGAGACCACAGGGTACAAATATCAAATGTAGCATGAATTTATAAAATTATATATAATATAAGATATCATTTACTGAAGCAACAAGAGTGTCTGGTATTATAGTAATAAAGAATGTATGAATCTTTACTGAGAAAAACATTTTAGCTCTATTGCTCTATTAAAGGAAGAAAGAAAAGACCTAAATAAATGACTAGGGCAATTTATTATTGCTATTATGTCATTTGTCTCCAGATTGTTTTATATATTTCATGACAATTCCAATCAAAATCACAGTAAGAATTTCTGAAATTATGGTAAACTGATTTTAAAGTTTATAAGAGAGCATAAAGGCTCTTGAGTAACTAAGCAATTTTGAAAAAGAACAAAAGAATAGAACCATTTTACTAGAAAATGAGATTTGAGAAAGATATAGTAACTGATGTTATAAAGTTTAGGTGCAGAATAAACAGAGACCAAAGGGAAAAATGAAAAGTCCCCAAATCAAACTGTGCATCTGTGAAAAATAAGTAATGATGGGGACAGCTTGACAAGTGCATAGCAAAAGAATAGGCCAATTTAGAAAATCCTTCGGAGAAAAGTATTACTATTGGGAGAAAAATACAGTTGAATCCCTATATTGACCCATTAAAAAAAAAAAGCTCAAAATGGATTAATTTCAAAATGTGAAAGGAAACCTGTAAAGCAGGTTTCTTCTATTTCTTCTAAAAATAGAAGAAAATGTAGGGGAATATCTGTTTGCCCTTGGGTGGTAGAAAAATTATTAAATAAAGCCTCATATGCTCAAGCTGCCAAGAAATGAATTGACGAATTGTACAATAATAAAAAATGAAAGACTTGTGTTCAATGAAGGGCATCGCGAACAAAGTTAACAGTGACAAGTGACTGGTGACATTCTAGAAGTATTTGCAATGCCTAAAGCTTTTAAGGTATCAATAGCTAGAATGTACAGCAGATTAATGCAGGTTGGCAATAAAAAAGATAGAAAAAAGTGATAGAAAAAAAGATGATGCAGATAGGCAATTCACAGAAGGGAAATCCTGAGTGGTTAATAATCTCCTGAAGACAGATACTCAACGTAACCATCAATCAGAGAACAGCGCAACAGAGCACTATTGAGATGGTACTTCATATCCATCAGATCGGCAAAATCTATACAATCAGACAACACCAAGTGCTATTGAGTATAAGTTGAAACAAAACTTTTGCCCTACTGGTATGGGAAGGTAAATTACTGTAGCTCTTTCAGAAAGCAATATGGCAATTTTCATAGAAATCTTACATGCATGATCCTATGACTCAGCAATCTCATTCCTGGGTACATGCCTCAGAGAAACTGTCCATAAGTGGAAACTGAAAATTTCTCTTGAGAGGCCAAGGTGGATGGATCTTTTGAGGCCAGGAGACCAGCCTGGCCAACATGGTGAAACCCTGTCACTACTAAAAATACAAACAACTAGCCGGACGTGGTGACACATGCATGTAGTCCCAGCTACTTGGGAGGCTGAGGTGGGAGAATAGCTTAAACCTGGGAGGCAGAGGTGGCAGTGAGCCAAGATCACACCGCTGTGATCCAGCCTGGGTGACAGAGTAAGACCCTGTCTCAAAAAAAGAAAAGAAAATTTCTGTCTATGTACAGTTTCTCTGATCCCCATATAAAATAGTAAGTACAGCAAATTTGCAAGGAAGTTCATGAAAGAGTTTTTCAGGATGAGGGTCCATCCTGAAGTACACAGGTGATGTGTGGTGTGTGCATTTGACAGAAAAGGGTACAGCAGACAGAAGTATTCAATTAGATTGATATGTAACACATGGATATCTCTCAGAAACATGGTGTTGAAGGAATTAAAGTTAGAAATCAAGTAAGATTTCTAGCACAATGTAATTTATGCAATTTACAAGCAAAGACATATAAACACTTTCTTATGGTACACATTTATCTAAGCAGACATTTGCAATTTGGACTGGAAGGACACACATTACATACAGTAGAGTGGGTGCTGGAGAAGGGAGAGAAGTGAGAATTGAGGCTGGAGGGTGAAAAGGAGAAAATAAAACCAAAAGGGGCCCTGCACAAAATAGGAAGGATATGACGTGGACCTAAGAGAATGAGTGATTCAGTACTGCATAGAAACTTCCCAGGAGGGGAAAGGTCAGAGTGGTCTGGGAAGATCCAAAAGGCTTTTCAAGAAAGAGTTGGAATATGAATAGTTATGGATAAAGTAATTAGTACATAAAGGTGATGGTTAATCACGTCCAGAATGTCCAGACAAAAAGTCTTACTGAGAGTGAAATTAGAAAGAATCAAAATTCAATAGAAAATCCTACATAGACATGTCTACATTTCAGTAACATTGTATATACTTTATTTTCTCGTCAGTCTTGTTCTTTTTAAACAGAAATCTATTAAAAGTGGCTTCTACTATGACGCAAAGCTGAGTGGCAGTGCTTACTTTTAAAATTTTTTCATATATGTATTAGAGATATATATGTTGATTATGAAAAATGAAAATATAGAGTCTTATATTTCAGTTTTATTCTTGAGGTGCTTATTTTTAACAACCGACTTTCCTTCCTTCCTTCCTTCCTTTCTTCCTTCCTTCCTTCCTTCCTTTCTTCCTTCCTTCCTTCCTTCCTTCCTTCCTTCCTTCCTTCCTTCCTTCCTTCCCTCCTTCTTCTCTCTCTCTTTCTTTCTTTTTTTTTTTTTTTGACAGGGTCTCACGCTGTAGCCCAGGCTGGAGTGTAGCAACAATGTTGGCTCACTGCAACCTCCACCTCCTGGGCCCAGGTGATCCTCCCACCTCAGCCTCTCAAGAAGGTGGGATTATAGGCATGCTCCACCATACCCAGCTAATATTTTGTAGAGACAGGGTTTTGCCATGTTGCCCAAGTTGGTCTCAAACTCCTGGGCTCAAGCAATCCACCTGCCTCACCTTCCCAAAGTGCTAAAATTACAGGCATGAGCCACTGTGCCTGGCCATTAACAAACTCATGCATTGTAATTGAGTCCTTGTGTTGCTTATGGAAAAGTAAAAATTCGTTTTGATTCAGAAAACACAGAAGGCTGAGTGTGGTGGCTCACACCTGTAATTCCAGCACTTTGGGAGGCAGAGGTGGACAGATCACTTGAACTCAGGTGTTCAAGACCAGCCTCGGCAACATGGCAAAACCCCATCTCTAAAAAAATATATAAAAATTAGCTGGGCATGGTGGTGTGCGTCTGCAGTCCCTGCTACTTGGGAGGCTGAGGCGGGAGGATCACTTGGGCCCAGGAGGTCGTGGCTGCAGTGAGCTGTGTTTGTGCCACTGCACTTCAGCCTAGGTGACAGAGTAAGACTCTGTCTCAAAAAATAAAACAAAACAAAATGAAATAAAATAAACAGAAAACCAAAAATATAGTGGTTAAAAATCCACCTTCTTAGTTACTTTGACATCCAAAAGGGAGTTTCAAGGTATGTAAAATGAGATGACAGAATTAAGATAAAATATTACTCGTACGGATGACAATATGTACCTAAACTGACAAGATAAAATTCAACAGGGATAAATATTAGCTCCAGCATTTAAATTCAATAAAATCAATAGCCCAAATAAAGAATGTGAGAAATCTGGCTCTACAATAGTCAATGAGAAAAGAATCTGGGGTATTTAGTTGACTGCAGGCCTAATTTGAGCCAGTGGCATAACGTGTCTGCTAAAATATTAGCTCGGTATTTTGGCTGCATCAGTGGAGGTGCAGAGAGCAAGTCACAGGCAACCACATTTAACTGTACTCTGTGCTGGTCAGGTGTCATCTAGATGATAAATCCAATAGTAGATATCAAAATCTGTTCAAAAATAATGGTTTTGGTTATTATAAAAATAACACACATTGAAAAAGATAAACAAATGACCAATAAGCACATGAAAAGATGCTCTATATCATTGGTTATTAGGAAATGCAAATCAAAACTTTAATGAAATACCACTTCACACCCAGTAGAATAAATATAATAAGAAAGATGGGTAATAACAAGCATCGGCAACAATGTGAAGCAATGGAAAGATACATACCTTGCTGGTGGAACTGTAAAATGGTGCAGCCACTTTGAAAAAACAATTTGGCAGGTTCTTGAAAAATTGAACATAGACTTACCATATGACTCAGCAATCTTAGACTCCTAGGTATCTAAGAAATGAAAACATGCTCACACAAAAACTTGCAGCATTATTTACAATACCCCCAAAATGGAAACAACAACTCAATGCCCATCAACTGATGAATGAATAAATACTGTATATATCCATACAACAGGATACTATTTGACAGTAAAAAGGAACAGAGTGCTGATACATGTACTACAGTGTGGGTGAATTTCAAAACCATTCTATTCAGTGAAAGAAGCTAGACACAAAATACTGCATGTTGCATTATTTCATTTATGTCAAATGTCCAAAATAGGAAAGTATGTAGACAGGGAAAGTAGACAAGGGTCTGCCTAGGGCTGGAGTAGGAAAGGGAAGTAACTGAAATGGGAGCAAAGTATCTTTTTAGGGTGATGGAAATGTTCCAAAGTTAGATTATAGTGATGGTTGCACAGCACTGTCAGTATACTAAAATTCATTGAACCATATACTTGAAATGAGTGAATTTTAATTTATATAAGATATAAATTATATAAGATATAAATTATATCTTAATGAAGACATTAGAAAAAAATAGTACATGTTCATCATAAAAACTCAAGCAACATAAAAAGTTAAAGAAAACAAAAAAAACAATAACAAAGGAAATATAAACAAACAAAATGCCCCAAATTCGATTACCCAGAAATAGCCATGATCAATAGTTAAGGAGTATCTGTGTATCTATATGTCTCTCTCTCTCTCTCTATGTACACACTATATATATAATATACATATATTTTTTTTTAAGATAGAGTCTCACTCTGCTACACAGGTTGGAGTGCAGTGGTGCTATCTTGGCTCACTGCAACCTCTGTCTCCCAGGTTCAAGTGATTCTCCTGCCTCAGCCTCCAGAGTAGCTGGGATTATAGGTGCCTGCCACCATGCCCAGCTAATTTTTGTATTTTTAGTAGAGATGGGGCTTCACCATGTTGGCCCGGGCTGATCTCAATCTCCTGAGCTCTGGTGATCCGCTCGCCTCAGCCTCCCAAAGTGCTGGGATTACAGGCGTGAGCCACCACACCTGGCCATTCTAGATGTTTTTAAAATGCACATTGACAGGCAGAAACAGGTAATGGGAGAGAAATAATTTTGCACAACGATATCATACAATATGTGGGTTTTTTTCTATTAAATTATTTAAGCAAACTTTTCTTGAATTTAATGGAATAGGTGTGTTTTGTTTAGGAGGTGACCAAGAAAGAAGCCTCCCAAACCAGACTCTTTGTGTTTGTATTCTGGCTCTGCCACTCATTAGCTATAAGATCCTGGCAAGTTCTTTTACCACTCTATGCCTCAGTTTCCTCATCCACACATAATGCAGTTAATAACATCTATTTCATGGGTTTGTTATAATAATTAATGAAACAATTTATATAAAAAGGTTGGCACAGTGCTTGACACAGCAAGCATTCAGTAAGTATTTATTACTGTCATACAGTGATTATTATTCCAACAGCTTTAAGGCAGGGAGAGTAGGAAGTCCAGGATGATGAAAATTTAAAATCGTGTCATTCAAAGAAATAGTTAATGGTCACTGGAATGGTTCACCTGGAAAGAAAGATGAGGGGAAATATCATGACTCTACATTCGAAGGCCAGGCTGGGCATAGTGGCTCATGCCTGTAATCCCAGCACTTTGGGAGGCCGAGGCGGGACGATAACCTGAGGTCAGGAGTTTGAGACCAGCCTGATCAACATGGTGAAACCCCTCTCTATTAAAAATACAAAATCAGCCGGGCGTGCTGGCGCATGCCTGTAATCCCAGCTACTCGGGAGTCTGAGGCAGGAAAATCGCTTGAACCCGAGAGGCAGAGGTAGCAGTGAGCCGAGATCATGCCATTGCACTCCAGCCTGGGCAACAAAAGCAAAACTCTGTCTCAAAAAAAAAAAAAAAAAATTACCATAGTAACCATTTTTTTTTCTTCAATTAATGAGACAGGGTCTTTCTTGGTTGCTCAGGCTGGAAAGCAGTGGTAAGATCATAGTTCACTGCAGCCTGGCCCTCCCAGGCTGAAGCAATCCTCCCACTTTAGCCTCCCAAGTAGCTGACACTACAGGTGTGTACCACCACACCCAGCTACGTTTCTATTTTTGTAGAGACACAGTCTCACTATGTTACCCAGGCTGGTAACCCTTTTTAAGTGAGTGGTTAGGTGTTGTTATTAAGCACATTCACACTGTTGTGCAGCCATCACCAACATCCATTCTGCAAAACTCTTCATCTTGCAAAACTGAAACTTGCTGTCTATTAAACAATAACTCCTCAATCTCTTTCTCCCACAGGCTCCTGGCAACATGATTCTACTTTCTGTTTCTACTATTTTGACTACTCTAAATATCACATTTAAATGAAATCATAAAGTATTTGTCTTTTTGTGACTGAGTTACTCAGCAAAATAACCTCAAGTTTCATTCACGTTGTAGCATGTGTCAGACTTGCCTTCCTTTTTAAAGTTGAAAAATACATCATTGTATGTATATACCACATTTTGCTTTTCTATCAATGGACACTTGAGTTGCTTCCACATTTTAGCTATTGTGAGTAAATCAGCTGTGTACATGGATGTACAAATATCTCTTTCAGACCCTGCTTTCGGTTCTCTTGGATATATATCCAGAAGTGAAATTAACAAATCATATAGTAACTCTATTTTTAATTTTCTGAGGAACTGCCATACTGTTTTCCACAGTGCTGTATCATCATTTCATATTCCTACCAACAGTGTACATAATTTCCAGTTTCTCTGTGTCTTTACCAACACTTATTACTTTTTGTTTCTTTTAATAGTAGTCATCATAATGGATGTGAGGTGGTATCTCACTGTAGTTTTGATTTATGTTTTCCTGATAATTAGTGATTTGAGCATCTTTTCATATGATTATTGTCCATTTGTATATGAAATGCTTATATAAGTCCTTTGCCTATTTTTTTGTTGACATTTTTTGCTATATTTGTCATATTTTTGTTGTTATTGAGTTTCAGGAATTTTCTGAATATTAATCCCTTATCAGACACACAATTTGCAAATATTTTCTCCCATTCTGGGCTTTCCTGTTCACCCTGTTGATACTCTCTTTTGAGTACAAATTTTAAAAAATTTTATGAAGTTCTATTTGTCTATTTTTTATTCTGTTATTTGTGCCTTTGGTGTCATAATTCAAGAATTCTTTGCCAAATCCAATGTTGTGAAGTTTTGCCCTATGTGTTTTCTAAGAGTTTTATAGTTTTAGGTCTTAAATTTAGGTCTTTGATCCACTTTGAGTTAACTTTTTGATATGATGTCAAGTAATGGTCCAATTTCTTTCCTTGTTTGTATTTGGATATCCAATTTCCCTGGCAGCATTTGTTGAAAAGACTGTACTTTCCCCCTTGAATGGTCTTGGCATTGTCAAAAGTAATTTAACTGTTTATTTAAGGGTTTATTTCTGGGCTCTTTATTCTGTTTCATTGGTCTATATGTCTGTCTTATGTCAATACCATATTGCTTTGATTACTGTAACTTTGTAGTAGTTTTGAAATCAGAAAGTATGATTCCTCCAGCTCTGCTCTTTTTCCTCAAGATTCTTTCAGCTCTTCATGGTCCCTTGAGATGCCATATGAGTCTTCACATGGGGTTTTCCTATTTCTGCAAAAAACATCATTGGTATTTTGACAGGGATTGCATTCAATCTGTACATTGCTTTGGGTGATATTGATACCTTAACAATTTTCAATTGCATTGAATCTGTACTTTGCTTTGGGTAGTATTAACACCTTAATAATTTTCAATTGCATTGAATTTGTACATTGCTTTGGGTGGTATTGACATCTTTTAATCCATGAACATGAGGTGTGTTTCCATTTATTTATGTCTTCTTTAACTTCTTAATGTTTTGCAGTTTTTATTGTACTAGGCTTTTGTCTCTTTGGTTAAGCTAGTTATTAAGTATTTTATTCTTTTTGATGTTATTATAAATGAAATTATTTTCATAATTTCTTTCTCAGATTATCCATTGTTAGTGTATAAAAATACAACTAATTTTTATGTGTTGAATTTGTATTTTGCTACTTTGCAAAATACAAATGAATTCATTTATTAGCTCTAAGAGTTTGTTTGAATTTTAAGGGTTTTCTACATATAAGGTCATATCATCTGCAAACAGAGATAATTTTACCTCTTCCTTTCCAGCTTGGATGTTTATTTCTTTTTCTTGCCTAACTTCTCTGGTTACAACATCCAGTATTATACCCAAAAGTGAGCATCCTTGTCTTGTCTCTGATCTTAGAGGAAAAGCTTTCAGTCTATCACCATTAAGTGTGATGTTTGTTGTAGGTTTCCCATGTATGGTTTTAATTATGTGGACATAATTTCCTTCTATTCTTAGTTTGTTGAGTGTTTTTTATCATGAAAGGATATTGAATTTTGTCAAATGCATTTTCTGCCTCAATTGAGATAATGATATAGTTTTTTTCACTGTATTATGTTAATGTGGTGTATTGCATTGATTGATTATTTATGCTGAATCATCCTTGCATTCCACGAATAAATCCTACTTGGTAATGATCTATTATACGCTTTTAATATGTCTGTTGAATTTAATTTGCTAGTATTTTGTTGAAAATTTTTGCATCAGTGTTCATAAGGAATATTGGTTCATCGTTTTCTTTTCTTGTGGCGTCTTTGGCTTTTGTATTAGAGTGATGCTGGCCTCATAAAATAAGCTAGGAAATGTTCCCTCCTCTTCAATTTTTTTTTTCCTTTTGGAAACATTTGAAATGAATTGCTACTAGTTCTCTTTAAATGCGTAATATAATTCACTAGTGAAGTCATTAGGCCCAGGGCTTTCTTTCTCAGAAGATTTTTGATGACCAATTTGATCTCCTTACCTAGTTATACCTCGTTATAGGTCAACTCTGATTTTCTCTTCCTTTGTGAATGAGCCTTGGTAGGTGCTGTGGTTTGAAACAAACTATAGAAATGATTCTTCAAAGTACAGTTTTTGGGTGCTATGCTTTGAATATTTGTGTCTCTACCAAAATTCATGTTGAAACTTAATCCACAAGGGTACAATACAAAGAGGTGGGGCCTTTAAGAGGTGATTAAGCCATGAGGACTCTGTCCTCATGGATGAGGTCAGTGCCTTATAAAAGGGATTGAGGAGGCAAGTTCTCCATTCTCATTCCCCTTTGCTCTTCCACTCTTGTGCCACGTGAAGACACAGTATTTAGGGTGCCAACATGAAACCAAAGACCAGGGTCCTCACCAGACACTGAACCTGCCAGAGCCATGATAGATTTTCCAGCCTCTAATACTGTGAGAAAATAAATTTCTGTCATTTATAAATTACCCAGTCTTAAGTATTTTGTTATACAATACAAATGGATGGAGTAGGTTTTGTGTTTCTAAGAATTCATTTTATCTAGGTTGTCCAATTTGTTGGCATACAATTATTTATATTTTCTTATAATCCTTTTTGTATCTATAGAATTGGTAGTAATGTCTCCATTTTCATTTCCGATTTTAGAAATTTGAATCTTCTTTCTTTTTTCTTGGTCTATCTGGATAAGGGTTTGTCAATTTTGTTAATCTTTTCAAAAAACCGACTTCTGTTTTTGTTAATTTTCTCTGTTTTTTTATTCTCTATTTTATTTATCTCTGTTGTAATATTTATTATTTCCCTCTACTAACTTTGGGGTTTAGTTTATTCTTTTTTTTTTAAGCTCTTTAAGTTGTGAAGTTAGGTTATTCATTTGAAATCCTTCCTTCCTTCCTTCCTATTTCTTTCTTCCTTTCCTTTCTTTCCCTTCCCTTCCCTTCCCTTCCCTTCCCTTCCCTCCCCTCCCCTCCCCTCCCCTCCCCTCCCCTCCCCTCCCCTCCCCTCCCCTCCCCTCCCCTCCCCTTCCCTTCCCTTCCCTTCCCTTCCCTTCCCTTCCCTTCCCTTCCCTTCCCTTCCCTTTCCTTTCCTTCTCTTTATTTCCTTTCTTCAACAGAATCACACTCTGTTGACCAGGCTGCTGTGCAGTGGTGCAATTAGAGCTCACTGCAGCCCCAAATTTCTTACTTCAAGCAATTCTCCTGTCTCAGTCTCCCAAGTAACTAGGGCTAAAGATGTGTGCCACTATACCATACCTCACTCGTTTTATTGTAAGTATTTATAGCTATCAATTACATTAGCACTGCTTTTACAGTGTTATGTAAGTTCTGGTATAGTATGTTTTCATTTTCATTTGTTTCTGTTTTCTAATTTCCTTTGTGATTACAGAAGGACATTTTATAATAAAAATGAGTCAATCCATCAGGAAAACATAACAATCATAATCATGTATGCACCTAACAACAGAGCCCCAAAATATATAAAGCAAACACCAACAGAATTGAAAAGAGAAATAGGCAATCAAACAGTAATAGTTGTAAACTTTAATATCTCACTTTCAGTAACGGATAGAACAGCTAGGAAGATGATAAACAGGAAATGTATGACTTTAACATTGTAAACCAACCAAATGTAAGAGATTGCTGCACCCAACAAGTGCAAAAAACACAGAATACACATTCTCCTTTTCTCAAGAGCACATGAAATATTCTCTAGGATAGACTAAATGCTAAACCATAAAACAAGCCATAATAAATTTGAAAGAACTGAGATTATACAAAGTATGTTCTCCAGCCATATGAAATAAAATTAGAGATGAATAGAAAGCTCTCTTTACATGAGCAAATATGTCATCCAGTAGAAGTGGATGATCATCTGTTAGGAATATCAGCCTTTGCTTTCCATATGCACATAGTTCTGGTGCTGGCTACACAGCCCTTTCATCCAAAGAAACCTCTCACTCAAAGAAGGTGCGGCAGGATATTTCCAGCCTTAGTTAGGGTTCTAGAAACTTAATATCACTGGAGAATTCTAGGAGATTGCATAGACTATGCCTCAGAGTTATCTTTGCAGAAGATGGGTTATTTATATGTTAACTCCCTGTCAATCACTGTTTGAAGGTTGCTTCTAGGCATTAAGTCTCTGGAGATTCCAGTTTGTCCTGTACTTAAGCCAAATCTGTTCCTGAGGCCAGGGCAAGGTAGGGAGTTGCAGTTGTTCACATAAGCAGATTTGGAGTACAGAGTGAACGTCAGGGACCAGCATCTGCCACAACACCCCAGGTCTTTGTTCTGGGTATTAGGCCCATAAAAATAACCAATCAATCACTAGATTTATCTACCTGTATCTAATTAAATCCACAAATATTTATTTAATACAGAAGAAGTGTCAGGTTTTATACTAGGAGATGAGACTTTAGTGGGGAGTAAAGCAGCCTTGGTCTCTGCCTTTTAATCCCCAGAGGCATTTCAAACCAATCTGCCTAACACTGGCTCTATCGTCTCCTCCTCCAACTTATTCCTCTTTTCTTTACTTTGTGTCTATGTAGATGATCACCCAGGCCCAAACTCAGAAATCTTTCTTGACTCTTTTTTTAACGTCAATATCCAATCCATCACTACACTTGCCAGCATCATCTCTCACCTCTCTGGCCTTTTCTCAGTATGTGGTGTTTTAAACATGTATTATTTGTTTAAGTGATAATACAACTAAGCAAGAAAAGGGTTTCAATGATTTTCTTAGTGGTTGCCAAGCTGAGTTTTTGTGGCTCAGTGATTGTAGTTTTCTGCTTTGTTTTTTTCTGCAGTTAGGCTCGAAGCCTTTGAGTACAGGTATCACACCTTAATTTTTTTCTTACCCCACAATTCTGGGCACAGAGCACTGTGCTTTCCTTACCGCACAGCATCCTTACCCCACAGTTCTGAGCACTGGCTGAGCACCAATGTCTCAATAACATTTGCTGTGTGCTGACATACCCTCAGCAGGGCCATCTTATCCACTGGGCACAGTCGGCTTGGACCTACAATACTTTTGGGGGTGCATAAATATATTTTAGTTTCTTTGTCTCTTTTAAAATCAGGAAAAATGAATATTACATAATGAAAATAATAAATATATACACAAATGAATACAGTGTGGATTACAGTTTTCTTTATACCAGCACAGTCATAAAACATAATTTTTAATATTTTTTCTTTCTTTTTATGGAGGAATGGGCCCATGAAGGCAAAATTGCCTAGGGTCCATGAAAGCAATAATGTAGCCCTGGCTCTCAGTCCAGCATCACCTTCTCACCATGAAGTCAGAAGCTCTGGACTGGGTTGGGGGCTCCACTACTGTTGTACCCTTTCGGTTATGCTTGAAGAACTAAGAGAACTGGGTATCTGCCTTGTTCTGCCTCTTTTTAAGATTCTAGGACAAATATATCCCCAAGGCCTTTTGGACTGGTTGAACTGAAGATAACTTTAAATTTCAGAGGCTCTAACTTCCAACATGGGAGATAAGATGAAAAAAGAAATCCAGACAGCCTGCTTTAATTCTATCTCAATCAAACTTTTATTTTAAAGAACTATTTAAAGGACCTGACATATGTGAAAAACAAAACTCTTTTTTTAAACCTTTAGCGATATGACAAAGCTCCTGAAATGAGACCCCCTCCTTCCTGCAGCATTAGATACCCTGTGAGTGCCAAGGTATGGGCTATGCAGGGAGGATAGCTCTGTTTTGCCTGTCCCAGGGCCATCTGTGATACAAATTGTGTGCTTCCTGGACTCCCTGCAAGCTTCAAGCTGCAAGCCTTTGCCTAGCAAATCAGGTTAAGATGAACAAAGGCAGCCATGAAGGGGGATGCCTCAGAAGGGCATTGCAGGTCAAGGGGTGTGCATAATGTGTTGGGTAAGGATGGAGTGAAGCAGGTTGGGGAGGCAGAAAGATGTTGCTAGGCAACCAGCCCTGGTGCCTTTGTATATGTGGATATATTTTGTTTGAAGCAGCAGCTGGCAGCCACCACCTTTTTTTCTCTCCCTCCTCCTCCTACCCATGCCCAGAACACAGACCTGGGCTATAGCTTTCAGAGAGGTCCTGGGAGGATAAAGTAGGGAGCCTGGTTCATGCTACGGAAAAAAACATGTGTATGAAAAGGCAAATAACTTTACAAGACAGCATAGGCCTGGTGGAATCTGGACATTACATTTACTAAACAAGATCTTGGGCAAGTTTATTGAATCTCTCTGACATTCAGGTTCCTTGGCTGTAAAATTGGGGACATAACTTTCTTATAGGAATATTGTAAAGATTAGAGAAAATGTATGCAGATGACCCAGGCTGGTATCTGGGACATCGAGGATGCCCAATAATTAGTAACAGAGTGGCAAGAGTGTGCGCTCAGGCACCAGATTGCTTGCATCCTCATCTGAGCTCTGCCTCTTAACTGCGGTGTGAGGGTAATGATAGTACTTACCTAACAGGGTTATTTTGAAGAGGAAATGCATTAATAATGCAAAGTGCTTAGAATAGTGCCTGGCACATAGTAAGCACTCGATATATGTTAATGATTATTTATGATATCAATGTGTAGCATGTCTGCGTGCATCTGCAGAACAGGTGAGTGGGTGCTAGAGAAGCTGATGTGCATGAGCTCATTTTAAAAGGGCTTTCCATTTTGATGGGCCAAGACAGGGGAGAAACTTTTGACTTTGGTGCTGTGTTGATTGAGCAAGGACTTTTGTGGAATCTGGATTCTTCAATGAACTGGGTGACCTTGGGCAAGTTACCTAAACTCTTTCTTTATAAGAGACCACCTTGTAAACTGGGTATAATAAGGGCACTTACCTTGGCTGATAGTGAGGGTTAAATAAAGTGACTTGTCAAGTGATTAATATAATTTCTGGCCCAGAGAAAGCAGTCAAAGCCTGGTGGCTGATACCATTTCTGGAAATAAACAAAGAAGAGAGGTTGGTAGCAGCATGGAGTCTGTGTCCATTCCAACGATGCCACATCAGGAAGGGCAACAGGTGGAAATGGAAGAAGCTGTTTCTCACAGGGCTCTGTCTTTTCGATGAGCATAAAGCAAAGCTGAGGCAGAAGCAAAGCTGCTTCAGCCTTCAGGTGCCCAAGAGTGACCTGGACTAGGAGAAATGTTCTTTTTTTTCTTTTAATGGATGACCACATCTGTCCACTCTGCAACTGGAAGAGTGAAGACTCAGGGCATCACACCCTGACGTTCTCATAGTGAGGGGGTGCAGGGATGGGGGCAAAGTATCCCAAGAGGAGGCCCTCAGTGAGGAGGGCTTAGTAGAAGTTGATGGTGATGGGGTCTACAAAATAAGGTGGGAACCAAAGTCGTAAACATTCTAAATATAGTGACTACTATTAGGGCCCCATCTGGTGAAACCTGAGGCCATCTGGGTAACATGTGCTTAGTTTTATACTCTAAGAGTTAAGAGGAAGAAACCTCACCAAGAACTAGGGCAGTTTTGCATAATCTCAGGAATCAACTTGAACTTTGTGAAAGAATGAACTCAAACACATGGAGAAGAAATGGCAAGAAAGTATAGATGAGGGAAGTCTAAGTGAAGGTCCAATTGGAAGAATGAGCTGGAGTGATGAGCTTAAATATTTTGGAGTAGAGCGGCTTTGTGGAAAACTTCAAATCCTTAGCTAGAAAGTCTGAACATGCTCTAGAGACAAGCGCATATGTTAAATATTTTTGAGCAGAAGGATGATAGAAAAGAAGTCTTGGTTCAGGGGAATATGGGGGAAAGTATGCCATGTGGCACTAGAAGGCCTGGGTTTGAATCTTGACTCATCCTTGCCTTGTGACCATGGACAAACCATGAACTCTTCTGAGACATACAATGAGGATAATAGTCCATTTTTCCAGGCTAGCGTTAGGATCCATGGTGTCATGGGAAAGCAGCCTGTCAACTGTACACTTCTGGACCTACCTTCTGTCCTTTTTAATTTCTTGACTCAGCTTCATGAAGTGTGTCTTTGGGCTTTCTTAGCACCTTTCCAGAGTGGTGCCGATTAGCTACTGTGGGATGTCAAAACCAGATATCCCTTGAACTATCTTGAACAATAAGGGAATTAATAGGTTCCTATAACCAGAAGTCTATAGGTAAAGTAGACTTCACGATTGGCTTCAGCCAGGGGCCAGAGGCCCAGGTCCCTGCTGTACTCTTGGCTGTGTCCTCTCTTGTGTATTGGCTCCACCCTCAAGCTGGGTTTGAGATGGCTGCAGCAGTGCTAGGACCCAAATCTGTGCATCAGAACCTCTGCAGAAACAGAAACAGGGTTTCCAGTAGCATACCCTGAAGAGTAAGGAAGGTTTTCTCAGAAATCCCAATGAAACTTCTTTTTACAGCTCAGTTTCCCAAAGTGGTCACATACCTATTCCTGAACCAAGCATCAGCAAGACAATGAGTTACCTTTGGATCAATGGTTCCCAACAGGGGATGTTTTTGCTTCCTGCCTCTATTTGCCCTGAACTTGGTATATTTGGCAATATCTGGAGACTGTTTGTCACCGCAGGGAGACAGAGAAAATGTATGTCACTAGCTCTAGAGGATAGAGGCCGGGGACATTGCTAAGCATTCTACAATGCACTTTACAGGACATCCCTCCACAACAAAGAATTATCCAGGTCAAAATATCAATAGTGCCAAAGCTGAGAAGCCCTGTTTTGGCCCAATTAGTCCTGCACTCGTATGTGAGTACAGCTAGTGGCCATGAATATATGAGTGAGGAGCAGCTACCTGAGCAAAATTGAGACTTGCCTAGGAGAGGGGGACTAGATTCTGAAACAACAACCAACAATGTACACTGCGACTTTGCTCCATCATAGCCATTTATCTCCTTGTAGGGCCACTGCTTATTTATCCCCTTTATTAACTTCCTACTGCTTTGTAATAAATTGCCATGAACTTCATGTTGTGAAACAACACAGAGTTACTATCCCACAATTTCTGTCAGTTAGAAGTCTGGGCATGGTTTGGCTGGATGCTCTGCTAGTATCTTACTAGACTGAAATCAAGGTGTTGGCTGAGGTTGCAGTTCTCATCTGGGACTTGGGGTCTTCTTACATGCTCATTCTTTTATTTTTTGAGACAAGATCTCACTCTGTCACCCCAGCTGGAGTGCAGTAGTGTGGTCATTGTTCACTGCAGCCTTGACTTTCTGGGCTCAAGTGATCCTCCCGCCTCAGCCTCCCGAGTAGCTGGGACCACAGGGATGTGCCACTAGGCCGGGTTAATTTCTTTTCTTTTTTTTTTTTTTTCTTTTAGAGATGAGGTCTAGGCTGGTCTCAAACTTTGGGATCAAGCAATTATGCTGCTTCAGCCTCCCAAAGTGCTGGGATTACAGGTGTGAGCCACCACACCTGGCCCAGGCTCATTCTTGTTATTGGCAGAATTTATTTCCTGTGGTGATAGGACTGAGGTCTCTGTTTCCTTGTAAGCTATCAGCTGGCGCCACTCTCAGCTCCTGCAGTGCCTGCATTCCTTAGCCCATGGCTCCCTCCATGCATCAAGCCAATGATGCATGGAATCCTTCTCATGCTATGAACCTCTGGCTTTCTCGTCTGTTCCCAGAAGACTCTGCTGTTAAAGAGCTCATGTGATAAGGTTAGACCCATCCAGATAATCTCCTTATTTCAAGGTCAACTAACCTGGAACCCCATTCCATTGAAAAAATTACTCACAGCAGCACCAATATCTGTGCTTGGCTGAATAAGTGGGAGAAGATATATGTACACCAAGGCTGAGAATCTTGAAAAGCCATCTGAGAATTCTGCCTATCACCTCCTCTATACTTCTTGTCTTGGTCCATTCAGACTGCTATAACAGAATATCTTAGACTGGATAATTTATAAACAACAGAAATTTATTTGCATATCTCTGGAAACTGGGAAGTCCGAGTCAAGACATCAGTAGATATGGTGTCTGGCGAGTGCCTACTCTCTGCTTTATAGATGGCACCTTCTCCCTGAGTCTTTACATGGCAGAAGGGATGAGTGAGCTCCCTTAGGCCTCTTTTATAAAGGCACTGATCCCATTTGTGAGGGTGGAGCTCTCACGACCTAATCACCTCCCGAAGGCCCTATCTCTTAATACTATTGCATTGGGGGTTTAACATGAATTTTGGGGGCCTCATTCAGACCATAGCATCCTCATTCCCCAGACTCTAATCCTCAGGGTCTGTGTCCCAGTCATCTTTGTGTCCCTAGATTCCAGAAGAGTAACTGGCTAATTTTTTTTTCCTGATAAATATTGCTTGAATGAATATAAAAATAATAAAACAAACTCATTTTCTTTTTTTGATAAAATTACTGGATTGGTCACAAAGGGGACTGTTATAAGCAGAGGATGGCATAGTCTTAGTGTTAGAAGGTACATATGGTCATAGACGAATCTCTCAGTCATTCTAGGAAGCCACATATTTAGTGTGGGGTTCATCACAACTAGATATCCCTGATTCTAAGCACTATATTCATCACAATGCAGACTAAAGTTTTTGCATTGCCTTTTTGGCAGACTTGGCAAGCTGCTGACATATTTCATTTGTGGTTGACTTCAAGCTTTTCTGCATTAACTAGTGTTGCACCAGGTCTCTCCCATTTTGCACAGGATTTTATGCTCCTTCCTACTCATTTTCAGGGGTTCTGACCTATCCTTTCAGCCTGTTGGAGACCTTTGGAGGGAATTCTGATTTTATTGTTCAACTTCTTGGCTCTCCTAACTACATAATACTTGAAAATCTAATTAGTGCATTTTCTTTGTCTTTGTCCAAATAGTTTATAAAAATTTTGAATGAAGCAAGGCCAAATTCAAAGCCCTGAGGTATATTATCTCTTTCAAGCTGACAACAATGATTCAATCAACACTCTTTGCATAGATTGCTCAACCTATGATGAATCGACTCTTCCTTGTATTTCTCCATCATACCTACAGGCATATTATGAAAGCCTTAATCAAATGCTTGGGTGAACCTAAGGTATACAGTATAACACTGTATTATGCTCCCAGTTAGACGACACATATCTTTTGCAATCAGGTGCATTCACATGTCAGGATAATTTCTTGCAAATGCTCAGTTATGCCCTGCCTTGGAGTACTTCATATTATTTTAGTGCAGAGGCACAGGTATCCTTTAACCCTCAGTTTTTATTTGTTGCCTTCTAACATTTTCTAAGTGACAGATGATTCTAGTAGCCTTTATTGTTGATGTGTGAGCTGGCAAGCATTTCTACTTTGTCTGCATGGCTTATGGGAAATTCCACTTGGGAGAAGAGATGCCTGTCCTGACTTGTGAAGATTAAAGGTGGGGCTGCAGGGTAGGTGTGAATGACGTGACCCCCTATTGAAGGGATTCTCATTGAGGCACCTGGTTATTCCCTATGTTTTTCTCTTTGGTCTATTATTTGCACTTGCAGTTTCCCTACCCTCCATCATCACACTATAGGAAAATCAAAATACCCTTGTTCATGGGAAAAGGTTGGAGCTACACAAACTGGAGTTCCTTATTAGTCCATAAGCTTTTCTTCTGATGAAAGATTGAATGCTCCAGGACCCCTAAATGAATCAGTGATACTGTATGGATAGAGTTGTTTTCAGAACATCTGTGAACTTTAAAAGGGAGAAGAGAAAGAGAGTGGAGAAAAATTTAGTTGCAGTATCTTTGAAATGGCCCTCAATGATCCCTGTCTTCTGGTATTCAACTCTTGTGTAGTCCCCTCCTGCATTGTACCAAAGTCAGCCTGTGTGACCAATAGACCATAGCAGAAGTGATGGTTTGTCATTTCCAAGATTAGGTGATAGAAGTCATTGCAGCTTCCGTCTTGATTGCTCTACCTCTTTTTTTGACCATTCACTCTAAAGGAAGGCAGCTGCCTTGTGAGCATTCTAGAGAGAGGCCCATGTAGTGAGGAGCTAAGGCCTCTTACCACTAGCCAGCCAGAAACAGAGGCCTCATCCTAACAGCTGTGTGACGAACTTGGTAGTGAATCTTCCAATCTGGTCCAGCCTTCAGACGATTGCAACTTCGACCAACTTTTTGACTGAACCTTATGAGAAACCCTGACCCAAGCACCCCACCAAGTCACTCTTGGCATCCCGGCCCCCAAAAATGACATTAGAAAATATATTTCTATTGTTGTGGCTGGTAAATCCTGAGATAATTGGTTACACAGTAAAATATCCCTTATACTAGTAGATGCTGAACGAGATGGTTGGATTTCCTTAAGGGAAGTGAATAAAATGCTAAGTTCCCAGAAAACAGTGAAAGACTAGTGAATTTCTAAACTCAGAACACTGAAGGATAATGTTATCAAACTTACATCAATAGCTTTTTACCATTTTTCAAAAGTGTCAGAAATAATACTGTTCTTTGTAAAAAGTACACACATAGATATATAAGATAAAAAGAGCAAGTATCTTTCTTCTCCTCTGGTCTGACTACTCAGAAGGAACTGCTGCTATTAGTTTGGGTTTTATCCTTCCAGATGTTTTCCCCATCAATTATAATCACACGCACACTCACATTTATAAAATCTGACAAGTGCGTGTGTGCTGTTCGACAAGTTTTTTTCATTTAACAATATATCATAACTCCTTCCCATGCCAGTATACTTGACTCCAATGTAATTGTTCTAAAAGGTACATTATGTCTCACACTGTGGTGCTCCATAATTTATTTATATATTACCTTAGCTGTAATAATTCATAATGTTTTACTAATTAATGTATTTATTTGCCATTATACACAATGCCACAGTCAAGCATCTTTGAGCACTTGTACAACTATTTCTTTAGGATAAATTCCTAAAAGCGGACTTGAGGGTAAGGGTGGGTAGATTTAAAATTTTGATAGATACAAGGTGGGCAGATCATGTGAGGTCAGGAGTTCAAGACCAGCCTGGCCAACATGGCAAAACCCCACCTCTACTAAAAATACAAAAATTATCTGGGCATGGTGGCAGACGCCTGTAATCCCAGTTACCCAGGAGGCTGAGGCAGGAGAATCGCTTTAACCCGGGAGGAAGAGGTTGCAGTGAGCTGAGATTGCGCCATTGCACTCTAGCCTGGATGACAGAGCAAGACTCTGTCTCAAAATAATAATAATAATAATATAAATTTTTGATAGATAATCACTAATAGCCCTTCACAAATGTTCTTATTTCTTTTCCCAACAACATTCTCATATCCTGACACCAGATACTAAGAATTTTAAATTGCTGATTTGATGGGCAAAAATTTTCAATTTGTCTATATTTGCATATTTTTGATTTCTGATGAGCAATCTACAGTTATTTGAATTGTTCTCCTATAAGTAATATGTCATCTTTCTGGCTACTTTCAAAAGTTTTGTTCATCCTAGTTTTTAACCGTTGGATTATACAATGACTGGGCATAATTTTTTGGGTTTATCCTGTTCATAGCTCACTGAGCTTCTTGAATCCGTAGGTTTATGTCTTTTGCCAGATTTGGGAAGTTTTTAGCCATTATTTTGCCAGTATTTTTCCTCTGCTCTGGGACTCCAATGACGCAACTGTTCGAGATTTTGATATTGACTCACTCACTGGTCCCTGAGGATTTTTTCATTTTTTTTCCCCAACTCTATTTTTCTTTATTGTTTATATTGGATAATTTCTACTGGTTAATCTAGTAAGTTAAAAAATTTTAGTTTTTATGTTTTTAATTCTAAAAATGTACATTTGGATCTTCTTCATACCTTCTGTTTTTCTACTGAGACTTTCTGTCTTTCCATTAATCTCAAGAGTTGTCCTCCTTACTTCTTAGATTTTTTTTATAATAGCCACCTTAAAGTCTTTGTCAGAAAGTTCCCACATCTGCATCACATCAACATTGGCATCTGTTGGTTGTCTGTTTTCATGTGGGTTGAGATTTGATGGTTCATTTTATTGTGAGGGCTGTAGGCAGAATAAAGTCTCATCAAAGATGCCCATGTCTTAACTCCTCGAACCTGTGAATATGTTATGTTACATGACACAAAGGAATTCAGATTGCCACGCATTAAGGTTGCAAATGCAATTATGGTTGCTTGTCTGACGACCTTGAGGAGAGGAGAGTATACTGGCTTATCCAGGTAGGCCAAACATAATCACAAGCATCCTTAAACACAGAAAACATTTCCTGACTGTGATCAGAAAGGGTTGTGACAGCAGAAGAAGGATCAGAGAGATATTACGTTGTTGACTTTGAAGATGGAGAAAGGGGTCCATAAGCCAAGGAATGTGGGCAGCCCCTAGAAGCAGAAAAGGGAAGGGACAGATTCTCCCTGAGGGCCTCCAGAGGGAATCTGCCCTGCTGACACCTGAACTTAGTCCAGTGAGACTGATTTTGGACTTTCGACCAGCAGAACTTTAACATTTAAAATGCTGTGTTGTTTGAAGCCACAAACTGGCGTAAAACATAAATGGCCACTAAGTTTGTGGTCATTTGTTTCGGCAGCAATAGAAAACTAACGTGCTGAGTAACTTTGTATTGTATCCTGGCTGTTATGTTATGAGACTCTGGGTTTTGTTTATATACTTCGTGACTATTGATATTAATGCTTTAACAAGCAATTCAACCTGGGTGGATTCAGGGGGAACATTTTGCCAGTGTTCTGTGGGTTGTAGTTCAATGTCAATTTTGTTTTTCAAGCCTTTGTAGCTACTCAAATCTTTCTCCTATTTGTGCCAAAGTCATTCCTCATAGCCTTTGGTGTGCTGTTTAGGATCAGATCCACACATGCCCAGCACAGGATTGAGCCCAGGAGTTTATAAACAACTGTATGTGGCCACTTTCCTGAGTCATTTCCTTTTTGGGCTCTCGCTAGTACCTTTAAGTTCTCTGTGGCTCCCCCTTAATATCCTCTGGCCAGGAAACCAGTGCTCTGCCTGGGCTGCATGCTTCCTATGAATGTGGCCACATTTGGGCCAAGCAGTAGGAGAATGAAGAGAGAGGGAAAAGAAAGGAATGGGGGTTCCCCATCCCCTTGAGATCAGAGCTCCTCCAATCAGAGTGGAATGGTTCTCTGCGGGACCCCACCACTGCTGCTGTCACTGTCACTGCTGTGGGTGCCACAGGATTGCCTGGGGTAGGGTGTGAAAGAATGAAGAAGAGAAAGAAAAGAGGGAAAGATGGGATTTCCCCCACACTTGCTCAGCATTACCTGCACTGTGAGCCAGAACTAGGGGGCACTGTTTCTATCCACAACTGGTGCTTGCTTCTGCATTTTGGGCTACTACAAGCCCAGACTAGGGGCTACAGAGGAGAAAGGGAACACTCACTGTTGATTCAGTGGCAGTTTGAGTTCTGGTCTTCTTTCTTAATCCATCTGCTACCATTTACTCTTCAGAGTCCTCAAATAGCCACTCCATGTGTTCTGTCCAGATTTTATTGCTGTAATCATGGTGGAATGTGCTTGCCCCTGCCTCTCCTCTTGGTGGCTGCTAACACATTTTCCCTTAGGGTTTCTGTTCTACCAGGGCAGGCTGTGTCATGGCCTCACCACAGCTCCCTCTTTTCTTGCTGCCCTTAAATGACCTTAAACAGGCCACAACCCAACATAAATCGTGACAGAGCAACACTCTTTCTGAGTGCCACTTACCTGTTCCTACCCACCCTGTGTTCTAGGACTTTTACTGGAAAAGCCACATACAGGTCAAACTCTGTCTAGCAATCCACCTATAAAGAAATACAGATAGTGTAATACAGCGTTTTATGAGCAACAAACGGATCTGCTGAGAATGACAGAATCCTCCCTATGAATTAGAAGCATCTCCGTGTGTGCCTGAACTTTGAGAAAGCGTTCCTATACGAAGTTCCTTTATTGTTTCCTGGGAACGCTCTAAGTTACTGCTCATGTTCACAGTCCATCTATTGTATTGCAAGGGCGGCTTTTCATCTTTTCCTTTATACTCTGAGAAGTGCTGGTCCTTACTTTACATATTTTTCCCTTAACGTTTTTCCCTGTTTGCTTAATATTGCAGCTTGGTTTCCTAACCTGAGCAGTGTATTGTCTGACCATCTGCCTCTGTTTTCTGCCCTTTTGTTTGTGATTGGTCTATGCCAAAAATAATGGGTTTTAAAACTCCTTTTATTAAGAAAAACAGATTACCTTCATTGGGCAGTAAAAAAGGGGGCCAGGATGCTTCTGTGCTACCAGTAAACATTCCTGCTTAATTATTTCTCACCCAATTGTCATGTAGGCCAGTGCGTATCAAACATTAATATGCATATGGAATCATCAGAGGATTTTATCAAATTTGTACTCTGATTTAGTTAGTCTGGGATGGGAACTGAGGGTCTGCATTTCAAATACACTCACCCATGATATCAATGCTGCTATGCCTGCTGTCAGCACTTTCAGGAGCTAGGACAGAGGCTACGCAAGAGCATTTATCATCTGTATTTTAAGAGCTTTACTGATAGTGGCAGTGGTTTAAAAAAGAATACAAGAAACAGGCCGGGTGCAGTGGCTCACGCCTGTAATCCCAGCACTTTGGGAGGCCAAGGCGGGCGGATCACGAGGTCAGGAGATCGAGACCATCCTGGCTAACACGGTGAAACCCCGTCTCTACTACAAATGCAAAAAATTAGCCGGGCGTGGCGGCGGGCGCCTGTAGTCCCAGCTACTCGGGAGGCTGAGGCAGGAGAATGTTGGGAACCTGGAGGCGGAGCTTGCAGTGAGCCGAGATCGCGCCAGTGCACTCCAGTCTGGGCGACTGAGCGAGACTCCGTCTCAAAAAAAAAAAAAAAAAAAAGAAAAAGAAAAAGAAAAAAGAATACAAAAAACAAACCTGGGAATGTTGCGTTGTTTAAGAAATGTTACTAAGCTCTTCTGAGCATTGTCTGCGGTTGGTTCCCTGGGAAGCTTACTCTGAGATGAAGGTTAGCGTGTGGGGATGTATTAGGTAGAGCTCTTCTCTACGAAAGAGGCAGAGGAAGCCGTGGAACTGTGATGCAGCCTCTGAAGGAGGGATGCTGCCTTAGAGTTGTCCTGAGCTCAGGGGAAGGGGGCTGAGCCTTTACAACCAGCTCTGACCAGTCATTGGATGCAGGCTGCCCTAGGAAGGGGATGTGACCTTGAGCAAGGGGACCCTTTTCACTGAGGCACTTCCTGTCCAGAACAGGCAGCTAGGACTGCTTGTAGCAGGGCTTTCAGTACCAGAGGGACCATGTGGTGAAACATCCTGGTACACATGTAGTGCGGACCCTGGTCTTTCTTCTAGCAGATGAGCAGAATGAAGAGCATTCTTATGCTGAAATTAACATCCCCAAACGTAACTCCTTCTCACTACCTGGGCCTGAAAAGCCAACTGCAGTTGTCAACTAGCATCAGTTCAAGCCCCTTGGTGGATAATTTACATTTTTTAAAATTTCTAGGCTAGATTTTTCAACATTGGGAAGATTTCTTTTAACATTTCTTCATAGCTTCCTTCTAAATCAGAGGTTCTGATGTTCATAAGAAAATCTCTATCTGAGACTGAGGGAGTGATTTGAGGCCTAAAAAGAAATGATCTCTCTTCCTTGCAGAGAACAAAGGCCTTGAGTTATACATAGGCTGAATTAAAAAGAGAAGTGTTAGGACTGAAAAAGTCCATTTGTAGAGGAGTGAGGACAGAAAGAGCATAGGACAGGCTGTTTAATGATTTAAACTTATGCCCTATTACATAATGTGAACTTTAACCTCTGCTAAGTATAGTTTGTGTCCTGAAAATCCTTCACACTTTAGTAAAAATAGTTGCACACTTGAATGGCACATGGACGTGATGACTGCAGGGAAAAGGGCTGGGAGGTGCTGGAAGAGGAAGCAAGAGAAGCCAGAAACACCTGGGGCAGGGTATCTTGAGTCATCTTGCCATTTAAATGCTCTAGGCAGCAATGGAGGGAGTTGCCCAACGGAAACAGCAGCGGGACCCAGCTGGAGGCAGCTGGATGGTGGCCTGGAAGTTCCCTAGGCAACTGTGTAATGAAGCTGTGGGCTGCACCAAAGTCCACCACTGCCTCCATACACCTTCCTTCTGTTGGTACCTCCCACCTGAGCTGAACTGTGACATGTGGGGGACAAAGCTTCTTGCACAAGGTAGATTCTTGCAGCCCGAACATTGTGAAATCTAGTCCTCCAGTGTGAGAAATGTAGACATTGAAGAGTGTGGGTCATGGAAAAGAGTCAGATACCAGGGAGCGGGAGCTCACTCAGGGCCTGGGCAGGAGCTCTACACAAAGGCAGGCACAAGAGCAGAGGGCCACACATGCCCTACAGTGGACTGGAGACTCCCTTGACTGGGAGGGATCACTGTGTCACCGCTGGACACAGATTGATGCCAGAGATCAGGGCCAGGGTTGTTGGTAAAGAATCAAGTGTCCAGGTGGTGGGAACTCTAAGTTTAACTCCGATGCATGGGCTAAAGAAAATACAAGAGGAATAAAGAAAAATCAAACCTGGTTTTGCTTTTTTCACTGAGGTGACTCTAGGAACCAAAGGCATCAACTGTTGCTATTTACTTACTCCAGCTCCATGCCCTGATCCCTGTGGCACCAGAATTTTCCATATGCTTTGTGTACAGAGATGAGAATGGAAATGGTGTCTGATGCCCCTGGGAAGGACTGTGTTGACTTATTTGTGCAATCACCTGAGGCATTTTATGAGGGCTAGGTTGTCAGAGAATCATGTCATGCAGGTAGAATAACGCAAAGTATGTCTGACAGAGAGCAGAGATGTCTCTGCCTCAGCCAGTCTCTGCCAGCCTTCACCCTACCCCCTAAGAGATTCTTCTGATGGCTCAATGCACATAGGAAAAACCGTATACAAAGGCACACAGAAACTTCCCAACCTGAACAAAATGATGCAAAACGTTGAACAGATAGAACCACATCCTGGGGGATTATGTGTGCCCAGCCATTGATTTACATGAATATTTATTCCAGCAAGAAGGGAGAGAACAGAAGCCAGGAAGAATTCAGTTGTACGGATCCTGTACTAAACACTTTTTCACAAATACCATAATTATCTTTCCTTCTTTTCCTCCTTCACTAGATGACTTCAGGCTACTTCTTTGTTATTGCCACCTGAGTGTAGGAAGAAGGGTTAAACTTATTGAGAAACTACTATATACTTCTTATACTAATCTGCGACAACCCAATGGACTAAAAAAATTTTGAAGAAACACATGAAGGAAACTCAGAGAGAATAGGTATATGTGTCAGGGTTGGGGTTTCTAAGTCCAGTTCTGATACCAAAACCTTGCTCTCTAGTGATTCTCAGTTCTATCTGCATATGCACATCACCAAAGGAACCTCGGAAAATGCCAGTGCTCTGGACCCACCCCAGGCCAAATAAATAAAAAACTCTGGCTATGTAGGTTGGCACTGCACTGTAAAAAAATACCTCTCTGAATGATTCTAATGTATCCAGGCTTGAGAATCACTGGGCTCACTATACTTCTCCTTCCCATTACCGGCAGGACAAGCCCTGTGTTCCAGCCATCTGTACACTCTTTGGCTCCTCAGAAACATCCCAATCCTTCCAGTTTGTCCACAGAGGCCCAAGAAATGAAAGAGACATTTGAAGGCCTAAGGATCATTCTTTTTATAGCAAATGTGTGCAAGACATAACTGATGCAGGCATTCTTGTTAGCGGCATATAAATGGGTTTGATGAACACAATTTGAATTGCGCTGGAGGGAAAACAGCAGTTCTGAGAGATGTTTACTAATTGTATGTAGTAGGAAAAGCACTGCATTTGGAGCCATAAACACGAGATTCTTGTCTCTGTCTGCCTGCTAGCTAGCTTTAGTGCATGAAGAAAATTTCTTTACCCACCTGGACCTCAATTAGCTTACTTGTAGAATGTGAGTGTAGGATTCGAGGCTATCTGAAATTCCTTCCACTATCAAGCAGTGATATCAGGACATCACTGCTGTCTCAGAACCTTACAATATTCATCTAGAAGAAGGCTGTGTCTTCTAGTCAGTGAGAGTTTATCTTTAATTTTTAAATCTTTTTATGTAAGAAAAAGTTATGAAATCACAAAAAGCTGTTTTCCCAAATAAAAATTAGGCCAAGGTCTCTCTGTCTCTCTTACTTTAAAGAACAGTCTGAGGTAATTTAGAGAATCTAATACTTATACTTACATGTTCATTATAGGTTTCTTCAGTGACGTGTGACCTTGACTTTTAATTATTCAAGAGTGGCAAGTATGGAACCTAAAGTAGATTGTTGACACAAGATGCCTGGAAATAAGGTAACCCTTCTCTCTTTTTCTCAAAGTAGTTTTTGCTGGAAGTATTAAAGATGCATTCATTCTAGGGAAGATTAATTTAGCCCAGTGGTAATTCTGTAATTTAGGCATTATTCATTTTTGCTGACAATGAATATTAGAGGAAGTCCAAGGACATAACCCAATGAGGTTTTTACCAGCTTAGGGCTTGTACAATGCAGATGCCCAGAGACCCAATGGAAGACCTGTCCTGGAATGGGAACTGCCAGTTTCCTAAAGGGCTGATTTTCAGCCTCCTACCAATGCCTTTCTAAGCCACCAAGGATCAGTAGATGTGCTCTGACAAATCGGCTGAATCGTGCAAGGATCTGCTGAGAAGTCAGCCACTTGATCGTGTGTGGGAATGGGAGCTGGGAGCACATACTTAGATATTGATTAATTCTGTGTTTCCAAACTGAGCTCAAAGGTGTCCAGGGTCTTGCAAGATGTCCTAGAAGAGGCCTCAGAAGGAACAGGAGACGCTGAGCAGGGAAGGTCACTAGAAGCACCTTCTGATGCAACCTGAGAGGCTGTAATTTTCTGCGTTGCACCTCTCTAGGTTTTCTTGGGGGAAATGTCCTATGGCAAACAAATAAAACCTTGACTTGAACTTCATTGGAAATTGCTCTTCCTTAAAAGTTTTTTTCCAGAATTCTGTCCTTAGGTCTTCTCTCATACTACATCAGCAAGCACTTTCCCTTCTAACACACTATGACTGTTGGTGATGTTTCCTTGTATTGCTTCTACTAAACAAGTCTTCCAACCCCATGGAAATGCATTCTCACCTGACTCAGCCAAGAAGTATTTAATCAGCATCTACTCCTGAGGAGAGCAGCATCCTTTTCACCTCCATAAGCAGGATCTACAGGACCTCTTAAAAGGAATCCTCCCCTCTATGAAGATGGATATATATTTTTAAAATAGCACAAGTCAAAGAAGAGTTCCTTACCCTTTGTCTGGGCCCTGAAGTTTAGCCTTTGATTGGCAGATGGGTGTTCATGCTCACCCAGGTCACTTCAGGGGTCAACAATGAGCGTGGAGGGGCAGGATTCAGCTTGAACTCCCATCCCACTCCCTCCCCGCCTCTCCAGAGCTCACAGGCCAATTAGGCTTTTCTCTTCCTTCTTTTTTAATGGGACATTACCTTGGGAGATGGCCTGTATAGGCCCAGAGTGAAAGGCTTCACATTCCAAGGAGTAATCACAAATGGAACAAATCCCTCTAGAAAGTTCACAGGTACAGCCCGTGAGAATAGTATGTTCCAGCCTGAGGTATTTATGAGCCTGAATACCACAGCTACCGGCTGGCACAGGTGTTTACTGGGAGCTGGACAACCCATTTTTGTCTTGAGGCAGGCTTTTTGCCCCATTACAGTTCCATTTCAATAGTCTGGTGGTTTTAGATTCACTTCTCCCCTCCCCACACCGTTTAGCCATAATAAAGATAGGCTATGGAGATCAGATTTCTCTTTGTACACTGTGTTTTCATTCCTTCTGATTAAACATTTCCTGTGTTTTCCTAGCCTGTGACAATCCTGTCAAAGCCTCAGTCCGGTTTTCGAGCCTCCAGCCCTTAGGCTCAATTCTTGTGAAATCAGGATAGGGGCTACAATTCTCTCAAGACTTAGGGCCCAGGTTTTCTTCCTAACAAAACATCTTTGAAGATAACAAGGGATTGTTAATTACTTGGGGATCCCCAGGCCCAGATGCAGGTGTGCCTCATCTTTTGCATAATATATTCCCTGAAATGAGAAAGTATTTTCATGCATGAATGCATACTTAAATTCATTCTTTAAGGGGAGGAAAGAAAACTACTTTTGAAATTGCTTCCTAATTAATCTGTAGGTTTGGATTTTTATAAACATTGAGTTTCCTTCTGGTATAATTGTGATGCCCCCAACCTGCCCCCCTCTGAAGGCTGAGAGTTTCCTTCTCCCTGTGAATGCCCCAGTTTCTCCTCTGTTGTCCTGTCCCACAGAGAACGAGCCCAGACTCCCTTCTAGTTTTCTGCCATTGTTCATCTTACTCTTCCCCGGGCTTACACGGCCTACTTCTGAATGGTGCCCTTGTGGGTGAGATGCTTCTGAAGTCTATGGCAGGAACAGCGGGTACCCTGGGGCTGCCTGGTGTGGGATCCTGCTTGTTTGTGGTCGTTTGGCCAAGCCCAGATGGTAGCCTTGGCAGCATGAATAGGATCCATGTCAGCGCCATGTCAGTGTCTTGTTTATCCTAAGGAAGAGAAAGGTGGACAGCATTTAGTTTTGTGATGACTTGTGGCAGATGATGGCTTTCTTCCTGTGGATGATTTCTGAGCTATGAAAAATCTTGGGATCTGACTCATGCAAAAATTAATGAAGAAGAGACCCTCTCTACAGGATGAGCAATCGGGGTAATTGCTTTGGGACTCCCTTCTCTGGGAACTGTGGCAACTGAGGAATTTGGAGGGGCAGTGCTGGGGATCACACTCACCCCCAATTATTACTGGCAAGTATATTCCTGTCTATTACCTATTGGTGATGTTTCCTTGCATTGCTTCTACCACGTAAGTGTTGTGTTGGATTTTGTGAGTACCACTGCCCAAGACTGACCTTGATGTCCATTTAAACCAGAATTCACTGTGTGTAGATATTATGAGACTAGTAAACAGGGGACCTGCCCTCTGTCATGAACCTCTACTTCAGCTCCATTGGAAATTGCTCTTAACTGTTGTCCTCCAGAGTTCTGTCCTTAGGGTGTCTCTCTTACTACATCCTCCATGGGTGATTTCATCTATTCCTGTGGATGTAACTTCTACCTATATGCTGAGGTCTTCTAGATTCAGGCTTCAAGATTTCTCTAAGACATCTAGATTCACATGTACTCACTACCCCTTGTTATCACTATGTGGGTGTCTTCTAGGTGCCTTGAATTAGACATAGAAAGTTTTAACTCATTACCTTCTTCCCCAACCAGGTTTTTCTTCTGTGGCACTTCTTCTGGTGGGTTGCATCATCATCAACACATATACATAAAATCAAGACAGAAACTTAGGCATCAGCCTGGAGCCCTTCCTCTTCCTTTGTTCCCATTTCATGTTACTGACCTGCTTAAAAAATGTCAATGGTTCCTATCTCCTTCAGAATTGAATTGAAACTTTTTAGCATGGCACAAAGGGCCCTTGTCATCAAGACCCTGAGTATGTTCATATGATCCACGCACTTGCTTCAGCCAAGGGTAGCTTTGGCAGCTTTCTGAATTAGCTGGTTTTTTTTTTGTACACACAGCCTGTGCATATGGTTTTTTTAAAAAAATTATTATTATTTTGGGAACACCCTTTGCTTTCTTCTCCTTTACTAATTTCCGTTGCTTCAAGACGGCTCTGGTGTCCTCTATAAAGCTTTCTCTGACATATCCCCTTCTCTCTCTAATGATGTCCCATTGTGGGAATTAATAGTTATTACATTTCTGCTAGGGACTTAGTATTTTGAATATATTTACATATCTTATCTTTTTCTCATCTGCTCATTAATCCTGTAAAAAAAGTATCATTATCCTGGTTTAATAATAAGGAAACTGGGCTCATAGAGGTAAAGAAACCGGGGAGCTTATTAAAAATGCAAATTTTCAGGCCTCCTCCCAGGCCTCTGAGTGAGAATCTCGTGGGTTGCTCCAGCAATCTGTTTGAATGGTTTCTCCAGGTGATTCTGAGGCACACTGACGTTCGAGGAGCACTGTATTCCAGAGCTTGAAGGAACCACATGGACCATGAAGACAGCAGTTCTGGAATGGTGGTTCTCAGGAAAGGACTGTTCTCTCAAGTGCTTGAAAACCAACTTAATGTCACTTAGAGATAGTCAAGATATGATTTTAAGATGGAAATTAGTTGAAGAATGAACTGGAATATATGGGTTATATGGGAACAGGCAAATTATAACCAAATACACCACTGAACTTTAGGAAAATCCTCTTTGGGACCATGACTATAGACTAGATATCTTGTTTGGCTAACAATTATATCTCTTTAAAGTGTCCTCTGGGAAAAGAGTGAATTGGAGGCAGATGCAGATTGTCCCAAGTATATATCATCTTTTTATTTTAAAGCCACTTACCTTTTCTCCCAGGTTAGCAAATGTTTCACTTTCCAACTTAGGACTATAGAGGTGTGTGACTAGGGTTTAGGGTGATTGTCAGAAGTTCTTATTTTTTGTTAGGTGTCTCTTGCAATTGAAAGTCTTTCCTTACCAAAGCTATGCATTATTCTCTAAAGAAAATATTTCAAGTCAATATGGGACATTTGGGGAGTAAAAATTCCCAAAAGGATGCCCTCCTACTGAGTCAACTGACAGAACTGACCCTGATAATAACCAAGAGGTGACACAGAGTATGTTACAGGATATTTATGGGGATATTATGAATATGTATTTATAAAAATGTAAATATTTCATATATTTATCCTTAATTACTAACACACTGCTGCTGAAAATAATACTAATAATACCTGCCATCTATTAAGCATCATTTTGCAGGTAAGGATACTGAAATTTAGAGAAGCAAAGTAATTTGTCCCAAGTTATTATATGGAGTTATTAACAGGTCTTTGCAGAGAATTCAGGATGATACAAGATGAAAAAAACCTTTTTCTCTCCCACCTACCTCTAACAATATCATATACTCTAAGTATCTTGAAATATCATTTACACTCAGTATTACATCAAAATTTTGGTACTTGTTAAACCTGCCTCTAAATCTTATTACTTAATGCACCAATAAAGAGGTAGAAATATTACTATAGCACAGTTTTTATAAGTGTTCTAATAGCTTTTAACATTATTATATCTCAATAAAGTTATCTACTCTGTAATCTTATGCACTTTATTTTATGCATTTAAAAGCCTCATACTGGGAAATGGTCCATATGCTTCAATCTCAGTTGCTGAAGGGATTTACAATATTAGAAAAGAAAAGGGTAAGAGCCCCTGCGGGTGGTTGGGCTTGAATTCAAACCCAGCTCTGACTGATCATAATACTCTTTTTTCTTTTTTTGTGCTACCTGCCCACTTGGTGTATTTTGGCCCAAGGTTACCAGTACATTGATGATGCTCTTTGTCAATACTCAGAGCTGCAGCCAACCAGAACTATTCAGGCCATTAGGCACAAAGGGAGAGCAGCTGGGAATAGGGAGGGCCTCTCCCGTTTGTAAGTCACACTCTGGGTTAGTCCTTCAACTGAATCCAAAATACTTTGGCTTTGAGAATGAACCTGTGTGCCCTGTGAAGGAGGAAATTTCAGAATGATCGGCAGCATTAATAATGTCTATTGAGTGCCAGTATGTGTTGGTTTCTGTCCTGGCACCTTAAAAGAAGCTCAGTAAATATTTATGGGGTAGACACAATGCACAGGCATCGTGATAGGCAGTGTGAAAAAAGAAGGAGAAAGACTGAGTTTCTCTTTCAGACTAAGCAGTCCAATAGGGCAAAAACAAGCGAACTATTTATCAAACTATTTATCAGAAGTTGGGGATGGAGAAGCCCAAGGAAGAGAAGGAACTGGCTAGAGCCACAAAGGGTAGGGAGGGTGGGTGGATTTGAGGGTAAGGGAGGGCCTGGAGCCACACAGGAAAAGACAGAGTGTTTTTGGCAGAACTCTGATTGACTGTGTGACTGTCATGCTCTTGGGCAATGGCTTACCAGTCCCTATGCAACCTGGAGCCCCACAGCCTCTCCCGCCTCTCCTCATGCTTTCTACCCTTCTCACCCCAGGACAGCTGCTCTTCTTTGAACAGCTCGGGCCTGCTCCTGACTCCTTTCCCAGAAATGCTCTTCCCTTGCTATTTTGGAGGCCCACTTCTTCATCTTGATGTTTTCGAGCAGTTGTTACCTTTGGAGTAAGGCTTTTCTGGTCACCCTGTTGAAAGCTACATTCTGTCTCCTCACCCCAGCACTCCACCCATTTCCTGCTTTAGTCCTCTCCAAAATAGTGATTATCACTGACACTGTACCAGTGTTTCTTAAACCTGAGCACTTACCAGAATCACCTAGAGGGCTTATTAAAACACTTGCTAAGCCCAGCCCCAGATCTCTGATTCAGTAGTTCTGGGCTCAGGCCCAAGAATTTGCATTTCTAAAAATTTTCCAGGTGATTCTGATGCTGCTGGTCTGGGAACTCGCCTTGAGAACCAGTGTATTATACATTTTCTGTCTATTACCTGTCTCTTCCCCCTAGAAGGTAAGCTGTTTACAGCAGGGATTTTTGTGTTTTGTTCACTGTTGTACTTCCAGTGTCGGAATAGATCCTAGAACATTGAGAATGCATCTGTCGAGTAGAGAGGCAGATGTGGGATCCTGGTGTGCATTGTGAGCTAAGTTTAAAAAAGCAAGTTCAGGCCATATCCTCGCTAAATTGCTGTAATAGTAATACTTTATTATTATGAATATAACTTTTATTTTAACAAAAACGACTACCAATGATTGAATGCTTCTACTGTGCCAGGCCATTTAACAATGAGGTTGGGAGAGACCGTATGCTTTGCTTTGCCTCAGATCACACAGTACATGTGGTAGGTGGCTTAGGTCTGCCTGACTCCAAAAAGATGGCCTTAACCACTGTGCTACAAAGCTGTCTAATGACGGGCTTTTGAACTTTCTGTTTCAAAATAGTTACGTTGCAAAGATGATACAGAAAGTTTTCATATACTCTTTATTCAGCTTTCTCTAATGTTAACATCTTATATAACCCCAGTACATTTATCAAAACTAGGAGATTAATGTTGGCATAATACTATTAACTAAACTTCAGATTTTATTCAGATTTTACCTGTTTTTCCACAAGAATGTCCTTCATCTGTTCCTGGATCCAATCCAAGATGCCATTGTCTAGCAACTTTTGTAGACTTACTACTTGAGAAACTTGAATGTGGGCTGCGAGAAGTCCTGAAGATACAAAGATGAGGAAAACGCAGTACAGCCCTTGAGGTGCATATGACAGGAAACAGACCCAGGAGTAAAGGGGTCCTCCCGGGACAGAGAGAAGCTCAGGGTGTTCTAAGGGCCAGAGCAAAGACGAAAGGCAGGCCAGCCTTGGAGTTTGAGAAGGCTTCCTGGCAGTTAGGCAGGAGGAGCAGCGGGAATAGATACTGAAAGTCACTGAATTTCAGCAGAGGGAAAGGCCAGAGGGTGATGGTGGTTAAGGAGAAGCAATCGGAAGAGACTGGTCAGGAAACATCAAGAACGGAGACATTACCCATCGGTGCTGGGGACTAATGAGGCTCTCTCCCAGGGTGCCAACATAGTGAGCTCTTTGTTTGTATTGGAATATTCTGGCTGGAGTGTGTAGGCTAAATGCTTATCTTTTGATAATAAACCTAATTATTTATATAAGGCTTCCAGGGTCTTATTTTTTTTTTTTTTTTTTTTTTTTTAATGTAGAGATGGAGTCTCGCTCTGTCACCCAGGCTGGAGTGCAGTGGCACAATCTTGGCTCACTGCAACCTCTGCCTCCCGGGCTCGAGCAATTCTCCTGCCTCAGCCTCCCGAGTAGCTGGGATTACAGGCACACCACCATGCTCAGCTAATTTCTTTTGAATTTTAGTAGAAACAGGGCTTCACTGTGTTGCCCAGGCTGGTCTCAAATTCTTGAGCTCAGGCAATCCACTCACCTCAGCCTCCCAAAGTCCAGCGTCGTTTTATTATACAATCGTGCATCACATAGTGATGTTTTGGTCAATAATGGACCACATATACGATGATGGTCCATAAGATTATAAGGGAGCATATGTAGAAATCTGATATATGGGACTTGATATTGGCATAGAAAGCAGGCGAAATGATTGATATTCAGCAATTGTGCTGGAACATTTGGTTATCTATATGAAAACATATATAAATAAAACCATAGATACCATCTAGATTTGTGTAAGTACACTCTAGGATGTTTGCTCAAGGACTAAATTGCTTCAGCACACATTTCTCAGAATGTATCCCCAATGTTAAGTGACGTATGACTGTACTTATATATGGGAGGCAGTATAAGAAAGCAGTTAACAGCACAGGCTCTGAAAAGAAGCCTCCTGGGTTGAAATTCCACCTGACTCCACCTATTCCCACTGCATGACTTGGAGAGTTACTTACCTTTCCATGCCTTGCTTTTTCCCACTTGTGAAATGGGAATAACACCAATACCTATCCCACAGTGTTGAAAGGATGAAATGAAATGGTTACTGTAGGCACTTAGCACAGTGCCTGTACACAGTAAACAGTCAGTGAACATCAGCTATTATTGTGCAAGTATATATCCATTTCACACCATGTCTGTATTTAGTAGATGAAAGCCAAGATACCTGAATAGCCTGAATATCGTTTTCTAACAGCTTTCATATATATAGTCTCATCATAACTTCAGCATGATTACTGTACCTGTTTTATAGACAAGGAAAGTAGAACATAGCGAAGTTAAATGACAAACCTACAATCAAGGAAAAGAGCCAAGTCTTTTATTTACATTCTCAGATTTTTATGCCACTACAGGATCATTGACCGAAGTTCATTAACATGAAGGAACAGTTAGAAAAATAATGAACTGTCTGTTCTTTGGGTCCTATCTAGAATATTAGCCTTTATCAGCGGTTTTATTGCCTAAAATATTTTATGAGTCTGCCTTCCTGTGGTGAAACGTCAGAGTTGTGAACATTTGAGCAACCTGCAAATGCAGACTGATTTCACTTGCGGAGGGCCAAAGAACTCCTAGGGTTTGACAGATTGTTAGTTGTCATACACAGCTCACAGATTTGGCCCTTGCAGATAAGTCTTAGGGATTGAGCAGACAAGAATCAACTCCCTATGTAACTTCAGGTGAATTGCTTAACCTTTAGAATCCTCAGTTTATTCACCTGGGAAGTGGGAATTCTAATACCAGAGGTATAAAAGACGTATACATTGTAGAGACCCTGGCATTCAGACAGCATTCATTAAGTGGGAATCATCTCTTCCCACTCCATCCCTTTCTCATAGTTGTAAATTATCTTTGACAAAGGGCATGAAATAGCATAGATGTACAAGGAACTCTAAAAAATATAATTTTACCTGAGGTATTAAATGTAAGGTAGGAAGAGACTTTAAAAATCAGTTTTTGGGCAGATAATAAAACCAAGATGTGTTTTTCTCCATTAAAATCTCTGAGAAGTCAGAATCAGCAATCGAACACTGTAGTTGTCACTTTAACTACATTTGAATTTTATTGTGCTAATGAGGACTGAGATTTTGACTGCATTGGTGACTTCAAGTGTCTCCAGTGGCCTGGTGTTGTTGTGGAGGACAGTGTGGACTGCTATGCTGGACAGATCTCATCAGAAAGTGAGTCCTGACCATAGCAGGCCTCAGCTGACATATACTTGGGTTCAGAGCTGAATGCTATGTCACCTATGTCTAAAATGTGTTCTGGATGTTTCTCTCAGTGAGGTTTCAAACATATTTATGTGCCCGTGTATATATATGTGAGCATATATGTATATCTGTGTGTATATATGCATATGAAAGGAATATATATCTGAAATAAATATATAAAAGAAAAGAAATAAAATAAATACGTATATGAAAGGAAATGGCTGGCAAATATTGCAAGACAGCTAGTCACCAAATTCATATCCAAGGATCTTATACGCACATCTGTGAGCTGTCCTACCTTCCAAGCTGAATTATCAAAGTGACAGTTCTTAGAAACACCATCCTTTTCTGGTTAAGTGGGCCTATGTTCCAGAGGGAGCTCCCATTTCCGGTGACAGTGACAAAGCTGCTGTTGATCAATATTTGAACAGGTTCCTGCACAGGCAGGGACACACTGAGGGGCACAGGTGCAGATGTGCATGTGGCCCCTTCCCATGACCTCTCTGGCCTCTCTAACTATACTCGGAATAAACTGTCCAATAGCAAACATTCATTGGAGAACAGGTCAGTGTGGCTGAGGCAACACTAGCCAGCCAGTCCTTGCCCAGATGTGTTATCTGTGCTCCATAGACTCTGGGTTAGCTGGTGGTTACTAGTCACTCAGCTAGTACATTTAGCTGTGCACTGAAGCTGGTAGGAGCTGACAGGACAATGTTTCATTTTCCTGCAGGAACTGGCCACTCTCAATTGGCTCTTTTAATATTTAAAATGAATTTCAGATCTGTTCCCAGCAATGGATGAATGGGGTCCTCATCTTGCTTGGGCGTTAGGCTCCCACCTATGTTTCCATTTCATGTAATCCTAGGGCTTTGGTTAATATTTGCCAGTAACTGGTGATAACAAAAGTGTTCACCTTTCCCTGCTAGACACATATTTCTGTATGCTGACCTTCATAGTGGGGGTGGGCATCTGAAGACCCATATTCTGATTGTTTTTGTCTCTAGCCAACTAAAACTCATAGAAAACGCATTTAGCTCTTTTTCATCTCTTTTCAAATCCATTACATAGAGATTATTATCCCTGTTCCACTTACCACCTAAGAAAGTGGTGGAGATAAAACAGGATCACATGTATAATAAGGTAGCTTAAAAATTAAGAGGCATGCAGAAATGAAGGTGGTGGCACAGTCGTAATGGGGAAGCTTAATTGCTTTGGGTTCCACTTCTGCAGAATTCCCGTCTACTTAGAGGAAGCAGCACCAAAGTGTACCTTTGCCCTGTTACGAAATAAAGGATTTGTTAAATAATTGAATGATGTGAAACAATATATGAGGAATATGTTTAACCTACTTATGAGAATGATAGGGGTTCATAAACTTAGCAGCAGTCATTTACAAATTAAAAATTCATGAGTCATTCTTCTGTGTTCTCCACAGTCAGTAATGGAATACCTTGACATAGCAACAATTAGCTGCGAAAATAAAAAACATAGCACTAAAAAGGAACTTTCACTTCATCTAACCCCAAAACCTCATTTTATCAGTGATGAGACTGATTTTCAGGGATAAATAACTTGTCCAAATTCTCTCAATCTGCTGGAAAAAATAACCCAAAATTTCGTGTCTGCCACCATTCAAGGCTGACTCGTTTGCTGGCTTGATTAAAGACCAGTTTTTCAGTTCTGAAGGACTAATTCCTGTTTCCTTGCAACAGGAACTTCTACAGAAACACAGACTCACCGGTCATGAAAACTTGAATACTGCCTTCCTTTCTCCGTCGACCAACAGTGGATCCAGGTTTTGTGGGAGGCCTGAAGCTTTTTAAATTTGGAGTTTCCTCTGTCAAAAAAAGAACCAAAATTATAAGTTAACAATTAGGTACAAATACGAATGTTTATTTGTTTTAATTTTTTTTTTAGAGACAAAGTCTCTTCTGTCTCCCAGGTTGGACTGCAGTAGCACAATCAGAGCTCACTGCAGCCTCAAACTCCTGGGCACAACGGATCCTCCACTTCAGCCTCCCAAGTTGCTAGGTCCACAGGCATGTGTCACCATGCTGTGCTAATTTTAAATGTTTTTGTAGAGACAGGGTCTTGCTGTGTTGCCCAGGCTAGTCTTGAACTCCTGGCCTCAAGCAATCCTCCTGCCTCAGCCTTCCAAAGTGCTGGGATTGTAGGTGTTGAGCCACCATGCCTGGCCTACTTATTTAGATTGAGAGAAGAATCACAAGAAATTAAAAATTTTAACGTTGATAGCACAAATATCACAAATCCAGAAAAATAGCGAAATATTTTTATTAACTGCCTGCCACAACTCCAAAACACCTTTTTAAAAAACATCTTTGGGCTGCAAACTCTTTGATTACTTCTTCATTATAATTTTGAGATATCACTACCTAAAGAGAAGTGAAAGATAATTTAACATTTTCTCTGGAATGGTTGATCACAATTTTTTTTAATTACTGATACTTCTAAAAAATTGTCTTTTAGCTTTCCAACTTGCTATTGGGAATGTCATGAACATTTTTATGATTGTTTTCAAATTTGAAAAAAAGTCTATCATTTCTGTCATATATTAACTGTTCCATATATGTAGGAACACAGGTTCATAGGACAGGTAGTCTGCCATTTTGCTCAGAGCATATGCCCTACAAACGTAGGAATTCTCATCAACTCTATTTCTCAAAACTCTCATTCAAAATAACAGCAAAAGGGGCTAATTTTTTTGTAATTGTATACACTACATTTTCAGGCATCTTTATGATGAGAGAACTTGCAGTCTGATGAGGCGTTGTGAGAACTGAATCTTCCACTTACAACTTTCTACATTCACTGTTTGAAATAATTCTCCATATACAATCTTTGGCTTGATACATTTCAGACTTTATTTCTCCTCCACTTTCCATCTGTAACCGGTGCTGAGCGCTTAAGGACACCTTCTCATTTCCCCATGACCTCCAGCCCTGCATGTGATACCAAGCGGTGGGTGCGTTAGCACAGCGGTGACAGGAGTGTTTCAGAAAGCCATTTGTGCTCTGGAGTGGCTGGCGGTAACATAACTATGCGTAGAGGTGGCTGTGACCTACACAAATATATCTTCATAAACACAAACTAAACTTGTCCCTCATTCATCTTTCCCTTAACTGCATTCCAGAAATGCCTGTAGCCCCGTCCAATGCTGCCCCACCCAAAGAGATATGTGATGGAGTGGGAATCTGAGTGAAAGAGGCCACATTCTAAATTGCAGTGAAAATACCTTATCAGCTTTGCAAATTTTACAACGACAGGTGACCATGTAAACACATTGGCAAGACTCCTTCAGGGCCCTGGAAGCGGCCAATGCAAGGGACAGGTCCTGAGGTTAAGCTTCATTGATCTCATGGTGAAAGGGAGGTCTCTAGTCCATGGAAGAGAAAGAACTATAACTCTCAACATTCTGGACAGAATGTAGCATGCAACTAACTACAATGGCAGAGCTGAGGCTGTTGTCTGGACAAACTGAGAAGCAAGAAGTCTCAGGTGCTTAGTCCAGGTCAGATCAATGGTTTCACCAGCAGGTTCCAGCAGCGGTAACTGCAATAGCATGCACTAGAGTGGGTGTCCTGCTACATTGGACTGCCTGGGAGAGAGGACCCTGTGGTGCTAACTGGGTGTCATCGTGTCTTCAGTCCACTGCAGCTTATCCTTCATGGGCCAAGACATCAATGAAAAACCAAGTTACCAAGTCCTTGAAATGACATCACTAAAAAGCAATCACTTTGTTACAATTGAAACATAATATTTACATCTATATTTGGACTATTGCATCCTAACAAATGTTCTGTACACATCAACTAATATTAGAGACAGTCTGGTGATCAAAGAGAGAACACCTTATTAAAAGTAAAATTCTCAGCCAGATGTAGTGGTTCACACCTGTAATCCCAGCACTTTGGGAGGCCGAGGTGGGCAGATTACCTGATGTCAGGACTTCAAGACCAGCCTGGCCAACATAGTACAACCCCATCTCTACTAAAAATACAAAAATGTAACAGGTATAATGGTGTGTGCCTGTAATCTCAGCTACTCAGGAGGCTGAGGCAGAAGAATCACTTGAATCCGGGAGGCGGAGGTTGCAGTGAGCTGAGATGGTGCCACCGTGCTCTAGCCTGGTGACAGAGCAATACTCCATCTCAAAAATAAATAAATAAATAAAAATAAAAGTAAAATTCTCATGGTGGGTTCAGATCCCACACAGAAAGTCGTCGTCCTGGGGTCCCGTTTCCAATTTATACTAAAGGTCTGTTTTACGATATGAGCTTGAAGAAAACTAACAAAAAAAATTTTTTTTAAGTATTCTGAAATGTGATTTTTTATCAAGTCAGCTCAGTGTTTGACTTTCAGTAGAACTCAGCCTCTTAGGGCAACGAGCCCCACCTGTGTCTCCTGCTTTCCATTCTTTCTTCAGTCTCCGTATTTGCATTTCTGCCCTATTGCAACAGCCTTTTAACCGAGCTCTCAGAATCCAGATCTTGCTCCCCTAGTCCACCCTATACTTCGTTGCCACTTAAATGCTCTGAACTGGCCTTGATTAGGTTCTCCCTTCCTCGCCAGCTTCACTGGCTCTTCCCTGACCACTGCAGGATAGCGGTGGTGCCCAGGACACTGTGTCCATCCTGCTGCCTTGAGGGGAGCACACTGAGGACAATGCTGCCACAATGAGGATAGCAGAGAGGAAAAATGGAAAGAGCCCGAATCACGGAGACTCAGTCAACCCTGGAGCTGCTCTACCTCGGGACTTATTAATGTATGTAAAAGGACATTTTCCTCATTGTTGAAGCCATTTTGATCAGTTTTCTGTAAATTGTAGCCAAAAGCATTGAAAATTACAGAGCTATTTTGCTAACTTGGGCAGGAAGAAGGAGCAGGATATACCATGTCCACTTGGTATTTTTAGACATCACACAGAGATAGTACATAATGATGGAAGAGACACATGCAAAAAAGAAGCAGTTATGAAATCAATCCCTATGGAGCTAAAGTAGGAGCTTTTCTAAGGCAAAAGGCTGGGTTTATGAGAGGTGTTGCTGAGTAAAAAGCAACAAGAGCTCTGTAGAGGCTGTCTGTGGCTTTGTTCTATTGAAGACTTCTTTTGCTCTTCCTTTTTGCTCTGTTCTATGGGGAATCATTTCTTGTGGTTCAAGTAAGACTGAACTTGTCACAAGAGTGGGCTGGAGATGGAGGCCTGGCCAGCAGGACGTGGCACCCCTCAAGCCACAATGATTGGTTGAGAAATAGGCATGTGGATTTTCACTAAGATTTGATATGGTTAAAATAGACCCTGGGAGAAAGTAAGGGTGCTCTTCTCCCTACCCCCAGGGTCATGGGTTGTAAGGTTGCTTGCTATCCAGAGGAGAGAGCCCTATGAAAGTAAAGCCAGAGTCAGAACTCAGAGGAAAGTTGCACTGAGAAATGGGGAAGACAGAGCCCCTGAGTGCAGCCATGCCTGAGGCCAAAGTCTACCTTTAGACTTGTTATGACCATGAACACATTTTGTCCTTGATGTGCATAAGTCAGTTTGCACTGATTTTCTGTCAGTGGAAGAGGGAGGCCCTGGATCTACCATTGTGATCAGAGTGAGGCCCGGTGGAGAAAAATGTGCAGGAGATAAGAAACCATGAAGGCATCATCAGGCCTGGTGCAGTAGTCACAGCCTGGTAAGTAGATAGGCATAGGTTTGGAACTGATTTGAGTTTTAACACCAATTTATCTACTTACCACATTGATGAATCTGAGAAGGCCACCTACATATTCTGAGTCTCAGTTTTTCCATCTATAATATGGGAAGAGACTACTTGCGTTACAAGTTTGTTGTGAGAATTAAGACAACATATGTAAAATCCCTAGTACAGAAGCAGGCAGATAATGCTCCATTAAGAGATGTTAGTTCCTGGCATCATAGAAAACACGTATCAAAGTTACTGCAATAAAAATGTTGAAATTTACTACAAACGTTCCTTGAATTTTCTTTTCTCCTTACCACCTTTTGCTTTTATCTCTTTCTCTGGCTATTTATCCTACTAGTTTCCATTGAAAATAGTAACTCCCACTATTAGAGCATGTACTTTGTCCTAGTACTTTACATACATTATCTCTAATCTTGACAGTAATGAATCAAAGCAGCTAGCAACCATTTCACAGGTTGGGAGATGTGTGTTCAGAGAGATTAGTGACTGGTCTACGCTGTTAGTGTAAGACAAAGCAAGAATAGTATTTTGATGCAACTGGTGGGGGAGGAGAAATCTCAGTGGCGTTGTTTACTGTTGGAATTTTTCTTTCTCAGGAGAATTATGAAAGACATACTGTTGTTTTAAATTTCAGACCACAGTTAGCTGTGTAACTAAAGAACCTGTAAGTCCCTCAATAGGAAAAAGTGGAAACTGACCCAGAGGATGCCAGACAGCAGGATATATCCAATTGCAGTTCTTACCAGCATACAGGTAAGATAATGTTCTTGAACTTCACGTAGGCTAATCCAAAATTGAGATTTTTAGATGAAATTAATTCCAATTAAATTTTAAAAATACTTTAGAATTATGGAGGTAGAAGATGAGATTCAAGCTAAGTGGACTTTTCTTTCATTATTATAAAAGTCTACAAAGCCCAAATATCTACCATTATCTTCACCATTCCGTTTCTCCACTTCCCACTGCAATCTCTTTTTTCTTTTTTTAATATAGGTGATCCAATTCTGATCTGCTTCACTGTCTTCATTAGGTCATAATGAAACTATTTTTGTTCCTATGGAAACATAAAAGTTGCAAAGACATGTCTGAGGATGTTGGTTGCAGTCTGTTTATAATAACAAAAAAGTGTCTGTCTTTATTGCTGATGTCCAGCAATAATGGGAGTATTACCCTAAGTGGAATGCTATGCTCCAGCTAAAAGAAGAGATAGGGCTGTAGGTACTAACATAGGGTAATGTTGACAATATATTTGTATGTTTCAAAAGTTAAGTTGCAGGATGATACTCAGGATATAACCTTATTTTTATTTAAAAATAAAGAGAAAAGACTTTTTATAAAGGAAAAACCCAGAAGGAAAAACACCAACCTATTACTAGCGGTTATTGAATTATTGTTTGGAGTGGTATCACAAAGGACTTTTTGCTTTAAACATTTCCATATAATTGTGAGATTGGGCCTTTTTTTTTTTTTTTTTTTTTTAACAATGAGCCAGTTTTATTTCTATATTCAGAAAATAAAATTAAGATTTTTTAAAGTTGAAATTCACATCAAATTGATCAGTACTCAAGAGGGTATGGTAAGTTATTAATTGAAATTGTTGGGAATATTAGTCTCTGTATTCTATGTACTTTGTCCTGTGTTTGTTTTCACAGCTCAGAATCATTTTTCTAATTATTGACTTTGTGTGAAGTTTTCCTCCTTGTGTAACAGCCTGCTGGCCTTGGAACCCAGCCGCTCTGTCTCCTGATGTACTGGTGCTTCCTTTGTCTTAACTTGGAAAGATTCCACCCAGCGTGTTACAGCCACTTTATTCTTCTATCTGTAAGATATCAATATGACATCTATGGTTCCCAAGTACGATTAAAGCAAGATGAAATTTTTAAAAAGTTGGCCAGGTACTGCGGGTCGTGCTTGGAATCCCAGCACTTTGGGATCGCTTGGGGTCAGGAGTTTGAGAACAGCCTGGGCAATATAGCAAGACCCATCTCTATTAAAAATAATAATCATAAACATTTTTCTCCCTGAATATTTAGATCAGATACTTACTTTACCTTCATTCTCTAACATGTATTCTGCACCTGCCTCTTGCCAAGCACTTGATAGGTGAGGCACAGTCTCTGTGCCAAGGTGCGGAAAGCATCCTGGTAGAGACAGACAGGTGGGCCGCAAGAGTGGCAACACAAGGTGACACCCGTATTGTTACACATGCTGTCTTAGAACCCAAATGTGTGTCTGTATTAGATGATGGAAGTGCAAAGATGAGTAAGATATGATCCCTGACCCCAGAGGCTTATAGTCTAAGCAGATATCCAGTAGAAATATGATACAAACCATACAGGTAATTTAAATTTTTCTAGTAGTCACAATAAAAAAAAGAAATAGAAGAAATTAATTTTAATCATATATTTAATTTAACTCAATATTTCTCTAATATTATCTTGTTTAATTTTTATTTTTTCTGGTTCTCTCTCTCTTTTAACTTTTTAAAAATATTTATTTATTTGTTTATTTACTTATTTTTGAGACAGCATCTCACTCTGTCACCCAGGATGGAGTGCAGTGGCTCGGTCACAGTTCACTGCAGCCTCAACTTCCTGGGCTCAGGCAATCCTCCTGCCTCAGCCTCCTGAGGAGCCAGGACTATAGGCACCTGCCATGATGCCCAGCTAATTAAAAAAAATTTTTTTTAGATACAGGGTCTCCTTGTGTTGCCCAGGCTGGTCTCAAACTCCAAGTGATCCTCCTGCACCTAGGCCTCCCAAAGTGCTGTCATAACAGGTGTGAGCCACCACACCAGGCCTGTAATATTATCATTCCAACATATGATCTCCAACAAGAGAAACATAATCATTGAGGTATTTTATATTATCTCTTTCATACTATTTCACATGTAGTATGTATCTGATATTTACAACACATCTCTATTCAGACCAGACACAGTTCAAGTGCTCAGTAGGCACACGTGGCCAGTGGCTACCACATTGAACAGGGCAGATCTAAGGGGAAGATGAACTTATAAATAGATCATTTTGCAACAACATATTCAGAGCTCCCATAGGGCATGCCTAGCCTAGGTAGCTGTGGGGGATAGTCCTCACTTACTGGGCTGGGATGTGTCGGGGAGGAGGGAAAGGTCAGGAAGGCTTCCTGGAGGAAGTGGCATGTGATCAGTGGTAACCAGATGCACTGTGGGAAGACCATGTTTAGACGTGAAATAGACCTGAAGATGTGCTCAGTGGCTTCAAACACTGCAGTGCATGAAGGGCTCATCACTACTTTGGTGGTTATAGCTTAAAAAGTAAAACAGAAGAAGAGAATTTTTTTTTAAGGGAAGCTTTTAGAGGGTAGGACAGGAATGAAGTAGAAGGGGAAGCGCAGAGGAAGGGCCAGTAGAGAGGGAAGCTTTGCTACTCAAGGGTAAACTTGACCTGAGACCAGAAAGGTAAGGAGCATTTTGCCTGGGCAGTACCCAGTTAGTGGAGGGCAGGCTGGATTTCAGTCCCTGGTGGGCCCCGCAACCAGGCCTTTTATGGATTCCACGGGCTGCACAAACTTCCACGGTGGCATTCATTCTGCTGTTCTGTTATGCTGCTCCCTCTTAGGCTGGGCTGTTTCTCCACATTTACATGACAATAAGTGTACTGGAGCTGGTTAGAGAATGGGACTCTGATTATCTTTTTCTGGGGTTTCTCCATAGGTGTAAGTTTCTAAGTGTGCTTGAACCTTGCCAGGGTGCCCCATAAGGACCAGGGGAAAATACAGTCCATGCCTTCTGGTGGCCTGTCTTTCCAAACACTAGTTTTAAACTGGCACTGCCATTTAAAGGGCATCCGTGCTTGCAGACCTGGAGAATGAATGCCACACGTGCTCAGCATATGTCTAGGCTGTCGTTATCTGAGCAGGCCACCAATCCACCGTGCAACCTTCGACCGGTCACCTTGCCCCTGTGCATTTCCTCTCTTCCTCTGTGAAAGTTGGGGTTGGGATAGATGACAAAACTCACAGTGTTGTGACTAGGAATCTGTAACTAACTGGAGCAAACTTGCCCTTAGCAAACAATGCCCTAGGCTGTCCCCAGTCTCCAGCCCCCAAGGACCACACACACAAACCTGAACATTTGGTCCTCCCAACCTCTCCTGAGCAAACTGCTTGCTGAAACCCAGTGAAATCTGGTTTCAGATTTCCTTACGCAACAGTTTTTTCCTCACTTTATGCTGCTGGTGCTTTAAGAAACACAATATTGGCAAAATGGATTATGCTCAGAATAATTCCTAGGAACTGGATGGACCAGTTTGTTGAGAAGCCCAGGGCACCTTCAATTAAGGACTGGCATCTCTCTCCTCCCCCAGTGCTCCCCTCTCGCTGGGATGCAATGAGATGACAACCAGGAGTCAGGCTAGGTCACAGGATGAGAAGTCTGAACTGGCTGAAGCTGCCTGGGACAGCTCTAGAGTATCCTTGCCTTGGCCTCGGCTCACTGGGGCTTTAATAATGCAATAATAACCAGCTTCTAAAGCACACAAGGCTTTTTGGAAAGAAGGAGATAAAAGCGACTTTGTTCTGTTCTTGCCCAGAACAGCATACATCCATAGGTGTTCCCACAGAAACTGGCCACGTGGCTGCGGCTGTTGTTGGATTTCCCCTCCTTCTCTCTTACTGAGGCGCTATAGATAGCTTAGAATGAAAACGGCACCCAGAAGACACACTTTAAAAAGAAAGGAGAAGGCCGGGCGTGTTGGCTCATGCCTGTAATCCCAGCACCTTGGGAGGCCGAGGCGGGAGGATCACAGGGTCAGCAGTGCAAGACTAGCCTGGTCAACATAGTGAAACCCCATCTTTACTAAAAATACAAAAAATTAGCCGGGTGTGGTGTCACACACCTATAATCCCAGCTACTTGGGAGGCTGAGGCAGGAGAATTACTTGAACCTGGGAGGCAGAGGTTGCAGTGAGCCAAGATGGGGTTTGGGGGTAGGGAGAGAAAGAAAGCAGAAGAGGGAAGAGCAGACTAGAGAGTTGGATGTGCTTTCTGCTGAGCGTTTCTCTTCCAAAGACTGCTGGCCCCTGCAGGGTGCTGTGTCCACTCCATCAAAAAGTCATCACTGGCCCACTGTGACCCTTACTGCAGTTGGAGCGTGGGTGGCTGCACAGACAAAACCATTTCTCCTCCACGCTCTGCATTCTGCAGGCCTCATCACCGCACACCCCGTGGAGGGGCAGCCAGTGCTCACCTTGCCCTCCCTACCACTGGGACCCTGCCCTGCCTCCCTCCCCGCCCCCAGCTCCCCGGCCCCCACTTGCCCAAAGGCCTAGGTTATACAGTGGCTTCTTCATCCCTAATTCATTCATTTTGTTCTTTGCAGAAGGAAAACCCCTCTGCTTAGGGCAGAAACCACTCTCCACTATGTAGAGTCCAAATTGAGAACTGGATGGTGGGTGGGATTAACCCAGATGGACCCACTTCTGCCTCTTGTGGTACAGAATGAGAAACAGAGCCCGGAGAGCAAAGTGATGGGGCCAAGGAGACATAGCTGGGGGCATGGTGGGAGCTATTAAGCCCTATGCTTATTGCTATGTGTGTGTAAAAACAACAAGGTGTTCATTTATAACCTCAATTGTCATCTTAAGGAGCGTGGGCCCTATAAACTGTGCTGGGGAAGGAGTGGGTCTTTATTTAAGCTGTGCTGTGGGTTGATAAAGAAACTCTTGGTGGCTGACCAGCAATAGAGGAATTTGCAGAACATGTATGTCTAGTAGGTCTTTTTTTTTTTTTTCCTTTAATTATTTGCTGTGGAGTCCTTCTCTCTCCCTCATGAAACTGTCAGGAGATTCTCCAGTGCTCATTAATGTTATGTGAGTGGATCTTGGCGAGGCATTCGAGTTGCTGAGATCTGTGTCCAAGTTGACATGCCGTGAACAGACAGCTGCTACAAATGCCTGGTTGAGAGAATGAGGAGTCAGCTGTCACATGTCTACATGTGACATCTGGGTGCTACATGGAAGTCCACAGGGGGCTGACAGCCCTTGTCATAATGGGCTGATTTAGAACTGATTTTGAGTTTGCACGTGGTCTTATAGCTGTTTCCAGTCAGTCAGAAAGAGTTGCAGCATTTCCCACAGCTGCATGCCAGGCGAGATATCTTTGGCTGTCTTTCTCAGCTTCTGGGCTGTCTGGACGGAAGCCTCCCTCAGGCCATTCTAATTTGCAGTTCCATTTACCAGTGGGCTGCTTTCATGTTCCTCTCTCGGCCAAACATTACTCCTACATGCTCACTACATCATTGTGGGACTGGGACAATGCATGCTTCAGCATTGGGAAATGGAATGTCTTTCAAAAAATTCATTATGTTAAAAATACTATATTGATGGTTCCTCCTTCCTGTTCCAAACTGCTATAGTTTCCTATTGCCTATGATATCAAGTCTAAGGTCTCAATCCTGTTATTTAAAGTCATTTACTTTTTGGCCTTAACCCACATGCATTCATTTATTCATTCATTCACCAAATACCACTTTGGCCAACAAATTTAAGGTGCTTCAGTGGCTTTTATCTCCTACTTAAAATAATTTTCATTCTACCTTTCCCTGAGGAGTTCATGAGAAATTTCATCTTTATGTCGCCATCCATGCTAATCTGGGCTTCTGGATTTCTCTTTCCCTCTGCCCTGCCTAGTTGAATCCATTTCTCTCAGCTCTTAGCTTGCAGTGAATAGCATTCAAACAGTCACCTGGAAATGAAGTTCAAGGAGTGGCTGTAAGGCTATACCTGGATTTAGACCAGAGCTGGCAAGACATCAAGTTCCAAGGCAAATCCAGGGACTAGCTGCTCCACCTCTTTTGTTTTGGTTGAATGGTCTCTCTTTTTCTCATCCTATTGTCACTTATGTTGAGTGTTTGCTCCACTATTGACCAGCTTGTTCTATCTACTCATGACTTTGGCTTACTCATGGTTTTGGCTTGCCCTGGACTCTCTGATCCCTCCGTTACCTTAAAGTAACACTGGAGGCAAGTCTTTTAGCATCTGCCTGTGCTGCCAGCTCTCTCATTTTGGTTTTTCAATTTCAGATTCCAGAAAGGAATTTTCTTGATGCAGATTATCTTTTTATGTGGGTCCAAATTGTAGATCTCAGGCTGCCCAAATATGAACCACAGCCTTGAATCAGACACTTTCTCTGGTTACTCAATCTTGTGGCTGGTGGACAAGAATCCAGCTCCCTCAGTGGGGACCGGAATTGGGATACTTCCACATGGGCAGCTTCAGGCACGAGCTGGCACACACCTGGATTACAATGGCCTTGAAAGCCTAGCTCATGTCATTGCTGGGCACAGTGGCTTATGCCTGTAATCCTAGCACTTTGGGAGGCTGAGGCGAGCTGATCACCTGAGGTCAGAAGTTCGAGACCAGCCTGGCCAAGATGGTGAAACCCTGTCTCTACTAAAAATACAAAAATTATCTGAGTACGGTGGTGCATGCCTGTAATCCCAGCTACTCAGGAGGCTGAGGCACAAGAATCACTTGAACCTGGGAGGTGGAGGTTGCAGAAAGCTGAGATCTAGCCACTGCACTCCAGCCTGGGTGACAGAGTGAGACTCTGTCTCAAAAAAAAAAAAAAAAAAAAGAAAAAAGAAAATAAAAAAGCCTAACTCAGGTCATATCTCCTCTGTATTTCTCTTCTCAATTACTTCCTCACTTATTTAATATTTATACTATTGTACTGTATTTTTAGTTATTTATGTCCATGCATTTGTCTTTTGTAACCTAAATGATTAATAACTTAAGTTCTGAAACTTAAAATAGAAGCCCAAGAGCCATAAAACCAAGGCGAAATGACCACCCAACCTGAATTCTTAGTGGCATTATGATTTCTAATATTCTCTAGTACTGTCCCTGGAAATTGTTGAAATATTTCAAGAATCCCAATGTTTTTGAACTTTTGTCTGCTTCTCAGAATATCTCATATGTGGAAGTGACACAAAAGTTTTATGTCTTGCCCTCTTTCCCATCTTGCAAGATGGCGGGTGAAAAAGTTGAGAAGCCAGATACTAAGGAGAAGAAACCCGAAGCCAAGAAGGCTGATGCTGGTGGCAAGGTGAAAAAGGGTAACCTCAAGGCTAAGAAGCCCAAGAAGGGGAAGCCCCATTGCAGCCACAACCCTGTCCTTGTCAGAGGAATTGGCAGGTATTCCCGACTTGCCATGTATTCCAGAAAGGCCATGTACAAGAGGAAGTACTCAGTTGCTAAATCCAAGGTTGAAAAGAAAGAAGGAGAAGGTTCTTGCAACTCTTACAAAACCAGTTGGTGGTGACAAGAACGGAGGTACCCGGGTGGTTAAACTTTGCAAAATGCCTAAATATTATCCTACTGAAGATGTGCCTCGAAAGCTGTTGAGCCACGGCAAAAAACCCTTCAGTCAGCACCTGAGAAAACTGCGAACCAGCATTACCCCCGGGACCATTCTGATCATCCTCACTGGATGCCACAGCGGCAAGAGGGTAGTTTTCCTGAAGCAGCTGGCTAGTGGCTTGTTACTTGTGACTGGACCTCTGGTCCTCAATCGAGTTCCTCTATGAAGAACACACCAGAAATTTGTCATTGCCACCTCAACAAAAATTGATATCAGCAATGTCAAAATCCCAAAACATCTTACTGATGCTTACTTCAAGAAGAAGAAGCTGCGGAAGCCCAGACACCAGGAAGGTGAGATCTTCGACACAGAAAAAGAGAAATACGAGATTACAGAGCAGCCCAAGATTGATCAGAAAGCTGTGGACTCACAGATTCTACCAAAAATCAAAGCTGTTCCTCAGCTCCAGGGCTACCTGCCATCTGTGTTTGCCCTGACGAATGGAATTTATCCTCACAAATTGGTGTTCTAAATGTCTTAAGAACCTCATTAAATAGCTAACTACAAAAAAAAAAAAATTTTATGTCTCAATTTTTGAGGTTGAAAACATGGCTGCAGTATTCCCTAAATGTGGTGATGGAGGGCAGTTGACATTGGAGAGAGAATAAAGAAGCAGAATGTTTGGTTTGGTAACTCATTGGCTATAGGGGAAGAGGAAGAGTGTAAACTTTATTAATAGAATTACCCATGTTTTCAGCTTGGGTGCTTAGATGGGAAATGGGAAGAGAATTCTAAAATCAGAAAATGGGAGGAAGGTTGAATGTGATCCATATTTTATAGATCTTCAAGTGCTCACTCTTCATCATGTACTGGGCTAGGGCAGTTGATACCAACATGAATAAGACACAGTTCCTGCCATCGAAGTATTCTGTCCAGAGGGGGAGATATTTGGAAAAACAAAAGATTGTAATTTAATACAATGTGCTAAGTACCATAATGAAAAGAGACTCGTGCAAGTATAGTGGTAGGCCAAAAAGAGAAATAATCTAGACCTCTTGGGAAGGTCTTAGAAAATTTAAGAGGAGAAGACACTTAAGAAGATACTGTGAAGAATGATCAGGTGATTGGGGAGGACACTCTTGACATCAGAAATATCTTTTGAAAGGTCGAGATAATAATCAGAGGACTGATAGGAAATGAAGGTGAGATCAGATCCTGGAGAACCTTAAAAGGCAAGCTAGTGAGTTTGGATTTTATTCTCCAGGGAAAAGGGAGCCATTGAAGAGTTTAAAGCATAACAGTAAGGTGGGCAGATTTGCAGTTATAAAATAATCACTCAGGTAGCAGTGTGAAGGATGAATTAGATGAGGATGAGACAGAAGGCAGAGAGCATGGTTAGGAGGTTGCTGCAATAGTTCACCAGAGAGATTAAGAAAGTTAGATCTGAGGGAGTTGCAGTAGTGAGAGAAGAGAAGAGAAGGCTGGAGAGATGTTACAGAAATAGAATACATAAGACTTGGCAACTCACTGGATGGAAGGATGGGAAAGAAGAAGTCCTGTGTAATTGGGCAGATGGTGATAATAATATCTAGAACCAAAAATACAGAAGTTGGTTTTGGACAAACTAATGTTCTCCACCAGACTGCTGTTTCCGTGAGAACAGGGACTATGTTTTATTCACTTTTACATTACCTGTACCTAGTACAGTATGTGGAATGCCTACTGATTAGAGAGTTTTGAGCATGTGGGTTTAAAACATCTGAGGGATATCCAGGTAGACACATCCAGTATTTAGCTTTGAAATTCAAGTGAGACAGAGAACTGAGCTTTAGAGGCACATTTGGGAATCATCAATGATAAGTGAGCTCACCGAGGCAGTAGACCAAAGGATATTTGGAAGAAGACCGTGAGTGATAGCAATATTTAAGGTACAGTTAAAAGAAGTGGAATCATTTGCAAAAATAGGAACATGGTGTCATGGTGTCCTGGAGGCCAAAGGGCAGAGAGTATCCAGAACATGGGAGAGGTAAACAGGATCAAAGGTCACTAAGAGGTCGTAGCTTCCAGGAAGTCTCAATGCAGTTAACTGGCTGGGCTCTGGCCTCAGAATAAGATTGCCATTCTAGCAAACCCAGTCCACGTAGATATAGTCTGGGGCCCACGGCCTCAGTTTCCTCATTCAGAAAGCCATAGCATCAGAAGACTAAATCTGTCCTGCTTTTTACACAATGCTGTTGTAAGGATTGAATGAGATAATATGGTAGTAGTTCACAAAATTTTTGGCTTCAGGACTACTTTATACTCTTAACTTATCAATAACACAAATAAGCTTTGTTTTGCATATATCTGTCAAGATTTGCCATATTATAAATTAAAATAAGAAATTTTAAAAATTCAACTCATTTAAAATTAGCAATAATAAACCATTCTATGTTAACATAAATATTTCATAAAGTATCACTATATTTTCAAAAACAACTTTGAGAAAAGAGTGGCATTGTTTTATAGTTTGTAAATTTCTGGAATGCCTGGCTTAATAGAAACAGCACTTTCTCCTATCTGCATCTGCATTCACTCTGTTATGATATCACATGTCATGTAACCTCAGAAAATCCTGCTGTACTCTTATGAGAGAATAAAAGTCACAGAGGGCAAATAACAACTTGGTATTCTTATAAAAATGGTTTTATTCTTAAGGATCACCTGAAAACATCTCAGTGATGCTCAGATATTTCCAGACCAGACTTTGAGAATTGCTGACATATGTGAATTCACATTAGAAGCTAGAAAGTTCACAAAACGGTGTTTTGATCACCCTGAAAACCTATACCTTGGGAATCAAAAAGGAATCTGTCTCACGTGGCTACAGTTTGCCCCCAGAAGAACATTGTGTATATATAACATTGTTCCAAACAGGTCCTCAGGCCAAGATAGAGTTTCTAGTCCAGATTTCTTACTTTCTCCTTCCTGGCAATTAAATGAAAAATGTAAATGAGAATGTGCTATAAAAATGCAGGCTGTTAATCCAAACTGTAAGTTAAGATCTTGTTATTTCCAGGCCAACCACAAAGAAAATAACTCTCTCTCTCTAAATATATATATCTCCTTGCTCTCTCTCTCTCTATATATATATATCGCAGCAGCAAAGAAATATTTTATGCTAGAAAATATCTATTTAACACAAAAGAAAACAGAATCAGTAATGAAGGAATAAAGGAACAAAAATGCATAAGGTATATAGAAAAATAAACAACAAAAGCACAAATTAAATTCTGCCTTATCAGTAATTACTTAAATATAAATGAACTAAACTTCAACAGAAAAGCAGAAGTTGGCAAAATGGATTTTAAAAATCCTTAATTCAATTATATGCTGTCTAGAGGAGACACACTTTAGATTCAAAGACACAAATAGGTTGAAAATAAAAAGGTAGGAAAAAATATAACATGCAAAGAGTACCCAAAAGAGAAAGAAAGCATACAGAAAAGAAAGAGCAAAGCTATCTTTATTTGTAGATGACATGATCTTGTATAAAAAAAATCCTAAGGAATCCCACTAACAATTATTAGAACTAATAAATAAGTTCAGTAATGTTTCAGGATACAAGATCAATATACGAAAATCAATTGTATTTTTATACACTAGCAGAGAACAATCCAAAAATGAAATTAAGAAAGTAATTCCATGCACAAAAGAATCAAAAAGAATAAAATACTTAGGACTAAATTTAATAAAATTAATGCAATAGTTGTACACTGAGAAATGCAAAACATCATTGAAAAAAGTAATAGAAGTTTTAAATGAATGGAAAGATGTACTGTGTTCATGGATTGGAAGGCTAATATTAAGATGGCAATATTTCCAAAATTGATCTTCAGGTTCAGTGCAGTCTCACTCAAAGTCCAGCTGCCTTTTTTTTTTTTTTTTTTTAACATATATAGACAAGCGAATTCCTCAACTTCATATGGAAATTCAAGAGACCCAGAAGAGTCAGTGCAATCTTGAGAAATAGGAACAAAGTTATACGACTCATATGTCCTGATTTCAAAACTTACTACAAAGCTATAGTAGTGAAGACAGTATGGTACTAAAATAAGGATAGACACATAGATTAATGGAATAGAATTGACAGTCCAAAAACAAAGTCCCTTAAATTTATGGTCAATTGATTTTTGACGTTGCTGAAAAGCCAGTTTGGTGGGGGAAATAATATTCTTTTTAACAAATATGTTGGGACAACTGGATATTCACACACAAAAGAATAAAGTTGGGTCCCTACCTCACACCATATAAAAGTTAATTAAAAATGGATTGTAGACCTAATGTTAGAGCTAAAAGTATAAAACTCTTAGAAGGAAACATATTTGTAATCTTTGTAATCTTAAATTAGGCGATTTGTTTTTAGATATGAAATCAAAAGTACAAGCAACAAAAGAAAAATAAATAAATTGGACTTTATCAAAATTAAAAATTTTGGTGCTTAAAAGAAACACTTTTAAAAAACTGAAAAGTTGACTCACTAAATTTGCAAATTATATCTTTGATAAGGGACTTAGTTCTAGAATATATAAAGAACTCTTACAACTCAACAATAAAAAGACAATCTAATTAAATGAGCAAAGCATATAAACAGACATTTCTTCAAAGAAGATATGCAAAAGGCAATAAGCACATGAAAAGATACTCAATATCATTCACCATCAGAGAAATGTAAATCAAAACCACAATGGGATACTGCTTCATACCCATAGGATAGCTATAATTAGTGTTGGAAAGATGTGAAGAAATGGGAACCCACATATTACTGGTGCAGATGTTATATAGTACACTCACTTTGAAAATAGAACAGATAGAATAAGTAAGGAATAAAGGGACACATAGAATAAAGAACTCTTCTTTCTGGCAGTTCCTCAAAAAGCTAATCACAGAATTACTGTATGAACCAGCAATTCCACTTCTGGGCATATAGCAAAGGGAAATGAAAGCATGCATTCATACAAAAAACATACCTGCATGCTCATAGCAACATTATTTACAATAGCCAAAATGTAGAAAGAGCCCGATTTTCCATTAACTGATATATAGATAAATAAAATATGATATATCCATGCAATAGAATATTATTTGGCTATAAGGAAAACGAAGTACTGATACATACTACAGTGTTAATCAACCTTGAAAACAGTATGATGTAAGTGAAAGAAGCCAGACACTAAAGGCCACTTATTGAATGTGTTTATATGAAATGTCTAGAATAAGCAAATCCATAGAAACAGGGTAGAGTAGTGGGTGCTAAGGCTGCAGTGGGTAATTATTGCAATGACTACAATTTCTTTCTGTGGTGATAGAAATGTTATGGAATTAGATAGTGTGATGGTTGCAAAACTTCATGAATATATGAAAAGTCACCAAATTGTACCATTTAAAAGGGTGAATTTTACCATATGTGAATTATATCTCAATAAAGCCATTATTATTTTTTTTAACACTAGGTGGTTTGCACTTATCAGCAGTGTTACTTTTGTCTTCTTTCAACCCATCCTCTATCTTTGTTGCCATAATCTATACAGTTCCCAGGACTCTAGAAGCTTGCTTCCAAGGAGCCCCAAATATAAGTTCTTCCTAATTTGGACTGTGGATGAAGATGCTGGTGGGGGTGGAAATAGCTTTGGAAAGGGATCAGAAGATGGAGTTTAAATTGTGATTCTCTCCTTGAGCTTTGGCAAGTCACCTTGTTTCTCTGAGCCTTAGGTTTCTGTTCTGAGAATAAAAATGACCCTGGCCCTATGCACCTCCCAGGGTTGTAAGTGACAGCAGATACCCTGCAAGTGATCTACTTACTAATCAATCCTTACTAAACTGTAAGCACTACACAAATATTAGTCTTCATGATCAGGATTTCCATAGCTTGATGCCAGGGTTTAAGGATTATGAGGGGAGATATAACCATCATTCCTGGCCTCTTTAATCACAAAACCCTAAGAACTGCTGGATCTCAAGTTTTACTGTTGTTGCCCTGAGCTGCCTGGGAACAATGGCAATACTTTCTAGCGCCTGAGAGATGGCTGTTATTATTTTCAGTGTTTATTTAGATTATCTTTCTTTTAAGGATTTTCACTTATTCAACCCACTGCTTTGCTTTTTTTTGTTTATTTATTTTTGGTGTTTAAAAGCATTGTTTATGAAAGCAAGGCATTCTTGAGCTTTGGTCAAACGTTGATACATGTGGATCATGGATTAAAGGTTTACCCAACAGAATGATCCCTAACTGTCTTCCTAGAAGGAACACAATGGGGAGCATAGATTTTAATGTCAGCCTGGGTTTAAATTCCAGTTCTAAGACCTTCTAGCTATAAGATCTTGAGCAAATTTCATTATTTAACATCTGTGAGCCTCAGTTTCCTTATCTATAAAACAAAGATTTCCAACTTCATTGGATTTTTGTGAGGATGAAAAAAGACAATACTTAGCCCAGGGTGCAGAATACAGTAAGAAGTTATTAGCCAGTAAGAAGAATCTAGCTGTTATTACTGGGTCTGGACAATGAGTGATCAAGGTCAGAGTCTCAGCTTAGGAAAGAGGGTGGCAGGGCTGACTTTGGCAAACTGGAAGGAAGAGGATTTGACAGTTATCAATTGCCTACTTTGTGCCAAGTACTTTTTCATATGCTCTGTCCCTTGATCTTCACAACTCTGAAATAGAGCTATTAATTCATATTTACATGTGACAAAACAGAGGCTCAGAGAGATTAAATAATTTGTGTAAGGTCACACATTATTAGTTGTCCATTTGAGTCCAAGTCTAACTGATTTCCAAGTCCAGGGTCTTTCTTTTATTCTGTGTGATGCCAACCCTTCCATGTTGCCTTGCATAGGCCCCGTAACTAAACTGGCCTGCCCTTTCCCAAATACCTTCACCTGTCACATCTCTCGCCTCCTCTTGCCTCCACCCCCAACCCAGACAACCTCTGGATGCATGCCTTGGGTTCAGGTGTTTCAGGCAGAGCAGCACTTGCATGTGATGGGATGCTGTAGAGCTGGCCAAGGACTGAATGAAGGGTTGAATCAGATGAACAAAGGTCTTTCTAATCTTATTCATCTTTCGAGACTCCTATCAAATGCCTTCTCCTAATCCTCCAGGGGAAATTAGTTCTTCTTTCCTTTGTTCTCCCACAGTATCTTATCTAGGCCTCTGTTAATATATTTACCATTTTATTTATTTATTTATTTATTTTTTGAGACAGAGTCTCACTCTGGTGGCCCAGGCTGGAAAGCAGTGGCTCAATCTTGGTTCACAGCAGCCTTGACCTCCCTGGCTCAGGTGAATCTCCCACCTCAGCCTCCAGAGTAGCTGGGATTACAGGCATGCACTACCATATCCGGAATTTTTTTTTCTTTTTTCTTTTTCCTTTTTTTTTTGTATGTTTAGTAGAGACAGGGTTTTGCTATTTGCCCAGGCTGGTCTCAAACTCCTGGACTCAAGCAATCTGCCTATCTTGGCCTCTCAGATTGTTGGGATCAGAGGCATGAGCCACCGTGTCCGGCCGTTATATTTAAACCATCTGTTTATCTGTTTGTCTTTCAAGCTGAGTAGAATCTGTATCTTTCCCATCTCCTAATCTGCAACCTCAATTAAGAATTATTGAATGGAGGCTAGGTATGGTGACTCATACCTGTAATCATAGCACTTTGGGAGGCCAAGATGGGAGGATTGCTTGAGACCAGGAGTTCAAGGCTGCAGTGAGCTATGATCACATGACTGCACTCCAGCCTGGGCAACAAAGTGAAACGTTGTCTCTAAAAAAAGCACAAAAAACCAAAAAAAAACAAGAATTATCTAATGGAGAGCTTCTAAACATTTTTCCAAAAAGTGAAAACAATCCAAATGTCGATCAACTTATAAATAAGTGTTGTATATTAATACAATGGTATATTGTTTAGTAATAAAAAGGAATGAATTACTGATAGATGCTACAACATGGATAATCCATGAAAACATTATGCTAAGTGCAAGAAGTCAATCAAGAAAAGGCCACATATCACATGGTTCCATTTATGTGAAATGTCTAGAACAGGCAAATCTATAGAGACAGTAAATAGTTTACTAGTTGCTTAGGGCTGAGGAGGTTGGGAAGAAATAGAGAGTGACTGATATGGGTACTGAGTTTTTATTAGGGGTAATGAGACTTCTAAAACTGATTGCGGTGATGGTTGCACAATTCTATGAATATACCATAAACCTTTGAATTGTACACTAAATAGGTGAATTGTCTAGTATGTGAATTATATTCCCCAAATACTGTTTTTATATATATCTTATATATAAAATATATATAATTAATTACATAAAATATGTATTATATATAAAATAAACTAGGCAGAGTCTTTAAGTTTCCCATCTCTTAATTTACAGCCTCAATTAAGAATTATTTAATGGAGGCCGGGTGTGATGACTCATGCCTGTACCCAGATTTTGGGAGGCTGAGGCAGGCGGATCACTTGAGGTCAGGAGTTTGAGACAAGTCAGGGTAACACGATGAAACCCCTCTACTAAAAGTACAAAAATTAGCTGGGTGTGGTCTTGGGCACCTATAATTCCAGCTGCTTGGGAGGCTGAGGAAGGAGAATTGTTTGAGCCTGGGAGGCAGAGGTTGCTGTGAGCTGAGATTGTGCGACAGCACTCCAGCCTGAGTGACAGAGTGAAACTCTGTCTCAAAGAAAAAAAAAACGTGGTGGCCTCCATTATATATATATACAATGTTATATATATTAAATGGTCTCCATGTAAGTATAATATATTATATACAATTTATGTATATTTGTATATTATATATAAAATACATATTATATATTATATATAAAAATAGTATTATATGTTATAGTAGTATATGTTATATATATACTGTTTTATATATAACAGAATACAACAGTATTATTGGAATATAAATCATATACTAGACAATTTATATATATATATATATATATATATATATATATATATAGCTAAATAAAGGGGGGAGAGAGCACATAGTTTATTTAGCAAATGGAAGGAAGTTCTTCATGGCTAGATCATTGAGCACAGGGAGAGGAGCTTGAGAAATGAAGCTGAGAGAAAGGTAGGGGCCAGGTCTCTAATGGCCTTGTTGAGCATGTTAATGAGTTTTGATTTATTCCAATCTGAGGCCATGGAAAGATTGCAAGGGTTTAATTAGAGGGATGACATACTCAGATGCACAGTTTAGAAAGATCTCTCGGGATGTGGGTGAAGGCAGGTCTGGGGAAAGTCAGCCTGGAGGCAGGGAGACATAGGGGCCTTGTAACAGGCATCTGGATGAAAGTCAACAGTGGAAGGGATCAGGGACAGCATAAGTAGGAGCCACAGGTCTTGAGTGTAGTTGGTTATAGAAGATGAGGGTTGAAGAGGGGAATGAAAGCTGTGTTTCAGCAAGAAAGAGTGGTTGAAAGTGTGGAGTTTCAGGTGCAGCCTCAGCAGGCTAACTGGCAGTGGCACAGATGGGATATGAATCTCAGGACAGAGAACTGTGTTCTTGGCAGTGAAGTGAAGTCCTTGACAAGTGAGACAGAACAGAGCCTTGGAGGAGAGTTGAGTAACGTAAGGAGACAAGAAGGGCTGGTCCTGTCTTAAGTGTTCCTATTGTTCTTCTTGGGATGTTTCTTTGAGTAGTTTGGTTTTGAAGGAATGGTTGGTTACAAAAATAATAATAATAATAATGATACAAATAAAAAAAAAAAGGAAGGGCTTGGCTGATCATTCCACTTTTTGTGGCTTACAGATTTCTTTCAAGCGTTGGCTCTGAATTTCATAACTTTTCTCTGGAGCCTGGGTTTCTTTCTTTCCCTTCCTTGAATCCTCCTCTTTCTTTCTTTGCTTTCTCTTGTTCTCTTTGGTTTTTTAATTTAATCATTGATGATGGCTAGGACCCTCTTGTGGGGAAAGTCTTTTGGTATTTGATCTGAAGCAGAGTTTTGGGATATCAAGTCCTGTGTTCTTCCAGGCAAGTTCCTGGAGTGCTCAGGTCAAGTGACTGCTGAAATGCTAGAAAGTTTTCTGCCTCATGGTTCATTAACCAGAAACATCCATTTCTTGCCTATCTCCAGGAGCCTGTTACTTCACTCAGTGTAAAGGATTTTGAAGTTTAGAAGTGGTGGTGCAATCCTTAACATAAGTCCTTTGAAAACCACTTTGGAAATCTGTTGGGCAGTATGCACCACGGCTGAACATGTGCATTTCCTGTAACCCAGCAAAGTCGCTCCTAGGTATAGGCACCATAGAAACCTGGACATAATACTCATCAAAAGACAAGACTTGTAGTTGCACTATTGATAATAACTATAAGCTGGAGACAACCCAAATACCTATTGATAGTTGAATGGAAGAATGGATTGTGGTCTCATCACACAATGGAATACTATACAACAATGAGAATGAACCATCTACAACCAAACACAAAAATATGGATGAATCTCACAAACATGAAGTTCAGCAAAAGAAGACGACATAAAGAGCCCTTACTGTACAAATTCTATTTACAAAAACAGGTGAAAGGGGTAGTGACTAGAAGCAGGCATGAAGGGGCTTTTGGGTGCTGGCCATGTTCTGTTTATTTATCTGAGTTCTGCTTATGTGAGTGTGGGGTTTCAGCAGGCTATATGATATATGTGCTTTTATAAAATGTGTGTCATACTTCAATAAAAAATCTTTCAAATAGAAAAAAATCCATAAATTTTTTTGGATTAATTCAGACTTTTGCTGTTATCTAACAAAGCCTATTGATTTTATATTGCAGAATCCAAAAGGTGTTACTAAAGGTGTGGTTATAACAGTGCCAAATAATTCTGATTATCACCTTTTGGCACCAATGTGTAATCCAGTACTTACCCAGGACTGGTGGTGAAAGTGGACTGTACCAGGTGAAGAAAGTAGGAGTGCATTGTCTGTGGGGAATTTTTTTTTTTGGATGAAGTCTCACTCTGTCGCCCAAGCTGGAGTGCAGTGGCACGATCTCAGCTCACTGCAACCTCCACCTCCCGGGTTCAAGCCATTCTCCTGTCTCAGCTTCCTGAGTAGCTGGGACTACAGGCGCATGCCACCTTGCCTGGCTAATTTTTTGTATTTTTAGTACAGACAGGGTTTCACTATGTTGGCCAGGCTGGTCTTGAACTCCTGACCTCGTGATCCGCCTGCCTCGGCCTCCCAAAGTGCTGGGGTTACAGGCATGAGCCACTGCACCGGGCTGTCTGCAAAGAATTTAAAACAATAATAAAATGACTAAGAGTGAGTTTGCTTTTTAATTATTACCATACACTGGCAATTCTTCACGATATCAGTGATTAAAAAAAAAAAAACAAAACACCCCTTTCCCCAGTAAATAATTTGCTAATCTAAATTCTAAACAATTGCTCTGCCTACTGTAGAGCTGACCTGGCTGTTCCCACTACCCTGCCCTTAGTAGGCCAATGGCGGGAATGATAACTGTCATTATAGGTGTAGGTATTTGTAGATATGTGCATTGTATCAGAGACTGAACCTTTTTGTACGTAAGTTTTATTTTTCTTAAAATCTCTCTTTCTGCCACCCGGGCAGGAGTGCAGTGACACGATCATGGTTCACTACAGCCTTGCCTCCACCTCGCTGGGTTCAAGCCATCCTTCCACTTCAGTCTCCAGAGTAGCTGGGACTACAGGCTCCCATCACCATGCCCAGCTAATCTTTGTATTTTTTTGTGGAGATGGGCATTTCACCACGTTGCCCAGGCTGGTCTCAAACTTCTGGGCTCAGAAGATTGCCTGCCTCTGCCTCCCAAAGTGCTGGGATTACAGGTGTGAGCCACTATGCCTGGGCAGTATATACATCTTATTTACACCTCACAGGTGTATGCATTAGGTATTATCATTCCCATTTTACAGATGAGAAAACTGAGGGTTGTAGCAGTTAAGGGACTTGCACAAATTCACTCAGCTGGTAAAGACAAGAGGGAGGGAGGATGTGTCTAAGTCTCCTGACTCAAAGCCCACGTTTCCACTGGCTTTTCTTTCCCTGGGTTCCAACTGCCACATGGAAGACCCTTGATATGTATTTGCTGAAAAAAAGGGTAAGTGAATGAATACTTGATCCTTTTTAAATTAATTTGTTATTTTTTTATTTTTTAAAATGTCAACTTTTATTTTAGATTCAGGGGTACATGTGCAGGTTTGTTACATGCACATAACAAACTGATTAAAAAATAATACTTGTAGTTGTACTATTGATAAAAAATATAAATTGGAGACAACCCAAATACCTATTGATTGTTGAATGGAGGAATAGGTTGTGATTTCGTCACACAATGGAATACCTCAATGTGTGATGCTGACGTTTGGGAAGCGATTGATCCCATCACCCAGGTACTGAGCGTAGTACCCAATAGTTAGTATATCAACCCTTGCCCCCTATCTTTTCCTCCCTCTTTAGTAGTCCCTAGTGTCTATTGTTGATATCTCTATGTCCATGAGTGTCCAAGGTTTACCTCCCACTTATAAGTAAGAACATGTGGTATTTGATTTTCAATTCCTGCTTTAATTCACTTAGGATAATGGTCTCCAGCTGCATCCATGTTGCTGTAAAGGATATGACTTCATTCTTTTTGTGGCTGCATAGTATTCCTATGGTGCATATGTATCACATTTTTAAAATCCAGTCCACCATTGATGGGCACTGGTTCATTCCATGTTTTAACTATTGTGAATATGGCCGCAATGAACATACGAGTATATGTGTCTTTTTGGTAGAACAATATATTTTCTTTTGGGTATATACCTAGTAATGGGGTTGTGGGTTGAATGGTAGTTCCATTTTTAGTTCTTTGAGAAATCTCCAAACTGCTTTCCACAGTGGCTGAACTAATTTATACTCCCACTAACAGTGTGTAAGCATTCCTGTTTCTCTGCAGCCTCACCAACATCTTTTGTTTTTTGGCTTTTTGATAGTAGCCATTCTGACTGGTGTGAGATGGTATCTAATTGTGGTACTGAGTTGCATTTCTCTAATGTTGATCATTATTTTATTTCAAGGAGGAGGTTCCACATGAATATAACTTCTCGCCTAAGTTGGTTTAGGTAAGAAGACTCTTCATGTGCCTCTTTCCTTCAAATTTTAAGGATAAGTCTCTTAAAAGTATAGTTATTTATCTAGTTATGCTTCATACATGTCATCTACATCTCACAAATATTTTAAGTAGTTTTTATGACTCTTATCTTACAGATGAGGGAACTTTGGCTTGAGCACTCAAGTAATGAAGCAGTGGTCATGCAGCTAGTATAAGTGTAGGAATTAAGAGTGGTTACTTAAATGGACTTTGAGGTCTAGAAGACCAGTGTTGGCTTTACCTCTTAGCAATGTGACTTCAAAAACGTTAGTGACATTTTTTGAATCTCAGGTTTATAAATCAAACAGGACTTCTATAAAATAAGAATTATACTCGTGTTTACCTAAGAGGCTGCAAACTCAAATGCCTGCAGGAGCCAGGAGTAGGGAGCTCTGCAATGTTGGTCAATCACTTGGCTCTTGCCTGGTACAATAATGAGGGAGGCAGTGCTGGGAATGGAGGCTGGGTTGGACTTCACTTTTCAGGTCTGTGCTCATTCATTCCAGCATTCTCTCAGTCGGTATTTCTGGAGCACACAGGATGTTGAGCATGGGACTAAGCTCTGGAAATGCAAATATGAATAAAGCTTACACCCTTTCTGCTTTTGAGGGAAACAAACATGGAGACAACCAATGAGCACACAGATTATATCTTGAAGTTCTAGGAATCTCATCAGAGCAATTGTAAGACTAAAGATGCTGCAGACAGCTCATGGAGCACATCTTCTATTTTTTAGTAGGACAGCACCAAAATGATTCCAACCTGGCAAAGAACTAGAGAAAGTGCATTTTATAATATTCCTCTGGAATTCACTGGGCACTTAGAGACACTCAAGGCTGGGAGTCAAGTCACTGAGTCAGTCAACAAACCTGGTAAACCATGGTAAAGCATGGGACAGCAATGGATGTGGGCCCAGTCCTGTCCTCTAGAGGTTCACAGCCTAAGATAGGCAAGCACATTCAGATAGACACCTGCAGACCAGAATAATAACATCAACTAAGCAGCACACTCCTGGGGTCTTCACACACCACACAGTATCTCTCATACCTCCTAGATCCCCCTCATCCACCCACTTTTGTCTTTCCTGCCCAGCACTCACCTCTGCCCTCATTCACTCTCTTTCCTGGAAAACCCAGGCCAGGAGCCTTCTCACCCACTGTTCAAAATGGACCTATGTATATCAATAGGTTTATCTTTGGGCTTCCTGAACAAATACTTCAGTCTATTTGTGGACACACACCTCATTCAGCTCTTATCACTGCAGGTCGCTGATGTGGGCCTCCAGCTGCTTGTTTATGTGTATTCTTGGTTGTTTGAGGGTCACTTGTGTTTATCTGCGTGGATGGGAGCAGAACAAGATATGTGAGTAGTTGTGAGTAAGATCCATCTTAGGCCAGACATGGTGGCTCAGGCCTGTAATTGCAACACTTTGGGAGGCTGAGGCTGGGAGTTGGAGACTCACCTGGGCAACATAGCAAGGGCCTGTCTCACAAATAAATAAATAATAAATAAATAAATAAATGACTCATCTAGTTTCATAAAGGACTCCAGTGGCCTATTTGGATGATAAAAAAAATAAAGTAGTATAAGTTTAAAGTAGCGAGAAAAAAAATAAGAAAATTAGAGGTCAGGGCTAAGTGGAAAGGAGTCAGGCAAAAACAAAAACCTGCATTCCATAGTGACCTCTCATTCACTGGGTGAATAATGTGTGAATATGAATGTGTGGGCTTTAAGTTAGGAGTTTCCAGATACTTGTACATCTATTTCTTGTCCTCCCAGGGTTGACTGAGTCCTCCATCTGTCCCAGTTCCCCTCAGTCTTACTTGGTGGGGGACAAAGGGGAAGAGGTTCGTTCCTCTCCTTTCCCAGCAATCTTATTGTCTCCTTCCTCACTCCACCACCTGTTCATTTTTGCTGGTTTGGCTTTTTATTCAGGTGTGTTTGGGAGTGAAAGATGAGCCAGGGTAGTGGAGGGAGAAAACACCACCTCTCTTCTCACCTGCCCAGGAAGGCCTAAGGGAAGAAGAGGTATTGCAGGAGATGGCTGGACAATGGAAGAAGAAGGATGCTTGGCAGAGGGCAGGAGCAGAGGGTCACCCCAGTGACTTGGGAAAAGCGTTGGAGGTGAGCATGGGACAAGAAAGATCAAATCACTGGAGGAAAGATGAGAGAGACCTTTGGAACAGAGAAGAGCTTCAGGCCATAGCCCGGAATGCCAGTAGGGAGCCTGAGGCAGGCTCCACAAGGAGGGCTGCTAGGGGGTGTGCCCTTGCTGGCTCCAGGGTGAGGACACCAAGGGAAGGCAGGGAGGAAGAGCTCCATTCCATGAAGAATGAGACCAGTGTCTTGGCTGAGGTAGTGATGGGGGAGGCGGACCAGATTTGGATCAGAAATTACTTTACTTAAGCTAAGCAGAGCCAAACATCCAGATTCATGGGTGTGGTTATTTCTTAGCAGCCTGAAGACAGCCAGGACCCTGGAAGATGAAGAGACCAGTTCTGAAGTCCTAGACTGTGTTATCTACAGAAAGACTCTGCTGATTTCTTGAGGCTTTTGTGAAAAATAAAAGGTTCAATACAACCTTGCGATTCCATCCATTAGTGTTGTTAACTAAACCCATTAGACTTGCATAGGGGCCTTCGACTTCCTGAAGAAAAGTCACCTTCTTGTTGAAGGATAATGAGACCCATGGCCCTACCTGTATTGTGATGGTCCAAAGGTGACCAAGACTGAATAGAGTTGAGGGAAGGAGCCAATCCTTACCCGTCCTCTCCCTTGTCTCTCTTTACTGGAAAAATACCATCTACTTTGTTATTGCATTGCAGGAAACTCAGGACTTACTTGAGGGTCACCCATGAGTTTGGCTAGTTCACTGTAATAGCATAAGATACTTCAAAGTTTAATTGCTTGAGAGAAAAGAATGTGTTCTCTGTGAGGCCAGAAAGGGTCATGGAAAGAGAATGAGATGGATTATAAGTTCATGCACGAGCATGGAAGCTGGAACCACTCCAGACCTTCTCACTCAAAGCTCCTAACGTGTTCCCACCACCTGCCAAGCTCCCATACTTTTCAAGGATTTTTCCTCATATGATCTGGAATTGGTCTACGGATGTTTATGGAAGCCTTTTGAGCAAATGTTGTGCCTTCTACAAGGGTATAGCCACAAGTTTGAGTTTCTAGTGGGACACACAAATTTTGCCACTGTTTTGGAATGTGCTTGGTGGGAAGTGGCAATCAGGTTATTGGATGATAGCTGATGTTTATGGATTGAAGGTTAGAGGGGAGTGACCTAGGTAGGAACTTTAGAGATAGAAAACCCTGTGTTTTTCTCTGCATGTAAGTGGTAATTGACTTCCAGGAGAGGGATTCCAGTGTTCCAGATCCTGATATATAACGAGATATAAACACGAAGAACTAAAAATCTGGGTTATACCTCTTCAGTTTTCCTTTTTATTAAACCTCTATGTCTTGGAAGAAATACAGCAGATTCTCACACTCTGGAGATATCCATAATTAAATTCTACATGTTGAAGATGTGCAGTTCTCAATGAAATGTGTGAGTTGAGGACTCTGGGGTAGGGCTCGACACATGTGAACGGAGAGGATGAACTTCCAGGTGTTTTTCCTCACATGAAATTGCACTTGCCAGCATACTCCAAAGAGTTCTGGAAATTATCACACTTTCCTCAATGTGACCGAGAAAAATTGATATGCTGGAAACAGGCATGCAGGGTAATTTGCAAAATCTCAGAATTAGGGAAGCTATAAACATGGGCATTTGCAGTCCTGAGTTGCAACATGTTTCTGACTCAGTCTCCTGCCAGTGTGGATTTGTACTTGCCTGTGATTTATTGTTTCTGGCTTACCCTGGGGCATTGGAGGGCTTGGAGACTTCTGCCAGAACACCTAGGCTGTGTAAAGAATTCCTGCCAGAAAACAATAACATGAGTAAAACACTACCAACCTAACAGAAAGGGGCTATGCTTGCACTGTTTGAGAAAACACTCCCCTCTTGGAGAACTCCACTGTCAGCTGGTAAGAAGACAAGGTCAGTCCCTCTATGACAAGGTAGCTTCTGAGGGTTCCCATGACCTTGGGCTGTCCAGCCCTGACACCCAGCCAGCTGTATGCAGTTGGTTATCAGGGGAATATGTGAGAAAATATAGATGAATTACTAGTTTTCACTACTGGAAAACACCTGAACATATATAACCAATGAAACGTGGCCTCTTTGTACACTATCGTAAAGATCATCATATGTAAATTGTCTACCTAGTAGCTTTCTACAAATTTAAATGTTGAACTGCTTAATAATAATCTCTGAATTTGCCCTTTCTTCTGCTTCTACAGAGAGCTCTTGCATGGTGGTAGAACCAAGGACAGCCTAGACCTTCTGATTGTCAATTCCTTGTTCCATTGTGTCCAAACCTACATGTCTGAACCCCTCTCATCAAAGACTTCTCAAGGTTATTAATAACTGGGGGACATGTATTCAGTAGTTACATGCATCAAGCTCCATGCTTTCTGCGCAGTATGTAAATTGATTCATTGTCATACATGGACTAACTACAAATGGCTAGTATTATTGCTGCTTTACAAATGAGGCATATGACACACAGAGAGCTAAATAATTTGCCTAAGGTCACACCACTTGTAAATGGTGAAGCCAGGACTCAATGTCAGGTCTGGTCACTCCTGAATTTGATGCCTGTATCCTCTGTATCTCTGTTTTCTCCCAGACTAAGGTCTCTGTACCTCTCTGCCAACAGAGAAAAGGATCCACTCTTTCATCAAATATTTGTTGAGTATCTACGGTGACTCAGGTAATATCCTAGGTCAAGGATTGTCAAACCTTTTCTATAAAGGACCAGAGAGCAAACATTTTAGGTCTCATGGGTTTTATGGTCAGTCTCCGTGATTCAGCTCTGCTGTTGTAGTACAAGATTGTGAAAGCAGCCATAGATAATATGTCAATGAATGAGCATGGTTGTGTTCCAATAAAATGTCACTTGCGAAAGCAGGCTGTGGGCTGGATTTGGGCCAAGAGTTCTACCCCTGCTCTAGGCACTGGAGTTAGAACAGAAAAAAATAAAACACAAAAAACTCACAAAAAATGCCTGCCTTTGTGGTGCTTCCATTCCAGAACGGGGAAGTAATTGTATTTCCTGGCCCATTTATCGTGTAAAAATTGTCGTAGGATCTTGGAGTTGCTGAGAGCCTAGAGGGAATCTGTTCAGCATTTTCCTTCCAGGGCAGCTCCACACTCAGAACTCTCTTGACTGGTGGGGGTTCATTCTGTGTGCCCGATCTAGTGTCACCTCACCTTCCAGGAGACCCATCCTTGTCGCATAGTCCTTGCTTATCTGTCCTCCTGACAATTTAACTCACACATCCTACTCTGTTTGGGCAGAGGGCTCCACATTTTAGCACATCAAAATCACTTTTGGGGCTTGAAACAGTTTGATGGGCCCCACTCTCGAGATTCTGATTCAATAGGTCTGGAGTGAGGCCCAAGATTTTCCGTTTCTGACAAATTCCCAGGTAATTCCAATGCTGCTGGTTCCTGGACCACACTTTGAGAACCAGTGTTCTGTAGCAGCAACAAGTGAGCCTAATAATTCCTCTTTCAGTTTTTTCAGATATTTGATCATCGGTATCATGTACTGCACTCCCCTGTCCCCTGCCTAAGTCTTCTTCCAGCAAACCTCCAAGGCCCTTTGACTTCTCTGCCTATGATAAGTAACTTAGAAATAACAAGCTCAACCACCAGTTGGGTTGAATACCTGGGATACAATGCTGGTAGCCACCAAGGTCACTGCAATTATACACAAACAATGAAAAACAGTGAAACCACGTCTCAGGGACAAAGGGTAAGAACCAGTGCAATGCTGAGACTGCGGAAAAGAACATTGTGACAGCTGTCAGCAGAAGCATTTCAGTTCCCGTTCTGCATGTGACTTTGGGCCAGTCATTTCCCCTCCCTGCCTGTCAGCTTTCTCATCTGCAATGTGAAAGCTGGCTGAGGTCTTTCTAGCAGTGGGAATGCTGATATTCTTTAGTAGGTGGGGAAATCTAATAGACATCCGTGATACCTCCATCCTGGATATATCTTAGGGGGACACTTACCCAGGTTGCTCTCCACTGCCAGCAGTATGCAAGATATGCCTATATGTCAACCGTACATTCAGTTGTATTTTCTCCCATGAGCTGCTTTGCACTCACTGAGTTTGTGTTCAAGCCTGATGTGTTATCATCACTGGCTTATGTTGATTAAGCTCCTTTCCTTTGTTCTAGATCTATGAGCAGAATGTTGTTTTGGGACCTCAGGTCAACATTTTGTAAATCCACAGTGGTAATCTCCTCTTCCTGCCTCTTGGCCCTGCGAAGTAATTCTGTTGGCTTCCAGGACTTTTGCAGGGCCTAACAGTTCGGCAGCTCCAGGACCATGTAAGGTGACTTACGACTCTTCTTCCATCCTGAGGTTCAGATCTCAGTCACAAAAGCAAGATATCTGTGGTTCCTGGCACCTGGCTTCTGGAAAGTTAAACTGTCATTTACTTCATTGTCTGATCAAGCAGCTCAGTAGCCCTTCAGTTTAAATAACAACTACAAAACAAATATCACGGAGGGCTCTCAGCAAGGTTTCTGTAGCCCAGGAAAAATGTAACATTCAAAGTCTGGGCAATATCGTCATGTGGGTTCAGTTTCCTTCCTGTGAAAAGCTTCCCACAACAATTCCCGTAAAGAGGATTAATCTGGCATAAGGAGTTTGGGCAAAGAAGGCTGCTGGTGGGCCAGTCATCCAGCCATCCTTAAGAGGTTGTGTAGCAGGAATCTGGTGAGCAGCTGAGTTAGGGGCTGCTGGTAGGAAGTTCTGAGGGCATTGGAAATTAAACCTGGTGAGGGAGGAGAAAGTACTGCTTAGATCAGCAGCAAATTTGATATGTTTGCTTCATGTAACAGTTACTTATTCTTTTTAAGCCACCTAAAATTATTTCCAGAAGAGGCAATAAATCTCAGTAAAGTATTCAGATTCTGGAGTCAGACCACCATGAGTTTTTACTCTTGGCCCTGTGGTTTTCTCATTGTGTGCCCTTGGTCAGATTTCTTAATCTCTCAAAGCCTTTGTTTTTTTCTCTTTGTAAATGAGGAAGATAATACTTACCTTTCCAGAACTGAGGGTTATGGGAGATGATATACATGACAGTGTTCAACCTATTGATGTTAATATTATCACAGCCTAGTTCCAGACTATTAGCCCAATTGCTTAATGTGCAGTAAGCCTTCAATAAATGTCTTGTGATTAAGTTAGATACTATGGGTAGACATCCCAATTATTGTTTACAAAATATGTGGTAAGAAGTAAAAAATGTATTTGTTGGAGTTCTTCATTCAACAAACCCTTTTATCTCTGAGTAATCTACAGTGCTTTTAGAAGTTTAGAGACCAAGAACATGTGTGAAGTTTAGAATTCCATAAAGAACATTCATACAGAAAGAATCTCAGATGTTGTATACTGAGCCTAACCCACAGAGAGAGGGGTTACCAACCCAAGGTCATGCAGCAGATTACTGACAGAGCAGGGATTAGGTACCATCTGACTGGAATTGCTCCAGTGCATGTGTTTTCACTGTTGCTTTACAGACCACTCTTGGGCCACGTCATTAAAACCACTCAGGTTAATGGCGCCAAAGCCACAGTGACCTTCATGCTTCAGAGGCCAGGGTCAGAACAGGGACAGGAGGGAGCTGGGGGTAGGGTGGGGAGTAGCTCAAGGAAGTGGAGAGACAGTTCTGCAGGCCTTCCTCTACTCAACCCCCAGCCCCCACACCTTATCTTTGGCCCATCCTCCTCCCATAGCACCTGTTCATAAGTACAGATATTTGAAGACCTCAGCCCCCTTACTCATTCAATCCGTATGCCATCTGCTTTCCCTTCATGGGAGAACAACTGCCAGAAAAACACTGTAAGGGCAGCCATAACACTGTAAGGGCAGCCATAACACTGTAAGGGCAGCCATAACACTTTCATTGACTCCACTATTTTTGCATCTTTGGTGTTAAAACTTTTGACTCTATCCTAATCAGCTCTCCCTCTCCCTCTTTCTGGTGATTGTCTTCCCTGGAAATCCACCTGTTCCCAAGGATTCGCGGCAGCAGCATTTGCTAGTTCCCTTGTAACCTCCTAACCCTCCTCCAGTGCCCCTCGGGCATTCCCACTGGGCTGGGGTTTCAATCATCAGGTACAACGGGGTTTTGATTTGGAGACTTGGAGGCTTTGGGCTCTATAATGGGTCATAACTTTTTTCTCTCTATTTATACCACAATTTATTTTCTTCCCTCAACTCTCTCTTTTTCAATAAAACTAGGTCCCTGAGGGCAAGAACATAGGCTTGTTCTCTTTGTGACCTGCAGCTGCCTCCTTGCCTGGAGCAGTGCCTGCCATGTGGCAAGTGTCAGTACATGAGTGAATAAACCCTGGGACCCTTCTGTCTTCTAAGACTTCACTCCTTTGCTTGGGCTGCCCTGGATGGGCTTGGAAAGAGAAGGAAGGAAGGTTCAGAAATAGACTGTTCAATGTAGGGATGCTACAATATAGGGGTTTTTTTTTTTGGTGTTGGAATCAATTATTCCTGAAAGGTTGCTAGTGGGGAAGCAGCTCTCTTTAGTCAATGCCAAGCTTTGCAAGCAGTTCCTTTTTTTTTCTTTTTTTTGACAGAATTTCACTGCGTTGTCCCAGTTGGAGTGCAGTGGCATGATCTCAGTTCACTGCAATCTCTGCCTCCCAGGTTCAAGCGATTCTCCTACCTCAGCCTCCCAAGTAGCTGGGATTACAGGTGCCCACCACCATGCCTGGCTAATTTCTGTATTTTTGGCAGCCACGGGGTTTCACCATGTTGGCCAAGTTGGTCTCTAACTCCTGACCTCAAGTGATCTGTCTGCCTCAGCCTCCCAAAGTGGTTACAGGTGTGAGCCACTACTCCCAGCCAAGTAGTTTGTTTTATGTAGGAATACTAGTGTCAGTCATCAAAGGGTTTAAGAAAGTGTTTTTCATAATTTTTCAGATAATATATTTTTTCCTCTGATCCATCTATCTAACATTTATTGAAAGTCTTTTGTGTAAGAAGCACCATGCTGACAGCTCAAACCACAAAGATGAGTGAAGCACAGACTTGCACTAAGGATCACTTACAACTGTCACCTTTCTAATACATCAATTCCAAGACAATGGAGTGTGAGGAGAGATAAATGTGCAGAGTATTATGGAGACGCTGCAGTGGTCACTAGATTAGCTTGGCAATACCGGATAGGAGTAAGGCATTAAATAACAGGGAGAGTGGAGAGAGGAGAACCCTGAAAACAGAGGAGCCAGATAGCAAGAGCAAAGGCCTGGGAATAGGGCCATGGTGGCAGGTGTGTAGGAACTGCCAGCTCATCAGCACTGCCAGGGCATGAAGTAAGAGGCAGGAGGTGGCCAGAGGAGACAGAGAGGTATACAGGGCAGATCTTGGAGAGCCTGGTCAGCTACTAGAAAACGAAATGCATTTGTTTTTTATTTTAAAATGCAATCAATATATGTATACTCCCCTCCAAACAAATTTTAAAAAGAAAAATTTCAACTAGAAACCTATTAATATAACATGAATCTAAAATTCTCTCTCTTTGACCACCTCCCTGTTCCCAATTCTTTTTTACAAAGGAAATAAAAACAACTTCTAAGTCATCTTTGCAGGAAAGAAAAATGCATATACTAGAATATTTGAATATATATATATATATTTTATTTACACTAATGATCATGTAAAATGTTTATTATTCTGCACTTTGATGTTTTAGGTGTTTTCTTTTTACCTTATGTATTAGAAATCCTCTTGACTTATCAATAATAACCTTGAATATAAATGAATTGTATTTCCCATTTAGAAGATAGAGACTGGCTGAATGGATAAAACGACAAGACCTGACTGTATGCTACCTCCAAGAAACTCACCTCACCTGTAAAAACACTCAACTGAAAGTGAAAGGCTGGAAAAAGATATTCCATGCAAATGGAAACCAAATGTAATCAGGAATAGCTATACTTATATCATACAAAATAGACTTCAAGTTAATAACTGCATAAAAAGACAAAGAACATTATATATGAGACCAATTTGGCAAAAGAATATACAAATTATAAATATATATGCACCCAACAGTGAAGTACCCAGATACATAAAGCAAATATTAGATCTAAAGAAAGAGATAGACCCTATTACAATAATGTTTGGGGACATCAACACCCCACTGTCAGCATTGGACATACATCTAGACAGAAAACCAATAAAGAAACATCAGATTCAAACCACACCATAGACCAAATGGACCTAACAGAGATTTCCAGAACATTTCACCCAACAGCTGCAGAATACACATTATTTTCATCAGTACGTGCAACACTCTCCAGGGCTGACCATATGGTAATACACAAAACAGGTCTCAAAATATTAAAAATATCAAACTCATATCAAGTATTTTATCTGATCATAATGAAATAAAATGACATCAAAAACAAGAGGAACACTCAAAAGTATTCAAATACATGGAAATTAAACAACATACTCCTTAATAACCCATGAGTGAAGGAATAAATTAAGTATAAAATTTAAAAATTCCTTGAAACAAATGAAAATAGAAACACAACATACCAAAATATATGAAATGTAGCAAAAGCAGTATTGAGATAAGTTTATAGCAATAAATGCCTACATCAAAAAACTAGAAAGATTTTAAATAAACAACCTAAAAACTTCAAGGAACTAGAAAAACAAGAACAAGCCAAACCCAAAATTAGTAGAAAAAAAGAAATCATAAGGATCCAAACATTAATACACAAAATTAAGACTAAAAAAAGACAATAAAACAAAAATGTTTTTTAAATATTAAAAAATAGACAAACCATTAGCTAGACTAATAAAGAAAAAAGAGAGAAGATCCAAATAAATACGATTAGAAACAAAGAGAGACATCACAATGGATACCAAATAAACACAAAGAATCACTAGAGACAAATACGAACAAATATACACCAATAAATTTGGAAGCCTAGAGGAAGTGGATAAATCCCTGGATACATATGCCCTACCAACACTGAACCAAGAAGAAACAGAAAAACTGAATAGACCAATAACAAGTAACGAGATTGAACCAGTAATGAAAAGTCTTCCAAAAAAAAGGTTCAAGATTGGATGAATTCTGTTGAACCTTTAAAGAAGAATTAATACCAATTCTTCTCAAACTATTTCAAAATATTGAAGCAGAGAGAATTCTTCCTCTCTCATTCTATGAGGCCAGCATTATTCTGATGCCCAAACCAAACAAGGACACAACAAAAAGAGAAAACTACAGCATCCCTGGTAAACAGAGACACAGAAATTCTCAACAAAATACTATCAAACTAAATCTAACAACACATCAAAAACATAATTCACCATGATTAAGTAGGATTTTATCCCAGGAATGTGAGGATTTTTCAAATACACAAATCAGTAAATGTCATACATCACATCAATAAAATGAAGGACAAAGGCAATATAATCATCTCAATAGATGCAGGAAAACCTTTTGATAAAACTCAACCTCCCTTCATGATAAAAAGTCTTTTTTCTTTTTCTTTCTTTTTTGAGACAGGGTCTCACTTTGTTACCTAGGCTTGAGTGCAGTGGCATCATCATGGCTCACTGCAGTCTCAATCTCGTGGGCTCAAGCAATCCTCCTGCCTCAGCCTTCTGAGTAGCTGAGACTACAGATGCATGGTACCATGCCTGGCTCATTTTTATTATTATTATTATTTATACAGACAACGTAAAAAGTCTTAATAAATTAGGTATAGAAAAAAAGTACCTGAACATAATGAAGGCCATATATGGAAAACTCACAGCTAACATCTTATTGAATGAGGAAAAGCTACCACTCTCATCACTATTAGTCATCATAGTACTAGAAGCCCTAGCCAGGGCAATTAGGCAAGAGAAAGAAATAAAAGTCATCCAAATTGGAAAGCAGGAAGTCAAATTATCTCTCTTTACAGATGGCATGATTATATAAACCTAAAGACTCTCAAAAAAAAACAAAAAACAAAAAATGCAGAACTGATAAATGAATTTAGTTAAGTTGCAGGATACAAAATTAATATACAAAAATCACTGGCATTTTTATACATGAACAATGAGCTAGCTGAAAAGGAAATCAAGAATAAAATCTCATTTACAATAGCTACAAAAAATAAAATACCTACAAATGAATTTAACCAAGGAATTGAAAAATCTCTACAAGGAAAACTATAAAACATGGATGAAAGAAATTTAAGAAGATACAAACAAATAGAAAGACAGCCCATCCTCATGAATTGGAGGACTTAATATTGTTAAAATGACAATACTACCCAAACAACAGATTCAACACCATACCTATCAAAATACCAAGGACATTCTTCATAGAAATAGAAAAAAAAAATTTTTTTTTTAAATTAGCATGGAAACACAAAGGACCCTGAAAGGATAGCCAAAGCAAACCTGGGCTAAAAGAATAAAGCCAGAGGTATCACACTACCAGACCTCAAAATATACTTTAGGTCAGGTGCAGTGGCTCATGCCTGTAATTCCAACACTTTGGGAGGCCAAGGCAGGAGGATCTTTTGATTCCAAGAGTTTGAGACCAACCTGGGCAATAGTGTGACCCTGTCTCTATTACAAAAAAATTTTAAATTATTTTTTAAAAACAAAACAAAATATACTACAAAGTTGTAGTAACCAAAGTAGCACAGTACTGGCACAAAAACGAATACACATAGACCAATGGAATACAGAGAATCCAGAAATTAATTTACGTATATCAAGCAACTGATTTTTGACAAAGGTGCCAAGAACAATCATTGCGGAAAGGAGAGTCTCTTCAATAAGCGGTGCTGGGAAAACCGGATATCCATATGCAGAAGGATAAAACTACATTCCCACCTCTCACCCTATACAAAAATTAACTCAAAATAGATCAAAGGCCTAAATGTGACACCTAAAACAACAAAACTACTAGAAGGGAACACAGGGGAAGTGCTTCAGGATATTGGTCTGGGAAAAGATTTTATGAATAAGACCTCAAAAGCACAAGCAACACAAGCAAAAATAAATGGAATTATACTAAATGAAAAAGCTTCTATACAGCAAAAGAAACAATCAACAGAGTAAAAAGACAACCTATAGAATGTGAGAAAATATGTGCAAGCTACTCATCCAACAGGGGATTAACATCCACAATATGTGAGGAACTCAAACATTTCAACAACAACAACAACAAAAAACAAACCATCAAATTGAAAAATGGGTGAAAGATTTGAATAGACATTTCTCAAAAGAAGACATACAATTGGCCAACAAATACATGGAAAATGCTCAACATCACTAATTATCAGGGAAATGCAAGTCAAAACCACAATGAGGTATCACCTCACCCTGGATGGGATATCTATTATCAAAAAGACAAAAAATAACAAATGCTGGTGAGGATACAGAGAAAAGGGAACTCCTACACATTGTTGGTAGGAATGTAAACTAGTACAGCCATGATGAAGAACAATATGGAGGTTCCTTAAAAAACTACAGATAGAACTGCCACATGATCCAGCAATCCCATTAAAGGAAATTTACCCAAGTAAGAGAAAATCATTATATTGAGTATGTACAATTATTATTTGTCAAACTAGAAAGTTTAAAAACAAAAAAACAATAATAGAAGAAGCTTTCTTAAATCAGAATATATAGATATATGATATTGGTTGCAACAGCTGCAGAATTCCCCATAGTATGACTGTGCAAGATTTATTTAAAATCTCTCCTGTTGCTGGACACTCAGGTTGTTTTTTGTTTTTGTCTACTACCAACACTGCTACAATGAACATTTTGGTTCATTTATTTATAGAAAAACTATTTGCTGAGCACTTTCTATGTGCCAGGTACAGTTTTATAACCCTACAATATAGTACGACATATATTGACATATATTCTTTTGTGAGGATATCAATACACAGAAGGAGAATTGCTGCATTTGAGGAAATGTGCATTTTTGGTTTTGATAAATATTTCCAAAATGCTTGCTGAAAGGGCTGCAGAAATCTATACTTTCTTCAAGAGTATATGCAAATGGTTAATTTCCCCATTCTTGCCAACACTGGGTATCATCAAATTTTAAAACTTTTGCCAGTCTGATAAGCAAAAAAAAAAAAAAAAAAAATTAAAGTACTTAGAAACACACTCAGCACTTAGAAGAACTAGACAAGAGTTAATAATTAGCATCATCACTCACCCTTCAAGACTCAACTTGAACGTTATCTCTACCAAGAAGCATTTCAAAAATTACCACAAAGTCAAAAGACAAAAGATTACCTGGGAAAGAGCTTTGCAATACATATGACAAAGGACTGACTGTTTTCCTTAATTTATGGGGAACAAGTACAAATCTGTAGGAAGACAACAGTTCAACAGAAAACCATCCAGCTGTCAGGAATATGCAGTTCACCGAGAAAGAAATACAAGTGGCCAATAAGCAAGAAAAGATGTTCACATTCACTCATAATTATGCGAGTCAAAATAGTAACAAGAAGCCTTTTTTTTTTTTTTTTGGTTCGTTTATTTATAGAAAAACTATTTGCTGAGCACTTTCTATGTGCCAGGTACAGTTTTATAACCCTACAATATAGTACGACATATATTGACATATATTCTTTTGTGAGGATATCAATACACAGAAGGAGAATTGCTGCATTTGAGGAAATGTGCATTTTTGGTTTTGATAAATATTTCCAAAATGCTTGCTGAAAGGGCTGCAGAAATCTATACTTTCTTCAAGAGTATATGCAGACATTGCTAATCAATCACGCACTCTTGTCTGCTGAACCTGAGGAGCCTCAGACTCCTCAAAATGGTGGCCCTGAGTCACATCTCAGTTAATTGCACGTGGCTCTTGAAATGAAATGTATTTGTTATCCCCAGTCTAATGATTAAAAAGCCATAGTTTTGGAGTCACACAAATCTGGGCTTAAATTTTGGCTGTGTCATCTGAGCAACTTAGCCTCTCTAAGCTTCTGTTCCCACCATCATCACATCCCTCAGAGAGTGTGTGGGAAGGGCAAATGGGGTAGAGTGTCTTAAGTTCCTTGAAAAAATGCAAAACCCAGTTCCAGTGTCAAATCCAAGGAGTTACTTAGAATCTCTGGACTGCTCCCAGTTTCCTTCCAGGAAAAATTAGGGTTGTGAAAGTTGTCAAAATCAAAATGGAGTCACTAATGTTAAAAAAAAGAAAGAACCCTGACAAATGGAGCTGGGAAAGGTCCTGAAGACAGAGTTCTCATACGTGTATGCCTGATAACAAAAACTATCACACAAGACTCTGTAAAAACCATGACTTTGCACAAAGGCCATTGCAACCTTACACAAAAAAGACTTCTGTGAAGACATCTGCCCAGCCACTGCCTGTCCAAGCCCAGACTGGCATCACCCTTGTTATTGGTCTTTGGAGTCAAGGATAATTATGTCAGAACAAATATGTAATCCTTCTCTTTCTTTCTTTGAAAATCTGTCTTCCTTTACTTCGTTGAATATGTACATAGTTTACTATGATATGCATATTCCCAATACAGTGCTCTATTCCTAGATAAATATCTTTTTCTTTTAAAGAGACTCTCCTTGTTTGCTATTTATGTTAACAGAGAAAAAGATTAGGCTGTCTCTGAAGTCAGACTCTTCCAGCTCATTTGACAAGACTGGGCTGCTTCCCTCTCATGCGTTCATTCAGTGGCTTTGCCCAAGTGCCACTTCAGCTTGGACAGGCACTGTTCTAGGCTCTGGGGCAGGGGCCCCACCTTCTAGGAGCATATATTCTAGCGGGAAGATAGACAATAAAAAATTTGTCAAATCTGTTTTATGGCACATTACAAGTCAGGCAACATCAGCAGATGGAAGTAACACAGAGAAAAATAAAAGTGGGTGGCTGAAGAGGGGAGCCTGGGCAGATTCCAGGGCTGCTGATTCTGCAGTGAGAAGGAACTAAGTGCCCTACAGAGAGACTTGAGGCTGGAGGTTAGCTCTTTGTTCTAGCAAAACACTTGGGAATTATGAGAAGATTCCATTGACTGCCACCCCTGTTCCCACCCTCTCCTTCTGAAAGAAACTTGTGTGGCTGCAGCCACACCATAGGTCTATGTGCAACTTTCTTCCCTGGCTGGGCCTGGAGGCCTCACAGTTCATTTCCTGTTCTTTGGGATGGGGTGAGGAGTAGTCTATCTGGCCTCCACCTATGCAGCCAGGGGCTTCCACTCACTGTTGCTCAGTAGCTTCTGGGCTGGGGAGGAGCAGAATTCTCTGGGTCCACTCCATTGCCCCTTTTGTCCTGGCATCTCCAGCATGGGACTGTGGTAGGTGGCATCTTCAACTGGGAATGGCTAGAGAAAGTCACAAGGGCCATGTGTGATGAACAGGCAGCCCCTGGAGGCCCAAGCAGGAGGTGGCAAGAGTGGCAAATGGAAATGCCCAAGAGGAGAGGTGAGCAGTGGGTGTAGGTGAAGAGCTGGGTGTGGGTGCACACCTTCATTGGGCAGTGAGGCAGGATTGTGGCAGAGCTGACTGCTGGCGTGCAGGATGCCCAGAATTTGAAGGCAGCAGAGAAGTCTGTAGACAATCAGATGGAGCATCAGGACAAGAACAGACTGGCATGGACTCCAAGAGCACTGGCCTAGGTGTCAGCACACCCTGAGTTGACATCCAGGCCACCTACAATGGCAAGAAATGTCCAATCACTGTAATGTTACTATTCAGGTAGGGCCTGCCTGGGTGATGACCAGGATGAAGATGCTCACACCATCATCTTCCTCCAGGATGAGCACCACACAAGCACGTCATGAGGCACCTTAGGCACATGGTTGGCATTGCCACCATTACAGGGATGTCCAGATTGGAGACATAATGGCAGGGGGTAAGGGCCAGCTCCTGAGCAAGAAAGACCTCTGTTGCTTCTACATGCTGAGGGGGTCAAGGCTGCTGGCACCAAGAAGCACTTTCAGAAATTAAAGCCCCAAGAGATCTCCATTCCCTTAATAAGGTTCTCCTACCACATGGCTCAATTTATAAATTTATAAAACACATCTGTAGACTGGGATGAACTGCTACTGAGCTGATACTTCTGCAGGAATCAAATCTGAAAGTGAGGCAGTGCTGGGCTTTAGACTCTAGCCTGGGCTAGCTCGGAGCAGAATTGGGAAGCAAGGTGTGGTGGGTTGAATATGTCCCCCCAAAATTCATGACCACCCAAAACCTCAAATATGACCTTATTTGGAGATAGGGTAGTTGCAGATGTCATCAGTTAAGGTGAGATTATACTAGATGAGAGAGGGACCTAAATCCACTGGTGCCCTGACAAGAAAAGGAGAGGACACATGGGGAAACACACCAGGAGGAAGGCCGCATGACAATGAAGGCAGAGATTGGAGTGATGCAGCTGCAAGCTCAGAAATGCCAAGGATTATTGGAGCTACCAGAAACTAGTGAGAGGCAAGGAGGATTCTTCTCTGGAGGCTTCAGAGGGAGCACAGTGCTTCATTTTGAGTTTCTAGCCTCCAGAACTGTGAGGGGATACGTTGCTGTTGTTTCCAGCCACCCAGTTTGTGGTAATTCATTATTGCATCTCTAGGAATCTAATACATACAAAAAACCATTTTTTAAAAATCTGGTTCTTCAGCTGGGCACAGTGACTCATGTCTGTAATCCCAGCACTTTGGGAGGCTGAAGTGGGAAGATCACTTGCGATCAGAAGTTCAAGACCAGCCTGGCCGACATGGTGAAATCCGTCTCTACTAAAAGTAATTTTTAAAAAATTAGCCGAGTGTGGTGCTATGCACCTGTAATCCCAGCTACTTGGGAGGCTGAGGCAGGAGAATCCCTTGAACCTGGGAGGCGGAGGCTGCAGTGAGCCAAGATTGTGTCACTGCACTCCCGCCTCGGCAACAGAGCAAGATTGTCAAAAAAAAACAAAACAAAAAGCAAAAAAAAAAGAATCTGCCTCTTCTCTATGAACGAAACAAAGAAAGAAAGAAAGAAAGAAAGAAAGAAAGAAAGAAAGAAAGAAAGAAAGAAAGAAAGAAAGAAAGAAAGAAAGAAAGAAAGAAAGAGAAGAGAAGAGAAGAGAAGAGAGGTAGGTAGGGAGGAAGGAAGGAAGGAGGGAGGGAAGGAAGGAAGGAAGGAAGGAAGGAAGGAAGGAAGGAAGGAAGGAAGGAAGGAAGGAAAGAAGGAAGGAAGGAAGGAAGAATCAACCCTAGTTATAGTTACTTCTGGGTTTTTTTTTTCTATATTCCTCCTCCTGGGTAGCCTTATCACGTGGAGGGTAAGAGCCACACAGCCTGGATTTGACTCCTACCTCTGCAACTCACCAGCTCTGGGGGCTGGCCAAATCTCTCTGAGTCTTTGAGTCCTCATCTCTATGGGGCATATTGAAGAGTAAGTGAGAGGGCATGAGAAAGCTCAGGTATAGGCCTGGACTGGTGTGGGTCCTCAGTGAGTGCTGGCTGCCTTTCCTCCATGGTGAATTCCACACAAGCACGCTATGAGGCACACCTGGGCCCCGTCTTGCCAGCCCTAGCATCATGCCAATCACTAGGCATTCCTGAGTGCTGTCTTCTTCAGACAGTATCCTCTGTGTCAGCAAGATGTTTTTGTCCCCCTAACAACCCACCCATATCTAGTATCTTAGTGTGATGTTCCAAGCCAGCAACATTTTCATCTATCAAGAATTAAGAGCCTGCAAGATGAGATGGCATGGAGAGCAGGATGATCCAGCTATAGAGAGTTGGGCTGTGCTGCCGTGTTGCACAATTCAAGAGGGTCACGGTTTATCATGGATTCATACAGAAGGTTTCCCCTAGAGTTGGGTATTATGGTGACCCTGAAGTGGCCTTAAAAGTATGGAGGAGTGAGGAGATGGGAGAAGAAAGGAATCTCCTCCTCTTCCTCCTCCTCCTTCTTCTTCTTATTGTTGTTCTTCTTCTCATTCTCCTCCTCCTTCTCCTCCTCCTTCTCCTCTTCCTCTTTCTCCTCCTCTTTCTCCTTCTCCTCCACCTCCTCTTCCTCCTCCTCCTCCTCCTTCTTCTTCTTCTTCTTCTCCTCCTCCTCTTCCTCCTCCCCCCTCCTCCCCCCCTTCTCCTCCTCCTCCTCCTCCTCCTCCTCCTTCTCCTTCTTCAGACAGGCTCTCACTCTGTTGCCCAGCCAGGAGTGCAGTGGTACGATCTTGGCTCACTGCAGCCTTGAGCTCCTGTGCTTAAGCGATTCTTCAACTTCAGCCTCCCAAGTAGCTAAGACTACAGGTACATGCCACCACCACACCTGACTAATTTTTGTATTTTTTGTAGGGATAGAGTTTCATCATGTTGCCCAGGCTGGTCTCAAACTTTTAGGCTCAAGTGATCCACCTGCCTCAGCCTCCCAAAGTACTGGGATTACAGGCATGAGCTACCGCACGTGGCCCTTTCTCTTTTTTTGGATAACATAATTACACACTTTGTTATGTCTAGAAAAAGGCATGTGTATTGGGGATTAGGGAAATTGGGGAGGGGAAATGCTCAGATACTGAATCCATTTATATGAAAAAATTTTGCAAGGGAAGAGGTGGGGAAAGAACCTACTCAATCTTAATACTAGAGAGAGAGGGGGACAGAGGGAGAGAGGGCAGCAGGGAGAGAGAGAGAGAGAGAGAGAGAAGAAAGTTATGTTTCCCTCTTATGAAACCTCAGTGCAATCACCGCAGGGCTGGCTGACAACAGGCCTAGGCCAACAAAGGCAGATTACACAGTGCCTCCCTGTAGCAGGCCGGCTGCCAGCAGCTGTCACTAAGCCTTCAGGGGGCTGGCTGCAGGCACCTGCCAGGAAGAACTTTAAAACCCAACAGAAGGGATGGCAGGGAAGCCCAAAAAATGCCATCAAAATGCTAAAACCGCAAATAACCAAAGTGAGGAAGGCAAAGAGAAGGCTCTAGATCCTCATGTGAACTGGTGAAGATCCCGAGGGAGCCCTGCAGAGCTGAAGAGGGGTGCACCTGCCAGCAGTTATCAGGAGAGGCCAAAGGAGGATAAAATGTGTGAGAGTTCAAAGAAACCCTTCATCTCATGGAGGTGGGGAGTAGAGTGGTGGTTACCAGAGGTTGGGAGTGGAGAGAAGAGAGGTCGGTTATTGGGTATAAAAGTACAGTTAGATCAGACTAATTAAGTTCTGTAGGCTAAGCACGGTGGCTCACACCTGTAATCCCAGGACTTTGGGAGACCAAGGCAGGAGGATTGCTTGAGGCCTGGAGTTCGAGATCAGCCTGAGAAACAGGGTGGAACCCCTGTTTCTACAAAAAATACAAAAATTAGCTGGGCATGGTGGTGTGTGCCTGTTACTTGGGAGTCCCAGTTACTTGGGAGGCTGAGGTGGGAGGATCACCTGAGCCTGGGAGGTAGAGGTTGCAGTGAGCTGAGATTGTGCCACTGTACTCTAGCCTGGGTGATAGAGTGGGACTCTGTCTAAAAAAAAAAAAAAAATTCTAGCTTTGATAGTATAGTAGGGCAACTATAATTAACAAGAATTTATAGTAGATTTCAAAATAGCTAGAAGAGAGGACTTGAAATGTTCCCAACAAAAAGAAATGTTTTATGTTTGAGGTGATAGATATCCTAATGGCCCTGATTTGATCATTATACATTGTGTTCATGTATGAAAATATCACACGTATCCCATAAATATGTACAGATACTGTGTATCAATTTAAAAATACATAAACACTGGAGGAGGTTTGGACCCAAGAAAGGAGGGAAACTAGTGTTAACTGAGAAAAATAAGCACTAACTAGTTCAATTAGGGTTTATAGTTCATATTTACTGAGCATTTATCACCTGCCAGGAACCATTCTAAGTTACTTAGGTTTATTATCTAATTTAATTTCAACATGAGCTATGTAAGGTATGGGAGGTTATTATCTCCATTTTACAGATAAGATAATTAACGCATTAGTGATTTAAATAACTGGCCCAGGGCCTTTCAGCTAATAAATGGCAGAGCCAATGCTCAATAAATACTAGATAATTGAATGAATAAAAGAATAACAAACTAATCTCTTCCTCCTGAAATATTTTAACAGAGTAATAGATCTTTGGACATGGTTTATGACAAGTCTATCACAGTATTTGACAAAATCTCTCGTAAGTCTTGATAGAATTGGAGAACTGAGGGTGGAGTGATAGTATAGTTGGTGGGATTTGTTAACTAAGAAGACTCAGTCCAGAAGGCCTCCAGTGGCATTTTCTATTCCTGTTCCTGTTTTGTCCATTTCTTTTAAGTCTCTGACTTGACAAATACATATCTGTCAAATTTGAAGATGCCATACCCTGGGAGAGATAACTGGGGTGTAGAATGATATAATAAAAATTCCCAGTAATTGGGCAATAAACTAAAATGAACAGGGTTAAATTTAACAAGGATAAAGGTAAAGTCCTGCCCCAGAGGCTCAAAAAGTTAACTGTTCCGTTATAACCTGGGAGAGACTCCACAGACGTGGATGAAGAAGACCTTAGGATGGAAGATGGCTCCAAACTCAACCTGAGTTGTCAGTGGAATGTGACTTCTTAAGAACCAAATGCAGTCTGAATTGTGCTGACAGTTTTGTATACCCACAGTGAAGACATCCCATAATATTTTACACTGGTTAGATCCCTTTTGAAACAGAGTGTTTTTTGTTTTTTGAGACAGTCTCACTCTGTCACCCAGGCTGGAGTGCAGTGGTGCGATCTCGGCTCACTGCAACCTCTGCCTCCTGGGTTCAAGCAATTCTCCTGCCTCAGCCTCCCAAGTAACTGGGATTACAGGTGCATGCCACCACGCCCAGCTAATTGTTTTTGTATTTTAATAGAGATGGGATTTCACCATGTTGCCCAGGCTGGTCTTGAACTCCTGAGCTCCGGCAGTCCACCCTCCTTGGCCTCCCAAAGTGGGATTACAGGTGTGAACCACCACGCCCGACCCAGAGTGGGTTTTAGGCACATTTCAAGAGGCAAACTTCGGCATGCCCAGAGAAGGGCATCTGGTGAAATCTCTGTAAACCACTTTACATTCAGAATGAAAGAAGGTATATGGATGCTTACCTTAGAAGACTGAAGCCCTAGGAGATATGTCATAGTTGTCTGAAATTATTTGAGGAATTATCCAAATAACTCCAAAAGGCCAAAGTATAAGATCAATGGGTAAAAATTACAGAATGGCAGATCTTCACAATGCAGAGGTATACCATGAGGATTTTTGTCCTCAAAATACCTGAGTTACTTAATTTCTCCTGCTCTTAGTTTCCTTTTCTGTAAAGTAGGGCTAATAATAGTAACTCTTTTCAAAGGAATATTGTAAAACGAAGTTGAAATAAGACATGTAAAGTGCATAGCCCAGTGTCTAACATGTAGGAGTCAATTTTAGAGGGTTAGTATTTACTTTATAATAACTTTAAAAACACATAGAGATGCCTAACAGTGGAAGAGATTGCTTTTGAAGTCAGTGAGCAAACATCCTGCCACCGAGCGTTTCTAAGTGTTTGCAGAGGAGCTGTGGAAGGGACTCAAACACTGGGTGGGGGATTGGAGTCAGTGGTCCTCAGGGTCTCAGTCATTGAATGATTCCATGATTTTACATATCTACTGACCACTGTCAAAGGTGAAAAAGTCTTAGTGTTCTCCTAATCACAGCCAAGGATTCAAAAGCCAATTGAACCACAGGTTCACCCAAAGTGTGACTTGCTCCCAAGCATTGTCACACCAGTCCCAGGTAAGGACCTTATAGGTAGATATCTTTTGCCTTTGCCTTTGCCTACAGTCTCCCTTCTTCCACATTCATTTTACTAAGTAATTCACCCTCAATCTCAGTTCATACAATTAGGGGGAAGTTGATTCCACCTCCCAGACCCAGAGGTTGGCCAAATGCCCAGGCTTGGCCAGTATATCCCCTTCTCCTGGCCATGAAGATCTGTTCAGAGATGTACACATGACCCACTCCATCCAATAAAAGCTTCAGGATGGTGCTGAGGCCACTGGGAGAGATGTTTTCTTTTTCCCAAAGTTGTTAATCTTAAGCCTGGAGCATTTGGTGGCATTATTTGAGAAATAATCTAATAGAGAAAAAAAATAATTTGAGAGATGGAAAGAAACAAATTCCTAATAAGATTATTTTAACAGCTAGATCCAGGTACTCCTGAAGTATTCCCGAAGTTACCTGAGCCAGTAACTTCATCTTTTCCTTTCAGTCAGTTTGAGCTAGGCATGTCTCTTGTGATCCAAACACTAATGGCCAATCCTCCATCCTCCTCTCTTCAGGAGAATAATAGCTACAGGAGGCTGGGGGAAAATTACAAATTCCTCTGGGCAATTCCAGTTGAAATAAGAGTCTGCGTATGACTGCAATGACATTGGAGACCCCAAGTGAGAACCACTCAGCTGAGCCCAGTCAACCCTCAGAAGGATGAGAGATAATGTTGCTTTATTGTAGAGCTACAGTAGGTAAGTGAAACACACATTCAATAATGGAACTGCTGAGAAAATCCTAGCACATACAGTAAAAGCATACAGCCCATGGTTAAACCCCCACTTCTTTTCTGAGCAGCTTGGTGGCTCTCACTGAGGTACGATGAGTCCATAGATGCAACATGTGACTAAGTCATGAATGACAAAGTCCCTCTAGGGTGAACAACCAAGTTAATGAGAATAAGAGGCCTTTTGAACCCCTTTTTCTACCTTCCTTCATATCAGTGGTTAAGATGACAGCCCTTTGTAGATTCTAAAGAATTTTCTTTATTCTTCCTCATCCAATTCACCTCTCTCTTATTCACCCAATCTGTATGCATACACGGTTAACCTTGTTTTTGGCAGTAAGGGGATTCTGTTACAATGTCAGGTAAATCCTTTTCACCTTCCTTCAAGGGAGGAATTAAGTCAGGGAAACTGTTTTGCTCCTTGGAGTAGTTGTTCTTTAAAATGAAGCTATTGATTAGGCAATGTCTATAAAATTAAGATGTATGTACTTAAGAATCCCAATGGTAAGAATTTGTTCTATGGACATTCGCAAGAGTTTGCTAAGATATCTGTACAAGGATGCTAATTGGAGTGTTCTCATAGTTGAGGAAGGAGGAAACAAATTGTCCACCCATAGGGGACTGGTTGAGGAAATGATGGTACATCCAAATGATAGAATCTTTGAAGCCAGATGTTTAAAAGAAAATGAGATAGATCCATATGTATTGATCTGAAAAGAGCTCCAGGATATACTATGATGTGGAAACAGCACTACTACCACATTGCGCGGCTCTGGTGGGTACCATTCACACTTTGTGTTATGGGAATATTGCCCCTGTTCAGGACACCATAAAGTACAATGTGGTTGGTGTTCCATGAAGTTGTGCAAACCTGAGGTGATTTTGGTACTCTAAAGATGTTTAAGTACAAATGGAAACGTAGGGGTATACATACATCATTTTCCCATGGGAAAGAAAGAAAAGGCACTTAAAAATGTGTGTTTAGGAGAGGGATAAGTCAGGGGATGGGAGCTTTCACTTTTTATTTTGTACATATATATTATTTAATGAAGTACTTCTGCAATTATCTGGGGTTGGGGGAGTGCAGATTATGGGCTTTTTTTTGTTTTATGCTCTGTGTGTCTTTTATTTCCAAATATTAATGTGTAGCTCTTTTTTTTTTTTTTTAATGTGTGGCTCTTTTTAAAGAATCCACTAAGCTTTTCCAAACACCAAACATAATTTTTGAAGATTATTCAAGTCAAGTTATCCACTTTTCTCAGGCAAAGCATATTTCTCATGTTGCAACCTTCCCTGTTATGATATACTTGTTTCTACTTGTGGCCCTGAAATTCTTGGGTAGGCACATATTTTCTGTCCCTGGTGCTATCAGAGGAATGTGGGATTGGGGTGGCAGGTGGCTGCTCCCCACCTCCCCTTGGTCAGTCCCTGCCAGGTGGCCCACGCCATGAGACTCCTCGGTGCTGCTTCCTGCATGCCAACTCTGAGAACTTGTTTAGAAGAGAGAGATGAGTCAGCAGATTTGCCTGATGCAAGGCTGGCCTGGTGCCAGCATGATGCCCTGCCTGGTTTCAACCACTCAACTTCAGCAATAACTGGGAAGATAGGGTCAGAGCCACCTCTTGGGTTCTGGAAATGATCTCATCTTCTTTGGCTGCCCTGAGGAGACAGACAGCCTGGCCAAGGCCGAGGAGGAGGGTTTGAAGACTCTGAACGGAGTGCCTCCAAGCCAGCACAATGAGACGTGGAGATGGCACTGGGAAGTATCAGGAGCATCGACTTCACAATAATTGCAGGTGGGGGCGCCGGTTGACAATAACTTCCTCCCCCATATTTCTCAGGAACACCCTCTGTTCCATTTCCTCTGCCTCTTCTTGGCTGAGGACCACAATTATCAAAAGCCAAAGACAGGAAGAACCAAACAATACTTCAGGTACATTGATAACGTTGGGGACTTCCTCACTGCCAGCCCTGAATCACCATCTCTTTTCAGTGTTTTCCCTATTGGTCAGTAGGACTGAAGGAGCCTGAACTGTGAACCTGGTACACATACTCATGCCCCATCACCTCTTCTGACAGGTGCTCTCTCCATTCCAGGCTCTTCATGAATCGACCACTCTTCATTCGCTGGGCGGGGACCAGGAGCTCTGTTTGACTGAGTGCTCCTGTTGACTGAGGAAAGCACCAGCTTATCTCGATTTTCATGGTATGGTCTTCAGAGCAGCCTAAGGGTCCCCATGATCTTTTGTTGCTTTCCATGGTTTTACCTGCCTTGTACTTGAGTCGTTCCTTTTCCAAGGCAAAGGTGTATCCCCATTGTCATTCAAGGTGAAAGCCCCAAAGACATCAAACATTAGGAGTCCTCTTGCCTTCCATGCAACAACAATACAATTCAACAGACGGTTTTATGCCAGCAGCAGCTCCTGTCTGGGGACTCCGCTTCGGAAGAGAATAGTCTCCCCTGTCAGGAGACTGCAAATGCAGCTACCACTGGGTATATAAGGGGAAGACAAATTTATTGACTGTCATGCTAGACATTGTAAGAATTTTGATCACCTATATTCCTCCTAACAATTCTGAGTGGCAAGCATTTTTGCCCCTTTTTTAATAGAAGGAGAAACTGAAGTGTGGAGGGATTCAGTCATTTGCCAGGGAAAATCAGCTTATATAGAGTCCTGGTCTGTCTCCTGTAAATCTCTGACTGCCTTCTTCTGGGTCAATGAGTTGATCCCACAGGCTAAAGAAGTACAATAAACAACTCCTTTGCTAGTGAATTTGCAGATTGTGTGTTCAGATAGGCCCAACTTGCTACCCACACAAATGCAAAGTGAATGTGACCCAGCCTATGGTTCACTCACAGTGGGGACTCGGGGCCAACCTGGCCAAGAGATGGCAAGTCGCTACCTGTGGCAAATACCATCCCTGCCTTAATCTTAATTCCATGAAACTGTCTCGTGTAAGATTGAAGGAAAAACAAAGGAAGCTGCAAAATCCTTCCAAGCTCCAAAATTCAAGGCCTTTAAGCCAGGGGCCCAGTTCACTTGTTCCTTCTTGTGACGGCAACCCCAATTGGTATAAGCCACTGTCCTTCCAGGCTACGTGGGCCTGGCCTCAGAGCGTTTCCCTACTCATAATAATTTGGCTGAAAGACTGCTTAGGGGCTACCGGCCCCAGGAAACACCTTCCTTTGGGGAGTGATAGTAGCAGTTGTTTCAATAAGAAAAGCACTGTGCAGGTCTGGCTTTTGGCCCCATGGTTATCATCGTGAGACTAGAATGGAGCCTCTTGGGCCCCAGCTCTGGCCAAACCATTATAAAAGTCAATTTTCAAACAGAGTCAGCTCTTAATTATTCAGACTAATGGTTCAATTTGTAGATCCTCTTCCCCTTCTTCACTCTGTCTCTAGCGTTCTCTTTGCCAGTTGCCTTTAGGCTCTCATCATTAATACACCGGGCAGAGAAGGACTAGGCAGAGGACATAAGATCAATCAATGTTAGAGCCTGTGAGTGATTACAGTAAAGGATTTGTTTAAGAAGCAGGTGGAGTGTGGATTTTACGTATTCTTGCTAATCCCATTCCCACCAATTATGGACAATAGAAAACTGCCTTGAGTTCATCAAGTCCCTCTGATTTGCTGTCTTGCCAGGAGAAAAAAAAAATAGAAAGACCAAAATCTACATGCTCAGAGCCAGGGGGTTCCAGACTGAAACTAACTGGGTTGAGAATGCAGCCACGCCTGGAACCAGACTGTCCTGCAGGACCAGGGTGTAGGTGCCTATCTACTCGGAAGCTTTACGGTTGTCACACCAGTCCCAGGTAAGGACCTTATAGGTAGACATCTTTTGCCTTTGCCTTTTTTGCCAAGGGAGAGAATACAGTCATGGGTTCTTAGCTTCTGTTTCTGATTGGACCAGTAAAGCTCCTTCCTCATGCCTCTTTTCTGCTTATTACTAGAGACAGAAACTAAAAACCATGACTTCAGGCTACTAAAAGCCTAAAACAAAACAAAACGGAACAACAAAAACAACAAAATAAGGCCAGTTGGACAAGGTTGTCTCTTACGGTGGACAGCAGACATTGGGTTTGCGATAAATAAAACACTCAGGGCTTTTCTTCCTTGAATGGTTGAAGTTGTGTATTTCCGAACCAAATACATTAGCAAATAAAACATGAAAACTAATTCTAAAAATGCAATTCACAACTGTAGCAGTAGCCCCGTCTTTCTCAGCAAAAACGATTTGCAAGGTGTAGGATGGGTTGCACGCCCAACATAAAGAGCAGAAAAGGAGACTATGACTTTCCTTTATTTTATTAATAATAATAAAAGCTAATAGATTGCTACCTAAGTGCCAGATGCTAGGCTTGTTGAGATATACGAACTGTCTTATTTAATCTCTACAACAACTTTGGGAGGTAGAAACAGCAAATGAGACAGAGAAATCCAGTGACTTGCTCCAGGTAGCTCATGACGAGAGGTGGAGTACGTTGTCCCATCCAGTGGGTCGACCCCACAGCCCTTTGATCTACCACATTGTTCCACCTTTTCTACAGGGTGATCCAAACTACTTGTTTTAGCCTCTTCTCTTGACCAAAGCTATTGCTCTTGACAATAAGCACAATTACTACCGTCATCGCCACAAAAACCCCAGTAACATAGTTGTGAATTCCCACTCCCTGCACTTTCTGTTCCCTCTATATGGCCTCTCTCGTGCTTTTTTAAAAATACTCACCATTCTCATTTATTTTTATTTATTTAATTAATTTCAGTTATTTAGAGACAGGGTCTTGCTGTTGCCTGAGTTGGAGTGCAGTGGCACCATCATAGCTCGCTGCAGCCTCAAACCACTGGGCTCAAGCTAGTCCTCCCACCTCGGCCTCCTGTATAGCTGGGATGACAGGCACATATTACTACAACCAGCTAATTTTTAAAAATGTGGTTTTTTGTAGAGACAGGGTCTTGCTATGTTGCTGGGCTGGAACTCCTGGGCTCAAGCAATCCCCACTCCCACCCTCAACCTCCAGGCTCCCATATGGCCTCTTGATTTCCATATTTCTAGCCTGAGGCCTCGTGTATTCTGCCAGACAAGCCATTCCATTTAACAGAGGATTGTGTGCATCGTGTGGTTCTTGTATTTGTGCTTTCAGCATTGTTAGTTGTTCTTGTATTGTTATTTCACTTTTTCTGTGTGTTTGTTTAATTTCCCCAGAATGAGTTCCTGGGAGGGTACCTTGTCATGCTTCATGCATGTTTTAATTTGTCACTGTTTCTAGCATGATGCTGGGTATACAGGAAGTCCATAATACCCATTTCTGATTACTTGGTTAATTGGGAATAAAAACCACGTAGAACATACTTCTGTTGAGCCTGCTGTGTTGCTTAACACAGCACTGGGAATATATAGCAGATACTCAGAAAATTTTTGTTAATTATTTGAGTATCTGACTACCAGGAAGAGAAATGAGTCCAACAGTTACCAGCAGGTATATGCGCTTTATATATATTATCTATTTTAAATCTCACGATAATTCTGTGTGGTGTTTTCTTTCTTTTCTTTTTGTTTATTTCTCCAAGAAAAAACGAGGTAGATGTTATTTCTACTTTCCATATAGTTGTGGGAAAAAAAAGAAAAGAACACTTTTATCTGAGGAATACAAACCCCTTTAAATTATCAGGCCCAGAGAGGCACTGGAATGAAAGGGCAGTCAGGTCACTCCGCCTTGAGTGAAATAATTGTGGTGAAGCCACTTGCTATGCAGGCGCTAGACTAACTGAAGGCAAGTGGCCATAACATACCATACACGCTGTAGTTCACAAAGTATAGATAATCACGGACCAATGTTATTTCTGCAAACCAAGGAGAATTCCTGACGAACAACAACGTTTGTAACCTCCCCCTCCTGATTCGTCCTTTTTTCTTTAAACACTGGAGCCTCTCTTTTGTTCTCCAGAGCACTCCCCAAAGCAACTTGAAAGTGTGTCCTGGGCTGGAGGCCTCAACCTTGGCCCAAATAAACTCTTTTTTCTCCCTCTCTTTTTTTTTAAGATGGAGTCTCGCTCTGTTGCCCAGGCTGAAGTGCAGTGGCACCATCATAGCTCACTAACTACAGCCTCAAACTCCTGGGCTCAAACAATCCATTAACCTCAGCCTCCTGAGTAGCTGGGATTACAGGCACATGCCACCACACCCAGGTGATTTTTGTATTTTTAGTAGAGACAGGGTTTCACTATGTTGGCCAGGCTGGTCTCAAACTCCTGACCTCAAGTGATTCACCCACCTCGACCTCCCAAAGCCTGGGATTACAGGTGTGAGACACCACACCTGGCCCCAAATAAACTCTCCATTAATTTTGTCTCAGGTTCTTCCTTTAGGTCTACGTAGCCCCACATCCTCCGCTGGTGATACTGAAGCTGCGAGGGGAAGGAGGACATGGGTGCCAACTAGGATGTCAGCCCGGGACCAGCAAGGATTGCCCCTGGAGACATCCCGGGCATGGTCCTAAGGTTAGGAAAGCAAAGATCTAGGATCTGACAGGCCAGGACCTAGGGGCAACTGAGAGGTAGGCCTGGGTGTCTCCAACAGCAGCCCCCAGGAACAGCCTGTGGTGAGTTTCTGTCGACCTAGACTCCTGGACTGAGTTCTGCCACCAGGCTGTACCCATATTAAGACTTGCTCTTTGGGCAAATGACGGCAACCACTCCAGCCTATGACTTTCCCATTGGTCCTGGACCTAAGCTGGTCCAGTTGGTAAATCTGCATCAGAACAGAGAGAGGGCTCCCTGGGAGTCTGTGGGAACCTGGGGGAATGGCAAGATAAGAGACAGCCGGATTAAAAGATTTAACAAAGAAAGCATTGCTTTATATGGGACAATGCCCAGAGAGCTGGTTTTGAAGCTTTTGTGGAGTGGAATTTGTTTAGCCCAGGAACAAGAGGGTTTGTATTTACCTAAGCCTCCACTGCGAGTCTGCTCATCTTGTGGGAGACTAGGACTGTTCTAGGGTTCCTGGTCCATCCCACCCGTGCTTTCCTCGCAGCTTCCAGTCCCAGCCTGCTCCCATTTCGAGTCTGAAAATTTCTCTTTACGGGAAGGCTGATAGGGGAGACAGACTTCCACAGCACGTGGGTGTGAGGCAGGATGAAAGACAGTGTGGTTCCCCAAGCCCCACCCCAACCAGCCCTAGCATGCATGCGGACACACACAGCTTCCATTCTGCCAGAAGAGATGGGTGCTGTCTTTCCCAGGGCTGCAAGACGAGGCAGCCAGACTGGCCTACACAGGTTCCTTCCCATCCTCTTTTCAGGAGTCTGGGCTTCTCAGTCATCTCCCCACTGCCTGTGCACAGTGAGGTAGATTATAAACTCCAGGAGGGCAGATAGCATGACTGCCTTGTTCACCAGCGCTGGCATATAAGTTTAGTTGAATAAATGATTTAACAGTGTTTCAGGTGTATCTATTAACCTGGCCCTCTCTGCAGTGCTGTGGTCCAGTGATTATACAAATCTGCAGGCAGGATGGAGGACTGGGGAAGTGGAGGCAACAGTGAATCCACTATACAGTTCTGAGTGCTCATCAGTTCTCAGAGTGTGGAGTATGCGCTGGCTCTTCCAGCCTCCTTCACCTTACAGATGAGGAGCCAGACCCGGGGAGGGAGGGGACCTCACCTCAGATGCAGCCTCCACATGCCCCTTCACTCCCCTTTGTAAGTCTCTAATTACTCTCCATGGCCTACCAAGTCCTTACCTCCTTAGCCTGACACCCAAAGCCCCCACCAGACACCAACCTCATTCTCCAATCTCAATTCTCCCCACACCAAAACCTGCTCTCTCTCCTGTCCATGACATTTGGTACTTCAAGCACTAGGTAGTTCCTCGACCTCCATTGCCCTTTCTTTCTCCTCTTCATTTGAGAAACTTTTTTGCACTTCGGGTTCCGTAGCCATCACTTCCTCTGAGACTTCTTCCTGGGATGCTTCCAGGTGGGCTCAGAGGTGACCCAGCCTTGAGTCTCAGAGTACCCTGTGTCTTCCTCTGTGGTATACTTACCACATGCAATTGCGATGTAATTGTATTAATTGGGTTCCTCCCTCATCTTCCTGGGGATCTTTGAGAGGAAGGCTCTTCTCTTTCATCCCTACCATAGTGCCTGCCTGCCACACAATAAAAGCTCAAGGAATGTTGTTGAATGCTAACAGCCACAATTTAATCAAACCAGGTACTTGTTAAAAGGTCTTTCCCTATATTGACCTACGTTTTTAAGAGTATTTATTATTATAATCATCATGACCACCCCATTCCTGTGGAGAGGGAAGGAAAGCACAAGCAGCAGGCAGTGGGGCCAGGAGCAGAATGAGGCAGTCTGGCCCGAGGGTACAGGGACGCTAGCACCTCACCATCTCCTCCTGCCAGAGCCTCTTCTCCAGTCCACTGTCAGCGATGCTCTCAGCCATGCTCAGTCCTGCCTTCTCAGGAATGCTCCCCCTCTCCACTGCCTTTTAAAATTATAACTGTCTCTCTAGACCCATCACATTTTCCATGACCACTTTCTTTGCCCTGCAGTCCAAACAGCTCAATCTTGACCTCCCACAGCATTAAAATCAAAATGTAGCTAACTACATACTTTGATTCCTCCCTTAATTGTGTCACAACATTGCATTTTTTCCAACAGAAAAGCTGCTATGTACTCGTTCAGGCAAGGGTCTATGTCTCAAATCTTTTGTGTGTTCTCTCCCTTGTGCCCAGTGGACTGTCAGGAGCATGATAGTACTCAGGAAATGCTTATCAATATTTGACAAAACGCCTCGAAGTTGCACTGCATCTTCGCAGGTGGATTATGGCTATTTGATAGCCATCATCATGCTGAAACATTGGCTTCCCCTCCACTTTTGGATGTGTGTTTGTCGGTGTTCTGATCTCAGGGTGCATAGACAGCATACTGGGTTTGGGAGATTTTACGTAATGTAAGATTCTTTGTCCTGTTCTCTGCAGATCAGAACTTTATTTGCAAATCTCTGAGTAACCAGACTCTTCTTTTTCCCATTCTCCCTTCGATTTCCTCACTTGACCCCTAAAGAGAAGGAAGGAGGTTCATACAGAACAGCTGTGGAGCTGAACTAGGAAGAGATAAGAAATAAAACAGAAAGGTGTGTCCAGGAAGGAGGCCTGCAGCTCAGCTGGGGATAGGCATCAGATCTCACGTGCCCTATCACCTTTTCTGGGGACATCGTTAATTGCCGGCTACTCCACTGGAACTTTGTGCCACCCTGTTTGAAGCATCATATCAGAAGACATGGAAGGAGAGTTGAAAGACCACTTAGTACCTGACTTGGGCAGTCTCTCTCTGGGTTTCAGTTTTTTTGCCTGAAAGATGGTAATAATAATGTCTAGCCTACATACCTCATTGTGGCTTGTTGTGTGGGTTAAGTGAGAAAAGAATGTGAGAGCAACTCTGTGGACTAAAGTCCATTCATTCATTCATTCATTCATTCATTTAATAAACATTTATTGAGCACTCACTATATGCCAGACACTGAGTTAGGCAATGGGGATGCAATGGAGGGCATTTTACCAACAAATGTAGTTCCTGCTCTCATGAACCCTACAGTTGGGCGGGGAAAATGGCTTTAATCACGTAATCACACTGTTGGGTAAATACCTGAGATATTAGGAAAGGGACATGGTTCTGTGTGACAAAGGAACAGATCACATGACATACCTTGTTGCTGTTATAACCTAGGCAGTGGTTCTCCACATTGAGACTTGCAAAAGTTACCTGGGAAGCATGTTTAACATTCAGATTCCTGGGCCAGGGAATCTGATTCCTGCTCAGGGAATCTGATTTAGTAGATCAAGAATCCCCTCCAGAAATTGACATTCTTAATACACTCCTCTACCCCACTTCTCTAAATGATTCTCACATAAATGGTCTTTGGGGAAATTTAAAGAAAGCGTGACTTAAAGTTAAGGTGGGGTCTTGAGGACCGATGTCTATGAAATATCTGCTGACGGTGTGTGTTTCTAAGCTGGTTCCGCTCCAGGCTGTTCCTGAAATGTGTTTGATAAGCCAGATTTTTGTCCTATTGCTTAAGCTAGTTTGAGTTAGGTTTCTGTCACTTAAAACGACCATATCCTGACCAACTTAGGTCCTTGATGATCTCGGTGACCATCTCTTGTAATCTCTGCTGGCTGTGTTGGTCTGCAGCAATGAAGTTGTAATTTACTGTTGCCATGGTTACCGGCTCTGAACAGGAACATGGAGAAGCCCTCCCACCTTTATAGCTCCTCATATTTGTCTACCAGCTTTTTGTGAGCATCTGTGATATGTGTTATGCACAAAACATGAACATCAGCAACTATTCTCAAAATATTAATTTCTGACCAAAGAAGGTTGCTCATCATGTCTATGACCAAGTACAAATAATTTTTGTTAAATAATAAAGACTCATGTTTGCGATCACCCCACAGAGTCAGAGTTGGGTATGAGGCCTCTGGAGTCCACATTCTGAGTTTGCATCCTGGCTGTGCTACTCCCTGGCTCTGCGATGTTGGACTAAATCGCTTCACTTCTCTGAGCCTTAGTTTCCTCATCTATGCCATGAGTGTAACGAGTAAGAGTAAGACTTAACGAGTAAGACTCATCGGGTTGGTGTGAGGATTGAATGCATTATGTATGTAAAGAGCTTGGAACATTGCCTGCCACACAAGCCGGGCTCAATAAATATTAGCTATTATTACGTGGACTTAAATGTACCTCCAGTAGCAATCCCTACATTGGCTTTCTCCAGCCTGATGACCTCTTACCCACATACCCACATTAGGAAATCTTGTTTGTAATTGCACTTCACTTTTTTCCTGCTAATAAATATTATTTTCCCTCTAAATCTACGTTTACCTTTTGTCCCCCAGAATTCAGGCCCTTCAACACTTCCCTTTTTTCAGCCAATTCAGTGCCTGCTCCTTTATATGAACTCCTGAATCTCGGTGATTCCCCCTTCCTGTGGTCTCAAGGCTCCAGTTTGAGCCTCTCTCACCATGTATGTCTCCTCAATATGACCAAGAGTTTCCAGAGACCACAGAGAAGCTTCAAGTACACTTATTCTCCCAGGGCCTAGTACATACCATCATGACCACTGAAGCCCTGTGCCAGGAAGTAGCTGGCTAATGCCATAGCTCATTCCATTCTTACCCAACTCCTGAACCATAGTTTCCTTATGTTAACTGGGGATGATGCTACCTACTTAACTGGATTGCTGTTAAAATTGGAGCTGATGATATGGGCAAAGCCAGGTGAATGCTCAGTAGCATTTACTATAGTAGTAGTATTTTCTACACCTGTAGAGGAAATAAAACAAATGAAAATGCCTGCACTGGTTGAAGACCCCTTCAACTGTCACTTCCATTGTGCTCTATAATTCTCTTTCTCTCTTATTGTGGTAAAATATCCTTAAATTTACCATTTTAATCATAGTTCACTTAGGTTAAGCACATTCACATCGTGGTGCACACCATCTCTACAACTCTTTTCATTTTGCAAAACTAAAACTCCGTACCCATGAAACAGCAGCTCCTCCTCCCTCCTCCCCCCAAACCCCCACAACCACCATTCTCCTTTCTGTCTCTGTGACTTTGAGCACTCTAGTTACTTCAAATGAGTGAGTACAGTCCTGTATGAGTACAGTACTTGTTCTTTTGTGCCTGTTTTATTTCACTTAACGTAATGTCCTCAGAGTTCATCCATGTTGTAGCACATGTCAAAATTTCCTTCCTTTTTTTTTTTTTTTTTGAGACAGAGTCTTGCTCTGTTGCCCAGGCTAGAGTGCAGTGGTGCGATGTCCGCTTACTGCAAGCTCCGCCACCTCCCGGGTTCACGCCATTCTCCTGCCTCAGCCTCCCTAGAAGCTGGGATTACAGGCGCCTGCCACCATGCCCAGCTAATTTTTTTTGTATTTTTAGCAGAGACGGGATTTCACCGTGTTTGCCAGGATAGTCTCAATCTCCTGACCTCGTGATCCGCCCGCCTCGGGCTCCCAAAGGCTGGGATTACAGGCATGAGCCACCGCCAATTTCCTTCCTTTTTAAGGCTGCACCGTATTCCACCTTTTGTTCATTCATTCATCCATTAACGGGCTCTTGGATTGCTTCCGTGTTGTAGCTATTGTGAATAGCGCTGCTTTGAACAAGGGCATACAAATATCTCCTTGAGTTCCTGCTTTTACTTCTTCTGGGTAAATACCCAGAAGTGAAATTGCTGGATCATATGGTAGCTCTATTTTTAATTTTCTGAGGACCTTCCACAAAGGTTGCACCATCGTACATTCCCATCAACAGTGCACAAGGCTTCCAATTTCTCCACGTCCTCACTGACACTTGTTATTTTCTAGGTTTTTCTTTTTTCTTTTTTAATAAGCACTATCCTAGTGAGTATGAAGTGGTCCATAATTGTCTTTTAACCCTTAGGGGGCTTCTCTGACCAAGGACAAGCTTCAGAGGCAGATTTCTCGATCACAGCCCCAGGGAGTGAGTGGATTTTGACAGAGGGAACACAGGCCCCAGAACCACACTCCCTCACTCATTTACTCATCAGAATTCCCCTACATTCTAGCATCTTCGTTTCACAAGTGAGAAAACAGACTCAGTATGGTTAAACGGTCTTTCCGCGACACACAGCTAGTATTTGAACTGGGCCCCGTAACACCGAGGCGTGGAAGAACGGCGGTGTGTGTCAGCATTCACACTGTACCACCTGAGTCCAAGGCAAGAACATTTTCTCTCTGATTCGCCCTGAACAATACAATCCTGGGCAGAAGCTGCCACCACCCCTAGCCCACAGCTGTTCAGGCGCCTGAAGGGCTGGGTGAATAGGCAACAAAGCTGACTGCATTTATTATTTAAGCAAGTGTCCCAGTGCACCTGTTGTAGTATTATGGTCTACTTATGATTACAATAAAATGTGTAGTCCCAGCATTAGAAGGTTTACGAGAGTTTCCTTCAATTCTAAAACCCAGAGGGAGGGTGGGGCAGGTGCCAGCCAGCCGGGGTCCCTTCCAGTGTGACTTGGTTGCAGTGAGGGGCATACAATTAATGCGTTGGGCTTGGTTTGGCCTGATTTTTGTCCAAACAGCAGCAGTTTAAAGAACTCTCCCTCTGGCACAGCTGGGTGGGGTCACTCAGATATGACTGCTTGGTACAGAGTGGTGAACCAGGAGATAAGGCAGGGAAAGTCTCTCGGGGATCCCAGCCAGAGAGGACCGGTCCCATCCGACCCAGCCTAGCAGTCAGCTGGCCTGTTCTACTTGGAAGTCTTTGTCCCAGACATAGTTATCTTAACTGCACCCTAAGGGATTACTGGTCAATCAACCTGCAGCCCTGGTAGAAGCCTTGGGAACCTTTTAAAGGTGAACACACAATTACTCCATCATGTCTCACAGCCACAGGTTAGCAAGACTCCACTGTCTTCATGCCTGTTCTACTTATTTCAGAAGTGACCATCACTGTTGTGACTTGGTTGTGGAGGGGCTAGAGGTCAGTCCAGTGGGAACTGTACCCTCAAGGAAGGCTAGGAGAGGGACCAAGGAGTTCTGGTAAGCCCAGCTTTCAACAGCAACACGCAGCAGATGACAGTGGAGGAAGGGCCCGGGGCTTTACCTGGAAGGAAGCCCAGGAAAGGTCTAAGTGATAAAAGAACCTTTATGGATGGGGTCCATAGTTGCTTTGGCTTTGACAAAAATTGTGCAAATATCACAATCCATGAGCTTGAAAACAAAATGGGGGAAAATGAAAAGGTATGTGGACAGCTGGGGATGCAGAGGGATCTGTCATGGGCCTCCAATCAAAAGGAATGCCAGGGCAGAATGTGTGGTCTGTTATCAAAGCATTATGGTATACTTTGGGAGGCTGAGGTGAGAGGATTACTTGAGCTCAGGGGTTCCAGACCAACCTGGGTTACATAGTGAGACCTTGTCTATACTAAAAATTAAAATTAAAAAATTAGCTGGGCATGGTGGCACACATCTGTTTTCACAGCTACTTGGGAGGCTGAGGCAGGAGAATCGCTTTGGAAAAGGGAAGCTAGGTGAATAAAAAGAAGAAAGAAAAAGGCACCTGCATTTTGCTGTCAAGATGCTCTCCCCCAGGCTCAGGTTTCTTCATGTTCAGCTCTTATTTTAGACTTGGTGATTCTATAGCATCTTAGTCCTGGGAAGGACTTAGGGGCTGACTGGTCCAGCCACACCATTTCACGATGGCTCAGAAAAGGAAGGTAACTTGCCCAGTGTTACACAGATAGCTAGTGACAAAGTCCAGACTAAAACCTTGATTTCTTCACTCCCATTGCAGTGTTATTTCCGTCTCTTCATATGGCTTCAAAATTGCACGTTTCCCAGATCCGTCCTGTAAAACTTTGTCCCTGGACCCAGAGCCGTAGGCCCTTTGGACAGAAGCCAGCGCCTCAAGGAGAGGCAGGAGAGGAGCACCTGGTGAGGATGGGGGATGGGCCTGCCATGCAAGTTAATTTTATTCACTTCAATGGGACCAAATGGAATCAGAGCATTACATGGTGAGTGTGCCTCAGAGCTGTCTAAACCAGCCCTGAATACTAACCAGGGAGCTTAGATGGAGCTAAAAATAACTGGCTAATCACCACCAGGAAGAATTAACAAGGATTCTGAAGAAAGGAAAATGTCTTAATATTCCATCTCTCTAGCAGCTGGGCTCCAGCTGGGACTGAAGTCTCCTCCTGGCTTCCATAGGGCAGGTAATTAGGCAGTGCAGAAGCTCCCGCACTTAGAGGAGCTGAAGTGTGGCTGGGGGGCGGGGGGCTGCCCAGCCTTCAGGAGGGTAAACAGAATAGGGTTATTTGGGGTGATGTGAGTTGGAAAACTGTGAACACAAAAGCACTGTGCTGTGGCAGGAGGCAGGTTTTGAAGAATAAAGTAGTTGTTGCAGTTTACAGCCTTTCTCCAAGAAAGCAAAATCCTTAATTAAAGGAAAATATCATTCTATTTTGCTCTGTAAAATCCTCTGAGAGTCTTCCCTTCCCTAATGCATAAAGACCTGGGTCTGAAGGCACCACTGGGGTTCACACACTGGGGACCATGTTGAAATGGGGTCCCCCTAGAAATTTCCCTCTTTGGACAAGGACCAAGACAGATCCACAATAGACTGAGCACTGTGATAGAACAGACCATGTGAAACCGTGGAAGGCACAGCTAGAGTGATTCATTCACAGAACTTGAAAGAGTAGGATTAGGAACAATGATTACAAATTGTAAAAGGTCAGTTCAAAAGAAATAAAGAAAGGGCAGGGTAATGTTCAAAGAGTTTACTTCCTCTATAAAGTTGTAAACTATAAAGTATATGAGACAGGTTTCAATCAATTTATAAGTTTATTTTGTCAAGGTTAAGGATTATGACTGGTGACACAGCCCCAAAAGCTCCTGAGAGCATGTGCCCAAGGTGGTTGGGTTACAGCTTGATTGTATATGTTTTAGGGAGACACAAGACATCAATCAATACATGTGAGGTAAGCATTTGTTGGGTCCAGAGAGGCAGGACATCACTAAGCAGTGGATGGGGGGCCTTCCAGGCCATAGGTGGATTCAAAGATTTTCTGATTGGCAATTGGTTGTAAGAGTTATTACCTAAAGGCCTGTAATCAATAGAAAAAAATTATGGAGACAGAGGTTCTTAGTATGTAGAAGAAGTCTCATAGGTGGCCAGTCTTAGAGGCAATAGATGGCCATGTTTCCTATTCAGACCTTTAAAAGGTGCTAGATTCTCAGCTAATCTCTTCAAGATCAGAAAAAGACCTGGAAAGGAAAGGGGATTCTCTACAGAATGTGAATTTCTTCCACAAAAGACAGCTTTGCAGGACCATTTCAAAATATGTCAAAGAAATGTATTTTGGGATATAATATTTTGATTTCTTTCAAGGCCTGCTATCTGTCATGTGATGCTACACTAGAGTCAGGTTGGAATTTGGTATCTTATTGCTACAAACAGTCTGTGTTATCAGTCTTGAGATCTCTCTTTTAATGTTACTGCTGGTCAGTTGTGCCCGAACTCCAAAAGGAGGCGAGTTCAGTGAGGCATGTCTGAGACTCTCTTCCCATCATGGTCTAAACTAGTTTTTCAGGTTTCTTTGGAATCCCCTTAGCCAAGACAGGGGTCCATTCAGTTAGTTGGGGGCTTAGAATTTTATTTTTGGTTTACAAGGTATAAATGGATTTAAATAAATAAATATACTTTGGTTTAAGCAGCAGTCACCAACCTTTTTGGCACCAGGGACCGGTTTTGTGGAAGATAATTTTTCCATGGATGGGACAAGGGGGATGGTATTAATGTTCCAACTCAAGAGCATCAGGCATTAGATTCTATAAGGAGCGTACAACCTAGATCCCTCACATGCAGAGTTCACAACAGGGTTCACACTCCTATAAGAATCTGATCAGGAGGTAATGCTGGCTTACCTGCAGCTCACCTCCCTGGACTTGGGGACTGGGGGAGGGGGTTGAGGACCCCTGGGTTAAAGGACTCACAAATGACAAATGCATTATTAAAAACAACTGCCAGTGAGAAACTGTGTGGGAGCACATCTCTAACTATTCAACTTCACATCGTGACAACACAATATTGGTTGTGATGCATCCCCTAGTCCATGTGCTTGGTGAGTTCAGGGGCTGCATCTGCTGAGATCATCTGAAAAAAAAAAAAAAGGGCAGAGTGATGTAAGGAAAAAAAATGTGGATTTTAAAAAGAAGAATAATATGGACTTCGGATGCAGAAGACAGGTTTAAGTCCTGCTTCACCAATTTTTAGCTGGATGTCCTTGGCAAAATAACTTTATTCTCTGGGCCTTTATTTTCTCATCTGCAAAAGTAGATGGTAGGAATATAATTTTCTCTGGGTTGGAGTGAGGATCAAACCACCTAACACAGGTAAGAACACTTCATTCATTGTAACAAACAGTACAGATATTAATGACTCTTATCCTCTGGCAAGAGACTGACATGAGCTGATCAGGACTGGGCAATCTTTCTAATCCACAGATCAGGACAAAAAAGCCTTTAATACTCAGTCTCCATCTCTACACCTACTTCCCACCACAGTCCTCCTTGGTTAGGAGAATCCCGTCATCCTACTTTCTTTTTTTGCTGCGTATTCTGGCCCCAGGACTCCAATGACTGGGTCCAGCACCACCATGGCCTATGGGAAGGGTGCTATTGGTGAGTTGCAGAGAGGCCAATTTCTGGACGCCATTGAGTCTCTGTGCTGTTTTCTCACAGGCAGAGAGGCCCCCTCCTGCTGCATGGGTCACATTTAATCCCTAGGGAAAAGAGGGTAGTCTCAATTTTAGAAGAGAAAGCCTTCAGAGGATTCTTCCTGGGGTGCTAGATAAAGCTGGATTTGGAGTTATAAAAGATCCATTGGTCTTAGATTGCTTCTCACTCCAAATCACTAGATTTTTTTTTTTTTTTGGTCTGTCTGACATTATTCAAAACTCCTAGATGGCATAATGGCATTAAAAGAGAAAAGAGTAGAAATCAGAGAACCTGGTTAAAATTGCAGCTGTGTCACCCCCTAGTTGTATGATATTGGTAAATAATTTAAGAACACTGAGCTTCACCTGGTAAGAGGAGAAAGAGGTTCTCCTCGTTGCCTTACAGGGCTGCTGTGGGGTTCATTTGAGGTAATACACAGGTGACAGTTATGAACTATATTATCTCATTCAGCTATGGGGGCAATTCATTTTTTTCAGCTGTTAGATAGATGATAATTCATTAATAGCTTGCATTAGCACAGCACCTTTTCTTTTACGGTCAGGTTTATTAAGGCATAAATTATTGCATAAAGTTTGCCCTTTTCAGAGTTTTGACAGAAACTCAGTTGTGCAAGCACCAATACAAGGGCAATCACTGATTTGCTTTCTGCCTTTATAGTTTCACTTTTTTCAGAATGTCATATAAATTGAATCATACGGCAGGAAGTCTTTTGAGTCTGGCTTTTTTTCACTGAGCATAATGCATTGAGGTTCATCCAGGTTAATGTTTATATCCAGGAATTCGTTCCTTTTTATTGCTGAGTAGTATTTCATTCTAGGGATGTACTATACTTTCTTTATCCATTTGGGTTGTTTCCATGAATAAACCACTATTAACATTTGTATACAGGTTTTTATGTGATCATAATTTTTTATTTCTTTTGGGCAAATACCTAGGAGTGCAATTGCTGGGTCATATGTTATGTGTTTGTTTAGCTGTAAGAAACTAACAAGGTTTTTAAAAAGTGGTTGCAGCATTTTGAATTCTAGCATAGCACTTTTAAAAAATCCTAAAAAATTCAAAACACTCATGTATTTAATTTAATTTTATCCTCCAAGCAGCTCTGTGAGATAGGGCAGGTAAATGTTTCTATTCTTTTGCAATAGGTGGGAACTTGAGGGCTAAAGAGGAGAAATGAATGGCCACAGGTCAATGTGGCAGAGCTGCTACTGTTCCCAATATATTATCCTCTCCCTTTCTTCCTTTGAGCAAAGGGTCCCGTGATCACCACTGAGTTTTGGCTAAGCACAGCGTACCCATACACAACCTACATTTCCCTGCTTCCCTTGCATACAGGAGTGGGCCCTGTGACTAGAATTTGGGATATGAGTAGGAGTGATACTCCAATTGCTTCCTACAGGCTTTCTTTATTTTTATTTTTATTTTTTTACTTTTGAGACAGAGTTTTGCTCTGTCTCCCCAGCTGGAGTGCAGTGGTGTGATCTTGGCTCACTGTAACCTCTGCCTCCAGGGTTCAAGGGGTTATTCTACTTCAGCCTTCTGAGCAGCTGGGGTTACAGGCATGTGCCACCATGCCCTGCTAATTTTTTTTTTTTTTTTTTTTTTTTTTGAGACAAAGTCTCACTCTGGCACCCAGGCTGGAGTATAATGGCATGATCTTGGCTCACTGCAACCTCTGCCTCTCGGGTTCAAGTGATTCTCCTGCCTCAGCCTCCCAAGTAGCTGGGACTACAGTGCGTGTCACCATGCCCAGAAATTTTTTGTATTGTTAGTAGGGACGGGGTTTCACCATGTTAGCCTTGATCTCCTGACCTCGGCCTCTCAAAGTGCTGGGATTACAGAGATGAGCCACCGTGCCTGGCCAATTTTGGTATCTTTTTTAGTAGAGATGGGGTTTTGCCATGTTGACCAGGCTGGTCTTGAATTCCTGACCTTAAGTGATCCGCCGGCCTCAGCCTCCCAAAATGCTGGGATTACATACGTGAGCCACTGTGCCTGGCCCAGGCCGACTTTCTATACTAACTTTTCATATTCTCTCTTCTCTTTCCTGTTAGCTGGAATGTTGTGGCTGCAACTTAACTTGGATTTGCAGATGGAGACATACAAAGTGGAAGAAACCTAGATCCTTGACTGATCTCATAGAACAGAGCTGCACTGTCAGCCAGGGCCACCCAGACTGTTACGTATCTTTTGCTTACTCCATTGTAATTTTGGGGTCTCTTTGTTACTGCAGCTTAACATTTACCCTGGCTAATACAGTCCCATATCACATTAGTGGAAACACATTATAGCCGGTTCACACAACTTCATCCATCTTACTCAAAATATTATTAAGAAAAAAATTGGCTTTGCTAAGATATAGATAATGCCATGTCTATATCAATCCCCTGATCTAACAGTTTGATAACCCCTAACAAAGACAACAGTGAGTCCAGGAAGTGGTATTAATATAATGAATGTATTTTCCATGAACCCTTATTAGCTCCTACTGATCACATCTTCTAATCTTCCCAATCAACCATTTGCATTTCTCTAGGTGCATACCTTTTCCGACCTCATGAATGTCTGGCTTACTGGTCTATGATGAGAGGCATTTATTTTATTCATAGAGATGTTCATCTGGAGGACTAGCAAGTAATGAAGTTGTTAGAGGTACGAATGGTTACTCAAAGACTGTAGAAGTAAAACGGAAGCATTTGGACTTCGTGGATTAAGCAAGAGGCAGAAGGGGACCGAGAAGATAAAAATAGTTTAAAGAAGATACTCTGGCAGGTGTGTAGTGAGTAGACTGGAGGAAAAGGGTCCAAGAGTAGGAGGCCTACTCAGCAGGTATCTAAGTTCATTCAATCTACTATAACACAAATACCAGAGACTGGGTGGCTTTAAAACCCAGGCATTTATTCTCAGAGTCCTGGAGGCTGGGAAGTCCAACATGAAGGCACCAGCAGATCTGGTGTCTGGTGTGGGCCCCCCTCCGTGATCATAGCCTGCTGTCTTCTCATTGCATCCTCACATGGTAGAAGGACTGAGGGAGTTCTCTGGGGTCTCTTTTAGAATAGCACTAACCCCATACATGAAAGCTGAGCCCTCATGACCAGTCACCTTCCAAAGGCCACACTTCTTCATGCCATTGTCTTGGCAGTGAGGATGTCAACCTATGAATTTTGGGAGGACACAAACATTCAGTCCACACCAGGAAAGAATTGTGATAGTGTAGCTATGGGGAGCTGGAAAGTGTGAAGGAAGAGCTTGGTGACTGTACATCACGTGAGAGAAAAAGGAGCCAGCAGTGAGGAGGAAGTGGACGGGCTAGCCTTCGCTTACAGGACCCCTGAACCAGGCTGTAAAGAGCCTCTCCTAGGGCCACCCACAGCCCCCACACATTCCCTTTCCTGCTTTCCTGATGAGTACTTACTAGCAACTCTGTACTTGTTCAGTTTTCAAATCATGGCACAAGAGCCAAATAGGGCCTGACCTACCCTCTAGTACCACAAAATATGCCAGCCAGGACTCCTGAATACCAGAGCAGCAGGCGAAGGATGGGGGAGGCTCCAATAGGTCATGGGGAGCACTGCGGGCCTAAAGAAGAGTGTGTCTTACTGAAAGTGGTGTTTGAGTTAGTAGAGTAAATCCCACCAAATAATCACATATAAAGAAGTGATTAGATTTATTTAGGTTATTGGACTAATTCAACTTGTCTAGGACCTAAATGCAGTCTTGTAGAGGGGAAGTAAAGCTGCTTGGAGCCTATGGATAAAGATAAGAAGTGAAGGGTAAGAAGGGGTAAGTGAAGAAGAGAGGGCATCTCAGAGTGCACGGGGATTAATTTCTTTACCCCTACTTAGAATTTTATACTTTTAGAACTAGATGGAATCTTTAAAAACACCAAGAAAAGAAGGTATGGCAGAATAGGAGGGTTTTGACTGGCAGTCAGGACACTGGGTACAAGTCCTAACTCCACCACTAACTTGCTGTGGGACCTTGGGCCAGCCACTTACCCACTCGACCCCAGATGGACAAATCATACTTATGATCCCTGCAACTGCCAACATTCTGTCAAATGCAATCAAATAACACCTAAATCAAACATGAACACATCACCTATATTGTTGCTTGTACACTGGTGGGCTTGCAAATACCAAAGCATTAATTTGTAGATCTATGTTTCTCAAACAAGGTACAAGTCCCTCTGGGAGTGCTCAGCAGTGTCCCAAGGGGCATGAGGAGCCACAGGACAAATATGAGCATCTTCCTGGGAGGTCAAGTTTATTTGCTAATCAGTGGTTTAAATTATATTTATATGGTATCAGTTGGGCATGGTGGCTCATGCCTGCTATCCCAGCACTTTGGGAGGCCAAGGCAGGCAGATCACCTGAGGTCAGGAGTTCGAGACCAGCCTGGTCAACATGGTGAAACCCTTCTCTACTAAAACTACAAAAAAATAGCTGGGCATGGTGGCAGATGCCTGTAATCGCAGCTACTTAGGAGGCTGAAGTGGGAGAATCGTTTGAATCTGACAGGTGGAGGTTGCAGTGAGCCGAGACTGTGCCATTGCGCTCTAGTCTGAGTGACAAGAGTGAAACTCCATCTCAAAAAAAAAAATAATAATAATAATAAATATATTTATATGATATAAAAAACAAATATATTATGAAAAAGAACACAACATTCCAATAAATTTTAAAAATATAACGCAGAACTTAAAAAAATCTTTGAGCACGTAGAGGGCTGTTTAAAATTATGCCCAAAGAGATTCCCAGAGTGTATATATGAGTGTGGGGTTGGGAGTTGGGTGTGTGTGTGAGTGTGCAGGTGTGTGTTCCAGCTCAATAAATATGAGCAGAAAGAAATCCAGGAAATATGTATTTTAGAATTGCACTCAGGTTACAGTGGAATTAATCCAAATTGGGAGAAGGGCATGGAGATGATGTAGAAGTACACATCTGGTGAAAGAAACTCACTAGGCCACCTAGGGATATGGAATTCGATGAGACTGCACAATGAGCCAGGGCCGTAGCAAAGGCCAGGGGCAGGGAAGGATGGAGTGGGCCTCGCAGAGGAGGTTTCGCCTGTCGTCACCCCAGTGGTCCTCTCAGCCACCTCCTTTGCCCCTCTTTAACCACTTGGTTAAGCTGCAGCTGATGGCAGGTTCTGGTAAGGAGGAAATGGTGAGGGACACAGAGGCAGGACCAGGGAAATCCCAGAGGCCTGCGGAAATGTGCACACATGAGTTGCTGTCCTGGACCAGCTCCTTTCAATAAGCAATGCCCCATTCCAGCATGTCTGCTCCTTCTTGGATCCTCCTACCTACAGATTTATCCATATCTGCACCCATTTCCTCCAGCCTCCAAGGCCAAGAGGTCCTTCCTGCTATCCAGGCCAAGCCTCTCCTGGACCCTCCAACTCCCCACGTCCTGTGGCCTGGATGTGGCTTCACAGTCACTGCTCCTCTCTCACCAGTGTTTTCCATCTCACCCTCTTGACTTGCTTTTCCCCTCAGCCTATGAGCATAACCCAGTTTCTTCCTCCCAATACAATGTCCCCTCATCCTCCAACCCTCCTCTCTCTCCACCTCCTCCCTCACTTGAGCTTCTGGGTTGCACTGATTGTCCTCACTTCTGCGTGGCCTCTTTACTCTGCAAACCTTTGCAACCAGCACTGTGCTAAACAAGGGCATTGTGAAGAAAAAATAAGGAGTCTACATACAGATGTGTGTATGCACATACACATATATTAAAACATATATTTAAATTGATGATATCTCAGGAAAAAGTAGAATTCTGTTGGACTTTAGTACAACCATAAGTTAGCATTGATTTTATTTTGAAATGCACATTGTGGGGACAATGTAATCTTCTTAGTGCTTAGGACCTCTAAAGGCCTGCTCTTGCCCTGGAAATTAGGACTTCACTTCCATCATCCACAAACACCACTCTTACCAGGACCATCAGTAAACAGCTATTTATCAACTCCAGTGGATACCTGGGGCCCTTTCTTGGCCTCCTCTCCTACATTCACACTGTTGACCATTCTCCCCTTAAAACTCTCTGCTCTCAATAAATAAATAAATAAATAAACAAACAAACAAACAAACATATATACCTATGTAACAAACCTCCACACTCTGCACATGTACCCCAGAAGTTAAAACATAATAATTAAAAAAAAACAAACAAACACCTCTCTGCTCTCTTGGCCTCTGTGACTTGGCGCTGTCCTGGCTCTCCCCTGACCTCTCTGACCACTTTTCTCTGCCTCTGGGCCTCTTCCCTGATTTCATCCATCAAGTATGGTGTGTCTCAGTGCTGTGTGCTTGGTTCACTTCTCTTCCTTCTCTATTTATTGTCTTTGGACCATCTCCTTAACCTCGTAGTTTTAACTGTTATCTCTGGCTCTGGAACCTACATCTGCCAAAGCGTCTGCTGAACTCATACACAAAGACGAACCTCCAACAAGAAATCTGTATTAGTTTCCTGCAGCTGCCGGAACAAATTACCACAAACAGGGTGGCCTAAGACAACACAAATTTGTTCTCCTACAGTTCTGGAGGGCAGATGTCTGAGCCCCAGTTGTCAGCGGAGCTGCATTTCCTTTGGAGGTTCCTGGGGAGAATGCTTCCTCCTCCGTCCAGCCTCTGGTGGCTGCCAGCAATCCTCGGCTTTCCTGGCTTGTGGCTGCATCACTCCAATCTCCGCTTCCATTTTCACACGGCTTTCTCCTCTGTGTGTCTCAAGTCTTCCTCTAAATGTCTTTCATAAGGGCATCCATCGCTGGATTTAGAACCCACCTAGTTAATCCAGGATGGTCTTTTCATCTCAAGACTCTTAATTATATCTGCAAAGCCCTTTTTTTCCCCAAATAAGGTGAGTTTCATAGGTTCTGGGATTTAGGACTTGGATAATCTCTTGGGAGACCACCATTCAACCCACTATCAGTTCATTATCTTCCCCTAAAATCTGCTTCTCATCTCTACCAAAGCCACTGTCCTCTCCCCTCAGTGACTTGGCCTATACACTTCAAAAGCATCTGAGACTCTGTCTCACTTATTTCCAACTCCATCCGAATAGTGATGATTTTTTTCTTTAACACTGCGTCTCAAACCTGTGCCTCCTTACCACCTGGCCCGGTTCATAACCTCCCCATTTCGGACCCCCAGAAACATCCCGGCAATGCTCCCTGCCTCTGGCTTGACCACTTGGAGGTCCATCTTGCACTGCTACCAAGTAATATCACACAGTTTCTCTGCTTGAAACTCTTCATGCATTCCTATCTTGTACAGAAGAGTCCAAGCCCTTCTCCTGCCTTAAAGGGACTTCTAGAACATTCTACTAGTACTTCATTAGACTCTTCCTCTGTGACATTCCACGTACCAATTCTGGATTTCTCCCTGGTGACTCCTTTCATAGGGCCACACAGTTTCCTGTCTCTGTGCCTTTGTTTATGTTGCTGCCTCTTTCTGGAATTTTCACGCACCTTACTGATGGCATCACCTTCTCCCTGACTGAAACCTTCCTTTAACTCCCAAGAGGAGTGCCCACTCTTGGCACCCAAGATTTGTGGACATTTCTGTCATTACAACCTACTTGTTGCACCCAAAGTATTTGTTTCTGTGTATCTTCCCAAACAAATTCTACCTCATTACCCTTTGTAACCCCAGTCCTCAGTCCAGGGCCTTATATAGTAGGTGCTTAGTCACTTCTGAAATAAATGTAAGTTGAATTGGACAGGAATTCAGCGAAATGTTTTTACTAAGCTAGCAGACTGGGTGTGAGAAGTCAGGGCCCAAGGCTTGCATGGGTGAAGGAGGATAGGCTGGGGGACGGTGCGGGATCAGAAGGGTTGAATGACAGAGGGGAATGGGTACGAGGACATGCCATAGGGAAACTGTGTGTGTGCACGTGTGCGTGTGTGTGTGCACACGCATGCCCGGGCAGGCTCTGGAGAGAGGCAGAGAAGGGAAGGTTATAAAATATAAAGAAAGGCCTGACACTGTGGCTTATACCTGTAATCCCAGCACTTTGGGAGGCCGAGGCGGGTGGATACAACGTCAGGAATTCAAGACCAGCCTGACCAACATGGTGAAACTCCATCTGTACTAAAAATACAAAAATTAGCCGGGCATGGTGGCACACACCTATAATGCCAGCTACTCAGGAGGCTGAGGCAAAAGAATTGCTTGAACCCGGGAGGCGGAGGTTGCAGTGAGCTGAGATGCACCACTACATTCCAGCCTGGGCGATAGAGCAAGACTCCATCTCAAAAAAAAAATATATATATATATATACACACACACATATATATATAAAATATGTATATGTAATATGTATTATATATAATATATTTATAGATATATCTATAAAGAAAGAGTAAAGGGAGAGAGGAGTGGTGAAGAAAGGGAGGGAGGAGACAGCCGGAAAGAAAGGAGTGAAGGATGGGAAAAATACCCCACATGAACTCTGTGGCTATTCACAGAAAACAGATAGCTACTAATAAGAGAAGCAACAAGGCAGAATTTCCACATCTGGCCTTGCTTGGGATTGGAGCTGGCTTGGGAGATGACCAGGACCTATAAACTCTAGAGGTTTTATTTTTCTTTCTGGAGTTCAGGATTACTATTTCCTCACCTCTGGACCCTTTCAGATAAGACTCTTGCCCTGACAGAATAAAACATAGCTGTTTTCAAAAGTGTCCTTCCACCAGGGAACACCTCCTCCCTGTTTCCCCTGTGAGGTGCTTTCTTTTCCCACAGAAACCTCAGCGGAGAGTCTACAGGCCTATGGGAGGGATAATTTGCTAAAGGAAGTCAAATAAATAAACCACCCAGAGTAGAGCCGTGAAGTCTGGAGAGTCCGTCATGTTCAGGAGCCTGCTGGCTGAAGAGCCCCCTTTCTCCCAAGTGGCATCTTAAGGGGCCCAAACAGGAAAACCCCAACAATTGGAGGAACACAGAGCCTTGCCTGGCATTGGCAGTTGGAACTAGTCTAACTAGTTGTTCTTTGGCAGCTGAAGGACAGGAAAAGGCCAAGCTTCCGACCTGCTCAGCCTGGCCTCAGCCTGTCACTGCTGTGCCCCAGCCCCCGCAGGCATGCAGGAGGAACCAGCAGGGTGCGGCTGGGCGCTGGGGGCACAGTGGCCACTGGAGTCAGGCTCGCCCCTGCTCATGTTTCGTTTACTCTAAGAAGCATGATTTTGAGGGCCTACTCCGTGCAGGGACTATGCAAGGCACCCAAATACAAACATGCCTAATACTCAGGTCTTGCCCTTGAGAAGGGCACAGGATGGTAGAGGAAACAGATTACCTATCATATTTGCACAGATAAGTGCTTCATGTGAAACACACTCAGGATGCTATGGTGCCTGGGAGAAGCACCTGCTCCAGCTTCCACAACACAGTCTCAACAGAGCATTTCAGGCCAAAGGGACCCAGCGGGGACAGAGGCCAAAATAAGTGTGGGCTGCTGGAAGAAATCAGGTGTCACCCAAGGGTGAGATGAAAGAAGTGGACGACATCCTGAGAGGATGTTCATAACTTCTTAGCCACAGCAGTTTACTTTCTTCTGAACTTTCTCTTCTACTCTGAGCTTTGAAAGATATGAGCTTGAGGGGTACAGAAGAATGATGAGAGGGAAGAGCTCTTCCGTAGGCCTTGCTGTCCGAGTCCCTGGTCACTGCCATTGCAAGGCCTTTGACAGAAGATGGTGCCTTCTGGGAGCTCAGAGAGGCAGACTGGGCACCAGAACATGAGGCGCTGTGTGAGGTGCCCTGGCAGATGTGAGGACAGAGTTTTGGTCAAAGTGCACAGGAGGCTCACAGCTCCGGGGGAGGGCGAGAGGCACTCTCACTTCATTCTCAACTTCCAGCTGACCAAGCCCATATAAAATTATTTACTTTCCCTCCCGTGATTGCTGCTTCTTTCAAACATATTGGTGGTTTTATCTCCTGGGTGTAGCAGAGTTGGAACATTCTGTCTTGGCAGGATGCCTCTTTTTGGAGAGAGTTCAGAAGGAGTTGCCCTTTCTGGCCTAGAGCAAGCTGAACTGGAGGTGGGTGCCGTCAAAGTCCAGGTACTTTCTGGTTGCCACCACCTTCAGAGGGAGGCTGGACTGGTGGAGATCAGAGAAGAACTAGCAGTCACAGGTCCTGAAGAGGGAAACACAAGTTCTGCTTTGGACTTGACAAAATTGGATATTTAAGATGAGTTGTTTGCAGGTTCTTGTTGAAAAGCAGTTTCCACATATCAGGTCGCTTCATGCAGGTGTTTAAAAGTGATGAGTTGCCTTATCACAATAAAAGAAATTGCACCACCAGGCATGTTGTTTCTCTTGCTTCTGGGTATTAATGGTAGGATTTTTTAGGCCTCTGAGAAGGGGGTTAGACCCCAGAGAGTGAGTCTTACAACTCAGCAGTGGTTCCCTTCAACTTTCAGAATAAATTTCAACTCCCCTACTTTTCCCAACCCCCTGACACCACATATGGCCTGTGCCTGTAAATCCACTAAAAAATATTTTCTTTTAACAAAATCGGGGAGGGATAGCATTAGGAGATATACCTAGGGTAAATGACGAGTTAATGGGTGCAGCACACTAACACGGCACATGTATACATATGTAACAAACCTGCACATTGTGCACATGTACCCTAAAACTTAAAGTATAATAAAAAAAAATCAAGAGACTTTATTTCAGGAAACAGTTTGCAAACCAAGGAGAAGCAGTCTTTGGTACAAAACAAAAGATGCATTCAGAGAGATCAAAGAGAGGGGTTATCTATTGTAAAAAAAAGTTTTTGTCCAGGTTCCCATTCTGGTTTGCTTATGCAAAAGAAGGATGCACACTTGCTTAGTTTTGATTGGCTGATGCCTGCTGAGTTCTGATTGGTTGATACTTGTTGAGTTCTGATTGGTCAGTGCAGGTCTATTGACTGATTCAGGTGACCATGAATGGAGACAGACAGTTATGAAAGTCCCAAAGTTAAGTGAGTGTGGGAGTTTTCTGATAATGCAGACTACATATGTGACCTCTAGTCAGAAAATGGCCACTTGGCTCTATTTTGAATTTAGGCTCAGTTAGCCACTGAGGCATCATCTTGAAGGATTGGCTCTTTTAGGTTTCCCACCTGCTTTTCATTTTTAAGGAGAAAAACTGTTATTCAAAATTAAGCCATGGACGAACTGCATTTCCCATCTTTGCAGCTTGAATGAAACAAATCATGAGGCATGACTTGTTTCAAGTGAGAACTTGAAGCCCAGCCCTGACCTTCCCCTCATACTCATGCTCTATGGGTGTCCTAACAGTCACCCCTGCCTCCTGCTCATCTGTCAGCTGGCCCCATCCCATGCAACCTGGCCTTCCAAAAGCAAACAGAAATGAATCCTTATCATTTGCTTCTTAAATATGCCAGGTCTTCCGCTCACCCCCATTTTTTTCCTGATGGTCAGCACACTTGGCCTCATAGACTGTCCTGCCACAACTGTCCTGAGGTATGACCAGTATGCACCTGAAATTATGACCTTCTGGAATGAACTTAACAGTCTTTCTCACTTGAAAAACTGACTACTTATGATCGATTCTTTTTCCCAATTGTATAACCCTCCCTGGACCAGCATACTCTTTTGTCATCTTGCTGGTTTCTTTGCTAGCAAGAAAATACGCTTCGGCATGTGCTTAAGATCAACTGGTCTAAGACATATCCTGTTTTGGGAAGCCCCTGACCTCCAGGCACACTCTTCTCTGAAGGTGTTCTGTCTCCTTCTGGCCAGTCCCTGCCCCCAGGCATTTTCACATGCAAGGAGGACTGATAAGTCCCTAGACCCATGCCCTGCTCACTCCAATTTGTCTTTCAAGATTCAGCTGAAGATCATCTCTTACTGAGAAGCCTCTCCTGATGGACTCTCCTCCAATTCCTGATTTTTTCCATTCCTCTCTCCACATCAGAGAGGCTCCTCCTGTATGCTGCCATGGTCATCTTATTAACATCCATCAGTGGACACCATTAAAAAATGTATTTTTGAAAACTTGCTAAGCTTCATAATTTAATTGTGAAATGCATGAGAAATATTTGTAGCTAACATTTAGTTGAGTGCTTACTATGCACCATGCCCCATTCCAGAACTTTACACAAATTATCTCATTAAAGTTTTTTTTTTAATTTTTTTTATTCTACTTTAAGTTCTAGGGTACATGTGCACAACATGCAGATTTGTTACATATGTATACGTGTGCCATGTTGGTGTGCTGCACCCATTAACTCGTCATTTACATTAGGTATATCTCCTAATGCTATCCCTCCCCACTCCCCCCTCCCCACAATAGGCCCTGATGTGTGAAGTTCCCCTTCCTGTGTCCAAGTGATCTCATTGTTCAATTCCCACCTATGAGTGAGAACATGCGGTGTTTGGTTTTCTGTTCTTGCGATAGTTTGCTGAGAATGATGGTTTCTAGCTGCATCCATGTCCCTACAAAGGACACAAACTCATCCTTTTTTATGGCTGCATAGTATTCCATGGTGTATGTGTGCCACATTTTCTTAATCCAGTCTGTCACTGATGGACATTAGAATGGCAATCATTAAAAAGTCAGGAAACAACAGGTGTTGGAGAGGATGTGGAGAAACAGTTACACTGTTGGTGGGACTGTAAACTAGTTCAAAAATCGTGGAAAACAGTGTGGTGATTTCTCAAGGATCTATAACTAGAAATACCATTTGACCCAGCCATCTCATTGCTGGGGATATACCCAAAGGATTGTAAATCATACTGCTATAAAGACACATGCACACGTATGTTTATTGCGGCACTATTCACAATAGCAAAGACTTGGAATCATTAAAGTTTTTTAAAAGCCCTTCTCTGTTGGTGACTACTCTGAAGAAAAAGCGTATTTTCCTCTGTTCTTAAATCACAACAATGAACACAGAAGATTTCCGTGAAAAAAATGTGTGGGGGTTTCTCCCCACACACCAAGAAAGCAAGCAATTCTGCAGTAGACATCATCTGGGTGTCCTCCAATTCAATTCAATTCTAGCATTATGTGCCTGGAGATAGTGTCAGAAACCGCAGGTCGAGGGCTCAATCCCACAAGAGTACCCTCTCCTTCCCACCAGTCACAAGTCTGGTCTTCCAGAACTATTCATCAACTGGCTCTAAGTTGGGGTTCCCACAACCCCCTCTTTATGTTCAATTAATTTGCTAGAGTGGCTCATAGAACTCAGGGAAACACATTTACTGGTTTATTACAAAGGATATTTTAAAGGTTACAAATTAACAGCCAGATGAAGAGATGTACAGGGTGGAGTCTGGAAGGATCCTGAGTACAGGAGCTTCTGTCCCGTGGAGCTGGGGTGCACCCCCTCTCAGTTCGTGCATGAGTTCTTGTTCACCTTCCTGTAAGCCTCTACCTATCTATTTTTGTGGAAGTTTCCCAAACCCTGTCTTCTTGGGCCTTTTATGGAGACTTCTTTGAGTAGGCACGATTGACAACCACATAGAAATGCTATTGGACCAAAAGAATATGGTCTCATGCTAACAGACTGAGTGGGGAAACCCAGCAAGGCCTGTTTGTTCAGATTCTTCTTGGCCTCTGTGTGCAGCATTCCTTCCTTCTGGGCATGGGGTAGGACCCCTTCTGAAAGGAGGATCTTATGGTTTACAATCAGACAAGTAGGTCAGGAAAATTTCTTCATGGTCAACTCCAAGACAGAAAGGTGAGGGAAGATTCCTACCTTGGGGAGGTGAAAGGAGGAAAGGAGGGCCAGAGAAAGTCAGAGAGAGAGAGAGAGAGAAAAAGAGAGAGAGAGAGACAGAGTCTGTTTTCTGAGGCCTGCTTCTGAGGCCTAAAGCACTCAGCATTATAACAAAAGACTGCAACAAGGGCTTTGGGAGTTATGAGCCAGGGACTATGGGTGAAAACCAGTATATGCATGTCATAATACCACACTTACCACATAGCCCATTCATTTCATCATGGCTGTCGGAGCCCTAATTTTGTTTGGATGTCTACTGGTCTTCCTCAAGGAAAGATACCTCTCAACTTTAAGAGAAATTAGATCACAGTAATCAGCCCCAACCAATCACTGTGATCTAATTTCTCTTAGAGTGATTGGGTTCAGCACTGACACTTCATACAATTCTGGCCAGTGAGCGATGAAGAGAAGTTTAACGGTTAGAGGAAGGTGAGGCACTTTTTGAAAGTTTCTTGGTGGCAGAAACTTTGGTAAATCCTTTTGCAAGCAGGAGGGGAACTAGCTGGGAATAAAGAGATAGAAAGAAAATGTCAGAAGAAAGAAATAAAAAATATTTGAGTCCTTGAGTCCATTGATTACTAGGGTAACCAACCAAGGCATATTGCAATTTCTTTGTATGTGAGAAGATATGTTTTCCTTATTGTTTAAGTAGAAATATTAGTGGCCTCTTAATCATTGCAAAATTCATTAGAATGCTCTATTATTATTTTATATTATCATTTTACGCATGAAATAATTGAAACTGAAAGAGCTTAAGTAAGTAATTTACGCAAGATCAACTGCTTGTAAAATGTTACTCTGGTTCTAGGACTTTTGTGTTTTTTTGTTTTTTTGTTTTTTTTTTTTTTTGAGACGGAGTCTCGCTCTGTTGCCCAGGCCGGAGTGCAGTGGCCGGATCTCAGCTCATTGCAAGCTCCGCCTCCCGGGTTTACGCCATTCTCCTGCCTCAGCCTCCCGAGTAGCTGGGACTACAGGCGCCCGCCACCTCGCCCGACTGGTTTTTTGTATTTTTTAGTAGAGACGGGGTTTCACTATGCACTGTGTTAGCCAGGATGGTCTCGATCTCCTGACCTCGTGATCCGCCGGTCTCGGCCTCCCAAAGTGCTGGGATTACAGGCTTGAGCCACTGCGCCCAGGCTGGTTCTAGGACTTTTAAGCACCTCACAATGCTCCCTCTCTGAGAAAGGGGCCTGATCTTACTCAGTTTTTTAATCCTTGCTTCTAGCACAGTGTCTGTGATATAATTAGTGCTCGATAAATACTTTTTAAATATGTGAGTGCTTATGATCTGAATTTGTGTAGATATCCTTTCCTTTTGTTTTTTTGAGATGAAGTTTCGCTCTTGTCACCCAGGCTGGAGTGCAATGGCAGGATCTCGGCTCATTGCAACCTCTGCCTCCCAGGTTCAAGCAATTCTCCTGCCTTAGCCTCCCAAGTAGCTGGGATTACAGGCATACACCACCACGCCTGGCTAATTTTGTATTTTTAGTAGAGATGGGGTTTCTCCATGTTGGTCATGCTGGTCTCGAACTCCCAACCTCGAGTGATCCTCCCACCTTGGCCTCCGAAAGTGCTGGGATCACAGGCATAAGCCACTGCACCTGGCCCTTAGATATCCTTTCCTTAACATCACTCAATAGGCTGATATTCTCAGTACAGAAAAATATATTTCATTTGGATCCTGAAACACTCCAACTGGGTACCCTGAAGAAGGAAGTATTTCAAATACGGAAGCAATGTAACTGTATTACAAATAGATAGAATAATAATGAAAATAATCCCCCATAGCCTCTCTAGTCTAACATAATTGCCATTTCAAGGGGTTCCCTTTCAGCCCACTTTGTATGCATACTGGGTAATTGAGTAGACATAAAACGCACTTGATAAAAGTTAATATCCTTTTCTAATTTTATAAAAATTGTGGCAAACTAGAAAAAAGAATACCTTTCTAGCCTTATAAAGCATATCCCTCAATAAATTACTGCTTTTTAATTTAATGTTGAAAATGTAAAAATAATTCTCCCTTAAGTTTAGGATCAAGACCATCTCTGCTTCACTACTTCTACTCATCATGATATTGAAAATCCTATCTAGTGGATTAACACAAGAATAATAAAGTCAAAAGGACAAGAAAAGAAGAAACAAAGCTGTTATTATTCATGGGCAATTTTACTATCTACAAAAAAGACAAGGACAAGACAGTCTACAGAAACACTATTAGCACTAATAAAAACTGTTCTGCCAGGTTGCTAGATCAATATACAAATTGTAATCCAATATATCTGCACCAATCAGAAAAGGTAATTTTTAAAAACGCCATCTTCAACAGCAACAAAATCTGTAAGGCTCGTCTGCATAAAACCCACAACAAGAGTTAGCAAGACCTCTGTAAAGAAAATATCAGAATTTACTGAAAACCATTTAAAAAGACCTAAATAAGTAAAGAAATATGACAAGCTTATGAACTGACTTAGATTATTATAAGATTTCCAATCCTTACCAAGTTAAACTAGAAACTTTACATGAAGAAGAATGAAGAGGGAACTTGATTTACAAAGTATTGATACTTGATATAAAGCTATATTATTTAAGATTTCAAAAGCGTCACGTAGACCAGGGCTTCTCAAACTTTCATGCTCAAACTATGACTCTTGTGGAGATCTCGTGAACCACAGATCCTCTATTAGGAAGGTCTGGGGTGGGGCTTGAGACTTAACAAGCTGCCAGGTGATACTGGTGCTGCTGGTTCATGGACCACACTTCCAGAAACAAGGGTATAAATAATTAAAACAACATAAGACGGAGCTCAGAAGCAAACCCATGCATTTATGAAAGCTGGCTATATGATAAGGATGCCATAGCAGATTGGTAGGAAAGTGAACTATTTAATACATTCAGCCCAATATCCTTAAAAGGGGGAGCAGGAGTATCAGAGTGAGAGATTCTATGTAGCCAGCTTTGAAGATGGAGGGAGAGGCCACAAGCCAGGAAATGTAGGCACCCATAAGCTGAAAAAGCAAGGAAATTGATTCCCTGCAGAAATACAGCCCAGCCCACATCTTGATTTTAAGCCAGTGAAACCAAAGTCAGACTTCTGACCTCCAGAACTAGAAGATAATACATTTTCTGGTTTAGTCACTAAGTTTGTGGTAATTTGTCACAGTAGCATGAAGAAACTAGTACACCATATAATAAAGGGTGCCATCAAACAAAGCAAAAAGAGAAGCCACAGGTGGGAAGAATTTTGCAAAGCACATAGCTGACAAAGGATTTGAATACAAAAATTCAAGACAAACTACAAATTAACAAAATAAGACAAGTGACCCACTAGAAAAAGAGACAAAAGATATATACAGAATTCACAGAGGAGGAAACCTCTGTGTTGACCAAGAGAAATAAGAAGAGATGTACAACCTCACCAACAAACTTGGGAGAAAATATTAAAACAACAGTTAGATACAATTTTCCGTGTATCAAAAATTGGAGTTTTTGATAATGCCCAAGTGTTGAGACTGGAGAACAACAGTAACTTTCACAAAATACTGAAAGAGTAGATGTTTTTGCAATGAATTTGGAGACAGGAACTTGGCAATTTAGTAAACTTGAAGGCACTCCTACTCCATGACCTGACAATCCCATTTGTAGGTATTTCACTAGACACTTTCATACACGTACTTGGAGAAACTGACAAAACTGATCATTAAGGGATTTTTGTAATATTTAACAGTTGGAAATTAAATATCCCTCAATGGAAGAATAGATAAGTAAATTGTGGTATAGTTTTGCAATGGAGTGCTACACAGCAATTAAAATAAATGAACCAGTGTTACCTCTCTTACCTATATATGTAATTATCCCCTGACTGGTGCCCCTATTTTGTGTCTTCCCCATTTTTGTACCACTGGCAGATCTTTGTAAGTCTGATCATGCCTCTACTTTAATTAAAAATGCTCCAGTGGATTCCTTAAAGAAGTCAAAATAGATCTACTGTTTGATCCAGCAATCTCACTACTGGGTAGCTACCCAAAGGAAAAGAAGTCATTCTGGGAAAAAGACACATGGACATGTATGTTTATTTCAGCCCAGTTCATAGTTGCAAAGACATGGAACCAACCTAAGTGCCCATCGACCAATGAGTGGATAAAGACCAAAGAGTGGCTAAAGAAAATGTGGTAGATATATAGCATGGAATACCACTCAGTCATAAAAAGGAACAAAATAATGTTTTTTTGCAGCAACTTGGATGAAGCTGAAGGCCACTGTTCTAAGTGAAGTAACTCAGGAGTGGAAAGCCAAACATTGTATGTTCTCACTTATAAGTGAAAGCTAAGCTATGAATATGCACAGGCGTACCGAGTGGTATACTGGACCTTGAAGAGTCAGAAGCGGGAAGGTGGAAGGGGTGTGGGATAAAAACTACATATTAGGCACAATGTACACTACGTGGGTGACAGGAGCACTAAAATCTCAGAATTCACCTCTATATAATTCATCTATGTAACCAAAAACCACTTGTACCCCAAAAGCTATTGAAATAAAAAAAGTAAATTTGTAATGCATTTTTATGTTCCAGTGAGTTTTTAAAAATGGTTTTAGTGAGGCATAATAGATATACAATAAACTGAATATATTTAAAGCATACAGTTTGATACGCTTGGGCACATGAATAAGCTTGTGAAACAGCACCATGATCAAGACAGTGCACATATCCCTCACCCCAAAAGTTTCCTGGTGCCCCTTTTAGTACCTCACCCCAGCCCTCCCTTCCCACCTGCCCCCAAGTATCGTGAATCTGCTGTCACTTTAGAGCAGTTTGCATTTTCTAGCATTTTAAACAAATGGAATCATTGAGTATATACTCTTTTGTGTCTTCCTGTCACTCAAAACAACTATTTTGAGATTCATCTATGTTGAAGTATGCTTCATTCCTCTATATTGCCCAGTAGAATTCCATTGTATGTATTTGCCACAATTTGTTTATCCATTCACCTATTCACGGACATCTGGGTTGTTTTCAGTTTTATTTTGTCTTTGAGACAAAGTCTCGCTTTGTCGCCCAGTCTGGAGTACAGTGGCGCCGTCACAGCTCACTGTACCCTCAGATTTCTGGACTCAAGCGATCCTCAGCCTCCCAAGTAGTTGGGACCGCAGGCACATGCACCACACCTGGCTAATATTTTAGTTTTTGTAGAAGTAGGTTCTCCCTATGTTGCCCAGATTGGTCTCAAACTCCTGGGCTCAAGCAATCCTCCCACCTTAACCTCCCAAAGTGCTGGGATTACAAGTGTGAGCCATCACACTCAGCCCTCAGTTTTTACTATTACAAATAAAGTTGCCATGAACACTCATGTACAAGTCTCTGTGTGCACACATGCCCTTTTTCCTTTTAGGTAAATCCATTGAAGTGGAATGGCTGGATTCAGTGGCAGGTGTATGTTTAACTTTTAAGAAACTGCTGTAACCACTGTACCATTTTACAGCCCCTCTCCCCTAGAAGGCTTCCATAGGTTTTAAGAATGAGATTACAATGATCTGGGACACTTGTCAGGCATTCAGATTTTCAGTCCGCTCCCATGAGAAAAATCTGATTCACTAGGTTGTGACGGGGCTGGGAATTGGAGTGTTTAACAGCAGGTACCCCAGATGATTTCTGGAGCTGGTGAGTTGTGAAACTACACCCTAGGGGATACAGTCTTAACTCCCAGTGATTTTTGGAGCAGGTGAGTTATGAAAAAATACCTAGGGAATACAGTCTTAACTCCAGAGCTGGGTTTACGCGCCATTCAGGATCTTGCTCCTGTCTAGTTTCCCAGCCCGGCACTCCCTGCTTCAGCGTTATTAAACTGTACCTGGTTCTTTGTATAACTGACTCTTATCCATCCAGTGCTTACTGAGTGTAGTGGGTCTAATAGTGACACCACAAAAGATGTGTCCATGTCCTAACCCTCAGAACCGGTGAACACAATGCTCTTTGGAAAAGAGGCCTTAGGAGAGGTAATTAAGTTAAGGAGCCTAAAATGAGATTATTCTGGATTTAGGGTGAGCTCTAAATTCAGTACCCTTTGTCCTTTTAAGAGAGAGGAGGACAAAGACACAGAGGAGAAGGCCATGTGAAGACAGGACGACATGGAGCAATGCTGCCCCAGGCCAGGGAATGCCAGGGACCTCCAAATACTGGAAGAGGCCAAGGATTCTCCCAAGAGCCTTCAGAGGAGGCGTGGCCCTGCCCACGCTGTGATCGTGGACTGCGGGCCTGCAGAACTGTACATTTCTGTTGTTGTTTTAAGCCACATGACTTTCAGTTATTTTTTACAGCGGTGAGGGTTTAAAGATTAAAAGGTGTAGATCCCACTCCTGAAGAGTGTAAAAGTAGAAAAATGAACCAACAGAGAACAATTACATTCAATTAAGATAATAGCTATGACGGGGTATATTTAGTAAGCAGAGTGATGGCAAGGGGGGCAGCTGTGTCCTGCCCTCTCCTTTCTCCCTCCACTTTACCCCTCTCTGCGGTTCACGTTGCCTATCTCAGTAAGCGGCATCCTCACTGCAAATCACACAAGACAGAAATCTAGGAGTCACTCTGGTATCTCACCCCCAGCCACGGGCCCCGTGACTTCTGTCACCAAACCCCTAATATTGACATTTATTTCCTTAATATTTCTAAGAATTCCCACTTTTCTCCTCTCCATAGCCACCACCATAGTCCAAGCTCCATCATCTCTGACCAGAGGAGTCCCTCCTAACAGGTCCACTGGTAGCATCACGCTGTGCATGAAGCATGCTCATGGAATCACATGGCTCTTAGGAGAGAGACAGGGTAAACTTCACAAGCAGGACTCAAGGCCCTGCTGGTCTAGCCCTGCAGGCTGCTTCTCCTCCCCACTGATTCCCTGTGCTCCAGTCACTGCCACTCTGGTCTGCCTTAGTCCGGTGCTTCCCAGCTCTTTTCACAGCTGGCCTATTCTGCCGCTGTTCTCTGCACGAAAGAACTATAACCCTACTGCACCTAGGTGACTGCTACTGCCTCAGCCATCCTCTCTATAAAAGCCCTCCTCCACTTCCTGTGGAAGTCACAGCTTCTTATTTTAATCCCGGAGAGAGTCGTGTGCCTCCCAGTCACCGCTGCAATTTACATCGGCCTGCGTGATTATTGCACTGAAGTCGGCTTTCCCCAGCTCACAAGCTCCTTAGGCAAAGGACCATGACCTTTTTAACTCACTTTTGTGTCTCTAAGGCACAGCCTGGTGCCTAATACATAGTAACGACTCAGTTCACATCTGTGGAATTAGTGAAGAAATTGCCCATTGTTTATAATAGTAAAAAATTGAGGACAATTTACTGAGAACAAATTAAATAAATTGTATCTATCTGTGCTATGTAATACCATGCAGCACTTTCAAATAATGAGGTAGACCTGTACTCACTGATTTGGAACATTGGCTATGGTAGATTTAGAGTAAAAACAAAAAACAAAAAACAAAAAGAGCAAGTTGCAGAACAATTCTTAGGGTAAAACAATGTTTTAAAATTAAAGCAATGATTAAAAAAATTTTTTTTAAATGTTTGACCTGGCATAGATGAGGGTGTGGAAGGACAACACCAGTTAATACATAGTGCTGGGCAGTGGGACTGGGAGAGTCAGAGAAGCCATGGACACGAATTTGATAAAGAACTTACGCAATTTTGCAGTGTTTGGACTTTTTCTTTTTACAAGTATATATCATTCTGATAATTCAAGACATGCTTTTAAAGATTGCCAAGAAGACAAGAAGTGATTCAAGGAAGGGAAGCACATTCCCTGTCACTCACCACCACCCTCCTTTCCTGCCCTCAAACCCCATACATGCTTGACCTTACCCACTTGGCATAGACCTGCACCCCAACCTTCTCACCTGTATCCCTGCCCTCTCACCTTCACCCCTGCCCTCTTACCTAAGCTGGTCTCCTCTCACCTGGGCTTATATCCTGTGGTTTGCATGTCACCTATCCTGATAAGCAGCACTTATGTTCCCGATAAGTACCACCTTCCTAGATTGTGTGGTTCTTTTGCAAGGTTCAGAAAGGTGAGGCTGTTGGAAAGGCAGTTAACCTCAAGTAAATTCATGTTAGTGACTTTACCTCCCTAACTGCAATGTTAGCTTTCTGAGAAGGAAAGGAACTAATATATTCAAAAATTAAACTCCTAATACCTAGCAGGCATGCCTACTTGTAGCCCACCAAATCCTCACAGGAACCTTGTGAGTAGGAATTTTCATCTCCATTTTACAGAACTCTGGCACCAAGAGCTTGCCACTTGCCCAGTGTCTCACATCGAGGACTCAAACAGAGCTCTGACTGGCTCTCCTTGCCAAACTTTCTGTGCCACAGCATTGGGGTGGGGGTGGGGGTGTGTGTTACTGTACCATACTGCCCATGGATTTCCTAGCTCAGTTCTTCCAAGACAATACACAGTGTATAAATGTTTGTATTATGAGGAACATAGTTTATCCTTCACCCAGCACGTCCATTAAATAGTCTTTGTATTCATTTTCTATTAAAGCTTGATCTCCCCAAAGCTTAAAATAGGATTGAAAATGTGCAGTGTTTGACCTATTTACAGCCATTAGCGTAATTTATCAAATTAGAGAACTGAGAAGCAACGACCCTGAAAATGAGCTAGTGCAAGAAGTCTTGGGGTGGGGGAGGCCAGGAGTCCCAGGGACACAGAGTCACAGGAGCAGTAGAGGAAGAGAAAGGAGGAGGGCTGACAATGGCTCAGAAGTCGAGGTGGGAAAGAGCAAAGACAAGCTCCACCTCTTTCACAGCAGAGTTGGAAAGAGTCACGGACTTCATGGAGGCCACCTGGACTCAGGCTCCTGCTCTGCTGCTCACTGGCTGCAAACCTGGGTCAGACTAGTTTATCACTTGAGCCTCAGTTTCCTCCTCTGAAAACTGTGAGATGCTACTCACCTCACCAGGGTGACAACATTAATTTTAATGAGGTAATGTATGCAAATCCTGCGTGTTTAGAACTAAAACAGTAAGACATTGACAGTGTTCCATATGGCTGCTCTACTGACATGACATTGTCTTCTTTACTTTGGATTCAAAATTCTCAGTCTGAAAGATGGGATGTTACAAAATAGCATTAAATGCTTCGGAGACAGGGATCATCTTTACATTCCCCCATCTCCTAGGATCCAGAATGAGGCCTCGCTCACAACAGGTGCTCACAGAGTATCTGCCAAATGAATGACGAACGAAAGAATTTAGCTCACAACTGTTAAACAGTGGCCCTTCAGCAGTAATGATTTTTACTATCCTGCTCCCTGGCCCTCCTCCCAGGGTGTCTTCATGTGCTAATTCATCCAACCGCAGCCATTTGGGGATGATTAGAATAGGTAGGAGGAGCTATTAGGAATGGGGCACATGTGGTCAGAGAGTCCAGGTGAACCACAGGAAGAAGAGGCGCCTAATCAGTTCTTTGCTGAGCATCAAAGACCTGGGGTGGAGCAAGAGGAGTCAAGTGAAAGAGTGAGACTAGAGAAGAATGCAATGATCTGATGATAAGCGAGAAGCAGCCTTCAAACTATTTTTTTTTAAAAAAAGCAAAAGCAACAAATGAAAATAACAATGTATCTTAATCAAATGATTATTTTAAACACATAATGCATACATACACCCAAGTTGTACTTATAGGCACTCCAGTTGGTGATATATATGAGGAAAATAAGATTCTGCTTGATATTTGGTGGCCTTCAAATAAAATGTTTCGTGTGTGTGTGTACGCACATGTGTCCTTTCTCCAGGACCCGGTAAACATTGTACTATACTTCCCTCCACAAGTGCTGATACACACACTGTTCATTTTCCGTTGCAGCTCTTGATTGCTTTTGGCAGCAAGAACACTGCTCAAGGTCCGCATGAGAGAGTGACTTGGTAGAAAATTGAGATGGATTCTTGAATGGTGGTCCCCAAAAGATACATACGTATCTATGTCTCAATCTCTAGAATTTGTAAATGTTACCTGATTTGGATAAAGGATCTTTGCAGTTGTAATTAAACTAAGACTCTTGGGATGAAATCATCCTGGATATTCAGTGGGCCCTACATCCAATGGCCAGTGTCCTTATAATATCAGGGCAGAGGGACGTTTGAGACAGACGGAAGAAGGCCATGTAAAGACAGAGGCAGAGATGGGATTGATGAGTCTACAAGCCAAGGAATGCCAAAGATCCCTAGTCACTAGAAGCTAGGAGAAACGCATGGAATAGATTCTTCCCAAGAGCCTCAGAAGGGAGTGTGGTCCTGCTAACACTATGATTTCAGATTTCTGGACTGCAGAACTGCAAGAGTTCTGTTGTTTTTTTGTTTTGTTTGAGACGGAGTTTCACTTTTGTTGCCCAGGCTGGAGTGCAATGGTGCGATTTTGGCTCACCGCAGCCTCTGCTTCCCGGGTTCAAGCAATTCTCCTGCCTCAGCCTCCCGAATAGCTGGGATTACAGGCATGCACCACCACTCCTGGTTAATTTTGTATTTTCAGTAGAGACAGGGTTTCTCCATGTTGGTCAGGTTGGTCTCAAACTCGCAGCCTCAGGTGATTCACCCTCCTCAGCTTCCCAAAGTACTGGGATTACAGGTGTAAGCCACCATACCTGGTGAGTTCTATCGTGTGTGTGTGTGTTTTGACAGAGTTTCCCTCTTGTTGCCCAGGCTGGAATGCAGTGGCGCAATCTTGGCTGACTGCAGCCTCTGCCTTCCAGTTTCAAGCGATTCTCCTGCCTCAGCCTCCCAAGTAGCTGAGATTACAGGTACCCACCACCACACCCGGCTAATTTTCGTATTTTTAGTAGAGACAGGATTTCACCATGCTGACCAGGCTGGTCTCAAACTCCTGACCTCATGATCCGCTCACCTCGGCCTCCCAAAGTGTTGGGATTACAGGCATGAGCCACCGCGCCTAGCTGAGTTCTATTGTTTTAAGTCACGCATTGGGGTAGTTTGTTCCAGTAGCCCTACAATTCTGAAATGCTATTGTCTCACAAATGTTCAATGTGAAGAATTTCACATAAACACTCAAACCTCAATTCAAACTCCCATGGTGAAAAGTCCCCAGGGAAGTTTTAGCCAGCTTCTCTGTGCTCAGCAAGTCTCACGGAGTACGTGTCCAGTGTTCCCCAGGCTCCTTGACTCCTGCATCAGAGCTTTGCCACCTTTGCATTATTATAGATCATGTATAACCTTCCCCAGAAGACGTGCTCTGTGGACCCCCCACACATGCCAGCTCTTACAGAAGTTTAGCACAATTTCTCACTTGCCCAACCTCAAGGGTTCTAGGGCTTCAGGAAAGTCTTAAGATGTGCCTAAAATTCTCGTAATGAGGATATGTTGATTCCGGTCCTGGGAGTAGAGGGACTGTCTTTGTAGTACTGTGCTTGTGCCACAGTGTCTCACTACTATGAAGTGCTGGTTAATTGCATACTCACTGACTAAATCTCATACATATCCCCTGTGAGACCTGCCTGGGCAAACTGTAAAAGGAATGAAATCATCTTCTCATCATTGCCTCATCTCCAAAACCTCCCACACCCTTAGATACCCAGGGCCTCTGTGCTGCTTTGATCTCTCTGCAGGGCCCATTTTGCTGCTCCTCTGACCCCACCCACAAAATGAACTTGTGCCATGCCCATTGGTGTAGTTTTCTCTAATGCTAAGGGACAGTTATAGTTAATGCATTAATTAAGTCCATTTAAGAGTTTCACAAATTTATCATGACGAAAACCAGATGGAGAAATGTGAGCTGGACAGTGAGTGTATCCATGGGTAGATTCATAGGTGGCTGAAGGCCCTTATCCAGTAAGAAAACCCAGGCCTTCTGAAGGGAGGATCCTTGCCCTTGGCCCAATCCTATTCAGTATTTTAATCAATGATTTGAATAAAGTCAAAGCAACAAGTTTATCTGCTTTGCAAATAATCCAACTCTGAGCAATGTAGAAAATATATTTGTTATCATACTCAGTTAAAATCATGAAATGATGGACTGTAATGAATACATCAAAATTAATGTGACTTCTTTCACTTAGTTTCAAAAAATAAGCCACAAAAGTAAAAGATGGGTTAACAGCACTCATGAGAGAGAATTAATTACTTTAAGTTTAAGCTCAGTAAGAGTCAACAGTATAAAAAGAGGGGTTTGTTTTTGTTTTTGTTTTGTTTTGTTGTTTTGTTTTATTTTTGAGACAGAGTTTCACTCTGTCACCCATGTTGGAGTACAGTGGCTCAATCTCAGCTTACTACAATCTCTGACTCCTGGGTTCAAGAGATTCTCCTGCCTCCACCTCCCAAGTAGCTGGGATTACAGGGGTGTGCCACCACATCCGGCTAATCTTTGTATTTTTTAGTAGAGACGGGGTTTTACCATGTTGGCCAGGCTGGTCTCAAACTTCTGACCTCAAATAATCCACCCTCCTCAGCCTCCCAAAGTGCTGGGATTACAGGAATGAGCCACTTCAGCCAGCCTGAAAATAATGTTTTTAAAAAGACATAAACATAGGTTGCATTTCTAGAATGTACAGACTCCAGATGAAGGGTGGTGATAGCTCTGGAATGCTCTGCCCTGGTAGAACAGAGCTGCAATTGAGAGCGTGGTTTGTGTTTCATGGTTGAAGGGAGATGTTGAGTAGTTGGCAGGTACTAAGAGAGACCTGTCAGGTTAATGAAAACTTTAATAGCATCGTCACCTGAGCAAAGTTGATTTTTAATCCAGAGAAGAAAAGACTCAGGCAAATATGTGATCTATCTATCTGAAGAATCATCTACACAGAAGGGGTGTAGGTAGGGGTGAGGTGGCAGGTTAAAATCCTGTGCATTTTCAGAGAGGGAAACAAAGACCAAAAAAAAAAAAAAAAAAAAAAGAAAGAAAGAAAGAAAAAGTCTGAAAGGACCAGATTTGAGTCTATTTCCAAGAATCAGAGGTGTCCAGCAATAGAGCGAGGACACCTGTGAGGGGTGATGATCCCATCCTTGGAAATATTCAAGCAAAACTATTATCCCAGTGATCTCCAGGATAGGCTAGGCTGGATTCACTGGCTAGCTGGGTTCCTCTTCCACCTTCATCACTGTGTGTCTCTCCTTGGAAGCCATGTGGTTGGTCAAAAAGGATAACTTTTCCAGACCAAGGATGGCCATTCTTTGTTAAAGAGTCTCAGGTGACATTGCTCTTAGCTGGAATCTCTAAATAAGTTCTCCAAGTTCATTTGAATGAGTCTTTTAAATGATACATTACTTGTATAGAGTATTTTTAGGATTATTTTGGTTTCAGGTGACAAATACCCAACTCAAATAAGTCTAAGGAAAAAATCAATATACCAGAATGTTGATTGGTCTCAGACACAATCATTCATCTCCATCTCTGAATTTCTTCTTCCTCCATTCACAACCCGGGACTGCAAAGAGCTTGAGGATGACGTCATCCCAGCTAGTAGCCCAGGAGAAAGAGAGAGGGTATAGAGCTCTTCCTCGAGAAGAACTCCCAGTGATCCAGTCGATCATGTGTTCACACTTCGGACTAATTGTGAAAAGTCCCCAAGGAATTGGGGACTATAATTGGCGAGATTTAGGTCATTTTCTTGATATATTGACCCAGGCGAAGGAACTGTGATTAGCAGCCAACCAGAATCACATGAATAAATAATGGAAGTAAGTTACCAGGCAGACATAACACCGGCCATCTATTATTGTACTTAAGTTTATGGAGCACTTTCACACACATGATCTCACTTGATCCTTGTGATGAATGTGGAGCACATATTCCTTTTCTCCACTTTATGATGCCACTTCAGTTAACAGAGGTAGTAGGCTGCACATACAAAACATTCTAAATTTCTTAAAGAAAATTGCCATTAGAAGGATAGACTTATTTGAATGGTCTTTATTGTTCTTTGTTACTAATCCTTGCTCTGATACACTGCCAGCTCTAGATACTTCAAGTCAACTCCTGATAGAATAGGAAATTTCCTTCTGGGTTTTCTGATGACAGATCCCTGGGGAGTATCCTAACATCACACAAAAAGTGTAGCAGAAGCAAAAAAGTCACTGGACTCCCTGAGAGACTCATCCTCTAAAGCATAGGTCTTTATTCACTTCCCAATCTTCCCTGGTTCCTTCTCTATCATGAAAATCAGACATCATTAGGAAAATGAGAGAGGTGCTATTTCAAGCAGAACTGCAACTGACAGTATTTCATGTACTCATTCATGTATTCATTTTATTTTTTTCTCTTCTTTATCCATGCATTTTTAGTTTTTTAATTTTTAATTTTTTGAAATGGAGTCTTACTCTGTCACCCAGGCTGGAGTGCAATGGTGCAATCTCGACTCACTACAACCTCCGCCTCCCGGGTTCAAGTGATTCTCCTGCCTCATCTTCCCAAGTAGCTGGGATTACAGGCATGCACCACCCTGCCCAGCTAATTTTTGTATTTTTAGTAGATACGGTGTTTCGCCGTGTTGGTCAGGCTGGTCTTGAACCCCTGACTTCAGGTGATCTGCCCACCTCAGCCTCTCAAAGTGCTAGGATTATAGGCATGAGCCACCACACCTGGCCAAGCATCTATTTGTTAACACAAAAAAATTGAATTGAGCACCTGTGGGCTGATGAGTGCTTAGGCAAAGCAGTTTTTACAAAAAGATCCTAAAAAAATAGTTTAAGGAAAATCGTAGTTTATTTCTCACATAAGTGTTTGGGGTAGCAGGGAGCTTTGCTGGGGACCCAGGTGTCTCCTATCTTGTGGCTCTGCCATCCCCAGGGTCTGGTTCTTATCTGCTTCATCTGCTTTCCAGGCCATGGGAAGGGGAAAGGGCAAACAGGACAAGCTACTTCGTTGTTAAAAATTCAAAGTGGAGGTTCACCTCACTTCTGCTCTTATCCAATTGACAAAAGCCTCACAGGGCCGTGCCTAGCTGCAGAGGAATCTGAGAAATGTAGCTCTAGCTGGGCAGCCATATGCTTGGCCAAAACTCACTGGAAGGAAGAATTGGGCCTGGGTACTTGGGACAATAGCCGTGTCTTCCACAATCAGCTCCATCCAACACAGTGTGTGCTCTCAAGTTGCTTGTAAACAAATGGGCAAGAAATGCCTTGTTCCACAGTCACAGCACAGGCAGTTTGGAGGCAGGGTCAGGGGAGTGGGACAAAATGTGCAGAGAGGGAGGGATGACTTGACCTTGAGATGACCAGAGTAGGCTCCTGAAGCAGGTGGCATGTGAACTGCTTGGCCTGGCTTAAAAGATAGATACGATTCCGAAATGGAAATGGAGTGACAACCACAAGCTAAGCAAAGAGCAGTGACAACCACAAACCAAAGGGCAAGCGTCCAGGTGTGCATGAGGGGCTCTTTAGCTACCCATTCCTGGCAACACTCCACACGGTGCATCTGCTCACTTCTGCACCCATCTGCACCAGCATCTGCCAGTCACCAAGCCTCAGTGCCCTCCTTGGTCTTGGAAGATAGTCGAGGCATCCTCCAGCCCTTTGGAGTGAAGAGGCCACACGGCCTCAGAATACAGGCCAGGCTGTGAGTCAAAGCCAGGAACCTGGGGTCTAATAACTTATTAGCAATAATCACTTACAGAGCCTTGCAGTTTCCAGAATGTGCTGACCTATAGAATTTGATTTGATTTGATCTCATCTCATTTCAACTTTGAGGAACTGACTAAAGTAAGACATTAGATATGAAAATGGTTTGAAAATCTGGCGCTATAGAGTAGGAAACATCATTATAGCAACACTAACTCACTTGATTCAGAATTTGTGGACATTTGCACAAGGGTCTAGGCTGAAAACTCTCTTTATGCTCAACATCACTAAACGGATTTGCTGAGCAAATTAACAGCATGGCCAAGATTGCTGGGAGACATTTATAACCTATGGAGGACAACTGTTTTTGGTAACTATTGTAGCACTATTGTAGGAGTATTGGACTTCAATTAATTTCGAACAATGCTCTTTTCATTAAAGTAGGTCTGGCAGGATTTCCTCAAGGCAATAAAACTTGGTTAGCTATTTGTTTGAGCTTCTCATATTCTAAAGAATAGGAAAATTGCTAAGCAAATTAATTTGGGGCCTCACTGAGAGAATTTGAGTGTTCAAGAAAAGACTGGACAACCATTTGGCCAGGATGTTGAAGAGGAGATTCTGGCACCAGTTTTTGCAGCTTGGACTAACTCTTCCTTTTCCTTTTCCCTAAAATCTACGTAAAAGTTCCATCAACCAGATGAATGCAGAGTGATTCTGGGTAAGCAGGGGTGTGTCTGCTTGATCTCCTACCTTTACTCCTACTCCCCACAGAGCACCTTTGACTGGGCTCTGAAAAACTCAGTCCAAAACTTAGTGACGTTTACAACCTCTTTGATTCTATTAGCTTATAAATAAATAGGAGCTAACTTATTCAGAGTTTATTCTGGTATATGTTAAGTGTGCTATTTTACAGATGAAGAAACTGAGGCTTAGAGAATTTAAGAAACTGGTCCATGGTGACACTAACAGTAAGTGGTGGAACAAGACTTAACTCGTGTCACAAATACAAAATACAGGCTTTCAGAATCATCTTCCTTACAGATCTTGCCTTAGTGTCAACATTTTCCATATCTTGGCTGGTCATGGTGGCTCGTGCCTGTAATCCCAACTGAGCCAGACAGATCACTTGAGCCTACGAGTTCAAGACTCAAAAAAAATTTTTTTTTAAATCTGTCGAGTAGGTCATGATTTAGTGGTGGTCTTACTTTCTGCATTTTTACTAATGTGTATCCTAGCAAAACCCAGAGCATGGGAACTCATATGCCAACTATATCTGTTGAAGCCTTAATAAGAGAGCTTGGTGATGTGGTTTGTGTCTCCAGGGGCCTGGAGCTTGACGAAGAAGTTGACAACAGCTGAGAAACTCAGTACATTAAAACCTAAATGTACAAATATGTACTATGTTTTAAACTGGATGCACCATGGTTGGGCATGGGGTCTAGAAATCAGACATTTGGGATGAATATAGAGCCCAGCTGAACAATTTGTAGAATTTAACTTTGGTTATTTTCTCTGAAGGTCATTTATTGATCGGACATTCATTGAGCCCCATGCTATACCAGACACTGAGCTGAATATTAAAGATACGTAAAAAAGAAGAGATCCCTGACCCTCAAGGAAAATGACCTGTTAAACATATAATGATATTCAAAAGTAATCCTTGTAACAGCCTGGGCAATGTGCGGTCAGAACAGATGCGACCACCAGTACTAGGACTCACGCGCTGAGGGTGAGTCCAGTATTGCACTGCAGTAACAAGAGAGGGAGGGATCTTCCTTAAAGAGTAGGGATCAAAAAAGACTTCATCCATAATACTCTCATGAAAACTCATGCTGCTCCAAGGGACACTGCCGTCATCTCACAGACAGAGAAAGTTTGGCCAAAGGGAAGGGCCCTGGTTAGAGATGCCCCAGTGTCCTTCTGCAGCCTCAGGCTTCCTGGGCTGCTGGCTCTTGCTGTCTGCATTTGGAGAATGGAACATGATGGATTGGAGGATTTGGAGGCTGTTCTTTCACCTCCGATACCCCTCACTTTCAAAGAGGGAAGCTGCATTCTCCTCTGTGGTGAAACTCCTTCTGGCTGAAACATCTAGTATTCTGTCTACCTGGGGAGTCCTCACTCACCAGGACACTGTTTTCTGCTTCCAGGGTTCTTTGTTATTTTGATGGGAGAGAAGTTGTGGGCTTCCAGAGGGCAGGATGCAGGGAGAGGGTGATGAGCCTGAGGGGAGTTGAGCCTCTCACTGATGAAGGGCTTTGCTTTCACCGGTTTTGGTGCTGGTGGTTACCAGATACACTGCTGCATCCACTCTTTTCAAGGCCCAAATGGTCACCGCTTTCCTCCTCTGGCCTTCTCTTAAAGACTTTGAATTTCATAAAACAAGGTCTTACTCATGTTGCTTCAGGTAAGGGGCTTATTCCATGGGTGTGCTTGGCTATAAAAACAACTGGACTCTCAGGGGAACCCAGGGAGCCTTGGTTTCACAGGGGCCAGAAAAGGGGACAAGAGCCCGAACCACAGGGACCTGGGACAATAGTAGCCTATTTTTTCTCTCCATTATCTTGGCCCCAGAGGCTCTTCCATTTCATGTCATTGTGGAGACTCTCTCCTCTCCCCAGCTCCACTTCCCCTCCTCCTTTATTCCCCCTCCTTCCCTCCTCTCTTCCTTCCCTCCTCCCTTTCTCCCTTCTAATCCTCCTCCCCTCCTCCCTTTAAATCATCCTCCCCTTCAACCCTCCTCCCTGGCATTGCTTCTGGGAATGCCTGTAGCTTTATACTGCCCTACAGCTTCTGCCCCATCAGGGCTCCTGCTATCTTCATGGCCCTGCTTGCCCACCTACTCTGGATTTTTTTATTATTATTATTTTTATTCCTTTTCTCTTCAGTTTCTGCTTCCAAACCCACCAGCCTTTTTGATCCAGGCAGCCATAGCCAGGTGACTGGAGTCACACGGTGTCACAGTTCCTTCTGAGGAAGGACTGTTTCTTGCTGGAGGGCTGTGGTAGCCCCACCTCCCACCTGCTTGAGATGGGATCTATAGGCATTGCTGGCGTTAGGGGGCTTGTTCTACCCAGTGAAGGCCTCTGCTTTCCGGAGAGAGACTTTGAGAAGGGAGGGCCTTAAAAGTCACCTAGCCCAGAGTTCCCATAAGGCTTCGGTTCCTTGTACTACAGCCTGGCGAAGGCATCATCCAGTCTCTTTCTACGTAGCTCCTGTGACAAGGAGCCTCCTCAGGCAATCCAGTCGATGTGTGGTCCCCTCTGGCTGTTAGTGAAATTCTCCTTCTGTGGAGCTTGAATCTGCCTATAGCTTTACTCATTGGTTCTATTCCATCCGTCCAGGCCTTAATGGGCAAGTTTAATGCCCTTTAAATATTATGTCTTGTTTACAGAGGATGATTTTCTTGCATTTTCCCTTCAAGAACGAAATACCCCCAGTTCCTACAAGCATTCCTTATATGATTTATTTTTGAGTGATTTCAGCACCCTAAGCATTCTCCCTGGAATGTGGTTCTATTTGCCTGTGTTTCTTTTTAGATGTAGTCCCAGAAGAGAAAGTAATTCTCCAGGTATGGGCTGACACATTCTCAGAAAGTATGGCTAGGCCTGTTCACATCCGTCTGGCTGGCTTGCCTTTCTTCCTTCCTTCCTTCCTTCCTTCTTTCCTTCCTTCCTTCTTTCCTTTCTTCCTTCCCCCCTTCCCTCCCTCCCTCCCTCCTTCCTTTCTTCCTTCCCCCCTTCCCTCCCTTCCTCCCTCCCTCCCTCCTTTCTTCCTTCCTTTCTTTCTTTCTTTCTTTCTTTCTTTCTTTCTTTCTTTCTTCTTTCTTTCTTTCTTTCTTTCTTTCTTTCTTTCTTTTTCTTTCTTTCTCCTTCCTTCCTTCCTTCCTTCCTTCCTTTCTTTCTTTCTTTCTTTCTTTCTTTCTTTCTTTCTTTCTTTCTTTCTTTCTTTCTTTCTTTCTTTCTTTCTTTCTTTCTTTCTTTCTTTCTTTCTTTCTTTTTCTTTCTTTCTTTCATTTTCCCTCACTCTGTTGCCCACACTGGAGTGCAGTGGCACCATCTGGGCTCACCTCTGCCTCCGGTGTCCAAACGATTCTCCTGCCTCAGACTCCCAAGCAGCTGGGATTACAGGTGCACACCACCATGCTCAGCTAATTTTTGTAATTTTAGTAGAGACAGGGTTTCGCCATGTTGGCCAGGTGGATCTCAAACTCCTGACCTCAGGTGATCTGCCTGCCTTGGCCTTTCAAAATGCTGGGATTAGAGGTGTGAACCACCGCACCCACACCTCCCATCCAGATTTCTGATTAGAGTTGTTCCTCTTGTACTTTATTGTAAACATTAGCTCAGTGGTTTCCAGTGACACTGCTGATTAGCACATTGTTATCAGCAATACTTCTGCTTTTGCAGTGTGCGTATTATCAAAACCATATCATACCCAGCTATTCAGGAGGCTGAGGTGGGAGGATCAGTTGAGCTCAGGAGTTTAAGTTCAGCCTGTGCAACACAGCAAGACCCATCTACAAAAAAATAAAATAAAAAAAATAAATAAAAAATTAAAAAAATAAAAAATTAATGTTTTAAAAAAAAGAAAAAAAAATCCACATCACCCAAAGATCACCAAGGATAAGCCTGTAGCCTGACACACATACGGCAAGGGAGGACACTCCAGAGGACCTGCGGAGGCTGCTGGACAAGAGCGGGAGGGCAGCATCCTTCATAAAGTTTGTGTTCCTGCTGAAGGACTCGGAGCGGATCGCAGGGGAATGGGGATCAACTCTATACTGTTGCCTTTCCAGAGCTGGGAGAGGGAAAGTGGGGAGAATTCAGTGCTATCCTGAGGCCAGGGCAGTTTAGCAATTGAGTAATCTCAGTAATAGAAGGATTTAACAAAGGGAGCCTGGGGGTGTTGTGGGAAAGAAAAGTAGTAGTCACGTATTTTACAGCCACTGCATGACCTCAGATAATACAAGGTCCCCTGTTAACTTTGGGGCTGATTTTTATCTGTATCTGTCTCTCCAGCATGATTAACTGGATTCCTTTTTACTTTTTCAGTCCAAGCTGACTTTCTTTTCACACTTTCAGATCCTGACAATTGTTTACTCTTCCTGTGTCTTTCTTAGTATCTTTGTGGATTCAAGAATCTTTAGGAGGGAAATTTTTTTAAATGCAAATCTGATCATCTCCTTCCCTAAATAACATCCTTTAACAGCCTCTCAGAGCCTAGAGGGACGTCTGAACTATTTTATGTAGCACACAAGGCTTTTTCTCACACCAGGACTATTTCCCCGGCCTTGTATTCTATGATGCCTTCCCTTAATCTGTGAGATCCAGCCATAGAGAACCACCAGCAGCTCGCTGGACTGGCTGCCCTCTGTCCTAGCACACCTTTGTACAGGTATTTTCACTGTTGAGGATGTTAAAAATAGCAATGACAAGAATACTGTTACTATTTTTTGATCATATACCATAGGTCAGGCACTTGCTAATGAATTTACATGCATCTTCATAACTATTCTATAAAATAGGTGCTATCATGATTTCCATTTTACAGATGAAGAAACTGGGACTTAAAAGAGGTTAAGAGGCATACTCAAGGTCACATAGCTGATAAGTGACAGAGCTGGGATATGAATCTAGGATTCCAATGAAACGAATTCTATTGTATATCCTCCTGTGTATATGACACATTCCAATCATGTTTTAAACCTCAACTGCCGCATCCCTTTAACCTTGAACTCTTCCCTGACTACGCTTTTCTAAGCAGTTGGTTAACTCTCCACTGTATCTTATGCATACTTGTGTTATATTACCCATCTCCCTTCTGTCCTGGGCATGTGAGTAGCACCTACCCCCTTATCACAGCCAGGCATGGACACTGCCCACCAACCCAGGCTGGGGCTGATTGAACAGGGAATAAATATCTAACCTCAAAGGGCTAGTCTTCAGGCTTGGAATGTAGCTGTGACGTCATGTTATATGTCTACATCGAGAGCTCCTGGAAGGCTGTGTCAGTCATCGAAGCGCTCCACTCAGATGTCTTTCAAAAGAAGCTGTCGCAGGAAATGTAGTTGACTGACAGCCTCCAGCTGCCACCTTTTGGATACACCATGGTATTCACATTTCTCCCACTCTACTCTCAGCCAATGCACCCTAAAGAGTACTAAGTCTGGCCCATTTTTGTCCCATATGGGGCTCCTCTAGCAGACGGCCTTTGTTCTGGAGGCTCTCTGTTGACCCAGCTGAGATGTTCTCCAGAGTGCACTGGGCTCATGCTCTTCCTTCCCTCCCCCTTTCCACAGCTGCCAGTCTTACATCACAGTCTGAAGACTCTCCCACCTGCTCCTGCTTCCCTCCTTTATCTTTCATAAGCATTCCCTCCAATGTACTTCTTGCACATCAAATCCTGTTTTGGCATCTGCTTGTTGATGTAATACCAGGTATCATCTCTAGATACCTGACACTTACTACCCGGACTTACACATAGCAAGTGCCCAGTAAATGTTTGCTGAATGACTGAATGAATGAAGGAATGAGCAGTCTCCTTTCCTCAAGTGTTGCTATTTTTCCCCTAGTCTTTTTTTTTTTTCTTTTCTTTTTTTTTTTTTTTTTTTTGAGATGGAGTCTCGTTGAGTCACGCCCAGGCTAGAGTGCAGTGGTGCAACCTCTGCCTCCCAGGTTCAAACAAGACTGCTTCAGTCTCCAAAGTAGTTGGGATTACAGGCACCACCACCATGCCCAGCTAATTTTTTGTATTTTTAGTAGAGACAGAGTTTCGCAATATTGGCCAGGTTGGTCTTGAACTCCCGACCTCAGGCAATCCGCCTGCCTCAGCCTCCCAAAGTGCTGGGATTACAGGTGTGAGCCACCACACCTGGCCTCCCCAATTCATTTCTATATCACTTCCAGATCAATCTTCCTGGAACATGCCTTTGTGCATATGAATTCCTTTCTTTGCCACAGGCAAATAGCAGGTTTTGCTCTTATAATCAAGAGAAAATACTATGCCTTTTTTTAAAAAAATGTGGTAATGCATCATAGTGATATTAATGATGTGGGATGCCATCTCTCTAATTGCATTATGGGTTTGGAAAAAAAGAAGAAATTAAAAGTGACAGGACCATTGAGTAATGGAAATGGATTTGAAAGTGTTTTTAGAAAATCGGAACTTTGCCAGAGTGAAAATGCCTCTGTGCCTTCCATTCCCAACATGATTTCTTTTGGAGCTCTATGTGGTGGGTTTACGTATCTGCTTGTTTCCCTCATTATTCTACCCCGAAGAGCTCAGAATCCTCATTCATCCACCGAGGCACCAGTTTCCCCTATCATACTCTTTAATTCAGGATTCAATGTCTTCCATAGTTGCCCTCTTCCCATAGGTGACATAGGGCTGCCACAGTGTTCAGCTCCAAGGAGGTCTTCTTCCCATCACAGTTTCTGAGACTGGCAGCCCGTTGGCTGTGCAGTACACAACCCTGTGTAGATTCTCCTTCCCTAGGGCAGTCCTCGGGAGAACTTCCTTCTCCCCCAGACTCTGCAGCTTGTCACCAACCCAAAACAATTCCTATGTGATGAGATCCATTCTGCCTTCCCTGGCAAATTTCCTTGAGAAAGACTATGCATGTAGTGCTTTGGGCATGATAGCCCAGGAAAGGGGTAAAATAAGCATCATTTTGAAGCCTTAAATACAGTCTTTAGTTCTGTAAATACCATAATGACAGACTTGCATTCTCAGTACTAGGAAATTTTGTGGGCACTGGAGCTTAGAAACATCCTGGGCATGTAAGCATGCTTTATTCTTATTTGTGTCTGGAATCCAATAAAAAAAAAAAATGGGGAATTTGAGTGCTAGTTCACACCGCACTCTCATGGAGGCAGAGAGAAGTAGCTCTACAACTGCATTTGTGTGATGAGAAGGTGAATAAAATATATCTCTGTGGGTCCTCTGGTGCATTCTGGGCTATGGGAACTATGTGAGTACAGCATCAGGATCGCATTTTAATACATCGGTGGCCTACAGCAGAGGCAGAGGCAAGGCCTAGACAGGTGGAATGGAGCCTCCCCGTACATACAAGACTGGGTCAGAAATGCTTATGGTTGCTGCTGAAAATTAGAGACATAATAGGTTTAAATGATGCCAAGGGGTTACTTTGCGAGAACCACAAAACTGCATACATTAAGCTTCCTTGCACACACCCCATTCCCATCCCCCTCTCCCCCATTCTCTCTGGTTAGCTGCGATGAGCCCTATCCAGCCATTCCTGAGGCCTAAGGCATGGCTTATTCTTATGAAGTCAATTCCAGTATTTGCTTCATCTCCACATGCACCTTTATTTCACAGAGTACAAACATGTTTGAAGAATTCAAGTAAACAATTTTTTAAAACCTCATATTTTTGGTAGGAAACAAGAAACGTCTAGTTAAAGGATTTCTGTTGTAAGTCTTTTTCTAAATCACGCTTAGTTTGCAAAGCCAGATTTTTCAAACATTGTTCCTTAAAGCCTGAGTAAAACTGCATTTTCCTTAAGACTTCATGTCAAAACTGAATTCCTTGTAAGATTTTTGCAGAAAAGGGCAAAAAATGTGGCCTGTGTGTCGGGCTGTCTGGTGGACACTGCCAGGACCCTAATCTTGACACCAATACTGGCCTGAATGACTGGCTGGGGTAAGGTGGGGCCAGGGCCAGTTCCCAGGAATGTTGCTGCCATGGTTGGAATGTCAGTTTCCCAGAGAACTTCCTTTCCCCTCAAAGCAGTGAGGCTTAGAACTGGATTCTGTAAAATTGCTATAGAACGGAACTGAACTGGGCTTCCAGGTTTCCCCACAGGCATGGCCAGGGAGTGGCAAGAAAGAGGAATCCCTTCCCTGCACAGATTCTTCATGAATGTCACATTTATGACCATTTTTATAAGGTGAAATTGTGGCATGATGGTTGCTTAGCCTAGGTGAAAATTCATTCAGAAGCATAAGGAAACCGATGAGTTTGATCAGTTAGCAATTGACACCTAGTGTTTGTATGAATCTTCTCAGGCTGCCAATATGAAATACCATGGACTGGGTGGCTTAGACAACAGAAATGTAGTTCTCACAGTTCTACAGCTTGCAAAGCCCAAGATCAAGGTGCAGGCCGATTTGGTTCCTGGTGAGGACTCTCTTCCTGGCTTGCAGAGGGCCATCTTCTCTCTGTGTCCTCTCATGGCAGAAAGAGAGGAAGCAAGCTCTAGGTTTCTCTTCTTATGAGGACACTAATCCTATTGGATCAGGGCTCCACACTTATAACCTCATTTAACCTTAATTACCTCCTCCCAACCCCCATTTCCAAGTACATTGGAGGAGTTAAGGCTTCAACATGTGGATTAGGGGGAACCCAATTCAGTAGATAGTAGTGGTCAAACAGCAAGACACCTGGAAGGTGGTGCTCTTTGAGATGTTTGCCGCCCTCCCAGTCAAAGCCTCAGGCCTCAGCATCTGGCGTACCCACCCCGAGGCTCCCTGCCCCATCTATTTTTTTTTTTTTTTTTAAATTTTAAGTTCTGGGATACATGTGCAGAACATGCAGGTTTGTTACATAGGTATACATGTGCCACAGTGGTTTGCTGCACCTATGAGCCCATCACCTAGGTTTTAAGCCCCACATGCATTAGCTGTTTGTCCTGATGTCCCCCACTCAACAGGCCCCAGTGTGTGTTGTTCCCCTCCCTGTGTCCATACGTTCTCATTGTTCAACTCCCACTTATGAGTGAGAACGTGCAGTGTTTGGTTTTCTGTTCCTTTGTTGTTTCTGTGTTACTTTGCTGATGATGCTGGCTTCCAGCTTCATCCATGTGCCTGCAAAGGACATGATTTCATTTCTTTTTGTAGCTGCATAGTATTCCATGGTGTATATGTACCACATTTTCTTTATCCAGTCTATCATTGATGGGTATTTGGGTTGGTTCCATGTCTTTGCTATTATGAATAGTCCTTGCCCCATCTTAGAACCTGGCTGTGCTTCTGACACACCACCCATAGAGGCGTGATTGTAGCCCCTAAAATGTGGCACAGGAACACAAGCTGCAGAGCTGTCTGAATGGCAGTCTGTCTTGGTGAGTCCCCAGCACCTAGGCATTACCCACTTGTCCCTGTCTGCCCTCATGGCCAATGGCCAGGCCCTGGAATGGGGAGAAACTTGGGGAGGAAGAAGAGGAAGCAGAGTGACAAATCTCATCTGTTACTTAACAGAAGCAAGAACACACCTGGGACAGAAGGCAGATGACTTACAAAGTCTGCACTTGGGCAGGCTTCCTCAAACATTTCATGGTTTTCACCATTTAGGAGCTTGGGGCCTTTGCATGTCTGGCCTAGGATGTGGAGAAAATTCATCATATGCAAAGGCCAGGTTTGAAGGCTAAATAAAAACAGGTGTAAATAAAAAACATGGGATTTACCTCAGATTACAAACAGCTCAAATGATAGCCACAGAACTGTCTCCAGTCCCCTTCATTCCTCCTTTTCACCCTGGAAAATGCTGTAGCTTCCACCCCTGCTCTCCTTCAGCCTGCACCCCACCCCGCTGCTGTGGCTGCTATCCTCTCTCCACCTTTGCTTTATAGCAGTGAATGGTAACGCCCTTCAAAAGCTCAGGGACATCCTTCCATTGTTAGAGTGTCCAGCCACACCACTCAGGCTGCGCCCACTCAAGGTTTTATTCTTCTAGGGGTGAGTCACTGCTACCATCTTGCCCGTGTGCTTCCGCAGGTAGATAAGGGAAGGAAAAGGAAAGGAGGGGCACTGGGCCAACTCATGTAGCACTTTATGAGTCTGGGTGGGCTCCTGGCTTAAGTGTCTGAGGGGAATGACAAAGGCAGTGAGGGGAACAATCCTATCATCCTGGACAGGGGCAGAAAGTCATGCCTCTATGGTGGTGGGAGGTCACACGGGGTAAGGGACCTAGGATGGTGTCATTAACAAAGCATGACTTCGGGCTCCAACAGACCTGGCTTGAAAGTCCAAACTTCTGATCCTAGCATCCTGGGCAAGTCACCCAGCTTCACTGAGCCTCAGTTTCCTCATGTGTATAATAGGGGTCCCCACCTCCTTCACAGGGCTGCTGTGGAGGCTAAAGGACATGATCCACTTAAAGCACCTAGAGCAGTGCCTGGCATAAAATAGGAGCTGGGAACACATTAGGTTCCCTCTTTCCCTCTCCTATCTTCCCCCTCCCCTTCCTCCTCCTAATAGAAGAGCAACCAACCCTATACATGTGTACTGTCCACAGAAAGGTTCAGCAAAGCATCCAGCCATCTCACAAAGGCAGGCTGGTGTGCATGTGGTGGGCATATTTCTCACGTGGAAACAAGAACAGATGGGAGAAAATATGGGGACACACGAACACATGCGCCTGTACTGAGGGGGACCTGAACACACTCATTTGTTTCACCTCAACACTGTACTTGCAATGATTTATTAGTTAATGCTCACATCTTGGACTCGTGGCAGGAATTTAAATTCCCTTTTAAAGGCAGCTCTTATGATTCAGCTCCATAATCATTATTCAATATTTATTATGTTCGGGGCCTTCTTTCAGACGCAATATATTTACTTCAGTCTGGAAAGCTGAAGGCTGAGATGGGCTGCTTAAGATGCCCATAAAGTCCCCAACAGCACACAGGGCTGGAAAAACAAGTCCTGGTTCACACAATCCCAGTGTTGTAGGTTTAGGAAGGGGTCAGTGACATTTGAGCAAAAGGACTTTTAGGTAAAATGAAAAGAAATACTTTTTTGTTGCCAACAAGTATTAAACTCACAAAACTCACTATCCAAGAGGGAGTTGAGTGTGAGCACAGAAAGCATGTCAAAAAAAGTTTCAGGTAAATTCCTGGTGCCGACCTCTGTGTGGGGTGCCCTCATCCCTCTGAACTTGCTATTAGGAAGGCAGCCCCACATCCTGTGGGGCCTGTAGAAAGAGAACACTGTACTCTTGGGCCTTGGGGTTCCGGCCTATGTAACAATTCATGTGCCCATGGGATTGTCCTTGTGGATTTCTTAGATTTGTGATTTTCCAACATTGTTCATCTGAATTTGGGGGAGGAGGAGGAAAGGATCCTGGAGAAAAGGGCTTTTTGGCAGGGGGTAATCTCCCAGGCAGCATGCTGAACAGTGATTTTTTTTTTGTTTCTGCTTAAAATTTCAAAAGTCTACACAGTTTTAAGACTGCAGCAATGTCACAAGAGCATGAAGCATTTGTGTTGGAAGAGAGTTGTTGGGCCGTTCCACTTACTGCAGCTTCTACTCTGAACAGTTTTATGCAATGGCAATTAGATTCAGAAATAGAAACAGTGACAGTGCTAGAAATGCAGTTGCTGAGCAATGTATCTTTGAGGCAAAAAAAAAAAAAAAAAAAAAAAAAAAAGTCTATGTACCTAAGGACTGAACATTTTCTCATTTATGCAACAAAATGTTTGGACACCAACTCTGAGCCATGTGCTTGGGATACAAGGATGAAGAAGACACATAGCTCGTCTTCCAAGAGTTTATCCAGTGGGGGCAAGAGGCAAATAGCTCAAGTACTGTAGGTGTTATGAGCACAGGGAGGACAGAGGGTCCATCTTCACTTGCAGGAGTCAGGACTTGAAGGACAACCGGGAGTTCTGTGATGGAGGTAAAAGGGGAGGAGAGGGTTTCAGGCAGAAATAAGAGTGAGGAACACTGGGGAAACTAGAATGTACTATGGGTGAAGTTCAGGCTGCCCCAGAGAAAGGGGGAAGGAGGTGAGTCTGAAAAGAAAAGAAGACAAAGAAGACATTGAGGGCTGTGGTCTGGGCTAAGGAACTGGGCTTTGATCTTAGAAGGAAGCTGGGAAGAGGTATGATCAGATCCTAATTTTTGGTAGATCACCATGTGAAGGCCTAGCTGAGGATGAGACTGGAAATAAGGAAATAAGTTCAGTGACTCGTAATATCTAGATGAGGAATGACTGGGGACAAAAGCAGAACACTGAGGTTAAAGATGTGGAGGCAGATCTGAGAGTCACTGAAAGGGAGGACCAATAGGCCTGGGTTGCCAGGGGCATAATGAGGAGGGAAATAAGAGGGAGAGATCAGAAATGATTCCCTGGTTCTTCTGAATAGATGAAGGTACCATTCACTGAATAGTAACTGAGTGGTAAGAGAAGGATGTGACAGGAAATACTGATTAAGGCTTTTAATATGTTGCACTTGATTTCTGTGTGAGGCAGCCACACAGATCCATCAAGCCGTGTACATGCAGACCCAAGATCAGAATAGTGGCATGGAGATCCCAGATCCCCAGGACATCAGCAGATAGAGGGCAAAGCTTGCTGTTACAGTCTGAATATCTGTGTCCTCCCAAATTCATATGTTGAGACCTACCCCTCAATGTGATGGTATTAAGAAGTGGGGCTTTTGGGGAGCAGTTAGGTCATGAGGACTCTGTCCTCTTGAGTAGAGTTAGTGTCCTTATTCAAGAGACCCAAAGGAGCTTGTATACCCTTCCTCCTTTGTCTATATGAGGACACATAGAAGCCACCATCTATGAGGAACAGGCCCTTACCAGATACCAGATCTGCTGGCACCTTCATCTTGAGCATCCCAGCCTATAGAACTGTGGGTAATAAATTTGTTTTCTATAAATTACCTCACCTATAGTATTTTTTTTAGCAACCCGAATGGGCTAAGACACTTGTCAAGGGAGAGGCCAAAACGTGAGCAGGGACGCAAACTGAACATACTGCTCCAAAAATGCCAAAGGCAGAGGAAAATGAGCTCAGAAAGAAAGGCAGGCAAAGAGGAAGAAGGAAAGAGTCTCATCAGGAAACAAGGGAAGGATGACTTTGGAAGAAAGGAAGTATATTCCACAGTGTCAGATGATGCAGAAGTCAGTGAAGGAAGACCCACTGGGGAGAGGCGGAGAGAGGCCGGAAGACAGCGGGTCAAGGAAGTGGTAACAGAAGGTAGACAATTTCATCCAGAAGCTCAGCTGGGAAGGGAAGGAGAGAGCTTGGAGACTGCACTGAGGAGGAATATTCAGGAAGGGAGACTGGAACACAGTTATTTCTACAGGACAAACAGTTTGTAGAGGAGATTTAGAAGAGAAAGAGAAAATGGATGGGGCACAAATGCAGGGGATGCTCAGAGCTCAGCTCCAGTGTGGAGTGCTCTATTTTCCCTCCCTGTTCTATACACTCCCTGCAACCCTAGGGCATTCATGTGGACCACTCGCCTAACATCTTCACACACTGCTTTTCATTACAGTTGTTGAAACATATATTTTATCTCTTATAACTAATTTTGAATCTCTTCCAGGGCAGGGACTCTATCTTAAACATTTTTGCTGCAATCCATGGTGCGCTTTAAAAAATTTACATATATAATATATATAATGTATATATTAAAATATTATATAAAACCTATTATATATAAAATACATATATCAGGTTTCCATTTTTTTTTCAATCGAGGTACAACCTTTGAGGTAAAAGACACAAAAAGTATACAACTTGATGAATTTTTACATATGTATACACCCACGAAACCACTAGTCCAATATACATACAGAATATTTCCAGCACACTCAAAGGCTCTCTCATGGCTCCACCAGGCTGGTGTTCCACCACAAAGTAGCCACCATTCTGATCTTTATCACTGTCTAGTTTGCCTGCTCTTGGCCTTCTTATAAATGAGATCACATGGTATATGTTCTTTTGTATCTGGTTTCTTTCTCTCAGCAATGTCTCTTGTTGTGTGCAACGGTTAGTAAGTTCCTTTTTTTTTTTATTATTGCCATGAAGTATTCTATTGTGTAAATATATTCGTTTTTCTATCCATTGATAGATAGTGGGGTTTCTCCCAGTTCGGGGCTTTAATAAATAATGCTTCCGTGAATGTTCTTGTATGTATACATTGGAGTCATAGCACTCATTCTATTGGGTAGATGCCCAAGAATGTTATCACAAGGCCATAGAGTAGACCTTTGTTCAGCTTTACTAGACACTGCCAAAGCATTTGTGCCAATTCATATGCTCGCAGTGTGAGTGCTCCAGCTCTACAATATTTTTCAGTAAAATACATTTCTATGATGAATGCTTAAAACCCTGAAAAGAACAACTACTTTCAAGAACCCTCAACACTGCAGAAGTATCTACTGATAAGCTAACAACTGCTATGTAAATAACACATCATTCCTGTAGCTGACTTCTGTTATATAACCCCATGTTGGTCTAGTTTGAGTTAAGGTAAATTTTTGAATATAAAATAAGCAAATTTATTTTAAAATGGTTTCATAATTTATGATTGCCATCAGTTTTAAAAGGCTCTCTCACCTTTCATTCAGATTCAGAGGATTATAGATCTGATTTTTCCTAAGATCTAGCAGATCTGCCTTATCCCAACCACATGATGTGTGCACCTTGGATGTCTTAAGAGTCATCATTAACTGAATTATTCTCTCATGGTTTCACTCTAAAAACATATATATTGAGCAGCTACCCTGTGTCAGGCATTGTGCTAGGCTCTGGGAAAGTAGGGGGTTATGAAGAGCATCAGACATGGATTCTGCCCTGAAAGAACTTAGTTTAGAAAAAGACCTGGACACAAAGAACAGTAATGCGGAATAGAAAAGTCTCACATGTCATTGAAAGTGTTTGTAAAAGGGAAGGGGGCTACCAAGTTATGTGAAACTTTAACAGAAGAAGCTGTAAAACAAGCAGAAAACAAGTTTTCTGTCTGAGTGGAGGCAGCAGGTCATGTGAGGGCAGATCTTTGTTCTCAAATCATGTGGGTGATCTCTCAATGTAAACATCTGAAGTACCCATTACCTAGGGGGAAAAACAAGTGTTAGGAAGTTTTTTTGGGCTTCACAAAGCCTATCCTTCCAAACACCCTTACGGAGAAAGTGGGTCAAATTGCTTAGAGAATCTCTTGGAACCTTGAAGTCCTAGACCCTGACATGTTTACAGTCTTTCTGATTGTAAAATCTCAATAGGTTTTCCAGAATGACCACTGGCTGGCAGGAAAGGCCCCAACCCCATTGAGCTCAATGCTAGGCCTAGATGGTTCCCTAGAGTGCTGGTTCTGGCACAGTGAGCACCTGAGGGCAGGAGCCTCTCTGGACCCATGGTAGCAGCCTCTGGGGGCAGAGGCTGAGTGTGTGAATATGACCTTGGAATCCAAGCATAGAGCATCCTTAGCTAACATGACTTGGGAAAGAGTAGGAGTAAAATATGAACACTTAAAAGCGAGTTCCTTCACTTCCAGATGCTTAAGAGTTTCATACCAACCATAGGCTACAGCAGATATTATTGGTTATTGTAGCAGAGTTGTCATCTCATTTTCCTTCCAGATCTCTTTACTATTTTTGTGTGTGCCAGCTTCTATGGCCTTCCTATAGGAAAAAATGTCAGAGAAAATGGCCTGCCCTATATATTCTGCTTTTAAGTTCATTTTGGCCCACATTCACTCACAGCGGAGTTCTTCTGTGAGGGTGAAAGGAGCTGACCCAGATAGAAAGCAATGGGTAGAGAGTGGCACATGGTGAAGAATAAGGAGGGCCAAGCTTACCTGGGTGCTCTGTGCACAGGTTTAAGAGACAGTACACGCTGGGTGTTGTGGCTCACACTTGTAATTCCATCACTCTGGTAGGCCAAGGTGGGAGAATTGCTTGAGGCCAGGAGTTCAAGACCAGTTTGGGCAACATAGTGAGATCCCATCTCTAGAAAAAATTTGAAAAATCAGCCAGATATGGTGGTGTGCACCTGTAGTCCCATTTACTCAGGAGGCTGAGGCAGGAGGATTGCTTGAGCCCAGGAGTTCAAGGTTATAGTGAGCTACACTAGCACCACTGCACTCCTACCTGGGTAAGAGAGCAAGACCCTGTCTCTCAAAACATAGAGTAAGACCCTGTCTCTCAAAACAAAAATGAAAGATCAGGAAAAAGACAATACAGTGACACCTGGCATTTCAGAGATGAAAGGCTCCAACGTATTTGTTTCTTGACTGGTATTGTGCCAGTCTGGGTTGTTGGCCTCTATGGCTGGTGTACACTATCATTCTGGGATCTTTTTTCACTATCTTTTGGCAAATACCCTTTACTTCTCTTCTGTGGTTAAATTTCTGCTTCTGTTATATCTTCCACTTTATTGAGAAAGGTTGCATGGAAAATAAATTTTTGAGACTTTGCATGTTTAAACTTGTGTTATTTTATCTTCACCCTTATTTCATAATTTGGCTAGGTGCCAAATTCCCAGTTGGAGAGCATTTCCTTTCAGAACTTTTACTATATTGCCTCCATTTCCACTGATGCTGTTGAGAAGCTCCAATTCACTTTAACTTCTGATCCTTTGTATGTGACTCGTCACGCTCTGAACTCTTATAGACTTGCTTCCCCCTCGCAACCTTTTTTTTTTTTGGAATTTTCCAACAAGGTGGCTAAATGTGGATTTGTTTTTATTTGTTGTGTTGGGCATTTCATGTATTCTTTGAAGCTTAACATATTTGTCTTTTATCTCTGGGAAATTATGTTGAACCAGTTTATGGTTTCCCCCTTTCTGTTTTCTTTCTTCTCTCTCTCAGAACTCCTGTTATTTAAATACTGAACTTCTTGGACCAGTCTTCTCATCTTGTTTTATTTTTCTCTCCAATTTTCTGTCTCTTTGACTTTTTGTTCTACTTTTTGGAAGATTTACTACTGAGTTTTTCCATTTCTACTATCATGGTTTTAATTTCCAAGAATCCAATTTTGGCCTCTGACTGTTCCTTTTTCACTTTGTCCTGTTCTCTTTTCTGGGATATATTATCTTCTCTTATCTCTGTAAAGAAATAATCTATACTTGCATTTCATTCTCCTCTCTCTGCATATTCTTATTCCCCCATACGATGCTGTTTGTTGCTTGTTTTGCTGTTTGTCATCCACAATATTAGCTTTCTTCAGGTGTTTGGTGATATTGGGATACCTTATCATGATTAAGAGTATGGAGTTATTAATCTGATTGGATGCTCTTATGCTGATTAAAATCTCTGGGTAAGTGGGTGGAGCTTTGGTTAGGGTTATTGGAGAACCTCCTATATCAGTATTCTTAGGTTTGTCCCTCCTGGGCTATACAGATTGCCTAAGCACTCCACGTGCTTAAAATAGTGCATGACACATAGCATGTGCTCAACAGACATTGGTTACTATTAATATTATTGTAGAAAATATGCACACAGAGAAACAAATATACACACAACTCAACTAATCCTAAAGTCCATATCCTTGCCAGGATCTTCATACAGATTCACAAAGGAGCAATCATTCTCAAAGGTTCAGATGCAAACTTTAAATGGTGGCTTTGATGCTTCAGGGTTGGTGGGCAGATGATTGAGAACAAGAATGAAAGGAAGACACTCAGGACCTACGTACGAGAGGGTGGAGAGGCAGCTGATTGAGAAGGTGTAAGTGGCTAGAAGATGCTAAGTAGTCACAATGGCTTCCAGAACATGCTAGTGGTTTTCTCATTAAACCAGTGTCAAAACAGTCTAAACATTTGCAGTTTAGTGGAATGGGTTTTGGCACACTTGGGGGCAGATTTGTTGATTAGCTCCATGGCTTCTCTGGCGGCCGTCTGTTTTATGGGTGATGGCACCAAAGGACCAACCCTGCCAGGGAAGAGAAGGAATATTCCATTAATCTGGCTGTGGGTTATTAAGTCACTTTTTCTTCCTGTCACAGATTGTGAATCACACTGTGTTCTCTCCCACTCTTCCTCTCTGCCTCCTCTCCCCCTTTGACAGCCTGGGGAGGATGGTGAGACTAGCAAAGCCACACTGTTCTGAAGCCTGGGGAGTGCTGGCCTGTCTGGTTCTTGGTAATGGGAATGGCGCTCTTTTCCGTCTTCCCACAGCTGTCAGTCCCCAGCTACCTGGGAGTTCCCTCCAGAAACCTGACCAGCAGCTTCCGCAGTGCCTGGCCGCTGCCAAAGTGGTGGATTCCTCCCAGGAGTTGTAGCCTTTGGCAGGGGATCAGCTCCATGAGCCATTGATTTCAACTGCTCAGCATCTTTATCTCCACTCTCGTTGTGTATCTGCCTCTCTCAATTCAATTCTAATAACTTTATTGGCACAAAGAGATGGAGAGAGCACTGCCAAAGTCAATAATGGAGTTTCTGCAACCAGGCTAATTTTTGTTGTTGTTGTTTCAGTGTAGATGAGAGCTGTATGGGCTCATATTGCATTTCATCTTTGGATTATTCTCTAGTAAGTTCATATTAGGAGGCATGAGCCAGATTGTTTCTCTAGTTACCCAGTCTCACTCTTTTCCACTTCTTCTTGGTTTATTTTTGTTTGTTTCCATGTCTTATTCAAACCATTTAAAAATGATAATAAAATCAAGTAAGCAAATATTTATTGAGATACTACTATGCCTTAGCCATTATAATAGAGTCTTAAAAGACATACCCTATTTTCTATCTAGAGAAGGAAAAAACTAGGCAGGCTAATAAAGAAGTAATCAAATGTGGTTACTTTTAGTTGCCATTCATTCAAGGCAACTAATAATATAAATCCTATCAATTAGAGAAGAAAGATCATTGTGCAGCTAAATGTATGGTTTCTCAGCTCTGTTCCTGCTCTTTATGTGACGTTGAACAAATTACCTTGTTGCCTCAGTTTTCTCATCTCCAAAAAGAGAATGATAACACTAGCATCTACCTCTTGTTGTGGGAATTATATAAGATTGAACATGAGGTACTTAGAAAAAGTCCTGGCCCTTAGTAATGACTTGATTAATGGTAACTATTATTATTGTCATGACCTACAGAGATCTTAATGATTTACTTGTCCAAACTCCTTCTCTTCACAATGAGGATGATAGAAGGCCAGAGAGGCCAACTTGCCTAAAGTCACTGTTTGGTTTCTCTTACTGTAGACAAGGATGTTAATTATCTCTACACCATACTGCCCCCTTGGTTAATGGCATGAGTTTTGATTCTGGAAACTCAAGCAAAAGTTTGACAAGTGATTTCTCTCCAGACCACCATACAATGAATAATCCCTTACAGAGTATTCTATGAATTTTATTGTTTCCAATCACTTGGTTTCTTGTAGTGTAAAAATGCAGAAACCACCAGCATCTAGTTGAATGATGGTACTTTGGGTTTGCATGGCGTCAGGATGGTGCTGTGGTTAAGAGTTCACAGTCTGGAGCCAGAAAGACTTGGTTCGAATCCTGGTTTTTCACCTTTTCCATTCCATGTGGTTTCAGGCCAATTACTTAACCTCTCTAAGGCTCAAGTTACTCATGTGATATTACGTGGATAGTAATCACATCATCTCCTACTGCATTGTCAAATGAGGATGAATCAAAGCAATATATGAAGAATTTTGCCTGATACCTGGCACAGAGTAACACTTGTTACATGAAAATATAACATAATGTTTATTCTAGTTTGTAGTGGTTTTATTTATCCATTACCTCATTCCACCTTCAAAATATGCCTCCGTGAGAGAAAAGAGAGATGCTTTTATACTTACTACCTTGCAGAAGGAACAGATATTCCAAAAAGTTAACTGAGAGTCACACAGCTAGCAGCAGGCAGCACAGGGTCCTAAACACAGACAGGCTTTGTGACTCCTAAACCATATTCATACCTCAAGAACTAAACAAACCTGAAAATATCCTCATAGTTGAGGGGGCAAGTAAAGAAGGATAACTGGAAAACTAAGTAAGGTCATCATAAAGTAGAAGTTTTAGTGATGCTTTTGTGTTGGGTACATTAAATCAAAACACACACCAGTGAAGCAGAAATGGAAGAAAGGAAACTCACTACAGCCACAAAAGGCCAACCCACTCCCAAACCCAAACCCCCAGACGAGTATAGAAAAGCACAAGCAAAGCGATCATGAGAAGTCCCCTCGAAAATTAAGGCCAGGAGACTGCTGAACATTTTCAGTTCATCCCAAACCTAGGGGGAAAAAAAAGACTTGGAGAAAGAGATGAGCAGAGGGACATTCAGTGAGGGCCCAGAGCAGAGTCTGCAAGCGCTCTGTGTGGTGCTCATGAAATGACTCTGAAAATGAACGTGGCTGCTAAGATAATAATCTGTGCATTTATGTTGCCATAAGCCAAGGAACCAACATGTTCCCAGAAAACCATCCCTTAAGTCAGGAGGCAATGGGATGAAGTAGCAAGGGATGCCCCACTTGCGGCAGATCTTTCTTTTTCCCTTCCCAAGACACTATGAATCTAAAGGGGACCCTGAGCAGACTCACTGAGGAGGCAAGCCATTTTCATCAGAAACAGCAGTCTGAGGCCAGGCACAGTGGCTCATGCCTGTAATCCCAGCACTTTGGGGGCAAAGGCAGGTGGATCACTTGAGGTCAGGAGCTCGAGACCAGCCTGGCCAGCATGGTGAAACTCCATATCTACCAAAATATACAAAAACGACCCGGGTGTGGTGGCACGGGTCTGTAGTCCCACCTACTTGGGAGGCTGAGGTGGGAGAATCACTTGAACCCAGGAGGTGGAGGTTGCAGTGAGCCGAGATCGTGCCACTGCATTCCAGTCTGGGAGACAGAGTGAGACCCTGTCTCAAAAAAAAGAAAGAGAAAGAAAGAGAGAAAGAGAGAAAGAGAGAGCGAGAGAGAGGAAGGGAGGGAGGGAGGAAGGGAGGGAAGAAGGAAGGAAGGAAGGAAGGAAGGAAGGAAGGAAGGAAGGAAGGAAGGAAGGAAGGAAGGGAGGGAGACAAAGAGAGAAAGAGAAAAAGAAAGAAAGAAGAAAGAAAAGAAGGAAAGAAGAAAGTAAAGAAAAAAGAAAGAGAAAGAAGAAAGAAAGAAAGAAAGAAAGAAAGAAAGAAAGAAAGAAAGAAAGAAAGAAAGAAAGAAAGAAAGAAAGGAAGGAAGGAAGGAAGGAAGGAAGGGAAAGAAAGAAAGGGGAGGAAAGGAAGGAAAGGAGGAAGGAAAGGAGGAAGGAAGGAAGGAAGGAAGGAAGGAAGGAAGGAAGGAAGGAAGGAAGGAAGGAAGGTCGGTCTGAGCTGATACTGAAGCCAGGAGTGAACCGACCTACCAACTGCTCTTGCCCCTGGGCCTTGCATGGTCTGGTTGGTCTGCCTCTAACCTAAAACCTCTTCCTCATATCAGCCACCTCCGGATGGCTGGGAAACCCACAGGATCACTTGGCATGAGTTTCTCTACCTTTTGTAGGGGCGTGCAGCAGGAGCCTGAGTATTGAAGAGGTGAGAAAAACGCTTGAATTGGGAGGAGCTTATTTTTATATGTGCAGGGCTAGGCATTGATGGCTATGAAAGAAGCTGGGAATTGGACACTTCCCCCACATCCTTGCAACCTGCAGACTTCAATCATGGAGGAGTGTGCTGTGCTCGTGGAAATACAGAATGCAGAGAAGCTGCCATTTCCAGCAGTGCTGAGCCCCCACATGTAGACTGTTATCCCGTAGGCAGCATGGGTCCAGCACATCTCCGAGAAATAAGAGCCCCAAACCCCAGGGAACAGCTCTGCTGTGAGCAGCATCATTATAGCTTTGCCACATCTGAGGAGACTTTCTTTTCTGCCTCATTGTTAGTAAGTTTTTGTTGTTGTACTAATGGTGTGTGAATACAGTCCTGATGTCCCCCATCAATCAACAAAATCTGATTTTCTCCCAATGAAATCTCCCAATCCCCCAAGTCAGCTGTGTGCTTGTACTGAGAGAAGCAGGAAGATCTCCATGCACTGACTGCATCCTCTGTAAGACAGGAGTGAGATCGGCTTACTCCAGACCTCAGTGCCCAGGATGATCATCACCCTGTCCTCTTTGACCGTCACTCTTTGTTGGTTGATCCTTGGGGAAGTCTAATGGGCATTTGCCATTCAGTGGTGCAGGGGCGGCTGCCAAGGTCATTGGGCATGAAAAGGCAAGAATGTTATGAAAATCTGAGAAACGAGAGAGGAAAAGCAACCTCTCACCCTGAGAGCAGGTAAAGATGGGGAAGGGTATGAGGTGAAGAGCAAGAGAAGAGCTGGAGCAGGTATACCTGTCTCAAAGGATGTGAAGGACTTAAAGTGGAGCCAAACAGGGGACCATGGTCAAAGGACTGGAATAGGACCAATGGGAGGGTGTGGAGGGAGTCGCACAGATGGGTCAGGCAGAGGGCAGGAGTGTCTAGAAGACTGTTCCATTCTCTCTCCCTCCCCAGTCTCCTGACCACATCGGTACACCCTAATTTCACCTGCTGGGAGTAGTGCTTGTCAGTGAGTTAGGCATGTTTCCATTGGTACCTCTTGTCAAACCAGCTGCTCCAAAAAGAGGCAGTGCTCAGTCTATGAATTTGAGAACAATATTTTCTTATGGAGAAAGGAACCTTCTTCTATTGGAATCCTCAAAACATACTCTGAGGCATGTCTTCATGGGGTGCACAATTTTAAATTCAAAGACTAAGTAAATTCAACTGAGAAGTAAGAAGCATCATGCAGTTTGGATAAATTGGCAATTAAAATTTTAAATCAACATTTGTAAAGTGCTACATAATTTAAAACAATTTTACACATCATTCACTCAGTTCTTAAAATAACTCATAAACTCCATTGTATAGAGGTAAAACTAAGGCCTTAAAAATTCAAATAAGGCCACAGAGCTAACAAGTGGCCATCAGATTTCCTAGTCTTACTGTTTTATCTCCTCATGCATTATTTTTTTCAGTGTACCAATCAATGATATCAGAGGGCTATTACTTAAAGCTCATGAGGGGGTGTCAGTGTATCTGTGAATCTCCCAAAATTACATGCAGAATTTGCACAACTGCATGTGTGATCTTTTCTGTTAATTAAGTCTATAGTTTGTGCAGATTCATGAAAGTTTTCATGGTGGCCAGTCGCGGTGGCTCATGCCTGTAATCCCAGCACTTTGGGAGGCCGAGGTGGATGGATCACCTGAGGTTGGGAGTTCAAGACCAGCTTGACCAACATGGAGAAACCCCATCTCTACTAAAAATAAAAAATTAGCCAGGCATGGTGGCGCATGCCTGTAATCCCAGCTACTAGGGAGGCTGAGGCAGGAGAATCGCTTGAATCTGGGAGGCGGAGGTTGCGGTGAGCCGAGATCTTGCCATCACACTCCAGTCTGGGCAACAAGAGTGAAACTGTGTCAAAAAGAGAAAAAAAAGAAAAAAGAAAAAAAATGGTTTTCATGGCATGCAGGAAATTAAACAGCACCTATAAAATGACAAAAGGAAATGGTGTCTCCTCCTCTATATATACACCATTGCCATAACAAACCAAAATTAAACTGTGAGACAAAGTTTAATAACCTCCAAACTAATCCTTTATAACTACACCAATATATTTGGCATTTGGTTGCAAAAACATTCAGCTCAATTGATTCTTCACTTGTATTGGAATGTTTTGGCTCTGCATAGACACAACCTCACTCTCTCTTGTCCTCACTGTTCCCTGTGTCTCTTCCTCCCCTTCTCGCACAGCCTGGGGAGGGGGTAGGCAGGCAGGGGCAGGAGATAACTTTTCTTTGGGTCCTCGTTAGAATATGATTCTCCAGCCTCTTTAACAGATACTCTTGGTTTCCCACCCAGAACCTCAGTTTTTCCCAACATGCACATTCCACAGTAGGGCCATGGGCTTTCCAGAATTTGGCCTTATTCTCAGTCTTAGCACATCAATCTTGGTAATCTGACCAATGACAGTAATTTTATTCCCCTCGCTAGAAAATGGTTTAAGAAGGAACATGCAACTCAATTCTGGTCAATGAAATTGGAGGGTAACTCTTCTGGGGATACTTCTGGGAAATGTTATTAGCTCTCAAAAGAACTATAAGAAATATAGAGTTTTCTTTTCTGCCTCTGAATGTATTTGCACACAGATATAATAGGCAGAGCTCTGGCAGCCATCTTGCAGTCATGAGGGAAAACAGCTGATGTGGTGAAGATGGCCAAGCAAAAGCACAGAAAGACACTGGCTCCTTGGTGAATTAAGCATCCCTGGAACTTGCCTCCTTTGAAACACCATGTCATGTGAAATAGTTAATTCCTTCATTGTCTCAGACATTTCAAACGGAGTTGACAGTTGTTGGCAGAAACTTTCTAATGAGTATAAGCCCATGCCATGGAATCACCTTCTGTGGAATGACTTCAAGTAAAATAATTTTGCTATTGTTTCTTTGTTCTTTTTCTTTCTTTCTTTCTTTCTTTCTTTTTTTTTTTTTTTTTTTTTTTTTTTTTTTTAGATATGGGGGTCTCAATCTGTCACCCAGGTTGGAGTGCAGTGGTGTGATCATAACTCATTGCAGCTTTGAACTCCTGGGTTCAAGTGATCCTCCCACCACAGCCTTCCAAGTAGCAGGCTCATACCACCATACCAGGATTATTTTACTACTTTTTAGATAAACCCACCTTATAGAGAATGAAGAGCCAGTGTAACCAGGTAAAAGATCAAGACAGGAAGATTCCAGTTAGGTCTCACATGTTAACCTATCTAACCCCAAATGGTAAATTTTAGAAGGGATTTTTGGGATAATTATTTAGATGATTTTTAAGCTCTGACCAATGGACCTCTACAGTTATGTAGGGATGCTCTACGAACCTATGAATATTTCATTCAAGTTTATTTAGAATATTTTTTTACAATTAAAAATTCTTCATTTTAAAAAACCATTCACAGTTAGATGTTTTACATATCAAATATTTACATATTGGAGACAACTATTATATTAAATTGTGCTTTCAGTTTTACATTCTTCTTTGTATATAGCTCTTGCCGTAATTGTTTTGTAAATGTTCATTGATTCAGAATATAGTAGCTCTGTACTGGTCCTTTTCCTATTATTATTTTTGTTATTGTTTTGAGTGTCTTTTTTCTTTGAGAGACAGGGTCTCACTTTGGCACCCAGGCTGTCCTTTGTACTGCAATGGCCCAGTCATAACTCACTGTAGCCTTAAACTCCTAGGCTCATGTCATTCTCCCATCTCAGCCTCCTGAGTAGCTAGGACTACAGGCACATGCCACCATGCCTGGCTAATTTTATAAAGAAAAAAAATGTAAAGATAGGGTCTCACTATGTTGCCTAGGCTGGTTTTGAACCCCTGGCCTCAAGCGATCCTTCAGCCTCTTATTGTTATTTTTTTAATGTAGGCCTCCCCATCCCTATTTACATAAAATTATACACATGAGTATCAAACATAGCATACAGAGGCCCTGTGAAATTCAACGCCAGGTAAAATATACTTTTGCTTAGCACCTTGTGTAATCATGGTGCAATAATCAGTATTAAAATAACAATTGAACAAGTTTTGTGATGGAAAGATAGTGTCATATTAGTCACACTTTCAGAACCTATTGCACGATTTAAATGTTTCTTTTTTTAAAAGGCTAAATAAGCTCACTTTGGCAAAGTGAACCTTCTGGGTTAATTCCATATAGTTGGTCATCAAAGACTTTATTTCTAAAATATGTATTCAGTGTTCCAAGCAAAATAAATTGGTTTATTATTAAAAGGAGGAAGGTCTCAGTCCATGAGTTTGAGAATGATATTTGAGCAAACATCTGACAGAGGCTGGCCATGGGGGGCTGGGGGCATCATTGGACATCTCATAATTGTTAATAGTTGGTTGTTACTGTGTGCCCAGAACTGTTCTAAGGCCTTACCTGTATTGAACGATTTAAACCACCCAATAATCCTATAAGGTAGGTACTATTAATGTGCCCATTTAATAGATGAGAACACCAGGACTGAGGTACTCAGCCAGCAATTGGTAGTCCCAGGATTTAAACCCAAATTTATCTCCAGGATCTGGGCTCTTATTGACTACATTGTATTTTCCTTTGAACAATGAAGATTTGTTTCAGTGAATAACCTGTTTATCAACTCTCTCGATCCATACTGGTCACTGGCCAGCTAAGGAATGAGAACAGGTCTTACATGCTATTATTGAGTCCACTTTTAAGGGAAGCCATCCAAACACTCCTCTCTCAAACTTTCTGACCTGAAATTGCAGGGCATACAAACTCTTCTATTTGCAACTACTCATATGCATGAATTAGGTTTTCTCAATACTGTGCAACCAAAACAAAATCAAGAAATATGCTGAATAATGAGGCTGATATAAGACTTCAACAGTCATTGGTCTCTCTTGTTTTCAAATTTTATGTATTCTTTGAAGCAATCTTTTTATTTTTCTTATATATAGACTTATAGGTGACAAGAAAACATTACAGATCTAAACTTATAAAATAAATATTATGGTAGTGATGTCCACATTTGTTATATGTACTAAACATAAACCTGTCCTTCCTGTTTTGGGCAATAACCTTAGAAAGGTTCCGCAGCTAGAATAAAGCACGTATTAGAAAAGCACTTAAAAGCAAGTAATAGAAATTCAGTGGCTTCAACAAATAGGGGCTTGTTTTTCTCACATAGTAAGAAGTCAGGAGGTAGATGATGTCGATGGCTTGGCAGCTTTACAATGTCAGGGGCAGCATCTCTGTGATTCTCTCGGCCTTTCCCTTATGGGCACAAGAAGGCTGATGTAGGTGCAGCCAACACATTCACTCTCCAGACAGGAAAAGGAGCAAAGAAAACACCTGCCTTTTTTGTCCTTTCCATCAGAAAAGCAAAACTTTCACAGAAAGCTCACGCAGGCTGCTGCCTACCTCTCACTGGCAAAAACTGTCACATAGTCACTTCATGTGCAGAGGAGGCTGGGAAAATATTTTACTTCCCTGAGCTTTATAAGCAAGGTGGGTGAAAGAAAATGAGGTTAGGAATGGATGCTGAGTCAGCCAGTATGCAGTATCTGCCATTAAGAAAAACAAAGAGTTTCCTGATTACCTTGGGGAAATGCTACCCATATACCCATTTAACAACATCTGATGAATTACTTATTATGCCCCTAACACTGTATTAGAGGATAGGAAGTCTCAGAGGATTCATTGCAGAAGCTCTCCTGACCTGAAGAAGAGCTTACTAGATGAGCTTGCTATCCAATTCTTCACGGTACTAAGGAATCATGGGAAATTCTCACTCTCCATTTTTATATAAAATAAAAGAATTTGATTTATTTTTTTCTTTAAAAATGTGTTTATTTTTTTAAAAATCAGTTGTGTACAAAAGTGTTTCGTAGTTTGTAACTCTCAAGGCAAATACCCAACTCTCCACCCACAGCCCACCCTGCTTCAGTGGTATTTCTGGTAACCTACCAATTTTCTCCTTACAGGAAGTTAATAGCTCAGCATAGACCCTACTCCAGAATTTATCATCACTAACAGATTGTTTAGAATAGAAATCTAGAGAAGCTAACAAACAAGGTTCCCTATAATGGCAGTAGACTTCCAGCAGACACCAAAACAAAGCACCATCAATTGCTGAAAGCTAAAAAATAGATACTATTTTCAGTAATATTCATTTTCTATTGGAAAAGTTTTTAAATTACATTAAATAAGTCTCTTTCCACCATCCCCCAATAAATAGTCTAGCTTTGATCACGGTGTCTGTAAAAAGTAGGTAACAGCAATCTGACAAGGATTGTTAACAGCACAGTGTAATGATTTGTATCCACTCACACCTAGAATCAGACTGACAAACTGTGCCACACCTGATTACATGTAGCAGCATGATTGAAATCACCAAGCAAAAGGCGACACATTCAAAACTTCCATTTAGGTGATTGCAAGTTCATGAGGGTAGATCAGTCCAATGAAGTAGTAACAGAACAAATGGGACAAGGGAGATACTAACACTCCCCTACCCCTATGCACAAGATCTTTGATCTATATTGCAGCAGTGCCAGTAGAACATGTGACATAATATGTAGGCACTGAAGAAAAGTCACAGTTGGGAATAAGGGCTATTTATCAGTAAATACTTCAAGTTACCTTCTTCCCAGTGACAGCAACTGGCTGATGGTAAGCATTTATTTTAAACTGGTACTAAAAGAATGGAATTGGATTTCTAAGGACACTTCAAACTCTAGAGCTCCCTGGCTCTATATAAATAATAATTTATTAAGATATTCTCTGTCCCCATTTCAACATCACTGTCAGTGTTGTTGTCGGCGGCATGTAATAACCCATATTTTACTAGCAGCTTAAGTAGCCTTTGCATTAATTTGATATGATGAGGGCAACTAGAATGTTGCATGGAAATTATATTTTAAAGGGAAGTAGCATTACAAGCTGAAGAAGCAAAGACAGATGGTAGAAGCTTAGAAAAGGAAGGAAAAAGTCAACATAAATAAAAATAAGAATTGAGAACTTGAAGCTAGCATTAATAGGCAACTCATTGCCATGAATTTTTGTCCTATGATTCTATCACTTGTCAAACTCCTTTTCAGGAACAAGTGGCATGCCTATTTCTGAAGGTAGTTGCTCATCATATAATCTCAGGTGCTCACTCTGAGTGACCATGTAATACTACAGTCCTTCACACATTCAAGAAATCTTCGGTGAGCACCTATTATATTCCAAGCACTATAGTAGGTGCTTGGGACATAAACACAAAATAAACCTTGGTCACTTACCTTAGGATGCTTATGTCTACTGAGAAAGATGGACACTTTGGCCAAAATTAAAATTCAGTGGGATACTGCTATAAAACTGTGAACCAAGTGTAGTGGAAATAATGAAGATAGCCATCAATCCTGCCTGATGCAGGGAAGGGGACAAGGAGTGAATGGGTGCTGAAGGAACAGGAAGAGTCTTCACAGGTAGAGGAAAGGTAACTTTTAGGTGGTACCACAAGGACAAAGGCATGAACGTACATTTGGAAAGTTGTATGACATTCTGTGCACCTTCCAGAACATAGTGCACATGGGAGAAGTGATGAGAGAAGAACCTAGAGAGTTTAATTCATTTGAAAGTGTTTTGAGTGTCTTGCACACAAAAGACAGGCCTAGAAAATGAAGGCAAAACTGCACTGGATATTGATTTTTGTTGTCCTGTTTTTGCCACCATTATTTCTACCATCCCTGCCCTTTATCACTGGGGCTGGAAGCCTGGAAGCTACTTGCCCCACACTCCTTTACCTTCACATTACTATGATCATCCAACCAATAAGATGCACTTGCTTACAATTTGGAGATGGGAGGGAGTCAGTTGCAAGCTATATGACTCTCTTTTTCTCTCTGGTAGTGGTTTGTAGATACTTGGGCATCGGCAGAAATGATTTATAAAATCCTCAAGGCAGCCAGCCCTCTCACCTACCCTGTTCACTGCTGTAGGACAGCTGTGACTATCAGTGGCAATTTCCTAACCTGGATGGCAACAGCAACTTCTTGGTGTGAAAGGCCACAACTGCAATGGTGAACCTGAAATCTAGCAGCAGCCTCCCTTGACTTTCACCACTCCACACTCCCAGCCAGTTTGTAAGCACCTAATCTCATCTATTACATCTCTGTGCTTGAAATACCAAGAGCAGTTTCTTTTTTCCTGACTGCACGTTGACTGATACTATATCAGTAAAAATGAAGAGAAGCACCTAAACCATCCTTATTGGCAATCAACATAATTGTCTACCTGGAAAATCTAAGGAAATGTACAATTAAGCTTTAGAACTACAAGAAAATTCATCGAGGTGGCTGGATACAAGACTAACCTATAAAAACCCAGTTGTACAAGTCACAAGTCTGGATGTCATCCTTGGTTCTTTCCTCTCTCTCATCTCCCACATCTAATCAATCATCAAGTCCTATTGATTTTATCTATTCAATATTTCTAAAATGTATCACCATCCCCCTGTCACCACCCTAATCCAGACCACCATCATTTCTCCCTGTACTACCATAACAGCCCCCTCACTGGTCTTCCCCAACGCAGTTCTAACTTCTTGCATTCCCTACAGCAAAGCCAGAATGATCTTTCTGAAACAGTAACCTAATCCAGGCATTGTCCTGCTTCAAAGGCTCCTCGTTGCTCTCAGGAATAATTCCAAACTCCTAAACATAGTTTACAAAGCCTTTCACAATCTGTCCCCTGCCTACTTTTTAGCTTTCTTTCTCTTCTTTCTTTCTTTCTTTCTTTCTTTCTTTCTTTCTTTCTTTCTTTCTTTCTTTCTTTCTTTCTTTCTTTCTTTCTTCCCTTTCTTTCTTTCTTTCTTCCCTTTCTTTCTTTCTTTCTTTCTTTCTTTCTTTCTTTCTTTCTTTCTTTCTTTCTTTCTTTCTTTCTTTCTTTCTTTCTTCCCTTTCTTTCTTTCTTTCTTTCTTTCTTCCCTTTCTTTCTTCTTTCTTTCTCTTTTTCTTTCCTCTTTCTTTTCCTTCCTTCCTTCCTTCCTTCCTTCCTTCCTTCCTTCCTTCCTTCCTTCCTTCCTTCCTTCCTTCCTTCCTTTGCTTTTTTCTTTCCTTCCTTCCTTCCTTCCTTCTTCTTGTTTCTTTCTTTCTTGTTCTTTTTTTTTTTTTTTTTGAGACAGGGTCTCACTCTGTCACACACGCTGGAATGCGGTGGTGCTATCACTGCTCACTGTAACCTCAACCTCCTGGACTCAAGGAATCCTCCCACCTTCGCCTCCCAAATAGCTGAGACTACAGACCTGTACCATCATGCCCAGCTAATTTTTGTAGCTTTTGCTACAAAATTTGAAAGTTTTCACCATGTTGCCCAGGCTGGTCTTGAACTCCTGGAGTCAAGCAATTCACCTGCCATGGCTTCCCAAAGTGCTGAGATTACAGGCGTGAACCACTGTGCCTGGCCTAGCTTTATTTGGTGCTAAACCACACTTCTCATCTGAGAGCTCCAGCCATACTGTAATTCTCTCACATTCTCAAATAAGACTTTTCATAACTAGTTGTCCCCACTGAAACCCTCATTTTCTTCTTAGCTCCTCCCTGCCCCTTTAGCTCCTAATCAGCTTTCAAGCTTGGGATTGGCCCTCACTTTCTCTGGTCTCCTAAGCTAGGTCAGAAGCCATGCCAATGCTTTCCTAACTCCTCATGCCCCACCCAGTCATGGTACTTACCACCCTTTATTGTTATTGCTTGTTTAATTGTTGTTCTCCAACAGCCAGTTATAAGCACCACAAAGGCTGGGAGTGTGCACATTGCTGTACTTTTAGTGCTGGTACATGACAGATACCTATTAAATGTGTACTAAACATAAACTCCTACTACAGGCCCTTCTCAGATGTTGGACTGAGGGATAACAGGATGAGGGAAATGACAGGTGAAGGCAAAGATAACCATGGCTCTATTGACGGGTTATTGCCCTGCAAAAGCTCCCACAGAGGGCCACAGTGAAGTTCATTTACATCTCAGAAAACTCTGAACGTGTTATCTCTAACTTCATACCAAAAGATTCTTAGGCAGCCCATGTGGTACAGAGAAAATATAGGGAGATTGAGAATACAAATAACAACCACTCACTGAGCAACTGCAAAGTATCAGGTATACTTTGGGTGATGCAGGTGTTCTTGAGTGATGAACACAGTTGTCTTTGAATCTTCCCAGTATCTTTATAAGGTATGAAGTATTATTATTAGCCTTAGTTACCAATGAGGAACACGAGTCTTAAAGAAGATAAGTAACTTGCTCAGTGCCATCAATTGGTAAGTGACAACTAGGATTTGAACTCAGAGCTGTTATTTTTCATACACTACCCCAAAACCTGGGTTTAAAATGAGTGTATTTATGTGAGAGAAAGATTTTATAGTTTCTATGATTCCATTCATATAAATGGGGTCATACTATACATATCCACTCAATAAATACTTTTGAGCTATCCCATGTGCCCAGGACTGCTCTGGGCACTGAGAACACAACAGGGAATAAAATAGGCGAAATGTTCTGAAATTTTCTTTATTCACTTTGAATGCATTGTTTAGAGTTCTACATGTCAGTACCATAATATCTTCTTCATTCTTTTTGACCACTGAATCATACTTAATAGATCAGGAGAAACAACGTTTATTAAATTTTTCTCCTATTGAAGATCATTTAAGTTATTTCTGTCTTTTAATAAATTAAGCAATACTTAAGTAAACGTCCTTGCATGCACTTGTGTGTCTGCGCACACACATTTTGATTAGGTCAAATTTCTATGGGATAAATTCCTGTAGGTGGAATTGCAAGGGTCAAAGGTTAAGAACTTTTGAATTTAGATAGGTACAGTACTGCCAAATGACTCACCCCATACTTTTTCCTCAATGCCATAACAATTTAAACACCCTTCAACGCTGTGGTAGAGAATGTCCTAGATGGAACAATAAGATAAGAGAAAGAAATAAAGGGCATTCAAATTAGAAAGGAAGAAGTCAAATCACCCTTGTTTGCAGATGATGTGATCTTATATCTGGAAAAACCTAAAGACTAAACTAAAAAACTATTAGAACTGATAAATTCAGTAAAGTTGCAGGATACAAAATCAACAAACAGAAAAGCAGCATTTCTATATGCCAAGAGCAAACAATTTGAAAAAGAAATTTAAAAATAACACCATTTACAATAGCTACAAATAGAATAAATGCCTAGGAAACTTAAGAAATGAAAGTTCTCTGTAATGAAAATTATACAGCATTTATGAGAGAAATTGAAAAGGACACAAAACAATGGAAAAATATTCCATGTTCATGGATTGGAAGAATAAATATTGTTAAAATATCCTTACTACCCAAAGCAATTTACATATTCAATGCAATCCCTATCAAAATACCAATAACATTCTTCACAGAAATAGAGAAAAACAATCCTAAAATGTCTATGGAACCCCAAAAGACTCAGAATAGCCAAAGCTATTCTGAGCAGAAAGAATAAAACTGGCAGAATCACATTACCTGACTTCAAATTATACTATGTAATGAAACAGCATGGTGCTGGCATAAAAACAGACATATAAACCATTGGAACAGAACTCAGAAAAAAATCCATACATTTACAGTGAACTCATTTTTGACAAACGTGCCAAAAACATACATTGGAGAAAGGAGTCTCTTCAATAAACGGTGCTAAAAAACTGGATACCCATATGCAGAAGAATCAAACTAGACCCCTATCTCTCATCATATACAAAAATCAAATCAAAATGGACTAAAGACTTAAATCTAAGATCTCAAACTATGAAACTACTAAAAGAAAACATTGAGGGAACTCTCTAGGACATTGGAGCAGGCAAAAATTTCTTGATTAATACCTCACAAGTACAGACAACCAAACCAAAAATGGACAAATGAGATCACATCAAGTATAAAGGTTCTGCACAGCAAAGGAAACAACCAACAAAGTGAAGAGACAATCCACAGAATGGGAGAAAATATTTGTAAACTATCCATTTGACAAGGGATTAATAATCAGAATATATGAGGAGCTCAAACAACTCTATAGGAAAAAATCTAATAATCTGATTAAAAATGGGCAAAATATCTGAATAGACATTTCTCAAAAGAAGACATATAAATGGCAAACAAGTATAGAAAAAGGTGCTCCACCTCACTGATCATCAGAGAAATGCAAATCAAAACTATAATGAGATATCAGGTCACCCCAGCTAAAATGGCTTTTATCCAAAAACAGGCAATAACGAATGCTGGCAAGGATGTGGGGAAAAGGGAATGTAAATTAGTATAACCACTATAGAGAACAGTTTGGAGGTTCCTCCAAAAACTAAAAATAGAGCTACCATACAATCCAGCAATCCCACTACTAGGTATATCCCCCAAAGAAAGGAAATCCATATACCAAAGAGATACCTGTACTTCCATGCTTGCTGCAGCACTGTTCACAATAGCCAAGACTGGGAAACAACCTAAGTGTTCCTCAGTAGTGTGGATAGAGAAAATGTGGTTCAAATACACAATGGAGTACTATTCAGCAATAAAAAGAATGAGATCCTGTTATTTACAACAACATGAATGGAACTTGATGGCACTTACCACACTCGATTGTTATTGCTTGTTTAATTGTTGTTCTCCATCAGTCAGCTGTAAGCTTCACAAAGGCTGGGAGAGTGTGCATCACTGTACTCTTAGCGCTGATACATGTTAGGTGCCTATTAAATGTGTATTAAACATAAATTCCTACACTAGGCCCTTCTCAGATGTTGGGCTGAGGGTTAAGAGGACGAGGGAAATGGCAGATGAAAGCAAAGACAATCAAGGAATATCATTATATTAAGTGAAATAGGCCAGGCACAGAAAGGCAAATTTTGCACGTTCTCACTTAACTGTGGGAGCTAAAAATTAAAACAACTGAACTCATGGAGATAGAGCATAGAAGGATGGTTACCAGAGGCTGGGAAGGGTAGTGGAACAAGGTGGAGGGGGAGGTGGGGATGGTTAATGGGTGCAAAAAAATAGAAAGAATGAATAAGATCAAGTGTTTGCTAGCACAACATGGTGACTTTAGTCAATAATAATTTAATTGCATGTTTTAAAATAACTAAAAGAGTATAATTGGAATGTTTATATCACAAAGGATAAATGCTTGAGGTGATGGATACCTCATTTACCCTGATGAGATTAGTATGCATTGCATGCCTGTATTAAAGTATCTCATGTACCCCATGGATATATATGCCTACTATGTACCCACAAAAATTAAAAATAAAATATTTCAAAAAATAAAAAAATAGGCCAGGCACGGTGGCTCATGCCTGTAATTCAGCACTTTGGCAGGCTGAGTGGGGCAGATCACCTGAGGTCAGGAGTTCAAGACCAGCCTGGCCAACATGGGGAAACCACGTCTCTACTAAAAATACAAAAATTACTTCAGCATGGTGGCGCACGACTGTAATCCCAGCTGCTTAGGAGGCTGAGGTGGGAGAATCGCTTGAACCCGGGAGGCAGAGGTTGCAGTGAGCTGAGATCGTGTCACTGCACTCTAGCTTGGGCAACAGAGCGAGAATCCAGCTCAAAATAAATAAACAAATAAATACAAACAAAACAAAATAAAACAATACACAGAACACTCCAGTAGAATACCATTTTCCTTTGCCTGCGATTACAATGAATATTAACAATCTTAGGTTGATAATGATATTTTCTTTTCATTTGCGCTTCTCTGATTACTGAGGTTGAAGATATTTTCACACATTTATTGAACATTTACATTTCTTCTTTTCTGAGTAGCCTATTTTCCTCTAGATTGTTTTCTTTTTCTTAGTTCTTTATAGGAGTGCTTTCAGTAAGACTGCATATAAGTTTTTTTGAATATTAGGTAATGTGAAAGTGTTTTCTCTCCCAGGCTGTTGGTTGAAAATTAGCTTTATTTATGGATTTCTTTCATTCTAAGTCATTAAGATTACATAGTCTATCTTTTACTTTACGGCTTTAGGATTTGGTGTTTTGCAGAGAAAGGCCCTTCTTACATCTAGATTTGTTACATTGCTCAACATGTATTTAGTTAGTGTTTTCCATGTGCCACTGTTCCATACATTAATGAAAACTAAATTCTCTTGTATGTTCTAGTACTTCCATGTCTTATTTTTATTTTACATTTGAGCCTTTGATTGGTTGGTGATTTATTTCAGGGTATGGTGTGAGCTGGGGATCTCACTTACTCTTCTTGTGAAAGGAGAGCAAATTGTCCCAGTGCCACACACTGACTTGTTCATCCTTTCCCAGTGACTTGAAATGATACTTCTAGCATATACTAATTCCCACAGCTAAATGATAGTTTCCATACATAAATGTTTCTGTGCCTTCTTTTTAGTTATCCTGTTACTGTGCCAGCACCACACTGTTTTAATTACCATAAATTTGTAGTATATTTAAGATCTCATAGCACAAGATTTTCTTGACACAATCTTTGCATGAGATTATTTGCACACAATAGATGAATTTTAGAATCAACCAAAATTGATTGATTCCAAAATTGGTTGGAAACTGCCGTCGTATTTTGATGGGGGTTATACTAAATACAGACTAACTTAGGGGAAACCACTGTCTCTTTACAATATTGAGAACTTCTATGCAAAAATCTGCCGTGTCACTCTTTTTACTCAGGTCTTCTTCATGATCTTCCATGGAAGACGATAGCTTCTTCACATAGATCTTGCACATATCTTGATAAAGGTATTCCCCAGTTGTTAATAATCCTAGTTGCTATGTGTAGGCATCTTTTTCTACATTATATTTATTAATTCGACACTGTGCATGTGTAGAAAGGCTGTTAATTTTTATGTTTTCTGAAATGGTTCTAATACTTTTTCAATTGTTTTTCTTGGATATTCTAGGTAGATAAATGTAACAGATAAAACTACAGTGTGCTTACTCTCTGACAGGCTTCTAAGCACTGTACATACATGAACTCATTTAATTCCAGCCATCACTTTATGAGGTAGTCACTATTATTATCCCCATTTGCAGCTGAGAGTTTAAGCGATATTGCCAAAGGTTACACAGTGATGGCTGAAGTCAGGATTCGACTCACTGCAAGCTTACTTACAAGTAATAATAGATTTGCCTCTTCTACAATATTTTTGCCTGCTGTCACATATTTTTGTCATGTTACATCAGCCAAAACTTGAAAAATACCACAGGACTAGAATTGAGATGAGGCGAGAGAGGCACTGGCTTGGGCATAAAACTTAGGGAGGCACCGAAGGCTCTGCAGTCAGGACGAAAACGATTTTAATGAATATTAGAGCCACATCAGAGCTGGAAGCAAAAGGAGAAATCAGTTTTACTGATCCTGTCTTTAATATTTGTATATTTTTTTCTTCCGGGGATTTTTTGCATTAATTTGGATTTTTTAAAATATTGCATTAAAATGTTATTTATTTATTGAGTTTGTGGGCACTTTCTCAAATTTTGTACCTCAGGTGAGTTCCTCACTCATGTAACCATAGTCCCAACTCTGAAGTACTGTAGAGTGTTCTTCCAAACTCTGATGAAAGGCTTCTTACATCTCTTTGTTTAGTATAATGTTTGTTGTGGGTTTTTTGTTAACATTTGTTAATATCATCAACAAATTAAGAACTTTCCTTTTATCCCTGGTTTACTAAAAACTTTTGTTAGGAATAGTCTTTGACATTTAACACATGATTTTTAAGCATTAATCAGGAAGGTCATACAGTCTTTCTCCTTTAACGTAAGAAAGTAGTGAATTACGTGGATAACAACAAGTAAAGTTGCTTCTCAGTGTTTTGTTATCATAAGTAAATTATAATTATTTTTGTGGATAAATTGCTTTCTGTCATTTGGGTTATACCCTTATGTGAAATTCTCATAAATCAGTGGGTTGCCATTTTATTTTAAACTCTTTCATTTTAAACTAGCCCCAAATGAAGCACATTTTTAAAAAACAAATGCTATTAACAATAGTAGCAGTCTTCTTTCGCTAGAGCTCTGGGGGAATTTGACACATATTCCCTTCCTGGTGCCTGTCTTACTGTTTTCTGCCATGGTTTGCATGTGAGTAAGGGGCTGGCAGCACCGACAGTACCATAACTATTAAATCCGATGGGATCTTTCACTACCTTTTATGGAAAATAAAAGAAAATTCCCACATATGGCAGGATTCCGTGAGGGGACTTTACTAGTGTGTAATCCCCTAATATGGCTGAGTAGTGTAGAAAAATAAAATTGGAGCTTAGGAGTGATAAAAGGTGGCCAGGCCTTTTATGTCCTCTCTATATTGGCTGGAAATATGGAGTAAAGATGACTTCATGACTGACTCATCAAGGACAGTTCGGTCTCTTCTTTCTTTTCTTTCCAGGAGGATTTGTTGACTGTTGATGAATAAGGTATATCAATGTGAAGCGCTGCTCCGGAATGAAACCCCTACATGTGGTTAAAGCTGGGGAAGTAAAGGATATTGCTCAGGAAGAGAGTGGGCTGTGGTTGGGGCAGTGAACTGGGGACACAGTGCAAGCTCCATGGGAAAGTCTGTCTTCAAGGCTCCAACTGCTGCACTTAGTGTGAAGCCCAACACACAGGGGTACCCAATAGATGCCCAGGGAGGAATAAAAGAATAAATCACTAAATCTTTCAGGATAGCACCATCAAAGACTGAGCTGAGAAGGAGGAATAGGGGAAGAAATGATGAGAAAACCCAGCTGAGATGGTGTCATGAGTGTCAAGGAAAGACTGTTTTAAGAGGAGGCAATGGACAACATTGTAGTAAATGCTGCCAAGAAGTCATTGAAGTTACAAAACCTTTAACTGCAATGAAAAAGAAAAATCCACAACAATGACTTTAAGGGCTTTTGATGGTTGTTGATGTGCCATGAGAGACCCAACTTCTCCTAGCTTTCTCTTTTCCATTTGTAATGTGTTAGATTCTTCCTCGGGTCATGAAATGGCTGCTGCACCTCCAGATATTGTGCCCACATCCACAGTAAGAAAAGTGGGAAGAGGCAAAAGGGTAAGGAGTAGGCCAACTGAACAAGTCCATTTTCTACAGAAATGCAAAGGTTTACCCAGAATAAGCTTTTATTTTCCTTTCTTCTATGAGATCTAGATCATATCATCATCTCTAGATCAATTTCTGATCAGAAGTCTTGAGATTCCATCACTGTTTTAATTACTTAGGTTCATCCTCTGAGGCTAAGGAAGGGCCTCTCCCTGAGATTAAGGGGTCCCTAAGGTTCACTGAAAAAACTTGGGTTTCTGTTACAGAAGTTACATTTTTTAAAGGCTCAAATAAGATCAACTGCATAATTTGTGAGGTCCCGTGCAAAATGAGAATGCAAAATCTCTGGTTCAAAAATTACTAAGAATTTCAAGACAGCAACAGTGGAACATTAAACCAAATGTGGGGCCCTTCTAAGTCCAGGGCCCTGTGCGACTACATGGATACCACACTCATTACGTTGGCCCTAGACCCCAGGCTCTCCATTGAGCTGGGCAGTTGGAGATTGTTTGTCAATTCAGGTGGGGTGTGGAGAGCAAAAGCAGAGGAGAATGCAGTAGATTGAGAAGCAAATGGGAGGTGAGGATGTAGAGATGGCCCCAAGACTCCTTGGAAAAAATAGAACCAGGAGAAAGTTGACAATATAGGGGAAGAGAGGAGAGTGGGTAGAAGCCAAATGTATCCAGCAAACTGCTGCATAGGCATTTTCTGTCTCACTATTGTGGGCCAGCTTGTGTTGGAGCCTGGGGGTGACTTTCATGTGAGGCAGGTGGGAGAGGGGCTGAGGCTGAGAGCTGCAATCACACCTTTTCAGGACACATGCCACGGCAGAGACCTGAGTTTGAAGAGCTAGGTTCCAACTTGGTTCTGCTATGAACTAGCAAAATTCTGCATCACTGTGCCTTAGTTAGCTCAGCTGTTAACAGGCTATGAAAACGTGTCACATGGCTCATATGAGGGTGACTTGCCACAAAGGGAAGGCACAGCTGTTGCCCTTTGAACAGACACTTCAGTCCTACCCTCCTCTCCACTACTGACCCCAGTCCCTTAGTACTAATTTTAAGGATGGGGGTCAATTTTAACAGATTCTATTAATACATAATGATACTATCAGTATGAGTGGTGGGTGGAATGGCGCAGGGAGGGACAGGAAAGGAAGAGGTAGATGGTGTCTGTTTTATGTAACCCACTCCGTTCCCTCCCTCTCCCATGCTTGCCATCCACTGGGAGGCTTGGACCCAGGGCTTATGCCACTTGGTGATGTCACCCCCATCAGTGCCAGGAGACATAAATTTCATTTCCCAGAAGATGCAGCAGACAGTAGCTTCTGGGCAAACAGTGACTCCAGCAATAAATATTGGCAGAGAAGAAAAACCTTTAATGGAAAAGCTTTGTGAACCTAAAGCAGGCAGGCTGTAAATCCCAAAACAGGGAGGGATTTCATACTTTTAGACCAGAAGAAAGATTCATCAGCAGCAAAATAAATAATTCCAAAGCCTATTTGAAGGAATTAAAATTCAAGTATTAAATATAAAGCACTTCTAACTGTTAAGAAACCATGGGAATGAGACAAGCCCCTATCCAGAGAGAAAAAGCCAAGTGACCCCCTGAGATGGGTGTGCTCTTGCACAGGAGTGCGTGGAGCTCAGGAGGAAAGAGGGAGCCCACAAGAGATGGTGGACAGGGCCTCTGCCCTCCTGGGCGAGGAGAAGAGGTGGCAATTTTAGATCACACTCTAGGGAACTTACCTGAGGGTCACCCAAATCAAAACTCTGAAAGGAGGACAGCAAAGAAAACATAAATAAGGACAGATTGCAAGCTTAAAACTGTCCCCCAGATATCGCTTGCCAACAAAATACATTGGGAAACTGAGCTCTAGGACAGTTTAAATGATCAAATGTGAGTTTCACGTTGTGTTCCTCTGCAGAGTGAGTTCACTTTCAACACTGACTGCAGAAGAGAATGCAGGCTCATCTTCGTCTTACAAGATGTTGGGACACTTGCTTTGGGACAGGCTGGTTTTTCTGAGAAGGTAATCCAGCCTCCACAGGCAACACCTTGGTCTACCCGACCTAGAACACTGCAGGCCACTCCATGACTGCCCAGCCCCAAAGCAGACCTGCATGGGGAGGGTGGCAGGACTCCCTGGTGTGACAGCACTGCACAGGTTCTTGTGCCGCTTCCTTTGCAATGGGGGGTGGGGGGAAACATGGCCACTATTGTCTGCCTCAGACAAGGACATGGAAGTTCAAAGAGGTTAGGTAACGTGCTCACTATTACATAAACCTGAGGCTTCTTCCTTGGAATCTCAAGCTTTTCTCACTTTCCTATGCCACCATACCAAATTCAAACTCAGTGTGAGAAATTTGCAGCAGGAATTCTGCTTCTGGAACGAGAGATTCAGATGTTTGAAAGTGGATCTGGAGACTACCTGGGGTCCCCTAACAGGCCCAAACTCTAAATCCTATTCTAGAATTGCTCCCCTGCAGGTCAGGACTGCAGGAGCTTCTTCTGGGGTCTGGAGTCAGCCTTTCCCCAACGGACCCACCGGGTTGGTTGAGGAAGGGTTGCTTGGCTTATATTGTTTGACCCATAACGTGTTTGCCCCAACCAGAGATCCAGATCCAGATGCAGTCCATCACATCTAGGCCTGAGAATCTGCATTAAAGAGATCTCTGGTGGGGAACCAACAGTAAGACAGGTGTGGGAACCATGGCACTAGATGGCGACACCCGGAGGACATAAATTACATTGTATTCATATTATTTCACAGTGTATGATATTCAGTACATTCAAAACTTGTTTACTGAGTACATGGACAGACACTTTGGATAAAAATACCTGGATCTCAGTCTTGGCTCTTCTACTTAAAGACCATGCCTTAAGTAAGCCAATGCGCAAAACTTTCTCGACTATAGTTTCCTCAGAGGTGAATTATACCTTATAGGATTGTGAAGAATATATGAGGTAAAGTGTATGAAAGAGCCTGACAAATTAAAATACATTAAAAACTGTAAAAGTTCAGAGGGAGCGTTGTCAACATTAGAAATCCTTTTCTTGTCACTTACCTCTCTTTGCTACACATCTCTCTGCCAGCTTTACTAATTTATGGTTTCCCACCCTTGTCTAATATGCACTGGAGTGATGGTTGGGGGAGGAGGTAGAAAGATAAATCAGCCTCAAGTTGCTGACAATCTACAGCTTCTGCTCTCTTACCTAGAAGCAGTCATATTCCCAATTACCATGGCAGCCTGGAGTCTGCCCATCTCACACCCTTGTGTCCAGAACAATGGCCATGTGTTGGATAAGTGTGTGTGTGTGTGTGTGTGTGTGTGTGTGTGTGTGTGTGTGTGTACGCACTCAGGGTCACTGCATACCCCAATGGCTGTTAAGTGATCAAAAAGTGTGCATGGAAGGCCTATGTTGATCACCCACTGGAAACAGAAAGTGCACCTTTTTGATGCTTTGGACCCGGGGTTAATAAGTTACACCCCATGGACCAAATCTGCTTGTTTTTGCATAGCTCTCAAGCTAAGAATGGTTTTCACTTTTTTAAATGGTTAAAAAATCAAAAGAAGAATCTTTCATGACATGTGAAAATTACATGAAATTCAAATGTCAATGTCTATTTTAAAAGTTTTATCAGAACATAGCCCCACTCCTTTGTTTACATGTTATCTGTGGCTGCTTTTACAGTTAAAATAGGACCGTGACAGAAACCATCTGGCCCAGAAAGTCTGAAGTATTTACTCCTGAGCCGTTTACAGAAAATGTCTGTCCACTCATAGTCTAGGCCTTCAATTCAACAAACTTTCACTGAGAATAGACTCGTGTCAGGCTCTGGGTCACCCCTGGTGACTGGGTATACTGATAAATAAAGCATGGCCTACGTCCTCATGTGGCTCAGGGTCTAGTAGAGGAGCACAGAGGCCGGGTGCAGTGGCTCATGCTGGTAATCCGAGCACTTTGGGAGGCCAAGACAGGAGGATTGCTTGAGTCCGGGAATTCAAGACTGCAGTGAGCTATGGTTGCACCACTGCACTCCAACCTGAGCAACAGAGTGAGATCTTGTCTCAAACAAAAAGAGAGCACAGAGTCCAAACACCTATCCAGGGTGTTCCTAGAGATGCCAGGCCCACTCTTGGATACCCTTCACCAAGTTTGTGTAGAGATCCCAGTTTGAGGTAACCTGCAAGGGATCCTAGCCAATCATGGTTCCACGGAGGGCACAATTCAATTCTGTAAAAGAGCAAGCTAGTCCCTTGAAGCATAGCCAGTGGTCCCTGCAGGTGCCCAGAATATGGGGTGGCTGTCATATCCAGGTGACATCCTGTGCCAACCTGTTCTGACTGGTGCTTTGCAAACAGATGTGGGGAGACACACTCATGGTAGGCTGAAGTCCCTCAGGCAGATTTCCAACAGTACGTGGGTCACCTGTCTGCTGTGTATGACTGTGTGCCGTGTTCCCTTGGAGGATTGTTTTATTGTTTCACTGTTACCGTTTTATTGCCTGTTCAGCATGCAATCTGGTCTCTCCTGGTCTCACATGGATTTATAATGTCTCCTGCCTTGGGTAGGCTCACCAAGTCTTCTGATGCCTCCTTTGGGGAGACTTCTCACAAGAGTCAAGGCAGAGCCAAAGATGTTCTGCACCAAGCATGAAGCGTTATCAGTAAAGCAGTGAAATGACAAAATACCATTCAACATGCCAACACCTAAGTGTGGACCTGTTTGTTGTGGACTTAGAGGATCCTTCTGCCAAGGGTGACCTGACCAGGCTAAACTTGAAGATTATACAGATCAAAGGGCACCACTTTCCTCAAAGCCCAATGCACAGACAATGTTTGCATAATGGAATCTGTGAGCTGGGTTCAAAGATAATGGATGGGGCTAACCGGGGTTTTGAATGTGAGCCTTAACCATAACTAAGGGAATAAAATGAACTCCTTTTGCTGCTGAATGGGCAGGAACATGAGATGGTCCAGGCAAAGGCTCCAAAGGCACTAATTGGCAAGGAGAGAAGTAGGTCACATGGAGGGACCTGCTCGGGAGACAAACTCTGGGCAGGGCATCTGGGGCCTCAATATGGAGGGTGAGGGGTGCACCCACACCTCGCCAAGGAGGGAAGATTGCTGCGGCAAAGGTAGTGTTGCCTGCTATGGAAGGGGCCTGCGGGCAGAATGAACTTTGTGATCTTAGGGAGAGAGTTGAAAGGGACTGTGAAACTTAGAAAGAAGTAAAAGATGTCGATGCATCAAGGTGTGGCAGTGCTATGGGTTGTGTAATTTACTTTTCACCTGCTTTCAGGTTCTATTTTGCTGAGATCGGCTGCAGATGGCCCTCAGCATGCTGAGCCAGTGAGTGACACTTGTTTGTGTTTACTATACCAGCGCCTCGGTCTGTGAAGTCCCAGGCTGGGCTGGGTGTCCTGTTGGATTAACACAGGACAGTCCGCATGGTCCTAGAGAACCCTAAGCCCTAAGGAAGCTCCACAAGTGTTATCACCTCCACCACCAAGATACCTCACTTTCTGGAATGTTGTATATAAATGAAATGTGTATAATTTGAATGAAAATACCAATGCCCTATTGGAAATTACATTTGCAATTTACATTTGTATCATGCTTCACAATGTTATAAACTATTTTCAAAGATATGATTTTCCCCTAGTCTTTGTAACAGTTGTAGGAGGTGGCTATTATCACCACTATTTTACAGCTAAGGATGGTGAGACTGCGTGTGAACATGCTACTTCGCATAACTTCCAGAGGCTAGGAAGCTCTGAGTTAGTAAGTCCAGTACCTCTACAATGTCCCCAGAGATCCCTGTTCTTTCCATCTTCCCACTCTACCCTCCTCGCCGCTCAGTTCTGTCCTCAGGCTTACTTCCTCAGTGGCCACGGTTCCAGGTACCACATCCTCATACCACAAAACTCAGCAGCATAAAGGGACCGTGTCTTCTTTGGGTTCATTTTTAAGATTAAAGAAATCCTCACTGGAAGCCGTTGCCTGCAGACTTTTTCTCCTGCCATGTTAGCTAGAATAGGGTTATATGTCCATTCTTAATCTAATTGCTGGAAGCAGGGATGAATGATCAGCATTGGCTTGTACAAAGTACATTGACTGGTTACACTATAAATTCATGACCACCAACCTCAAGAACTGTCTTAATGCTGCTTTGCAATCATACCATATTTTCCTAGACTAGTGATTCTCAAACTTAAGGGTGCATCAGAGTCACCTAGAGAACTTGTAAAAGTCCAGATTTCTGGGCTTGGCCACAGACCTGATTCAGCAGGTCTAGAGTGGGGCCTGAGAATCTGCAATTCTGACAAGTTCTCAGGTGATGCTGATGCTGATGCTGTAGGTTCTGGGATCACACTTTGGGAGCCGCTGCTCTAGATCATTGACTCTCCCTACCGTCCAAGACAACAGTCATTTGCATAATCTTTTTCCTCAAACTTCTGACACCTCCCTTCACACATTTCTCAATCTCAACTGATAATTTTGTAGCTGATTTCATAGAGAACAAAGAAAAACAATAAGAAGAAAACATGCTCCCACCATCACATCTGCCAAGTACTTGTACACTGACTTCCTTTCTGCTTTTTTTTTTTTTTTTTTTTTTGAGACAGTCTCACCCTGTCGCCCAGGCTGGAGTGCAGTGGCATGATCACAGCTCACTGCAGCCTTGACCTTCCAGGCTCAAGGAATCCTTCCACCTCTACCCCTCGAGTACCTGGGACTACAGGCTCACCACCGTGCCCAGCTAATTTTTTTGTATGTGTAGAGAGGCGGTTCCACCATGTTGCCCAGTCTGGTCTTGAGCTCCTGAACTGAAATTATCTGCCTGCCTAGGCCTCCCAGAGAGCTGGGATTACAGGTGTGAGCCACCACGCTCTATCCTTTCTGCTACTATGAATGAACTGCCATGTTCCTATTCAAGGCCAATTCTTCTATCTGTCTTTGGATCTTATCTCCTCTCACCTATCCAGGGACATGCCTCCAACAAACTCTTCTGCTCCACAAGCCATTTCCATCAGCAAACATGCTCTGATATTTTCCATCCTAAAACAAAATAAATGAAAACCCCAAAATTTCCCTTGACCCTAAACCCTGGTTAACTCTGATCTCAATTCTCTGTTTTACAACGAAATACTTGAGATCTGTATATACTCACTCTCTTCATCTCCTTTCCTTTCATTGTCTCTGGAGTCCAGTCCAGTCACACTTTCATTCCGTTTTCTTTAGTGATAACTTCCTGGTTTCTAAATCCGGTAGTTAAGTCTCAGTTCTCATCTTACTCTACTGTTAGCAGCATCCAACCCAGCTTGTCACTTCTCTGTTGGTCTCTAGGTTCTCCTCCCTCCTCCATGGCTGCTCCATCTCAATCTTCTTCAATGAATTTTCTTCATGTCATTGACACCTATTCTCTGTTGAGTTAGTTTCATCCAGTGTCCAGATTTGAAATGCCACCTGCATGCTGTGACTCCAAAATTGATATCTCCAGCCTCTCCACTGAATTTCAGACACAGGTATCCTATAGTACTAACTGCCATCTTCAGGTATATAATAGGCATGCCAGCCTTGACATCTTCAAAACTGATTTCTTGATTCTTTCCTAGTCACAGAGCACACACACATGCTAAGTTACTCTTCCTATTCTCAGCAAATAGAGACTCCATTCTAGTTCCTCAGGCCAAAAAACTTAGAGTCATCCTTGACTGTCCTCTTCTTTCTCACTTACCACACCAAAGACATCAGCAAAACCTGTTGGGTCTACTTTCAAAATGTATCCAGAATCTGACCCCTTCTCACAGCTTCTTCCACCACTGCCTCTGGTCCAAACCAACTTCATTTCCTGCCTCCATTATTACAAAATCATCTTACCTGGTCTCCCTGCTTCTACCCTTGACCCCCATTACCTATTTTCAACACAGCCAGCCAGAGTGAGTCCATTAAAATGTAGATCAGATTATGTCACTCGGCAGCTCAAAATCTCACTCAGAGCAAAGCCAAAATCCTTACAAAGGCCTGCAAGGGATTTGCGGGGCTACCACTCCGACTTTATCTCCTCTGCCTCTCTCTCACTTCTCTGTAGCCACGCTGACCTCCTTGCAGTTCCCTGAACACATCAAGCACACACTTGCCTCCTCACTTGCTGGTACTCTGATGGGACTGCCCCTCCTGCACATATCTTTGCATCTAGCTCCTTCGGGTTTCTGCTCAGATGTCTCCTTATCAGAAACACCTTACCTGGCATTCCTAGATGAAATAGGAAGAACTCCCTACCCTCACTTCCACCTCAACCCTTTCTCTTCCCCTTAGTCTACCTTAATTTTCTGGCAGCCCATATTATTATCTGATATATCAAATATTTATTTATATCTCTTCCCCTCTAGAATGTATGTAGCATGTACATACAGAGAATGTATGAGGCAGGGAATTTCAGCCCATAGTAGGCATTTAATAAAATTTGCTAAATAATTAATGGAAAGAGAGTTTCCATACTAAACCAACAAATAGGCAACTAGGTTATTATACCTTGGGCTCTTATGAGTTAGATTAATGATAGTCAGTCCCCACAGAGCCCCATCAATTCTGTTATTTCCAGACTGAGCTTCTGGATCTACAAAGCCAAGAAACAGACTCTGGACTATGTTATCTCCCTGTAGGTGCTGTCTTTCTGAGACCCCTGGCTAACAAGCAGCTTCCCTCAAAGCGTCTCCATCTCCTCTCAGATTCTCTAAGTCCTGGGTCCTCAGTATTTAAACTGTGGCAAATTCTTTTTGAAACACACATAATCCCTTCCTGATTAAGTTCTCAACTATGAATTTTTAATTTTTGAACATTGTTTTTCTCAAAGCTGGTCACACATGTATTCATCCACCAAAAAACAAACAAATAAAACACACACACACACACACACACACACACCACTCAACTGGCATAGTTCACTCTCTGCTTTCTGCCACAAGAAAGCACCCTCAATTAAACAACAACCTGGTCAGCCAGAGTAGGATGATTTTGATGGTTGTTTCTAGTCACAGTATAACCACCTGTACCTTGACAAGAAAATTGATTATATCAGTAGACTTCACTCTTATTGGCATTGATGCAACTTTCCTTTTTCGTGTAAGTCAAACCTATTGTCATCCCCAGACAATGGTGTTCTTTTGTTAAAAATAGAGAAATACAGCATCCTGTGAAAATGGCAAGAATTTCCATGAGGAATTGTCTTGCTTAGAACCTTGCCTGCATGCTAGCTAATACATGCCTGCCCTGCTAAGAGAACTGAAGTGACCTCTTCAGGTGATTTTTTTCTCTTCTGTGAAAGATTGCACTTCAGGTTTTGGAACAATCCAATAGATCATGAGATTGGCAAAAGGAGACAGGGGGAGCCAACTGGAAATGAGATAGTAGCAGCAGACTGACCTCTCCGCACTCTGTCCACCAAAGGGATTAAATTTAACTAATTGGCTAAGCAGCTAAGGCAAGGGTCTTGTACGCTGGAAACGATTAGAAAGACTTTTATGATATTACCATGGTGAACCATCAATGATATAACTGATGCAAGGTGTAGCTAGCTTGGAACAAGCCACATGAAAAGCAGGCAAACTCCAAGTCAGTAGATAAAGCTTAACTGAGTGAGTCATTAATTCTCCATATTGAAGAGAGGAGGAAAAATCCCCTTAGTCAAGACACTAAGAACCAATTGGGGGCATTTAATTTTGAACAGGGCAGTGTGAAGGAGTGTATGTATTACAGACCTCTCAGTGAGGTCTCAGCTAAATCATTAGAGCTGCTGCTGTGCCTGGGGACCTCGCTCATCTGGAGAATGTGGGGATACTATCAAGACTCAGGATGTGTCCAGAGAGAACTAAACACACTCAAGAGCAGTGCTTCTCAAACTGAACTGTGCCCTTAAATTGCCTGGGCAATCATTTTTAAAAGCAGATGCTCAGGAAATAGGTCTAAGGGGCAGCCTGGGATTCTGTGTGTCTAACAAGTTGATGCCAATGATGCTGGTCCGGGGACCTCCCTTTGAGTAACAGGGGTTAGTACTATATGGTCTGCAACCTCATTTCTCTTTGCAATGATGGAATTGCCAAAGAGGTAGATTTAGATATGTAACTGATTAGGTCAGTAGTGCGAGCATTGGTTCTCAAAGTGTGGTCCAAGGACTAGCAGCACAGGCATCACCAGAGAACTTGTTAGAAATGTGAATTCTTGGGACCTTCCACAGAATTTCTAAACCAGAAACTGGGAGTGGGACCCAGTAATCTGTATTTCGATAAGCGCTATGAATGATTCTGATGTGCACTAGAGTTTTGAGACCAACTATTCCATCACATTAAAATCACCTGGAAGTTAGAAACAAACAAAAACAGGAGATAGGTCCCACCTCAGAGACTCTAAAGGCATCCATGGAGATTGCTATGTGTAGTCAGCCTTGAGGACAGCTGGGCTACAGCAAAAAGTCAATCCCACTCATGAAGTTGATTTAACTCTAAAGCATCTCAGTAAATCACCACAGGCTGGTTGTAGAATGTGGACAGGTATCTGAACAATGTGCACCCTGGGGCTCTGGGGCTGCAAGTCTGAGAGGACAAATAGAACAGAACAAAGTCCTGGCTCCTCTTCCTGACATTGGGGCCCAGGTTTCTTGCTCTCTGCCACCCTACACATCCCAGGTTGCCACCACACATTTCCCTGGCTAGCCAGTCACTCTGCCTACCCTCGTGATGTGCTGTGGCTGAAATGTCTCCCTGCTATAGTGTCATCAGTCAAAAGTTTCACCCATCCTTAAAGGCCAATATCAAACTCCAGGTCTTCCAGAAATCCCTTGCTAAACTCCCTAGCCATTAAACTTATCTGTCCATAGAATTCCATGGCATGTTACATGCAATTCATTAAGGTTATTTCTTGACTCTTCCCTTCTACTTGATTATAAACTCTTGGACACCAAGAACCACATTATACTCAACTTTGCATTTATTGTTCTGGTGTAAGTGCTGAGCTGTGAACCTATGTAGGCACTTAGTAAGTATGTATTTATTGAATCTGGGATCAGAACACTTGAGTTTGAGATCTATGCCTTTGCAATTGGTGGCTTTGTGACCCACGTTATTAGATCTCTCTAAGCCTCCAATTACCTTTTCTATAAAATTAGAATGTGAACTGGATGATCTTCAAGGCCTCTTCCAGATCTCAGATTCTTCTATTCTCTCCAGCCCATTCTTATCCGTAGAAAAATAAATCTAAACATAAACTTTATTGATACTGGGTGTTGTGGATTAGAGATGGTCACAAATTATTTGATCAGTGTCCCCTAGAGATGTGGGGTTTATTTCCTCTCCCCATGATTCTGGGCTACACTGGGACTTGCTTTGACCAATAATAACTGCAGAAGAAGTGACAATGTGCCAGCTGTGGGCACAGTAAATTGGTATGTGAGAGACTCTGTGGAGAAGACTTGAGTCTATATGGAGAGAGGGACCCATGGACTCCAGCCTTACAGCCATCCCAGTCAATGTGCCAGATGTGTGAGTCAAATAGTTTTGGGTCCTCCAGACCTGCCTCACCACTAGCTGAATACCACCAAGTGACCCCAACCTGTGTCACTCTGGAGCAGGAGAATCACCCAGCCCAGCACTGCCCTAATTCCTGATCTAGAAAATCATGATACATAACAAAATGGTTGTGTTTGGATGGGCACAGTGGCTCACGCCTGTAATCCCAGCACTTTGGGAGGTCGAGGTGGGCAGATCATGAGGTCAAGAGATCAAGACCATCCTGGCCAACATGGCGAAACCCTGTCTCTACTAAGAATACAAAAATTAGCTGGGCTTGGTGGCGCATGCCTGTAATCCCAGCTACTTGGGGGGCTGAGACAGGAGAATCATTTGAACCCAGGAGGCAGAGGTTGCAGTGAGCCAGGATCGCACCGCTGCACTCCAGCCTGACAACAGAGCAAGACTCCATCTCAAAAATAAATAAATAAATAAATAAATAAAATTTAAAAAGGTTGCTGTTTAAGCCACTAAGTTTGAGGTTGTTTGCTATGTAGCAATAGCTAACCAGCACATGATGTTAATGGCATTATACTTGTCTGTGAAATTCTATGCAGTTTAGCATGCACATATTGATAGACATTGAGAAAATATACGCAAATACACACATACATAATATGGGCTTGTGGAGGTGCATGCCATTCTGTGCTATTCCCATTAACTTTGATTTCTCAAGTCAGCTAAATGGCCTGTGGATACATTTCCACAGCAAAATGTACAACAACTAAAAACAAGAACCTCCTTGTGAATTGTACTGAGGTCTATGATGTGGCACCAAGTTCTATGTTGGGACTTGTGGAGCAGATGTAGGAGAAGCCGGTGAATTGTGCTGAAGGCTTGAGAAGGTGGGGTCCTTACACAATGAGGGCTTTGTCTGCTCATGAACACAGTGTGGCCATTTCCTAAGGTAGAATTTTTAGTTTGGGAGAGATTTGCATTTTGAAAAAGAGGATTTTATTTCCTTCTCTCTGCAACTAATTTAAACCTCCCTCATCCCAAGGGAGATTTTTAGTGCAGTATAATAAGGACACGTTCAGAATCACAGCCTCTTTTTCTGAATGTGTTTCTTATGTAAATGCTGCATCAGAGAAATTTCCCTCTACTTTACACTTTAATTCTGCTTTTAAAACCTGCAAAATAGAAACAGAGAGAAAAAGACACCTTGAAAATACTTTGAGTTTCATCTATTTTCCATTTTTACCGCAGGCGCCCACATTTTATTTTTCATCCTTATTCTTCAAGTCAAGTATATTTTAAAATCATCCTCTGTTGAAACGGAAAAGCAAAGAAAAATTATGATTCCTATACATTAAACCACCAAGTGACCCCAACCTGTTTCACTCTGGAGACAGGAGAATCATTTGAACCCAGGCGGTGGAGGTTGCAGTGAGCCAAATATACCAAGAAATGCAAGCACTTTATAATGATCTAATAATCTCCAGATGCCACAGTGAAGCCAGATGATCCACAGGAGGGGAATCAAGGGACTTTTTAAGAGGTCCCATCTGAAGCCACTGTGGTCCCCGCCCCAGCACCACAGTACTTCTGGAGGGAATGGGACAGGCCTGGTTCCATAGTTCCCTTACCTCCTGCCGTTAGGAAGAACTATGTATTTAGTGTTTATGGCCCACCCATGGTACTCCAAACAACATCTAGCCTACAACACCTCACTATGGTGATTTGTTGACATGTCCATTTGCCCCCTTGGGAATATAAGCAGTGAGGGAGAGAAGAATTATATCTCATCTCCATGGCTGCAGACAGCCAAATCGTACTTAAAGACTGAAAAATATGCTTGATCAGGCACGGTGGCTCACACCTGCAATCCCGGCAATTTGGGATGCTGAGGTTGGAGAAGTGCTTGAGACTGGGAGTTCCAGACCAGCCTGGGCAGCCTAGCAAGACCCCAACGCCAGAAAAAAAAAAAAAATTAGGTGGGCCTGGTGGCACATGCCTGTAGTCCCAGCTAATCACGAAGCTGAGGCAGGAGGATCGTTTGAGCCCAGGAAGTCAAGGATACCATGAGCTATCATTGTGCCACTGCATTCCAGCCTAGGAAGCAGAGCAACACGCCATCTCTAAAAAAAAAATTTGAGAAGAAAAATTAAAAAAAAAATGCTTACTGAATAACTGATTGAAAGAATGTGTTTGAATATCAATTTAGGCACTTACTAGCACCATTTCCTCAGGCAAGTTATTGAATCTCTAAGCAGGCCCTGGTTTCCTCCTCTGTGAAATAGGGAAAAGTTGCAACCAGCTCGTGGATAGTTCTTAGGAATAAAGGGGGTAACATTTGTGAAGTGTGTGGGAGCATGTACCAGGCACACAGTAGGTTCTCAACTAAGGGCCCATCACACCTCCTCCCCAGACTCATCTGCTAACCCTTACAGAAGGAGTGGGCCTTGCTTATGGGTTTGGGGAGCACCTATAAGGTTTGCTGCACCCACAGTGCTGCTCCACTTTCCTGGCCCTTGCTTGAATCAACGTCCTTAAGAACTTCTTCTAACTGGAGGCTTAGAGTCTACTTCAAAGGCAACTCTTTGTAGGGGTGGGAGGTCCTTTAAGCTGCTATCAGTCACTGAAACTTCAGTATGAACTAGTTCCAGATCCTCCTCATAGAACATATTACAATGCAGAAGTGGAGCTAGGGAGAGCAAATGGGTGCCTGAGGCTGGGCTAGGGATGAGGTACGGGAAAGAGGGTGCGGAGAAAACTGGGAAAGCTGAGCCTCCAAGAGAAGGAATCAAGAGGGGCGGTGTGTGAGGAAGGGCTCCCTGGGAGACAGGAAAACACTGCCAAGTCAGATCCGGGTTCAAATGTGAGCCCTTCTTATTGCTGGCAGTGTGACTGTGAGCAAGTGACTTAACCTCTTGAAATTGTAGTCTTCTGATCCGTAAAACGGGGCTAATACTAGCTAATATACGGGGTGACTCTGGGGATTAAGTGAGGCAACATATATAAAGCGTTTGGTAGAGGGTTGGTGGATTAGTGGAGTGGGGACGGTGCAGTGCCCCGCTGGCTCCACTACTCAGCAGTAGGTTAAACAAGGTTTCATTTGTGGTCCATCTAAGCTGTGTTTATTGCTTCCTTTCTCTCACCTCAATTTCTCAGTCTATGCTCTTTTGCCTGGGGCCAACTGTGGCCGCAGTGACAGCCACCTACATTAATTATGAGAGAATGCATCTTTTCTGAAATCGTCAAATACCAAACCAGAGACAGAGGCAAGAGTACAACAATAATATTTCATTCTAGCTGGGACAGTCGGCCTCAACCACAGCTCCAGGAAGGAAATAGTGAAACCAATTCCACCATTCAGTTGAAAGCGAGGAGAGAGTACTACTGCGTGGAAGGCAATTCAGCCGGCGGGTAGGGCCCTCGGGCCTGCGCGGCGGGGACCCGTACTGGCGCGACGGCGGAACCTCTGGGCGGCCGGCAGGAGGCGCTGCCGAGCCATCTCCGCAAGCGCTTGGGGGCAAGTGGGAGCCCTTCCCCCACCCCGGGCGTTGTTAAAACCTGGCGGGGCGCGGCAGCTGCTCTCCTCGCCCCTTGCCGGTCCCCTGGCGGGGTGCTCCCGTCTCTGTTCTGCTCCTCTGTGTCTTCATTTCTTTTCCTCCCACCCCATCCCCGCAGACGGCTCGGCCCGCTGCTACTGCACCCCCTCTCCAGGTGCCCCAGCGAGCGGCAGTGGGCCCCGACCCACCGCAGCACAGCGGGCGACGGGTAGCGCGGTCTTTGTCGCCCCCTCCCCCTCCTCCCCTTTAGCTCCTCCTTTCCCTCCTCCTTCCCGCTTCATCTTGCCCCCTTTCTGCCCACCTTCTCTTCCTTCTTCTCTCCCCGCCCACTGCAGCCTCCTTTCTGAACACGTCCCAGGAGAAGGCTGGTGCTGTGCCAGGAGAAGGCTGGTGCTGCGGACAGCGATCCCAGCACCCCTCTGGCCTTTTGCTTTCCGGGGAGAAGGAGCAGGAAAGACATCTGAGCGGCGTGCCCTGACTGGTCCTGGCTCCCCCGCCTGCCTTGTGTGTCCTGGCTGGGAGACCCCGAGCCTACTCCCTTCAGCCACAGCCCTGAGCACCGCCCTGCGCCGCACCGGGCTATCCAGGCTGCCCCCACCCGCAGATAGACTCGGTGGTACCCAGACACCACCTCTGAGAGCAGCACGCTGGGGCAAACCCAGAATGTGACAGCAGACGCCTTTCCCTCTCCTGCCTGGCTGTAGTGCGGACACACTGCAGCAGGGCTCAGGCGTTCACCTGGCCCAGTGAGCTGCGGGGGTGGGGTGGACAGAAGCGCCCGGTGCACCCTGGGGTAAGACCGGGGCTCATACACGAAGGCTGCAAGGCAGGCCAGAGGCAGAGCGAGTCTTATCTGAGTTCACCTCGCACTCTGGAAGCCTTTGACATTTTCAACTCGGCGGGAATGGGCTTCGCTATAGGTCACATTGCTCTAGGAGAGGAAAGGAATCGTGATCTGAATTGTTGTAGAGAAAGTGTTTACTTAAAATCTTATTAAGGTTTATTTTTAGAGCCTAGGTCTTCTGGCCTTATCACAAGAGACCAATTCTAGAGGGGTCTCTCTGCTCTGCTGACCTTTAAGAAAAGACGTCAGAGATATTAAAGCAGGGAGAGGCAGGATGTCCTCACCTGCCTTGACAGGAAGGCAGCTCAGGGCTGGGTTCACCAGGCAGCCTGCATGTACTCTGTAATGCTAGGTCAGTGGGAATCCTTTCCTGGAATGGAAGGGCATTGTGCCTCCCTTCTTCCCCCCCCTCCCCAGCAGACCCAGGGAAAAGGCTAGCTTGACAGTGGGATAGTCTCATGGTAGCAAACCATTGTTGAGTGCTTACAAGCCAGAATTTGTTCCAAGTGCTTTACATAGAGTAACTCAATTCTCACCATGACCCTGTGAGGTACATACTGTTACTATTCCCATTTTGCAGTTTGAAAAACCGAGGCACAGAAGGCTTAAGCAATTTGTCCAAGGTCATGGAACTTTCTGATCATTTTCCTCATCATAAGAAAGTCCCCACCCGGAGGCACCCTGCCTCAGCCCTACTGGCCAAAGAGTAGCATTGAGGGCCAGTCACACACTGGGGAGACCTGAGCAGGGGTTGCTGAGGATGGGGAGCCTGAGGCCTCAGTAGCAGTGCTGCTGCAGAGGGAGTGGCATTGCACCAGGCCTCTAAGAGCTGGTGCCAAGAGCTGCTTCTCCCTGCCAGGCTGCAGAAACATCTCCCAGATCTGCCTCTTCGAATGTGCCATTCTTCTCCTAAGAGCCCATCAGCGGCTTAGAATATTCTCCATTAAACCCCGAACATTCACAAGTTTTAATGGCCACTGTAGTTCCCAGTTCTCCCAGTTTTGCAGGGCAACATGGAAGCTAGGAGTGAAATCCCCAGAAACCTAGAGGAGAGGCTGTCGGCATGCCAGAGAGTGACGCTGCTTTCAACTGGGAACCAATCTAAGACAGAACAACTAGACAGGGAGGGCCCTCAACCACCAGCTGTGCCCGCCTAGGGTGGAGGCAGAGGCTTGGGTCAGAAGGAAATGGTGATGTGGGTTGCAGAAACTCATGGATCCAGGCCTGCCATAGCTCCAGGGACTTCTGGGCACTGCCCTTTCATTGGCTGAAAAACTGCCTCTGAACCGAATAGTTGCCAGCTCCCTTCCAATGTGGCCAGGGGGACGTCAGCAAGGCTTGGGGTGGTGCAAAAGAGGCGAACAGAAACCAATGGGAGGCAAGGGAAAGCAGACAGGAGCTGTACTCTGCAGGAACAAAGGCAGGCCGACAGTGTACCAAACTGCCGCTCTCTGCAAGGCAGGGCCCATGTTACATTGGAACATGCCAGGGATCCTGGGGCAGCAAAAGAGGAAAATGCTAAGGCAGCTGTAGGCCACAACTGGGTGAAGAACCACTAGGAAAGTGTATCCATATGCACACACACGGCTACACAGCTACATACCCCAGCCTATCCCCTTTCACACGAAGTTTGACATGTCGTATGCTCATATTAGTATATACCCATATCTAGACATGAGTCCCCTCCCACACATACACGCTAGTGGACAAAAGTGAAGACACAACATGATGACACAGTGAGGTTCACCGTGGGGAGATGCACATTTGTCCATTTACACCCACACACAGGCTCATACCCAGAGATGCTCAGTGACAGACTCCAGCATGTGTGGACTGCGTGTTCCTAGGGAGGTGCCCATGGCCCATTGCTGGCCATGCCCAGACAGCTGGCCTGCAACCAGGGTGTTCTGCAGCTGGTCACCCATAACTTAGCTGTTCAAATCCAAGCTGGTTCTAGGAAGCTCTGAGAATCCCAGGAGTCGCTCTGGAAGTGCTGGGCTTCCCGTAGAGATTTCAGACACCCAAACCGTACCCAAACCGTGGGATTATCCAAGAAGCTCTGGAAATGCCCCAAGGGGAGAGGATTCTTTGTCCCCTTTGCATGGCCTGAAGCTTCCACAGGGGCTCATCTCACACAGCGGGGTGGCTAGGCAGTGTCACAGTGCTCCTTGTCTCTGGAGTGTCCCCACCTCTGGATGCCAAGTCTCATGGTGTCCACAGTTTGTTCTGTCCCTAGAACCACATACGAAAAGCACCAAACCTGAAGGCTGAATAGCCAGGATTAGAAGCACAAATTAGGGAGCCAGACTGCCTGGGCTTAAATCTGTACCCTGCCACTTACTAGTTGTGTGACCCTGGGCAAATTACTTAACTGGGCCTCAGGTTCCTCAGTTGTAAAATGAAAACAATAGTATACCTAACTCCTAGGACTAAGTAAGAATTAAATGAGGAAATTGCCCTTGGAGGAAGTGGGTGGACAGTGAGGGGCCTGAGGCCCAGGGACTGGAGGCAGAGTAAGTGATGATGGACAGAGAAGTAGGGAACAGGAAAATGATCTGGAAATGACCACAGGCCTGTGTCTCTGTGCTGTCAACTTTGATATTCTGGAGGGACAGTCAATAAGAGCATAATTCCTGTAACCCTATTTCCTCACAGAGCACAGTGTACTCAGCCAGAAAGCCACAGCAGGCAGGAACATTTTCGCATTATTATATAATAATATCAAATATAATGGTGTCCTGCTCCCCAAAGAAGCCCAGAGCACTTAGAGATTGCATATTCAGTGCCCAACTCACAGGGGCCCCAGGCTGGGTGGCCGAGGCTGCCAGCTGTCTGCGCCAGGCCGCTTTGCGGTGGAGAAGGCAGAACCTGAGCCAAGGGTGTAACGGGAGCTGCCACTCTCAGTGAAGTGCTGCATCCTCAGTCCACACAGACAGGTCGCCCACCCTGGGGGCCACCGCCAACTCAGAAGCCTTGGAGGGGCAGAAGGAGGGCAGCTGTCTGCTCATGACACTGTCAACAGGAGAAATGGGTAGCGGGGTTTCACAGACCTGTCTGCTCCAAACTGCTGCTTACTCTCCTGCCTCTTGCAGGTTCTGTCTGTGTCTGAGGCAGTCACTGGAGCTGGGGCAGAGCAACCAGAGGGAGAACCCACAGGAAAGGGCAGGAAGCGATTCCTCTTCTGTCCTACACAAGCCCTCACTGCACTATGGACTCCGTTTCCAGGGTGACTTCTGCTGTGGGATTGGACTTCATGTTCAGGGAGAGATATTTTTTCCTTTATGTGAAGAAGCAGAGACCCACTTAAGGACTACATGGGCCCTAAGACATTTCAGAGAGTTGATGACTTGATAGGGTCATTAAGGCACCAAAAAAAAAAAAAAAAAAAAAAAATGCTGCCCAGGATGAAGTATGAAGCTAGTGCAAAGACAACGTGATACTTTTCTCCACTGTTAAGCCATGTTTGATATTTTCCTTTTAGGAGAAAGCAAGAAGCATGTGGCTCCTGAGTTAAGGAGTCCTTCATGCCCTTATGCTGGAGCTCCTGCCTTCCTGAGCTTTCAGATGCAAATGTCTGCTCTAAGGCTGACTCCTAAGCAGCTTCAGCAGAAGAGCAGTTGGACCATTACTACCTCCTGAACACGGTGGCAGTTGGCACCAGGGAACTCCATAGTCAGAACACTTTTTATCTGTATTCCTGCAAGCTCTAGGTCTGACACAGATATCATAAAACAAGACCACCATATTCCTGGTGCCAGTGGAGAGTCAGGAACATAGTAGGTGCTCACAGCTTTTTAATGCCTTCCTGTTGCTTATAACATAGTAAGAGCACTGACAGCAACAGTAACCAGCATTTGCTGAGGCCAGTTATGGACTGGCACAGCTATTCATTGTACATATTGTTCATTTAATGTTCTCGGCATCTCTGTGAGACAGACCCCTAGCCACATGTGACACATAAGGAAATCGAGGCACAGAAAGGTCAAATACTTTGTGTAAGGCCACACAGCTACTAAGTGGTGGGGCCAGCATTTGAAAATGGGTAAAGTCCAAGCATCTGGTGGTGGCATTGGCCTCTGCTTCCTCTCTGGCCTCCATTCTTGACATGCCCTATCGTGTGTTCTATAGCTTTGCACCTCTCTCCATCTCCCTTCACTGTCTTTTTCACCTCACCATCCTCCCTCAGCTTCACTGCACCCTTCTCCTGCCTAATACTTACTTCTGTTTCCAGATTCATTTGACCTGCCACCTCCTCTTGGAAGGCCTCCCTGATCTGCATGCCCTAAGTCCCAAGGCTGAATTAGGTGCCCCTCTTTTGTGCTTCCATGGCAACATATGTATAACCCAATCATTGCACACATTGCATGTGCTATTACAGGGCATTTATTTTCTCCACACATGACTATGGTTTCCTAAGGACCACAATGATTTCTTATCCATCACACTATCACCAGTATGTGGTAGTTAGGTTGGCACTTGGTCATTGTTTGTTGAGTTAGGAACTTTTTCTATAAGGAACCAGAGAATATTTTAGACCTTGCAGACCACATGCAAACTCTTCTCCTTTCTTCTCCTCCTCCTCCTCCTACTCTTCCAACTCTTGAAAAGCTTTTTTGTTTTTTGTTTTTTGTTTTTTTTTTAAAGAGCAACAACAAAAAAACAGTCTTATCTTGAGAGTCATAAAAAACCAGCTCTGGGCCAAATTCTGCTTGCAGTTAGTAGTTTGCTGACTCCACTGTCATTGGGTAAGATGTTTCTAAACAAAACAATTCCTAGTCAAACTAATTCAGTGATTCTCAAAATGAAGGGTATGGAGATGGGTGTATTTTTTCATCATCACAATGGCTGGGGGTGGAGGCTAGCAATGCGTACTGCCCAGGAACCAGGGATGCTATGCTCCAAGGAAGCACAAGTAGCAGTGTGCAGCACAGTCCCCAAAACTGCCACAGGTACTCACTGAGGAGCATGGGCGGGCTGTTTGCTGATTTCCTTTTGTACTTTCTGGTAGCAATAAACTGCTTTGGGAATTCACTGAAAGAAAAGACATTAGAGGACCCATTCCTTCACAGATCCAATTGTTTAGGCAGCAAGGATAAAAAGAAATGAGAATTCATCCCTGGGCTTTCAAGGCAAGGACCCTCTTAGGTTCTTCCCCTGAGTCCCTGGCACAGTGCCCAACACAGAGAGGCCTCCATGTCCCTGAATCTTGCCCACCAGTGCTGCTGAGGATTAGCAGAAAAGTAGAGTGCCTCAAGACCTGCTGTAGCTTATTGTGTTTTCTGAGGTCTCAGTAGGATTGCCTAAGTAGGGTTGCCAGAAGGGGAGGAACTGGAAGATCACCTGAGGACTTGGAACTGAAATAGAGATCCCTTAAAATGGATCAAAATCAGTCTTAGGTAGGCCAGAGTCACCTGAAAGTCCTGTCCCATGTTGAATGTTGAAAGGCACAAAGCTGCATGTCTGCAGGCTTCATTGAAAATGCACAACAAAACAGCAGGAATGGTGCAATGGAAAGGCTTGGTTATCATTGTCTTAGTTCATTTGGCTCACTATAACAAAATAATATTGACTGGGTAGTTTATAACAATAGAAATGTATTGCTCACAGCTCTGGAGGCTGGGACGTCCAAGATCAAGACACCAGCAGATTCAGTGTGTGGTGAAGGCCCTCAGAGGTGGTGCGTGGTTACTGTGTCCTCACACGGTGGAAGAGGCACAACAGCTTCACTTCTTTTATAAGGACGCAATCCCATTTATAAGGGTGGGGGCCCCCATGACATCATCACCTCTGAATACTATTATGTTGGGTGTTCAGTCCCAACATGTTAATTTGAAGGGAGAAACCAACATTCAGATCATAGCAGCATGATATGCAATAACTCAGAGCAACCCTGCAGAATAGACCACTTGACTATCTCTTTCTACTTCAGTTCAACTCCATTATACATTGGGAGTTTATTCACACATGAGTACTTCAAGAACTTTGGTGAAACTGTATATACTCTCATCATAAAAACTAATCAAACATTTATCTAAACCCTTACTCAAGTGCTTGTAGCCACTATATATGTAGGAAAACAGAAAAATATACCCATAAGTAGAAAAGGGTTCAATCATACTTTGGAACAGCTTTAACTACAGTTCCTAAACTAAAGCGACCTTAGTTAGAGCTGGACATAGAAGACTGAGGCTACTTCTAGCCTTTATTGACTGTGAAGTTGGAATGCATTGGCATGATGATCTTGGTTCACTGCAACCTTTGCCTCCCAGACTCAAGCAATCCTCCCACCTCAGCCTCCTGAGTAGTTGGAACCACAGGTGCACACCACCACACCTAGCTAATTTTTTGTGTTTTTGGTAAGGACAGGTTTTCACCATGTTGCCCAGGCTGGTCCCAAACTCCTGAACTCAAGCACCTCACCTTGAGTCCGCCCACCTCAGCCTTCTAAAGTGCTGGGATTACAGGTGTAAGCCACCACACCTGGCCTGTGGATGAGTTCTTTCCTCTTTTGAAGCCTTTATTTCCCCTTTTGTAAAACCAAGGTGATTGACCCCTTTCCAGCTTTTTTTCTGGGGGTGATTTTGGTAATCCAAAAGACATGAGGCAGGTTAAAGTCTCTTGTGAGCTATAAAGCACCATAAAATATAAAATCCCTTAGGAAGTCTTATTTTTACATGAATCACAATCTGTTTCTTCACAAAACTTCCTTCTGCTTTAGAATTATTCCTCTTCAGAACAGATTAGTTACTTGCATGAGAAAACAGGTCATATCGACCTTTCATTTTGGGGCCAGACACTAAGGTACCAAGATTAGTTCTGATTTCATAGCATTGTTTGGAAGTTCCATGATAAGATTTCATAAAGCATTAGGTTAATTTATTCTGTTGTTGATTTATTCATGCAGGCCATATCTATATCAAGGGATCTACATTTGCCCAGTTGCAGCTAACACTCTTAAATTGCTATCTTTCCCATGTCATGGCAATCCCATGAGGTAGGTATTATTATTTCTGATTTCCAGATTAAAAAGAACAACAACAACTGAGATTGTGAGAGTTCAAGTAACTAGTCCAAGAAAATTTAATGAAAAAGTAACCATTAAAAAAAATCTTCTTTTCTATAAAGTTAAATCTAGTTCTAGTGTTCTATAAATTAAATATTTCCTAGAAGACTTAAAAAGTATTTTTTCTTGTTAAGTCACCAACATATACACAAATCATTCTTCAATAAAAATCAAATTATGCAAGTGCAAAAAAAAATGACAAAAATATAAGTTTCAAAAATTTCAGAAGCATTGCTTTTAGTCGGTTCTTCCCAGGTGCTGAAAGCAAATCCTGCAAGTCAATTTTTGAAGAAAAATATGAAGAAGGTAAAATATGACAAAAAACATCAGGAAAGGTGAAAAAGACTTGGTTACAAGGACTTCTGGCTTGTCAGTTCTTACCTTCCCCAGAATTCTTTCTTGTTGGTTGATCTGTCATGTGTCTCAAAGGGATGGGAGCTATTTTTGTCTCTTATTTCCCACTCTGTTCCCTTGTGCAATGAGCCAGTGCCTTCAGAGATTAAGCAAATACCTCCTCTTCCTCCCCTTGCCACTCCACTCTCCTTTGGCCTCCGTGACCCCAATATTCCTCCTGCTTCTGGAGGGCAGAGAGGCCAATATTCTAAAGCTAATTTTATTTACTTTCACAAAATGGCAGCATGCTCCAGGTTTTGCCAATGAGTTGCTTTATTATCCTGCATCCTTGTTTCTTAGCTCTGTTCCTGACAAGGCAGAAGGATGAACTCTATCTCTGAAATTGCAGGATGTGTGGGAAGTAGAATACTCTTTCAATATTAGCTTTATTTTTGTCCCCCTTTCCCAGCGTCACCTCTGCTGGTCCAGAAAGCGGTGAAAAATATCTGTTTCTCTAAAGGCTTTAAAAGCTGCTTTCACTTTTGGGAAAGCTCAGTCTAGTGAGTCTGATTAATTCACTCCCAAGATGTGTGTCATTCAGCAGGCCAAGTGTGCCAAGTAGCAGCAGGCTTACCTGGGCACTGGGAGGGAAAAGTGCCCAAAGGGCAGGAGCTACTGCCACGTTCAGACAAAGCTCCCACTAACTAGAAATGGCCCTCCCCTAAAACCTTCATTATGTAAATACTACCTATTCTAAAGTCCTACCTCACACCCTTGACCTTGAGCACCTCTGCTGGAAGAGACCCCTCTTACAGAGCTGCTCTGCGCCATGAACCACACAGCAGCATGTGTCACCCACCACCATACACCCCTCTTGTTTATATGTATATCTTGGTTTCCCTCCTGGACTTCCAGCTCCTCAAAGGCTGGAACAAAATTCTTGTAGCCTTACACCCTAAACAGCACTTGGCCTAGGGGTTTGCACACAGAATGTGCTCAATAAATGACTTAGTTTGTAAAATAATGGCTTCATTAGATTTCTGCAACTTTCCTAGGTTTAACGGTTTTAAAAGCACATGTGGGGAAATCATAAAACATTTTGAGACAAAACATTATTATTAAGTAATTTTTTGATCAGAGTGAAAATCTTGAGGGAAACTAGAAAATATTTTAAACTGAATGTAAATGAAAATATAACATATTAAAATTTATGGGATATACCTAAAGCAGTTCTTAGAGGGAAATTTATAGGAATAGGTGATTATATTACAAAAAGGAAAGGTGTTTAATCAATCATTTTACCTTCCATCTTACAAAACTAGATCAAATTCAATTAAGAGCAAATTCAATTCAAAGCAAACAAAAGGAAAGAAATAACAAAATAAGTGTATATATCAATAAATTAAAAATAGAAAAACAATAGAGAAAATCAATAAAACTGAAAATGTTTAATACAATTGGTAAACATCTATTTTAAAAAGAAGATACAAATTACCAGTATCAGAAATGGAAGAAGGGGTATTACTACAGACCCTACAGACACTTAAAACAAATAATAATGAGTATTACAAAAAATTATACACACACAAATCCTGCAAATTAGATAAAAATGCACCAAGTTCTTGAAAATTTCAATCTACCAGAATCTAACCTTCATGAAATAGATAATAAAAATAGTTTTATAATTATTAAAGACATTGAATTCATAGTTAAAAATCCTTTGAAAAAGAAATCTCTAGGTTCAGATGGTCTCACTGATGAATTCTGGCAAAGGTTTCAACAAGAAATAACAGTGATCTTCCCAGAAAAAAGAAAGGAATATTTCTCAGCTTGTTTTATGAAACCAGCATTACCCTGACACCAGACAAAGACAGTACAAAGAAAGAAAACTTTAAAACAATATCCCTCAAGGGAAATAGAAGTTGCTATTCAATGAGTATAAAGTTTTAACTATACAGGATGAATAAATTCTAGAGCTCTGGTATACAACATTGTGCCTATAGTTAACAATACTGTATTATATACTTAAAATTTGTTAAGAGGGTAGGTCTCATATTGAATGTTGTTATACGCGCACACACACAGCAAATTGAATCCAGCAATATAAAATATATACAAAAATAATATATGAAATAATAATACATCATGAATAAGTGTTATTCAATGAATGAATGGGTCAACAAAACTCTTCTGTTTTTATTGTGGTGATGGTTATGCAAATCTATACATGTATTACTTTTCATAAAACTGTTCACATACAAACCAATCAGTTTTACTGTCAATTTTTAATATAAAGTTCAAAAAAATTATATGTTTTTATATGTGTCATCTCTATGATGATAGTAACTAGCATTTGTACTACACTTTCAATACAATGTGCTTTCAAATACGTTTCACATAGTTGACTCAACCACAACCATATGAAGTGTATTATTGATCCCATTTTTACAGATGGGAAAACTGCCTTAGAGAATTGAGATGGCTTCATATGTACTCACGAGCAGAACCATGCCACAGGACCGGGCCCTCAGTAGAAGGCCCCTGCCAGCAGAGGTTCCCACTGACTGTCCCCTGACTCTGCCCTTAAGCCCCCAGATGGTGACAGAGTGAAACTCTGTGTCCCCCAAATACAAAGCGAGCCCATGAGCAATTTCACCCAAGGACAGCAGCTCCAGGCCTCGCTGGAAAAGGTTTCCAGTGGGAGCAGGAACTCACAGCTCTGCAGCTCCAGCTCCAGTTAACCTTCATAAAATCGAGAGTTCAGTTCACCCACACCAGAGAAGGCTTTGCCACTCCTTCGACACCTGCTTTCCAGATGCTTCTTTTCCTTTTGTGATTATCTCTCTTACCACGCGTGTGAGCTATTCTACCATGTTTGAAGTAAGTGGTGAAAGGTGGGAGTGGAGGGGCAAGGGGACTCTCAGGCAAGAATGAAAGTTGCCAGAATATTCCATCTTATTCTCTCCAATTCCCTGCAACTTCATTAAAACACTTGTCTGATATCAGCCCCATAGGAAAGGTTTAAAGAAGTGTTTATCTCAGAGACCCCCTACTCCTCTCAATCCCACCGATTAAAACAAAAATCATGTGCGTGTTAAGGAAGGAAGAGAAACCAAGAAACTGGGAAACATACCCACTGGGGTTCTGGTTAATTGAGATGGTCAGGAGGAATGAGGGATGGGGGGTGATATTCCAGGAACACTCGAGTGAGGAACGTGCTGATGAAAGATTGCTTATATTTGAGTAACTCTCCCTTCTTTAATTCAGTGAACACTCATCAAATATCCAGAGGGTTATCTGTCCAAGAAACTGCGTGTATGCTGTCTTCGTCAGAGAAGCAGATTTTGATTGCCAAGAGCCATTTTCAGTGGACTTAATTTTAAAATGGAATAACAGCTCAAGATGCTGCAAGGAACTTTTGCCAAAACTCTGGAGCCTATCCAGACATACTTTGGACAAGCAAGGGGTGAATGTATTTCCTAGTGGTCACCAGCATAGTCCTTACTCTATTGAAAGCATATCATGTTGGAGTGATAATGTGTTTCTAGAGGCTTAATTCTGGATGAAACATCTGGAGGCTAAATCATTTGCTACCGTTCTAACCCCATGGAAATCTGACATAGGGAGTACAGAGATCAGTGAATTCTAGAAGGCACAGAAGATGTAAAGTTGAGTCTGAGACAGTATTGGAAGAGGGCAGTGGGCTAAGGGAGACCTTTGCAGGGTCTTAACAATCTGTGTTTGGGGAGTAAGGCACATATGGGTAAGCCACATTTCACACACTGGCACTAGCAAAACATAACCAAGGGCAACAGATGACTTCATCTTATGCCATATTTTCTGGAAGCAGGAGGCAGTAGAGCATGCTTTTTAGGGAAGGCAATTGTATGACCCCTGTGCTTGAAGCAACAAATTCTACTGGTTGGAAGGAGGGCAACTCTGGGAGGACATGTTTTAGGGGAGAGCAAGAAAGGACCCAGTTGCTTCCCAGGCAACCTGAGGTTATCTTGAGAGCCCAGGATTCTTTCTTCCTTAAGAATCCAGAACAAGAGATTTAAAAATAATATTTTTAAATATTCCTACATCCAAAGGATTTCTGCTTCTGGAGGCAGATAGCCTACTTTCGTGTCCTCCAAACAAAGCCAGTATAAGTACCTAGGATACTCCAGAATTAATTTTATGATTTTGGTGTGCTGAATTTGTCATTTAGTTTTCCAAGTCTGTGAGACAGGTTTTATGATCCCATTTTACAGATGAGGACATGAAGACTCAGAGAGATTCAAGAACTTGTCAAAACCTCTCAACCATGATGTGGCAGGGCAGGGATTAAATCCCAGATCCGTGTAGTGCCCTACCCCTGCCCCATGTTGCCTTTCCTATCTCGAGCAAGGCTCTTACGCTGAAAGCCACCTCTAGGGATTGCAAAGTTGACAACCTTTGACAAATGCAAAAGGAGAATTTCCTTTTGTTTTTTAATTTGATAAGATACTAATAGGTGCTTCACTGCTGACCTGGAGTATTTGTTTAAATGTTTTTCAAATCCTTCTCTTTCTTTCTTGCTTCCCTCCCTCCATCCCTTCCTTCCTTCCTTCCTTTCTTCTTCCCTTCCTTCCACAAATGCACTCTGAAGGGGTATTACACGGATGGGGTGATGTCAGGCACTGTGGAAGTCACACAGATAAATGAGACTCAGATTCTTCCCTCAGAGAGTGTACAAGGTAGTATTTGATTGCAAAAAGGCATGTTACAAGTAGACTATAATAAAGGCCAACCACTCCAAGAGTGCCTCCATCGCCCTTACTGGGATCTACCCTTTATTTGTTTGTTTATTTTCTTTTGTTCTGTCACCTACCAACAGCAAGCTCCCTGTGAGTAGGAACGCATCCCTCCTGTTTGCCATTGAATTCTCAGGGCCTGGAACAGAACCTGGAACATAGTTGGTGCTCAATAAATATTTGTTGGCTGAATAAATAAATGAGAAATTGATCCTTAGTGGGATCTCCTGGGAAGTTTCAAGGTGAAAGTATCATTTGAACTGGGCCTTAATGAAGAGGTAGAGTTTTATAGGCAGGCATGGGAGCTATGCACATTCCAGACAGAATGTGAAGAGTATGGAGACAGATGAGAAAAGCTGGTCTGTGTGTGAAGGACACTGAGTTTGGCTGAAGTGTAAGGAGTGGGTGCAGGAGGGAAGTTAGGTTGAGGCTATATCATGGAGGTCCCGAATGGCAATTGTTTGCTCAGCTGGCAAAAGAAAACCATTTAAGTTTCTGTAGAAGGGAGAGGCTGGCTGGAGCTGTGGGTGAGTGGGATGGTCTGGTAGTGACACTTTGTGTCAGGGTTGGGAGAGAAAGGAGGGGAGGTTGGTCCGCATGCTGGGTGTGGTGGCAAGAGCCCATGTGAAGGGGACAAGGGCCTGAACTGGACAGAAGTTGTAGGACTATGAAGAGGAGGGCTCTTCACAGCCAGATATTCAGGTCTCGGGAACTCACTGAATGTGGAAGCTGTTGGATAGTGAGATATTAAAGATGATGTTGATGTTCCCAGCTCAGATACCTGGAGAAGAGAAAGGGAAGTCAGAGTTAGGCTGAGAGGAGGAGAGCAAAGGAGAGGTGTGTTTGGATTGTGCATCTTGAGTTTGAGTGCCCAGTGGGATGCCTAGTGAAAATGTCCAGCCAGTTGTCAGAATGTCAGAGGTAAGGGGTGTGGCCCAACAAGGCCTTCTAATCACTGAGCCAAAAATAGTTAATGGAACAGAGCTGGGAAGCCTGTTAAGGCAGCCTGCAGGATTACAGGCTGCAGAACATTAGCCTTTGAAGAGAACTTGGAGCTCACTCCCCAGCCTCTGCACAGAAGGGGAATCTGAGGCCTAAAGAAGTTGGGTGGCTTGTCCAGTTTACATAGCCAATTTGACCTCTCAAATTATTATGGGAGGTCAATTAACTTTTAGGTGATTGAAATATTGAAATAGAAAAGCTCCTTTCATCTCTCTAAGGGCAAAGCTGGTTAGAGTCCTGTACCAATGAAATTTCCAAAGTCCATCTCTCAAAGGGCAAAGCTGGTTAGAGTACTATACCAATGAAATTTCCAAAATCCATCTCTCTAAGGGCAAAGCTGGTTAGAGTCCTGTACCAATGAAATTTCCAAAGTCCATCTCTCAAAGGGCAAAGCTGGTTACTGTACCAATGAAATTTTCAAAGTCCATCTCTCTAAGGGCAAAGCTGGTTAGAGTACTATACCAATGCAATTTCCAGGATCCATCTCTCAAAGGGCAAAGCTGGTTAGAGTACTGTACCAATGAAATTTCCAGAATTGTCTCTGTTGGTAAACTTAGCTGCCACCTACATGAGAGCAGGGGCCTAAGGAATCAGGTGCAGGGTGGGTGATGGCTTGGATTTTATTGGTTTTTTGTTTTTGGTATGTTTTTGTCTTCTGGGGTCTCCTGTATATAGCACTCCATGAAGGCCATAGCTATGGAAGATTAATCTGTTTTCAGTCTTCAATTTATAGCCTCTCACTGAGAAAATGTTTCTAAACTCCTGGGAGATGGAGGGCAGGAAGAAAAGCAAGCCTTTTACTGGACCCTAAATTATTTTCTTTTTCACCTAAAGGACATGTGTCCAATTACAAACTACAGGACTTTTAAGAAAAGCAAACAAAACCCCAACTACATAGTAAAGGTCATCCAGCCTGCGGAGGGAATGATTAACTTTTGTGAAAGTGATTTTTCAGGATTTTTTAGAGAGTTCAAAGGTACAACTGGAAAATGTTAGCCCAGGGCAATTTTAAGAACACCTTTCTCTACCATCCGGCACACTACGAGCTCCACCCATTCCACCTTCAGGGAAGGACCTTGACCCATGTCCACGCTGGGGAATGTCCTCTATGTCAAGGTCAGGGAACAGCACCCACAGAGGGTGCCTCTGGGTCCCTCTCTGCTCAACTCCCTCTCTCTTGGTTCCTGCCGGGCTCATTGGGTTGTAGGGCTCAGCGGAAAGACTGAGCCTTCCTCCTGGACTTCTGGTCCTGGTAGGCTGTGCCTTCACGTCTCTCCTGTCACCTGCACTGTAAGGAATTCATTATGACAAATGCATAAAGAATATGGCTCTGTCCACTCCAGCCCATGACCTTGGGCAAGTTCTCTTTTCTCTGTAAGCCTCCAAGTGTTCATTGGCAAAATGGGTTTATGCTGCCTACCTACTCCAAAGGAGTGCCGAGGGGATTAAATGAGATAAAACACAAAGCCCCCAAAATATGTGCCAGGCACATAGGCAGCATCTGCAAACCTGGTGTCCTGTCCTTTCCTTTCCTGGAGCATTCTGACCCATCCACCCTCTTTATGACCTTCCTACCATGACGCCTGGCCTGGGGGTGATGGAGCCCTTAACTTCCCCTTCCCTTCCCTTTCCTTTCCTTTCACCGTGGGCATTAGTCTAAAGAAAAGGAGTCCATAAGAGCACACACAGCATCATTCTTCTGTCTTCCACAGCCCCTTTAATCTTGCAGGGAAGGAAGCTGGGCGCCCTGCAGCAGCACAGATATGTCCAGATGAGCCAGTATCTATACTGGGGTAGCTGTCCACCCGCCGTCCCGACCCCCAGTCCTAGGCAATAAAAGAGGCTCACTTGAAAAGAGGACCCAAGGAGCTGGGCGGAGCCTGTGGATCAGAGCCCCCTCGCTGGGCACTGGGTGGGCTGAGGGTTACCCCCAGGCTGCAGAGCGCGTGTGGAGGCCGCCGTCAGCGCGTCCTCCGCCTCCCGAGGGCTGGCGTGGGCGGAGGCGGCGGGGCTGCGGATCTCAGGAACCGCAGTGTCCCAGTCTGCTCTCTGGGGCGGGCTCTGCCTTCAGCGGGAGGAATTTCCCCAGCGCTTCCCGGCTCGGCGCCGCGAGGAGCCGCGGGCGCCCCCTGCCGCTTCCGAGCCGCGGCGCGCAAGGCGGCCTCCCCGTTAGACCCTAGTACCTGTGCATCTTTCCCTCCAGCCTCAGCCCTGCGCGAGCCGGGGCGTCCTCTCCCCTCTCTCTTGCTCCTCCCTGCTCCTTCAAGAGCCCGCGTCCTGGTCACAGACAGCACAAGTCACATATGGCAGCCCCTGGACAGAGAGAGTCAATGGCAGAGAGTCTTCTTGACGCCCCTCACATCTCACTGTGGGGCAAAGGAGAATATCCTGGAAAGAGGCAGGAGAGAGGGGGAGAGAGGGGCCAGCGCCCCCATGGAGGGGCTGTGACAGCAGGAGACGACAGAAGCCCAGGCTCTGCTTCCTTGGCACACCCGGCCACCAAAGCACCCAGACTGTGCCTGTCCCTACACCAGTGCAGCCTTCCTTGCTCACTGGGTCCCTCAGACCTAAACCACACTTTGGGGTACTCTGTAGTAAGCACCCCAGTGTGTGGAGTGCTCAACCTAATATCCCTCTATCCCTCCTATAGAGAGAGGTTACATTTTGCATTAGAAGCAAGAATCCTGCTCAGGTGGTGAAGGTGGTTTTTTCATTTGCAGTAACATTCTGTCTCACAGAGAGCACTGCTCACTCCGGCCTTTGTATTCTGAGCATTGGTAGGTCGGTCCTCACAGGAGATTCATAGGTTACAAAGTCTGAGAACATAAGATACATGCTCAAGAAAGCAAGTTACACCGCCAAAAATAAAGCTGGTTGAATGAGGGGAAATGAATGGTCTAGACTCAGAAACAAAGAGAACCAAGACCACTACTGTTTGTCTCTGTACTTGGCAGGAAGGGAGGGTGAAAGCCTGAACTCTTTTCTGATGTGCTTTGTTTAAATGCAGTGTGTGTGTGTGTGTGTTGCTCACACAGTCTACATGTTGCACGTTGGAGCTCAGTTAAGCTAGGCATGTCCAGCAAACACCTGCTACAAAGTATGCACCAGTGCCCACAGTTGTCAGCGGCTGCTGTGATGAGCTGCCAGGCTGGCCCCTCTGCAGCATGAGTGTGCATTCTCAAGCTCTGCTGCATCAAGCTGTGCTCTGCACAGTGAGGAGAGCCAGGCCCTTCTGGGAAAACAGGCTTCTGGAGCCACAGGCAATTTTTCTGTCCCTAAAACTAAAGATGTGGGATTCTTCAAACTCTCAAAATGTTATTTTGTAGAGGAAAGAGCCTGGCCTGAGAACTAGAAGACCTGGGCTCAAATCCAAGCCCTGCCACAAAGCAGAAACATGTTATGGAACAAAATCATTTATTCATCCATTCCTTCATGCAATTATCTATTTAACAACTATTCATTGAGTTCTTACCCACTGAGCATTGTTCCAAGTGCAGGAGATATAATGCAACAGTGAACAAGACAAGCTCTTTCCCTGCATAGAGTTTATATTCTAATAGGGGAACCGGCAAACCACTATAGGGAGAGTGAAGTATGGTGCAGGGCAGAGTGAGGAGGGGCCAGCTGTGTTAGGCTGGTTGGGGAGGGTTGGGACATGTCAGCATATGGGGCATGGGTTTCTGAGCAAAGGGGGAAACAGGCCCTGGGCAGGACGGAGCTTGCGTGTTTGAAGCAAAGCAAGGAAGCCAGTGTGGTATGCTTGGAACAGGGTGAAGGAGTGTGGAAGGTGGCAAGGAAAGAAAGAATGGCCCAAGTCAGATCACATAGTCATTGTGGGCCTTGGTGGGGAGTTCCACATTTTTTTCTAAGAGTGATGAGAAGCTATTGGGAGGATGAGAGCAGGGAAAATAAGCATGATTGGGTTTGCAGGTTGCAGGGGCCACCGTTGCTTTTGTGTGGGGAGGAATGGGGTGGGGTGGGGTGGCAAGAGTAGGTCTGCAGCAGTCTGGAAGAGAGAGGCATGACCTGGCCTGGGGTGGGCTGACTTGCAGGGTATGAGGAGGCCTACCTGGACTACATTGAGAAAGGAGAGCCAAGTTATGTTCTGGTGGCTTGAACGTGGTGGGTGGTGGTCTCAAGGCTAACTCTTGGGCCTCTGGCTGAAGCATGTGGCTGAAGTGACACTGTTTACCGAGGCAATGGGAGCTTTGAGAGGGAAAATGAAGAGTTCAGCCTGGGACATAATGCTTTGCTTTGAGCAAATTGTTTTCCCTCCTCTCTTTGGACCTCTGCCTTTGCATCTGTAAAATGAAGGGGTTGGCCCAGCTGATAACCAGCATCTCTTCTGTGGTGATTAGAGCTATTTTTTTTCTAATTTTTCTGTGTTCTTTCAAATCTACCAATATATTCTGAATTCAGAGGATAGAAATGATGGAACTGTTTCAATCCTCTTTGGGGGTGAGGAGAAGAGATGAAACAAGCCTGTGTTTCCCATAAGGGGTCCCACGGAGGCTGATGTCCTGGCAGCCATGAGGGAGAGAGCATGGGAGGAGGGCGAGGCGAGCCAGTCAGGACGGAGGACACAGGTGGGGAAGGACGATCTGAAATGTGTGACTGGCCACAGTTTGAGTTAAAGTTCATTTCTTATACTTTCTATGTTTGCATTTTAGAAGATTCAAGGGCTTCTGAAAGGAAAACTATTTTAGACTTTCAATTACAAACTACCTCAGTTTGTGGTTTAGTGGAAAGAGAGCTGGCCTGGGAGTCATCACTAACTCTCTAAAGCCCAAGACAGTCATTCAGTCTGTATGGACCTCATCATATCCACTCTACATTTTTTTTTTTAATTTTAAACACTTTTGCTGTATCTTTAAGATAGAAAATTTTGTGATTCTATTGCCTTAAAGAACTAATAAATGAAAAATCCAAGAACTTAAAGAACTAAAACGATAGCTTGGAAGAAGTATTGCAAACATTTTTATTCAACACATATTAATTGTGTACTTACTAATGTGCCAGGCTCTGTCCTTGACTCTAAAGATACAACCCTGAAAATGCAGATAAAGCCCCTTCTCATGGAGCCTTCACTGTGGTGGGAGACAGATGGTAGCTGGACAGCTGGAAGTCCAGGTGGTGCTGTGTGCTATGGAGAAGAATAAAGCAGAGGATGGGGTAGAGCTTATCAAGACTGATGTGGAGTGGGGATGGAGCCAGGGATACTATTTTACATGGGAAACTTAGGGAAGGTCTCCAGAGGGAGGGAGCAACAAGCACAAAAGTCTTGAGGTAGGGCCATATTTGGGGTATTCTGAGAAGAGTGAGAAAGCCAATGTGACTAGGGATGTGTGTGAGAAATGGGGAAAGGAGAAGATGGGTTTGGAGAGATCGGGGCTCCAGGTCATCCAGGGCCTTGGGACTGTAGTATGAATGAGGCGGGAAGTGATTGGAGGATTGTGAGCAGATGAGTAACATGACCTGAAAAACTGAAGGAAGATCCAAATTCCAAATGAACGTGGGGGCAAAAGAATCCCTGGGATATCAGACACCATGTCAAGATGCATTAAGCTCTAAAGCAATTGGGGATATTTGTTTCAGCAAATGCTTAAAACAAAATTGTTGGCCCTTGGTGTGCAGCTGGCTGGAAGTTTCATCTGTTTATCTACTGAAAGGTTGTTGGTTGTCTGTTGTGTGCTACACACTGGGGATTCAATGAGATAAAAGACATAATCTCTACCTGTTCTACAGACGAGGATGTTGAGGTCTTGCCAAATTTAGTGAGTTATTGGCTAGTAAGTGGCAGAGCTGGAATTCCAATCCTGGGTTGTCTGACTCTAGATGGGGGAACCAACATTTGCAATCCTGCAGGATACCCAGATGAGAAAAAGCATTTTGAGAAATGAAGAGACTTGCCCAAGATTGCCACACTCTAAAGGGCAGAGCTGGATTTTAAAGGGATGCCTATAGACTGTCTGTCACGGTGCCATAAGTTGAAATCCCTGGAAGGCAGCTTGGTGATAAAGATGCGTAGCAGAATGTTTAGTAGGGAGCGCCCTCAACAGCAACCTGTGAAGGCAGAGGAAGGAAGCAGGGTTGAGCTGAGGATATAACTGAGCTCTGATGCAAGCCCAACACAGGCCGGCCAATCCTGAGGAAGCTCTACAGCTAAGAACAGGCCTTCAGAGTTGTCCTGAGTTGGGGTGAGGGGCCTGGGCCTTTACACACCCACGTTAATCAATCTTTGGGTCTGGCTGCCCCTAGAAGGGAATAATTTTGGCTGAGGCAGTTTTCTTCAGTGAGGTCATCCTCCAAGAAGAATGACACTGGTATCACACTGGGAAATAAGCCTTTCATTCCATCCAGAGGGACCTGAGCAGCACATCACAGAGTCTATACATTCTCTCCACCTCCTCACGTAGACTCTCATAGACTCACGTCCCTGACCTTTTTCAGGTTACAAAAATATCATAGACCCACTTATTATATTTGACCTTTTAAAATAATTTCTTTAAGGAGGTCTGCTTTAAGGAGGTGGGTGAAAAAAAATCTTTAGGCTATTTTTACCATCATATTTTATATTTTATGTAAAAAAGACATTAAGAAATGGTTTTTAGTTTTCCTTTCATTTTATTCCCACCCCACATTTAGCCAGTCTATTTCTCTCCTTTCTGTCTTCACTCTTTGGAGGTAGTGGGCAGTGGAGAAGGTTGTACTCACGTATTCTAATAGAAGAGCTTCCTTTGTACAATTAGGGGGAAAAGATAGAAGTGTTGCCTTTAAAGCTACTGATAGCCTGTAGAGTATCAGCCTGAGGAACTTTATTAACTACATTATTCTATCCGAGCAAAGTGAGGGGTACTCACCCTTGGGGGTCACCTCGTTTTGTTGGAACTGCTTGTGAAGCATCAGGTGGTGGCGTTTCATAGGAACCACCTGCAGTGCACAGGAAGGCCAGACTGGAGCTGTACATGTGAGCATCCTTGGAGTGTGGATAGTACTGGAAACCACAGGAGTAGCTAAAATTGCTAGGCTGAGTGAGTAGAGTCTGAAAAGAAGAGAGCCCAGGACCAAGCCCTTACAGGGAGAATGATAAGATTTAGGGGAGGGTAGAGAAGGAATCAAAAGAGACTCAGAGGGAGGTGAAGGAGAAGCAGGGAGTGGTGTCACAAGGACCGAGAAAACAGGGATGCAAGGAGGAGGGGTTGACTGCTGAATGCTTCTAAGAAGTTGTATAAGATTAGGAGCAATAAGTAGCACTTGATTTTGCATGCAAGGTGGGAAGAGTTTATGTTTGAATGAAGTTTCTAGCTGGCTTGAGGTTTTGTTTGAATGAATTTTTCTGTGTACTCAGCAGTATAACAGATTAGGCACTCTGGATGACCTCCCAACTGAAAGAACTAAAATGCTGTTAAATATATGGACTCTAAAACCTTTACAAATATGTCTCTGAGGTAGAAGGAAAAATATCAGGAAGAAAGAAATCCAGAGACTCCAAAAATGAAATAAAACTAAGAACCCTAGATGAGCAGAGAGCAAAACTAAGTTTTGCCCTGACAGGTTTGCTGATCCTAGAAATCTGGAACCTTTCATGGTCAGCAGTACTAGTCTAGGGAACAGATGAGAATGTCTATGGCCTGCAAAGGGTAGGGAATTGACTAAGATTCCCCTGCCTAAATTTGGCCCAAATGCCCATGCTTTCAGAATAAGGGTGAATGAGGAATAAACCTGCCATAAAGAACGCATCTTGCTTACCTTGCCTTAGCACTGGAAAGAGGGTGGATAAATTCCCTAAGGATTTTTAACCACAAGATAGTCTCAAATGTTTTCTATCTGGATTCATCTACCTCTTGGCCTGAAAAACCACAAACATCAAGTTTAATTTAAATGGTCTCGAGTTGGTATGCTCTTGGGTAAGCAGCAGAATTAAAAGCAAATCCTTTTAGATACCTCAACTTCAAACCAAATGTCAAACAAATTCCTACTGATAAAGTTTTAAGGAAAATAAACAGAATTTTCAGATATGGAATGTAGAACAATTATGTCTATTATGTTTAAACAAAAGAGAATCTTACAAACATGAGCAGGAACATGAGACCTTAAAGAACAAACAGGCAGGTTTAAGAAATAACCAAACAGACTTCCTAGAAACATTAGAAATTTAACATTCAGTGGACAGATTAAACAATATATTAGATGCAGCTGAAGAGAGAATTAGTCAATTGGAAGCTATATCCAAAGAAAGTATTGAGAATGCAGATCTAAGAGATAAAAGAAGATGCCAGTTCTAAAAAAAGAAGGTAAAAGAGAGGGTAGAATGATAGAATGTGTTATACATGTAAATTGAGTTTCCTTCTTCAATGGAATACTGAGAGAATGGGGAAGAGACAATCTTTAAAGTTAAGGGCTGGAAATACAGAATTACTGGAAATAGTTCCCCAGATTCAGGAGGCCTAATAAATCCAAAGAAAAAGAGAAAGAGATACAGAGACAGAGAGAGAAAAAGTATTAAAAGAGCCTAGATGGAATAACGCAGATACTCTACAAAGAAACAACAAATAGTCTAATGACTGACTTGTAAAAAGCAATAATAGAAGCCAGAAGACAGTGAAAAAAAATTTTAATATGCTGAAAAAATTTGTTTTTCAACATAAAATTGAAATTACCTTTCAAGAATAAAGGTGAATAAGAACAGTTTCAAACAAATAAAAATTGTTTACTCTTGTATACTCTCACTATAGAAAATGCTAGAGCATCTCCTCCAGGCAGAAGGAAAATGATCCCTAATAGAAAATCCAAGATGCAAGAAAGAGTAGCGAGTAAACATAGTGGCTAATATGTGCATAAAATAAGAAATATAAAATAATGTAATAAAAATATCTATTTTATTTATGTGTATGTGTGTAGGCGTGTGGCAAATAGGCTAGAATCAAAATCCAGATGACAACAGCAGACAATGTGGTAGGGAGAGTGATAGCAGCCAAAGTCTTCAAGTCCTTGTCATAAAGGAAAATGAAGGTATTGATTATCTTTAGACTTTAATCTACACAATTTAGTCTGTATGTGTAAATAGTCTTGGTAACCATTAAAAGGGCAGAGATAGAGTATGGACTTTCCAAGCCAATAAGAAGAAAAATAAATTTAAAAAGAAGAAACAAACCTCTTAATATTAAAAAGGTGAAAAGTGGGGGACAGAGGATTCATGAAATAGGTCAAACAGAAAGTAAATAATAAGAGAATAGAAATGAATCCATATGTATTGTCAATTAGAATAAATATAAAAGGACTAAACATAGTCAAAAGACCTCAACCATCAGATGGAATTGTTAAAAAATCAGCCACTTATAAAGAATGCGGTTATCAACAACATAAATATACAAACAGAAAGTTAAAGGATGGAAAAATATGTACCAGGAAACTACTAGCCAAAATAAAGTGATATTATTGTATTAATAACTGACAAAAATCAATATTTAGGCAAAATGCTTACAAGAGTTTAAAAGGTCACTTTATAGTGAAAAAGTTTCAACTTTATAAAAATTCTAAACCATATATCCCGAATAATATAATCTCAATGTACATTAAACACAAGTTTGACAAAACTATAAACAAAAATTGAAAAGTCCATTATCATAATGAGACATTTTAAAACAACTCTCTCAGTAAATGTTAGGAAATACAGTCCCCCCCAAAAATCTATAAAATGTAGAAAATTTGAGCACTGCATGATCTAACTGACATGTATTAGACATTACATCTAAACTTGTATATCTTCTTTATATGTACATAGAGCAATGAAAAAGTGCTAAGCTAAAAAGCTGGCCTCAATTAATATCAAGGGATTGGGGTCATTCAGATCACTTTTTGTTATTACAATGCAATTTAATGAGAAATCAATAACAAAAATATAACTAGGAAACCCAACAGGTTTGGAAACTATTTTCTTAAAATCAGTGTAGAAACTAGAAAATAAGTAGAACTTAAAGACAATAAAAAATACGTTACAAAAAACCTGTGGAATTGCACTAGAAGGGCATTTAAAAATTTCTATACTTAGAAAACAAGAAAGGGTAAGAATTTCTCTTTTTAAATTTTATTTAATTATTTATGTATTTTATTAATATAGAGATGAGGTCACACTATGTTGCCTAGGCTGGTCTCCAACTCCTGAGTCAAGTGATCCTCCTACCTCAGCCTCCCAAAGTGTTGGGATTACAGGCATGAGAGGGTAATTACAGGTGGGTGAATTGCAAGCTCAGGAGTTCGAGACCAGCCTGACCAACATGGTGAACCCTCATCTCACTAAAAATACAAAAACTAGCCAGGCGTGGTGGTGCGCACCTGTAATCCCAGCTACTCAAGAAGCGGAGGCAGGAGAATTGCTTGAACCTGGGAGGCGGAGATTGCAGTGAGCCAAGATCACGCCACTGCACTCCAGCCTGGGCGACAGAGTGAGACTCTGCCTCCCCACCCCCCAAAAAAAGATTAATAGTAAAGTATCTCCTGGCAAATAAAACTGAAGGTCCAGCCAGTTCTTTACAAGAGTTATACCAAACTTTCCAGCAAAGAGATTACCCCAATATTATTGGAATAGAATAGGAAAAATAAGGAACAGTTACATCTCCTAAAAGCCATAGCTATAAAATTCTAGAGAACAATATAGGAGCACTCCCGTGACCTGAAGAGAGAGAAGGATTCCTTAAACAAGATGCAAAATGTGTTCCATTATAATGGAGAAAGTAGCTGAAAATCCACCCATATTAAAATGGAGAATTTAGATTGGCGTAATCACTTTGGAAATATTTTGACAATATTTAGTAAATTTAAACATTCATGTATTCTGCAAACCTACATTTTATTCTTATGTGTATACCCTTAAAAGACTTGTATGCATCTGAAGATGTATAAGAATGAGCATAAAAACATCATTCTAATCATGAAAACTAGAAACAATGCAAATGTCCAATTACAGTAACAAGAATATATAAAGTGTAGCAGCAGATTCCCACAGTGGAATATTATTTATCAGTGAAAAGGAATAAACGACTGCTACATGAAGACACATGGGAGTCTCAAAAGCATAAAAAACAATCTCAAAAGATTGTTTCTCTGTGGCCATGAGAAACAATCACAGAAGACTTTATACAGTATGATTTCCTGTGTGTAAAGCCTTTAGATAAATGAAACAGTCAAAACTAAAAACACAATCTGGGATGCATGCACATCATATTTTGTTGATGCTAAGCCATGTCTCTTTTTTTGACATTTCAAACACTTTTCAAAATTGAGATTCATTTTGTAACCAAAATTTTGTAACCAAACCATTCATTTTGTGAGTCTCTTTCTTAGAGTTGAAATAATAATGTATCTTACAATGCTGGGAACTTAAGTTCAATGAAATATGGTAGGAAGTAGAACTATAAAGAAAAGCAAGAGAATGATTAACATAAAATTTGGGACACCTATGATTACGTATGTCTGGGAGGGAGGAGGCTACGGGAAGGAAGGGGAAGCAAGGAGAATTCTATATACTGACAATGGGCTATTTTTCACCGAGGTACAGTATATTGGTGGTATTATTATTATTATTATTATTATTATTATTATTTTGAGGCAGGGTCTCACTCTGTTGCCCAGGCTGGAGTGCAGTGGCACAATCTCGGCTCACTGCAACCTCCGCCTCCCAGGTTCAAGCTATTCTTCCACCTCAGCCTCCCCGAGTAGCTGGGACTACAGGAGTGCACCATTACGCTTGGCTAATTTTTTGTATTTTTGGTAGAGATGGGGCTTTGTCATGTTGGACAGGCTGGTCTCACACTCCTGGCCTCATGTGGCCCCACCCCCGCCTCAGCCTCCCGAAGTGCTGGGATTACGAATGTGAGCCACCGCGCCCAGCCTGCTTTGTTATTATTCTTTAAATAGGTTAGTTTCTCACATGTATAAATATATTTCACAATTTTTTAAAAAAAGAGTGAATGAGGCGAGTAGGTGGAGACACACATATAGTAACTCAGGAAGCTGGACAGTAAAGGGGAGAAAAGAGTGAGGCAGCCATTGCGGGAGGATGTGGAGGAAACTACAGGAAATAAATGGAAAGACTGAAGAGCTGGGAGGCATCCAAGCTATCACATGCGGAGAAATTGGCCCTTCAGGGAGATACCTTCTATATTTTAGCAAGAGGGACAAAGGGGAGAATGGGCTTACAGAATTTGCAGTGAAATTTTCTCATGTTTCCCCTGTGATGGTTTATATTTTCTTTACAAAGAATTTATCTATGGGCTGGTATAGTTACCAGGAATGGCAGAGATGGGCAAATGGCATGAGGGGGTAGGCATCTAAAAGGAAAACGTGTGTTCAGCAGTTATCCCATGCCAGGTACTCAACTAAGAGCTTTTTGCATCCATCATTCCATTTGTTGCTCTCATTAACACTACAAGGTATATATTCTTTCATGATGTCTGTAACAGTTTCCTAGGGCCATAGGAAAATAACAAAATCCCACAGACCAGGTGACTTAAATAACAGAAATGTATTTTCTCCCAGTTCTGGAGGCTTGTGATCCAAGAGCAGGTGTGGGCAGGTTGGTTTCTCCTGAGGCCTTTCTCCTTAGTCTGTGGGTGGCTGCCCTCTGCACGTGCACATCCCTGGCATTTCCCTGTGTGCTTAATCTCCTCTCCTTTAAGGACATCCATCAGACTGAATCAGCTAAAGTCCTCATTTTAACTTAATCACCTCTTTAAATACAGTCACATTCTGAGGTGCTGGGGGTTGGAGTTTGAACTTATGAATTGTGGGCGACACAATTCTGGCCATCACAATGCCCATTTGGAGAGAAGGATCTAGAGACACAGAAAGGTCAAACAGCTTGCAGCTCCTCAGCACCAGAACTGGGATGCAGACGCAGGCAGGTCAACTGCGGTGACTGAACACCAACCATTCTTCCACACATCTAGTTTTGGGCCTGGAAGAGTGAAGGCGGATGGAAAGGTCTTTTGGAGAATTAAAAAAAAAAAAAAAAAAAAAAAAAAAAAAAAAAACAACAACAAAAAACCCAGAACAGAATAAAGGAATAATATTCTCAGGCTTTTCTGAGTTGTGCAATCTGTCCCAGGAAACAGAATGGAGCTGAATGCTCCAGGAGCCAGGATGGACGGTCCTCTCATAGGCTCCCTTTTAAAATCTGGGCTTTAAGGAGAAAGATGTAAATCTCGGCTAAAACGGCAGGAAAGCTCAACAACTTAGCATGAGCTGAAATCCACTAATCCCTGCTCTGGAGGGACCAGGTGTAAATTATGGGTTGAGAAGGGTGACACCTGCTGGGCACCGAGGACAAGAACAGGTGGGACCTGGCTCCCGTCATGTGTGGTCCCTTGCTGCCCTCTTCTGGCAACAATTGGGAATACGCAGGAAGCTGCGGGTAGCCCTACTTCCTCCAAAACCCACAAATCTCCTGGGAAAGACGGAAAGAATCTACTGGAATCAGACCGTGGCGCATGTCAGTTCCTCCCTCTCCACACACATACACACATATTACAGTCAATTTTCACTTTTTAGCATTCTGTGACTGTGTAGCTGTTTTAAAAGTTGCTTAAGATGGATTTTTTTGTTTTGTTTTTTTGCTTTTTTTTTTTTTTTTTTTTTTTTGAGACAAGAGTCTCGCTCTGTCTCCCACTCTAAAGTGCAGTGGCGCAATCTCGGCTCACTACAAGCTCCGCCTCCCGGGTACAAGCGATTCTCCTGCCTCATCCTCCCTAGTAGCTGGGATTACAGGGGCACACCACCACGCCTGGCTAATTTTTGCATTTTTAGTAGAGACGGGATTTCACCATGTTGGCCAGGCTGGTCTCCAACTCCTGGCCTCAAAGGATCCGCCCACTTAGGCCTCCCAAAGTGCTGGGATTACAGGCGTCAGCCACCCTGCCCAGCCAAGGTTAAATTTAAAAACTTATTACATTTGCCACCTTTTCAAAGATGATGTTTCTTAAGATACAAGAATATGAGAATTAAAATACAAGTTTTGATGATTTAACAAAATGCTAGTTTGTTCATCATTTCATATGCTCTTTTTTTATTTTTAATTTTTTTAGAGACAGGATCTCCCTCCCGGTGACTCCGTCACCCAGGCTGGAGTGCAGTGGTACGATCAAAGTTCACTGCAGCCTCAAACTCCTGCTCTCTATCCTCTCATCTCAGCCTCCTAAGCACCATATCTGGCTTATTTTTAAATTTTTTGTAGAGATGGGATGTCAGTGTCTGGCTCTGCTGCCCAGGCTGGTCTTGAATTCCTGGTCTCAAGTGACCCTCCTGTCTCAGCCTCCCACAGAGCTGGGATTACAGGCATGAGCCACTGCACCAGGCCTTTATGTTTTCAAAAATTGTAAACTCATTGTTGGTTCGGAAATACTTGTTTTCAATATTTTAAAAATCATTATTTGTTATGCGATAGCCTAGGGACCCCACCATTTGGTTACAGTACTTTTGAAAAATAATCATTTTTATTTTCAAATGTGAATTTTTCATCAAAACAAAACCAGTAAAATTGTAAACTCATTGTTGGTTCGGAAATACTTGTTTTCAATATTTTAAAAATCATTATTTGTTATGCGATAGCCTAGGGACCCCACCATTTGGTTACAGTACTTTTGAAAAATAATCATTTTTATTTTCAAATGTGAATTTTTCATCAAAACAAAACCAGTAGCTCATGTTTTAGAAATTTATCTTTGGTATAGATATTTGGGCAAAAACATTCCGAAGTAATACAGGAGCCCCTTGAGTTGAGAAGCATTACGTAAACGCCAGAAAAAAACCATTGATCTCACCGAGAACTCCTAGAATTCCTGATCAGGTGTGCCACACAGAACTTGCTGCCTTGTGGGCCTCTGTGAAATTCCAAATGGGTGGCTCAAGAGCTCCTGGCTCATGTGTGAGTCCCCAGACCTTCTTCATGTAGTTACCAGAACAATTGTTTAAAATGCAGTCAGATGGTGATACTCCTCTGCTTCTGGAGAGGTCAAATGTCACCCCTTTGATCTTAGAATAAAATACTGATTCCTTCCTGGCTTTACAAGGCCAGGTGCTCTGACTCATGCCAGCTCCGCCAGGGCTGCCTTTGGTCACTTTTCCTTCCCCTTCAGCTATTTGCATTTTCATCCTTTGAGGGCCTTTCTGTGGACTCTACTTCAACATTCTGTTTATTTCCTTCAGAGCATTTGCTTCCATCTGTAATAACTGTGCATGTTTATCCGTTGTTCATTTCTTGTCTCCACCATTAGGTGGCATCCCCAGGGGGAGGTCCTCATCCACTTTGCTCTTTGCTGTGTTCCCAGTGCCTAATGAGCATTATTTGTCAATGAGTGAGTGAGTGAACGAAGTGAGCAAAGGAACACAATGAGTGGTGACAGACACCTAAGGTCACTCCATGCAGATCATAGTACTAGGTTATTTACATAAATATATAAGGAAGTTCCATCCATGGCCCATGGCCTGGGAAGCAAAGAGAGGGCTACGGTTGGGATCAGGCCAACAGCTGTGCTTTCATCTTTGACTTAAACTTGTCATCAAAACCACTCCCCTCCCTGCTTAGAGAATACCAGGGAAGTAGACAGCACCTCAGGAGCCACTGACCCACATGCTAAGGAAACTGGAGGGCAGCAAGGAAGCACAGGCTCACTAACTCAACAGGTGCAATTTTGCGTCAGTGCTGTGGGTACCGATTCAGGATGCAAACACCAGCTGCTCAACCAACCAGGAACACTTTGTGTTGATCCAATGTCTTCCCCTTGAAAAGGTGCCAGCACAGTCTCATAGACACACAGCCCTGCTCAGAAGGACGTTAACATTCCCATTTTACAAATGGCAGGAGAATGCACCCATGATCGGTGGGCTGGGCACAGTGTTGGCCAGCAGGCTCATGTCTTCCAGGGGTTCTGTCTCCATCTTCACTGTGAGACAATCAGATTCTGAACAAGGGAAACTAAGTCCAGAACTGTCACCAGTTCCAAATGTGTGCCTGAGGAAGCCTGATGAGAGCCGTCTCCAGGAGAGGTAGCTAGGGTGGAAATGCTTGCTGGGCTCCAGGGAGGCCTGGGCCAGACAGCCTGGGGCACAGTTTCCTCCCTCCCTGCTGAAGTGTTACTGGTTTGATGTAATTTCCGCTGCCATTCATGGCCTTTCTCCTAGGCAGGATCCTGGCACCTGACTGAGGAACCATCCAAAGAACAAGGTTAAGCCAGAATAAAATGTCCAAGAGCCTCCCAGGCTGGGGCAGCCATCAGGGCGGGCTGATCTGGGGCTTCTTCAGGAAGGTGGCCAGTTTTTGGGCCACAGCGTCCAGTTCGATCGGGTTGGTGCACTGAAAGAGGTTGCTGTTCCGGACGAAATAGTGTTTCAGGAAGTGCTGGCTCACGCACTTGTGCAATTTCCTCACCAGGCGCAGAAACGCTTTGCTGAAGACCTTCCAGTCTTTAAAGTGGGGATATTTCTCGCAGGTCCAAAAGAGCACAGTCTGTGGAAGGAAGAAGTGCTGTCAGACATTGTTTCAGGCAATTGAGGAGGATATCTGGGAAACAATTATTGAGTTTATGTGGCCTTGGAAGGAGGCAGAAAAGAGTTGCCTGGGCAGACTGCATCTACCATGAATTCATAATCCCCAACTTCAGGTGGGCCTTCAGTTTACAAGTTGGTCTCCCGCACCTCTTCCCTAATCTCCTCCAACATTTCCAGTGGTCACCACTCCAGGCAATGTCTTTGCCTCCTACTTTATGGAGAAAATGGAACCCCTCATCCTCCCAAACCAGACAGATCTTGCCTACTGCAGCACCCTCCTTTCTTCCTCCCTGCTTCTGCCTCTTCTGCCTGTGGGGCTGATCCCTCCACAGGGTCCCGGATGCCATCTTCCAGGAACTGTATATGACGGATTACCCTCTTCCTCAACTGCTTTTCACAAGTTGAAAGCTCTCCTGCCACCCCAATGCCACGTCTGCCTCCTGCCCTCACTCTTCCCTCTGCAAATCCAGGTTTCTCCAGAGTCAGCTCTATTGTTTGTTGTCATTTCCTCTCCTCCCATTTCTCGCCTCAGTCCGCTCCAAGATGGATTCTTCTCTCATTAATCCTCAAAGACTCCTCTCTTCAAGGCCCAGTGATCTCCGTGTTTCTAAATCCAACAGGCCTTTGTCAGCCTGCACCTTACCTGACCTTTCAGCAGACCTGGTTCTCTCGCCCACACCCTCCCTCCTGAGCCATCCTTCACTTGACTTCCAAGCAATCTACTCTCTGGGTTTTCTCCTAGCATTACAGTGCCTCCTTGGCAGGCTTCTACTCCTTGGCCTGCCTTTGAGAGGTGGAGTTTCTGGAGGCTTAGTTCTAGGCCCTCTTCTCCTCTCACTGTACATTCATTCCTCAGCTCTGTGTTCCCTCCACAACAGCAGCTCTAATTCTTACTACAAATGAATGACTTGCAAATTTGTGTCTCCAGCCCAGACTTCTCCTCTGACCTCCTTACCGTGTATCTCTTGAGTATCTGAAAGTTATCTCAGTCCCAACACGTCCAAACTGAACCCCTGCTCTTCCTGCACAAACCTGATCTGCCTCCAGAGTTGCTTAACTAGCTAGTTGTGCAACATGCAAACCTAGGAGTCATCCTTCTCCCTTACGGCCCCCAGTCAAGTCCTGCAATCCTCTTGCCTGAGTATTTCTCGAGTCTACCCATTTAACTTCACCTCAAGCATTATTCTACCATCCCCCTCCACACTGCCTCCACATCTCACTGGACCTCTGCAGTAGCCATCTCATCAGCCCATCCCTGTTCTTGCCACCATCCAAACTATCGCCATCCACACTGCTGCCAATATACATCTACTTCCCTTCTCATCTAAAATACTTTAAGCTCTTCCCATTGTTTGTTAGCTAAAAACATCATGCTTAACATGGTGTGGTTTATAAGGTTTGGTCCCTGCCTTCCTTTCCAGACGCATCTTGACCCACATCCTCCCTTGCTCTCTTCATGTAGCCACACCAGCCGTTTCATGCTCCATTCTACCGCAGGGCCTTTGCACCTCCTGCTTCAGCTGCATAGGACAAACTTCTTTCCCTTCTTTGTCCATCAGATCAAATTTCCCTAGTACAGCCACTGCACACTCTCTTAGCCATGTACTTCTCATAAGAAGCAGTGACAACTGTAGTAGTTTTTATATTTATGTGATTAATTGTATCATTTCCCCCACTGGATTATAAACTTTATGAGAACAGTGAATGATGCCTATTTTTATTCACTATTAAGCTATCCAGTACCCCGCAGAGGCTAGCCCATGAGAGGAAGTCAATAAACATTTATTGAATAAGTGAATTAATGAATTCATGTTATGGTTTAGATATTGATTATTTTTATACAGTCTTTATTTTTTAGAGCAGTTGTAAGTTCATAGCAACTATGTATTTAGATTATATGAGTATGAATAAATGAGTTAGAGATAATTTCATGCAAGTGAAGATAACCTAGATACCAGAAAAAAATGTTAATTCCTCTTGTTAATTAAGTTTTTATCGTCCTAAGCAAACTGGGGCAGTTAAGCTCATTATAAGCAAGCCAATGTACTTTGAGTGGGTTTTAGGAATAAATAAGTCAATAAAAGATAAGCTTTTCCTTCACATGAAACAGTCTTGGGGCAGAGCCTTTCTGACAGTGTAAGATAGTGTCAGACTTAAGGTGAGGCGAGGCTGAGTGCCACAGCTTCCTAATGCTGTTTTGCAACCCAGCCTCTTCCACTTTCCCCAGAATGAAGACTTGGCAAGGATCCAGCACACTCAAGTCATCATCTGGGATGGTGTCTAACACCACATTTGTCACCAACCACATTCATTTCAAGGGTGAGGATGCCTAAATGGGAGATAAATCTGTCTGTGGACTAAGGATGGAAGACCAGAGAAAAAGGCAGTTAGCACTTTCTGTTTATCTTACTCCAGAAATAGCCCCCTTAAAAAAAAATGCCCATCCTTGATGTTGCCCAATTCTATTGTGCCATGCAGGTGGGTCAGGGAGGACTGAAACAGAGAATCCTTAAGGAGTTGCCTTAAAATCCACTAGGTGACTTAGGAACTATCAGAATAAAAGTCAGCCCTTGTGGGGAGTACAGATTTGCAAGCAGCTATGGGTTGGGAGATCCATGGTGGTCCCATTCAATCATGCCTGAAATATTCATGTCACTGAATGGTATTTCCATCCATCTTAATTGAGAGGTAATGAAGTCAATCGTTAAGGTTATGAGGTTTTGATATGAGATAGACTTGAGTTTGTGTCTCAGCTCTGCCTCTTCTAGTGTGGGCTGTATAAAGGAAAGCAAGAGAAGCTAAATCTACGGAACAAATCAAAGTATCTTCTGCAAGCACATGCCCTCCATCCAGGAGAACAGCCTATGTGTTCTTAGGGGAGTGTGCTTGGGACACGTTGAGAACATTGGAACTCCAGAGAAAAGCCCCAGTGCATGTGAATGAGATGTTAACAGATTCTTCCGCAAGTCACAATGGATAGGTTATCAGAAAGATAAGACAGTGAAGCAAAGATTAGTGATTTTGTGCAAAAGGAAGAGAAAAGTTGAGCAAGATGTGAAGCCACTCATTCATTTGCTCTACAAATATTTAATGTGCTGCTATGTACAAAGCATTGGGAGAGATACTGGGGGTATTATTCATCCTTCTCCCAGTGGACAAGAGCACTGAGTAAGGTCAGCATGCTAGCTGGACAAGACCAATGTGGTATCTGTCTTTCAAGAAGTTACTTTAGAGCAGATGGAGTAACATGGGGCAGAAGAGAGCTTTGTCTATCGAATGAGAGGAGGAACAGGTATGTGAGGAAGGCACCTCACAGATAGGTGACTGCCCCAGGGACCTGTGCTTGCCTGAGTGGAAAGGCAGTCCATCCTTTCTGGGGCCAGAGAGGAGGGCTGAAGCTCCTAGATCCACACTAGCTAGGCTGGCTGGGGTGTCCTGCAAGAGTCTCCTACCTCCCTACCCCAGCAGGCTGCACAGAACTGCCACATGAAAGTCCACTTCACTCTGTGTGGTCCACAATTTGAGAAAGAGGGAGTCAAGAGGGTGGTCAAAGGCCCCCTTTCCAAGGAGGCCCCCCAACTGGCCAGTCCAGGTCAGGCTCTGCTGCTCTGAGCCTTCACAGAGCCATGCTCCTCCCATTCCAGTGCTTCCTCACTGTGTGACTGTACATGCACCCACTGGCTTGCCTTACCCATGTCTATCTCCCATGCTAGACCAGAAGTGACAGAGTGAGGAACCACATCTGTGTCTGTTCACCTTTGTGCCGGCAGGGGTTGAGCCCACAGCAGGTACTGGGGCAGGCCTCTGGCCCAGAGTAATCTCAATAGACACTTGCTGAATGAGTGAGTGAAGGCATGAATGGATGTTACTGTTGGGTTTAGGGCAAGGAGAGGCAGGTGCTGGCAGAGCAAGGGAAAATCCTTGCCTGGTGATTTGGACCCTAGAAAGAGGTGTGTGGCAGTACGTGTGTGGTAACCTTTGTGTTGCATTTCCTGGTTCCCTCTGTGTTAGTGGGTCTGTGTGCATGAGGAGTTGTGCTTAGGCTGCAGTGGGTTCTAAGACTGGCACAAACATAAAGCCATCAAAGTGTGAGGTGCAAATCCCATTTTGTAATTTATTTCTGAACCTCAGCAGGGTTTCCGGCACCTAGTGGGCACTCAGGTTGGTTTGGTGGTAAAATAAAAGTGAGAGGGGAGGAAAGGTGGGAGAGAAGAGAATTGGAAAAGGGAAGGAAGGGAGGAAATTTTACCCTGGACAGGGGTGTTGTGGACTCCCATATGGTGCTAGCTTACATATTTCCATAATAAGTAGGCATTTGTTGGATGGCCAATGTAGATACTAGAGCCTCATTTTTCACACATGCCAGCCCTACTGAGTGGCTCTGGCCAGGCCCTAAAGAGGCCACAGGGAGAATGATCTATCCAAAGCTGCCCCTGGACCTTCTCCCACCTGCCCTACACTCACCTGCAGATGGTGGGACGTGATGACCGGCCTGTTCCCTGGGCACCAGATGTCCTCCTTCAGCTGCCTCATGACCTGAAAACACTTCCTACGGCAGCCCCCATCCTCATCCAGCTGTTCTAGCAACACCTGCTCAGCACGGAGGAAGCTCAGCTGCCAGTGATAATTTGAACAGGGCAACAAGTTAAACCCAAACGACTGGAAGAAAGAGAAAAACATTGGGAAATGAGAAGAACAATGCTCACTGGTGTAGAAAGCCATTTCTGAAGCAGTCTGCTGGTCTGGGGAACTTTTCACCAGGCAGACAGCACATCCTATGTGGGGATGAAAAGGGCATGTCAGGGAGACCACAAGCCACTTTGGATATGGACAGTTAGAAGGTGGTACCCACTTCCTCTCCTGCAGCAGTTCTCCAACTTGAGCATGCATCAGAATCACATCACCCGGAGGGCTTCTTAAAACACATATTGCTGGGCCCTGTTCAAGGGTGTCATTCAGCAGGTCCAGAGTGGGGGCCCGGGAAGCTGCATTTCTAACAAGTTCTCAGGTGACGCTGGTGCAGAGCCCACACTTTGAGAACTACTGATCTAGTGACACCTCAACTTTCCTTTGAAACTCTTTGGCAGTCGGTAATGCTGTGACTGGTTAAGCTGTTGGTAACACTGCTCTGGAGAGCTGGGTCCCGCCCACTGATACCTTGATGCACTCCACTCTCTCTTGGGAAGGCCAGCGCTGCAGACATCGAGGCCACCGGGCTTTCTCGGACCAGGTGGTGGGGATCTCCACCGTGGGAGCCAGCTCCAATTCCACCTGATATGCAGATGTTTCCACAGCAACCCAAACTGCAGAGCGGTTTCCTGGCATGCTGACCTTACCTGATAGGAAATGACCAAATGGATAAGGAGAAGAGAAAGGCTTGCACATTACAAGCGTTCAAACAAGAAATTTGTGAGCAGTTGCTCTGATCAGCACCTTGCAACTGGTGTGGCAACTTTCACAATGTCTGTAGCACATCAAAGATCACAATGTCTGTAGCAAGTCAAGGATCACAATGCCTGTAGCAAGTCAAGGTTGTGACATCAAAACCAGATGGTTAGTCGCCTAGCCAGCGTCAGAGCATTACTAAGAAGTCTCATTGCTAGTGGGTTTCTCTTTCTCCCCCAATCCCAAGGCTTTTGTGCTACCTTTTCTTTTAAATTAATAGATTATTTTCAAGAGGCTCAACTGAAAGTAAAAGCCATAGAATAAAAAGAAAAAGTGTAGTACATATGCTCCTTGACTTACGATGGGGTCACATCCCAATAAAGCTGAAAATATTGTAAATTGAAAATGTATTAATACACCGAACCTACCAAACATCATAACTTAGCCTAGCCTACCTTCAATGTGCTCAGAACACTTACATTAACTTACAGTTGGACAAAATCATCTAACACAAAGCCTATTTTATAATAAAGTGTTGAATATCTCATGAAATTCATTGAATGGTTGTATGGGTACTTGAAGTACAGGTTCTACTAAACATGTATCATTTTTGCACCCTTGTAAAGTAAAAAAAATCATATGTTGAGCCATGGCAAGTTGGGGACTGTCTGTATTTGCTACTGTAAAATGAAACCTAACTATTTTTCTATATCCTTCTCCATTCCACCCAAATATCTAAATGTTGGTTTTTGAGAGTAATGCAAACATAGGGAAGGCTAATGCCATTTTTTTTTTTCCTTCTTCACCTAGATGTTCTGACACTGGCTGGGGACAATATCAGCGTCCTTATTTATTCATATGCCTTTGGTGAATTTCGGCTTCACCTGTCTTTTATCTAGGCCTCAGTCTCTTAGATGGTATTTGTTTTTACCATCCACTCAGCTTGCTGAGCCTCAGAGGTCTCTTTCATCAGAAACCCCTGTAACCACAAAATACATCAAAGCACGTCACAGCCACTGTTTCAGAGGACTGAGTGATTTGAAAGAAGCCGCCATTGCCTCATTTTCCTACCAGGAAAAGAGAAGAAGAGAAAACTATGCATCTAGTAGTTTTCCAGCTCACATACTATAATTTCCTCATTTCCAATTTGCTCTTTCTTCTTTCAAAAGATACAGTTTTTGTTTGTTTGTTTGCCTTCATTGCAGATAAAGATAAGCAGTCTTGAATAGATCAGGATCTATTCATCCTTATTTGTTCATTCCAATTTTTGAAATAGATCAGAATCTATTATTTTGCATTTCCTTGCACACAGAAGAAAATGGAAGCACATTAATTGTGTTAGGCTTTTCAAAATGGTAACATTCCCTGGCCGAGGTGGGATAAAGGGCTTGTTGTCTGCATGTCATCAGAACTGCCCAGACAGGAACATGACAACTGGCACTTTAGCATTATTTACTAAAAGCGTCTCATCAACCTTGCCCAGTCTGAATCTCTGCTTTGCACTTTTGCTATGAATAATGTCGCACAGCATAAGAGGTGAGTCGATGCTGCAGCCAGCCCACTGGCCCCCACCCTGCTCTGCAGCTGACTCTGCTTACGAGGTGTGCAACCTTCAGAAGTGACTTAATCTCTCTAAGTCTCAGTTTCTCATCCCTAAAACAGGTAGGAAAAGAATTCTTACTGTATTGTGTGGTTATGAGGATTAAATTAAATAACCCATGAAACTTACTCTACTTAGTAAAAAATCTATTAAACATAAATTATTACCATTATGGAAATTTTCAGAACTATTCTGTCTAGACAAGCAAATGTATGTATGAATACATCCTTTTATTTTCACACAGATGGAATCTCATATTATTTGGCCCTTGGTTTTTCACTTAGCTATCTAGCCCATGCATTTTTCATAGCTCTGTAGGTATGCATGGGCATATGCCTGTTCTTTTGTAAGGCTGCATAGTAGTCCAGTAGGCAGAGACAGCATAATTTAAGTTAGCCAGTTTTCCTTTATTAGCCATTTAGATTACTTCTATTTACTATTATAAAATCTATGGCAGAGAATATCCTGGTGCATATTTCTTTGTGTATTTGTAGAATATATTTGTAGAATTTAATATATTTATATATATTTATTTATATATTATATACTGTAATTAATATATATAATATATTACATATTATATATAATTTATATAATATATGTAATATATAATATATATTTATATACAAAATAAATATTTATAAATCTATAAATATATTTGTAGAATTTAATTTGTAGAAATATATTTCTAGAACTGGAATTGTTGAATTGTCAAGTGAGCACATTATGAAAATAAAATATAGACAACTTTCTCTTTAAAAAGGAGACACCAATTTCCACTTCTAATAACAACACAAAAATACCCATTTCACTATGCCCACTCGACACTAAGCATGATCAAACTTTTCATTTCTTTTAACTTGTTAGGTATTTTAATGTACCCAACATGAGGTATATTCTAATATATGTTGAAATATACATTAGATGGAATGTCTTTTCTTATTTTTGCAAGCCATTTGTACTCTTTTTCTGTGATTCCTTTTTTTTTTTTTTGGATAATTATTTCTATTGGTCAGCTCATCTTTTTTCTTATTGGTTTATAAATTAAGAAAATTTGTATTTTCCTAATTATATAATTAAGAAAATTGGCCATTTCTTTCCAGTTTGAAATTCACCTTTTCACTTTGTGTGAACAAAAAGGGTGTGTGTGTGGGGGGGGCGCATATGCTGTACAGTAGCTTAAGACTTTGTCAAATTTAGTCAGTTCTTTTGGCTCCTGGATTTTCTGTTTTGGTTCAAGTTAGTGGTTTCCAAATGTGGAATCTCAGCACACTGTGGTACTGCAGTCAGATGGAGGTGCTGCAGTAAAAATGTACTAATAAAGAAGACCTGGGGTTTGTGAATAATTTGCTTTTAAAACAAATATGCTTAAGTTTTTAAGCCTGGTTAAGGTGCATAATCCACAGCATTTTATATCTATGCCAGCACAGTAACTTTCTCAAAGCCACAACACTATTTTGTTAGAATGAATTCCAACCTTCTGTGCATCAACGGCAGGGGAAAAAAGCTGATTCATCTTATTAAGATTAAATAAATGTGAAGAGCACATGATTATCTTCTCAAATGTAGGCTGTGAGCTGCAGGTAACACCGAAACAGAGGTTTTGTAGAGTGAAAGGGGAATGTCAGCAATTACCCTTGCACTTGTTCCTGATCAGCTCACCTGAGAGGTGACAGGTTCTAATTGCATTTTCCACCAGCTTCCGGAACACCAGGAGGACCTTAGCGGGCACAATGTCTCCGTCGATGTTCACGTCTGTCTCATGCCACTGCCACAGGCTCTTCATAAACTGTTCCACCTCCAGCCACTGCTGCAGACCCTCAGGGCCCCGCAACGGGCAGGGCAGCCTGGTGCCCTGCAGGGTGTAGTACCGCCAGCGCTGCTCCCTGGCCTCCCTGTACCCAGCCAGGCCTTTTATTGGGACTGTGACAAGGAACTGACTGGGGGCCAAAACCTAGGGTCAGGAAAGGATTGAAAACAAGCATGAATTCACAGATTCGGGAGGTAACGGAAGTCCTGGGAGCCGACCTGTCTCGCCAGGCAACTCTCTTAACCACTCCACCCTCAGCAGTGTGACCAGATACACAGAGACATAGACCTGGGTGTCACAAGTGGATTACCTCTTTGTTCTGCTACTGAATCACTGTAAATACTTTGGGCAAGTACATTAGCTCGCTGAGTTTATTATCTTATGACTATACAAGTAAAGACAGTGAGCTAGACCAGGAACTCCAGAGGAGGCCTAAAGTTTGAGAAAGAAGCATGAGTATGCATTGAGTTCCCTGCAGTCGCGACACTGCAATTCTAATGCATTTGGCCATTTCAACTTCACAATCACACAGTAAGGTGAGCTTTGTTGCCATTTTCCAGATGAGGAATCCAAGATGCAGAAGAGCTTGGAGATCTCCCCAGGGACACACAGCCAGTAAGGAGAAGAGTCAGAACTCGAGTTTAGGTCTTTGGACAGCTTGTTCAGTTATTATTTCTCTACCCTGGGCTGGCACTCAGCCAACAATGAATGACATGGAATGGTGAATGTTTTGACACAAATAAAAGGTGGGAAGTAACAGGAAGGGAGTTTGAAAGATTTTGTAAAATGTCTCCTATTTTTGGGTTGGGGGGGCCTGTACTAATGACCCATGGTCAGTGTTCATGACTAACCCTTCCAAAATCAAAGGCAAAATGAAAGCTTATTGGTTGAGACAATGTGAGCTGTTGAGATAATTCTAAGTTTAAAGAACAAAAAGCAAACAATCAGAATCCACCTAATCCCTTTCTCCAGGAACCAGTGACGCAATGACTGGGGGAAAGCAGGCAGACCAGCAGCCAAGAGATAGAACAAGTGGGTAAACAGAGCAGCCAAAGGAGCCTGAACTCTGACCATGTCCCACTTCACACACACCTTCAGCTGTGAGTCAGCTGCCTCCTCCTCACGGAAAGCTCTGACCATGGAATTTGGTTAACTCTTGCCCAGGGCCAGTCATTGACCCATTGAGGGGGTGAATGTCCTAATGAGCCCCAGCTGGATCTGCCTAACTCTAAGAAAACAATAGTTTGATGTTTTAGATGATGTATCCACATGACTTCTGGTACCCACAGAAAGGTAGCTGGATTTAAAAAGAGGAAAAAAACATCCAAAGTCCCTGGAATTTCAGATCTGTACATTATTTCAATTCACTTTCATGTGACTTCAAAAGCAGAACTATCATGTTGTTAGTCATGTAAGTGGTGCTTAGTAAATATTTGTTGAGCAGCCTGGGCAATATGACGAAATCCATCTCTACAAAATAAAAAAATAAAAATAAAATTAGCCAAGCATGGTGGCATTTGCACCTGTAGTCCCAGCTGCTCAGGTGACTGAGGTGGGAAATCACTTAAGCCTGGGAGGTTGAGGCTGCCGTAAGCCATGATCTCGCCACTGCACTCCAGCCTGGGTGACAGAATGAGACCCTATCTTTAAAAAACAAACACAAAAAAACTTGTTGAATTTGATCTAAGTTAAAAGCAATTTTATATGCTATGCTGTAGCTATTTTTGAAACTTAATATGTAAGACATGACATATATAAATGCAAGATATATTTTAAGCTATGAATTCTAAGTAGGACCACGGAAGGAAATTTCCCTGGATGTAGTGCTAAGAGAAGTAATGTAATATCTCTATTTCCAGTCACTGTGACCAAGTTAGATTGGCCTGGGTGGGAGAGTTGGGCAAGTGATGCTCTAGCATTCCAGGATTCAATCTAGTTTTATATTTTTCACCCTGGGATTAATTTCCTACAATCTGACTGTGTTTCAAAATCCACAAATCCCAGCATCTCTTGGGTGGTTCTTGCATCCACCAAACTTGAGATGTAATAGGCCAGCAATGGTCTTTTGCTCAGGTACTAATTCTTTTGCTCATTCATTTATGCATTCATTCCACATATGTTAAGTGTCTACCATGTGCCACACACCATGGTGGGTGCTAGGAGCAAAACAATCGGTAAACATGGTCCTTACAATCACGGGATGTGCAGTCTGTTGTGAGAAATGGGCCACGAGTACATACAAATTTAACACAAAGTGAAAGAGGTATGTGGCATAATAAAAATCAAGATAAAGAATGATGGAGATTCAGAATGATTCAGAATCTCACTTCTCTCACCTCTAAAACTGAAATAACCAGAGTGTCTTTTCCGCAAGGTGGTTTACAGGTTTAAGTGAGATCGTTTCTGCGTGTTCAGCTCTGCCCTCACTACCATGTTGCTTGAATGCTGGTGTTACCCATTGGCTTACACTGGGTGGGATTCCTCAGCAGGAGAGGGGTTGCCAGTCTGCTCCTGCAGCTTCTCAGTGGCACCTCTTCTACTTTCTTCCTTCCCCATCTGCAACCCACAGACTATGATTTTCAATGGTCTTCTTATGGATGCCCTCAGTTCCCTCTACCACACCTCCAATCTATTAAGTAGGTGCTTAATAAATGAATGTGTATTTAACTGAGCTTTGATTGTGACAGCAGAATGTGCTTTGGAATCAAAAGCTTCTGTGTGAGTTCTGGCTTTAGTGCCTGATATGACTTGATCAAGTCATTTGACTTCTCTAAGCCTAGTTTTTCTCATCTAGGAATGTGGGGGCTCAAAGGAAATAACATCTATCTTTTTTCCTTTTTCTAAAGAGACAGAGTCTCACTGCATTGCCCAGGTTGGTCTCAAACTCTTGGCCTCAAGCAATCCTCCCGCCTTGGCCTCCCAAAGTGCTGGGATTATAGGCATAAGCCACGCCACTGGCTGAAACGACATGCATAAAATGAGACTGTAAATAGTAAAAACTAAGAGTACCTGTGAAAACAAGAATTGTTATGAGTATTCTGAGTGAGGCAAGCATCTGTCACACACTGAGATTCACCTGCCCAAGTATCCTGGCTCTGTTGGTGGCACTTAGAGACAGTGAGACTTGCTTACCTTAATATTTTCATTGTATGTGTCAGAGTAAGGCACAGTTTGAAATCTAATGTCTTGGTTGCTGATGTTTGTGGTCAAATGATGAACGACTTTCTGCACCTCCTCCATAGCCTGGGAAATCTGCTGGCGCCTCAAGTCCACCTGGGTGTGAGAAGGACCAGCAAAGGTGGTTATTTCCTCTGTGGGCCCCAAGGCACTGGCATAAGATAGTGAGGAGACAAGGGTACAGCGAGGGGTGACCGAGGGAGTTCAGCTCAAAAATTCTGCCTTCCCAAGACGTCGGGGAGATGGACTTAGGTCTGACTCCACTGAGAAGACATTGGTTGGTGCCTCAATGTTCTTTTCTGTAACAGATGCATTCATTTGATATTTATCTAGGACCTACTATGTAGCAGGTGCCAGGCCAGGTGCTGGGGACACAACAGTGATTAAGACAACAGTGAACAATGTAGATACTTGCCCTCTAGCTGAAAATATAGGAATTCATGTAGATATAATACATAATATATAATTATAATATATAATATCAATATTATAATATATAGCATCATACCTGATATTATACACACACAGACACACATATAAATGTGTGTATATATATGTATTCCTGTATATATATATGTGTGTGTGTGTATGTGTATGTATATGTGTTTGTATATGTGTATATGTCATAATATCAGGTATAAGTCCCTGGAAGAAAAATAAAATATGATAAGGGACTAGAGAATAAAGGGGCAGCTATTTTAGTTAGGGTGGACAATGGACAAAGAATACTTGTCTAAAGAGGTGATATTTGAGTGAGGCTGAAGACAGCTTAGGAGAGCAGATTCCATGCTCCTCCTCTGACGTAGGCAATGCTCTAAGGCTAGCAGCGAGGCCACTGTGGTTGGATCCGGCAAAAGGAAAGTGATAGGAGGTGAGTTGGGAAAGGAAAGCAGGGGCCAGATCATCACACAGGGTTTTGTGAACCATAGTGAGACTCTACCATGGTATCGTCATGCCAGCTGCCCATAGTGTGAATATTAAACTGCTTAACATGTATCAGCACCCAGCAGCCTGCTTCCCACTGATGTCATCAGTAAATGATGATTCTCTTTGCCTCTGTACTCACCCTTGCCTTTTGCTTCTAGACCCTTAAGAAAAGGCATGTTTCTGCTGAAAGATAGTTACCACAGCGAGTTAGGAAGAATTCGGAAATTCTCATAGAAAACTGAACACTAATCAGATACTTAAAGTTTAGGGAAATAGATGTTTGTGGGAAACACAAAGGAACTTTTAGTGAACTCCAGGAGAGACACAGAAAAATCCAAGTAAGAGACGGAAGGGTCTGCAAGATTTTTTCTGAAATGGAGGGGGCGCTTTGTCATCTTGCTCAGGAGGCACCCACAAGCCGCTGTCATGACAGTGAGACTGTCCTTCAGAGGCTCCTTCAGCCAGGGTCCAATTTCAGGCAATATCTGATACATCGCAATCTAACGCCCATCCATGAATCTTTATGTTCTCTCCAAATTTGGTATAACGGTTGTTTCTACATATTCTAGAGTCATTCTGAGACACCCATAAACTGATCACGACAGCCAGAAAAAAAAGCCCAAGTCAAAGAGATTCCTGTTTTCCTAAACTAAGTCATCAACAAGTCCAGTTACCTGAGATCTCACTCATACTTCCCATCAACCAGCAAGCCAACTTCATATGTTTACAGAATAAGAATGTGACTGTGCACCTACTGGTAGACATGTTGTATAGCACATATAGGGTCAATTCATCAATAAGTATTTTTTTAACACATCCTCTGTGGTGGGCACCATCACATGCTAGAACACAGCAATGCACAAGATAGACGTGGTCATGCATTCACAGTAGTGAGGAAGACAAATCGCATAGAATATAAGTGTGGGGATGCTATTATGAGAAAAATAACAAATGACAAAAATAAAGGTTTTAGAAGTCCAAAATTAAGTGTCCTCTCCAGCATAGGACTTCCCCTCTGTGTTGTGATTCAATTCCACTCGAGTAATTTGAGTGGAGCATCCATTTTATGCTGGGCTCTGTGCACACATGTTGCCACGAGGTTTACAGATAACTTGACAAAGCATGACAAATAACCTGGAAATCACGGCAATCTAGTGCAAGGTAGAGGTTTGCACAGATGCTATGAATACATAGAAAAAGGACACTTCATCCAGTTTGGAGGTTGGGAGGCCTTCCTGGAGGCAGAGTGTGTTGGAGTTGTATCTTGAAAGCTTACTAGGCATTAGCTAGGAAAAAGGGGGCATGAAAGTTGTTCTAGAAAGAGAAAATAGCAGGTATTGAGCCAGGCATGAGGCGCACAAAGAGAGAATTTGTGCTCCTCATGCCTGTGCAATTGTTCCTGTGATATTTTTAGAACACAATTGCCTTAGAGGAGGTGGTGAAGTGGGAGAATAAACAGTGAGAGGTCCCGAAAGTAAAGGAAGAGTTTCAAGACCAAAGTCAACAGTAAGTGGCTGAGTAAGTTAAGACTCCCAAATGTCCATGGAGTCTGACAGCTAGAATAGGATGGCTGCATTGGGGGAACGCTGGGCACTAGCATTAATGGTGGGGGAGAGGTGGGCATTACATGTGGATTAAGGGTGAATGGAAGACAACCAAGTGAAGACAGAAGTAAGCAACCCCTCCAAGAACTTTTTTTTTTTTTTTTTAAGACGGAATCTTGCTCTGTCACTAGGCTGGAGTGCAGTGGCGTGATCTTGGCTCACTGCAAACTCTGCCACCCGTGTTCAAGTGATTCTCCTGCCTCAGCCTCCTGAGTAGCTGGGACTACAGGCTCGCACCACCACACCTGGCTAATTTTTGTATTTTTAGTAAAGATGGGGTTTCACCAGGTTAGCTAGGATGGTCTCGATCTCCTGACCTCGTGATCTGCCCACCTTGGCCTCCTAAAGTGCTGGAATTACAGGAGTGAGCCACCGCGCCCGGCCCCAAGAACTTTTACTATGGGGAAAACCAAAACAACAGGGATGGGAACAGTTTTGTTTTGTTTTTTTCCTTACAAAATGACACACAGGCTTAAACATGTTTAAATGCTGACAGAAAAGAGTCAGTGGTGAAAGAAGAGGTAGCAGAGAGCAAAACCATTTGGTAAGGATTTCCCACCTGAAAGGAGTCATGCACATCTGGAAACCTGAGTGAGGAATTCATCTTGGTGTGGCAGAAGGAAAGAAGGGGAAAAGGGTGCATGCAGATACAGATAAAAGGGGGGCAGGGGGCAGTGAAAATCAGAGAAGATTTCCAGTCTGCTGTCTATGTTCTTTATAGAGCGGGAGACGTTAATGAGCTAAGAGTGAAGTGGAAGGCAAGAGATTTCAGGCAATAGACTACTGTAATAGCTGCTATAAGGAATGAGAAATTGTTTAGGTACATGCGTAAAGATAACCCGACAGTATCAAGACTTGGCTGAGGCTGGGTCCCTGAGGCTGTGGGATATCAGTAGGCTCAGTTGTGATATCTTCTCCACCATCTCTTAGCCCTCCAAAGGTAAGAGCTGAGGTGCTAAGATTGGAGTTTGCTGGGCAAAAGCTGGAGAAAGATATAAAAGCAACAGAGGGTTTCGGTAGTGGGCTATATTTTCCAGCCTGAATAAAGAACAGATAAAGCTAGTGGTAGAACAGGGAACATTAGGGCAACTTCAGGGACCTGAAGTCTGAGCAGGTACAGTGGGGAAAAGTAATACAAGGGTTAACTAGATAGAATATTACAGGCAGAGTGGTTGAGAAATAGTATTCTCGAACAGTTAAGTTCTCAGAATGTGTTGAACACCAAGACTAGCCTCGTGAATCTGCCAGCCCCGCTGATGTAATTCCATAGAACTTGAATGTTAGTAACATAGCAGTGACTATATATATATATATTTTGTTTCCTGAGTTAATAAACTAATGAAAGATTCATCACCATCAAATCATTTTTAACTAATAGAAGCTTAACAGTGTGTGTGCATGTGTGTATGTATGTACGTGTGTGTATGTATGCACATAACACATGTGAAGAGTAGCCTATTGGAAAAAGTACTTCATTGTAAATCTGTTCTACAAATTGTGCCCTCATTTGATGCTGAAATGAGGACACAAGCAGGACAAGATCACACCGAACAGAACAAGGTCACACACTCCTGGAAAACAACTATAATCTCTCACTTGTTACACAGGTTATTAGCTCACCCTTATGACCTGTTTTGACTGCCAAAGGTGAAAGTCAGAGTAAGAGAATGCTTTTTGAGACCCAGAACCACAAATTCCAGTTTTAATTTTATTCCTGCATCACTTCTGCTGCAACTTAGACTCACGATCTTAGAAATGGAAGAGACCCCAGAAGTTGCCTTGTCTGGTGTGACTTTATGGAGGATCAGAGTGACAAGGTGACTTTCCTAACATCACACTGGCAGTTAGAGGTAGAACTAGACAGGCTCTCCAACACTTCTTTCCATCACACTTTGCCACACCCTTAAGTACTGATGTACCAGAAGTACTGCCTATCCTTTATCCTCTTCCTGAACCTAAAAATGCCTTCAATTTAAAGTCAAGACTCATGAAATAAGGAGTCCTAAGTCTCCACGTATTTGGGCATCAGCAGTTATTCCGGCATCCAACAAGCACGAAGCGTCATGTAGCAAGGACCAGACAGTGATGCCCCTGCTGTGGGACCTGAGTGGAAGCCTCTTCCTCTAGGTGATGGGCAGCCCCGTCCCTCCCACATCTCTGGCTACACTTCCTGCATATGTTCTTACCCACACAGCATCGCCATGCTATTTGGTAGCCCCAGAAGTGATTTGTGCTGGGAGTTTCCAGGCTTACTCCCAGATACCTCTTGTCACCCTCATGGTGTGACAACACAGAACCCCCAGACTGTTTCTCTTCACTTATTCTGGCCACACCCTGAACAGACACAGCAAGAAGTTCGTTTCAGGGTGTGGAAAAGCAGGCAGTGGGGCTTGGGGTAGCTGTACAGTGATCTAAAGAAGGAGGCTCTAACACAAGTAGAGACCCGTTGCAAGCCCAACCCTGGAATTCCTTTACTGCCTCTCAAACTTTAGGAAGCCAGCAAGATACCAGTTGCAGCCTCAAGGTAGCCTTGAGGCAACCTTGTCACCAAACTCTTTCATGGCAAAACATGGAAACAAATGTTGTTTGGGCCTCGCTCTTCCCAGGCATGTCTCCATGCTGTTGCAGGTCCATGTCCCATCCTGGGCCGCTTTCCCCTCCTCCTCCTTAACCACAGCATCAGGCTCATTGTTGCCCCACAAGTCATTTGCTGCTATTAATAGATCAAGTTTGTGAATAGTTTACTGTTTCAAATATAAATTATGGGGATTCAAGGTTAACCCCTATCATATCACTCTGACTCACTTGCATTCCGATACACTTCCTTGCGAGAGAGACAGAGTGGTGGTGCTAAGTAGCATGCCAGGAATGTCACACAGGCCTGGTCACACCCATGACCACACAGCCTATGTGTATGTCATTCCCAATGAGTGTTACTGAGAAGAAAAGGCTGAGGACTTCCTTCCAGAAAACAAGAAGGCAGACTTCTAATTCCGGAATTTCATTAAATCCAATCATCAGTTAGAAAAATTTCAACAAAACAAAAACAGGCACCCTCTCTGTCTTTCAGGGGCTAATAATGTAAAGAAATGGAAAGTTAAATCCAGTGATAGATACACACGAGACCATAGGCTTTCCATCATCATATCCCTTCCTTTTTAGACTAATCCTAATGTCGAAGGCTCATTTGTGCCTATCCATCATTCTTTAAGGTGGATGCTATGATTATTCCCATTTTATAGATGAGGAAACCAAAGTTCAGAACATTTAAATAATTTGCCTAGGTTCCCAAAGTTAGTAAGTTACAGAACATATCCTTCCAAAGCCCATATTTCTAACCACTGCCCTGTTCTGTCTCCCCAAAAGAAAAAGGTGACTGGGAATGAAACACACCTTGAATGTTTGAATGGGGTTCCCTTAGCCCAGAAGACCTTTCCTATACTTCTCCACTTATTAAAACCCTACACTTCCTCCAAGGCTTTGTCTCCACTCTTCTCTCTGTAAGACACCTTTCCCATCAGAACTAATGCACCTCTGTTCTCCTCCAGCAATCTGTTGAAATCTCTACTGCATCCCTTATGGTCTACCATGCATTATATTAAGCACTTGCCTGACTGCATGTGAAATTCCCTCCTTCTTCCTTTGGGGTTATGTACAAAATCTGCAGATGGGACAGGGCTATCCTAGAGACCAAAACCAAAATTTCTCTCTCATTTAGCAGGCCACATCTCAGGCCTTGGTCTACCCTCAAACAGTAGCACAGTATTTTGCACAAAGCAGGTGCTTAGTATGTGTTTGCAGAGATATAGAGGAGTTTAGCAGAGGACATTCGGCCTTTGGACTAAAAAAGACAAGGCTGAAACTTCAGAGCCCTCTCAATTTAGCTGTGTAACTTTGGACACGTTATTTAATCTCCACAAGCCTCTGTTTCCTCCTCTGTAAAAACGGAGGCAATATGTACATCACATAGTTGTTGATTAGATTAAATGAGATCCTGTATGCGCCTTGACCTGTCACCTTCCACACCAATCTTGCCTAATCTTTAACGAACTCTAAAGATATTTGTGATCATATATGTGCAAGATACTCTGAATGTTGAAGGCAAGAAAGGCATGCAAGACACTGTTCTCCCCTCCAGAAACTTATAAAGAATGAAATGATATGACATGTAAGTTGCCAACCAAGATGATAATAGAAAAGTGTCAGGAGTTGATATACAAACTCATGATCAAATAAATGGTGCCAGTAATACTAATTATAATGGGAGTGAATATGTGGGCAAAATCATTTTGTGATGGGGTGTCAGGGACTCTTTCTTGAGAAAGTGGACTCTGAGTTTGAAGGATGAATATGAGCCAGAAAACTGGTGAGGAGGAGGTAGGGCCCTTGGCCTGCTCAGGGCCCAGTTCTTGTTGGGCAGAAATGGAAGACTCAACCACCTACAGGAATGGAGTAGGGGACACACGTGAGAGAGGCAGCGGGGGCCAGGAGCAAGTGTCAGACACAGGAGTGATCAGCCTCCTGAGAATTGGCCAGCACATGCTCTGGCTAACAAACACTCAGCCCCAGCACATGGCGTCCAGGCAAGAAACTGGGACCTGTAGTTGCCAAATATTCTGATTTTTTTTCCCCTGAAAAGACAGAAATCTGGATTTCTATGCAAAATCTATTTTGAAATGTTTGTGAAAAACATTAGAAATAATCTACAGACCAAACGAAACGTGAGCACAAGCTGGATTCAACATGTCAAACACTGTTTAGGATTTCTGCCATTGGAAATGCAGGCGGAGCAGAGGGTAGAAGATAGAGCAGTTCAAGTTACTTGAACACCACGCTAAAAATTTTGGAGTTTTTTCTTACAAAAAATACAGGACCCATGAAAAAAATGCCAGCCAATATCTCTTCCATTTAGAGTCCTCAAAGGGAGGAATAATGGGAAATCACTTTCTTTACTCTAGTTTTTATCATCCCAGGCTGTCCTGATTTCTCTCCCTTAATGGTTTTGCCTAAGAAATATACTTTGCTTATCACTATGATAATGATCGTCGCCTTTGTACTTGTAAAGGCCTGAAAACTGCAGACCAGTGCCTACTTCTTAGTCAATTTAAATATTTTGGTTTTAACATTAACATCATGCCTTGGTAGGTTCATCTGTAAATGAAAAGGCTTAAACTAGATAATATTTAAGTTTCCTTCAAGTTCTAACATTTGACATGACCATCTAGACCATCTAGAAGAAATTAAGTTCTTAACTGGTGTGTACTAAAAATATAATATTTAAAAACCTAGTAGTTTCAGAGTTTTCAAAAAGCTTTGTTTTAATTTCATTAGCTCTTTTTCCATGACCCCATGAAGCTCCTATTATTATTCCCATTTTACAGAGAAGAAGGCCAAGGCTCAGGCAGGTTAAGTGACTCATGACCACGCGAGTATCAGTGGCAGAGCTGGAGTTCCTCCCCCATTCCCCAGATTCCAACTCTCCATTCTATACCCAGCAAGTCTCTGGACACTGGACCCTCAAAAAGAAGTAAGGCTGAGATATGTTAAGTCCCCCAACATTGTTATGGGGGACAGTCTGTTTTCTGAGGAGCATTTTATGTATCTTTTAGAAACAGCCTGAGATCCTTTCTGGATGCAGTGTGAATGGTGAGGGGGTACATGGGAGAGACCCGGTCTGTCCTTACCTTATTCGGTGATGAAGGTTTGTTTGGAAGCAGTGTGAATGGGGAGGAGGTACATGGGGGAGACCCGGTCTGTCCTTACCTTATTCAGTAGGCAATCTTCTAAGCCTCCCACAGTAAGGGATTTCATGGCTTCTTGGTCAGTCCTGAGTAGAACAGCAACTTCCTGGTTTTTTGTTTTTGTTTTTTTTTGTTTTTTTTTTTTTCTCAATGGAGTGCAACACTTGTGAGTAAACAGCACTCCCAGTAACGTGAGTCTCTGGGTACTAAATTTTTCTGGAAGTGTGTAATGGACCAGAGACTTGCCTTCCAAATCCTTCACTCATGTTTTTATTTCCAAATTGTGAAAATCCATCTGTCATCTTTTGGGAAATTAAAAAAAAAGAATTTAGAAAGAAGAGTTGATAAAATTGAATTTGAGTCCAACCTAATTATACCTTATTTAGCTACACTGACTGGTTCTTTGACCAGAGAGCAATTTTCCAAATTGTATTTCCCACCCAAGTACTTAAAAGTTCCACCCAAGTCAGAAATACCCTGTAGTTGGTTTCTCCTCACCTTTTTTGCTCCTATCCCGACACTAGATGCACTGTGGAACTCAGTATCTTATATCTCCTCGTCCTTATCCTGTTGACAGTAAACACTCCTTGCTCTCCAATCCAGAAAATCCCACAGACTGATTTACCTTCTTTACAATAAACAAATAGGAAACTGCCCAACAACCAGCCTGGCACCCATCATTATGCCCACAAACAAGTGATCAGGTCTTGTCAGTCAGAGCAGAGACAACGGTTGGCATTTAGAAAAGCATGCACACATGTACATACACGTACACACAGGCACACACACGTACACAGAGTGCACACAGGCACACACCCACAGGAATGGCTGGTCAGGAATCCTTCTGCTCACCTGCTGACCTTTCAACGTAATTTCCCTCTTCCAACTCGAAAGCTGGCAGTAAAAATAAAGTCAGTGTAAACAGATCCCTTGAGAGTCGAGGGAACACTCACGTCTGGTTTTGCCAGCAAAACTTAAGTTGGAAAACAGCTCAGGCAGTAAATTCCCCGCTGGGCTGGCCGGGGCTAGTTTTACTACAGGAAAAAAAAAAAAAAAAAAAAAAAAAAAAAAAAAAAAAAAAAAAAATTTCACAATGGTCTGATCTCCTTGAAGCTGGTAAACATCACAGAGTCTGCTATCAGATAATCTAAAGAAATTGCAGTCCTTCTGGGAGCACTGCTCACTTTTGAGCAATGTTCCAAAGGCAAGTGTTTCCAAGCCCACCTGTAAGTGCTGCCCACAAGGGCCACTCTACTATCTGGGGCCCCAGCACTTACATATCTTCCCATACTCTGCCCCAAGCAAAAGCCACATCAGAGCTCCCTAGCTGCTCTGTGCCCCACCCATGTCATTAGTTCCAGCTTTCAGTCCACCTTCTACAGAACTCCTGCCAATGCACAGCCTGATATAAATACTGTAAAGCTACATCCTCTCCAATGATCCACCGATAGCACCTCTCAAAACAGCTTCGATTTTCCATTTGCTTCTATATGGAATTCTAAATCTCCTTCTTTTGATATTAAGTGCTCCCAAATTTTTCAGAATCTTATTCCCTGGGCTTTTCTTATCATAGTAGTGCCAAACTATTTGTGTTTCACAGACGGCAAGAATTCTCTCTCCACCTCATTTTCAACATCACCGAAGTCCCACTGTTTCTCTCATGTGCTCATTTTTGTTGTTACTTCTGCTTTCACTGTAATCATTAACTTGTGAGTCCCTCTCCTCCAGTAGGGTCTTTTCTAATGTTTGAGGGTTACCCCAGACACTTGTCATCAGATGCACAAACTTTCATCATTTTTGTACCTGTGACTGCCCTATCTTGATTGCTCCAGTACTGCAGCTAATCAAAATGTTATAACTGGGATATTCTCTTGCCCTAAGATCCAGCGACAATTGCCAGATGTGAGCAGGGAAAGCAGCCAACAGGGCCAACTGAGCAATTGGGAAATGAAGAAATAATCACGTGCTCAGGAAAGCTACACAGTCCAATTTTACCGGGATGTCATATCCAGGGAATAGGTGTGTTGTGGGAGCACGACTCAGTTCCCTACTCCATGATATAGTTCCTTATGGACAAATGCTCTGAAATACAGGGCAGTCCCACAAATACAGACTCTCTGACAGCTCCTGTCTGACAGTTTGATGAAGGCAAGCTTTTTTTAGATGTATATATCTGAGTAATTGGATATAGGATCCGCAAAAAGGGATTGAATTACAGTAAGCCTAAGGCACTTGTATGCTAGGCCACTGAGGAAATTCAGAGTTAGCTCAAGTTCTCTTCCTTCCTCAGGAAACAAGTATTCTCCTTTCTCATGACTCACACCAAATGCAAGTACGGAAATGTAAATCTGCTTTGGCTCAGTTTCCATTGTGAAGACTAAGAACTTATTACAAGTTAGGTTAACAAGGTATTCAAAACCCTACGTTGTCAATCTGAGAAGTCCCGGGGAGATAATGCTAGCCCTGGTTTACCAGCAGAAGTGTTTGTTACTGATTTACTTAGTGTCTGAGATTTTAATTGCAAGAAAGAGGAAGGTTAGTTTGATCCAAATCAACCTTACACATGCAAATTTGTTAAAGTTAGCCAGGGTTACAAACTCTGATTTTTTAAAAGATTTCCTGTAATCCCAGGATGACTCAGATTAAATCTGACAATGCAGAATACCAGACAGAGATAATCATCTGTGATGTGATGAAGTCCACAGTAGTGAACAACCTGAGGCAAGGGCCAGTCTATTCTATATTTCCAGGGAAGCCTCAGGACCTAACACACAACTGACCCTCAATAAGCGTTACTGAATGTTTATTTGTTTGCATTAAACATTATGCAAAATGACATTATTAGAATGTCAGTAAATAAAATATAATATTTTAAGGTACGTAAAATCACCTTACAGATTATAAATTTAATTATATACATGCATCTGTGACTGCTTAAATTATCTTCTTTTATAGAAAGGCCCGATGTAAAAAAATTTAGTATAGTACTTGGCACATGATAAGAGCTCAATAAATATTTGTGTTTATACTCCATTTTACTCCCTGAGGAAAAAGATCTTTTTTTTTTTTTTTAGTGTTGTTTGGTTTTGTTGTTTGTTTTTAAATTTTTATTCCAATAGCTTTTCGCATACAAGTGGTTTCTGGTTATGCGGATGAATTGTATAGTACTAAAGTCTGAGATTTTGGTGCATTCATCACCCAAGTAGTGTACATTGTACCCAATATGTAGTTTCTTATTTCTTAGTCCCCTCCCAGGTCCCCCTTCTGAGTCTCCAAAGTCCATTATACCACTTTGTTTGCCTTTGTAGACCCATAGCTTAGCTCTCAGCTATAAGTGAGAATATAAGGAATTTGATTTTTCCATTCCTGAGTGACCTCACTTAAAATAGTGGCCCCCAGCTCCATCCAAATTGCTGCAAGAGACATAATTTTATTATTTTCATGACTGAGTAGTATTCCATGGTGTATACGTACCACATTTTCTTTATCCATTCATTGGTCGATGGACAATTAGGTTGGTTCCATATGAAAGATCCTTCTTTTAATGTATGTGAGTAATTCTCCTGGTCTTACCTGGTGGGTAGGATTGTTCACTGGGTTGGTCTTCACAGCTCCATCAAAAATCTGGTCTTTCACGTCTGACATGGTAACTGAGATAGTTTGAATTTGATCTTTGGTCTGGGTTCAGAGGTAGGGAACCCAAATACAAATGACTATATAAGCCAGGTGGGTAATAAAATTAATCAGGATAGAGTGGAATAATGGAAAGGGATGGGGGTCTGTGGTGGATGCAAGAGTACATAACTTATCTGGGATATTCTAACTTGTTTGGGTTATTTGTTTGTTTAATTTGTTTGTCTTTTTAAAGCAACACTGTACTATGCACAAGATTCCCCCCTGCACTCTGCACTCCTACAATACTAAAATAGTAACAGTTCCCTGAAAGACTCCTCCCTCACCATCTTCTCTGAACTCTTGCACCAACAATGCTCACTGCTTGGACTCTCCCCTTACCTTCCACCCCTTCACTGGACTTCTATTTTTTTTCTCCAAGATTTATCTTAGCTGTCACCTGCTCCAGGGCCTTCTCTGATTCTCAAGACTGAGTGGGGGACTCTATACGATGCTCCTGGGCCTCCCAGTGCTAAACTCCTACTTTAGCTCTTATCAAACTGCATTTTGCTACTTTGCTTGTATCTAGCTCCTGTGGTACCAAAAGCTCCTTGAAGGAAAAGATTTACCTTGCTGGAAACAGTATTGGACATATAGCAACTGCTTAATAAATGAATGAATGCATGCATGAATTAATGACTAAATGACAGTGAACCATTTTCTTATTCTACAATCTAATCCCATTCTATCTCCCATCTGCAGGCATAAGATAAAGTGAGAAAAGTAAAGTTAAATAATGAGTAAGCTCCCATTAGTTCATTTGGTAACACAACAAAAGTAGAAAAGGGATAAGGAAATTTTCCTTGCAAAGATGGATTTCAACTCGGAAAGTGCAAAACAGGTAAGATGTTGTGTACCTGAAGGAAGCCACTATTCACAGCCAAAAGGTGTCAGGAATGCTGAAAAACTACCCAATAATTACAACATGCCGTGTAGAACTTAGAAGCAAAAACTCATGTCTTTGTAAAAGTCATGGCTCCATCTGGCCATTTCAATTAAAAGTACATTATTTCCTAGCTGCAATTATTATCACAATACATACAGAAAGGACTAGTTCCCCAACATTAGACTGAAGGAGGAAAATAAAAGTTTATTTAACACCAACAATTCTACCACTGTAGAGCCTTGTGGTCAACAAGAAAGAATGAGAAGTAACCAGTGCTGTCAACTCCAGCTCTCTATGCAGCAAAGATGACCTGTTCTAGTTACAAAATCATACATCATAAAAGATCCTGGTTTGGGCTGGGTGCGGTGGCTCATGCCTGTAATCCCAGCACTTTGGGAGGCCAAGGTGGGTGGATCACGAAGTCAGGAGTTCAAGGCCAGCCTGACCAACATGGTGAAACCCCATTTCTACTAAAAATACAAAAATTCCCTGGGCGTGGTGGCATGCGCCTGTAATCCCAGCTACTCAGGAGGCTGAGGTAGGAGAATTGCTTGAACCCAGGAGGTGGAGGTTGCAGTGAGCTGAGATTATGCCACTGCACTCCAGCCTGGGTGACAGAGCGAGACCCTGTCTAAAAAAATAAAAAATAAAAAAATACATAAATAAATAAAAAATTCCGGTTTGGGCTGGGGGAAGGGAGACTGTATCTGTTTCCATCTCTCCGCATGTCCATCCATCTATATTTTTATACACTAGAATGTCGTTCTGGATCTTCCTCATTCAAATGGTGCAAGCTGGAGGGCAACCCAGAAACTTAGTTTTAACAGAGACCAGTTGTCAATATAATGAAGCTTCTGCTATGGCTTGGATGACACTTTATTTTCAAATCAAATAGTAAAAGGTGTTTCCATTTTCACATTTTCCTTCCTGGTGTAAAAAAAAAAAAAAAAAAAAAAAAAAAAAGAGTTGTATTTTTATCTGAAACTTTTCCTTAAGTCTATGTGCAACTCCTTTCCCTCAGACCTGAGCCATGTGAGGCTGGCATATTTTTCAGTTGACACCACCAGAAAAACACTGACAGTGAGAAAGGCTTTTAAGAAAGAAGACAAAGCTGGGTGCAGTGGTTTATGCCTGTAATCCCAGCACTTCGGGAGGCCGAGGCAGGCAGATCATCTGAGATCAGGAGTTCAACAGCAGCCTGGTCAACATGGTAAAAACCCCGTATCTACTAAAAATACAAAAATTAGCCGGGCATGGTTGGGGGCACCTGTAATCCCAGCTACTTGGGAGGCTGAGGCAGGGAGAATTGCTTGAACCCAGGAGGCGGAGGTTGCAATGAGCTGAGATCATGCCACTGCACTCCAGCCTGGGTGACAGAGTGAGATTTCTTCTCCAAAAAAAAAAAAAAAAAAAAAAAAAAAAACAACAACAACAAAAGACAGACATTTGGTTTTATTAATTTGTTATGTGATGGATCTAAGTGGTAACTTTATTGAGCTGTTCACCTCAGTTTCTGTGTTGGGAGGTGGCAGGGACTAGCTAGTTGGAGGAAGCAATTGTTGTCAGTTCATGGGCACATATGGGACCGTTTTCTCCTCCTGGCCTCTATTGCTCATGACACATGACAAATATGTCTGTGTTTTAATTTAAAAAGACCCATAGCAGACCCAGAGATCAATGGAACAGAAGAGAAAGTACAATAATAGATTCATACAAATACAGCCATTTGATCTTTGACAATGTGTAAACGCAGTTCAGTGGAGGAAACTTATCCTTTCCAGCTGGTGGTGGTGGAACAATTGGTCACCCACAAGAAAAGAAATAAACCTTAATATAGAGTTCACACCTCAGAATTATACGAAGTTAATAAAGATTAACTCAAAATGGTCCATTGATCTAAATGAATAACATAAAACGATAAAAGGTTTCAGAGGAAAAACCTTTATACAGAGAGGAACACAAAGAAATCAATAATTGTTACCTTTGAATGGTGGATTATGGCTATGTGTGTGTGTGAATTTGTTTCAATACATGTTCTACAAAGAGCATATGCTATATGTTTATAACCATGTTTATAACCAGAAAAACGTATAAATGCTACAAATGCCATTAAAAATAAAATAAAATGAACTCGTTTCTTGATGCTTCTTTTTTATTTGCTTTTCAGTTTTGTCAACATTCATCTGCATAATTAGAAAACAGACCCAGTCTCAATGTATAAATGTCTGAGAGCAAAAAAGTACTATCAGTATGACTGTAAAGTGTGTATTTCTGTGTTTGGTTTGCTTTCTTAAGATGTATCATGCTGAAGAAGAAAATATATGAATAAAAAAGAAACAAAAATATATGTAGGTCAGAGGCAGTAATAGAACACTCATAAATCATTTTGCATTACACATCTATCTTTTCAAGGTAGCTACACAATTTCAAGGGCAAGCATTTAACAGAAATATTTGAAAGTACATTGGAAAATGTTAATAGAATCTTCAGACTAGACAAACAAATTCATTGCACTCCTGCTTGGTACAAGTCCTGTGCTGGGTGCCAAAAATGCAATGATACTATTGATTCCGTAGGTCCCTGCTTTAGGTAAAATTAGAGAATTAAGGCCAAAGCATAAAGATTGGGTGTCCTCAGCCTTGTAATGATGGGTCGAGTCCCAAGTGGCCCAAGCCATAATTGCTTCAGGAAGGCATGGGCAGGAAGGCTGAGTGCACACTGGGGCGGTGACTGCCCAGAGAGGTGGGTGGGAGGGGTGTCCTAAGCTAGAAATAACAGCTGGGCACAGACATAGAGTCTTGCTCAGGGACAGGGGTCAAAGTAGAGGATGCCAGATTAGCTTGGAGAGATTATACAAAGTTCTGAATTCAAGGCTAAGGAAGGCAATAGAGAGCCTTTGAAGCATTTTGAAAGAAGACTGATATGAGAGCAATTGTTCTTTAAAGTATTTGCTTTGCAGCTAGTAGTCTATGGAATTAGCCATCTCTACTAACCTGTCAATCTTGAGGGCAGAGATTGTGTCTAGTTCATTGTTGCCATGGGACTCAGGGCTGCTACCAGTCACTTCAACATCACTGTGCCAATAGTGAAAGCAACCCCTCTGGGCGAACCCAGCCATGCAAGGTCAAGGCTCCATGAGCTTGCCACACCCCTGTGAGAAAAATTCTCCAGGAAGCAGCAGGCCTACACAAGCATCCATGGGTTGGCAGGCAGAGCATGTTAGATTTCAGCCCCACTTGCCCCTCACTCAGACATCCTTGTGCAGTATGCAATCTGCATAACATTAGGTTGAGACCCTAAGGAACCACAGGGAGGGGACTGGTTTAGAGGTGAGCAGATTAGGCACTGAACTAGGCTAATGGCAGTGGGAAACGAGGGGAGAAAAGCAAGACAAGTGTCTAAGAGACATGTACATTCTCCTTGCATTTTAATAGGAATCACTGCCGTAAAGGATGCTGGGTACTGTCTATAATAAACACAGGCCTCTCTAACAAATTGCTCCATTCAGTTCCTCAATAACGTCTCTGCTAGAAAATTCTCTTCTCAAAGTCTTGTCCAAAGGCATTGGCTTCTCCATAGATTGGCTCCAGTTTCTCCAGTTTCTTCCACTCCCAGTTGATGATGTTTAAGCCTGAGAGCTAATAGTACATATAAATAACTGCCCCCATGCTGTCTTAAAAACAAGCTATGAAAAGTGCTAATTTTCTCTGGTGGTGGAAAGGAAATGAAGGCAGAGGGTGTTTATTTCTCTTACAGCCTTCTGAGACATTCATGGAGACCACTTCTAGCAAGGTGGGGTTCATTTTAGCCCTTTACCACTTAACATCTATTGTCCCAGAAACACTGATTTTCCCGTGGCATATCTGGTTGCTCCATCTCTGTCTCTTTCATTTGCTCTTCCTCCTCCACTGAACATCTCTCTGCTGGAGTTCCTGGTTTGGTCCTGAGTTTAACTTCACTCACTTACACACCCCAACTCATGGTACCATCCACTCCCATGACTTCAAATGCCCTGGGTGGTGTGACTCCTTTGGATGACCCTAGTTCACACATCTTTTCTGAACATCAGATCTTACTGCATCTTCACCACTCAGCATTTCTATTTAAATATCTTGAAGATCTCTCAAAATCAACATGGCTAAAGCCTCATGGATTGCTTTTTATTCTTATCATAAAAAAAAAAAAAAAAAAACAAAAAAAAACCTCTCATAGTAACAAGTAAAACCACTCAAAGTGGCCCAGCACGGTGGCTCACGCCTGTAATCCCAGAACTTTGGGAGGCTGAAGTGGGCAGATCAGCTGAGGTCAGGAGTTCAAGACCAGCCTGGCCAACGTGGTGAAACTCTGTCTCTACTAAAAAATGCAAAAATTATCCAGGTGTGATGGCAGGTGCCTATAATCCCAGCTACTCGGGAGGCTGAGGCAAGAGAATCACTTGAACCTGGGAGGTGGAGGTTGCAGTGAGATGGCACCACTACACTCCAGCCTGGGCAACAGAGTGAGACTCTGTCTTTTTTGTTTCTTTTTTTTTTTTTAATCCTCAAAGATATGAAAAGATAAGTTGAAAATTCAAAATTCAGCACCACCACATTCCATTTAGGTTTCAATTTTGTTGTTTCATTTTTACAAAAATAGGATAATATATATATATACTCTCTCTGTTCTCACATCCTAAAAATATAGCATGGAAATTCCCACTCCTTCAGCCAGCCATGTCTACAGCAATAGATAGAATTCATTCTTCAAATAGGTATATAATAGTCTGTAGTATGAATGTGCCATAACTTAACTCTGCTTCTGATCAGCATGCTCTTTGCCTCTTGGTTTCTGCCTGGAAACAACAATGCTGCCATTACTCTATTTTTTTCAATCATCCAGAATAGCTTAAATAATGTAACAAACGTCTTTTCTTTCCAGGTTAGATACAACTCAGCTGCTAAAGCACTTTGGCCTGTTTTTTTGTTTTTGTTTTTTTTAATCAAAACTCTCAATTATTTTGGAACATCCTCATGGCTAATGATATATTTAAGTTTTCTATCTCTTCTAGGATCTATGTTGTCAGTTTACGTTTGATTCAGAAATTATCCATTTCCTATAAACTTTCGAATTTACTGTGATAGACTTTTACACAATGTTCCTTTATGATTCTTTTCATCTCTTTTATACTAAACTCTTGCTCTTTCCCCTAAGTCTGCTTTTACCTCGTTTTAGGAAGATCAAGAAACCATCGTTCTCCCCAAATTAAAGTCATCATTGTGTCTTTCTCAGGCCTCACCTCCCACATTCAATCTTCCATTCAGTCCTGTCCACCTCTAAAATAGCTCTTAGGTCTATCTATCCATTCCTCTTGACCACCACTGCCATTGTGTCTCAAAAGCAATGTCATCATCATATCTTTTCTGGACTATTGTAATGCCTTCTACGTATCCCTCTACTTCTTCACTTCTGCCTATGCAGCATTTTCACACTGGAATCAGAGTGGTCTTAAAATTTATATTGGATCTGCCGGGCGCGGTGGCTCAAGCCTGTAATCCCAGCACTTTGGGAGGCCGAGACGGGCGGATCACGAGGTCAGGAGATCAAGACCATCCTGGCTAACCCGGTGAAACCCCGTCTCTAGTAAAAAATACAAAAAAATAGCCCGGCGAGGTGGCGAGCGTCTGTAGTCCCAGCTACTCGGGAGGCTGAGGCAGGAGAATGGCGTGAACCCGGGAGGCGGAGCTTGCAGTGAGCCGAGATCCGGCCACTGTACTCCAGCCTGGGCGACAGAGCGAGACTCCGTCTCAAAAAAAAAAAAAAAAAAAAAAAAAAAAAAAAAAAAAAAATTTATATTGGATCATGTTATTCTCCTGCTGAAAGTCTCTTAAATGTAATTACATTGTTAAGCTCCGAAGTCCTTTTCTATGCTCCCATCACTCTGCATGACTTGATTTCTGCCTGCTTTTCAACTCTCATCTCCCACTATTATCTTCCCCACACCTCTAAAGTTTTAGCCCTAATGACCTTTTTAAAAAATTGTTTCTCCAAAAGCATCATGCTAGAAAGGATAGTGCTATAAAAACTGACTCCGCATCTTGAATCAAAGTTAGTTAAAATCTACCTCACACTATATATAGTTTTAACGTAAAACACATTTGAAAATTTTAAATCTTGAAATAAATTGTAAGATAATTTATGTATAATCTAGGGATTAGGATGAACTTCTTAATCAAGAAATCCAGAAGCTATGCAAGAAAAGTTAGATATGTTTGAAAATATAAACATTACAACTAATTATGTGAATAAGAGATACCACATAAGTGAAAAGATAATTAATATTTTGGGAAAAAATATTTGTAATGTAAATAAAGAAAAAGGGTCACTATATGTGCCAATCAAGAGTTCTCACAAATGAGAAAAAAAGGGCAAATCTCCCATAGAAAATATAGGCAAAAGATCATAAGAGGAGAATCTCCAGCTTCATCAAGCTATTACATGATCAGAAAACCAAGCACCGCATGTTCTTACTCATAAGGGGGAGTTGAACAATGAGAACACATGGACACAGGGAGGGGAATATCACACACCAGGGCCTGCAGGGGGTGGGGGCCTAGAGGAGGGATAGCATTAGGAGAAATACCTAATGTAGGTGACGGGTTGATGGGTGCAGCAAACCACCATGACACGTGTATACCTATGTAACAAACCCACACATTCTGTACATGTAACCCAGAACTTAAGTATAACTATATATATATATTTTGATCAACCTAGGGATTGCTAAGAGAGATGAGTACCTACCTTCAATCAATGACTTAATAGAATTAAACCTGTACCAAATTACAAGCCACTAACAAGGGAGATTAGCAGCTTTGGACTGCTTATGAGTATATTTGACATTGTAGGGGATGAGGAGATAACAAGGACTAGTCAATGTCATGAACAGTGACTGCATATTTATGAGACTTTCCTGCTAGGCGTATTAAAAAAGAAACATCAAAGATTAAAAAAAGAAAAAAAAAGGAGAATCTCTCTCTCTCTCACACACACACACCCCTCAAAATGACCAATAAAACAGGAAAAATGTTCAGTTCATTTTCCCTTACTGTATGGGAAATGCAAATTAAAGAAGTAATATCACTTCTCACCCATCTGACAGACAAATATTCAACAGTAGAAAATTCTGCTGCTGGTAAGGATGTAGGGGAAACGGTACTTCTGAAACACAGCTGGTATAAATGTGAATCATTATTACCTTGTTCAAAAACAATCTGGCAATATTTAGCAAAATTATATGTGTTTACTCTTGAAGAAAAGTTAGATAAAATCCCTGCCTCACACTATGGATTACTGAGTCTGTCTGTCTGTCTATCTATCTATCTATCTATCTATCTATCTATCTATCTATCTATCTATGTCAGTAATCCTACCTTTGGGAATCCTACCCAAAGAAATAAATGATCAGATATAAGTGATGATGATGAAACCTGCCATATAATAGCTAAAATATATTAGGCACATTTGATATGCCAGGTACTGTTTCAAATATTTTACAATTATTAACTCATTTTATCTACATGACAACCCAGTGAGATAAATACTATTATTTTTTCCATTATACAAATAAGCTCTAAAATATATGTACAAGGACATACATACATAACATTTATTATAGCATTTTTTATAATAGAGACAAAGGGGTTGCCTATTAATGGTAGAATAGTTGAATAAAATGTGATATTGTGCAACTATTGTGCAACTATTTAAAAGAATGATTTGGATTAGTGGTTCTCAACTTTGGCTACACATAGAATCATCTGGGGAGCTTTTGAAAACCACAGGTGCTTAGCCCCACCCTAAACCAATTAAATCAGTGTTTAAGGGTCAGTTAGGACAGAAGTCATTGAGTTATACATGTGGTAGTTAACTTGGAAGAATGTCCAAAGCAAATTGTTAAAGATGCCAAGAAGGGTATATAATATAATCCCATATTTAAAAACAGTGACATATTAAAAAACTCATCTGTGCATGTATCTATCTATATCTACATATACACAATATATACTGTATAATGTATAGTTTATATACATATTATATATAAATATTTTATGTATATTATATATTTATACATTTAATATATCTGAATGTTTATAAAAATAATTTTCTATATTATCAAATGTAAGACAAATATTTATATATAAATAATTGTTATATATTTATAAATATATTTTATATTATATATAATAACAGAAAAGTATGGAAATATACACACATGGTTAATATTAGTAATAAATGAGGCACAAATGGCTTATGAGTAGGAGACAGAGAGGGAAGAGGGAGGAAGGATGGGAAGAAACTGGAAAAAAGGCTTAAAGCTAATTGCCACATAAAACAGCATATATTCTCATAGTAGTTATCTCAAGAAAACAGAATTTCAGGTAATTTTAAAATACTTTCTTGTGTAAAAAAACATTTTCTATAAGTATGTCTCATTTATATAATCAGAAAAGCTTTCTCATTATCCTTTCTTTAAAAGCTAGCTTTCGCTTAATGCTTTAGCACATGTAACCCTGACTGCTGGAACAGAGTGCCTTCAATTGCCTTCAATTCTTGCCTGACTGACTAGTCCTTATTCGTGAGGCCTCAACCTACATGTCGGTCCCTCAGAATTCCTTTGAGAGGGATCAGAATTCATTCTCTCTGCCACACTCAACCCTGTCACACTGTCCTTTGCATTCAGAGCACTTCTCACCATTTGAAATAATCTGTGTGGCCGTTAGACAAAGCTCTGTTCCCACCCCTAGAGTGGAGGCCACAGAGGCCAGGGGCCAGGTCCGGTGGGCTCACCAGTGCATTTCCATGCCTGGCCCACTGCTGAGCACGAAGAGGACTCAACAAAACATCGGTAACTATTTGGATCGTTTCTCTGCATTTAATAACTTTTCACATGTTCTCATGTTGTGTTGTGTGCTCTCTGATGTCTGTGTCCACGTCTTACACCTCTCAGTGCTTTCCTGAGTGCTCCACAGATCTCTGGCTAATTGGACACGTTAATGGGTTCCTCCTTTCCACTAGCTTTTCTCCTTATATCGTGTGCTCACTGCTGCTGCCCCTTCTCCTGCTGCATTAGGAGCAAGCCAAACTGGGATAAAGGTCCAAACCTCCTCGCCTGGTTTCAGTTCTTTTGCCTACACTTGAGGTCTCATGACTATACTTCAGTGGTCATTAGCTCCCACGTCAATCACAGCTCCTTTGTTGTGTGCTCCCTGCTTTCTCCTCCCAGTGGTGAAGTTCACTGTCTCTTCTTGTTGTGAACTGAACTATATCCCCACAAATTCATATGCTGAAGTCCTAACCCCCAGTACCTAAGAATGAGACTGTATTTGGTGACAGAGCCTTTAAAGAGGTAATTAAGGTTCAATGAGATCATAAGAACCCTAGTCCAATAAAACTGGTGTCATTATAAGAGGAAGACAGACACACACGTACACAGAGGAAAGGCCACATGAGGACACAGCAAGAAGGCAGTCATCTGAAAGCCAAAAAAAGACGTCTCAGGAGAAACCAAGCCTGAAATTACCCTGATCTTAGATTTCTAGCCTCCAGAGCTGTGAGAAAATGAGCTTCTGTTGTTTAAGTTATTCAGCCTATGGTATTTTGTTATGGCAGTCCACGCAGACTAATATACCTCTGTTGAAGAACTCACTTGGGTTTCCCAGAGCCAGACAAAGACAGTTTAATGGCACCACCCTTTGTTGCACTCCCTACTACCCGCCAATCAATTACCTCAGGCAGGGACAACAACCTTTCAGCTGGTATTTTCTGAAAGGTGAGTTTTTTTGCTTTTTAAGTACATGTTTCTACTACACTTCCCACCTCCATCAGAAGTTGGGCACAGATTTATCTTCCCTCTTTACTCACGAGTCTCAATCCTAGTATCATAGGAAGTTAACTATTACCACCACTACTTCAATTCCTCCTTTATTATTTTTCTTTAGAAGACCTGGCAGGTACTCTTCAAAAATCAGTCTGCTGGTGATCAGTCATGATAACGTAAAGTTCCTGATTCAGGCATCCAAATTAGGAATTAAAAGATTTCTTCTAAGCTTTCCCTCAGGACCTTGGGAAGCTAAGAAAGCTCACAAAGTTTACCTTGGAGATAATATCCTGTCCTTCCTCTGAGAATAATAAAATCTCTCAAAGTGAATGTTGGAGTCATCATCACCAAAAGGAACACTCAGATCCCACATTTTGGTTTCACTATTCAGAAACCACAATATTTGTTCTTGAAACATGATTGAGGAAACCAAATACCAAGAGAACATGGCTTTTTACCCTAGGTTTATGGGAGTTTATAATCTACAATCAATGTTGAGAAAATAAAATTTGGCCTTTTGGGCAGGAGCTCCATCAATAAAAGTGGTCAATTTCAACCTGTCCAGACACAACAATGACAATGATAGGAAAGAATAGAAATGAATGACATTTGATACCTAAACAGCAATTAGTCTGTATTGTCAAACATTTCATAAAAATAACTCATGAAACAAAGTGCCAAATTACGGGCACCAATTGAAATAGTTGTTTTACATTTGTCTTTATTTTCTAAATGTATCATGAAAACATTACAATGTTTCTCACTACCACGTTTCTGCCCCAGTACCCAAGCCTTCTTGGGGTCATCAGAAAATGGCATAAAAACAGAGATAAGTTTGATTTGTAGAGCTGTAGGATACTTTTACTGTCTTCATTTTTGTACTCTAGTATCAGAAGGGGCAACTTGACATTTCAAGCTCTATTCAAAGAAAGGCTATTAACAAAGTCCTACTAGATAATATGTAGGTTAAATTATCTTATTCCATAATGCATTACCTATTACAGCCACCTCCCAATTCATTCCCCTCTATCACCATGAGAAACCCTATCAATCATAAGCAGCCAGGACACTACCAACCAGGAGTAAAGAGCAGGCATTTATCCCTAGCTCATGTGGCCTTATTTCAAATAATGATCTTATCACTTGGTGAATTCTTGCCATATTACAACACTGAGTAGCCAGTCATTAGCATAGGAGGCTTCTAGGCTTTTGGCACTAAGGACTACTCAGATTCTGTTTTCTTCTGTAACATCCAGTTAAGAGCAAGATTATACACATCCTCAGCTTCCAGCTGTTTAACTTTGCCTCAATCATCAAATGAGATGAAAATGATTTGAGATTAAAAAGCAACATTGAATAGCACTGTGCAGCAAATAAGTCATTTAAAGGCTGTATCAAAAAGGAAATGAAAGACATGGGATATAGGTCAACCACATCTGCAGCTCTTTGTACCTTAGCTTGGTTGCCCAGTACAGCTCACTATAACTCCTTTTGATCAACCACCTCTAGAAGTCTTCTCAACCAAATATCTTCTCTAAATATTTCAGGCTGAGATTACACAGCCATAGCTGAAATTAGAGATTTATAACAGTTTTTCTCCCCAAGCTGGGCACACAGTGATTCTTCTTCATATAGTTTGTAACCTTGAATTATCTAAGGCCCAACCATACCCAGAAAGACTCCTAGGTATGGTAGGCAGAAGAATATATAATTGACATATCTGTCTATTATGCAGAGGTTTATCAATAACTTAGTTTTATTTTTTTGGTAAGTGGAGTTTGCATTTTCTCCTTTAAAGCCTTAAGTGAAGTCACCCAAGATAGGTGTGTGCATTTAAGTTAAGCTATAGAACACTGATAACACCTTTCTTTACATTAAACTTGGCACCACGCTGAAGAGTTGCAGACTCATAAAATAGAAAGCGTTCATTTTAATGTTGAGAAAGACACAGACAAATAATTGAAATGTGGAAAGAATTCATGCAGGAGTTTAGGAAAGGAAGGGTGATCCAGGAAGAGAAAACAAGTTCAAAAGCACAAAATGGGCTGGGTGCAGTGGCTCACACCTGTAATCCCAGCACTTTGGGAGGCTGAGACAGGTGGAATGCTTGAGCCGAGGGGTTTGAGACCAGCCAGGGTAACATGGCAAAACTCTGTCTCTACAAAAAATACAAAAATTTAGCTGGGTTCTGGTGGTGGGTGCCTGTAGTCCCAGCTACTCAGGAGGCTGAGGTGGGAGAATCACCTGAGCCCTGGAAATTGAAGCTGCAGTGAGCTGTGATTGCACCACTGTACCTCCAGCCTGGGTGTCAGAGTTAGACACTGTCTGGGGAAAAAAAAAAAAAAAAAAAAGCATGGAGCAAGTAATGTCAGTGAAAATGGCAGGGTAAAAATCTCCAAAAATTCTCTAATCCATACAAATAATGAGAAAACTGGCAAAAATTGGATTGCCAATATCAACTTTCTCAGAAATCAGGATATTAACAAAACACTTGCAGCAATCTGGGAGCATTTATTCAAGAAAAACAGCTGAATCTTGGTAAGAATAGTGAGCTTTTTGATGTTTTAACTTGTCCCATAATTTACTCTTCAGCTCCACAGTAGCCTTGAAAATTAACAGCACAAATTCAAGTTGAAAACTAGCACTTGGCAGTCACCAGAGGACAAAGAACAGGGCTAGAATTCCTTTGAAGCCTCATTCCAGAGAATTATCATTTGACCTGGTTAGTGGTACCCTGAGAGACCTCATCTGCGGTCTATTTCACCTGATTCATTGCTCCTCAAGTGCAAACAGTCTTTCTCCTGAGTGCATTTGTCTAAACAATTGTGGGCAATTGTTTAACTTCATGGTTGCCTGAAGAGGCAATGGAATGACAAACACAAAGTGCTGCAACAAAAGAAAAAAAAACCCTAAAAACCAGTATCTGAAAACTTAATATAGTTTTCTTGGTTAACATTCAAACCAAGAATACTTAATATAGTAACAATTTAACACATGTAAAACAATTTAATAATAATACATATAAAAATTTAACATATTTAACAATTATATATTCTTGGTTGTGAATGTCAACCAAGAATACTATACTAAGCAGTGCTATCTTTCAAAAATGAATAAATAAAGACATTCGCAGAAAAAAAAACACAGAAGTTATCACTAGCAGGCTGGCCCTACTAGAAATGTTAAAATGAGTCCTTCAAGCTAAAATAGAAGAATACTAAACAGTAGCATAAATCCACATTAAAAAAATCAAAAGCATCAATAAAGGTAGCTACATAGATAAATATAAGAATAGAGTACAAATGTATATATATTTTTCCTTCTATCTGATTAAGAAAACAACTGTAAAAAGCAATTATTATAACCCTTTGTTGATGGGCAAATAAAGTACAAAGATGTAATCTGTATGACAGTAACCGCCTGAAAGCGGGATTAAGGAACAGAACTAGGAAAAAAGTTTTTATATCCAGTTCAACTTAAGTTGGCATTAATCTGAATTAGATTGTTATGAGTTAAGAATGTTAACTCTAATCCCCATGTCAACAAAATAAGTAAAAATTACATAGAGAAGGAAATGACAAGAACTTTTAAATGGTATAATAGAAAATATCTATTTAATACAAAAGAATTCAGTTAATGGCAGAATATAGGAACAAAAAGAAAATAAAACAAATGGAAACCAAATAGTAAAATGACAAATGTAAATTATACCTTATCAGCAGTTACATTAAATGTAAGTGGTTTAAGCATGCCAATTAAAAGGCAGACATTGACAGAATGGATTTTAAAAACTATAAACCAACTACATGCTATTTACAAGAAGCATACTCTTTAGAGTCAGAAACAAATAGGTTGAAAGTAAAAGAATTAAAAAACAAACAGTAAGCAAAAGAGAGCTAGAGTGGATATACTAATATTGGAAAAAATATACTTTAAGATAAACATTGTTACTTAAATAAAAAAGGATATTTTAAAACAATAAAAATGTTGATTTATCAAGAAGGCATAACAATTATAAGGCCAGGCTTATGGCTGTAATCCCGGCACTTTGGGAGGCCAAGGCAGGTGGATCACTTGAGGCCAGTTAGAGACCAGCCGGGCCAACACTGTGAAACCCCATCTCTACTGAAAATATAAAAATTAGCCAGGCATGGTGGCATGAGCCTGTAGTCCCAGCTACTTGGGAGGCTGAGGAGGTAGAATCTCTTATACCCGAGAGGTGGAGGCTGCAGTTAGCTGAGATCACACCATTGCACTCCAGCCTGGGTGACAGAGCAAGGCCCTGTCACACACACACACAAAAAGATATAACAATTACAAACATTTATACACAGCTAACAACAAAGACCCTATGTCCATGAAGTGACAGAATCAAAGAATGAAACAGAAAATTCAATAATAATAGTTGAAAACTCCAATATCTCACTTTCAATAATGGATAGAACCACTAAGCAGAAGATCAAGAAGGAAACTGAAGACCGGAATAATACTATAAACCAACTAGACTAAGAAACATCTATATAACGTTCACCTAACCACAGCATTATGGACTTTCTTCCAGAGTGCATATTGATCATTCTCCAGGAGAGACCATATACTTGACCATAAAACAACACCTAAATTTAAAAGGGTAGAAATCATATAAATTATGTTCAACTTTTAATAGAATGAAACTAAAAACTTGTAACAAAGAAATTTGGGACATTTATAAATATGTAAAACTTAAACAACACAATCCCAAATAATAAGTCATCCAAAAATGAAATCACAAGGGAAATTAGAAAATATCTTGAAATAAATGAAATGAAAATACAACACACCAATACCTACGAGATGCAGGTAAAACAGTGGTTAGAGGGAAATTTATAGCTGTTAAGTGACTGTGTCAAAAAGAAAAATCTCAAATCAATAGTTTGTTTCCACTTGGAAAAAACTAGAAGAAAAAGAAGAGTAAACCAGGTTGGTTGTTTAAAAAAGATCAATAAAATCAACAAACCTTTAGCTAGAATGACCAAGAAGAAAAGGGAGAAGATTCAAGGTACAAAAATTTAAAAATGAAAGAGGGGCATCACTATTGATATTACAGAAATACAAAGTATCATAAGGGAATACAACGAATAACTGTATGTCAACAAATCAGATAACCTAAATTAAATAGACCAATTTCTAGAAAGATAAAAACTATCAAAATTGGCTCAACAAGAATAGACCTATAACAGAATAGATCTATAACAATTAAAAAGATTGAATTAGTAATAAAAAAAAAAAAACCTCCTAGAAAGAAAAGTTCAGGATCAGACGACTTCATGGGGAATTCTACCAAATGATTAAAAAACAATAGCAGAAGAATAAAATAAAGAGCAAAACCATTTTCTTGTTGTTTTTGTTGCTGTTTTTCCAAGATGGAGGAATGGAGGCAATGTGTGCATGCTTCCTTGACTCGGACAGACAAAATTGTGCGTAGATACTTACACTGTGAACTTTTTTTCTGAGAAGCAACACAGGCACTTAACAGGAAAACTGAAATCCACAGACTCTTTGAAAGGAGGAGGCTGCAGCTACATTGTAAGCCAGGCAAAAAATTGTTAAGTCCCCAGAGTTTGAGAGAGTGATATAAAGCCCCACAAGGGAACCTGGAAATACAACCCACAGGGGAAAGCCTTAAGCCTGCCCAGTGCTGGAACTGATTTAGCAAGTGGTAAAGAATATAAAAGTAGAAATGGCAGTGAGAAGAATCTTGCATATGTTCCCAGTCTCCAGCACTAGCCAAGAGAAGCCATTCCTTATTTTGCCTCACAGGGAACTTCATAGAAGTCTCCCAACTAACTCACTCAAGCAGTGGTTGCAGGTTAAAAGAAACTCCCAGCTGAATTTCACGAAATAATCTTGAGTGGAGAACTCCCTTGGCCAAAACCAGGGAGTAAGTGGGAAGTGTGCTGCAGCCACAAGTGCAGAAGCTGAGTGTCTGGGAGGGGTGTGGGCTGAAAACCTTGGTTGCTATCTCTGTGGGGGAAAGTTTATGGCCTGGGGCAGTTGTGAGTTCTGAGCATAGACAACCTGGAACTTCGCTCACTGCTACTAGTGGAAAACTGCGGGTGTGAGATCTGCCTTGCCAAGTGTGTAGTAGCATGGTAGGGCTTACTGACACCTGCTACTCCCAACTCCCCGTGCAAACTCTTCTGTGCAGCAGAAGCAGCTAGGCTCTTGGAACATTACCCCAGCAGCCAGAGAACTGCCCCCCAACTCCAACAGGAACCGCGGCTTGTCACAGAGCATGAACCTGACTGACCTAGCCCCAACCTGGCTTTGCCCCTCCACATGCTCTGGCAGCTTAACACAAAGAAAAATAACTTTTGGGAGCTTTATGGTCCCACCCACTGCCTGAGAAACCAGAGTATCTTCCCGGGGTACTCTTACATCCCTGGGTAACATAAGGCAAGCACAAATCCCACCACTACTACCACAGCTGGTGCTGTTTTGCAAGTACCACCTCCTGGCTGGAAGCCAACCAACACAAATCCATTACAGTATCTCCAGGTATAACAATACAGCACACAGGAGGGAGAAAACTTGTGTGTGACCTCAGCTATCACCTTTGCCTGCACCAGGAGGCTAACCAGGAGGTCCTGAGTCTGTCCATATGACCAGTTCATCACATCTACAACTGGCATTTGAGAAAACCAACACATCAAGGTTATCTATAACAAAGGAATCTCACAGAGTCTATGTCACTCCCCTGCCACCCAACAGAGCTGGTGCTGGTATCTGCTGCTGGGAGACTTGAGGACAGGTCACATCTCTGGGTCCCTTGCAGACATTCCCCAGCACCAGCCTGGAATGTGGCAGCCCCACTGGGTGGCTGGACCTAGAAGAGCAACAACATTCACAGTAATCTGGTTCTCAGGGACTCCCACACCTAGGGGAAGGGAGAGGGTATCACATCAAGGAAATACCCCATGGGACAAAATAACCTGGATGGCAGGACTTATGTCCCAGATATTTCTGCTTCTGGGAAGTTTCTTTCAGTAGAAGCACAGTTTCAGTGCTGGGTTTAACAGGGAAAGTCTGACAGTCTACCCCAACACTCAGGCAGCCCTGGTGCTCATTAAGGATCTTGGAGAAGGAAACTTCTTTCCCCCCTCATCCACCACTGCAGACACAGCTAGGGCTTTTCCCAGAGGAGACTGGTGTGTGTACCTAGAGGCAGCCCTTCTGGAATACTTCAGGGTAACTGCATCCCCACAGGAGGAGCATCCTCCAAGTACAGGTTTACATGAGAGGTAGAGTCACAATTCTTTTCTACTTGAAACATCAACATTCCTGCAGATGCAAAAAGGTGTCTTTCTGATCTGAATAGTTGAAATACTGGGTCAGGTGTGTGTCTGGGTGTGGGATGGCATTCCTGCTGGCCTAGTAGGGGAGCTGAAGTAGATCCAGTCCTTCCTTATGATAAGACTTCAGTTTGTTTCACTGAGAGCTCCCCCAGCTATCTCTGTCAAGGCTAGGACCTCTTCCCACCATTTAATTTACCCACCTGCTTTAACTACAGCTAGTTTTTAATCCATGGACACCTCCCCTATTGGCATAAAGCCTGAACTGTTCAACCCAGTAAATAAAACACTGGGGGAAAAATAAATAGATAAGAAAGTACACACCACAGGGGAATGAGATAAGCTTCAAGTGACCTCTGCCATTCCAGTGCTATAGGAGATAGTGAACTTGCTCACACACTGATCACATTGCTACTACAACCAGCATCTGAGGAAGACTCTCCATAACCAAGGAACAAAGACTCTCTATAGCCAAGGAACTCATACAGAGTCTTCACCCCTAAAAGCACCAAGATCTGAATTAGGCTACAATAAACTATAAACATTAAAGTCACATCCTTAAGGGGAAAAAAGAAATAAAAAAATGTCAAATCAAAATTAAACTCAAAAATAATTATTAGAAATAGACTACCTAAATGAGAAGGAACCAGAAAAATAATTCTAGTAATATGACATAACACAGTTCTATAACACCCCCAAAAGATCACACTAGCCCTCTAGCAATGGATCTAAACCAAGATGAAATCTTTGAAATACCAGATAAATAATTCAAAAGATTGATTATTAAGCTACTCAAGGAGATACCAGAGAAATGTGAAAACCAACATAAAGAAATTTAAAAAACAATTCAGAATATGAATGAAAAATTTCTAAAGAGATGGATATCATAAAAAATAGTTAGAACTTCTGGAAATGAAAGACACACTTAGGGAATTACAAAATGCAGTGGAACATTTCAACAATAGACTAGAACAAGTAGAAGAAAGAATTTCAGAGTTTGAAGACAAAGCTTTCAAATTAATCCAACTAGACAAAAAAAAAAAAAAAAAAAAAAAAAAGCAAAAAGAATCAAAATAAATGAACAGTCTCCAAAAAAATATGGGATTATGTAAAACACTTAAACCTAAGAATAATTGGTGTATCTGAGGGAGAAGAGAAAGCAAAAAGTTTGGAAAACCTATTTGAGGGAGTAACTGAGGAAAACTTTCCTGGCCTTGCTAGAGATTTAGATATCCAAATACAAGTAGCTCAAAGAACTTCTGGGAGATTCACTGTAAAAGATCATTACAAAGACATATATTCATCAGGCTATCTAAACTCAATATGAAGGAAAGAATTCTAAGATCAATGAGACAAAAGCATTAGGTAACCTATAAAGGGAAACCCATCAGGCTAAGAGCAGACTTCTCATCAGAAACCTTTCAAGGCAGAAGAGATTGAGGTCCTATCTTTGGCCTCCTTAAACAGAATAACTCAACCAAGAATTTTGTATCCAGCAAAAATAAGTTTCATAAATGAAGGCAAAATAAAGTCATTTTCAGATAAACAAAAGCTAAGGGAATTTGTTACTACCAGACCAGCCCTATAAAGAAATGATAAAAGGAGTTCTAAATCTTGGAGCAAAAGCTTGATATGCACAAAAGTAGAACCTCTTGAAAACATAAAATTCACAGGGCCTATAAAACAATAACATAATGCGAAAAAAAAAAAAAACCCAAAGTAGGTAACAATTAACATGATGAATTGAATAGTACCTTATGTCTCAATATTAATATTGAATAAAAATAGCCTAAATACTTCACTTAAAAGATACAGATTGACAGAATGGTTAAAGAATAACATATCAAATATCTGCTGTCTTTAAGAGACTTATCTAACATATAAGGATTCCTATGAACTCAAGGTAAAGGTGTGGAAAATGATATCCCATGCAAATGGAAACTAAAAGTGAGGAAGAGAAGCTATTCTTATATCAAATAAAACAGACTTTAAAGCAACAACAGTAAAAGAAGGTCATTATATAATGATAAAAGGCTCAATTCAGCAAGAAGATAGTACAATCCTAAATATATATGCACCTAACCCTTGAGCTGCCAGATTCATAAACCAATTACTAGTAGACCTAAGAAATGAGTTAGACAGCAACAAAATAATAGAGGGGGACTTCTATACTCCACTGGCAAGCACTAGACAGATCATTGAGACAGAAAGTCAACAAAGAAACAATGGGCTTAGACTACATGCTAAGACAAATAGACCTAAGATATTTCCAGAACATTCTGCCCAAGAACTCCAGAATATACATTCTTCTCACCAGCACATGAGACATTCTCCAAGATATGCCGTAAGTCTCAATAAATTTTTAAAAATTGAAATCATATCAAGTGTCTTCTCAGTGTCATATCAAGTGTCTTCCAACATAGTGGAATAAAACTAGTAGTCAACTCCAAAAGGAAACCCTAAAACTATACAAATACATGAAAATTAAATAATTTGTTCCTGAATGATGTTTAGATTAACAATGAAATCAAGATGGAAATGAAAACATTCTTTGAAATGAATGATAATAGTGATACAAGTTATCAAAACCTCTGGACTACAGCAAAAGTAGTGCTAAGAGGAAGGTTTATAGTGCTAAATGCCAACATAAAAAAGCCTGAAAGATCACAAATTGACAATCTAATGTCACACCTCAAGGAACTAGAGAAATAAGAACAAACTGAACCCAAAGCTAGCAGAAGAAAAGAAATAGCAAAGATCAGAGCAGAAATAAATGAAATTGAAACATAAAATACATAAGATCAATGAAACAAAAAGTGGTTCTTTGAAGAGATTAGCAAAACTGATAGACCATGAGCTAGATAAACCAAGAAGAGGGAAAGTTCAAATAAGCTCAATTAGAAATGAAACTGGATACATTACAACTGACACCACAGAAACACAAAAGATCATTTGAGGGCACTATGAACCCCTCTATGCACACAAACTAGAAAACCCAGAGGAAATGGATTCATTCCTGGAAACATACAACTCTCTTAGATTAAATCAGAAAGAAACAGAAACCGCAAACAGACAACAAGCAGTGAGATTAAATTAGTAATAATAAAATAAACTCCAACTAAAAATAAAAAAAAAAGTCCAGACTAAATAGATTTACAGCTGAATTCTACTGGACATTCAAAGAAGAATTGGTACCAATCCTATTTTAACTACTCCTTAGACGGGCGGAGCAAGATGGCCGAATAGGAACAGCTCCAGTCTCCAACTCCCAGCGCGAGCGACACAGAAGACTGGTGATTTCTGCATTTTCACCTGAGCCTCTGCTGCTGACACCCAGACAAATAGGGTCTGGAGTGGACCTCAAGCAATCTCCAACAGACCTACAGCTGAGGGTCCTGACTGTTAGAAGGAAAACTATCAAACAGGAAGGACACCTACACCAAAACCCCATCAGTACGTCACCATCATCATCAAAGACCAGAGGCAGATAAAACCACAAAGATGGGGAAAAAGCAGGGCAGAAAAGCTGGAAATTCAAAAAATAAGAGCGCATCTCCCCCGGCAAAGGAGCGCAGCTCATCGCCAGCAACGGATCAAAGCTTGACGGAGAATGACTTTGACGAGATGAGAGAAGAAGGCTTCAGTCCATCAAACTTCTCAGAGCTAAAGGAGGAATTACGTACCCAGTGCAAAGAAACTAAAAATCTTGAAAAAAAAGTGGAAGAATTGATGGCTAGAGTAATTAATGCAGAGAAGGTCATAAACGAAATGAAAGAGATGAAAACCATGACACGAGAAATATGTGACAAATGCACAAGCTTCAGTAACCAACTCGATCAACTGGAAGAAAGAGTATCAGCGATTGAGGATCAAATGAATGAAATGAAGTGAGAAGAGAAACCAAAAGAGAAAAGAAGAAAGAGAAATGAACAAAGCCTGCAAGAAGTATGGGATAATGTAAAAAGACAAAATCTACGTCTGATTGGGGTGCCTGAAAGTGAGGGGGAAAATGGAACCAAATTGGAAAACACTCTTCAGGATATCATCCAGGAGAACTTCCCCAACCTGGTAGGGCAGGCCAACATTCAAATCCGGGAAATACAGAGAACGCCACAAAGATACTCCTCGAGAAGAGCAACTCCAAGACACATAATTGCCAGATTCACCAAAGTTGAAATGAAGGAAAAAATCTTAAGGGCAGCCAGAGAGAAAGGTCGGGTTACCCACAAAGGGAAGCCCATCAGACTAACAGCAGATCTCTCGGCAGAAACTCTTCAAGCCAGAAGAGAGTGGGGGCCAATATTCAACATTCTTAAAGAAAAGAATTTTAAACCCAGAAGTTCATATCCAGCCAAACTAAGTTTCAAAAGTGAAGGAGAAATAAAATCCTTTACAGATAAGCAAATGCTTAGAGATTTTGTCACCACTAGGCCTGCCTTACAAGAGACCCTGAAGGAAGCACTAAACATGGAAAGGAACAACCGGTACCAGCCATTGCAAAAACATGCCAAAATGTAAAGACCACTGAGGCTAGGAAGAAACTGCATCAACTAACGAGCAAAATAACCAGTTAATATCATAATGGCAGGATCAAGTTCACACATAACAATCTTAACCTTAAATGTAAATGGACTAAATGCTCCAATTAAAAGACACAGACTGGCAAACTGGATAAAGAGTCAAGATCCATCAATCTGCTGTATTCAGGAGACCCATCTCACACGCAGAGACATACATAGGCTCAAAATAAAGGGATGGAGGAAGATTTACCAAGCAAATGGAGAACAAAAAAAAGCAGGGGTTGCAATACTAGTCTCTGATAAAACAGACTTTAAACCATCAAAGATCAAAAGAGACAAAGAAGGCCATTACATAATGGTAAAGGGATCAATTCAACAGGAAGAGCTAATTATCCTAAATATATATGCACCCAATACAAGAGCACCTAGATTCATAAAGCAAGTCCTTAGAGACTTACAAAGAGACTTAGATTCCCATACAATAATAATGGGAGACTTCAACACTCCACTGTCAACATTAGACAGATCAACGAGACAGAAAGTTAACAAGGATATCCAGGAATTGAACTCATCTCTGCAGCAAGCAGACCTAATACACATCTATAGAACTCTCCACCCCAAATCAACAGAATATACATTCTTCTCAGCACCACATCGCACTTATTCCAAAATTGACCACATAATTGGAAGTAAAGCCCTCCTCAGCAAATGTACAAGAACAGAAATTGTAACAAACTGTCTCTCAGACCACAGTGCAATCAAACTAGAACTCAGGACTAAGAAACTCAATCAAAACCACTCAACTACATGGAAACTGAACAACCTGCTCCTGAATGACTACTGGGTACATAACGAAATGAAGGCAGAAATAAAGATGTTCTTTGAAACCAATGAGAACAAAGATACAACATACCAGAATCTCTGGGACACATTTAAAGCAGTGTGTAGAGGGAAATTTATAGCACTAAATGCCCACAAGAGAAAGCAGGAAAGATCTAAAATTGACACTCTAACATCGCAATTAAAAGAACTAGAGAAGCAAGAGCAAACACATTCAAAAGCGAGCAGAAGGCAAGAAATAACTAAGATCAGAGCAGAACTGAAGGAGATAGAGACACAAAAAACCCTCCAAAAAAATCAATGAATCCAGGAGCTGGTTTTTTGAAAAGATCAACAAAATTGACAGACCGCTAGCAAGACTAATAAAGAAGAAAAGAGAGAAGAATCAAATCGACGCAATGAAAAATGATAAAGGGGATATCACCACCGACCCCACAGAAATACAAACTACCATCAGAGAATACTATAAACACCTCTACGCAAATAAACTAGAAAATCTAGAAGAAATGGATAATTTCCTGGACACTTACACTCTTCCAAGACTAAACCAGGAAGAAGTTGAATCCCTGAATAGACCAATAGCAGGTTCTGAAATTGAGGCAATAATTAATAGCCTACCAACCAAAAAAGTCCAGGACCAGATGGATTCACAGCTGAATTCTACCAGAGGTACAAGGAGGAGCTGGTACCATTCCTTCTGAAACTATTCCAATCAATAGAAAAAGAGGGAATCCTCCCTAACTCATTTTATGAGGCCAACATCATCCTGATACCAAAGCCTGGCAGAGACACAACAAAAAAAGAGAATTTTAGACCAATATCCCTGATGAACATCGATGCAAAAATCCTCAATAAAATACTGGCAAACCGGATTCAGCAGCACATCAAAAAGCTTATCCACCATGATCAAGTGGGCTTCATCCCTGGGATGCAAGGCTGGTTCAACATTCGCAAATCAATAAACATAATCCAGCATATAAACAGAACCAAAGACAAGAACCACATCATTATCTCAATAGATGCAGAAAAGGCTTTTGACAAAATTCAACAGCCCTTCATGCTAAAAACGCTCAATAAATTCGGTATTGATGGAACGTACCTCAAAATCATAAGAGCTATTTATGACAAACCCACAGCCAATATCATGCTGAATGGGCAAAAACTGGAAAAATTCCCTTTGAAAACTGGCACAAGACAGGGATGCCCTCTCTCACCACTCCTATTCAACATAGTGTTGGAAGTTCTGGCTAGGGCAATCAGGCAAGAGAAAGAAATCAAGGGGATTCAGTTAGGAAAAGAAGAAGTCAAATTGTCCCTCTTTGCAGATGACATGATTGTATATTTAGAAAATCCCATTGTCTCAGCCCAAAATCTCCTTAAGCTGATAAGCAACTTCAGCAAAGTCTCAGGATACAAAATTAATGTGCATAAATCACAAGCATTCGTATACACCAGTAACAGACAAACAGAGAGCCAAATCAGGAATGAACTTCCATTCACAATTGCTTCAAAGAGGATAAAATACCTAGGAATCCAACTTACAAGGGAGGTAAAGGACCTCTTCAAGGAGAACTACAAACCACTGCTCAGTGAAATAAAAGAGGACACAAACAAATGGAAGAACATACCATGCTCATGGATAGGAAGAATCAATATCGTGAAAATGGCCATACTGCCCAAGGTTATTTATAGATTCAATGCCATCCCCATCAAGCTACCAATGAGTTTCTTCACAGAATTGGAAAAAACTGCTTTAAAGTTCATATGGAACCAAAAAAGAGCCCACATCTCCAAGACAATCCTAAAGAACAAAGCTGGAGGCATCACGCTACCTGACTTCAAACTATACTACAAGGCTACAGTAACCAAAACAGCATGGTACTGGTACCAAAACAGAGATATAGACCAATGGAACAGAACAGAGTCCTCAGAAATAATACCACACATCTACAGCCATCTGATCTTTGACAAACCTGAGAGAAACAAGAAATGGGGAAATGATTCCCTATTTAATAAATGGTGCTGGGAAAATTGGCTAGCCATAAGTAGAAAGCTGAAACTGGATCCTTTCCTTACTCCTTATCCGAAAATTAATTCAAGATAGATTAGAGACTTAAATGTTAGACCTAATACCATAAAAACCCTAGAGGAAAACCTAGGTAGTACCATTCAGGACATAGGCATGGGCAAAGACTTCATGTCTAAAACACCAAAAGCAACGGCAGCAAAAGCCAAAATTGACAAATGGGATCTCATTAAACTAAAAAGCTTCTGCACAGCAAAAGAAACTACCATCAGAGTGAACAGGCATCCTACAGAATGGGAGAAAATTTTTGCAATCTACTCATCTGACAAAGGGCTAATATCCAGAACCTACAAAGAACTCAAACAAATTTACAAGAAAAAAACAAACAACCCCATCAAAAAGTGGGCAAAGGATATGAACAGACATTTCTCAAAAGAAGACATTCATACAGCCAACAGACACATGAAAAAATGCTCATCATCACTGGCCATCAGAGAAATGCAAATCAAAACCACAATGAGATACCATCTCACACCAGTTAGAATGGCGATCATTAAAAAGTCAGGAAACAACAGGTGCTGGAGAGGATGTGGAGAAATAGGAACACTTTTACACTATTGGTGGGATTGTAAACTAGTTCAACCATTATGGAAAACAGTATGGCGATTCCTCAAGGATCTAGAACCAGATGTACCATATGACCCAGCCATCCCATTACTGGGTATATACCCAAAGGATTCTAAATCATGCTGCTATAAAGACACATGCACACGTATGTTTATTGCGGCACTATTCACAATAGCAAAGACTTGGAATCAACCCAAATGTCCATCAGTGACAGACTGGATTAAGCAAATGTGGCACATATACACCATGGAATACTATGCAGCCATAAAAAAGGATGAGTTTGTGTCCTTTGTAGGGACATGGATGCAGCTGGAAACCATCATTCTTAGCAAACTATCACAAGAACAGAAAACCAAACACCGCATGTTCTCACTCATAGGTGGGAACTGAACAATGAGATCACTTGGACTCGGGAAGGGGAACATCACACACCGGGGCCTATCATGGGGAGGGTGGAGGGGGGAGGGATTGCACTGGGAGTTATACCTGATGTAAATGACGAGTTGATGGGTGCTGACGAGTTGATGGGTGCAGCACAGCAACATGGCACAAGTATACATATGTAACAAACCTGCACGTTATGCACATGTACCCTAGAACTTAAAGTATAATAATAATAAAAAAAATTAAAAAAAATAAACTTCTCCTAAAGACTGAGAAAGAGGGAATCCTCCCTAAATCATTCTATGAAGCCAGTATCACCCTGATACCAAAACCAGGAAGTGATGTAACGCAACAACAATAACAACCAAAAAAACTACAGACCAATTCCTGATGAACATAGACGCAAAAATTCTCAACAAAATACTAGCTAACCAAATTCAACAACACATTACAAAAGATAATACACCATGATTAAGTGGGTTTCATATCAGGGATGCAGGAATGGTTTCATCTCAGGGATGGTTTAACATACACAAGTCAATAAATGTGATATATCACATAAACAGAAATAAAAACAAAAACCATATGATCATCTCAATAGATGCAGAAAAAGCATTCAATAAAATCCTGCATGCCTTTATTACAAAAAGTCTCTCAACAAACTAGGCATAGAAGGGACTTACCTCAAATTAATGAAAACCATGTATGACAAACCCACAGCCAACTTCATACTGAATGGAGAAAAGGGGAAAGCATTCCCTGTGAGAACTAGAACAAGATGAGGATGCCCACTTTCACCACTTCTATCCAACATGGTACTGGAAGTCCTAGCCAGAATAATCAGGCAAGAGAAAGAAAGGGAATCCATAATGGAAAAGAGGAAGTCAAATTTTCACTGTTCACTGATGATATGATTATATGCCTAGAAACTCCTAAAGAGTCCACCAAAAGACTTCTAGATTTGATAAATGAATTCAATAAAGTCTCAGGTTATAAAATCAAGGTACACAAATCAGTAACACTGCTATACACCAACAACAACAAAGCTGAGAATCACATAAAAAACTTAATCCCTTTTACAACAGCTGCAAAATAAAATAAAATGTCTAGGAATATATTTAATCAAAGAGGTGGAAGACAGCAACAAGGAGAACTATAAAACACCACTGAAAGAAATCATAGATGACACAAACAAATGAAAACAAATCCCATACTCATGGATTGGAAGAATCAATATTGCTAAAATGACCATACTGCCCAAAGCAATCTACAGATTCAATGCAATTCCCATCAAAATACCCACATTGTTTTTCACAGAACTAGAAAAAACAATCATAAAATTCATACGGAGCCAAAAAAGAGCTCAAGTAGCCAAAAAGAATCCTAAGCAAAACAAAAACAAAAACAGACAAACAAACAAACAAAATCTGGAGGCATCACATTGCTGGACTTCAAGTTATACCACAAGGCTATAGTTACCAAAACAGCATAGCACTGGTATAAAAGTAGGCACACAGACCAACGGAACAGAATAGAGAACCCAGAAAGAAAGCCAAATACTGACAACCAACTAATCTTCAGCAAAGCATACAAAAGCATAAATTGGGAAAGGAACACCCTATTTAATACATGGTGCTGGGAAAACTGGCTAGCCGCCTGCTGAAGAATGAAACTAGATTTCTATCTCTCACCCTGTACAAAAATCGACTTAAGATGGATCAAAAACTGTAAGACCTGAAACCATGAAAAATCTAGAAGATGACCTTGGAAAAAGTCTCCTGGCCATTGGCCTAGGCAAAGATTCATGACTAACACCCCAAAAGAAAATGGAACAGAAACAAAAATAAATAAATGGTACCTGATTAAAAAGTTTCTGCATAGCAAAAGAAATAATTATCAGAGTAAACAGACAACCCACAAAATGGGAGAAAATATTTACAAACTATGCATCCAACAAAGGACTATTATCCAGAATCTATAAGGAACTCAAATCATCAAAAAAAAAAAAAAAACCCATTTGCAAGTGTGCAAATGATATAAATAGACATTTCTCAAGAGAAGATACACAAATGGGAAAGAAAAATGTGAAAAAAAATGCTCAACATCACTAATCACCATAGAAATGCAAATTAAAACTATAATGAGATGCCACCTTACTCCTGCCAAGAATAGCCATTATTAAAAAGTCAAAAAACAATAGATGTTGGTGTGGATGTGGGTGAAAGGAGAATGCTTATACACTGCTGGTGGGAATGTAAATTAGTATAACCCCTATGAAAAGCAGTATGAAGATTCCATAAAGAACTAAAAGTAGATCTACCATTCATTCCAGTAATTGCACTAAATCCACTCAAAGGAAAAGAAGTCATTATACATGCACATGTATGTTTATTGCAGCACAATTCACAATTGCAAAGATAGGGAATCAACTTAAGTGCACCAACACCAATGAGGGGATGAAGAAAATGCAGTATAGGTCAGGTGTGGTGGCTCACGCCTGTAATCCCAGCACTTTGGGAGACTGAGGCAGGCAGATCATGAGGTCAGGAGATCGAGATCATCCTGGCTAACATGGTGAAACCCCATCTCTACTAAAAATACAAAAAATTAGCCAGGCATGGTGGCACGCACTGTAGTCCCAGCTACTTACTTGAGAGGCTGAGGCAGGAGAATGGCATGAACCCAGGAGGTGGAGGTTGCAGAGAGCCGAGAACATACCACTGCACTCCAGCCTGGGTGACAGAGCAAGACTCTGTCTAAAAAAAAAAAACAAAAAAACCAAAAACCGAAAATGTATTATATATACACCACGGAATACTACTCTGTCATAAAAAGGGGAAAATAATGTCTTTTGCAGCAATTTGGAAGGAGCTGGAGGCCATTAATCTAAGTGAAGTAACTCAGAAATGGAAAACCAAATACCGTATGTTCTCACTTTTAAGTGGTAGCTAAGCTATCAATACACAAAGACATACAGCGTGAAACAATGGACTTTGGAGACTCAGAAGGGGGACGGGGGAGAGGCGTGTGGGATTTAAAAACTCCATACTGGAGTACAATGTACACTACTTTGGTGACAGGTGTACTAAAATTTCAGAATTCATTGCTATATAATTCATCCATGTAACCAAAAATCATTTGTACCCCAAAAGCTATTGGAGTTTAAAAAAAAAAAAAAGAAAAGAACAAAACCAGCCAGGTGCAATGGCTCATGCCTGTAATCCCTGCACTTTGGGAGGCCAAGGTGGTAGGATTGCTTGAGGTCAGGAGTTCAAGACAGGACTGTACAAGCAAGAGCCCATGTCTACAAAAAAAAATTTTTTTAAAAATAGCCGGGTATGGTGGTATGTGCTTGTAGTCTCAGCTACTCAGGAGGCTGAGGCAGAGAGATCATTTAAGCCCAGGAGTTCGAGGCTGCAGTGAGCTATGATCGCACCACTGCATCCCAGCCTAGATGACAGAGTACAAAAATTCACATGATCCTCTCCGTAGATGTTTCTGTTTTCTATTCACATTGTACCAAAGGTGCAACACCATCCTTATGTCACAAATGGCAAGTGCATACAAATTGGAAGACTAGAGCCAATTATCTGTAACGATAAAGTGAAGATGGGATATGTTTTATAGTAGGTAGATATGGGTTCTGCCAAAACCCATTAATATTCCCTAATTTGGAAAGAGAGGGTAGGATCCAGCCAGAGGAGAGGCATTTCACCTCTCTCAATTCACAGTTCATAGTTGTTGGCCACCAGCCTTAGAAGTTGTTGCACTGGAAATTCCTAGATGAGAGAAAGCCCAGACAGACAGTGATCTTTCTAGAACTGGGAAGAAGAAATTAGTAAGAACCTATATGTAGCCACATCAACCATTGGTATGGCAGCCAGGCCAAATAGAAAATTATGTTCTGCAAACCAGAGCCTGGTTCGGAGGCTTCTTCGAGCCTGGAGGAGATGAAGTTACCCTGCTGACACAGCCTGCAGCCCCAGCCCTGCACCCACTCCCTTCAAGTCCTGGGACATTGAATTAGTCAGGTAAACTTCTATCAACAATCTACCCAAGTTAAAATCCAGGGAATAAGACTCTAATATTCCAGGTGAGGGGTTTCAACAAGAATCCGACAAATTTTCTTGGAAACATTAGGGTTGGGTTTGTCATTTTGGTTCACAAATTAGTTAACAATTAACATGAAATTATGAAAATATTATATACCCTAAAAACATGGAGGAAAAAACTTCATTCAAAAGGTGGAGCATGAGGATACTTATGAAAGATTTACTCTAAGAAAGATTTAGGCAGCTTCCACTTCATGGTGTATATAAAGTCAAGAAAACATGGAACTGATTAAAGGTGAATGATAACATTCTAAGGCAACAAACAGAAATTTGGCTGAACTGAACTAAACGAGTGTAAGGAAAGTAACAATAATCAAAAATGAATTTAAAGCAGAATTAAAAACAGAAAGAGAAGAATCTGTATTACTAAAATCATGTGGAAGACACACTTGAGAAACCTCCTCTAATGTAAAAGCAAAGAACAAAAATACTACAATTATGAGATGATGAATATGAAGAACATCAAATGGAGATCTAGCAGAGAAAATTGCTGCAACAAACAAAGCAGAATCAATACTTATTTAAATAAGTAATAGAAGAAGGCTTTTTTCAGTTAAAAAAGACCTGAATCCACTGAATGATGACTTACATGTTCCATACAATATAAATGAAGAGACAATACTAGTTAGACATGTCCAAGCAATTCTTTAACATTCAAATGATAAGCAAAGAATTTTACAAATATGCAGGATGGAGAAAAATAAATAACCTAAAAAGGAACAAAAATTGGGCTGGCCTCAGTCTTCTCTATGGCAGTAAGCGATAGCCTACAATTAAGTAAGTTGACAAAATTTTAGGAAAAAATGGTCTTTTGCATTTGTGAAGACAGCAAAAATATTATCAGCTATAAGAATTCAGAAAGCATATAACTATATACCCATCCTCCAAATTGTACTCAAATTCATGATGAGACAACTGGATTTCCACATGTAAAAGAATGAAGTTGGACCCCTACACCATCTACAAAAATTAACTCAAAATGAAAGAATGACTTAAACATATGTACTAACACCACAGAACTCTTAGCAGAAAACATAGGTGCAAAGCTTCATGACACTGGATTTGGCAATGATTTCTTGGATATGACATCAAAAGCACAGGCAACAAAAGTCAAAATAGATAAACCGGACTACATCAAAATTAAAAATTTGTGTATCAAAAGATGTTATCAAGAAAGTAAAAAGACAATCTACAGAATGGGAGAAAACATTTGTAAATCATATAACTGATAGGGCATTAAAATACAAAATATATAAAGAACTCTACAACTCACCAATTAAAAAATGGGGAAAGGTCTTGAATAGACATGTCTCTAAAGAAGATCTATAAATAGCCAATAAGCACATGAAAAGATGCTCAACATCACTAATCATTAGGCAAATGCAAATCAAAACCACAATGAAATACCACTTCACACCTGTTAGGATTGCTATAATTAAAAAATTGGAAACTAACAAGTGTTGGGGAAGATGTGGGAAAATTTGAACACTTGTGCACTGCTAGGAGGAATGTAAAATGGTGGCGCCACCGTGGAAACTGGTATGGCAATTCCTCAAAAATATTTAAACATAATTATCATATGATCCAGCAATTCCACTTAGATATCTGTACACCCATGTTTATAGCAGCATTATTCACAATATACAAAAGGTGGGAGTGACCATGTCTGTTGAAGATGAGTGAAGAAATAAAATGTGATATATACATATAATGAAACATTACGTAGCCTTTAAAAAGGAAGGAAATTCTAACACATGCTATAATATCAGTGAAACTTGAAAGACATTATACAAGTGAAATCAGCCAGTCACAAAAGGACAAGTATTGTATGATTTCACTTATATTCGGTATTTAGAGTAGTCAAATTCAGAGTCAGAACATAGAATGGTGGTTCCCAAGAGCTGTGGGGAGGGAGAATGGGGATGTAGTGTTATATAGGCACAGAGGCCGGGCATGGTGGCTCACACCTGTATTCCCAGCACTTTGGGAGGCCGAGGCAGGTGGATCACGAAGTCAAGAGATCGAGACCATCCTGGCCAACATGGTGAAACCCTGTCTCTACTAAAAATACAAAGAATTAGCTGGGCCTGGTGGCGCACGACTGTAGTTCCAGGTACACAGGACGCTGAAGCAGGAGAATTGCTTGAACCCAGGAGGTGGAGGTTGCAGTGAGCTGAGATGGCGCCACTGCACTCCAGCCTGGCAACAGAGCAAGACTCCATCTAAAAAAAAAATAAATAAAAATAAATAAACAGGCATAGAATTTCAGTTCTGGAGAATGAAAAAAGTTCTGACAATGGATGGTGGTGATGGTTGCACGACAGTGTGAATGTATTTAATGCCACAGAATTGTACACTTGAAAATGGTTAATATGACCAATTTTGCTACGTATATTTTATCACAATAAAAAAATCCCACAATCCATACGGAAAAAGAAAGCACATAATATGGTAAGGAAACATACAAGCCAGAAAACATGAGAGGACAGAAGCCCAAAATGTCAATCATAACAATAAAGGCCAATGGGTTAAACCCCCCATCGACTTCAAGATGGAACAAGATTATTACAATTTTCTGCTATCTATAATAAATATTATGAGGTGTATTAGTCAAGTAAAAGTTTTTATGTACCATTACTAACATTAAGAATAGTCAAAGAAGTTGGCAAGAATACAATGGTCAGAGGATATTTTAATACACCCCTTTCAGTCCTTGACAGATCAAGTAGGCAAAAATTATTAAAATAGAGACTGGACAATGGTATCAAGTGCTAATAAGTAACGTGGAAAAACCACAGCAAAGAGAACCTTATTCTTTAAAAAAAAACTGTACTCGCCATATCCTTTGGCCAGAGAGCAAAACAATTTTTAAAAATGATGATTATATATAAAATAATTCCAACTGCTTGAAAAATTTTAAAGTTAATTGAAAAACAACAACAAAGACACTCAAAGACATTTTGGCTGATCTCATCAGGTAAAAAGAAAATAACAATATGCAAAATAGGAATCAAAAAGATATAGTCACAGATAGATATTACTCTGCTAAACCTTATGTCAATCTATTTAAAATCAGAATAAACTGAATGATATCCCAGAAGAAAGCTAATTAGGAAAACTGACTCAAAAGAAATAAGAATATTTTAAGGGAAACCACTATAGAAGAAATTATAAAGTTGTTAAAGTATCACCTCTTTAGAAGATTCTGGGCTCAGTTGACTGGTGATTCTCTTAAGCTCCCAGGGAATACAGTTCCCATGTATGTATACATATTGTTAAGGAGCACCAGAGAAACACAGAAAATACTCCTGGGTGGCTCAGGCCTAGAATCCCAGCACTTTGGGAGGCCAAGGCAGGCAGGTTGCTTGAGCCCAGGAGTTCAAGACCAGCCTGAGCAACATGATGAAACCTCATCTCTACAAGATATACAAAAATTAGCTGGGTGTGGTGGTGTATGCTTGTATACCTAGCTGCTTGGCAGGCTGAGGTAGAAGGATCACCAGAGAGTTTGAGGTTGCAGTGAGCTGTCAGAGTGAAACCCTGAGAAAGAAAGAAAGAAAGGAAAGGGAAAGGGAAAGGAAAAAGAAAAGACTCCTGGGTTCCTATGGCCAGATTTCACAAATGAAAACCTTTGTCATTTTTGCTGTTGATCTTTTTTTAAAGTAAACCACATAAAATGCTACTCATAAAGTTGAAGTCTCCTTACTGCCTCATTTCCTTCCAACCACTCCCCTTCTCCTGCCTAAACAATCCTGGTCATCCCTGACTCCTTAAGGTTCTGAGATAAAGATGGCATTTTTAATTGATGGGGACCAAATAAACGATGAAGCAAATAGTGGAAAGGAAAATGCTCTGCTGGTCGGAAAAAAGTAAAGCCAGGCCCCTATGTTATTCCACACACCAAAATAAATTCCATGTAAATTAAGAAGTTAAACATAAAAACAAATCATAAAAGAAACCAGAAGTAAAAGGAGGTGAACATTTCTCTCCAATTGTATGCATGAGGCACTTATGCTGAAGGTACTGAAAATGTTAGCTAAGTAAAAACTTTAAACTTCAAGATTAGAAAACATAATTTTATAACAGGATGAGCAGAGAATCCGAAAAGGCAATTCACAAAAGAAATACAAATGGCTAAGAAGCATAAAACTATTACATCTCTAGTTACCAAAAACATGCAAATGAAGTCCTAATAATGAGATATCCCTCTCGTTCAATCCTCTGACCCCCCATATTTTGATGATTTGGCAAAGATAAGGAAAAGGACACTGTGGGGGATCTGATCCTATATATTAACAATGACAGTCTAAACTGATATGAAGATTTTCATTAAAATTGTCAAAATCATGCTCATTGACCCCAGGAATCTGTATCTTAAAATTTAACTGAAGGAAACATGGGAAGTATGCTAACACCCTGTATGCCTCATTTACAAGAGAGATAATTGGACATAAACTAAGTAATAAGTAAACATTGGGTAAATACTTTATAATACAGTCATATAATACAAGGCTTTGCAGCTTTTAAAATAATATGGAAAAATAATAATATCAGGAAAATGTTTGTGACATATCAACAAATGGGAAAAAAGCAGGTCACAAAACATTATCCACAGATGGTGAAAAGGTTAGGCGTGGTTATCGTGGGGTGGCAGAATTGCATTTAAGTTTTCTTTTCCATGTTAGTCTTTCATGTATTGTCTTTTTTTTTTCCTACAACGGATGCAGTATTATTTTTATAATAAAAAATAAATAATATACAAACAATAAAGCTCAATATTCAGAGCAGATAGCATTAAAGTTGCTCAGGGAGAATATATAAAGTAGAAAGGAAAGAGGGCAAAGGATAGAATCTTTATGTGAACAACTAAGTAGAACTGAGCCTGGTAATATTTATTTGTTCTTAAAACAATGAGACTTTCCATCTACCTTAAGAATGGTGTATATAATGTGCAATTCAATTTGCTTTCTGTTCATTCACCTAAGGCTTCCTTAGGTTTCCATAATTTACACAAATGTCACTCTGGACAGATTGCACTCTTTCCCTGAGGGCACCCTTAGCCAGAATCCTCAGGATCCTTCTCTCCCTAGAGAATGGTGCAGGCAGCGCTCCTGGTTTCTCTCCTAGGTTCCCTTGTAGAGCTCCAGACGGAATACACACACACACACACACACACACACACACACACACAGAGTCCCCAGTTACCTTTCTCCCATACTCACCCTTCCAAAAACGATTCCAAAACCAGAAGAGAGAAGGTCTTTTGTCTAGGGTCAGAAAGTCGTTTTATCATGTAGTCTCTCCAACTCCTCCCACAAGGAGGCTACGGCCTCCTCCCCAATTTTGCTCCAGGGATTCTTCAGAAAAGTGGGAGGAGAAGGCAGATTACAGGCATTCCTCTATAGGAAATGAAAGATTGAAAGATCTTCAAGGACAATAAGGAGGGAAATAATCTTACAAAAGTCACATTTCTTCAGTTATATTATTAGTTGGCAAATGAACTGGATCAAGTGAAAATGTTTTCTTGAAACATTTCATATTGATTTCATTTTCTGGAAAAGGTATAGCAATATGAGATGTCTCTTTTGAAAAAACACTTAAAAAATTTTTTTTAAATAAAAAGGACCTCTCACGTTGCTATTTAAAAATACATAAATGCTACGCTTTTTCCAAATACATAAATGTGCATTAAATTCTTATTTTAAAATCTTCAACAGTTCCTAAGTGTTATAATTTATTGAAGCCCTATTACACAGTAGTTGGCATTTTATATACATGTCACTTAGTAATCATCACAGCAATTACAATAAAGATGCTATTATTAACATTTCGTCTTACATATGAGGAAAATGAGAATGTTTCTGATTCTTAAACTACAATTTACATGATATTGATTATGAAAACTTCAGCGGGTACTTACAATATATTTGGGGAATATTTTGAACTATTTCAAAACTAAAAGTTATTAAGCATCAAATAAATTTAATGAGGAATGCAAAAGAAAATTGGTGGTGATTGGGAAGCCCTGGTTGTTTACTCTGGGCTTTGAAACCTGGCTGATCTGATATGGGCCTACTGTGCATCCCTTTACTGACAGCAGAAGCCTACTCTCCTCAGGTAACAGGCTTTAGCCAGTGGCATAATTAAAGCATGGGGTGAAGAATAGTTTAGAAGTTGTGACTTGGATTTCCATGAAACTCTAGCAGAAATCCCAGCCTGAGATATCATTTCTTAAGAAATTCTTCCATGAAATAAATCATTTTCTGTTACTACTTTCCAAAACTTGGATATCTGAGGTTCTCTCTAATTTCACTAAGGGCTTTTACCTTTGACTTCAAACCCCTCCCCAAATCCCTCCTACTTCCTATCACCTATATCCCATTTAGGTCAGACTCTGGAAAGGCTCAGGCTTGAGGAACCCAGCTCACTGATCTTCGACAGCCTCAAGCCTACTATGGTGCCTGAGACACAGGAGGCCCTCAGTGAGTATTTCTTGAATGTACTTGGCAGAATGTCAGGGTAATACTTTCCCCAAAGCAAATAAAGTGATCTCAAAGGGCACCCTAGAGATATGGAGAAGAATTTTGCCACCTTCTTTATGAGATCTTAACTGAACTCAGCCCATTAATGAATCTTGACAAACTTCTCAGTAAACTCATATTATTGACTGGCAAGTATATTCCTGCACTAATTCTGGAGAAAAAAATCTCAAATGTTTATAAGATATAGGGAGAATCCTTAATTAACTAGAATCCTTCTAAAGGACTTCCTCCAGAAGGGGCCTAATCAAAATGTCTGAGCCTTGGCTTCCTAAGGATTCCACCAGTGTCTGTTCTCAATTTGCATTCTTGTCCTGAAAACCAGGGAGGTGTTGGAACAATTTCTAACTATCTGTGAAAAAGAAGTGACACTTTTTCTCTTGAATTAACTCTCACAGGAAGCAGGGCAGAAGGGGCAGTTAAGTGCTGCTAGGCTTTGACACATGAAAGATAGGGTCTAGACCTAGCCCTGACACTTACTGTGACCTTGAGAAAGTTATGTAATGTCTCTTAGCTTCATTGTTTTCATCAATAAAGTAGGGATTATAAAACTACCTAATAGAGTTGTGAGAATTAAATGATGTAATAACCATGGAATGCATTTAACATAGTGACACGGTGCATGTACTCAATGGATGGTAGTGATGACCATCATGTCATCATCACCACCATTAAACAGAGTCTGAAGAAAAATAAGACATGCTATCTATTTTACTATTGTACTTTTAACTTTTTTTGAGAGAGAGTCTCACTCTGTCGCCAAGGCTGGAGTGCAGTGACACGATCTGGGCTCACTGCATTCTCCACATCCCAGGTTCAGGTGATTTCCGGCTAATTTTTGTATTTTTAGTAGAGACAGGGTTTCACCATATTGGCCAGGCTGGTCTCAAACTTCTGACCTCAAGTGATCCGCCCACCTCAGCCTCCCAAAGTGCTAGGATTACAGGCGTGAGCCATTTATCTCTTTTAATCCAGCACCTAGAATACTTACCAAAATATCTGATGAATAAATAAATGTGATTTTTCCCTGAAATAATCTCTTGAATACTAGAAAGTAGCTGAAGGAACCTTTTGTGCACATCTATCTAAGGATAAATTTGAAGCTATTTGGGGAGGTTTGAAATGCTTGAAAGGAAATTGAAGATACACAAACTCTAGGTTAGCATCTGTTTCTCAATGGTGTGATTTTATTACCTCTTTGCTAGTCAATTTTATTAGTGATTTTATTCTTCTACTTAATTCACTCTAATATTCCACATAACCAAAATAACACTAACTTTACTCTTTAGTGAAATTTCTTTTTCAAAATTCTTTGTTGCTGCTCTGGGTCTTCAATCTTGCAATTCTTCTCCTCCTTATCAGCTAAATCCTTATCAAGCCCTTCCCTCTCCTGGGTACTGGATTGGGAAGATCATAAATTGTTTCATGATGACATTAGTAAATCAATAACTAAGGAATTCAACAGCCCAGTGGCATCCAAGGCATTTTCTGGTCTTGAAGATGTTTTGGAACCTACTTAACAATAAATACCTTTTTCGAGGATGTGGCAGGATGAATACATAAATACAACCAGCCTGTCAAACTTTCCCCTTAGGCTTTACTCTCTGTCGTTTTCAGCTATTTATGCATTCCTCCAGCAAAGCATTCCTCTGACAAATCAAAGGTAACCTATATTTAGTCAACATATGAGAGACACCTTCTGAGTTATCTGGCAAACAGAAAAACCTAAACATTGATCAAACACCTAATGATCTTTTTTCTTAATGTGTTTGATGATCCTCAAATGCCTAGAACCAAATAGACATCATTTCTCAACCTTTTATATGGTGTTTCCATTAGATGAATTATTTTAAAAGACCTGAAGACTACAATATTGGTGACTATGTCAAAAATTTGTCCAAAGAATACCATCGTAGGATAGACTGCCTCTCTATTGAGACAGGGAGATAGCTCAATTTTTAAAAATCACCAAATTCATTCATTCTACAAATCAGTAGGCTGAATGGTACTACAGTAATAAGTCTATAGGTACATGGACAAGATTGTTATTTAATTAATCTTTCTTTGCCTACCTCCTTTCTCAAGGTAGACATCTTTAACCCTATAAAAAAGGGATCAGTGCTCTCTTGAATACATTCTCATCCTAACTACGACTTTACACAAAATGGTGAGATTAGATAACGAGAAGGTTAAGGTGAAATGAAGGTCTTTCTTCATACGCAGCTTTCTCAGACATAGATAATCAAAAGTCCTTTTCTCAAATTGATTTTGGGGAAGAGTATCCCTTTTGAGTACATTACTGAATAGACTAAACTAATCGTGACTGCCTTGTGTCTGGGCATCCATTCATTCAGAAATGTAATTAAGTGACTACTGTGTCCCAGATACCATGCTAGTTTTTAGGGTTAATAAGATGAATAAGATATGGTCCCTGCTTGCCTTTGAGTTCAATGTAACAATAGAGCTCATAAGAAAGAGTAAGCTGAATGCCCATGACACACTGGGCCCAGTGCTATGGGTTGGAAAAAAGAAAGACATGTATCCTGTTTTTGTAGAGCTTATGGCCTAGTAGGGAAGACATCATCATTTATTAAATGACACAATAAGACTTTCATGGAAGGCTGGGGGTGATGGCTCACACCTGTAATCTCAGTACTTTGGGAGGCTGAGGCTGGAAGATCGCTTGAGCTCAGGAGTTCAAGACCAGCCTGGGCAACATGGCAAAACCTCATCTCTACAAAAAAATTAGTCGTGCATGGTGATGCATGCTTTTAGTCCCAGCTGCTTGGGAGGTTGAGGCAGAAGGATCACTTGAGCCTGGGAGGCGGAGGTTGCAGTGAGCCAGGGTCGCACCACTGTACTCCAGTCTGGGCAACAGAGCGAGACCCCGTCTCAAAACAAACAAAACAAAGAGTTTAATGGAAAAGTATAGGTTGATTATAGAGAACATAACAGAAGTATAAGTAATAACAGAAGTGATTAGCTGATTTTGATAATTGCTAAAAAAAACTGTTAAGATACAGCAACAAACGAAACTCAAAAACAAAGACTTACGAGTTTTAAATTATTTTGTAAGCAGTGTAATCTTTCAAACAACAAGTGACAAAATGTCTCAGTGGGAGGAGACCTCAGGCTTAGTTAAATAGTTAGAAAAGATCAACAATAAATGGAGATTTGGGGCTGCTACCCGTGATTTCTGTCTGGCTTCTCCAGGTGATGACTGAATTATTCATTAAATTAATAACATACACTGATGACTCTACCAGATCTTGTCTACCTAGGATCTTTTGACACACACTTTAAGACACCTGTGACAGGCTGAATAATGTTCTCCCCCAAAGCTATCCATATTTAAATCCCCAGAACCTGTGGATGTTACCTTTTATTGCAGAAAAGGAATCCAGAAACCAGCTCTGCTGATATCTTCATTCAGGCCCCTGAGGACTCATTTCGTAGTCTGACTTCAGAGCTGTCATAAAATAAATTCATCTTGTCCAAAGCCACTAAGTTTGTGGTAATTTGTTATAGCATCAATAGAAAACCAATGCAAGACCCCATTACTTATGAAAACTAAGACGGCCTCTGGGAGTATTTTTTAAAGAAAAGTTGGTTTGATTGGCATTTCCTAACCACTGGTCTTTCTGGCTGCCATTCTTCCTGTAAAAGCAAAATACTCTTCATTTTCTTGCTCTTCCTTGGTTATAGTATCCGCTCAGAGGAAACTATCATGGAAAAATTAATTATAACAAATAATTTGAAAAGAATATTATTTGAAAGTAAATTGCTGCCTTTGCCAATTTTCTTCCCTGTCAACTTCAGAATTAAGTTTTCCAGTCTAACCATGTTGCATCAGAGACAGGCATATTATAGATATTACAATTCATTTCAGGTCACTGTTTTGCTATTTTATATTATCAAGGAAATGGGGTGGTGTGTGTGTAAGTGTGAGGCCTTAAGGCATCTGCTGATCATAGTTGATCTTTGTTTTCCTCAAAAAGAATCACCAGTGTGGTGAGATGTAGTATTTGATGTAGTCCTCAGGTCATTCAGTACCCACTGAAAGCATTAGAGGGCAAAGGGAGTTGTTTGGCAAATCACATCCTAGTTGTAGACAGTGTAAGGCATGTTGTAGTCCTTCTTTTTTTTTTTTTTTTTTGAGATGGAGTCTTGCTCTATTGCCCAGGCTGGAGTGCAGTGATGCGATCTCAGCTCACTGCAAGCTCTGCCTCCCAGGTTCAAGCCATTCTCCTGCCTCAGCCTCCTGAGTAGCTGGGACTATAGGCGCCCGCCACCATGCCTGGCTAATTTTTTTTTTTTTTTGTATTTTTAATAGAGACGGGGTTTCACCGTGTTAGCCAGGATGGTCTCGATCTCCTGACCTTGTGATCCACCCGCCTCAGCCTCCCAAAGTGCTGGGATTACAGGCGTGAGCCACCGCGCCTGGCCAAGTCCTTCTTCTTTTACATTGATGTGGTGACATGCAACTATAAGAATAAAAGTGACTCCAGGAAGCAAATTAATCTGTTGTATTATCACCACCAAGAACTGTTTAGCTTGAATGCTTCTAAAGCCGTAATCATCTGATGTGACAGATATTCACCAGTTTTTATGGGTCTCCCAGTGGTGAGTGAATATCTTGTTTGCCTCTGCCCCTCTGGATCCACTCCTCCTGTGGTGCTGTGCTCCACAAGGCTCACCTTTACAGACTCTATTAATGGCTTCCTTTTGCACAATGCTTTATCTTCCATGGTTTCTAGAAGCTCTGCACACATACTGGTAAATCACTCATTAATTAAAGTCTTCCAAGTTGACTGTGTGCTTTTAAATTCATACACCATCATTTCATTCCATTTCTTAAAGTTATATTTTGAAGCAAAGCAACTGTATCAATCAATTCTATCAGGGTCTAGACTGAAGTTCTTTTAATACTAATTTAGCTACATCTGCCCTTCACATTTTTAAATAAATATATAAGCTTTTCTAAGCTTCATATGATAGCTCGAGAATCTTGGCTGAAAAGTTGTCTAAATGTTTCCACAAATGCAAAGCTCTTTTTGAAGAGAAATTGAGACTTGCAGGTGGGCAAGTTTATAGACTTTCTCCATGGGGAAAAGGGATAATTCTTCATCTGGGTGGGATTAAGAGATTTCTATATTTTTGTAACAGAATATCAATAGTCTTCACTTTAAAGTATGACATGAAAAGCATTTAAATCCCTTTAATTAGCAAGTACTCCAATCATTCACTGGAAAATTTAAACATGAAAGGACTTTGATCCAGTAAAAATCTGCCAACATTTTGTTCAACATTATTGAGATCCAATCACCTCAATCATAGAACTATGCTTTTACTTCGTCCTATGCATATGAAATTATATATATACATTTCCCTACTGAAGGTATTTACCTCCATTGTTTTATTACAACTAATAATGCTGCAATGAACATTCTATACAAATCTCTTGTACACATGTATATCAGGCAAGTACCAAGGCAAATATTAACGGTAGTATGTTTCACTTTTTCCAACTGCATGTTTTGATCCATTCAAAACTGTGAAATCATTTTAGTGTGTCTTCACTAGTATTCTTTATGAAATGAAATAAAACAAAATATAATGCAGTGCAGATATTAAGGGTAGTAGGTATTTTTTTACAACACCATTTCAATTGCATATCTATGTGTGTGTATATATATACACACACACATATGGGTATGTATGCGGGTGTGTGTACTGTGTGTCACAGTATAAAACTTTTTTTTACAGTGGGTTATAGTAAAAATTTCTGAAAACACTCTTCCATGAGATATACATAGAAGCAGAATTTCTGAATCCTAGACTACGTACATTTTCATCCTCACTCGCTGACAACCTAGTTGATGAATAAATTTATGCTTCTATCAGGATGTCACTAAATTCCCTTCTTCATAGCTTCAACATTTGATATTCTGACTCTTATTTTCTCAGTCTAATGGATTTTTAAAGATATCTTCATGTAGTTTCAGTTTGCAGTTCCCTGATCCTGTAGTGAGGTTGAGCATCTTTTCATCTATGAATTATAAATTGCCTAATCATAGTTTTGGTAAACTTTATTGCTTTTATCTCTGATTTGCAGTAATTCTTCATATAGTCTGGATATTAATCCTTATTGCTTATAAATGTTGCCCTAATCTATTGCTTTCTTTTTTTTTTTTTAAGTCAGAGTCTTGCTTTGTTGCCCAGGCTATAGTGCAGTGGTGTGATCTTGGCTCACTGCAACCTCCCTGTCCCGGGTTGAAGCGATTCTCTGGCCTCAGCCTCTTGAGTAGCTGGGATTATAGGTACATGCCACCATGCCTGGCTAACTTTTTTTTTTGTATTTTAGTAGAGATGGGGTTTTACCACGTTAGCCAGGCTGGTCTTGAACTCCTAGCCTCAGGTGATTCGCCCACCTTGGCCTCTCAAAGTGCTGGGATTACAGGCGTGCACCACTGCACCCAGGCTGCTTTCCTATTAACTCTGTAGAATGTTTAGTCATACAGAAACAAGTTTTAAATTTAGATCAAGTCACATATATCGATTATAAAATAATTTATGATTTTTAGTACTTGTCTGATAAATCTATCCATTTTCCAAGGTCATAAGAATATTCTATAACTTTCAAATAGTTTTAAAGTTTTGCTTTTTTTCATTGAGGCCTTCAATGTATTTGGAATTTATTTTTATTATGGTGAGAAGACTTAGTATCAATAATTGTTTACTTTTTCCTCTAATGTGTCATGCTATCTTTAACAAATCTCTGTTATGTTCTATGGATCTATTTGTCCACTGCTGACCAACAATATAGATTCGTAAGTTTTTATATCTAGAAAGTCAAGTACCTTCTGTGTGCTCTTCTTTATCAGAGTTGTCTTGAATATTTTTGGATCTTTGCTTTTCCATTTGAATACTAGAAGTATTACTCCAAGTTTATCAAAACATCTTAAGATCTTATTGCTCAACTGACAACATCTCTGGCTGATACTGCCTCAAAAAAACCAAATGGCTCCACCACTGTGAAGAAAAAAGCAGACTCATCAAAAGTATGGCCTCCACCTTGCTTCTACCTTCCAAGTTCCATTTGTATCTGATTGAAGGAAACCAAACTTCACCTGGCTGCAAGGGGTAAACTTATCTGCAAGAAATTCAGAAAATGTACATTTTAGCTTCAAAGCTTCTGTAGTACAAGAAGATAGAGTAGAACAGTGGATTTCAAACTATGGGTTGGAACCTATTAGTGGGTCATGATATCCATTTATTGAGTCATAAATGGCATTTTACAAAGTTATTACTGTGCCTAGCAAGATTAAGTATTATTGCACAAAATATATACATTTTTATGATTCATAGATATTTTATATGTACATATATATTTGTAAGTGGGGAAGTATGACAGGATGAATATATAAAACACATTTCTTACATCTCTTACTGTGGGTTATGATTTAAAAAAAAAGGCTAAAGGCCAAGGTACCAGGAAGGTGAAGAGATGCTGTGTGCCAATTTACCATATCTACTATAGTATCTCTTATTTAATTAAGGAAGCATCCTTTTATTCCTACTCTGCTAATAGCTTTTATTTTGAATGGATGTTGAATGTTGTCAAATAATGTTTATTTTTCTACTGAGGTAATCATAAGCTCTTTCTTCTTTGATATACTACATTGATGGATTTTCCACAATGCACTGTCTTTGCATTTTCCTCATTCTAAAAGTATTTGGATAGTTAACTTTTGTGTCCATCAGTCTACAACTTTGCTACAACCCCTGTCCACATATTACTTAACTCATTAGCAGGTTCTGCATTTGCTCAACTTGTCAAAGCTACTACTGTAGATTTTGAGACATTCTGGGAGAACAAAAAAAAAAGGCCTATGTTTTATGATTCTTTATTAAATTCACAAGAAGCCAAAATATCTGCATTTTATTTAGTTAAAAAATGTAATCATTTATAGGTACTTTTCCAATTTAAGAACCAATGATAAAGAATTTGTATGGAGAAGTCCTAACATAAGGCTATTTTAAAATTCTGATACAGCAGTGACATTATTTCAAGATGTATTTGTTATGAATATAAATCACCTACTAAAAGTATCTTCATCAATTTGCCCACCATAAAAATATGTGTCTGATTTATGGTCACTTAAGCAGTGCCTCAGAAACTCATTTTCTTCATTTATTTGCCTCATTTTGTTTATTTGCTCATTTTTAAATACTAAAGAATATCTGCATTGCTTGGAAAAAGCCAAATAACAAGTATTGGTTTTACTGGGCTGTGGTTATAACTTACAAACTCAGACAATTTCAACATGGTTTCTTTCAAAATATTTGTGTGATGTAAATGTTTTGAACAAGCTGCTAATGAGAACTTTCACCCTGGAAACTCTAGGGTTTCTTATATATCTTACATTTACTTTTCTTGCTTTATTTTAGGAGAAAAAAATTTAATTTTGAATAGAATAAAAAAAGGATACTTTTTACAAACCACCTGCACAATCAAAATACATTACCTATCAATGAAAAGTTTTCCAATAATTTAATCAATGCAAATATACACATGTACACATTCTCTACATCAATAGTATTCAACAGTTATTATCAAAAGGAGGAAATTTTGATTTTATAAAGGCAGTGGAAATAAAAAAAAGTAATTATTAAGTTTTGCTCAAGGACCATCTAGAAAAAAAATTTAATGACATATCTGACATAAGGAACTGATGGCCAGCCGAGCCTTATTAAGTAACACGTATTCAAATTGTAGATTTCTCCCTCCTATCTTCCACCCCACAGCTAAGAAAGGAAACCCAGGGATAGAACTAATTGAACTCTATTAGCCAGAGGCAATCGAACCCAGTGCCAATAGAGAGATGCACTCCCAATTGATCTTCAAATGGAACAAAGCCGTAACACTGATTTTCTCTCGATGCTGGACGTATGGGTGATACATTTTTTAATTTCTAGTTTCCAAATTTTCTGTAATGAGATATATTACTCTTATAATACAAATAAAGCTCCAACTAATCAAAAATTATGTATATGTTAGTTCAGTGTTTTAAATGCCCAACCACCATTTAAGAAGAACGTTTAAATGTCTTTGTAAGTTCTTCCTCTCTTCCTATTCTGATGTTGAGAAGGTGTCTATTTTCCAGAGAAAGTTAAGCAGGATTTGACAATTTGGGAGTTTGGGTCAGATTTGCCTGGAGTTTGCAAAAGTTATACTGGGAGGAGTTCCACAATCTCTCTGATGGCTAGAAACAGTAATATTTACTAGGTCTTACTAAGTCTAGGCCAATGTTCTGGGCACAGCAGAGAAAAATAAACAGTAGTAGAGATGGCCTCTGTTTATGAAGAGCCCAATTAATAATCAAGGGCATAAAAGACATAAAAATAACAATTACAAAGGTACACACTGATACAGTGGAAACCAGAAGTCAATGTACAAGAAAACATGACAGTATTTGGAGCCAATTGGGGTGATGTTTCCAGCACTTCCAGAAGCAGCCACAGTGACGTCTTCTATTTACCTCTAATTCAATTTCTTTTTCTCCAAGAGGTTAGTAGAAATGGAAATTCTGAAAACACAGAAATTTTCCTCATTGGGAAAGTGACCTAAATCAGTGCTGCCTAAGCTTGTTGACTCTAGGTTTATATTCCTATTTGAGATAGTATTCAAGTTTCATGGGAAAACATGTTTTCAAGACATGATTTTAGGAAATCAAATGTAAGATTCACTTGAAAGTTGGTAGCACTTAATGAAAAACCAACATTTCCTGTGAAATTACTGAACCTTCCATTCTGATTAAACAGGTCGGGGCTGATCTAGGACAAGTTCTTAAATATTGTCCAAATCCTTCATGGCACAATACTGAAAACAACACAAATAAAAATTTATCAAAGATAATTTCATTTTCTCCATTATTAAAAACTGCACCTTTTTTTTCCCTCCAGGTGCTCAACATGTCACTGTTTAACTGCCCTCTACTTAAAGCTTTCTCATTTACTATTCATGATTTTGAAGTACCAGAATCTCAGATGGAAATTTTTCTGGATGTGCGTATTAGTGGGAAAGGAAGAAATCACACACTGTAGTATCCAAGGGAGCTGACAGGCAGCCAGAGCTACACTCCTGACTCTGAGTAAACCACTTTGGTACCTCTGGCTTTTCCTAATGAATCATCTGTGGGACTCAAGGCATGAGGAGCCCAAGTCAACCAGCACGCTGGGAACCAAGCTGAGGACTCTTATTTCATCAGCTGAGAAAAAGCTGAAGGGTCTCGGGACACATAGATGACCTCTGGGTGCTTTTTCCTGGACACAAAATTAAAATGTTGATGTTAACCACCTGTACCAGAAGATTCCTGAGTAGCAACTGATAGGGGCAAATGTCCAACATGGTATAAAGATTAAATCTTAAGGATAGCTTATCTTACCCCACCAAAATAGTGAGAAGTTTTACATATCTGCCTTTATTTAGATCATGATGAAGGAAAAGCAACATTATGAAACCTCTAGAAACAAATGAGCCTACCACTTTGGCATGTGGGTTTGGGCTGTTCTGCCAGATGTTATGATTCTGAGCAGAACTTAAATTCTAAACAAATTAACAACTATTCTCTCAATGCAGTGATGTTGCCTCTCACGAAATCTCTTCTCCAACTTCTGTGCCTAAAAACATCAGTCCACGCCGGGTACCATCTATGTATGTTCAAGCCAAGCCTCTCTTTTTACAACTCTCTTAATATTCATGGAAGAACCTGCCTTAGCCAGAGGCATAAAAGATGATCCTTTGCTTCTTAGGGGGAATCTGGGGCTCTTCACTTGATCATCTGAGTCTCTTCATCTGCATCGTAAAATTCTTCCTCTTCCTCACTCTCGCTCCCTAAAGAACTCTCCTTGTCCACACACTGAAACAGGAAAGAAGAAAAGGGCAGGGAAATGATGTCATGACATTTCTGAAACGGAAACTACCATCTAGCTATTCAACTGACAAATGTATTTATATGACATCTATTTCCCCAATAAATAGCCCCTAAAATATTCTAGGAAAGCTAATGAATCATCGATCATCTTTATTTCTCTGAAAATCAGCTGCTGTTAGATCCCACCTTTGTTTTCCAGCAGTTTTGCTCAGTTCTATTTAACGCAAACCTTCCTTTTTTCAATAACTGCCACCATCCGAGTGGTATAATAATTAAGAAAAATATCACACCTGTGGAGGGTCCAAGGCCTGTAAAGATAATGCTTCTTCTCCCAGCCTGCGATACGAATACACCTGAAGGTCGGAGAATGTTTCTAGCAGCGGACTGTTAACGGTTTCTGGCAACAACAAACTCAGGAGGCCAGAGATCAGGCCAGTGGCTCCGAAGACAATGAATGGTAAAGACCATTGCACATATTTCTGCAGAGGTGGGGAGTGGAATGAAAACAAACCAGAGCATTAGTTTCCTTAGCATGTAATGCAAGCAGTCTCATGACTGAAAAACTGTCATGTTTACCACCCAGTTCATGACTTCCCACTAGACTACACTATAAACCACTTCTTTCCACATGAAGAATTGTCCTGGGAAATCAGAGAATGATTCCTCAGGCATATAGATATGGGAGTGAGTAAATAAAAGAACAGTACTGGTTTGCAGATCAGAAGCAGCAATTTCATGTCCGGGGTGGGTACTGCAGGAGAACAGGCCAGGCTGCCTCTGAGCAGGCAGGCCTATATGGCCAGAGTTGACAGGACATCTCGTAGTTCAGCTTCCATTCCAGGTAAGCGCACTTTGCACAGAGGCACCCCAAAATACTTGCTGATGATGAACTTTAAAGTTCTCAATCCTGGAATTGGCCAAACCATACCATATACCTTAATACCATAACTGAGAGTTCCAGGGATTAAAGGTGTAAAAACTCTTTTAAAAACCCAACCCTACCATATACATATGGCTTATAAGCTTCTAAATTGAGCATGGTGAAACAAGCAATTGTTTCAGAGATCCAAAACATATTCTCAGGAAAACAGAAGCATTTCATCACAAACAGGTTCAAAGAAAACATGAAAAACAGTTGCTTCCAGGGTGCTTCTCTGGGGCTTTTCTGAGCTGATCAACATTCTAGAATTCCAGCTAAGCTTTATGATCTTCTGGTTTAGGCTTCCAAATGCTGTGGGTAGGTTCACTACTAATTAGGATTTCCCCTCAGGCAATTTTTTCCTGATTTGTTAAAGTGAAGAGATAATGGAGGAGGTGGAAAAGGGAGAAAGGGGAGGAGAAGGGAGAGATGGAGAGACCCAAGCAGAAGATGGGGATGAGGAGGAAGAGGGAGGAGGAGAATCTCTCATCTCTAGCCATCTACATGCAAACATATGTCCAGAACTGTGGGCCTGTTGTTGAAACAAGGGGAACACACACTTTCCCTTCTTCTAACCTTATAGGAAGCAACAGAGACACAGTGCTGGGTATTATAATGTTCTAGGATAGCTATCCAAAGTCAGATATCTTTAACAGCACCTATATTTTGCAGAATAAAACACAGACCTAACATGACTCCTTCAAGAAGGGTCTTGTGACCTAAAATTAACCATGAGACATGGAGAGAGATACTCAGAGAAGGGAAATGTACTGCACCTCAGAAAATGAAAAGGTTACAATGGCATTTCAGAGACCTGCCTAAGTAATGAACAGTTGTCTACGGAACAGGTCAACAAGTCCCACATCAAATCTAGTTGCTTTCAAAATGTCTCAGCTGGGGAAAGTCACAAATCAAACCAAAGAGAGACTTGCATAAGGGTTTTCTGGGTTCTTTCACAGAATCTGAGCATTTTAAGATAAAGGATTTTAGGGCTGTCATTTAATCTGATTCCCTTTCTTTGACTATAACAGTTGGAAAGTTTCAAAAAACATATTAACAGACACAGTGCGAGACATATTTCTCCTCTAATATTTTCCAAGAGGTGTGTTCTTAGGGGAAGGTATTTAACCTCTTTCTGTAGCATTTCTCATATTTAATACAGGGGTAACAACAATGCCTACGTTTTATGGTTACTGTGAGGACTGCACGTGATGATATGTAGAAAGTGCTCAGCATAGAGCCCAGCACACAGCAGAAGTGTCATACAGACTTATTAGTTGACTAACTTTTTCATGAGGACAGGAATGGGGCACACTGGCAATAGCAGGCCCTCCAACGAATTCAGATGAACAAAAAATCAGACCCACTGGAGGCAAATGAATCCTCGATAAGAGTCCGTCTGCCCTGACGGAGTACTATCTAAAAGGGACAAGGTTCACATTTGTGTCAGCTAATCTTAAGTGACATCTGCTCATCACCTCTTTCTACTCAAAAGCATAAGCATTTCCAAAGCAGAGAATCAAGAAAAACAAAACTAGAAGGTACAAACCAACCAGTGAGGGGATGAAGGGAGCAATAATCCCACCAACTCGGGAGAACATGGAACAAGTTCCAAGCCCAACATTCCTGAAAAGCATAAGGAAAAATACATCAGTAAGTTCTAGTGGGGGAATTAAGAGACCCTTGGGGGGCAGCAGTGGGCCTTGAATAACATGTCCTGAAGTGGAAGCACAGGATCATAGAGAACAGTGGGTTCTAGAGCTGCCTACTAGACATTCCTGAGATGTTAGGAATGTTCTGTAATTACCCGGTCCAATGTGGAAGCCTCTAGACACATGCACTACTGTGTGCTTGAAATGCGGCCAGGAAGGATGAAGAACTGAATGTTTAATTTATTTAATTTTAATTAATTTACACTTAAACAGTTACACAAAGCTAGTAACCACCATAGTAGACAGTGGATCCACAAAGGATGATATAGAAAAGAGCATTTGAATATTTTTAAATTAAAAGTTCTCATGGGTTTTTACACCTTAGGCCTCTTATAAAGAGCCAGGGTTTTATGATCTGAAAAGGCTGCTCATTTATTTAAACTCAACTAATTAACAATTAACGGGTCAAGCATATAAATAGAAATTTACTAAGTGTGTACTGTCAGGAAACCAAGAACACCTTTATGGTGAGTGCAGGCATAAAAAAGGTAGGAAGGAGAGACGGAAGGAGAGAGAATGATAATTAATGGTTTTGGTTTTGGGTAGAGGGATACAGCACTCTGTAATCCCAGCTGAAAAGTTCATACTCACATTTGCTCTCAAAATTGTCCCAGTTTGGACAAAATCATCATGCTAGTTTTATAGCAGTAGCCAGGTAAAGTAGGTTACAGGACCAACTAGAAAATTACTAGCCAATTGCAGACACTCTGATCTCTTACTGGGAAAAATAATTTTAAATTAACAGGCAGAAAGAGCCATGAGGCTTCTTGCACGGATAAGGGAAGGAGAAGGATTGTTTGGAAAGATCCTCTAAAAGACTGAGAAAGAGCCAGCTGAGAGAATATCTGCCCAGACCACAGAAGCAGTTCTGCAAAGGCTCAGCTGTACCCCTATCCTTCAAATTTGGGTGTGTTTCTTGCTTTCAGACTTATTTTATGAAGGAAAATTTAGGCTGGATATTTATCCTTTTCAATATAAACACATCCTATTCACTAAGAACCCAGCTTTAACAATTGCTGTTTAACTCTGATATTCACTTGTTACTATATGAAATTATCGTGTAAAACTGTGTCTATTTTGTGTTAAAATGGAGGCTCTGTGAGAATAGGGAGCTTGTCCCCTTATCTGTGATGTGTGATACAGGATGGGTGACTGAATAAATAAAATTCACCAAAAGAATAACAGCATCTGCGCACTGTTTGGGTGATAGAATATGCCTAGCATAGAGTACTTCTCTTACAACTTACACTGAGGAATTCAGTCTACCATAAAGTGACATTTTCCTAGCAGAGCAGGCAGAGAGCAGTCTGCAAAGGCAGGCTCTTAGCCTAAACTGCTTGTTGAATTACTGCTGCCCCACACTAACTCCAGAAGCAGATGAAATGAGTACCACACCTCTGTTGGTGCCAGAATGGATGACAAAGTGTAGAATGTGTGAAGAATGAGGCTGTGTGAGACACATACCTGATGACTGTAGGGTAAAGCTCAGAGGTGTAGATATAAACAATGTTAAAGGCAGCACTGATGGTCAGCTTCCCCAGCAAGGACAAGGAATGGCTGTTCACCACTGCAAACACACCTGTGTCTGAGGAGGACAAGAGCAATGCCTGTGAGACCCACAGTTAAAATAATTCCTCTAAATGGCACATTTCATTTTGATGGAGCGGGCAGCATTCATGTTGATCTCAAAGAGCAAAGAGGTAGTGTAACCACATACACATTCAGAAGGTTTAGTAATCACACAAACACACACAACTATTTTTTCAGTGTTTTGGCTCTACCCTTGAAAACTTACATACTGGTGTCATTAAGTGTGATAAACTTTCATTCACTCCTGAATGACAGAGTACCCTGAAAACTTCTGTACTGTCATAAAGTAAGCTTCATGGAAATTATAAGTTTCATCTTCCAAGGGTGTAACTTGACTCTCCTTTCTTCCCTCTTACTCACATAATCAATGATGTAAAACAGTGGTCTGCACAACAAGCCCTGATAAATACATGAGACAGAGGTAAGCTACAGAAAAGCTCTTACATGCAGTTTGTATCCCCTAGTGTTTCACTGAGAAGGTAAAGAACAATGCCTTTCAATTACTATCAGAAGATCAAAGACATTAATGTTCTTTCTTTCTTTTTTTTGAGACAGAGTCTTGCTCTTGTCTCCCAGGCTGGAGTGCCATGGCGTCATCTCTGCTCACTGCAACCTCCACCTCCTAGGCTCAAGCGATTCTCCTGCCTCAGCCTCCTGAGTAGCTGGAATTACAGGCACCCGCCACTACGCACAGCTAATTTTTGTATTTTTAGTAGAGACAGTGTTTCACCATGTTGGCCGGGCTGGTCTTGACCTCCTGACCTCAGGTGATCCACCTGCCTCGGTCTTCTAAAGTGCTAGGATTACAGGTGTGAGCCACTACGCCCGACCAATGTTCTGTAAATAACAAGAATCTAAATATGAAATTACTTTTACTCCTCAACTTCTCACTTGAATTACTAATCAATAGTAATATTTTAGTTTCTTAATGTAATGCTTTTATTTAAAATGCAAAAAATGTATTTTATGTCAGTTCATTTCTTTACCAAAAATGCTAAAAATTATCTTATGTTTTTTTCCTTTATTAACATTATACTTTCTGGGATTCTACAATTTAATGATTTTTTTAAATAAAAGTTTAACCTCTCCCCTTCAATAATCACTTGCCTCTACCTTCAAAATAACAATTTACTCCTTATGAGGCAAAAAAGTTCTCATTGACTCTGTTGTACTTCCTACCGTTCCCTATCAAACGTCCCAGTGAGTGACCACCACTCCACTTCCTCCAATGCACCTGCCCTGGCAACTTACAATGTGGCTTCCAATACCATCCTCTCCTGAAATTCCTACTCTTGAAGGTCAGCAGCAATGTCCTCATCACCAAATGTAATTGTGTCTCATTCTCCTTGACATTTCTGCCAAAGAGAACACTCTCATTCCTTCCTTAGGAATGTATGGCTCACAGAAACCACTCTTCCCCTAAATAGCTCAAATGAAATATGCTTTCTTTCATTTGACCTCCACTGCCCCTACTTTCCAATTCATTCAACTGGTGTGCCTCAGACACTGCCTTGTGGCTGCTTACTTTTCCATCTTGCCTGTCCATATTGGGATTTCGAGTTCTTTCAGACCCAGGTTGGTATCTTCCTTATATTTGTGTTCCTCACTGCACCTCCCATAGCACTATGTACACTGGTGCTCACTAAATATCTGCTGAATTAATACGTGGAAGGACTACAAGAGGGATTAATTTAGTGAATAGAATCTGTGTTCACGGTCTCTCAACTTGAAAGGAGGGAGGCATAGATATGCCCCAGTCCAAAAAATAAGTTTCACCTTCCCTGCTTAACTATAAAATCATCTTCTTTAAAGAGTATGCCCTGAACAGAGTAGTCCAGACTCTGCCAAACTCCACCTTCTGGGGCAGCTTTCTCGAACTCTTCTACCAGGTTGTTTGGAAGAAGATGTTAGCTCTTCTAAGTCCTGGATATGTATTTTTAAGCCACAAGGTGCTTTTGATAAAGAATCATGTCTTTCAGCATTTACCCTGATATACGTTTCTCAACTTTTGAGATCTAACAACATTTTCACTTAAACCAATAATAAGGGCAAATTAAATTCATCAATTATTTTCCAGAAAACAGAATGAGTTGGGAAAAGCTATTGGATAGCATTGAACCAAACAGAAATATGCACATTTACTTGATTGTAAATGATCTCTGGCACTGTTTTCAACCCATACAGAATGGCATCTTTCAGAACTGTACAGAGGCACTACACATCTTTAACAACAGGCTAAAAAACTGCCATCCTTGAAATCTGGATTCCAAGGGTGTGTCACAGAAAGTCTATCTTCTTAATATCCACAAGATCCAAAGCTAGATGAAGTTTTCCATGACAGGGTCAGGATAGCTCTAGCTGTAGCCCATTTGGGAAGCCTGGCTCCAGGTACATGTCCACAGAATGCATGCATTAGTCCAGCGCCCCATCTGATGCTTAAAACTTCTCTCATATGTGCCTGCCAAGGGGGTCTGCAGTTGCCACTTAAACCAGGGAAATTCACTTTTTCCTCAAGATAGCCCATGTCCATTTCAGACACGTTTGATTATGAGAAAATTATTTCTTATTCTTTTTGGGACTTCTGCCTGTGCGGCTGCTGAGCTGCTGGTCCTGGCAAATGCTCAGGAAGGCTTTGCAGCCATTAGACTGGCTCCCTGGATTCTTTATCTGAAAATCAGATATTATTGGCTGTTACCAACGAATGTCCAAAGTGATGGTCTAAAAAAAGAGCGATTTAAAAGACATAAGCAAAACTAAACTATCTTTTTAAAAAAGGAAATCTCAAAATACTTGTATTCTTCAAATTCTGAACTCAAGGAGGCTATAAATTTATTCCAATGAAGAAACTACTAAGGACACAATTTTCAGAACTATTTTTCTGGAAGGTTTTTCAGAGACCATTTGGGATCACCAGAAAAAAATGTCTTAGTATGACACAGTCACACTTCACCGACCCAAAATAGCAAAACTTCAGCTTTGTCATCCACTTCATTCACTGTGTGATTGCAAGCAAATTGTTCATTTTGATCGTTCACATGTTAAAAATCTTTAAGACAGGTACAGGTCCTCTACTATGATACATAAATGGGGTAAGAATTACAATTCATTTTGCTTCTCTTTGACTTTTTATAAAAAGCATATACACACAAACTTCTGTCACCATAGTTTCACCTTTTCTAGAATTTCACAATAATATAATACTGTTTGTAGACTTTTGTGTGTGGTTTCTTTCACTTAGCATAGCAGGACATAGTTCATTCCTTTTTTGTTGTTGACTAATATTCCATTGTATTGATATACCACAATTTGTTTATCCATTCATCAGCTGAAGGGCATTTGAGTTCCTTCTGGTTTGGGGCTATTATTAATAAATTCACTATGAACATTTGCATCAAAGTCTTTGTGTGGATCTAGGTTTCCACTTCTCATGAATAAAACTGGGTCATATAGTAAGCACTTTAAAATAAGCTGCTAAATATTTTCCAGAGTGTCTTTACCATTTTGTATTTTTACTAGTAGTGTATATGAGTTACAGTTCCTCTTTAACACCAACACTTGTGGTCTCTGTAATTTTTGTCATTTTAATCAGTGTGCTGTGGTATCTCACTGTGGTTTCATTTTTATTTTTGTTTTAGTTTCCATAAGTTATTGAGGTATAGGTGGTATTTGGTTACATGTGTAAGTTCTTTAATGGTGATTTATGAGATTCTGTTGCACCCATCACCTGAGCAATATACAGTGCACCCTATTTGTAGTCTTTTATCCCTTGCCCCTTCCCACGCTTCCTTCCAAGTCCCCAAAGTCCATTGTATCATTCTTATGCCTATGTGTCCTCACAGCTTAGCTCCCATATATCAGTGAGAACATATGATGTTTGGTTTTCCATTCCTGAGTTAATTCACTTAGAATAATAGTCTCCAATCTCATCCAGGTTGCTGCAAATGCCATTAATTCATTCCTTTTTATGGCTGAGTAGTATTCCATTGAATATATACCACAGTTTCTTTATCCACTCATTGACTAATAAGCATTTAGGTTGGTTCCAAGATTTTGCAATTGGGAATTGTGCTGCTATAAACATGCATGTGCAAGTATATTTTTTGAATAATGACTTCTTTTTCTCTGGATAGATATCCAGTAGTAGGACTGCTGGCTCAAATGGTAGTTCTACTTTTAGTTCTTTAAGGAATCTTCACACTGTTTTCCATAGTGGCTGTACTAGTTTACATTTCCACCAGCAGTGTAGAAGTGTTCCCTGATCACCCACATCCATGCCAACATCTACTGTTTTGTGATTTTTTTATTATGGCCAGTCTTGCAGGAGTAAGATGGTATTGCACTGTGGCCTTGATTTGCATTTCCCTGATCATTAGTGATGTTGAGCATTTTTTCATATGTTTTTTGGCCATTTGTATATCTTCTTTTGAGAATTGTCTATTTTTGTTCTTGGCCCACTTTTTGATGGGATTGTTTGTTTTTTCTTACTGATTTGTTTGAGTGTGTTGTAGATTCTGAATATTAGTCCTTTGTCAGATATATAGATTGTGAAGATTTTCTCCCACTCTGTGTGTTGTCTGTTTACTCTGCTGACTGTTCCTTTTGCTATGCAAAAGCTCCTTATTTTAATTAAGTTCCAACTATTTATCTTTGTTTTTATTGCATTTGTTTTTGAGTTCTTGGTCATGAAATCCTTGCTTAAGCCAATATCTAGAAGGGTTTTTCCAGGGTCATCTTCTAGTATTTTTATAGTTTCAGATCTTAGATTTAAGTCCTTAATCCATCTTGAGTTGATTTCTATATAAGGTGAGGAATGAGGATCCAATTTCATTCTTCTACATGTGGCTAGCCAATTATCCCAATACCATTTGTTGAAAAGGTTGTCCTTTCCCCACTATGTTTTTTTTTTTTTTTTTTTTGCTTTCTTGAAGATCAGTTGGCTGTAAGTATTTGGCTTTATTTCTGGGTTCTCTATTCCGTTCCATTGGTCTACGTGCCTATTTTTATACCAGTACCATGCTGTTATGGTGACTATGGCCCTATAGTATAATTTGAAATCAGGTAGTGTGATGACTCCAGATTCATTCTTTTTGCTTAGTCTTGCTTTGCCTATGTGGGTTCTTTTTTGGTTCCATATGAATTTTAGAATTGATTTTTTCTAATTCTGTGAAGAATGATGGTGGTATTTTGATAAGGATTGCACTGAATTTATAGATTGCCTTTGGCAATTTTCACAACATTGATTCTATCCATCCATGAGCATGGAATGTTTTTCCATTTATTTGTGTGATCTATGATTTCTTTCAGCAGAGTTTTGTAGTTTTCCTTGTAGAGGTCTTTCGACTCTTTGGTTAGGTATATTTCTAAGTATTTCATTTTTTGGCAGCTACTATAAAGGAGTTGAGTTCTTGATTTGATTCGCTGCTTGGTTGCCATTGGTGTACAGAAGAGCTACTGATTTGTGTACATTAATCTTGTATCCAGAAACTATGCTGAATTCTTTTATCAGTTCTAGGAGCTTTCTGGAGGAGTCTTTAGGGTTTCTGAGGTAAACAATCATATCATCAGCAAACAGTGACAGTTTGACTTCCTCTTTACTGATTTGGTTGCCCTTTATTTCTTTCTCTTGTCTGATTGCTCTGGCTAGGACTTCCAGTACTATGTTGAAGAGAAGTGGTGAGAGTGGGCATTCTTGTCTTGTTCCAGTTCTCAGAAGGAATGCTTTCAACTTTTCAGTATTATGTTGTTTGTGGGTTTGTCATAGATGGCTTTTATTACATTGAGGTATGTCCCTCATATGCCGAGTTATAATCATAAAAAGATGCTGGGTTTTGTCTAATGCTTTTTCTGTATCTATTGAGATGATCATGTGATTTTTGTTTTTAATTATATGGTGTATCACATGGACTTGCGTATGTTAAACTATCCTTGCTTCCCTGGTATGAAACCCACTTGATCGTAGTGGGTTATCTTTTTGATATGTTGTTGGATTCGGTTAGCTAGTATTCTGTTAAGGATTTTAGCAACTATGTTCATCAAGGATATCAGTGTGTAGTTTTCTTTTTTGGTTATGTCCTTTCCTGGTTTTGGTATTAGGGTGATGCTGGCTTCAAAGAATGAATTAGGGAAGGTTCCTTCTTTCTCTATGTTGTGGAATAGTGTCAAAAGGATTAGTACCAATTCATTAAATGTCTGGTAGAATTCTGCTGTAAATTCGTCTGGTCCTGGACCTTTTTTTGGTGGCAATTTTTAAATTACCTTTTCAATCTCGCTGCTTGTTATTGGTCTGTTAATTATTATTATTCCTGATTTAAGCTAGGAGGGTTGTATTTTTCCATGAACGTATCCATCTCTTCCTAGGTTTTCTAGTTTATGTGTGTGAAGGTGTTCACAGTAGCCTTGAATGATCTTTTGTATTTCAGTTGCAATATCTCCTGTATCATTTCTTAATGAGGTTATTTGGATTTTCTCTCCTTTTCTTGGTTAATCTTGCTAATGATCTATCAATTATATTTCTTTTCAAAGAACCAGCTTTTCGTTTCATTTATCTTTTGTATTTGTTTGTTCTATTTCATTTAGTTTTGTTCTGATCTTGGTTATTTCCTTTCTCCTGCTGGGTTTGGGTTTGGTTTGTTCTTGTTTCTCTAGTTCCTTGAGGTATGACCTTAGAATGTCACTTTGTACTCTTTGGGTCTTTTTGATATAGGCGTTTAGGGGTATGAACTTTCCTCTTAGCACTGCCTTTGCTATATCCCAGAGGTTTTGATAGGTTGTGTCATTACTGTCATTCAGTTCGAAGAATTTTTAAATTTCCATCTTGATTTTGTTTTTGACCCCTTGCTCATTCAGGAGCAGGTTATTTAATTTTCATGTATTTACGTGGCTTTGAAGGTTCCTTTTGGAGTTGATTTCCAGTTTTATTCCACTGTGGTCTAAGAGAGTGCTTGATACAATTTCAAATTTCTTAAATTTATTGAGGCTCGTTTTAGGGCTTATCATATGGTCTATCTTGGAGAAAGTTCCATGTGCTGTTGAATAGAATGTGTATTCTGTGGCTGTCACATGAAATACTCTGTATATATCTGTTAAGTCCATTTATTCCAAGGTATAGTTTAAATCCATTGTTTCTTTGCTGACTTTGTCTTGATGACCTCTCTAGTGCTGTCAGTGGAGTAATGAAGTCCCCCATTATTAATATGTTGCTGCCTATCTCATTTCCTAGGTATATTATTATTCTAGGTATATTATTATTTGTTTTATAAATTTGAGAGCTCTAGTGTTAGGTGCATATATGTTTAGGATTGTGATATTTTCCTGTTGGACAAGGTCTTTCACAGTTACACAATGTCCCTCTTTGTCTCTTTTAACCGCTGTTGCTTTGTTTTATCTGATATAAGAATAGCTACCCCTGCTTACTTTTTGTGTCCATTTGCATGAAATGCCTTTTCCACCCCTTTACCTTAAGTTTATGTGAGTCCTTAATGTGTTAGGTGAGTTTAAGGCAGCAGATAGTTGCTTGGTGAGTTCTTATCCATTTTGCAATTCTGTAAGTTTTAAGTGGGACAGTTAGGCCATTTATATTCAATGTTAGTACTGAGACCTGAGGTACCCTTGCATTCATTGTGCTATGTTTTGCCTGTATACTTTGGGTTTTTTGTTGTTTTTGCTTTTTAACTTGTATTTTGTTTTATAGGTCCTGTGATTTATGCTTTAAAGAGTTTCTGTTTTGATGTGTTTCCAGGATTTGTTTCAAGATTTAGAGTTCCTTTTAGCAGTTCTTGTAGTGGTGGCTTGTTAGTGGTGAATTCTCTCAGCATTTGTTTATCTGAAAAATACTATATTTCCTTCAAAAATGATGCTTAATTTCACTGGATACAAAATTCCTGGTTGATAATTGTTCTGCTTGAGGTGGCTGAAGATAGGGCCCCAATCCCTTCTGGCTTGTAGGGTTCTGCTGAGAAATCTGCTGTTAATCTGAGAAGTTTTCCTTTATGGGTTACCTGCTGCTTCTGTCTCACAGTTTCTTAAGATTGTTTCCTTTGTCTTAACTTTACATAACCTGATGACAATGGGCCTAAGCGATGACCTTTTTGCAATGAATTTCCCAGGTGTTCTTTGTGCTTCTTGTATTTGGAACATGTAGGTCTCTAGCAAGGCCAGGGAAGTTTTCCTCGACTAATCCCCCATATATGTTTTCCAAACTTTTACATTTCTCTTCTTACTCAGGAATACCAATTATTCTTTGGTTTGGTCATTTAACATAATCCCAGACTTCTTGGAGGCTTTGTTCATATTTTCTTATTCTTTTTTCTTTGTCTTTGTTGCATTGGGTTAATTCAAAAACCTTGTCTTAGAGCTTTGAATTTCTTTCTTCTACTTGTTCAATTCTATAGCTGAGACTTTCCAGAGCCTTTTGCATTTCTATAAGTATGTCCATTGTTTCCTGAAGTTTGCATTGTTTTTTATTTAAGCTGTCTATTTCCTTGAATATTTCTCCCTTCATTTCCTGTATCATTTTTTGGAGTTCCTCGCATTGGACTTTGCCTTTCTCTGGTGCCTCAGTTTAATAAATAACCTTTTCTCTGTCAGAGGGAAGGTCTAGGCTGAAGGCTGCTGTTTAGATTCTTTTTGTCTCACGGGGTATTCCCTTGATGTAGTACTCTCCCCCTTTTCCTATGGATGTGGCTTCATGTGAACCAAACTGCAGTGATTATTGTCTCTCTTTTGGTTGTAGCCACCCAGCAAGTCTACCTGGCTCCGGGCTGGTACTGGGGGTTGTCTGCACAGAGTCCTGTGATGTGAACTGTCTATGGGTCTCTCAGTCGTGGATAACAGTGTCTGTTCCAGTGCAGGTGCCAGGAGGGTGCAATGGACTCTGTGAGGGTTCTTAGCTTTTGTGGGGTTTTTGTTTGTTTTTTGAGACTTTGCTCTGTCACCCAGGCTGGAGGCTGGAGTGCAGTGGCACAATCTTGGCTCACGGCAATCTCCGCCTCCCGGGTTCAAGCGATTCTTCTGCCTCAGCCTCCTGAGTAGCTGGGAGGTACAGCCACATGCCACCATACTCAGCTAATTTTTATATTTTTAGTATAGACGGTGTTTCACCATCTTGGCCAGGCTGGTCTCGAACTCCTGACCTCGTGATCCGCCCACCTCAGCCTCCCATAGTGCCAGGATTACAGGCCTGAGCCACTGTACCCAGTCAGTTTTTGTGGCTTAATGCTCTATTTTTGTGCTAGTTGGCTTCCTGCTGGGAGGTGGCACTTTTCCAGAGAGCATCAGCTATGGTAGTATGGAGAGGAACCAGCGGTGGGTGGGACCCTAGAACTCCCAAGATTATTTGCCTTTTGTCTTCAGCTACCAGGGTGGGGAGAGAAGGCTGTCAGGTGGGGGCAGGGCTAGGCCATCCTCCTGAGGGATCCCTGTGGCCTCCTTAGGGACCCAGCGAGCTCCCAGGGCCTTTCCTGCTGCTTCCTCTACCCCTGTATTTTGCTGGCTGTCTTAATTGACTCAGCTCCAGGTAAGGTGTGAAACTTCTCCTGCAAACAGACCTTCAGTTTCTCCAGTAGGGGTGTGTGTTCAGGAGATAGAGGATCTCCTTTTCCCACTTCCGCAATTGGGGCACTCAGTATTTGGAAAGTCTCCAGGTCCTGCAGGAGCAGTCTGCTTCCTTCAGAGAGACTGTGGGTCCTCTTGGGATTGCTGGTTTCTTCTTGCTGTCAATCTGGAGCTAAAGTTCATGATGCAAGCCTCTACACAGTGCTCTGTCCATCCCAGTCAGAGCTGCAATCTCGTCCTGCCTTCCGTCTGCCATGATGATCCTGAAATTGTGGTTTCAATTTCTATTTCCCTAATGTCTGATGATGTTGAACAACTTTCCCCATATTTATTTGTCATTTTTATATCTTTTTGGAGAAGTATCCATTCAAATCTTTTGCTCATTTTTTCCTTATTATTAAAGTCCTTTCTATATTCTGGATACAAGTCTTTTATCAGATATATGTTTTACATATATTTTCTCCCAGTTTGTGTCTTACTTTTCATTTCTGTAATAGTGTCTTTTAAAAATCAAAAGTTTTTAATTTTATGATGTCTAGTTCATGAATTTTTTTCTTTTCATGCTTTTTGTGTCCTAGTTAAGAAATCTTTGCCTAACTCAAAGTCACTAAGATTTTTCTCCAATGTTCTCTTCTACTAGTTGTATAACACAGTTTTAGCATTTACATTTCAGTTTAACAACCATTTCAAGTTTATTGCTGTATATAATGTGATTTATAAGTTGAAGTTATATTTTTTGTATATGGAGATTCAATTATTTCAGAACTATTTTTTAAAAAGGTTATCTTTTCCTCATTGAATTAACATGTCATTTTCATCAAAAATTAATTGACCATGAGCACTTTTCTGTATGTACATTATGACTGAGCAAAATATTTTTATTTTTAAAAAGTAAATGAAATCTCAGCTCTGTCCAAAAAAAAAAAAAATCAATTGACCATATATGTGGTTCTATTTCATACTCAGTTCTGTTCCATTATCTGTACAGACATTCCTATGCCAATATTGTACTGTCTTGATTAATGTAACTTTATTATAAGTCTTTTTTTTTTTTTTTTTTTTTTTTTGAGATGGAGTCTTACTCTGTAGCCCAGGCTAGAGTGCAGTGGCATGATCTCAGCTCACTGCAACCTCCACCTCCTGGGTTCAAGCAATTCTCCTGCCTCAGCCTCCAGAGTAGCTGGAATTACAGATGTGCACCACCACGCCCAGATACTTTTTGTATTTTTAGTAGAGATGGGGTTACCTCATGTTGGCCAAGCTGGTCTCGAACTCCTGACCTCAGCTGACCCACCCGCCTCAGCCTCCCAAAGTGCTGGGATTATAGGCATGAGCCACCATGCCCGGCCTATTGTAACTCTTATAATCAGGTAGTTAAGTTCTTCAACTTTGTTTTTCCATGATAAAATTATTCTGGATAATCCAGATCCTTTGAATTTCCATATAAATTTTAGTATTGGCCGGATGCAGTGGCTCAATCCTGTAATCCCAGCACTTTGGGAAGCTGAAGCAGGCGGATCACCTGAGGTCAGGAGTTCAAGACTAGCCTGACCAACATGGTGAAACTCCATCTCTACTAAAAAATACAAAAAATTAGCCGGGCGTGAAGGCAGGCGCCTGTAATCCCAGCTACTCGGGAGGCTGAGACATGAGAATCCCTTGAACCCAGGAGGCAGAGGTTACAGTGAGCCGAGATCACGCCACTGCACTCTAGCCTGGCCGTGACAGAGCAAGACTCCGTCTAAAAAAAAAAAAAAATTAGTATTAACTTGTCAATTTATATCACCAAAAGAAGACTGCTGGAAATTTTATTGATATCACACTGAATGAAGATAAATCAATTTGGGGAGAGCTGATATCTTAATGGCTTCTGGTCCATGAGCATGGTAATCTATTTATTTATTATTACTATTACCAATTCATTTAGTTCATCTTCTTTAATTTTTCTCATCAGCATTTTAAAGTTTTTTGTAGTCATATACATATTCATACAATTTATCCCTACATTTTTCATATTTTTATTTTATTATAAATGGCATTGGTTTATTTCAGTTTTAACTATTTGCTAATATGTAGAAAGAAAATTGTTTATCACATGACTCTGCTAAGCTCATCAATTAATTCTTACAGATTTCTTTTTTGTATGGATTTTCTATGAAGGTGATCATGATATAGTCTGGTGAATAAAGACAGTTTTACTTCTGTTCCAGTTGAAATCCCTTTAATTTCTATTTATTGCTTTATTATATTCACCAGTACTTTTTGTACAATGTTCCATAGAAGTGCTAAGAATGGACATCCTGGACTTTTTCCTGATCTTAGATAAGTATTCAGTCTTTCACCAGTAAATGTGATGTTTACTGTAGGTATTCCCTTAATACTCTTTATCAAGTTAAGAAAGTTCCCGACCTCGTGATCCACCCTCCTCGGTCTCCCAAAGTGCTAGGATTACAAGCATGAGCCACCATGCCTGGTTACTAATTGGCTTTTGAATGTTAAACCAACCTTGTATTTGTGGGATAAAACTTGGTATAGTCATTATGTACTGCCTTTTTTATGCAGTGCTGGACTCAATTTGCTAATATTTTGTTTAAGATTTTTACATCTATATTAATGAGAGAGATTGATCTGTAGTTTTCTCTTCTTTTTTTTTTTAAATTTATTTATTATTATTATACTTTAAGTTGTAGGGTACATGTGCATAACGTGCAGGTTTGTTACATATGTATACTTGTGCCATGTTGGTGTGCTGCACCCATCAACTCGTCATTTACATCAGGTATAACTCCCAGTGCAATCCCTCCCCCCTCCACCCTCCCCATGATAGGCCCCAGTGTGTGATGTTCCCCTTCCCGAGTCCAAGTGATCTCATTGTTCAGTTCCCACATATCAGTGAGAACATGCGGTGTTTGGTTTTCTGTTCTTGTGATAGTTTGCTAAGAATGATGGTTTCCAGCTGCATCCATGTCCCTACAAAGGACACAAACTCATCCTTTTTTATGGCTGCATAGTATTCCATGGTGTATATGTGCCACATTTTCTTAATCCAATCTGTCACTGATGGACATTTGGGTTGATTCCAAGTCTTTGCTATTGTGAATAGTGCTGCAATAAACATACGTGTGCATGTGTCTTTATAGCAGCATGATTTAGAATCCTTTGGGTATATACCCAGTAATGGGATGGCTGGGTCATATGGTACATCTAGTTCTAGATCCTTGAGGAATTGCCATACTGTTTTCCATAATGGTTGAACTAGTTTACAATCCCACCAACAGTGTAAAAGTGTTCCTATTTCTCCACATCCTCTCCAGCACCTGTTGTTTCCTGACTTTTTAATGATTGCCATTCTAACTGGTGTGAGATGGTATCTCATTGTGGTTTTGATTTGCATTTCTCTGATGGCCAGTGATGATGAGCATTTTTTCATGTGTCTGTTGGCTGTATGAATGTCTTCTTTTGAGAAATGTCTGTTCATATCCTTTGCCCACTTTTTGATGGGGTTGTTTGTTTTTTTCTTGTAAATTTGTTTGAGTTCTTTGTAGGTTCTGGATATTAGCCCTTTGTCAGATGAGTAGATTGCAAAAATTTTCTCCCATTCTGTAGGTTGCCTGCTCACTCTGATGGTAGTTTCTTTTGCTGTGCAGAAGCTCTTTAGTTTAATGAGATCCCATTTGTCAATTTTGGCTTTTGCTGCTGTTGCTTTTGGTGTTTTAGACATGAAGTCTTTGCCCATGCCTATGTCCTGAATGGTACTACCTAGGTTTTCCTCTAGGATTTTTATGGTATTAGGTCTAACATTTAAGTCTCTAATCCATCTTGAATTAATTTTCGTATAAGGAGTAAGGAAAGGATCCAGTTTCAGCTTTCTACTTATGGCTAGCCAATTTTCCCAGCACCATTTATTAAATAGGGAATCCTTTCCCCATTTCTTGTTTCTCTCAGGTTTGTCAAAGATCAGATGGCTGTAGATGTGTGGTATTATTTCTGAGGACTCTGTTCTGTTCCATTGGTCTATATCCCTGTTTTGGTACCAGTACCATGCTGTTTTGGTTACTGTAGCCTTGTAGTATAGTTTGAAGTCAGGTAGCGTGATGCCTCCAGCTTTGTTCTTTTGACTTAGGATTGTCTTGGAGATGCGGGCTCTTTTTTGGTTCCATATGAACTTTAAAGCAGTTTTTTCCAATTCTGTGAAGAAGCTCATTGGTAGCTTGATGGGAATGGCATTGAATCTATAAATTACCTTGGGCAGTATGGCCATTTTCACGATATTGATTCTTCCTATCCATGAGCATGGTATGTTCTTCCATTTGTTTGTGTCCTCTTTTATTTCACTGAGCAGTGGTTTGTAGTTCTCCTTGAAGAGGTCCTTTACATCCCTTGTAAGTTGGATTCCTAGGTATTTTATTCTCTTTGAAGTAATTGTGAATGGAAGTTCATTCATGATTTGGCCCTCTGTTTGTCTGTTACTGGTGTATAAGAATGCTTGTGATTTTTGCACATTAATTTTGTATCCTGAGACTTTGCTGAAGTTGCTTATCAGCTTAAGGAGATTTTGGGCTGAGACAATGGGGTTTTCTAAATATACAATCATGTCATCTGCATACAGGGACAATTTGACTTCTTCTTTTCCTAACTGAATCCCCTTGATTTCTTTCTCTTGCCTGATTGCCCTAGCCAGAACTTCCAACACTATGTTGAATAGGAGTGGTGAGAGAGGGCATCCCTGTCTTGTGCCAGTTTTCAAAGGGAATTTTTCCAGTTTTTGCCCATTCAGTATGATATTGGCTGTGGGTTTGTCATAAATAGCTCTTATGATTTTGAGGTACGTTCCATCAATACCGAATTTATTGAGCGTTTTTAGCATGAAGGGCTGTTGAATTTTGTCAAAAGCCTTTTCTGCATCTATTGAGATAATCATGTGGTTCTTGTCTTTGGTTCTGTTTATATGCTGGATTATGTTTATTGATTTGCGAATGTTGAACCAGCCTTGCATCCCAGGGATGAAGCCCACTTGATCATGGTGGATAAGCTTTTTGATGTTTTGCTGAATCCGGTTTGCCAGTATTTTATTGAGGATTGTTGCATCGATGTTCATCAGGGATATTGGTCTAAAATTCTCTTCTTTTGTTGTGTCTCTGCCAGGCTTTGGTATCAGGATGATGTTGGCCTCATAAAATGAGTTAAGGAGGATTCCCTCTTTTTCTATTGATTGGAATAGTTTCAGAAGGAATGGTACCAGCTCCTCCTTGTACCTCTGGTAGAATTCAGCTGTGAATCCATCTGGTCCTGAACTTTTTTTGGTTGGTAGGCTATTAATTATTGCCTCAATTTCAGAGCCTGCTATTGGTCTATTCAGGGATTCAACTTCTTCCTGGTTTAGTCTTGGAAGAGTGTAAGTGTCCAGGAAATTGTCCATTTCTTGTAGATTTTCCAGTTTATTTGCGTAGAGGTGTTTATAGTATTCTCTGATGGTAGTTTGTATTTCTGTGGGGTCGGTGGTGATATCCCCTTTATCATTTTTAATTGCGTCGATTTGATTCTTCTCTCTTTTCTTCTTTATTAGTCTTGCTAGTGGTCTGTCAATTTTGTTGATCTTTTCAAAAAACCAACTCCTGGATTCATTGATTTTTTGGAGGGTTTTTTGTGTCTCTATCTCCTTCAGTTCTGCTCTGATCTTAGTTATTTCTTGCCTTCTGCTAGCTTTCGAATGTGTTTGCTCCTGCTTCTCTAGTTCTTTTAATTGCGATGTTAGAGTGTCAATTTTAGATCTTTCCTGCTTTCTCTTGTGGGCATTTAGTGCTATAAATTTCCCTCTACACACTGCTTTAAATGTGTCCCAGAGATTCTGGTATGTTGTATCTTTGTTCTCATTGGTTTCAAAGAACATCTTTATTTCTGCCTTCATTTCGTTATGTACCCAGTAGTCATTCAGGAGCAGGTTGTTCAGTTTCCATGTAGTTGAGCGGTTTTGATTGAGTTTCTTAGTCCTGAGTTCTAGTTTGATTGCACTGTGGTCTGAAAGACAGATTGTTACAATTTCTGTTCTTGTACATTTGCTGAGGAGTGCTTTACTTCCAATTACGTGGTCAATTTTGGAGTAACTACGATGTGGTACTGAGAAGAATGTATATTCTGTTGATTTGGGGTGGAGAGTTCTATAGATGTCTATTAGGTCTGCTTGCTGCAGAGATGAGTTCAATTCCTGGATATCCTTGTTAACTTTCTGCCTCGTTGATCTGTCTAATGTTGACAGTGGAGTGTTGAAGTCTCCCATTATTATTGTATGGGAGTCTAAGTCTCTTTGTAAATCTCTAAGGACTTGCTTTATGAATCTGGGTGCTCCTGTATTGGGTGCATATATATTTAGGATAGTTAGCTCTTCCTGTTGAATTGATCCCTTTACCATTATGTTATGGCCTTCTTTGTCTCTTTTGATCTTTGATGGTTTAAAGTCTGTTTTATCAGAGACTAGTATTGCAACCCCCGCTTTTTTTTGTTCTCCATTTGCTTGGTAAATCTTCCTCCATCCCTTTATTTTGAGCCTATGTACGTCTCTGCGTGTGAGATGGGTCTCCTGAATACAGCAGACTGATGGGTCTTGACTCTTTATCCAGTTTGCCAGTCTGTGTCTTTTAATTGGAGCATTTAGTCCATTTACATTTAAGGTTAAGATTGTTATGTGTGAACTTGATCCTGCCATTATGATATTAACTGGTTATTTTGCTCGTTAGTTGATGCAGTTTCTTCCTAGCCTCAGTGGTCTTTACATTTTGGCATGTTTTTGCAATGGCTGGTACCGGTTGTTCCTTTCCATGTTTAGTGCTTCCTTCAGGGTCTCTTGTAAGGCAGGCCTAGTGGTGACAAAATCTCTAAGCATTTGCTTATCTGTAAAGGATTTTATTTCTCCTTCACTTATGAAACTTAGTTTGGCTGGATATAAAATCCTGGGTTTAAAATTCTTTTCTTTAAGAATGTTGAATATTGGCCCCAACTCTCTTCTGGCTTGAAGAGTTTCTGCCGAGAGATCTGCTGTTAGTCTGATGGGCTTCCCTTTGTGGGTAACCCGACCTTTCTCTCTGGCTGCCCTTAAGATTTTTTCCTTCATTTCAACTTTGGTGAATCTGGCAATTATGTGTCTTGGAGTTGCTCTTCTCGAGGAGTATCTTTGTGGCGTTCTCTGTATTTCCTGGATTTGAATGTTGGTCTGCCCTACTAGGTTGGGGAAGTTCTCCTGGATGATATCCTGAAGAGTGTTTTCCAACTTGGTTCCATTTTCCCCCTCACTTTCAGGCACCCCAATCAGACGTAGATTTGGTCTTTTTACATAATCCCATACTTCTTGCAGGCTTTGTTCATTTCTTTTTCTTCTTTTTTCTTTTGGTTTCTCTTCTCGCTTCATTTCATTCATTTGATCCTCCATCGCTGACATTCTTTCTTCCAGTTGATCGAGTCGGTTACTGAAGCTTGTGCATTTGTCACGTATTTCTCGTGCCATGGTTTTCGTCTCTTTCATTTCGTTTATGACCTTCTCTGCATTAATTACACTAGCCATCAATTCTTCCACCTTTTTTTCAAGATTTTTAGTTTCTTTGCGCTGGGTACGTAATTCCTCCTTTAGCTCTGAGAAGTTTGATGGACTGAAGTCTTCTTCTCTCATCTCGTCGAAGTCATTCTCTGTCCAGCTTTGATCCGTTGCTGGCGATGAGCTGCGCTCCTTTGCCGGGGCAGATGCGCTCTTATTTTTTGAATTCCCAGCTTTTCTTCCCTGCTTTTTCCCCATCTTTGTGGTTTTATCTGCCTCTGGTCTTTGATGATGGTGATGTACTGATGGGGTTTTGGTGTAGGTGTCCTTCCTGTTTGATAGTTTTCCTTCTAACAGTCAGGACCCTCAGCTGTAGGACTGTTGGAGATTGCTTGAGGTCCACTCCAGACCCTGTTTGCCTGGGTATCAGCAGCAGAGGCTGCAGAAGATAGAATATTTCTGAACAGCGAGTGTACCTGTCTGATTCTTGCTTTGGAAGCTTCCTCTCAGGGGTGTACTCCACCCTGTGAGGTGTGGGGTGTCAGACTGCCCCTAGTGGGGGATGTCTCCCAGTTAGGCTATTCAGGGGTCAGGGACCCACTTGAGCAGGGTGTCTGTCCCTTCTCAGATCTCAACCTCTATGTTGGGAGATCCACTGCTCTCTTCAAAGCTGTCAGACAGAGTCGTTTGCATCTGCAGAGCTTTCTGCTGCGTTTGTTATTGTTTACTGTGCCCTGTCCCCAGAGGTGGAGTCTACAGAGACAGGCAAGTTTCCTTGAGCTGCTGTGAGCTCCACCCAGTTCGAGCTTCCCAGCAGCTTTGTTTACCTACTTAAGACTCAGCAATGGCGGGCGCCCCTCCCCCAGCCTCGCTGCTGCCTTGCCGGTAGATCACAGACTGCTGTGCTAGCAATGAGGGAGGCTCCGTGGGTGTGGGACCCTCCCGGCCAGGTGTGGGATATGATCTCCTGGTGTGCCTGTTTGCTTAAAGCGCAGTATTGGGGTGGGAGTTACCCGATTTTCCAGGTGTTGTGTGTCTCAGTTCCCATGGCTAGGAAAAGGGATTCCCTTCCCCCTTGCGCTTTCCAGGTGAGGCAATGCCTCGCCCTGCTTCAGCTCTCGCTGGTCGGGCTGCAGCAGCTGACCAGCACCGATCGTCTGGCACTCCCCAGTGAGATGAACCCAGTACCTCAGTTGAAAATGCAGAAATCACGGGTCTTCTGTGTTACTCGCGCTGGGAGTTGGAGACTGGAGCTGTTCCTATTCGGCCATCTTGCTCCGCCCCCTAGTTTTCTCTTCTTATAATGCTTTTATTTTGTTTGGTTTAGGTACCAAAGTAATTGCTGGCCCTTAGAGGCTAAGTTGGGAGAGTTATTCTCTCCTCTTTATTTTCTGGAAAAGTGTGTACAATTGATGTTCTTTCTTTTGTGTTTCATAGAATTTACCAGTAAAGCCATCTGGGCCTAGAATTCTCTTTGTGGAAATGTTTTTAACTACAAATTCAATTTTTTTTTAGTGGTGCTATTCAGGTTATCTGTATGTTTTTAAGTAAGCTTGGTAGTTTGCAATCTTCCAAGAAATTTGCCCATTTTACCTAAGCTGAATTTATTGACATAAAAATGTTCATAATATTCCCTTACTAATGCCTATAGGTTCTATAATGATGTCCCCTCTTTCATTCCACATATTGGTAATGTGTGTCTTCTCTCTTTTTTCTTTATTATCATGGTTAGAGGTTTAATAATTGCATTGGTCTTAAACAACCAGATTTTGGTTTCATTGACTTTTCTCCATTGTTTTGCTTTTCATTCCATTGATTGTTTTGCTTTTATATTTATTATTTTCTTCCTGTGCTTGCATTGTGCTTAATTAGCTCTTCTTTTTTAAAATTTGTTATCTACTTTCTTAAGTTGGAAGCTCAGATCATTAATTTGAAAACTTTCTTTTTTTCTGATACTTAAAAGAATTATATAAATTTCCCATTAAGCATTACTTTATCTGCCTCCCATAAACTCTGATACAGTATACTTTGTATTTTTTTGAGACACAGTCTCACTCTGTCACCCAGGCTAGAGTACGGTGGTGCAATCTCGGCTCACTGCAACCTCTGCTTCCCGGGTTCAAGCCATTCTCCTGCCTCAGCCTCCTGAGTAGCTGGGATTACAGGTGTGCACCGCCATGACTGGCTAATATTTTTGTACTTTTAGTAGAGACAGGGTTTCATCATGTTGGCCAGGTTGATCTTGAACTCCTGACCTCAAGTGATCCACCCACCTCGGCCTCCCAAAGTGCTGAGATTACAGGCATGAGCCACTGTGCCGGGCCGATACAGTATATTTTATTGTTCAATTAAAAATATTTTCCAGTTTTCCTTGTGATTTTTTTCTTCAATCTACATGTTTTTAGAAGGGTGTTGTTCCATATCCATGTATTTAAGGATCTTCCAGATACCTTTCTGCTGGTGATTTTTAGTTTAATTCTACTCTGGTCAACTAACTTGTTTTTGTAAATTTTCAATTCTTCTAAACTTATTGAAACTTGTTTTATGGCCTAGAATAAGGTATTTCTTGGCAAATGTTCTGTGCGCACTTCAAATGGAATATATATTCTATTGGTTTAGGGTAGAGTGACCTATAGATCAGGTCATATTGGTTGTTCAAGTCTATATTTTCTGTTTACCTTTCTATCAATCATTGAGAAAGTGATACTGAAGTATCTGTGTTTCTTGGATTTGTCTATTTTGCCTTTCAATTCTATATGTTTTTGCTTCGTGTACTATAAATTTATTACAAGTATACAGTTAAGACTGTTCTATCCTCTTGTTGAACTGACCACTTTGTTATTATGTGTTTATAGTTTTCATCAAATTTGCAAAGCATTTGAGCATTTCTGTAAATACTTTTTCTTTTTTATTTATTTATTTATTTATTTATTTATTAATTATTATTAAACTTCAAGTTGTAGGGTACATGTGCACAATGTGCAGGTTTGCTACATATGTATACTTGTGCCATGTTGGTGTGCTGCACCCATCAACCCGTCATTTACATAAGGTATAACTCCCAATGCAATCCCTCCCCCCTCCACCCTCCCCATGATAGGCCCCGGTGTGTGATGTTCCCCTTCCCGAGTCCAAGTGATCTCATTGTTCAGTTCCCACCTATGAGTGAGAACATGCGGTGTTTGGTTTTCTGTTCTTGTGATAGTTTGCTAAGAATGATGGTTTCCAGCTGCATCCATGTCCCTACAAAGGACACAAACTCATCCTTTTTTATGGCTGCATAGTATTCCATGGTGTATATGTGCCACATTTTCTTAATCCAATCTGTCACTGATGGACATTTGGGTTGATTCCAAGTCTTTGCTATTGTGAATAGTGCTGCAATAAACATACGTGTGCATGTGTCTTTATAGCAGCATAATTTATAATCCTTTGGGTATATACCTAGTAATGGGATGGCTGGGTCATATGGTACATCTAGTTCTAGATCCTTGAGGAATCGCCATACTGTTTTCCATAATGGTTGAACTAGTTTACAATCCCACCAACAGTGTAAAAGTGTTCCTATTTCTCCACATCCTCTCCAGCACCTGTTGTTTCCTGACTTTTTAATGATCGCCATTCTAACTGGTGTGAGATGGTATCTCATTGTGGTTTTGATTTGCATTTCTCTGATGGCCGGTGATGATGAGCATTTTTTCATGTGTCTGTTGGCTGTATGAATGTCTTCTTTTGAGAAATGTCTGTTCATATCCTTTGCCCACTTTTTGATGGGGTTGTTTGTTTTTTTCTTGTAAATTTGTTTGAGTTCTTTGTAGGTTCTGGATATTAGCCCTTTGTCAGATGAGTAGATTGCAAAAATTTTCTCCCATTCTGTAGGTTGCCTGTTCACTCTGATGGTAGTTTCTTTTGCTGTGCAGAAGCTCTTTAGTTTAATTAGATCCCATTTGTCAATTTTGGCTTTTGCTGCCGTTGCTTTTGGTGTTTTAGACATGAAGTCTTTGCCCATGCCTATGTCCTGAATGGTACTACCTAGGTTTTCCTCTAGGATTTTTATGGTATTAGGTCTAACATTTAAGTCTCTAATCCATCTTGAATTAATTTTCGTATAAGGAGTAAGGAAAGGATCCAGTTTCAGCTTTCTACTTATGGCTAGCCAATTTTCCCAGCACCATTTATTAAATAGGGAATCCTTTCCCCATTTCTTGTTTCTCTCAGGTTTGTCAAAGATCAGATGGCTGTAGATGTGTGGTATTATTTCTGAGGACTCTGTTCTGTTCCATTGGTCTATATCTCTGTTTTGGTACCAGTACCATGCTGTTTTGGTTACTGTAGCCTTGTAGTATAGTTTGAAGTCAGGTAGCGTGATGCCTCCAGCTTTGTTCTTTTGACTTAGGATTGTCTTGGAGATGCGGGCTCTTTTTTGGTTCCATATGAACTTTAAAGCAGTTTTTTCCAATTCTGTGAAGAAGCTCATTGGTAGCTTGATGGGGATGGCATTGAATCTATAAATTACCTTGGGCAGTATGGCCATTTTCACGATATTGATTCTTCCTATCCATGAGCATGGTATGTTCTTCCATTTGTTTGTGTCCTCTTTTATTTCACTGAGCAGTGGTTTGTAGTTCTCCTTGAAGAGGTCCTTTACATCCCTTGTAAGTTGGATTCCTAGGTATTTTATTCTCTTTGAAGTAATTGTGAATGGAAGTTCATTCATGATTTGGCTCTCTGTTTGACTGTCACTGGTGTATAAGAATGCTTGTGATTTTTGCACATTAATTTTGTATCCTGAGACTTTGCTGAAGTTGCTTATCAGCTTAAGGAGATTTTGGGCTGAGACAATGGGGTTTTCTAAATATACAATCATGTCATCTGCATACAGGGACAATTTGACTTCTTCTTTTCCTAACTGAATCCCCTTGATTTCTTTCTCTTGCCTGATTGCCCTAGCCAGAACTTCCAACACTATGTTGAATAGGAGTGGTGAGAGAGGGCATCCCTGTCTTGTGCCAGTTTTCAAAGGGAATTTTTCCAGTTTTTGCCCATTCAGTATGATATTGGCTGTGGGTTTGTCATAAATAGCTCTTATGATTTTGAGGTACGTTCCATCAATACCGAATTTATTGAGCGTTTTTAGCATGAAGGGCTGTTGAATTTTGTCAAAAGCCTTTTCTGCATCTATTGAGATAATCATGTGGTTCTTGTCTTTGGTTCTGTTTATATGCTGGATTATGTTTATTGATTTGCGAATGTTGAACCAGCCTTGCATCCCAGGGATGAAGCCCACTTGATCATGGTGGATAAGCTTTTTGATGTGCTGCTGAATCCGGTTTGCCAGTATTTTATTGAGGATTTTTGCATCGATGTTCATCAGGGATATTGGTCTAAAATTCTCTTTTTTTGTTGTGTCTCTGCCAGGCTTTGGTATCAGGATGATGTTGGCCTCATAAAATGAGTTAGGGAGGATTCCCTCTTTTTCTATTGATTGGAATAGTTTCAGAAGGAATGGTACCAGCTCCTCCTTGTACCTCTGGTAGAATTCAGCTGTGAATCCATCTGGTCCTGGACTTTTTTTGGTTGGTAGGCTATTAATTATTGCCTCAATTTCAGAGCCTACTATTGGTCTATTCAGGGATTCAACTTCTTCCTGGTTTAGTCTTGGAAGAGTGTAAGTGTCCAGGAAATTGTCCATTTCTTCTAGATTTTCCAGTTTATTTGCGTAGAGGTGTTTATAGTATTCTCTGATGGTAGTTTGTATTTCTGTGGGGTCGGTGGTGATATCCCCTTTATCATTTTTAATTGCGTCGATTTGATTCTTCTCTCTTTTCTTATTAGTCTTGCTAGTGGTCTGTCAATTTCGTTGATCTTTTCAAAAAACCAACTCCTGGATTCATTGATTTTTTGGAGGGTTTTTTGTGTCTCTATCTCCTTCAGTTCTGCTCTGATCTTATTTATTTCTTGCCTTCTGCTAGCTTTCGAATGTGTTTGCTCTTGCTTCTCTAGTTCTTTTAATTGCGATGTTAGAGTGTCAATTTTAGATCTTTCCTGCTTTCTCTTGTGGGCATTTAGTGCTATAAATTTCCCTCTACACACTGCTTTAAATGTGTCCCAGAGATTCTGGTATGTTGTATCTTTGTTCTCATTGGTTTCAAAGAACATCTTTATTTCTGCCTTCATTTCGTTATGTACCCAGTAGTCATTCAGGAGCAGGTTGTTCAGTTTCCATGTAGTTGAGCGGTTTTGATTGAGTTTCTTAGTCCTGAGTTCTAATTTGATTGCACTGTGGTCTGAGAGACAGTTTGTTATAATTTCTGTTCTTGTACATTTGCTGAGGAGTGCTTTACTTCCAATTACGTGGTCAATTTTGGAGTAAGTACGATGTGGTGCTGAGAAGAATGTATATTCTGTTGATTTGGGGTGGAGAGTTCTATAGATGTCTATTAGGTCTGCTTGTTGCAGAGATGAGTTCAATTCCTGGATATCCTTGTTAACTTTCTGTCTCGTTGATCTGTCTAATGTTGACAGTGGAGTGTTGAAGTCTCCCATTATTATTGTATGGGAGTCTAAGTCTCTTTGTAAGTCTCTAAGGACTTGCTTTATGAATCTGGGTGCTCCTGTATTGGGTGCATATATATTTAGGATAGTTAGGTCTTCCTGTTGAATTGATCCCTTTACCATTATGTAATGGCCTTCTTTGTCTCTTTTGATCTTTGATGGTTTAAAGTCTGTTTTATCAGAGACTAGTATTGCAACCCCCGCTTTTTTTTGTTCTCCATTTGCTTGGTAAATCTTCCTCCATCCCTTTATTTTGAGCCTATGTATGTCTCTGCGCGTGAGATGGGTCTCCTGAATACAGCAGACTGATGGGTCTTGACTCTTTATCCAGTTTGCCAGTCTGTGTCTTTTAATTGGAGCATTTAGTCCATTTACATTTAAGGTTAAGATTGTTATGTGTGAACTTGATCCTGCCATTATGATATTAACTGGTTATTTTGCTCGTTAGTTGATGCAGTTTCTTCCTAGCCTTGATGGTCTTTACATTTTGGCATGTTTTTGCAATGGCTGGTACCGGTTGTTCCTTTCCATGTTTAGTGCTTCCTTCAGGGTCTCTTGTAAGGCAGGCCTAGTGGTGACAAAATCCCTAAGCATTTGCTTATCTGTAAAGAATTTTATTTCTCCTTCACTTATGAAACTTAGTTTGGCTGGATATAAAATCCTGGGTTTAAAATTCTTTTCTTTAAGAATGTTGAATATTGGCCCCCACTCTCTTCTGGCTTGAAGAGTTTCTGCCGAGAGATCTGCTGTTAGTCTGATGGGCTTCCCTTTGTGGGTAACCCGACCTTTCTCTCTGGCTGCCCTTAAGATTTTTTCCTTCATTTCAACTTTGGTGAATCTGGCAATTATGTGTCTTGGAGTTGCTCTTCTCGAGGAGTATCTTTGTGGCGTTCTCTGTATTTCCTGGATTTGAATGTTGGCCTGCCCTACTAGGTTGGGGAAGTTCTCCTGGATGATATCCTGAAGAGTGTTTTCCAACTTGGTTCCATTTTCCCCCTCACTTTCAGGCACCCCAATCAGATGTAGATTTGGTCTTTTTACATAATCCCATACTTCTTGCAGGCTTTGTTCATTTCTTTTTCTTCTTTTTTCTTTTGGTTTCTCTTCTCGCTTCATTTCATTCATTTGATCCTCCATCGCTGACATTCTTTCTTCCAGTTGATCGAGTCGGTTACTGAAGCTTGTGCATTTGTGACGTATTTCTCGTGCCATGGTTTTCGTCTCTTTCATTTCGTTTGTGAGCTTCTCTGCATTAATTACTCTAGCCATCAATTCTTCCACTTTTTTTTCAAGATTTTTAGTTTCTTTGCGCTGGGTACGTAATTCCTCCTTTAGCTCTGAGAAATTTGATGGACTGAAGCCTTCTTCTCTCATCTCGTCAAAATCATTCTCCGTCCAGCTTTGATCCGTTGCTGGCGATGAGCTGCGCTCCTTTGCCGGGGGAGATGCGCTCTTATTTTTTGAATTCCCAGCTTTTCTGCCCTGCTTTTTCCCCATCTTTGTGGTTTTATCTGCCTCTGGTCTTTGATGATGGTGATGTACTGATGGGGTTTTGGTGTAGGTGTCCTTCCTGTTTGATAGCTTTCCTTCTAACAGTCAGGATCCTCAGCTGTAGGTTATAGCTGTAGGAGATTGCTTGAGGTCCACTCCAGACCCTGTTTGCCTGGGTATCAGCAGCAGAGGCTGCAGAAGATAGAATATTTCTGAACAGCGAGTGTACCTGTCTGATTCTTGCTTTGGAAGCTTCCTCTCAGGGGTGTACTCCACCCTGTGAGGTGTGGGGTGTCAGACTGCCCCTAGTGGGGGATGTCTCCCAGTTAGGCTACTCAGGGGTCAGGGACCCACTTGAGCAGGGAGTCTGTCCCTTCTCAGATCTCAACCTCCGTGTTGGGAGATCCACTGCTCTCTTCAAAGCTGTCAGACAGAGTCGTTTGCGTCTGCAGAGCTGCTGCGTTTGTTATTATTTACTGTGCCCTGTCCCCAGAGGTGGAGTCTACAGAGACAGGCAGGTTTCCTTGAGCTGCTGTGAGCTCCACCCAGTTCGAGCTTCCCAGCAGCTTTGTTTACCTACTTAAGCCTCAGCAATGGCGGGCGCCCCTCCCCCAGCCTCGCTGCTGCCTTGCTGGTAGATCACAGACTGCTGTGCTAGCAATGAGGGAGGCTCCGTGGGTGTGGGACCCTCCCGGCCAGGTGTGGGATATGATCTCCTGGTGTGCCTGTTTGCTTAAAGCGCAGTTTTGGGGTGGGAGTTACCCGATTTTCCAGGTGTTGTGTGTCTCAGTTCCCCTGGCTAGGAAAAGGGATTCCCTTCCCCCTTGCGCTTTCCAGGTGAGGCAATGCCTCGCCCTGCTTCAGCTCTCGCTGGTCGGGCTGCAGCAGCTGACCAGCACCGATCGTCTGGCACTCCCCAGTGAGATGAACCCAGTACCTCAGTTGAAAATGCAGAAATCACCGGTCTTCTGTGTTGCTCGCGCTGGGAGTTGGAGACTGGAGCTGTTCCTATTCGGCCATCTTGCTCCACCCCAATACTTTTTCTTTATCCCCTCCTTCTAAGACTAATATTACATGTATGTAGGCCAATTAATATTGTCCCACAACTCATTGATGTTTTGTTAGTTTTTTAATCAATTTTTTTTGTTTCATGTTGTATAGTTTTTTAATATCTTTAACTGATCTTTTCTGCTTTAGTGTTTAACCTGTTTTTAATCTCATCTTCCGTATTTTTTTCATACATTATATGTTTCATCTCTAGATGAAAGTGTGTCTTTTCTTTCCTTTGACTTCTCTGCTTGTATTCTGCTTGTATTCTTAAGTACATGGAGTACATTTATAATAGCTGTTTTAATATTCTTGTCTCTTAATTCTATCATCTGTGCATTTTTGGTTTTGTTTCTATTGATTTTTCTTCTACTTGTGGGAGGTATTTTCCTGCTTATTTGCATGCCTGGTGATTTTGACTGGAGGCTATACACTCAATTTTTTTTTTGTTAATGTTATTTTTTGGGGTGCTGGACTTTATTGTTCCTTTAAGTCTTGTTGGTCTTTGTTCTGTGATGCAGTTAAGTTACTTGGAATCAGCTGATCTTTCTGAGTTTTGTTTTTAAGCACATTTATGGAAAAAAAAAAAAAAAAAAAAAGCCTTTTCCCAAAATGACTCTGACCTAGGAGGTCTCTATCCAATGCTCTGCGACCGGCTGAAGAGAACACAAACCATTCATGTACTCAACAATCCAAGAATTGTTCTGCCTGCCACTTTCTGGTGATCTCCACCTGGCCTCAGTAGTTTCTTCAAATGCATGCTCAAATCAGTAAGCAGCCAAGACTAGGAGGTTTCTTCTGCAGACCTCTGGAGTTCTTCCTCTGTGTATCTTACTACTCTCCAGTATTTTGCTCAGCAAATTCCAGACATCTTGGCTTCCCCAAGTTTCAATTTCTGTTTCTTCAATTTAGTAAGAATGCTATGATTTATTGGGCTTCCCTTCTCTGCACTGTGGTTTGGCAACCATGAGCTAGGGCATTTTCAGAGCCTACTTTGTTTATTTTCTCCTCTCAGTGATCACTGCCTGTCCTATGCAGTCTGTTGTCCAATGTCTGAAAATCAACATTTCTTACGTATATATTTTTTCTGGTTCTATTGTTGTTTAAAGCAAGTCAGCTGGTCTCCATCACTATCATGGCCTGAGCTTAAAGTTCCCACAGCATTTTGCTGTCAATTCTCATATAGTACTTTTATTATTATTTTTGAATCCCTGATTACTCTCATTAGATTGTAAACTCTTTGAGACTAGGAACTAGATTTTGTTTATGAATGGTATCTTTTGTATCATAGACACTAGAGAAGTCAAATAAAGAAATGTGCAGACCAACGTTAGAAAAAGAAATGAGATATGAAGGTGCCACTAGGGCTGAGTCTAAGAACACTGCCTCACTAAGAACCGTGTTTATCACGCCATGACCTCCTACTGTTCAGATTCTCTGGCAGGACCACAACTGCCAGAAACCTCATTAATGAGAGCCCAATGCCACTCTGACAACCCAGGTTCTTCAACACTGGCCAATTCCCATCAGGCCTGCACACTAAAGAGTTAAGAACTGGCTTTAATCAGGCAGCGTTAATCCTCTAACTTTAGCTTCATTATTTACAGTGAATACTTTGGTTCTAAAACTCTTTATCTGGCCAGGTGCGATGGTCATGCCTATAATCCCAGCACTTTGGGAGGCCAAGGCAGGAGAATCACTTGAGACTAGGAGTTCCAGACCAGCCTACAAACATTTTTTTTTTTTTTTTAAATTTTAAAAATTAGCCTGACATGGCTGGCGCATGCCTGTAGTCCCAGCTACTCAGGAGACTGAGGTGGTAGGACTGCTTGAGCCCAAGAGGTCAAGGCTGCAGTGAGCTATGACCACACTATTGCAGTCCAGCCTGGGAAACAGAGCGAGACCCTGTCTCAAAACAAACCATACAAAAAAATCCTCTTTTATCTAAGAAGAGAAAACAGCATTCCCAAAAGAGGACTGACTTTAGAGTTAGAAGGAATCTGAATCCCAGATGTGCTACTTACTTGCTATGCAACCTTGGACGTGTTGCTTGACCAATCTGGGCTTTTGTTTCTTTATAAAAATGGGGATAATATTATAATACCTTCTGTATATAAAGAGAACCCAGCACTTGATTAATACTTAATAAATGGTAGCAAGTGTTGTAAGGTTAATTAGAATCCTCCACGCAAGCACAGAATTCAGGTAAAATGTCTGATTACTAATCTGGGAAAAACATTAGTGGCCACCTGCTAATATTACTCCCAGAGGAGAACATTTACTTCAAGGCCAACCAGCATGCAAATATGTACTGGGAAGGACACTTATGTCTAATAATTATAAACCAAAGGCTGAGGAATGCCAAACAATTTATTTTCTGGCTTACTGGCTATCTCTTCTAGAGATACATTGTCACGGTCTCCACAAATGCTTCTGACACAGAGACCCACAATCAAGTAGAGGTGCTAAAAAATAATGATGGGTAGAGGGTCACCTGAGTTAGCAGAAAGGCAAGACTGAACGTATGTTTGGTAAGGAAAAGTGAGGACGAAGGAACACAAAATGCAAACAGAAAATGAGTACTCTCCAAACTAACACAAGATGCTACAGAATTTTTCAAACTGCTAGGTCATTTTCTTTATATGTACTTATTAGAACTTTTACAAATGTAGCCTAAACCTTTGAAAAACTTGAGATTAAAAAAAAGTCATCAAAATATTTTAAAGAGTAAATACAAAATGTTTAAAGAGAGTTTAAAGAACAAATACTATTTATCTGGAAGAAGAGAAAATTCAGGCATAGCTGGAAGTCTTTGCAAGCATAGAAAGGATTACACAAAAAAGGTGACCATATATTCTCTCTCTAGTGATGAATTAAATGAAAGACAATGGGCTCAATGGTAGTGGAAGACAATAATTTTAATAGTAATGGTTATTAAATATAGAAATTATTTATTAAAATTAAGTAGTAGAAATATTAAAAATAGAAATAATTTCCCTGGAAATCTTTTTTTTTTTTTTTTTTAATTGAGACAGAATTTTCCTCTTGTCACTCAGGCTGGAAAGCAATGGCACCATCTGGGCTCACTGCAACCTCCACCTCCTGGGTTGAAGCCATTCTCCTGCCTCAGCCTCCCTAGTAGCTAGGATTACAGGCACCCGCCACCACGCCCGACTAATTTTTGTATTTTTAGTAGAGATGGGGTTTCACCATGTTGGCCAGGCTGGTCTCGAACTCCTGACCTTAGGTGATCTGCCCTCCTCAGCCTCCAAAGTGCTGAGATTACAGGCGTGAGCCACCATGCCCAGCTAAGAAATCATTACAAACAGACAATACATCCACGTTTTCTAAGTATAACAGAGGTAACATACTCCTGAGGCACATTCGTGGAATGTCAAAGATACTCTGCTACGCTGTTTCTTATTCAGTGTCCACCAAGGGACACAATCAACAAAGGGTCCAAGCTGCTCTCTTAAAACGGATTATAATCAAATAGAGTGGTACTTGCTGATCTGGAGAGGAGACCATATATCTGCCTTTACCATAGATTTTTGTCTTGTTGTTTATAAGAAGAGATCATTTCAAGAAAGGGCCACATGTAGAGTCCTAGGGGATGGGTTACCTGGAGTGTGCAAATAAGTGGGAGGGAAGGAAACACATTAATTGGCCTGGCTTATGAAGGTGTGACAGGTTACAGGTGTGTTTACAGGACTAGTGAAAAGTTTTTCTCTATGTGGCAATAAACAGAATGCTGGACTATTACAGGTAAAAAAAAAAAAAAGAAAAAAAAAAAAAACGAATTCTCAAGGTGCCTCTGCAAAACAAAATCTGCTGGATATAAAACTACAACAATTTGAAGTCCATCACTGTCTTACCAGAAGACAAACAAAACTGAGCACCTAGTTCTACAAGTCTATGGCAGGGCAACAGCTGGGGAGTTCCTCCTCTACTTCGCACTAGCAGGGGCACCCATTTGCTTAGAGAATAAAAAATGGGCAAATTTACTCAGTTCTCTAGTTTCCATGATTCTATGAAAATCACTTTAAAGCTGTTCTAAGTATTGGGTAAACTCTAAGTAGTGAGCAATTTACACTAGAGACTCAAGGTATAGAACCTCATGCGGCAATCAACAGCAAAGTAGACATACTGGAGGGTTATAAAACAGGGAGAACATACGGCCTTGGGGTCTTTAATGCGACATGCACAAATGAATCACAAGGAGAAGCAATTTACCAAAGGAGTATTTAATACCTGATATACTCTGAAATAAAATGAATTCTTCATGCATTTCCAGTAGTTATCAAAACTTTACGCCAAATCGTCTCATAAGGATTGCCACCTGGAATGCAAGCTTCATAACAGAACCCTATCAAAATCCAAAAGCCCCTAAGACAGGGCTCTTGTTATATCACATGCTCCAGCTTCAGAGAGTTGTTGTGACTCACTCCTCCTTCTAGAAAATCACGACCAAAAACACAGTTCCCAAAGCAATCGCTGACATACCTCAGGTGTGCTAGTGAAAAAAGAGATTGAAAACCAGCAATAGCTACAGAATGTCTACACAGGGGCAGCAATCAGGTTATATTAGAATGCTAAAGGGATCCTTCTTGAAGCTGTGTTTGCATAGCAAAGCTACACATATATAAAAATGCCAGTTTCCTACCTAGGTGTTTTCACATTTATATAAGACTAAGAGACTATCCATTGTCACCAAGAGTGAATACCATTGTTCTTGTTGTTGTTGGAGTTCCTTGAGAGTCATGCTGGAGATGTTGAGGGGCACCAAAGCCACCTTTGAGAACCAGGGGCTCTGCTCTCCAATCTTGTGGTTGGCTGTAATGACGAGTGCAATTTACGACCTTGGATGAAGTTTCTTTCTGTGAAGAACTAATCTGTCCTCCTCACCATCAAATAAACAACTCTAACATCACCAATACTACATCTCAGTTACCCCAGATGGTAGCTTAATAGCCTGAAAGAATTAATAGTGCACCTCTAAGCACATTATTCACCCAGAGAATAGCTGAAGCAATGGAAGGAATCTGGCCCATTATATCCCACACAATTGCTAAACAATAAGCAATCACAGAAATGAAGCATGCCATATGGTCATCTCTCCACTATATTATGATTCATTGTAATAAAAGTACTGTTCAAAACCCTTATAGAAATTTGAAAGGCATACCTTTTTTTTCTGGAAGAAACATTACAATAAGACAAGCCAGTCCTCCTAGGCACAGAAATGCTGATAATGTTCGCTTCCGACCAAACCTAAACAATAGAAAGAAATTACACAGTTCTCTTAAGAAGAACCTTATAAATTCATCTGTTTCTTCCCAACCTTCTTATTTAAAAATCTTCAGTTTCATTATATATGTTCATCTCCTCTTAAGGCATAAGTGGCAAATGTGACTGATAGGAAACTGACTAGGACTCAAAATAAATAACCACTATAAAACAAAGAGAAAGTTGCCGGATGGCAGGATTAAGTGATTTGTGTGGGAAAAGAGCATAGTGTCATTCCATCTATTTCCATGAGTGCTAAGTTTCAGACACTGTTTTAAATGTTTACCATCTATTACCTTATTTAATCCTAATAAAAATCCTGTAGGCATGTACTATTATATTCTCCATCTTTTAGAGAATGAAACTGAAACAAGGTTACAACTTCCTTTATTTTCTGGTTTTATGCAGTTTAAAGTTTTGGCATTTTTTTAAAGTCAATCTCTCTTAAAAATACACACAGAAAAAAAATTTGTTAGTGGGTCAGAAATAAGTGTAATGTTATTTCATACTTATTGAGAGAAGCGATTTTGAAATAAAAGCCCTAGTCTTGGAAGAAATATATTAACATTAATAAGTCTCCCTTTTCTAGGGGCTTACAACATGCCAGGCACTTTTACTAGGAACCTCAATAATTTTGATAATTTTGTCAGTGAATTTTACAATCCCTGGTTTGAGAATAAGTACGAAGGGAGGCTTAGTGAAGAAACTTGTCAAAGTCATACAATGAACACGTGGCAAAGACTAGATCTGAATTCAGGTCTGCCAGATCACAAAGGTAGCCTTCCTTCCCTCTGCTTCAGATTTCAATCCTAACTCTGGGTGGTGCTAAGAAGGTCTGGAGTCTTCTTTTCCAGGTCATTTTGCTTAATTTAACAGTCAATATGGAAGGCCTTTCAAGTAACACACACCATGCTAGGCAAGTACCAGGGATGCAAAGACACATAAAATACCCCCATGGACGGCTTCCTTGTAACACTTTTAAATGGCCCCAGAGGTACGCACAGGGTGCTAGAGCCGCACAAAGGAGAGGCATCTGGCACAACTGGGGGTACTGGGAAAGACTTCTGAATATAATACATGATCCAGCTCTTGTATCATGATGAGAGTAAGCTGTAGCCTCTACCTCAGGGATCAGCAGAGGCAACTGGGAACACTGCCTGGGAGACAAGCCTTCAATTTAACAGAATCCAAACCTGCCCTTCAAAACACTCTCAGCTAAAACATCATGACAATAGCATTAAGCACAATGCCAAAGGAATTCTGAGTTTGGTTGGAATGATGATTTCTGGAGAAAAAGAAATGGCATAATTCAACGGATTCCCAGCTCATGCAGAATGGGATTTTTAGGTGGCCTGGTCAGGGGCTAAGTAACAGAAGCAATCTCAGAAATTGAGGAAAGGGGGCTCTATAAAATAATGTTTAAAATCTATCTCAAAATTGTGCCCACTGACAATGAGTAAAACAGTGTATCTTCTGCCTCCTCAACAAAGTAAGGTGGGCCACAGAAGATAAGAAAAGTCTTTCTAGTTCCCTCAATTATTTGTCTTCTTGTAAGAACTTCTAAATATTTACTGTTAATTGGGTTTATAGAGTTTCATCTACATAGAGCTAATAATCTCATCTCTGGCGACTAACAAATTACATACAGACTACTCACAAACCCTCTGATGGTAATATTCAATACTATCTTGGATTTTGATATTCAATATTGAATTGAAACCTATATAAAAACTCGTAAACATGAAACTCAAGAAATCCTGCACTAAGAAATGAATTCTAACTGTTTTTAGATGGAAAGAAACTAATCACCACAGAGCAATCAGCTGACACTGCATACAAAGACAACACCATGTAGATATGCACGTATATCAGAGGGCATATGTGTATGTGTGCATTCTCTGTGGTGCACTTCATATTCATCCACACTTACTCACCATTTTTGGTTAATCAAGTAGATACAGAGAGGGTAAGATGGAATCTCTATGAGGCCAGACAGGGCCAGGTTGGCATAAATACTTCCACCTAGATCACCTGCACTCAGAGTTAGGCCATAATACACCAAGCTGCACACAAACCTGCAATTGGGAGTCAAAGGACCAGGAGGTAAAAGACAAGAAGGACAATAGAAAAGTACATAAGAATTTGCCAGAGAAGATTCAAATAGTGGTTCAATATGGTGGCTTGATCTGCTGCAAGCAATAAGTTTGTCTCTCCTACTAATTTTTCTATTTTAATCTAAATTTCAACACTAGTTAAAAACAAAAAATTATGGGGGCTTGGAAATAATTTGAGCTATGTCTACATGTTATATAAATCAAATGGATGGCCAGCCCCTTAAAGAGGAAAGACATTGCATGAGCTTTCAGCAAGCATTTTTGCAATTAATAGAACACAATGACCCTATTCTTTATTTAAGGCAACGATTTATGGAACACTTGTTATAGACTGTTGTAATATTATTGAAATGATTCCAGAAAAGAACTCCCATTGAGAAAGCCAACAGAAGATGGTCTTAAGAACACGAGCTGAGAAGTGACTGGATCTTCAGTGGGTCACCTGAAGGCCCGAAATGACTGGCACTCCAATCCCCAATAATCCAGACACTTGCCATTGCAGGTTTTAACCCCATCCTGCACTCAGTAGGTGCATATGACACAGACTCCCAGAACAGGAAAGAAAAATTAAAGGTCACAGCAAAGGCAGGATCTTCTAGGAGGAACAACTGAGGAAAGGTTACTTAAAAAGCCATTAATTTATTTATGTACACCATTCCTGAAACAAACAGGGAGCTCCTCTTGGGTGGCAGGCATTGTGCTAGGCACCAAACCTCTCTCCTACAATCCAGGAACTAAAGAGCTGAGGAAGCCAAGTGCCAACCTAAAGATCCAAATCAGGGCTTCCTCAAACACAGTAATGGTGGTAGTAGGTACTTCTATGCCTAGGAAACTGCATTATTAAAATAAAACAAAACAAAATAGAATAGAATGAACAAAAATAAAACCCTGAAACTGGGCTTTACAAGAATATGAATATGTTTGGTAAACCACAAATTTCTATACAAGCAGTAAAATACCAAAGCTCTGTTAAGTTCATCAGTTTTTATGCTTTTGCAATGCAATTTGATCAGTGTTTATTAAGGGGACATTCTCATTTGCTTCCCTTTAGCTTTCCTTAGAGAAAGTCTAATGAGCTGTGGCTATAATGAGATCAATCAGGAAAGTGAGTTTTATTTCCATCTCTGCTTAATCTCAGAAGTGGGCCAAGTACTCCAGACTGTGGTCATGTAAGGAGAGAGAGATGTAAGGAAGAGGGACCCTCAAGCTGGAGTGGTTAGTAGTCCAGCTCTCCCTAGCAAATGAGCCAGAAGTATTATGCATGAATTCTTACTGAGATGAAGTGTTATTCATATACCAAGGGCAACAGGCAGGATTGTAGCCAGGACATCACATGTAAGGATGCAAGGTGACACTGCATTGTCTATTCTCACTGTCTCCCAGGTACCTTGCATGAAAGCAGAGGGCAAAATAAATTTAAATCCATGTAGTTTTCTAAAATGTTTTTAAAATCCTTTATACCTGCAGAAGAGACTTTCCTCTTACATAATGCTGTTTCCCAGTTAGTTTTCTGTGTGTCTGTTCTGCATTTACAATAGAAATTCCAGACACACACACACACACACACACACACACACACACACCCCTATTTAAATCAAGCTGTGACAGTATCAAGTCAAGGCAAGAATAGACAAGCCAGTTCAGGACAATAGTGGAATTTAGTTCCCAGCTGGTGGTGAGAGAGAATGGGGAGAGCATGAAGCATGGAAGGCCCCTTGTCCCCAGGGCTGGGACTCTGCTCTGCAAGTTGCCTTCATCACAGAGTTGGTCATTGGGATCCATAATTACAACTATTAAAATCATTTCAATCCTCTTTATGTCCCCCAAACAAAATTTAAAATGCTTGTGTAATATTTAACAGTATATTTAGAGCATCAAAGAACTACTTAAAAAGGCACTATTGTGGAAAATAACCAAAGGAACAGATGTTTAACACAGAGGTATAATTTGAATCCCCACTTAAGGCTTTCTTGAATGACAGATCCACAGAGAAGATTTTAGAATTTTATAGCATCTTCAAAAAGAACAGCAATATGTGGAGTGACTGTCTCTATTATCACATGTTTTAACATTCTCAGCCTCAAGGAAGAAATTTATTTGGCTGTGTAAGAAATAAAATTAACAGGGACAGTCTCCCCAGCCCTAAGTCTAGAGTTTGTTTGTTTATCCATTGAAGGCCAGAACCCAGAAGTTAATATACACGGGGAAAAAAATAAAAATAGTGAATAATCTGCAATAAGTAGGTGGTTCCTCCAAGGCAGAGATTGACTAACTGTGTATGTGATATGCAAATGTAAAGTTTTATGGAGCCCTAAGTACCTGAACATACTTTGTATTTGTTTTTGAGTAGTAGAACCTCAAATCAGCAGCTCCTATGCTGTGTTGTCAGGTTTGGCTTTCAACGGTTTTCTTAATCTCCATGCCTCCAAGCCTCAACATTTATTATGCATCTGTGATATTCCTAGCACTGTGATGGTTCTGTGGGGGAAAGTAGCAGCTGGTTAACATGGCCCCCAACCATACAGGTGGCAGCCACTGCTTGGGTAGAAAAAGAGAATATGATATAGAAAAACATCTTTGCTTCTTATTCTAAAGCTACTATTCTTTGTAGCTTTATACATAAGATCACTTTCATATAAAATCACTTTCCTTTATCCCTGCATGAAATGTAGGGTTCCATGCAGGCTTCGTGGCAAACACATATAAGCCACAGCACAACTGTCCTTTAGGCTATGATTTATGTCCTTTAGGTATGATTTTGCCCAGATAACACTTATGGCACGTTAGCAGTATGTACAATATCAAAACACATGTGCAATCCACAAATTGTATGCACCCATCCATTTCTCCTCTTTCTACAACTTCATTCTTTAAATGAAACCATCTTGAACCACTGAATGCAACTTACACTCATGCTGAGAGCATTTTGAGAGGCAGATGGGAATAAGCTAAACAACCAGAAAAATCAGGTTCAGAAAGTGCTCATCAGTTCAATCACTGATTTACATATGTGGCTTAGGGTTCCTCACTTCAAACTCCTGGGGTCCCATCTGTACAAGGGATCATATTTAGCCCACCTCAGTGAGTTAGTGAGTGGGAGTGCCACAGAACATGCAGCATGGAGCACCACAATCAGAATGTGCTAGCAAACTGCGTGATGCCAATGCCAAAGGTAAGTATTTTTAAAGTCCTATTTAAAAACTCTTCTATTTCTAGCATGCTTATTTGCCTTCTTTCCTTTTTTGCAGCAGAAGGGGCAGGAAGGCTTAAATATTTATGATAAATACCTCAAGAGCAAAGACGTGCTTCTGATGTCTACTTACTCAAGCTCAGTGGACCTGCCCATCAGGCACCATCATCTGCTGCTTGAGAAAGACAGGGCTGTGCAAGAAGAAAACCAGGCACTAAGAATCAGGGGCCTTGCTTTTAAGAAAACAACTTCAAGCTAACAAAAGAGGTAAAATTCTCTGTACCCTGAAGAAGGAGCAGGATATCAAGAGAACCTTGAGCAACCTTAGTTAAAGAGCAACAGAACACGCCTTAGTATAATTACCAGATGAACATCAGGATCAAAGTGTGTCCTAAGAGGACTCGGTAACGAAACAGATCCAGGAAACTTCCAGTCTCCCTGCAGCTCCTGTTGGCGGGGTGGGTTAGTGAGAATGTGCACTTGAGCTTGCGGTTCCTCTTGGCAATGAGGTACAGCGCCTCTTCAGCCTCACTCAGTCGACCCTGGGAGTATAACCAACGAGGTGATTCAGGAATGAATCTGAAAGAGATGTCATTAAAGGCTGTATATTCATATAGGCACACGTGCACAGGAAGGAGACAAATCACCTACTCAGTACGTGGATTCCTGCACCACAAATGGATTCCATGTTAGACTTAAAGTTTGACTCTCCCAATGACATATGAAAGGGCTACTTTCAACAGCATGGTAATGTTAAATGGTAGTCTACCGCTGAAAACCAAGAACATGCTTTTACAATTGCAGTGTAAAAAGAAAACAGTATGCATTTATTTTTAAATAAATTTTAATATGTGATTTTTAATATGTTAAATATTAACATTATTCAGTCTATAGGACTGAATAATGAAAATTCTTCATAAAGCACAGGTCAAAGATATGGCTCTAAATCCTAGCGAAGTGTTGTTTGAATAATACTGTAGAGACAAAGGGTTTTTTAAGTTCTAAAAAAGCCTCACAAAGAAGATGGAAATCTTTATTATCTCGTCAGAAAAAAAAATTTAAACTGAAATGTTTTTAACATAGTGACATGTAGGAGGTAGAGATTATCTTAAGACTACACAAAAAGATGAAACCAAGTTTAGCAAAGCTACTTTTGAGTGTTTACTGCTTCAAAATACTCAAATCACCTGACACACTGGCTTTAAAATGTCCTGAGGATATTTCCTGATCCCCCAAGACCTTAAAGAATAAAAGTTATTTCCTGATCAACTTCTAGTTACAACACAACAGTTATTTTCTAATATAACTACAAAGTGTTGGACAATTATATTGCCATTGATATATTCAAAGAGTTTCAAAACTTAAATATTATGTATCTTTTTCCTCTTCCCCATTTTGCCTACACTTTTAGAGGACTTTCCAAAGACAAAACCAAGGCAGGAATATGGAAGCCTTGTTTACAAGACACATATCAAGGTTTTTTAAAATCTAATTTGACATTATCTGCCTAAAATGAAACTTCGATGAATAAAACTGGCTATTTAAGGTGCTTTATAGAATTCACTGCGCCTTCTAATAAAGATAGTGAATTAGCAACAAACTCTACAGGATTTGGAAACTTAATGCATTGACAGTCAGTCTGTCAACAACCATTTATTGAGCATTTCAATTTTGTACAGAGCAATGTAATGGTGCTGAAAGGAAAGACGCTGGAAACCAAAAGGCAGGAGTTTTACCAGGAGCTTTGCTACTGGGGAAAGGAATATTCATGCACGATAAAAAAAGCAGGAACAAAGGCCATCTACAACATCCTGAAAAATCCTTCCATTTACTTCTTCATTGCCATTTGATTGTTATTACTGACAAACAAATAAATAATCAACTAACATTGTTCTGTTGAAGTTAGGTGTGCAGGTTATGAGTGAGATTTATTGGCCCTATCTATAGGGCCATATAGGAGCTATTATGTAAAACCACTTGATTATGCCTAAATGAAAGATGACTACTATGATAAATATTGAGAGAAAATATATGATAATAAAAGTTAATTATTTTGGGGAGGATTGTGAGGAATAAAAAAGAACAGAAAATATGCCAAAGTATTCACAGTCATTATCTTTGGGTTATATAAGTCATTTTCCCCTACCCTTAGCCTCTCTGTGTTTTCAAAATTGTTTATAAGCAATAAAAATTACTTTTAAAACTTTATAAATCATTTTAAAGATGGTATTTGAGAGACACGAAGGCTTTAGAAATTTGGCTCTGAGTTAATAAAACTATTTCTACCTGGCAAAGCATTTATCTTGATCATGAAAATCTTAGGACCTTATATTTCTCTGCATTTTGAGAGGCCAATAAGCTTGCTTATAAAGAGGGTCACCTAGTTGCCAGTGTACAGATTTGGAAACAGAGTTCCAACACATGGAGACTATACATGCAAAACAGTAAGACACATTTTTAAAAGAGCGAGCAGGCCTTTGAACATGCCGTCCTCTACAGAGCAGCAGGGTCATCTGTGCCGTGGGCTCCTCTGAAAGCTAAAATGCTAATTTAACGATGTTGCCTCACTCAAAAATGCTCCTTGAATATTAAAGGTGGCAAACCTTTGTAAGTTAAAGGGACCCTGGTTTTCAGGAAAAAGAAGTAAATCTACTGAAATTGAAGTATTGTGAAAATAAGGAATTTTTCAGCTAGGTAAAAATGTTTCTGATAAACCAATAAGGTATATAATGTGGCTTCTTATGTTGCTGATGAAAAATTCTGAAGGTGATTCCAAATGTTTTTGTACCACATTTGAGCAATGTCCAAGGATCTACTGTGTGGAAACCCCTGGCTTTGGTACTGGGGAAAACGTAATCATGGAGTAAAGAGCCTGCTACTGTTGGAGAGCTCTCAGTTTAGAGAGAATGTCACTCCAGTATGAGGCAGAAACACAAGGACCACTCAGAGGGTATGGGTGAATGCCGTGGAATTCAGAAAAGAAAGAGAATGACTTGTAGCTGAGGCTATGATCAGGAAAAGATGGAGTGGACGGCATTTGAGCAAATCAGGACAGTGGCGTACTTATCAAATAAGAGGATCTGGGCAGATTGTTGAAAAAGCAGGCACAGCACTGAGTAGCAGCATGGAGCAGAAAAGCATCAGGAACAAGTAGTGCAGTGTGCCTGAACATGGGATGGGAATAAATTAGGAAAGATAAATTGGAGGCTGGTTGTGGGAAGCCTTATGTTCCAGGCTCAGTGGAGTAAGTAAATATTTTAGTCTCATGAGTTCTTTTCTCTCTGCTTTCTATTTTTCATGACCAGAACTCACTTCCCAGTGAGGAGATGTCTCCACCTAGCACTAAGCAGTAACTAATTCAGACTATATATTCAAAAAAAGAACAGCTCAGATCATCTAGTGAAGTGGTGCTACTGTTAAAGGGGAGATGAGAGCCCGACAAGATGGAGAAGTGGGAAATTTACTAAACGTTTTAAAAGAAATTTTATTTATTCATCAATATTTACAATAAATGTTTATTAATTCAAAGTACTATAGTAGGCATCCATTTATTACTTTCAAAAATTGACAATATACAAGTTAATAAAATCATATTAGTTTCTTCTAAAAAAATTATCTCACTCAAATTCATGTAACTAAAATACATTTAATAAATTTTATTTTTAAAATACAGGGTACTTCTACTCTACTCATTTTTGCACTTAACATTCTCTTGCTTTCAAAAATGTATGAAAAATTTCAATTTAGTCCCCACCAAATCTCAATTTAGAACTCGGATAAAGAGCAAATAAAGAGCTGTCTGAATTAAAACACTACTACAGGTCTCCTTCACTTTATGGCATAGATGAAGGAAGGAAATACTGGCTGAAAATTTTGTTTATGTTAACGATTTTGATGATTACCATCAGACAGCTGATATCTCAGGGAAGAAAAGCCTTTCATATACCACATAAAAACTTCTGCCGGGCACGGTGGCTCATGCCTGTAATCCCAGCACTTTGGGAGGCTGAGGCAGGTGGATCACCTGAGGTCAGGAGTTCAAGACCAGTCTGCTGACCAACATGGAGAAACCCCGTCTCTACTAAAAATACAAAATCAGCCGGGTATGGTGGCGCATGCCTGTAATCCCAGCTACTTGGGAGGCAGGAGATTCGCTTGAACCCGGGAGGCGGAGGTTGCGGTGAGCCGAGATTGCGCCATCGCACTCCAGCCTAGGCAACAAGGGTGAAACTCCAGCTCAAAAAAAAAAAAAACTTCTGGTGAAATGGGCTTACTAAGTTGGTGGCTTGCCTGTAACATCTGGGTGTCTTAGAGGGCCATGGTATGACACCTTGGGCAGTCATTTACAGAGTCCTTCTCTGACCAGGGAATCATCCTGCCACTGCTATGAGGTCCTGCACTCTAAGGATTTCTTCTGTATCTAAGACTCTTCCAGCGTCAAAATTTAGAGCCCCTGAAATGACACTAATCTGTAAGATGAACAGTTGTCACTACATATCCAACCCGAGTACACTGTTCTACAAAATCATACCTCAGTCACACACCTAGTACATAATGTGATCCAGCCTGAAGACCTTTAAGGTTGAGGTGTTAGGTTAAAAAAGCAATTGGTTGCCTATGCCAACAAGGTGAAGGTTACAATGCAGTCTATCGAGAGGTTATTTTAAACAAGGGATACCTGCATTCTGAATTAATTAAGCATCTCTCTTCCCAGGAGCTGCCAAGAATTGGAGCACTTGCAGAATTTAGTTCTTCACCAAAGTCAGTGCAGGCAAGCTCCTGAAAGGGAATAATGCTGCTCATTGACCCACATCTTCTTAAGACATTGCTTTGGCTTTTTAAATTAAAACGCCAAGAGGAAAAACTACTTACAAAGACAAGAGAAAGACCACTGTTCCCTGCAGGTTAACCAGAACGGCTAGGGTCCTCCAGGAGCGGATGAAGTATCCTAACAGGGCATATTGGGCAATGCCAACTGCAAAGAAGAGGCCGCCAATTGATCCTAATTCAGGGAAAAGAGAAGTGTCACTGGAGAAAGCACCATCTGTGGCACCATTTCCAACCCCAAGTCACAGAACCAATTTCTTCCTGGTGAGACGTCAGCCCTATGCTGGCAAGTGTAAGAGACACACCAGAGAAGAAAAAAAGTCTACACTAAGTTGAACATCAGTGAATGAAAGTATCATAGGGGTCAGAAAATTAGTGGAAATAAAGGGAGGACAGAGGAAAAATACAAACTATATGGGGATATATACATTTTGAGAATTTGTCCAAAATGCTTTCTGCATTGCCTGTTGTACTGACATTTGCCTGAACCTGTAGGTAAGGCTTGGAAATACTTTTGCCATAGGGGTAATACGGTTTTTAGGTCATGAGGTTATTGCAATACCAAAACTTAATCTTTATCACACAGGCTGTCTTTTAACTTTCTTTCTTTTTTTTTTTTTTTGAGACAGAATTTCGCTCTGTCGCCCAGACTGGAGTGTAGTGGCGAGATCTCCGCTCACTGCAACCTCCACCTCCTGGGCTCCCGGGTTCAAGCAATTCTCTGCCTCAACCTCCTGAGTAGCTGGGTTTATAGGCACCCACCACCACACCAAAATTTTTTTGTATTTTTATTAGAGATGGGGTTTCACCATCTTGGCCAAGCTAGCCTTTAACTCCTGACCTTGTGATCTACCTGCCTCAGCCTCCCAAAGTGCTGGGATTACAGGCGTGAGACACCTTGCCTGGCCGAAGTTTCTTAAATCACAACTCACTCTCCCAATTCTCCCTACTGCCTTCTCTACTTAATGTATTACTATAGGATACATGACATTTTGTATTTATTTGTTTCCTGTCTGTCTTTCCCAAGTAGAAAATAAGCTCCCTTAAGCATGGATTTTTGTCAGCGTGATGATGGAAAAATATCAACCATGGAATTGTAAAGAACCTTACACTTTTTGAAATAAATACTGAGATGGGTATTAAACCCACAGGTTTGCCCAATATTCTTGCAAATTCTGTACCTCTAACCCACTTTCTACAACTGCCACTATTGCTATTAGTGGTAGTAATAGCTATTATTTATTAAGCATAATGGTTTCGTATACATTGTCCTATGAAGTAGGTACCATTATCAACCATATACTAAAGTGGAAAATAGCTCAGAGTGCTTAAGTGAAGTTGCTTAAGGACACAGAGCTATAAGCAGCAGGGCCAGGATTTGTGCCCAGGCCTGTCTGAGGGGGAGGCCTGTATTCTATACCATTCCTCTCTTCTATCTCCCCTCTATGGAAAGGCAATTTCTGTGGGCATTCTGCAGTGACAAAACTTTGTTGATCTTGTTACAAAAATAACAATCTTGTAATACATGTGTTTTCTTTGATTCCTATCCATAGTTTATTACTTTATAACAGTAAGTAATGGCTTGTATACTGTTTGACCTAGTGAGGAAAGGGAGAGCTAGAAAGGGAAGCTGATGTGACAGCATATTCAGAACATGTGGTCTAATGAGTCGTGGGATGAGGACAGTGCAAGTTTCCTGGAAATTTAAGACAGTCAATAGCTACTACAGGTTCACTGCTGTAGATCAAACAGCACCTGGCTTCCAAGAACAAGACTTCTTGTCTGTCGTTGCTCAGAATAGTCCTGAGCACTCAGTATCCCTTGACAACAATGTAGGCAAAAACAAGAAAGCCCAGAGGATGGGATGGTTTCAGAGGGACCAAGTTCAGATGCCAGTTCTGCTACACACTACTCTGACCTTGGGCAAATCACTAAATGTCCCTGAGCCTCAGTTTTCTTATTGGTGAAATAGAAATAATAGTGCCTACCTCAAAGGGTAGTTTTTATTAGTTTCAGATGAAATAATGCATGTGATACAAACGTTGGTTAAATTGTCCTAATCTGGATTTAGCCCTTCTATTAACCTCAAAAAGAAAAAAAAAAAAAAAAAAAAAAAAAAGCCATCTAAAAGCCTCCTGTTGAATCTATCACAGAATATTTTCTACCTGGTTCTCCTTCCTAATTCCAAGAATGCCCCACCCGCTGTTGGAGAACTGACTTCCCTGACTTCATCTCTGTGGTTCAAATGGGGCCTGCCAATTATAGTTCCTTTAACTGTAGGGTAACTTCAATCAGCTGAGCTGATCAGAGGCCTTACCCAAGATTTTAAATACTAGACTTGGAGCTGCTGGGCCCTGTCTCTGACTACGCAGAGGAAGCTTCTCAGAGAGGATGGCGAGCTGAAATGAGAAGCATCTGACTTCTGGTTCTGGGCATCTTCAATGCCTGGCTCTTCACGGTCTAGTTATCTTAACCAAATGATTTCCCCTTATATATGAGCTCATTAGAGTTGAGTCTCTGTCACAATCAGTAAGATCTGGCATCAACTGGACATGATGGACAAGAAGAAATGATTCAAAGTTATCTAGTTTGGTGACCTTAAATTCTGTGATGACATAGGCAGAGGTCTCAGAAAATAATGTAGCTTTTAGGTGGAAAGAAAGTAATAATTTTTTATTTAAGGAGTCAATAATATTCACATCTAATGTCCAGCAAGAAGCTGTACATATATGCCTGTAAATGACAGCAGGGAGAAGGCGTAGAGATGAATATAATAAGGCTCTATGCTATTTGGTTTAAAAAAATTAATAAAAAATAAACATTTCAAGTCATCTCTTCTGGAGTATCATAGGTGGCTTTATAACCATGTATATGCCTTTACGTACTAGGCCTATTTTAAAATTTATTCCCTGCCTATTTTTAATTAATTTCAATTCTGCTATTCCTGCTCAGTTTGCACTAGTAAATGCTAAATTTCAGCAGGCTAGAAAAGAGTATATAGTTATGACTTCATTTTTGTAAATGGTACCAGTAATCCATCTGGTTTTCAAATAAAGACCATAAAGTCTCCTTGAGTTCTTTTGCTCTCCCCATCGCTGCTTGTCCTTTAGCAAGTCACTTTCCCACCAAAATCCAGCTCAAACACATCCTCTTTCTTCTCCACTGCTTCCATCTTGTCTCAGTCACCACTGGTTTCACGTGGCCAACTATAGCAGCCTACTAAATGATCCCTCAATTTCTGTACCTACCAGAGTAATCTTTCTGTATATGAGACCCTATCACTCCTGTATTTAATATGCCCCACTGGCTTCCCACTGTACTTCAAGTAAAAAAACAAATTCCTCATTTGGCCCATCACAGGCCCTGTATCATCTGGTCCTTCCCAACCTCTTACTTCACTCTTTCCCTAACTCTCTACCCTGTAGTCATGAGAACCTTTTCAAAGAAGTTCCTTCCTGCTTCAAGTCCTGGGTCTTTGCCATTCCATCTAGCTAAAATATTCTTCTCCCAGAATTTCACAGGCCTAGGTCTTCCTAATCATTCATATCTTAGATCAAATGCCCACACTGAGGTTTTCTCTAACTATCCTATTTAATGTAGCTACTCCCTGCAATTACTATCTAGCCCATTACCCTCCTTCATTTTCTTCATTGTACTTCTAACTTCCAGAAATTATCAATTTGTTCCACTTTTCCTAAGTAAAGCATAAGCTCCATGAGAGCAAGAACCTCCCCCAAACCATCCTTATCTTTTCTACCTTTTTATCTAAAAAAAAGCAGTGTTTGGCACATGGCAGAATCCATTTAATAAATGAATGCTGTGGAACAGACATGCAAAGGAAAAGCTCTGGAAGCATACACAGCAATATGTTAACCACGGTTGTCTCTAGGGGAATAGGAATATATGTATTCTTTAGTTTGATGAAGTGTGCATATATTTCTTATTTTTTACAATGAGCATTGTTATAGGAAGACATTAATATAAGAAAACAATAAATATATTAATATGGAATTTTTCACAGCTTCAGTATTTTTTTTTTTCACTTCTTAACAATTTTTAGTCAATTAGCTGAAAATCCTTTTTGTTAAGTACTATACTGCAAACAGGTCAAAAATGGATGCTTGAAGTTTGTACTTGTGCTTTTTTGTATATGTTTACATATTGTTTTTTACACATTGCAAATATTATTTTGTAATAAGCATAATTTTTCAAACTAATTTTCATTGCCAAATAATCAGGCTATTTCCAGCAAATCCCCTATTGCTGAACATTTATGCTTTTCTCTGACTTCTTGCAATTCATAAGCATATTTGAAGCCACAGGTGTAGATAAAATCATTCTGGAAAGAAACTAGCTTGCAAAGAAAGACCAAGGACAAAACCCTGGGGAAGATCTCGGGTTCATGAGAGAGGGAAGGAAGCTACTCAAAAAGAGTTCCAGGAGCTATCAGAGCCTTACTTTTGCCCTGGGTGCAGGGCTGTGTACTGGTCTTCAGGGAACTCTCACACTTGCTCTGAATTTCACATTGAATTTGGCAACCATCTGGTTTCACTGTTACAGTTTTTCTTCCTCTCTCCCTTTCCACTTTGCTACAGAAATTTTGATAGTCTCATCTTAACCCAGCATCAAGGATAAGAATGAGAGGTCAAAACACTTCAAGGGGACTCTTTTCAGTGGCTTTAGGCAACTAGCAAGAGAGCAGGAGACCAGGGTTGGTCCCTTCGCCAAACACATGCAACAGGACAGGAAAAATACTTAGATAATCTGGCAGGATGGGAGTGTATACATCTTTTATAAAACAGCATCTTCATGAACAACTAAAATCAAATATAAATACTTTAATAGAGAAATGTAAGAGGTACAAGAAAAATATGTATTCATGGTGCTCTACATGAGCACAACTTTGGACCTCAGAAAAACAGAAATCAAAGGAGAGAGTGCCTTTATCCCTTCCCTGGATACAGGGAGCAGGCATGATCACCATCATTACCAACTTTTTAGAAAGTCCCAGGAAATTGGCCATACTATTTAGAAAAATGACCCTAAAGTCTCAATGCAAATTGAAGACTCAGAGGAAGCTCTTTCACTCATCCTAGGTTAGGACCAGTTCCAAAAAGGCTTTAGAAGTTGCTACAGACAAGGTGAATCCTAAGGCAACACTGTAAGACCAGAAGGAAGCCTGTCTGGAGAGGCATGTGAAGGAAGCTTGTGTCTCTTCCTCCCCAGCCTAGTTCTAACTGGTCCTACCCTATGGATCCTTCCGCTCGACAGCAGTTTAGTGGAGATGCAAACAGAGCACAAGTCTACTTTATTTAGCCTGTGTCTTCCAGTTCGATAAAATAGCCCATACAACTTCAAAAACAATACCAATTAGAAATAACAGGTTGACCAGGCCAGCACTCACATGAGGTGACATGCTGAAGTTCCAAAAGGAGAGTCTTTGGGAAACAGCAGAAGATGACCTGGGTGTCATCAAGACCCAGGTTGCTGTTCTGGCCCTGTCAGTTATCAGCTGCTGAAAACGGGCATGTCACCTCACCTCTCAAAGGCTCAATTTCCTCATCCATAAAACGAAGGTAGGAATCCTTAACTTGTAAACTCTGGGAATATTACAGATAGATGTCAAATGCCTAGCATGGTAGCTGGTACATAAGAGATGGCTGGCACTGTACATCAGGTTCTAAGGAATGGCATTCTCATATAGATCCTCCTGCAGACACATTTCTATCAGTCACATGGTCAACCTGTTTCCCATATCCATATAAGAACATCCAAGGGAAACATTCAATCACTGTCAAGTGAATGAAAGTAAAAGAAACAAAAAGTTATCATTGCAAACCTAAGTCTATAAAGTCTTAGACACAATATTTGAAGTCAAATAACCTTTTAATTAAAATCATTTATTTTATTATCTATGTAGTTCTTGAGAAAATAATGGGATGGTCAAAAATAATTCAGAATACAGTCTCAATTTTGGAAATTAAGTATTGATAAAGAAATGCTACAAAAGTACTATGTTGACTTGAGAGCAGTAAAAACAAAAAAGGGTGGTGAAACAAAGATTTAATAAACTAGAATAAGAAGGCTGTAAGAAAGGAGTTTCTAGTATTTCCTATGTCTGAACTATTTTTCAGTTTAAGTTGTAAAAAGCTGCTAGTGTCCTTCTGTGGAAATCAATACTCTCCACAGTAATCTGTATGCAGTCCATGAGGCGGGTGGCAAGCTCACATGTGAAGCAGGCCCCCAGGGAGAGTGTCTGCAGAGGAATATTAATAAAATGACTTGTTCAGAGTCATACAGAACAAACTCAGAAAAGCACATCTAATAGTTGGACAAAGTACCTCAAGTCCAAATGCATTTCCAGACTCTAGGATTAAACTGGGTCCCTATAAGATTTTCTGGAGCTGCTCACCCAGTCCAGAGCTGCATGATTTAAGTAGTACCTGCAAGTGCCCAGTAGGCGGTGCCCACACATTCATTAAGCAAGACAAAGGCCACCAGCGACATCCCTCCATTCATCATGCCCACCAGGAAGCGAGTTATTGCAAAGAACTCATATGAGGGGGAAAATCCATTTGCAATTGCAAATAAGATGTCAAGAGCAAAACCTAGAAAGAGAGAACAATATTCAATAATCCAGAGGCAAAATAGCATTTGATCAAAGTAATAAATTATATTCATTAGCTTATAAAATAAACGTTTGTAAACTTAAATTTTCTGAGCTGGTTTTTTTTTTTTTTTTTTTTTTTTTTTTGAGATGGAGACTCGCTCTGTCGCCTAGGCTGGAGTGCAGTGGTGTGATCTTGGCTCACTGCAAGGTCCGCCTCATGGGTTCACACCATTCTCCTGCCTCAGCCTCCCGAGTAGCTGGGACTACAGGCACCCGCCACCATGCCTGGTTAATTTTTTTTTTTTTTTTGTATTTTTTAGTAGAGATGGGGTTTCACCGTGTTAGCCAGGATGGTCTCGATCTCCTGACCTCGTGATCTAACCGCCTCGGTCTCCCAAAGTACTGGGATTACAGGCATGAGCCACCATGCCTGGCCAGCTGTTTTTTTTGTTTTTGTTTTTGTTTTTTTTTTTTAATAGCTTCTCTTGGAAACTATTTTTTTAAAAAAACATAAGGTTTACTTTATTACATGATTTCTGTCAATCACAGACAGTTTTCAATTATTCACAATAATGCTGGAAAATGAAAAATCCTTGCTCATACTCAGCTTGTCAAGAGCACTAGGCCAAGTTCTGTAGGGCTCGTTTGAAATGAATCAACACAGAGAGATATAAGGAAATGGGCCTAGTACACTGTCACAGTCTCTTACTTCTCTCCTTAGCAACATGGCATAAACTAAAATTGGGGGTTTGCAGAAAGCACCATCACCTATGAAAGGTTTATAAGACAAATATCTGACTTTAACTAGGTGGGCTAGTAACTTAAAAGTGCCTGGCCAGAAGCAACTCGAGCTGCAGTTTGGCCTCTTGCCAGGGTAATAAAGATCAGTTCTGTGTCCATATCCCAATTCCTGGAGACCCTTAAGGAAATAGTCCCCTTATTATTTCCCTAAGAATCTTAGAGAAATAAACCCTCTCATCCAGTTTACAAATACTCTAATAGATTACCTGTGAGATAGACTTTTTTCCTTCCAAAGCGATCTGAAAGCTGACCAAAAGAGATAACTCCAACAAATACACCACTGAAGAAAAAAGAGCTTGCTGCACTGACTTTGTAGGATCTGTTGGCAATTAAAAACCACTAGAGGAAGATAAAACAAAAGAGAGACATGTAGGATTGAGTTAGCTATTAAAAAACCAAATGTGCAACAAAAACTTGTGCACCAGAATTTCTATACTGCACGATCCACTATTAACCAGAATTCAGCAGAATTTGTCTATCTCAGACAACATCCAATGAGATTTTATCTTCAGAAACGCTAGAAATCACTATTATTATGATGCACTCCCATAGTACTCTATACATACCTTATTACAGAATTGAACACAGTGTATAATAGCTAATTACTTATGCATCTATTGACTATGTCCCTCATCCCAAGGCTCTGTGTTTCTCGAGAGGAGCCTTGTCCCATTTATTTCCATTCTCTGATGCCTAATACACTATATGACATATATGAAGCAATAAATACATGAACTTTTTGTCCAATAGGCTTGTGAGTTTAAAATCCCTTGAGTATTTTTCCTCAAAAAGATTAAACACAGAATTACCACATGATCTGGCAATTCCATTTCCAGGCATATTCCCAAAAGAACTAAAAGCAGGGACATGAAGAGATATTTGTACACCCATGTTCATAGCAGCTGTATTTGCAATAGCTAAAGGTGGAAACCACCTGTGTCTATCAACGGATGAATGAATAAACAAAATGTGGTATACATGTACAGTGGAATATTCCTCAGCTTTAAGAAGGAATGAGAGAACAGGCAGAGATTTGTTAAAGGATACAAAATTACAGCTAGATAGAAGGAATAGGTTCTAGTGTCCATATCATTGTAGGATGACTATAGCTAACAACAATATATAGCTTCAAATAGCTAGAAGGAGGATATCAAATGTTCCCAATACAAACAAATGATAAATATTTGAGATGACAGAAATGCTAATTACCCTGATTTGATCACTATACATTGTATGTATTAAAACATCACCATGTAGCTCATATAATTATTATGTCAATAAAATTTTAAAAATAAAAAGGAACAAAATTCTGATTCACGCTACAACCTAAACTCTGAAGACATTATGCTGTATGAAATAAGGCAGACACAGAAACACAAATATAGTATGATTCTATTTACATGAGGTACCTGGAATAGTCAACTTCATACAGACAGAAAACAGAATGGTGGTTACCAGGGGCCAGAAGGAGCGAGGAACAGGGAATTATTGTGTAATGGAACAGAGTTTCAGTTTGGAATGTTGAAAACATCCTGCAGATGAATAGTGGTAATGGTTACACAACTATGTGAATGTATGTAAGGCATCTGAAACTATACACTTAAATGTGATTAAAATGGTAAATTTTATATCACGTATATTTATGACAAAAGAAACTCCTTTAGTGTCTTCTACTTTAGGGAAACCTAGGAACTTAAAGAGAAAGTGACCATTCTCTGCTTAAAACACCACTATCTCAAGTCTTGCCTAGTGATGTGTTAAAGATGATATTTGGTTATAACAATAAAAGTGAACCCATGTCACAGAATAACCTCAGAGAACCAAGAGACCACTCATCCTTCCTCTTCCCAGTCCCCTTCGCTACAGTCAGTGATGATAGGTGTGTGAAGGGCCCCTCCTCCTCAAGAACTTGCAAGAAAGAATCCTCAGTTGCTCTCTCCACTTTTCAGATCACTCCCTTCTGATGCTTCCACAACCAGTCCTCATGGCTCAAAGTACATCTAACTTCTCTCCTTCCCTCCTAGTCTTGTAACACTGGATTGATAAAGGTCTTGACAAGACAACTTCTGGACATCTCTATTCAAAACTACCCACCAAAAAGACTCAGGAATTGGGAAAAACCGATGAGAATAATGTCCCCTCACTAATGTGTGCTTTACTTCTGAATTCCATTCTTCACATGCAATTCTTAACAAGGTAGATTAGCTGGCTTTCCTAGCCCTTCTTGGATTTACTTTTTCTTTCTTTTTTTTCTTTTCTTTTCTTTTTTGGTAGGGTTTCGCTCTGTTGCGCAGGCTGGAGTGCTGTGGTGCCATCACAGCTCATTGCAGCCTTGACCCCCCAGCCTCAAGCAATCTTCTTGCCTCAGCCTCCCAAGTAGCTGGGACTGGAGGGAGTCACTTTAAATAGGTGGTTCAGGGGAGGATTCTTGCGGGAGGTAACATTTGCGACCTGGATGATGACAAGTAACCAACTACAAAAAAACTCTTTGGGGAATACGATAATAATTGCAGTGGCCCCAGGTGAAAACACACCAGTGTATCTCTAGTGGAGGTGGCATGAAATTAGGCCAGCGAAGCAGATGGGCATCAGGTCATGCAGGGTCAGGCCAAGGCAAGGAGCTGAAAGATTTTATTCTCGTGCAAATAACGAATATTGAATTACTGGGTTTATGTTTCTAAAGATCACTCTGGCCACTTTATGAGAATGCAATATGATAGGAAAGAGTGGAAGCAGGGGAGTTACAGTAATCATTTAGGAGATAATGATGGCTTGGATGAAGGTGGAAACTAGTGATGGAGAGAACTGAATGGACTTGGGATGTATTTTGAAGGCAGGACTGTCAGATGTTGTGATGATGTGTTGTAGTAGGAGTAGAAAGGAAAGGAAGAATCGCCTAAGTTGTTCATTTTAGCCACTCTCTGGGTGGTTGTGACATTTATCGAGATAGAGAAGGGTGCAAGAGGTGTTAGGTACATGGTAGGAATTCAAGAGTTCTGTGTGAACAAGCTCAGACAGAACATGCCTATAAAACATCCAAGTAGAGATGTCAAGCAGGCATCTGGCTGGGAGTGCAGCTCATGGGAAAGGTTATGAAGGTTTATGAAATTACAGATACAGGCTGGGTGCAGATGCTACGCCTGTATCCCAGCACTTTGGGAAGCTGAGGCCGGTGGACTGCTTGAGCCCAGGGGTTCAAGAGCAGCCCGGGCAACATGGCGAAACAAGGTCTATACAAAACACACAAAAATTAGCTGGGTGTGGTGGTGCACACCTGTAGTCCCAGCTACTCTGGAGGCTGAGGTGGGAGAACTGATTGAGCCTGGGAGGTTGAGGCTACAGTGAGCCATTATCGTGGCACTGCACTCCAGCCTGGACAACAGAGTGAGACCCTGTCAAAAGAGATGAGAGAAGAGGGGAGGGGAGGGGAGGGATGGAAGAGAAGAGAAGAGAAGAAAAGGAAAGAAGCAAAGAGAGAAGAATAGAGAGAAAGAAGGAGAGAAAGAAAAAAAAGGAAAAGAAAAAGAAAAGAGAAAGAAAGTTTCAAATAAAAGACTAAAAGAGCTGCAGTATTTGAAGAAAAAACTTTGTTTTGTAAAAAAAAGAATTTATTTTGTAACATGGATAGTTCTGTGGTAGAATTTTCGACTCATGAGGAATGCCTACAGTAACATTTCACCAGGTCTAAAAACAGATCAGTATGAGATATCAGGTTGTCCTAGAAAAGACAGGACTGTATCTGTCACAGGGAGATTCCTTCTTTTACAATGGCCAATATACACAGCTTAATTGTACTTGTTCTTAATACCTTGAAATTCAAACACTGGCTTTTTTTTTTTTTAATGTTCTTAGTGTTTGTTTTGGTGTTTTCATGCTTTTAAAATCTGGCCTGCAACTTTAGTCTTCATTAACCTGCACCTCAAGTTTTGCTAGTCTGTTTACATGTTACAAGATCAATATCTTGGCCTATTTTATTGATTAAACACAAAAGTGATCTGTTTTGTGTTTAATCACTAAAAAATGGCCAATTTGAAAACTCCATAATCAACTATTCTGTTGCCTCATTTGCTGAACTTCTCAAATCCATGGAAAAGGGTACAATACTATCCTTACAAGTGGATAGCTGTCAACTTTTGTGGAAGTTTAGGAAGAAGTAGCCCAAGGGATGTTTGAGCAGCAAATACCAAATTCTGATTCTCAGGCTGCCATTTCCAAGTGTCAAAGTAATTGCTAGTAATTTTTCTTCATGTCAATGCTAGTTGGGCTCATGCATCTCTCTATTACTGTTGGAATACATGCAGGAACTGACAGAAAAATGGAAAGACAGATTTTTCAAAAGCAAATTAGAGAATGTGAAGCTGGAACCCAGATCTCCCTGACAGATCCTGGTGAACTGGGGATGGCTGACACAGGGATGCCAACTCACAGATTCAGAACAATGGGTTGACAACCAGCCCTCCACATCCTTCATCTCCCAACATGTGAGATCTTGGTTTAAATGTTTTGTTTTGCCCAATTTTAAAAACTTTTCAAGTATTGTTGATATATTGATCACATACCTACTGTGTGATCTAAGGAGTTTTATTTTCTCAAAGCCCAGACAACATAAACTAGGATATTGATTCCTACAGTATTTAGAAAATGTATTGGCGTAATCTATACTTAAAGTTTTCGCTCACCAGACTAGACTCAATTGCTAGCTCATTTTCTTCCCCCTTTGGTCAATACTTAGTACTACGGTAAAACCCAAACCAGGATATTACCAGGCCATTTTAAGCTAAACTGTAATAAACCTAAATATGATACATGTGGGTCTCAAGAAATGTGTTTTTATGAGTCTTTAGATTTTAAAAATCACTAATTTATAAGTCATTCAAACCCTGTTGACTAGAGATTATTAAGGTGATGAATTTCCTATTATTTTTTGTTAATAACAAGCCACATTCTAAAGCCAAAGAAAGAATGTTTTTTTTTTACGTTAAGGTACTTCAAATTGAAAAATCATTTGCAAATTGAAAAAAGTAGGAAATCTACTTTTCTTTTCCCATACATTAACAGAAAAGAAGACTATAAAGACAAAATACTTTCAGTCTCTCAGGTTGACTTACATCTACTTCTGTTTTAAAACCAGCATCTGTATTTTTGTTCTTATGCACTAAATTGAGTTGAGCATTCAATATACTCTATTTTCAAAAAGGATTTGAGGGGCACAGCACTACAAGCACTCGTATAATCATTCACTCATCTAAAAAAAGTGGACCTGAGAGAAAATCAGGCACAACTGGGGGTAGAACCAAGAGTAGGTGCCTCTAATATAAAAGACGAAAGGAACATAAATATGGCAAATACAGGCATGAGCACCGAGCCAGGGCTAGGCGGTGCCTTCCAGTTCCTAAAGAGGAAAAAAGCTAGGTGAACAGAAGTGAAGGGGGTTGAGACAGAGACACTCTTGGCTGGGTACTAATGAAACATTTGGAGGTTTCTTTTTTTGGTATTTATATTCTTACTGCTTAGATGCTGAGAATAAATGGCACGTCCTGAAAAGGGATAAAGTACTGGCGTACATCAAGAAAAGTTACTTTAGCTGCAATACAGAGAACGGAATGGAGGTAGCAAGCATGGGAGTGGGAAGATCCATCAAAGGCCATTACAACCATGCAGGCCGGAATGGCAGACTTCCAGAAGAGAAAGGATTCATGCAGGATATAGATGCCTGGAATTCAGAGGTAAGATCTGGTGTGAGTCATCCATGAACAGGTATTATCTGAAGCCACTAGGATGTATTAGGTCAACCACAGACTGAGTGAAGCTTGAAGATAAATTTCAAAGGAAGCAATCAAATGTATCTTTAGCACTTCTCTTAAAATCGTAAAACCTTAAGCTTTATGGACATGTCACAAATCAAATACATCATTTTCCTGAAATACAAATATAATCTGAAAAAATAAAATATTGCTTTAAAATGGACCACATGCTTATGTAATCCCCAAAACAAAATTAACATCTGTGTAATGAAACAATGTATATCAAAGCTATGTCAAAGAGGAAGGCTGCCATACCTTATAACCACATAACTAATAACCAACCAACTTTCACATAATACTCTCTCCTCATCCTCAACAGCCAGCCTGTGGTATGTAAATTACAATATATTGGCTAAAGACTTTCTATTTTTTCACCCTCAGCATGTGTTCCATTCAGGAAGCTATGGAAAAATTCAACTGAGTACTAGACGGAATACTAGAAATAAGGGGTCCTTTTGACTTAGACAGGGTAACAGAATCAGATGTCACTAGAAAGGAGGGGAAAGGAAGAAAAGGAAGGTTGCATGTCGAGCATGAAGTGAGGGTTATGCCCTGTGTGCTTGGGGAACAACAGGGAAAAGGCTGGGGGTGAGGAAGAAGAGAATATAGATGCCCCTTGACTTAAGATAGGGCTGCCCAGCCCCCATGGTAAGTTGAAAATACAGTAAGTTGAAAATGCATTTAATGCATCTAACCTACTGAACATCATACTCATAGCCTACATTAAATGTGCTCCAAACACATTATCCTACAGTTGGATCAAGTCATCTAACACAAAGCTGATTTTATAATAAAGTGCTGACTACCTCACATAATTTATTGAATACAGGAGAGCACTGCAGAGAATAATATCTTGTTTGCCCTCAAGGTCACGTGGCTGACTGGGAGCTGCTGCTGATGGGGCGCTGCCCAGCATTATGAAAGAGGATCCTCCCACACTTGTTACTAGCCCAGGAAATGATCAAAATTTAAAACCGGAAGTACAGTTTCCACTGAACACTTATCACTTTTGCACTATCATAAAGTCAAAAAATCACAGGTCAAGCCACCCTAAGTTGAGGACCACCTATAATGTGTTTTAAAATCAACTGCCAAAGTGGTTATTTTCACATTTGGCTGATCTGTTGTTTCAGGGTGCATCTTACTCCACAGTGTGCCTTTTAAATATAAATACCTAATAAGTTTCCATTTTTCAATTGACTTGTATCATTTACACTTACTGCTTGACATCCTGGTGTACCCATATGACACAAACAAGCCATCTCTAGGTTTCTTTCTTTTCCTTCCTCCACCGAATAGTCCCGTGCTGTTATTATTATCCTTCCCTACTGTATTAGAGCACAGCGATCAGGAGATGTGTCTTTTTTTTTCTTTTTAAGAGACAGGGTCTTGTTTTGTCGCCCAGGCTAATCCATGAACTAGGAGATGTTTCTTAAGTTGATCATGAACATTAGGAAGACCAAAGAGTAAGAAGGACCTCTATCATACTGACTCCGAGAACTGGGACACACATGCAGCTTCTACTCTGAGCAACTTCTCCTTGGCTCTACAAATGTGATAAATTTGTCTGCTTCGGTTTTCTCCTGTGACCTAAATAGCCCATTGTAGGTTTTTTACTTCTTCTTCTAATTTATAGTGACATTTCATGGAGTAATAGTTGAAAAACATGCTATAACCACAAATCACTCTAATGAAGGGAGAAGTGAATGGTAAATAAAAAATCATTTACACCAAGCTTTTACAAGTAGTGGGTCATTTCCCTCCCCCAAGTGGGCTTTGCCCTTTCTTGCCCTCCTTGTTTTGGCTCAGGGCGGGTGACTGACTCTGCATCACCCACAGATGAATAATGTAGGACCACTGTCTTGCAGAAGTCTAGGTAAGGGTATGGTTACCCAAAGAAAAGCAAACAGATTTTTCATTCCACTTTTGCCATGAAGCATGACACCTGCCAAAAAGATCACTCTCAGTACGCACTGTGCCCTCCTCTCCCCATTCCCCACTTGCACCTCTACCTCCTCCCCCGTGAACTACTCATTCTCCATGACAAGTCTCATCTGACTTACCCTAGTGGAGCTTACCACTCTCTCCTTTCTGCCACATCACCATATTTTTGCTTTACGATAATGCATGGTGAAGTGTGTCCATTTGTCTCTCCTCTATGATGCTGTGAGCTTCTTAAGGGTACATTTGTATCCCCCGTGGTAACCTTACAGTGTCTGTCAGCACTAATTAAATATTTGCTGAATTATTTATGTAAGAAGAGTAAGTGCCATCGTCTTATAGGCATCTTCACACACAATATCTCCAGGTCATGACTTTAAGCATCAGGTTGTGAGTTTATGGGCATACAGGAAACTACATAATTGGTAATCATTTCCTTGGAGTCACCGAATGCCATTCTCTTGAAAAGAAGTGTAGACAGATTTAGAATTTGAGGGGTTTCCTTTCTTCTTATAGCCAATCTGAGAGGAGCTAGAATACTTTGGTTTTATCTTTAGTCCCTGAAAGCACTTTATTTGGTCCACAAATATCCCCACTGAGAGAAGCATATACGATCATGCAAGGATAAGAAATGTGCCATGGATGACTCATAGCCTATCAAGGAACCTGCAAGACAGGCAGGGGCTGTGGTGGGTTAGAGAGCGGTACCTAGCCCCTCAGCTAGCTGTTGTATCCCTTTTAAAAGGCAGACTTGTTCAGGGCCCCACATAGTTCACTAGTCCCAACACAGCCTTCTCTGAAAGGAGGACACACCACATGACTATTTGGGGCATAGCCCACCTAATCATAAAGAAAAGGAAGACAAAGGGCAGGTCACCCTGGCTGTCCAGGCAGGTCAACCAAAATGGCAAACAAGACTGGGCACGTGCCTCTTGATTGAGCCTCTTGTTGCTGGAGGTCGTGCTTTGATGAAAACCAAGTCATATTATAACTGCCACGGCCCTACCCAGACTCCCGACTTGTCAGTATTTCAAGGCTGCAGGGACGAAGCCAACAGCAGCTTCCTAGGACCCCTGCAGCAAATCCATGAAGGCTCTATACAATCAGAGAACTGCTATGGTCTCCTGTGAAAAATTCTGAACGGCTCTGATAACAATTCCAACCAAACTTCAGCCCTTCCCTGGCCCATATTTAAAATAAAAATAATTACAACTCTGTACATGAAAATCTAACTTCAGGAGAAAATCAGGTAATCAGAGGCCTCCTGTGACTAGGGAGTACTTGGACAGGGTATTTCAGGAACAGTTTCATGGTGATTAACTAACTTGCTTCATCTCAATGTAGTTGTCACTCTGAATTACCACTTAATGGGTGAAGTGTGCAGGCTATAACAATCAGTAGTACAGGCGTAAGGAAGCAAGACATTAAAAAAAATTAGCCCCTAAAGCAATTAATTGCAGTGAATTTTTCAAATAGTTTTAATACTCTGTCTTTTGACCCCAGGGTATGGCTTGGGGAAAATACATTAATCTCAAGATAATAGCCAGTCAATTTCAGCTCTTCAATATCCACAGTGATATTAAGAATTCCAACCTTACACTTTTTGGTTGCAAACATTAATTAAGCATGATAATTGTGTGTCTCCGTGATATTTGGTGCTTTCTGAATGAGTCAGAGCTCAGGGAATAATCTGAATACAGCAGACAGCAATTTGCTACATAAATTTGCTCCAATAGCTATTAGCTCATTTTAGAATAGTCAAGACTCCTAGATTAGAGTTTTGCATTAAATACCAAGTTAATCACATCTACCTAACCTTTTATTTGCCCTTCCCAAAAACCCTTCTAAAGAAACTTCTGCAAGGCCTGACGCAAGTGTAATAAGGTGCAGGGTGGATGTTAAAAAATGTGTGTTTTTAACACAGTATCTTTAAACTATAGAGTTTCGTAGAATCTCTCTTAATAATTATCTTCCAAAATTTTATGTGATGGGTCAACAGGACTTCGTATTTGTTCTTTAACTTTGATTTCAGACAAGAGTATTTCAATATGAACCAAATATTACCCATACACGACAGATTATATATTAAGGATATTCACCAACTTAGTGACATGTTTAGGTGCCAGTTTCAGTACTCCTTTAGAGATTTGCAGGGGCAAGTGAGAGTCTAGTGAGGTCACTGAAATTGATTTAATGCTAAGAAATTAAGTGGAAGGTTTAGTTTGGCACTGCACTTCACCGTAATAAGGATGAACTCTACGCAGTGCAGAGACTAGTGGCTCCTCAAGGACACCAGCTAAAGAGTGACTGATGCCAACATGCTGCCTGGTGCTGCTGGCCTTGGCTGCCCCTTGATCACCATTCACGTTATTCTCCATTCTGCTGCTGTCTCTCCATTGATTCCTATCATTTTGTTTGAAAGCAGCAGCAGGAAACTTTCAAGCCACCTATACCACACCAGCATTCAGAACAGCACCCAGACCAGGCTCTAAAGCACAAAGCAGAAGTACAGTGCGTGAACTCACAAATAATTCACACTCTGAACGGTGGGATGGGGGCACACAGCACAGACACTTCATTGGTACCTCAATATAAAGGACTTCAGGAAAAACAAGAGATTCTGTGTTAAACATGTGAAACAGAAGAGGCCTTTGTTAGGTCTCCCTGAATCTATTCAGAGAGGAAAGACATGGTGAATGTCACTGGGGCAGGTGGTTGTGGGGCTCTGAGAATACAGTGAACTGCTGAGAGCATGAGACTTAACTATTGTCCATTCTATTTAATTCTCCTTTGTTATTTTTTGTTCTATTAGGAAACATGTACATTTATTTGAGCTTGACCAGCAATAAAGCTTAATGTAATCATTACTACTTCTACCGTACTTGAGTGGGTTTTGTGGGAGTGGAACACTGGCCAGGCTCCTCATTAGTCTGACACACATGCCCCAGGTCACGTCGCCTTGTAGAAGGCAGATGCTGACACCACTCACAGATGGGCTGCCTGCCTGGCCTCCTTCCTGCTGCTGGCCCATGCCACAGTGGCCAGGCTTGTTTACTAACTGTGGGGCACTGAGGAGGTCACCCAGCTACTCTGAGCCCATGTCTTCTTCCCTTTTCAATTAGCAGGCTAATATTATTGCTTTCCCTTCTCCCCTAGAATTCACTCTGTCCAAAGCACTCTCAAGCAGTGACTGCGAGCATCTTATTTAGCTTTCAGTCCAATGTGTTGGGAAAGAAATGAAACTTTTTATATAAGGAATGTGAGCCCTCCCTAAATTATCGGGCCCAGAGAGGCATTGGAATGAAGCAGCAGTCATGTCCCCATCTCCCCTTGAGCCAAGTATCATCTCTTGAAGCTGCTTGCTATGTGGACTCTAGATTGACGGCACTGGTAGCTATACATTAACCTCACAATGCTGCACACTGGACACCATAATCCCTACTCTACAGTTCAACATAGACAACATATACTCTATAGTTCACCAATATACAGCCAATTGGTGATCAATGTTATTTATGCAAACTAATGAAAACTCCTAACAAACAACCTTGTATTCACCCACTCCTTTTTCCTCTTTTTGCCTTTAAAAGATTACTTGCAACAAAGATCGAAAAGGGCACTTCCAACCGTAAGCAGGAAGTGTTTCCTGGGCAGCTATCCTCACCCTGGCTCAAAGAAACTCTTTAAAATTATATTTTGTGCCTCAGTTTCTTCCTTTAGGTCGATATTTCGTGCCCCATACACTATCTCCCCATGGTCACTGTGCTAACCTCAAATCCTATTTCATGCCCCATACACTATCTCCCCACGGCCACTGTGCTAACCGTTCTCAAATCTGCCAAGGCATACTCCTATTGGCTCTTCCTGTCCCTTCACTGCCAGTGAGCCACATGGCCCAGGCAGAGTCGATCTTCACCCTGTTCTCATGGACATGTTTCTGGGGCTGCCACAAATGGCTGGTGGTGGCAGAGGTGCTGAGGCCCTGGACCCTACTCCTCAGGAATGACAACAGCAAAGTATCTAGGTCTTCTAAATACTGAAATGCCAACTAAGATACCATTTAAAACTAAAGGCTTCTATTCTTTTTTGTTTATTAAAAAAGCTTGAAAATCACTGAAGTGGAAAGAATATGAGTTCATCAAATTCCAGACTAACAGCTTATTAGGTGTATGATTTAGGGAACATTCTTTAAATTCTCTTCATCTGTTATTTCACTAATAGAGTGGGGTTGTTGGTAGGACTAAATACACAGCATCTATGGAAGGCCTCTGGCAGAGAGACTCCCATCCCAGAGTGCATTTTTAAAAAGTGGATAGCTGCCTCTTCCCTCTCTCCTATACCTACCAGACCTTGTATAAACTTATCTTCTCACCCACAAACTCAGTACAAAGTATGGAATGATTTTGTCATAGCTGAGGATCCCATGGAGGTTGTGGAGTTCTGTCCTGCTGTGTGGGTCAGCGATGCCACCTGTACTCCTCCATCAAAGACTAGGCAGGCCACGGCCACCCTTGCAAAGCACCACAAACCCACTCAGTCTGAAGCAGCCAGTTCAGCATCTGGAATACTTAAAAGATAATTCATCCCAAATCATGACCCCAGAGTTCCCAAAGAGCCCTGAGGGAGGGTGGAGGTGCCATGGGTGGCATTATGGGGATCTCATCTAACTGTGCAGCAGGGACAGCCCATGCCCTGCTCCCCATGTTGTTCTGGATACATAATGGAGCACCTGCTGGAGACTGAGGGTCACTATTTGCACAGGTAATTTGTACCTTGGAATAAACCTCTGAGGGTGGATAATTGTTTGATACCCTGGTGGGATGAGGAATATAATGTGTGCCTCTATATCATGGGAAGAAAGTACCAAGTATTTAGAAATGTATAATTATGAATAACTATAATTAAGGTGGATAATAACATATACATCCAAGTCTAAGCATCTCAGTGGCTACACATGATGGGAATGAGAAAGAGGGCAGACGAATAACACAGGAAGAGGGAGGGACACAGGGTGAGGGACGGAGGGTGAGAAACAGAAGCAGAAAGACAAACGGGGCAGAAATGATAAAGACAGACACAGGGAAAGGCAAGACAGAGAGTGAATGCAACGGACACAGAAAGAGAAACAGAAACAACAGAGAAGTAAATACAGACAGACTGAGATGAAGAGACATGGGAACAGGCAGAAACAGACATATGGACAAAATGACAGAGACAAGAGAGAGCAATAAGGACAGAAGATGGGGAGAAGAGAAGGAAAGGAGGGAGGGAGGAGATACAGAGATACAGATTGACAAAGACAGATAGCAAGAGAGACAGTGATTCATAGATGCACCCCAGTGGGCTAAGATACAAGTAACAGGAAGAAAAAGATGTAGCTACTATCACAGGTGATAAGGTGAAGGCTGTCTCAGCCCTTAATTCTTTTCCTCTGAGAGCTGCTTTAAAGATTTTCAGCACTTACCAAGGAAGCCATTTCATTCAATTTCTCCTGTTTCTAGCACTCTTTATCTTGGGAGTAGGAGCTACCCGGGTTCCCTTTGACTAATTTACCCTTCCTTCTGTCTTCTGCCTTCAGTCGGGCACTGTTTATTGTGAGGTCCTAGAAGTCAGCAGAGGAGATACAGTGGGGACCAGCTTACCCTATCCCTGTTGTCCTGGAGTGCAGGGTCTAAGAACTCTCTCTCCTTATAGCACGCCTTCTCTAACATAAGGCAGGTAGTAGTTGCTCAGTGAACACTTGTTAATAATGGTATCCCTCTGGAAATATCTAAAAGGGTTCCTAATTATAGATTAGGATACATACAGTGTGATATTCTGCATAAATGTTGCTTAGGTCAAGCTCTCACCCTGGTACCACAAGCATTCTCATCAAGATTGCATCCTCCAGTGGTGGTCAGCTGTCCTCTTCAGAAAGCCCATTCTCCAGAAGAAGCTACTAAAAGGGGTTGTCAAAAATGGGTGCTTTGCTTATTCTTGATTAAAATAGCAGCCTATTGACTAGAAATAACGAATACCAAAAGTGGGCTAACACTGGTGAAATTAAAGGCATTCAAGATACCTGGATTATGTCACTATATTAAGGGTACTCCCCACCCTTGCAGGAATTTGTGAGATAATCCAATGTATAGGTACTCTACCTATAGGGTCATGCTCTCAGTTAAAACTCCTCCTTGGTCCTGAGCCAATATGAACTCTGGAAGCTTCTTTCTCCCCAGTGCTGGCTGAGGAGTGGAGGTTGGGAGTAGGAGTGGTGGTATCAGTACCATGCCTATGGAAAATTACACTACAGGTAACTATAGGTTACCTATAGTGACCTATCATGGAAGCAGTGTTCAAAACATCTAGGAGACTAAAGAGCTAGGACTTCTCAAGCCTGCAAGACAGTTTTTTATGTGATATTTTGATTATAAGAATTTAGTTAATAAATGTATATAACGTATATGTGGCAGAACTTGGTCTGGGATTTGCTTTCATTATAATGTAGTAATAGATTTATTGGAGAGCAGATCTATAGTTCTCACTCATTTCAAAATCCTATGGAGATCCTAAGTAAAACTAGGGCTTTTTGCAGAAATGACTAATTTCATGTTTCAGGGGTGCGAGGTACAAGATGAACTTGGAATATCTTGTTATGCCAAAAATTTCTGATAGGCATATCAGAAATGATAGGCATATCAAAAGGATACAAGAGGACGCCCACTTCCAAGAAGACAAGGAGGCATGTTTTTCCTTATTCCTCCCACTAAAGATAAGAACAGAAACCAATAAAATTTAAAACTGAAAAACAATAGAGAAAAACCAATGAAACAAAATACTGGTTCTTTTAAAAGATCAATAATATTGACAAACCTCTGTAATGACTAAGAAGTAATTAAACAAGAAAAAAAGACACAAGTGTCCAATATCAGGTAATTAAAGAAGGTATATCATTTCAGACCCTGAAAATATCAAAACAATGATAAGGTAATACTATGAACAATTCTACACACATAGATTTGACAACTTAGATAAAATGGACCAATTCCTGGAAAAGTACAAACTACCACAACTCATTCAATACCAAATAGACCATTTGACAAAATAGCCCTATAACTATTAAGAAAATTGAATTCATAATTTTAAAACTCCCCAAAAGGAAATCTACAGGCCCAGATAATTTCACTGGAGAATTCCACCAAAGGCTTAAGGAATTAATAGTAACTCTACACAATCTCTTCCATAAAATATAAAAGAAGGGAACACTTTTCAATTCATTTTATAAAGCTAGTATTACTCTGATACCAAAACCAAAGATAGTCCCAAAAAAGAAAACTACAGAGCAATACTCCTCACAAATACAGAAGCAATAATCCTTATCAAAACATTAGCAAATAGAAATCAGTAATATATAAAAAGAAGCATGTACTACCCAGAGATGCAAGGCTGGTTCAATATTTGAAAAAAATCTCTGCAATCCATCATATTACAAGAAAAAGAAGAAAAATTACACAGTCATTGCAATTGATATTTGACAAAGTATCAACCTGAAAAAGTATTTGACAAAATTCAATATACATTCATAATAAAAATTCTCAAAAATATTGGAATGGGGAGGAAGAAGAGCAAGATGGCCAACTAGAACCCTCCAGCAATCATCCTCCCCACAGGAACACCAAATTGAACAACTATCCACACAAGAAAATGTTACCGAAACACCAGGGTCTTTCTCTAGGTCCTGCTGGTTACCATACAGAAAGCCAATCACTGAGACAACAAGTATTGCCAGGGAAGAAGGCTTTATTTGGGTGCTGTAGCCAAAGAGACGGGAGATCAGTCTCGAATCTGTCTCCCTGACCAACTGAAACTGGGGACTTATATAACAAGGAAGTAATGTAGCTACATGCAGGAAAACAGAAATTAGGGAGAGGTAAAGAAGCAGTCCTGATAAATGAGGGTTCTGGCCTTTCACTGTCCAGATGCAGTGACCTGCTAAGTCTCAGTTCCTTAATAATATCTGGGAGGCCTAAAGTTCAGTTACCCGAGAAAGGAACTCCGATAAGACAAACATAACTTTCTCAAGTGTTAAGAATAGAAGGGTCAATTTCTATGTTTATTCAAAAGAAACCATAAACATCAGCTCTTTGGGACAATTGGGCGAGTTTCAAAAGGACCTTCTTACGAAACAAAAATCAGGACCGATCACAGTACCCGGTTTTAACATCGCATCAAGGAAAGAGGCACCGAAGAAGGTAGGAAAGACAATCTTGAATTGCTGACACTACCCTTCCCCCATCCCGCAGAAATACCACATGGCACAGGAAGACAGAATCTGTGTGCTTGGGAAGCAGACAACACAGTGATAATGGAACTTTGCCTTAGAACTCAGTGAGGCCCTTCACACCACAAAGCAACACAGGGCAGAATTCAGCTGGTGCCCACAGAAGAAGCATTTAGATGAGCCCTAGCCAGAGAAGAATTGCCCATCCCAGTGGCCAGAACCTGAGTTCTGGCTAGCCTCACCACTGCAAGCTAAATAGCTCTGGAGTCTTCAATAAACTAGTCCTTGTGGCCTAGACTGTACTTCCTGGGCAAGTCCTGGTGCTAGGATGGGCTCAGAGTCAGTGGGCTTGGGATGCACATGATCCAGTGAGACACCAGGTTGGGTAGCCAAGGGAGTGCCTATACTGCCCCTTCTTCAATCCCAGGCAGCACAGCTCACAGCTCCAGGAAGAGAGGGAAGAGTGAGTAAAGAGGGCTTTGTCTTGCAATTTGCAAACCAGCTCAGCCACAGTAAAATAAAGCATCAAGCAGAGTCCTGATGTTCCCGTTCCAGGCCATAACTCCTGGATGACATTTCTAGACCAATCCTGCGCCAGAAGGGAACCTGCTGCCCTGAAAGGAAGGACCCAATCCTGGCAGAATTTACTACCTGCTGATTAAACAGCCCTTAGGCCTTGAATAGAATAAATATCAGTGGTAGGCGGGCAGCAGTCACCATGAGCCTTGGACAAAACCCAGTTTTATGTTGGCTTCAGGTGTGATCCAGCACATTCCCAGCTGTGGTTGCCATGGGGAGAGACTCTTTTGCTAGAAGAAAGGAGAGGCAAAGGACTTTATCTTATAACTTGGGGTTATAAGATATAAAATATTCAAAAGCTCAGCCACAGTAAAATAAAGAACCGAGCCAACTCCTAAAGTCCCTGACTACAGGCCTTGGCTCCTACATGGCATTTCTAGACCCATCCTGGGACAGAAGGGAACCCACTCCCCTGAAAGAAAAGACCCATGCCTGTCAGCTCACCACTTGCTAAGTAAAGAGCCCCTGGGCCTTGAATAAACATCAGCAGTAGCCAGGAAGTAGTTGTCACAGGCCTTGGGCGGGACCTAGTACTATGCTGACTTCATGTGTGACCCAGTACAGTCCCAGTGGTAGTGGCCAAAAGAGTGCTTATGTCACCCCTCCCCTAACTCCAGGGAGCTCAGCATGGAGAGAGGCTGTCTGTTTGGAAAACAGTAAGGGAAAAGAACAAGAGGCCCTGCCTGGTAATCCAGGAAATTCTCCCAGATCTTAACCAAGACCACCAAGGTGGTATTTCTACGAGTTTGTAAGAGTAACAGTGCTACTAGGCTTAAGGTGCTGTCTAAATGCACTTATGGCTGCAGTGACCAAAAACTTAGATTTTCAAAGCCTTCTCAAGAAAGACGAGTACAAACAAGCCCAGACTGTGAAGATTAGAATAAGTACCTAACTCTTCAATGTTCAGGCATCAACAAACATCCACAGGCATCAAGACCATCCAGGAAGACATGACCTCATCAAACAAACTAAATAAGGCACCAGTGACCAATTCTGGAGTGACAGAGATACGTGACCTTTCAGAAAGAATTCAAAAATAGCTGTTTTGAGAAAGCTCAATGAAATCCAAGATAACTCCAAAAAAGAATTCAGAATCCTATCAGATTAATCGGACAAAGAGATTGAAATAAAAGGAATCAAGCAGAAATTCTGGAACTGAAAATTTTTACTGACAAAATGAAGAATGCACCAGAATCTCTCAAGAGCAGAACTGATCGAGCAGAAGAAAGAATTAATGAGCTTAAAGACAGGCCATTGAAAATACACAGTCAGAGGAGTCAAAAGAAAAAAGAATTAAAAAATAATAAAGCATGCCTACAGGATCTAGAAAATAGCTTCAAAAGGGCAAATATAAAGAGTTATTGCCCTTAAAGAAGAAGAGAAAGACCTCAGGATAGAAAGTTTATTCAAAGAGATAATAACAGAACTTTCCAAACCTAGAGAGAAAGATATCTATAGTCAAGTACAAGAAGGTTACAGAACACCAAACACATTTAACTCAAATAAGACTACTTCAAGACATTTAATAATCAAACTCTCGAAGGTCAAGGATAAAGAAATTATTCTAAAAGCAGCAAGAGAAAAGAAAAAAAATTACATACAAAGGAGCTCCAATATGTCTGGCAGCAAATTTCTCAGTAGAAACCTAACAGACCAGGAGAGAAAGATGATATATTTAAACTGCTGAGGGAAAAAGACTTTTATCCTAGACTAGTATATCCAGTAAAAGTATCCTTGAAACATAAAAGACAAATAATGACATTCCCAGACAAAAGCTGAGGGATTTTGTCAACACCAGACCTGTCCTACAAGAAATGCTAAAGGGAGTTCTTCAATCTGAAAAAAAAGGACATTAATGAGCAATAAGAAATTACATGAAGGTACAAAACTCACTGGTAATACACAGACACAGAATATTATAACATTGTAATTGTGGTAAACTTGCATACCTTGAGTAGAAAGACTAAGAGATGAACCAATCAAAAATAATAACTACAACAACTTTGTAAGAGATAGAAAGTATAAGAAGTTATAAATAGAATCAACAAAAAGTCAAAAAGCAAGGGGATGAAGCTGAAGTGTTGACTTTTTATTCGTTTTCTCTTTGTTTGCTTGTTTTTGCAGAGTTAAGTTGTCATCGATTTAGAATAATGGGTTATAAGATGTCATTTGTAAGCTTCATGGTAACCTAAAATAAAAAAGCCTACAACAGATACACGAAAAATTTCAGCAAGAAATTAAAATATACCACCAGAGAAAATCACTTTCACAAAAAAGAAAAAGGGAAGGAAGAGAAAACCACAATACAACCAGAAAACAAATAACAAAAGGGCAGTAGTAAGTCCTTAATTATCAATAATAACATTGAATGTAAATGGACTAAACTCCAATCAAAAGATACAGAATGGCTGAATGGACTAAAAAACCAAGACCCAATGATCTGTTGCCTATAAGAAAAACTCTGTTGCCTATAAGAAAAACACTTCACCTATAAAGATACACATAGACTGAAAATAAAGCAATGGAAAAAGATATTCCACGCCAATGAAAACCAAAAAAGGGCAGGAGTAGCTATATGTATGTCAGACAAAATAGGTTTCAAGACAAAAATTATAAAAAGAAACAAAGAAGATAATTATATAATAACAAAGGGGTCAATTCAGCAGGTGGATATATGAATTAATAATATAGGCCAGATGCAATGGTACATGCCTGTAATCCTAGCACTTTGGGGAGTGGAGGCGGGCAGACTGCCTGAGCTCAAGAGTTCAAGACTAGCCTGAGCAACCCCGTGAAACACCATTTCTACTAAAATACAAAAAATGAGCTGGGCATGGTAGCACACACCTGTAGTCCCAGCTACTCAGAAGGCTGAGGCGTGAGAATGAATTGAACCAAGGAGGTGGAGGATGCAGTAAGATGAGATCATGCCACTGTACTCCAGCCTGGATGACAGAGCACGACTCTGTCTCCAGGAGAAAAAAAAAAAAAAAGGACTAAAAATGTAATGCACCCAACACTGGAGCACCCAAATATATGAAGCAAATATTATTAGGGCTAAAAAGAGAGATAAACCCCAATACAATAGTTGCTGGCGGCTTCAGCATGTCACTTTCAGCACTGGACAGGTCATCCAGAGAGAAAAATCAACAAACATTAGACTTAATCTGCACTATATACCAAATGGACCTGCATTACAGACCAAATAAATATTCACAAAATATTTCATCCAATAGCTGCAGAATATACATTCTTCCATTCTTCTCCTCAGCAAATGGATCATGTTCAAAGATAGGCCATATGTTAGCCACAAAACAAGTCTTAAAAATTTCGGCCAGGCGCGGTTGCTCAAGCCTGTAATCCCAGCACTTTGGGAGGCCGAGACGGGCGAATCACGAGGTCAGGAGATCGAGACCATCCTGGCTAACATGGTGAAACCCCGTCTCTACTAAAAAATACAAAAAACTAGCCAGGCGAGGTGGCGGGCGCCTGTAGTCCCAGCTACTCGGGAGGCTGAGGCAGGGGAATGGTGTAAACTCGGGAGGCGGAGCTTGCAGTGAGCTGAGATCTGGCCACTGCACTCCAGCCTGGAAGACAGAGCCAGACTCCATCTCAAAAAAAAAAAAAAAAAAAAAAAAAAAAAAAAAAAAAAAAATTCAAAAATAGCCGGGTGCGGTGGCTCATGCCTGTAATCCCAACACTTTGGGAGGCTGAGGCAGGTGGATCACGAGGTCAGGAGATCAAGGCCATCCTGGCTAACATGGTAAAATCCCGTCTCTACTAAAAAATAGAAAATATTAACTGGGCATGGTGGCACGCGCCTGTAGTCCCAGCTACTCAGGAGGCTGAGGCAGGAGAATCGCTTGGACCCGGGAGGCGGAGGTTGCAGTGAGCTGAGATCACACCACTGCCCTCCAGCCTCGGCGATGGAGCGAGACTCCATCTCAAAAAAAAAAAAGGAAAAAAAAATTTCAAAAATATTAAAATCATTTCAAATATCTTCTCCAACCACAGTGGAACAAAACTAGAAATCAATAACAGGTGGGACTTTGAAAACGATACAAACATAAGGAAATGAAACAATATGCTTCTGAATTGACCAGTGGGTCAAAGAAGAAATTAAGAAGAAAATTTAAAAATTTCTTGAAACAAATGAAAATGGAAATACAATATACCAAAACCCACGGAATACAGCAATACTAAGAGGAAAGTTTATTGCAATAAGCATCTACATCAAAACAGTAGAAAAACTTCAAATAAATAACCTAATGATGCAGATTAAAGAATCAGAAAGCAAGAGCAAACCAAACCCAAAATTAGTAGAAGAAAAGAAATAATAAAGATCAGAGAAGAAATAAATGAACTTGAAATTTTTTAAAAAGTACAGAAGATCAACAAAATGAAAACCTGTTTTTTTTGAAAAGATAAAATCAATAAACCTTTAGCTAAACTAAGAAAAAAAGAGAGAGGACCCAAATAAATAAAATCAGAGATGAAAAAGGGGACATTACAACTGATATGACAGAAATTCAAAGGATCATTACAGGCTACTATGACCAACTATATGCCAATATGTTGGAAAAGCTAGAAGAAATGGATAAGTTCCAGACATATACAACCTTTCAAGATTGAGCCATGAAGAACTCCAAAACCTAAATAGATCAACAACAAGTAACAAGATCAAAGTCATAATAAAAAGTCTCCCAGAAAAGAAACGCCAGAGACCCATTGGCTTTACTGTTGACTTCTACTAAATATTTAAAGAAGAACTAATACCAATCCTACTCAAACTACTCCAAAAAATAGAGGAGGAGAGCTGAGTCTACTTCCAAAATGATTCTTCGAGGCCAGTATTACCCTGATACCAAAACCAGACAAAGACACATCAAAAAAAGAAAACCTACAGGCCAATATCTCTGATGAATTTTGATGCAAAAATTCTCAACAAAATACTAGAAAACCAAATTCAGCAACACATTAAAACATCCGTCATGACCAAGTGGGATTCATCCCAGGAATGCAAGGATGGTTCAACATATGCAAATCAATATGATACATCATATCAACAGAATGAAGAACAAAAAACATACAATCATTTCAATTGATGCTGAAAAAGCATTTGATAAAATTCAACATCCTTCATAAAAATCTGCAAAAATCTGGGTATAGAAGGAACATGCCTTAAAATAATAAAAACCATATACGACAGACCCACAGCTAGTATCATACTGGACAGAGAAAAACTGAAAGTCTTTCCTCTTAAGATCTAGAACAAAACAAGGATGTGCATTTTCACCCCTATTATTCAACTTAGTACTGTTAGTCCTAGCTAGAGCAATCAGACAAGAGAAAGAAATAAAGGGCATCCAAATTGGAAAGGAAGAAGTCAAACTACCCTTGTTTGCAGATGATATGATCTGAAAAAATCTAAAGACTCCACCAAAGAATTATTAGAATAGAAACAAATTCAGTAAACTTGCAGGATACAAAGTGAACATATAAAATCAGGGGCATTTCTATATGCTAACAGTGAACAATCTGAAAAAGAAATCAAGAAAGTAATCCCATTTTCAAAAGCTACAAATAAAATAAAATACTTAAAAATAAACCTCGCCAAAGAAGTGAAAGATCTCTACAGTGAAAACTACAAAATATTGATGCAAGAAATAGAAGAGGACACAAAAAAATGGATAGATATTTCATGTTAATGGACTGGAAGAATCAATATTGTTAAAATGTCCATACTACCCAAAACGATCTACAGATTCACTGCTATTTCTATCAAAATACCAATGACATCTCCACAGAAAGAGAAAAAAATCATTCTAAAATTTATATGGAATCACCAAAGACCCAAAATAGCCAAAGCCATCCTGAGCAACAACAACAACAACAAAAAAACCTGGAGCAATCACATTATTTGAATTCAAATTATGCTACAGAGCTATAGTAACCAAAACAGCATGGTATTGGCATAAAAGATATTGGAATTATGGGAAGCTTCCTTGATTTGATAAAGAGCATCTATAAAAACCTATAGCTAACACTGCACTTAATGGTGAAAGATTGAGTGCATCCCTCCTAAGACCAGAATCAAGGCAAGGATGTCCATTCCTACCATTTTATTCAACACAGTGCTAGACATTCTAGCCAGAGCAATAAGGAAACAAAAGGTATACAGATTGGAAATAGAAAAAAAATAAAACTGTCCTTACTTTTTATATGACTGTCAAGAAAATCCCAAAGAATCTTCAAAAAGCACCTCGAGTTAATAAGTAACAACTTAGATGAAATGGACTAACTCCTTGAAAAGCACAAAGTACACAACTCATACAATACAAAATATATCATTTGAATCACCCTATAACTATTAAAGAAATTAAATTCATAATTTAAAAATTTCCCAAAAAGAAATAACACAAGATTAAGATCAAAGGATACAAGATTAACATACAAAAATTAATTGTATAATATTTATCTATACTAATAATAAACATGTAGAAACAGAAATTTAAAATACAATACCATTTACAATCCCTCAAAAAAAAGAAAAAGAAATATTTAGATGTGAATCTATTAAAACATGTTCACGGTTTGCATACTAAAGATATGAAACATTGATGAAAGAAATCAAAGACACTCAAAATAACACATAGTATTGATGTATTGGAAGACTCAGCATAGTAAAGACATTGATTCTCCCCAAATTTATATGCAGGTTTAACACAACTTCTATCGAAATCTCAAAAATATTTGTTGGTAGATATAGACAAAATTATTCTAAAATTTATACGGAAAGGCAAAGGAACTGAAATAATGAAAATACTTTTTGAACAAGATAAAGCGGCAATCTATCCCATTCCAAATCTGCTTATATAACCACAGTAATAAAACTAAGCCTGGATGAATCTGCAGATAATTATGCTGAATTTAAAAAGCCAATTTCAAAAGGCTTCTACAACATGATTCCATTTTTACAATATCCTTAAAATGAAAAACTCATAGTATAAGAGGGCAGATTAGTGGTTACTAGTGATTAAGAAAAGGGTAAGGGATGGGAGGAAAGTGGGTGTGGCTCTAAAAGGCCATGAAGGATCCTTGTGGTGATGGAAATGTTTTGTGTCTTAGCAGTGTCAGTGTCAATATTTCAGTTATGATATTATACTATGGTTTTCCCCATTGGGGGAAACTAGGTAAAGGGTACACAAAATTTCTCTGTATTATTTCTTGCAACTGCATGTAAACCCACAATTATTTCAGAATGAAAATTTTAATTAAAAATAAAAGGACACAAGAGGCAGCTTGAAGAGGTTCCCACTGGTAAATTAGGAAAAATTTTAGTTCCAAAATAATTCAGAGCTGTAATAAATTACAAATCATTGAAAAGAATAGGAATCCAAGAGTATATACATACGGTTGATAAATATATAGGCAAATAGGCACAGAGACAGACAAGGGAGAAGAAAGGGCTCTTGCTTACAGTAGAAAATACGCAAGCTAGTAAATGTGATGAAAGTGGTGGAGTTAAGAAATAACCATTTTGGGCCAGGTACAGTAGCTCACACCTATAATCCCAGCACTTTGGGAGGCTAAGGAGGGGAGATCACCTGAGGTCAGGAGTTCAAGACCAGCCTGGCCAACATGGTGAAACCCTGTCTCTATTAAAAGACAAAAATTAGCAGGGCACGGTGGCAGGTGCCTGTAATCCCAGCTACTTGGGAGGGTGAGGCAGGAGAATTGCTTGAACATAGGAGACAGAGGTTGCACCAATAAGAAACAGCAAATTTATGTAACCTGAAAGTGATTCCCCATAGTTCTCTATTCCTGGAAATGAAAAAAAGATAGTAACGGGCAGGGACGGGGAGAATATCAGACAATACCTGGAATGGCTAATCAAAATTAACATCACCACTAAGGGCAGATGGATATAGTGTGTCTTTTGATGTGATACCCTGAGAGGGATACATTATTTATGTACTATTCTGACTTGGGATACAAAACAAACCCAAATGAGGAATCATCAGACAGATCCAAAATGAAGAACATTCTTATTTTGAAAAAGAGAAGAGGTATAGATGCTTTAATAATATGAGTGTTATAAAAGAAAAAAAAGGCTGAAGGTCAAAAGATACTAAAGAACTATAAAACTAAATGTCATATGTGATTCTGAATTGGATTCAATATATGAGAGGAAAAATACAATGCTATCAAGGATGTCATTGGGTTAACTAACAAATTAGGTACGGATGGCATACAACTAGGTATAGTTTAAATAAAACTAGTATCAATGTTGAATTTCTTGACATTGATAACTGTAGTGTGGTTATGAAGAGAACATCCTGTTTTTAGGAAATACACACTGAAGTATCTGGGCATAAAAGAACACTAATATATGCAACTTTCAAATGGCTTAGGAAAAAACAGACAATAATAATGCTAATGAGGCAAACTAGTAACAATAGATGAAACTAAAAGAGATAAGGGGATTCTTTGCACTATTCTCACAATTTCTTTCATTTGAATTATTTCCAAATAAAAAATATTTTAAAAATTATTTAGCTATAATTACTCACCAAAAAGAACCTAAGAAATGTACATGCCAATTTGGATAAGATACACTCCTAAAAAGCACAATAATTAAGAGCACAGGCTTCTGAGTGAAGACAAATTTAGCTTCAAATCTCAGCTCTGCCATTATTAGCTAACACTGACCTCAAGGGATCTCCATTTTTTTAATCTGTAAAATGGGGGAAATGATTCCTATCTCATAGAATTACTTTGATAATTAAATTTTACATATATCATAATCTCTGGCATATCATAATCATTAAACAAAGCTGCTTGTTATTTTAACAGGTTAGGAGTGGTGGCAATGGTGGTAGTGGTGGTGGTGGTAGTGGTGGTGGTGGTGGTGCTGGTGGCTGCTATAGGCCATGGAGATACAAAGATGACCAAAACATGGTTTCTGACCTCAAAGAACTCTTAGAGCTGAACCACAAACAACAGTCTGTAACATAAGTGAAAATAAATTGGTACTGGAACAGAAACAAAAGCATATTTACTCCTGGGGAGTTGGCTGGGAAGACTCACAGGGAAGGTGACACTGAAAGTGAGCCTTAGAGGGTAGGTGAGGATTTCACCAGGTGAAAGTCAGGGCAAGTGGTGAGGGCTTTTCTGACAGTAACAGGTTATGCTGAGAGCTCAGGGCACGTGTGGGAAATAGTAAATATTTCCACTGGGGTGACAGTGGGGGAAAATGCAGAGTGGGGCTGGAAAAGTACACCTAGACCAAGCTATGAAGTGTGAGGGATCCTGAATGTAACTCATAAGGTCTCTAATGTGTTCTGTGTGCTGTGGGAGCATCATTGGAGGTTTCTAAGTGAAGAGTAACATCAGGAATTGCAGTCAGAAATGCTGCTTTGGTGGTCACTCAAAAAGTTAGTCTCGTAACTTTTAGGAGTGGGGCACTCCACTGGGGACTCCTAAAAAAAGGCCAAGAAAACATCATCCTTGGCATGTCTCCCCTTTTTTTAGTATGCCTCATCCAAAGCAGGATTATCAAAATAGTCAACAACAGGTAAGGCTGGCTAGGCCATGGTGCAGACATACAGACAGGCGGACACACACACACATACTCTCACACACTCACACACACAGGAGAGTGGCTTCCAGGAAGGAGTGGTCAATGGATTTTGGGAAAGCTAACTAGCATGGCAACCAGAACTGAGAGCTGGCAAGGGTCCCAGAGGCCCCCTGTTGTACCAGTTACCCCATTAACTGGATCATAGGGTCCAAGGATGGGGCCAGGATGCCAACAGACACATGGGTAGCTTAACGGGAGCAGGCAAAGCAGAGGGGAGTATTTCTACATTTTAACAACCAACACCAGTGCCTTCCAGCTGACCATGAGATCTGCCCCCACCCAGGGTTTCTCTTCACCAGACCATCTACCCTCAGATTCTTTAACTCTGGTTGGCTCAGAAGGACCAGAAACGTCTCTCTGGCCAGCAAAGACCCCTTGAAAGTAAGGCTTCCTGACCACACTAGGTGGTACTACCTGTGTTTTACATTGTACAGTCAAGGTGCCCCATATGGTCTACACACAGGACTGGACTTAAAAATGAGCTATGGGCCAGGCACGGTGGTTCATGCCTGTAATCCCAGCACTGTGGGAGGCCAAGGTGGGTGGATCACCTGAGGTCAAGAGTTCAAGAGCAGCCTGGTCAACGCAGTGAAACCCCATCTCTACTAAAACTCCAAAAAAATAATTAGCCAGGCATGGTGGTGGGTGCCTGTAATCCCAGCTACTTGGGAGCTGAGGCAGAAGAATTGCTTGAACCCAGAAGGCAGAGGTTGCAGTAAACCGAGATTGTGCCACTGCACTTCAGCCTGGGCCACAAAACAAGACTCTGTCTCAAAAAAAAAAAAAAAAAAAAAAAAAAAAAAGGACTATGGATGCTATATATGAATTGTTACATTTCTCTGTGTCAATTTTTGCACATTTAATAAAGAGAGATTAAAGATTTAATTCACTTTTTAAAAGGACATCATAATCAATATATGGTTCTTTTGGAGCTTGTATCTTTTCATCTAACTAGTTTGGAAAGATTCACGCTTCTCCCATGTGTAGTAAGAGGAAAGGAATGTGTTCTCATAGAATATTCTCCTTTGATACATTAAAACCTTTAACTTTTAAATTTACTGGAAAGTTCTTTGAAAATATGGCTGATATTTAAATCAGCAAGACAAAAAGAGTAGCTCCATCTGGACAAAGAGAGACATTTATTTAGTGATTGGAACAGCCTGTTGTTACCTCTGAGGCAATGGAGGTGAAGCTGCTGCTGAAATGCACATGCTTATGGATCTCACTGCCATTGGCTGTCAGGAGCCAGTCCCCAAAGGCCTGGTCTTCACCAGCTGACTGGTTACCGTGGCTCTGATTTGGCAGGAGCTCTGCCAGGTCCCAGTGGTACGATGGCGTGGCCCCAACCAGTGCAATGAGGATGGCCTCCGTGGCCACATAGAGCTGAAAGAGCAAACACACAGAACCAAACACTGCAAACATTTGCCATCAATGTTGAAGACACTTAGCAGGCTTGCAAACCTTGTAAGATCAATTTCTTGCTTTTGAATTTTTATGAGCTACAGATATAAGCCACATCAGAAACAAAGGAGAAAAACATGAAAAAGAACCTTTATGATCTACCACAAACAGAATCATTGGCAATCCCACTTGTAAAATGCTTTATACTTTTTCGGAGGGTTTTCTTTCTTTGCGATATTTCTGATGCTAAAGACACTGTTTATGTGCTTATATGGCTCAAAAGCAGAAGGGCAGGGAAAACATTATTTGGTCTGATTTAAAAGAGTAACATTCCAGCTATTATCTCTTCAACACCATATCTTCAGATCAGATAAGCATTCACTAGGGGGCTAGGAGTATCTTGGCCTTGGATTCATGATCTAAACAAGAGACTTTCTGTAGTATAATTGTCTCAGAAAACAATATATATTATATTGTTTTACTAAAGCAGGTAAGCATAGTATGTATTAGAGTAGGCACTATTTTAAAATATGATATACAGCTCATAATAAGATTTTGAGAAATTCAAAGTCCCAGCTATAGATACTAATTTTGTAATGTTGAGTTGTACTTAGTCTTGGTTTGATTTAACCATAGTTGTCCTCCTGCAAAGAAAATATATTTCACGCATTCGTTCAAGAAATATACTTCACACGTTCATTCAAGAAATATTTATTAAACACATATGCCATTGTCACTAATTGTTCTGGGCTTTACAGCTACTTGCAATTGGGTTTATGTCAAGCCCTATTGCAACCTTTTTGTGCTATGGATTTTCAGTATTAACTCCCATTGTTGGATGATTATTTCAAGTTTAACATTTATTAAGAAAACACATAATTAGTCTGCTCCAGAGCAAGACAATCTAAAGAAACTATCCCTATTAACTTAGAACTTGATATCTTAAGATACCTTTAATCATCACTGCTGCAGTCCCAGCATTTTGGGAGGCTGAGGCAGGTGGATCACTTGAGGTCAGGAGTTAGAGACCAGCCTGGCCAACATGGTGAAACCCCATCTCTACTAAAAATACATAAATTTTCCAGGTGTGGTGGCGGGCACCTGTAATTCCAGCTACTCGGGAGGCTCAGGCAGGAGAATCGCTTGAACCCAGGGGTGGAAGTTGCAGTGAGCTGAGATCACACCACTGCACTCCAGTCCGGGTGACAGAGTGAGACAAAAAACAAAAAACAAAAAGACAGATGTGATGTTTCCACTCTGGGTAAGGCTGAGAGGATCTAAGGCATTCTCAATCTACTTTGAGTCCATCGACGATGGCACTCTCTGGAGAGGTACAAAGCTGCCATGGGTCAGGATGCTGGGTGATTTCTTATACACTGCAAGGGAAAGTAAGTTCCTAGACCGGCTCCTATTTGCATACTATTACAGAAGTTTTCGAATAGGAGGTAATCAGCTTATAAATATAAAAACCTTAATAATTATACGAACAGACAGATTACACATTTAGCAGCAGCTATAATTACAAAGCCACTTACACCCATTTAGGAACTGCCCCGATTATTATAATCTGCTGAAATTTAATTGATGGGTATAAAGCAATGAAAAACATGGGGCAAGGGAACTCGGGAGGAGAGGACTCGAAACACACGTTCTAGTGAATGCACAGCCTTCAATTAGGAAAGCAAACTAGTTATGTTTTCTAAATGTACTCTTTCCTACCTTTGTTCACACCATTCGCTTCACCTGGAAGGCACTTTCTCCTGCTGCAAATGTTTGAACTTTCCCCATCCTCCAAGATGCAACACAGATATCACCTCCTCCATGAAGCCTTCCTTACTGTCTTGCTTGTATCTCCAACCCCTCCAGAAGTCCTCTCCTGTTTCTTGCTGCTCACTCCTAAAGCTCCATCTAGACTTTTGAGAGCATGAACCATTTCCTTCACTGTATTATATTTATGTATTTGCTTATCTTATTTTGTCCGATTGAAATATACTTTCCTTAAAGGCAGGATCTATGTCTGATTCACCTTTGGGCTTCCAAAGCAAATAACCCAGGGCCTACACACTCAACAGGTGAATGAATAAATGACCAGGATGGAATACCAATAATAGCACATGCCTTTATAATGCTAATTATGTGCCAGGCACTATTCAAAGTTTCTTTTGAATATATGTTAACATATCATTTTTTTTTTTTTTTGAGACTGAGTTTCGCTCTTGTCACCCAGGCTAGAGTGCAATGGTGCGATCTTGGCTCACTGCAATCTCTGCCTCCCAGATTCAAGCGATTCTCATGCCTCAGCCTCCCGAGTAGCTGGGATTACAGGTACCTGCCAACACGCCCAGCTAATTTTTGTATTTTTAGTAGAGATGGGGTTTCACCATGTTGGCCAGGTTGTTCTTGAACTCCTGACCTCTAGTGATCCGCCCGCCTCAGCCTACCAAAGTGCTGGGATTACAGGCGTGAGCCACCATGCCTGGCCAACATATATTTTTATCTGGATTGTTCTAGGATAAGCAATCTTCTAGGTAGAAGAAGAAATGCTCCAAAGGGTCCTCTAATCTGAGGCATCGTCCATTATGAAGGATACCATTCTCAATAAAGCCAGTTTGGAGAAAACAACTCAAAATCAAAGTGATGTTGCTATATACTCTTATTCATAACATAGGGAATAGTGAAATCTACCTAATCAGTATTATCTGTATTCATCAGTATTAACCAGTTTTCTTTCTAGCAACCTGCAGGCAGAATAAGCACTTTCCACTTCTCTCATCTTCTCTGTTCTCCTCCCACTCTTCACAATGTCTTCCTCATCCATCTCCTATGCATGCACACACCCCCCCACCCCCCCCCACACACACACATCTAAGGCCCTCACAGAACACACAGGTCCACAGCTTTATGCCACCAGAAGAGTCAGAAACTTGCAACTCTTCTATGCAGTGCCAGCCTCAATAAAACGGTGTTAGCCTTTTTGTCTCCTCCAGTACCCATGGTCATGCTTACTTTTGCTAACCATAAGGGAGACAGAAGAAGCAGGCAGTAATGATACTGTTTCATAAATGCTATGAAAGGGGTACTGTGAGAAATTATGTCAGAGAGGCAATGCTTAAACACTGCATTCAGATTAATACTGGTCCTCGGCCAGGTGCGGTGATTCACACCTGTAATCCCAGGACTGTTGGAGGTCAAGGTGGGTGGATCACTTGAGGTCAGGAGTTTGAGACCAGCCTAACCAACATGATGAAACCCTGTCTCTACCAAAAATACAAAAAAAAAAAAAAGTAGCTGGGCATGGTGGCACATGCCTGTAGTCCCAGCTACTTGGGAGGCTGAGGCAGAAGAACTGCTTGAACCCGGGAGGCGGAGGTTGCAGTGAGCTGAGATTGCGCCAATCCACTCCAGCCTGGGTGACAGAGCGAGCCACCCCCCCCACAAAAAAACAAAACAAAACAAAAAAACAACTAGGTCCTCTATTCCACAGTCACTTACAGGGTCATATGGTCATAGAAAGTCAAAGATGACTTAGCATTAACTAGCCATGGGGATGCATCACCTACACACAGAATATGGGGGTGGTTCTCTTTGGTTTGCTATCTTTGGCTATGACAAATTCACACAGCTCACATCCTATTCCTTTCCCCCAAAAAAACAAAAATATTCTCTCATTCTTCTCTCCACTATTATCTACAACTACCATGGACACATTCACCCACATAGTTTTGCCTAATAAAATTGCACCCATCAGCAGATGGGCCTTAAAGCCACAAAGAGCAACCACCATCCATTGTCTACCAGAGTGGGAATAACAACATCTCAAATAAATCATTATCTTCTCTAGCTCTACCTCTAGGGAAGGAGAACAAGTGCCACAGATGGCTGGATTTTTTCCCCCCTTTCAATGTAATTATAATTAGAAAAATGACTAAAATGCACTAGGGGATTGAAATTTTTAAAATTTCAAGAAGTGAAGGTTTTTAAAGTAATTTTATATTAACACCATTATGAGCTCTTACAATACTTCTCAGGAAACCAAAAAAGTCTCCTATAAATTGTCTCATCACAATACCTTGTGCTATGAAGTCATGGTTCAGTATGATGTTTATTTTTTAAGTAGGAAAAATGAGACACAGAACGATTAAGTAAACTGTTCAATTTATATATAACACTAATTGCAAAAGCAGGATGAGAACGAGAACCACTTAACTTTGGGGCCAGAGCTTTTTTCGGAGAAAATAGAGGGAGGAGGGAAGTCAAAGATTATTTTATTGTTGCCATTATCTTTTTTTTTTTTTTTTTTTTTTTTTGAGACAGAGTCTCGCTCTGTCGCTGAGGCTGGAGTGCAGTGGCCGGATCTCCGCCTCCCAGGTTTACGCCATTCTCCTGCCTCAGCCTCCCAAGTAGCTGGGACTACAGGTACCCGCTACCGCGCCCGGCTAATTTTTTGTGTGTGTATTTTTTTAGTAGAGATGGGGTTTCACCGTGTTAGCCAGGATGGTCTCGATCTCCTGACTTCATGATCCGCCCGTCTCGGCCTCCCAAAGTGCTGGGATTACAGGCTTGAGCCACCTTTAGTTTTTTTTAACGCATTTAGTACTCAGTTACCTAACCAACTCAATCCAAAGCATTACATAAGCAAGACCATAATCATGAAGACAGGAGTATATGCCCATTGTCCAGCACAGAGTGGGTATTCAATCAATATTTGTTGGCTGACTTACTAATACTAGCTATTTTTTGTGTGTAAAATTTGAGACACACTAACACACCCGGAGTAACTGGTGCCTCTAAATACTGTTTTTTCCCCATTTTAATCTATCTACATTATGACACCAGATCAATCTCCCTGAAACTCCTCCTGAAACTCTTCCAGTCAAAACATATTAATGGATAAATAATAAGTTTTCTAGCATTCCAGATCCTCCACCACATGGTCCAGGTGCTAACTAATCTGCATTCAAGCTTCCTCTACCAGCCTATTCAATTCCCCCAACATGACTTATTCAGTGTGTGGTGTGAAGGCAGTAGAATCTGTTATCCGAGTCTGAATCTCAGCTCTAATTAAACCTTGAGCAAATCCAAACCTCTCTAAGTTTCGTTTTCTTCCAGTTAAGACCAGACACTAATGGTACATCTTTATCCAAGTCATTAATATCGAATTAACCTATCTTCAGTGTCAAGTGGGATTCTTCCATAGTCAACAGTGAATGGCACAGCACTGTACAAATAGTATACAATAGTGCTTCCTAAATTTAATGTGACTCCCTAAGTCTGGGTGGGGCTAAGAGTCTGCATTTCCAACAAGCTGCAACAACCAACAACCACACTCTGTGTAGCAAGGGCATAAGTTATTCCCTCTTCCACACTTATTCCAATTTTATGTTTTTCTACCTGAAATGACCTTCCCATTTCTCCCTAAATCCAAGCTTCAAAGTTCAGCTCAAGTTCAGATATCTCTCTGACGGCTTCAACAAATCACTCTAGACTACACCGTCTCCTCTCTTAATTTCTAAAGCATTAGTTGGCTGTACTATTTACTGGGGAAATACTGCTTTGCATCATTATATAATGTGTAGATATAGTTCAACTCTAACTTTCAATGATGTGTCATCTCCTGAAGGAAAGAAACTCTAACTTATACTGCTATTTCCCTCTAAAGAACCCAACACCCTGCTATATACATAAAAGTCTATCTCATATATATAACATATATAGTCTATCAAATACATTTTTTAACTAACTCCTTGCATAATGGTATAACCAAAAAAAAAAAAAAGATGAAAAACAACTAGTAACTCTGTTACCTAATTTTTGTTCCAATCACTAATTAAGACTAGGCCAGGTGCACTGGCTCATGCCTATAATCCCAGCACTTTAGAGAGCCAAGGCAGGAGGATCACTTGAGTCCAGGAGTTCAAATCCACCCTGGGCAACATAGTAAGACTCGACCTTGATTTAAAAATAAATTTTTAAAAAAATTCTGGACAAATTATTTAATCTGCATCTGTTTCTCTCTCTCTCTCTTTTTTTTTTAGATGGAGTCTCACTCTATCACCCAGACTGGAGTACAGTGGTGCAATCTTGGCTCACTACAACCTCTGCCTCCCAAGTTCAAGCAATTCTCTGCCTCAGCCTCCCAAGCAGTTGGGATTACAGATGCCCATCACCACAGCCAGCTAATTTTTGTATTTTTAGTAGAGACAGGGTTTCACCATCTTGGCCAGACTGGTCTTGAACTCCTGACCTCGTGATCCACCTGCCTCAGCCTCCCAAAGTGCTGGGATTACAGGCGTGAGCCATGGCGCCCAGCCTTCTCTCTCTTTTTCAAGTAAAAGAGTAACACCACCAGCTAACCATCCCTTCTTCTTCAATGGTTTAATTTTTAAAAAACAAACTTGTAACGAGCACCAAAACTTTGCAACACAGTATGTTATACACCTCAGATGGTAAAATGGATAAAAAGTAGTCCTTTCCTTCAAGGCACATACATTCAAGTGAGGACAACACACAGTCATGTGTCATACATCACTCAACAACTGGGATATGTTCTGAGAAATGTGTCGTTAGGCAAGTCCATCATTGTGCAAACGTCAGAGTGCACTTACCCAAACCTATCTATAACCTCCCACACACCTAGGCTATATGGCATTGCCTATTCCCCCTAGGCTACAAATCTGTAAGGCATGGTACTGTACTGAATATTGTTGGCAACTACAACACAGTGGTGAATATTTGTATTTCTAAACATACCTAACATAGAAAATACACAATTAAAGATTTTTTAAATGGTACCCCTGTATAGGACACTTACCATGAATGGAGCCTGCAGGACTGGAAGTTGCCCTGTGTGAATCAGTGAATGAGGAGTGAATGGATGTGAAGGCCTACGACACTACTGTAGACTTTATAAACAATGTACAATTAGGCTAAATTTATTTTTTAAATTATTTCTTCAATAATAATTAAACTTACTGTAGCTTTTCTACATTTTAAACTTAAAATTTTTTTAACTTTTGACTCTTGTAGTAACACAGCTAAAAACACAAACACATTATATAGCTGTACAAAAATATTTTTTCTTTATATCCTTATTCTATAAGCGTATTTCTATTTTTTTAAAATTTTTTGAACTTATTTGTTAAAACCTAAGACACACACACATTAGCCTAGACCTAAGCAGAGTCAGGATCAATACCACTGTCTCTACCTCCACATCTTGTCCCAGTGGAAGGTCTTCAGGAAAACAACATCTGAAGACATGGAACCCTCATCTCCTATCACACCATGCCTTCTTCTGGACTGTCTCCCGAAGAATCTGCCTGAGGCTGGTTTACAGTTAACTTTTTTTTTTATAGGTAGGAGGAGTACACTCTAAAATAACAATTAAAAACATAGCATAGGAAATACTAGGCGATAGGAATTTTTCAGCTCCATTATGCTCTTATGGGCCCAGTGTTGCATACGCTGTCATTGACAGAAACATCGTTATGTGGTGCATGACTGTATATCCAAAGCTATGAATGCAAGGCGGACTGTGAGGAATGCTGTATTAGCCATAGTGGAAATGAAGTTCATGAGAGCACAAAGAATGGAGATGTGAATTCCACCTAGGAGAATCAGGAAAACGTTGTTAATGTGATACTTGAGCAGGTAGTAAAGGCTGCTAAGGAGTTAATGAAAACAGAACTCAGGAAAAAAAATTGTTTGGTAAAAGCAATAGCCGGATCAGAGTCAGGAAAGTAAAGAATATATCTTTACATAACTGGGAAGAATTATATGGCTAGCTCAGCTTTTCCCTAACTTCAGTCATCTGAGTACCCCTTGCAAGTTTTCACAGGCCCATTTTCTGTCTGCTACTATTTACTCAATAGTCTTCTTTAAAATCAATTCAAATGTTTTAATTTCAGTAAATTAACATAAAATAGCATTTTATATCAATACAGACATCACTTGGCAGGTGGAACTACAAAAATATGCACAATGTTAGAACGTCAAGTGTTAGCTAGTATGTTTTTATTTAAGGTGGGCCACAAGAGATATTTTCAGGCTAGATTTAGGAGAGGGGTGAAAGCGAAGGAGCAGCTGTTTTTGCATTTTATGCCCAGGCTGGGGCAGGTGCCTTCGTGCCTCACACAGCTTACCACTTATGTGCTCGTCCACCTCATTGGTGTGGCACAGTCATGAGGCTGCAACCGCTCCACCTTCCCGTGGATCCTCCTTCAGCTGCTCTGACTCCTTGCCCAGGTACATGTTTAATTCTATGAGGAAAGGCAGCCACTTCATCAAGGTTGGAGGCAGGGAGAATGACACAGATTCCAGTCACTTCTGATGGGCTCCAGATCATATCTTCCTTTCTTGACTGCCTGCCCTGCAGACTTCAAGCTCCAACATCACACACAAAGAAAACAGCCTTACAGAGACTGCTGTACCAGCTCCCGCAACAGTATACAGTCAAATCTCCATAATGAATGATGCATCGATCATACATATATAACCCTACATAAACACACATACACACACATGCGCACACACACACACACCTCCATCCTAGGGATCCTGCTTCTCCAGTAGAACTATGACTGACACAACATTAAACAAATATGGCAAAATATCTGCATTTATTAAATCTGGAAGTAAGTACATGTGTCTTTGTGCTATTACTCTGTATTTTTCCATCAGCAATGTCTCATAATTTTAAAGGAAGTCTTAAAAGAAAATGAATAAATACAATGAAACAGAATAATGTTAAGTTCCAACTAGATAATGTTTGAAGCTCCTCTAATTCTTTCATTCTAGCTCATTCCCTTTGTTAAAACAGAAATATATGGAAATGTTTTTCGAAGTGCTAACAGCAAATGAGACTTTCTCCTTAGATAAACAGGACTAAAGAAGGCTTGAGAAGGGCATAACTCTCTCACTTGATTAATAGTTAATGGTATTTAATACAATTTCCATATATCTACCAGGCAGGGTATTCTGCAGAGAATGCAGAAAGAGAGGATTAGAAATAACTGATGGATTACACAGAATCAAAAATAAAAGTGAAAAGATATCCCTAGAAAGAGGGCAGAAACATGTCTTCCTCTTGGACATGTTCCCTAACAGAGAAGGTATCTAAGATAGGTGAGGACAAAAAAAAATTTTGAAATAAAAGGAAACGATGTTTAGAAAATTTACACCAACTAACCTCTATTTTATCCATGAAGTTGGGACAAAAAGCATCTAGGTAGAACTAGACAAATGGAGTCAGGAGAAGTCTGGTCTTGAGAAGAGTGATAAACAATCACCTGGCAAGAAGTAAAGGTCAGAACAGAAGAAAGAACCAACACCATGGGCTGTGTGGGTTTGTAAACTTGAAAAAGAGGAAGCATAACATATGGAACACAAGAGAACGGAATAGCAAATTACAGTATGGCCATATATTGATATACTATGTTACAGCCACTAAAAAATACGTAGCTATTCCTTTACGTGCATAACAAGGCATTCACAACATTGCTGAGAGACAAAAATCCACTTACAATACACATTTCTGCAAAAAAGATGGATATACAGTATTTATATAATAAAGAGTCTGGAAGGCTATACACCAAAATGTGAGCATGCTTTACTTTAGGGTGGTAGAATCACTAGTGATTTGTATTAATTTCTATATTTTCTCTTTACTCTACAATCACCATATGCCATTTGTTGAGTACCGTATTGTGTCTGATGAAGGCAGATATCAGTTTATATGAGTGTTTGGTCAAAGAAGTCAGAGAGGAGAGTCCTGAGCTGTGAGCATCTTCGGATTTGAGAGTCTTTTTCTTCTAAGGCAACTTCTACCTGTGGTGATGAACCAAGCCAGTATTCTGAAACCTAGGGTCAACACTGCCACAAGGCCAATTAATTGCCAGGCATTGGGGAACTCTGAGAAATCCTAAACTTGCAAAACAAATTAAACTTTCGTGATCCAGTCATTTCCAAGCGCACAGTAGAGACTGAGGGGTCATTTGCCTAATAACAATTGCCTAATAATGCCATCTTGCAGCAGAGTGGCACAGCATTCAAGCCTAGTGTTCTTTCTGCCATATTCACATTGCCCGTCTTCGTGACTTTAATGACTTTTTTTGTGCTACCTTGGGAAATAATACCTTCACTGTCAAGGCACAAGTCAAACAGCCATGGATGGCCTTGGAAGGCATTTGGCGGGGGGATTGGGTGCTGCAGAGGCATCAGGCTAGTTGCTTCCCATGGAATGTCCTAATTCTTGAGACATCCAGGCCCAAAGGAGCTCCTTAACCCTTTTGGAGGCCTCCTGTATCTCTACAACCTCCCGGGATGAAAATCAGTCTGACAGATCAGCAACTTTATCTGCTCTACACTAGAGGGCAGTGTCTGTCTATGGACAACAACAGTTTTCCTGAGGGTGTGGGGGCCAGTGTGGCTTTGGTTTCTTTGACCAAACTACTGTGTGTGTCTCTTTGCCCCACCCACCTAAACTGGTGAAAGGTAAAAGTTCCCAGATCACCATAAACCCTCAGGAGACCCAACCTCCAGGCCACTGTGTGAGGGCTGATAGAAATAAAATTTGACAGTAGGAGCAGCATAAAATTTGCTCAAACTGGCAAGAGAGCCCTGGTAAATGGCCACATGTTTTGGAGTCATGAGAGGGTCTTACTAAGACCATAGGTTCTCACCATGGCTGAAACCTCAGTGATGGTGAGAACACCCTGGGGATGACAGCTGGTCTTTATAACTGAACAAGGGCTTCACTAATGCTTACGGTGTGAACTTCATCACTTGCTTATGCCAGGGAGGTTAGAAGAACCAGCTATGATCTCAGTCATATCTCACCAAACCTAAGAATTTCTTGTGGAGGGAGGGACATGGTGCCACGTATAAGCAGATAGGGGAGGTAAGTTGTGATAGCATTCTACATGAAGTTTAACAAAACAGGCTGAATAAAACTCACTCTACCCCACCCTCCTGTGCTTAAAGGACCACAATTCACAGCCATAATTGATCAAAGGAATATTGATTTTAAAAAAAGAATGAACCGTTATCTCATACAGCAAACTATAGTATTCTCTCCTAGATATGCATATCTTCTTCCCTTTACCATCTTTTCACTTAAAAATATTTAATATGGAAAAGCAAAAAACAAAATTCATGAAACTACTATCACAATCAACAAATGATAACAGATGCAATCTCCTTTGTACCCTCCCCTAAGCCCACCCCTTCCCTTCCTTCCCAAGAGGCAACCAATCTCATGAATTGGGTGTGGATCTTTCTACTCCGTGTTCTTATATTTCTACACTGTTTATATATATTTATGAAACAAATATAGTATTGGTTTGTGTGTTTTTAAAATTTGTATTAAGAATATGTGTCACGTAGTATACACTGTTCTGCTTTTTTTCACTTAACATTGTGTTTTAGAAATTCCTCCATACAGTCGTATACAGATCTAGTTCATTTATTTCAGATGTTGTATTCTATTAGATTTATACAACATCTTATCCAGTCCTGTTTTGAAAGTCAGGTGGTTCTAACTTTTGTTATAATAGACAGTGTTGCAGTAAACATCTCACACATATCTCCCTATGCACATGCTCAAGGGACAATGTAGGATATGCACCTACGAGTTCAATGCTAGATTTTAATTCTACTAGATGGTGCCAAATTGTTCTCTAAATGGGGCATAGTTTCTATTTCTCATTTCATCACACTCGTACTGTTAGATTGTTTAATGTTTGCTAATATGGTAAGTGTGAAGTGGTATTTCATAGCCATTTTAATATGCCTGTCCCAGATGACCACCAAACTTAAAACATCTTTTCGTGTGTTAACTATTACAGTTTCCTCTTCTGCAATCATTCCACTTTCTAAAATGCCGTGAAAAGCTATTTATTGCATGGATAATGTTAATGTACTGGTCATTCCAGGATCTAAAAAATAAGGTTATTAAGAGTTTATATAAAAATAATGCATTCTTGAACACCAGAATCTAAGATGAGATTCATAGCACAGCATCACAATTTTGCTGGCGAATGCTTGTTATAGATTACATGTTCCTGATAGTAAATGGGGGTTTTAAATTCTGTACAAATTATACTACAATGTATGCTTCATGATTTTGAGGAAAATGACAAAGCAGGAGCCTCTGGCTTAGAACAAAGAAGTAAGGTCCATTTTCATTTCACGTCTAAAGAAATCAAGAAACAATGAATTGTGTTTCAACCTTCCTCCTCCAGAGAGCCTAGACAACAAGCAAACATATACACAAACACAAAGTAGTGATGATAGCAGCAACTCGGAATGACCATCAGAAGAGAAACAGTAATACATAAATAGAATTATTCCTATTTAAATATCACGGCTAGCTCTGATCCTAGGAACAGCAAGTACATTTTGATGGTAAGAATGTTTCTAACTGTAAAGCTTATTGCTTATTCATAAATCAATCATTTTTACATAGGCAATCTTTTTCCCTTCACTTTTTGTTTACGTACATTAATACCATGTATCACCATTTTCAGGGCCTTTGCATCTTATGCTGAGGAAAAATCTGCAAAATCTGCATCTGTTCTTTAGTTATCTCCTAGTTGAACGCTATTGAGATTCCAAAAATTGTGTTTGCGAGGAGTATGAAGGCAAGTCTCCTAGCCAAAGGAAACTGGATAGTGAGGTAATTTTTAATGATGTACATGATTGTACCAATAATTCAAGAAAACAGTTAACCAAAAACCCTTTAGAATTGGCATTGCTATGTGGTTTTGTCCTCCTAGTTTGAACATGGATGTGTTTGGAGTAAATGGAAAATCATTTTCAAAAATAATAATGGTCCCAGAAGAAGGAAAATGTTAAAAGGCCTATAAAGTTTCCACCTGTGTCCTTCTGGTTTTGTGCCTCTCAACTGGGGTTAATCATTACCAAATAGCAGATAGGGAGAAGGCTCCCACTGGAGCAGAGGCTCCCTCTCTCTGGTCTTCTTGCTGTGTTGTTGGTCTGCCCCTTGCTTGGGCAATGGTACGAAAACTCCTTTGATTTTAAAAGCAGACAAACCCCCTTTCATTTAAAGTAACTGTGTAAAAAGGGCTTCTTACTCTGCTAGGGGAAGCAAAACCTCACCCCCAAGAATGATGAAATCACCTGTGATACAACTGAGCAATGGGATTCCACAGTACTCCCACTCCACAGACCAGCTGCCCTAACCCAAAATATCTCCAACAACAGACCTGGTAGAGAGGTCTTTGGGGATATCCATTCTCATACCCAGGATAGCTCTGGGTGGCTCTACAACCACCTGGATCGTGTATCTCAATGGGGTAACTGAGTCCTTAAAAACATGTAGCATGTGAAGGATTCACTTTTGCCTAGGCTGGCATCTCCTCCACTGGTATAGGCACAGCTACAGGGCATCTCCCTGCCCACATCTACAAGATAAACAACCAGTCACTCATCCCCAACACTCTGAGACCTGGTCCTTGTACAGCAAATACTGACCATAAATCAGCCAAGGTTTAGTGAATGGTCATGGGCATGGGTTTGGAACTTTTTGATAGCAAACTCTAACTGGGTCAACCATAAATAAGTCAGAGAAACTTAACAAGTCCTAAACCCAGAACACTGGCCTTTTTAGAACCTCACTCCACTGAAGACAAACTTACTCCAAGTTAGTGGATACTTGGCTAGGCAAATAAGAAAATGATAACAGGAAGTGAAGGGTAGGGATAGAAAATTGGGGAACTGGGATTGTTCAAGAAAGGAAGTAGGTTCCTGGAATTCATGGCCGGAACAGAAAAGGGGTTTTCTCAAAGAGAGTTATAAATAAAGATCAGGCATCATGGTTGCAATTCTACTTTTTCTGTATTAAATACTCTTATCTAGCTTGAACGTTTTTTCTCCCTGGGGAAAGCTTGTTTAAAGCTAGAACAACGAGCTTAAAAGAACTTCAGAATACCGCATATTCGTGAGCTGGGAACTGTTCTGCTAGACAAAGAACTGACTCCATCATTTGAACCGTTTCTGGCTGATGAAATCAACTGAACTTCCAAACATTTTAATCAAGAAGTCAACCCCTTCCTTCCCCCATCTTCCTGTTGAACCACTGCCTTATGCAAGCTTTAAGCAACTTGTGGACTGGTGGCTATCTCCATGACCACTCTGCACTTCCTGCAGAATAACTATCATCACAAGTTAACTAAATTACTTAACTGTCTGCCTGCCCCACCCGCAGCCACTGGAATGCAAGCTCCGGAAGGCAGTGAATGATTTGTCCACCATGGCATCCCTATGTTCAGCACATCCTAGCCCGTATTAAACGTGTTGACTGAAGGAAAGAGTAAAATGGCTGGCTCACAGCAAATACTAAGAAAGGATTTGTGAATGAAATGCCTTTGGCACATTGAGAGAAGCGGACTAATGTCAAATGAGCCATTTAAGTTGGTGAAGGACTAACCCTTGCCTGGCGCAGTTAATCTGTAGTGACCTTTCGCATATGGAATCAATATTTTGAGGCTGGGGTGTACAAGTAGGTTATCAGAATTCTTTATAATGAAGAAGTGATTCCATTTGATAACCACACATGGTAGATGGCACTATTCAGCTTACAGGAGTCTCAGCCCAAGGCTGGCACAGGGCCGAAGGAGCCAGCAGAACTTAAATCAGAGGGAAATAAATTCTAAGCTTTGAAAGCCCCTGGAAGAGTAAGTCCCCTCAAGCCCAGGAAAAGAGGAAGAGGATACCCAGCGCAGAGGGAGGCGATCCTAGACACAACCTTTTGCCTGCAGGTTATCAAGACTGTGTCCTAGATTCCAAGGTGACAGTGCCACAGGTAGGGTAACAATTCCCTTCATATTTGCAGCATGTTACAGGCAACAGCGTAGGGCAGGTAACACAATTTTGCATCCCTCTTTAACCAGCATAGCAGCTGAGGAACCTCCCCCAACATGCTCCTTCCAGCACTCAAGACGGCGGGGTGGAGGGCCCGGCAGAACCCAAGAGACTCTGAGGCCGGCCGGCGACCTTGACGCTGCGGGCCGGGCCCAGGCCACCGCGCGGCGCCTCGCCCCTGCCCCACCCCGACGCTCGCCACACCTCGGTGTTTGCAGAGCCTCGGCTTCGGCCCCGGCGGTCTGGGAGCGGACGCCTGGCCCTGGGCCGGGCGGCCCTGAAGAGGGAAGTGCGGCTGTGGGGCCGCGGGGACTTACCTGCAGCAGCACGGCCAGCAGGAAGCACAAGTACATCTGGTAGATGCCCATCTCCCCCACCGCCTGGAACGCCTCCTCCACCTCCATGGCGGGCCGCGCGCAGGAACCCCGCGACCCCGCCGCCCGCTCAGGCGCGGCCCTCCCGCCCGGCGCGGCAACCCCTGGGCGCCCGGCACCGGCTCTGACCCGCCGGGGCGGGGATGGGAGCGCGGGCGGCGGGGCCGGGGCGGGCCGGGGCGGGGCGCCTGCGCGGGTGGCGGGGCTATCAGGCTCCAGCGGTGGACGCGGGGCGGGGAGCGGAGCCGGGCGACGCGGGGCGAGGGGCGAGGAGGGCGTTCGAGATCAGGCGCTGGATGCCCTGGACCCGGGCCTCTGGACTTCCTGTTTAAAAAAAAAAAAAAAAATGGTGTTTTGGTGTGTGTTTTGTTTTGAGAGGGATCGCTGTATTCCCTCTAAAGTGAGGAAAGAGGAAGTGGGCCGGGCTGAGGGCCTGAGAAGAAACGCCGGGACCGCGTCCGCGTGTGACCCAGGGCTCTGCCTACAGGGGACCCCGCAGCTGGCCGGCGGCCTTGCGGATCTCAGCGATGCCTGTCCTTTTGCCCAAACCAGTTTAATGCAGGGGCTCGGGAAGCCCTAGAGCCTTCAGAGAAAAGTGCTGTCTGTGCAGCATTTCTTTCCAGTCCTCCTCTGTGCTAGCCTTGGGTTAAGTGCACTGGTAGGTAAGCAAATTCTTGTAAAACCACCGGATATATTTGCTTATAGAAGTACGCACGAGGTACAAAGGAAGTGCAAAAGACGAAGGATTAATCTGTGGGGCAGCAGGTGATGCCTACCAAGGTATTTAAAGGATAAATGGCAGTTTGTCAGGTGGAAGTTAAAAAAAAAAAAAAAAAAAGGGTGGCAGGGCCAAGGGACGCTGATGTCCCCTCATGGGGGATGCGTTAGTCCCCTCATGCCCACACTCCCTAACCTCATTTTCTTTTTTGTTTATTATGTGTTGTCTTTTTTAACAGCTGCATAGTATTCCATTGTCTAGACCATGACTCCTAGTTTAACATTGAATAGAAATGGCGACCAACTAACGTCCTTGACCTGCCAGCATCCTTCTTATGCTTCCAAAAATTTCCGTTGTGATGTTTGTTGCAGCATATTGGTAGCTAGGCTTTACTGGTCAACTGCTTTCTTATTTTAGCAATTAAATGAATGCTCACTGTAACAATTTATCGGTGGGTTGGAAACTGTAAACTATAAACTCTAAGATTTTTTTCTCAAGGAAACGTTTTCTGTGTAGGTACTACTAATAGTTAAAAAGTTTCCTTCTTTGGCTGTTTCCTACGAATCTTCATTGTTAATAAATGCTGAAGTTTGACAAGTGCTTTTTGCATTTATTGACATGATCCTATTGTTTTTCTTCTTGAATCTGATAATCGGGTACATTATGGTAATAGTTTTTTTGATATTGAACTTTACTGGAATAAATCCTATTAATACTTGCTCATGATACTGCTATTTATTGCCAAATTTAATTTGCTAGTGTTTTGTCTAGGGACTTTACATCTGTGACTAGCGAAGTAGGCCTATAATTTTCTTTTCTTCCTGATGCTCATGTCTGGATTTGGCAGTAAGATTTTATAGCGCTTTCATAACATGAGTGTGAGTGTTTGGTAAAACTCTCCGGCAATCATCTAGACTTAGCTTGTTTTGCAGGGGGAGCCTGTTTATTACAGATGTATAGATACGGGTCAAGATAGATGTGTATAACTAGATATATTTGTATGGCTTTGCATTGCTTCTTGAACCACTTTTTTTCTAGAAATTATTCTTTTTTATCTAGTTTAGAAATTGTTTTTGGAATAAACTTGTTCACATTGTTCTCTTGGAGTTTTTAAAAATAAGGGTCTAACTGTGTTTAGGTCCCATTTTTCATTCTGAATAGTGTTCGTCTTTATTGTTCCAATCTTATCAGTCTTGCCAGAGGTTTGTCTACTTTATTATTTTTTTAAAGAATTAGTTTTGTGAATTTTTTTATTTCTTTCTTGTTTCATAGATTATACGAATTCTTTCCTTTTTTTTTTTTACTTTTGTTACTCTGTAATTCTTTCACTAGCCACATGACTTGAAAGTGTAGCTTCTTTGCTTCTAATGTTTCTTTTTTTAAGAATAATTATATGGGGCTGGGCGCAGTGGCTCATGCCTGTAATCCTACCGCTTTGAGAGGCCAAGGCAGGTGGATCACCTGAGGTTAGGAGTTCAAGTCCAGCCTGGCAAACATGGTGAAACTCCATCTCTATTAAAAATACAAAAATTAGCGGGACGTGGTGGCACAGGCCTATAGTCCCAGCTACTCAGGAGACTGAGGCAGGAGAATCGCTTGAACCTGGGAGGCAGAGGTTGCAGTGAGCCGAGATTGTGCCATTGCACTCCAGCCTGGGCAACAGAGTAAGACTCCATCTCAAAAATAAATAAATAAATAAAATAATTATATTTAAGGCTGTACTTACCTTTCTATAGGATTTTGCTCCATCCGACAAGTTTTGTCATGTGGTACTTTTATCTTTACTTTTAAATATTTCATGACATTGTAATTTCCTCTTTAACCAATGAGCTATTTTTAGTGCATTTTTTGTTTCCAATTAAAGGTTGCTATTTTTTTTTTTAACCATCTTTTTAGTGTTGTTTGTAATTTATATGCTTTGTAGACAGAGATTATATTAAATCTTGGAAATTGTTATAATTTTCATGTGATCTAGTATGTGATTTTTCTTTTTTCTTTCTTTCTTTCTTTCTTTCTTTCTTTTTTTTTGACAGTGTCTTTCTCTGTTGCCCAGGCTAGAGTGCAGTGACTTGATCACATCTCACTAAAGCTTTAACCTCCCCTGCTCAGATGATCCTACCACCTCAGCCTCCCAGGTAGATAGAACTATAGGCACACACCACCAAGGCTAATTTTTACTTTTTGTAGAGATGGGTTTTTGCCATATTGCCCAAGTTGATCTCAAACTCCTGACCTCAAGTGATCTACCCACCTCAGCCTCTCAGGGTGCTGGGATTACAGGTGTAACTCACCATGCGCAGCCCTGGCCCTTTTTTTAAAAAAAAAAATGTTTCACACGTATTGAAAATAACGTATATTCTCCACTTGTTGTGTGCAAGGTTCTCTATTAATCAAACTTGTTGATCTAATTTTATTCAAGTAGTTATATTATTACTTAATTTTTCTCTGCTGAATATATCAATTTTTAATAAATATATCAAAATTTTCCAAAATTAATATCATTTTTGAGTGTATGAAGTTCTCTGTCTCTGTGTGCTCATAAAGGTACTAATTGAATCTTTTTTTATCATGATGAAATAGCTCTTTTTAGTGCTTTTGGCCTTTTTTATTTTGTCTCATATCAATATTATTGCATCACCTTTTCTGTTGTTTGTATTTTCCTTGTAATCTTTTTATTCTTATATCGTCTTTTTACGTTCATCCTTTAAGTTTCTCGCTGCTTAAGGCATGTGTCTTAGCCTATTTTGGCTCCTATAGCAAAATACCTTAGATTGGGTAATTCATAAACAATAGAAATTTATTGCTCACATTTCTGGAGGCTGGGCAGTCTAAAATCAAGGCACCAGTGGATTTGGTATCTAATGAAGGACTGCTCTCTGCTTCAAAGATGTCACCTTCTTGTCGCATCCTTACAGCAGGAGGACAAGAGAGCTCTCCGGAGTCTTTTATGAGGGCACTAATCCCATTCATGAGGATGGAGCCCTCATGATTTAATCACTTCTCAAGGGCCCTACCTCTTAATACTATCACATTTGGTATTAGGTTCCAACAGTAATTTAGGGGGACACTGCTGTCATTTGAATGTTTCCCCACCAAAATTCAGATGCTCTCAATGCAAGAGTATTGGGAGGTGTGTAGTGACCCTCACCAGTGAGAATTGAAGTGGGAACTGCTCCTAGCAAAGCAACCAGGCAGGGTTGTCCTGTTGGGTTTTAGACTTACTGAGGACCTGTTACCCTTTTCTTCTTTCCTATTTCTCCCTTTTGGAATAGCAGTGTCTATCCTATGCCTGTACACTATTGTGTTTTGGAAGCACATAACTTGTTTGATTTCACAGATTTACAGCTGGGGAGGAATTTGTCTCAGGATGAACCATGCATTGGTTCCCATATCTCTTAACTTTATACTTTATAAAGTTGGTGCTGGAATGAGTTCAGATTTTCGGGGCTATTGACATGAAATATTTTTATGTGACATACATTTGGGTGAGGGGGCAGGGGCAGAATGTTATCGTTTGAATATGTTCCTCTCCAGAATTCAGATGTTTCCAATGCAACAGTATTGGGAAGTGTGGCCTTTGGGAAGTAAATTACTCATGAGGGTTCTGCCCTCATAAATGGGATTAGGTGCCTGTATAAAATGGCATGACAAGGGAATTTGTCCTGTTTGCCCTTCCACCTTCTGCCATGTGAGGATGTAATATTCCTCCTCTTTGGACAGTGCAGCCCCCACCAGACAAAAAACCTGCTAGCACCTTAGTCTTAGGCTTCCCAGCCTCTAGAACTGTGATAAATAAATTTATTTTCTTTGTAAATTACCAATCAGTGATACTCGGTCAGAGTAGCACAAACAGACTAAGACAGACACTAACATTCAGACCATAGCAGCATGTTTATGAAAGGAGGACTTCTTTTTTCCATCCAATTTGATAGTGTCTGTCTTTTATTTTATTTTTATTTTATTTATTTTTATTTATTTATTGTTTTGAGACGGAGTCTCACTCTGTCACCAGGCTGAAGTGCAGTGGCATGATCTCGGCTTACTGCAACCTCCGACTCCCTGGTTCAAGCAATTCTCCTGCCTCAACCTCGTGAGTAGCTGGGATTACAGGCACATGCCACCACGCTCAGCTAATTTTTGTATTTTTAATAAAGACGGGGTTTCACCATGTTGGCCAGGGTGATCTTGATCTCCTGACCTCATGATCCACCTGCCTTGGCCTCCCAAAGCACTGGGATTACAAGCATGAGCCACTGCACCCGGCCATCTCTGTCTTTTAATAGATGAATTAAATCCATTTATATTTATTGGGAGCGTTATATCAGAAATTATTTCTACCAACTTATTTTGTTTTCTGTTTATCATCTTCTTTTTCCTTTCTGGCCATCTGTTAGATTGTTAAAGCTATTTTTATACTGCCTCTGTCTCTTTTGCTCTTTTGAAGAGCTACAGATTATTATTATTTTGATAGTTATTCCTACATTTTTAACATCCACAGAACTATGTACTTTTCCAGTGTTTGTAATTATCTAATATATCTGTCTCCTTTTCAAACTGGATAAAAACCTACACAAGATTCCAGGGGTACTACTGTATCTGAGAAAACTTAGAAGGACCTAAAGATGTTGTGTCCTGGGAAACTTTGTTAGTTGACCCAAGAAGAGACAATCATGAAGCCAAAAACACTGACGTAGAAGATTCATGTGAAGTTTTACTTTCATTGTTAAGAAAAATTATCCTAAACTTGGAAATAATAAGAAAGCAAGAAGAGGTGGGTGTGGGTTTTTTGTTTGTTTGTTTGTTTTTTTCAGATGGAGCCTCACTCTGTCACCCAGGCTGGAGTGCAGTGGTGCGATCTCAGCTCACTGCAACCTCTGCCTCCCAGGTTCAAGCGATTCTTATGCCTCAACCTCCCAAGTAGCTGGGATTACAGGCACCTACCACCATGCCTGGCTAATTTTTTATTTTTAGTAGAGCCCATGTTGACCAGGCTGGTCTCGAACTCCTGACCTCAGGTGATCTACCTGCCTCGGCCTCCCAAAGTGCTGGGATTACAGGCATGAGCCACTGCGCCCAGCCGTGGGTGTGTTTTTTAATGTAGTAATGGAACATTGTTTAACCAGTTGGCCCCAGGATTATTTAATTCTATAGGAGAATGTTCCTGCATTTGACTTTACTATTTACTATATTAATAAGAGCTCAGGCACTGTCCTGTGAGTTGTCAACTTATAGATTTTTTTAGTATGTGGTAGAGATGTAAGTGATTATGTTCAGTAAGAAGGATAATCTATGATTTCATTACCCTGTAGGACATTAACGGGTTTTGTATCTAATCTAATAATCCTACTCTAGCATTCTTTTTTGTGTGTAAATAATAATTTCTTCAAATGCTCTTAGAACCAGCTTATCCTGCTGGTTCCCTCATCAATTATTGAATGGAATAAAAGCTTTGACATAGATTCATTCTATATTGGTAAGAGAGTCATGTTTTTAACTTTTGAGGATTTTTTTTTTTTGACACCATGATGTGTTTGAGTGAAAAATATATATAAATTAATATTTTATATGACATACAATTAATAAATTGTTAATTAGATGTTAGATTAGTTCATCTTACTCCCTAAAAGTATATATTTTAAGTGCATCAAAAACTCTTCTATATATTCAGTGTTTATTTACCTTGTATTGGGATCTACATGCCAGAAGTAATTGATGATTGTGAGAACAGAAAGTGCAATCTGGGGAGTGTCTGAAATGATGTTGGATGAATTGACAGAGACCAGGAAGGGGCTGGAACTTTTTCCTATAGGTAATGGGAACCACTGAAGTGTTTTAAGTTGGAGTGATGTGAGTTTTAAAAGATGGTTTGGCAGCAGTGGAAAATGCGTATAACACCAATTAAGACATTATTGTAATGGCCCAAACAGGACCCAATGAGAGCTTAAAACAGAACAATGATAACAGGAATGGAAAAGTGAAGTCAAATTTAAGGTAAAAATTAGCCAAATTGACATTTTGCAGGTGCAAAAAAGGGGAGAAATCATGAACAGCTTCCATGTTTAGTCATTGTAGCCATACTTGGGGAGTGGAGGTGCTATTAACTGAGACAGGGAACACAGAAGGTGGATTAGTTTGTGGTGACAGGTTGAGGAGCCTACAATAAGAACGGTGGGACTGACAGGCATTGCTCCTTTAAATGGTCATTGCCCCTTTAAGATTCTGCCCTTCCCCCTTAACCCACCCAGGCCCCTGCTGGATTTCCTTGCCCTAATTTACAGACAGCACCAAAGCTTCTGAGCATGCGCCCAAGGAAGAGCTGGACTAATTAAAGCTCTCCTGAGGTTCAAGGTATTGCATCTGTGCCTCTTAGCAAAGAGTTCCATTTTTGAGAGCATATTTTCTCCAGCTAACCATTTTTTCTCATTTTTCTTTTTAAATCTTTTTCTTCCATAACTTTATAGTATCTGTATCTTTTTTTTTTTTTTTGTATCACTGAAGAGTAATTAACATCTGGAGTTTTTTTTTAATAATAATAAATTAAAATAATGTTTGCAATATAGCATCTATCAAAGATACTGATTGATCCATGAGAGAAAAAAAGATTAACTTAATTTGATCAGTTACATAAATCTTGGGAGCAAATATAATCAATCATGATCATGTTGTTTTTTTTTTAATTACAAAACCTGTGCACCTTACTACTGTGTCATGTCTGTTGTTTCATTGGTAATTTGGTGTCCCAGATGGCTACTGAAATTTCGTGTGTAAGATAATAGACTTTCTGGATGTCACATATTGTTAGAAATCCTTGGAAATCAGTGTTCTATCCCAGCCTAAATGCACTGCCTTTTTTTAAAAAAAAACCTGAAGAACATTTCTCCCTCTTCATAAGCCTTCATTCATGCTGAGATAACACTTTACAGTTAGAATGTCACAGCACCATACCTTAATAAAGATAGCTAAAGTATGTATACCTCTGTCAACATTAAGTTGATGTAAACATAGCAAATATGATGAGAAGAAACAAATCACTAGGGAGTCAGGAGATTTTGTGGGTAGATGCCTGGGAAGAAGGAGCAAAAGACAAAGGGAAGAGAGGCGAAAAGAAAATGGAGTTAGCAGTGAGGTGAATGTCATCTGGTCTTCCAAACCAAACGATGGTCATTCAAAAAGATTGTTAAGTGGGTAAGAAACGTATTAAAATAGATCTACATTTAATATGGAGAAATTGGCCATTTCCATGTCTCAAACCTTAGCAATAAAACAAAAGAGTATAAATAGAGTTAGGTATAAAATTCAGGAGGTTAAGGTAGAGAGATATGAAATATAAGGAAAATTAACCATTAGTTATATTTGAATTTAGATACTGCTTGCTAAGAGTCCAATTTTACATGTTTTCCAAGAGGCGCTAAGCTTAGATAATAGTGCATTCATTTAATTCAGCAGATTCGTTTCTGAGTGCCCATATGTAATGAAAACGTCAGTGTTGTTACTGTTTTTGTTGCTGTTACCGATGCTATTTCTTACACGGGAGAGTTATATAACTAGGGAATACTGAGTGACATGATGAATTTGCTATATTCATGGAGTCAATAAATAGAGTGATTCAGTAGAATGGATGAAAAACTTGGCCTATGCAGGCACAAATGCCTCACAGTTTCCCAGGATTAAAATATAGATGCTTATTGGAACTTCCAGAACCACTTCTATTGGTTGAGTATTACACAAGGATGACAATGACCTATATCAAAAATCTCAAAGCCAACTGGGCTTTTTAAATTAAAACCAGCAATTTGCATTGCTTTTATTTTTTTCCATTTTTATTTATTTTTATTTCTGGTTTTTTTTCCTATAAGTTATTGGGGTACAGGTGATATTTGGTTACGTAAGTTCTTTAGTTGTAATTTGTGAGATTTTGGTGCACCCATCACTCAAGCACTATACATTGCACCCCATTTGTAGTCTTCTATCCCTCGACCCCCTCCCACTCTTTTACCCCAAGTCCCCAAAGTCCATTGTATCATTTTTATGCCTTTGCGTCCTCATAGCTTAGCTCCCACATATCAGTGAGAACATACGATGTTTGGTTTTCCATTCCTGAGTTAATTCACTTAGAATAATAGTCTCCAATCTCATCCAGGTTGCTGCAAATGCAGTTAATTCATTTCTTTTTATGGCTCAGTAGTATTACATCATATATATATACACCACAGTTTCTTTATTCACTCATTGATTGATGGGCATTTGCGTTGGTTCCATGATTTTGCAATTGTGCTGCTATAAACCTGAGGGTGCAAATATCTTTTTCATATAATGACTCCTTTTCCACTGGGTAGATACCCAGTAGTGGTATTGCTGGATCAAATGGTAGTTCTACTTTTAGTTCTTTGAGGAGTCTCCACACTGTTTTCCATATGTAGGTGAGGATGTACTAGTTTACATCCCCACCAGCAATGTAGAAGTGTTCCCTGATCGCTGCACCCACGCCAACATCTACTGTTTTTTGATTTTTTGATTATGGCCATTCTTGCAGGAGTAAGGTGGTATCACATTGCGGTCTTGATTTGCATTTCCCTGATCATTAGTGATGTTGAGCATTTTTTTTTTCTTTTTTTCTTTTTGAGACGGAGTCTTGCTCTGTTGCCCTGTTGCCCAGACTGGAGTGCAGTGGTGTAATCTCAGCTCACTGCAAGCTCTGCCTCCCAGGTTCACCCTATTCTCCTGCCTCAGCCTCCCTAGTAGCTGGGACTACAGGTGCCCACCAACACACCCAGCTAATTTTTTTGTGTTTTTAGTAGAGACGGGGTTTCACCATGTTAGCCAGGATGGTCTCGATCTCTTGACCTCATGATCCACCCGCCTCAGCTTCCCAAAGTGCTGGGGAGCATTTTTTCATGTTTGTTGGCCATTTGTATATCTTCTTTTGAGAATTGTCTATTCATGTCCTTAGCCCACTTTTTGATGGGATTGTTTGCTTTTTCCTACTGATTTGTTTGAGTTCATTGTAGATTCTGGATATTAGTCCTTTGTCAGATGTACAGATTGTGAAGATTTTCTCCCACTCTGGATTGTCTGTTTACTCTGCTGATTGTTCCTTTTGCTTTGTAAAAGATCCTTAGTTTAATTAAGTCTCAACTATTTATCTTTGTTTTTATTGCATTTGCTTTTGGATTCTTGGTCATGAAATCCTTGCCTAAGCTACTGTCTAGAAGGGTTTTTCCAGTATTCTCTTCTAGAATTTTTATACTTTCAGGTATTAGATTTAAGTCCTTAATCCATCTTGAGTTGATTTTTGTATAAGGTGAGAGATGAGGATCCAGTTTCATTCCCCTACATGTGGCTAGCCAATTATCCCAGCCCCATTTGTTGAAAAGGGTGTCCTTTCCCCACTTTATGTTTTTGTTTGCTTTATTGGAGATCAGTTTGCTGTAAGTATTTGGGTTTATTTCTGGGTTCTCTATTCTGTTCCATTGGTCTATGTACCTATTTTTATACCAGTACCATGCTGTCTTGTTGACTATGGCCCTATAGTATAGTTTGTAATCAGGTGGTGTGATGCCTCCAGATTTATTCTTTTTGCTTAGACTTGCTTTGGGTATGCGGGCTCTTTTTTGGTTCCATATGAATTTTAGAATTGTTTTTTCTAATTTTGCGAAGAATGATGTTGGTATTTTGATGGGGATTGCACTGAATTTGTAGATTGCTTTTGGCAGTATGGTCATTTTCACAATATTGATTCTACTTATCCATGAGCATAGGATGTGTTTCCATTTGTTGTATCATCTAAGATCTCTTTCAGCAGTGTTTTGTAGTTTTCCTTGTAGAGATTTTTTGACTCCTTCATTAGGTATATTCCTAAATATTTTATTTTTTTTTTTGGCAGCTATTGGAAAAGGGGCTGAGTTCTTGATTTTATTCTCTGCTTGGTTGCTGTTGTTGTATAGAAAAGCTACTGATTTGTGTACATTAATCTTGTATCCAGAAACTTTGCTGAATTCTTTTATCATTTCTAGGAGCTTTCTGGAAGAGTCTTTAGGGTTTTCGAGGTAAATAATCACATGGTCAGCAAACACTGACAGTTTGACTTCCTCTTTACTGATTTGGATGTCCTTTATTTCCTTCTCTTGTCTGACTGCTCTGGCTAGGACTTCCAGTACTATGTTGAAGAGGAGTGGTGAAAGTGGGCATTCTTACCTTGCTCCGGTTCTCAGAGGGAATGCTTTCAACTTTTCCCCATTCGGTATTATGTTGGCTGTGGGTTTGTTATAGATGGCTTTTATTACATTGAGATTATGTCCCTCATATGCCAATTTTGCCAAGAGCTTTAATCATAAAGGGATGCTGGATTTTGTTAAATGCTTTTTCTGCATCTATTGAGATGATCGTGTGATCTTTGTTTTTAATTCTGTTTATGTTGTGTATCACATTTATTGGCTTGCATATGTTAAACTATCGCCGCATCCCTGGTATGAGACCCACTTGATTGTGGTGGATTATCTTTTTGATATGTTGTTGGGTTTGGTTAGCTAGTATTTTTTTTTTTTTTTTTTTTTTTGGAGTCTCGCTCTATCACCCAGGCCAGGAATGCAGTGGCACCCTCTCAGCTCATTGCAAGCTCCGCCTCCTGGGTTCATGCCATTCCCCAGCCTCAGGCTCCAAAGTAGCTGGGACTACAGGCTCCCGCCACCATGCCCAGCTAATTTTGTGTATTTTTAGTAGAGACGGGGTTTCACCGTGTTAGCCAGGATGGATATTTTGTTAAGGATTTTAGCATCTATGTTCATCGAGGATATTGGTCTGTAGTTTTCTTTTTTGGTTTTGTCCTTTCTGGTTTTGGTATTAGGGTAACGCAAGCTTCATAGAATTAATTAGGAAGGGTTAGTTCTTTCTCTGTCTTGTGGAATAGTGTCAAAAGGATTAGTACCGATTCTTCCTTGAATATCTGCTAGAATTCTGCTGTGAATCTGTCTGGTACCAGACACTTTTTGTTGGTAACTTTTTTTTTGAGACAGTTTCGCTCTTGTTGCCCAGGCTGGAGTGCAATGGTGCGAACTCAGCTCACTGCAACCTCCATCTCCCGGGTTCAAGCGATTCTCCTGCCTCAGCCTCCCAAGTAGCTGTGATTACAGGCATGTACCACCACACCCAGCTGAATTTGCATTTTTAGTAGAGATGGGGTTTCACCATGTTGGTCAGGCTGGTCACAAACAGTAATTTTTTAATTACCATATCAGTCTCACTACTTGTTATTGGTCTGTTCAGAGTATCTAATTTTTCCTGATTAAGCTAGGAGGGTTATATTTTTCCAGGAATTTATCCATCTTTTCTAGGTTTTCTAGTTTATGTGTGTGAAGGTGTTCATAGTATCCTTGAATGATCTTTTGTATTTCAGTGGTGTCCGTTATAATATCTCCTGTATCATTTCTTAATGAGGTTATTTGGATTTTCTTCTTTTCTTGGTTAATCTTGCTAACGGTCTATCAATTTTATTTATCTTTTCACAGAACCAGCTTTTTGTTTCATTTACCTTTTGTATTTTTTTGTGTGTTTCAGTTTCATTTAGTTCTGGTCTGATCACGTTATTTTTGTTTTTTTTTTTTTTTCTGCTGTTGGGTTTGGGTTTGGTTTGTTCTTGTTTCTTTAGTTCCTTGAGGTGTGAGCTTAGAATGTCAGTTAGTGCTCTTTCAGTCTTTTTGATATAGGCATTTGGTGTTGCAAACTTTCCTCTTAGCACCGCCTTTGCTGTATCCCAGAGGTTTTGATAGGTTGTGTCACTGCTGTCATTCATTTTGAAGAATTTTTTAATTTCCATGTTGATTTTGTTTTTGACCCAATGCTCATTCAGAAGCAGGTTATTTAATTTCTATGTATTTGCATGGTTTGGAAGGTTCCTTTTGGAGTTGATTTCCCTTTTTATTCCACTGTAGTCTGAGAGAGTGCTTGATATAATTTCAATTTTCTTAAATGTTTTGAGACTCTTATGGCCTATCGTATGGTCTATCCTGGAGAAAGTTCCATGAGTTGTTGAATAGAATGTGTATTCTGTGGTTGTTGGATGAGATGTTCTGTATATATCTATTAAGTCCATTTGTTCCAAGGTATCATTTAAATCCATTGTTTCTTTGTTGATTTTCTTTCTTGATGACCTGTCAAGTGCTGTCAGTGGAGTACTGAAGTCCCACACTATTATTATGTTGCTGTCTATCTCATTTCTTAAGTCTATTAGTAATTGTTTTATAAATTTGGTAGCTCCAGTGTTAGGCACATGTATGTTTAGGATTGTGGTATTTTCCTCTTGGACAAGGCCTTTTACTGTTATATAATGTCTCTCTTTGTCTCTTTTAACTGCTGTTGCTTTAAAGTTTGTTTTGTTAGATATAATAATAGCTACCCCACTTACATTTGGTGTCTATTTGCATGAAATGCCTTTCCCCCTGCTCTTTACTTTAAGTTAATATGAGTCCTTATATGTTAGTTTAGTCTCCTGAAGGCAGCAGGTAGTTGACTGATGAGTTCTTATCCATTCTGAGGTTCTGTATCTTTTATGTGGAGCATTTAGGCCATTTACATTCAATGTTAGTATTGAGATGTGACTTACTATTGCATTCATTGTACTATTTTTTGCCTGTGTACCTTGGATTTTTTGTTTTATGTTTTTGCCTTTTAACTTGTTTTTTTGTTTTATAGGTCCTGTGTGATTTATGCTTTAAAGAGTTTCTGTTTTGATGTGTTTCCAGGATTTGTTTAAAGATTTTGAGCTTCCTTTAGCAGTTCTTGTAGTGGTGGCTTGGTAGTGTCAAATTCTCTCACCGATTGTTTGTCTGAAAAAGACCATATCTTTCCTTCATATATGATGCTTAGTTTCACTGGATACAAAATTCTTGGCTGATAATTGTTTTGTTTGAGGAGGCTGAAGATAGGGCCCCAATCCCTTCTAGCTTATAGGGTTTCTGCTGAGAAATCTGCTGTTAATCTGATAGATTTTCCTTTATAAGTTACCTGGTGCTTCTCTCACCGCTCTTACGATTCTTTTCTTCGTCTTAATTTTAGATAACCTGATGACAATGTGCCTAGGCAATGAGCTTTTTGTGACGAATTTCCCTGGTGTTCTTTATGCTTCTTGTATTTAGTTGTCTAGGTCTCTAGCAAGGTGGGGGAAGTTTTCCTCGATTATTCCCCCAAAATGTTTTCCAAGCTTCTAGAATTCTCTTCTTCCTCAGGAACACCAATTATGCTTAGGTTTGGTTACTTAACATAATCCCAGACTTTTTTTTGGAGGCTTTGTTCATATTTTCTTATTCTTTTTTATTTGCCTTTGTTGGATTGGGTTAATTCAAAGACCTTGTCTTCGAACTCTGAATTTCCTTCTTCTACTTGTTCAATTCTGTTGCTGAGACTTTCCAGAGCATTTTGCATTTCTATAAGTGTCTCCAATGTTCCCTGAATTTTGTATTGTTTTTTTCTTTAAGCTATTTTCCTTGAATATTTTTCCCTTCAATTCTTGTATCATTTTTTGGATTTCCTTGCATTGGGCTTTGTCTTTGCCTGTTGCCTCCCTAATTAGGTTAATAACTAACCTCCTGAATTCTTTTTCAGGTAAATCAAGGATTTCTTCTTGGTTTGGATTCATTGCTGGTGAACTGGTATGATTCCTGGGGGGTGTTAAAGAGCCTTGTAACCAGAGTTGGTTTTCTGGTTCCTTCTCATTTGGGTAGGCTCTGTCAGAGGGAATGTCTAGGGCTGAAGGCTGTTGTTCAGATTCTTTTGTCCCACGATGTGTTCCTTTGATGTAGTACTCTCCCCCTTTTCCTATGGATGTAGCTTCCTGTGAGCCAAACTGCAGTGATAGTTGTCTCTCTTCTGTGTCTAGCCACCCAGGGAGACCTGGCTCTGGGCTGGTACTGGGGGTTTTCTGAACAGAGTCCTGTGATGTAAACTGTCTCTAGGTCTCTTAGCCGTGGATACCAGAGCCTGTTCCAGTGAGGGTGCAATGAACTCCGTGAAGGTTCTTAGCTTTGGTGGTTTAATGCTCTATTTTTGTGCTGGTTGGCCTCCTCCAGAGAGCATCAGCTATGGTAGTATGGAGAGGAATGGATGGTGGGTGGGGCCCTAGAACTCCCAAGATTATATGACCTTCGTCTTCAGCTACCAGGGTGGGTAGGGAAGGACCATCAGGTGGGGTCAGGGCTAGGCCTGTCTGAGTTCAGACTCTCCTTGTGGGGGTCTTGCTGTGGCTGAGTATTTGGGGTATCTCCTGGGTCCTGCAGGAGCAGTCAGCTTCCTTCAGAGGGTCTGTGGGTCCTCTCGGGATTGCTGGCTTGTTCTTGCAGTCGATCTGGAGCTGAAATTCACAATGCAAGCCTCTGCACGCTGCTCTGTCCATCTGAATCATCTAGTTCTGCCTCCCGTCTGCCATAATGATCTCTCTCCCTCTCCATTGCTTTTAGAAAATAGGAAACCTAAGTAGATTACAGAGAATCAAGTTTGATACACTTAATCTACTCAGGCTCAGAAAGGAGAGGTCACAAATCCTAAACCATTCTGAAAATCATCAGTATTGGAATGCATTCAACACATGGTTGCTGAGGACCTACTCTGTACTGAGCACTGTTCTAGAGATATACAGTGTTAAACCTGACAAAAATTCTTGCTTGTGGAGCTTGCATTCCAGTGAAGACTTTTCCTTCTTGGCAGCAGTTCTAGGTGGGATGGGTGGGGTGATGGCAAGGAGAAAGAGAATGAAGTTGTAGATTGTGGAAATTGCACACTTGCTCTATTATCTGATCATGAAATAAAAACATAAGCAATGTGATATCCAGGCCTTATGACTCACGCCTGTAATCTCAACACTTTGGGAGGCCAAGGTGGAAGGATCATTTGAGTCCAGGCATTCAAGACTAGCCTGGGCAACATAATGAGACCTCATCTGTACAAAATATTTTAAAAAATTAGCCGGGCATGGTGGCATGCACCTGTAATCCCAGCTACTTGGAAAGCTGAGGTGGGAGGATCTCTTGAGCCAGGGAGGTCAACATTGCAGTGAGCCCTGACCGTACCACTGCACTCCAGCCTGAGTCACAAAGCAAGACTCTGTCTCATAATTAATAATAAAATAATAAACCAAAAAACCCGATAGCAATGTGAACCAAATAGATTTTTATAAGGATGATATCCATTAAGTCTTCTTCATTCTCATGGCTCTTGTCCCTGTGTTTAGCTGCCTTAAGAATGTAGCCAAATCTTATCTCCCTCTAGTGAAAATCACTTAGTAGAAAGTTACATTAATGCACAAATTCACAAAGAGAATTTGCATGATTTTCAGAACCAAATTAATCCCTAATTTACTGGCATACAGCTCTTTGAGCCAAAAGATCATATTGCATTTTAAACAATATAAACTCATCCTTTATCAGTCTTCATTTGCATAAGAAGCATCTTATTCTCAGCCAAACAATGCAAATCAAATCCTGAAAGTTATTTGTTCCAGCACAAGACTTTGAATATTCTGTTTCATTTTCTACTCCTACAGTTAATCTGCCAGAGCCAAGATTATTCCTTCATCTTTTCTTAGTCCCTGAACCTTTTGCAAAGCCAATGAAAGTGATGGGATTTCTCAGAAATATGAGGGTACAGGAAAATGTGCACTCATACACAAATATATTTTGAATGCCGCTTTTTAAAAAAATCACCAAGTCCAACCCCCATATGATAAAAATGATAAATTAAGGCTATGGGAAGTTAAAAAATATGCTAAAGATGGTTAAGAGACATACCGAAAGTCACACAGTCAACAGAGAAGTACATGAAACCAAGTTCTCAAAAGTTTGTGTTTTGTTCTGCCAGTACCTGAGACCACTCTCAGATATATAAGTCCCCAGCTCTGAACCACTTTGTCAATATTAACATAGAACAGCATTATCTCTGTAACACATTTGCACTCTGATTCCTTTGTGAACAGGATTAATGTGTCCTGTGACCCACAATGATTTTAGGGTTGCCACTTGAGCTGAACAGGGCCTTCCCTCCCACCTTCGAATGCAGAAACTCTGGGTGGGCATCCAGAGCAACTCAGCAACATGACTGCCATCACAAACATGTGCAGAAAGAGTTCTGACCTGTTGTGTTGGATGCCAGAGAATGGAATAGTTCTGTAGCTCTCCTTTGTGGCTTATTCCTTAATGAACAGCCATTCTGCTTTTGACCTGAAAAACTGGGCCAGGGAGATGCTGTACCATCAGGCATATTTCTTATTGGACTGTGAAAGTCTAGCATATGGCTAATTACAATTTACACCTCCTTAAGTGCTCTAACAATCCACTAAAGGCTGTTTTGTCTCTTTGGTTTACTGTTTGTAGCACTTTTTGCAGGCGAAGCAGTAAACAATTCCTTTGGAGGTACTTTTTAATTTCAAATGATGATGGAAGATGATGATCTTCTGTCTGGGTTGTTAATGATATATTCTCAGCCTGATCTGTTAAATGACTGTGTTTCTAATGATGTGTCATTTGCTTTTTACAGTGTCCTGGTGACCAGTTTTCTATTTCTTCATCTTCCTTCCATGGTGGAGACATGCCCACTGAGGATAAAATAAGAACTAAGGTAGGTGAAGGAAAAATAAAGAAGATGAGATTTTAGGAACAAAATATCTGTGACATAAAATGCACTAATAGAAGTGATAACTAATAAAGATATGTGAAGTGACTTGTTTCATTTTTGTATTCTTATTTTTGTCACTGCCCTTTTCAGCTGTGTGTTTGTGAGACAAAATTGTGCTCTGTTGCAAGAAGATGGGTGTCTCTTAAAACAGCATAGAATGGAAAAATATTGCCTCAAAGTTAACGTAGTTTTTAATTTGTTAGATATTAAAATGCAAGCTGATAACTAGACATCACTTAAAAAGAGAGGTTTTCTATTTAATGAAGTGGTTTGCACGGGGAATAGACATTCTGACAGAGATGGTCTATTGATGTTGGATGTAGAAGGCAGGATGAATTTAGTCCCAGGGCTCTGTACTGGCACTGCCAACAGGTGACCAGCTGGCACCAAATATGAGCATGACAGCTTGGTGCACTCAACTGAGACCCACGTTTCTATTTTCCTTCATCCAGGGAGTAGCTAAAAACATGATCTCTAATTCCCTTACTGGCATGGAACAGGGCAGAAATAAATGAATTTCCAGTTAACAATTCTAAGTAAAAATGTGTCCAATAATTTATAATTTTAAAATTTAAGCTTAGTAGTGTTTATAAAGTGATCCATGGACTAAAGTAATGTAAGCCTCATGAGTTCTCCACCATATGAACATATTTAGAAAAGCTGACAATATGAGAGATTTCAAATTTGCAAATTCATCTTTGAGGTCAATGTTAATGGGATGAATATCTTTAGGAAAAACTTATACCTCCTTGATGCGGATACACAGCAAGGAGAGAAGACTCAGCCCTTCTCCTTTAATCCTAAATTGTTTGATTTGACTTAAGCCCAACTTAGCTGTGATAAAGATTTTCACAAATATTTCATATGAGTTCTTGAAGTTTAATATTTTCCTTTTCATTAATATTTCTCTTTTAAAAATATATATATATTTCTCTTTTAATTTTAAGGGTACCTTAAAAGGTGCCCTTAAAGCTCCCAAGGAAGGGTTTAAAAGAGGAAAAATGGAGTTATGACAACCTGCTTCAGTGAGGCTCAGGATTATTACACCTCAGGGTCAGATGGGCCAATCAGACAGATGGACCTGAAACACCAAGGTGTGTCCCTTGAGCCCCAGCCAGCTGCTCTGTAGGAGACCAGGAAGTCTCAAACTTCCTACAAACAGTGGCTGTTTAGGACAGAGGGGCATCTGGAGTTCAATCACAATCATACCCACCTCCCTACTTCTCTGGCACCTTTCAAGAGAATATATATTCTTTCTTTAGGAATATATGTGATATGTTCCCCAAGAAAATTTTAAAATACTTGCATACAGAGAACCAAAAGTACAAAGTTACATGAAGCAAAATACTTTACAGAAAAGAGGCTAGAGGGCTGGTTATAGCATTGGTTGGAGGGGGAGTCTTATGAAAAAAGAACTTTGATATGATTACTTGTAGTATTTTTTTAATAGCTTCCACTGCTCATTATATTCATTTTCCTTTAAATACATGAAGATATTTACAATAACTAACTTTAAGTCCTTGTCCTCTCATCTGCTGTTCTATCATCTCTTCATTTCTGGGTTTGTTTCTATTGACTAATTTTTCTCCTGGTTATAGGTCTTAATTTTCTACTTCTTCTCATATATAGTAATATCTTATTGGATACTGTAAGTTTCTTACTGGATACTGAAATTTTTTTATTGAGCATTGGAATTTGTTGTCTTAAGGGGTGGTAGACTTTTTTCTAGCAGCCAACTAATTTACTTGTGCATTAGCTTGAGTCTTTGGAAACTTGTTCTTAAGCTTTGTTGGAGTGAATTTAGAGTAACCTTTACTACAGGGCCAGTTTACTTCTCCTAGAAAGGCATGATTTCTGAAGTTTCTGTGAATGCCCCACATGTTCAAAGTAGACTCTTCAACTTGGCTTTTTGCCTCTTTCATACCTTGAAACTGCTTTTTTGAGATAACCAGTAACTTCTAAATCCAAAGGATACTTTTCAGTTTTCATCTTACTTGCCTTCTTGGCGGTGGTATTTAACGCTGTTAACCACTCCTACGCTCTGGAAGCACTCACTTCTGTAACTTTTGTTTCATGACATTCTCCTTGTTTTCCTCTTACCTCCATGATTATTTTGCAGGTTTTCCATCTCCTAGGCAATCCTTAAATATTACTCAGAGATATTTCTTCAATCCCTTTTCTCATTTTGTTCTATATTCTCTTTCTCCAGGGAATCCCATGATGTCTGTCCCATGGCTTCCATTACCCCCGATTTTACACTGAAAACAAAACAAAACAAAAAAAACCCTGTGTATTCTCAACCCCAGACCTCTCGTCCAAGCTTCAGATCCCTGCCCTCAATGCCAACTACTTCTTCAGTCTCTCTTTTTGGATATCTCACACATATTGTGTTCAAAAGTGACCTCATGACTCCAGCCCATGCACTACATCTGCTCCTCTTCCAAGGTTCCTGTCTCATTAAAAGATAGCATCCTGTTCTCCATACAAAAAAAAGGCGGGGGGGACTCATTCCTGAAACTTCACCTCTGATATATATGAATCATCAAAGATAATCCTTTTTTTCCTTCTAAATATCTCTTGAATCTATTCCCAAGATCCAGTAAGAAACTATTGGTCCTGCACACCAGCCGGGTTCTAGAGAAGAAAGAAGAGGTATACTTGGCATGTTGATGTAGCAGGGCTGAGACAGCCTCAGATGTTACCCACAGCCAGATTGTTTTAGAAGAAGTAGGACATTTTCTAAGCATTTAGAGAATAGTTGAGGCATGGTGTAGGGATCAGTGGACCTGAGAAAGTATCAAGATGGGACAAAAAGGGTACAGCAGACGTCTGAGTAAATCATAGGCTCCATGGGACCAAGGGTGTGTCAGTGGATTCCAGAGTAGATGCACGAGCAAGGAGACCAGAGTATCCACCCACACCCACCTTGTACAAGATCCAGACAGACCTCCCTCTTCTAATTTAGCTGTAATACTGAGGAAGGAATGGAGAGACCTCAAATTGACTAAAAGCAAATGTTCAGCTTCCAGAAGAACGGGGGGCTTGAAGTTGAATTAGCTTCACTTATATAAAAAATTAAATTCTGCTTCTTGAAAAGGAATAAAAATCATACCCAATATGTGAATAATACCAAATACCATTGCTAAATACTTTATATTTAACCTGAATTGTGAATAAGCATAGATGCAAAAATCAAGTAGGTTCTGCAATTAGGAATCTCCACTGCCATCATTCTCTTCTAAGCCACCATCGTCTCTTGCCTAGATGTCAGTAATCATCTCCTGAATGTTCTCTCGAGTTCATTCTTCTTTACCTCCAGTCCCCTTCTCCACATCAATATGTAATGATTTTTTTTTGAGACGGAGACTCACTCTGTTGCCCAGTCTGGAGTGCAGTGGCATGGTCTCAGCTCACTGCAACCTCCACCTCCCGGGTTCAAGCAATTCTTCTGTTTCAGCCTCCCAAGTTGCTGGGACTACAGGCACGTGCCACCACGTCTGGCTAATTTTTTGTATTTTTAGTAGAGATTGCGTTTCACGTGTTAGCCAGGATGGTCTCGATCACCTGACCACAGGATCCGCCCACCTCGGCCTCCCAAAGTGCTGAGATTACAGTTGTGAGTCACCGCGCCCGGCCTGTGATTGTTTGTTGTTGTTTTTTTTAAATGCAGACTTGATCCTATCACTCATCTGCTTATAACCTGTTAACACTTTCTCTGTTCCTAGAGTCCAAATGCATTTACCAGCACCTCCAAAACCCTGCACTCCACTGCAGTTACCCCTCAGGTTCCCTTTCCTCCATTCTCTGCTTCACTCTCCCCACTCCAGAGGTAGTGCATTGGACTTCTTGAAGCTTCTCTAGTATGCCGAACCTATAGGACCCTTTCTTCCTGGAATACCCCTCTTCCTTCTCCCTCTATACCCACACCAACCTGTTAACCAGCCTGGCATCATTCACTTCCCTGCTTAAGTGCTACTTCTACCTTGAAGCTTTCTTCCTTTGCTCAGGTCAGGCCAGAACCTGTGACACACTTTTATTGGCTCCCTGTCATTTTACCTCATAGCACTTTACCATACCTGGGCTCCATGAGAGGAGAGATGGGGCGTGCCAATCCTCAACACCCAGAACACATACAGCACCCCAAACAGTTGTCTGGCACAAAGACGGCATGCAATAAATGTTGAATAAATAAAAAGAGTCCAGAAAACTAATTCTCACCAAAGTGTTAATTGATAGTGGTTTAAAGGACTTCTTAAAGGGTAGCGGATATCCAGGTAAACTTTGCAAACTTTAAGGAGTGCATCTCTACCGGCAAAGATTCAATTATTAGCATATTTCTTGCTAGAGGCTTCCTAGTTCCTGACATTTCAGTCTGTTCACTAAGAGAGAAGGGAACAGAGATGTCCTTTAAATCCCTGTGTCATCTGTCCCCTGCCTGCCTCTCTCACTTCATCTTGTCCCACAGCTCCTCCCCTCTCCTGTGCTCTGCCCAGATGGGATTTGTTTCAGTTCCTTGACTGGTAAGTTCTTTCCCTGCCGGTCTCTGGTCCCTCCATGTGGGATGCTCTCTCCACCCCAATCTTGCTCTTTACAAGGAGAGCACCTTTACAACACAAATGCCACTGCCCAAGAGAGGCCAGCTCTGTTATTCCCTGTTGTTGCACTCTCTTTGTGCCTGTCACAGCATTTAACCACAGCTGGTAATTTCATGCATTTATTTATTTACTTACTTTAGTCTATCTCCTTTACTAATCTGTAAATAAAGGCAGGGACAACATCTACTTTGTTCACTGTTGTTTGCCCAGAATCTAGCACAGGGCCTAGGACATAGTTGGTAAATCCTATTTATTGAATAAATTAATATTTACAATAAAGCAGAGCTGATAAATTTATTGACTCTCATGCCATATGTATCTTATAGGGAAACTGGAATGTTTCTGTTAACATTATGGAGGTTTGGCAAGCCAGACATAAAAGTAAATCTAAAGTTGCATCTGAAAGATTACTTAGCTGAAGGTGGAGGGAAAGGGAAGGAAAGACGAAAGAAAAGAATGGGAAGTCTAGAGAATGAGATAAAAAATAAGCAAAAGTAAAGGAGCAAATGCAGATTGGAACATTTTCTCTGATGTGTTCTCCCAAGAACTTTGTCTTAGAGATTTCTTTTTTCTGTGCTTTAAGCCTATACAAATTAACGTGAAGGAAAAAAATATTCAGCCTGTAGATTAATTTTGCCAAGTAAGTCATTGGGCTCCTGTATTCATTTCCTATTGCTGCTATATGTAACAAGTCGCCACAAATGTTGTGGCTAAAAACAACAGAAGTTTACTCCTCTTACAGTTCTAGAAGTCAGAAGTTCGAAATGAGTCTTACAGGGCAAAAATCAAGGGGTCTGCAGGAATGGTTCCTCCTGGAAGCTCCAGGGGAGAATTCTTCCCTGCCTCTTCCAGTTTCTGGGGCTGCCAGCATTTCTTGGCTTATGTTACTTCACTCCACTCTCTGCTTCTGCGATCCCATTACCTTCTCTGTGTGTGCTTTCTCCACTTGTGTGGTCAAATCTTTTTCTGCTTCCTTTTGATTACACAATTACATTTAGGGCCCACCTGAATAAGCCATGCTCATCTCCTGCTATCAGGATCCTTAATTTAACACATCCGCAAGGCCCCTTGTGTGGCTGTGTACTCATAGGTTCCAGGGATTAAGTTATGTATAGCTTCGAGGCCCATTACTGAGCCTACTGCAGGTCTATTTCAAATGTGAATTTCTATCTCACTGCCTCCTCAAACCAACAGGTGTTTGTTTGTTTGGGGTATTGGCTTTGTTTGTTTTTTAGAATTCTAATAACTACTTTTTTTTTTTTTTTTTTTGCCTTCAGAGCTCTAGCAATTTTCAATGCTAATCAAACTTCAACTGTCGGTATAATGCCTCATATTTCTCCTAGATCCAAAACTTGGTTTTTAGAAGGGAGAGAAAGTATATTGTAAGCCAACTTCAACTTTGTTTCCTCTCAGGCACCTGTAAAGAACTACCTGAGACTGGGTAATTTATAAAGAAAACAGGTTTAATTGACTCACAGTTCTGCAGGCTTAACAGAAAATATAACTGGGAGGCCTCAGGAAACAAACAATCAGGAAGGCAGAGGGGAATGAGGCACATTTTCCCATGGTGGAGCAGGAGAGAGAGAAGGAGCAAATGGGGAGGGGCCACACACTGTTAAATGCCACCAGATCTTATGAGAATTCTGTCATGAGACAGCACTAGGGGGATGGTACTGAACTGTTAAAAACCACCCCCATGATCCAGTCACCTCCCACGGCCCACCTTCAACGTGTAGAGATCACAGTTCGACATGAGACTTGGGTGGAGACACAGAACAAACCATAGCAGCATCTCTTTCGAAAGGGGTCTCCAGTGAAACTAAACATAAATTAAGTCTTTACCTGATTAAAAATCTGTTTTAGAGATGTCAGAAAATAAAACTTCCAGAGATTTCTATTTGGCAAAGTTCTGAGCAACACCCTTTAATTTGTTTTGGGTCTTATAAGATCTAGTTCTGTTTGTCTAGAGGCAGTAGAAATTCACTGCAGGGAGTGTTGTGTTTTTCTACTTCCACTCCACAGAACTGGAACTTGAAAATCAATTTGAATGGTGTTTGCTCATTAAGCTGTTATTTAATAACCCTGAAAACCAGCCAAACTGCATAACCCCAGGTAAAAGTCAAGTTACGCTTAAGGAAATAACTGTAATGACCACTCCCTGAAGGTACATAAGTGTCTGGCCTTCATTGAAAGCCTGAGTGCAGAGCCTGGAGCTGCTCTTTGAAGGAGACCTTAGTCTGTGGCCAGGCAGGTAGGAAGCTATTTCTGTAATGAGCCCCGGCCTTCTCAGCTCAGTTGTTATGGACATATGTTAGTTACTCTCAGACCAGTGCTGTCCAATAGAAATATAATGTGAGCATTATATTTAAGCATGTCATTGAAATTTTTCTAGTAAAAGCAATAAAGCAAGTGAAATTAATTTTAGTAATATGGCTTGTTTAATTCTGTATGTTCAAAATACTGTCATTTCAACATGAATCAATAAAATGGATAATTACTGAGGGTGGGCGCAGTGGCTCACACCTATAATCCCAGCAATTTGGGAGGCTGATGTGGGTGGATCACCTGAGGTCAGGAGTTCAAAACCAGCCTAGCCAACATGGTGAAACTCCATCTCTACTAAAAATACAAAAAATTAGCCAGGCGTGGTGGCAGGTTCCTGTAACCCCAGCTACTCAGGAGACTGAGGCAGAAGAATCGCTTGAACCCAAGAGGCAGAGGTTGCAGAGAGCTGAGATGGTGCCATTGTACTCAAGCCTGGGCAACAGGAGCAAGATTCCATCTCAAACAAACAAAAAGAATAATTATTGAGAGAGTTTATATTATTTTATTTTTTCATATTAAGTCGTAGTTCTGGTGTGTATTGTATGCTTCTATGACATATCAATTTGGACCAGCCATCTTTCATGTGTGCAGTAGCCCCAAGTGGGTAGTGGCTACCATATCAGACAGTACAGTTACAGCCTTTATGGTTGATTAATAAAATTATATTTGGTCATTAGTTATTCTTCTGCCATCATAAATAAACTCTTTTACTCCTGTATATACTTTCTGGTTTTGCTGTATTTTTTCCTTATTAGGTTTCTTTTTAGCTGTTTTTATTTTCCTCATTGGGAAACAGGAAGTTGAAACAGGAAGTTCCACCCCTTAAGAGAAGAGAACACTCCTTTCTGTTAAGGGGTGGAAGTTGGAGGGTAACCCATGTACTAAAAATGAGATTAAATGATTTTTATTCCCCTAGTTAGCGTCAGAGATGCCCTCTGAGCCCTTCAAAAAGATATCCTCCAAGTTCCAGAATGTGGCCTTGGCCTGAAAAACAGCACATGGGAACAGGTGATGAAACTATACTTCAACTGCTCTAGCAAAACCCAAATGCCTCCCAAGATAGCAGCAACACCTGTCAACATGAGATTGGGACAGCTCAGTCTCTGCATGAAGAAATAGTCTTGAACTGGGATGGGATTCTGGAAATCTGGCTTTACTAGCTAGTTGGGAGACCTTGGGTAATTTATTTATTTAAATTATTTGAACCTCAGAGCACTCTTTACTAAAATGATGAAGTTAGAATAGATCAGTGGTTTTCTAACATTAAGCTGTGAACTCATTTTTCAAACAAAACTACAGAGAATCCCAGTGCTTCAGATAGATCCAAGTAGAGCTTCTCTGATACCAGTAATGACAGGAAGTTATAAGGATTGGACCAGCAATCTACTGCCTCTGTCTTCCTTTTGCATCTGAGGCACAGTTTGAAAACGTGGATAGAGAGTCTCCACTATAGCTTTCAGCATTAAGCATTCTAATTCTCTACCATTCTGCATTGTGCTGTATCAGCCAATACTCCCAATTAGCTCAAGCTGTAGACTAAGAACAAAGTACGTAGGAGATCATTTCCCCAGGAGACTTGCACAGGTTCTAAGCACATTTTCTTTGGAGCCCCACTACCCTACCCTACAGCATATCAAATACCTAATTTGCTTTTGTTGTTTAGAGACTTTTTTTTTTTTTTTTTTTTTTTCAGGTCTCAGGTATTTGTAAAAGTCCTTAAAAAACCCATGGGCTAATGTACAAAATCCTCACTTTCCTTTTTGCCACTTTTTTTTTTTTTTGAGACAAGGTCTCACTCTGTCACCCAGAATACAGTACAGTGGCTCCATCATGGTTCATTGCAGCCTCAACTCCTGGGCTCAAGCAATCCTCCTGCTTCAGCCTCCCTAGAAGCTGGAAATACTGGCACTTGCCACCATCCCCAGCTAATTTTTAAATTTTTTATAGAGACTAGGTATCCCTATGTTGCCCAGACTGGTCTCCAACTCCTGGCTTAAGCAATCCTCCTGCCTCAGCCTCCCAAAGTGCTGGGATTACAAGTATGAGCCACTGTTCCCAGCTACTTTTTGCAACTCTTCTTTAATTCCTGTCTTACAGCTAGAATATAAAGATAACTAATCTAGGATATCAAAACCATGAATGAATGAGTAAAGGGATATATGTGTTGTATAAAAATTGCAGTAGAACCAAAGTTCAGTAAATATAAAAATATCTGATCTGAACCTGGATATTTTAGGGTATGTGACTCTTGACATAATAAATAATACATGACTTTGATACTACTAAGAAAAAATACGTCTAATTATTGGACAAATAGCAATCATTAGGAGATAAACTTTTCTTGTTTTTTTTTTTCCTAATCTGCTGCTCGATTTTATATATATATATATATATATATATGTATTTTGTTTGTTTGTTTGAGATGGAGCCTTGCTCTGCTGTCCAGGCTGGAGTGCAGTGGTGCGATCTTGGCTCACTGCAAGCCAAGCTCCGCCTCCCAGGTTCACGCCATTCTCCTGCCTCAGCCTCCCAAATAGCTGGGACCACAGGTGCCCACCACCACGCCCGGCTAATTTTTTGTATTTTTAGTAGAAACGGGGTCTCACTGTGTTAGCCAGGATGGTCTCGATCTCCTGACCTTGTGATCCACCTGCCTCGGCCTCCCAAAGTGCTGGGATTACAGGTGTGAGCCACCACGCCCGGCCCTGATAATATTATAAATTGAGGCAATATTTCACTTTGTAGCACTACCAGAGAATGAAGTATTCTACTTGAACAAAAACCCAAATAATCCTTTTACTAAAAAACCATGTAGATTCTCCATTTAATTAAGCTTTGTGGTATTTTCCTGAGATTTTCACTGAAGACTGCTTTCTTCGAAGCATTCCCTACCTGAAGATTACAGGTGAGACATGGGAGGCAAGTTTTCCTATATCTGATGAGGTGGTAAACTTTATTTCTTACCCTCAGTCTCAGCCCCGGAGATGCCAAAAAGGGAAAGAGAGTGACGAATTGCCAAAACTATCAAACCAAACGGACAACAACAACAAAAATCAAGACAGAAAAAAACAAACATAAGCAAAGGTCTTAAGGATTTAAGAAAATAGCCAGAAGAATGAAAATAGAGTGTGTAACTTTGTTTATTTATTTGAGATGGAGCCTCACTCTTATTGCCCAGGCTGGAGCGCAACAACGCGATCTCAGCTCACTACAACCTCTACCTCCCAGGTTCAAGCGACTCTCCTGCCTCAGCCTCCTGAGTAGCTGGGATTACAGGCATGTGCCACCACACCTGGCTAATTTGTTGTATTTTTAGTAGAGACGGGGTTTTACCATGTTGGCCAGGCTGGTCTCGAACTCCTGACCTCAGGTGATCCACCCACATCAGCCTCCCAAAGTGCTGGGATTACAGGCATGAGTCACTGTGCCCGGCCAATTTTTGACTCTTAATTATGGTTTCCATCTCTCTGCTGAAATCTCTCAACGCTTCTTGCTCTTTAGCCAAGCAGAACTGTTAGCATGCTACTCATAGTTATTTAAAGTTCCTGCCTGATAGTTTAAACATCTGAGTCATATCTGAATCAGATCTTTGATTGTTTTATGTCTTCCCCTTGATTTTTCTGTCTTACAATTTTTGAAAGAATGCTAGACATTGTATGTAGAAGAGCAATGGAGACTGAGATAAATAACATTTATGTCCAAAAATAGGTATGCTTCTTTTTATCAATAAGGAGAGTTAAATCAATCTGGTCAGGTGTTTAACTGAGTTTGGTACCTTCAGTGCATCACAGGATTTCTGTTCAGTAAAAAAAATCTAAACATTGGTAATAAAACGTGATAAAGTGGGCTGGACATGGTGTCTCATGCCTGTAATCTCAGTGCTTTGGGAGGCCAAGATGGGAGGACTGCTTGACGTCCGGTGTTTGAGATGAGCCTGGGCAATATGGCAAGACTCTGTCTCTACCAAAAAGCAAAACAAAACAAAACAAAAAGCCTCTTGTGGCATCTCCAAAGTCACAAACAGAAAATAAATTAATTAATTAAAGTAAAAAGGTGGTAAATTGGGAGAAGATATTCCCAATATCCCAATATCTAACACTAGCAAGTGCTATATATCTAAGATATATACAAAACAACTTTAAATCAAAAACAACAAGAAGTCAGGAAATTCCATAGAAAAATAACATATAAGCAATAAAATAAACATATTGGCACTTCTTAGATGAGGATATTGGAATAACTAATGATATGAAGACATGCTCAATCTTTCAACAGACTTGAGAATTGAGATACCACTTTTCACCAATCAGATTCCCAATTTCTTTTTTTTTTTTTTCGAGACAGAGTCTTGGTCTGTCACTGAGGCTGGAGTACTGTGATGCAATCTTGGCTCCCTGCAATCTCGGCTCCCTGCAATCTCCACCTCCCAGGCTCAAGCGATTCTTGTGCCTCAGCCTCCTGAGTAGCCATAATTATATGTGTGCACCACCACGCCCAGCTAATTTTTATATTTTTAGTAGAGATGGTGTTTCTCCATGTTGGCTAGGCTGGTCTCAAACGCCTAAAATCAAGTCTTCCTCAGCTTCCCAAAGTGCTAGGATTATAGGCATGAGCTGCCATGCCCAGCCTAGATTGGCAAAAATTTTAAAGTCTGATAACACTGAGTGTTGATAAACATTTGGGGAAACAAGAGCTGCTAGCACACGTGTAAATTTGTGAGCAGATAGCCAGTCTATGGTGAGTAAACAACCCATTCCTGGGCATAAGCCTTGGGTAAACGCTTGCACAGGACTGAAAGAAACATTGTCCAGCAAATATTAAGCACTGAATAAAATGTCCTTTTTTTTTTTTTTTTTTTTTTTTTTTTTTTAAAAGAGTCTCGGCCGGGCGCGGTGGCTCAAGCCTGTAATCCCAGCACTTTGGGAGGCCGAGATGGGCGGATCACGAGGTCAGGAGATCGAGACCATCCTGGCTAACACGGTGAAACCCCGTCTCTACTAAAAAATACAAAAAACTAGCCGGGCGTGGTGGCGGCGCCTGTAGTCCCAGCTACTTGGGAGGCTGAGGCAGGAGAATGGCGTAAACCCGGGAGGCGGAGCTTGCAGTGAGCTGAGATCCGGCCACTGCACTCCAGCCTGGGCGACAGAGCCAGACTCCGTCTCAAAAAAAAAAAAAAAAAAAAAAAAAAAAAAAGAGCCTCACTCTGTTGCTCAGGCTGGAGTGCAATGGCGCCATCTCAGCTCACTGCAACCTCTGCCTCCCAGGTTCAAGCGAATTCTCCTGCCTCAGCCTCCCAAGTAACTGGGATTACAGACACCCACCACCATGCCCAGCTAATTTTTGTCTTTTTAGTAGAGGCAGGGTTTCACCATGTTGGCCAGGCTGGTCTCAAACTCAAGTAATCCACCCTCCTCAGCCTCCCAAAGTGCTGAAATTACAGGTGTGAGCTACTGTGCGCAGCCTGTATAAAATGCATATTAAACGAATGCATGAAAGTATTCATCACAGCATTGTTTGTAGTGAGTGGACTTGAGGCAACCCAATCGTCTAATCCTAGAAGCGCAAGAAGATAAAACAGATGTGAGGAATGTATTTGACAATAGCTAACACTGGTGGAAATACTGCAGTGTGCCAGGCAGTCTTCTAAGTGCCTCATGTGTATTAACACAATTATCCTCACAACAATGCTATAAGGTGTTTCTTTTAGATAGAAGAGATTAAGTTAGATTAAGCTGGGGGTCATGCAAACAGTAAGAGTCAGAGTTGAGTTTGAACCCAGGCACCTGGCTTCCACAGCCAAGCTCTGAATCCCCCCTGCTGAGGGGCTGCCTACCTTCTGTACTGCATGTCCCTGCAAGAAGGTGGTCTGATCTGTTCAGGAGTTGAGCTGAGTTTAGTACCTTCAGTGCACCACAGTGCATTTGTTCAACAAATAAAATCTAAACATTGTTAATAAAAATGTTTCTACCTAGCCCTTTCTATTACTTACCTTCTTTTCCTCTTCAAAGGGAAACAGTTTCAACTTGTCCTCCAGTAGCTAGGAGCACACCTCAGCTAGGTTGCAAATGTTTCTTCCTCTGTATAGTCAGTACAACCGTATCCTTCCAGGCCCTTCAAATCTCTGAAGATCTTGTAAGAAGCTAGGACCTCAAGCAGCCTCTCTTTCACTCCTAGTCGTCTTGAAGTTCATTTCCAAATAACCTGAGATAGTCTGGTGCTTTCCTCCAAGTCCCTTTCTCCTGGGGTGCAAGCACATTCCACCCTACCAGGATCTTTCAGACTTGAGTCTGAATGATATCTTAGTGCCCAACAGGCTTGGGATCATGTGAATGCCAATCATTGCACCGGGCTGTGATGTAGTAGTCCTTCAGAGGAGAGCATGGTCTACACTGAAAGACCCCAAACTATTAAACTTTGGATTTGTTTTGTCTTATTTTTACAAAATGTTCTACCTTCTCTTTCTTTACGTAATTATTGTCTCTTTTAGTCCTGTCCCCTTTATCACTTGCTAGTCAGTGTGTTTTTCCTTGCAGTGTTCTTGAACTGCCCATCATCTCAGCCAGTTGTGGGAAACCAGATGACCCAGCTTGGTAGAAGTGGGCCTAAAGAGGTTGTTGGGTCCTCAGCCAAACTCTGAAGGACTCTGTGTAGGAGCTTGGTGGAAACTGTTTTCAAATGTAAATTCTAACACTTGTTGAGTCATTGAATGCATAGCCTGTAGCCCCTACTGTACCAGGTTATCTTACTTCATCCTCAGGACCTCCTTGGGAGATAGGTACAAGTGTCCGCGTTTTGCAGATACTGAAGCTCAGGGGGGCAGTAAGGGCCTTGCCAGAGGTAAAAGAGTTAAAAGGCTGCAGAGCTGGAATTCAGCCCAGGTCTTTTGGCACAACTACCTTGAACTCTTTCATTCTCTTTTATTTTTGCTGATTTCCATGCCCAAAATTGCCAGTTAATTAAACTATATTTAAACAGTACATTTCTGGTTTTAATTTTTCTTTTTTCCAAAACCACATTACCTATTATTTGAAATACCCTCTTACTTTAGAATATTCAGTGGCGTAGTACAGATTAATTATGAAATGGAAATTTACTGCAAAGAAAACAAATCACTATAGCAAGAAGCACAATTCATTTCTTTTCAAAGAAAGCTCTATTTCCACCAGCCTGGGTCTTCTTTTGTGGAGGAGTCTCCTTTCCTTGGAGCAGGTTTGTTGATTTAGCAAGTACTTACTATGGTGCACTATGTACTAGACATTATCCCGGACCCCTTACAAATAGTACCCCGCTTAGTCCTACAGGTAGAAAGTAATAATATCCGCGGTTTTACAGATGAGAAAACTGAAGCTCAGAGAGATCAATCTGTTTGTAAGTGGCGCAGGCAAGGTTTGAACCCTAGAGGTTTGTCTCTAGCGTCCAGAGGCTTAAGCTTTGCACCACAGTTTCTTCATTACTAACCTATATTCTGTGCAATGCGGAGCAAGGGAAAATAGCAAATAGGAGGAGATAAAAACAGAGGAATCCAGGAGACCCTTCTCTGTAGGTTGGTGGAAGGAGCTTTGAAAGTCAAACAGCCTGAGACGAAACTATTCTCAGAGCCTCCATCAACTCTTCAGCTGCTATAGGGGATTATTATCATTGGGTCACAAAGGGAGAGAGGTCTTCCCTTTCTTTGCTTTGGTGTGAAGTAGATTCATGTGGAGGAGGGGTGTTAGTCTTTTAGCTAACCTATGCAAAAACGACTGCCCCGTCTGGCTTTTCCCACTCAAACCATCTGCCTGGCATTTTAGAGGTGAGATCCAGGTGCGTGTTTAGAACACCTCAGACTTAAGAGGGGGAGGCTGTTGAATCAGGAAAAAAAAAAAAACACATTTTTTGTCAGGAAGTACACTGATGTTTTCATTTCATAGTCATGAAAAAAAATCATAGAAAAGAATTTCATTTTGCTTCTGCTTTTGGATTTTATAGAATGAAAAATCCTCTCAATTCTGCCTTTATCCACAGAGGGGAGCAGAGGGGTTATAAAAACCTCGGGTTTAGCACAAAATAATCAAGTTTTACCCTTCAGTGTCTGGTTTTTATGTTTGTGGATTATCCAGACTTGCTTTCTATTTCACTTTTCTCTTGGTTCTAGTTGTTGGATTAGTTAGGTCACAGGAGGAACAATGAGGGAAAACTAAAAAGATGAAACACAAATTAGTTCACAAGTTTCCTTTTTAAAGGTTGATGAGAAAGAGAGTTTCAAAAAGTATAGTGGGTTTAAGGAACAGGGATCCACTAAAGTTTCCTGGAAAATTCAGAAAATCCAGGAAGCCCCAGGTCGTTCTCTCCCTCCCTTTCCTGTTTGTCCTCCCTCTCTCAGAATATCACTATGTCTCTCTGCCCATGTTTTGCATCCTCTTCTCTCCACCAAACAGCTTCCTCACCCTCTGTTTCAGAGAGCATAAACTTTACCTCCTCCTAGCATTAGCTTTCATGTGACTTTTGAATCAATTTTACATTAAAGCATCCTTTTACCTTCACCTCTACTGCTAACACCCTCTCTTTCTCAGTTTCCCAATTCCTAACTTAGATAAGACCTATCTGAATAACCCATCTTTCTAAGACAGGCTGCATAAGTCACAGGCCAGTCGATAAATTGATGACCTTCAGGCAAGTAGTTCCTTGCTCGTTAATTATGGAAATTAGTATAAAGCATGCCTGCTTCAGCTATAGGGACTGGATGGAGGTGTAAAGTTTCTCTTAGAGGGTATATGGGTGATCCGGCATGATAAACAAGTCCAGTGCAAGGCAGGTCCAGCTTAGGTAACTCCAAGCCACACTTTAAAGGTAACCTCAGGGTTTGTGCCACTGACCTTACCATACATTAAAAAGTGATCAATGTCTTTATGGTCCTTTGGATAGACAAAATCCTGTGCATAGATTCCAAGATAGATGTCTTTGATATCAACTTCAACTTCAGTTGGCTGAGCAGTATTATGGAGACTTTGGAAGGGCACAATCTATTGCTTTAATTTCTGACAATGTAAGTAAATGAAAATAATGATCTAGTACACTGGAAAGATCCCAGGCCTTTGCAGTTGAGTAGCACAGGGTCATTTGCTATTGTACCCTATGGTACTGATCCACATACCAGCTTCCTTATCTGTAAAATGTAGATAACACAATGAGAATTAAATCCATATTAAATTACTTTTCATAGTACCCGGCTCATAGTAAGTCCTCAATAAATGGGAAAGCAGCTATGCCTCTTTCCCAGAATATTTTTCAGGACTTGTGTGGCCTGAATTTCACTGACAGGAAGCCATTAAAATGAACTAGAGACTTGGTAAAGCCTACATTCTAGTAAAGGTGTATTTGCCCTCTGGCGATCATTTGAAACCCACTGAAAACACCAAAAAGAGGCAGGGTATAGTGGTTCATACCTGTAATCCCAGAACTTTGGGAGGCCAATGTGGGAGGATCACTTGAGGCCAGGAGTTCAAGACCAACCTGGCCAACATAGCAAGACCCCCATCTATAAAAAAAAATACATCAATAAATAATTTTAAAAAAATTTTTAAACACCGAAAAGAAAGCAAACCTCACTTTCAACACATCAATTAAACAGCCATGTTATCAGTCAGATTTCTTAGCTACAACATCAGAAATTGATTCTTGCTTATATAAGCAGGGAAAAGAGAACCAAAGAGATATCAGGTAGCTCACTGACTCACTGGGAGGGCTTAGAGAATCAGGGTCAGAAAATGAGTAGGAACAAATGGAGGTGAGGAAGTGAGAGCCACAACGAAAATCACACCAGTGGGACTACCTGGTGAGAAGACTGCTGCACAGCTGAGTCGTGGACATCCTGGCGGCACCACCACCAGCGCTGGATGGTTGATGCTGCCACAGGGAACTCTTGGCCTGGAAACTGCAGGAGCCAGTCACTGAAATAGATTCTCCACTGTCTCCAGTCCTTTGCTTCACTCACGCATTCACTCATTTCAGGTTCTGTGGCAGCCATCTTGGCACTGTTAGCAGAGGCATCACCAAGCAGCCAAGAGAGGAAGGTCCTGGGAAGAACCTGGTTCTTGGATGATTTTTTTTTTTTTTTTTTTTTGAGATGGAGTCTCACTCTGTCACCCAGGCTGGAGTGCAGTAGCATGATCTCAGCTCACCACAACCTCCGCCTCCTGGATTCAAGTGATTGTCCTGCCTCAGCCTCCTGAGTAACTGGGACTACAGGTGCATGCCACCACGCCTAGCTAATTTTTGTATTTTTTTAGTAGAGGTGGGGTTTCACCATATTGGTCAGGCTGATCTTCTTGAACTCTTGACCTTGTGATCCACCTGCCTTGGCCTCCCAACATGCTGGGATTACAGGCATTAGCCACCGCGCCTGGCCTGGATGATATCTTTGAGCCACTGAATCCACCTGTGGACTGCCTTCCTCCAGACCTCAATGATTTAGGTTGTTATGATTGGGTCATTTTTAAATGTATTGCTGTCATCGTTACTTAAAGCCAGTTGCACCCTAACTAATCTATTCACTTGAAATAGTTGAGCTCAAGCAGCCTGATCTATTCCAGAGCTCCCCTTTTTCACCACTGTCATAAGAAACCTAAAATGGGCCAATAATTCAGCTGCTAATTCAGTGGAGCATTACTTTATTCCCCATGATGATTCCTCCTTTGATTCTAAATGCTCTCTATCAGTGGAGCCCTGAGTTATGGAGAACATAAGCAAAACCTCCCACGTGGAAGTGGGGCATAACTCCAGCTTCCACCCTCTTGATCCACAGATGAGTATATTCCTGCTATGGCAGAAATGGCACCAGGAATTGACAACTTGTTCAAGAACTAAACTTCACCCCCTAGAACCACACTGTAACCTCACCTGCCTTTCTTTCTAATAAGACACCATAACGGTTGCTTTGAAGGGCAGTTCCATTCCTCTGTTGTAGGCAGTGTGGTTAGGGGTAGTAGTGGTTATGAGTAGTAGCAGTTACGAGCACAGGCTCTGGAGCTGAACTGTCTGGGTTCAAGTCTCAGACCCCACTTACTTACTGAGTGACAAGAGTCAGTCTATTAACCATACTTGCTTTAGTGTCCTCTTCGTAGAAATTAATATAATTACGGTAATTATCTCAAAAGGCTGTTTTAAGGATTAAATAAGTTGTCACATGGGAAGTTCTTAGAGGAGTGCCCAGGGTGTAAATGTGAGTTGTCATTACTGTTCTGTAAGGCCAGCAGCTTCGCATGATGAGGAGCAAGTCCTATAAATTCCATTTATTGCCTTACTTCTTTCAGGGAGCAGTCAGTTCTTTGGCCAGAACCAGGTTGGTGGGACGCCTGTTGGTGCCCTCGGCATCCGTTGCTTCTACAGATCATGAGGGCAGAACCATGAAGCATGATGAACAGGGATGGGAACTCTGAGCCCAGGGCATAGATTTGTTCCAGAGAGGATGGACTGCTGCCTTCCCACTTGCAGTAGGAGTCCAGTGTTACTGAGGACTGGCTGGGTGCCTAGGGAATATGGTTGCATATTCAAACCCCAGGATTAGTTAACACTGAGAACAAGTTTGTCGCTCAGAAGTGGCGATAGCCAGCGACAGCAGCACCTCTTCCCCAAGGACGGAAGCAAAGTCCATGATGGTAAGCCTATGAATATACTTGCTCTATCACTGGGGCCCGTGATGGTTATTCATGAACCTATTGAACAAGCCTTGGGAGACAGAAACATTTACTCAGATGACTGAGTAAAGAAGATCTGTCCTCACCAATACGAGTAGGCATCACCCAATTCACTGAGGGCCCAAACAGCACAAAAAGGTGGAGGAAGGATTGATTCTCTTTCTGAATTGGTACATCTATCTTCAGCCCTTGGGCATCTGCGCTCTTGGTTCTTGGGCCTTCAGTCCTGGACTAAATTATACCACCGGCCTAGAAATGGCAGATCATGGGACTTCTTGGCCTCCATAATAGCATGAACAGGTTCCCATAATCTCTCTTTCTCCTCATATGTGTGTGTGTGTGTGTGTGTGTGTGTGTGTGTATCCTATACTGGGATATATAGAGATATACCTTGATATAGTTTGGGTATTCGTCCCCACTCAAATCTCATGTTGAATTGTGATTCCCCAGTGCTGGAGGTGGGGCCTGGTGGGAGGTGTTTAGATCATGGGGGTGGATCCCTCATGGTTTGGTGCTGCCTTCGAGATAGCAAGTTCTCACAAGACCTGGTCATTTAAAAGTTGTGTGGCACCTCCTCACACCCTCTCACTTGCTCCTGCCTTTGCTATGGGGTGTGCCTGTTCCCCCTTCGCCTTCTTCCATGATTGAAAGCTCCCTGAGGCTTCATGAGAAGCTGAGCAGACATCAGCACCATGCTTCCTGTAAAACCTGCAGAACTGTGACCCAATTAAACCTCTTTTCTTTATAAATTACCCAGCCTCACATACTTTTTATAGCAATGCAAGAACAGCCTAACGTATATCTCCTGCTGGTTCTATTTCTCTGGAAAACCTAGATTTACACACTTACATAAAGCAGGGGTTGACAAATATTTTCTCTAAAGGGCAAGACTGAAAATATTTTATGGGCCATACTCAACTTTAACATGGTGGTGGTAAGATATAAGATAAGCTATAGATAATATGTAAACAAGTGAACATTTATACTCATTCATTTGGACACTGAAATTTGAATTTTATATAATTTTCACATCATAATATATCCTTCTTCTCAACCATTTAAAAATGTGAAACCTATTCTTAGCTTGTAGACCATACAAAAACACGCAGTGAGACAGATTTGACCTGTGGGCCAGAGTTTGCCAACTACTGGTGTAAAGAATTATAATTATATTCCTAAAATGTTTTCTCATGCCCAAATATTCCTCACTTGTTTCTGAGATTAACCTGCTGAGGCAGGTAGAGCAGAAATTATTAGCTCCATTATTAGCCCCATTTTGCAGAGAAGCAAAAAGTCTCAGTAAGCTATAACAACATTCTAAGGATCATAGTTAATAAGAAACAGAGATGAGCTCTAACCTTGTCTCTAGGATTTTGGTACTCTTATCATACCGTGCTCTCAGGGAGATATTCACCTTTATGACAAATTTTTAAAAAGCTATCAGCTCTTGGCTATGTAAACCCAAGGAAGGAAGTACTCCTGTTCCCACGCATAAAGCAAGAGCTCTCATAACTAGGGACTTAATTAGCACTCTGTCTATCCAGTGCTTAGGGTTGATTTGTATTTACTATGAGAGAGAAATTCAGCTCTGAAGTTGCCAGCAAGGCCCTGTCCCCAGAAACAGTCCCCGAGGACTTTGAATCTCCACTGAAAGCCCTTACGGCTCCCCGATATTGCATCTAGCACACCCCAGGTCGTGGCCACTAGCCTCTGATTAGTTTTCTATCATTATGTGTCCCAAGGAAGAAATAAAGAGAGAGACAAATGAAAGTGCACTATGAAGTATGGGTTTGTGCCCCGCCTATACTTAAGAGACCTGGATTCCTCCCTTGATATGCTGCTTACAGGTTGGCTATTATAGCACCACATTAACTGAGGGGCCCTAGGTATGGCCCCAGGATTTGAATACCAACTGCTTCTTGGATGTAGTCCTCTAAGTCATAGGAAATAGTACAATTTTCATTCAATTGGTAAGTTATTTTACGTTCAAAAGTAACTATTTTTTAGAAATTAAAATGACCAATATTTATATGTGCGTATATTTACAATGTATAATCTATGTACTATTCTATAATTATATGTGTACCCAAGTAGCACAAGCTTTAAAGATGTATGAAGACTTAGGTATAGGTATGATCTTAGCCTGTGTGGGCTGCCATAACAAAATACCACAGACTGAGTGGTTTAAACAACAGAAATTAATTTTTTTTTTTTTTTTTTTTGAGACAGAGTCTCACTTTTGTTGCCCAGGCTGGAGTGCAGTGGTGCTATCTCAGCTCACTGCAATCTCCGCTTCCCAGGTTCAAGCAATTCTCCTGCCTCAGCCTCCTGAGTAACTGAGATTATAGGCGCCCACCACTGTGCCCGGCTAATTTTTGTACTTTTAGTGGAGATGGGGTTTCGCCATGTTGGCCAGGCTGAGAAATTAATTTCTAACAGTTCTGGAGACTGGGAAGTACAAGATCAAGGTGCTGGCCCATTCAGTTCCTGGCATGGGCTCTCCATCTGACTTGCTGTGTCCTCACATGGCTCTTCCTCAGTTTGTACGCGTAGAGTAAGAGACAGAACAAACTCTCTTGTGTCTCTTCTTACAATGGCCCTACTTCCATCAGAGCAGGGCCCCACCCTGATAACCTCATCTAATCCTAAATATCTTCCACAGGCCCCATCTTCAAAGACCATCACACTGAGGGCTAGGGATTCAACATCTGAGTTTGGGGGTAACATAAACATTTAGTCTATAATCTTCAATAATATTTACAAATATCAAACTTCCTCTTTTCTTAAACTTAGGGGAAAAAGCCATCCATCTGTTCATCCATTAGCTGGTTATTTTAATGATGTTTGAGCACCTACTGTGTGCTATACCTGTGACCTTTCAGAGATTAAAAGCCTCAAGGCTCAGAGTTCCTGAAACCCAGATTAAATATCCCCTTACCACTTTTCTTACTGGCTTTCATTATCACCCATCTTTTTTTCATGCTTCGTTATTAAATAAATTTCCCAAGGTGTTTTAAATACTTTTTCCTTAGATCTCTACCTTTCCTTTTAATGTGGCTCAGCAAATGGAAAATGACAACTGCTATGTGCACTCCATGCCTCCCAGTGTGACTTCTCAGCATGTCTGCTATTGCAATTAGTTTTCACCTCCTCAAAGGAGAGGGCCTCTCTGCCCACAGGTGCTGTATTTGGCTGTTAGGTGCTTAATAATTAATTGCTTAGATTTATACTTTTTTTCTTATTAAATCTAATAGGCATCTAGTTCATTTATAAGACTGATTCAGATTTTAAAAGGGCTGTATTTTTTTTTCAGAAAAACCCATAAATTATAAACTAATGTCTATACAACATGGAAAGTTATGTTTAAGGCCCAGATGCAGTAGCTCACGCCTGTAATCCCAGTATTTTGGGAGGCCGAGGTGGGTGGATCACGAGGTCAGGAGTTCAGGACCAGCCTGGTCAAAATGGTGAAACCCCATCTCTACTGAAAATACAAAAATGAGCTGGGCCTACTGGCAGATGCCTGTAATCCCAGCTACTTGGGAGGCTGAGGCAGAGACTTGCTTGGACCCGGGAGGCGAAGGTTGCAGTGAGCTGAAATTGTTCCACTGCACGCCAGCCTGGGCGACAGAGCAAGACTCCATCGCCAAAAAAAAAAAAAAAAAGTAAGTTATATTTAAAAGGAATATATAAAGTGGTTTCCCATAATCACTGCCACCCTAATAGAAATAGGATCAGAAATTCTGTAGCTCTAGCAGGAAAATAATAAAGGTTGTTATGTTATTCAGAAGTAGCTTAAAAATAAACAAATTAATTAATTAAAAAGGTTGTTATGGTCTTCACACACACAAAAAAATAAAAATAAAAAGAAAGAAAGAAAAGGGGAGTGTGTGTTCATACCAAAGATTTTCTTTTTTTCTTTTTCTTTTTGAGACAGTTTCGCTCTGTCACCCAGGCTGGAGTGCAGTGGCACGATCTTGGCTCACTACAACCTCCGCCTCCTGGGCTCAAGTGATTCTTATACCTCAACCTTCAGAATAGCTGGGACTATAGGGGCACACCACCACATCTGGTTTTATTTTTAGTAGAGAAAGGATTTCACCATGTTGGCCAGCCTGGTCTCAAACTCCTGGCCTCAAATGATCCGCCCACCTCAGCCTTCCAAAGTGGTGGGATTACAGGCGTGAGCCACTGCAACCGGCTTCATACCATGGCGTGAGCCATTGCAACCGGCTTCATACCATGGCTTTTCTTACCTACACATTCTTTGCCTCTATTTGTACTCATTAGTCTCTGTGTGAGTGGTTCTCAGGCGTGGTGTGGTGGCACACTCATGGGCAGAATCAATTGTGGGGGAGTGCCATAAGTACTTTGTTACTTATACAGCTTTTAAATATGCAAACAAATTACTTTGTCCATAAATTAAAGCAGAGTCAAGATTTTTCCTTCAATATCATCACTGTAAGGAGACAGGAAGCAATAAGGCATGGCAGGTGAAAACACTGTGGTTTACATACTGCTGAGGTTCACAGTCCAGCTCCACTAGTGGAGCTGAATAATTCTGGTCAAGACACACTTAGGCCAGGCTCAGTGGCCCATGCCTGTAATCCCAGCACTTTGGGAAACTGAGGAGGGTGTATGACTTGAGCCTGTTAGTCTGAAGCCTGGGCAACATGGTGAAACCTTGCTTATACCAAAAAATAGACAAAACTTAGCCAGGCATGGTGGTGCACCCCTGTAGTCCTAGCTAGTTGGGAGGCCGAGGTGGGAGGATGCTTGAGTCTGAGAGGCAGAGGGCAGAGATTGCAGTGAGCCGGGACCATGCCACTGTACTCCAGCCTGGGTAACAGGGTGAGACCCTGTCTCAAAAAAAATGAAAAAAAAAAAAAAAGACACACTTAAAATTAACAAGCTTCCATTTTTTTCATTTATAAAATGGAGGTTATAATAGGGTTTAAGCTATAGATTATGAGAATTCAGATATGAATAAGTCAGCAGAGTACTTGGCATATAGTAAGCACTCAATAAAGGTTGGCAAAAATAATACTATTTTCAATACTACTACTACTTAGTATTGTTATTAAGAAGTCATCTAATGTAGTTGTTAAGAAACTTTCAGTTCAAATAAACCTAGTCAAGATCTACCTCTGCCACTTGGTAATTCCGTGACCTTGGATAACTTGCTTAACTTCTTTCAGCCTTAGTCTCATCATATCAAAAAAGTGTATGGGGTGTTGTGGAAGTTAAATTGGCAATAAGTCATGCAAACAAGAAAATATAAGGGCTCAACAGATAGCAATTGTGTAATAAAAGTTATCAATGATAATGATGACAGTGCTTGCTTAAGTGTTAGAAGGGGGAGAGGAATTATGTTTAGGAGTGTTGGATCCATATTCGTTTGGTCAGGAAAATATATTATTATTGATAAAAGAGCTAAAACATGCTTTATTGAGAGGGAGTGGTTATCCTAGCTTACTTGAGAACTAACAAGTTCATAAAGACACTGGGTCAATTCTTTTTACGCAATTTCAGACCTCTAGCGAAGCCTAGAAACGGGTGATAGACTTTGCATATATGTAGGCCAGCAGTGGGAGGCAATTGCTTAGTGCTTCAAAGAACACACAGTTTTGAAGCAAGGAAGGAAGGAACAAGTCTTAGAAATTATGTAAATCCAACTCCTTTACTTGATAAATGAGGACACTGAGGCCCTTAATGAAGAAATTGAGGCAGTAAAATGCTTTGCCCAAGGTTAAGATCAGGCACTTAATCTTAAAACATGATCATAGTCTTTGTTAAAAGGTGATTAAGAATAGGATGTATTTTGCATCTCTGAATCTATTTCCATGTTTGTATATTAGTGTGACTGGAAGTTTTTGTTTAAAGATTGTGTTTGCATGCCAACTAAACACTAAGAGTCAGAATCTTTAAAAACATCTGGAGGTTTCATCTGTTATTTTGTATATAAAAATTATAAGAGAAGGAACATTAGTATTTACTAAATAAGCACTTCCCAAGCATGAATCAATTTTACATAAAGTGTCTCTAGTAAACTTCACAACAATTTTGGAAAGCAACCTGTCCATAAGGGCTGAGTCCAGAAAGCAGAAACTACTCTCGGTACCTTAAGCAGAAAGGGAATTTGATGCCTACAAAAGCGCTGAAAGGTCTAAATGAAGCGGCTTTAGACAAGACCTCCAGGAATGGCTACCAGTTCACTACCATAAAACTAGACTGCCCAGGGACCAGGCGTGGTGGCTCATGCCTGTAATCCCAGCACTTTGGTAGGCAGAGGCAGGCAGATCACCTGATGTTTGACACCAGCCTGACCGACATGGCAAAACCCAGTCTCTACTAAAAATACAAAATTAGCTGTGCGTGGTATCGGGCACCTGTAATCCCAGCTACTCAGGAGGCTGAGGCAGAAGAATCGCTTGAACCTGGGAGGCGGAGGCTGTGGTAAACTGAGAGGGTGCCATTGCACTCCAGCCTGGGCAACAAAAGCAAAACTCCATCTCAAAAAAAAAAAAAAAAAAAAAGAATTAGCCTGCCCAGGGGACTGCTCTCTCTACTATAGGTGGAACACTAGGCATCCAGAAGGTGCCACGCCTACTGCAGACTCATAGATTGTGATGTCAAAGTCATGTAACTGGAACATGACTCCATCACCAGCACTGTTGGCCCCTGAGTTATGCTACAGCTGCTAGATCCTTCCAGCAAAAGTTGATGCCCTTCACTGCCCTTCAAGCTGCTTCATATTTTCCCATTTGATTCAGTTTCAAAGTCAGTTCTCATAGTACATATTTAATCGCTTGATCTAAGTCACATCAAGAGCTTTAGCTGCAAAGGAGTCTGATAAATACAGGTTTTAGCTTTTCAAGCCTATGTAGAACAGTATGTCATATTGGAAGGAAGTTGTGACAAATACCAAGTAGGCCTTATACCTATTTTTAGAATTATAAAGCCACTATTTTGACAGATTAAGTAACTTAGCTAAGGTCACACAGCAATTAATAAAAGGAGAGAGGTTCAAAATAAGACCTCCTGGCTCTAATGCTGTCTATACCTATATCCTAAGCAGTTTGTTGTTATCTCTGGCATAACATTTATTACAGAACGTTAGCTGTATACTCACTCATCTGCTTTGATTAGGACAAGCTTATCCAACCCGCAGTCTGTGAGCCACATGTGGCCTAGGATGGCTTTGAATGCGGCCCAACACAAATCAGTAAACTTTCTTCAAACATTATGAGGTTTTTTTGTGAATTTTTTTTTTTTTTTTTTTTTTTTTTTTTTTTTTTTGAGACGGAGTCTCACTCTGTCACCCAGGCTGGAGTGCAGTGGTGCAATCTCGGCTCACTGCAACCTCTGCCTCCCAGGTTCAAGTGATTCTCCAGCCTCAGCCTCCCGAGTAGCTAGGACTACAGGCACACCACCATGTCCAGTTAATTTTTTAATTTTTAGTTGAGGTGGGTTTCCGCCATGTTGGCCAGGATGGTCTCAATCTCTTGACCTCGTGATCTGCCCACCTCCATCTCCCAAAGAGCTGAGATTACAGGCGTGAGCCACAGCGCCCGGCCTTTTTTGTGATTTTTTAAAAGCTCATCAGCTATTGTATTAGTGTATTTTATGTGTGACCAAAGACAATTCTAATGTGGCCCAGGGAAGCCAAACGACTGAACACCCCTGGATTAAGAAATCCCTTAAGGTAGAGACATTTGTGCTTCATTATTACACTCAGGGTCTCCCAAATACAGTATTCATGCCCATGTGTAATTTCTTCCCACATTTATTCTAGGCTTGGCTAAATGATTTGCTTTGGTCTAAGAGACGTCAGCAAACATGATGTAAGTTCAGTGTCTGCACATTGCCACATTGCTCTCATCATGTTAAGAAGTCCAAGGAGCCAACCTGAAGATGAAAGACATACGGAGAGAAAGGTCCAGATCCTCAGTTGTCTCAACTGAGCTCAACCCCCGGGAAATCCCCCAACTGAATGCAGTACCATAAGTGAACTCAGGTGAAACAGCAGAAGAGCTTTCCAGGCAACTCACAGAATCATGAGAAATAGTAAATTATTGTTATTAGTCTCTAAGTTTTTGAGCTTTTTGTCATACAGTCATAAATAATTAAAACACATGCCTTATTTATTTTTTTATCCATGTACTAATATGTTTGTTTATTCATTTATTTATTTGGCAATTATTTAAATATCACAGGCACTGGGATATATAATGCCTGTGATAATGCTAAGCACTGGGAAATATAATGATAGACAAGACAGAGACTGTGCTGTGAAGAAGCATCCAATAAGGAGTAGGAACAAATAAAGATATGATTATAGTACCATGAGGTACAGGCTATGAGAAGAGTAAACACGGGGGGCTATGGAAGAATCTAATAGTGACACCTTACTCAATTCGGGGAGCAGTGTCACAGGAAAATGCCTGATGTCGATATTCTGTGCATATTTCTTTTCTGTTGTAACACAGGAAAGAGAAATTCAGCAATTTGGTCAATGTCACTCAATTATTGGACTGATATAATTTCTCCTGAATCTCATTTGACAACTCTGTACGTAAAGGTTGTTTCTTTCCATAGCTGGTGGGTTTTTTTTGTTTTGTTTTGTTTTTTTGAGACAGAGTCTCGCTCTGTCACCCAGGCTAGAGTGCAGTGGTGCCATCTTGGCTCACTGCAACCTTCGCCTCCCAGGTTCAAGCAATTTTCCTGCCTCAGCCTCCCAAGTAGCTGGGACTACAGATGTCTGCCACCACGCCCGGCTAATATTTGTATTTTTAGTTAGTAGAGATGGGATTTCGTCATGTTGGCCAGGCTGGTCTCGAACTCCTGACCTTGTGATCTGCCTGCCTTGGCTTCCCAAAGTGCTGGGATTACAGGTGTGAACCACCATGCCTGGCCTTTCATAGGTATTTTTATTTTTGTTTATTTAGTTGGTTTTATTTTGTCCACAGTGGAAATTCATTCTCATCAATAAAAGCTAGGGTCTTGTGATCCAAACCACTAGGTTTTCTGCAAGCATAATTTTTAACAATAAATTAACCTGCTTTCCCACCCAATAATTCTTTACTAAAAATTAAATAGTAAAATAATGATTAAATAATTTTAAAGTAGCTAAGTTTAAATATAAAAAATTATACTGGAAAGATATATTCATTTATATAGCAAGATTTACCTTATTTATTTATTTATTTATTTATTTATTTATTTATTTATTTATTTTTTGAGATGGAGTTTCGCTCTTGTTGCCCAGGCCGGAGTGCAATGGCATGATCTTGGCTCACCGCAACCTCTGCCTCCTGGGTTCAAGCAATTCTCACACCTCAGCCTCCCAAGTATCTGGGATTACAGGCATGTGCCACTACACCTGGCTAATTTGTTTATTATTAGTAGAGACGGGGTTTCTCCATGTTGGTCAGGCTGGTCTCGAGCTCCCGACCTCAGGTGATCCGCCCACCTCGGCCTCCAAAAGTGCTGGGATTACAGGTGTGAACCACTGCACCCAGCCTAGAACAAGACTTAAAAACACCAAATATTGAGGTACAATTTGGTACCTTTTCACTTTAATTATTGCCAGTCACTGTGTCATCCAACTGTTTTCTTCCCATCAAAATCTGAAGAAGCTCACAAATAAGGTCATGTGCTGCACAACATGGTTTCAGTCACCAACAGACCACAGCTCTCATGGTGGTCCCATAAGATTATACTGCTGTATTTTTACTGCACTTTTTCTATATTTAGATACTTTTAGATACACAAACACTTACCATTGTGTTACAATTGCCTACAGTAGTCAGGGCTGTAACATACTGTACAGGTTTGTAGCCCAGGAGGAATGAGCTAAACTGTATAGCCTAGGTGTGTAGTAGGCTGTGCCGTTTAGGTTTGTATAAGCACACTGTATGATGTCACACAGTGACAAAATCCCCTAATGATGCATTTCACAAAACATATTCACGTCATTAAGCAACATATGGCTATACTGGGACAAAAGTGATTTGGCCCAATAAAATGGCTGCTTAGAGATTGTAACTGCCCTCACAGTTGTTCCTGCCTGTTGCACAGACAGAGCCAATTTACTAAGACAGCATTATTACAATAGAGAAATAGTTTAATAAATGCAAAGCTGGCTAAACAGAAAACCAGAGTTTTATTACTTAAATCGGCCTCCCCAAACATTTGAAGACTAGGGTTTTTTAAGGGTAATCTGGTGGGCAGGGGGCTAGGGAGCAGAGGAATGCTTTGGTTGGGTGGGGGCTGAAATCATAGAGGGGTCGAAGCGAGTTCTTGCTGTCTTCAGTTTCTGGGTGGGATCACAGAACTAGTTGGGCCAGTTTACCAGTCTGGGTGGTGCCAGTTTGTTCATCAAAATGCAGGGTCTGAAAAATATCTCAAACGCCAATCTTAGGTTTTACAATAGTGATGTTATTTGTTGGAGCAGTTGTGGAGTATATTAGTCTGTTCTTGCATTGCTCTAAAGAAATACCTGAGACTGGGTAATTTATAAAAAAAAGAGATTTAATTGGCTCATGGTTCTGCAGGCTGTACAGGAAGCCTTATGGTTTCTGCTCTTGGGGAGGCCTCAGAAAGCTCACAATCATGGCTGAAGGGCAAAAGGGGACCAGGCATCTAATATGGCAGAATCAGGAGCAAGAGAGTGCGGGTATGGGTAGGGGCAGGTAACACACACTTTTAAACAACCACATCTCACGAGACTCACCGTCATAAGAACAGCACCAAGGAGATCGTGCTAAATCATTCATGAGAAATCCACCCCCATGATCCAATCACCTTCCACCAAGCTTCACCTCCAACACTGGGGATTACAATTAGACAGGAGATTTGGGTGGAAACACAGATACAAAGCATACCAGGAAGTTTAGAATCTTGTGGCCTCTGGCTGCATGACTCCTGAGCCATAATTTCTAATCTCGTGGCTAATTTGTTAGTTTTACAAAGGTGGTCTGGTTCCCAGGCAAAAAGGGGGTTTGTTTTGGGAAGGGTCTATTACCATCTTTGTTTCAAAGTTAAACTATAAACGAAATTCCTTGGCTGGGCGGGGTGGCTCAAGCCTGTAATCCCAGCACTTTGGGAGGCCGAGACGGGCGAATCACGAGGTCAGGAGATCGAGACCATCCTGGCTAACACGGTGAAACCCCGTCTCTACTAAAAAATACAAAAAACTAGCCGGGCAAGGTGGCGGGCGCCTGTAATCCCAGCTACTCGGGAGGCTGAGGCAGGAGAATGGTGTGAACCCGGGAGGCGGAGCTTGCAGTGAGCTGCGATCCGGCCACTGCACTCCAGCCTGGGCGGCAGAGCGAGACTCTGTCTCAAAAAAAAAAAAAAAAGAAATTCCTTTCATGGTTAGCCTGGCCTACGCCCGGAATGAACAAGGACAGCATGGATGTTAAAAACAAGATGGAGTAGGTTGAGACAGATTTCTTTTGCTGTCATAATTTTCCTACGTCACAGTTTTCTCACCGTTATAATTTGTGCAAAGGTAGTTTCAAGATGGTTCTAGGACCTTGAGGAGTCCTAAGTATCACAGATGGAAAAATCAGTATGTTAAGAAAAGTACAGTCATAATCACTAACCCTTATTTTAGTTAAAATACAAGCTTATACATAGAAACAAGGCTGCAGTCTAGAAGAAAGTCCACAAATAGGCAGTGCAGTTTTAATTAGTTGAGTATGGAGACTAATTAATATGCAAATGAGGATCTTACCAATATTAATCATCTGTTTTACTAGGCAGCTTTTACTAAAGAGTTTCTAACGAGTTTGCAAATTAAGTTTCTTTGACATTAAAAATCAGCTAAACGCCTGTCTGAGAATAATCTCTTCTAACTCAAGGGCGGGAAGGGAGAATTTTTTTCTGGATGAAAAACAGCAGTGTTTAAAACCAATTCCCATGTTGGCAAGCACTGTGCAAGAGTTCTGTATCAACCCTTTCCAGGCTCTAATTGAAACCATTTCAGCAAGAGAGAGACCAGAAAACAGTTGGAACAGAGACAAATATGAGTCATGGTGATTTAAAGATACATGACCTAGAAAGTTGCGTCGAAAAACTTGCTTAAGTTGGTGACTGGCATTGTTAAAACACAAAAGAGGTTAGAAATATTTGCTTAAACTCCCTTTTATAGCCTTTAACATACCCCTATGGTTCTCTTTACTTGGAAATATTGAAGATTGGGTTGAATGCTGACTTATCAGGGGTGATCTGAGTATGAGGATAGATTACAAAGTGGTCACTTTCATTTTGGGATTCATTTCCATTCAAGTTTGTGAAAAAGTATATGGGCTTCAGTTCAATTATGTCCATCCTATTTTCAATGTCAATCGATTCCATTATCGTGCCACTTGGCTATTAATACAAAATTATACACTACAAATTAATACAATATTTTTATGTTTCCTACTTCCAGGCAGAATGTCAGCAAAGAAATTCTTTTGAAAGACAATAGATTGGATGCAACTCTTCTCTGATCCTTTGCTCCAGTTATTGAAATTCACAGTTGCCCTTAAAAATATTTTCTCTTTCATCATATCCCTATGGAGATTCAGAGGAAACTTTGAAATGATACCTTTTCAATGAGCTCACAATCTATGTTTCTTCTCAAATTTTGCACCTCTCCCCCCACCCCCCACTCTTCTATACCTATCAGCCAAAACTTACCATAATTAGGCTAGACGAATTTGTTACCAGGGATCTCCTTTATGCATTCATTCATTCATTTGTTCAATGAATATTGATAAGGTTGAACCAAGGTACGGAGCACCTCCCGCTGTATAAGGTACTTTGGGATGCAAATATGTACAATTAGAAGTTTCAAGGGATTTACAATCTACCAAGAAAATAAAACATGTGCCCAATAAGGCTGCTTTGAAGAATTATGTGATAAAAGCAATGAGAGTTGTATATCTCATGTGCTTGCTGCAAATGACTTTGAGCAATCTTGTGAAAACATTCTGCCTCAATCTCTTTCTTAATATAGCCGAGTCCTAGTACATCGGAGAACAGAAGATGATTGGTGATTTATTACTTTTCAGTTTTTACAAGTTTAAAGTGGCTAATATGACAAATACCGAAGAACGGTCCCACCTTTCCCAGAGTAGGGAGAGACCTTACTTTAGTCTGTAGATGTTTACTTGCTGATTGTCAATGAGAATGAGCCAATGACATTCACTTGAAGTGTTCAGCGGGGAGCTCTGGACTATATTTTTCAGTTTTGTTATGATTCTTGCTTGTCTGTAGCCTTATTTCTTTTGGTCAACACCTGTGCTAAATGTTCTGGTTGGTGGAAAATACTGTTAAGTTCAGATTCATTAAAATTCATGGCAAAAATGAAAGAAAGTCCTTAATCAAAGGCACAAGATAGATTTTGCAAAGAAATTACGGCCAGAGAATTAATCCAAAATGTGCTTTGGTTTGGGCTTCTGTACAAGCACGTCTTGGCGGCAGGTCTGGACTCGAGGTTGTGGGAGCTGCAGGAGTGGAAAATGGAAATGGCTCATCTGCACCTGCCCTTTCTCCAGAGATTTGTCTCATCATCCTCTCCCATGACACACAGGGCCAGTCCACACTCAGAGAGAAGTCTGCAGACCGTCCTTCCTTGATGCCCAAGCCCCAGCAGGATGGTGCTCCAAGTCACTGTCACTAAATTGTATATGGTGTTTTACAAACGACTATATGATTGGATATAGAATGTATTTCTGTGGTATGTGTGAATTCCAACTGTTTGCTCTAGAACAGCACTGTTCAATAGAACACTCTGCAGTGACAAAAATATTCTGCAAATCTCCATGGTCCAATACAATAGCCACTAACCACATGGCTATTGAGGATTTAAAATATGGAACTGGATTTTTAATTTTATTTAATTTTGATTACATAATTTTAATTTAAATAGCCACATATGTCTAGTAGTTTACCATAATGGACAGTGCAGTCCTAGAAAATAACTTCATCCATTTTGATTTTATAAATGGAAATGGAAAATAACCACCCTATGATAGTGACACAGTTCTGACTTAGGTGCATGAATTAATTCTCTTAATTTTGACATAAATATAATGAATGAAATTTCAATCCTTCTGCTATTGATGAAAAAGTAAGGCTTTAACTTCAGTTGTCTAGATTGAATATATAACTGACCAACTGCTCACTTTGATTTTTTTTCTATTTATTATACATCTTGCATCCCACACCTAGCCATAGATAGGTAAGATTAAATTAGTCTTCTATCTTAGGAACACATAATAGAACCTTCTAATAAAGACACAAAATTATAAAAACATAAATAAAATAAATGCAAATAATATTAATAAATTCTGTAGATAATTCAAAATGCTGTTCGAATGAGACTTCTGAACAACTTGGTGGCATGGCTACACTGGAGCTAAATTTGCTATTATTTGAAAATTCTGAAATCAAGTGCTATAAATGATGTGTTCTAATAAGAAATAATCACCTCTTGAGAGTATGGTAACGTGTATGAGACTAAGCACAACTAATACAAAACAGCATATAACCTGAATTTTATGTAGAGCTCATTTCTGGGAGGAAGTGTTCCCAATGTTTGCACCAGAATTAGAAGCAACCAGAGACTCAATTGGTCTGATGCTAATAACTATGCAGGAGCTTTCCTAAGATGCTGAATGTGCACTTCTGAGCCCCCTTCCACTCACCAGTCTGTGTTGATGAGCCCAGGTACGTACAACTGACTAGAATTTCATCACTTTTAAACATGCACTATTGAGTTGATGCCATATCCATGAATATGATTGATTTAGACAAGACTGAAAAATATAGCGTTTTAGATAACCAGGGGGTTCAGCCGAATTCTAAGGAGGGGCTTGAGAGCACCTGCTCCTCTAGTTGCATTAATATGGCTCCTGGAGGCCAGGCATGGTGGCTCACACCTGTAATCCTAGCACTTTGGGAGGCCAAGGCGGTCGGATCACGAGGTCAAGAGACCAAGACTATCCTGGCCAACATGGTGAAACCCCGTCTCTACTAAAAATACAAAAATTAGCTGGGCATAGTGGTGTGCGCCTGTAGTCCCAGCTACTCAGAAGGCTGAGGCAGGAGAATCACTTGAACCTGGGAGGCGGAGGTTGCAGTGAGCTGAGATTGCGCCACTGCAGCACTCCAGCCTGGGCAACAGAGTGAGACTCCATCTCAAAAAAAAAATGATTCCTGGAAAAATCAACCCACTCGTTTATACAGCATGTCTTACTTCATAGGATTCTTGTGAGAATTAAATGAGATCCTGGGAGGGTTAGATGACTACAGTAGAAAGAGCAGTCAGATGATAAAAAATATCTGAATTATAATCCTGAGACTTTACTTAATGTCTTTGAGTTTTAGCTTTCTTATCTGCAGGATGAGGGTAGGAACGTCAGCTCCATATATCTCACAGAGTTTCTGCAGGGATCACATGAGACACTCTGCACGCTTTTTTTTTTTTTTTTTTTTTTAAATTCTGAGTTTGTTATAGGCACAGAGACTTCTGATTTCTGGTCACTGTTTTTTAGATTCATTTACTTTTATCTAGTCCCTTAGTCACCAGTTGCAGATATCTACAAAATGATTGGCTGGAATTAGTGGCGTGGTCTATGAAGGTGAAATTGAGTGAAACAAGAAAAACCATAAAAGGCCCCAAATCCATGGCCTTGACTTCATTAAGCAGGCGCAATATTCATCTGTGCGATCCATCTTCAGTGAAATGCAGCCTCCTGACCTTTTGCCAGCTTAGCCCTGCTGTCAGCAGCTGGGGGCCCTGCCACAGGGCTGGGGAGGGAGCCCCGGCTTGCCCACATTGCAGATCATCTCAGGAATATTCAAGAGGGACTGTAAAATAAACCCCCAGTCTTGTAATTTTATTTCAAAAAGCAAAAAATCTCCCAGATAATGAGCATTTTGCTCTAATAAGAACTGTAGGATTGATTAGGTTCAAACTATTAACAGGCATCCTTATGGTTAATGAAGCAGCATTGAAAATGCCTCTGGATTTTTTTGGAAACTTAAATCATACAAAAGGAAGCAAAGAACTGGAGGTAGGGTGGATTAAACTGTCTGTTAGTTAATATACTCAAAATAATGGACACAAAATGTTCTTTGAAAAGTTCATATGTATCAAGAGTTATTTCCCCAATGGGCAAGCAATAAACTTGGATGATTATTGTTGGAACATTCTTTGGATAACATATTTTTCTGTGAATCTTGAGTGGGGGACGGAAGCTTCTGCCATTTTAATTCCTTTGTTAATGTCTTTATGAATGCAATTAACACTTCATTCACGCTTCTTTGTTTCTGGATCCCATTAGGATGTGGTTTATGCCAGTTTCTCTCTCCCAGGAGACAGCCCGCATCACACAACATTTCACTCAGCTGTGTCGCTGAGCACTGACAAACTCAATTTATGAAAGGCAAGAGTGAGTTGACACCATGCTGTGGCAGTTGTCCTGATGGGAGGAAACGACTCATTTCCTTCCAAGGTAGAACCCACCTTCTCTGAGAAGCAAGCTTGTGCACAAGAGTGTTGAAGACAAGGAGGTAAGGAAAGCCTCTTGGCTGACACAAAGTAAAATCCCTGCAGTTGAAGAAATGCTAAGAATCAAATCTGGTTCCTGGTCTTCAAAGAAAAAACAGCTATCGCTGGCCCTGTAGGCACAACAGGCTGCTGTTATCTTTATCAAACATTTAGTAAGAGCTAACTAGGTACAAAGTAAGGGAGAAGCCCAGAAGCAGAGGAAATGGTCTCTCCCTTCTGGAGCTTACAGTGTAAATAAGAGGCAAGAGATAAACATGACAAATACATAAGCCGGGGCGAAAGGCAGCACAGCTAAGTCCTGAATGAGAGGCACAGACCAAAGAACACTAAGAGTTCAGAAGTCTGTGATGGGGAATCTGGGGAAAGCTTTTCTGGGGAGGTGAGACTTAAATAAAAGCAGTTCCCCTGGCCATTCAATGATTGCACTCACTAGGAAAGAGGGAGAGAATAAGAGGAACTGCAGAGAGGGAAGGAGAGGCAGGCATTAGCTAAGATGCAAAGGTGCAAAATGAGTAAGAGGGTTTTTGTTCTTGATACATTATTTTCCCTTTATATTAAAGTCTCTCCTCCAATTGATGGGATCATTTCTATTTCAAATATCAGTGTGCTATTTGCTTAACAGCCAAAGGCACTGCAAATGAATATATCTGAATCTTACTAGGAACTGTACAGAAGAAGATGCAGGAGGTCCAAAGGGAAGTCAGAGACAAAAGAAGGAAGGAAGGAAGCAAGCACTGCTCATGGTTTGACATTACATTTTTTCTTTAAATGAAAAAAAAAAAAAATCACCTATAGATAGGCCTTGTACCTGTGCTATAATTTTAAGTTTGGTTTTCTCTGACAAAGACAGAAAAAGAGGAGAATTTCTAATAAGTGTTAAGAAGCATACCATATTTCCAGAAAAGGAAGTAAAGCAGCTTATAGCCCAAGTCATCTGTGCCTAATGTTAAAGGTGTTTTAATAAGCAAAGGGTGGAATTCCTTATGCAGTTTTAACATGATTTAATGGTATGATCATTGGTTATTTTCTTGTTTCTGAGTTACTCCAGAAATCTAGCCCTTTTCCCATTAGCTATATATCCTTATTACCAAGATCTTTCTCATGTCTCTTTCAACCAGATCTGGGCTGTCAACGCCATCATATTCTATTAGAATAAGGCCTGGATGTATTTCTGCCAGATTGGCCAGCCCCTAGGCATTAAAGCATTACAGACCACAGTCATGCCTGAGCACTTTTTGCATTAACAATAAGGGTCATTTTGTTTACATTTGATCATATGAAGCTGTTCTTTGTGGGAAAAATGGCTTCCCATATTACAAATAATGCTTGGCCAAAGAACAACTAACATTAACATTAACACTGATTCTAATCAAAAGTTAAAGTGTTGGTAATTTTATGAGGGCTGTTTCTTTCCCTAAAGCAAATAGCTGTCAATTGTCAGTTTTAAAACTACCATGATTTATTGGAAGAATAACAGCTCAGTAGAATTACTGAATTAATTCCCAAACATTTAAAGGGGAAAGAAAAAAAATGATAAAATGGATGGTCTGTATGGAGCAGGGAGGGGAAGGGATGGTTCTGAGGCTAACAAAACAAAAAAACAAAAAAACAAAAACCCTTTACTTCTGTCCTTGTGCATTTTTTTTAAATAGAAAAAAGCCACTCTGCATTCCCTGGCCTCAAGCCACTAGGTCACTGTGTAAAACATAAACAGGGTCTGTGTTTTGCTGCATTTGAGAAAGATGTAAAGGTGTAAATATGATGGAAGAGGTTTTGTTTCCTTTCCCCTCTCAGGAATGGTCTGACAGCCCCAGGCTCGAGAATGTGTCTCTCCCAAGTACTCTGTCACCCTGGTAACCATGGAGACCATGACGATCGATTAGATGCCATCTGATCTCAACCTCATAAAAAAAAGGCAGCAGATGGCAACCAGGCCACTAGACCTGTCTCAAGAGAGATGAAGAGGAAGAGTGAGAAAGGGAAGGAAGGAGGGAGAAAGGGGAGGAGGTGGGGGTGGATTGGCGCAGGGAGAAGAGAGCCCAGAAGCAGCTCTGGAAATGAAAATTTTAGAAAAGAATGAAAATAGAAAACAAGGAAAGCAATGGAAAAAAAGAAACTGAAACCCACTGTGCGATAGACCCCCATAGTGAGTTGATAATTCTGTGAGGAAGATAATTCTATAGAGAAAGCGAATCAGCTATCTCCTAACTTTCCACTTTATACAGAATGGTGTGGAACCTGGGCCCCAAGGCTTCTCTGAGGGATACACACAAAGTTGGCTGTCAGAATCAGTTGGACTTTGATGCATCCAAAAGAGAATTCTGAGACCTGGTTCTCAGAATGAATGTCCCTAATCAGATGAGACCTCTCAGGGGACTGGATGCGTCAATACTGGTATGTTTGTCAGCCCATCCCCAGCAGTGTTCTAATATTCCTTAAAGGAAGAAGCGATAACCAGGTCAGTAGATACCTAAGGTGAAAAGAAGACAAGAGCAGTTAAGTCAATTCTGGTAGCCTAGGAGTTTTAGCCAGTGTCCCAGAGTAATGTAATGGCTAATATTTATGAAGTGTTTATGGTATGTCAGACACTGCTAAGCACTACATACAGAATATTTAATTTAATCCAGATAACAATACCATAAGATAGGTGCAATAATGATTCCCATTTTACAGAGAGGACCTGAGGCTTAGAGAGGTTAACTACCTTCATCAAGGGCATACCTAGAATGCAATATGTAAATGTACAGAACAGCTTACTTATATAGAGAGTTGACTTGCTCACTCTTGTGCTTTCTTTTTCAATCCCCTCCCCCACCTTTTTTTTGAGACAGAGTTTCACTCTGTCACCCAGGATGGCGTGCAGTGGTGCAAATTCAGCTCACTGCAATCTTCGCCTCCTGGGTTCAGGTGATTCTTCTGCTTTAGCCTCTGGAGTAGCTGAGATTACAGGTGTGCACCACCACATCTGGCTAATTTTTGTATTTTTAGTAGAGACAGGGTTTCACTATGTTGCCCAGGCTGGTCTCCAGCTCCCAACCTCAGGTGATCCACCCACCTTGGCCTCCCAAAGTGCTGAGATTACAGGTGTGAGCCACTGCGCCTGGCCTTCTCCTCCTTTTTATTTATTTATTTTCATTTTTTATTTTTTGAGATGGGATCTTGCTATATCAGTCAGGCTGGTCTCAAACTCCTGGGCTCAAGTGATCCTCCTGCCTCAACCTCCCTAGTAGCTGGAACTATAGGCATGCACTACCACACCTAGCATTTTTCCCTTTTACATTTTATTTCAGATTTTTGCAGATTACAAAATAGGACATGTCCAAAATAGAAAACTGCTTAAAACAAGAGAAAAAAAGGGAAAATTATCTACAATCCCATTAGTCAGAGATATGTGTGATAAGCATGTGGATTATGTAATATACATATATATAAATATATATATATAGAGAGAGAGGGAGACAGACATGTATATTTTAAGCAAATATAGTATTAAATCTTAAATACTGTTTGGTTAACATATTTTTTGGAACATTATATTATGAAAAACTTTTCATAGTTTTGACTCTTCTATTTTATCTGATTTAATGATTACAGCATTCTACTATCTGATATATCATAATTTTATTTAACTACTTCTTTATTATTGGATTTTATTTCCAGATTTTTTCTACTATAAATAATGCTATGGTGATCATTCTTGCATATAAACCTTTTTTGTACTCCTCTGACTTTTTTCTTTAGAATGAAAACATATTGGCTAAGTCAAAGTGTATGTTTTCTCAAAACTTCTAAATTGAGGTATAGCATATATACAACAAGGTGAATAAATCTTAAGTGTACTGCGAGTTGAATTCTACATGTGTATAGACAACGGTTATAACCACCACCCAGATCAATGGATTAAACATTTGCAGTGCTCCAGAATGCTCTTCATGCCTCTTCCCAGTCAGTAGCTATCCCCTGTCCTTGAACTTCATATAAATGGAATCATAGGGTGTGTATTCTTTGGTTTCTGGCTTCCTTCACTCAACATAACGTCTGCGAGATTCATCCATGCTGTAGCGGATAGCAGTAGTCCATCTTTTTATTGCTGCATCGTATCCTTTAAAAAAAATACTATAATTTATTGATTTATTTTTTTCTGATAGACATTTAGGCTATTCTGAATAAAGTTGTTATGTATATTCTTATGCATGTCTTTTGGAAGACATTTTTATACTTCAAAAAATATAAACTAGAAGAGGCATAACTAAATCATAGAGTCAGGCAAACTTTTAGCTTTAAATGCAGGGTAAACATTTTTAAAGTTTTATTTTGTTTTTAGAGAGGGGGCCTACTTTTAAATTGCTCTCCAAAACATCTGTACCAATTTGAACTCCAACTATCGAATGTCAAGAGCGTACCCTTCCCCTTCCCTCCTTACCACCAGTTAGTGGGCATTTTCATTCTTCTTAATCTTTGCCAGTGTGAGAAACGAAATGGTATCTGATTGTTTATATTGTGCTTGATGACCAAGAAGATGTTAAAAAATTCTTGCTATGTTACCAGATATTCTTGTTTCTTCTTTTGTAAATTGCCCATATACATCATTACCCTATTTGCTATGAGCTTTAGGATAAGGCAAAAAGCTGAAATATAATCCATATAGTATGTACAGATCATTGGTATTGTAAGAAAAATTCATTGGTATTTATAACCAAAAAATATTTACATTCTTTCCATAAGTTGACATCCTGCTCTATATATTTCAGAACGAAGCTAACATTTACAGAACACCAATTACTGAACACATTTACTCTTTAAAACAGCTCTATTTATTTAATTCTTATATCTTCATTTCACTTCAGAGGTAGCATTTAATTTTCATGAAAATTCTGAAGTTATTTAATATTCTGCCTATTTTTACAAGTGCAGAAATCAAGGCTCCACGGGGCTCACAAATGATTTAAGTGGTGGGACTGGGATTTAAACCCAAGACACCCCAAGTCAAAAGTAAATTATTTTTCTCTTTTCTCTAGATGCCATTGCCTAGGTCAGTGCTCTGGCCAATCATCTGAATGTTTGTATCCTCCTAAAATTTATATGTTGAAATCCTCACCCCCATATGTGATGCTGTTAGGAACTGGGGGCCCTTGGGAGGTGATTGGGTTGTGAAGGCAGGCCCTCATGAATGATCAGTGTCCTTATGAGAGCTGCCCCCAAAAGCTCCCTCACGTCTTCCGCTATGTGAGGACACAGCAATAAGGCACCATTTATGAACAAGGAAGTTAGCCTTTACCAGACACCAAATTTGCTAGCACTTTGATCTTGGACTTCCCAGACTCCAGAAATGTGAGAAATAACATTGCTATTACTTGTAAGTCACCCAGTTACGGTATTTTGTTGCAGCTGCCTGAACAGACTAAAATAAGCAGTGATTCTCTTTTTCCCCCCACCCCCCCACATTTCAGACCCTAAGAGGGCATCTGAATTCTAGAACCCTATCCTTAACTCCCTTCCCTTCCATTCTCAATACACATCTACCATTCCACTACCAAAATCCAAAGAGTATCAGGATCTCTGGGCTATCAAGAAGACTGAGAATATGGCAAAATCCATGTTAGCTCATTTATTTTAGAAACTTTTCTTTGCGTGTGGTGTGTTTTAAAATCTGAGTAATGGTTTAATAAATCCAGAATTGGAATAAGTAGAAGTGGAAGTGAATCTAGGATGTTTTCCTCTTAATAAGTTACTCCTTTTGGGGTCTGAAGCTTATATAATTTTAGAAGCCTTTTAAAGAAAAAAGAAGACAAGAATATTTATACAAAATTAGGTTTGAGTGAGTGTTGATTTAAAGTGAGAAAATACATTGCTATCAATTACACATTTTTAAAATATTTAACTGTCACAAGAATCACAAAATTAAAAATATATGTTTTTGGTACTTAATTGCTCTGACACCCCTATATAATTATGCCTTCATTTTTTTTGGCTCTATATTCTTGGGTCATGACTTCATATAACAAAGATTTTTGTAGTATTTTCTATCAAGAGGGTACATATAAAGATAGATTAATCTTTCCAGTAGCATGGTTGATCAAATTTGTTTTTCGTTAAGAATTTGGAAAAGTTTCTGTAAGCTTCATAACTCATTATTTGTACTATCACATAAATGCTTGGGATTATAGTCAGTTTTGGGGGATTTCCATCAAATTTTTGTCATATGTGAACTCTAAGATTGCAGAGTATTTCTAATTTGTTTTCTTTGTTGTTACTGTTCAATGACTAATCTTTTTTTCTCTTTGAATTTAATGAATTTACATCAAAAAATTAGGTAGTCATTTTGCATTTAAGATATAAAATTCTTTAAAAAAATACAAAGAATGAAAGGATTTTAGCCAAGTTTACACTTTTTTCTGCTATAATTTTTAACAACAATTCATCTCATCATAACTTAATGCAATGTGCAAGTGCAGCATGGATTACAATCATTTAACTAAATATAAGGAAGTACGTTGTTAATAGTGACCCTCAGAGGAAACAGCTTTATCTTCTTTTAAAAACTCTATGGTATATAAACATTACATAATAATGATACTCAACCACCTCTTGCCTCAAGAATCATTACCCGGCCAGGCGCAGTGGCTCACGCCTGTAATCCCAGCACTTTGGGAGGCTGAGGCAGGCGGATCACGAGGTCAGCAGTTCGAGACCAGCCTGACCAACATGGTGAAACCTCGTCTCTACTAAAAATACAAAAATTAGCCAGATGTGGTTGCGGATGCCTATAATCCCAGCTACTCGGGAGGCTGAGGCAGGAGAATCACTTGAACCTGGGAGTGGAGGTTGCAGTGAGCTGAGATCCAGCCTGGGCAACAGAGCAAGACTCTAGTCTCAAAAAAGAACAAAACAAAACAAAAAAACACAAATGCTTTAATGGTTTTAAAGCAAAAGCTGTTAGAGTCTAGATAACTAAAACTATACTCGTGAGTTCAAGTTTACAGAAAAGTACCTCTTAATAAAATATCTTTTGATATAGGTAGTTTTTTTTGTTTTTTTTTTGTTTGTTTTTTTTTTTGAGAGGGAGTCTGGCTCTGTTGCCCAGGCTGGAGTGCAGTGGCACTATCTCGGCTCACTGCAAGCTCCACCTCCCGGGTTCACACCATTCTCCTGCCTCAGCTTCCCAAGTAGCTGGACTACAGGCACCTGCCACCATGCCTGGCTAATTTTTTGTATTTTTTAGTAGAGACGGGTTTCACCATGTTCGCCAGGATGGTCTCGATCTCCCGACCTCGTGATCCGCCCGCCTCGGCCTCCCAAAGTGCGGGATTACAGGCGTGAGCCACTGCGCCCGGACCTTTTTTTTTTTTTTTTTTTTTTTTTTTTTTTTTTTTTTTTTTTGAGACAGTCTCACTCTGTCACCCAGACTGGAGTGCAGTGATGTGATCTTGGCTCCATCTCTATGTTCACACCCATTCTCCTGCCTCAGCCTCCCGAGTAGCTGGGACTACAGGCGCCCATCACCACGCCCGGTTAATTTTTTTTGTATTTTCAGTAGAGGCAGAGTTTCACCATGTTAGCCAGGATGGTCTGGAGCTCCTGACCTCGTGATCCACCCGCCTTGGCCTCCCAAAGTGCTGGGATTACAGGTGTGAGCCACTGCGCCTGGCAAGTAGTTCTTTTAAGTAGTTCTTAATATCCTCCCTCCCCATACCCCTATCCTAAATCTTATATTGTTCTTACAAAACTTTCGTCAAGAGTAAAAATATATCCAGGCAGATGTATATGTCATACAATAGCAAGAAAACTAAAACCCAACTAATGACTCTGGGTTTTAAAAATAGAAGACAATTAAAATGTACTCAAAGGTACATTAAGAAAAGCTTTCACGGGGGTAATATTGAAACAGTCACAAAGGTTAAGAAAATAGTGATATTGCCCAGGCGCGGTGGCTCACGCCTGTAATCCCAGCACTTTGGGAGACCAAGGTAGGAGGATCACCTGAGGTTGGGAGTTCGATACCAGCCTGACCAACGTGGAGAAACCCCATCTTTACTAAAAATACAAAATTAGCCAGGTGTGGTGGCACATGACTGTAATCCCAGCTACTAGGGAGGCTGAGGCAGGAGAATCACTTGAACCTGGGAGGCGGAGGTTGTGGTGAGCCGAGATCTCATCATTGCACTCCACCCTGGGTAACAAGAATGAAATCCGTCTCAAAAAGAAGAAAGAAAATAGTGATATCAAAGTACAAATGGCTGCAATGTTAAAATAGACAAAAACTACCATGCAAGAGCTTCTTTTAAAATGAAAAATAAAGAACACAACACATGAGTCAGGGTGGTTTTCCTGTTCTACTCATGAATTTTAGTCTTTATAAGGTTGCTTAGGTCGACATCTAGAAGGTTTCTTATCAGATCTGATGGTCTCATTCTAACTTCGTAGGGTGGGTCTTCCTCAGGGAACCTCTGATCTTGGTTATTGTACAATTTCAAAGTAGTGCAATATTGCCATGATGTGCTGGGGCATGAAGATGTATCCTGAGTACCAATGGAAACCAGCGTGGAATTGAACACCGTCTGCTCCCCAGGCTCCAGCACGTAGAGCATTGTGACCAGCAGGTATTGGTAGTAGAACCAGGACATCTACTTCCAGGCTCGCACCAGCACCGTCCCTGCCAGGCGCCTCCTGCGATGAGGTGGCATTTCAGTCTCTCAATGACTAATCTTAAATATGCTTTGAATTGATGGCACTCACTATTAACTAATTTGTGGTCAACGTCCTCTTTGTAATGGTGTATTATGGTTTTTATATTATCTTTGTCAATATAAACATTCCTGTCTAATTATAAATTTAAATATTTTTAAAAAATATTCATATAACGCATTCTTTTTATTGATTAGATCATTAAATAATATAAAAGTCTATTATTTCTATTAGCAATTTATCTCTTCCTTTTAATGATTTACTAATTTTGAATGATCCTTTTTTTTTTTTTTTTTTTTTTTTTGGAGACAGAGTCTCACTCTGTCGTCCAGGCTGGGGTGCAATGGCGCGATCTTGGCTCACTGCAACCTCTGCCTTCCAGGTTCAAGCGATTCTCCTGCCTCGGCCTCCTGTGTAGCTGGGATTACAGGTGTGTGGCACCATACCCAGCTAATTTTTGTATTTTTAGTAGAGAGGAGATTTCACCATATTGGTTAGGCTGATCTCGAACTCCTGACCTCGTGACCTGTCCCCCTCGGCCTCCCAAAGTGCTGGGATTAGAGGCCTGAGCCACTGCGCCCAGCTGGAAATGATACTTTTTTAAAAAAATATTTTTTAGAGACAGGGTCTCACTCTGTTGCCCAGGCTGGAGAGCAGTGGCAAAATCATAGCTCACTCTAGTTTCAAATTCACAGGCTCAAGTGATCCTCCTGTCTCAGCCTCCTGAGTAGCTGAGACTACAGGCACACACCACAGCGCCAGGCTAATTTTGAAATTTTTGGTAGAGATAGAGTCTCACTATGTTGCCCAGGCTGGTCTCAAACTCCTGGCCTCAAGCAATCCTCCTGCCTCAGCCTCCCAAAGTGTAAGAATTACAGGCATGAGCCACCACACCTAACTGTTTTTTTGCTACAGTTTACTTCTAAATATCAGAATTATTTCTTTTTCTTTTTTTTTATTTTTGAGATGGAGTTTCGCTCTTATTGCCCAGGCTGGAGTGCAATGGTGTGATCTCGGCTCACCACAACCTCCGCCTCCCGGTTCAAGTGATTCTCCTGCCTCAGCCTCCTGAGTAGCTAGGATTACAGGCATGCACCACCACGCCCGGCTTATTTTGTATTTTTAGTAAAGATGGGGTTTCTCCATGCTGAGGCTTGTCTCAAACTTCTGACCTCAGGTGATCTGCCCACCTTGGCTTCCCAAAGTGCTGCGATTACAGGCATGAGCCACCGCGCCCAGCCTTAGATATCAAAATTATTTCTATTGACTTTATATGTAAATCTATGAAAAATAGTTTTATTGTATAGCACAAAAACACAGCCGTGTACACTGCATCTGCATGTGCATTCCCAGTAGGAGAGAACTTCCTTTCAATTAGGTGTCAGTAGAAACTAAATCCTCTGCTACAGTTGATTGGAAAGAATTTTCCACAGACAGCTTCTGGTTCCAATCCATTTCAAACCTTGCAATTCCTCTACTAGGGTCTCAGATGTATTCATATTGTGATTTAACCTGTAGATTTGCCCCTTTATGTTATGACACCAGGTGAGTTTCCACAGTGGGCTGTTGGTATCTTCCTGAAAGCCATTCCTATAACAGCATTCAACCCGAAAGAATGTATCTCCAATTCTACTTGCCTTAGCTGCTCCCCTCCCCAAAATGCCTGCAGCCCCTCGGATGCCACTTGATATAAGGATAAGTTGGAGTACAAAGAGACAGCAGTCTCACCTATTGTGACTACAATATCCCACTTGTACAAGTTTTGCCAAAACATATGGCAAGTAAATACATTGCTAGGGTTCCTCCTAGCAAATTGAGGGGCGGTGAAGCTTGAGCTTCATGATAAATCCACCTCTAGAGTTTGGGGAGGGAATTACTACTTGGAGAACAAGAGACAGGTGGGCCAGTGGAGAGTGAAGATGCAATCTGGTTCTGCTATGTGGCTCAAATACTGTGACTCTCTACCCTTAGAACATCAGAGTCTTCCAACTCCTTGACGTGGGATCTAGTGTGGGAACTCAATCAGGGCCTGTCTTAGACTAAATGAAGTAAGAAAAAAAAAAATCTTTCCCACCTTTTGTTCATTTTCTTGCCCCTTTCACTTCTTTAGGGTTCAGTTTTCCTTTTATCTCTTTCAGTCGTATAGTGCCCTCTGGAGATTTTCCTTCCTTCCTATAAAAGTTTGCTCTTGGTAAAGGCTCAGATATTTGCCATTCATTCATTCATTCATTCACAAATGTTTATTTTGCCTATACAAAAGATTAGGCACCATTTTAGGCACTTAGTCATTTACTAGGGAAAAAACAGTGAAAAAGACAAAAACATCTCTGCCTCACAAAGGTTATAGTCTAGAGATATTGCGACAGAAAGTAAACTAATGTTCATGTTAGCATGGCCAAGTTTTTAGTACCATATTAGTGTTCCCACAGAAATTTGCATTTGAGGTCATTTACCTCTTGTTAAAGGAGTGTCTTTATTTCAGAGTTAACATAATTTCAGTCAGCAGGCATTTGGGGAAGTATTTCAGATGGGGAAGGAACACTTTCCCAATTCCTTGGAGCTTTCCATTTTTATTATGCACAAAACTGGTCTTGGTGTACACAAATTAGGCTGGCCATCCTCCAGCCCACGCCGCTCCATTTGAAACTGTATTATTATTGTTAGAACCTCTAGAACAGTCTCTGGTCTCTTGACCAGGGCATCTTGAGAACTGTTTTAAACTGTACACTATGTTGTATCTACTTATTTTCTTCAAAAGGTCCCATGCTGAGGTTAAGTATGACCATGGTAGATCTCTGTTTCTAATAATTTAGATCATTTTTCTTGGTCTTATTCAAACTACCCCACATGACGACAGTGTCTTAGGCTTAGTGCTAAACATTTCATAATACAGTCATTCACACTTTAGAGGAAGTCCTCTTACTTCTATTACAATACAGTTGCTCATCTTTTCACCCATTTGTCAATATTACATTCTTTCTTTGTAAAGGCAATTTTAAAAATGTTCATTATTAGCACTATGTGGAAGTTCTTCATTATTGACAATTTGTATTAGTTTCGATTTCTTGATGGTATGCAACAGAAAATTTAAACTGGCTTCTAAAATAAGATAATAGATGGCTCACAAAGCTGAAGTCCAGAGGCATTTCAGGCTTTAAGGTTGATGGAGTCACGTGCTGTGGCTCCATTTCCCGGCAGTTCTCTTAGCTCAACCCTTTCCCAACTCACAGCTTCATCCTCAGCCAGGCAGCTGTAGTAAATGGCCTCACATCCATGGATAGCAGTGTTCAGATTGTTCCCATGGCAGTCCCTGATGAACAAGGACATTTTCCCCAGAGGCTCCTAGAAAACCTTTCCTTTTGCCTCATTGGCCCAAAGTATCACATATCACATGATCATTTCTGTTCTTTTTCTTTTTTTTTTTTTTTACATGATCATTTCCGAACCAACCACTGACAAAGCATTGAGATGACCAAATTAGGCCATCCCCTGGAATACAGTCTAGGTGGGAAGAAGGGCTCGAGACAGATTCTCCTGAGGCACGTGGGCTTCCTGGGGGAGTAAAATGACAGACACAATCAGACTCCTCATAAGAAGGAGTAATGGAAACAGATCCTAGGCATCCTTTTACTTTAGAAGTCATTCTAGTTGCCTCAGTGATATTTTGTTAATTTCTGAACTTATTTCTGCAGCCTCCAGGTAATAAGACAAGTCTCATGCCAATCAATAACCATAAAAAAGAAGTTAAAATCATGTTCAGTATCTTCTGCCTAAGAAAATGAGCCTGAATGTAGTATGTAGGTGACTAAATAAATAATTTGTTTAAGCTAAGGGAGTTAAATTTTAGTTACTGAAAACATTCCACAGGACTTAGCTGCCAAACTTCCCACTGAAAAGCCTGAGTGATTTTACTGAGTATACTTTCCATACAGAAGGAGCCTTTGCCAATCCCGTCCCAAGGTGTACATGATGGGGTCACAGTTATTGGGTTTAACATGCATCTTGAGGTGTTTTGGACAGCTGAGGTGTTTGGTCATACTGTCATTCTCTGCTCTCTGCCTTCAGAGGCATTTTCTTTCTTGAGTTAAACCTCAGAGGGCTCTTAAAGTTTCAGAGAGATTTGGTGTTCCCGCTCTCTTTTCTTTGAGAGGGAGGACAGAAATAGGGTATACAGAAATCCTTAACTTTATGTAAATGACCCACCTTTCTTTCTTTCCCTGGAGTGTTATGAAAATAAGAGTTCTAAAAACATTTTTCAAACTGCTCCCTTGAGATGTGAAGAAAAGTACTATCAGTCCCGCGGGTTTTCTACAAAAGCTTTTAAATCGGAGAAGGGAGGGAGGAAAAGTAAAACACGTGCCTCCAGCATTTTTCAGATAGTTTGGAATTTAAAAAACATATATCATTATAGAAATTGTTTTGGTTTTTCACCATCAACTAGTTCACAGACTGGGCCTGTTGCTGGCTGTTGACTTAAGAGGAGCATCTCCTGGGAAAAGGTTAGCACATCAGAGTGGTGTTTGTTAAAACTGACAGCTTGATAAACTAGGTTTGTATTTACTCTGTCATTACTGAGGATACTTTTAACATCCTTTTGATGTGCTAATAGTCCTTCCTGTGGAAAATTATGCAAACAAACAAACTATTAATTAGATCAAGAGTAGCAGTCTCTGTAGAACTACAACATGCAGATTTGCTGATGTGGATGGACTTGAGCCAGGCAGTGGCCTTTAGCTGCAAGGGATGCTCTCAGAGGCCAGCTCTCTGTGCTCGTCTGTACACCTCCCGGTAAGGACTACAGATCCACTCACCCATTACAGATTTCAGAGACCTCCATCCTTCAGGGTGGGGCCAAGGGAGGGGTGCTCTGGATACATTGTTCCAATTCACCTGGGAAGATCAACCTCAGATGGCACTTGAAGAACATGAGGGACTTAGAAAGGCAATGTAGAATTTTCCAAAGATCTTATGAATTCCTAAATGGTCATAAGAGCTTTTGTATGGGTTACAGCTTTCTACAGAGGTCAAAAAAGTTTTATTGGAATGAAAAACCAAGAGCCACAAAGATTATGTGGCATGCTGCAGCCCAAGTCTTGGCTGGCTGAGTGCACTTCACTGGTCAACATCTTATGGTCATATGAGCTACCATCTGTAAGGGTAGAGTAACCATTACTGTTATTGGGTGACTGATGCTAATTTTGGCCCAAGTTGGGCCCGACAGTATGTATCCTGATGCTCGAGTCACACTGGGAGGGACTATGCTAGTCCTTGGTCCCAGGTGTGCTCCAGTTTTATCCACAGCCCCAGTCAGCCCTGACTCTCACTGATGCTTTATTGCACTGGCAGTTTCCATCTCGCTGGCTGCCTGCTCTTCCTGTTGGGTGACTTTCAGCAGCACAGCTGCTGACAAACATTGTGTCACATGCTTTTTTTTTTTTTTTCTCTTTAGCTCTAGGTTTTAATCTCCCTCCCAAGAGTCATCCCTGCTTGCTTTTTCTTCTGCCCAAGCTTTCAATTGTTTAGGTAAGTCTTCTCTCTTTGCAAAGTTAACATTGTAATGTGTAGAGTAACACTTAGTGAAATTTTAGGGAGGAAAGGGAGAAAAAGTGCTTTCCCACAGAAAACCTTACGACTCCCAAGTCTGGAGCGGTCTGACCCCCGGGTAAAGTTCTGTATCCTTCTCTTTCTACTCCATTCCAAGCATGATCCAGCTATATACATTGATGGAAAAAGGCTCCTTTCTCTTTCCATGGGGTATGATTATAAAAATGCCATGGAGACTTTCTCTCCAACCCCAAGCCATCTTGTTACCTTGAGAAAGTCTTAAAATGCCACCACTTGAGATGCATTCCTTTGGCCTAAATAAGACTTTTATCTGGTTAAAATGAATTTTGTAAAGATGGGTCACTTTAGTGTAAGTGAGTCATCTGGGTCCCACAAGAAGAAAACTCTGAAGAAGTAAAGGATGTCAGGAGAGCACATTTTGAATAAGTTCTGGAGTGTGGCAAGAGTGGGGATGAGGCTGGGGGAAGTGGATGGCACAGGAGGGAAGGATGTGTTCTCTGTTGATAAGTTTCATCTGCCTCCCACCTTTGCTGAGAGTCCACCCTTGATACATTGGCTTCCAAGACCAAGCAGGACCCTGAGACTCACAGGAGGGGCAGGACTCACCCTGGGTCCTGATGACCTCTAGACCTCAGTAGGATTCTTGGATTCTGCAAAGTAATTAGTTAACTCAATGAAAACATACTGGGCTCTCTGCTTTGGGGATTTTATTTTATTTTTTAAATTTTAGTTCTTTGTTGAACTGACAATTATTTCTTGGAACTGGCTAAGTATGTCACTGAGCAGCCTGGCTGCTTTGCTGAAGAATCACAAATGAATGACATGACCAGTTCTTTTGTTCGCGTGTAACCACAGCCTTGAAAAACCAGGCTCTCTTAATGTATCAGCAGGGCCTCTGAGAATATGGCCTAGTCCTAATTTTTTCATCTGCAAATGAAGATCATAGTAACTGCTACCTTGTAAAGTTCTTTTTTTGTTGTTGAGACAAGGTCTTACTCTGTCATCCCGGCTACAGCACAGTGGTATGAACATGGCTAAATGCAGCTTCAACCTCCCATGCTCAATCAGCCCTCCCACCTCAGCCTCCTGAGTAACTGGGACCATAGGCATGCGTCACCACATCTGACTAGTGAGACAGCGTTTCACTCTTGTAGCCCAGGTTGGAGTGCAATGGCACAATCTCGGCTCACTGAAATCTCTGCCTTCCAGGTTCAAGCAATTCTTCTGCTTCAGCCTCCCAAGGAGCTGGGATTACAGGCACCCACCACCATGCCCAGCTAATTTTTTGTATTTTTAGTAGAGATGAGGTTTCACCATGTTGGCCAGACTGGTCTTGAACACCTAACCTCAGGTGATCCACCCACCTTGGCCTCCCAAAGTCCTGGGATTACAGTAGTGAGCCTCCATGCCCAGCCCATCCGACTAATTTTTAATTTTTTGTAGAGATAGGGTCTCCCTATTTTGCCCAGGCTGGTCTCAAACTCCTGGGTTCCATCCTCCCACCTCAGCCTTCCAAAGTTGGGATTACAGGGGCAAGCTGCTGTGCCCGTTCATAAAATTATTTAAGGATGAATGGTAGTGCATATGAAGGGCCTACACAATGCCCAATGCCTGGCAAATACTTAGCACCCGATAGATGTCAGTTGTTATATTTAATATTAGCGTAAGACCAACATACCAGTTATTTAATACTAGTATCTTGACAATCAGGAAGACTTACAGCATCTTCCCAAGGAGCCTAATTTATTCCCAGAGAGTAGTATCTAGGGAGGAAGACACATCTGCAGCCTTTGTTACCCCACTAGATATAAGAGTAAGGGAAGGAGGAGAAAGTTCCTTTCCCCAGTGTCCTGCAAACTACCATTGTACATGCAGAAAGCTGCATCCACACTGAGCATGGCCGTCTAGGGGAAGGAGCAAGGACTGGGGACTTTGGAGAAGTCTGAGCCTGATTGAATTCTAGTCCACTGCTCTCAGGAAGATGATTTGTGTCCTCAGTGCACACATAAGCGTATGGCTTCAGCACATGCACTCACACACACACCCACTTACAGGTTCGAACATCATCGCACTGGGTGTATTTTTCCTTGTCTTCCTTCTCGTCTCTTGCATCCTTTTCAGTCCATTCGGGCATAATTATTATTGCTCTGCTGGCTTGGTTCTGCAGCTCTCTAGAGTGGAGCAGATGTCGACAGCTCTGAAAGATTCCATGCTATTACACAGCAGAACAAATGAGGATGTCAGAAAAGGCTCTTCAGTCTAACAAGAAAACAGAGGAAAGAGACAAAAAGAATAAAGCCTTTGGAGACCAGCAGACTCGGTCTGATTAGATCTTATGCTAACATGATGCCCACTCTGCGTACTAAGAGTGATTTAATATGTTTAAATGATACAGGGGAAATATGTCTAGGGGAAAAGAAAACACAGAGAAAAGAGAATTTCCTCCCTGGCAGGCATGATTAAGATGGTGTGGGCTTCCTTGAAAATGCGACTGCAGCATGAGACTGTTGAGTGCAGGCCCAAGCATATTTACTTACAATGCCTGACATTGTCTCATTATACTGGGCAGTGCCGGCTTTCTCCACCACTGGGTGAGTGATAGGAGCTGTTCAGATGGATTAGCTGGCTAGGTGCATAACAGAATGTCAGTCTCACTGCCGGGTCATTGTTTCTTCCCTTAACGTGGGAAACTATAATTTATAAACATCTTATATATGGGGCCACAAGTCCACAAATCCTAATTATCCTAAACAAAGATTAAAATATTCTAGAATTTTGAAAGAGAGAAGACGGAGGTCTCTCAGCAATCAAAGTGGATGAATCGAAGTCCATGTATTATGGATCGCGTAAAGTAATTCCTGATTGAATATGTTCTCGGCTCCTTGCTTTTAACCTATTTACTCTACTATCTTCTCCTTATAATTCTAACTATTAATATTATAGGTCTGTCTTTCACTAGACCACTGCAGAATAGAAAAAAATAATTTAGAAAGGCCAGCTTTGGGATAAGGAGGATGGAGTGAAAGACTGTTACATACATATAAAGTCCTGACAGTATCAAAATGTGGTATCTGTTGACAGTGAGAGGACACAGATACTACAATGAAGTAGAAAACATATGTGCTTGTTTCTTTTTCTTCTTTGTTCCTTTAATCCTGGCACAGTGGGTCTGAGGCAGCTTTCTAGGGGCTTTTGTTATATAGGTAAAGGATAGCACATAACTCAAAAATCCCTAAGGAATAAAAATTAAAAACCAAATAGACAACTCTATGAAGAAAGCAGGTTATTAAAGCTCATTGTTGAAATGCAATAAGTGGAAAACCTCCTGGGAATTTCCCTCATACCTAAAAATGCCCAGACTCTGCACTCCAGATGTTAGGATCTGTCTAGAAGCTCAACAGCCCTTAGTAGGAAGAGAACTCAACAGTTACCTGGTCCAGTGTTTGTTGCTGACACGTGATCAACCTGCCTGTATTTAAGGCCATCTCTTGACAGGGTCTCATTCCCTGTGAGACACCAGTCCATTGTCAGAGTGCTCTCATTATTAGAAAGTTCAGTCTTGTTGGAACCCAAATATACCTCCTTGTCTCTTCACCTCATTGGCAATGGCTCTGCCCTCCAGGACGGAGCATCTGCATGCAGTCAGAACACCTGTGTCCATATCCTCGCTCTAGTCATGTGACTTTGGACAGGTAACTTAATCTCTCTGAGCTCCAGTTTCCTACTCAAAGGCCAGGAGTGAGAATAACTGAGAGAATCCATATGAAGGTATTTGCCATACAGAACTCACTCTGTAAATATGAGCCGTTATTTTGGACTACGAAAGGATTGCTGCCTTCCTTATAGTGTATTCCACATTTCTATTACAGCCTGAGCTTATAGTGCACTAGTGATTCATTTTGGGTTTATAATCAGCTGAAACATCTCTATTATTTTCACACAGGCTCCTATCAAACCACATCTTTCCCATCTGCTGCTTATTCCATCTTATTTGCTTGTTTATTTTAACCAAATGTTAAGACTTTACATTTATCCCCATTAAACATAATCTTGTTAGATCTGGTCCATTGTTTCAGCCTGTCAAATCTTTTTTGCATTGCAATTCTACTGTCCAATGTATTAGCTATCCCTTCCAGCTTTGTGTCACCCACAAATTTTATCACTGGGCCATCAATGTCTTCATCCAAGACATTAATAAAAACGCCTAACAAGGCAAGACGGAGGCCAGAAAACTGTGGTGTGAAAGATCCTTTCTCTAGATCCACATCAACTCATTCATTAGTACTCTGAGTCCAATCAGTTACTCATCTACCTGACTTGGTTGCCATCGGCCCTTGTCCATGGGTGTATCTCATTTTCAAAGATAGAGGCTTTATCTGTCAAATGCATGCTGCAATCCAAATGCACTTCATCCACACAATACCTGGAAAACCAGTCTAGCAAGTCTCTCAGAAAGAAACATGGCAGGTCTGTGACAATTCACTCCTTGCCTCTCACCTGGGAACAGCATCCAGCTCACCAGCAAAAGATCATCCAAACTGCCTGACCTTTATTTAAAAGGTCAAAAACTTCCACCTTTTCCCATGGCTGGGCTTCCAGCACCTTTCCTCGAAGTCTCAGTGCTTCAAGGCAGACAGCAAGTCTCCTGGAATACAATTTGTCTGGCCAGGCCCCTGGGCCCCAAGCATTCATTTAGCACCTTCTCTCTTGGGCTTCCATTATCTGTTGACAGTATCTGTGGGAACCTTTTCCAACATGAAGTTGCTTTCCTTGATAGGAACTATGGAAGGGATATAAATACTGAAAAAATCTGTTTTCTGCCATCTGTTAATACTGTGCCAATTACAATATTGATCTCAAGCGATGGACATATTTTTCATCCTGTGCCAAAGATACTTTAAAGTCCCTTTCTGTTTTGCCTTAAAAGTACAGGTGCCTTTTAGAAGTCCTGGGAGCAGTATCAACAAAGGGTTAGATGGATCAATATCAGCCAGCCTACAATGGCAGTGGTTGAACAAGGGGAATCGGTCCCAGTCACTAGGTTCCTTTCCTAACTGTCCCCCACCCCCATGTCCCATTTTTGGGTCCTGGTCTCTAACATCCAACCACCATTGGAGAGAAACAGTGTTTAAGATCTTGGAATTCTAAGTTTACCTAATGCCACTACATCCTATATATGTGACCTTGGGCTAATCTCTTGGAGGGGGACAACGGTAATTATCTCATGAGTGGTTGTGAGTATCACATGATATAATAGCTCTACAAGTGCCATGCACAGTGCCTGGCACATGCTTAGGGCAGAATACTGGTGGTCTGTTATCACCTCCTGGTTTCTGCCTTGGTCGTATCCCCGTTTGGTTCTGCTCTTCTCACTAGTCCCTTGTCCATCCCCTCTCAGTTCATGTTAGCTCTATCTCAAACTTCAATTTTCAGTTTGCCCTTTGAAAACGGACTGCTCCCTGACCCACCCCAACACATACACATACTGGTATTTGACAGTATATTGTGTACATGGGAAAATCCCTTACTGACTCTACTTCTGGAAAAACAGACAAAATATGAGTGTAAAGCCCATCTCTTACCTGTCAGGGCGCAGACCCCCATCTATGACAAGTCCCAGTGAATAAGGAACACTCCTCAATTTTTTCACAAATCCAATCCTAACTTCTTTACTTTTTAACTTCATAATCCTGGGCAAGTCAACTAACCTCTCTAAGTCTCAGTTTCCTCCTCCATGAGGTAAGCATAACAATGTAGGGTTGTTGGGAGCATAAGCTGCTTAACGCCATGCCTGCAAAACCTTAAATACTCAATGAATGGTAGGTATTATTATCAGCACCATTATCATCATCCTTCCCCACTTCACCTTTCCTGATGGCATTCATTTTCTTAATAGATTCTTCAATATTTGCTCTTGGTTATGCACCCATCTTTCCTTCTTTTGTTTAAGTTAATTCAATTTGTGAACTCAATAGTGGGGTTCCTAAAAATCACATGGATCATTCTATATTATGCCTTCCCTTCCTTAAGAAAAGGCTTGTAAGTTATAAACTATAAAGCACAATGAAAATGATAGTTACTATATCACTACAAATTGAGATACATTTCAATCATACTGTTCAGATTCCATTTTTAAATTTCATACCCTTCTTCTGCCTTTCTACAGTTTCTTTAAAAATGGTAAGGAAATGTGTGTTTACACATTGCCTTCGTCTTACACCATGAAATACTTGAGGGCAAGTCCATGTTTTAGTCATAAGCCTCCTTTTGTTCAATTTTCAGCATAAATAAATACATTCTTACATTTATTGAATTTCTGTTATGTGGCAAGCACTGCCATAGAGAAACTAGTAAGGTATCATTCCTGCCTTGGAGAAGCTAAGTTAGTTGGAGTAAAGGGAGTAGAAAAGCTGTTTCTGGTTAGCAAGTAAAAGATTCTAGTAGACCTTCATTCCCATGGTAACACCAAGAAAACTTTGGGTAACATAAAAACCATACAGATTATATTTTCTGGCCACATTAGAATTGAATTACAAAACAATAACAAAAAGATATCTAGAAAATATTTAAACATTTGGAAATTAAGCAATATACTTCTGAAGAAAAAACTCTAGGAAAATTAGTTACCTTTTACTGAATGATAAGTATAGCATATGAAAATTTGTGAGATGCAGCTTATGTGATGCTAAGAATACAATTTAGAGTTTAAGTGCTTGTATTAGAAAATAAGAAAGTGCTGAAATCAATGAGCTAAGCTTCCACATTAAGAAGCTAGAAAAAGGCCGGGCGTGGTGGCTCGTGCCTATAATCCCAGCACTTTGGGAGGCCAAGGCTGGCGGATCACCTGAGGTCTGAGGTCGGGAGTTCGAGACTAGCCTGACCAACGTGGAGAAACCCTGTCTCTACTAAAAATACAAAATTAACCAGCCATGGTAGTGCATGCCTGTAATCCCAGACTGGGGAGACTGAGGCAGGAGAATCACTTGAACCCAGGAAGCGGAGGTTGCAGTGAGCCAAGATCACGCCACTGCACTCCAGCCTGGTTGACAGAGTGAGACTGTCTCAAAAAAAGAAAAGAAAAAAAAAAAAGCTAGAACAGTATAGTAAGCCCAAAGTAGAAGGAAGGAAATAAAGACAAGAGTGGAAATCAATTCAATAGCAGACAGACAATAATAGAGAAAATCAATACAGCCAAAAACCGATTTTTGAAAAGATCAATACAATTGATAAGCTCCTGGCCAGGCGCGGTGGCTCACGCTTGTAATCCCAGCACTTTGGGAGGCCGAGGTGGGTGGATCACGAGGTCAGGAGATGGAGACCATCCTGGCTAACACGGTGAAACCCCCTCTCTACCGAAAACACAAAAAATTAGCCGGGCGAGGTGGCGGGCGCCTGTAGTCCCAGCTACTCGGGAGGCTGTGGCAGGAGAATGGCGTGAACCCGGGAGGCGGAGCTTGCAGTGAGCTGAGATCCGGCCACTGCACTCCAGCCTGGGTGACAGAGGGAGACTCTGTCTCAAAAAAAAAAAAAAAAAAAAAAAAAAAAAAAAAAAAAAAATTGATAGGCTCCTAAACTGAAGAAGGAAAAACCAAAAAAAGAGAGAAAATGTGAATTACCGATATAAAGAGAAAAGAAAGGATATTCCCACAAATCCTACAGACATTAAAAGGGTGATGAGAGGGTATTGTAAACAAATTTATGCCAACATGTTTGACCACGTAAATGGATAAATCCTTTGAAAAGCAGGACTTTTCATAACTGGACAAAAGAAGAAATAAGTAACCTGAATATGTGTTAAAGAAGTTAAATTCACAATTACATTTTTTTTCCACAAAGAACATATCTGGCCCAGATAGCTTTAATGGTGAAGTCTATCAAACACTTAGGAAAGGAATAATACCAATCTTAAACAATCTCTTATAGAAACAGAGGAGGAAGGACCACTTCTCAACCCTTTTTAGGAAGCTGACATATTCATAATACCAAAACCTGACAAATACACTACAAGAAACAAAAATTACAGACCAATATTTCTCATGAATAGAGATGCAAAAATTTTTAACAAAATATTAGCAAATTAGAGCCATCTATATATTAAAAAGATAACACATCATGGCTAAGTAGGTTTTATCACAAAAAATGCAAGATCAATTAAAATATGAGAAAAATAATCAGTGTAATTCATCCCATTAACAGAATAAAAAAGAAAAATACTAACATTTTCAGTAGATCCAGGAAAAGATTTTGAAAATTTCAACACTATTCCGTGATAAAACCTCTAGACAAACAAGTAATAGAACAGAATTTCCTCAATTTGATAAAATGCATCTATAAAAACTTATACCTAACATCCTATTTAATGATAAAATATGGAACACTTTCTCTCTAAGGTCAAAAACAAGGTAAGGATGTCCACTCTCATGCTGCGATTCCACATTGTACCTGAGGTCTTGCAATTAGGCATAAAAAGATAGAAGTCATAAAGACTGAGAAAGAAGCAAAATTATCTTTCTCTACAATGACATGATTTTGCAGGTAGAAACTTCAAAGGAATCTACTCCCAAATCCTACTAAATCTAATAAGTAAACTCAGCAAGGTTTAAGATACAAAGTTAATACAGAAAATTTTTATTTTATTTTTATACACTATCAACATACAATTGGAAAAAAATTAAAAATCGTTATTTATGACAGTATCACAAATACCTTCAAATTTTTTTAAAAAAAGATGTACAAGACTTCTACACTTGAAACCATAAAACATTGTTGAGAGTGATTAAGACCTGATAGAGAGATGCCATGCTTATGGGATGGTTAGAATTGGTATTGTACAGATGCTGATTCTCAGAAAATCGATCCATAGATTAAATGCAATTGCAATCAAATTCCCAGGAGTTTTTTTTTTTTTTGGTAGAAATTGATTTTTTGTTGAAAATAAAATAGTTGGAGGATTTACATGACCCAATTTTAAGTCTCACTGTAAGTTTCATCTTTTTTTTTTTTTTTTTTTTTTTTGAGACAGAGTCTCGCTCTGTCGGCAGGCTAGAGTGCAGTGGTGTGATCTCGGTTCACTGCAACCTCTGCCTCCTGGGTTCAAGCGATTCTCCTGCCTCAGCCTCCTGAGTAGCTGGGATTACAGGTGCACCACCACACTCAGCTAATTTTTGTGTGTTTTTAGTAGAAACAGGGTTTCACCATTTTGACCAGGCTGGTCTCGAACTCCTGATGGCAAGTGATCCACCCACCTCGGCCTCCCAAAGTGCTGTGATTAGAGGCATGAGCCACCATCCCCCTGCCAGTTTTATAATATTTTTAAAGACTGTTTTGGTCTTTTACATTTCCATATAAATGTTAGTATTAATTTATCAGTTTCTAAGACAGTGTCTTATTGGTGTTAAAATACACAAATATATCAATAGGACAGAAAAAAAATTACAATCAAATGTTTTCTGCAAAGGTGCCAAGGCAAATTGATGAGAAAAGGACAATCTATTCAACAAATAGTGCTGAAATCTGCTCAGCAACAAAAAGGAATAGACATGAATGAATGTCTGAAGTATTATAGAGTTAATGAAGGAATTAAGAGACAAAGCATATATTAAAATTCAATTACTATGAAATTCAAGAACAACCAAAACATGTCTGTGGGTTCTGTGGGTACAGAAATTGGAATAGTGGCTACCTCAGGACTGGGCACGGGGTGATGACTACAAAGGGCACAAGAAATTTTCTAGAATAATGGCAACATTTTACGTCATGCTTGAGGTGTGTGTTAAATGAGTTTTCACATTTATCAAATGAAGGTATAATAACATTTAGTAAACAGCATAGAGTTACTTAAGTGTATTTTTTTTCAAATGAGAAAATTAGTTGCTATCCATTAATAATTTTTTTAAAGCAAGGAGCAGGATAGAGGAAAAGAAAAAGACACATAACACAAAATTAGAATACGGTGTTGTAATGTGCTGGAGACATGCAGGGAGTGCTGTGGGAGAATATGCAAGTGGCACAAACAGCTGGGTGGCCAACAAGACCAATCTATCTGACAGTAGTACCTCCTGTCCCTTCTGGCATCCCTTGTCAACTCCATCTGTGAATATCTCATTTTCTGGTGGTTGATTGAGGTCTTGACACCAAGAAACAATTCTGGGTCTGCTGTGACTTTTGGCTACTTAAATTTAGGACAGTTCATTTTGGTAAAGGGAGTCTCCTTAATTATGGAGAAGGGGAAAGGGGGCACAGTTTGGAACCTTCCCAGTGGCTGTTGAATACTTGTCTATCCTGACAACTTTCCTGGTACTCACCCAACAATTCCTCAGTGTTCTGAATACGCCAGGCTTATGAATGAATTTCTCCAGCACCAAATCCTCTCATTGCCTTTTTAAAAAATGTTGTCCAATTTAACATCAAGACACAGTACGTGCAAATCTGTTGAAAAATCTGGCTATTTGCAAACAAAGAAAAAATGTATAGCCTCACACACTATATATCAAAATAAACCCAAGTGTATAAATGGGAAAATTTTAAGTGAAACCAAAACTTGAAAATACTGAGATGAATATTTGTTAGAGCTTTGAGTAGGAAAGGGTTTTTTGAACAGATAACCAACAGAGGAAGTCAGAAAACAGTAATCATTTCCTTAATGAAAATACAAAACTTAAGTACTTCAAAAAAGTCATTACAATACTTAAAAACCTTACAACAATCATGTGGAAAGTATTTATTACAAATAATTCAGAAAAAGGATTTATATCCCTAATAACTAAAGAAGTGAAGAAGAATGCTAAGATCACATTTTTTAAAAAGTGGCTAAAGGATTATATAAATGACTAACAGACCTGAGAAAAAAAGCTAACCTCACAAGTATTCAACCAGATAAAACAACCTCGAGATACCACTTAAAAACCTATTGAAATAACAAAGTGTTTGAAAAATGGCAAGACTCAAAATCTGGTAAGAGTAGCATTTTTCCCCATTGTGGAGGGAGTGTAAATTGGTGTCGTCTTTCTGAAAAGCAGTTAGGCAATCCTGTATCAAAAATCTTCAAAGTGTTCTTACTCTTTGATGAAGAATTCCACACGTGTGAATCCTAAAACAATTAAAAGGATGAACATATTTTTATGCACAAAGATATTTAACCAAAAGGAAAACGACCTAAATGACTGACGATGTGCAACTGTGTGGATAAATTGCTGTATATCAAAATGATGAAATAGTTTGCAGCTTTTAAAAGGCAGTTTTGAAAAAACTTTACAGACTTCAAAAATGTCCAAAATATATTAATTGAAAAGGATACAAAACTTTATTATTTCACTAGGTGATGAAACAGAATACAGTTGATCCTTGAACAACGCTGGTTTGAACTGCGCTGGTCCACTTACATTCAGATGTTTTTCTTTTTTCTTCTTTTTTGAGATGAAGTCTTGCTCTGTCGCCCAGGCTGGAGGACAGTGGCACCATTTTGGCTCACTACAACCTGCGCATCCCAGGTTCAAGCAATTCTCCTGCCTCAGCCTCCCAAGTAGTTGGAATTACAGGTGCCTGCCACCACGTCCAGCTAAGTTTTGTATTTTTAGTAGAGATGGAGTTTCACCATGTTGACCAGGCTGGTCTCGAACTCCTGCCCTCAAGTGATTCACCTGCCTTGACTTCCCAAGGTGCTGGGATTACAGGCATCAGCCAGGTGCAGTGGCTCACGCCTGTAATCCCTTCCTGGCTAACACGGTGAAACCCCATCTCTACTAAAAATATAAAAAATTAGCCGAGAGTGGTGGCACATGCCTGTAGTTCCAGCTACTCGGGAGGCTGAGGCACGAGAATTGCTTGAACCCAGGAGGCAGAGGTTGCAGTGAGCTGAGATCACACCACTGCAGTCCAGCCTGGGCAACAGAGCAAGACTCAATCTCAAAAAGAAAAAGAAAAAGTTATGTCATGAATGCAGAAAATACGTGTAGATACTAGTCTATTTTGTAATTTACCACCATAAAATAGACACAGGTCTATTATAGAAGTTAAAATGTATCAAAATGTGTGTACAAACACTTAGAGATAGTACATGGCATCATTCCCAGTTGAGAAAAATGTAAGCAAACATGAAGGTGCAGTATTAAATCATAACTCATAAAATTAACTTAGTAATACTGTACTACCATAATAATTTAATAGCCACTTTCTGTTGCTGTTGCCGTGAGCTCAAGTGTTGTGAGTATCCACTAAAAACGCAGTGTGACCCTAAAAATCTCCACGTGAGCAGTTGGTCTTTCTGGTAAATTGCATATGGCAGTAAAAAGTGATCTCTTGTGGCTTGGTTCTTACATATTTTTCATCATGTTTAGTCAATATTATAAACCTTGAATAACACCATGGGACCCATATGAAGTGTCACTAGTGATGCTGGAAGTACTCCCAAGAAGCAGAGAAAAGTCATAACATTACAAGAAAAAGTTGAATTGCTTGATATGTACCCGTAGATTGAGGTACGCAGCTGCGATTGCCACCCTTTCAGAGAGATGATTCAGCTTGTAAACAGGTGACTTAAACTTAATGGTATCGATAAATAAGTATTGTATATGTATTTTCCTTATGATTTTCCTAATAACATTTTCTTTTCTCTAGCTTGCTTTTTTATAACAATACAGTAGATAATATGTATAACATACAAAATGTGTATTAATCACTGTTTTTGTGTTTGGTAAGGGTTCTGGTACACAGTAGGCTATGGTAGTTACATTTTTAGAGAATCAAAAGTTATAGCAGACCAGCTGTGGTGGCTCACACCTGTAATCCCAGCACTTTGGAAGGCCGAGGCAAGTGGATCACCTGAGGTCAGGAGTTCAAGACCAGTCTGGCCAACATGGTGAAACCCCATCTCTACTAAAAATACAAAAATTAGCCAGGCATGTGGCATGCACCTATATTCCCAGCTACTAGGGAGGTTGAGGCAGGAGGATGGCTTGAAGGCTTGAAGCTGGGACATGGAGGTTGTAGGGAGCAGAGATCGCACCACTGCAGTCCAGCCTGGGTGACAGAGTGAGACTCTGCCTACAAAAAAAAAAAAAAAAAAAAAAAGTAATAGCATATTTTTTACTCTGTGGGAGGTTGGCACCCCTAACTCCTTCATTGTCCAAGAGTCAAATGGACATACATACACACATAGAAAAATACTGAAATAAAATATACATGTTTACTGAATCCTGCCTCGAGAGAGCTAGAGGTCCTGGATTAGGACGCATCTGAGCAGCTGATTCCACACTGCCGTGGGTTGACATAGAAGCGAAGGTTGTTTATCACTACGGGGTGCAGAAGGTCTGGTGATGGAGCAAGGAGGAGCATCTCACTCACAAATCCAGAAGGCACTTAGGACCACTCAGGGACAAGTGCACTTCCAGGTTTTTTCCCAGAGCCAGAGGATGCTAAAGGCATTCCTACATGACACTCCTCTTTCTAAATACAGTAGAAAGAACCCTGGTCTTAGGAAGACCAGGTGGAATTCTGCCACTTTAGAGCTGTTGGATTCAAATAGTGCTTGTAAAGTAGAAATCTGAATTTAAACTGAGCAAGAAAATGTTACGGCCAATGGCTATCAGGATTCTGATAGTGGGGGTATCTCATCCGTTCAGTTGCTTCTCTGCTTTAATAGGAAATGAACCCTCTTTTGGAGCAGCAACTCTGAGAAGGAGTCAGGGAGTGCCTTTCCCTGGGTGCCTTGGAATGTCAAAGCTTCAAGGAAGGAAACAAGAAGAGGTGAAGACAGCTCCGGACTGAAAATATCCGTCTGCACGGACCTAGTTGTAGCTCTTATTTCTCAACTGCACTGTGACCTTGGACAAGTCACTGTCTCTGCATCTCATCTTCATTTATAAAATGGGCATAGTAGCACCTACTCCGTGTGCTTCCCAAGGTTATGGAAGATTAAATTAGCTAGTTATGCACTGTGAAATTGTTTTGCAATGCAAGTCTCGGGGATGATTATGTGTCTACTATGCTGGCTTATTATTGTGGGAGGATTTAAATCTTGTGTGACCTTGTGTTTCCTCCACTATGTAGTTTTGGGTTGGAGGGCATATGACACTCACAAATAAAAGCTTTCCCTTGCTAATCACGAAGCAGGCGGAATCATGTGTGCCACATTTAACATATGATCAGTAAAACCACATAAAAATAAACAAAGCAGAACAACAGTCTCTGAGAAGAAATCAGACTCTGGAAGTCACAGCCCTCTCCTTCACCCCTCTTAAATCATGGGATCTTGATGATAACAGGGACAGCCTGCAATATATGGAGGCTGTAGCCAGTGAAGAATGCAAGGACTGATCTATTAAACAGACATTGGAGACCAAACTCTTAGAGAACCAGTTTTTCACACCTTTTGTAGATGGTCAGTGTAAACCACATTTAAGATGTCATCTGTATATGGAAGCTCTAATTGGGAGAACGGAAAATGCTGAGAAATTATGGAGTGGTCGATGTTTGTTTTGTTACTATTGTTTCTCCTTAAAGCTAAGGACACTGTCATAATCTGCATAAATTAAGAGTGAATGCTTTAAAGTCAGAATAGTTTAAGATTAAATCCTAGTTACTAAACAGTCTAATTGTATGATGTTATATAAGTGCTTCATTTCTCTGTACCTTGGTTTTCTAATCTGCTAGTTATTTTCAAACTCATAGGCCTGTGTTGAGAATAAAGGAGGAAAATGTATGTAAGCACTTGGCATCGTGGCTGACAGAGAATATGTACTGAGTGAATGATAGCTGAAACACTGAATAGACAGTTGTTATCATGATCATTATTTTCACCACAATTGTTTTAATACAAAGTCAACTGCTTTATTATATAGTAACAAGTAATACCTAGAAAATGTAATCTAAAAGAGGGTTTAAAAAGTTACGTGGAAGAATAAAAGGATCAAAATTAGCAAGAAATTTGAAGGAATAAGAATGAGAAAGATGGACTTATACTACCAGATATCAAGACTTATAAGAAGCTATATTAAGATAGTGTGTTACTAGTGTAGAGACAAACTGGTCAACGGAATAGAATAGAGATCCCAGAAAGAGACCCTTGAATATATAGAACTTTGATATTTGAGAGAGCTGGTATGGAAGGTCAGTAGGGAAAAAAGACTATTTAATAAATTAATCTAGGGGAGGGGGAAAAGAATAGCTACGGGAAAAAAGTGAAGTTAGTTCTGAAGTACATAACACACACAAAAATAATTACAGATTGCTCAGGAATAAATAACAAAAGCTAAGCTTCTATCTTTTTTTAAGGAGCAAAGATAGGTAAATATCCTTCTAACCTTGAGATAAGAAAAAATTTTAGCAACAAAAATGCTAACCATAAAATTAACAACCGATAAATGTCATTCTATTAAAAACTTCTGTTCATCAACAGAAACCCTATGAATGTGAAAGACCATTTTACAAATTGGATTAGAAAAAGATATTTTCAGTACATGTAACTGATGATGAATTCATACCAGGATCATATTAAAAACTCCTTCAAAGCTGTCGGAAACAACAGGCATTCCAAAAGAAAAATAGCAAAAGACATACATAGGCATTTTACAGAAGAGGAAATAAACATAAAAAGATGTTCGGTCAGAGGGAATTACCAGTCAAGTCCACAGTGAGATATATTTTATATCCATTTAATTAGCAAAAATAAAAAAGCCCAACTATATTAAAGTATTGGAAAGGATATGGAACCACAAAATCTCTACTTTGCTGGTAGAAATACAAATGTGTACAAGCTCTTTAAAAAGCAGTAGTTTCGTGGCCAGGCGCAGTGACTCACATCTGTAATCCCAGCACTTTGGGAGGGCGAGGTGGGCAGATCATAAGGTCAGGAGTTCGAGACCAGGCTTGCCAACATGGTGAAACCCCGTCTCTACTAAAATATACAAAAATTAGCCAGGTGTGGTGGCGTGCACCTGTAATCCCAGCTACTCGGGAGGCTAAGGCAGGAGAATTGCTTGATCCCAGGAGGTGGAGACTGCAGTGAGCTGAGATCATGCCATGCACCCCAGCTTGGGCAACAGAATGAAAAAAAAAAAGCAGTAGTTTCCAGATGTATGTATCTGGGTATTTCTCTTACATATATATTTAGATATATTTAAGATATATAAATATATAGATACATCTTAGATATATATCTGGATATATATCTTATATCTAAGCATATCATACATACGAGATATATATCTGGAAATATATTTATATTTTAAATATATGTAATATTATATATCAAATATTTATCTGATCTATAAAAGATATATCTGGAAATGTATGCATATATGATATATTAAATATATGCATATATTTCCAGATATATAACTAAGACAACTTGTTGCACATGTACAAGGATGTTAATAGCAGCACTCTTCAAAATGGTAAAATCTGGAAACAACCTAAATATTTAATTACAGTCATGCATTTCTTAACGACAGGAATATTTTCTGAAAAATGCATAGTCAGGCAATTTGGTCATTGTGTGAACATCGTAGAGTGTACTTACACAAAGCTAAATGCCATAGCCTGCGACACATCTACCTACATGATATAGCCTATTGCTCCTAGGTTACAAACCTATATGCATGTTACTGTGTTGAATCCTGTAGATAACCCTAACACAATGGTAAGTATTAATACTTGTGTATCTAAACATAAAAATGCTACAGTGAAAATATGGTCTAAAAGATAAAAAATGGTACACCTGTGTAGAACACTAACCGTGAATAGAGCTTGCAGAAAGGACTAGAAGTTGCCCTGGGTGAGTAAGTGAGTGAGTGGTGAGTGAATGTGAAGGCCGAGGACATTATTGTGCACTACTGTAAACTTTATGAACACTGTACTCTTAGGCTACACTAAATTTATAAAAAATACATTTCTTTCTTCAACAATAAATTAACCTTAGCTTACTGTAATTTTTTTTTACTTTATAAACTTTTAAATTTAAAAACAACTTTTGGACTCTTGTAATAACACTTAGCTTGAAACACAAATACATTATACAACGGTATGAAAAATATTATCTTTCTTTATATCATTATACTATAATTTTTTCTCTTTTTAAAATTTTTACTTTTATTTTTTACTTCTTAAATGTTTTGTTTTTTTAAATATTAAAAGTTGTTTTTAAACTAAAACAGAAACACACACATTAGTGTAGGACTCACAGAGTCAGGATCATCAGTATCACTGTCTTCCACCCGCACATCTCGTCCCACTGGCAGGTCTTCAGGGGCAATAATATGCATGGAGCTGTCATCTCTTATGGTAACAGTCTCTTTTTTTGGAATACCTCCTGAAGGACTTGCCTGAGGCTGTTTTACAGCTAACATTTTTTTAATAAGTAGAAAGAGTATATTATAATATGCAGATTAAAAATATAGTAAATACATAAACCAGTAACAGTCATTTATTATCAAGTAATATATGCCATACATAATTGTATGTGTTATACTTTTATATTTTTATTTGTATTAAAAAATTTTTTTTGAGACAGGATCTCACTCTGTCGCCCAGGCTGGAGTGCAGTGGCATGATCACAGCTCACTGTAGCCTCTACCTCCTAGGCTCAAGCGATCCTCCCACATCAGCCTCCTGAGCAGCTGGGACTACAGGCACACATGACCATGCCCAGCTAGTTTTTGCATTTTTGATAGAGATGAGGTTTCACTACGTTGCCCAGGCTGGTCTCAAACTCCTGAACTCAAGCTATCCGCCTGCCTTGGCCACCCAAAGTCCTGGGATTCCAGGAACGAGCCAGGGTGCCCAGCCTGCGCAACACTTTTACAAGACTGGCAGCACAGTAGGTTTGTTTATACCAGCATCACCAGAAACAGGAGTAATACGTTGTGCTATAGCATTACCATGGCTACCACACATCACTATGCAATAGGAATTTTTGAGCTCCATTATAACCTTATGGGACCACTGTTGTATATGAGGTTTATTGTTAACCAAAATGTCATTATGCAGTACATGACTATATATGAGTATACCACAATGTATTTATCCATTTTAATCGTATATTCACATAATTAAATATTACACAACAGTCAAAACAATGCATTTCAATTACATGCAATGTGTGAATGTTGCTTTTGTCCAGGTTTCTGAGAGGAAGATGCCAAGGTGAGATTAAACATAGGAAGATTTTTTTAAGGGCAATGACTAGGAGAGAAAATGGAGAAGGAGCCTGGGAAGGGTGGGGGAGCCATCAGACTACCATGCAAGTCGACCCAGATTTAGGCAAGAGGAAAAGAAGATGGGATGAAAGTGAACTACATTGCTGTTAAGTCTAAGGAAGACTTGGCAAGGCCACCCAGGTGTCCTTAAGCCATCAGGTGTCAGGGAGCCCCATGTCTCCTAGGAATGGGGCTGCCCTATGCCTCTGCCACACTCAGTCATTGGCTGAGAGCAGGGCCCCAGGAGCAGTGGGGAGTGTGGCCTTAGGGCAACTCAGCGATGGGGGACACAGCATAGAAGTGGGGCTCTTGTCAATTACACTCCCAGTAGTTAGAGATCTGTGAGGAATTCCAGTGGCCACAGCAGATGTCCTAGCAACAGAACATTGAGTAGGAAAAAATAAGAATGCATTCCGGATAACATTTTTTGTATAAGGTTAAAAATAGCTAAGCACAAAAAACCTAAAACATCTTTCAGGAATATAGATGGTGAAATTACATGTTGAAAAGTGAATAAGTGATACACACTTGAATCAGGAGAGTGGGTGGGATTCGCTAAAGGACAGGATGCGGAAGGGGCACATAAGCACATGTAAGCTACTGCCAATATTTTAACTATGTTATTTAAGAAAATTGAGTCAATAAATATATACTTTCTTACATACCTATAAGCAACAGGGCCAAACATGGGTCAAAAATGACAGTATTTTATGAGAAAAAAGGATTATTATTAATGTAATTCTGTGACTCTAAGGCCAAAAATGCATTGTTTCTCTCCTATGCTCCTATGTGTTTACTCTAATTGTTAGTGATTGAGCTATTGATGGACAAAAAATTGCCCCTGTGTCGCTGATTAAATAATAAGTTGGTTAGGGTTTGTCTCAATCTGGTAAACTGGAATTTGGATGTCCTGTTATAGAATCTTAGATGGAGTATTCAAACTCCAAGTGCTCAGATAGGAGAAAGAGAGGACAGTTGATGTACATGAACCTTCTCCAAGGAGTATTCGGTTGTCTCCATCTCAGGCAAGCTAGGAGCCTAGAGTTCAGAGCTCTAGAAATGAAGATAGGTCATTTGCGGCATCAAATCCAAGGGAGCAGGAAGACAGCAAAAGATAGCAGGCCAGAGGGTTATCAAGAGGCACAAGAGCATCATGGTCATGACTATAGACTCTGAAGCCAAACTCTCTAGGTTTGAATCCCAGCTCTATTACACTTTAGATTTTTCATCTAATCTCTTTATGCCTCAGTTGTTTTGTTTGTTTGTTTGTTTGTTTTTTGAGACAGGATGTCACTCTGTCACCCAGGCTGAAGTGCACTGGCACAATCACGGCTCACTGCAGCTTCAGCCTCCTGGGCCCAACCTATCCTCCCACCTCCGGCTCCTGAATAGCTGGGACCACAGGCATGAGCCATTATGCCAAGCTAATTTTTTAATTTTTTGCACAGACAAGGTTCTCACCATGTTGCCCAGGCTGGTCTCAAACTCCTGAGCTCAAATGATCCTCCTGCCTTGGCCTCCCAATGTGCTGAAGTTATAGGTGTGAGCCACTTTTCCCAGCCTGTGCCTTGGTTTTCACATGCATAGAATGGAGATAATAGTACCTTCTCTGCAGTGTCTTTGTAAAAAGTAAATGACTCCATATACCTAAGATGCTTAAATCAGACCCTGAGACATAGTGTATCAATCAAGATGGGGTAGTATATGTTTCAAAAACGGGCTACCCCCAAATACTTGCGTCTCCTAAGGGAAAGTTGTATTCTCCATGCATACAAGGTCAAGTAGCACAAGGCTATTGATCATGAGCTCTTACACTGAGATCCATAAAGCCAGGGGGAAGAAAGTGATGATACTTGCTAACAGCTTTGTCCACCCAACACCAAGAACCCTGCCATGTGTTTTTTGCCACTCAGCTATAAAGCATCAGCACAGGGCTCTGTCCTATATCTCCTCACCACAGGGTTTAGGTGGATGGAAGTTCTACTGTTTGGATAATTGTCTGTTGCAGTGGCAATGAAGGAGACAAGACAAAATGTACACTGGTCTTAAAGGTTTCTTCTCAGATGTCATTTCTTCCAGCATTTTGTTGACTGAAGCAAGTCTCATGATTACATCTTACCTTAAGTGGGCAAGGAATTGCAAGTTTTCACCTTCCTGGATGTAGGAGAAGCAGAATATCTGTAAACAATCAACTTCTGGGGAATGTCCCCAAGGTGACTTTGCCTGGGCCACTTCCAAGATTACTAGTTGAGGCCCCCACATGAGTTTTCAGGGCATCACTTAACGATGTACTTTCTGATGTCAGAGTCCCAAAAGGAATAACCACCTCAGTCACCATTTCTGCTATGTGAATCAGTTGTCTTGGGCTCTGTGCTGCTGCTAACAATAACACAGCCAAATGAAATAGCTCCAATGGTGTAAGGGAAGTACATATGAAGGAGATAAAAGAATAGACTTCCTTCGGATCACCAGCAAATCTACAAGATCAATGGCATGAGCACGACACATGGCTCCAGTCCATTATCCCATTGACCTGTGGCTACTCTGAGCTGAGTTACTGGACTGCTTCAGGCCTACAAGGTTCTTTCTGTTGACTGTGAATTAATCATTCAGAAGCCAACAGACACCATTTGTTCACATTTAGTAAACATTGCTAATGGTGACAATGTATAATGGTGACTGACTAATAACATATTCTCTGTTCTCATGGAGCTTTCAAACCAGTGCAGGGGTGGGGAGAGAACTGATATTAAACAAACACATAAATAAGCCTATAATTAAAATCAAGATGTGTGCTTTGAAGGGAGGGGATGTACCCGGGATTCAGGGGAGGCTTTCTGGAGTTAATATTGGAGCTGATACCTAGAGAATAACTTGGCATCGATCAAATCAAGTTTGAAGAAAGGAGGGGAGTATTTTCAGGCAAAAAGAAATATGGGGGTTAAGAAAGGATCTGGAGTGAGAGGGTGTATAATGAATATATAATTTTTTTAAAAGGAAAATTTTGACTGTAGTGTAGAGATAGAGCAGGGAGAGTGGTCAAGACAAAGCTATGCTTTAGGTCATATTAAGAATATTAGTTTTTTTGGGTTTTTTTGTTTTGTTTTGTTTTGTTTTGTTTTTTTTGAGACGGAGTCTCACTGTCTCCCAGGCTGGAGTGCAGTGGTGTGATTTCGGCTCACTGCAAGCTCTGCCTCCCGGGTTCACACCATTCTGCTGCCTCAGCCTCCCAAGTAGCTGGGACTACAGGCACCCGCCACCATGCCTGGCTAATTTTTTGTATTTTTAGTAGAGATGGGGTTTCACCGTGTTAGCCAGGATGGTCTCCATCTCCTGACATCGTGATCCGCCCACCTCTGCCTCCCAAAGTGCTGGGATTACAGGTGTGAGCCACCACGCCCGGCCAAGAATATTAGTTTTATGGCTAGACACAGTGACTTACACCTGTAATCCCAGCACTTTGGGAGGCCGAGGCAGGTGGATCACCTGAGGTCAGGAGTTCGAGACCAGCCTGACCAACATGGAGAAACCCCATCTCTACTAAAAATACAAAATTAGCCAGATGTGGTGGCACATGCCTGTAATTCCAGCTACTCAGGAGGCTGAGGTAGGAGAATCGCTTGAACCTGGGAGGCAGAGGTTATGGTGAGCCAAGATAGTGCCATTGCACTCCAGCCTGAGCAACAAGAGCGAAACTCTGTCTCAAAAAAAAGGAAAAAAAAAGAATATTACTTTTATTTCAAGAGTAATAAGAAGCCATAGATGAAGGAGCCTTTCCTAATTTCCTAATATTGTGTGAATCATTGAATGGGGTCCAAGAAGGGGCAGCGTGTACATGAAAGGACAGCAATGACCTTCAGTAACTCTGGAGGACACAGTTCCTGATGTACTCTGCTAATGGGAAGGAGAAACAGTTGAGACCACTGTTTCCTAAAGAGAGTTCCTCTAAACACAAGTCTCTCAAGACGTCCCTTTCAAAAAGCATTGTGTTCAAAAAAATATATGTGGCAGTTGTACAATGTCTAGAATGCTAGGGGAGCCACAGTACATGAGCTATATTCAAGGTTAAGTTCTACAGGAAAGAGGAAAATTGCTTAGCTTAATATTTCTAGAACTTTCTGTGATTGTGAAGGCATTTTATTTTCAAATAAACCCTGTTTCCAACCTGTGGCGCTAATGTCTGGTACTTTCAGACTTGTGTAGACAATCTGGACTTATACATAGTCATACAGAAGTTTAAAAAAATGAAAAGAAAACATTTTGTATATGCAAGATTTTAAATATGGATAGCAACAGGTAATCAGCCAGAAAAACCAAAATTGGCTCCAGAACACCAATGTGTCAGAATCCCACATTTAAGAACCACCGAATCTAAGGCCGATAAAAAGGACAGTGCTGAAAGATTCTGGCTGGGGAACAGCTTAGAAATTCAGGGAACCTGTGGGGATATGCTCTGATGATTCCGGGCTGTTATCTGACAAGTGTGTCAGGACAAATCGTCCAAAGTGGTAAAGTTCCACATTGTAAAGCTTCAAGAGAATGGACTTTGACAGTCAACCTCATGGTGGCCTGTATCCCTGAATTGTGGGTATGACTGCACAGTTTGCTTAGACTAAACCTCCTTTGCCATTACTAAGTTCATGAAGAAAATGAAAATCAAGATTCTTAACAGAAGAAGAAGAGTTAAAGCTTGTAATTCAAACAAGAGAGATTCAAGAATTGCATAATGGCCCCATGTTGGGGGGTACAGAGAGCTGGAGCAGAGGGCAAATCTCATAGATCTTGGGGCAAACAGTATACAAGAGGAAAGGAGCTGAGTGTGTCCCAGGCTGGAGAGAGGGGTGATGTTAACATCAGGTTTACCAAGCGTTGGAGGGGTAGAATGGGAAGACTGCAGGAAAACTTAGGGACTGTCTAGTCCCAGTCATTTGTGCTGTGGACAGAGCTTTGAGTTACTAAAGAATTTTTCCAAGGTCACACAGCCCAGAGAGTTGCTGAGCCAGAACTAAAATGCCATGCTCTTACCCTCATTCCAGGCTATCTGTGCCAAGTGGAAAGAGCAGTGGTAACTCTGGCAGTGCAATTTTAATCATTTAAATAAAATATAAAATTAATATCCCTGAGCCTAAATTATAGATAGATTTTTTTTTATCTTTAAGAGACAAGAAGAAAGGCTAAAGTTTTTTTAGATATACATAGGCCTGGGAATTAGAAATGGGCAGCTCTCCAAAAAGTTAGATATTATAATAGATATCAAGCATTTTCTTTTCACCCATTCATCCTTTTTTTTTTTTTTTTTTGAGACAGAGTCTCACTCTGTCACCCAGGCTGGAGTGTGTAGTGATGTCATCTTGGCTCACTGCCACCTCTGCCTCCCAGTTTCAAGTGATTCTCCTGTCTCAGCCTCCCAAGTAGTTGGGATTACAGACATGTATCACCATACCAGGCTCATCTTTTTGTATTTTTAGTAGAGACAGGGTTTCACCATGTTGGCCAGGCTGGTCTCGAGCTCCTGGCCTCAAGTTATCTGCCCGCCTCAGCCTCCCAAAGTGCTGGGATTACAGGCATGAGCCACCGCGCCTAGCCTCATTCATAAAAATCTATATGAACTTTTGGTTCTAGGCAAGAACAGGTAAGCACACTCATCCATATCTCTCCTGGTAACTACAACTAAAAACTCTAGATCAACACACATAATCCAACTATCAAAAGGCTCTGAAAAGTGGATGAAAGCAGTCAGAGTGGGTAAGGATAACTGGACTCCAGGCATGCTTGGGTGGTGATTTCTCTAAAGACATTTTTGTTGTGTCTTTTGTTTGTTTGTTTGTTTTTTGGCGTCTCATAGATTTTGTTCTGGGTGCTGAAGCAGCCTGAAAAACTGGACAGATAGAAAGAAGCCCTTAGGAAAGCCAGAGTCCCTGGAAAGGGAGGACCCTATCGGTCTAAATCCTTTTGACTTTATTGGCTCTACTCCAGGCAAACACCAGCAAAGAATTGGTCCCCCTTCCACTCTCACTGGTAGCTGAGGTGGTCCCTGAGGGGCAGAGTCCTGTTGAGTCTCTCTGCCCTACACCAGGCAAATGCCAGCAAGAAGCAGAGCTTCTTCCCTTCCTCACCAGTACAGCAGACCCTATAGGTAGGATAATGCCTCAGCTTTCTAGCTAGACATCAGGAAGCTGAAACCCTAAAGGCCAGAGACTGCAGGATAGAGTGGATAATTATGAAGAAGGTGCTGAAGAAAAGGATCCTTTAAAGCTGTGTATAAGGAAGTGTTGAGCTTACTCCTGAACTGAGCATGTGTGAAGCTGAGTGCAATCAGCACAGTAAGGACTTTAAGCCCTGAACTATGGAGTAGATCATTGCCCAGGTTTCAGACTGGCAGCAGGGTGATGTATAGGCAGAGTGGACCAGAACATCACTGTAAATGCTTTAGAAAGTTGGCCAGGTTGTGAGTCTAAACCTGAGTTGCCTGACTGATTTTAAAAACAAGTCAATGCTTTTCAGAAGATTTAAATAGGACTCAGAGTTTTATCACATTATATTCAAAATATCCTAGATGCAACCCCAAATTATTTGACATGCAAAGGACTATAAAAACTTAAGCAAGTGTCAAGAGAAAGGGCAATCAACAGAAGCCAGCATGGAGCTACTTAAATATTGAAATAGATAAAGACTTTAAAGTAGCTATTATAATTATGCATTAATAAATAAAGGTAAATATTTTTTAAATAAGTGGAAAGACAAAGTTCTCAGCAAAGAAAGAAAAGCTATATAAAAGAACAAAATGGAAATTTTAGAATTGAAAAATTCACTGGAGAGACTCAATAGCAAACTGGAGATGTCCTCAAACTATACCTCACACCATATACAAAACTTGACTCAAAATGGATCATAGAATTAAATGTAAAACTATAAAACTCATCAAAGGAAGTATTTTAAAAACTTTATGATTGGGTTAAGCAAAGAGTCTTTAGATACAAGAAAATAAAGACAATCCATAAAAGAAAATATGGTAAAATTTGACTTCATAGGAATAAAAAAGCCTTTATCACTCTACAAAATATACTGGTTTTTGTTGTTGGTGGTGTTGTTTTGTTTTGTTTTATATTCTGAGATTGAGTCTCGCTCTTGCCCAGGCTGGAGTGCAGTGGCACTATCTCGGCTCACTGCAAGCTCTGCCTCCCGGGTTCACACCATTCTCCTGCCTCAGCCTCCCAAGTAGCTGGGACCACAGGCGTCCGCCACCACTTTTTTGTATTTTAGTAGAGACGGGGTTTCACCATGTTAGCCAGGATGGTCTCGATCTCCTGACCTTGTGATCCACCTGCCTTGGCCTTCCAAAGTGCTGGGATTACAGGTATAAGCCACCGTGCCCAGCCTCAAAATATACTGTTAAAGCAATAGAAAGACAGGTTATAAGCAAGGAGAAAATATTTATAATCACATATCAAATGAGGGATTTGTATCCAGAATATATGAAGAACTCCAAATTCAGTGATTAGAAACAACCCATTTTAAAATAGGCAAAAGATTTTGACAGACACTTCACCAAAGACGATATATGGATAGCAAATACAATGCTTAAGATTAATAAAATTAATAAGATGAATGAAAAGATGCTTCAATATAATCAATTAGTGTAATGCAAATTAAATGACAATTTGAAGTGCTGGTGAGAATGTAAATCAACAAGATCTCTCCTATGTTGCTGACGGGTATGTGAAATGGTACAGCCACTCTGGAAAATTGCTTGGGAGTTTTTTATAAAGTTTGATGTATATTTACCAGATGACCCAGCAATCCTACTTTTAGGTATTTATCCTAGAGAAATAAAAACATGTTTACACAAAAATCTGTGCACAAATGTTTATAGCAGCATTATTCATAATCACCAAAACACAGGAAACAACCAAATTAGCATTAATGTCTGAATGGATAAACAAACCGTGTTCCATTTACGCAATGGAATACAACTTAGCAATAAAAATGATTAATTACAAATACAGACAACAACATAGGTGAATCTCAAATGCATTATGCTGAGTGAAATCTCAGTATCTAAAGGTTACAGATTTATTCCATTTAGGAATCATTCTGGAAAAGGCAAAAGCAGACAGATGAGTGGTTTCCAGGAGCTAGGAATACAGAAAGGGTTTAACTAAAAAAAGGCAGCTGGAGGGAGATCTTTGGGGTATTCAAATTGTTCTCTATCCTGACTGTGATGCTGGTTATAGGAATCTATGCATGTGTGAAAATTCATAGACTTGTACATAAAAAAAATGAATTTCACTCTTTGTAATTTGTATAACTAAAGAAATGTTTAGGCCGGGCACATTGGCTCACGCCTGTAATCCCAGCACTTTGGGAGGCCAAGGCAGCTGGATCATCTGAGGTCAGGAGTTCAAGACCAGCCTGGCCAACATGGTGAAACCCTGTCTCTACTAAAAATACAAAAATTAGCTGTGTGTGGTGGCAGGTGCCTGTAATCCCAGCTACTTGAGAGGCTGAGGCAGGAGAATCGCTTGAACCTGGAAAGTGGAGGTTGCAGTGAGCTGAGATCATGCCACTGCACCCCAGCCTAGGCAACAGTGAGACTCTGTCTTAAGAGAAAAAATTAAAAATAAAAATGTTTACAGCGTTCCTATTGTATACCATAAACTCTAAAAATAAAAAGATGATTTAATGCTTGAAAGGAGATTTAAACTGTGTAATGTAAAAATGTAACTTTTAAGATTTCCTTGAGTCTAGTTTTCATTCCCAAGTGGCCTCTCTTTCTAACAGATTTATTCTAAAACTTTCTATATCTGCTGGCAAGGGAAAAGAAGGATGTGACTTGTGATGCTAATGGGAGTAAGAAGTAGGTGAGGACTTGAGAAAAGGTGTTTGATTAGAACATTTAAAAATATCTCTTTCACCCAAGCTTGGTGCTGAGAACTAACTTGACACCACTGAGCAGATGCTGTGACTGGGAACAGCTGGGGCCCACACACCGTCCTGCTCCAGAGCAATCGGGGCAGAGTTTCCTAATCCTGTGGTTGCTGACCTCCCTGCATAGCAGTTCCTGCTGGCCATTCATTTGGGGGTGGAAGAAGGATGGGAGTGGTGGGAATAAAAATTTATATTCTAACATGTTAAGTAAAAATGATAAAGATTCTTTTTTTTTTTTTTTTTTTTTTTTTTTGGAGACAGAGTCTTGCTCTGTTACCCAGGCTGGAGTGCAGTGGCACCATCTCGGCTCACTGCAGCCTCTGCCTCCCAGGTTCAAGCAATTCTCATGCCTCAGCCTCCGTGGTAGCTGGTATTACGGGCACCTGCCACCACACCCAACTAATTTTTGTATTTTTAGTAGAGATGGGGTTTCACCATGTTGGCCAGTCTGGTCTCGAACTCCTGAGCTCAGGTCTACTAAAGTGCTGGGATTACAGGTATGAGCCACTGCACCTGGCCAAGATTCTTTATGTCTAGAATGACCAAAAGGGGACAAATTGGTGGTATTGACGAGCTATAAGATAATAGATGGATATAAAATAACTGAGTAATAACTAATTTATGGAACCTAACACCCTAGTATATATTCCTTTCTTTCAAAGGTGCTCAGACTCCAGGGCAGAACTCCATGAAGAAAAGTTTCCTACATGGAAACCCAGGTGGGGCAGGTGGGCTGAACACAGAATGTCTTGCTTTCACCTAGAGTCAGACCAACGCATTCACCAAGAAAAATTCGCTCGGAAAGTACAGGTGTGCTGTCCAAACAACGCACAAACAGCCCTCTCCCTCCCACAATGAGGGGAAGCAAAGTCCCAAATGACGAAAGAGATTAACACTGCTGTGATTATTTTCATTTCAAAAAGGGCCCACTTAAAATATTTACTTCGGCAGTTCCTTCAAGGGTGGACCACCTCTGGGCCATTCAGATTTCCTTCGTAAATCATTAATCACTGAGTCAGGGCTTGCAGGGAGGGAGAGTTCGCAGTTCTTGCCAATTGAAGATCGATAGAAGTAAAGGTAAATCATCTTGGAAATGATGATGTGAGCCAATGGGGGAGATGTGATTGCGATTTACGCCCAGTGCTTCAGGAAATGCGTCTTTAGAAAGAAGGGAGCTGTCCCTGGAGTGTGGAGATGGGAGACTGCTCTTCCCAAAGCTGACTGCAGGTGCCACAGAGAATTGGGAATGTGCCCATGTGTCCTCTCTCCACTGGAAGGGCCTGAGACTGGACGTGGCAGGTACCAGGCAAGCTCAATCCATCCTGCCTTCTGGGCCGCACTCGCTCATTACGGAAGGCTGCAATTTCATTTCAGATCGGCAGTGTAAAACCTGTTGTCATATTTTATGAGATGATGTTAACTCTGCTATGAAATTATACCCTGAGAATACCCCAGAGCCAGCTCAGTACATATAAATAGCCATTTATCAGATGCAACCCATAATCTTCCCGCTGCTGTGACCCATTCTGTAATTTTCCCTCGGCTGACAAGCTACAAATGAAGAGTGTACTTAGATTTCAGTTATGAGGTTTAAAATACGGATGTGGATATAAAAAGCTAAGCCCTTCAAGAAGAAACCAGGGAATTTTCCCATGAAATTCTAAGGACTTTCGTCCATCTGCTTTACCATCATGTAAGAATCCCGTGATCCCTGCATTGACCTCCCACACAATCTTTTACCTACTGATTCCCTGTCATGCCTCTGTCAGCTCATGCTTTCCTAACTGGCCCTTTATGTGCCATTCCTCTCCCATTACCAACACAGGCACTTCTCTTCTACATGCTTATAAAACGTGTGTGTAAGCTGAGAACCACATTATGTTTGTGGACATGATGATGTGAGCTTTAACCACTGAACCTTTTTTTTTTTTCCATGAAAAACATATCATGAACTATTACTATGTGCCAAACACTACATACTCGACATCTTACACATATACTTTCATTTTATATACCTTTGGCCCTCTGTATCTGTGGGATGCATGTCCGAGGATTCAACCAACCTCAAAAAGAAAATATTCAGGAAAATATATAAAAAATACAATATCACAATAAAAAAAATACAAATTTTAAAATCTAGTATAATAACTATTTGCACAGCATTTACATTCTATGAGATATTATAAGTAATCTAGAGATGATTTAAACTACACAGAAGGATTTATGTAGGTTATATGCAAATACTACCATCTTTGACATCAGGGACTTGAGCATTCTCAGATTTTAGTATCCACAGGTGGTCCTGGAACCAATCCCCCCGCGAATACTGAGGGACAACTGTATGAAGAAACTGTGGTTCCGAACAAACTAAGATCATGAGTAGTTAACAGTTGGAACCAGGATTTGAACCTAGACTATTAGTTTCCTGTGGCTGCTGTAACAAATAATCAGAAACTGGGTGGCTTTAGAAAAACAGAGATGTATTCTCTCACAGCTCTGGAGGCCAGAAGTCCAAAATCAAGGTGTTGGCAGGGCTGCACTCCTTCCAGTCTCTAGGGGAGAATCCGTTCCTTGCCTCTCCCAGCTTCTGGTGATTGTTCACATCCTTCAGCCTATGGCCACGTCTCTCTCTGCTCTATCTTCTCTGTGTGTGTCTCTCTCTCAAAACTCCTTTCACCTCAGTCCCACGAGGACACATGCTACACTGTATTTAGGGCCCATCTGGATAATCCAAGGTAAGCGCCTTCTCTCAAGATTTTTTACTTAATCACATTTATTTGCCATGTAAGGTAGCATTCACAAGTTCCAGGGATTTGAAGAGGATATCTTTTGGGGAGCTGTTTTTCAGCCTACCACAGACTTTAAAGCCATCAAAGTCCCCATGGGTCCCCATCCCCAATCATGCATAAGAAATCTTTGGACTGCGGGGAGCTAGAGGTAGTGGCTGCCTAGTTCATGAAGTCAAGTTGCACCTTTGCCAATCTCCACTTACATGAAGTTTCCAGGGACCAAAAATTCACAAATTCATTTCATTTGAATCACTAAAAAACCAAGATACTTGAATATAATAATAATCACCTTCATACAGGTCAGTTTATCAGATTAACTCTAGTCACTCACAGCCCTGCTGAAACAAGACAAAAGCAAATCAAGTCTGATGGACAACATGAGCTATTCACATTTTTTTCAGGTACATTATGCTGACATAAACAATGGCTTTGAACTGCCCCTTGAGCTATTTTTTTTTTTTTTGAGGCTTTATCTGCTGGGCACTGGAACATATGGATGAAAAAATGCAGTATGTAATTATGTGTAAGTTTTATTGATGTAACAACTTTGATATGCTTGATTATAACAGAAGTTATGCAGTGATCTCTTTATATGTGGAAATTGTTTGCCAAATTAGCACTTCTTGACCCATTTGTTTGTTGTCTTCATGACCCCATGGCTGGGAACTCTCCAAAATATTCTTTCTTCTTGGAAAGACCTTTTCATAACCTTTTTTAAAATGCTTATTTTAAAAGGAATTTTATATCAACATTTAAAAAATTTTTGAAAGAATAATAAAAACCACCCATAATCCCACCTGTCTAGCAAACAAGAGTTTTCATGAGTAGCGTGTTCTGACCTTAATGAACATCACAGTGCTACTCCATCAACACTTGAGACTATATGCAAAAGAGAAATAGGAACTATTTGGTTTTCAGTTGTGAGGCATAGAACTATCACATGATTTGATTAAAGCATGTAGGCCCCCCCACAACAGTCTTATGAATAAATAGACACTCATCATGCCCCAGCACTTATGAATAAATAGACACTCATCACGCCCCAGCACCTGAACATGTTAACAGTGTTATAAAATCAGTAGGCAGTAGCCTGGCAAATTCAAAATTACTAGAAATTTTCATTGTGATTCATTGGTGGACCAGTGCTAGAACTTTATCATAAACAATCAGACTGGGTCCTTGCGGAGATTTTGGATTTTCCCATGGAAAATGCTCATTTTTGGTATCTCATCAACTTTCCAGCCATCTCTTTCTACCATCTGTTGAGCCCAAGGAATGCACACTTTCTTTTAGAACTATTAGTAAATACTAGGAAAACACTAACATGGAATATAGCTCAAATCCAAATGATTGGTTTGTTTGTTTGTTTGTTTGTTTTTGAGACAGAGTCTCGCTCTGTTGCCCAGGCTGGAGTGCAGTGGCATGATCTCGGCTCACTGCAACCTCTGCTTGCCAGGTTCAGGCAATTCTCCTCCCTCAGACTCCCGAGTAGCTGGGACTACAGGTGTGTGCCACCATGCCCGGCTAATTTTTTGTATTTTTGGTAGAGACAGGGTTTCACCATGCTGGCCAGGCTGGTCTCGAAGTCCTGACCTCATGATCTGCCTGTCTTGACCTCCCAAAGTGCTAGGATTATAGGCGTGAGCCACTGTGCCTGGCCCCAAATGATTGTTGAATACTTTATTAAGGATTGTCTTGAAAGCATGAATGAAGATAATGATGAGTTAACTGCAGGGAAAAAATTGTAAGGTTGGTGAAATCTACTTAGTTGACCATAATATTTCATCCTTTCTACTTCCTGAAATACAGCCTCCACCACACACTCCTGTGGTACTCTCATGGTACACTTGGCTGTCACAAAGAAGACTGGCAGCTCACAACTTAAATTAGTTGTTCAGACTTCAAAGAGGAACTCCTCCCAGGTCTCTCTGGGGAGCCAGCAGGGGGCACTCAAGGGATGATTCATGAAAGGTGGTGTTGGATCTTCTGACGAAGTGGTTTTATAAGATTGGGAGAGGGGTAGTTGCTTTCCTTGGACACCTCAACCCTCAAATCACACTATAGAGGTGGCTCGTTCCTTTGTTTAAGTAAAAATTAGATCTCCTTGTTGGAATCACTGTGCCTGTGTGTGTGCCTGTGTGTGTGTGTGTGTCTGTGTATGTGTGTGTGTGTGTGCATGTAAGTGCATGTGTATGCAGGCAAAAAAAAAGAGGCTGAGGCCGGGTGTGGTGGCTCACGCCTGTAATCCCAGCACTTTGGGAGGCCAAGGTGGGAGGATTGCTGAGCCCAGGAGTTCGAGACCAGCCTGGGCAACATAACAGGAACCTCATCTCAAAAAATAAAAATAAAAGAAGCTGAAAGGCAGAATATAAGTAAATCCATAAATAATTGTACTGAAGGAAATTACCATCAAATGAGTCTTGTAGTAAATACAATTAAAAGAAAGTTGCTTTATTTCTCTGTTTTTGTTTCGTGAAGCTGAGTAAGACAGAGTGTTTAATGGAAAATAGACTGGACTAAACAGGCAACAATTTCCCTGTAGGTCCGAGAAGCCTGTGTAACTGCAAGCAAGGCAGCGAGCCCCTCTCCACCGCACTTGCCTCATCTGTAAAATGGGTGCCATAGCCGACTGGCGAAAAGGTGGTTTGTAGCTCTAAAAATCTGATTTAACTGTTGTAGAAGCTCAGAATTTCTTAAAACTGGGCTCTGCTTTATAACTCCATGAAGTAAAAATCCTAAAAATAGGATTCTATCACCAAATATCACCTGAGCACCAGCTTTGTATTAGATGCTGTGCTGGCTAACATGCTGCTGTTAACACATAGGAAGATTGGATTGTGTTTTCATGAACATTATGATTCTGAGAGTGTATTTTCAGGGTCAGAGACTCATGCAGTTTGGAAGAGGTCTTGGAGATTTGGTCAGCCCATCCTCCCAGAGCTGACATATCCTGACACAGGCCTCGTGGTCTCTGTCTGAACACCTGGATGCTCAGTTTCTCATCCAGCCATCTAGTCCATTGGTACACAGTTCTTATGTAGAATTTTTTTCTGTATAACTAAATCAATGCTGTTTCTCCTTAAGTCTTGTAACACCTCTTATATGTCTCTCCTCTTCTTTCAGATATTTGAAGTTCTTTGTACTACAAATATCTGTTAAAAAAGGAAAGAAAACACAATGATTATGGATTTATTTGTGTCTCTAGTATAGCAGCTGTTGATTTACCCCCTGTATTACTTCTCTCTGGTCAGACAACCCCTCTCTATTAAGAAACTTCTTGAGGTCAGATAGCATTCTTTCTCGTTTTTCAGTCTCTCACAGCACACAGTGCTCCTCCTTTCATGTGGCAGGTACTCAGTAAATGTTTCCTGATTTATGAATAGCATCCCTTTAAATACTTGCAGGCTCTATCAGTTTTCCCCAAGCTTCTTCAGGCTAAAAATTCTAAATTCTCCACTGCTCGGTGTACAATAAACACCCTTCTTTCAACACCTTCCGCATGTCAGAGGACTGCCCCTCAGCCCTGGCACTTTGGTCCCCTAGACAGAGTTAAATGATCAGTGTGAGGTTGTTTAATCCAGCTCTGTATTCCTTGACCTCCCCAATCACCTCACCAGCTGAGGACTCAAGAAAGCTGGTGGAGACCAAATATCCTGTGCTTTCATAGGAACTTTGGTGAATCAGGTCCCTCTCACCCTATTCTTGTGGAAACTGACTGTTTAAAACTGAACTCAGAGCTTCACATTTATTTCTGTCAAAATTCATTTTGTGATAGTTTCATCCCTGCTCTCCAAATTGTAATGACCTTTCTGTATCGCAATGATCTCATTAGGTATCAATCCCGACTATGTGTCATCTGATAATGGTCCAACAAGCACTATACATGTCCAGGTAAAAGAACATGAAAAAGTATTAGGCAAGAGAGGATAAAGTATTAGGCTGGAACACATAAAACTACCATTTGTATAGGTCAAAAGTGCTCACGTATCACCAGTATTTAATGGTGCAGCCTAAGGCATTGTTACATGACTTCCAAAATGGCAGGGAGGTTTCACTCGAGCTTCTCTTGCTGCAACTGCTTAAACGTGTGCTACTGTGCCTCACTGCAGCCTGTGCAGCCTACATTTCCTCCTGTTGTCCTGAAAGGCATGTTGATGCTCATTATCCATTGCTTTGCTGACAGCCTTTCAGAGTCAAGGGGAAGAGCAAAAGCTCCAGAGCCAGCCTGCCCATTGAGCTATGGCTCTGTTACACTGGCTGTGTGACCTCTGACAAATTCATTGACTCCCCTGTGCCTCTGTTTCCTCATCTGGAAATAGAGATAATGGTAGTACTGTTGCTGAATTTTGCTCCTTAGTTCAGCTAAAACCTGGCTTCTCGTCACACAACCAGGAAAATTTAGGCACGTGGACATATCAAAGGGTGCGTAGAGCAGGATTTTATTGGGTGAAAGGTGAAAAAACGAAAAAAGAGACCAGGTGCAGTGGCTCACAACTGTAATCCCAACACTTTGGGAGGCCGAGGTGGGCGGATCACCTGAGGTAAGGAATTTGAGACTAGCCTGCCCAACATGGCGAAACCCTGTCTCTACTTAAAATATAAAAAATTTAGCCGGGCATGGTGGTGGGCACCTGTAATCCCAGCTACTTGGGAGGCTGAGGCAGGAGAATCACTTGAACCCAGGAGATGGAGGTTGCAGTGAGCTGAGATCACACCACTGTGCTCCAGCCTGGGTAACAAGAGCAAAACTCCATCTCAAAAAAAAAAAAAAAAAAAAGAAAAAAGAAAAAAGATCTCAGCAATGTGTGATGGACCCCTGCTAACAGGCCCTCTACCTCACTGATTGATTCCCAGGTCACCGCTGGAGCTGAAGAGAGCAGGCTCTTCGTCTGCATAATGTGTGAATTTCCTGTGGCTCCACCCACTTCCCACAGTGCACATGCCAGGGTCTAGTCAGCTGTGGGCATGCACAGACAAGCCCTGGGCATCTAGCCCTCATCTGCACAAAAGCATCTGATGTAAACACTTGTGAAGCGGGTCAGAGATTCTCTGGGGACTCCTTTTTATCTGCCTAGGATTTGACTGTCTCAGGACCTGCCTCACAGGATTCTTTGAGGCCCGAAGAAATGGAGTGCTTGGAGACACGCTGGCAGGTTGTGCTCAGTAATGTTGACGATTATTAGTATAACATCTTTCCCTGGAAAATCAGGCTGAGTGCAGGGCTTTTCACTCCTTTATTCCCCAAAGTACTGATGAACTGCCTAATGTAATTAAATCAACCCAGAATTTTCCCAGAAATCAGCATCAAGCCCACAGGGTGGCAGATTCTGAAATATGTATTTCCCCACTTTAAAGATAAGCACACTGGTCCTTCTCTCAGCTTTCAGGCAGGTTCTTGTGCCCTGTTGACCAAGGTTGAGGTAAGGGTTTCCCAATCACATCTGCACATTTTTTCATCCAGCAGCAGATTTGAGCCCATGAAAAACAAGGAAGGGGCTCTTACTATTTATTCAACTAGTTAGTGCTCAAATCCTTTCCTAGCCAATATCATGCTATCCATTATCATTAGAAGATCATTTTCCTTGATCGAGAAAATTTTAAAAATTATGAAATGAATTGTTCTGCCTTCTCTGTGCTGCTGTTAACACTAAATTGAGCAATGGCCATATGCTTCCTTGTCCTTCTTCCAGTTTCAAGCATAGCTAAAAAGCTTTTTCAATTGTCGTTGGCATGCTTCATAAACCTTGCCTAGTTCTGACCTTTACCATGCAGGCATAATACCTACTTGTGTCATTCTTTGTGTTAGCCCCCAACTCAGTGGTCTTCATTCACCTACGCAGATCCTTTAAAGCCCTGAGATTATCCGGGAGCTCCCTCTATGGCCACACTAACTGTTTCTCATTTTTCTCCCTTATCACGATAATTTATGACTAAAGAGTTAGAATTTCTGTTTAGAACCTGCCATTCCTCTTAAGTCACTCGGTCTTTTGGAAATCAGACCACATGGTCACAGCTATTTTTTCTCCAAACTTTTTTGAATTCTATTTTTTTAAAACGTAAATTAGATGTTGGTGCTTTGACAAACATTTTCTTCCTATACTATAATATGATGGTCCCTTGTATATGAGGTTGCTGTCAATTTCTCCTTTTTCTTTCCAGTTCCTCAATTTTGGTTGGTGGAGAGCAAACTGGTCAGTGGAGAGTAACCATCCTTCATTGCACCTTTCAACTTCTGAGAGACTGAATCACTGGCAAGGAAAGTCAAGAATTTATTAGATATTGTGGGACTTTTTGAGGGCAGGCAGAATGAGACTTCTATTAATTATTTTAAGTAAGCTTTTAAAAAATTATGGTATATTTACAGAAAAGGTCCAAAATCATAAGTGTAGAGCTAGATCTCAATTTATGTATGTATGTATGTATGTATGTATTTATTTTTGCAACAAGGTCTCACTCTGTCACCCAGGCTGGAGTGCAGTGATGCCATCATGACTCACTTCAGCCTCAGCCTCCCAAGCTCAAGTGATACTCCCACCTCAGCCTCCTGAGTAGCTGAGACTACAGGTGCACTCCACCTTGCCTGTCTAATTTTTGTATATTTTTTGTAGGGATGGGGTTTCACCATGTTGCCCAGGCTGGTCTCCAACTCCTGGGCTCAAACGATCCACCCGTCTTGACCTCCCAGAGTGCTGGGGTTACAAGCATGAGCCACCGCGTCCTGCAAGCTCAGTGAATTTCTACGAAGTGAACACACCCATCTAACCACCTAATTACAAAACCTATCAGCTCCACTGAAACTTTCCTCTTGCCTCATAAATTAGTTTTAATGGAATTATAATCTGTACTGGGAAGGCGACAATGACCATAATAGGAGTAACCATTTCTTGAGAACTTAACTATGTGCCAAGCACTGTGCTAAACAATCTATAAGTATATAAGCTCCACAGTTCTGTGAGGTAAGTCTCATTATTATCCCCATTTTAAAGATAAGAAACTGAAGCTGGGAGGAAATAGGGAGATGCTGGTTAATGTCAGAGGCCATAAGTCTGTGAGATCTATTGCAGAGCAGGGTGACTACAGCTAACCATATATTGTGTATTTCAAACTTGCTAAGAGAATAAATTTCAAATGTCTCACCATGAAAAATGATAAGTGAGGTGATAGATATGTTAATTAGATTGATTTAATCATCCCACATTGTATAAGTATATCAAAACATCGCATTATACCCTATAAACATACATAATTATCTTTCAATTAAAATAATATTAATTTTAGAATAATCAATTAAAAAACACACAAAGACATCACTCTCACAAAAAGGCTCTGGCTGTTGAATGGTCAGCCAATAGTGGCTGCCTCAGCTACTGGGAATGTGAAAGTTGTTTCCCAGGATCCAGTAAATTTTATAAAAGCCATAATAAGTAACAATAACAGAAAAGGAGCAAGAGAGTTATTTCCACATGTATTATGAGACACGAATGAACACCAGTTTTCAACCAGAAATGTCCATGACCCAGAATGCCCTGTTTCCTTGGAGTTCTAGCTAACTTAAATGTTATTGTGACCATTTGTACTTGCTCACCACATAGTGTGACGTGGCATAAGGGGGTGCTCAATAGATCTTGCTTGAAAGCTAAAAAGAACATGAAACTGAAGCTTAGAGAGGTTAGATTACTTGCCCAACATCACTAGCTGGAATTCAAACTCAGGTCTAGCTAATTCCAGAGACTGCATTCTTAACCATTATAGTAGACACATGGTCCACAGCTTCTACTTGGCTAGCCAGGCTGTAGATCAGGGCTTCTCAGCTTCCACACTATTGACATTTGGGGCTGAAAGGTTCTTTGGGGCTGTCTTCTGCATTTTAGGACGTTTATCAGCCTTCCTAGCCCCAACCCACTAGATGCCAGAAGCATCTCCATCTCCTACCTGTCATGATGTCAGAGGTACTTGAGCCACAGCGACTCCATCTTGAATAGGGGCTAGGTGAAATAAGGCTGAGACCTGCTGGGGTGCATTCCCAGTAGCTTAGGCCTTCTTAGTCACAGGATGAGATAGCAGGTTGGAACCAAATACAGGTCATAAGGACCTTGCTGATAAAACAGCAAGAAAGAAGCTGGCGAAAACCCACCAAAACCAAGATGGCAAAGAAAGTGACTGCTGGTCATCCTCATTGCTCATTATATGCTAATTCTAATACTTTAGCTTGTTAAAAGACACTCTCATCAGCACCAGGACAGTTTACAAACATCATGGCAACATCCAGAAGTTACTCTATATGGTCTAAAAAGGGGAGGAACCCCCAGTTCTGGGAATTGCCCATCACTTTCCTGAAAAACTCACGAATAATCCACCCCTTGCTTAGCATACAATGAAGAAGTAACTATAAGTATACTCAGTTGAGCAGCCCATGCTCCTGCTCCACCTACAGAGTAGCCATTCTTTTTTTTTTTTTTTAAATGGAGTCTCGCTGTGTCGCCCAGGCTAGAGTGCAGTGGCGTTATCTCGGCTCACCGCAACCTCTGTTTCTTTCCTGTCTCAGCCTCCCAAGTAGCTGTGATTACAGGCGTTCACCACTGCAGCCAGCTAATGTTTGTATTTTTAGTAGAGACAGGGTTTCACCATGTTGGCCAGGCTGGTCTCGAACTCCTGACCTCAGGCGATCCACCCACCTTGGCCTCCCAAAGTGCTGGGATTACAGGCATGAGCCACCGTGCCCGGCTTGCCATTCTTTTATTCCTTTACTTTCTTAATAAACCTTGCTTTCACTTTACTCTGTGGAGTCGACCTCAATTCTTTCTTGTGCAAGGTCCAATAACCCTCTCTTGGTGTCTGGATTGGGACTCCTTTCTGGTAACAATGATAATCAAAAACATCTCCCAACATTGCCACATGTTTCATGAGGGGTACAACTGCCCCCTGTTGGGAAGCACTAGTATAGATAGTCCAATACTTTCATGCCTCCCTTCTCCCTCCTCTTTCGTTAGCTGAGTCCATCGTCAGTCAAATGGTTACTAAGATAGGTGTGCACCTTCCTGACAGCAGGTGCTATTCCAAACCCCTAGGATTCATCAGTTTCCTTTGAACTCCTGCCGTGCAGTGACAAGCTTCACTGCTTGGGCTGTATTTAACAATCTGAATTAAAAGTTCTGCTTCATTTCATCATCCAAATACATTCATGGCTGTGCAGTCTTCTGTAGCCACAGATATCAGTGCTCTTGCCAACAACTGGTACAACTCCTGTCTTGTTTCCTTTTCACCTTGCTGTAGAAAATCACCAGAAACTTCCTCCCATACACTTCCTTCTTTTCCCTTGCACTCACCATCCTCCATATAGATAACTATAATATCTGTCAGAGTCATGGAAGAAACAGCTGGTATACTTAAGGGCAATTTGAGAAGCAGTTTTTAAAGATCTTACTTACAAAGTGTAGAGACGATTAGGAGAAACTGAGGCTGGAAAATGTAGCAGCTTTAGTGGCAACCACATAGAGTTGTTACAACTCCTTGGTCTGAAGGGGAAAGAGGAAGGTGTGGTTACTTGAACCCAGAGTTTCTCCATGGTGGCTCTCATTGGTACAAGCCAAAGAAAAGGGATGGGAGCCTCATGATGCGGTGCTTCCATGAGCTTCCCAGGCATGGAGCCGGGGGAGAAGGGCAGAGAGCAGACCTGAACAGCAGTATCTTCAGAGCATTATATAAGCACATTTCCCTGCTCTTTGTCCTAAATTTCATGTTGAAGTCCTCTTTATCAGATGATACAGCTTCTTGCCAAACATGTTTATCCTGGTTTTTGAGAGATGCCTTCTTCTTGCCAGAAGCCTATCATTCTAATATCATCAGCCCTGTTTAGAAGACCAAATCCTGTTTTTGGATACCGTCTATGTAGCCAGCTGCTCATTTCTTCTCTCCTCTCATCTGTTCCAAAATTACAAACCTCAAGTGGAAGCAGAAATGAGAAAACCTGATTTGCCTTGGGAGATCTGGGTGGGTTCCTTCATCCGATTCAGGAAGGAGGGAACCATTTTCCAGTCATTTCTCTGTCTGATGTGCAGGTCAGGATTTCTTACGCCTGTCAATAATTGGATATTCTCTTGATTATTCTTAAGGGCAGTGATGTTGTGTTTTCCTCAGAAGATCTGGATTCATCCTAAGCGGGAGGGTCATCAGGGCTGGGGGAGCCAGCTCCAAGGCTGAAAATTTCTTCCTTTACCTTTGACTCTAAGCCATACAATTGTTAAGATGTTACCCTGCCTTCATAAAAACTTCCCCCCCACTTTTACTACATTCTGGGTTATTTTTTCCTGGAATCCTTTTGTCCTCTCTGGTAAAGACAGCAGTAAGTTTTTCCTCAAGCCCTTTGTCTTTTCCAGGGAGACCAGTGGCATTTACGGCATATCTGAGAGAGACAGAGACCAAGTGAACACACTCCAGAATGCTTCCCTGATGCACCTACCACCTGAAAATCAAGTTCAAAACAACCTTCTGTAGTTACTCTCCATTTCTGCTTCTGTTTGCTTCTGAGTTTCTGGTCTCTTGGGGACTCTTGATAAGACTGCCATTAAGTTGACATGGCTGTTTTCCACCCCATCTCACCTAACTTCTGCTAATCTGCAAGATATTGGTAATTAACAGTAAGTTGCACTAGCTGTGAACCAAGTACAGTCTCTTTTGGTTAACATGGTAAGGCAGGAACAGCTCTCTGTCCACACTCTCACAATGTTAATGCTTCATCCTCGTCTTTCTACCTTTTGCCTTGCATGGTATTTTGTTGCTGGGCTCCTAATCATAATTGTAGATTATATTATGCCTATGTTAAGACTTTTATTCTTGGTGTAGTAGTAAATTTAATTAGTGGAGGTATATATACATATATATGCACACATACACACACATATATGTGTACACACACATATATGTATGTTTTTAAAATTAAAATAGCCTAACACTTTAAAACAGTGCTTAAAATAATTATATTTAAGAGCAACCACCTTCTTACACATCAACAATAAAATTGATAGAAAATGATTATGACAATATTTAACTTATGCAACATTTTTGTTTTCCAAAGTACTTTCAGTGTTTCCTTAATGTTCATAGTACTTTTGTTGGGTATGTAAAGCAGATGTTAGTTTCTGTATTACAGATGAGACAATTCAGGTAAATATATTGGACTTATTCTTAGTTTTTACTTCAGTTTTACGTTTATTATCTGATCCGATTAAGTCAAGATCTTCAAATTCTGCTGTCAAAATCAACATTAACTTCTCTGCTTCAATAACTGTACTATGGCTATGTCCATGTTCTTAGGAAATATACATGAAAATATTTAGGAATAAAGGAAAACAATCTGCTACTCATTTTTCAATGGTTAAAAAATATTATATGCATATGTGTATACATGTGTATGTTTGTATGGATACGTGCACATAGAAAGAGAGAGAAAGCAAATAAAATCTCACCTTTTATTTGCTTTCTCTCTCCTTTAGGTCACCTTTAGAGGTAGATAGAACACAAATCTATTATTCTGAAAATCAAGAAATGAAAGGAAATAATTTTTAAAACTCTGCTAGCCAGTTATTAATGGTGAAAAGTTCATTTGCAAAATACAATCTTTAGAAGGTGTTTTTCAGACATCTCGGTCACATATCACAATCAGTTAAAAATTGAACACACTCCCTCAGCATATGCTTATTTATTTATAATTTACATATAAGTACTAATATACGGATACATTATATGTATTATAAGGCATCCATATTCCTGAAATGGGAATATGTAAATAGTAAATGAATCATGTTTTAAAATAACATTCATTTTGTTTAATAATTATTTAAAATATATTTCCATTTATTTTTATTTTTGAGACAGTCTCACTTTGTCTCCTAGGCTGGAGTATAGTGGCACGATCTCAGCTCACTAAAACCTCTGCTTCCTGAGTTCGAGCGATTCTCCTGCCTTAGCCTCCCAAGTAGCTTGGACTACAAGTGCATGCCACCACCATACCTGGCTACTTTTTGCATTTTTAGTAGAGATGGGGTTTCACTATGTTAGCCAGGCTGGTCTCGAACTCTCAACCTCAAGTGATCCACCTGCCTTGGTCTCCCAAAGTGCTGGGATTACAGTCTTCAGTCACTGTTCCCGCCCTTAAAATCCCTTTTTAATCTTACTAAAATTAATGTTAACAAATGACAGAGTAATGTAATTGAATAGGTCTAGTTAAATTTTTTAAATCTTGGCTTAACACCTTGTGATTTAACAATCCAAAGTTCTGGTTCCCAGCTTAGATTATCCTGATTCTTGGTTTTAAAGAGTGCTACAAATGAGAAGATACCTTGTAATATGTCTAATCCAAATGGAAGAGGTGTATCATTGCCTGCACATGCTCGTTTTCATTGCAATTTGGCCAATAAAGTTCTATTTTCCCCAGCTCTGACCACTTTTCCTTGCAAACTGATCAGAAAACATTGACTTTTTACTTTAAAACATCTGAGTTTAAAACTCATTAAAAGCCTTTGTTTTGGAAAAATTTTAAGGAGACTAAACAATTATTTCTAAATTATTTTAAGGGCACAGATATAAGGGTATTTTAAAAAATAGATGGCACACTTTTTTTTTTTCTGATGACCAAATCATATTTCTATCCTTCTAAATGATTTCTCAAAGCATTAATTTCTTTTGAAATATTGTTACTTTCTCATTCTTTTTTACTTTGAAGAAGCAGGTTGTGGGGTTTTTTTGAAAATATAAAATATATGCTTGATTATGAACTACTTAATGTCATATGTTATTAGAGAAAGGTTGGTAACTTCGGAGCACTTCCTTTTTTGTAACAGAAGAATGTTAAATTCCATCTCTAAGTTAACAACTCTTCAAAGTAATTTTCTATGCGCTTACCAGCAAATTTCTCTGAGGTACAAAAGATGTTCCTAGTCACTCCTCATGTCATTAAAAATGCACTGTAAAGATTCTTCTATGTTTTAAGTCTGCTTTAATGAATCCAGCCATACCAGTGACATCCTATAGCACTTAGACTATGGTACATTGCAATTCACTGAAAGCAAAATGACACATGAGGTTTTCACTGCCAGCCCCTCCTTGCTGCAGAGTGTACCCATGGCTTGTGACCAACAGACACTGGTATGGTGAGGTCACCACTGTCAGCCTGTGTAGTAAATAATCATAACACATCTCATTTTTAGCTAAAACTTAAACATAAAATAAAGTTTGAATATTTTCTTTTTTCTTTTTTTTTTTTTTTTGAGACGGAGTTTCACTCTTGTCACCCAGGCTGGAGTGCAATTGAGCGATCTTGGCTCACTGCAACCTCTGCCTCCCAAGTTCAAGCGATTCTCCTGACATAAGCTCCCAGGTAGCTAGGATTACAGACACATGTCATCATGCCTGGCTAATTTTTGTGTTTTTAATAGAGACAGAGTTTCACCATGTTGGCCAGCCTGGTCTCAAACTCCTGACCTCGGCCTCCCAAAAGTGCTGAGATTATAGGCATGAGCCACCACGCCTGGCCTGAGTATTTTCTTTCTGTACCCTAAAGGATTAACTTGTACTTCCCTTGAAGTACATATTCTCTTGATGGACCACTGACTAAGAGAATATATTCCAGTTCATCTGCCTTTCCTTTCATTGCTGTACCCACTGTAACGTAGGGTGATTTTCCCCAAAGTGTGGGTTTTCCATCACTAAGTTTGAATTGCACACTGCTCCCCATTCCCCAATATCTTCTACGCCTTTCAACATTTTCCCTCTCTGGACCTCAAGATTTATAAACCTACTCAGAAAAGTATGAAATGAGAGCACCATTTTATTTTTTTAACTTGACATTGCTTAAGATATTGCTTATAATTGCAAGATACTGGAAACAACCTAAATGCTCCTTCACCAGGGACTGATTGAGTAAACTGTGGGACATCTGCATAATGGAGTACTATGCGACTATAGAAAAGAATGAAGAGGAGCTCTATGAACTGGGGTAGAGTGATTTCCAGGATTTATTGTTAAGAAAAAGGTATCTCTATTATGCTCTTTTATGTAAGAAGTAAGGGAACATAAGAAATATACATATATCTGCTCATTTGTGTCACATGAAAGAAATAGAGAAAGTGTATACCAGAAACTATTTGGACTGATTTCTTACAGAAAGTGGATGCAAATATAGTAGATAGAATAAGGGGATGGGAATGAAGCAGAAGGGAAGAAAGTTGAGTGACTTTTCTGGGTATACATTTTTGTCTAGTTCTGATCTTTAAACACATGTTTTTAATATACTCAAAAATTAGATAAATAATTAAAATCAGTCACGATATAGGGGAAGCCAAAATGGAACCCAAACACTAACAAATGAACCTAACTGAATTATAAATGAGTAATATAATTACACTGAAGGGATTGGGTAAAAACTAAGTCATTTTGGAAAGCAGAAAACATTATTATTATTATTATTATTATTATTTGAAAACATTGTTTTGACTGGCTAATACTTCAGTCAGGATTCACCCAGACAGGTCAATAGGACATGTACACTAAGGGATTTACTGCAAGGAATGGGCTTGCAATATTGTAGGGGCTGTCTAGGCAAGTTAGAAATCCACAGGGCAGGCCATCAGGAGGGCAGACTGGAACTCTAGGGTGTGAGCTGAAGCTGCTGTTCACAGACAGAATTCTTCTTGGAAAGCCTCAGTTTCACTCTTAAGGCCTTTCAAGTGATTGAATCAGGTCTACCCAGATTATCCGGGATAATCTCCCTTACTTACGCAGGGAAGTAATGAGGGCAGTCAAGGAAGCAACAGAACAATGACGACAACAACAAAGTGGACCAAGAACCAGTAGAGTGGTAGTTTTAGGGACTGCTTAGTAACCACAGTATACAGGCTGCTACTAGTCTGTCTCAAAAGACCCTGAGCATCAACATATTATAATAGGACATGTAATTGACATCAACAATGATGACCATAGTCACCATCATTCACTTAGTTATGCACTACCTCTTTTCAAAACAGACACAAGGCCCTTTAATCATTACCAAAAAGAAAAAAAAATAGTGTTTAAAATTGTCCTTTTCACAAACAATGCTTATTACAATTTTTTTTATCAGAATTGGTGATTTTTAAAAATTTTCGTTTCCGCTTTCTCCTTCTCTCTCTCTCTTTCTTTCTCTCTTTCTCTCTTTCTCTCTTTCTCTCTTTCTCTCTTTCTTTCTTTCTTTCTTTCTTTCTTTCTTTCTTTCTTTCTTTCTTTCTTTCTTTCTTTCTTTCTTTCTTTTTCCTTCTTTCCTTCTTTCCTTCCTTCCTTCCTTCCTTCCTCCCTTCCTCCCTTCCTCCCTTCCTCCCTTCCTCCCTTCCTTCCTTCCTTCCTTCCTGCCTTCCTCCCTTCCTTCCTTCCTTTCCCTCCCTCCCTCCCTCCCTTCCTTTCTTCCTTCTCCCTCCCTCCCTCCCTTCCTTCCTTCCTTCTTTCTCTCTCTTTCTCTCTCTTTTTTTGAGACGGAGTCTCACTTTATTACCCAGGCTGGAGTGCAGTGGCATGATCTTGGCTCACTTCAACCTCCGCCTCTCAGGCTTAAGCAATCCTCCCACCTCAGCCTCCCAAGTAGCTAGGACTACAGGCATGTACTACCCCACCCAGCTAATTTTGTTATTTTTATAGAGACAGGGTTTCACCATGTTGGCCAGGCTGGTCTCGAACTCCTCACCTCAAATTGATTCACCCGCCTCGGACTCCCAAACTGCTGAGATTACAGGCATGAGACACTGTGCCCGGCCAACTTGGCCAATTTCTATCAAGAAATTTTAAAATATGAAATTGGTTCTCAGAAGACTGAGTTTCTATCATCTGGAAAATGGGCTTATATAGAGACTCGTTTTTCCCTTGGTAGTGCCAGTGCTACAAAGTGCCATGGCCCCAGGTTGGGGATATGCAGAAGGTTGGGGGATAGGTAAAAAGAAAAATCAGTGTGGCACCGTGGAGGCTGAGAAGGCTTGGGGGCTAGGACAGCAGCATGCAGTCAACCTCCTGGCCTCTTGCAATAGCCTCAGTTCCTATGGCCCTGGGGCTGCAGCTGAAGCCTGTGCTTCCCACATGAGGAGCTTCCCCAGCCACAGACTCCCACTTCCTGGCTTGTTGAGGCCTCTGATCTCATCTTAGGGACCTTGGATCACTTCCTCACTCACGAAAGCAGCTCTTTGTCCAGCTGAGCCCCTTGGACCACTGACCCCAGCATCCTGCCCCCAGCTTCAGCTCCTAGCCATCTTCCTGTTACAGCCTCTCCCACACTCTTCCCAAACTGCTCTGTGCTTTCTCTTCTTAGATTTGACCTCCACTGTCCCTCTTCTCAGACCTTCTTACTGAGTGTCCTGAGAAATTCTTGCTCATGGTAGGCATATGCAAGTTCATGTCCCAGTTTTCCTGGCCTTAAGGGAAATCTGTCTCTTCCCTGAGGACATTGAGGTCTTCCCCTGGGGCCCTCCTTCAGGGAGGCTGCTTATTTTCCACATCCCCAAACCTTCACTTGTCTTCGTTTCCAAGGCAGCTTCAGACTACTTTCTTCTACTCTCAGGTAAATATCCTGGCTTCTCTGAGGTGGGTGTCATGGTGTTCTTCCATCTTCCTCCCCTCTTATCTCCGTCACTTACTGACTTCCTGTCCCTCCCCAAACACATTAAAAACTGACCAGCCTCCCAGTCTCCCTGCTCATTTTCTAGTGGCTTCAGTTTCCATGTGGACAGCTAGTCCAGCTCCCAGCCTGACTGCTCCCTGACGTCCTCAATGTCACCACAGTCCTCTCTGGTCACCCTTCCCATGGGGCAGGGGGAACTCACTGGAGCAGCCCCGCTGTCTGGACACAGCCCTGCCTCTCCTTCCCACTCTCCTGCCAAACCTTCTCCTGAGTCTCAGAGCAACCGCAATGCCTGAGAGTTGTTGGGAATCCTTCTTCCTTTCTGCAACCTGGACCTGAGAGTCCAGATCCTGCTTCCACCACTGAGATTGCTGGTCACCTTGACATTGCTAAACCCAAGGAACATCTTTCTCTTTCTGAAATTCTTTGCTACACTTGACACCAGGATCACTCTCTCCTCCTTTTTGTTTTTGTTTTTTTTTCAGAGACACAGTCTCCCAAGCTGGAGTGCAGTGGTGCAATCTTGGCTCACTGAAGCCTTGAACTCCTGGGCTCAAATGATCCTCCCACCTTGGCCTCCCGAGTAGGATTACAGGTGCAAGCCACCATGCCTGGCTTACTGCCTCCTTCTTAAAATGTTTTACCTTCTTGGCTTCTGTGATCCCACCCTCTCCTGCTCCTCTTTATTTTTCTCAAAACTTCCTTTCCTGATTCTTTGTGGACTTTTGTCCTCTGAGCCTATTTTAAATGTTGCAGGTCCTTCAGGGATATGTCCTTGGCTCTTGTCAGGATTCCTGGGTCACTCACTGGAATATGGCTCATTTATCCGGTTGTACTTGCCCTACTGCTTTTAACCGTGCACACGGTTCTGGAGATGATCTCATCCACATCTCATGGTTTCAGTTATTACACATGTATTGAGGATTATTTCCAGCCCAGCCTACTCACCTAATATCCGGGCTTTGTGGTCCAACTGCCTGATGGAAACTTTCGCCTGGGTGTCCCACTGGTCCCTTAAACTCATTATTCTCAAAACCAAATGCATTATCTACCTATAAATCTTTTCTTCTTTTGATTATTTCCAACTTGTTTCAAGGTAGAGATTTCAGATTCATGTGGTTTCATATCCAAGTAGTCATGTGCTGCTGTCGCCATTGCTATATTTTTGTATCTGTCCCCTCTTCTTTACCCTAACTCATGTCACTATCATCTCTCAGCTAAATCACTACTATTGTTTTAACATGTTGTTAAAAGATACTTCAATGCACAGGTCCCTGCTTAACTCTCTAGACTAATATTTCTCTACTATCTGCCTTTTATTAATACTTTTTAATCTAGTAACATTTATTTTTCTTCTGCTTCAAGTAGCTCCCTTATTCCCTCATTACCTAAATAACTCCTACTCAACCCTTAAGACTCAGCTTTCTTGTTCCTTTCTCTAATAAATTATCTCTAGTGCACAATTTCTCTTCATCCCATCTCCCTTTCCCCTAGAACTGGATTACTTATTCCTCCTCTGATCTCCTGTAATGTGTTGTGTAAACTCTATGTTGGTACTTAGTGCATGACATTTTAAATATTCACTTTATGTCGGTGTCTCTCCCATAAGACTCAGTTCCTTAAAGGCAAGAATTACATCTTATTCTTCATTAACTTTGATGCTGTGTATAGTACTTGACTCATTTTAATCACTAAATAAATATTTGTTTTTTAAGGTAAGCAAGCTAAGCAAGGACAAATACATGCAGCAGGGAGTGATATGGAGGGAGAAGAGGTCATGGTGATATCCGTTTCTGCTTAGGCTTCTGTGGTTCTGTGGCTGCCCCAGTGCATTGGCTTCTGCTGAACCAGCTAGAAGGCACTGAAGACCAGAAGTGACAATCACAGTTAGGGCCAGTGAGTGTGTCTCTGCCTGAATAAATTCCACAGCCCTCCCAACTCCCATGCAGCTGATGTGGTCAAATTGCAGGGACCGCTGCTCCCACCCCTTATGATTTGAACTCATCCAGACCTTGCTCATGCTCTACTTTGCTTGTGTTGTTCTCTTTGATGGAAAAGGACATTTTTTATCTCTGACTACTGCAATGCTTCCCAATGTCAAGGCTCAGCCCAAGTGGACTTTTGCTATATACTTTTCTCCAAGACATCAATTTGTATTTAACTCCCTTTTAAAAAATCAAATGGATGTCATCAGTCTGGTACAATTTAGTTATAATATATTATCTTAGATAGGTTTCTATTTTTTTCACATGTTCGTCATAATTGACCCGATCCATTTGGTGAATGACAAGCCTTCCTGATGTCAGGGACCATGTGTTCATTTATGTAACAAGTAAGTATGCATTGCCTTCGTATAAAGTATCAGGCCTATACAAGGCATCGGGAGGAACAAACAGCAATTGAGACAGAAGTTCTACTCTATACAAACATATAGACAAGTGCAACATTGCTTAAGTTGGGGATATGCAAGCCAGGGAGGACATAAGAAGATCTATTAAAGTGAGAAAATATTAGAATTCCTAATATTTCTAATTTTTATTTCTAATAGTCTAATATTTCTAATATTCTAGCAATCTTTTATCTAAGGAAAGAAATTAAGCTTTATAAATATTTAATAATGTGAATTGATCCTGATTCCCTCAGTTGGTATCTATGTCATATAGTCATATATCATGTATGATACAAAAGGATCTTCGAGGCAGAGTGGGAGTTCTCAAACTCATGGGGGTTGACAGTACAAACCTCGGCCATTTAATCACTTTCAGTATACTGTGATGTATTGCAGTTTGAGTGTGCTTGGTTAAGAGGTTTGCTATTATCTAGCTTTAAGAAAATTAGCCCTCAAAAAGAGACCAGTGGCCGAAAAAAATAATTCATTTAAAGATACCATCACTTAAAGGTAATACTACTAATGCAAGCACAAGCAAACAAGAGTCAGCTGACATCCTCTACACTCAATAATGAACATTTCAGCCATATTTCAGTAGAAAACAATGGTTATCTAAACAGATCTAACAAGAACTTGTCCAAAATTTTAAATGATCTAGAATACTAATTAATTAGGAAAATCAACCTAAGAACACTTTTTACCTTAAGATACACCTAGTAATAGTTCGATGTAATCATCATAATAAAAAATTTTAACAATTAAGCATGAGTTTTCACTTCTGCTTTGTATGTAAAAAGCTGCAAAGACTATTGTTCTCATCACAACAATGAGAAAAGTCCAGAAAAAATCAAAATCATAACTTTATTGAACCAATCAGAAAGCTGAGGAAAATAGAGTTATCTGAGTTTGAAAGAGAGATAGATAAAAGATACAAACTCTCTCATCTATAGCAAACCACATGAGAAAAAGCTGTAGTCCACAATACAAGTGGGGAAGAAGAAATCAGTCACATTTTAAAGGAATTTCCGAAGGCTAAGTGTGGGTTAGTGTGCCAGTCCAGAATAGTGAGGGCACCAACTAAAGGAGTTAATACTCATTCACAAACTCCTATCTGTGGATTCTACTGAGTGCTCATGAAAAAGACAGTGAGTGGGCCTGCACCCACTGTGCAGGGCTTTGGGGATAAGCCCACCCTGTGTGCTGCCACCAGTGTATGTGAACGCTGTCTAGCAGTATAAGGACAGGCCCACCCCACGTGCTGCTTGTGCCCATATGCACTTCCCTCCCAAAAGCAGGGGGACTTACCTGTCTACATTGACATTGCTGCTACCAGCTCCTGCCCACATGCACCACCCAGGAGACTGTGATCCAGCACACCCAGCCTGCCACCATCACTGCTAGTGCCTGTTTGCACTGCTTGGTGCTCTGAGGATTGGCTTGCTGCTGCTGCTGCCACCACCAACATCACACACACTGTCTGGGCACCAGAGGACCTACCCTTCAGGAGCTGCCACTGCCGGCACCACGCACAACACCTGGGGGTGCAAGGCTCTGCCCTGCTGAACTTGTCACTGCTGATGCCCACATATGTTACCTTGGCACCTGAGCACTGGCATCCTCAGCACGCCACCACCACTATCACCACTGTTGCCCGAGGACTGGCCCATCTGGTCATTAGCATCATCAGGAAAGTGTCACCACAGCCTCCACTAACAACTGCAGCCTAAGCCACTGAGGAACTCACAGATGCCACTGATGAGTTGATTACAGCTGAAGAAATCATACAAAGGCTACACTACTACACCCACCAAGAATCAATGCCAAAGTGCCTTTCCCAACCAATACTATAGAGACATCTACAGGAAAAAGTATTTCCCTGCAAAAGCCAACCGATAAAATTAGAAGAAGCAACTGTTATGATAGATGTGTGGATATTAAGGTAAGGACACAAAAACATGAAAAAGCAAGAAAACATGACACCTCCAAAGGAACATTATAATTACCAGTAACAGAGCCCAAAGAAAAGGAAATCTATGAAATGCCTGGAAAAAAATTTCAAAATAATGACATTAGAAAAAGTCAGTGAGATAGGACAACCCAAATGAACAATACAAAGAAATCAAGGAAAGAATTCATGATTTGAATGACAAATTCAACAAAATAAATGCTGAGGAGCTTAAGGAAGTCCTACATCTGGAAGCAAAAGAACTACATCTACATATATATGAAAACACACAAAAAATAAAACTCATTGATAAAGCAGACACACAAATGAGAAAAAAAAGAGTCAACTGATATTACTATAAGACAGACCAAATTGTAAAAGTAAACAATAAAACAAAAAATACAAAGCTATCAGAAAACAATGCACAAGATGACAATAACATGTCCTCACCTATCAAAAACTATCTTCAATGTAAACAGCTTAAATTCCTCAACTAAAAGCTATAGACTGGCTGCATAGATCAAAAGACAAAAAAAGACACAACTATATGCTGCCTAAAAAACTTACTTCACATGTAAAGACACACATAGATTGAAAGAAAAAGAATAGACAAAATTATTCCACACAAACAGAAGCCAAAAACGTGCTTCTGTAGCTATACTTATATCAGACAAAATAGACTTAAAGTCAAAAAACATAAAAAGGGACAAAAAAGGTCATTATAAAATGATAAAGGCATCAATTAAGCAAGAGGATATAACAATTGTAAATATATATGTACCTAACACTGGAGTACCCAGGTATATAAAACCAATATTGTTAGAGCTAAAGAGAGAGACTCCAATGTACTAATAGTTGGGGACTTCAACATCTCACTTTCATCATTGCACAGATCTAGACAGAAAAGCAGCAAAGAAACATCATACTCAATCTGCACTAGAGACTGACTGAACCTAACAGGTATTTACAAGACATTTCATCCAACGGCTGCAGAATGCACATCCTACTCATCAACACATGGAACATTCTCCAGGATAGACCGTATATTAGACCACAAGACAAGTCTTTTTTTTTTTTTTTTTTTGAGGCGGAGTCTTGCTCTGTGGCCCAGGCTGGAGTGCAGTGGCCGGATCTCAGCTCACTGCAAGCTCCACCTCCCGGGTTCACGCCATTCTCCTGCCTCAGCCTCCCGAGTAGCTGGGACTACAGGCGCCCGCCACCTCGCCTGGCTAGTTTTTTGTATTTTTTAGTAGAGACGGGATTTCACCATGTTAGCCAGGATGGAACACAAAACAAGTCTTAACAAATTTTTAAAAATCAGAATCATAACAAGTATCTTCTTAGCCCACAATGGAAAAAAACTGAAATTCAGCAACAAGAGGAACTTTGGAAACTGCACAAATACATGGAAATTAAACAACATGCTCCTAACAATTGGGTCAATAAAGATATTCAGAAGGAAATAAAAAATTTTGTGAGGCAAATGAAAATGGAAACATGTCCTTTCTGCCCATGGATGCCACCGAGGAAGCATTGTTAAAGTCTCTCATTCCCCTGCCGTCATGTCTAAGTCAGAGTCTCCTAAAGAGTCCTAACAGCTGAGGAAACTCTTCATTGGAGGGTTGAACTTTGAAACAACCAACGAGAGCCTGAGGAGCCATTTTGAGCAATGGGAAATTCAAGGGCCAAGTGTTAATGAAAGATCCAAACACCAAGCGCTCCAGGGGCTTTGGGTTTGTCACATATGCCATTGTGGAGGAGGTGGATGCAGCCATGAATGTGAGGCCACACAAGGTGGATGGAAGAGTTGTGGAACCAAAGAGAGCTGTCTCAAGAGAAGATTCTCAAAGACCAGGTGCCCACTTAACTGTGAAAAGGATATTGGTTGGTGGCATTAAAGAACACACTGAAGAACATCGCCTAAGAGATTATTTTGAACAGTGTGGAAAAATGGAAGTGATTGAAATAATGACTGACTGAGGCAGTGGCAAGAAAAGGGCCTTTGCCTGTGTAACCTTTGACGACCATGACTCTGTGGATAACACTGTCATTCAGAAATACTGTACTGTGAATGGCCACAACTGTGAAGTTAGGAAAGCTCTGTCAAAGCAAGAGATGGCTAGTGTTTCATTCAGCCAAAGAGGTTGAAGTGATTCTGGAAACTTTGGTGGTGGTCATGGAGGTGGTTTTTGGAATGACAACTTTGGTCACGGAGGAAACTTCAATGGTTGTGGTGGCGGCAGTGGGGATGGCTGTAATGGATTTGGTAATGACGGAAGCAATTTTGAGGGTGGTGGAAGCTATAATGATTTTGGCAATTACAACAATCAGTCTTCAAATTTTGGGCCCATGAAGGGAGGAGACTTTCGAGGTGGAAGCTCTTGCCCCTATGGTGGTGGAGGCCAATACTTTGCCAAACCGTGAAACCAAGTTGGCTATGGTGGTTCCAGTAGCAGCAGCAGCTATGGCAGAGGCGGAAGATTTTAATTACTGCCAGGAAACAAATCTTAGCAGGAGAGGAGTGGCAGAGAAGTGACAGAGAAGCTACAGGTTACAACAGATTTGTGAACTCAGCCAAGCATAGTGGTGGCAGGGCCTAGCTGCTATAAAGAAGACGTGTTTGAGACAAATACTCATGTGTATGGGCAAAAAACTTGAGGAGGACTGTATTTGTGATTAATTGTATAACAGGTTATTTTCGTTTCTGTTTTGTGTAAAGTGTAAAGCATTCCAACAAAGGGTTTTAATGTAGTATTTATTTATTTATTTATTTATTTATTTTTATTTATTATTTTTTTTTGGAGGCAGACTCTCACTCTGTTGCCCAGGCTGGAGTACAGTGGTGTGATCTCAGCCTCAGCCTCCTGAGTATCTGGGATTATAGGTGTGCACCACCCTGCCTGGCTAATTTTTGTATTTTGAGTAGTTTTAGTAATGCTTGTAATTTTGTAGTTTTAGTATTTTTGTATTTTTAGTAGAAACGGGGTTTCACCATGTTGGTCAGGCTGGTCTTGACCTCCTGACCTTGTGATCCGCCCGCCTTGGCCTCCCATAGTGTTGGGATTACAGGCATTATTTTTTATTTTATTTTATTTTTTTGAGACAGAGTCTCTGTTGCTTGGACTGCAGCACAGTGGCACGATCTTGGCTCACTGCAAGCTCCACCTCCCGGGTTCACGCCATTCTCCTGCCTCAGCCTCCCGAGTAGCTGGAACTGCAGGTGCCTGCCACCACGCCTGGCTAATTTTTTGTATTTTTAGTAGAGACAGGGTTTCACTGTGTTAGCCAGGATGGTCTCCATCTCCTGACCTCGTGATCAACAGAATAAAAGACAAAAACCATATGATCATCTCAATAGATGCAAAAAATCATTTTATAAAATTCAACATGTCTTCATGGTTAAAAATTCTCAACAATTAGGCACTGAAGGAACATACTTCATCACAACAAGGCCATATATGACAAACCCACAGCTAACATCATATTAAATGAGGAAAAGCTAAAAGCCTATTCTCTAAGAACTGGAACAAAAGAAGGATGTCCACCTTTCACCATTCTTATTCAACATAGTACTGGAAGTCCTAGTCAAACCAATCAAAAAACAGAAAAATAAAAGGCATCTAAGTTAGAAAAGAGGAAGTCAAATTATCTTCCTTTGCAAATGACATAATCTTATATCACGAAAAACCTGAAGACTCCACCAAAAAACTCTTAGAACTGATAAACAGATTCAGTAAAGTTGTAGGATACAAAATCAACATACAAAAATCAGTAGGGTTTCTATACACCAATAACAAGCTAGCCAAAACAGAAATCAAAAAAGCAAACCCACTTACAATAGCTACAAAAAATAAAATACCTAGGAATGAATTTAATGAAGGATATGAAAGACCTCTACAACAAAAACCACTGATGAAAGAGATTGAACAAACAAATGGAAAGACATCCCATGCTCATAGATCAGAAGAATTACTATTGTTAAAATGGCCATACTACCTAAAACAATCTATAGATTTAATGCATTCCCTATCAAAATACCAGTGACATTCTTCACATACATAGAAAATAATTCTAAAATTCTAAAATTCTAAAAACAAAAGACCTCTAATAGCCAAAGCAATCCTAAACAAAAAGAACAAAGCTGGAAGCATCATACTACCTTACTTCAAAATATACTACAAAGCTATAGTAACCCAAACAGCAAAGTATTAGTATAAAAATCAATACATAGGCCAATGGAACAGAACGGAGAACCCAGAAATAAATCCACATATTTACAACCAATTGATTTTTGATTAAGGTGCCAAGAACATACACTGGGGAAAGAACACCTTCTTCAATAAATGATGCTGGGGAAACTGGATATCCATATGCAGAAGGATGAAACTAGACCCTGTCTCTCACCATATACAAAAGTCAACTTAAAATGGATTAAAGACTTAAAGATAAGATCCAAAAGAAAAAACAGGGGAAATTCTATAGGACATTGAACTAGGTGAAGATTTTATGGATGAGCCTTTATTTTTAATTTTTTTTAATTTTTTAGACCTGGGGTCTCCTCTGTTGTCTAGGCTGGAGTGCAATGGCATGATCATGGCTCACTGCAGCCTTAAGTTCCTGGGCTCAGGTGATCCTTCCACCTCAGACTCCTGAGTAGATGAGACTACAGGTGTACACCACCATGCTCAGCTAATTCGTTTTATTTTTTTAGAGACAGGGTCTCACTATGTTGCACAGGCTGGTCTCAAACTCCTGTCCTCAAGTGATCTTCCCACCTCAGGCTCCTGAGCCACTAAGATAACAGGCATGAGCCACCATGCCCTGCTGTAACTAAGACTTTAAAAGCACAGGCAACAAAAACAAAAATAGACAAATAAGACTATATTAAGCTAAAAACGTTCTGCACTGCAAAGGAAACAATTGATAAAGAGACAATCTGTACAATGGGAGAAAATATTTGCAAACTATTCATCTGACAAGGAACTGATATCCAGAATATACAAGGAACTCAAACAACTCAACAGCAACAAAACAAAACAAAAGCCAGTAATCTCATTAAAAAACAGGCAACAGGTGTGAATAGACATTTCTCATAAGAAGAAATACAAATGGCCTACAGGCATGTGAAAAAATGTTCAACGTTGCTAATCATTAGGGAAACGCAAATCAAAACCACAATCAGATATCATCTCACCCCAGTTAGAACGGTTATTGTAAAAAAGACAAAAAATAACAAGTGCTGGTGATGATGTGGAAAAAAGGGAATCTTATACGCTGTTGGTAAAAATGTCAATTAGTACAGCCATTATGGAAAACAGCATGGAGGTTTCTCAAAATATTAAAAATTGAACTACCATATGATCCAGTAATGCCACTACTGGGAATGTATTCAAAAGAAAAGAAATCAGTATATCAAAGGAATACCTGCACCTCCATGTTTATTTCAGCACTATTCAGAATAGCCAAGATATGGAATCATCCTAAGTGTCCATGAATAAATAAAGAAAATGCAGTATATGTATGCAATGGAATACTATCCAACCACAAAAAGAATAAAAACCTGTAATTTGCAGTAACATGGATGGAACTGGAGGACATTATGTTAAGAGAAACAAACCAGGCACAGAAAGACAGTTATTGCAGGTTCTTACTGCATATGTGGGAACTAAGAGTTGATCTCATGGAGGTAGAGATTAGAATGATGGTTGCCAGAGGCTGGGAAAAGGTAGAGGTATGAAGAGAGGTTGGTTAATGGATAAAAACATACAGTTAGAGAGAAGGAATAAGTTTTAGCATTTGATAGCACAGTAGGGCGACTACAGTTACTAATAACTTATTGCCTATTTCAAAACGTCTGGTAGAGAAGATTTGAAATGTTCCCAACACAAAGAAATGATAAATATTTGAAGTGATGGAGATTCTAAACACCCTGACTTGATCATTACACATTATATGCATGTATCAAAATATTACATGTACTCCATGAATACGTACAGTTATTGTGTATCAATTAAATCAGGAAGAAAAGACTATAGGTGTAGCAGGTATACAGAAAGTAACTGGTAGGTCTTTGTGGCCAGACACAAAACACCATACACTTCCCTCCCCAGACTCTTTTCTCATGTGAAGCAAAAGCTTTAAACCTCTGGAAGAGTGGCAGCAAAGACTGTTGCCTAAAGCCCAGGAAAAGATGCATTATGGAGAGGGGTTAGGGGTATAAGAAAAGGCTATCTCTGGGGAGATGCACAAAATCATCTTGGACCTTACATCTCAAACTGATATAAGGCAGAGGTTTTCTACCACTAGGAAAGGTGAAGAAAACTCTTATTCAAGATCAACTGTTATTAATACAAAGCAGAATTTGGCTGCCACAAGACGGAGCAGCAGGAATGCAGAGAGAGGCCCAATTTCAGAGACCCTCCCTAAGACATAGACTGGAGTAGAACAACAGATAAATCCATTTACCCTGAACACAAACCTGGCAAAAAGTAACAAGCAAAAGTAGTCTAAGACTGGGGATGGGGAAAATCCATAGTGAAAGATCTTCCCTGTGGTACAGGTATTCAGGAAAGTTGAAAGCTGATGGTAGAGCAATAAACCTGAGAGAAGACTCTGGCATATCAGTGTCCACTCTAAGCACAAGGCAAAGGCAGTCCACCAATGGAAGAATTAGGAGCCTGTGGTGCGATCATGGTAACCATAGCAACAACAAAACCTAAACCCAGCTCAACTCCTGACAGATTGAGTCAATTCTCCACATTAATGGCCTTACATAAGAAGAGTCATTCTCATTTTCCACTGTTAACAATATTTACCCCATTCTCTACTATTCATGCAAGGTCTGGCATTTGCTCAAAAATTACATACACGTGCATGCACGCGCACACACACACACACACACATATACACTACCTACTATCAAGAAACAATGATGTCAACATCCAATACCCAGATGTTGAAACTAGCATACAGGAATTTTACAATAACTATGATTAATATGTGAAAGGATATAGTAGAAAAGGTAGCATTTATAAAAGATGGGGAATTTCTCCCATCTTTTTGAGAAGAAGAAACATGTATAAAAGGTAAGGAATTTCTCCCATCTTTTTCAGAAGAAGACATCTTTCTTCTGAAATTTCCCATCTTTTATACATGCAACCTTTTCTACTATATCCTTTCACATATTAATCATAGTTATTGTAAAGTTCCTGTATGCTAGTTTCAACATCTGGGTATTGCTAGAAATTAAAAACCTAATATTGGCCAGGTGCGGTGGCTCATGCCTGTAATCCCAGCACTTTGGGAGGCCTTGGCAGGAGGATCATCTGAGGTCAGGAGTTTGAGACCAGCCTTGCCAACATGGTGAAACCCCTTCTCAACTAAAAATACAAAATTAGCTTGGTGTGGTGGCAGATGACTGTAATCCCAGCTACCTGGGAGGCTGAGGCACGGGTGCTTCAACCCAAGAGGTGGAGGTTACAGTGAGCTGAATCACGCCATTGCACTCCCTCCTGGGCAACAAGAGCGAAACTCCATCTCAAAACAAAAAACAAAAAACCAACCAACCAAACAAACAAAAACAAAACTAACAGTTGAGATAAAATTGCTTTCAACATACTCCTTAGTAGAAGTATGAACCCAGCTGGAAAGAATCAGTTAACTTGAAGATCTGTCAACAGAAATTACCCAAACAAAAATACAAAAAGAGAGAAGAAGAGTAGGAGAATAAAATCAGAACAGGGCATTCATATCAAGCATAATAATGTACATACAATTGGAGTCCCAGAAGGATAAGAGAAAGAAAATGGGGAAGAAGAGATGTTTGGAGACATAATGAATTGCCAAGAATTTTCCAAAAATAGTGAATGACAGTAAATCACAGATCCAAGCTCAAACAACCCCAAAAGGATATACACCAAACAAACAAAGAAAACCTTACACATACTTAGATACATCATAATCAACCTGCTAAAAATCTAAAATAAACAGAAAATTTTGAAGGCAGCTGGGGAAAAATGGTAGGGAACACATTATATACAGCAAAACAAAAAGAATACTTAGTGTAGACTTTTCATCAGAAACTATACAAGCCAAGAACGAAATGAAGTGACATTTTTAAAGTACTGAAGGAAAAAATAAAAACAACTATCAACTTAGAGTTCTACACACAAAGAAAATTTTTTGAAAATGAAAGCAAAGATACTTTCAGAAAAACAATAGGTGAGAAAATTCAGTGACAGCTTACTTGCTTTGTTAAAGTTCTTCAGGCAGAAGGATTACGTTACCAGAGAGAAATTTGGATCTACACAATCGAATGAAGAGTTCTGGGAAAGATAAATGAACACTACTTAGCAATAAAAAGGAACAACTAACTAATACATAACAACACGGATGAATTTCAACATAACAACTGACTAAAAAAAGGCAGACAAAGCCAAAGCATATTGTATGGTCAATATGTAAAATTCTAAAAACACAAAATAATGTCTAGTGACAGAAAGTAGATCAGTGGTTTCCTATGGGCTTAGGAAACATACACTCACCATACAATCCAACAATTTTTATTCTTGGTTATTTACCCAGAAGAACTGAATGCACGTGCCCTCATAATACCGGTATAAGGACTGTTATACCAAATTTATTAGCTATATTCTTAATATCCAAAAACTAGAAACCACCCAAATGTCTATTAGTTTGTGAATGGATAAACAAACTGTGCTACATCTATACAATGGAATACTACTCAGTAATAAAAAATAATAAAGTACTGATACATGCAACAACATGGATGAATAGTAAAAAAAAACTTGATACTAAGTAAAAGAAACCAGGCTTGAAAGTCTGTGCTTTCTACACTAAGCAGTTCTATTTTTATGACATTCTGGAAAAGGCAAAACTATAGGAACGGAAATCAGATCTGTGGTTGTCTGAGGTTGGATGTAGATAAAAGGATTGGCTACTAAAAGGTACAGGAAACTTGTCAGGGTAATGGAAATGTTCCACATTTTGAGTGTGTTGTTTACATGAGTGTATACGTTTGTGAAATTTGTGAAACAGAACATCTCTTGAAGGATGAGTTTTACTGTATATAAATTATACTTCAGCAAACTGATTTTAAAAATTAGGCACCCAAAATAGGAAAGCAAATCTCTCAAATTTTTCAGTGATGTTTAAAATCATAGCACACTCAAGCCAGTACTTTTAAACATTTCACTAAATATAAAGATAAACGTTTAGAAACCTCTTTTAAAGTTTCTTATTTTATAGCAAAAGCCAAACTGTTGGGGAAATAACTGAAATAATACTCAGCACCCAGTAGAGTGATAAACTAAAATCCTTTCTCATATTGACAGATTCCATTGATAGACACTTGGGAAACATTCCTGAACATTCCTGAAATTTTGAAGAAATAAGTATTAGATCAATTTATGCAGTGTTGTAATTATGTCAGTTTGTTGTTTATGTGGATTAAAAAACAGCAGCTATTTCTAACGTGTTTGTGCGTGTGGTACTTTACAGATTCTATCTCAGAATCTTCTGAAATACATAAAGAACTCTTTCTAAGGGGGTATAAATGGAAAAATGTATGGGAGCAGATACATTCACAACTGAAAGGATCTTTAATAGAAAGAATAATTTATGGAAAAATTATGGAAGTGTAACCACTGAGGAAAAGGCTGCTTTAACTCAAATATATATAAACAGCCTGGAGTTAGAGAGACCATCACAAACAAAATTTATTCACTAAGTAATTGCTATGCAAGAAATGTGCATAATTTGAAGCCAAAGTATACAAGATGTACCCATGTAGTTAGTTTTAGAAATACGAGTCTTTCAAAATATTATAGAATCTTTGCAATAAATGAAACGGGAAAATAACATAAAATTCTAGTGTTCCACAATGAAAAATGCTGTTTGGCAAGTGGTAAAGTACGTAAAGAGTACTTAAAGAGTTGCTCAAATTTAAGATAAGTGTTCCAAAGTTATTTTTTATGACAATGTCAATGGTATGCTACCAGCAGATTAAAAAAAAAAGAATGCACACGCAATGTGTCTCTTTATGTGCATATTTTTAAATGAATTAAATGATAACGTTAAAAAACATTGTACAATGGTGAAGGCATTTTGAAGAGATCTAATTTAGAAATTTTTCCATTGTTATGTGATTTTTGCTACCCCAAATAATGAAAATGTGACATATGTTAAAATTTATTATATCTGAACACTTGAAACACTTGGAAGCATAGATTTCCAGGTTGTTAAAAATTTTTCCAAATCAAGAGTTTTATGCATTTTAAACACATTGTTAAAAGAAAAACTAATTCACATTAGAAAGAGACTTACTGTCCAAATTTCAATAAAACTTTGGAAAATTTCATAGATAAGAAAGAAAAATGAGAATGATAATTTAGCTAACACAATCAGTGATTAACTTCTGTTAGACTTTTGATTTTTTTCTTATAGCACATACTTTACTGTTTCATAAGAAAATAAATGATCTACCACAACAATGTGTATATGTCTGAATGGATTGGGGGATTGGAAATATTCTTTTATTAATATACGTTTAGTGAAAATAAATAGCTCTCAAATTATGTCCTATCACTTATGGTGTTTATATCGATACTAAAATATTTTTGTCACAAAAGAGTTTCTATTTTGTCCCCTGTAATTATTACTAATGAGATAATATTGGCTTATATAAAATAAATTGATTTTTTAAAGTTTTAATTTTTAAAAGTTGGGAATGGTTATCCACCACAGATATCAGCTCACCAGCACAAGGAGTGGACCATAGATTAATACAGAACAAACTAGGGATACCATTGTCTATCTTTAACCTCTGATTGTGTTGACTCCCACCACGGTTCAGGTCACATAGATGGCAAGTTTTCAAAAGTACTACTACAACTGGTGGTAGTCTCTTCTATTCCTTTAAAGAAAGCAAACAAATAAAAAATTATAAAAACTCTTACCATTTGAGATATAATCAATGACAATAAATAAAAATATTTACTAGATAGAATAATAAATAGAGTAATACAGTGAAAATAGGAATTGTTGGGGCTCAGAAAATAACTCAGAGTATGGCACTTTGGCATCCTGAGTACTTTGAACAAAAGGTGATCGAAAATCCCTTAAAAGCAAGTCTCTCTCTGAAATTCTCATGCCCTCCTTTCTCCTTGCTCCCTTTTCTCCCTCAAAGGCAAGCCATAGAAACTAGAATTTCTCCTCCCCAAAGTGGATCATAGAAACTAGAACCCCTCTCTCCAAAGCCAGCCATACAACCTAGAAATAGTATTCTAACATTCTCCCATTTTTTTTGTATAAGAGCTGGCCATAAAGAAATTCTCTGACCTACTCTGTCTGCAAGTAAATGATAAGACCCTCATTCTACAAGGGGTCTTGCCCTATCCCAGGAAAAAGAAATGCCACACAGAGAGGCCAAGAAGAATCTTAACACGCAGGCTTTCCTGGGTTTCCTCATTTAGTCTGTTGCTGTAAGATCATTCCCTTTTTGTCCAGTCACATTTCTGCACGGCTATCCACTCTGCATCAAATCTAGGCGTAAAAATGGACAGTTTTCCTTTGGATCTTTGGGTCTTCATTCTGAAGACTCCTGTGTCGTGTGAAACTCTGATTACATAAATATGTTATGCTTTTCATGTTAACCTGTCTTTTGTTAAAGGAGTGTCAGCTGTGACTGTTATGATGGGTGAGAAAAGACATCATGCCCTTTACCCACTACAGTGATATACATATCACATGATATGTCTTCTGAATTTTCTAATAGCTTTATTGAGATACACTTAACATACCATAGTTAAGGTATACAGCTCAATGTTTTTTAGTATATTTACAGAGTCGTGAAATCATCACGAAAATCTAATTTTAGAATATTTCCATCATCCCAAGATGAAACTCTGTGCTGATTAGCAGTCACTCCCTGGCCCCTTTCTTTACCCCATCTTATCTGTGTACAGCCATTAATCTACTCTCTGTTTCTACAAATTTGCTTATTTTGTACCTTTCCATATGAATGGAGTCATGCAATATGTGGTCTTTGTGTCTGGCTTCTTTCACTCAGCATAATGTTATTGAGGTTCATCCATGTTGTCTCACGTACTAGTACTTTGTTTCTTTTTCTTGCCGAATAGTAGTCTATTGTATGGTTACATCACATTCTGTTTATCCATCCATCAGTTGGTGGACCTTTGGGTTGTTTCCACTTTTTTTTATTTGTTTTTAAAATTGACAGACAAAAATTGTATATGTTTATGATGTACAATATGATGTGTCGATATATGTTTACATTGTGGAATGATTAAATCAAGCTAATTCACATATCCATCACTTCACATACTTATCATATGTTGTGATAACATCTGAATTTTTGTATTACATCTTTTTCTGCTATATCAGCCAAAAACCAGATTCTAAATAAATTGAGCTTAAAACCAGATGATCAAATCATTATCTCAATGGCTTAAACAATGAGTCTCACAAAATTAAGCTTATTGCTCTCAGAAGTTCTACATTATCAATAATACCTTATGCTGTTAATTGGTTTTTGTGCTGTTAATACATGAAATTAATTATTTTACAAATATTATTTTTGTTTATCATATATTTAATAAATATAAATATTTAAATTTATAAATATATTGATAAATATTTATAAATTTAAAAATAAATATTATTTTTATCATATCTTTACATATATCTTTTTGTGTCTCTTTACAAGTATATGATATACTAGTACATGTACAAAGTAGTACATGTACAAAGCTTATACATGTACTACTGTACTAGTATATTATATAGTTATAATTTGGTATATACATATACCCAATATGTATGCCCCAAATTTTTATCTATGGGGTACAAAATTTTAAAAAATAGATTGGAAACAGCTGTCTAATGAAATTAACAAATAATATAAAGCCTCTGTAGTCCAACAGTATCTGGCAAAGTACTAGATGAGCAGTAAGTATTTAAACTACACTGATACCGTATTAGTCCATTCTCAGGCTGATATAAGAACATACCTGAGACTGGGTAATTTATAAAGGAAAGATGTTTAATTGACTCACAGTTCCTCAGGGCTAAGGAGGCCTCAGGAAACTTATAATCACAATGGAAGGGGAAGCAAACATGTCCTTCTTCATAAGGCAGCAGGAGAGAGAAGAATGAGAGCTGAGCAAAAGGGGAAGCCCCCTATAAAACCATCAGATCTCGTGGTAACTTACTCTTTATCATGAGAATAGCATTCAATTACCTCCCACCTGGGAATTATGGGAAATACAATTCCAGTTAAGATTTGGGTGGACACACAGCCAAACCATATCACTCACTAACCACCCCTGAATGCAAAGGTGGCAATTTATCTAAGTTTTGTGTGTATGTATGTTTCTCCCTTGCCATATGCATTTTGGTGAATAGTTCTGTGTGAGTATATCTGTGTACGATACAATGACCACAGAAACGTAGTACTTTGTGTTTGAGAGTGTCGTTTTTGAATTTAGACCACCTGAATCTCTATCTTAGCTCCATAATTTATTAGCTATATGACCTTGAGTAGATTGCCATCTATTCCATGTCCTAGTTTTCTTATACACAAAATTGGGACAACAGTACCTATCTACCTCATAGGTTTGTGGTGAAGGTTAAATAAGTTAATATGAGCAGAGTCACTGTACCTAGGTCTGACACATGGAAAATGCTCATTGTAGTTTGGCCACAAGAGCTATAGACACATACACACACACACCCACCCACACACACACACACACACACACACGTGGATGAGTATATCTGGATATGTTTATTTTTCTATGTCAATCTATATCTGGTCCTCAATATGTATTTATACTGAATAATAACAATAATAATGATAGCCAATACTTACTGAACATCAGTTCTAGGCATTAGTTTAAGCACTTTACATAGATTATCTTGTTCACCTTCAGAAAAAAAAAAAAACACGACGTAACAACATTACATAGCATACTTTGATTATTCCCATTTTACAGATTAGAAAACTAAGGTCCAAAAAGTTTAAGTAACTTAAAACTAAATTCACACAGGTAGCATACGACAGAGCCACAAAGTCTGACTTTTTAAGCCACTACTTATCACCTCCCCATTCATTTAATAATATTATTTAATATTACTCTTATAGTCTATAGTATCATAATTTGTATGGTGCTTAGTATTTTATGAAATATTTTCAAATACATTGGGTCTCATAGCAAGCCTGTGAAATGAGAAGTGAAGTATTATTATTCTCATTTTTATAAGAAAGCAAACTGATAGAACTGAACCATGGGTGTCCTTTGGTGGAAGAGTTTCCATGTTACAAATATCCAGGGTACCTCTGTACATAAGGAGTCACAGCATGAATGAACTGAGTACCTATAACGTGTCAAGCTCAGACACTAGTGCTGGGGATATAAACTACAGACCTCCCCTGGAAGCATCATAGCCTAGGGAGAGACCAGTGTGGTAACCAAGAACCAAGAATCACGGTACACAATATGTAGTCTCTAAGGGAGACATGAAAGGAGTGTTTATGGAGCACAGAAGGAGGGGCCATCTGTGCCAGGGAGGTCTTAGAAAAGGCAAAGGGATGGGGGAGGGGGAGGCTTTCCTGGAAGAAAGAATGCATGGGTGTGAATGTGAATCCATGTTTATGTCTATGACAGTGTGGCTGGGCATAATGAAGTATGGATCTGAGTGTGTACCTGTTTATATAGGCTTACTCCTATAAGTATTAATTTTTGTGTATGCTGGCTGCTGGTGTAGAATGAGTAAGCCTGAATATAAAAGAGAATTTGCCTGGTATCACACACACCATAGCAGAATTGGACCTGCCCTGATATGCACACCCCATCCTGACACCCCAACACCAGGGGAACCAGAGATGCTGGTCCTTTCCCACTGTAGCAGCTGCCCACTCTAGAGCTATGGTGATTAGACTCACAAGTTTTTTCAATCCATCAGTCTGGGTGTGTGGTGGTCTAATAGAGCCAGCCAGCTTGTATGAGTAAGGGTGGGGGAAAGAGGGAGGAGGTACAGGTATCTGTGGGTGTGCATCTGTGTGCACACTTCTGGTTGTGTGTGAATGCTTAGCATTGGCTGTTCCTAATTAGAGTGAGGAAACCTCCCTTCTCCCTTCGTTGTCACCACCTTGGGGTGTTTATCCACTCACCTGTTTCCATTGCCACCTGTATGGGGCCGGCTTCTGTCTTCACTTTAACGTTCTGGGGATATCTAAAACACATCTCTGTGCTGGGGTTAGGCAGAAGCAAGGCTGGGAAGTGTTGGTGCCCTTATTTGGTGGAGGCACTCCCTCCTTTCCCCCACCCCTGCCCCATTCTGGTCCAGGAATCTCTCAAAGGAGCAAAAATGTGGGCAAAGGCAGGTAGTACTTGTGGAAGCCATGAAAAACCCGGAGGGTCACTCCCAGGGGTGGGCTGCTCCACGTGCCTCCCCTGGTGATAAAATCTGCTTTTAGGGCAAAATTAAGGAAGGCAAGTGAGGACTCCTCTCTCCACAAATGTTCCCCTAGGAACTGGGGAGGTGGGAGTAAAGCTATAACGCTCTTTATTTCTTTAAGCTTGTATGATCAAAACAAGCCAAAATAATCACAAATAATATGTAGTTGATATTAACTATGAGTATCTTTATAAAATGGCAAAATAATTGAACTAGATTTTATTTTTTATTATAAAGTATATAAATTCAGGGCCATGGGATCATGTAAGGAAAAGGCATTATGTACTGGAACACGCTGGTAATTTGTGTTTACACCTTAGCACAAGCACTGCCACGCAGTTAAAATATTAGCACGTTAAGATGGGCAAGAATGAAGTGCAATAATCAACACATGTAGCATGTCATATTTCAGCTTGAAAGAATAAGTGGGTGGAGAGAAAAACAAACATGTACAGAAAAGTAGAATGATCTCACATTCGTGGTCCTTGAATTTGTGGATTCTCTTTCTAGTTCCACCAATGGCTTAATCTATTGAAAGCTTCTTACCATCTATTGATAAGTTAGTCTATAGCAGATCATTTTTCAAAAATATTAATATGCTTAATCAAACCTTACTGAAGTATTTTTTAAAATGTAAATGATCTCTAATAAATGTTAGCTGTTGCATGTCTAAATACTTTATGTTTATTGCAGCATCTTATATAGTATATATTTCCTTGTTCTGGATGCAAATATTTTTCTAAATATTAAGGGAAAGTGATGGCTTTGTAATATGCCAGGGGAATTTTTTCATAGTCAATATATTGTTTATTTGCACTTAAATATTTCATCAATAATCTGGAAAAGAGAAATAGCCTGACTATGGCTAGAGACTGTTTAGAGGCTAAGATTTCTATCATGAACTGCTTTCAACTGTTATATTTTATGGCACAGATTCAGTGGGAATCTGATCTGCTAAAATATTTGGGCTGTGAAAACTCCCACACTGTGACAGATGTCAAGTCCAATTAAGTGACTCATGTCCAGGTTTCTGTCCAATAGGATTTCCCATTAAATATCAATTTAGGGGGAAAAAATTCCATCCCCCTTCCTAAGCCTTTATCTCTTCCACCATCTCCAGGCTGAATCAATTGGTACCAGGAGAGCCCAGAAGCCACACACGCATCTCTGCCTCTTTGCCCTGGCTCTCCCACCCTCTTCCCGTCTTTCTCTGCTTCCTTGTCACTGTTACTCCAGGAGACGTTTACTTTTCACCAACCTTTCTCCAAGCATCTCCAAGCCACTGACTATATATATTTTGCTACAAGGTAAAGAGAGGAGGGGGTGGGGATGGGGGATACAACCAAACCTGGAAAGACTTTGAAACTGGAAAATAGGTGTCTATTTATACAACATACAAATAAATGAGGGAAGAGGAAGAGGCAACCTTAGCTCCGAGTTACAGTATTGTGTTCCTGGGAACTGGGGAGATATCAACTGAACAAAGCCTTATCTCAAAAAAAAAAAAAAAAAAAAAAAAAAAAATCACTTCTGAGCAAGATCACATCTCTGTTCTGCACTTCCCAGTTTCTGCTCAGCCGTATTAAGGGAAGGAAAGGCGTCCGATAGGAGAGGAATCTTATCTTAACCATCTTTCTTATTGATTATTCGCGCTATTAGAAAGTGGAGGAATCAGCCCTTCGATGTGATTGTGTTTATCTCTGTATCTCTTTTGTTATTTTTAGAGACCTAGAAGAGGAAAAAAGGCACGAGACTTTTCAACACATCGTTTAAAAAAATCAACAACGAATTTCTTGAAATGTTTGAGAACAATTAAAAGGAAAACGCGTTTTTAAAAAAATCTATCAACTAAGTGAACAATCATTCATATCGTCTACATCCTGAGATATTATCGTCCCTCGCTGCGGACACCAGCGAGATGACAGCTGCTTTTTCATTTTTGAATGTAATAAATATTTGCTGCTTTTAATATTTTTTGGAATCTCCCCTCGCGATTCCCTGGCATTTTAACTCTAAAGATTGGAGAACAGATTATCAAAAAGGCTTTTGCAAGGTAAGACTCCTTTAAATAATTTTTTTCAGCTTGAAATAAGTTAGATTATTCATACTGCACTTATAGATGCAGGTCATTCCATAGTTAAAGAGATAAAGCGCATACACGACATACTATTTATGAATATTTTTAAAGATCTGGAGGAGAATTTAACATGCTTTGAGGGCAACCCAGGAACTTTTTACCAGAACTACAACTATTTAGTGCTTATTGTGATTTTCCATTACTCGTCTATTTATTTCTGCCCTTTCAAGCTGACTGTGTAAAAGATGCAAGTTGTTCTACTCATAAACGTACCCGAGAAAAGCCCGTAGGGAGTCACAGGCAGTTCACTGGGATCATTTGTTTTTATTTTGCCGTAGAGGACCTGATTTCCTCTCAGGGAAATTAAAGCTGTTTTGGCCCAATTCGCTCCTCAGCAAGTGAGGTGCTGGGAACCGATCACGCATCCCCTTGCTTTTGTTTCTCTGGAAGCAAACGCTCCTATATGTCGCCGACGCGATTTCCCCCGCGCCGAGCGTCGCTGTGGCTGCCCACGCCAGGGCCCCGAGTTCGCAGCCGGGTCCTCACTCTCGACGCTCGGGGGGCGGTGCGTGCAGCCCCCGCAGGGGCCTTTCTCCTCCTACCGCGCCCCTTCTTGAAGCCCGAATTCCCCCGAAGCCCAGCGGTTCCGAGTGGCCCCCTCCCAGAAGGCGCGCAGTCGGGGCCGATGCTCCAGGCGCCCCGGAGAAGCCTGGCCAAGTGGCGTTTCCAAGAGGGCACAGTTAGAGGAAGGCTAAGCACCGACATGCCCGGACTTGGCCAGGCCACCCGGCGACAGCTGCGGGCTACCGAGCTCCGGTTCCGGGAGCGCCCGAACTTTGCCGGCAGAGATGCAGCTCCCATCCGGACAACACGCGGCACCCGCTCGTCCCCGCCCGCCCCGGACCCTTCCCTTCTCTTCCCTTTCCTCTGCATCCTCTCCTCCCTCAGCAGCCCGGCTGCCGGCATTTTCCCGCAAGGTGGTCGCCAGACTGCCGGGCGCATTGTCTGATCCCACGTCGCCGTGTCCCTAGGTCCCCTATGTGTGTGGCTGTCTGCGTGACAGATGGTGCTCCAGGAGCCTGCAAGGCCATCGGAGTCAATTTTCTTTTGAAAGGCTCCGCCACGTTTGTTTAGTCATTTCTTTATGATTTCGGAGAAGCGCGAGGGGTCCAAGAAGGCTTCCCGCCCCCAGCCGCTGGCTCTCTGCTTGCGCTCCGGGATGGAGGTTCCTGACAGCCCGCATCCCAGCGCCGGGCACCCCCGGCGCAGCCCCAGACCAGCGCCAGGCCCTCGGGCGCCGCGGCTGCCCGGTTGCTTCGCCAGATGCCCTCGGGGCGGGAAGCGCACTCCGCGTCACACCGCCCCCATGAAAACCCAGATGTATTCGTTGTTCGGAATCACTCGTTTGTCTGGGAAGGGGACGAAGGGAGGGAGACGGAATAGCGCGGTTGGCATTTGGCCGGAAGACGCACAAAAACCCAGTCGCGACCCTATAGGCCTGCGGTCGTCCCCCAGGCCCCGGGCCACAGGCCCGCCGTGGCCGTCGGCAAGTCGAGGTGTCGGGTCCAGAATGCGGCCTGGGTCAACCGCGTCCCCACGGGCTCCCGCGCCATGGGGACGCGCGGGGCTCGCGCCCTCTGGCCAGATCCTTTCGGCGCCCTCCAGCGTCGCGCGCCGGCCTGCTGTGGGGAGGGGGCCCGTGCCGCGCGTCCGCTGGGAGGGCCGGTGTGGTAGGCCTCGGCCGCCATCCTTCCAGCAGAAGACTCTGATTTCTTTTACTGATTAATTTTTCGATCCCTCCTCAGCCTCCAAAATGATGCTAAGTCCGGACCAAGCCGCAGATTCGGACCATCCCAGCTCGGCGCACTCGGATCCGGAGTCCCTGGGCGGCACGGACACCAAAGTGCTGGGCAGCGTGTCGGACCTGGAGCCGGTGGAGGAGGCCGAGGGCGACGGCAAGGGCGGCAGCCGGGCCGCGCTCTACCCGCACCCGCAGCAGCTGAGCCGCGAGGAGAAGCGCCGCCGCCGGCGCGCCACCGCCAAGTACCGCTCGGCCCACGCCACCCGCGAGCGCATCCGCGTGGAAGCCTTCAACTTGGCCTTCGCCGAGCTCCGCAAATTGCTGCCCACGCTGCCCCCGGACAAGAAGCTCTCCAAGATCGAGATCCTGCGCCTGGCCATCTGCTACATCTCCTATCTCAACCATGTCCTGGACGTGTAGGGCGGGGTGCGCCGCAGGGGGCCGCCTGTCCCGGTGTCCGCGAAACGCGACGGATCCGGGTGGCCGCCGCTGGGGTGGCGGAGGCTGCGGTGGTCCAGCGAGACGGCCACCTCGAGAGACTCGGGCCGGGGAAGAAGCTCGCTACCTGTTCTCTCTGGTCAGCAGGGCAACGAGAGAAGGTTTCCGACGCAGGCAGGTGGGGTTGTCTGGCGAGCCCGGGGGCTCGCAGGGGGGATTTTTCAGGCTAGGAGAACCTCGTGGAGACACTCGAGATGAGCCACCTCTGGGGCTCCCCAAGGGTTGTTGCTTTAACCCACTGGAGACTTTGAGTTCTCCTACGTTCATCCGCCACAAATCTTAATGTGTTGAAAGAATGAGGGCAGAAGTTGAGAGTATGCAGGCTCATAACTTTAGGCTATCTGGAATTTTTCTAATGGACAAATCACCAAACACTGGGGAGGAGGAGAGAGGAGAGATCTCGCCCATAGAGATGGAAGGCACAGAAAGGTGCGACAGGAAACTTTCCTTTCTGTTGTGAAAATAAAGATTATATTAGAATCCAAATAAACCCTGAATATTTAGTAAGGTTAAAAAAAAAAAAAACCCTGAATATTTAGTAAGGTTTAACAAATTGAAAACAATTAGACACACTGTGGGAGGATTTGAGCTTGGTGAGATTTTATCTCCAAGATATGACACCAAGGTAGACAGGAAAATCCATATTTAAATGGAAAATTTAATATCTGATTGCTTTTGCAGGCGAAGTGCCCCTTTATATATCCAAAAACATCTATTTGTGACCTTAAACATGTTGACCCATAGGTGCAGTTAGAAAAAGACAACCTATTTTTATTTATGTTAGAAGGAGTAGAGTATTTTTTTCGAGACATTTATTTTTCAGAGTGGTGATACTTTTACTTTGGATACTCTGTGCCAATTTATTTATAGTCAAGTGTTTACACTTTTTCCTGTGGAATAATTATGTCTAACTTTTTATGTGTTTGTTGAGATTATACTGTGGTCTTTCTTTCTGCTCTAATTATATTGCACTTGTATAACAAATTTCCCACTTCTCCCTGTTTCTAAACATATTTTATATATTAAGATGTTTGTTCTTGAAAGGTTCTTTTGTTGTGAGATCAGCAACACTAGCACTTCACTATTATAGTTTTTTAAAAAGTGTGTTATTCTTATCTGTAGTTATGTCTGAGAAGTCCTTTACAAGCTGTTTATAAGGAGAGTAGCTTCTTTGTGTGTGTGATGTTTGTGCGTGTGATGAATTTAGGAAATTAAGTTATTTTCCTAAAAAAAAAAAAGAAAAAATAATTCAGAACTACTTTCCTCTGTGACACCAAAAAGAAAAGTCTATAACCTGAAAATGTTTCATGTTCTCTGCTGTGAAACTCTTAAAACAAGGAGTGTATTTTAGAGACAAGGGAAAAAAAACCACATCTGCTATCCAAAGATTTTAGTCTTTTTCAGGGTTTTTTTGTGTCTCTGTTGCTTTATATAATGCAATATTTTGTAGTGAAAATAGATATAATCTGGTTTCTATCTGACGAGTTTTTCATATCTCATGAATGGTGCGCTGTTTTGCATATAAATAAAGGTATCAACTACAGTCCTCTCTTTTATTTTAACCACACTGTCTAAAAATAATGGACATGTTAGCCGAGCATGAAATATCTTAATGGACTCAATTCCTTAGAAAGAAACTGGTAAACACAACAAAATCTTAACATCAACATATTTATGTAGTGAAATATTTGATGCTCAAATTTGGACGTGGATCAGTCCCATAAATAGATGCCCTACATATGATGGTGACATAGATCATTCTACTCTCAATGAGGAAAATAAGTATAGTGTTTATATAAAATATTACTTGAATTGTGGATTCTTTGCCTCTAAAAGAAAACTTAGTAACTCTCTAACCCAGCCTCTTCAAATTAGAGTTAGGAAACTGAGGCCCAAGGAGTGACCTGCACTAAGACACATAGCTGTTTAATGGCAGTGAGAAGAAGATCCCTGATACGATGACTCTCAATCCTCATGGCACTTATTAAGAACAAGGTGTCTATTACTGTTGCAATACTCAAACATCTAATCAACACACAGATTCAAGACAGGGCACCTGCAAACAATAAAAAAAAATTGAGCCCTGGACCAACCTTGAGATACGAAGAATGACATCTGCAAAAACCTGTGGCTAGTATAAAAATGCGAAATATATTGCTTACAAACAGAAGACATAAATGACTTAAAAACTATATGTACATATGCATATATAGAATATTATGAACTGTGAGTCTATATCACATCAAGTTTCAGAGTAGATGCAGTTAGATGGATGCTAGGCCTTATGCATATAAAATGTCTGTGGGATTGCTGGTATTCTTCACTTTTCACCCAGGTGTCTTGTTGTCAGCTTCACAGATACCTACTAGGTAGGACCTCATCCTCTCCCTTACATGAAAATGTGTAGTAGGAAAGTACTTCCTAGTGTGTGAAAAAGAACAGCACCTTCCATTGCCTTGTATCTGGACAATGTCCTGGTCACTAGAGCAATGGCTGGTTACTTTGTGACCTGCAAAACACATGAGCGCCTGTAGGCCTTCTCACCTCTAGGCAGTGTGGAGGGATAACTACTCCTAGTTCTTATAGCACCTCTCTATTATACAAGAGAATAATTAGCCCTGCTCCTGTGCCAAGGGTATGAAGTCAACTTCTAACCTCTGGAAACCTTCCAAGTGCCTCTCTTTCCCAGTTTAGGGGCCCAACTTCCAACTGACCAACACAGTCCTCCCATTCACCTGTAGGAGAAACCTATTGATACACTCCCCTAGACAAAAGGCCCTTGCTTTGGAATTTGGACAAAGGGCAGCATCCCTTCCTAGCTACACAGTCCATGTGATTCCAGGAGAGGATCTTCACAAAGTCATTTCAAATCCAAAGCTGCTGAGCACCCTCCAAGAGAGACAAGCATGGTGGCAGTCTGCTAGACCAGAGGGTGACTGACATATCTCCTGAGTGTAGCGCAGACACAGTGATTATTCTTTGAATGACGTGAGGTCTCATCTGTGAGGTCTCAATTCTTCTTTGAATGATGACGGTGAGCATTCATTCTTACATTCAACCGTTGTTTATTGAGGACCCACTGTGTGCCAGGCATTGTTCTAAATGCTAAAAATAGAGTAACACATGAGACAAAGTCTACTGGAGAAAAGCAGTACACTGAAGCAAAAAAAAATTAATTTTAGATAATGTTAAATGCTATGAAGAAAAATAAAGCAGGGTAAAGAATAGAGAATGGGGGCTGGACATGCTGGTGCTGGGTAGCATTTTAGGAGGGCTGTTGGAGAAAGCCTCTCTGAGGAGATACATTGGTACCCTTGGCCCAGAGACTTAGGCCTGCTGGACCAGCTTCTACAGTTGCTGCTACTGGCACTGCCTTTTCTTTTCTCATCCTGTTAAAATGTTCTGAGTGCTCATGCTACCAAAACAGTCTGTGCAGGTCACTCACCTTTCCGCAGCTGGCCCCAACCTATCCTTTACCCCGAGCTTGGTCTTTCCCCAAACAGACCCAGAACCACATGTCTTCCTGCTGTCCCTTCGCCTTCTTCTCTCTGCCTGCAGCCACTCAACAACTTGCCAGGCCATTGCTGCTCCCCAGAAAGCATAGCCCCAGCTGGCCCAGCAGACAAGGCTGCCTGTGCTGAATATTTCTCTACCCAAATGGCCTTCCCCTCACTTCTACCGCTGCCTGGAAACTTCCAGAGAACAAGGGCAAAAGTACTGGGCAAAACAACCTTCCTCTTGAGGGAGAGGGGAAGAGGAGGGGCAGTGTATGATGGGATGGAATGGTAAAGGAAGGGCCGACTGAGGAGAGAGGAATGGGTAAGGAGGGAAATGAGACTGGGTGGGAGTGGGGAACTCTGGAGGGAATACCCGCTTCCCATAGGAATGCCTTTTGGGGGGGCTCCCTCCAGTGGCCCTGCCCCATGAACACATGTCACCAGACCACTATGATGAGGTGAGTAGGCAGAGCCAACCTCTGTGATGCTGTGATTTATCCATCTCTCCTCACTGCTGTCTCTGGCTGCCAGTGTTCTTACTGATGTTTGGGGTGGAGAGAATTTAGGGGGAGAAGAGGGTCAACTTAAGAGCATGCACAGCCAATACCCTTTTCCATACTTTGATATGCTATCTCATTTATCAGTATTAGTGGTAGAAATAATAACTAATGTGGGTTGAGTGTGTACTATACGCTTACTAAAGTGCTTTGCATGCATTATCTCCTGTAATTCTCACAACCACCCAGTGAGGTAGGTACTTTTACTGTCTCCATTTAACAGATGAGGAATTTGAGGCTGAAAGAAATTAGATGGCTTGCCCAGTGCCAAGAAGCCATGTTTATCAGTTTATCAAAGTGCCTGCCCCTGCCCATCATACTCTAGAGCTGTCCTTTTATAGATGGGTAGCTGTGCCATGCACACATCTCCCCTTTGTCCCCTGCACTGCATCTCTCCGTCCGTGTGCCTAGGGAAAGCTTCAGCTCATGTGATGCCTAAGGAGTGCTGCGTCTGCAGTGCACACAGCTGCCCAACCAAGGGGACCAGTGGGGGGCAAAACCAAGCCTGTGCTCTGTATGCCAAGTCAAGCATGTGCCCTGGCTTGAAGCTGAACTATCTGGAGGAAGGGCAGCATTTTTCTACTTTGCAAGAAAACACTATAGGTTAATGGTGGCCCTGTGACAGCTCCCCCGCCAGGGCACTGTTATTCACCACCACATGGGTGAGGCTGGCTCTATCCACACTCCCCTGCACCTTCCAACCCATTCTCACGCTGCTTCTAGACCTATCTTTAAAAATTAGTGTGCCTTTCTCCTTTGTGAATGTGCATTTCATTTTTTAATAAAATTCAAGTTCTTAATCTAGGCATAGAAATGTTTCACAGTCTTGTTCCAGACCCTCACTAGCGACATCTTCAGCCACTCTCCAGAGATTAAATATTCCTGCCAAATTGGATTTCCTCACTTCCCCAGAGAGGCCAAGTCTTTTTCTTTTATGATCTGGGCCTTTGCACTTACTTCCCCTTTACTCACAATGCTCTCCCTTAAACTATTTTTTACCCAGAAAATTCCGATGATTCCACTGTGACCCAACTCAGACCACATGTAACCACACGTAACGTCACAAAGCTTTCCTGTTTCTTTCAGAAGCATTAGCTGCTCCGTTCTCTGAGTCCCACATACGTACATCATTATACCTGAATTCACCTGTTTTTCCCATTTCTGTGTTTGTGACCCAAGACTCTGGAGCCAAGTTCAGGCCCTGGCTCCAGTTATTCTAAGTGTATGACATTGAACATGTTACTATGTCTCCTCAAGACTCCACTTTCATCCATAAGATGGGACAATATATGTACCAATCTCAAATGCATGTTATGAGGTTTCCATGGGATAATGTATAGTGCTTATCAGAATAGGAAAACATGGGAAGTGCTCAATAAATGTGAGCTATTTTTATTACCTTTGTATTTATGATATGCACAGGAATTAATATAGGATAAGCTAAAACCAGTTTTAATTCATTAATATATTAATGATTTGTGGTTTCCACCAACTGTATCCATCTGCATGTGATATAATACTCAACAGTCAGCCAGAAATCATCCGTCTTGTAAGACAGGAAACCTAGGTAAGTTAATAGTGATCCACGGAATACACCACATGCACACAAGTAGAGTTATCTACAGATCTGAAAGCCCCACTTGACTCATGATAAAAGCCCAGTCTACGCCTTTTCTCTTTTACCTTGGTTTTTCTCATAGCAAGAATGCTGTGATAAGCGCTATAGCAGACTGGTCAGGAGCACCGACTCTGACAAAGCATGCCCTGTGTTCAATTCTCCACTCTCCTACTAACTGGCTGTGGCCTTGAACCAATTACTTAATTTTGTGCCTCAGTTTTTCCACCTGTAAAATAGGGACAATATAGCACCTATCCAGTAGCATTGTTAGGAGGATTAATTAAGTTAATTCATGTAAAGTACTTAGAACATGTCTTGTGCTTGTAAAAAGCTCAATAGCACTCACTATATTAGCATTTATGGCAGGCAACCTTTTTAACAATGAATTAAACAGTTTAATTATTCTTGAGATAATGGAGACAGAAACTGTTGGAATTTCCTGCTTCATTTCGATAAGTATTTCCAGGTCAGGAGGGAGTTCTTCATCTCCTTACTGATCATTCCAGCAAGGTATCAGAAAAAGGGAAGATTTCAGGAGCGTCTTGAATCAGGAGAAAGGTGGTGTGATTGGTAGATATGTATATGGGGGCAGGTCCTCCTAGGATCCCCTGGGGTTAGGATGGAATAATTGAAAATAAAAGGCCACTGGAGTCAGTCTTCCAGAGAGGGACAGAGGATCATTGACCAAAGACAAAGAAAAAAACTTTCTCCAGAGATATCTCTGTGGAGCAATAGCTGGTGCATTGACAAAAGGGAACCAGGGCTGGAGATGGTTCTCTGAGGGACATGAGGTGACTTGTGCTAGAGGGTGGAGCTCTGCAAAAGGGGGTGGTGGCCTTAGTTCAGGTGGGATTCCACTTCTTGGTGAGTGAAAATCAATTGGCACAAATTTTCTGAGCAATTACAGTTTAGAAAACACTCTTATGGAAAAATGTTATAACATCTCCAAAAGCCAAGAGAATAGTGAGATGGATTCAAATATACACAACACCAATAAGTACATTTCATTTATTTTCTTACCCTGTCTTTCTCACTACCCCTTAAGACTTTTTGAAGCAAATACCAAACATCGCATCATTCCATCCCTGAAGACATCAGTAAGTATCTCTTAAAAGATAAGTACTCTTTTTTCTTTTAACAACAAATATACCATTATCACAGTAAAACAAACAGTATTTCCTGAAAATCACCTGTGAGCACTTGCATACTTGGGGGAACTTTCACAACTGATCTAATCCACCTTCTCTGATGACTCTTTTCCTTCTATCTTAAAATTTTACCCCTTGTCCTCCTTAATTTTGGCAATTGCTCATACACACACGTTGGATGTGAGTGCCTGCTCATCCCCCTCCGCCTGACCCATCATGGGTGAGCAGGCCTGAAAACTGGCCCTCTGAGCACAGAAGCCTTTCCACCGCCCAAAGCTGCCCTGCAGGGTGTGCTGGGGTAGCTGACAGCTGGGTGCTGGCTAAATACAGCCACACGTAAAGGGGAAGCTATAAGGGACTGCTGGAACATTTAGAGTGGATATGTTGCCAGAGCCCAATTTAGACAGATTTTAAGATTGAATACAAATCAGGTGGACTCTTTCAGCCATTGGTCAGGCACTAAAGTCAGGAGGGAACTTCGGAGTGAGGACCTCCTAGACCTCCCTGGCAGCAGCAGCCTGGAGGCCTGAGGGTCATTTACAACTGGCTGGTGCCCCTCTTTGAGGTCTGTTGTGTATTCTGTGTCTGTGAGTCCCTCAGGCCCCTGGTAGAGAGGGCTCAGCTGACCTGAGTGGTTAAGTGACTTGCTCACAGTTTCAACATCCTGCAGGGCAGAGCCACCTAGAAGCCTTTCACACCAATCCTGTGCTCCTTCCACACAAAGACCCCACACTGTCTACCCTGGGCTGCAGCTTAGGAACTAATAATAACATCAGCAAAAACTGAACAGGCATAGCATTTACCCTGTGCGAGGTACTGTCCATTATTAACTCACTTAATCCTCTAAAAATTCAGTGAAGTAGAAGGTGTTACTATTCCTAAATTATAGATGAGGACACTGAGACACAAAGTTAGGTGATATGCCCTAGGTCACATTGCTAGTTAGGATTGAAATGGGAAAATGAGTCTCTAAGGCAATACAACTAAAAAGCAAATACTTTGATAAAAGGAAAAAAATATGTAAGTTTTCTTTGGTGTGAAAAGAAAAATAAACGACAGCAATTGAAAATGAGAACAGCTTTTCCCTTAAGCAGCGTGGCCCCTGGACTAGAAATTGGCCCTTCTCAGTGGACTTGTCCTCTGACGCCACTCGGAGAGTCCGAAACTTCACAAGAGACTGCAATGGAGCAGGAGAGGGAGGCCTCCGTGTGGGCTGGTTCTGCGTGTGTCTGGAGAAGGCTCTGTGCTGACATCACGACTTATATAAGCTCTGGATCAAGCTTCCGGGAGATCCAGATGAGTCACTTTTACCAGAGGATCCTGACCAGGATGCTTAGACTTCGGGAAATACTCAGAAAGGCTTAGTGGTTAGTGCCCTTGCATAATTCCTACTACATGGAGAAAGAAATGAGTGTCCTTCTTAATTTAGGCTAGATATGGGCAATAAAGGCCTTACACAAAGAAAGTGATCCCCTCCGGGATCGCACACCCATCTTCGGCCGGCAGCCGTCTACACAGCCGCACACCTCCATAGCCTTCTTCTTTATACCTGGTTCTGGTTCCTAACCTCGCTGTCAGCACAGCCTAACGCCAGGCACTTGGTGTTATTGTGAGGTGGTGTGGTGGAAGGAACTATCGCTTGCTGCAATAGTAGCTAACTCTTAATTTTTTAAAAAAGTGTAAATCTGAGACTGAAAGTTGTGGGTGACGTTTAGTGTGAAGTTCGGGCGTCCCTGGATGGGCTCCGTGTGTGGTGGGCAGCGTCTGCCTCGCCGGCCGCGCTCCTCTCCGCGTCGGATCTGCATGTGGGCCGGGATTTGTCTTTGGCTTCTTGTCTCGTTTGGGATGAGACCCTCGCGTCCCAGGGGAGGGGGGCAGGTGTTGCTCCAGTCGAGCGAATGGAACCAAATTACAGGCCCGTCTGTCACCTCCTCTGGGAGAAGGTGGGGGAGGCGGGGCGGACGCGAGGTGGGCGGGGGAGGGGCGAGGCGGGCCCGCGCGGAGAGCAGAGAGCCCCGCCCCGCGCCCGCCGGCGCCCGCGCAGCCTACAAGCAAGGCCCAGGGGCTTCGGCCGCAGCTCCCGGGCCACGCCACCGGCTCGGGAGGCGCCTCAGACCCGGCCGCGTCTAAGCGGCGCCGTCGAACGCCTCACACTGGAAGGGGTTGCCGCTGAATTGACTGACGTGTCTTCTGACGGCACTGACTCGGGGGCTGCGTCTGTTCTGCTGAAACAGAAACATCCTCCACACAGATCTGTTTCCCTGGGTCTTCAGTCTAGGATAAGTGGCTCGCTCGCTCACGCACTCACCCTCAGGACGCCTCACCAGTGGGCGTCTGTGGACACAATGATCCCCGCCCCGGGTTGGCGCGCGCGCCGCTCCTCTCAGGGTGCGGCTCTCAGGGAGAGCTGGCGGACGCGGACGCCGCAGGTGGGATCGCGGCCACGGGACCTTGGAAGTCCCTCGGAGGCTGCCGGACGTAACCAGCGATAACGGTGACACCTGGCTGTCTGCGGCAGTCTCGGGAGAGCGTCCCACCACCGAAGGCCCCAGTGGGGCGCAGCAGTGTTAGTCTGGGCTACCTGAAAAAACAGGTACAGATAACGCTGGCCCTTTGTGGACAGCAGTGGACAGGAATAATAAATTGCCGTCATTTTGTTTGCTCTTATAAATAGGGCAACAAAGACTATAGGAGAGAATGAGGGGAAAACAAGATCTCAAACCAGACAGAGCGTTTCTAATAAGAAACAAGTTCTTGTCAAATTCTTCAGACTTGAATGGAGAAAACAGTGTTTCATATGCCTTGTTGTTTCTCCTTGCCTCTAGGGTAGGAAAGGCTAAAGAAATAGTTCCTGGGAGCTCTTTCAGTAAGAAAAGAGCCGAGGCAGAGAGGGCGGATGTACTGCGGGCTCAGGAAGACACACATTCCTTCCTCTTTTCTTTGACAATAAAGTGATTGACAGAGATAATTTCCCATGTGAGAGGATAAAAGAATTGCTAGCAGATAATGGCCCGTGTTTAGATTGTGGCTGATAAGACTCTGTCCATCCCGTGTCAAGAGATGACTGAAAAGTGAAAAATTAATTCCATTATCCAGCTGTTGCTGCTGTTAAGTGCCAAAATACCCAGATGTTTCCAAACATCTGAGTATTTGACAGCACGTTTTTACTATAGACCCAGATGTTTGGTATTGTGTAGACAAAGACCAAAACTAAACACGGAAAAGAAAAATAACTAACTGGGAAGAAGGAAGCCAAGAGGTGGTTAAGAGGACAGCAAGAAGGGGAATTGAGTGGTGGTGGGGAAGAAAAGGAGAAATTAAAGACAAAAAAATGCAAAGAAAGGTAAAAAATAAAAAACCAGTAAATTTTTAAACAAAGAACAACATTCTGTTTCTTCATAGCCCACACCTTGGCCTCATTCTTACCTGGCTCCGTGAAAATCATTTCTGCTTGTCCAGGTCTGGGTTATATGGGGGAGGGGAGGGTGGGAGGGTCAGAGGGGAAAGGTTTAAGAGAATGACTGGGAAGAGAAATCATGAGGAGACCTAGGGAAGCAACCTTGGCCCTAATGCCCGGGCATTAGGCTTACCCAGGGAGGGCAACTGTATGAAGAGGAGAGGCTACAAAATGGAAACGTGATTCATATACTGGGGTGGGGGCGGGGGTGACTGTCACACTCAGAAATGAAAAGCCAAACTTCCAGTCAAGGATATTCACATTAAGCAAAGCACTGAAATGTCTTGATTAGTCAACTTTGCTTCCAGTTATCAGTCAGGATGTTGAGCTCCGTCTAGACAGAGCCAATGATAGTGTAACAGAAGGAAAAGGGTAATTGAGTGGGGGAAGGTTGTGCAGTTTGGTGACAGATTTAGAGGAGGGGACATCATGTGATTGAGGTGATGGTGGGAGTGTTAGGCTTTCAGCACAGCTCACAAAGGCTCCTGTAATTCCCAAGCTGTCTGTTATCTATGAAATGCAAATCAGGAGGGGAGTGACATCATGTCGGATTGTGGCCACAGGGAGTAATTATTTAGACATTAAAGGCTATTGGAGGGAGTGGCTGACAATATTAATGATGTCCAGATGGACAGAATGTGATGCTAAAATTATTTTCTAGTACAAAGAACAAGAGAATTTTTATCAGGTTTACTCTTCTATTGGACAGTCTATCTTTTGGAGGTTTGCCCCTCAAAGAGATGGTGATACTAAGAGATGGTCTCTGGAATCAGAGCACGGAGGGGATTGTGGAAGGAGCTACGTTCTCCTGCTTCTCAAAGGAAAGGCACAGTCAATATGTGAAATGTTCACAGAATATTTATGATGATTAGAAAAGGAAATTATCTAAGGATAGTGTATGTAACAAGTCCCTCCATCTCATTCTTACTCTCTTATCCAAATATAGCAGCACACAGGAACTTGTTGCTTTTCAAGGTATTGTTCCCTCTCCATCTCCTGCAGTACAAACACTAGTACGGACACCTTGGTCCTTAATGCTGGTGTCAGCTGTATAACCACAGATAACAGTATTATCAGCCACTGATTTAAAAAAACGGCCTACATGAGGCGAAATGCAGCCTAGCTAACACCGTAGCATAAACATAAAAAGGAGGAAGTCACAAACCAGGACTGAAATTGGGAAAGATTCACAGGTAATGGGAAGATCCAGAGGTCACATATGCTGATTTGGGTTGTAGACCTGACAATGCCAATGGGAGTTCTGCTCTCTTCCCGGAGCAGATAGCCAATATTTGAGTGGGAACTCACAGGGGGCTCCAAACCAGCTGCCTATCTTTCTGAATTATGTGAGAGTGAATGATGCGGCCAAAATAAACAAAAATGTGCCTCTGATGTATGTGGATTCTTGCATGAAATTAAAGGGACCAGGGGCACAGGTAATGTTTTTTAGCTTTTACATGTAAAAGTTATGAAATTGGTAAAGAAAGGAGGATTTGGAAAATGAATAGGAACACCCAAAGATAGTTTCAATGATTTCCCTCACCCCTGTCCTCCTTAGGTTGTGGCTTACAATACTAACATACAAGGCTTTTGGCAAGGGTCAATTTAACGTGATTCCTCTAAGCTAGGAGCCTTCTAAATGTTGTAACCCCTTGTACCGGCCTCCATCATAACACTGATATCACTGCACTATACTGGCTTATTTATTTGTCTCACTTCTCTCCTAGGTTATGAGCTTTTCAAAGGCAGGTAATCTGACTTATTGGCCACTGAATCATCAGCACATACAAATAAAATTGTACATTCCTTTTACAGTTATTCATACTGTATATTATACACAATTTTACAGCAAGAAGATAAATATTTTATAGAAAGTACTTAACATTTTGGTGTTTGGGGACACATGAATAGAAAATGTCACTAGTTCAAGTGGAAAGCAGTACAGTATCATCGTTTAAATTGAGGGTTGACAATACTCACAATATGAAAATGGCATAACATTCAGATTTCAATGTAGGTAAAGTTTTATTGGAACATAGCAACACTTTATTTATGTGTTGTTTATGACTGTCCTTGAGCTGACAATGGCAGAGTTGAGTAGTTGTAAGAGAGACTTTATGGGCCACAAAATCTATTACTATTTGGTCCCTTACAGAAAGTTTACCAACTCCTGGTATAGAGGAAGAGCCCTAGAATTAGAATGCCGGTTTTCAAATCCCAGTGCTGACACTACTTGCTAGTCACAAGATTTGAGTAAGTTACTTTTCTGTTCTTTGATTTCATCATCTATAAAATGGGCATAATAATAGTACCTTCTTCAGGGGTCTTTTGAAGGAAAAAAAGTGTTCAGAATGGTGTTTAGAGTGTGTCTAGAAAGCATAAAAGTTCTCAAACCTCAACAATAAGGTTACACACAATTCAATTAAAAACCAGGCACAAGATTTAAACAACCACTTCACTAAACAACCATCTTCACTAAAAAAGATGTGAATGGCAAATAGCACATGCAGAGTTGCTCAATATTATTAGTAATGGGGAAAGGCAAATTAAATCCATGATAAGATATTACTATACTACTATTAGATTAACTTAAAAAAAACCCAAAACTTACAATACCAAGGTCTGGCAAAGATGTTGAACAACTGGAACTCATACATTGCTGGTGGGAATGGAAAAATTTCCAGCTATTTTGGAAAATAATTTGGCATTGTCCTTCCTACCCTTATCAATGAGTCTTTACTTTGTGCTGTAGTCACTTACCTGGATTCCTTAGCTCTTACTAGGGTATTTTTGTGCTTGAATAGTTGTTCAAATTGATGTTTTTGTGAGGGGATGAGCACTGAAAAGTCCTATTATGCCTTCTTGCTGATGTCAGTCTTAAGTACATTTGACACTAGAATTAAGGAAGATAATTCAGAAAATAGAAAACTATTAAAATAACTGAGTAGTATCCTCAGGAGATTATGTTAGTAAAGATATTGTATTATTATTATTGTTTTTTTGAGACAGAGTCTCACTCCATTGCCCAGGCTAGAGTGTGGTGGTGTGAGCTTGGCTCACTGCAACCCCTGCCTCCCAGGTTCAAGCAATTCTCCTGCCTCAGCCTCCTGTGTAGCTGGGGTTACAGACGTGTGCCACCACACCTGGCTATTTTTTTTTTTTTTTTGTATTTTTAGTAGAGACGGGATTTCACCATGTTGTCCAGGCTGGTCTGGAACTCCTGATCTTGGGCGATCCCCCTGCCTCTGCTTCCCAAAGTGCTGGGATTACAGGCGTGAGCCACCGCGTCCAGCCTCAGATACTGTATTCTTAAAAGAACAAGATAAGAGAAAGTAAAATCAGAGATCAATGTAACTTTTTACAGTAAAACAATATGATTCATGCAGAAAAAATAGAAGAGTTAGAAGACAAAGACTGGAAAATCTTTCACAACATTAAACAAAAATATGAAAAATATAAGAGAAAACATAAATCATGGATATTAACATCTGATGATCAAAAATATCTGAAGATCAAAAATAGTAACTCTAGAAAGAGAAAATGAAATCAATGGAGGGGAAAATATTATAAAGAAGTAACACAATAAAAATTTCTATAAAGAAAAGCATACACCAGTATGCACATTATTAGGAAATTTTAGATCTTCAAAGATACACAGAAAATTCTGAGTTTTCAGGAGGAAAAAGAAAAGGTATCCTATAAAAGAACATGATTTGTATTGCTATCAGCAACATTTTATGCCAAAAGAAAATGAAGCAGTATCTTCAAAGGGTTGAGAGAAAAGTGATTTTGAAATTGGAATTGTATACCCAGCAAAGTTATCAATTGGGAAGACAAAAATAAAACCTTTTCTAAACATGCAAAGCCTCAAGCGGTTTGCCTTTCACATGCCTTTCTTAGTAAATTATTTGAATACATACTGCAAGAAAAATAAGGGCTTAAACAACAATAGCAAAACCAAGATAATATGAAAGCCAAAAAAGAGTGAATGCTGTTTAGGAGAGCAAAGAAGCAAAGTCCCAAGATGATAATGGTACAAATAACCTAGAAAGAAAATAGTCCAGTTTGGAGCAGAGAGAGAAGGTATTAGCATGGAGGTCCCTCATTATCAAAGGGATTCTATATACTTGAGATCTGTGGAAAAATAAACTTGAGGGTATGCAAAAGAAATTGGAAAGGTCATTAGAAACATCAGGAAAAATACAAAGCTTCATACAAAGGTTAAAGTTAAAAATATAAAGCAGTCATCCAAATATGATAAGTTAGTGGGCTTCAAGTAGAAAACTGGAATCTATTCTCAAAGGTAAAATGTGTTAAAAAGGCATGGTCCAGATGTGAAACACCAAAATGTAACAAAATATTTAGCAATTAGAATATTGCAAGAAAGGAATGAGTATTTAGCTCTGATGTTAGAAACGTGTCTTTTGAGAGGCACAGAGATTGGGACTTTGGGACCATAGTACACTATGCCACTTTGCATTGAATATTTGCATGATCATAAACTGTAAATATGGTTTGTAGTTTGTTTTTCACTTTTCATTATGAAAAATTTTGAACACATATAAATGTATTGTACAGTACAATGAACTCCTTATGCCTATTACCCAGCCTCAGTGCTGATCCATCTCATGGTCAATTTTCTTTCATTTATACTCCTCACTCCCTATATTGTTTGGAAATATATTCTAAGTCATTATATCATGAAATCTATAAATAGTTTAGTATTTAGCGCTAAATGATAGTTTTTCAGACAAACTATATACATTGCTTGATATGCCCCATAAATCTCTTTTAATCTGTAGGATGTTTCTTCTTCCTTGCATTTATTTTTATTTATGTAATTTTTTTGGTAGAAACCAAATAATTTTCTCTATTGAGTTTCTCACAGTCTGGATTTTTCTAATTAAATCCCCATTGTGGGGATTTTGCATTTTCTATAAACTGGTAAGTAGATCTAGAAGCTTGACCAGATTCAGTTTTCAATTGTTGGCAAATCTGCTTCATAGGCAGTGGTATGTGTTTCTATCAGAAGGCTCATGGTGTCTAGTTAGTTCTCTTTTTTTGATGTTAATAGCCACTGATGACCATGGCTTAGGTTCATTAATTCATTAGCAGTTGTAAATTGTTTTTCTAATTCTATCATTCTTTCTTCATCTATTATTTGGGACACTTCATGAAGATAAACTTCCTGTCATCAGCCATTTGGTTAACCTTAGGTACAGCTCATCAAATAAGAAAGCCAGGATCAGTTGTCATTTCTTTACCTAATTTACTAGTTTTCATTAATGAGTTGATTCTCTAGCATCTTCCAAAAGTGACTAAGATTTTAAAATATGTTTTCTATGTGTTATAAAATCGTGGTTTTAAAGTGGATGATGTGTTTCTATCCGTTGCAGTTATTATCCTTATTAATACTTAAATTGCCCCATTCTTGGCCAATGAGAGCCTTTTCAGGTTGTCTTCCAGCTCTTTTCAACATGATCTCAGTAGTGTTTAATAATATCCTTGCTTTTGATATGACAAGATGTTCCAAGATTATCTTATACATTTCCTTCCTCAGATTGTGAATCAGCCGTTTCTTCAAGGTACTCTAGTTCTTTTTAGTGCACAGTGGTGCTTATAAACCACAATCTGTGAATAGGGGTCCTCATTGCTACTAGCTTGGCTGTTGCTACCAAATCTTTTCAATGTAAAGAGCTACAAAATATTTTTGTTTCCTTGCTCTGTTTTAGGATAAATTATAACTTTCAATTCATATTCAAGACTACAGGGCTTTTGGTTGCCTTCTTTTGATTTTATATCTCTATCTCCTTTCTTTCACGCAGAATGTATCAGTTCTCAATGACACCAGTATAATTCCTTTTTTAATTGCCTTATCCTATATAAAAACAGTCTTAAGAATAACAGAACCAATATTACTGTAAAAAAAATGATAACTGAAACAGTCTAAAGTTTTTTTTCTGACAGCCCTTTTTGTCTTAGAGTATATACTACTAGATAAAATTGTCATTTTTATTTTATTTTATTTTATTTTATTTTATTTTATTTTATTTTATTTTATTTATTTTGGTGACAGGTTCTTGCTCTGTAGCCCAGGTTGGAGAACAGCGGTGCCGTTACAGCTCACTGCAGCTTTGACTTCCCTGAACTCAGATGATCCTCCCACCTCAGCCTCCTGAGTGGCTGGGACTACAGGCACATGCCACCACATCCAGCTAATTTTTTCTATATTTTATAAATATGAAGTTTCATTATGTTGCGTAGGCTGGTCTTTAACTCCAAGGCTCAAGCGTCCTGCCTTCCTTGGCCTCCCAAAGTTCTGGGATTATAGGTGTTAGTCACTGCACCCAGCCTATTGTATTTTACAGTTACTTCAAATAGTCTTATGGTTTGGATCATTTGTTTCATTTTTGCTTTTTAAAATTTAGTTTTATTTTATAATTATGTTAGAATATAGAATTTATTTTAGAATTATTTTAGAATATAGTTCAAAGGCCATATCTATAGAATTAGGTATATTTTAAGAATTTATATTCCCATGACCCATTCCACTCTGTTTCCTCTCTGTCTGTAGAAACTTGTTTTTATGGTTTGTTCTTTTTTTATTCTGCAAACAAGTGTGTGTATATGTATACACACATATCTGCATATATATATGTATGTGCATATGTACATATGTATGTGTACATATACAGATATATGTGCACTTGTGTATATTAATATCTCTTACTTTCTTAGATAAATGGTGGCATACTATATGTATTTATCTTCATGCTGTGTTTTCATTTAGTATATCCTGAAAATCACTCCATAACAACAGGTAGAAATATTCAGATTCCTTTTAAAAATATTTTTTGCCCAAGTCTAATGAGGTATAACTGAAAGACTACAGGTATGTAATAAACTACAGGTATTTAAAATATACAATTTGATCTCTTTTGACATATGCATACACCAAAACTAACATTTCTATTACTTCCAGAAATTTCCTTACACTTCTTTATGATTTATTTCTCCATCTACCCATTTTCAATCTCTGATCAGCTTACTGTCACCATAGATTAAATTTCATAATCTAGAATTTTATGTAAATGGAAAAAAGGATGTGCTCTTTTATTTCTGGCTTCTTTCATTGAGCACAATGATTTTAAGATTTATCTATGTATCAGTAGTTTGTTTCATTTTATTCCTGAGTTGAATGGATATACCACAATTAGTTACTCATTCACCAATTTTTGATATTTGGATTGTCTCCGGCTTTTGACTCTAACACATGAAGCTGCTATAAACATTCATGTGCCAGTACTTGTATAGACATATCATTTTATTTAAAAGTTAAATATATATGTACCACACAAGTCAATCATTCCATTCCCAGGTAATTACCTTTTTTGTAGCTGCATAGTACTCTGTTGTGTAGATGTATCATAGTTTATAAGACAAGTTCCCTATGGATGGACGTTTAGGGTGTTATTAGTCTTTTACTATTATAAATAGTACTGTAATATAAAATCTTGTGCATATGTCTTTTTGTATTTTTGCTAGTGCATATGTAGGGCAAATTCCTAGAAGTAGGAAACTCCAGGTTTTTCTGATAAAATAACAGTAGAGGAGGGGCTAATAAGCAGAGAAATCATGTAGTTCCATGCCTTCTCATAGTGATTGGATTTTGGACACTTATCAGAGTGAAATTCAAAGGTGAACCAAAAATATCTGAAATTGTATTCAACCCTCTCGTAGCGCAAATTATGAGAAAATCAAAGATAGATGCACTTTGAATTCAAATTCCCAATAGGCTACAGTAAAAGGATGAAAAAAGATATATCATGCACACAGTAATCATAAAAAAATCTGATGTGGCTGTATTAGTATCAGACAAAGTAGACTTTAAGGCAAGAAGTAGTGCCAGATATAAAGAGGAATATTTTATAATAGTAAGGGGATCAATTTCTCAAGAAGATGTAGCAATCTTGAAATAACAGAACTTTTCCCTTAATCATATACTACATTTTCTTTCTTTTCTTTTGTGTTTTCTTTTCTTTTCTTTTCTTTTTTTTTTTTGAGACGGAATTTCACTCTGTCGCCCAGGTTGGAGTGCAGTGGAATGATCTTGGCTCACTGCAACCCCTGCCTCCAGGGTTCAAGCGATTCTCTTGCCTCAGCTTCCCAAGTAGCTGGGACTACAGGTGTGTGTCACCATGCCCAGCTAATTTTTTATTTTTAGTAGAGATGGGGTTTCAATATGTTGGCCAGGTTGGTCTCGAACTCCTGACCTCAGGTGATCTGCCCACCTCGGCCTCCCAAAGTGCTGGGATTACAGGAGTGAGCCACCGCGCCCGGCCCATATGCTAAATTTTCATATGCAATTGAGTATTCCTACATTTTTAGAAATTTTGTTTCATTGTTCTGTCTGTCTAGTCATGGGCAAATGCCACCCTGTTTTCATTATGGCTCAGAGAAGCTTTGTAATATGCCTTAACATCTGGGAGGTCTAGACCCTGGCCCCACTCCCCACTACTGTTCTCAAAGGTTTTTCTGTCAATTATTGTTTCTTCTCCCTCCAAATGGACTTTATAGTCAACTTGTGTAGATACAGAAATAGAAAAAAAAATCCTGGTGGTATTTTTTATTGTATTACGTTGAGTTTATAAATTTAGGAAAATAAGATGTTCAGTCTTTCTTTTCAGGAACATGTATTTTCTTCATTTATTTATCTCTTTTGTTTATTAGTTTTTAACTTTTAGAATAAAGCTATAGACAAATAGCACAATTAACAGTAGTTACAAAACAGAATGTTATCAATCTTATTAAGGTTAAAAAAAAAAGTATAGCTGATTGCAGTTGAGGGATAAAAGGAGAGGAGAAGGGGTGGAAAGAAGTATAGGGATTTTTTTTTTTTTTTTTTTTTGAGACGGAGTCTCGCTCTGTCGCCCAGGCTGGAGTGCAGTGGCCGGATCTCAGCTCACTACAAGCTCCACCTCCCGGGTTCACGCCATTCTCCTGCTTCAGCCTCCCGAGTAGCTGGGACTACAGGCGCCCGCTACCTCACTCGGCTAGTTTTTTATGTATTTTTAGTAGAGACGGGGTTTCACCGTGTTCGCCAGGATGGTCTCGATCTCCTGACCTTGTGATCCACCCGTCTCGGCCTCCCAAAGTGCTGGGATTACGGGCTTGAGCCACCGCGCCATATCCTCAATTTACAAATAAAGAAATCAAAGTTTACAAAACAAAAAAGAGGGGTTTATGTATTTTTACTAAAGGTAGAGAAATAAAAAAATAGTTATATAACTATATTGTAGGAAGGAAGAAAGTCCAGGAAGGTGTACAGAGCTAAAGCACCATCCACCTTGACAGAAATTAACAGGTAACATCTAATGTGATAATCCTATAATTTAGAAATATGGAAGGAACCGCTCTAAGAATTCAACACAAAAACAATGAAAAGTAGTTTCCCCTCAGAGAGCAGACTTGGTTAGCCAGGTAAGAGCTTGTGATATTTTATTATAAACACCCTTTTGTACTATCTGATTTCTTAGCTATTTGCATATAACATCCAGGTAAAAAATTTTAATCATTATAGTATATCATAAATTGAAAGCTAGCTGTATATTGCTCAACTTCAAGATAAATATTTTATTTATTAACTTATTTCCTTAAGCAGGAGAAAGTAATCGAGTAGTAATCAGACATCTCTTCTGCCTGGATGTTAGAAAATGACACCTGATTAATGGTCAGCCTCCTACTTCTGATATAATAGCCTTGGGGAAGCCAGACCATAGTAATATGATTATTTAATGCACAATTGTGGGAAGTAGGCACCCTTAAAGATCTGAGCCCTGTCCTCAAACTTGGGCTGCTGCCACTTAAATTGCCTTCACCGGACCAGCACCTTTAAACTCAACCTTGTTTTGAAGGTTTTTCCCCAGAACAGCAGACAGGAAGTTGCACACCAATTAATGTGCAATAATTCCCCACCCTAGGGGGAACAAGACTGATTGATGGTGGAGAAACAAGAACTAGACAATGAGTGTCTTTCTTTTTCATCTTATCCCTGTACTCCAATGACTTTTTTTCTTTTTATTAAGTTTCAGGAGTTAATTGGATTGCTTATGCATAATAGGGGAAAATCAGTAGGCTGTAAATTTCTGAAGTGAGTTTACTGAATTCAGTCTACAATCACAGGTGGTGATTTGGGGATTTATTTAATAGATGGTGGTGTAAAAGGATGGGGCTCCCTCAGTTAGTGTTTAGAAAAGGCCCTAGCCTCAATTACACAACCAGCACCTAAATCCTTCCATGACCTCCCAGCAAAGCCTCTCCCCACTTCCACCTGCTTCCCTCTGGCCACAGGTTGCCCTTTTATGACTTTTCTTTTTTATCCATTAGGGCTGTCCCTTTATTTATTTGGATTAAAAATATGTGGTGTAGTGAATAGAGGTGGGGTTTGGGGAATGAGTAATAGAGTACAGAGTGTGATCTCTAGTCTTTTATCATTTCCCCCGTTTCTCCCAAGTTACATTCCAAGTTTTAAATTTACCACAAGAAAGACGATTATTAAGGGTGGGCATGGTGGCTCATGCCTTTGTGACCCCAGCACTTTGGGAATCTGAGGCCAGCAAATCGCTTGAGCCCAGGAGTTTGAGACCAGCCTGGGCAACATGGTGAAATCCTGTTTTTACAAAAAATACAAAAATTAGCCAGGCACGGTGGTGCGCACCTGTAGTCCCAGGTACCTGGGAGGCTGAGGTGGGAGGATTGCTTGAGCCTGGGAGGTCAAAGCTTCAGTGAGCTGACATGGCGCCACTGTACTCAGGCCTGGGCAACAGAGCAAGACTCTGTCTCAAAACAAAAAATAAAAATAAAAATAAAATAAAATAAAATATTATTAAGTAGACTGGATTCTCAGCTTTCCTGGCCTGCATATCTTCTTCCTATGGTGAGCCTACAAGTGAATTGTTATTTGAAGAGTGCTTGGTGATTATGATGATCGTGAAATGAAAGTAAAAAGAGGTGGAGAGAGCAGAAGGACAGCCTTTCCTATGAATATAGGAAAATCGCAATATGACAAGCACCATCGTATCTCCCAGCCTCTCACCCCAGCCCTCATGGAGCATCTTGTGTATTAGCTTTCCAGGAAGGTATTCACCAAAGGTTAAATAGAGTGCTACTTTCTTTTGGAGATTATTCAAAGCCAAACTACTGAAATGGTACACTTGCGTGTTTCTATTCCACTCATGATAATAGAGTGTGGAGGCAGTTAGCACAAAGTCCCAAAGCCTTCATTCCTGAATGCTGTGATTTGAAAAACACCCCACCCTACCTAACTTTCCTGATATTTGTCATTGAGAATTACTGCGTGTTTATTCCGGGAAAATGAATCATGGTTGTAAACATTAGCCTGGAACCAAGAGGCTGTCAGTCTGGGGACTGGAAGAGTTACTAAGGACAAGATGACCCAGATATGGGAGGGGAGGAGAAGAAAAAGAGGAGAAAAAGAATAACAAGAAAAGGAAGAGAAAAACCAGCAGCAATGATGGAAAACTAGAGAATTTTGTGTCTAAGAAGGAATTATGACGGAATACAAGTTGGGGGACAAGTTTGCCGTTGCCTCAAGCTCCACCCTCCCTTGCCCTTCACAGTCCAAAGGACCAGACTACCCTCAGAACCACCTACAGAAGGACCCCATTCCCTCCCATGCTAAGTTTCTGGGTGCATAGTTAGAGGTCTTGCCTCTCTCTAACCCTCTTTTTCACCTGGCTTGGGATAATGCAGAGTTGGAGCCTGTGCTCAGCTCTGTTAACCACTTGTGAGAGGTGGACACAAGCACAGGCATGAACTGCCTTTCTTTTCTTGTGTCCCTGAGACAATATGATCCATAAAGAGGTGGTGCCAGTTAATCTAAGGTCAGTCTCTGTTCAAATAAAGTCCACATTCTCTTTGGAGAGCAGACATCTTTGCAAGACTACTGACTACAAGACATCTCCAGCCCTTAGCTTAGGTTTGATCAATCTGACTCTGATAAGCTTCTCCTTGGCATACTAGCCTCACACATTCTCTCTAAGTCTACTCCAACAGGCTTTCTGGCAGCTCTATTTTGTAGGGTTGGTCTGTCCCACCCACATATTTTCTATTGCTGATTGCCAAGATGCCTGTAGCCAACATTTGTTTGCACCATGAAATTATTTTCTAGTAGGAGGAGGGATAAGAAGTTCAATAGCAGAATTAATATACAAAAAGGGCACAAAGAGATAGGGTGGAAATATAAATTAAACTCTGTGGGATCCCAAGAGAAAAGATGATTAATTAGAACTAAGTGAATCAGGAAATGCTTCATGGAAATGGTATTGACGCTGGGCCTCTGTGGGCAGGTTTCAACAGGCAAGGTGGGAAAAAGGCATTCCAAGTAAGAACAATGTAAGACAGGGACAGAGCTGGAAAAGTTCAGTGTAGGGGGAGTTCTGATCATCAAGGGCCTTCAATGCTCTGCTCAGGAATTTGAACTTCATTCCATAGACAGTGGTGGACCAGTGGAAGTTTCTAAGCAGAGGAATGATATCAGATCTGATGATAGTGGCCATTTATTGAGTACTCACTATAATCTAGGCATTGTGCTAAACACTTCACAGGCATTCACTTAGCCTTCGTAATCACCCCATGAGGATGGTGGACTTGGACAGTAGTTTGAGAATGGGCTAGAAGCAGAATGAATGGTTAGGGACAATATAGTAGGAGAGGCCATGATCTCAGTGATTTAGTCCCTTGTCCCTAAATTGTAAAGTTTACTAACAATGGCAATGAAAATTGGAGTTAGAAATCTGAGGTGGCCGAATCAGAGGACCTGGTGGCCAGTTGGCTCCTGGGGTCAAAGGAAGCAAATGATTAGGGGATCTAGCAAACAATGCCAGCTGACCCTTGTCTTGGGAACTTAGCTCCCCTACCTTCCACCAAAATCCCAGTCTCGGGAGAAAGGGGCATTTTGCTATCCACTGAATATGAGACTTGAAGATTCAAGAGATTATAGCAATGAAGACTTTTCCAGTTGGTCCAGGTGGAGACCAGACAAGATGTAGAAGCAAATCATTAGGGGCAATGAAAACACTTCCCTATATGAAGCACTAACCTTGTGGCAGACACTGCATTAGGCACTTCATAGACCTCATCTCACTGAATATTAACAATAACCTCATGATTATGGTCCCTGCTGTACTCTAAGATAACCAAGATTTAGACAGATTAGGGAACTAGCCTGGGCTCACATACTAAGCAGCAGAACTGAGATACACACCCAGAGCCTATGCTTATGACGGTGCAAGAAACTGCTTAAGAGGAAGACAGACTTCTCAAAAGGCAGGCAAGACAAGTCTGGCTCAAACTGGATTCATTCTCATGTCTACTAATGCATTTATTAATTTACCCTGTGATTTATTCATACACTAAACGATTGCTGAGCACCTGCTATGTGCAGGCATGGTGCTAGCTATTTGAGATTTTAAAAAACTAATAATCCACCATGTCTGTCCACAAGGAGAATTTTCAAGAAGTGAAGGCTGGCAAGTGAACAGATAATTATAATGCACAGAGGAGGAAAGCAGCTAACCTGGCTTGTGGGGCTAAGGAAGGGAGTTGGAGAAGACTTTCTAAGGTGATACCTGAGCTCAGTCCAGGAGCAGAGGGTAGCTAGGCTAAGGCGAGGAAGTGAGAAGAGAGCAATGTTCCAGGCAGTAGGACTGGTGCAAAAGCGTTTGGATTGTAATCCTGAGAGACATGATCCAAAATGCCATAATCCTGAATGTTGGAATCCCAAAAGATTTAAACCCCTAAAGTCTAAATTACAATCACAGTATAGATGTATCATTTTAGGCAGAACTATTACCTTGTTGTTGTCTTTATTGGAAATGAAGTATGGTTTAAGGAGATGTGTGTGAGTGCCAAGTTGACAAGGGGTGAACTTGTGGACTTAATTTTAAATGTCAACTTGATTGGATTAAAGAATACCTAGAAATCTGGTAAAGCATTATTTTGGGTGTGTTTGTGAGGGTGTTTCCAGAGGAGTTTGTGCCTGAGACTGAGTAGATTAGCTGGGAAAGATCTTCCCCCAGTATTGGAGGACAGCATCCAATCGGCTAGGGTCCTAGAGAGAACAAACGCAGAAGGCTATTGGTATCTGAGAGCTGGAACAGACTTTCCTTCTGCTGCCTTGGACGTTAGAAAACACTGAAACTTCCTCAACAAATGAAGAGATGTCCTTTTTGTGCACCTGTATTTGTGAAAGCTAAGATTTCTCGAGATCTCGGCTTTTTGAGCAAGTGCATATGAGGAGGTGGTGACCCATTGCATTTTTTGATCCTTTTCATGGAAAGACTTAGGTCGTTCATCACAGTATTTCAGATGATTGCAGTTATAAGGCTGGGTGTACACAATTACCAACCATAATGATATTCATATGTGCGTTTCCCTTTTTGACCTATCTCTTTATGAATACAGTTGTCTGCTCATCACCATGTGACTATCAGTATACCTGGGTAGTTATACTTGCAAAAAGGTATTACTTTTATCTATTTTATGGTATAAAGTGGCCTGTGAGTGTACTGTCTTTTTACATGTTTCTCAAATAAGATATCTTTAAACTAATTTTAAAATTACTTTTCCCAGAATTGTATTTTTGTGATTTTGATTTTTGGGGATTTCAACATGTGGCATAATCGCATTTGAGATTGTGTCTTTTGGGATTACGATTGGCTCTTGGTGCAAAGAAACAACAGACAGAAACAATGAGCTCTGTACTGAGATCTACAAGCAATTTGGATTGTCAAAGGCAATGATGAGAGGCAGGGGAGACAAGAGGCTGGAGTGGGGGCAAGAGAATGTTCCATTCAGAGTCATGGAGCTTGGATTTCATCCTACAGGTCATGGGGAGCCACTGAAGGGGAGACTTAGCTTTGTTAAAGCTCACTCTGACTGCAGTGGGATGACAGTGGGCCAGGAGGCTGAGGAAGAGCCTGCTGCAATGGTGCAAGTGAGGGATGATGTTGATCTGGACTAGGGAATGGTGGCAGAGGCTCAGAGGAGGGGCAGGTCTGCGTAATGTTTAAGGGTGAAATGGGCAGCACTTAGGAGTGATGCTGGGTGGGGACAAAGGGTTGAGGCCCCCTTGAGGATGCCTCATCCTTGAAGGAATCCTCCAGCAGGTTTCCCACTCTCAGCAGTAGCATAGGTAGTGTGGACACTATCAATCCTTATGCCCAGCACATATGGGCTGACCAGATGTGCGTGGTTACCAAGACACTGCTATTGTGGGGAGCTGAGTCTCTATGCAGAAAGGCTTCAGTCCTGAGGCCACTGACCAGGAAGAGTCCCTCCCGCTCCAAACTTCCTCTTCTCGCTGGGAAGGAAAGTGTTCGCTCAAGAGATCTGAGTTGCTCAAACCCTATACATTCCCAAGAAAGGCCTGATTTCCGCAACAGCCCTTGGCCAGTTTCTGGGAGATGAGCTCTGAGTCCCTGGATATTCTGCATGATAAGGGTCATTTTGTTTGCTTGAGGCCTTGGGTCACATGTTACCAGTTGGATCAGATTGTGCTGACGATGTGACTTGTGGCAAACACTTGCTTTTGGTCTAGGAGTGCTGGAGTCTGAGTAGCTAAAACCAATCACACAGGTACAGCATGCCTACATGACAGATCTCCAATAAAAACTCTAGACACCAAGGCTTGGGTGAGCTTCCTTGGTTGGCAACACTTTATATGTGTTATCACACACTGAGGCTGAGAGAACTAAATACATCCTGTGCAGTTCTATTGGGAGGGGACACCTGGAAGCTTGTACCTGGTTTCTCCTGGACTTTTCCCCATGTGTCTTTTCCCTTTGATAATTTTAATCTATATCCTTTTGCTGCAATAACCTGTAATCATCAGTATGACAGTTTTTCTGAGTCCTGTGAATCTGTCTAATTAATTGTCAATGAAGCCTGAGTGCTTGGGGACCCCTGACACACACCCAACTCTGGAGTGACAGAAGAAGGGACTGTTGGGAAAGCATGCAACCAGAACCTGGCGTTTCACCACAGAGTAGGTTCTGTGCAAACAACATAAGTGGGGCACTTGTGTATTGCACAGAACAGATGGGCAGGAATGAACACTTGCAGAAAACACTGGGAGGATGTTTCCCAGCTTATCCAGAGTCCAAGGCCACTCTGCTCTTCTCCAAGTGGCCTTGGGGGTCTTGCTTTGTTTCTGAACTTTTATCCAACACAGCACTTCACCTTTTAATCTTCAGCTTTTCCAAAAAGTCTAATTGTCCTCCTTCAACTCTCCAGCTTATTTCTTTTGCCAGATAGTCGTGTCCAAACTGGGACCAGAATTGTAGGCAATTTTCAGATACTTTAAAGCAGAATTTATACTGAACAACAGTTGCAAGCATCTACAGCATGCCCTAGAAATGCAATACATTGCTATGCCGGCAACTTATAGATTATTTGAATAACATGATGTGAACAACTGGTAAATTAAACTTCTCAGCAATGGGTATAATCCACAGCCAGAAAACCAGAGGTTTGATTTTACGCAAATACAAGCTTTTCGTGCACAATCTTACTTCTTACTTTTATCACTTTGTCAACTGGTTTATAAAACATAAGATACATTTAATAAGTGGTGCCCACCTCCTCTACACTTTATCCAGACGAGGACTTAGATTAATAGGTATTTCTGCTCACCATGTCGTCCAAGCCCATTCTTGTTTTTAACGACAAGCCTAGGCACTGTGAATGTTTTACATTCCAGTTAACATGACAACATCCTTGCATATATTTGGAAAGCCTCTCTGAGGTCTCCCCACAACCAAGTGTAACAGCACACATAATAGCACGCCCCCTTCCCCTGGCCCTGCCACTTCCTGGCTTGGCTTTTCCCTTCATTATCTCCCACTCTCCACTGCTGTTGGGGCCCTCAGTTCTGCACCTAGGTTAGTAATAAGCAAGATAGGAATTTCTTCATCATTTATGACCTTGTAGACGCAGGGTTCTATGCAGAATACAGAAATTTGCTTATTATAAGCACACAGAAATGCAATACAGAAAATGAAGTACTACAAAATGATTGAAAGGGTAGGAGGAGGGGATTCTAGGATGGGCCTCCAGAAAGCCACCACTGGAACTGCTGAGTTCAAAGACACACCGCCATGCCTGCTACCCAAGGATACACATCGTCTGCTGCCTCCACCACTTCTTGATGCCAGGAAGCTAGGGACGGACACCACCACAGGACATGCCCTGTGTCCTCAACCTTGCTTACCAGCAACAACAGCAAATGGGACAGGAAGGCAGCCTCTGCCTTGCTTCCACTATTCAAATCTCACTTATGCATGTAAATGGCAGAACCTAAGTTGTACGTAAGACCTTGCTTGCAAGGAAAGCTTGAGAAATGAAATGTTGAACTTTCCAGCACCCACATTCCAGGAAGCAGACCAGGATGTGAGAGGATGGAGGTTGAGTCAAGCCATTTGCTATATTCACCACAGGCTGGTAAGGTCCCTTTAAGATCTAACATTCCATGTCTGACCAGGATCCTGAGGAAGAAAAAGCAGCAATTTTAAGGAAATAATATAGAGAGGGAAGTATGTCTTCTATTACCATCACCTCTCCCACTACCATCTATAGGAAGAAATAGTTTCCAGATCACATGCTAGAGTGAAGAAAAACCCAAAGAAACTTGAATCTGAAGCTTTGCCTTAATAGTTTGGAGGCTTTCATGGGAAGAGTACATAGTTTATTAAAACTGTGATTTCAAACTTAGGTGGTGTTTCGTGTCTTGTAAGAGGTGGAGGTGGATATATAACAAAATTTAGATATGTAAGTAGAAAGTAGGGTCCATAATTGGAAAATGAGATATTGGAGACCCCTTAACTGGAAGGAGAGAAATGTAAAAAAGCAGAAAAAAAGTTATCCAGGTTTTAGGCAGGGCTGTGTCTCTGTAGACCCTACTTATTTGGGGAAAATATTTATTTCCTAAAAAGATATTTAGGCTCCACTGCTGCTTGTTTACACAAACCTCTCTATCTTTCTCTCTTTGTGTGTGTGTGTGTTTTCTTGGTCAGTTAGCTGCATCAGAAGCAAGCACTGTGTTTCCAAAAGTCTTCAACTCTGAGCAAATCTTTGAGGGGCAGCTGCAAATTGACAGAGATGAGGAAAAGGTATTTCCCCACTGTGTCAAGAAACTCATCGCAGCTCTGGCATTTTAAAACCTGGTGGCGACTGGGAGCATGTGGAATGAATCATGGCTTCCTGGGGGTTGGGAGGAGCACACCATCTAAAGTAGCAATACTACCACTCCTTTCAGAGGCTTCCTGATTAGCAGACATCAATTAGAGGGGGAGAACAAGAGGGAAAAGGTGACAGACGGCAGGTAGTGACCAGAGTGGGCAGACTGTTTTTTGAGTGTATGCAGGGCCCCTCTTTGGTGACTATCAAAACTATTGGGGTGGGGAAGGGAAGACTTGAAGAATCGAGGCAGGTGGGCACAGGTGGGGGCAAAAACAGAAATGCCGGTCAATTGATAATAATATAATTTCATTTATATCCATAGACTGAGAAAGCAGAAAATTTAGATGGTATATAGTTCTAAGAGGTGACAGGAAAGAAATATGAAAGGTAGGGAACCTACCATGTGACATTTACTATTATGGACCTCACTGGGCGGTGAGGCTGAGCTTGTCAGCTTTCTGTGGGGGATACTGATCTGTCTCCTTGGGCACTCAAGGACCCGAGATCAGGTTTTGCTATTTCAGAAATTCTCTCCTTTCCATTTTATTCCCATCCTAGATTTTTCATATATGTATATATAGCCATTTGTCTTCCGCCTACGCTTGAGGAAATTGTTTACATTCTATGGTACTTCAAAAATTATTTTGAAGATTGAGAATTAGTAGATAAAGCATCAGCCCTTACTCATGGTGATGGTGATGATGATGATGATGATTTAAGGAGACCATAACACTCCTAGGAAAAGGCATGAGGGGATGTGGCAAACCTACTAAACCTTTTCCTATGTTCAACCCAACTTGTCCTGCCTGCTGAGCATGCAGGTTTTCTGACTACTTTCAAAAAGAATCTTTCAGTTTAGCCCCTTGAGAGGGGGCCCTGACTCTGAGTCTGAAGCTGGAAGAGATCCTGAGACAATCATTTATTTTATGGGGAAAGAGCTAGGGCTTGAGGGTTCCAGTAACTGTCCAATTCTATCACTTGGGTTCTCTACAACCTTCATCCAAATATTTAAGGGTACTCAACAATGACAAAGATGCCATAGCTTTCCATTTTCAAATTCAGCAAAGTTAAAACCTCCTAGACTTTTCTGTCAGGTACAAATCTCTTAATTTCGAATGCAGGTGGGCCCCAAAAGTGCCCTGGTTAATTGGACCTAGGGGTCCAATTAGGGAATTATATTCCCTAATTCTGAAATAGGAAGCATAAGGAGTATTCATAGAGAATAAACATGTTTAACCAGAGACGTTTTCATTTGTTTCATTAGTTGGTTTCCATATTTCTGTTCTCTCTTTCAAAAAATATGAGGTGTGAAAAGCAGACTTTAAAAAACAACATGAGAGAAAGAAGAAAGAAAGAGAGAGAGAGAAAGAAAGAGAGAAAGAGAAAGAAAGAAAGAAAGAAAAAAAGAAAGAAAGAAAGGAAGGAAGGAAGGAAGGAAGGAAGGAAGGAAGGAAGGAAGGAAGGAAGGAAGGAAGGAAGGAAGGAAGGGAGAAAGAGAAAGAGAAGGTACTTGGGATAGGTGGTGACAGGGTGGAGACTTGTCTAGTGAGAGAAATACATCTGGGACATGTGATTTTGAAGGATATAACAGAGCTATTTACAGGATAACTCTGAACGAAGAGTTCAAGAAACTTGAGAGTGTGATTTTAGGAATTCAGATGAAAGACAGAAGAATGATGAGAAACTAAGAGTTGGAGAGTTTGTGTAATTCAGTATCATTAACACTTGCAAATGGACAAAAGATTGTTTTAAGGCAGGATTTATTAACCTCAGCACTATTGACATTTTGGGCCAGATAATTCTTTGTCGTGCAAGTGTCTGATCACCAGCAATGTCTCCAGACACTTATAAATGTGTGCTGAGAATAAGGGGTGGGGAGTTGGGGGTAGAGGGTAGTTGGGAGCAAAATTGCCTCCAGGTAAGAACCACTGTTTTAGAGTTTAGGCTTGGGTATCAGTGTGTAGACTCACATTAGCAATGTGAATAATAGGGAAGAGAACAAAGTTGCTAGAATTTGGAACTTGGAAAGTTAGCAGTTTCCACATATTTGTTTTAAGGGTGTCTTCAGGACCTCAGCAAACACTTCCTCCTAGCATTTCCTGTTCATTCCAACATCCCAGAGGCATCTTCATTGATAAGGGCTCCCCCTACTGGGCATGATGTCCTTAAGCCTTCAGTTTCCAAAAGCTAAGCTCTTAGCTAGGCTATTCGAGCAAACACCCCCTTTCTCCCCTGTCACTGATGTACTGAAGAAGTTCAGAGGCCATCTACTATCCCATTAGATGAATAGTTCCACATAATTGCCTTTTAAAGCCCCAGTTAGATTCAAAGACTTCCTGGAAGAGAGGGCAAAGTTCAGTGCAAGCATCAGTGACCCCTCTACTCTGAAATGAGATATCAGGGTTCAAGTCAGCCAAGTGTCATACAAAACATTGTTACCTGGAGTATCTCCTTGCTTCATTCTCAAAGTATGTGCTTATCTGTGTTCTCAGTAAGTCTCTGCCTGTGACCATGTGTCTGACCCTGAGATGTGTTTTCTTAATTCAACAACTGGAAAAGGCTCTATAAAAGTATACCTTCCTTTCATCTCCTTATCTGCTTGTTGGCACCATGGACTTGGGAAACCCAGTCATGGCTAAAATACTACCTTATTTCTGAAGTCCATACTGAATCCAATAGGGTAGCAGAATTTCTGAAAGGAATGCCTTTGACATTAGCAGGGCTTTAAAAGCCCCTGAAACATCCTAGACATATGTAACCTAAGAACCAATTTATGGCATGCAACCATTGGTTTCAGGAGATGTTAGGGGCAGAATTCATTCATTCAATAACTATCGAATACCAACTATATGCCAGATAACGGGTTAGGTGCTGAAGACAGGAAGAGACATGACCCTGCCTTGAGGGAATTTACCATCAAGTAGAGAAAATTGAGGAATAAACTGTTACACTAGGGAAGCACAGCATGCCAGAGAAATACTTTCAAGAGTGCAAATGGGTTACCCATGACATCTAAAACCACTAAGTGAAAGGTTGATGGAAGACTTTATAATAGATAGTTCAGCTAAATGCATCAGAACCCAATGATCAATTCCAATATCTCTAAAAGTGAAACAACCAGTAATAATGTTCCCTGCAATGTGATGGAGATACAAAGCACACAGCACCATTTAGAGTATTACTGGAAAAAAAGGTACAGAATCTAGTTAAGTCTCTGTATTTAACTACTCATTTACAGCAAATACAGGGAATAAAGGAACATGTTAAATGACACCATGTGGATACGATCAGGCAAATTCAGAATGAGAGAAATTCTACAGGGCAAATAACCTAGTTTTCTCAACAAATAAATTGAATGAAATAACAAAAGAAAGAAAGAAATAAGAGAAACTGTTAGGGATTAAAAGAGATTTAAGAGTCAAATCAATCAAATGAATGTGTAACTGTGATTTAGATCTTGATTTAGACAAATCAACTATAAAAAGACATATTTGGGACAATCATTTAAAATTGAACATAGACTAGATATTAAACAACACAAAGGAATTATTATTAGCTTTGTTGAGAATAGTAATGGTATTGTGTGTGTGGTTTTTTTTAGAGTCTTTATGTTGAAGATAGATAGATAAAAAAGAACTCACAAATTAAATGGTATGATGTTTGGGTTGGCTGAAATACTCCAGATATATTCATGTATTACTGGTGCAGTTAAAAAGTAAGTGAAAAGCAAAAGAGAAAAAAAGGAACCTGGACTTTCTTATTCGTGATTAACATACATTAGCATGCCAGAGGGACCTCATTTAATCTATTGAATTGGAGTAGAAGGCAGGGCTACAGAAACCAGGTTTCAACAGGTGAAACCTTCAAGAGGGAAGCAGGGAACCAGGTGGGATGTGTTCTAAGACCTTGCATCTAAGAGTGGTTCATGGCCCAGCAGCATTGGCATCTCCTGAGTTGTTATAAATGCAAAATCTCAGGCCCACCTCAGACACACTGAATCCAAAGCCATTTTAACAAGATCTCTAGTTGATTCACATGCACATTAAAGTTTGAGAAACACTGCTCTAAGTGCATGCTCATGTTTTAATAAAGTTGCTCCATTTTCTACCTCTGAAAGCTCTTAGTGACCCAATCTAAGATTTCATGCAGGCTCCCCTGAGAGCAAAGATTTGTGTATTAATCTGCTGCAACACCTACACTAGTTCCCTTACTAATGGCTGATCCACCATCTATTCCTGGCCCCCAGCCACACAACATCCTCCCTGCCATGCTTCCTAATTGGTAATCTGCCACCCATGACCTTGGCCAGATGGTGTATTGCCTTGGGACCCCTGGCCTCATCAGCTGATTCCATACTCAGGCAGAACCACATTACAAAGGGAGGCTAGTGCCCAGAGCATCCATAGAGATAGATGGGCCCCCAAAGATTGTGGCATGCAATTAAAGGGAAAGAACTCTATTAAGTATTTTTATGAGAGGTTAAGGCCCTTTACAGATAGGGGTCATCAGACCTGCCATTAATCTAGTCTTGCTCTGTCCTCCAAATAGAAAATACTTTACATATGAAGAGATATGAAGAGGGCATAGGGGCAGCTGTGGAGTGCTCCAAATCCATTCAGATAAGTGGGACTTTTTTCTACCCTCCCTCTTCTCAAGACAGGAAGGAAGGTTTGTCTCCATTAGTGTTATCTCTCCTTTTGGGCAGAACCAACATGGGAGTAGCATCTTTGTCTTCTTTGTGATTAGCTTTTGTTCATACACAAGGATGTTTAATGAATATTGATTCTGGTGATGGGTCTGATTAATAGGGTCTGAGGTATTTCACACTTAATATCTGAGTGGAGGTGAGTTATGTGGCATATTTCAATTCTCAGGGAACTGGCAACCATATCACAGCCTGTTTTATGAAGTGTCTCAGAAGCAATCTCTTCCATATTTCTGAACATTTGCCATCAGTATGCCCCGAATTTTCAAGTCTGACTTTTTCGATGTTGCTGCAGCTGCCTGAGGATCAAGAAGACAGGGCTGAGTAGCAGGACTGTGTGTGGGTAGTGGTTTAGGATATGGGTTTAAATCTAGTTTTATCAGCTGTATAACACTGAAATTACTCCCCCTATGCCTCAGTTTCCTACATGTAAAATGGGGATGATAATGACATCTATCTCATTGTTTTGTTGTGAAGATTAGATGAGGTGATACATATCAAGCATCCAGAACAGTACCTGGCATAGAATGAGTACTCATTAATGTGATTTATTATGATCTGGGAAAATACTTACTACTTTCTAACCCCAATTCTCCAACACCAAGTGGATATCTTAGAATTCAATTCAATTTTGACACGACCCACAGTTACAGCAGACTCTACAAGTTAAGGGCAAAGTTATTTGATTTTGACACTAACTACCTGAAGTTAACATTAGATACCACAAGTTAGAGGACAAGGTCTCCAATAAGACTGCCCTTACTTCAGATGTCAGTTGAAAGTGGTGTCCTTGGATACCTGCAATTCTGTCTGAGTTGGCTACAAATTTAGGAGTGCTCATGACCCCATTCTTGTCATTTACTAGAATGACTCACAGAATTTACTGAAAGTACACTAAAATTAAGATTTTAGGCTGGGCGCAGTGATTCATGCCTGTAATCTCAGCACTTTGGGAGGCCAAGGCGGGTGGATCACGAGGTCAGGAGATTGAGACCAACACAGTGAAACTCCATCTCTACTAAAAATACAAAAAAATTAGCTGGGCGTGGTGGCGGGTGCCTGTTGTCCCAGCTACTCAGGAGGCTGAGGAAGGAGAATGGCGGGCACCCAGGAGGCGGAGCTTGCAGTGAGTCAGGATCGCACCACTGCACTCCAACCTGGGTGACAGAGCGAGACTCCCTCTCAAAAAAAAAAAAAAAATTAAAGTTTTATTATGAAAGCTACAATCGGAGAACACCCCAATGGAAGAGAAGGTCTGGGAGAAAGGCTTGGAGCTTCCTTGTCCTCTCTGGGTGTGTCAGCCTCCTAGCATATCAACCTCTTCACCAACAAGGAAACTCCCCTGAACTATGGTGTTCAGAGTTTTTATCTTGGGTCTCATTACATAGGTATGATTGATTAAATGATTGGCCAAGTGATTGAACTCAATCTCTAGCTCCTTTGCCCTTCTTGGAGCTGAGGAGGTGAGGCTGAAAATTCCAACATTCTCATTACATCTTGGTGTTTCTGTCATGGCCAGCCTCTCCCTTAAAACAAAGGTTTTTACTATGAGTTACCTCATTAGCATAAACTGACGTATGACCAAAAGGGGCTCTTATGAAAACAAAAGACACTCCTCTCATTCAGAAAATTCCAAGAAATTTTAAGCCAGGAACAATGGGCAAAAATCAACTACACTCTTTATTATATCAATAAATATTCTGAACATTTATCTTGAGTTAGGTACTATTCTAGGCATTGGGTATATAAGAATAATAATCTATATTTTCAATGGTTTTCTTTATATCATAAGACAGTGCCATATTCAGATCATGAATTGGGATCACCAACCTTGCTTCACCTTCATAACTACTCATACAGGGGTTTTGAGAATCAGAACATTTTCAAGTTGCAGGGCACCTAAGAATTTATTAATACAAATCCACTCCTTTGCAAATGGAGAAACCAAAAGTTAGCTCCAAAAGATTACCCCAGTCAGTGAGAAATGTCATGGCTGCCAATCTGGAACTATTTCTGTTACACCGTGATCATGGGATCAGAGACATCGGCATCTGTGACAATGGAGAGCAGTAGATATTTACAATCCTTTGGATTAAGGACCTACTCATCTTCCTCTACCTACTTACTATTGTGGCCCTCAGAGTTGGCTCGCACTATCTATAGTACATGCTAGGGAGCGCTGTGGTCTGGAAAATAGACTACCATAGCACATTCCCTTCTCTCTCTTCTTCTAAGTAAATCAGCTCTTCCACCACCAACTTCCACTGCTGGAGTAAAGATCCTAAAACTTTAGGTAGTTCATTCTACTCAGTATTTTGAGGGGCATCTACTATGTAAAAACCATTCTACAAACTGTTGAGCACACAGAACTGAATAAGACTTTGTCTTATATAATATATGTACATAATTTGAATGCAAAACGTAATGTGAGAAATGGGGTACCAAAGGCATAATTTGCTATTAGAATATAGGGGAAAGGGAGATTAATTATGGCAAAAAGTCCTAGTGAAACACTATTTTACAAGGTACTGACCCCCCTGTTAGTCTGAAGGCCAATGAGGAAGGATGAAAAAATATGTTTAGTATCTCCTATGCCATGCAAAGATACATTGTATTTTACTCTCCTTCAATTTCCTAAATGAGAAAAGTTTCCAGTTTTTATTATGCATTCCAATTTATAAAGCATTCTGACAATGTTATAAATATATACATATTTAGTTATGTATAAAATATGAAGATATACTAAGTTGTGTAAAACACAAAATGTTGTATGATAATAAAAATGATAATTTTGTAAGATTGCATTTTTCAAAGATGGCCATATCAACATAATCTGTTCCTACCTTTTCATCTTGCAGTGTGACATTGACACTACTTGACTGAAAGGCTGTGTTCTCCCCTTTGAACCTGGCAGAACTTTATAACTGTGCTGGCTAACTAGGCTCGGTCATAAAAGAAGGTAATACTTCTGCCTAGCTCTTTTTTTCTTGGGACACATGCCTTGGGAGCCCTTAGCCAACATACAAGAAGATGGCCCACATGGAAAGGAGCTGACAGTTAGCATTAGCTCCCAGCCTTCAAGCCAATCAAAGTGACACCATGTGGAGGAGAGACAAACTATCCCTGAGAGCTTTCCACAACTTGCAAAATAGTGAGCAAAATCAATATTGTTGCTGTTCTAAGCCAGTAAGTTTTGGGATGAATTGTTTTGTAGCACAGTAACTGGAAAAAAATGAGAAAGATGAAATTAACATTTCTAAAATTATTTTTTATTAATGATACAAAAACTTTTTATACTCTTTTAGAATTGTAATTCACAATAATATTTTTAGTGAGGGTAATATAGTTGGATACATTTTATTCTTTAAAATCAAATTTAGTTTAATGTTTTACAATATAGTAACTCAAAGTTGTGATTCTAAGCCCAGTTTATTTATCCACTAGATTTTCATGGAAGACGTGGCCAAAAAGATACCTCACTTCATGAAAACATAATATATACCATATAGATCATACCCTGTGGTTAATGATACAAAGCTATATTTCAAAAACTCTTGATAATTTTTAATTTTTTTGGCTGACTTTTTGACAGAGTTTATTGTATCATCTTTGCTTTAACCTCATAACATGGCTGACAAAGAACTCAGGGTAAGAGTAGAACACTGGCTCTGCCATTCTGTTCTTTGCTTTAGTCTGCTATGTCTTTCCAGGAATCTCTCGATGCCACTAATTCATTTAGTGAGAAAGAATTTAGTTAAACTAAATAATACACAGTTGATTCTAGAACAACTCAGGGGTTAGGGAAACCATCTCCCCATCCCTCCCACCCCCCTGATCCTGCACAGTTGAAAATTTGCATATCACTTTGACTACCTCAAAACTAAAGTATTAATAGCCTACTGTTGACCATAGCCTTACTAATAACAAGTAGTCAGTTAAACACATTTTACATGCCATGGGTATTATATACTGTATTCTTAAAATAAAGTAAGTTAGAGAGAATAAAATATTATTAAGTAAATCATAAGGAAGAGAAAATATATTTACTATTCATTAAGTAGAAGTGAATCATCATAAAGATCTTCATCCTTGCTGTCTTTATTTTGAGCAGGCTGAGGAAGAGGAGAAAAAGGGGGGTTGGTCTTGTTGTCTCAGAGGTGGCAGAGGTAGAAGAAAATCTAAGTATAAGTGGACCTGTGCAGTTCAAACTCCTGTCATTCAATGGTCAACTGTAATTGCAAATACAGGCATACCTCACTTTTTTGTGCCTCACTTTTTTGAACTTTACAGACAGTCTTTTTTTTTTTTTCACAAAATGAAAGTTTGTGGCAACCTGTGACATGCAAATCTATTAGCTCCATTTTTCCAATAGTATATGCTCACTTGATGTCTGTGTCACATTTTGGTAATTCTCACAATATTTCAAACTTTTCATTATTATTATATTGGTTATAGTGATCTGTGATTGGTGATCTTTGATGTTACTATTGTAATTGTTTTGGGATGCCATAAACCATACCCATATAAAACAGTAAACTTAATTGATAAATGTTGTGTGTAATCTGACTGCTCCACCAACCAACCATTCCATGTCTTTTTGTCTCTCCTCATGTCTCCTTATTTCCTGAGACACAACAATATTGAAATTAGGGCTAGCTAATAACTCTAAAATGGCCTCTAAGTGTTCAAATGAATGGAAGAGTCACACATCTCTCTAAATTGAAAGCTAGAACTGATTAAACTTAGTGAAGAAGGCATGCTGAACCCTGAGATAGGCCACAAGTTAGGGCTCTTGCACCTAACAGTTAACCAAATTGCAAATGCAAAGAAAATGTTCTTGAATGTGCAGTTCTTGAAATTCTTGAAGAAAATTAGAAGAAAATGTGAATGATAAGAAAGTGAAACAGCCTTATTGCTGATACGGAGAAAGTTTTAATGGTCTGGATAGAAGATCAAACCAACCACAACATTCCCTTAAGCCAAAACCTAATTCACAGCAAGGCCCCAAATCTCTCAATTTTATGAAGACTGAGAGGTAAGGAAGCTGCAGAAGAAAAGTTGGAAGCTAGCAGATGTTGATTCACGAAGTTTAAGGAAAAAAACCATCTCCAAAACAAAGAAGTCCAAGGTGAAACAGCAAGTGTTGATGCAGAAGCTGCAGCAAGTTATCCAGAAGATTTAGGTAATATTATTGATCAAGGCAGCTACACTAAACAGATTTTCAAAGTAGATGAAATAGCCTTGTATTGGAAGAAGATGCAGCCTAGGACTTTTATAGCTAGAGAGGAGAAGTCAATGCTAAAGGCTTCAGCTGAACTGACTGATAGCAATTCAGTTCCATCTTCAGGCTCCACTTCTAATTCTAGTGCTTTTGCTGTTTCCACCTCATCTGTAGTTACTTCTCAATGATGACATTAATGCAAATTGATATCATATTTATCTATCATAGTACAACTTGAATGGATAAGGAGTGCTTCTTATGAATGAGCAAAGAAAGTGGATTCTTGAGATGGAATCGGCTCCTGGTAAAGATGTTGTGAACATTGTTGAAATGAATGTTACCTAAACTTACTTGATAAAGCACTGGCAGGGTTGACAGAATTGACTTCAAATTTGAAAGAAGTTCTACTGTGGGCAAAATGCTATCAAACAGCATTGCATGCTACAGAGAAATCCTTCATGGGGCAAACTTCACTGTAGTCTTATTTTAAGAAATTGCTATAGCCACTCCAACCTTCAGCAACCACCACCCTGATCAGTCAGCAGCCATCAACACTGAGGCAAGACACTCCACCAGAAAAACAATTATGACTTGCTGAAGGTAGATGATTGTTAACACTTTTTAGTAATAAAGTACTTTTAAATTAAGGCATGTATGCCATTTAGATTGTAGACAGAATGCTATTGTACACTTAATAGACTTCAGTATAATGTAAATATAACTTTTGTATGCACTAGGAAAATTTGTGTGACTTGCTTTATTGTGATATTCACTTTATTGCGATGATCTGTAGCTGAAACTACATTGTTTCTCAGTGATCTGCTCACACCTTCTCTGTTTTCAACCTCTAGTGCCTCCTCATCACCCTCTGGATAAATATCCAAGCCCCAACCTGGCAGACCATATTCTGCACTCCCTCACATGTACCTGGACAGAGCATTTTTTTAATACATTACAGCCTTTATTTAATGTCTCACAATGAATGGTTATAGAATAAATTGATACATCTAAATTTTAGTCAAATGTGAAGAATACATTGCCTCTCTCAAATGCATATATATCTCATCAACAATAACAGACAGAAGGGGTCCCCTTTACTTGTATAATGACCTCATATGAAATGGCAGCAAAAACTACAGAACACATTTTTTTTTTAAGTAGCCTGAAACTGCAGTGCTAGGGGCACAGGTTGGGGGAGTCCTTGTCATATCTAAGGAGTCTGTCCCAAACATGGCATGTTTGTCTCTTCTGGCTACTGTGGACAGCATAATGAGAATCCTTCAATGGAGATCATCCAATAATTAGCCTTGATCGTTTTTTCAACCTTAAATGTGCTATCTTTATGTGAGTTTCCAATGGGTTCTTCCTGTCCACTGCACAGACAAAATCTATTCACTGAGACCACAGCATTGGAGTAGAGAAAGAGTTTAACTGATTGAAGCCAGCCCATGGGAGGAACTGAATTTATCACTCAAATCAGTCTCCCTGAAAACTCAGAGATTAGGGGTTTTGAAGGATAGTTTGGTGGGCAGGAGACTAGGGGATGAGGAATGTTGTTTGGTTGGGTGTGAAATCATAGGGGTGTGGAAAAAGGTCTTCATGTGTTGAGTCAGTCTCTGGGTGGGGGCCACAGGACCGGTTGAGACATGAGTTGGGGGTCTGGTTAGGGTCAGCCCTCATCAGCAATGCAAAAGTCTGAAAAAAAGGCCAATCATAGGTTCTACAATAGTGATATTATTAACAGGAGTAATTGGGGAAGTTACAATTCTTGTGACCTCCAGAACAATAGCTAGTTGTCATCTAACTATGCCTACGTCTTAGCAGAATTCAAGACCCTCTCATAATCCTAACCTTGTAGGCTTTCATTAGTTTTACAAAGGCAATTTAGTTTTGGGAAGGGCTATTATCATTCTTGCTTTAAGATTAAACTATAAACTATATTTCTCCCAAAGTTAGTTTGGCCTACACCCAATAATGACCGAGAACAGCTTGGAGGTTAGAAGCAAGACGGAGTCAACTACGTCAGATCTCTTACTGTCATAACTTTGCAAAGGCAGTTTCATTTAGAGCCATATTATTTTTAAAATATGGCTCCTATTATCTCCAAGAGCAAACTTTTTACATGGTATACAACATTAGTTTTGAGATAGACATTCATGGCAAAATCTAATTTTGTTAATAATTTTTTTTTCTTGTAGTTGACCCTTTAAAAAACTCAGGTCTTCTATAAAGTACGCATATTTATATTCCTGTTTTCCTTTAGGAATAAAGGAGGAAAATGGAATAGGCAAATGCTTTCAGCCACCAGTTATTAATGTTGTAGATTACATTCTCTGTGGATTATCAGGGGTGTGTTTTTCATTCCGGGCCAAGACTGACTGTTGAACCAAGGGAATAAAAACTCATTTTAAAATTAGCCCAAGCAAAAATAAATAATGAGGAAAGAAAATGCTTTGTAAAAAAAGAATAATATGATGCAGGTGAAAGCCAGATATTATGCTTTTGCTCAATCACCACTTTGGACGGTCTTTTCCCTGCTTTGCCTTCCATTTGCATGCACAATTGAATGTTGACAACACAATAAAAATGAACATTTATGAGAACATGTTCACCAAGATAATCAAGATTTGCTAACTCGTACTTTACACAAGCTTACTGATCCTTCAGAGGTCACCCCCCTCATTCAGGAAATTTCTTCCCCTTAGATTTTAGGTTTGGTTTGCCTTTCTTCAGTAGCTGATGGCCCTTCTATGGAAGGAGCCAGACTTTGTGCCTCGGCGTGTCCTAGGTGTTCTAATTGCATTTCCTTATAAAATTTTCTCAGGCTTTCATAATTCCCGGGAGGTCCTAAGATGACATTTCTTAATGCTCACATTTACTTTTTATTTTCCTCTTCCTTTCTCTTTTTTTGTCATTTGGGAAATATCCTGAAGATGTGGATTTTTTTCTTTTTCCAAATATATAGTGACCTAAACATCTTAACTCCTTGGCAATCTCAGTTTGTGAATATCTTCATCCCTTTCTTATTTTCCTTTTTACAGAAGTGATAGCATCAAAGTTAACTCAAGAGGAGAGAGCAGAAGTTATTTTATACACTTTCAAAAAAATGGTAAGTCTCTATGTATATGATGGCAATGCAGCCATTGTGGTGGCTGACTTAAAATATATGGTTTATAATACAGATAAAAGAAAATTGATTGCAAATTCACCTTCCCATGGATGCTAAGATAGCCCAATAGCTCCGGCTTAAATTGTGGAGTAAATGCCCAGGAAATCTTTTCTTCTCCTGCCTTAATGAACAGCAGCATGTATCAGGGCATTGGCAAATCTTGTGAAATAATCCCTTGAGGGTGGCTGGTTGGGATTTTAGCAGCCGTCTCTAGGAGCCAGTCAGCCTCAATGAACTGCTCCAGGGAATGTTGTTCTGACCTTCCAGAGTTGCTTGCCATGCTTCTGTGGGCAAGCTGCTAACCTGATGAACTGAAGGCAACTGGTTTTCTTGTCCTCCACTGGAAGTCACAATATTTTTATAGACTCTTCTTAGGAAGTCGGGGAAGTGATTTTTTTTTTAACTCTTTTTATTATAATGCTCATTACTTGTCCTTGAACTTCATTCAAAATAAATGAAATTGGTCTTCTACAACTGCCTACACAGGTGGATTACTCAGCAGATTTCAGAACAAACAAATTGCTTTTTTCCTTTCCTTTCATAGTTCTCATTTTTCAATCTAGACGAACAAATGTAGTTTTTTAAAAAAAGAAAAACTAGCTTTGGGCCTAATGTATTTTTTTTTTTAATTTTAGTTTTAAATGGAACCTACATTGGCCCGACTTCCTTTTGTCTGAATAAAAGCTTAAGCACAGTATAAAGGGGTTGCATGTGCTGAAATGTTGCCCAAGGATATGTGTTATTATTCCTCCCCCCTTGACCAGCAGGGTCTCAGTTCTCTTTCCCTTTCAGCCTTTTGTTTGAACAGATGGGATTGGGGAAGCTAGGGGAAGAAAGCCATTCTGTTCTCATTAACTCTCCCCATACACAAACACAACCTGGGCTTCAGGGACTCAGAAACGGGACAGCTCCCACTCCATTGCCATTGAGACCTGATGTACCGAGATACAAAGAAAGACGGGCTGAAGACTAGCATCACCATATCAGTGAAACAGCTAAGCAGTGAAGTCACATTTATAGATGTCTTTAGACATACATTTACAAAAATAGCACCTGAATAATGTATAACACAAATATTATGGGTATAGAATAAATCAATCTGTCATATACACTATATTTGATACATATTATTTTCAGAAATTCATTCATCATGGAGAGCGATATCTTAAGAGTGTTTCGTGAACTACACAATCCTTTTTATTTTTACTATATCTTTTCTGTATACAATAGCGTCAAAATATATGAAGACTGGTGGGGTTTCTCTTATTTCATGCACTTTTGTGCAGTTGCAATGTAAAAATTATTATTGAATTCCTAGTTTGGATGATCTTGTTTGTTAAAGCATTCCTGATCAAGAAAAAGTCGCACAAAAATTTTAAACTATAGACCAAACATTGAAGGCTCTCTCTTTATGGTCCTTTTAAAAGTATAAGACTTTTTGAATATTTTGAGAGAAAGGAAAAGATTTTCCACAACTGGAGGAGAGTGTTTCTCTCTTGGGGAGTTCATTCCAGGAAGTGCTATCTTTTGTTCTGGATGTGGATTAGAAAGGGGTCTGGTCTATTTGTTAGATCATATTTGCTTTTAAATCTCTGTCCATTCTCATTACTATGATGAGGGTACTGAGGCAAAGATAAAGAGAGCTGAAAAGATGCCTTCTCATGGCTAGATGCACCTGAGCTTTAGACGCCATGAGCCCTGAGTCTCAGGAGAGCAAGGGAAAAAAGAAAACTCTGTCCAGGAAGATACATTTATATTTCATAGCACATCCATGCATTCAGAATGCAGTCCCAGTGGAGTGATATGCTCCTCTTCTTCTTCCAGGACTTCTAGATGTGTGGAATACAGACAATAAAAATGAAACAGATCTACCCAGTATCTCTCTTGGTGAGATCCCCAAATTGGGGGAAACAATTGGGTCAAAGCATTTCTAAAGGATAAATAATCCTTTGTAGTCCTATCAAACATTTCTTGGAGCTTGTTGTAAACACAAATGAGTTCATTTTATTTACATCTGAAGAAACTGAAGTGCAAAATGTCCCAAGTCTGAGTTTACAATCAAAAAGAGAAACTGAGTGAAATTTTTACTTTTTATTAGCAAATGTTAACTCATGAAGACAGGATCCCAAAGAACTTGTTGAAAATAAAATATTAAGTCAACAGTCCAGATTATGGCTAACATAAAAATATGTTGATATTTAATTTGGTGTTATTCAGTGTTTACCCAAAATTGGTTCCTGATGTATAGAAACAGACATAGATTTGGACTTTATCTAGAAAAGCTTGGGATATCTCCCAACATTTTTACTCTCACATTCGGCTCTAATTGACTAGGTTGAGGACAGGGGGAGGTGACTGTAAATTGGACAAGAAATTGCAAGAAAAAAAGGCCAATGATAAAAGGCAGCCAATCCCAAGAGGGGCTGTCTAGCAGGGTGCAGCAGGGGTCAGCCCCGGGTTTAGTCCTGTTTAATATTTTTATTACCAGTCTGAGGGGGGAAGGGAAACTGCATAAAAATGAATCTGCAGATGGCTGCTCATTACGGAGGATTTGCAGACCCCAGGAAAAGCAGGAACATAATTCTGAGGTTAGTTTGCAAAGATGGTCAGAGAAGAACAAAGACAATGCAGACCGGAAAGCCATGAAGTGATGAATCTGAGGGAAGTAACTCCAGTGTGGTGGGTGAAAGGCATCTCACGCTGCAGGAATTCTGAAAGTGCCCTATTAATACAAGCAGGGTTTGCCTCTGCTTGTTGGGGAACACGCACATCAATTTAGGTATTCGGACTGGCAAGGCAAAGCTCTTTCCCACCTAACATTTATGAGATTGTCCTTAGATTGCTGAAATGGGCCATACGAATAGAAAGGGAATTCAGGTTAGAATATTTGACTTCATAATTGCAGGTGCTCCTGCTGAGGGGTGATTTAAGGGATATGAAAAAGATGGGTATGTGACCAGGGTCTGTGCCACGGGGACATAGGAAGGCCGTTCTTTGATGGGCACAGGCAGCCCTCATCCTCAGAGCCTGTCACTCCATGCAGTTGGCTCCATAGACACACATAGACACATAGTTAGCACAAAGCCTTTCTTCAGGCGAGCCCTCCCCACATGCCTAGCCTCCCTAGGACTGAAGTTTCCCAATGGTCTCATTGTTTGAAGTGCTACCCCTGAAACTTCTGCAAGTATTTCTTCTGTATTCCTCATTTGCTCAACAGAGAGAGGTCATCATCAGCTTATTAAATCTCCCCTATGCTCAGCAATCTTCTGTGGCTCCCCACTGCCTGTAGAAATTAGGAAATCTTAAGCATTCTTTAGTTTAGGATTCTGATTATTTCCCAAAGAACATAAAGATTATGGCATAGTCCCTGAAATCAGATTGACTGACTTCAAACTGTATTCCTTACCACAGGCCCATGACTAGGCACTTTCTTCAACTACCAAATGGGAACGATAAAAATAATATCTGCTGCCTAGCATAGTTGTAACGGCCAAGGGAGGTGAATATATATCAAGTGCTTATACAGTGTCTCATACACTGTAAACTCAATGGATGTCAAGCTTTCCCTTTGACAATTATCCAAATCTTAAAGAAGTAATCTTCCTTAGTTTACTTATATGTGTTTTATTTTCCAGGAAGATATTTAACCTATCATATAAAAGTAATATTTTTATACAAAGTAGAAGCTTCATGACCTGCTTCATGCTCACACAGGTGCTGATGTTTGTAACTGATGCTTGTAACACAGCCTGCCTCACAGCATGTCAGATAGCATCCTTCATCCTCTATCCTTAGGCTGACTTTCCATCCTCAGCCACCCCTCCCCTGGTGTCTTCCAGGCATATCTGATTACCCACCTGCTCTGACCCACCATGGACATGATTACCCATGCTGTTCTCCCTACCTCACTTGCCTTGGATCTCCATGCCTCTGTGTGTTACTCAGTTACACATAGGAGCAAACCCCAGCCATTCTCTTTAAGACCCACCAAGGTGGCACCTCTTCTGTGAAGCCTTCCAGAACTATTCCCTGCCACCCCTTCTCTGAGAAAACTAGTCTCTTCCTGGGGGTTCCCACTATTGGAACTGCTGCTTTTCTGTCTCTATCTCTTTCTGACAGCTCCTGGGGTCAGAACTGTGTCTTACTCAACCCACTTCTCAAATTCCTGGCACAAAAGTCCTTGATAAATGTTTGCCAACTGTTTTAGTTAAACTTGTTGAATTCATGAATGAAAGTTTTTCTTGCTAGGGAAAGTACAGAAAACCAAGGATCTCCTAGGAAAGGGGCAGATCTGAGGTGTGGAGAGAGACAAGGGCCTGGTCTATCCACTAGGACCCCTGCTGGAGAGAGAAAGTAGCTTTGAAATTAACAGTGGAACTCAGAGTCAGTCGCCTATGGGACTGGGTCTGCGTTAGCCAAAGAGAGGTGTTAGAAATGAGACCCCAAATGCAGTTCCACTATTGGAGGCGCCTCCTTCCTCCAGCATGCAGCAGCATGTCTGTCCTGGGACAGGCACACAGACTGTGTAATCAGGCTCAGCTGGTAATCATGAAGCTGCCAAACAGACGCGAGACTAAATTATCTCCCTGTCCCAGACAAAGTGGCCTTCTAGATGAGGGTTAAAACCAGTGACGGTGGAAAAAACAAAGGAAGGAAAGTGGCAGCTGCTACCAAACACCTGGCCAGTGGACGGCTCCCAATCCGTCCTTATTCACTCACAGACCCTCTGAAGCCAGGGCTGCTTAATAAGAAACGGGTGTTTCAGACCTATGGTATTTGGTGCCAAAGTCATCGTTAGAGGAGGAAAACAATTTATGCCCACAGTGACAACGTAAGGGAGCAGAACCAATTTCCTGTCAACAGCTCTAAGACTTGCCAATGGTTGGCCAAGTAAACTTGGATGAGAGAATGTACCTCAGTTTCTTCCTTTGTTAACTGAAGAGGTTGTGTCCTCACATCCAAGATGAAGATGGTAAGACTTTTTTGTGTGATCTCTTTGTTTCTATGATCTTGAAGGGCTGGGAGAAACTTTGCAATTGTGGTCGGAACGGTATGAGTTCATGAGCTGTGGGATAAAAAGCGCCATAAAAAGGAACGAAAACCCAGGTAATCAAATGATTACCCAGAAAAGGGGCAACTCTGAGGCTTGGAAAAAGGCACGAGTCTGTAAGTCTGGTCTATTCAGCAGATACTTATTAAATACTCCATGTGCCAGGCATGGCGAAAGCAACCTGAAGCTTGCGTCTGCCTTCATGGAGCTCACATATTGGGACAAATGGACAGTAAACAAATCTTCCTATGGGTGAACGTGAAATTGTACCTCCAAGTGGTGTGAAGAAAAGAGTTATGGGAGTGGCTGGTGGGGGACTTTATCTCCTCAGGGAAGGCCACTGAGGAAGTGTCAACTGTGCTGAGAGCTGAAGGATAAGTGCAGTTCACTCCACAAAGAAGGGAAGGATGGGCAATCCATGTTGCTGGAAGAGCATGGCAGTTGTAAGTGTGCCAGGTCTTCTTATTCACTGCAATTATTGTCTGCTTCAGACATATTTTATACTATACTATACTATACTATACTATACTATACTATACTATACTACTCTTTAGAGCAAGACTGCTTTCCACTGTGGGAGTGAGCATGTGTGATGTGGCAGGGGTACTTCTTGAGCAGGATGATAAACTTAACCCTTCATCAGCAGCTGGAGGCAGGTATCATGTTTTCCTCAGTTTCACTGGCCACTAGGAATGAGGTCAAGATGTACTGATACGGCACCTGGGTGGCAAGCAATAAGGGCAGGGCTTCCTCTAAGGAAGGCATTTTAGACAAGACTTGTGATGTTACATCATCTGTATTAATCAACTATTCTTGTTGGAATGCTGAGAAACAAGTTGGCCTAGCACCCAGTGGTCACCACAACCAGCCGTTACATTCATGCTTACGGTCTGCAGGTTTTCTACAATTTAGCTGATCTAGGATGAGCCTCCCAGGAGTCTCTGCTTCAGGCTGTGGGTTGTCTAGGTGGTGCTCCTGGCTTCCGGTTGAGCTTAGGTCCAGTCCACATGTCATTCTAGGGTCTAGACTAAAGGGGAAGTGCTACTGAAGGCTTATCTTCTCATGGAAGATCACTGGATGCAAAAGCCAAACCACACACACAGTTAAGGCCTCTGTCCATGTCACGTCTGTTAACATTCCATTGGTCAAAGAAAGTCAGGCATGGCTCAGCATCAGTGAGACAGGGATGCATATTCCATCCACAGTGGGAAGGGATAGGGAATGAATATTTGCTGAACAATAATCTAAATTATCACACTCTCCTTAAGACCACCCCGTGGTTACCTTAGGATCAGAAACCAGTACTCTGGAAAGTCACTATTTGTACTGACTGGTATAATTTCATTTTTGTTCTCCTCTACTATTTAGTTAAACTCATTTTGAAAATGTCAGGTTGTCTCAGCTGTGCTATGAAGAACCAAGGGAAACAATTTTGTCCACTGTTGAACTTGACTGTTAAATGGAAACTGATGTGCCCTGGGGTGAGAATCTCAAGTGGGAGGTGAAAACTCAGGAAAATGGTTTCTGAAAATTCTTGTTCAGTTGCCTCTCCTGCTTGGGTGGATTCTTCCTCCAGCATTCTTCTCTGCTCACACCTTGGAGGATACTGGGGTTTGATTTCAGAAGAAAATAGTTTCTCTGCAGTGTGCGTGAAGTGTCGGACTACAGCATAAATACATGCAATGTGCTATCCGTACTATGCTAGCATGCTTCTGGTTGCCTTGCCATCCACAGCTGCATTGCTATTAGCAGAGCAGGGGAGCTGAGAACTTCCCTGTAGGCCCACTTAACACATCCTGGGGCATTTCCGTGGAAGCCAACAGCTCCAGGAATTTAGTTTGCAAACCACAACAAATTATTGGCCTACATGACCTCAAAGGTCCTTCCTGTTCCAAGGCCCAGGGCCCACTTCATCTGCTAGAGTGCCCTCTAAGACAGGCGAAACATTGGAACGAAACCCCTCTCAACAGTGGGACACCTGGCTATAAAAGACTTGGCCCCCTGCCTTTTGCTCTTTCACACACAAATTCAGGTTTTCAGGAATAAAGAACATATGTTAAAAATCCTGACCATAGTGTACTATTTTCAAATCTTTAGTTGCAAAGGACAGAAAAAACAAAACAAAACAAAACAAAACTTGATCCAGGTTAGGCAAAATAAGGAGCATTTATTGGCTTGCACATTCAATTTCAGAAACAGGGAGAGTTGATCTGAAGACAACAGAAACAAAAGATTCAAAACCTCACTCTCTTTTCTTATCTCTGCTTTTATTATGTGTTGATTCTCTTATCTCCTCCTGATGTGTCTTGAGTCGGCTCTGGACTGCCATTCTTCAAGCTTAGTAACTAGAGAAGGGGAAAATATCCTTTGGCATACTATATCCAGTTAAGAAACAACTGCTTGGGGGCTCTGCTTGGGCCATCCTGGGCTATGTGTCTCCCCTAGGACCTATCACTAAGGACGGAGGGTGGGGTGTGCTCTGTGTGGGACAGAATCCAATGGCGCAGAAGGCTACTACGAGAAGAAGGGGGAAAGTGAGAAGAAAGAGAGATAACAGAAATCCATTACAGCTGTCATTCTAGGTTTCCTTCAGCCAGGATCCAGCATACGTTCACAGCATTATTGCTCATTAAGGCTATACACAGCCTTCACTGCGGCCAGACTGTCCCTTGGTTTTTGCTTTTGTTTCTTGTGCCTGGCATGTCCTTGTCTTCCTTCTCTATCAGGTTAAATATTGTACGTTTTCCAAGGATCTGTTCAAATCCAGCCTCCTCCAGAAAGATCTTTTCATCCATCCTATATATTCCCTCCTTTTCCTGAGACAGAATCTTCTATGCATATATTCAGTGGTGTGCTGGCAAATGTTTAACAGTGCTCCTGGAAAACAAACAAAACCCTAATTTATTATTTGCCAGTTTCCATGGTGTAAATATTCTCATCATGGTCGATTTCATGTTACCAACAAACATGACATCACTGAATGCAGAGTTGGTAAGAGGTGTGCAATAGAGCACCATTATACAGAATTTCTACAATACAGATACAATAGATTAAAATAATTTCAAGAGCATATCTATTAGGAAATTACAGTAAAATGAGCAAGAAGTATATGACTTTGGGGTATTTATTAACTTTGTTTTAATATAATTTATTTAATCATGTTTATATAATTTAATTTTTAATATTGGTCATATTTAATAATCACCTCATAAAATTTTCACCTCTTGAAAAATTAATAGCTATAGCTTGTTTTTTTCTACAATTTCATTTATATAGTACATATAGTATGTAGTCTTTTGACTCTGTGTTCTTTCATTAAGCATGACAACTTGTGTTGTTGCATATATCAGCAGTTTGTACATTTTTATTGATGAGGAGTAGTCCATTATATGGATACATCACAAAGTTTTATCTGTTCATAATTTGATTTGTTTACAGTTTTTGGCTATTATGCATAAATCTGCTAGGAACGTTCATTCTTTTACAGGTCTTTGGTCATGAGTTTTCACTTGTCTTGGATGAATATCTAGAGGATCGTTGAGTTGTACGGTAAGGGTGTTTAACCCTAAAAGAAACCACCAAAATGTTTTCCAAAGGGGATGTACTATTTTACATTCTTACCAGAAATGTCTGAGAGTTCCAGTTGAACCACATGCTAACACTTAATGTGGTCAGTTTTTTAAATTTTAGCCATACCGGTGAGTAATGCAGTGGTATCTTACTTTGATTTTTATAGACATTTCTCTAATGATTAGTGATGTTAAGCATTGTTTCACATGTTTATTCTCCATTCATATATCTTCTTTGGTGAAGTGTTCATTCAAATATTTTGCTTAATTATTAATTAGGTTGTCTTATTATTGTAAAAGTTACTTGTATATTCTGGATGCAAGTTATTGATTAGATACATATTTTGCAAATATGTTCATGCAGTCTATGGCTTTCATTTTCTCAATGGTATCCTTTAAAGATCAAAGGTTTTTAATTTTAATGAGATCGAATGTCCTTTAAAGATCAAAGATTTTTGATTTTAACGAGGTCCAATTTATCACTTTTTAATGTTGTTTTATTTTTGTGTTCTATCTAAGAAGACTTTGCCCAATTCACAGTCACAAATATTTTCTGTCACATAACTAAGAGTATCATTATTTTTTAGCTCTTACATTTAGGACTGCAAGACAGTTTTATTTAATTTTTGTGTATAGCATGAAGCAAGGTTTAAGTTCAATCATTTTGCAGAGGGATATCCAGTTTTTCCAAGGCTATTTTTTAAAAACTATCCTTTCCCCATTGAATTATCTTGACAACATTGTTGAAAATCAATTCATCATATTCATTTGAGTCTGCACTCAGCCCTCTGTTTTGTTACATTGTGTCTAGGCTTATGCCAATATAATACTATCTTCTATAATGTAGCTTTACAATAAGTCTTGAAATCAAGTAGGATAAGTCCTCAAGTTTTCTATTTCAAAATTCTTCTGACTAGTGGTGATCCTTTGTATTTCCATATAAATTTTAAAGGCAGCTTGCCAATTTCTATAAAGATGATTTCTGAGATTTTCATTAGGATTAAATTGAATATACAGCCCAATTTGTTGAGAATTAAAGTCTTAACAAAATGGATTTTTCCAATCCATAAGCCTGGTGTATTGCTTCATTTGTTTAGGTATTTTTTCATTTCTGTTCGCAATATTTTATAGTTTTTAGTATAAAGGTTTTATACATCTGTTATTAAATCTATCCCTATAAATGTTGGTATGGTAAATAGTATTTTAAAATTACTTTCTAATTTTTGATAACTAGTATATATAAATAAAGTTGATTTTTGCGTATCGACATATCTTTTAACCTTGCTAAACTCACTGATTAGTTGTAGAAGCTTTTGTTGTAAATTCCTTAGAATTTTCTACATAGACAATCATGTCATCTACAAATGGAAATAATTTTTTTTTCTTTTTAATCTGTATATGTTGGATTTCTTTTCCTTGTCTTATTGGATTGGCTAGGCCTCCAGTACAATATTGAATAAAAATGGTGAGAGTTGACATTCCTGTTTAATTTTAGGAGGAAAAATGTATTCAGTCTTTCCCTAAATATGAAGTTATTTATGAGATTTTTGAAATTGCTCTATTTCAAGTTGAGTAAATTCCTTTCTATTTCTCATTTGCTGAGAGTTCTTTTTTTTAGTCATGAATGGATGTTGAGCTTTCAAATGCTTTTTTATCCATCATTGAAATGATCGTATGTTGTTTTTTTGTTTTTCTGTTTATATGATAAATTACATTGACTAATTTTCAAAACCAATCTTGCATTTCTGAAATATATCCCACTTGGTCGGATTCAGTCTGCTAAGGTAATTTTAAGAATTTTTGTGTCTATGTTCAAAAAATATATTGGTTTGTAGTTTTCTTTCTTATAGTATCATTTTCTTGTTTTCTTGCCTTCCTAAAAATGAGAGAGGAGGGTTTTCTTCTTTCTTGTTTTCTGGAAGAGTTTGAGTAGGGTTTGGATTATTTCTTCCTTAAATGCTAAGCCATATGGGCCTGGAGTACTCTTTGTGGGAAGGTTTTAACAACACATTCAAATTTCTTAATAGATATAAGGCTGCTTTGCTTATTTATTTCTTCCTGAACAAATTTTGGTAGTTTGTATCTTTCAAAGAATTTTGTAAGATGTATAATGATGCTCCTGCTTTCATTCATAATTTTGGTAATTTGTGTCATTTTTTTGATTAATATTGGTGAAGTTTTTATCAGTTTTATGTATCTTTTCAAAGGACCGTCTTTCGGGTACATTGATTTTCTCTATTTTGTCTTTTATTTCATTAATTTCTGCTGTCATCTTTATAATTTCCTGTGCTTATTTTGGAGTTAATTTTGCTTTATTTCTAGTTTCTTACAAGTGAAGCTGATATAACTGATTTGAGACCTCTCCTTATTTCTCAAATAAGCATTTAATGCTATAAAATTCCCTCAAAGAAATATTTAAGAAGTATCTTACAAGTTTTGATATCTAGTGTTTTTATGTTTATCCAATTCAAAATATCTTTGAATTTTTCTTATGATTTTACCTTTGACCAATGAGCTATTTGGAAGTGTCTTACTAATTTCAAAATATTTGATGATTGTTTTCATATTTTTGTTATTTATCTCTTTTTTTAAGACAGAATTTCACTCTTGTTGCCCAGGCTGGGTGCAATGGCACAATCTCAGCTCACCGCCACCTCCAGGTTCAAGTGATTCTCCTGCCTCAGCCTCCTGGGTATCTGGGATTACAGGCGTGTGCCACCACTCCCAGCTAATTTTGTGTTTTTAGTAGAAATGGGGTTTCTCCATGTTGGTCAGGCTGGTTCGAACTCCCAACCTCAGGTGATCCGCTCACTTTGGCCTCCCAAAGTGCTGGGATTACAGGCATGAGCCACCGCGCCCGGCCTTTGTTATTTATTTCTAATATAATTCTACTGTAATCAGAGAACACACTCTGTATTTCAACATTTATATCCATTGACACTTGTTTTATGGCCCAGAATATGATCTACCTTCTTGATCCATGTGTATTTAAAAAGTATGTGCATTTTGCCACATTAAAAATTGAAGTATTCCATAAATATCAGTTAGCTCAAATTGATTGATAGTGCTATTCAAGATGTCTATACCCTAATTTTCAGCCTACTTGTTACTGAGAGAGAAATATTAAAATATCTGACTATGTAGAGAGAAATATTAAAATCAGTTATTGAGAGAGAAAAATTAAAATATCTGACCATAGTAGTATATTGTCTATTTCTCCCTTCAGTTCTATCAGGTTTGTCTTATTTATTTTGAAGCTGTATTATTAGGTGCATACAGACTTACAGATTTTAGGTATATTGGTGAACTGACCCATTTATCCTTATGAAATGTTCCTCATTATATCTGGTAAATTCCTAGTTTCAAAATTAATATGGCCATTCCAACTTTCCTTTGATTAGTATTAATATTTACTTGATATTTCTTCTTCTGTCCTTTATCTTTAACATATCTGCATTTTATATACTGTTACTTCGTATATAAAATAACAACCCTACAACAGTAAATCTCCATCTCTCCCATTCTATTCTTTATGCTATTGTTATAATACATTTTACTTTTTTAAAAAAGAGTCAAATCTTTTTACTTTTATATATGCTATATATCCCATAATATATTTATATCATTTTTGCTTTAAACAGTCATACTTACCAGATTCTTCTGGAGCTACTTATTCCTTTGTTGTGTTCCAAATTTTCATCTGACATCATGTTCCTTCTCCCTCGGGAAATTCCTTTTACTTTTCTTGTAGTGAAGGTCTGTGGATCATGAATTTGTCAGTCTTTATTTATCTGAAAAAGTCTGAATTTCTCCTTTTTTATTAATAATTTTTATAGCATTATTGATATACAAATTGTCTATAGTAAGTTGCACTATTTAATGTACAATTTTATGTTTATGCATTTGTGTTCATGTATGTATAACCAAAATCAAGATGATGAACTTTTCCATCCTCACAAGTTTCTTTATGTCCTTTTAAAATCCATTCTTACTTGTTACTTCTGAAACATATTTTCTCTTAGCAAAACATTCTAGGTCGACAGTTTTTTTCTTTCATTTTTTTCTACAGTTTCTTGGCTTGGATAGTTTCTAGAAAGAAGTATGCTGTCATTTGGCCGGGCGCGGTGGCTCAAGCCTGTAATCCCAGCACTTTGGGAGGCCGAGACGGGCGGATCACGAGGTCAGGAGATCGAGACCATCCTGGCTAACACGGTGAAACCCCGTCTCTACTAAAAATACAAAAAACTAGCCGGGCGAGGTGGCGGGCGCCTGTAGTCCCAGCTACTCCGGAGGCTGAGGCAGGAGAATGGCGTAAACCCGGGAGGCGGAGCTTGCAGTGAGCTGAGATCCGGCCACTGCAGTCCAGCCCGGGCTACAGAGCAAGACTCCGTCTCAAAAAAAAAAAAAAAAAAAAAAAAAAAAGAAGTATGCTGTCATTCTTATACTTACTCCTCTGTAGATAAGGTATTTTCTCTGGTTGCTTTATAATTCTTGCTATCCTCTGTCTCCAGAAATCTCATTATAATTTGCCTTGTTTTCCTTTTATCCTTTCTCTGATGGGGTTTGTTAAACTTCTTGAATGTGTAGGTTTATAGTTTTCATCAAGTGTGGAAAGCTTTTAGCTATTTCTTGAATTTTTTTTTTTTTCTGATCTCTCCTCTCTCTGCTCTTTCAGGGCTTCCAATTATATGTATGATAAGCTATTTATCATTGTCTCACACGTCACTGGGATTCTATTTTTTTCAAATTTGTTTGTCCTTTATTTACATAGTTTTCATTGCTATTTCTTCTGGTTCACTAGTCTATTTTTACCCCAATGTCTAATCTGGGTTTAATCCCATATAGTATATTTTTTATTCCAGATACATTTGCTCCTCTATTTTTAATAGGGTTATGTTCTAATAAATCCATTCTAAGTTGAAAAAAAGTTGAAAATGCATTTCATATACCTAGTCTACTGAACATCATAGCTTAGCCTAGCCTACCTTAAACATGCTCAGAGTACTTATATTTGCCTATAGTTGGGCAAAATCATCTAACACAATGTCTTTTTTATGAGAAATAATTGATTATCCTATGTAATTTATTGAATACTACATTGAGAGTGAAAAACAGAACAATTGTACCCAACAATGGGTACTCAAAGTATGGTTCTACTGAATGCATATTGCCTTTGCACCATGGTATAGTTTAAAGATTGTTAAGTTGAATCATCACAAGTTGGGGACCATCAATATTTTGTTTTTCAGATCTAGAAATTTCATTCAGGTTTGTTGGTGTGGACATATCCTTGTTGCTTAGATACTTGGATGACTTAATTAGTCCATCCAGTATTAGATAAGGCCAAAGCATTTCTTGATAATAACCCAGCAAAGAGTAGTGTGTGTGAAATATGTAGACATGCATCACCATCTTATTAGTTGTGTCACCTCAGAAAAATCACTTAACTTCTCTGAGTTTAAGGATTCTCTATAAAATTGGAGTGAGTGATAATAATATTAACTGACTGTGTAGGAATTCATTGGAGCAGCAAACAAGTGGAGTAGGTATTTGGGACGACCATGAGGCCCCTCCCTCAAGCTCTGCAACCTCACCACTTTGGAAGCTGGCTTTAGTTATGAGTCAGAGGGAGGATTAGCAGTTCCTTTGCTCTAGGAAGGAGTGGCAATGGAATGTTTCTGGATGCTACAAATGCAGACCACATGTTGCAAGACACAGCAGCTATTCCTGAAGCAGTGCTGAGATACTGCCCTAGAGGATATCATTCCTGCTCATATGAGCCCACAGGCCTCGGGATGCCACTGCACCAACACCATAAGGACCTGCCCCATGCTTCACCTCGGTCATGTGTCTGTGCACTCCAAAGCACTTGAGAGCTCTGACAACAGGACAAAATCACACAGAAGCTTGAGCACCTCAGCTCCATCAGGCTGGTTGTGTGCTGAGGATGACAGGGGATTTCAGAGACTGGGTGGCTGCCACCACAAGAACCTAGCAAACAGGACAGGCAGAAAGAAGAATCAAAGGATTATATTAAAGCATGACTCAGAAAACAAAAGAGCCACACACACTGAGAATGCTTGCCCTGGAACAGTTAAGGAGAAAGTATTCTTCCCACTCTAAACTTATCCCATAGCTTGTGAGGCAAGGAGACAGGGCTATAAAGGGCGATACAAGCTGAACCAGTGCTCATATACCAAACAAGGAATGAAATGTGCCACGTATTCTTCAGGCTCTGTGAGCAGGGTTAGGCATGGTGACTGCTACTCAAGTCACAGGTACAAAACTCTGGATAGTGTCCACAGAAAGGGGATCTCAATGCACACATTGCAAGCTCTGTTTCAGTATAGCTCAGGATTTTTCAACCTTAGCACTAGTGACATTTTGGGTTGGACAGTTCTTTGTAGTGGAGAGCTGTTTTGTGCGTTGTGGAATATTTAGCACATCACTGAGCTCTGTTCACTAGGGTCCAGGAACACCCCAGTCACCACATCTCTGAGTTGTGGCTATCAAAAATGCTTCCAGACACTGCCAAATCAAAATCACCTCTGAATGGGAATCACTAATCTAAACTTCTGGTATTAAGCCTCAAAAGAAGTGAAAGCACTTGCAATAATACTTCCTGAGACTAGAGCTTGGCATGAAATACAGAGACCTCTGCTAAAAATCCAACACTTACATTGATTTATTCATATATGTGAAGCCAAAGCCATTATTTATCTAAAAAATTTGCCCCAAGCACTTAACAGAGGCATACAGTGTAGTGGTTAATTACACATACTCTGGTGCCAGAATCTCAGCTGCTTGGGACACTTTACTGCCTACTATCAGGCGACATCGGGCAAGGGAATACCACCTCTTTTCACCTTTTTATTTATCTGTAAAATGTAGACAATGCCAGTGACTACCTCACAATGTATCTGTGAGGATATATATTCTTCGTTGCATGTAAAGTGCTCGGTACAGCACTTGGGACGTGGTGAGTCCTACAAATGGTCTGTTTCAGCACTTCTCAGCTGGGAGTTGTGACAGTGTTCCCAGGGTTCATGACATTAATGGCACTAAGGCGTCTTATTCAATTATTTTAATAAGTTCTAAAATACTAACCTAAATGTCTTGCCACTTAAAATAAAACTGCTGAGTGCCTCTGATTAAATATATTAGTCCACATGGCCCTCAGTGGGGTCAGATGGGCCAGCTCCTGACTCAGGCTCTCAGATGATCACTCAGCTGCCACAGTGGTTTTAACTCTTGCAGAGCTTTCAATTGTCTTTGTTCTTAGTCATCAGATTGCCTAATTTGTGCCTATAACACATAAAGACAAGAACATACAAGAAACTTTGGATGAAACACAAGTTAAGGGAAGAGGATCATACCAATTTTATTAATTCTCCAAGTTCACCTCAAGGTGATCTTCGTAACTCTATTAGTTTAATTTATCTGATCTAAATCCTATGTACACATCCAGATGTCTCCAAAATATCTAAGATGAGAGTGCAAAAGATGCTATCATAATTATAACAAATTTGGCTTTTCATTTATTAGGAAGGAAGAGATTGCTCACACTTATGTTGTCTGTCTCAAAGCATTTACAAATGGCCTGATGCCCACCCAAGTGGACATTGTGATTGCAATGTCCTCAGTCCCCTTAATCCTCTGAATTTGACGGTGACCTGAGTATTGTTTGGGTATTCCACCCCTTTCTGGCAGCCCAACTTTCAGGGAACTGACCCCACCGGGGTCTGAGTGGATTCTATTTTTCAGTGCGAGCACATGACTCAATTTTAGTTTATGAGATTGGAGAAGATGGCTGGGCTGGTTTCTGAGGAGAAAAAAGTTTTCACACTATCTTTCTAGAGGAAAAATTATGGAGCCCAGGAATTGTTTGCAGTCATCCTTCAACAACCAGGCTCAGTCACTAATATGATGAGGGTTTAAGACAAGAGAAGGCAGTCTTTCTAACTGGTGTGAGATGGGATCTCATTGTGGTTTTGATTTGCATTTCTCTGATGATCAGTGATGATGAGCATTTTTTCATGTGTCTGTTGGCTGCATAAATGTCTTTTTTTGAGAAGTGTCTGTTCATATCCTTTGCCCACTTTTTGATGGGATGTTTGATTTTTTTCTTGTAAATTTGTTTAAGTTCTTTGTAGATTCTGAATATTAGCCCTTTGTCAGATAGGTAGATTACAAAAATTTTCTCTCATTCTGTAGGTTGCCTGTTCACGCTGATGGTAGTTTCTTTTGCTGTGCAGAAGCTCTTTAGTTTCATTAGATCCCATTTGTCTATTTTGGCTTTTGTTGCCATTGCTTTTGGCATTTTAGTCATGAAGTCTTTGCCCATGTCTATGTCCTGAATGGTATTGCCCAGGTTTTCTTCTAGAGTTTTTATGGTTTTAGGTCTAACATTTAAGTCTTTAATCCATTTTGAATTAATTTTTGTATAAGATGTAAGGAAGGGATCCAGTTTCAGCTTTCTACATATGGCTAGTCAGTTTTCCCAGCACCATTTATTAAGTAGGGAATCCTTTCCCCATTTCTTGGTTTTGTCAGGTTTGTCAAAGATCAGATGGTTGTAGATGTGTGGTGTTACTTATGAGGGCTCTGTTCTGTTCCATTGGTCTATATATCTGTTTTGGTACCAGTACCATGCTGTTTTGGTTACGGTAGCCTTGTAGTATAGTTTGAAGTCAGTTAGCATGATGCCTCCAGTTTTGTTCTTTTTGCTTAGGATTGTCTTGGCTATACAGGCTCTTTTTTTTTAAAATTCCATATGAACTTTAAAATAGTTTTTTTCCAATTCTGTGAAGAAAGTCATTGGTAGCTTGATGGGGTTGGCATTGAATCTATAAATTACCTTGGGCAATATGGCCATTTTCATGATACTGATTCTTCCTATCCATGAGCATGGAATGTTCTTCCATTTGTTTGTGTCCTCTTTTATTTTGTTGAGCAGTGGTTTGTAGTTCTCCTTGAAGAGGTCTCCTTTACATCCCTTGTAAGTTGGATTCCTAGGTATTTTATTCTCTTTGTAGCAATTGTGAATGGGAGTTCACTCATGATTTGGTTCTCTGTTTGTCTGTTATTGGTGTATAAGAATGCTTGTGATTTTTGCACATTGATTTTGTATCCTTAATAAATGGTGCTGGGAAAGCTTCTGCAGAGCAAAAGAAACTATCATCAGAGTGAACAGGCAACCTACAGAATGGAAGAAAATTTTTGCAATCTATCCATCTGACAAAGGGCGAATATCCAGAATCTACAAAGAACTTAAACAATTTACAATATAAAAATAAACAACCCCATCAAAAAGTGGGCAAAGGATATGAACAGACACTTCTCAAAAGAGACATTTATACAGAAAACAGACATATCAAAAAAGGCTCATCATCACTGGTCATCAGAGAAATGCAAATCAAAACCACAATGGCATACTATCTCATGCCAGTTAGAATGGCAATCATTAAAAAGTCAGGAAACAACAGATGCTGAAGAGGGCGTGGAGAAATAGAAACACTTTTACCCTGCTGGTGGGACTGTAAACTAGTTCAAACATTGTGGAAGACAGTGTGGCAATTCCTCAAGGGTCTAGAACTAGAAATACCATTTGATCCAGCCATCCCATTACTGGGTATACCCAAAGGATTATAAATCATGCTGCTATAAAGACACATGCACACGTATGTTTATTGCAGCACTATTCACACTAGCAAAGACTTGGAACCAACTCAAATGTCCATCAGTGATAGACTGGATTAAGAGAATGTGGCACATATATACCATGGAATGCTATGCAGCCATAAAAGAGGATGAGTTCCTGTCCTTTGTAGGGACATGGATGAAGCTGGAAACTATCATTCTCAGCAAGCTATCGCAAGGACAAAAAAACAAACACCGCATGTTCTCACTCACAGGTAGGAATTGAACAATGAGAATACTTGGACACAGGAAGGGGAACATCACACACTGGGGCCTGTTGGGGGGTGGGGGGAGCGGGGAGGGATAGCATTAGGAGATATACCTAGCGTAAATGATGAGTTAATGGGTGCAGCACACCAACATGGCACATGTATACATACGTAACAAACTTGCACGTTGCGCACATGTACCCTAGAATTTAAAGTGTGTGTGTGTATATATATATACACACACATATATATACATAAAAATTGTGTGTGTGTGTGTATGTGTGTGTATATATATATAAAGAGAGAGAGAGAGAGAGAGAGAGACCTGAATGGATCAAATTGTTTCCAAATAACTGCATTTCAGAACAAAAGTAGAAAAGATTTAAAAATATTTTTTAAATCAGTAACTAATGAAGTAAAATGTACAAGGTCTTGCCTCTAATTAAATATTATTAGGTACTCAAAGAAGCAGAAAAATATGAATCATGCTGATGAGAAGAATAATAATTGAAACTGACTCAGAACTGACATAGATATTAGAATTAGCAGCCAACAACATTAAAATGGTTATTGTAATTGTATTTCATATCTTTAAAAACCTAATTTAAGACAAAGAAATATTTAAAAGACCCAACTCGGGCTTTGAGAGGTGGACACCATAATTTCCAAGATGAAACAACACTAACTGGTATTAACAAAATATTATATGTTAAAAAAGAAAAGATTAGCAAATTTGAAGACACAGCAATAGAAACTATACAAAATGAAACATGAATAATAATAATTTTAGAAAATAAAAAGAACATGAGTTAGGAAACCCCAAGTGCCTTAGTATATATAATGAGATTCCCCTAAGAATGGGGAGAAGACAGAAAAGCCATTTGAAGAAATAATGACCAAATATTTAACAAATCTGAGGAAAACTATGAACGCACAGATCCAAGGAGCACAGGAAACATAAAAAAAAAAAATCACTAAAGCAAGTCACATCATAATCAAATTACTCAAAACTATTGATAAAAACAACATCTTGAAAACAGCCAGAGGAAAAAAGAAATTATATACAATGGAACAACCATAATGATGACAGTAATTACTTATAGAAAAGAATATAAACAAGACAACAGTGGAGCAACTCTAAAGTACTGAAAGAAAAAAAAGTCAACCTAAAACTTTTACCCAGTAAAAATATCTTTCAAAGAAAAAAAAAAGCAAGATAAAAACATTTTCAAACAAACAAAAGCTAAGAGAATTGTCAGCAGACCTGCACTACAAGAATGTCAGATCAATATCCATCATGAACAAAGGTGCAAACATTCTAAACAAAGTTCTCAGAAATGAAATTGAAAAATTTATAAAAATAATAATACATCATGACCAAATGGGGTTTATACTAGAAGTCCAAGGTTGATTTAACTTAAAAAAATCAAGTTGGTAATTTACCAAATCAACATAGTAAAAAAAAAAAAAAAAACCAACATACGGTCATCTCTATGGAGGTAGAAAAAGTATTTGACAAAATGCAGTATCCATTCTTGAGAAAAACTCTCAACCAACTAGGAAAAGAAGTCAGTTTCCCAACCCTAGTGAAGGGCATCTGTATAAAACAAACAAACAAAAACTGTAGCTACCACCCTGCCGGTAAGTGAACTGAACTCTTTTCTCCTAAGATCAGGGACAAGATAAGGATGTTTACAGTTACTATGTCTGTTTAACATTGTACTCAAGGTTCTAGTTAGTGCAATAAAACAAACCATAGAAACAAAAGAAAGCATCCAAATTTCAACCGAAGAAATAAATAGGTCTTTATCTGCAGACCAAATAACATCTATGAAGAAGATCTAATGGGATCTACAAAATAGCTTCTAGAACTAATAAATTTAGCCAGTTTACAGGATACAACACCAACACACAAATAATCAATTTTATTTATATTTACTATCAACAAACAAATTGAAATAAAAAACACAAAACTTTATCTTTTTTTAAAGCACCAAAAAATGAAATACTTAAAGATTAAACCTGATGAAAGATCTAGTACCTAAACAGGGAAAACTATAAGACATTTCTGAAAGAAATTAAAGACTTAAGTTTATAGAGAGATATATCTTGTTCATGTTTCAGAAGACTCAGTGTTGCAAAGATATGAATTCTCCCCAATAAAAATTCCAACAGATTTGTGTTTTGGAACTTGTTGAACCGATTTTAAAGTTCATATGGAAATGTAGGGGACCTAGAATAACCAAAATAACTTGAAAAAGAAGAAGAAAGTTGGACAGCTAACAGTACCTGATTTCAAGACTTTCAGAGCTACAGTAATCAAAACTAATACACAGCATTGACATTTTTAAAAGATAAATAAAAGGAACAAAACAGACAGCCCAGAAATAGACTAACATATATACGGATGACTACATTTTTTTTTTTTTTTTTTGAGACAGAATTTCGCTCTTGTCCCCTAGGCTGGAGTGTAGTGGCGCCATCTCGGCTCACTGCAACCTCCGCCTGCAAGCAATTCTTAAGCGATTCTTCTGCCTCAGCCTCCGGAGTAGCTGAGATTACAGGCACCCACCACCATACCCAGCTAATGTTTGTATTTTTAGTAGTGATGGGGTTTCACCATGTCGGCCAGGCTGGTCATGAACTCCTGACCTCGAGTGATCCAACCACCTCAGCCTCCCAAAGTGCTAAGATTACAGGTGTGAGCCACCACATCTGGCTGGATGACCACTTTTTAACAAACATGTTAAGGCAATTCAGTAGAATTGGAGTCTTTTCAAGAAATAGTAAAATACAGAAAAATGGAATATGCCAAAACACCCCTACTTTAATTCATACTTATTCATACTATATTAACTAGATTGAATCACAGATTTTAATTGTCATAGTAGCTTTATGTGTAAAAATGACACAAATTTCCATTAATGGGGAAAGAATAAACAAATTGTATATGTTGATACAATATAATTCTAGTTAGTGATAAAAATGAATGACAATATATGCAACGTTACTGAATCTCAAAACAGGTATGCTGAGTGAAAGAAGCCACATCAAAGAAAAAAAAGAGAATAGGTAATGTATTATTCCATTTACATAAAATTATAGAAAATAAAAACTAATCTATAGTGGCAAAAAAGAGTAGAGGTTGCCTAAGGACTAGGGGGAAGAGGAGGGAAGAAGGATGGATTATAAAAGGGCTCAAGAAACTTGTAGGCAGTGGATATATTCAATATCTTGATTGTGGTGATAGTTTCATGTGTGTATGCATATGCCAAAATGTGTCAAATGTCACACTTTAAATATGTGCAATTTCTTGTATATCAATTATATCTCAATTAAACAAATTAAAAAAAGGAAAAAGTTCAATCTTTATTTCTCATATACATTTGTTTCCTAAACCAATACGCCATTTAAACATTTGCTAACAAATCAACCTTTCTGTTGTCTATTTTAATTAAATGAAACAATGAATCATTTATAAACTGACAAATTATAATCTATCTTCATTCTGTATATAATTATTAAGAAAGATATTAAAATGAATTTTATAACAGAGTCTGTAATATGTCAACCTAGATATATTTGAAAATCATTTCTTTTTAAATATATCACGCAAAAACGGCAACTTTAAAAAAACTCCTAAGGAGAGATATTGAGAGATGGTATGTTACCATAAAAAGGAAAGGTCAAAAAAGTAGGAGAATGTGGATCTAGATTATTTTAGAGGCCTTGAGAAATGTTAGTGACTTGCCCTAAGAAACATATGTCCCAGCTCCCTCATGGAGTGAGGACCAAAGGAGCCATAAATGTAAACGACCCTATCAACTGCGCTGTGCTGAGTTGTTTTCACATCTGTCTGGTACAGGCAATGGGGCTACGTGAAGGTACAGGTTACTTTGCAGGTAAAAAAGCTGAGGCTATAGGATAGGCAGCTTTTTGTCATTTTAGGAGTCGGTTTTCACTGTCACCCTCAGTTCCCTATTGCTGCTGTAACAAATTACCACAGACTTAGTGGTTAAAACAACACAAATGTATTGTCTTACAGCTATGGAGGTTAAAAGTCTAAAATGGGCTGCGGGGCTGCATTCCTCCCGGAGGCTTTCAGGGAAAATCCTCTCCAGGCCTTTTCTACCTCTCAGATAGAGGCTGCCTACATGCTTTGGCTGCTGGCCTGTGTCATTCCAGCCTCTACTTCCATCGTCCATCTCCTTCTCTCACTCTGACCCTCTTGCCTCTGTTTCACAAGCATCCACCAGGATAATCCAGGCTAATCCAGAACTTAATCACATCTTCAAAGACTCCTTCGTCATATTAGGCAACACACACACACACACACACACACACACACACACACACACACAGGTTCTGAGGATTATACTGGACATCCTGTAGGGGGTTGGGGGAATGGGGGGCACTATTCCGCCTACCATACCCTCCATTTGGACCCTTTGATATGATCTCCATATTCGGGTTTTTTTTTCTGTTATTTTACTGCTACCCCTGAGAACCCCGTATTTCCCCCCTAGTTCCAGGACAAAGTAGCCCTAAGCTTTCCATTTATCTGTTCTTGTCTACTGAATTAAATTGTCTTCTTTCCTTCCTTCCTTCCTTCCTTCCTTCCTTCCTTCCTTCCTTCCTTCCTTCCTTCCTTCCTTCCTTCCTTCCTTCCTTCCTTCCCGTCTCCTTCCTTCCTTCTCCCTCTCTCTTTCTCTTGTTTCTGCTGTTAAAATACCTGGCTTTTTTTTTTTTCTTTCTGAGACGGGGTCTGGCTCTGTCGCCCAGGCTGGAGTGCAGTGGTGCAATCTCGGCACACTGCAGTCTCCGCCTCCTGGACTCAAGCGATTCTCCCGCCTCAGCCTCCCGAGTAGCTAGGATTACAGGCAGGTGCCATCATGCCTGTCTTTTTGTATTTTAGTAGAGATGGGGTTTTGCTATTGAAGGGGTGGCCTGCCCCTCCACACCTGTGGGTGTTTCTCGTAAGGTGGAACGAGAGACTTGAGAAAAGAAATAAGACACAGAGACAAAGTATAGAGAAAGAGAAAGTGGGGACCCAGGGGACCGGTGCTCAGCTTACAGAGGACCCACGCCGGCACCGGTCTCTGAGTTCCCTTAGTGTTTATTGATAATTATCTTTACCATCTTAAAGATAAGGGAGTGGCAGGACAATAGGATCATTGTAGGGAGGAAAGGCAGTAAGACATACGAACAAAAATCTCTGTGACATGAATAAGTTTAAAGGAAAATGCTGTGCCTTGAGATGTATTTGCAAACATCTCCATAAACCTTTTAGCATTATTGTTTCAGTCTATCACATGGGGAGAAACCTTGGACAATACATAGCTTTCCTAGGCAGAGGTCCCTGCGAACTTTGGCCGTGTAAGTGTCCCTGGGTAGTTGAAATTAAGAGAATGGTGATGACTTTTAACCAGCAAGCTGCCTTCAGGCACTTGTTTAACAAAGACACATCCTGCACAGCCCAAAATCCATTAAACCTTGAGTCACCGCAGCACATGTCTCTTGCAAGGACAAGGTTGGGGGTAGGGTTACAGATTAACAGCATCTCAAATACAGAACAAAATGGAGTCTCTTATGTCTACTTCTTTCTATATAGACACAGTAACAGGCTGATCTCTCTTTCTTTTCCCCACAGCTATGTTGGCCAGGCTGGTCTCAAACTCCTGACCTCAGGTGATCCTCTCGCCTCAGCCTCTTAAAGTGCTGGGATTACAGGTGTGAGCCACGGGGCCAGGCCACAAAGTAATGCTACAGATTTATTTACTAAGCATTTAATGAAAACTACTACTTGCTATGAGGATGCTGTGAGCAGATGCTGCCCCTGCAGCAATGAGGTTCAGCCGGGAGAGGAAGAAGGCTCTCCCGTGAGAGGAGTGTTTCCAAGGAGAAGTACAGTGTGTAAGGGGACTCAGTGTCAGCTCCTGGTCTACACTGAGGGCCTCCTTAAGGAAGTGACATTTGTCAAAACCTGGACTCATATTGGTGGAGCTTTGAGGCTCTTTTTCAGGATAACATTGATCTCTTTCTGCTTGTTTCTGTTGAGAAGTTTCCTGGTGCAGAGGAGGCAGGAAGGCTCCAGGGACCACCTGATAAAGTTGAGAGAAAAGGACGGCCTTGGAGTTGCTAACAAACTTGTTTAGATCTGGCCGAGGATGCTGGAGGCTCATGGAGCACAGGGCTCTAGACCCTAGTATTTCTGCATTCTTTCTGCCAGGCTGTGCTTCCCTCCAGGAACGGGAGCAAAGAAATAGGCCATTTTCTGTTTTGTCCACTGGGTGGAGTATTTTAGCCAACGAAGGGGGCTTTGGCAGCAGTGACTTTGTAGGCGATCTTTGCCTTGGAGAAGAGGCAAGCTTGGACTCGTCCGGAGTCACGCCCATCAAAACCCTGCTCCGCAGCTAACATTCATCAAACTTCATCACACCTGTGTGTTGGGCTGAGGCCCATCCTGGTAAAAGAAAATCTTGTAACAGATTTTAACATCTTAGAGCCAGAAAGGGGGCCGTAGGAGCTTGGTGACTCTAACCCTCTTCCACAAATTGCGAGTGCTAGGACCCCAGCCTGAGGGCTCCTAACCTAATCACACAGGCGGGCGGAACCCAGGTCTCCTGCCTTTCTGGGGGCGGTTCTTTCTGGCTAAGCCGCCTCAGAGGCACCCAGATAGACACCTGCAGACCTTCGAAGGGAGGCGTGAGAAAAGACATACGTTTCTCTTTGTAGATAAAATGGTCTGAGAGAAAATCATTCTGCCACCTGTCAAGAATAAACAAAGTAAATGAGCTAGGTTAGATTAAGGGACTCTAGGTGGCCGCCACTCACAGTGAGGGACTGGAAATGGTTAGCAAAACAAGGGGCCTACGCCATATATTGTGACAACAATGAACATTTATTTGTATTGATTTGTGTGTTTTGTTCTACCCCTTCTTGTTTAAAAACAAAACAAAAAGTACCTACTAATGGCACATAAAACATTTCAGCACAACCACATAAACTAGAAGTGCATGACACATTGGCTTGGGCCGCAGTTAAAGCTGGAACAAAACAGCTGATTTGCAGGAGGTAAGGTTGACTCAGAAATGTGTGAAGCATTCTTTGTTTAAAAAATAAATGAATTGGCTGGGCCGGGTGGCTCATGCCTGTAATCCCAGCACTCTGGGAGGCTGAGGCAGGCAGATCACCTGAGGTTGGGAGTTCAAGACCAGCCTGACCAACATGGAGAAACCTCATATCTAATAAAAATACAAAATTAGCCAGTCGTGATGGTGCGTGCCTGTAATCCCAGCTACTCGGGAGGCTGAGACAGGAGAATGGCTTGAACCTGGGAGGTGGAGATTGTGGTGAGCCGAGATAGGGCCATTGCACTCCAGTATGGGCGACAAGAGCGAAACTCCATCTCAAAAAAAAAAGAAAAAAAAAAAGAGAAGAAAAGAAAAAGAAAAAGAATTAAAGTTGGTGATCAATAAGGCAGAGGAAAAACAAAAATAGGAAAATGAAAGGCCGATAGAAAATGAGCCTGGTACGTTAAATGCAAACTATGAAAACCTACCTCTTGCTGACAGTGGAGCGTGAATGTAGACCTCATAGCTACCATGGCTGCTTGGGGGAAACATGATCATCACAGCATATGTCAGTGGCTGCCTGTTCTCAGGGCTGGGCTGCCTGGCCCAAATCAAGTCCATGATCTAGCGGCAGGAACTTTCCACAGCTCAGGATTTTCGTAGTAAACCAGACTTGAAGGCTAAACTAAATTTTAAAAAATTATTTCTTTTCCCTTATAGTTTTGTCAATTATAAGTCGGAAGGAAATTCAAGGACTTTGACTTTAAATATCTCTCGATTTTTCAGTAACAGTTAAACCTACTTACATATTAAGAAAAGTAGAGCAAATTCTAAATAAAGGTAACCCAGTGAGATCAAGACAACTGGGAACAGTTTGGGGAGGCTGACCTCAAAAAGACAAGACACACATTGTTTCACTCAGAAATCTTTTCCCCCTTAAATTTCCTAAAGAAAGCAGAGATCTTGCATGCTTGCCACTGACTTGGAAAGCTAAGTGCACCTTACAATGGATATTCTTGGCTCCATCTTTTGAAAACTTAGAGACTACACCATTAGAAAGAATGGAAGGCCGTCAAGGGTTTTAGTGATGGATTCTTCAAGGCCCAAACTTCCTGCACATGAAAGTGTAGCATCAAGACAACCCCTCATCAGCCTGACTCTCAAGGTAAGGCCCTCTGACTGCAGGGGAGCCTTGCCTTACTCATAGAGGCCACAGATCTTCTCTTTGCCTTCTAACCCCTGCAAAAGCTGTGTGTGACAGAGTACTCTGTCTTTTCAAAGCTGATTTATAACTGAAGGAGAACAGAAACTTGGTCAGAATCATGAGTGCCCTAGATGCCTTTGAAGAGGGGAGAGACATGACTGGACTAGGGTTGGACTGGAAGAGATGGTCAAGAAGGTACTTAAGAAAAGGGGTGTTTGCAAGGGCATCACCCAGAGTCAGAGGCAAGACAACCAGGAGCAGCAGCTTTGAGGCAGGGTTGAATTCTTGCTCTGGCAGTTAGAAATGCTGCAAACTCAGACAAGTTGCTGTTAGCTCAGTGGTAGGGTGAGCCCTGATCACTTCTACCCCAGTTACCTACTGGATTCAAGGAGAAAATGGACAAGAAAGGGTTCACAAACCATTCATATTAGAAACAGACAAATATCCTTTATATAACCAATGTTCCACCAGCTCTAGTGAGAAGTAAGTACAATAGCTACCATTTTTGAGCACCTGTTTTGTGCCATGCTTTTTCATCTATGTGTTTTAAACTTTATGGTTATTATCAGCCCCACTTTACATAGAGGGGAACTGATAATCAGAGAGGGCAAGTGACCCTCCAAAGTTCATTAGCTGTTAAAAGGCTGAGTAGGGATTTGAACTGTGAACCTTGTTTCATTTTATTCTAATGAGGACAGATTCTTCTGGTGTCAGCTGGGTTCAGCAGGGTGTCCCTGCACCCCTCGCCCAGTGGCTGGCAGAGGATTTTTAAGAAGAGAGGATGGAAGGCAGAAAAAAACAGGAGTAGAACATGAGGAAGTCTACCTTGGGGCTCCGTTTTGTTTCATGTTGCAGTGAGGAACAGAGGGTGAGCAACCACTGTGAGGGGACAGGCTGAGTTACCTCCCTGGAGTGATTGAACAATTCAGTAATGCATGAGTGTCATTCTGTATGTTTGAACTCCCCATTTGCTTATTGGCACCATAGTCCCTTATCTCTCTCCCTCTCGAGTTTCTTTCTCTTCTTTGACCTTTCTAGCCTCCTTATTTCATGCATGCACATTCTTGTCTTTTTCCTCCTGCCTCTTCCCTCTTCACCATTCGGACAGACTGTATCAGCGAATCCCTCTACAGTGTCGTATCTAACTTTTTTATTCATTGCATGATTTATTTTTAGCCTGAAACAACTGCATCCTAAAAATGGAGTTCCTAATGAGACAGAGGCTGAGCAGAGCTATGTAAGGTATCTGGGGCTTGGCCTCCCAGCCTCCCTAGCTTGGCTGTTTTTCTACTCTCGCGCGTGCGTGCGTGTGTGTGTGTGTGTGTGTGTGCGCGCCTCTGCTCTTTGTCCTGAGCCCACGATTCCAGAGCTGGCTGGACCCAAGGAGGTGAAGAGTCACTTCTCGGCCCCAGGAAGGGCAAAGAAGAGAGACAAAATCAGCCTGTCTGCTCCCTGCTTGGCTCAACAAGGCCTCTAATAGTCTTCTGTCCTTTCTTCTGCACACGGCGTATTTGGGAACAAGAAACAAAAATTTTTCCAAATGAAGAGAACTCACTTGTTTATTGTGGGGGTTTATTTTCTGTCCTCTTGCAGGGCAGAAGAGGGGCTTAATTTCCCCACATATGATGGGAAGGACCGAGTGGTAAGTCTTTCCGAGAAGAACTTCAAGCAGGTTTTAAAGAAATATGACTTGCTCTGCCTCTACTACCACGAGCCGGTGTCTTCAGATAAGGTCGCGCAAAAACAGTTCCAACTGAAAGAAATCGTGCTTGAGGTAAGTAATCAAAGGGCGTGCTGTCCGTGCTGCCTCAATGAGGTGATGAGGGAATGCCTTTGGCCAGGGTTGGGATATGGGAATGAGGAGGCAGAGAATATATACTGAGGTCTGCTTTATTTTGGCCTCATGTGAATCAGATGCCCTTGTTGCACAGCTGGGGTGTGTGAACAATGAGGGGTGGGTCCTAACTCTTCAAATGAAGAGGACCAAACGTGCTGCACTATGATGGGTCTGATGTAAAGTCTCTATGGCCCCCTTGACTTTTCAAGGGCCCTTGTCCCAGTCACTGTTTCCCAGATAGAATGCAGAAACTGTTGTTAAAACTGTTGGCTGAAATGAAATCCAGGGACTACTTGTGGATTTCACTCAGTGTGCCCACTCTGCTCCCTCAAATCTCCCTGTGATCCTGGAGAGACTAGAGTTACCTGACCTTGCCTCTCTCTGGGGGTCAGATGGAGAATATCACTAAATGACTTTCCTCTCTCGTGATTTGCTGTCAGTCAGCATTACAGCATGTAGTTGTGTGCAGATTTTCTGAGCGGCATATTCATTTATGTGATTTTTTTTTTTTTTTTCTCAGAAAGTTCTTGGTGTGACTTTAGGGCAGAGCTGAAGTCAGTTCTTATTTTATCCGCATTACATGGCCTGCCTGTTTGTAACCTGGCACTGGGGCCCATTTTCTAATCCTTTGCGAGTGCCCCAGAAACTATTCCTGCAGCTCCTCCTGGACAGCTTAAGATGGCTTATACTTTAAGAGTGCCTGAGGGTGCCAAGAATGCTAGTGGGCACCAAGATGCCTCATCAGTCCCCATGCCTAGCCCAGGCGCAAACCTGTGAAAAGGATATTTAATTACAGTTTGTTAACCAGTGCAGAGAACTCAGGTTGATGAAACAGTTTGATTAACAGAATTATCGTATAAAACCCATGTGGATTTGAATTTTTTCCAATTGAAACATTGACTGTCATAAAATCCAGCAAAACTATCCCAAATACATCAAAAATATATTTCCAACCTTGAGTGCTGAATGTGGACATTCAGTTCTCTCTGTGGGTTGCAAGAAAAGAGAAAGCAGGGATAGTTATTAAGACTTTATTCTATAGAAATGAGCAAATCACAGGCTGGAAAAGAACAGGACATAGAACTTAGCTGCTGCTTAGCCCATGAAACCAACACTTACATTATATCTCCATTTCAAACTGCCATACTCAGTTATCAAGAGACATTGTTATGAAAACTTAATAGAAGGCATAAGGATTCTCCCCTATATGCTCATTGCTGTCCAGTTAGCCTAGAACTCCAAAAGATTGCCTTTGGTTGGCCTGTACAGTCAAGGACATTCATTTCTGATTCTAATTTTTTTTAAAGAAATCTCTTTCTATCATCTGTCTATCTATCTATCTATCTATCTATCTATCTATCTATCTATCTATCTCTAGCTCCCCCAAGTATTTATGTCCCCAAAGACTATGCAAAATCATGAACAGGAACTTCCCCTGGGCTTACCATCCCTCCAGACACCTTTGATCCAAGAGTGCCCTTTTCACAGTTGGGTGCCAGCCCAGCAGAGACCGATAAGGAAAAGTTCATGACAGGAGTTAATTTGATGCCCCTAGGCTGCTAAAGCTGGAGTGAGGCATCATTAGGAGAAAAAGAACACAGAACTTGAAGTTAGGATATCCAGATTTAAGTTCTGGCTTTGTCTCTACTAGGCATAAGACGCAGGGCAAATTATGTAATTTCTCAGAGCCTCTTTTTATTATCAATAAATATAGAAAAATAATAACTATCATGCAGGCTTAAGAACTGATTAAATAATAATAATGTTTATTAAATGCTTACTAAGCACAGGGACTGTCCTAAGCACTTGGTATGTGTTAGCTTGTTTAATCCTTACAATAATTCTATTAAGTAGGTACAGTTACCAATTCCATTTTATAGATGGGGAAACTGAAGCAGAGAGGCTAAGTTGTCCAAGGTCACACAGCTACTGCAGATGAAGGCAGTACATGATACCTATACTGCGCCTTTCCTGAAATCGGTGCGAAAATGCCCAAGGGGCTTCTGGGTAGACTGTTTAAAACAGTTTCAAGAGTCTTCCTTAAACAGAGTTGCTCAGCCTCTGGGCCCGGGTCTGATGACGCCAGCTTTACCACCAGCATGGCCGAGAAGTACGTGGCCTGGAGGCACTGCTTATGCAAAAGTACAAACTGAGGAGGAGGCCTGGGCTCCATTAGTGAAGGTGAGGAAGGGGTGGGCCTTTGTAGAGATACTTGTCAGGTGCAGCATCAAGGGAAAAAATGGCTCCAGGAAGTCCATGAGTGGAAAGAGTGAACACGCCTTTAAACTTTCTTCATGGTCGAAACAACTATTTTGTCCTCTTAATCCTCTAGACCCCACACTTGCACTAAGAAAAATAGTCTGCCAGCTTCCAGGGCTGTGGCTGTTGGGGGTAGGGGGAAAAGAGAAGGCAGTTCCCAGTGTCCATCCATCAGGCAGTGTGGTCTCAGCCATGGGCAAATAGCTGGAGGGGAGGCGGCTCCCTTCCCCCTTGCAGCTTAAGGCAGCTTCTGACACTTTTTATCATAACCGACTATGACCCAGTACACACAGACACACACACACACACACACACCCCAGAAACAAAAATTTCATGAAACTATACTTATAATTATTACCCGGGGAATTAAAATTTTTTTTTTCTATTTTTATCCCATTCTCTTCCATTTCACTTTAAAAATCGATCTCAACCTATTAAGTTGATTTCGCTCTCCAGTGAGGAGTTGCCATCCCTAGGCTGAAACAGCTGAGGAATTTCTAGGAATTAGAAGCTCATAGCTCCTCACACTAGGGCCACCCCATTGTAAGAAACTCCAAGGGCGCTGTGGCCAATCACGTATATTTTGTCTGCATCTCTAAGGGTTGTCAATGAAAAGAGCCAGAAACAGCTTCATCCACAGAGCGAGGAGGTCACTGCCTGATGAGGGGCACTTGAAATGCCATTCAATTAGTCATGCATCTGCCACCTACTTTATGTTGGGGTGCTGGGATAGATGCTGTGGATATAGGGAACATGAGACCCTCAAGTGGCTCACAGCTGAACACGGAAGAAAACACGCGAACTAAGAGCTACGGTGCAGGGAGGTTGCTGTAACAACAGAGCAACTTATAAGTTTCTCGGGGAGAGTAGAGGAAAGAGGAAGAGCCAGAACTGGTTTGTGAAATGAGTAGGAATTTACTGGCAAAACAGCACATATTCTGATGGCTCTCAAGTATTTTTCCACCTGCTAGCTTTTTCCTAAAATTTGGCCAAGAGGGCCTCATTTCTTTAGGGTAAGATTTTTGTCCCGACTTAGTCAAGGTCCTCTGGGAGAGGTAGACCTTTGAGATGTTGCCAGTCACTTACATCCCCTGAGTCTGAATTTGTCGTGAGAACAGGACTGGACAAGGGGAAGAGGAGAAGGGGGAGAAGATAAGGTCTATACAGCTTAGCAAGAAATAGGCAAGTAATATGACACCAGGAGGAAGCAAACTCAAACTTTGCTTTCCAGTCTGGCCAGAGTCCAGTTCTGGAGGGCCCAAGGGTCAGTGTATGATCCACAGTGCCATGTAGATGTTCTACACATGCTTGTTGAATGAGTGAATGAATGTTAGAGCTCAAAAGAACTGTGGGAGTCATCTAGGTTGCTCTGAACCCCTCATTTCATAGCTGTAACCCTGACTTAAACAGCTGGTAGTTCTGATTCCTGCTTGGCTTTCTTCATCAACAAAGTAGCATATACTCCTTTAGATTTCACAGTATGTGAAAAGGGACTAAAAGGCAATAAAAGTAATCACACCAAAATAAACGTGGATAATGTTCTGGTAGATTTCTTTCCAGTTTTTTTCTGTACATAAGTATACATTTTTCAACTCGGAATTATACCATTTATACAGATTTTGTTTCCAGCTTTTTTTTCACATCCATATATTGTATTTCTATATTATTAAACAGTAATGTTAATACCAGCATAGTATTTCACTGTATTATCATACATATTTTAAAAATAATTACTGTATATTTGGATCCTGACATAATTTTTAGAGTTTTAAAAATCTTTATCTTTTCATGATTGTTTTAATGAACACTTCTTTGATTTCTGGCTAAAGTTTTCCATAAAATTGTTTTGCCATTTATATATTTTTTTCTTCCATAAATTATTTTTCTATGCCTTTTCTCATTTTTCTACTGGGGTGTCAACACAAATTATAAAAGGAGTTGCAATTTTGCATGCTGTCTCTTGCAGCTTCCGCCAAGATAGTTAATTTCGTCACACCACAGTGGCCAACTTCCATTAGCATTACAGGACTCAGAGACAGAGGAGATGGTCAGGGAATTCAGTTTCTCCTTGTGGCTTTGTTTCCTGCTTCCTCTTTTTTCTTGAAACTGCTGTGCAAGCCGCTGCTCCTATCGTGTCCTATAAATATTGCCAGAGAAAAGTCCTTCAACATCACCATTTCCCTGAGGTTGAAGTGCTTGAGAGATGGCATGCTCTAACACGGGCTTCCAGATCAGAGAGACCTGGCTTCCTTATTTGCAAGGTGGAGATGACAGTGCTGTTGTGAGGATTGAATGAGGCTGCCCAGCAAGAGCATAGCTCTGGCACACAGAAGATACTTAACAAATGCTGGCTTCTTTCAGCCCACACTCACTATTTTGTCAGGATTCTAAACACAGTGCAACCAACCCCATCAGTTTACAAACTGAGGAAACCAGGCCTTGGGAGCTGGGGACTGGAAATGCATTGCCATCTTGCTTATTCCCAGCCAGTTTGATTCACTCCTCCTCTTACTGCTTATTCACTCCTCCTCTCTCGGGCTGGAGAGGAGGAGTGACTGCCGGTGGTCACAGGGCGCTCTCAATGTACCCGTTTGGCATTCCCTCTGCTCTCAAGGCTTTGCTGAGCCTGTGTCGGCTATGTCCAACCACCTCATCAATACCATTTATTAAATTAGGCTTTGCCCCATTTTCAGACATGGTTCAGTCTCACCTACTTCGAGAGGTGCTTCCAGTTTCCTTCTAATCCTTTCTATCTTACCCTTTCCCCCCATGGAGACATGGGTTAGATTTTTCCCTCTAGATTAGAAGCCTCATGAGAACAACTTGAATGAAAATCAAACTTGGTAATAGGGGAAGCAAAAAGCAAAGCAAAGCAAAGCAAACTGAGCCAAGTTCACATTGGGCAAGGATCAAGAAACTGCTTGTAACTCAAAAACACAACTAAATGAATGCACTGGTCACATGACAACATGACAGGTGGAGCCCCAGCTGGCCAGGCATGAGCAACATGGCCTCCACATTGTGAATTCCTGAGCCCTCCACACGTGGCATTTCCGTTCAGGGCAGCACCCAGCCTGGGATGAGGAATGATTCCTTCTTCTTCCCCTTCTGCCTTAACACAGATCTTATCCCTAACTCCAAGACCTTTATCTTTTCCTCTACACCACTTCACTGCTAGGTGTCCGGCATTCCAACCTGAAAAAGAAGACAAGAAAAGGACAAAAGTTTTTTCCTGGTGAGCTTCACACTTACGTAGAAACAATTTTATGGCCAGTTAAATCGTCTATAGAAGGAAAGGAGGAAAGAGACATGCAAAGACCTCAGAGCTCAGTTCTAGGACCTCTGGGCACTTTTCATTTTATATTCACATGTTTCATAGTTAAAATTGATGCTGTTAGTCATGTATCTGTGTTTTGGGTGGCAGGGTGGAGAGGGGGGAATAGCAACTAAGTAGACTAACCTGTAACCAATATGCATTTATTGGATTAAGGAAAGCTATGGGGGAATTTTTTCAGGCAGCTAGAGACTGTTTCAGAACATGAAAACAAGCATTGTAAATCCCCAAATAGAAATATTTATTCATTTATCAAATTTTCATTGTTACTAACAGACACTCAATAATCTCTGCATGAGTAAATGAATGTATCAGTGAATGTATGGATAAAGAACAAGCAACACTTTCCAGATTGTGAACAGTAAAGCTTGGTTCATTCATTTAGGGTGAAATAGGTCCCTTGAGCAGGCAGAAAACCTGGAGTCTTGGCACAAAAATGGCCACGTCTTCTTGGAAGTTGAACCAGGTCAACCTGCTGATCTTGTAGTTTTTCAATAGGCTGCAACTAGAGTTCAAGGTCTAAGGCTGCTCCCCTGTGTACCCTTGGTGGGGTTCTCCGCTTTTCCTGCTTAAGAAGGTCTCACTTTAGCTCACCAATAGAGTCTGTTGGGATGCTCTGCTGCCATCCACACAGTGCCTGTCCAGGGGATCTCTCCTAAGCTATCTTGGGTATTAAAATGGCAGGACCACTACCTAAAAATGCAAACCAATTTCCAGTGCTGAAACATAGGTTACTTTCCAATAATTTTTAGATGATAACTGACACAAATTGTCTATTAGGCCCTGTAGAGGGGAGGGATGCTGGTTTCATTGTCTATGACAGGATCAGGAATCATAATCCTGTGTGATGTAGGCATCTGAGTTTTGCAGCTGTTTAGCGGATCTCTTGCTGCTGCTGCTGCTATCAGTCTGCCAGAGCCCCTACCAGACTGAGCTTCCTTCTTCCTTCAGGCCTCAGTCTCCTAAACTATCTGTATATCAATAAAAAGTAAACTTTAGCTGAGAGTGACTGCAGCCTCTTCAGGCTTTGCAATGTGCCCAGCATCATCATTGACAAGACTCATGTGCACTTTATAAACACCTCTCCTCCTCCTCCTCCTCCTCCTCCTTCTTCTACTTCTTCTTTTCTTCCCTCCTCTTCCTCTTCCTCCTCTTCCTCTTCGTCTTCCTCTCCTTCTCCTTCTCCTTCCCCTTCTTCCTCTTCCTCTTCCTCTTCCCCTCCTTCTTCTTCTTCTTCCCCTTCCCCTCCTTCTCCCTCTCCCTCTCCCTCTCCCTCTCCCTCTCCCTCTCCCTCTCCCTCTCCCTCTCCTTCTCCTTCTCCTTCTCCTCCCTCCTCCTCCTCCTCCTCCTCCTCCTCCTCCTCCTCCTCCTCCTCCTCCTCCTCCTCCTCCTCCTCCTCCTCCTCCTCCTCCTCCTTCTTCTTCTTCTTCTTCTTCTTCTTCTTCTTCTTCTTCTTCTTCTTCTTCTTCTTCTTCTTCTTCTTCTTCTTCTTCTTCTTCCTCTTCTTCCTTCTTCTTTTTTCTTCTTCTTCCCCTTCACCCCCCACAGGCTGGAGTGCAGTGGTACGATCTCAGCTCACTGCAACCTCCACCTTCAGGGTTCAAGTGATTATTCTGCCTCAGCCTTCTAAGTTGTTGGGATTACAGGTGCCCACCACCACACCCAGCTAATTTTTATATTTTTAGTAGAGACAGGGTTTCACCATGTTGGCCAGGCTGGTATACCACCATTTCTCTATATCCAATCTCAGATGAAGTATCAATGCTTGGGAAAACTGAAAGCAGAACACTTGAACTTCTCCTCCATTTACTCACTATACTGAGCAAGTCACACAGATTCACTTCATTACACTGATCTTGAAATCTATATGTAAAATCATCTATAAAATCAACCATTAGTTCCTACCTCCATGAATTAGGAGAATTAAATGGAAACAAGTGAATAAGAATTTCTTATAAAATTATAAGAAGCTGTGGGCCGGGTGCGGTGGCTCAAGCCTGTAATCCCAGCACTTTGGGAGGCCGAGACGGGAGGATCACGAGGTCAGGAGATCGAGACCATCCTGGCTAACATGGTGAAACCCCGTCTCTACTAAAAAAAAATACAAAAAACTAGCCGGGCGAGGTGGCGGGCATCTGTAGTCCCAGCTACTAGGGAGGCTGAGGCAGGAGAATGGCATAAACCCGGGAGGTGGAGCTTGCAGTGAGCTGAGGTCCGGCCACTGCACTCCAGCCTGGGCGACAGAGCGAGACTCCGTCTCAAAAAAATAAAAAAAAGAAGCTGTGAAAGAGTCAGGTATTATTATTTTTGTTATGTCAGTTACTACTGAAGAAATTCATCTATGTATTAATAGAATGACTAATTGAGTGCTTGAAGTATAGTGGGTGCTTATCAATGTGAATTTCCTTCACTAGTCACTTGAACTTTTGTATGTGTTCTTAGTTGATTGTAGTAGTTCTCAACTTTGGCCACACATTAGCACCACATAAGGAGTTTTAAAAAATACTGATTCGTGGGTCTCATCCCCACAGGTTCTGGTTTAATTGGTCATTGGGTAAAGGCTGATGTCCAGATGCTGCAATTTTTAAAAACTCTCTGAGTGCTGTTAAGATGCAGCCAAGTTTGAAGGCCGCTCAAACCTTGATGCTTAAAATGTGAACCCCAAGGTTGAGAGCAGTCCAGCTACTTGGGAGGCTGAAACTAGAGGATTGCTTGAGGCCAGGAGTTTGAATCTGCAGTGTGTTATGGTTGTGCCTGTGAGTAAATACTGCACTCCAGCTTGAGCAACATAGTGAGACCTCATCTGAATAAAAAGGCGGACCCCAGACCAGTAGCAAATGGCATCACTTGGACCACGTTAAAAATGAAGAATCTCAGGCCCCCTCCCAGAACCAAACTTAACACTTAAATGGGATCCCTGTGTGCTTTGTAGGCACGTTAAAGTTTGCAAAGCACTGCGACAGTCTATTGGGTTGGGAAAATTTTCCAGATGACCAGAATCATGTTGTTACCTGTTTGACCTTTGGACTATTCACTCTTCAGAATGATGCTGGAACTGTCAGTATAGCTCTGATTTGGAGAGCCGCTGGGATGTTAAGTTGGTTCTGGGGGTGCAGGGATTCATATCTGCTTTGGGACTCAGCCAGGCCTCCCAGGGTTCTCCCACTGACCCATCACTCACACAGTCAGTGACTGATCCTTTGGACCTCCTTAAAAGGAAATGATCTGGGACTTGAGGAGTTGTACCCTATTTGAGATCTTTCTAGTTGAATTGCCTGGCTTTTTAACACCAACTCAGAAGTTGGCCTTCTAACTATCCTTAGGTCAGGGTTCAGAGCTGACCTTCAGAAAGAGAAGACATGCATCTATTTGGTTGCTGTGGCACATTAGCCCTTTCCCCAAAAGAAATGGCAAATCTAAGAACCCTGAAGGTAGATGGAAGTGGGATATTAAGATGTTATGATGTTTTATGGGAAACCATGGGAAAGTTTCTCAGAGAAAACTGGTGAGTATTTTGTAATATGAAACTAAGTCTGGTGAACACCTAAATAGAAATATTCACTGTTTCATTTATTCATGAAATATTCATCTTACTTACTAAGTTTGCTTAGTGTTGCTATAACAGAGTACCTGAGGCTAGATCATCTATAAAAAGAGGTTTACTTGGCTCATGATTCTAGTGGCTGGAAAGTTCAAGAATGACAGCTGCATCTGGTGAAGGCCTTATGCTGCTTCAACTTAAGGCAGAAAGCAGAAAGCAATAGATGTTATGAGAAAGGAATCATGTTATGAGAGAGAAAGGATGGCAGAGAAACCAAGGAAGCCAGACCCTTTTAAACAACCTGTTCCCTCAGAAACTAATTTGTTCTCATTAAAACCTACTTACTCTTGAATGAGGGTGTTAATCTATTCATGAGGGGCCCACCCACATAACCCAAACACCTCCCACTAGACCCTACCACTGAACACTACCATATTGGGAATCAAATTTCAACATGAGTTTTGATGGGGACAAACCACATCCAAATCATAGCACTTAAAAAGATGCAGATGGAATGGCCACAGTGTCTAGGGAAATGTTCCTCTTTTATTGATGATAAGAACTCACTTCCTTTAGGTCTATGTTTAAATGTTACTTTATCAAAGAAGTTATCTCCCTGACAGCCTATGTAAATCACACTTTCCATGCATTCATTTTACCTCCTCTACCCTCCTCTATGCTTTTTCTACATAGTACTTGGCTGACCTATTGCATATTTTCTGACACCTCTTCTTTTAGTACATTTGTGTTGCTATGAAAGAATACCTGAGGTTAGGGAATTTATAAAGAATAAAAGGTTTATTTGGCTCACAATTCTGATGTCTGAAAAAGTTGAAGATTGGGTGTCTGTATCTGGCTAGGGCCACAGGCTGCTTCCGCTCATGGCAGAAGGTGAAGAGGAGCTGGTGTGTGCAGATACCACACAGCACCAGAGGAAGCAAGAGAGACAGACAGACAGACAGAGAGAGAGAGAGAGAGAGAGAGAGAGAGAGAGAGAAGATGCAAGGCTGTTTTTAACAACCAGCTCTCAGGGAACTCTAGCAGGAACTAATAGAGTGAGAACTCACTCAGTCACTGCCCCACCCATGGAGGACATTAATCTATTCATAAGGCGTTCACCTCCATGACCCCAAGACCTCCCATTAGGCCTCAACTCCAACATTGAGGACCAAATTTTAGCATGAGATTTGGAGGGAAAAACATCCAAACTACAGCACCCACTATAGAATGTGACATTCACAAAGGCAAGGACTTTGTTCTACTCATTGCTATACCCCAACACCTAACTCAGTGCCTGACTCAGTAGGTATTCAACAGTGTTTGTCGAATGAATGTTGAATGAAGAGAAGGGGAGGAAGGAGAAGGGAAAAGCATATATTATGAACTTACCATAAACCATGCCAATACGGGGCTTTACATATGTAATTTCATGTAATTCTTACAACATATTCTTGCATTATAGGCAGAGAAATGAGCCAGAGAGCTAAGTAAAAATTGCCTAAAGTCACAAAGCTATAAAACATCAGATCATGAAGCAGGGTTTGAACCCAAACCTATTTGGTTTCAAATGACATGCTTCTTCCAGTATGCCAAGGAGCAGCTGAAAGGGATTGCTTCATGTTTGTAAGCTGTGCCAACTGACGAAGGCACAGATGTCTTTAGTTTGTACTCTGGATTTTCACTTACACTTGAGCTGCATTAAATTGTACAACTAGACTATGTGTTGAACCTAAATGACTAGCGTGAGCCAATGGGCTGTTGCTTGGCACTTGGAATTTAATAAATGATTGCTGGATGGATGGCTGGAGAGGGGAAGAAGGAAAATGTCAAGAATTAGAAATAAATTGCTTATACTGGAAATATACTTCTCCTTGATCTCTTTTTTAAATTAAGTTAAATTTTTTAAAGTATTGAGTAGAATTGTAAAGAGGTTGAATTTGCCAGATTCAGGAACCCGTTTGTTACCCTTGCTCAATCCCACCAAAATATGGGTAAAATTGATTTTTTTTTAAACCATGGGACTCTCAGCCCAAAATATATATACACATGGGCAGAAACCTCCAGGCTTTATAAGGCTGACCCTTGTTCTAAACCTATTTAGCGCGGGCAAATATCCCTGTGGTTGCATTTCCAAACCCCAAGAGGGGAAGGCAAAATGAAGTTGCTGGAGTTGAGCGAATCTGCAGATGGAGCCGCGTGGAAACACTGGGCAGGGAATAGCAACACACACAGGATTCAGGTATTTTTTTCCAACTGTTCACTGCCCGATAATGGCAATCTCCAAATTCACACCTGCTCCACTCTGAAAAATTAGATGAGGTCAGGCTTATTTTGGTTTGGCTTGGAGAACGAAACCTCCCATAGAGCCCCATGCTCTCTCAGGAGGTGCTCACTTTTAAACTGCAGTTCTCTGTGAAGCCCGAGTGCTGCTGAATTCTGTGTGGAGGGTTGCTGGGCACATATCGGTAATACAGGGGATCCTTGGAGTGAGATGGTAAAAGCACAGAGATGCTAGTTGTAAAAGCATGGATTGAGTTGATTACAGTTAAATATTTCCTTCCACCTATGGAATTATAAAGAAATAGAGGTTTCATGAACTGGAAAATATACTGTTGACTCAGAAGTTTTTAGACCATTGGAACCTTCTCTCATTACTCCTATCTCCAAAGCCCCCTGTATTGCACAAGCCCAAACAGGACACCTATTCATCACATTCCTGAGGCAGACCTCCTCCCAAAGTTATAAGTTTTTATTTTTTATTATGTATTTATTTATTTTGAGATGGAGTCTCGCTCTGTCACCCAGGCTCCCAGGCTGGAGTGCAGTGGCACGATCTTGGCTCACTGCAACCTCTGCCTCCCGGAGTCAAGTGATTCTTCTGCCTCAGCCTCACGAGTAGCTGAGACTACAGGCATGTGCCACCATGCCCAGCTAATTTTTATATTTTAGTAGATATGGGGTTTCGTCATGTTGGCTGTGCTGGTCTCAAACTCCTGACCTCAGGTGATCTGCCTGCCTCAGCCTCCCAAAGTGCTGGAATTACAGGCACGTGCCACCATGCCCGGCCCCCAAAGTTATACATTTTAAAATGGAGACATGAGATACCATGAAAGTCACCACTGCAGTTATATTATAAGGGCTATTATGATATAAGGCAGTAAAATTAAAAGTAAGAAAATCTGATTCCAAATCATAAGATTTTTCTTTACTCAGTAGCCCTACTCTGTGGTAGTTTGAGCTTTACAGGTTGGTGCAGAATGTTTTTGCATAATTGTCAGCTTAGCTTTAGTGCGCACTCAAAATAACTTGTTCCACCTAGAAAGCCAGCCCCCTGAAGAGCTGAGCCTGTGCAAGGAAGCCTCTAAGGCTTCCCTTTTTACAAACTGGATGTGGTAGGCCAGAATTATCCAGCTAAGCTGTTTCTGTTTGGACAGCCATGAAGGAAAGGGGCCAGTGCAGCATCTTGCAATGTGATGGGCTGGGCAGGCCAGAGCCGCTTCTGTGTGCCCAGGGTGCCAGTTCCAGGAGCTCCCACCTGCTGTCCAGGTGCCCCAAGCCAGACAGGCCTCTCCTCACCATCTGCCGTGAGCTGAGTGGCCAGGAGACCTAGCAGGTGCTCCCTCGCATGCTCACCTGCTTCTACCTACACAGCACCCACAATTACTCTGGCCCTGGATATCTAACTGTTAGCCAGACCCACACACCTCTGATTTATGAAGGGAGTGAAGCCTCCTCCAGACACAGAAGAAGTGAATGCAACACATAAATGACTACTGGCAGTAGCACCTAGCAGTGTGAGATGCACAGGCTTTGGAGTCAGAGCCAGCTGGGATTGAGTCCTTGCACTAGCTGTGTGACTGCAGGCAGGTCACTTAGCTCCACAAGGCTGAGTGCTTCCTTTATAAACTCTAAGCCACAGGCCGGGCGGGGTGGCTCACGCCTGTAATCCCAGCACTTTGGGAGGCTGAGGCGGGCGGATCACGAGGTCAGGAGATTGAGATCATCCTGGCTAACGCAGTGAAACCCCGTCTCCACTAAAAATACAAAAAAATTAGCCGGGCGTGGTGGCGGGCGCCTGTAGTCCCAGCTACTCAGGAGGCTGAGGCAGGAGAATGACGTGAACCCGGGAGGCGGAGCTTGCAGTGAGCCGAGATCGCGCCACTGCACTCCGGCCTGGGCAACAGAGCGAGACTCCGTCTCAAAACAAAAAAACAAAACAAGAAAAATCTAAGCCACGGTACCCTCCTCGTAGGGGTTTTAAGAAGACAAAACAGGTAATATGTGTAAAGTGATGGGCACATGCTTGGTGCTTAGTAATGGGCTACTCCTGAAATCGTTGTGTATGTGAAAGCACCTTGAAAACTGCCATTCTTGGGAAAACCCAAGTTAGTTTTCCACGGCATTTGCTGTCATTAGCAGATGCTATCAAAATAAACACTAGTCAGACATTTCAGAAAGTTCAGCCAAGCAGGAACAGGTTCCTCTTCGTTTTTCAATGTGTGCTGTGGAAGCAGTAAGTCAAAGATCTCGTCATTCAATCATTAGTTTACATTTATGAGGTCTCTCCATGAGAGAAAGCACCCCACCTGCTTTTTAAAATGAGGTGTATCGACCTTCACTGAAGGATAGTTTAAAAAGGGATGATCTCTCTGGCCCCAGAAAGCACTGAGTATCATATGGAACTTTTTCCCAAGGAGAGTTGGAGGGAGGGGCTACCAGAGGAGGTCAGGGCCTAGGCTTCCAGACTGCATTTTCACAGGCACTGGGGCACAGAATTCTGTTGAGAAAAATTGGAAAAGGGCATGGTCTTGCCCCACGTCAGTCAAATTCACTCTGTAAAAATTCCATTGCAATAATGTTTTTAGATAAAACAAAACAAACCTGGCCTTCAGGGGCAGCCTCCCTCAGTCTGTCAGTTTGGACGTGGCAAAGTGCTCCACAAAAAAAGACTGTGATTTTGTGTTAGAGACTGGTAGGGCCACGGCTCTCAATGTGTGAGCCCGAGACCGGCAGCCTCAGCAGCACCTGGGACCCGGGCAGAAATGCAAATTCCTGTGTCCCATCCCAGACCTGCTGAATCAGAAACTCTGGGGTGGGCCCAGCAATCTCTTTTTACTGGCTGCCCCTCCAGGGAATGCTGATGTACACCCAGGTTCTAAAACCACTGACTTAGTGTAGTGGGGTTTGCCCTGTAATTAATTGGTAGGGAACTTTCACTATGTCCTTGTATACATGTTACTCCTGTGAGATTGGATCTCAGTTTTTTAGATAAGGAAATTGAAGGTCAGTTAAGTTGTGACTTGCCCAGAGTCTCACAGCTGGTAAGTTGCAAAGCCAGGATTTGGGCCCAGGTCCCTCGGAGGCCCAGGTATAGGAACAAAATGTAATTGATGAAAGTTTGGGCTCCGGAGACAGAGTGTCAGGGTTGAAATCCTAGCTAGGTCGCTTAAGCGCTGTGTGTCCCCAGGCAAGTTGGTTAACCACTCTGTGCCTCTATTTCCTCATCTGCAAGCCTCTACCTCATGAGGGTTTTGTAGAGATTCAATAAGATAATTCTTGTAAGGCAGGTAGAGCAATAGCTGGCATATAGTAAACACCCAGTAAGTGCTATTTTTTTTTTTTATGTTGTTGTTGTTATATAGCCTCTCAGAATTGTGGGGTGGAAAAAATACATAGCATCTTCCCTTGGTCTTTTCCTTGGCATTGACCAACGTGATAGCCCAAAAGGCCAATAAAAACAATCAACAGCCTCCCTCTCCCCGAAGGCTCTTTCAGAGGCCACCTATCCCAGCCCTAAAGAGGCCCCCGATACTCGCTTGAATCCCACAAAATAGCTGTCCCTTCATTGAGCCAGCCTCCTTCGTGGACACCGTCACATGCCAGCTGCCCAGCTATACATAGCTCAGGCCTACTTTGAGGGCGGCAGAAAGTGACAGGAGATTACCGGAGAGAAACGTCAGCTCTCTGGTTTCAGGGGAGGACACACAGTTGTTGAATTGCTTGACATGTTGCCAGATGGCATGAGGGACAGTGGGTACGAACAGCCATTTGGCTCTTGGCTTACATGAAGAGAGCAGGGTTACAGCCAGGGCGTTTTTAATGACTGGCCTGAGGGACATTCACTTGGAGCAGAGATCTGTGACATTTTCCCCGAGGCTCAACTTTTTTTTCAGATTCTTGGCCCTGCAGAAAGTAATCTCCACCCACCTCCCTTCAACAAGTAACCACCTCCTTTTTCTTTATAACCCGCCACCTCCCCACCCTCCCTCTGACTGTGTAGTAAATTAGTCTTTCTCCTCTACAAAGACAGCTCTTGGGAAATGGTACAAATGTGACTTTCTTCCTGTCTTTCCCTGGATTAGAGCTGGTAAGTCCTATGAAGAGACTGCATCGGGTGGGGTCTTTTTGGAGGTATTGGATGTGCTGCCCTGGGAGCCCCAAGGGCAGTCATGCAGCACAGGGTGTCCCTCTCACTTCTGTGTGACTCCTTAATTAAGCGAACCACACCTGCTGTAACATGTCCTTGTCACCCACCCAGCAGTTTAACTCCCAGTGCTTTGGCTTCTGTCCCAGCTCTTCTCTAAAAGGTCACCTGTGACTTACCAGTCCTGAGATGAGAGGCCTCATGGGGGTCCTACCCCTCCTTGACTCCCTGCAACATTTGATATGACCACCCGCTCCTTTGTGACTCTGGAGCCATGACACCAGGAACCTTTCTCTCCCCGCATTTCTCCCATGGCTCCACTCTGCCTCCAGGGTAGGTGTCTTACTTTTCCTTCTGAGACAGCCAGCACTTGACCCTGTGGCTTTCTCTCACACTCGTCTCCCAAAGATGGCACCTGTCCTCAAGCCTTCACTTCTCATGCAGGACCTCTCCCCTGAGCCCTAGATCAGCACCTCCGGGTCTGGGATGGACTGCCGTGACCGTGAACTCTCTGGGTCTGAATCCATGCTGAGAAGCTTCCCCAGTTCTGTCATGCCCTCCTGCCATCACTGTGTGTCCTCCACTTCGTTTCCTCATGGGAGACCCTCGAACCATCATGCTTCCTCCCTCTTCTTTGATCTCTCTCCCTTCTCTCTCCAAAGCCAAAGGAAGACTTACCAGGTCTGACTGATTCTCAACTTGTAGCATCACCGGCTCAAGTCACTTTGTTTCCCACTGACACTGTCTTAGTCTGAGACCAGAGACATCTCCCACGCAGACTAGGACATCAGCCTCCCAACTGTGGCCTTTCCTTTCCACTCTCCTTTCTGTCTGCTCTACGCACTCAGATCCACTCTTGCCAAACACAACTTAGTCATATCACTCTCCTACTCAGACAACCCCAAATCAGAGCTTCCAGTCCTAGTAGTTAAATCCTTCACACTTTTTTTCTAGTGTGATTTTAACACAGGATGTCTTTCATCGCGCCGAATAAGCCCACTGCTCAAGTAGGTCAGCCTGTTCTCCTGCACACTCCTGCACATTCCCACCTGCAAACCTTTGCTTATACCACTTCTTCCTCCTGGGATGCCCTTGCAGCCCCCCTCCACCTATCCACACACTCCTCCTCCAAGGTCTAGCTGGCATCCCCTTTTCTAAGCAGCCTCCCTCTTCATTCATTTACTGAAGAAACTACTGGTTTTGTTTTTTGTTTTGAAATCTATTCTGTTCAGGTATTATGCTAGGTGCTAGAGATGGCATGGGAGAAAAACAGACATGGACATAGGGCTTATACGCTACAGCATGGACAATTGCTAGACAAAGAATCATGTAAATTAATGTGCACTTGCAACTGCGAAATGGTTGCAAAGGAAAAGCACAGGGTGCTATGATCAAGGGTAAAAAGGGAAAAATTGAGATTGGGAGTCAGGGAATCCCTTTGAGGAACTGACTTTTAAATGTAGACTTCAAGGAAAGTAGAAACCAGCAGACAGACAGGGAAAAGGAATTCTATTTGGAGTGAAGGGTGTGTGTAGAAGCAGAGCACGTGTTGGTGCCTTTGTGTGAATTAGAACAGGACATCCACGTCCCTGCAAGCAGCTGAATCTTCAACTGGCCTAGGGCTTGAGAGCACAGCTGAAGGAGGTGATCCTGTGCAAAGACCTGAACAAGCTTGATGTTTTGAGGAGCTGAAGACAATTGTATTAAGTAAGAAACAGAGTGACCCCAGATGAGGCTGGAGACAGGTGGGACAAAGAGTGCAGGACATTCGTGGCCAAGTTAGGGATTTAGGTTCATCCTGAGTGCATAGAAATTTAATATACAGTATTCATCACAACCCACTAGGCTCTGCAGGATTTGACCTCCCAGTTCACAAACTCTCTAAATCTTCATAGCTCTTATTTTTTTGTCCTATTCCTGTAGCACCTAGAGTTTTTTTTTTTTTTTTTTTTTTTTTTTTTTTTTTTTTTTTTTTTAGACAGAATCTCGCTCTGTCTCTCAGGCTGGAGTGCTGTGGTGTGATCTCAGCTCACTACAAGCTCCGCCTCCCAGGTTCACGCCATTCTTCTGCCTCAGCCTCCCAAGTGGCTGGGACTACAAGCACCGGCCACCACACCCCGCCATTTTTTATGTATTTTTCTTAGTAGAGACGGGATTTCACTGTGTTAGCCAGGATGGTCTTGATGTCCTGACCTTGTGATCTTCCTGCCTTGGCCTCCCAAAGTGCTGGGATTACAGGTGTGAGCCACCGCGCCTGGCCCTAGAGCTATTTTTTTTAATGAATTTCCTCCCTCATTAAATCACAAGGTCCTTGGAGCTGACATGTGTCTTACTCATTTTTGTTAACACAGTAGGTTCTCAATTAATAATTGTTCTCTTTCCATTGCAATACTTTACACTATGGTATTTCTGAATTGGAACAAGATCCAGAACCCTAGCCAGCTGTCATAATATTAAGAAGAAAATCTAATGTTTCCTAAGCACTTACTGCATGCCAAGAACTGTGCCAAGCACTTTACATGCATCATTTCAGTTAAATCATCAAAACAGTCCCATCGAATAGATATTGGTATTGTTCACTTTTTACACTGCAGTCACAGCACAGGCTTGTGGGCAAGTCAAAAATCCCGGTCTCTGATTCCAAGCCCTGTGCACTTAACAACTGGGCCATAGTATCCATGAGTCATTTATTCATTCGAACATGAGATCTACTTGGATCCACCCTGTCATTACAGGGGTAACAGTGGTGCAATAAATACCTACAGGGTACAATCTTTTAACAAGAGTAAAGCTATATTATAAATATCCTCTTCTTTCCTATTGAATTATGCATATTATTTACATAGAACTTTTTAGGCTGTGTGCAGTGGCTCATGCCTGTAATCCCAACAATTTGGGAGGCCAAAGTGGGAGGATCACTTGAGCCCAGGAGCTCAAGACTAGCCCTGGCAACAAAGCAAGACCTTGTCTTGATAAAACTTAGAAAATTAGCCAAGCGTGGTGGTGCAGGCCTGTATTCCCAGCTACTCAGGGGGCTGAGGTGGGAGGATTGCTTGAACCTGGGAAGTTAAGGCTTCAGTGAGCCATGATTGTGCCACTGCACTGCAGCCTGGGCAAAGGAGTGAGACGAGGTCCCAAAACAAAACAAAACCTTAAGGACCTTAAAAGAACTTTTAAAAAACGTTTTTTGTAATCAAAAGAATCAACAATGGTTAAAGCAAATCCTAATGTTTCTAGAAAGCATGAGCACTGACCAATGCCCAGAGGCTGAATATAACCAACCGATAAGAGACAACCCCATTCGCTAGGATGGACTATCTAAGAGGTAACTAACCAAACAAACAAAACCAGCAGAGAAACCGTTGTACATCAACAGGAGAAAATTGCAAACCTATCTGAAAAGCGTGCACTAGTTATCTGGGAATTTAGGAGATATATTGACTCTGCTTTTTTTTCTCATGTATGTAACTCTTTGTCACTGTATTTGATGACAATTGCCTCTAACTCCTTGGCTTACAAGGCCCTTGAACTTGTTAAGTACTTGGACCAATCCACCCATTCATCCACAAGTATGCTGAGTGTCTCCAAGAAACTGCAAGATACAAAAGAAGCACAAAACAGGGTCCTTCTTCTTATGGAGGAAAGAGTCACAATATAAGGACTATACACAACTCTAATGATTACCCAATAAGTGCCAGAGTACTATGCCCTTGTGAGGGGCTTTTGGAGTTCCAGAGAGGAGAATGGAGTGAAAGATGAACTGGAGCTGGGCTCTGCAGCCAAGGGTGGCCAGGGCTGGCAGTGACCTGAGAGTGCAGTGAGACTAGGCTGCAGGAGAGAAGGGAACATGTGAGCTGGAGATTTAGGGCCAAAGCAAAGGTAGAGGCAAGGCCAACCCAAATGTGAGAGGTAGACAGACTCCTGCCTGCCCCACTGGCCCAGCAGAGGCTCCTGGCTGCCATGTCAGGAGTCACCTAGAAAGTCCCAGAGTTTTACCACAGCCATTTTCCCCATCCCAGTCTCATTGCCATCTCAAGTGCTGCCAGCCCTGGCACCCTTGGCTCCCATGAAGGAGAGTTGCTAGGACTGACGGCAGTGATGACAGAACTCAAGTAGGCAGACTTTGGGTCTTATCAGCATGGGAGGCAAGAGTGATGGGAGTTCTGGAGGGATTTTGACTAAGGGTGCTGAAGAGGAGGTGGGAAAGTCTCAGCTAGGCATGGGATCCTGGCCCATGTGTTGTTGCCTGCTCTGTCTCTCCATCTATAGCACAGGACAGTGATTGGCTGTGTTTAGTTAACCAGGGAATCAGGAAAAAAGATTAGAGTTCATTTGAGATAGCACCTCCCACTCATAAATCTTCAAAAATCACATATAAATATCCATAAGATAACCAGAAGGCCATGCTTTACATGCCTATGAGAGGCACACATTTGGATCTGCCTAAAACCAAATAAAACATGGTAGTGCATACCTAGGGGAGATCAGAGTTAAATTCTCTGTTTAATTCTCAGAGTTAATTTCTTATTTTGTGTCATTGGTTATTCTTACTATTATGAATACTTCTCTCCTATGCCAAAGGTAGAGGGGCTTAAAGAGCCAAGCAGTTAGAAGAGCAGTGTGTCATGTCACTTTGGATGTGCTGACAACCATTTATAGCAGTGTTTTCCAGTGTGTGGTTTGAGATCTGCTGTGTTAGAATAATGGGGTGTGGTAGTGTGGTTTATAAAAATGTAGATTCCTGAGCCCCACCCAGGTCTATTTTCTACTCTCTTGTGCTGAGGCCCAGGAAGCCCCACTTTAGTCCCTGAGTGATTCTTATGCACACTGAAGTTTACGAACCACTGTCAGAGGCTCACGTACTAGGAGTAAGAAAACTTACGATACCACAAAGCCATGAGGTCCCATCCTTACTGACTCTGAATGATATACAAGGGAACATTTAACTTAAGATTTTGACAGCACTAAATAGAACACAGGGGGCTTATGTTGGAAACCAGAAAAGTCATTAAAAAATGACCTTGTCTAATAGATTAAATGCAATAGAGTGAAGTCAAGTGACTTGCAGAAATGTTGGTCTGTTTAGGCACTGCAGAAAATCTCGAGATGAGTCATGCATAAACACTGATGATGCCTTTCATCCTAAGTTTTGCCTAGTTCCAGCCAAAATAAAATAAATAAGAGAAAACTGAATGAGGGGTGGGGGTGGGGGTGAGGGTTGGTTCAATTGCTACCTGCCATTCTACACCCACCTCCCAGGCCCCAACCACCAGAGGTACTCCTCGGGGCTGTTCTTGGTGCTTCTGCTCACAATCCTTGCTCTTCAAGGAATGGAAATGGTTAGAAACCAGAGAGAAAGAAAGAGGCTGGGAACAGATGAAAAAGTCTGGGAGGGAAGAATGAATATGCAAAGAAAAACCTCAAGATGTTCAGAAGAGGAGCTCTGAAGGAGAAGACACAGATACTGGGAACAATGAAAGGAAGACATAAAAATGAAGAAGATATGAAAGAAACAAACATAGAAAAGAAAGTAGAGGGATTCATAGTATGAGTTGTAGAGCCTAACAGACCCAGGGTCAAACTATCAAGAAGACAATAAATCCTAAAGGTTTCTGGACCAAAAAATAGAACTGCAAAATACGCAAAGCAAAAACTGATAGAAGTGAAAGGAAAAATGAACGAAACTCTAAGATTGGGAAACAAACAAAAAATTTAAGAAAACAAGATGTTCTTATCACTCCTATTCAAGATAGTGCTAGAAGTTCTTACCAGTGCAGTAAGGAAACATAAATAAAATGGCATGCAGATTAAAAAGGAAGAAGTTATTTGCAGGTGACAAAATTGTCTACCTAGAAAAATCCCAAGGGATCTACAAAACAAAAACTCTTAGAACTAATAAGTGAGTTTAGCATTAAATTAACAAATTAATTATATATCTATAAACTAGCAATAAACACATGGACATGAAAATTAAAAATACAATACCATTTACAGTAGCTGAAATAATTTAACTGATTAGATATAAATCTAACAAAACTTGTGCAAGACTTGTAGGCTGAAAACTATGCAATGTTGATGAAAGAAACCAAAGAAGATCAAATAAATGGAGAGGCATACCATATTCATGAATTGGAAGACTCAACATAGTAAATATGTCACTCTTTCCAAGTTGATACACAAGTTGATTAAGTTGATTTAATGCAATTCCTACCAAAATTCTAGTAAGATTTTTTTGTATGTATAAACAAGATTATTCTGGAGTTTATACAAAAATGCTGAAGGACTAGTACAGTTAAAGCAATTTAGAAAAAAAAAAGAATAAAGTGAAAAGAGATAGTCTACCTGCTTTCAGGTATACTTGATCCTAGCTACTGCAATCAAGACTATGTGGTGTTGGCAGAGGAACAGACATATAGAGCAATGGAACAGAATCGAGAAACCACAAATAGACCCACATGAATATGCCAACCGATTTTTGACAAAGGAACAAAAGCAATTGAATGGATGAAAGACAGCCTTTTCACCAAAAAGTGTCAGAACAGTTGGACATCTATTGGCAAAAAAAAAAAAAAAGGAACCTCAACCTATTTTAAATTTGACTCAGAGTGAATCATGAACTTAAATGTAAAATGAAAAGCCATAAGACTTTTAGAAAAAAATAGTAGAATTCAGGATCTGAGGCTAGACAAAGAGTTCTTGGACTTAATATCAAAAGCACAATCCCTGAATGAATAAAGTGATCAACTGGACTTCATCAAAATTGAAAATTTTTGTTCTGTGAAAGATCCTATTAAGAAGATGAAATGATTAGGATATTGAATGTTCTCAACACAAGAAAGTGATAAATATTTGAAATGATAGGCATGCTAATTACCCTGCTCACTATACATTATATGAATAAAAAACATCACTGTGTACCCTATGGATATGTACAATTATTATTTGTCAAATAGAAAAAGAAGATGAAATGACACACATATAGAGTAAAAAAATTACTTGTAAACCATATATCTGAAAAAGGACTAATATTAAAAAAACTCTCAAAATTCAACAACGAAAAAGCAATCCAGTTGAAAAATGAGCAAAAGATGTGAACAGTCATTTCATAGAAGAGAACATACATACAACAAATAAGCACATTTAAAAATGCTCAACATTATTAGCCATTAGGAAAATGCAAATTAAAACCACAATGAGATAGCACTACATACCTGTCAGAATGACTAAAACGAAAAATGGTTATGCTACCAAGTCCTGACAAAGACGTGGAAAAACTGGATTATTCATACCTTGCTCATGGGAAGGTAAAATAATACAGCTACTCTGAAAAACAGTTTGGCAGCTTCATTTAAAAACTAAACATGTAACTACCACACAACCCAGTAATTGTACTATTAGACATTTATCTCAGAGAAATTAAGACTAATATTTAACTCAAAAACCTATACACAAAAGTTTATAGCAGCTCTCTTCATACTAGCCAATAACTGAGAACGACACACATATCCTTTAACGAGTGAACGATTGAACAAACTGTGGTACATTCATACCATACATTGCACTCAGCAATAAAAAAGAAAAACAGCGTATTGATACATGCAACAACCTAGACAAATCTCTACATAATTATGCTGAGTGAAAAAAGTCAGTCTCAAAAGGTTACATACTATGTAATTCCATTTACACAACATTCTTGAAATGACAAAATTATAGGAATGGAGAACAAATTAGTGGTTGGGGATGGGGACACGAAGCAGTGGGTGTGACCGTGAAGGGCAACAGAGGGATCCTTGTGGTGATGGAAATGTTCTGTATCTTAACTGTATCAATGTCAGTACCCAATTTGTGACATCGTACCTCCGTTTTGCAAGATGTTACTGTTGAGGGAAACTGGATAAAATGTACAAGATATCTGTATTATTTCTCACAACTACTCCATGTTAATCTACAATTATCTGTTTTTTAAAGTTTAACTAAAAAAAGTAGTATGAGTATTTCATGATCTGTCTGGTAGCATCTCCATTCTGTTTCTGTTTCAAGTCCCTATTCAAACAGATGGCAAGAATTAGGTCTCAGTCCTGAAGTAAGCAAGTATTCCCTACTTGCTCACTCTGCGTTTCAGGAAGCTTAACATAATGCCAATCTTGTGCTTGGTGTCATCATCTATGCTGGTGTCTACCCAGAGAAGTTTTCAGCTACCTGTCCATCTAGGACACTGCTGCATCCCCCTGGCCTTTGAAGTCAAACCCCTGACCCCTGATACTCTACAAGTCTTAGTGTGCTTCAGGGAACCTTGAGAAGATATCTCAGGTCTATTCACTCAATGGGCATTCCTACTTCACAAGCCCAGGAGTGGGGGAATTGAGGGCAATGCTTGGATATTGAGGACATAGGCCCCCTTTTTTCTTAGGTCCTCTTGTGTTCCCACTCTACTCCAGGTACATTTGGCAGCTAGAGAAAGGCTCAGGGTCCCTTGTCAGGCACCCATGCTTCCTTCCTGATTCTTCTTTCTCCTGATCCAGGTTTTATCTACTCTGAGGGCAGAAACTGGTATGTGACAGTGGATATACTCTTCCAAATTTTCTCTCTTAGGTCTGCTCCTCAGATTTTCCCTCCTTGATTCTCAGCATTCTTCTGAATCATCCTTCTCCTGAAGGGACAGCAGTACATTTCCTCTGCTGCTGCTCGACTTGGTCACATAGTAACAGAAAGTATAGAGGAAAACCCTTCTGTTGATACATGAGGATAGTAATTCGGTAATATTTTGTACCATCTTTCTGCCCTTAGCATGCTCATCTTTCCATTTGTTTCTTCAGCTTGTGGCTCAGGTCCTTGAACATAAAGCTATAGGCTTTGTGATGGTGGATGCCAAGAAAGAAGCCAAGCTTGCCAAGAAACTGGGTAAGTGTGATTTTTGAGATACTGTATGTGGGAAAGAAAGGAATGTGTCTTGCAAAAGGAAAAGTCCAGTTGCAATTATTCTTGCATAAGCAGACTCTCTTTTAAAATATATAAAATGATCCTGCATACCTTCATCTTTGGTTGGAGAAGGGTTTCATAAAAGTAAATATAGGCCTGAATTGAATAATTTCACATTAATCATGTAAGAGATTGTTGTATCAGTACAATGAGGAGGGTTTCTTCCTGGAGAAACTAATGCTAAAGAGTTAAGTTTTTATTTTTGGATTCTAAAGCAAGCTAAAAGGCCAGCTTCTCTTAGCTCACCACTGTGGTGATCTCTCTGAGAGAGTTAAACATTCTCTTCTTTCATCACATATTATTTCGTTGCCTTGCAGCTGAAGCAGCCAACAAAAGATAGCATTAATAGTAATAATGCCAGGGTAACAGTGCTTTTTAAATTTAAGGCTAAACCCCAGCTGGGCATTATCACCAAGGATGAGAGGGAGGACATAGGTGAGGTACAGTTAAGTGACCGCACAATGGAAGTTGTACTCTCTAGTGTCGATATGTCAGGCTTAAGTACAGTGCACTTTAAGATTCACAATGCTGTAATCCCAAAGAGAGAGAATATAGATAGCTCCTCTGGTTTTCTTTTTCTTTCTTTTTTTTCTTTTCTTTTCTTTTTTTTTGAGACATGGTCTCACTCTGTCACCCAGGTTGGAGTGCAGTGGTATGATCTCGGCTCACCGCAACCTCTGCCTCCTGGATTCAAGTGATTCTTGTGCCTCAGCCTCTTGAGTAGCTGAGATTACAGTCACACGCCACCACGCTCAGTTCATTTTTTTGTATTTTTAGAAGAGACAGGGTTTCACCATATTGCCCAGGCTGGTGTTGAACTCCTGACCTTGAATGATCTGCCCGCCTTGGCCTCCCAAAATGTTGGGATTACAGGGGTGAGCCACAGCTCCTGGCCTGCTCCTCTGATTTTCAAACACCGACACACATGTACTGCCCATTTGGCTTTTTCTCCATGACCAGTGAAGAATGGCTATTAAAAAAAATAGCGGGTTATAAAACAGGATCTTTGAAGAAAGGTTAATTGGATTTGGAGTGGTAAGTACAGAAAAAAAAGAGATTAGTGGTGGTTCAATAAATACCTTCAGGTACATAAAAGTCCATTATCCTGGAAAATTACAGACAACTGTTTTCTATTTTATTTTCAAGCAGACCAGTATTTTTTTAAAAAATGATTTAAATTATAGGAAACTATTTAGGTTAGACACAAGGAAGAATTCATGACTATAAAATTATGATGAGTTATTAAGAATGTCTGGGCACTTGAGGAGGCCAAGGGCAGAGGATTGTTTGAGCCGAGGAGTTTGAGAACAGCTTGGGCAACATAGCGAAACCTCATCTCTATAAAAAATTTAAAAATTAGCTGCGCATGTTGGCATGTGCCTGTAGTGCCAGCTACTTGGGAGGGCTGGGATGAGAGGATGGCTTGAGCCAGGGAGGTCAAGATTGTTGTGACTTCTACCTGCATGATTGCACCACTGCACTCCAGCCTGGGCAACAAGGTGAGATTCTGTCTCAAAATAAATGAATGAATGAGTAAATAAATAAATAAAAATAAAGAATGCCTGGGATATCTGTTTCCCTGGAGACATATTAAGGGATATTTTTCTCCCTTGAGTATGGGAGCAAAATATGTTAAACTCTTTCCCTGGAGTCAAAGACAGTTTAATGGCTGGGCGCGGTGGCTCACACCTATAATTCCAGCACTTTGGGAGGCTGAGGCAGGCGAATCACAAGGTCAGGATATCGAGACCATCCTGGGTAACACAGTGAAACCCCATCCCTACTAAAAATACAAAAAAAATAGCTGGGCGTGGTGGCGGGCACCTGTAGTCCCAGCTACTCGGGGCGCTGAGGCGGGAGAATGGCGTGAACCCGGGAGGCAGAGCTTGCAGTGAGCTGAGATCACGTCACCACACTCTAGCCTGGACGACAGAGCAAGACTCCGTCTGAAAACAAACAAGCAAACAACAACAGTTTAATGAGTTCTGCCTCCTTCCCCAGCAGTCTCTTGATTCCTCTTCTGCCTTCCCATTGGTTTAATGAGAAGCTGAATTTGGGAGAATTTCCAGAAAATTTATTGAGAGAAAAAAACTAGTGTCCCAGTGATCTAAAAATTTTGGATGGACAAGCTGAGCAAGTATACATAAAAATAGACTAGGAAAGAATATGATGGGGCTTGATACACTGAAACAAGCTCAGTTTGGAAGAGTTGGGGCAGGTTCTTTCTGGTTATTTGATCTCTGGGCATTTACAGGACAGTGGAGGTATTTTGTGAACCTGCTCCTTCATCTTCATTCCTCTTCCATTTGCCTTATTTTGGCCTCTATCAAGTTGTGCCTGAACAATTGCAGTAGCCTTCCTACTGTGGTTTTGCTTAAGACAGAATCCAACAGCAGGACACTGGATGATGTTCCCTAGGGCACCTTTTGAGATCGGCCATCACTGATATCAAGAAAATCTGGCAGGGCCAGACACAGTGTCTCATGCTTGTAATTTATATATGTATAAAACAAGCATGTAATTATGTATATATTATATTATTTATTATAATATATATTATATAATTATATATTATATATAATAATATATACAATATAATATACATTATATGTTATATAATGTATAATTTTCATATATAGAATATATAATTTTTCATATATATGTGTGTATATATGTATGTGTGTGTATATATGAAAAATTAGCCTGCATAGTAGCACATGCCTGTAGTCTCAGCTATTCAGGAGGCTGAGGCAGGAGCCATGATCATGGCCCTGCACTCCAGCCTGGGTGACAGAAGGAAACCTTGTCTCCAAGAACAAACAAACGAAAAGAATACCTGGCACATTGCTCCTTTTGATTTACAAATGGTGCCTTCACCATTTCCCACCTATGTGCCAAAGGCTCCTTACACCTCATGGATGCCTTGGGACACAGCAGGTGGCAGTCCAGCCTTCCTGTCCCTGGAGGTGCTGCAGAAGAGTTCATTTGGAGAAAAGTTTCTCCAGCTAATAGAGTTTTAAAACAGTCTAAGGAATTAAGGATGGCATACAATTGGACTAAATGCCAGTTTTGGCTATTTAACATTCCTAAGGAGAAAAATGCATTTTTCCAACAAGTGTTTGTTAAGGTACACAACATCAGACCAAGGGTGCTAAAGGGCAGCAAAATAAGAAGATGCTGAGCCTGTCCTTGCAACATCTACTGGCCAACTGGATAAAGAAGATGTGTGGGATTCAACTGGAACAGGAAAGCAAGCTGTCCATCCTGGTCACATACATTAATGGGTTGCTGATGTGCACAGGCTCTGTACAAGGCACTGGGATACCAAGAAGACAATGATCCTACCCTCGGAGAACTCACTGTGATAGTGAAGACCTGTAAATTGAGCTGAAGAAAGATCAATAATGGCATGATCTCAGTGAGATTAAAGTGACCTTTCTTTAGAAAAATGAATCCTAAGCTGAGACCTGAAGAAGCTAACCAAGATGGAGGTCATTCCAGGCTTGGGGAACAAGGAATACATAAGTCTAGAGAATAATGCTCCGTGACTTTTCCTTTACTCACCTTTCCATATAAGCACGTGGGCAGGAAGCAAAGGGAGTTGCACAAGGGACAAGAGAGCAGTTTTCAAAGGAGTACAGGTCTACCCAAGGGAGAATGAAAGGGATAGATTTGGAACCAGATTTTGGAGGGACTTTAACGCAAGGCTAAGGAGTCAGGTGGGCAGTGGTCATCTTTGATAAGGAGAATGACATGGGATCAGCTGTATCTTGTATCTTTGGAAAATTAAAGCAGTGATGGGGTGGAGAATAGACTTTTCTCTTAAGTCAAAATCCAGCTAGAATTGTTCTTGACTATTTCCAATTAAATGTCCACTTCAGGAACTCTTCTAAAGTGTTATTTCAAGGCAACTGCTTCTTGGGTTAATGCTAGTTCCATTAATCCTGACCCCACTGTCACCCAGAAACCCCGAGCCAGACCTCAGCCAATGCAAAGGCTCTTCCTATGTCAGGATGACCTTCTCTGTGGGCCTCTTTGTTTCTTACAGGTTTTGATGAAGAAGGAAGCCTGTATGTTCTTAAGGGTGATCGCACAATAGAGTTTGATGGCGAGTTTGCAGCTGATGTCTTGGTGGAGTTCCTCTTGGATGTAAGCATGTATACATGGTGACACTGCATGGAGCTGCCTCTGTTCAAATATAGGGAGAGGTAGAACCCCAAAGAACAGACAAGCTGGAGAACCTGGCCTCGTCTGTGACAGGTTTTTCAGGATTCACAAAAAAACTAAGGAGCACCTATATTGCACTCTACTGGGAAGCTGATCTTTAAGTCACCCTAGAAACTGTCGGGAGCAATGTAGTAATAATATGCTAATTCTCTTACCAGTTATACATAGACATCTATTGAAATCTCCTTGGCTTTGCTCCACTGCTGCTGAAGAGGAGCTGGGGAATGTGGAGAGAGAGGGGGCTAAGCAGCCACCTGAAGAGAGAGGAGGGATGGGAGTACCAATCAGCCAGGTCACCCTGAGTTAGCTACCCTCAGAGCAACATGGAGAAGTGGCAGAGCTAAAGAGACCCCCAATATCACACTCATTTTCAGCCATGGACATAGCACACCCTCATATCCATATGCTCAGACAAACAGAGGAATAAACATTCTAAAAATATTTCATCCATAGATAAACTCACACTTTCAGTAACCACTGTGAAGTTCAATGCTTTGAATACACATTCTTGCACAGATAAAGAACCTAGTGTTCAGCATCCATGCCGACAATTCCTTATCTACCAGCCAGTACCCAGTGGTCTATCACTCTTTCTCTACAGTGTCAAAAACCAGAGGGAAGGTCAGAAGTGGGTTGGAAGCTACTCTTACCAAAAAAGGTGCCATCTCATGACCCACCGTGCTTGGCCATCTCATTGACTCACACCCACAAGCCCTAAAAAAGTTGAGGGGGTGACAGAACAACTCTGGGACAGCATGGTTCTGCCCCAGCTTTATCAGCTAGGAGGAGGCTTTTGGAAATAAGACTCTAACTGCTTCAAACAATAAACAATGTGATTGACTTAACCTAAGTAGAAGGCTCCAGTTAGGGGAGACTTCAGACTTGATCAAATCCAGACACTGGCTCCATTTTTCTCTGTAAATCACAGATAAGTGTGTCTTCAGTATGTTGCCTGTGTCCTCAAGCTGACTATTCTCAAGTTAGCTATAAGAAGGCCAGCAGCAGGAACCAATACATCACATTTCCTCATTCATATTTCATGATAGAAAAACAAATTTGGCTTCCCATTGCCCTTTTAAGAGTAAAGAACTTCTCCCAAAGCCTTCAGCAAATCTGTTCTAATTGGGTCAGTTATTTGCCCATTCCTGAATCAATAACTGGCAAGGAAAGTTATGAAATTCACCTAAATGTCCACCAGCAGATGAATGGATAAAGAAAATGTGGTATGTGGCCGGGCGCAGTGGCTCATGCCTGTAATCCCAGCACTTTGGGAGGCCAAGGTGGGTGGATCACAAGGTCAGGAAATTGAGACCATCCTGTCTAACACGGTGAAACCCCATCTCTACTAAAAATACAACAACAACAACAACAAATTAGCCAGGCATTGTGGTAGGTGCCTGTAGTGCCAGCTACTTGGGAGGCTGAGGAAGGAGAATGGTGTGAACCCAGAAGGCGGAGCTTGCAGTGAGCCTAGATCGCACCACTGCACTCCAGCCTGGGTGACAGAGCAAGACTCCGTCTCAAAAAAAAAAAAGAAAAAAGAAAGAAAAGAAAATGTGGTGTATATAAACACAAAGAAATACTATTCAGCTTTTTTTTTTTTTAAAAAAAGAAAGAAATACCATTTGCAACTATACAGATGGAATTGGAGAACATTATGCTAAGTGAAATAAGCTAGGCACAGAAATACTAATACCACATGTTCTCACTTATTATATGTGGAATCTAGAACACAAGAACTCAAAGAAGCAGAGAGTAGTTACCAGAGGCTGGATGGGGGTGGGGAGTGGTGGGAATGGAGAGATGATGGTCAAAAGGTGCAAAGCCTCAATTAGATAGGAAGAATAAGATTTTCTTCTTTGACATACATTGTACAGCATGGTATATGTAGTGAAAAATATGTATTACACATTTCAAAATCACTAAAAGAGTAAATTTCAAATGTTCTCACCACAAAAAATGATGAGTATTTGAGGTGATGGATAAGTTAATTAGCTTGATTTAATTATTTCACATATTTATAGATCATCGCAACACTTTATATCCAATAAATACATACAATTATAATTTGTCAATCTACAATTAAAAATAAATGTTTTTTAAAACTGGCAAAAGGAATAGGTTGCCCCCACCAGTCATCTCACTCTTGGAGTTAAGGCCTGTTTCTCAGAAGGTACTGCTCGTATGCTCACTGCGGGACTGTGGGGAGAATGGAATAGATATTTGAGGCACCAACCACAAAGTCCACTACAACTTCCCTCCAATGCACTCTGTTTCCCCAGTGAAGAAGGAAATCTCTTGTTTGAACATGTGTGTGTGTGTGTGTGTGTGTGTGTGTGTGTGGCATTTCAGCTAATTGAAGACCCAGTGGAGATCATCAGCAGCAAACTGGAAGTCCAAGCCTTCGAACGCATTGAGGACCACATCAAACTCATTGGCTTTTTCAAGAGCGAGGACTCAGAATGTAAGTTGTCTGCCAACCCCAGCCTATGAGTCTAAAAGCTAGATTCCAAACAAGCTATGTCAGTTTACCCCAAAAGAGGATGGCTCTTCAGCATCTCTTTTGCTGGCAGAATGCAGGTTAGAATCCTTCCTGAGCCTAACACAGTGGAGTACATGTGCAAAAATTGTACAAAACAGTCAGGAAATCTGAAAGAATATTAAGGTGGGGACAGGTCGTCTGGTTTTAAAGCAGACTGAGTGTTCCACAGAAGAGAGAAAAACCCTTCTCCACTTTTCCTGCCTACCCACCTCCCAGTCGGATTTTCCCCTACAATGGGACAAGCAATGGGTGTCTCCCTGGCCTTGGCAGCTCCTATGGTCACCAGCTGGAGAGCTTTGCAGTCAATTGGAAAGCATGAGTGGAAAATTGGGGTAGGAATGGGCTTAGCAGCAGCTACAGAATGTGAAAAATCACTGGCCAAGCCCACAGCTGACCACCAAGGCTGCCTGTCATAATGCAGACACACCCTTGGGCATATTCCCTTTGAAAGCTTTGTGACCAGGTTTTGGGTGGACACAGGACCTATGATAACATCACCACAGCCCGTATAGGGATGAGAGGGTGGTGGGGTGAGTCAGGAAGAGCAGGGAGAAGGGACCAGGAGGAGTAAGCACTTGAGTACTGTACCTATTTAAAAACTGCTTTGGCAGCGTGGCCCCAATGAGGTAGGCTTTTTTCTGGTATCTCAGCCTTGGAGAGAGGAAAAGCATTAGCGGGGGTGAGCATAACTCTGGTAGCATTCATACAAGTAGGAAGTGCAAATGTGGGCTGCTTATGACTATTCCTGGGAACCCCAAAATATTCTGAAATTGTTTGCAAACCCATTTCTTTAAACAGTCTGCCCACTAGCATCCTTAGTCACCTCATCAACAACCCTTTCATTTTCTGTCTCCCATGTCCCAACTTAACCCTCTTTTCATTTGCTTCATTAAAACCTGCATTTACTGTGCTTAAAATGAAAGTGCTAGAGGGAGGTGGCTAACCAGGGAGATTTGCCCCAGTTCTTCTTTAGGCAATTTTATTTTAGTTCATACATTTCCATATCAGTCCTGACTACTCTGGGGTGCTTCTCCTGCCCCTTCCTTTTCAGTTCCTCTGTCTCCATTTGTTTCCATCTTTATGTTCCTCTATCCTCTTCATCCATGTAGCTCAGGATGGCAGATAAGAGGGAAGCAAAACCAAGGTTAGGATAAAGAGCACACCTTTCAGTACCCTTGGCGTCTTCCCCCACCTAGATGAGTCGTCATAATAACACTATTTAATTAACACATTTCATATGCCAGGGCCTATGCTAGGAGCTTATATGGATGCCTTAATTTCATTCTCACAACAAGCCTGTGAGGTGGTTATCATTATTATCTGCATGTTAATGATGATGAAAGGATGGAACAGAAAGATGTAATTAACTTGCCCATTATCACATGGCTAGTACAGTGTACAAAGTAATATGAAATATATTACATATTGCATTGTAAAAAAATTTCCAATTTTTTAAAAAAAATTTAAATGAGACTCTTATGCTTGCCTCAAGAATATAGCTTTTTTTTTTGAGACCTAGCTTTGCTTTGTTGCCCAGGCTGGAGTGCAGTGGCATGATCTTGGCTCACTGCAAACTCTGCCTCCCGGGTTCAAGTGATTCTCCTGCCTCAGCCTCCTGAGTAGCTGGGATTACAGGTGCCCACTACCATGCCTGGCTAATTTTAGTATTTTTAGTAGAGACGGGGTTTCACCATGTTGGCCAGGCTGGTTTCGAACTCCTGACCTCAGGTGATCCACCGGCCTCGGCCTCCCAAAGTGCTGGGATTACAGGTGTGAGCCGCCGCACCTGGTCCTGCTCTTTCTTTGACTGATGAGCATTCTTTTTTTGCCATTGGACATAATTCAGATAATTGCATCTCTAAAGTGTCCTTCAAGGGCACTTAGTTCAATCTGACAGCTATTGCTTTTCTTTTCATTGATAAACGTAATGTTCACATTTCTTATAATAATTTGAATGAATTTGAAAGGATTACAAATCCTAATTAAATTTTTATATCATCAATATTTCAAAATAATAATGAAACTTTTCCTTACGAATACACACATATTGCTCTACTGATCTTAATAATCATTCTTAAAAGTTAATAAAATTGCTAGTGAATAATTTTAACCGCTTTTTAAGGTTGAATTTTTTTTTTAATTTATAGGCTTTGTTAGTACATTACATATTTCATGTAGTCCTTGTAATTTTCAATTAAGTACATTTAGGCAGGTGTTTAGCAAGGTCTAGCCTTTTTTGAAACCAATAATGATTCCTCAAAATATTTTCAAAGTAAGTATAATTCATAGCATATTTTAAAATCTACTTTTTAGCTGATGGACTCTTTGTAAAATTCTTGCCCAGTTAACCCACTTTAGGATGAAAGAGTGGGGAGAGGTCTCCTGAACCCATTTCTTCACCAAAAGCTATAAACAGAAGGAGTTGTACAGGTTTGAATGTTATTAGAGTCCCTTTTTAAAAATAACAACCTTTTTGTGGAATGCAGATTCACAGGCAAACCTTTATATGATGACCTTTTTCTCTGAAGAAATATTATTTGAATCTCAAGATTTTCAGAAAGAACTTGATGTAAAGCCTTTGCACCTCCTTGTCATTGTAGCTGCACTATCAATACATGAACTTGGACATTCAAAATCTGACTTCAGAGTTTACACACTTAACTGTGTATTGAATTTATACACTACAACGTTTATACATTTAATTGTGTACACTTACCTTGCGCAGTGCTTTCAGAATCTATTTTGACATGTTTATCTACTTCTCTGAATGTTTCATCCCCACCAACTTGGTTTGGTTCTTCTTTGTAAGACCGATGATATTATTCCAAGCATTTCTGGTCAGCGTTTCTAACTGGTGCCATCAACCACACCCAGTTACTAAAATCTGTGACACTAATATCCAGTATGCACAACCCTGAAAGAGGGGGAAGAAAGGAGAGAAAATGCTAAGATAAGTTTGTAGTAAGCTGGAGGCTGGGAACTAAACGTTCAGGAGCCTATGCCAGAAGCCAAAAGAGTCATCAAAGAAAGTGGGAGGGGAGTCTGACTGGAAGGGACTAGGAACAGGTTGGTCAAGAGGCAGGGAAAGCCTAGACATGACCTGAGCTCCAACAGAATAGAAGACAAGAGGAGGCTTCTTGGAAAGCAACTGCTGTTTGGCTGAAGCTAAAGGTCAAGCCACATTTTGAATCATTCATCTAGAGGTCACCTTGCTTCGTTCTTTGTCTTAAAGTGATGTAGACCAACTCTCCAAGAGAGGAAGGGAGGCTCCTGACACAGGCCTAAGCCATTCTTTCCATCAGGGTGAGAGTACATGGAGGGGAGGAGAAATTCATCAGGGACATGGGGATTGGAAAAGAGGGGACAGAGGATTCTGATAGAGCCCATCGCTGCTTTAGACACAGATGGCCTAGGTGTTGCTTTAGCCATTCTACTTCCTTACCTTCACTCCACTCATTCTTCAAATGCTTTCAGCTGGCCGGGCGCGGTGGCTCACGCCTGTAATTTGGGAGGCCAAGCACTTTGGGAGGCCAAGATGGGTGGATCACGAGGTCAGGAGATCGAGACCATCCTGGCTAACACGGCGAAACCCCATCTCTACTAAAAAACACAAAAAATTAGCTGGGCATGGTGGCAGGCATCTGTAGTCCCAGCTACTCGGGAGGCTGAGGTAGGAGAATGGCGTGACTCCGGGAGGCAGAGCTTGCAGTGAGCCAAGACCATGCCACTGCCCTCCAGCCTGGGCGACAGAGGGAGACCCGCCTCAAAAAAGAAAAAAAATGCTCTCAGCCATCTTCTCCCCTCTACCCAATTCTCGACCCCAGCTATGAGGTTACAGGATATCTTTTCTGACTACCCACTTACTTTTATGAGGACAAGTTAGTGTGAGTGTGTATCAGTATGTGCAAGTATTCTCATGACTTTCCAACCCCCCTCTCACCTGTGCTTGCGGCACTCACCTCTGTGGTAACAACTATCACGCTGCCTTTTGATTCTTTAAAGGATTCATAGCCCTCGCGAAGCTGAGAGATTTGGAAGATCAGTATCTTTGTCTTATTCATTTTGGGATCCTCTGAATTCACATTATTCTAGAAAAAATTTGATAGAATCTTAGTAAATTCTGCATTGTCTAACAGAGGCTTATACTTCTGATGGTTAAGGGAAATGGAATTCCATGAAATGGAAAGAAGTTAATCTTATTAAGAATAAATCACAGGCTCATTGACTCTTAGGCTTACAGCATTTATTCATCACCACCACCACCACCACCACCACCACCATTACCATCACCCTCACAACTAAGGCTTGAGTACAAATCTCTTTCCCAAGTGACTCCCCAGATGGACCAAGGTACAGCACTCCCACACTCACCTGATCTCATACTGTCTCAGCCAGTGTGGACTCAACCTTGGGACCATAGTCAATCAAGGGTTTAAGTTTGAGAAATCCTCTTGAGGCATCAGAATAAAGAAGAAAACTTTAAAATGAAAAAAAGGGGAAGAAAACTAGAATTCAGCAACAGGGGTACTTCCATTAAGAAGTTTAAAATACTTCTGTGATGTCATTTGTGATTGAGGTTACTTTACACAGTGAGATGAATTTCCTTCTTAGAGCTCATTTATTCATGCACTGTCTCTAGAGGGCATGATTATAAGTAGCAGTGAGTTAGAGTGAAAGGCCTTTTTATTTTGGTTTGGAGTTTTCCGTGTCTTCTTCTCTCTCTTGTCCTCCCGGTTCCCTCTGTTTCCTGCTTTCTACCTGCAGTTCATAAAAGTGTGGTGAAGGGGTCTTCTCTTGGGCGTTTGAATGCCAGCCAATGCCAACTCCTTGTGGGGAACTATGGGTTTAAATAATATTAAATAATACCTATCTAAATAATATCTACTAAATTATTATCCCATCAGGATTAATTGACTTTCTACTCTCTACATCATTTAAAAAGAAGATTCTTCAGTGTGCATCTTGAAAATGTCTCTCCCTTCATCTTTATTTTTCCCCTTAGACTACAAGGCTTTTGAAGAAGCAGCTGAACACTTCCAGCCTTACATCAAATTCTTTGCCACCTTTGACAAAGGGGTAAGTACCTACGAAACCCCAATGTGAACAGTTTTGTAGGCATGAAGAATTAAAGTTTGAACTTGCCACCACTCTTTCTTTTCTTGTAGCAACATTAACTATCCTCCCTTGCCTCTTTCTCTAGAAGGGTTAAGAATTATATCACTAAATCACTATTGGATTTAAGATGAGTACAAAGATGACTAATTCAGAGGATGTAAGAATATTTTTAAAAACATCCAAGGAAAAGTGATGGCCCACACTTATCTTCTCATACACTGAGATGGGAAATGTGTGGGCCCAGAGTGTACCAGCCCACTCAATCACTGCTTCCTTTTTCCTTAGCGGGTATCCTCTCCCTTCCTGGGGTTGCATACTTCCCCTTCTACTGGGTCAGGATGGGGAGTAGAATGGGAACTCCTCTGTGATGAGTTCAAGCAAGTGTTCTGTAAAATACAAGAGGAAGCCAGTGAGCTGGAGCAGGGAAGGGGCATGGTAGGATGAGACTGCGTTCAGTTCTTGTATATGATGAACCACTTCTGTGGACGTGGCCCTGTCTTCAAGTCTATGATCCAGAAGAGTGATCTATAATCCAAGTATTATAATCTAAACTTGAAGAATGTTTATCCTAATTAGTTGTATTATAGTTGGGAAGGATCTCGAGCAAGAATTTTTTAAAAACTATCATGTATTAAGTGTCTGTTATGGGCCAGTTGCTCACACCTGTAATCCCAACACTTTGGGAGGCTGAGGGGCATGGATTGCATGAGCCTTGGAGTTGGAGACCAGCCTGGGCAACATAGTGAGACCCCCATTTCTACAAAAAATACAAAAATTAGCTGGGTGTGGTGGCACACGCTTGTAGTTCCAACTACTTGGGAGGCTGAGCTGGGAGGATCACTTGAGCCCAAGAGGTTGAAGCTGCAGTGAGCTGTGATTATACCACTGCACTCCATCCTGGGCAATGGAGTGAGATCCTCTCTCAAAAAATAAGAATATAAAAAATAATAAATTCAAAAAAATTTTTATGTGCCAGAGTCTGTGCTAAGAAATCTCTTTGTGCCAGAGTGTGTGCTAAGAAGTTAACATGGATTTTCTTACTTCATCCTCTCAACACTCACATAAGGGAGGAATTAGTATCCTCATTCTACAGAGGATGAAACTGAGGTGCTGAAAGATTAGGTGATTTTTTCATGGTCATGTAGTTACTGAGTTGAGAAGCTTGCTATAATCTCAGACTAGCCTGACTTCAAAGTCAGTGCTCTGTCCTACTTTACTCCAGAGAAAGAAGCAATATATGCAAACTGCGTGACTGGTGTTTGGCACACAGGAAGCATTCAGTAGTAGTTAGCCAGCTATGAGCACCATTGTTCATAAGAAGGCAGTCATCTAGGCCTAGGAAGTGGGAGGCTTGGATAGGATATTAGTAGAGAAAGGGAGGAACAGAGAAGCCGAAACTGAATCCATTACTGACATATGGTTCTGATGGAACATTTGGTTCTGATGGACTAGGTGTGGCTAAAGTGGCTCCTGTGTAAGAATCCAGCTGAAAGGAAGAGAGAGGCAGGCCAATTAATTTGGCCAAGCAACAAAGCCTTAGTTTTTAGAGGGGTGGTTCAATGTTGAGCTCAGCGTAGTATCTGTTTATAGAAGTGCCTCCTAGTGCAACTGTATAGCTTCTTGCCTGTGGCCCATGAAAAAGGTGAGGTCAGGCTATGATTAAAAATTCAGAGAGATGCTTTATTAAAACTCTGTAGGACACTGAGTCATAAGTTCCAGCGTTCACGTAGCCTTGTTGGATTTCAGAACATTTAAAAAGACAAAGGCACACAGAGCGGAGAGCACTGAGAGGACTCTGACGCCATTTGGTGCTTAAGAACTTGCACCCATCAGCTGGGGTGGAAAGGGTGTCCAAGGGGAGATGGTGGAGTTCAGAAGCCATGACTGCACCCCGTAGAGCCTCAGTGGTGTCCAGCAGGGAGTGCTAGGACAGAAGAGGGAAAAAGTAATAAATGTGAAGTGGCTGAAAGGACCTGTTTGTACAACACACCCTAGGGAATCTCAGAGAGACCGGGAGGTGCTTTGTTAAGGTCTGAAACCAGGAGAGTCAAGGGACAAGAAAGCACTAATGCAGTTACAAAAATGCAAAAAAACAACTGGCACTAGCAAAAGTGGATGTAACAAGAAGATCTGGCCATTGATGAGGTGATGAGAGAAGGCCTCAAAATAACTTAAGATAGCAAGTCTTGGCATCAAGACAGCAAAAATTATGAAGCTACTGAAAACATTAGGAAATCTAGGAAGAAGAATCTATTGAGGAACATGAGATGGGGTTATGAATTCTATTTTCTAAAAGTTGGGGAAACATTCAACTGGAAATGTCTTTAATTAATTCAGTCATTCATTCACTCAACAAGTATTTATTGAGTATCCTTTACGTGCCAGGCACTCTTCTCAGTGCCAGGGACACAACATTGAGCAAAGCAGATTCCTGCCCTTTAGAATTTAAAGTTTAGTGTGGGAAAGAGAAGATGGAAAGACAGAAAATTAAAAAGTAAACAAACCAATAAATACATCATGTGAGTTGCAGGACCGTAAAGAGGGTGAGATGTCATGGCTGCTGATGTAAATTTGGTGGTCAGTAGTTCCCAACCACTATCCATATTAGTATCCTCTGACAAGCTTTTAAAACCATTAGTCTCTGGGTCCCAGCCCTGGAAATTTTAATTTTTTAGGGTTGTGGCAGTGTCTGGGAATCTGCATTTTTGAAAGCCTCCCAAGGAATTATAAAGGGTGTTCAGGTTTGGGACCAGTACTGATCTATTGATACTAATCCTAAATCAAGCCACAGGAAGGCGCAACCTCTCTGAGGAAGCAGTTAGAGCAAGAAAGCATCAGAGGGCCAAGGATGGTTCCACTCTGCTGTACCTCACAGCCTGAAAAATATCAGTTCTTATAATCCCACATCTCCTCTCACTGACCTGTTCCTTTCTGTGTCTGAGTGAACAATGAGATGAAAAATCACTTTCTTTTCAAAATCACACTGGAGCCAAAGGGAGTTGTGACTAAACAAAGTTAGTGGAGAAGATAGATGTTGGGAAGACCTAAATTTAGTAGTGGCAAAAACCATTACTTTTGGCAAAAACTGCGACTACTTTTGCACCAACCTAATACTTGAGTTGGTTTCATTGGCAACAACCAAACTGGCTTGCGAACTGGAGGAAAAATGACCTGTATCAAAATTCATACACATGCACATGTCAGAAAATCGGCATTGCACTTTGTAGTTTTCTTATCTTTGTTAAAATCTATTCCAACTAGTTAACAAATAAAAGCATGAAAGAATTCATTTTTATGGACCTATTTGGTTCTTAATAATATAATTCATTCTTATATAATGGTAATACCCATGAACCAGATCTCCTCCTGGAATAATGCCTTGGATTCAGTAGGCCCCACTAAATACTTACTGAATAAATGAATGAATGAAAGCTTCAACCAATCAAATCCCCTTCAGTCCTTACCATCCCAGACAGGAATAATAAGAATGAAAGAGGGGGTCAGGTGCGGTGACTCATGCCTGTAATCCCAGCACTTTGGGAAGCTGAGGGGGGAGGTGGATCACCTGAGGTCAATAGTTCGAGATCAGCCTGGCCAACATGGCAAAACCCCATCTTTACTAAAAACACAAAAATTAGCCGGGTGTGGTGGCCTGTGCCTGTAATCCCAGCTACTCGGGAGGCTGAGTCAGGAGAATCGCTTGAATCCGGGAGGTGGAGGTTGCAGTGAGCCCGATACTGTGTCATTGCTCTCCAGCCTGGGCAACAAGAGCAAAACTCCATCTCAAAAAAAAAAAAAAAAAAAAAAGAAAAGAAAAAAGAAAAAAAAAATGAAAGAGAGGAATTCTCTGAGATGCAAGATGAGGGCACTCCATGATGGTGGTAGGGAGACAGTGAAGAGATCCCTGGGAAATTTTACTCAGCATTTCCAAGACTTAAATTAAGGATGCGACAATCCAATTTTTACATTCATAGACAGCACTGTGGCCCCAGACACTGGCATTCAGGAACTGGAGACTACCACCACCACCCGGTGGATTTGACTTCTGGCTCTGCTCCCTCCAGATATATGATCTTGACAAATTTCTTGCCCAAATTGTGCCTCAGGTTCATCATTTGTAAAATAAATATAATAATCATTCTTACACGTACAATCGAAGTGAGAATTAAACGAAGAATCAACCTAAAACACCTGGCAGCAGTGCCTGGCACACGATAAGCACTCCATATGTTTGTTATTATTACTGTTTTCATTCTGATCACTTCTCCTTTCATGGAAACAGTCTTCTGATTCCTAGGATATATAGTAAGCAAACTCAGAAAACCAGAATTCAATGTCATTTTCTAGCCTACTCTGGTTCCCTGCTTCATCACCCCCTCATCTATATCACCCGCCTACCCCTGAGAAGATGGAAAAGCACTTAGGAAAAACTCCACGTCTCCCTCTCTTAAAATTAACCTGACAACAAAAAAGAAAACATGGCCTGTTTCCTTTATCTCTGAGTAGGATGCTGGAATTTCTTTCCCTTAAGTACTATATAAAATGCCTTTCGGAATATAGTGACCTGGAATTAATAGCAATTGATGACAAAAACCATATGGATATCAGTGTTTCCTCAGAAGGGACCTCCTTGTGTAAGAGCTTATGCAATACCCAGCTCTTCCTCTTCCCCAGTTAGTTGCAGCCGGCCTGGGTCACGGCACCATGGGTTACCACTACAGAGCATCAGCTCTTAGGCAGTTCCTCTTCAGCTTCAAGAGAACCACTGTTCATCCCTGTGCTTTCTTGAACCACAGCTCTGAACTAGAAAAGAATGGCATTTGGTTTTCTATAGAGTGTTGCACATTCCAGGCCTCTCAAATAATTTCACTAACAGAGGTCCTGAGTTCAGCAGCTGTGCAGGCAAACAGCAACCATTCTGCCTTGACAACACACTGAACATGTGGTTGCTTTAATCCAGAGAGAAAATGTCTTCCAGGCTATGGGCTGGCTCTCCGAGCTCCTTATCTGTTGTAAGATGAGCAAATCATCCTGGCTTACTGGGGTCTGTCCAAGTTTTAGTACTGAAAGTCCTGCATCCCAGGAAGCCCTTCCACCCAGAGCAAAGCAAGATGGTCAGTCACCTCATGACTGCTGACAAACCGGGCAGCTCCCAAAGTCTGACAAACCACAAAGCAAGCTGGGTACTGAGAGATTTAACTGTAGGGCCAGCACTTCAACCTAAATAACAATTAGGGTTATGAGCAAATCAAGGACAGGCTAATGAGTTGGGTTCTGATTCTGAGTACCTATATGCCTTAAGGATCTCCATCAATTGCCTGTTTTATCAACATTGGTTCCATTAAAACCACACAACCCAGGATAGTAAATATGTTCCATTGGCATTTGCTTCCCATCCAGCCCTGGCAAATGCAGTAGAGTGACGGTGATTGTAGAATTAAACTTCCCACTTCTCATCTCAACTGCTCCCGGCCCCGGCCTGACCCTCATTTGCTAGATAAATCTTTTTCCTTCTTCTCTTTCCTTCTTTGATCACAAAAGAAGATTGGTCTAGCCAGGCCTTGGGTGATGAGTTCCTATCACTTCAACATTGAAGTTAAAACTGTACATTTGTTTTTATGTCTTTGCCAGAAAACATACACACTTAGATGGACAATACATTGCTATTCTAGACTAGCATCCAAATAAACTTTGTCTTATTTCTAATGGTTACAGGTTGCAAAGAAATTATCTTTGAAGACGAATGAGGTTGACTTCTATGAGCCATTTATGGATGAGCCCATTGCCATCCCCAACAAACCTTACACAGAAGAGGAGATTGTGGAGTTTGTGAAGGAACACCAAAGGTGCCTGAGATAGCATGCGGGGGCTGGGGGCCTGGGATCTGGGGAATGGAGAGGATCCTCTCTGTGCTACCATTTCAGACCTGCCAAGAGCAACAACCTAGTTAGTACCTCAGCAGTACAGAACTCAGTAGTATGGCTTTGTTGATCAGTGATGACTAGCACGGACATGATTACCTCTGAATGTAAGTCTACACCTGCAAGCAGGGTCTGATAAATCCCTCAGTCAGCACATCCCCTCAAAGCCAGGGCAAGATATAAATAAAATTCTGTACTAGAAATGATAGCAATTTAGTGAAAGTTCCTGTATACCAATAACCATGCCCAGTGTTTTAGGGAAACTATTTTATCTAATCTCCAACCTTACTGGGTAATTATTATTCCAATTTTACAGATCAAGGAATTGGACTCAATAGTTAAGTAACTTAGCCAAGGATGAACACTCTGTGCATAGGACTTCTGGGAGAGGAATGCTTGATACCATTTAGTGTAGCTCTAGCATGAATCAGCAAATCTTTTCTGTAAAGAACAAAATGGTAAATCTTTCAGGTTCTGTGGGCCAGATGGCGTCTGTTGCAACTACTTAACTCTGCGGCTGTGGCATGAAAGCAGCCATGGATCATGTATAAACAAATGGGTGTGGCTGTGTCCCAGTCAAAGTTTATTTAGGAAAACAGGAGGCCCTGGCTGGATTTGTCCCACCAGCTGTAGTCTTCTGATCCCTGCTCTTGAGGGAGGGATGATATGGGAAAAAGGAACATGGTAGTGCGCTCACTGGCTTGTCCATCTATCCTACCTGACATGTGTACGTGTGTGTTCATTTTACCTGGAGTACTGTGATCCCTCTCACCTGGACAGTTCTAGTTCCTTCAGGAAGGCAGTACTTGGGGGAACAAATATTAATATGTCCAGCACTATTTGCCAATATTCAGATAGAAATGAAACTATGAGCAAAATATAGATCTGCTCTATATTTTGTCTGCTCCCCTAAATATCCCTAAAGGACTTTCAATGGATACCCCGGATGATAAAACAAAGGCAGTTTTAACCTACAAAATCTGAGATTTCCTGTTTTCCCCCTCAAGTTTCTCATTCCAGGCCTGCTGTGGGCTCTCCGGAGTGGTGGCTATCTGTGAGGTGGGAAATGGCACCTTGCCCTGGGAGTGAGCTGACCCTGTGCCCTCTGACCTATTGTTTGTAACAGACTTTATAATCCTTGGATCAGTGGGTCTATGAAAAGGCTGAGTGGCTTAGGCCCAGCTTGCTGTCTGACACAGCAGAGTAGAGCTGGTCTGTTTCCTTAGGAGATAAGTGTGTTTTTAGGACTCCCCATGCCTTAAAGGAACCAGCATCTCATTTTACATTTCACGATGCTGTGGCTGCTGTATCTGCCACAGTGACCCCTACTCAAGGAAGCTCCTTTTTTTTTTTCCAGACCCACTCTACGTCGCCTGCGCCCAGAAGAAATGTTTGAAACATGGGTAAGAAAGAGGCAAATTCTCTTTGCCTTGTAGAGATGAGTATAGTCCCCAAGAGCAGTGCTTCTTAGATTAAGTCCCTAAACTCAAACCATGCTTTATTTGGCTGAGGTGGATGTCTAGGTGAGTATTTGAAACATGGACAGTTTGGGTACGAGGGCTCATAACTGTAATCCCAGCACTTTGGGAGGTTGGGATAGGGGATCACTTGAGTTCAGGTGTCCAAGAGCAGCCTGGGCAACATAGCAAAACCCTATCTATCTCTACAAAATATACAAAAAGTAATTGAGCATGGTGGCATGTGCCTGGAGTTACAGCTACTTGGGAGGCTGAGGCAGGAGGATTGCTTGAGCCTGGGAGGTCAAGGCTGCAGTGAACTGTGATCGTGGCGCTACACTCCAGCCTGGGCAGCAGAGTGAGACACTGTTTTAAACAAAACAAAACAAGACAAAAACATGGACAACATCATGCTCAATTAAAACACAGTTCTTCGTGGATCAATCTAAGCCTCTTTGGTACTACTCACTAGGCAAAATTGCTCTTAGTTCATTTCCCACAGTGACTATAGCTTCTGTTCATTGACCACCAGAGCCGCACAGTAACACAGTGGAAGGGACTCAGGCTACAAAGTCATAGAGACTTGGGTTCAGGTCCAGAATCTGCCACCTAGTAGCTTTGTGTCCTACATTAAGTCATGTGGCCTTTCTGAGCTGTCTAAATTTCCTTATTTAGAGTTGGGACTTTTTATAAGGATGAACGATATGAAGAGTTCAGAATATGGTACCTGTTTTTTTAAAAATATCAACCGAAGGCACTGGCAAGCAGCTGAGCCAACTTGTCCTCTAGGTCTGTGTCATGGATAATATGTCAGGCAGCTCAAATAGTGTTAGATGGAGGGCCTTGGAGATAAACCCCCAACCCACACCTCAGCTTTGTACAGAATTTCATAAATAACAAAGGCTGTGGAGCATTTTTCAAAGCGTTTCATGCATCCTTTTATTTGGATCTTCCAATAGCTCTAGAAAGTGATGTAGAAGAAGTATTATTAATTAGTTGGGCATAGGGAGCACACCTCTAGTCCCAGCTACTTGGAAAGTTGAGGTGGGAGGATTGTTTGAGCACAGGAGCTTGAGGCTTCAGTGGGCCATGATAATGCCACTGCACTCCAGCCTGGGCAACACAGCAAGACTCTGTCCCCCCAAACAAACAAAAACCAAGTACTATTTCAGCCCCATCTTACATAGTCAGAAACTGGTGCTCATACAGATTAATCACTAAAGGACACATAACTAATAACCATTAGTTCTTGGAACTTAAATACAGGCCATCTGGAGCCAAACCTGGTGTTCTCTGCAGAATGACTCCCCAGAGTGACTACGTCCCCACAAGGGGCCATTTGGGGTGAGGGATGGGGAGGAGGAGAAAGGAATTAACACGGAAGTATTTATCTATTTAATTCTTTGAAGTGATGGATGAACAGAACCGGGGAGTAACTTGACATTGTTTTACTGGTCTGTAACTTACTTGGATGTTTGAAGGTAAAGGAAACATTTCACAAGATACCAAAGGGTAAATAATCCAATCCAGAGGAGTGGACTATTTAATAACAACTCAGCAGAATAGAAACAAACTTTCCTAACATTTAAACCTTTCAAAGATATTAAAACGGTCTAATCGCTAGGCATAGTGACTCATGCCTGTAATCTCAGCACTTTGGGAGGACAAAGTGGGCAGATCACTTGATGTCAGGAGTTCGAGACCAGCCTGGCCAACATGGTGAAACCCCATTCAAAAAAAAAAAATACAAAAATTAACTGAGTATGGTGGCAGGCGCCTGTAGTGCCAGCTACTTGGGAGGCTGACGTAAGAGAATCACTTTCATCTGGGAGGCAGAGGTTGCAGTTAGCTGTGATTGCACCACTGCACTCCAGCCTGGGCAACAGAGTGAGAGCCTGTCTCAAAAAAAGAGTCTTATTAATATATTTTAAAATGGTAATAGCAAAAAGGTATAATAGTGCTTTTAAATAATATTTTTTTTAAAAAAATTGTTTTTACTTTTTACCCTAAAATAATTTCAGATGTACAAAAGTAGTGCAAAGAACTTCATTATCTCTTCACCTAGATCTCCCAAATGTTAACATTTTACGATGCCTTCTATCTACACAGATACATAGATAGATAGATGATAGATAGATAGATAGACACAGAGAGAGAGAGAGAGAGAGAGAGAGAGTTATCAAAATCAGGAAATTAACACTGATATAATAAGTCTACTACCATTATTCAGATTGGCCAGTTGTCCCACCAATGTCCTTTACTGCAAAAGAAAAACGTCTCTGTTTCCTGGCCCAGGATCCAATCCAGGATCCCACACTTGCATTTGCCTGTGTTTCTTTTTCTTTTTCTTTTATTTATTTTTATTTTTTTTTTGAGACAGATTCTCCCTCTGTCACCCAGGCTGGAGTACAGTGGCTCCATCTTGGCTCACTGCAGCCTCTGCCTCCCAGGTTCATGTGATTCTCCTCCCTCAGCCTCCCAAGTAGCTGGGATTACAGGTGCACGCCACCATGCCTGGCTAATTTTTGTGTTTTTAGTAGAGACAGGGTTTCACCATGTTGGTCAGGTTGGTCTTGAACTGCTGACTTCAGGAGATCCTCCCTCCTTGGCCTCCCAAAGTGCTGGGATTACAGGCATGAGCCACCACGCCTGGCCTGCTTATGCTTCTTTAGTCACCTTTAATTTGGAACAGGGTCTTGGTCTTTGTCTTTCATGACACAAAATACCACTTTAAATTGAGAGTCATTATTGATGTTCTCTTCTGCTATGGCTTTATCTTCAGTTTTTTTCTTTTTATTGTCTTTATTCCTAAGAGGCACATCTCCATTACCTAGGTTCTAGGAAGGGAGGGAATATAACACCGTGGACCCCTTCTCCCAGGTCTTTCCTTCCTGTCACAGCAGTATCACACCCAAGACCATGGTGTTTTGTAGATGGGGAGCCTCTGTCCTCACATATCCCACACTGCTGCAGAAATACTGTTGACACATAGAGGCAGATGTGCAGACAGGAAGTTCAGTGTCTGGTTTCATTGGAACTCATTCTCTCCTTTCTTTTCATTTAATGAATAAGATAAAATACAGCCTTTTGCAATAATATAAAATAATGGTGATGGCTCATATTTTCCACATTAGTGCATATTGAATTGTTCTCTACTTGGGGAAGGGCAGTGCATTGAATTTAACCAGGTAGAGAAAAGGGCAACTGAAATGGTTTATTCCTTCCCTCCCCATTCTGGAACAGCCTCATGACTCACCAGGAGCCCTAACCAGACCTAGTCAGCCCCTCATTCAAGTCTCCAACTAGAGAGGGAAGGCAGGACAGGCCCCTCCAGTGTTACCTTTGTTTCCTTGAAAGGGAGAAACAGAAATCAGTGCATCCAAAGGACCTCTGAGGAGCCACTTTCCATACCTCCTCCTCTACCTGTGTCCCCTGGCAGGTCACTGCTCTGAAGAGTGGCATCTCTGTGGGCCACACGGCCACAGCAACTTAAACCACAGATGTGGCTGTGGAAAGTGACCAGCTAGTGAACTTCAAAGTCTTTGTCTTTGGCCAGGCAACGTGGCTCATGTCTGTAGTCCCAGCACTTTGGGAGGCTGAGGTGGGCAGATCACTTGAGTCAAGGAATTCAAGACCAGCCTGGGCAACCTAGCAAAACTCCGTCTCTGCAAAAAATACAAAAATTAGCTGGGTGTGGTGGTGCGTGCCAATAGTCCCAGCTACTTGAGAGGCTGAGGCAGGAGGATCCCTTGAGCCTGGGAGGCAGAGGCTGCAGTGAGCCGAGATGTGCCATTGCACTCCAACCTGGGAAACAGAGTGAAACCCCGTTTCGAAAGAAAAAGAAAACTCTTTATCTTCAACATCCACTTCCCCAGACGCTGAGAAGTATTTAAATAAGATGGGAAAGCCAGCTAGGACTAAAACAACTATTGATCTTTCTCTCTCTCTAATTGTGCAGGTTTTTAAGATGCAGGCCATAGAAAACACATCACATATGATTACTAAAGAAACTGGTGCCCGGTAATATTTGCTGTGTGTACCTTGGAAAACTATTTATTTATTTTAAATACTCAAAGAATGTCAAGCTGTCAAAAAGAGACCCGGTGCTGATATGTCATTCCCCTTGGAGACCTCACCCTCCATCTAGCCAAGTGGCCCGCTAGAGTCCTGGGGAACTGCCCACAGGGAAGGAGAGTCAGCAGTTTCTTCTAAAAGAAGCTTCCCTCTATTGCAACAGCAAAATACTTTCAAGATGGGGTCAGAGACCCCCAGACCAGCATCTAGGTCACTCCATTGCACCTTAAATAGGGAGCCTGCTTACTTTAACCGCATTTTTTCTTTGCATCTCTTCATTCAACATGAGAACAAACATTCAACAGAGACCAGAAGGAAACTGAGTAAAATATTAAGTGGTGATATATGCGGTTGGTAGGTAATTGATACGCATAGTTTCTTCTTGGTATACCTAATATTTTCTAATTTTCTTCAGTGAGTAAGGTTTTTATTGCCATACTCCTTTTTTGAGTCTATAGGCATTAAAAAGAACCTCTGTGCTAAGCAATGAGGTTATAAAAATGAACATTGCTGTCCTGTCCTTAGGAGCTCAGGTTGAGTAGATGAAACAGTCTCAAGACATATAACGCCAACCCAGTGTGCTCACTGCTGCCACAGAGGGGCATACAAAGTGCTGGGGGATCCAAAGGAAGGGATTCACTGAAGTTACTCCAAAATCTCCAGTTCTTTGGGAAATCTTGCACTCAGTTACCTTACATACAGGCCTCTTTCCAGCATCTTTCAACTTAAGAGCCATTGATCCAAGTTTGCAACATCTTCTGCAAACCCTGCAGGGGGCAATAAAACCCTGCAGGAGCCTGTTCTGCTGGTGGTGGTGAGAAAGAAAGAGTACAGGTTCTGTGGTCTGAATGCTTGTGTCCCCCCGCAAATTCATACATCGGAAGCATAGCCCCCAAGGTAAGGGTGTGAGGAGATGGGGCCTTTGGGAAGTGATTAGGTCTTGAGGGCTCAACCCTCATGTTGGGATTAGTGCCCTGATTAAAGAGGCTCCAGAGAGCTAGCTGGTCCCTTCCACTGTGAGGATACAGCATGAAGGCAGTGTTTCTGAGCCAGAAAGCAGGTCTCGCCGGACACCAAATCTGCCAGTGCCTTGACTTCCCAGCCTCTGTAACAGTGAGAAATACATTTCTGTGGTTTATAAGCTATCCAGTTTTTGATATGTTGTTATAGCAGCTTGAATGGACCAAGATAGTGGGCTTTGGGGCCAGACAGAACTGGCTTGAATCCCTCTTCTGTCACTAGTAGTTCTGTGGCCTTAGGTAAGTCACTTTGATTCTTCAAGCATTCAATAAGACTAAGACTTTCTTATGAGATTTTGAGATGATGTTCTTACAAAGTAAGTATGGAAAAAATAGCAAATAGCAGATATTGTTGCCACTTTAATAATTGTTATTTTAAGGAATAATCCCTTCTTTCAGTGAGCTTGCCATCTAGTTGAGGAGGGAAGATTCATGCAATTAAAAACGGAATTTCCAAGACAATGTAACCTAAAGACCAAAAGAGAGATCTGAGTAGCAAAGGCTGTGGGATTCAGAGAGGCCCTGGGAGTTCCCAGCCCTGAAGTCAGCACAGCTCTTCCTCCCTGTGGAAGCTGGGTTCTCACTGAGTAACCCCGACTTGCCGGCTTGCCCTTGGGTTCCTACTCTGTGAGTTTATTACTTGAAAATGCCTGGCAGCTAGGGCTGGCCTGCTTCCTTGTAGATGTGGAATACAGGTCTGTGTGCTGAATCTTTGTGATGCACACAGAGGCAGGCTCTTTCCCTTAGTGACAGTGCTCCCTCCAGGGGCCATCTTGGGTCTGGGGAGTGACAGCCGTATTATGAGCAGCCTCCTAGAAAACAAATATGGATTCTTAATTCTAAAGCCAATTTCCAAATGCGTTCTAGCAGGGCACACAGAAATGAAGCCCGCTTCACAGAGTTAACAGCGCTCACTCCCATCTGATGGCAGGAGACAGAGACACAGGCTAGCCTAATGAGAACTGATTGGGATATTCTGTCTGGCGATAATAGCAAATGTAAAACAGTGAAACCTCGGACTCCCCTTCTGGTTGCTGTCGGATTTGTGTAATAAGCCAGCACACACAGGCACACACATGCGTATATCTGTAAAATTAAATTCCCCAGAGAATCTGACCAAGGCAATGCCCACTCTCTTGTTTTTAATAATAATATTTTCCATTTAATCTTTCTTAGAATTTGTGGAAGTTTTGTCCATTCCAAACTCAAAGGAAAAAAATTAGCATTTAGATAGGATTGCACCAGCATTAAAATCAATTGAAATGGAAACGGAGATCACGGGAAGGTTGAGATGCCTGGAGGTTTCTCCATAGGATGATTCTGATATGACATTCAGAGTGCCCAAAGCATACCTCTCCCCATGTCTCATCATCAGTATGCACTCAGCTTTGTCCCCAGGTGCCTCTTTCTCACACATATTCCTCTCCAAGTCTCCTGAGAATCACATTTGTGACAGCAGAGCCCCTTCCAAGCTCTTTCTCCAGAAATAATCATTGCAAAGGAGACACAAGGCATAGGGTCCTTGCTGTCCAGGGTGTAGAGACATGAAATGCCCCTCGTTTGCCCCATAGACTTAAAATACCCTCTTTAGGCTCTCCTTCCTGCCCCTGCCCCCACAGCTATACCCACTTTTCTTAGTCACACACCCTCAACTTTCCCTACACTCAAATTCCAGACAATCCCTGCAGCCTCAGAAGTGCGTTGGAGGCCTATACTGACTGGGCAAGGACTTCAAGGAAGTCACCTAGAGGTCACAGACAGCAAAGCGTCCCCTACACACTACATGGGTTCCGTAGGCAGGGACCTAACAGGGAAGCTCAACCGTTGTCTGTGATTCTTGTGTGAACAACACCAGCCCACATCCTAATTGACCTCAATGATTCCTGTCTGCCATCCATTTGGGGATAGTTTCAGGATCTGTCCACAGCATTCGGAAGCCTCCATAATCTGGTGCATCACTGACTCTATCTGCCAGTGGTAAATTCTTGAAACAGAGACTGACAACTGCTTTTACTGAGCCGCCTCTAGAGCCATTGTTGCCCTCGGATCTCCTCATAAACCAGACTCATGTTCTTTTTCATTTTGCCTTTTGTTGTTGCTCTCCCGGAACCACCAGACCACAGGAGTGAGGCTTATTTAGTGCTAATGTCTTGCGTGTGGTTGGTATTTCCCTGTCTTGCAAACTCATTTATCTGAGTCCCTGGTCCAAACCCTATGCATTCCTACCAGTTGCTCCTCAGCATTCCTTCCTTAATGTGAGCCCCACTGTACTCCTCTGTGCCTCTGTGTTCATCCCCACTTCCACACTTCTCCCTACCTCTCCTGTTTCCATTCCAGCTTCTGAGTCCCTGTCCCACGCTCAGTCCTTTGTATCCCTTCAGCTGGAAGTGTAACTTTTGATTCTTTTCTCATACAGGAAGATGATTTGAATGGGATCCATATTGTGGCCTTTGCAGAGAAGAGTGACCCAGGTAGGAAATTTTCAATCTGCTCTTTTACAACTTTAGCAAGAACCGATTTCTCACCTTTGTCAGCCCTCACCTTTCTCTTCTCTCACGTCCCATCCACAATGCAACTGCAAGATATTGGGTACCCCCTGGTGGCACCCATTAAGTATGAGTTTGTTTTCAGTTGTGCACATGGCTAAGAGAAGAAAAGGTGTGAACAAATCAGATTGTTATAGACTACCAGGTTCCTACACTGCTGCACAGCAATGGACCAATACACTGAGTCAGTGGGATTTGCAGCAGAGAAAGAGTTTAATAATCACAAGGTTGCCAGATGGGTAAGGGGAGGGATTCTCAAGCCACAAATCCAATTCTTCAAGGGGTTCTGGGCAAGGGTTTTTAAGAGGGTCATGGAAGGTGAGGGCCTGGAAAATTGGGGTCATCGATTGATCTGGGTAAGAGGATGAAATCATGAGGATGTGGAAACTGCATTCTTCCATAAGTCAGCTCCTTGCTCAGCCTTTTAGACCAGCTGATGTCAGTAGTTTTACTGGTATGCAGAACCTAAAAGAGAAACTCAAATGGAAATCTTATTGTATTAGTCAGTTCTCACATTGCTATAAAGAAATACCAGAGACAGGGTAATTTATAAAGAAAAGAGACTTCATTGGCTCACAGTTCTTCAGGGTGTACAGGAAACAGGGCAGTATCTGCTTCTGGGGAGGCTTCAGGGAGCTTTTACTCACGGCAGAAGGCAAAGCAGGAGCAGACGTCTCACATGGCAGGAGCAGGACCAAGGTGGTGGGGAGGTGCCACACACTTTTATATAACCATATCTTGTGAGAACTCACACCAAGTGGGGCATAGTGTTAAACCATAAGAAACCACCCCCATGATCCAATCATCTTCCACCAGGCCCCACCTCCAGTATTGGGGATTACATTTGAACAGGAGATTTGGGTGGGGAACACAGATCCAAACCATATCACTTTTAATCTCACCATGTCTTAAATTTTATCTATAGAACAGAGAAGGGACAAAGAGTCTTGTGACAAGGGCTACATTATCCTGGGGTAGTACACAGTGACCAGAAGTGGGCCAGAGGGCAAGCCAGCTTTACAATGGCTGCTGATGGTGTGGGAAGCCTAGTGGGATTTTATTTTTTTCTCCAACTGATTTTATAAAATGCTTTTGGAGATGCTTTCAAGAATCTCAAACATTCTGCTTTGCTGCCCAAACATAGAAAGGTACACTGGGCACTGGGGAGGATATTAAAACATACCAGTTTACAGGGTGTGTGTGTGCTTGTGTGTGTGTGTGTGCATGTGTGAACTTCTGCTCACATTAAAAGTTTATTTACCAATTTTGCCATCGAGCCTATATCAACCACAATTCTACCTGAAAATAGGATAAATGTATACTTTGATCCATAAAATATTGTCTGTGCTTAGGAAATGAAGTAGGAAACATTCCCCTAAATAATGAGAACTGGGAAAAATGAGCAACTTATTTTAAAAGTGCAAGATGACCCTGTAAATGAATGGGTAACTTTGTTTTTGGAACTTGGACAACTTTTCTCTGGTTTCACTCTTTTCAACACCAGTGGAGAGTGAAGTGCAGGCAAATTAATTTTGCAGGTAGCAATTTCCTATGGCAGTACTCTGTGAGATAGAGAGTCCCCAAAAGAAAGTGGAAGCACAGATTCTGAAGTGCATTTTGGAAACCCTGAGACAACCCAGAATGCAGCCAAAGACAAGGGAATGTAGACTTTCATGGTACTTGCTGGGGACCTCAGTCTCTTATACACTCATAGGGAGAGATCTAGAGATGGTTCCACTGGACAGATCAGGAAACAGCCATTTGGAGAAGTTAAAAAAAAAAAAAAAACTGCCCAAGAGAACACAGTTAGTGGTAGATCATGAAGGGTGAACAGATTGCCTTGTTAATCAATATGTAGCTGATTCTTGCACAATGTCTTGACACATGGTAGGTGCTCAATAAATATTTGTCTGGCAGATGATTAGAGAGTTAGATGACCAAACAAGACCGAGCCCCAAACTCTTCACTGGCAGACCAGCTTTTCCTTCCCTTTTTTGGCAATACACTAATAGCCTCCATAGTTTCTTATAGAGTGAAACCCACATTTTTTATCATATAATTTGTAAAATCAAGATATAATCCATATACCGTAATAGTAACCCTTTTAAAGTGAAGATTTCGGTGGTTTTTAGTACATTCACAAAGTTATGCAAACATAATCAGTATCTAATTCTAGAATATTTTGAAAAACAGCCATTAGCAGTCACTCCCATTTCCCTCTCACCCACCTCTGCAGGCAGGAATTACTTATGATCTCTACAATTTGCCTATTCTGGACATTTCATATAAATGGAATCATTTACTATGTAGCCTTTTGTGTGTGACATCTTTCACTTAGCATGATGTTTTCAAGGTGTCCCAATGATATTGCACATGTCATTCCTTTTAAGGGCCGAATCATATTCCATTGTATCAAAACCAAATTTACGTTCTGAATTATCTGAGCACTCTCTTGGCTTTTTCATTTTTCAGCATGATCTAGCCCTTGTCTCCACCCCCTCAAAAAAAGCCAGTGTGGTTTCAGTGGGTTTTCCACAGATTCTGGCCACCACTCTGCCCTGGAGGAGCAAATAGCAAAGGAAGCCAATTGCCTAAGGTTTACAAGCTATAATCAAACAGAATTGGATCCCTGGTGTTATGTGAACAGAGATGCAGTTGCCATAGGCAGCAGCCTGCTGGCCAGACTCCAGAGGGCTCCTTCCCCACCTCACCTGCCCCCTTCCAGGATTGTGGGGCAGCCTGTCTGGCTCTTTGGAACAATAGAACAAAGAGGCCTCCCTGAAGTTGCAGGAACCTGTTTGACCGAGATTGCTGCTGTAATGAATCAAGCTCCAGAAACTACTTCCACCTCCTCCCTGCACAAATATCCCTGGGCCTGAAGCTGTGCCTTTCCCCAAAAGAGCCCAAGCTGGGGCTTGTACTGGGAAGCTGTAAGCAGGCACTAAGGTGAGGGGAGGGGGAGGGGTAGGAGCTCTAGAAGCATCTTCTGTAAGCGAGGGCCTTGCCACTCAGGGTTGGGAAAGGGAAAGAACTGTCTGTGAAAGTCCCTGACTCTGAATTTGTGGTTAATCAGTGATTTACCTGCAGAGCGCTGATGTGTAACCTGGGGCAATGGGCCTGACTGCAGGACTAGGAATTTCATTCCTGCACAACAGTCCCTCTGCATTCCTTTGCTCTTGCTAACAAGTTAGACACGGCCTTTCGCCCCAGCCAAGCACCTACCCCACCAACCCAAGGAAGAAGATCACACATTCAGGAAAATGATACAGTTCTTCTTAAAGAGCTAACATGATTGAGGAACTGTGCTAGGAGCTTTATGTAGACGACCTTATTTAGCACCTAAAGCCACTCTGTAATATGTGCCTGGTGATGATTATTCTGGTGTCAGATGAGGAACGTGAGTTTTAGAGGTTAAATAAGTTGCCCAAATCACTCACTGTACCTAAGCCAAGATTCAAATTCAAGCAGGCTGTCTTGACCTCTAAATACATCATGACTATGAGGGAGATGATGGTGATTGTCACTTACTGTGTACTTATATGTACACAAGAACCCCATGAGGAAGGCATTATTTTTATTACAACTGAGGAAGCTGAGGCTGAGAGAGCTTACCTCACTGGGAAGCATAAAGTTGGAATGACGCTGAGGACGTCTGGCTTCCCAGCCCACACCCTTTACCACAAGGCCCTGCCATAGAGTTATATGAAGTTGTCAGGGTAGCAACTCTGAGTGGCATGTAAGTCTGTAGCAGGGCCTGTGCTAAGTGATCATCTGGTCCTCCTTCCTGCCTCTCTATTGCCCTTCACCATCTTCTCCACCTCCAACGTTTGAAAGACAAGAAAACGGAGACCCAGGGTAATGCAATGGCATGTTTGAGATCACGGGGTTATAGGAATAGTGGAAAATCAAGCTTAGATTTCCCAAGGGCCCCTCCTGTGCACAGTCCACCCTATCACACCAACTCCAAACGATGCTCCAGCCAGTGCAGGCTCTGGGCATGTGCAGTGCTGCCTCATGTACTGGGGAAGGGGACACGAGCAGGCAGAGCAGGGGGAGGTGAGAAGAGCGCAAAACCACCTGGAAGCTTGAAAGCCTAGTCAGGGAATAAAAGTCCGGCTTCCTCCCACTGTCCAGGTTTGGGATCTAAGATTATACAGCAGCAACGACCACACGTCCCAGCGATCCAGCTGCCCCAACCACTTTCTTCTCCCAACAGTTCTGACATGACCCTCACGGCCAAGAACTTGAGTTCACCCCTTGTAGAAAGCTGAGGGCAGGCAGCAACCCTGTACTCTCACCCCCACCTGCCAGGAGGCAGGGTCTGCTCTCCTGGCCCTAGAGCCTAATCGCTGGATCTCTCCTGCTGTACTCATCCCGTGCCCTCAGGCAGGCCTGGCTGGGAAGGGCATTTCCTAGCCCTGCGCTCTTGCCCATTGCCTGGTGGTGCTGCCTGTCTTCCTCCAGCTCCTGCGCTCAAAGCGCCTGCCAGAGCCGCTCGTCTGACAGGTTTGAAAATGAACGACTCTCTTCCTCACCACTCCTAGATGTGTCTGTGTCAGGCTGACATCTTCTTTATAACATGTGATGAAAGGTTTGCAAAGCGGCATTTCTACATGAGTGCATGCTGGATGGATATCCTCAAAGGGCACTGGGAATATTAGCGCTAACAAGCTGGATATGCGAGGACAGGTTGCTGTCTGCGCATGTGGAACAGAATTAGTGACAGGCCCTGGAAGGAATGTCTCCAAGCTCTGTTCCATCTAAGCTTCCACTGCTTCAGGTTCCTGTAAAAATCTTTTTGAGACCATTGTCTCAAGTAGGACCACTAACTGCCTCTTTGAGCTTTTGATTTTAAATTTGGTTTATCAAATGTAACATTTGGTTTTCTTTCTTTCTTTTCTTTTCTTTCTTTCTTTCTTTCTTTCTTTCTTTCTTTCTTTCTTTCTTTCTTTCTTTCTTTCTTTCTTTCTTTTCTTTCTTTCTCTCTTTCTCTCTTTCTCTCTTTCTTTCTCTCTTTCTCTCTTTTCCTTCTTCTTTTTTTTTTTTTTTGAGACAGAGTCTCCCTCGATTGCCCAGGCTGGAGTGCAGTGGCACCATCTCTGCTCACTGCAACCTCCACCTCCCGGGTTCAAGTGATTCTCCTGCCTCAGCCTCTCGAGTAGCTGGGATTAGAGGCATGGGCCATCACACCTGGCTAAGTTTTGTATTTTCAGTAGCCTCCCAAAGTGCTGGGATTATGGCCGTGAGCCACTGTGCCTGGCCTGGTTCTTGCTATGTGTTGAATGTTATTCCAAGCACTTAACAAGTATCAACATATTTAACCTTCGCAACAACCCAACGTGTTAGGTGCTGTTTTTATCATCTGCCCCGGTGTACAGATGAGAAAATACAGGGACGAAGAAGTTAAATAATGTCCCCAGCTCACATGGCTAATCAGTGATAGAACTGGGATTCAAACCTAGCAGTCCAGCCCCAAGTCTGGGCTCTGTAACCACCAGCTTAAGCTTCTCTTCATTACAACACCGTGTCATTTGACTTTTTCACCAATTCCGGGATCTTAGGGCCAGAAGACAGGCAGAGAAAGAGGGCTGTGGTAAGGAGTGGTAGCGTATTCACATGTCTCAAGTGCCGTCTCACAGCCGTGGGGCCCAGACAATGTCCCCTGTCCTACGCGGATGTTTGACTCTCACGGGTGACTTCTTGGCAATTCCATCTTATGAGAGGAGAGCTCCCGGCCTTGTCCATCCCTCTGAGGTTTCCTGAAGGGTCCAGTTCAGATGCTGGGCTGCTTTTTGAGAATTCCATACTTATTGAGTGACTCTGGCCTAGAGACCAACAAGGCCTTTCTGAGAGAGGACCTGTCCTATACACCCTTATGTCTCAGCCCCTGGCTCTGGGCTTAAGATGTTGTGGGAACTCAAATTATACCTGCCTGATGAAAACAAACAAACAAACAAACCCCTTATGCCTGTAATCCCAGCACTTTTGAATTGCAGGCAGGTGAATCACAAGGTCAGGAGATCGAGACCAGCCTGGCCAACATAGTGAAACCCCGTCTCTACTAAAAATTCAAAACTTAGCTGGGCGTGGTGGCATATACCTGTAGTCCCATCTACTTGGGAGGCTGATGCAGGAGAATCATTTGAACCCAGGAGGCAGAGGTTGCAGTGAGCCAAGACCATACCATTGCACTCCAGCTTCAGTGACAGAGTGAGACTCCATCTCAAAAACAAAAACAAAACAAAACAAACAAAAACCCTTCCCATCAATGAAGGATCAAAGTAGTGAAAAAAAAAAAAAAGCTTTAAAATGAGTAAGAGTTTGATGGGGGTGGAGGAGAAAAAGGAAGAAGACAGAGGAAGTCTTTACGAGGCCCTTCTGCCTGTGTCTCCCTACACACTTTACCCAACCCACATGCTGAGAGCATCTCATTATATCAACATGCCTGAGAGGTCATGTGGCTGCTGTTCTCTCCACTTTCAGAGGAGGAGACGAAAGGGGAGTGGTTAAGCGACCTGTGCAAGGTCTTTAAACTCCAGACCCAGTGCCCTCTTTAGACACAACCTCTAAGCTCTGTGGTTCCAGCCCCGGCCGTTTATCTGTCCACCTGCGACACAAGTAAGGGCAGGACCCCACTCTAAGAGCTTGGCCCCCCCATGCTCAGACCTCTCCTCACAGGAGCAGAGACCCTGAGGCCCAGAACTTCCCATGGCATGGAGTCAGGAAGGGTCCCTTTCAGTGCCTTTGTGGAGTGAGCACAGCCAGCGTGCTGTGGGCCTGTTCGCTCCTAGGCCGCTGCTTGGTCTGAGACACACGAGCCTCTGCCGAATGTGGCCTTGGCTCCTGACTTGGCTGTGCCTGGCCTGGGACCAGTCCCTTAGGGCTTGGTGAAGGCTCATTCCCATCAGTCCGTGCCAGGGAAACAGGAGAGGATAATCACCAGTTTCTCCTCCCACAAAGATGTGATTCCCAGAGGCCACTCGCTTGCCGTGGGAAACCTCGTGGTTCAACGTGCATCCCTTGGCTGTGGGTCGTGGTCTCTCAGGACTCCAAGCCTGAGTGGCAGGAGAGGAGTTGCAGTTCTCACAGCTCCAGGTCTCTTTATTTACATCCATCTCTGAGACGCTAGTCCCACTCAGAGCCATCCCTGAGTTAGCCAGCCCATCATACTGCAGCTGCTGGGAGGCGAGGGCTTGGCAGCGTGGTTTGAAGGAGGGGAAGGGACTCTTCCATGGGAAGGTAGAGGCCAGCCCGCCAGCCCTGGCGCTGACCCCATGGACAGTTTCCTCAGAGTCCCAGCCCCTGCTTCCCTGATGTTGAAGCTTTCACACTGGGCTTAAAAATCTCAAGCACAAACTCGAGGAAGGAAGATGGCAGCAACACTGGTAGGAGTGAGGAGACCTCAGAGGGTAGGAGACAGTGGAAGTGGCTGCAGACGTGCAGACTTAAGACCTGAGTTCAACTCCCAACTCTACCATTTGCTCCCGTGTGATGCTGGGCAAGTCACTTGCTCTCCTTGGGTCTTAATTCCATCCTCTTTAAAATGGAAATGATAAAATCTTCCTAACCTCCATCAAGACGAGTTGTAAAAATCAAATGCGAAAGTACTCAGTACCCAGTACGTGTTCAATAGACACTCAGAAAATAAAGGTTGGAGCAGCGTGATTATAGACTTTCTGCATGTGGAGAACAATGTCGTGTGTCCTGGTTGGGCGTAGTGGCTTTCGCCTATAATCCCAGCACTCTGTTAGGCTGAGGTGGGAGCATCACTTGAGCCCAGGAATTCAAGACCAGCCCGGACAACACAGAGAGACTTCATCTTTACAAATAATAATTAAAAAATTAACTGCGTGGTGACATGTGCCTCTGGTCCCAGCTACTCAGGAGGCTGAGATGGGAGAATCACTTGAGCCTGGGAAGTCAAGACTGCAGTGAGCCGTGATTGCACCACTGCATTTCAGCCTGGGGAACAGAGCGAGACTCCATCTCAAAACAAAACAAAAAAGAACAATGTCTAGTGTCCATAAAGGAAGAAATTGGGGAGTAACCGTCATGTGTATAAAAGGAGATTTCAATTGGATGCAAGGATAAGATTCTTGGCTGTCACAATGATCAACTCTGTAGTCAACCTTTAGCAATGTCGAAAGGTCTCATTCCCGGAAATATTCAAAAGAGACAAATGTTTTGAGCGGGGGCTATTTACCTACCTGGATGTTTGGAATGTCTGGGTTGTGGGGGTCTCTTCTCATTTTGAGAACTGATGCTTTTCTGATGACTGCAGAGACTAGTCCTCTACTTGCTATGTCTAGATAACTATTAGCTTACACATCTCTGAATAGTATTTCCCCCTTTTTCTCCATATACTTTTTTGAAGTATGGGCTATATTTCTTCTGAAACATGCATGACCACAGTCTTGAAAGGCCTCCAAGCCATGTCTACCACTGATAAAGGAAACATTTACTCATTTTAAACTCAGTCATTCATCCATGTAATTTTAACAGTGGACTAGTTCTTGCTTAACATTGGATTACTAAAGTGAAACGCAGCTTCCTACACCTGCCTTCCTGGTCAAAAAGGGAGGATCCACAGAGAATGTTTCTCTTTTCCAGGAGACCTGCCAGTTTTACAAAGAAACAGAGGCTCTCCTTGGAAAAAATTGAACTTGTAACTTACAATTTTAGCAACTGAATACATGTGAGACCAGGTTAGCTGCCTTAACTCACTTTCACAGATTAATGAGAATCCATTTTAACAGGTCTGCACTCAAGGCTGGGGTCTGAAGAGGGGAGAGCCCTGGAGGCTTGTAAGCCTTTGATCAGGAATATCCACACAAGCTAATGCCTTAAAAGCAAAGGAATTAAACCTTTTCCTGACCCAGTTATCAAGGCAGGGTTCTCGTAGTCACTCACACCAGCTGGCACAGCCATCCCTGAAGCCTTTGGTCACAGAATCAGCAACAGGAGCTGGAAGGAACTGCCCCACGCTGTACTGTCTTGTGATGTAGTTTTCTGTGGGCATGTTCTCTACCACGTGGGTCCAAGACTGCCTCCACCCCACTCCCGGTGCCCAGATCACTGAATTTAATACCGATGTGGTAAATGAACAGAGGAATGGCCAGGCTTAGGGAGTTCCAGCCAGCATCCTTGCCTTTGAATATAGCATGTCAGGTAATTTAAGTAAAATAATGGCTAAACCTTATTCTATGCCAGGCACTGTCCAAGTGCTGCAGAGAAACTGATTCATTTAACTCACAACTACCCAGTGAAGTAGATGCTATCATTGTCATCATCCCTGTTTTACAGACGAGGAGACAAACATTAAATAACTTGCTTTAAGTCACACTCTAAGGGTATATTCAGGACCTTGGCCAAGATCATTTGGCCCCAGAGTCTGTGTGTTTAAGGGCTATGCTGGGTTGACTCCCTGAAGAATGGGCTCTGTTCTGTCATTAAAAGTATTCGGGGACACAGACATTGTCCATTACAGAGTTCATCACCCTGAACATCAGAAACCTGCCCTTGGATCTAGAGGAAACTTTTTCAGCTTTAATGTCAACCTTATTTATTAATTTATTCTGGGAATGGTTTTTGAGATTTCTTTGCTTCTCCATAGACATAAAGAATATTCTCCTTACAAAAACCTTTTTATTTTCTTGAAAATGGGCTTTAAGCCACACTTTTGACTTTGCTCATTTACATAAATACTACAATCCACTTGATTTTTCTTGCACAGTTCAGGTTTTCTTTTCGTCTCTTAACCTGCTCTAGAATGTCAAATAGGAATGTAGTAGGTATGTTCTTGTATACCACATTCCTTTTGATGAATCCCAATGTTAAGAGAGTTTTTCCCATAAGAAAACAACAGCGCTCAGTTGTGTATTCAGCTTGTAGTTCTGGGTCACAGATCCTGTCCCTCCACAACACTCGTGCCTACCTAGACTCTCCTTTCCTTTATGTGAATCAGTCTCTTGCACCACAGGTTTGCTTTCTACTTTCATTTGAGTCTGTGTTGTTGCATTTCATCCTCTGTGAATTTCAGATTTGTCATGTCCCTTTTACGTTTGACTCTCTCTCATCTTCCAAAGTACAGGCAGTGTCACCTCATTGATTATCATTTCTTTATTTTCTGCAGCTAAAAACAGTAACTGAAGTTGTTTTGGAGGAATTCCTCCTTGTGGTCTTTGTATTATGATTCCTATCTCTACAGATAACCAAGGTGGCACCATATTTCCCTCTCCTGTGACAGTCACATGGCCAAAGGAGAACCCATAGTGTCCACACCTGGCAGCCAGTGATACACTGGAGGGGCCGGCCCTTCTCAGTTCCACCTACAGGCAACAGTAGTAATGCCCCTACCCCACCTTGCCCCCAGTCCCGCAATTACAGATAAATGAACTCTAATGCTTAGGGCCCTGTCAGTCTCCGGTGTCTGTCATAATCTCATTTGCAATGTGGTTATGAGCACAGATTAAAAGATCACCCAAGTCCACTCTGTATCTCTGCAAGAAGTGGACACCAGCCATAACGACCCCTTCTAGGCCTGACACAGTGACTCAAGTCTGTAATCCTGCACTTTGGAAAGCTGAGGCAGGATCACTTCAGCCCAGGAGTTCAAAACCAACCTGGGCAACAATGTGAGATCCCTGTCTCTACAAAATAAAACAATAAAAATTTAAAAACTAGCTGGGCATAATGGCACGCATCTGTAGTTTTAGCTACTTGTGAGGCTGACACAGGAGGATCATTTGAGCCTGGGAGGTCGAGGCTGCAGTGAGCTATGATCCCACCACGGACTCCAGCCTGGGCAACACAGACCCCCCTTCCCGCCCCCCCCCCCCCCAAAAAAAAGAGGAACTTCTCCACTAGAGGTCGCTGTGCTTCCCACGTAATAAGGCCTAAGGGGGCTCAGCCTGAATCTTCAGTGTGAGCTAGCAACAGTGACTACACCAACTCAAAAACTCAAAGTAGAGTTGCTAAGAATAGCATGCGTTTTGCCTGGAATGCATTAGAGATAAGGAAGTGTAGAAAAAAACTTTTACCAAGAGTCCAAAAGAGCCAAACAAAAGCTAGCATTCCTGGAGAGAGGAGAGGCTTGCTAAACAGAGGCCATAGGGAGGAGCTCAAGTTTGCTGAGATTCCAGGCAAAAGAAAAAAACTTTGCAAAGAAAACACAGTTAATTGAATTCCCAAGTAGCTGGTGAGTTACTTATATTCAAGGTATAAATTTCAAGCCACAAATTCAGCTATGCAAGAACTGTAACTTTATTATTTAGAACTGAACCTAAATTTCAATTTTGAGTGTATACCACTGAGTGGTGGAAGCTGGGGCTGATAATCAATGGTCCTCCACCCCAATTCCACCATCCCGAGGGACCCAGGGTCTCTCTGGTTCCCAGGCATAGCTGAGTGGGGTGTACATCTGGTAGGGGTCATCGTCATCTCTCCAAGTTCCTCAGAATGACAAGACAACTCCATGGGGCCTTTCGACAGGCTTTTCTGCCCTAGTGCTCCTGTACTGGGGGTTGTCTAAGGGATTCTGGGATCTTTTCATTTGCCTAAGTTTAATTCTGAAACAAATCATGGGTCTTCTATACCCTGGGATTCCCGAAAACAATGGAGATTCTGTACATGGACACACATGCACACATGGCTTGTGTTTCTGCACATGCACACGCACACACGCACGCACGCACACACACACGCATGCGCACACATGCACACGCACACACACGCATGCACACACACACAGGCGCAGTTTAGTATTCTCAGGGGCCTTCCAGAATCTAAACCATTTTTTCAGTTTCTAGCCGGGGGCTAGGGAGTGGTGCTGAGGGTTGAGAGTATGCGATCTCTTACTAAACATTCTCCTATAATTTTTGTTTATGGCAAAAGTTGTATGCTCCCAGTCCTTCAAGGTTTAGGCTTTTAAAGCTAAGAAGTTTGTGTTCTTGAAACTTATAAAGCTTCTCTCTGCTTTTCTTATGAATCATCCCGCCCCTAGGGCAATGACTGCTGCTGACTGAACAGAGGGAGGGCCCAGTATACAAGGAAATACGGAGGGAGGGAGGGAGGGAGGGAAGCCGCATTTACTATCTCAGAGCTGTGAAACCAACTGTAAATCAGAAGCTCGTTTGGTTTGAAGGTTTTAGCAATTCCTGGTTGTAGAAAACTAAGGGTCCAGGCTTAAACATTTTTGGTCCATACAGCAGATGTTATTGGGACTCTAAGGGACAGCAAAGTATCTGTTTCAAGAGATGGCACAGGATCAGTGAGGACAGGCAGGAGTTTCTCTGTTCTGGGACTGACTTTCTGACCCAAGGCTGGGCAGTTTTCACAAATGAAGTTTGGCTTCCAGTGAAAAACCAGCCAGTTCTCTGTGAACCTTTAATCCTTTGTTCAAATTTTTTATTGTTTCCTTTGTATAAGCTGCTTTGTGCCTGGAGCTCTCATCTGACTCATTCTATAGAATAATCCTATAATTGAGGGTAAGCACCAAATGGCCTAAGAAGTCCTCGTGGAAAAACCGCACTCTGCTCTCCACGTTAGAAGCTGTGTGTGTGCAGGGGTTACTCAACTCTCTTGAATCCTGCTTCAGATGGCTACGAATTCCTGGAGATCCTGAAACAGGTTGCCCGGGACAATACCGACAACCCCGACCTGAGCATCCTGTGGATCGACCCCGACGACTTTCCTCTGGTGAGTGGCTCCGGCCAGCGCCCCACCCTCAGTTGCTGTCACAGCCTCATGATTGCGTTTAGCATCCAAGGAGGTGAAATAGGCGGGGGCACTTGAAGAAACCCAGTGACAGCCCCCATCCAATGTGGGAGGTCTTGGCGCTTGGGGCAGTATTGAACTTGGGGCCTGGTGCTGACCCTGAAAGGATGAGGCTTACTCCCTGGAGTTGAAACCAGGAGTTGAAAACCCTTGACCCTCAGGGACCCACCCAAGTGGGCAGGGTAAACTCCTTATCACTGCACTCCCTGTCCCCAGAACTACTTTTACTTTCTGGGTGGGGACCATCGTTCTGAGGCCACCTGAATTACCAAGTAATTAAAATCAGAGATGAACATTTTTCAGTGAGTTCAGAACTTTGTGGAGAGAAAGAGAGCCTACGCCTGTCATGTTCATCGTGTTCTCCCCAGGACCTAGCATAGTGTCTAGCCTACGATGAATGTGAAAGAACCTTAAAGTCCACACTTTTGCTAGTGTCCATGATCAGTGGCCCGAAAGCTTTGATTATACTTATGTGTTTTTAAAAAGAATAAACAGAATTTGTACACTACATGAATTGAACCCTGGTACTGGTTCTGGTACTGATAATAAGTACTGGTACTGACAATAAGCATAGCTGATATACTCTACTGTATGCATGGAACTATAGTAATGCTTTACATGCCTCATCACAGCAATCCTCTCAACAACGCTATGAAGTAGGTACTATTATAATCCCTGTCACAAGGTGGAGAGAATGATAGCTGGGAAGGTTAAAGCTAGTGAGTGATCGATGTGATATTCCAATCTAGGTCTACATGATGCTAAAGCTTGGTCTACCTACTGCTTTAGGTAAAAGCTTATTGTGGTAATCAGTACAAGTTTAGTTATCATTAGGTTATGAATGGTGACTTTATCTTCCAAGAATTATCATTAGTTGCATAGGTCATGACTGATGATACTGTGATTAAATAGAGAAAATTGAGCGGCATCTCAAGGGTCCTGAAAATCAGCCCTATGTAGAGGAGGGGGGTGAATCAAAGGCAGAGGCTTCCGTGACACTTGAGACCATTGTCATAGCACTGGGTAATTATAACAAAGTCATGGCCATGTAAGACTGCATACAGTACAGCTTTGGTGATATAGCTTCTGCCTGGTTGTGTTTCTAGTTTATGTGACTATTTTGTTATACAAGCTTGTAGATGGTTTGCAGTTTTCCTGGCCAGTTTTTTTTTTTTTTTTTTTTTTTTGAGACAGGGTCTTACTCTGTCACCCAGGCTGGAGTGCAGTGGCATAATCTCAACTTACTGCAGCCTTAAGCTCCCAGGCTCAAGCAATCCTCCTGCCTCAACCTCCTGAGCAGTTGGGACTATAGGTGTGTGCCACCACGCCCAGCTAATTTTTAAAATTTCTTGTAGAGACAAGGTCTCACTATGTTGCTCAGGCTGGTTTCAAACTCCTGGACTCCAGTCCCAAAGTGCTGGGACTACAGGCGTGAGCCACCGCACCCAGCCTCTCTTCTGGCCAGTTCTATGTGTTTGCCTTGGTTTTTGCAAAGAAGAAATCTTCAGACTATTCTGATTTCCAGATTCCTGATTATCCCTAGTCCCCACTAGGCCATATATTTGCATGGGAGACTTTCTACCACTGAGCATCTCCATTAAAAAAAAAAAATCCTGTGGTCCCTCCTTTATTTTTGCCCCAGTCTGAGATTTGTCCACATGGAGTCCAAGCCTGGTTGAATGAAGAAGCCTTCTTCTTACTTGGCAACTTATGACCCATCATGGCTTTCCCAGCTATCTCATGTAGCACAAGATAAGGTATTTTTTAAAATGGGACATTAAAAAAGAGGTGGAGGGAAATGGCTCTACAAACTATAAAACAGCCACAAGTAATTTGGAAAGCAACATTAGACCACCTCTATAATTTTCTCTCTTACAGTTGTAGACACATGTTTCCATAATTTATGCTATGTCATCTTTTATTTAATGCTTATTTGAAGTGCTTGAAGGCTGGGGCCAAGTCTTCAATTTGCTAAGTGCCCACAGCTGTTTTGAAGACCTTTAACCAATGGTGACCTAGTTACTGCGATGGGACAGTGGGTGGGTCCTTAACAGAGAATGCCCTCTGCCTGCTGTCTAATCTTAATTTTTGTTGCTGCAGCTCGTTGCCTATTGGGAGAAGACTTTCAAGATTGACCTATTCAGGCCACAGATTGGAGTGGTGAATGTCACAGATGTGAGTATCCCCTATGAAGACTTGCTCAGGCACCCTTGGCCTGCCCTGTGTTCTGCTACACAGCCTAGATTGTGAGAGCATCTACAGGAGTCCAGCCTCTTCAGAAGAGGGTGGGGGTCCTGTTCAAGGAAACTTGCCAGTGTGTTCCACGCCTGGTCTCCAAGCCAGTTCCAATCTGTGGTTACATGGCTCCCTTCCATGGACACGTTTTCTTGCCTATGGGGCCAGCCTTTCCTGAATCACTGATTTGGAACTTTCCCCCCAAGTAAACTCTCCTGTATTTACCCCCAAAGCCAAACAACAAACAATAAGGTCTCTTTACAAAAGGGAACCCACACCAGGGGCCATCATTGTACAATGCGTGATGGGGCCATTGTGGCCCAGAATCCCAGCCAGGAGACAAGGCCTGCAGAAGGGAAGGAAGAAAATCATATGCGAGTAAGGGGCTTCTCCTCAGAGTTCAGGCATCGTTGAACTGAGGGTGGGACAGGCTAGTGAGGTGCACTGGCAGAATGCGAGGAAATCTTAGATCTCAGTCCAGACATCTGATACAACTCCACCATCGTAAAGCTGAAGTGGGGACAGATACAACCAGGCAAATAGTGGACAGAAAGGGATGATCACAGAGGATTATTAGAGCCATACTTAATTGAGGTAGAATCTCTTAAGAATGGGGGCCAAGTCAGGCGTGGTGGCTCATGCCTGTAATCCCAGAACTCCGGGAGGCCGAGATGGCTGGGTCACCTGAGGTCAGGAGTTTGAGACCAGCTGGCCAACACGGTGAAACCCCATCTCTACTAAAAATACAAAAATTAGCCAGGCATGGTCATGGGCGCCTGTAATCCCAACTACTTGAGAGGCTGAGGCAAGATAATTGCTTGAATGCAGGAGGCAGAGGTAGCAGTGGGCTGAGATCACGTCATTGCACTCCACCCTGGGCAACAAGAGTAAAACTCCGTCTCAAAAAAAAAAAAAAAAAAAAAAAAAAAAAGAATGAGGGCCAGTTAGCAATGTCTTTCTCCCCATTGGTAGGTGTTCAATCACCTAGGGAACTCTACATTCATTTATTTTGTAAGCTACTTTAAAATTAATAATAATACATAACTTTTAAAATATGCTCAAGTGAAAACATTTTAAAACAGAACAGCAGAATAGAAGGTCAAAGTAAAAAGTATTTCCTACTTCCCTGACCCAACCCCTAGTCTCATTCCTAGAGGGAACCACTGGTGGTTGTTGCATGAGTATATTACCAGAAATGTCATATACATATTCCACTGGGTAATGGAATACACATTTCCTTTTATGCAACACAAACAGTGTATTACACATACCGTTTTGCTGTTTGGCATTTCCATTTAACAATATGCACATTCCTAATAAGTGTGAGAGCGTCGGGGGGCACTCAGCATAGCTACTCAGCACAGCTACCCCTGGTCTGGCTCAGCCTTCATGCACCCACTCACTCATTCATTAATCCCTCACTGCAGGCTGACAGTGTCTGGATGGAGATTCCAGATGATGACGATCTTCCAACTGCTGAGGAGCTGGAGGACTGGATTGAGGATGTGCTTTCTGGAAAGATAAACACCGAAGATGATGATGAAGATGATGACGATGATGATGATAATAATTCTGATGAGGATAATGATGACAGTGATGATGATGATGATGAATAGCCCAACTCCAAACAATTCTGATGAAAAACAAAATCACAGCTACCCACTACCATACAGACAGCACAAGGTGGCAGCAAGCAATTCTGCCCCACACCCAGCCAGCTCCTTTCCCTTTTCCATGATCTCTTTTCCCACTCCCTTTGCATCAGGAGCAGTATCATTCAGCAAATGCCTTTTCAAATGCAGCAATCCCACTTAGCAGAGACAGGAGGAAAATTATCCCCATGTTGACTGTCTTGACTGTCATGGAACAGGTCTTGTTCTTTGCTGGACCATCAAGGGTCACGGCAGTGCCTGAACATGGCAGTCTAGGGTGAACAATCCCTTAACACTAGTTTATGTTGTCTTTGATTATGACAGTAACAGAACTGACAGCTTTCTAACTCACAGGCATAGAGTGACCTTATAGTCAGAGCCCAGGGAAGACACATGATTAATGATTTAGTTCCCTCCATACCTCGAACATGAGTTGGAATCCCTCCTCCAGCCAAGACGATCCTTCTTAGGGAAGGCTAGCCTTGGAAGCAAACTTATAAATCATATTCTCATGGCTCTGTTAAACTTATTTCAAGTGATGGTCATTCATATTGTTATGGATATTCAAGCCTTTGGATGGCTGTGGAGAGGTCTTGAAATGTGTACAGGTGTCACCATCATTTCTAGTGTATTAGGAAACTGGGATGGGAGGTGGATTTGCTCTCTAAACTTCCCTCTAGTTGGTAAGTCTCACATATTCATCAGCAGGAGTGGAGGGTGGGGGAAAACTAGAAAGATGAAAGGTCTTACATTTTTCTGATGGGTTCATGTCTCTGACTGGGTCAGCTAGCTTCCTAGCCTAAGCTGGGATCTGAATACCCCTTCTCTGTAGCTGCTAGTGAGCCTTCCCATTTGGATTAAAGATTGCTTTATCCAGCAGTCAATTAACTCTCCAGTTATCAGTACTCTCACAGTTGGCCAGGGCAACAATAATTGGAGTTCATACTGATGCCCTGAGGCAATGAAAAAAAATTCCAAAGTGCCTTCTGAGCTGTCTAAAAGTTATATTGTGCTTGGTAGTTTTAGTGTTAAGTGTGCAGTATAATTTTCTAATTTATTTTCTCAATCTTTTAGCACATGTCTAAGACACTGTACAGATTTTTTGAAAATAGAGCAATAGTTTTTGTGGAATACTAGCTAACTAATTCTGTCATTAAACTCATATTTTGAAAATATTCAGACAATGTTGAAAATCCTATCTTGATTTTTCTGACTCTGCTCATTCTCATCTGGCTCCAGTCCTACCTCCTTATTTCTTCTCTATTTTCCTTTCCAGCCCCTCTTCCTCTGCCTGCTCTTTAAATGATGGTGTTTCATAGCATCTCCACTCTGCACACTCTTTCAAAACGATGTCATCATGCCCATCAATGCTATCCATGTGCTAATTACCTCCAAATATGAGTCTCTAACCATGACTCCTCGCCTTATTTTTAGACACATTCATTCAACTGCCTCTGGACATCTTGACTTCATGTTGTACAAGCACTTCAGACTCAACACAATAAAACCTGAACTCATTGCCTTCTCCCCTAAGCGTCTCCTCCTCTTCATGGAGTCCTAGTTTGGGTGGGTGATAGCACCATTTATCCAATTGTCTAGGTGACCTGAAGGTGCCCTTCCCCTCTGTGCTTTGTGCATCCCTGGATCATGTCACTTATCATTTAAGGTATAACATATATTTGCATGTTTGTCCTTTCACTAAATTGCAGGCTCTTTAGAGGCAAGGAACTTATCTTAGAATCCCTAGCACTTAGCACTTTGCCCATCACAAAGTAGATACTCATTTATTGAGTTGGTGGATGAATAACTGGTTAACCAGAATACCTATAATTCCCCAGCACTATTGGGTAACAGAGCTTTCAAGGTATCTTAGTCTGTTTTTATGGATACAAAGGAATAACTAAGAGTGGGTTATTTATGAAGAAAAATATATACTTGGCTCACAATTCTGCTGGCTGCAAGACTGGGCATCAGGTGAAAGCCTTGGCTGCTTCCATTCATGGCAGAAGGTAAAGGAAAACCAGTGTGTGCAGAGATCACATGGTGAGAGAGGAGGCATGAGAGAGGAGGTGCCAGCCTCTTTCTAACAACCAGCTCTCCAGGGAACTAACAGAGCGACCCACTCACACCCCACTTCCTCCAGAGAGGACATTCATCTCTTCATGGAGGCTCCATCCCATGACCCAAGTTCTTAAATCACTCCCTTTAGACCCTACCTCCTAACACTGCCGCACTGGGGATTAAATTTCAACATGGGATTTGGTGGGAACAAATATCCAAATGATAGCACAAGGTGTATTAGCAGCATTTACTTATGCAGATATAAATTGTGCACATTTTGCTTAATGACCCCAAAAAACAGCTTATCAATAATCTATCCAATGAATATCTTCGAGTCAATTGATTTCTCTAATTTCTGTCCATGAGATAGGTAAGAATTTGATTGTGTGGTGTCAAAATTCTACTGTTGAGTTTAGCAGAAAACAAGCTTCATATTTCTTTGCAAATAATCAAATTTCCTTTAAATAGACCTATCTAAAATCAATTGATAATTTAACTTGAATTCCCAAGCCAATAATCAGAAAACTAATCCAATATTCACCTCCCACATCAACCCAAGGTCTGTTACTTTTCTCTCTTCTTATTTGGCTCGAACACCTTTCTACTTGCTGGTTTACTCAAAAGATCTGTTTCATCTCCATGTTTTCGAGCCTGAGGATTTCATTTTTAGTTATCTATTCAAAACATTTTCTTCACTGTAAAATGATTGACAACCAGTAGTTTTTGTTACAATGGTAATTCTACTTTCCCAATCTGTCATAATTGTCTTGGTTTTTATAGAAATATGACAGGTTGTCTTGAAATTCTGAAGGTCTCAAAATTATGCAAGAGTGAAAAATGTCCCTGAAAAAGTAAGCAACTTTTTAGATTGAAATAATCACATGAAGAAAAGAAACAAGATGCAATTTGATATTTCAATTTATTTTCCAAGTTTACAGTATAAAAAATGTGATGTGTAAAACATTTTACAGTTAATTGGGATGAGGTGGGGATTATACTGGAGGACCCAAAAAGGAACAAAATAACTTGGGTGACAGGTACACTATTCCATCAGAGACACTAACTCTGTTACTGACATCACAATGAGAAGAAGTTTCATAGCATAAACCTTATGAATGTGAGTAAATGGCCTTGTACAGATGGTTGCTGGTAGTGTCATTCATTCATGTATATGCTTGAAAATGCCTCAAAAGAGCCCACTACCCAGTTTATGCAGGAACTCACTCAGGCCTTGTCATACACATATGGTGACCGTGAGCAGAGGCTGGTTGGCAAAACTGCCTCCTGGTTGCAATGCACAGTATTAACGAATCAGAAAGAACAAAAACGGTCCCTGGCCACATTTTTACACAAACAGTTATGACTCTGTCAGATAAAGACAGGTGGTTTCATCTCTGAACTTTCTAAATTGGTGCTGGACTTGAAATCAGGAAATGTAAAGTCCTTCTAACCAAAGCAATTATCAAATAATCTCCTCTCGAATAAGACCTGCCTGGGCCAGGCCTTTCTGTTTCTCTCAGTAGCATTTCTGTTGAGGAAGCGGTCATCTATAATGTGAGTTAAATCACTGAGCCAGTATCTGCCCCCACCCTCATCTTTGCTGGCATCCTGCACTCTATGCAATAGTTATGGTCATAAATGACTGTTGGAAATCGAATTTGGTTAATCACGCCATAACTTAGGGGTCTCAGAGGAGTGTGGCATTCAATTAAAGCCTACCGTAAACTATTATAAAAAGAAATTATTGCCAAAGTTTAGATTTTTGTACGTTCCCTTTTTAAAGAATGATGATGAAAAATAAGTGAATGTTCCATTACCTCTATAACTGAGGGGTGCTGATAAATGAAAAACAACGGTCGCGTCTTTCTACAAGGCCCCTAGAATGGCGATGATGTGCAACTGTCTAAATTCCCTACAACATCAGTTGAACTAAACTTGTCACCTGCAGATCAGATGCCCAAGTCCCGTCACTAATTCCCTGAGCAACAGTCTCTGGTCCCCACAGACGAAGCTTTCTTAGGCAGAGGGCTTTTTAGAATTAAACACTGCTAAATGATGAGCAACTTTACAACAAAATGCCATGCCCACAAGTGAAAGCTCAGATAAGCACACACAGGCCGGGTGCGGTGGCTCACGCCTGTAATCCCAGCACTTTGGGAGGCCGAGGCGGGCGGATCACAAGGTCAGGAGATCGAGACCATCCTGGCTAACACGGTGAAACCCCGTCTCTACTAAAAATACAAAAAATTGAGCCAGGAGAATGGCGTGAACCCGGGAGGCGGAGTTTGCAGTGAACCGACATCGTGCCACTGCACTCCAGCCTGGGTGATAGAGCGAGACTCCGTCTCAAAAAAAAAAAAAAAAAAAAAAAAAGATAAGCACACACAAAACCAAACAACTGTACATTCAAATAATGTTATACACATACCATTTCAGTGCCAAAAGAAGTGCCAAAGACACTTTTAAGATAAAAACCTGGGGTTTGTCACATTTGTCCCCAAAGCTTAAAATAATGTCTTTCTTCCACTATGACAAGGACAAAATGCTGATGTTTGTAAGCTGAGACAGACATAAATGGTAGAGTCTTGGTGCCATATTGAAAGAAACTTTTCATGGTGCTGCACCTGGCTTTAGGCATCTGTTCTTTTTTTGTTGGACACTCTAAAACCACCCACTAAAGAGACTTATTTAATAGACAAAACAAATTGGGTTATCTACGTAGAAATGGAACAGGACCCAGGAAAACGGGACTTAGAGCCCTAAAATTTAATTTTATTCTGAAGTTTTACATTTCTAATCCATTGCATCTTAATTCCTAATGAGATGTCATGTGGAGAGACGTGAGCACCATCTTCCCTTTACTGTCTTCCATTGAAAGCAAACAGCAGGGCAGAAAACCATGGTTTATGCACAACTGAATCAAAACTTACTACATATGGGAATAGAGAAAAATGGTTTTCCGAGCCCTGTTTTACGTCTGTGCTGTCCAAAGTCTTGGGGGCAAGTGTGGGAAAAACAGTGGGACGCGCAAACTGCTTGCTGAGAACACCTATATCAAGGAGGCCAGGCCAGGGACTCTGGCTTGAGATCCCCCCAGGATGGGGCTGTGGACAGCCCCTCTCACTTCAACCAGGGAAGAAAGCTGAGGCATAATGTTGCCATGGCACCAGAGAGAGGCCAGGTCAAGACCCTGCCTACCTCCCTTCACCCAAGGCCGAAGGCACGCATCTCGCCTGAGCCAGCAGAGTGGGAGCAGGTGGGGCCAGGCAAAAGCAAAGGGGGGTTGCCAGAACAACAGCATCCCTGTCTTGCGGTAGGTGCAACCCTGGCAGGGCTGGGTTTTCCAGAAGGAAGGGGGATTCTCAACTTCTTTCCATCAAATATCCTAAGATATTTGCTAGCATAGTGGAGAAGCTTTCCAAGGGACAAGGTGTAAAACAAAGTGAAAGAAGAGATCCTGCCTCCCAATGAACTCCCACACCAGGTTCTAGTTCAAGGATGTGTCTCTAGGTCCTTCCTCAACATCCGGAAGCGCCAAATCATTTAGACCATACTTCAAGGTACAGTGGACTGAGGGCTTAGAATCAAACATCTAGTTTGAAATTCTGTCAACCAGCCATGAGACCTTGAACCAGCCCCTTCCTCTCTGATCTTCCTTTTTTCACCTGAAAAACCAAGATAACTCCAATCTTGAAAGAATGTGGGGATAACAAGGCTGAGTGGGACACGGACTGTAATATACAATACCTGATAATTGTGTTAGTAGCCGTTCCTTTCTTTGACCAAAACATGTTTTCTCAAAATGTGATCCCAAACCGAATTTTCTGAGCATACACTTGGTTAAAGCTCAATACAGCTATTTCAACAGTGTCCAAACTATCTCATTTCACTACTGCACTGAATACCAATCAAGAACGGTGGGCGGAAGAGCAATTCTTATTTTATTTATAATGATATATGACCACAAGTTTACATAGTAGTAAATTCACAGTAGTGATTTTTTTTTGTTTTTTGGTAACAAATCCATAAATCACAAACACTACCCAGAAATACTTAAATCACTTTACAATCGCAGGGTCTCTGCTGCAGGACTATTTAAATAAATATGCTAACATTTCTGTGCTACTTTAACTAACCTATCACTTTTTAAAAATAAAGCCCAGTTTTTAAGTTACCTTAAGAAATATCTAGTAAGGCTTCCAGGGTAGCGAAGTTTGTGCAGTAATTTTCTTAGATCTTGACCTTTCTTTGTTTGTTTCTTGTTGTTTTCAGAGTCCTAAAGCAAGAAAGAGTTTAATGGACTTGCCTGCAGGACAGCAGGCTCCCCAGAAGACAGTGCTGTGCTAAAGCCATTTACTCTAGGGGGAGAAGCCAGTGTCAGTGAGGGAAAGGAATAAAGCAGGGGAGGGAAAAGTCACTGGTTTAGAGTGACCTCCCAAAACACAGGGTTATTAGGTAATCTCTCAAACACAGGGGACTGCAGAAACACAGACACCCTCACACACTCAGCTATCTACACATTCACACGTACCTGCTGAGCTATGCACCTATCTGCTACAGATAACACACGTTAAGATGTCTGACATGTGAATGTGCTATCCATGGGGTAATACACTCAGAGAAATGCTCATGTATATGGAAATAAAAACGCACAAACAAATGTGCATTCCTACCTAGGGATACTTACACAGCAGGGCCCAGATTGGAAGGTAAACCAAGGACTCACTTTTGTTGGTTTCACTGAGTGGCTGGAACATTCACTCAGTACGTGGGTTGGAGTGGCAAGGTAATCAATTTCTGTCAGTCCAATATGCTGGTAGCATCCCACAGAGCTACAGCCCTTAGGTAAATACATGCACTCGAAAGTGATTATGAGAGGCAAAATGGGAGAGAAATCTACCCCAACTATTGAAGAGAGGGGAGGGGTGAGCACTTCATCCCTATCCAACACACACCTGCACAGCCAGTCTCTCCATTAAAAAAGGAGTCCCAAGCCCCAGGCAATGTACTACAACACAGCAAACACACCAGGTCACCTGCCTCTTACCATTTGCTATAAAGAACTTGTCTTCTATGTAGATGTCAAAAGGGAAGAACAGAGGCGGGGGTGGGGGAAGGGAGGTGATGAGAGTTGGGCAAAAAATTGGTGGTCAAGTATTTTCTCTAGGGCTTACTTTATGAATTCTAGCCAAAGTATTACGCATTTAACTTAACATTTTGATAATGCAAAGGATTGATGAACTATATAGCTTTAAAATCCTCTCTGAGAATGCATACAGAACTTTTTAACATTCAGTTCATGGACTATAAAAATTGTCCTATCTTCAAAAGTACACATTTAAAAACAAATTGTCTACCAGTTAAAACATCACCAGGGAAGAGAGCAATCTCAGACATAGACTCCTCACTAAGTTCTTTAACACTCAATGCTCTAATTTTAATAATGTAGGTTGAAAATTGTAAAAAAATCTATAAACATTTAAGGCAAATGAAATCCTGTCTCCTATAATATGAACGTATGTTCTACTAGCCTTAGGGCAAAGTTTACCCCCTTTTAAAAAGAATAGCCTACCAGTTCCAATAATTGAAATAAAAACGCATTGTGTTCAATTGTGGGATGCAGCTTTCTGAAACCTTAAATCTTTTAAATGTCATTTACATTGTTCCCACTGCAACAGTAACTCAAGCTATAAAGAGGTTGAAAGTGCAAAGGCTTTACAAAGATCCTGCATTTTATTTTGTTATTCTTTCAAAAAGAACTCAATACACAGTCAATGTAAAAAAATCAATACTCAATTTAAAATAGAAACAGTAATTTCTGAACGTCTGACATTCTCCTATGCAAAGACTGGGAGAAAGAGGAAGGGGCAGAGAGAAAATAAATTCTTTAATTTAAACTTTTCTTCACCCTGCTGGGAATGCACATGCCAGAGCAAGTGAATCCAGTTTAACCCCTTCTGGACTGGTCATTTAAGATAGGGTTGGAAGAACAGTATTTTAGAATGGTGATGAACAGTGTCATTATTAACTATATGTATATACACTTATGGCACTTGGAACTGCTCTGTATCCATGACGTAGCAACCTCTGACACAGCCCGTCTCACACTTGCCATCCCTTTCCCCATCTCCCAAAATATTTCCTGAGAAAGACATTATAAGGAACTTCCAGTTTGAAGGGATCTAACAGCAAAAACTAAGAACAAAACACCATGGTTCCATGGTATGTGTTTTTTATAAACAGAACCACATAGTTGAATAGTACATCTTGGCTCCCTGCCACACCTATGGGCTCCCCCTTCCTTCTTCTCCAGCATGTCTTTTCAAGCTGAAGGCTGGTGATTGAAGAATGTTGTTTACTTTTTCAGGTACAGGTGTATTACAAAGATCCAAAGCCAATTTTGATTTTTACAATGACACAAAATACTGTACCACTTGTGCAGTGCATGAAGCAGTAAGGGAGTAAGGGGGTGTGCACACATACAAAGAGTCATCCTGTACTACAGCAAGGTGGCTGATTACCCGAAATACTGGGAAAAACAAGAGTGAACACTTTCAAAGGTTTGTTGCAGATACAAGAAGGCAAATGGAGGCAAAGGCAGCCCAGTGCAAGAGGTCCGGATGGGGCTCCTGAAGGAGCTCCCCTGCAGCAGGGCTCCGCCAGGATGGCTCCTCTGCCCACAACCCAGTGTCTGCTCCCCCAGGACCAGAGGAAAGCCCACTGAAATCAGCTGTGTTTAACAGACAGACCACAGGTGAATCTTTCTGGACAAGAAGATGGGCTCCCTACTCTTGTTTCCCCAAACTCTGTAGAGTGTCCATTTTCCTTCTCCCCACTTTATCAGCAACTAAGAGTGGGAGCAAAAACCAGCCCCCTTCCTGGTCCTGAGTGGCAGAGGCGATGAGTTGCACAGTGACTGTGGTCAGAAAACACAGGGATCGGAGAGCAGCAGTTGCCAGCATGGTTGGCATGGTTTGGTCTCCCTTGGCAGGGCAGCTTGCTATAATCTCGGGGAGAACTTACCTCCCCAGGAAATTAAGTGGCTCCAAGTTGCACCTGCCAATCCCAGAGTCACAGTGTTAGTCTCCCCTGGTTGGTGTAGAGCAGTGGGGAGGAAAACTGGGCAGTGTGGGGCTCCTGCTGCAGCCTAAACGGGGCATTTCCGCTGCCTGCTCTCCCTGTGCTTTACCTGCTGGGCACCCCGCACTTCAATATGGAAACAATACTGGGACTGACTTGAGTCTTCACAAAGAGCTGGAGGGCACACATGGAGAGCCAGGGCTGCCAGCCAGGTGGGGGCAGGACGGCATGGAGGCCAGGTGGGCAGCTGCAGGGCTGGGAAAGGGCTACCTGCTTCAAGCCAGGAGAGGGGTGGGATCAGAAACAGAGCGTGTAGGTTTTCTCTTTGGGAAAAAAACAAAATCAAACCACTTAATAGCTGTAAACGACAGTGCACATTTTTTTGTTGTGATCTTTCTCTGAAGAACCTAAGGCAACAAAGAACAAAGACGAAGGCAGGTATCTCCTGAACTGCCTACGACTTTCGTGGGTGATGTGATACTGGACATTAACATACACAAATACATATGTGGACGTGTCGTGACTGGTTTCCTGAAACAGAATAAAGATGTGTCCCCTGGAAGTCTACAAGTGGGCTGACCAGAAGCAACGGGGGACGTGGTACTGGACAAAAGGCAGGAACTAGTTGTTGTAAGGCGAGGCTCCCAAGAAGCACCAGCTCCACTTTGGTTTACAGCTGTAACAGAAGCTCCAGGGAACGGCTTCTTGAGAAGTCTCATCGACAAAAGTCAGATGTCATCAGTCACTTTTTTTCAGGGTGGACAACCCCTGCTTCCTTCCAAATAAAGTGCAGATGGTCAAGGGATACTGGTCAATCATCTGCCAGTTTCAGTCAGCAATGAAGAAGAATTTTTAAAAAAAGACACCCCTCTGGCATAGATATATATCTCTCTATATATTTTTCTTCTTTTTTTAATAAAGCCACAAATATAGAACTTTTAAACTGATGTCTCAGACTGTAAGCGAAGGACAAATTTGTGAGATTTGGGGTCTATGAACTCTTCAGAGAGTATGATGAATGGAATTTTCTTCACATTGACTACGAGGCTGAAGTCCAAGCACTTAAGGACGAACACAATTCCATCCCGTAATCCATTAGTCACAGCCTCGTCACTGACAAGCCTCCACTGTGTAGAGAGCCAGCGGTCCTTGTCATACTGCAGGGTGGGGCCCGCAATGAGGTACCGTTCTAGGAAGGCCTGGAAGCAGAGGAGAAAGGCTATTAGGGAAGAAACAGGTCGTTTTAAGGGCAGTCCTGGCTAGGCGGCTAACCACTCTCACACCTATAAAGAACTTTTTCCAAATAAACCAGCTTAGACCAGAGCCCAGCTCATCACACTGAATTCCCATCAGATCCTCACAACTGAGTCATTACTGGGGAGGGAAGACTTCTTGGACTTCTTCACTCCCCTTTACCTACTACCCACCAAGGGCAAGCATAGTGGTACCCACGGAGGGGAAGGAAAATGGGGTGGCTGGGGTCAGTGTCTGGCTGGAAGCCGTTATGGCTGCATCACTCCATTCTTAGGGTATGGCCCTACTGGATGTGTTTCTCCATGTCTTCATCCTCTTGAACCAAAAGTTTCTCAGGGCCAGGGCCATGTCGGGCCCAAAGGAGCAGTCAGGAAATACGAGCTGAATATATTTGCATGAACAAGAATGCATGATCTACCACTTATTGGCAGTGATTCTGCACAAGTCATTTACACTCTCTATTAGTGGACGCAGTGACACTACCTGAGTCACAGGGCTGCCATAAGGATGAAAGTGTTAGCTCTCAAAAAGCACTCATAGCAATGCCTGGCATGGTAAGCAAGCAATGGTTATTCCATGTTGGGCTAAGTGTGCACACGGCCAGTCCAGGAGATGTCCAGGCCTGATGCCCCCTTCCCTCTCCTGAGTTCTCTGCTCCAGTGGCACCTGGCTTGATAGAGTTCTGATACATGTGCTGTTCCTCCAGCTAAACACTGTCATTCAGCTCATTCTTCCCTGCCCTTCAAATCTTCTTAAGCCTCCTCTCTTGAACCTCTCAGGCAGATTAACATGTGCTCCTCCAGGTTCCTGTAATCACTGACTCTCGTGTGACCCTTTACTTTCGAAGTGATTGTTGACTTGCGTGTCCGCTCCCCACACTACACTTCACTCTCTTGAAGGGCAGGAAGTATTTTTTTTTAAATTTGAATTTCTAATGTGCATAGCACATACTAGGAGTTCAACAGCATGTGAATGAAATCAAATAAATACACTGATTTAGCCATGAGGGGAAGGAAGAATGAAATGAGCCAGTAATACAGATAGAAACATACTGGAATATATCAATCAGGTCCCAGACAGAGTCAAGAACAGATTTTGTTCTGTTGAGACAGTCTCACTCTGTTGCGCAGGCTACAGGTGGCAGAATCTCAGCTCACTGCAAGCTCCGTCTCCAGGTTCAAGTGATTCTCTTGCCTCAGCCTCCTAAGTAGCTGGGATTACAGGCACATGTCACGACACCTGGCTAATTTTTGTATTTTTAGTAGAGATGGGGTTTCACCATGTTGGCCAGGCTGGTCTTGAACTCCTGACCACTAGTGATCTGCCTGTCTTGGCCTCCCAAAGTGTTGGGATTACAGGTGTGAGCCACTGCGCCCAGCCAAGAAAAGTTTTTAACTAGTATCCTCTTCTTATTTTTGAGGCAGAGTTTCACTCTTGTTATCCAGGCTGGAGTGCAATGGCATGATCTCAGCTCCCTGCAGCCTCTGCCTCCCATTTCAAGTGATACTCCTGCCTCGGCCTCCTGAGTAGCTGGGATTACAGGCATGCACCACCATGCCTGGTTAATTTTTTTTGTATTTTTAGTAGAGATGGGGTTTCACCATGTTGGCCAGACTGGTCTCGAACTCCTGACCTCAGGTGATTGATCTGCCTCAGCCTCCCAAAGTGCTGGGATTACAGGTGTGAGCCACTGCGCCTGGCCCGGTATCCTCTTTTATTCACACCCTGCTGCTACTGCCAGGTCTATTTTTCATGTGGAGCATCTATTGTAAGGCAGAAAGTAAGGCCTTGCATACTCTCACACTGCTAATATAAATATAGCTCTTACGACTCATAAGAAAAAGAAAATAACTCAACAATTGGAGAAATGAAACTGAAACAATAATTTTATAGAAGAATAAATATTATTGGAAAGTTAGCATATAAAAATTTTTCTATCAGAAGGGTGTGGTGGCTCACGCCTGTAATCCCAGCACTTTGGGAGGCTGAGGCAGGTGGGTCACGAGGTCAGGAGATGGAGACCATCCTGGCTAACACGGTGAAATCCCCTCTCTACTAAAAATACAAAAAAAAAAAAAAATTAGCTGGGTGTGGTGGCGGGCACCTGTAGTCCCAGCTACTTGGGAGGCTGAGGCAGGAGAATGGCGTGAACCTGGGAGGCGGAGCTTGAAGTGAGCCAAGATAGTGCCACTGCACTCCAACCTGGGCGACAGAGACTCCATCTCAAAAAAAAAAAAAAAAGAAAAAAGAAAAAAAAATTGTTCTATAACATTATTAACTAAAGAAATATAGGCTGGGCATGGTGGCTCACGCCTGTAATCCCAGCACTTTGGGAGGCTGAGGCGGGCAGATCACGAGGTCAGGAGTTCAAGACCAGCCTGGCCAACATGGTGAAACCCCATCTCTACTAAAAATACAAAAATTAGCCAGGTGTGATGACAGGCGCCTGTAGTCCCAGCTTCTTGGGAGGATGAGGCAGGAGAATGGTGTGAACCTGGGAGGTGGAGCTGGCAGTGAGCCGAGATGGTGCCACTGCACTCCAGGCTGGGTGACAGAGCAAGACTCCATCTCAAAAAAAAAAAAAAAAAAAGAAGAAGAAATATAAATTAGAAGAATTAAAACTAACTTCCTCCTCTTAGATGGGCAATGATTTAAAACAATAACATCCAATGCTCCCGAGTATGTGGGAAATAAAAAATCTCAGATGTTAGAGGCAAAGCATGCAAAAGGAACACCCCTGAGGAAGGCAGTTTGGTAGGATCTACAACGCTGACCTGGCTTTTCCTCTACTTGAAACCTAGGCTTCAGAAATATTTGTACAAATACATATGTAAAAAAGCATTCACCTCAATGTTGTTTAAACCAGGGGTTGGCAAACTTTTCCATAGATGTAAATATTTTCAGCATTTCAAGCCATATTCTGTCACAACTACTCAACTCTGTTGGTGCAGAGTGAAAGCAGCCATAGGTGATACATAAATAACAGGGCATGGCTGTGTGCCAATAAAATCTGATTAACAAATACAACCAGCCCCTAGCTTTGACTAATGAAAACTCTTAATCCAAATGTGCATCAACAGACAATCAGTTGAATAAATCATGGTATTTGGTAGAATAAGATGTAGCTATTACCAGAAATGTAGTTAGATCTGTAGGAGTAAGATCTGTATGTACTGATTTGGAAAGACAGACAAGGGATAGCTTTAAGGAAAAAAAAAAGCAAAGTTTTATATATCTATATCTCTCTACGTATATAAAGAGAATATACATTATATAGAGAGATGTAGTATGTAAATCTCTATCCATCTATGAATGATATATATAGGCTATCAATCAATCAATCAATGATATATATAGGCTGGGGCAGTGGCCTGTAATACTAGCACTTTGTGAGGCTGAGGCAGGTAGATTGCTTGAGCTCAGGAGTTTGAGACCAGCCTGACTAACATGGCAAAACCATGTCTCTACCAAAAAAATACAAAAATACAAAAATTGCCAGGCATGGTGGCATGTGCCTGTGGTTTATACACACACACACACACACACACACAGAGATTGAGAGAGAAAGAGCAACGACCCCATTTCTGTTTTGTTTTCCCAATTCAGCATAAAAAACATCCACAGATATTTGAAAGAATATATACCAACTCCTTATCCGTAAAAACTGTTTTGGGGCGGGGGATGAAAACTTCATTTTCTGCATATGATACTTTTTTTTAATGTTTGGATTTCTATGCCAAAAACAGCTACTATTTTTAATTCAGAAAAGTATGAAATTTTTAAATGAAACAAAAAGCAACCAGGAAACTTTCTAAAATCTTATAAAAAGAAAAACAACTGTTTTGGTTCTATATGGTATAAGCCATCATTTTATACCTGCAGACATATTTTCCTCATTTGCAACCACAGTATTCACACGTTTCTGAATTCTATTTCTTGTAACTTACTATTCTAACAGATTCTTTCATGATTCAACAGGTGATACACCATAATTTATAAGCCACTGTTATGTTTTAAATTATTTCCCTTGTGGAAGTATTACAGATTGTTTTGCAAAACACCACCTTTGTGTATATTCATGTGTATATATTATTGTATTAAATAGCTTTCCTAGGAGAGAGATCAGTGAGTCAATACAGAAAACTTTTTGGTTTCTTACTATTTCTACATTGCTTTCCTAAGGGTAGTTACTGGTTGACAATGTAACCAGCAGGATACACATATAGTGCAGCGTATAAACAGAAGTCCTTATAAAAAACAGCTACCAAATGTTACACGCGTGCCACATGCCAAGCTCATCTACTCTCTACCATGCAATTTACATGCCATGTTGCTATATTTAATGTAATTCTTACACAACAACCCTGTCAGAGAGGTATTATTATTATCCTCATTGATACAAGAACAAACAAGTGTAGAGGAACTGAAAGAGTTAATTCATGTGACGTACTTAAAACGCTACCTGTCATATGAAGAGGCCAGACTAAACTGCTATTATTACTATTGGTAAAAATAATGCTATTGCTTTGTCAGGCATTTTGGGTGTTACAGAGTTAGTTTTACCAAATTGTCTTTTAGATTATGGTATTTAGCACACTTTAGGGATATTACAAGAAACAGCCATGTATCTAATAGAAGGTAGAATAATTTGAGCACAGTCACAAACCAATTAAGTGGTGGAGCTAGGATGTGAACCTACCTCTCTGTAGAGAAGTCAATTGCTATATCTTTACTCTATTTTGCCTCCTTGGCCACAACCCTCTATTAGATACCTGGCTGTTTCTTGTAACACTCCTTAAGGTGTCCTAAATATCGTAATCTAAAAGACCACTCAGTAAAACTCATTCTGTAATGCCCAAAATGCCTGATGGCTTTTTTTTTTTTTTTAGATGGAGTCTCACTCTGTTGCTCAGGCTGAAGGCTGAAGTGCAGTGGTACGATCTTGGCTCACCGCAAGCTCCGCCTCCTGGGTTCATGCCATTCTATTTTTTACCAATAATAACAATAACTATTTAGTCCATCCTCATCATATGACAGGTACCATTTCAAGCACTTCACATGAATTAACTCTTTCAGTTCCCAAAACATACAAATGAGATAGTTACTAGTATTATCCTAACCAATTAACAGGTTAGGAAACTGAGGCACAGAGCTATTGCCATGTGCCCAAGGTTATGCATCTAGTTGGTGGAGAAGCCAGGTTAGAATGAATCAGTTCAGCTCCAGAGTCCATAATGCACCCCTAATCACTATTCTGTACTGTCTCCAATCACTATTCCGTACTGTCTGCAAGTGAAATTCTCTCCTCTGTTAGAATCCAGAGGCCTTCGAAAGGCATATTTAAAAAAACAATTGTACTAACATAGCATAAAGTAAGTGAGAATCACTAATTCTTATTACTTGACGTTTTAGAGAAGCCTTTCGATTTTATCACTTCTAGTAACACGCTAAAATTCAACTGGCCAAGCTCAGTGACAAGCCAAGATGACGGTGGCAGAGCCCGCCCAGAGCAGCGCACCTTGGGGGTCATGCCGTTGGTGATGCAGAAGGCCAGGTGCTGCAGGATGCTCTCCATGCTGTGGTAGTGCTGCTGCCGGGTGGTGCGCAGGTACTTCTGGAGAGCCCTGGCCATGGAGGGGAAAATGGCCTGGGCGGCCTCCCTAGGGTCCATCACCTCCCCTGGGGCTTTCTGCTGCTCCTCGACCTGCAGACGCTGAATGTGGATGAAGGCCTCTTCCACTGCAACCACCAGCCTAGAAGGTGATGCAATACTAAGTAATTAGGATGGTGCCTGCCACAGGGTGTGCGAATAGAATGACACTTGTCCACCCTGCTGTGGCCTGACCTGCCAACATATTCAAGGCCCAATCACGCTGCTTGCATCCTTCCTTAGTTGTACCCCAGAGGGTGGAGAGGGAGGAAGGGAGAAAGAAAAGCAACAGCAAAAATAACATGTGGAACAGGGGCCCCAGGTGTCGGGGGGAAAGAGCCCCAGGACTGGGAGATGAAACTCTGTTCTCAATTCTGTCACCAATGAGCTTGGGAAATGCACTTAAGTCCTTTTTTCATCTCTGCAATGGTTAGATGAAAAGAGTTCTAAGGCCTCTCCAACTGGCTATAAAAGGCTCTGTACAGAGAGAGGTGGTTGGTGGTGCAGAAGCAGCCCTGCAAAGAAGCAGAGCTGCATGCTCCCTGGTCCAGCCACCCACACTAGCAGCCCCTGGGAAACAGGAAGAGGCACAGCACACATGATGCAATGCACTTCTGTCCCCTTCAGTGAATATGACCTGATGGTGAACACCGGCAAGGGTCCAGGGGTGCAGAACAGGCCCACTCAAGTGTGGGCAGGGGCCCAGGAGGACCAGTACCACCCAGGAATCTGTTAGAAATGCCATTTCTTGGGCCCAACTCCACACCTACTGAGTAGGGCTTTTGCAGGCAGAGCCCGGAACCTGCATCCTGTATTTGAACAGCCCTCCCAGTGATGCTCATATAGCCTTCAGTTTAAGAAACACTGGAGCAAGGTGCACTCCAGAGGTGTCCCCACAGGTCATGTTTTTAAACAGAAACCTCAGTCTAGTGGTAAAAAAGGAAAGATTAAAAGTCTACAAGAGGCCGGGCATGGTGGCTCATGCCTGTAATCGCAGTACTTTGGGAGGCTGAGGCAGGCAGATCACTTAAGGTCAGGAGTTTGAGAACAGTCTGGCCAACATAGCAAAACCCCTTCTCTACTAAAAATACTAAATGTTAGCTGGGCGTGGTAGTAGGCGCCTGTGATCCCAGCTACGTGGGAGGCTGAGGCATGAGAATCACTGGAACCTGGGAGGCAGAGGTGACAGTGTGCCAAGATCTTGCCACTGTACTCCAGCCTGAGCAACAAAGTGAGATTCTGTCTCCAAATAAATAAATACATAAAAAAAATAAAAATTCAAAAGTCTGTAAGAGGGTACTGGCATCAGGAGGGCAGTATACCTTGCTTTCCGCTTCTTTACTCGCCGTTCGTGTTCAGCCTCTTCGTAATACAGTTCATTGTGGCTTGAGTCCCTGCGCCGAGCAGCTGCAGCAATCATGGCCCGGGACTGGCCAGTGGCATTGTTACTGGGGCCTTCGGGGAAAGGACAGTGAAAGAATAGTGTTAATACCACAAGGCTGGGAAACAGAGCAGAAAACTAGTACTGCAATCTGTCAATGTTGTCTACCCATCCCCTATGAAACACACATACACAAATACTAAAGGTCACTTCCCAGGAGGGTAAACTGTGCCCCGGATCCGCATTCACTATGTCCAAGGCAAGAGAGCAGAGGAATCTCCCTAAACCCCAATCTGGTCAGTGGGAATGGAAAAAGAACTCAGAAGGGGATGAAGAATGCTTGACAATTAAAATGTTGGCCAAAAACAACACACAGAGTGTGCTGAAGATGTTACCATCTGTTACATAAAGTTTCAGTTTGGCCATAAGGGCAGCTGGGACATCAAATTTCAGCAACAAGACAATGAGACAGAATGAGAGGGATGGGGAGAACAAGGACAGACAGACAAAAAAGAAAGTCAAAGGACATGAGACACTGAGTCTAAAATGGAAAGCAAGCTATGCTGGAATGTCATGGCAGCTACAACTTTTACAGGAAATACCAATATTAATGACCCATTAATGAATACAGACTCAGAAGTCCTGTCCTGTCCTAACCATTGACCACCTTAACTTTTCAGAAACATAGGCAGATTTCTGGCTTTCTTATGGATGATCTACTTGGCTGGTGACTTGGTTTCACTAGTGGGAATCTTTGCTAAGTTTTCAGATCACAGATTAAATTTACCAATCTTTCAGGCTTCGTGAGGGAGCTCACACCTCATATAGCCAAAAAATAAACAATTAAATAACTGGGAGGATATTACCACCAAAAATTGACACTGTATATAAATCACTTGACTCGTTGACAATATAATCCTCTCTGAGGGTTTGCAAAGTTCTTGCCCTCACCCAGTGTACCCAGTAAGAAATGACACCGCATCCTGTTTCTTGCACTTAACCATCTGATACCCTGAAACATAGCTTGGACTTACCCAGTCTGGCCTCCAGCCTCCTGCCACCCACTCAACTCCGGCTCCTAGCCACGAGTAAGAAGTGCCTGTAGGTATCTCACCAGATGCCTGAACTACTGAGATTTCTAGTCTTAATGATTTAGGTAGCTTTCTGAGTCTGTGGGTAATGTGCACAAATTTTGAAAAGCAACCCTTTCCTAATAGCTTCCAATATAAGGTGAGGCTGGCAGAAGGCAGGAAACACACACCACTGCTGTTTTCAATCATAAAATCTCAAAATGAACAGGCTTCCCACATAGGTAGATGGTAAATCAACACTTCTCTAAAAATGTGTCTGCCTACATAAAATAGAGAAATTGTTCTGAAACGAGAATGTACCATAAAGGTAGGCCCAGAGAGGAAGCAGAACCAAACGTACCATGAAGCTTAAATAGTCACCCAACTGTGCCCCTATGAGCACTGCAGACACCCTTTCAAGGCACATACCATCTACATTGTAGACTTTCAGCCCGGCCATGTGCTTGGCTGCTCGGAATTTGGAGGCTGTTAGGAGGTTTGGGTTATAGATGGTGAAATCTTTGTAGTAATTTTCTAGGACCACCAATGCTGCTCGTTGGATACTGAGAAAAAAAGAACAAAATTAATGCAAAGCTTTTTCACTGAATACGCAGGTCCTAAATGAAAAATCCTCTTTTAGAGTTAGGTCAAGGAACACAACATCAAAGATCATCTCATACAGAAGTCCACTGGGTTCTACCACACCTCTGGTCTCCAGGATGAGAACTTAAAGCTGAAACTAAGCCCCATGGCCAAGTGGCTTCTGTGCCCTCTCCTGGACCTGTGATTAGCCGTATCCCATCTACCCCTTTGTTGAAAGAGGAAGAAGTTGTAACTCATAACTTACATTTAGTTTTAGGCACCCAAGAACTTTTTCTATATTTCCTCGGTTTACAAAAGAAGAAACTGAGGAACCCCCCCCAAAGGGCAAGAGGCTTACTAATGGTTGCAGGGCTAATAAGTGAAAGAACAAAGTATAGATTCAGGTTTCTAAGGTCCTCATTCAAGGTTTTGTCCCCTAGGCCTCGGTGCCCCTGGGTGTGAGGAATCCTGGAACTTAGGTTTTATACAGACCAGAACAACTGCAGCCATCCAGGGCAGAGTGTACTTAAGAGGGCCTCAGCCGGGCACGGTGGCTCATGTCTGTAATCCCAGCACGTCGGGAGGCTGAGGTGGGTGGATCAGGACTTTGAGACCAGCCTGACCAATATGATGAAACCCCCTCTCTATTAAAAATACAAAAACTATCCGGGCGTGGTAGCACATGCCTGTAATCCCAGCTACTTGGGAGGCTGAGACAGGAGAATCACTTGAACCTAGGAGGCGGAGGTTGCAGTGAGCCAAGATTGCGTCATTGCACTCCAGCCTGGGCAATAAGAATGAAACTCAGTCTCAAAAAAAAAAAAAAAGAGGGCCTCCACAGAGACCACCTGATCTTTCTGGGTCCCCCTACCCCTTGGACTGCTATCTCTGGCCTTTGGCAGAGGGGTATGAAGGTGACTATCCATGTTCTGATATTCTAGGTCTCCAACCTATCCTCTGCTTGGTCGTCAGAGAGCAGCAGGGGAACAAAGAACAGGTACCATCAACAAGTGGGAGAGAGGATGTGGGAGGGCACTTACAATTGGAAATGAGTCTAGACAGCAAAAGAATATGCTCTTGGTCTACAGTGCATGACACTTGCCACTTTAAGAACACCTTGCAATGATACAGCAAGGGTTTGCACATCCCTGATTCTCATTTCACCCTCACAGTCATTCGAGGTAAGAAAATTGAGGCTCAAAAATCTATGACCTGCACAACAGCATGTAGTCAATAAGTAGGAGACCTGGAACTCTGACATGATTTACAAACCTCCAAGTTGGGCTTTCCGGGAACATGTAGCCTCTGTGTAACAGTGTACGTGCTGACATCTCCAACCACCACCATGTTAAATACCATAGATATATTTTTATCTTGCCCTTTAGATTTTCCTTTCTAGTACTCTGCTAAGCAGATCGGCTTACAAGGATTATTTGCAGTAGCCGGAGCACCAGGACGGGGCTCCCTTTGATTCCTGGATGACGGCACTGTGTTCCAACACTCTCAGGGTGGCTCAGGGATCTTCACTTCACACCAAGGCAAGGGAGCTCCTAAACCATCCGCTGGAAATTCTGTCGACCCACCTCTTTGGCTCCCCTTGGAGCTCTGCTTCAAGACTTTAACAGAGTTGAATCTGGAAGTCAGTCAGCTAACCTGCTTAAGAGCAGAATCATGGCAAAGCTTTCTGAGTTATATCCCCAGCGGTGCCTGCATTCAGTTGGTACTTAATGTTGTCCTAGATAATGTACAGTCATGTGAGGCTGGGGAACACTATCAGGGGAAATCTGGTGAGACCAACTTTGCATGATAGAAGTAAACCTAAGACTCCTAACAGCAAATTTGCATTTCAAAAATTCTGATCATTCAATTAACTCAGTTGCTCACTCGTCATTCCGTATTTGAGTGCCTGTGTCTGCTAAGCACTGGGAATATCAAGATAGACAGAAGGAGCTCCTCCTTAGTCGGTACATGGAGCATGAACCCCATGACAGTGAGTGTGCTCTCATGCTGGAACACGTGGGTCTAAGTAAGCACGGAGAAGAGCTTCTGGCTGCCTGGGACAGGGTGCAGCCTTCCTGAGGTGGCGGCCTTGTGTGGAGATTTGTGTGTCACAAGAGCTCTTCCTGCAGAAGTCCACTCTGCTTGCCCTGAAAGTCTCACCTAGCAATCTCCAAGTCAATGTGGCTCCAACCCCGTCCTTGCCCCCTGTCCACGGCATTCTCCAGAGAGAGGCAAGTGCTTCTTTATTCCTGCCCCATCCAGATATTCATCGCAGCCCTCCCCCTGATCTCTCTCTCTACACACACACACACACACACACACACACAGACACACACACACACACACACACACACAGATACACACAGAGACACACACACACACAGACACACACACAGACACACACACAGACACACACACACACACAGACACACACACACAGACACACACACACACAGATACACACACACACACACAGACACACACACACACACAGACACACACACACACACAGACACACACACACAGATACACACAGAGACACACACACACAGACACACACACACACACAGATACACACACACACACAGACACACACACACACACACAGACACACACACACAGATACACACAGAGACACACACACACACACACAGATACACACACACAGACACACACAGACACACACACTCTCTCTCTCCCTGGTGTGCCTAGCTCAGCTCTCACCCCTGTGTGTGCCTTTTCCGGAGTGCCTAGGCTTTGGGAGGCAAGGAGCCCCTCTGCATGGCTGTAAGACTCAGTTTACACACACACACCCACTAGGGTTCAAACCCACTTCATCCCCTCCTCTAATGATACAGAAACATCTCCAGGCCCCTGGATTCCCAATAGAAAAGTATTACCTTGATCTAAATTTAAAAATTAAAAGGCAATCATCAGAAGTTCTCCTCAGAACCATCTCCAACTCAAAACTGTCTTGTGGTTGCTGAGTTTTGGTTTTCTGTTCAGCGAGGCTGCGAGGAGGGGCCAAGGGAATCCCACTAATTCAGCTGCGGCGGGTGAGGGGATGGCTGGGTCAAAGCCTCCCAGCTGTGTCTCTTACCCTCCACCCTGTGAGTGCGATGCACTGCCCCGAGCAGTGGCTTCTGTCTCCAGCAGGGCTCCTGGCTCACTGCCTTCCAGCATGGGGCCTCAGCAGATGCTCTCCAAATGGGCCAAGTCCACAGCCTACCTGACAGCCCCCTCAGAGCAAAGTCCTGGCATCCCAGGAAGTGCCCAGGGTGGGGGTGGGTACCGTGAGATGCCAGCCCTGGGTGTCACAGGCACAGCTCTCACAGTCTTCCCAAGGAGTGAGAGCCTTTGCTCAGAAATACCAAACAAAGGGAAAGCGCAGGCGTCCTGCACTCCCTCTGGCTCTGCCCTCTCAGAGAAGCAACGGGATGACTCAGAGCCTGGCCAGCTCCCAGGCTGAGAAGCCAACGCTGGAGCTGAAGGGATCTCAGGGAGAAGTTGATAAACACCTGCAAGAGTGTGCATGCTCGCACCTACAGAGGATAGTCTGTCTGATGTCCAGCATATCTAGCAATATTAGGGAATGAGAATTTCCAAGTAACTAAATAAACACATAACTCAAGTGCACGACTTAAACCAAATGGTTGTGACCTTTCGGGATAAAATCCAATATGCCTTTCTTCATCTTTTATTTTTTGAGACAGTCTCCCTCTGTCACCCAGGCTGGAGTGCAGTGGCATAATCTCGGCTCACTGCAACCTCCACCTCCCAGGTTCAAGAGATTCTCCTGCCTCAGACTCCCAAATAGCTGGGACTACAGGCACGTGCCACCATGCCCAGCTAATTTTTATATTTTTAGAAGAGACGGGGTCTCACCATGTTGCCCAGGCTGGTCTTGAACTCCTGAGCTCAAGTGATCTGCCCACCTTGGTCTCCCAAAGTTCTGGGACTACAGGTGTGAGCCACTGTGCCGGGCCTTTCTTCATTGTTTTGAAGAGAGTGAGGTCTGTGATGTATGACTTAAGTCTTCTTGATTACTCCAGATGATTACGCATCTTAACACTTAGCTGTGCCATGTACATAATGCAGTGAAGACACTGGATTCCATCAGGAGGTGGAGGCCATCTATCCCCACTCTGTCCCAGGCTGCAGCAAGTATGAATAGGTGAGGTTGTTTAGTTTACATTTTTTTCTACATTCTCCCTCCCTACTGGCTATCAGTCATTCCTAATTACTACGCCATGGCCTCGGTCATAGCCCCAGGAGACCAGGACGCAGGGAGCAGCCGTTCCTTCCACCACTGTCAGCGCCCAGCATTCCTCCTGCCTCGATTCCTCTCCACCCTCCAAATATGGAAGGAACCACAAAGCCAACGCAGGACTGCCTTCTTTCAGGAAGCCTTTTCGAATCCTCCAGGCCCCGCTGATCTGTCCCTAAACTTGGAGTATCGAAGATGATGACACGTGACTTGTGATGTCTTCAAGGAAGGTGGTCTTGCCCCTTCAACAAGCTCACCTATGCAAATTCCTGACACACAGGAGACATGTCCTTTGGTTCCTCCATGGGTATATAATACTTGCAGGCTTAGCTTCTCTGTTCGTGCAATCTTAGAATTCCCATAGGCCTGAGATCAGTCCTGAATATGTATTTCAGAAAATCATGGACTTTCAGAGGCAAAAAGGGCCCCAGAGATGAACAAAAGCAAATCCTTCTACAAACCCCAGTCTCTAGAACAGACAATCTTGGGGAAATGTGGGAGGCAAGAAAAATCAAGTTGGTTAGAAACTTGCCCCCTCTGTTATCACCATTACATTCAGAGAGAAAAGGCTAGGTAGCCTGACTGAACAGGACCCCTGTATTGCTGTCAGGGGGAGCCTGAAGTACAGACTGCAGACTCAGCCCCCTCACAAACCTATGACAAGGAGCATTTTCCCAAGATAGAGGACTCTGTGCTCAACTGGTGCCGCATACCAACATATCTGCCTAGTCACAACCCCAGGAAAGAAATACCCTCTCCCAGACCACATAGATGTGTGGAAAACAGCACATGAAGGTACACCTAGTTGTGATAGAAATTCGCTTGAGACCAATGCATAAAAACCTCCTCAACCGGCTTGAGTGTAGGCTGGTCCAAACTTGAACTCCTGGGAAGGACAGACCAGCAATGGGTCTACATAACGGTCTAAGGGAATCCGACAGCTACATTTTAATTTAAAACTCACTGCTGACCACATTGCCTACTGGCCTACTTTCTTTGCAAGACAAAGAGGGTGGAATGAGAAAGGCTGTGGTCTTTTGTGTCTAATCAACCACGAAAAGCACTTCCAGTGTTGTTGACAACTGTTATATGACTGCCATGGCAACAGAGAAGAGGGGCTCGCCCTTGGGCTACATTTCTTAAACAGACCTGGAAAGAAGCACCTCAAAACATAGTTCAAATGTTAATGCACAAAAATCTGAAAGGCATATTTTTTAAAGATAAATTCTGAAGAAAAAAATACAAATCAAATTAATGCCCTGCATACCTAAACCATCCACTGCCTCCCCATGCTCTGTGCATGTCTGAGTCTGCACAGAGGCTGCGGGAGGAGGCACGCACAGTGCAATTGGTACAGACTTTGGCCCCAGATAACACGACTCCAGGCTCTCTCACTCATTCATTCAACTTGAACGAATTAGTCACTTCTTCAAACCTCATACTCTTCATCTGCAGGATGGGAAGAACAGCACAGAAAACCCTGCTTACCAAGATAAGTGGGCTCCAAAATACTCAGCAGCATAAAATGACTTACTGAAAGGCTAATGAATTGACTGGGGCAGGCCTGGTACAGGCAGCTACTCAGAACCTCCAGCAGCAGCCTGCGAGATCCAAGTATACCAGGTGCTGGCTGAGGTTGGCATCGCCCTAAGGCAGGTTACGTCTCATGAGCTTAAATATCCATTGAGATGATTCCAAGTTCTATGACATTCTGAGACTTCAAAGCTAGTTGGCATTTAGACCAGGAAAAATACTGGAGACTTGGGAGTTCGCCCTCCACTTCCCTGCTTCCTAAAGAGGAGCAGCCTGCCTGTTTAGGTCTATGCTGAAGATGAAATAACACATTTTAAAGTGCTTATTCAAAGTAAATAACTCATAAACGATAGCCACCATGAGCTTATATGGCCATATATGTTGAAGTGGCCAACTTGATCCCATGTGTGCCTGTACCAACCTCCCCCAGAGGCCCACCATGACGGTACTGCCATGGGAAATGAGCCAAGATGGGTCTACTCTGCAGTCTTCCTTAGGGACTGGGGCCACAAAGCTATGCTACTGTTTGTTTTTATGCAGTACTTCCTGCCAACTCTCAGCCTCCTGAAAATCAAACCTATGTATACGGAGGCATCCACTGTAGAAGGAGTACTAGATCCCAGAAGCTCTAGATTCCTGCTACCTACCCTGTAATCCTGTATAAGTCATTTCTCCTTTCTTGGCCTTTTCCTTGGCCTTTGATAAAGAGATAATACTGACTACCGCATGTGGTTGTTGAGAAGAGCAAATGAAATAATGACAGTGAAGGCATCTATAAACTATAATGCATTCTACAAACACAAAATATTATCTCATTACTCATAATGAGCATGAACATTATGCAGCAGGGATGGGGTTGGTTGATGGCTAGAATATACACATAGTCCCTAGGCACAAAAGCATGACCTCACTTCCATTTATACTGAACCTCAAAATTTTAGAAATGGAAGGAATCTTAGTGTTCACCCAAGCAGAGATTCAAGAATTAGAGAAATCAAGAGTCCATCAGTCCAATCTCCCAATCCATGTATCAATTATTTTTAAAAATTATTTTATTTATTTATTTATTTAGAGACGGAGTCTCACTCTGTCACCCAAGCTGGAGTGCAGTGGCATATCTCAGCTCACTGCAACCTCTGCCTCCCAGGTCCAAGCAATTCTCCTGCCTCAGCATCCTGAGTACCTGGGATTACAGGCACAGGCCACCATGGCTGGCTGATTTTTAGTAGAGACAGGGTTTCGCCTTGTTGGCCAGGCTGGTCTTGCACTCCTGACGTCAGATGATCCACCTACCTTGGCCTCCCAAAGTGCTGGGATTACAGGTGTGAGTCACCAAACCTGGCCAATTTTTATTTTTATTTTTGAGACAGAGTCTCCTTTGTTGCCCAGGATGGAGTGTAGTGGTGCAATCTCAGCTAACTGCTTCCCAGGTTCAAGCAATTCTCATGCCTCAGGCTCCAGAGTAGCTGGAACTACAGGCACATGCCACCACACCTGGCTCACTTTTGTATTTTGGTGGAGACGGATTTTCACCATGTTGTCCAGGCTGGCTCAAACTTCTGGCCTCAACGGATCCACCCATTTCAGTCTACCAAAGTGCTGGGATTACAGGCGTGAGCCACTGTGCCTGGCATCCATATACCAATTCTTTTTATAAGCTCCCAGATGACATCCAGCCTTTGCTTGAAAAGAAAGTTCATTTTCACATTGAAATGACCTTTCAGTTCTACCACTGGTTCACCCAATGCTTTGTTCTGAACCCAAGTCCCCCCTTCTCGTGAAAGCCTATTATACACTTGAAGGAAACAATTGTGGCCATAAACCACCTCCATTTTAACTCCCTCATTTTGTAGCTAAAGGAACCAAAGCCTAAAAAAATGTGTGCACACATGCACACATACACACAGATGCACACACAGTCCCTTCTATTTCCCATTCATTCACCCTCCCGTGAACTTGATTGTGGCTTCTGCAATCAAACTTGTACTCTTACATGTTATTGAAATCAGAAATTAACATTGAGATTTAGAGCTCATCCAGACTGATGCCCTCACACTTTATGGCCTGCAACTTCTCCCTGAGCAGGGAGAAGAGATGAAGACATCCCCTATGGACAAGTCCTTTTCAAGTTTTAGCCACATCTTTTCAAATATGAATTTGATCCCTTCAGCTAGGTCAAGAAAAATAGCTTTCTTCACATGTGGAAAATGTCAAAGTACTTCTTGCATGCTAATTCCCCAAATATATGCCAGGTCATTCTTCTCATTACCTAAGTACATGCTGACAGAAAAAGCACTAAAAAGTTTTCTTGTCATAGAGTAAAATCTGCAAAGATCTCCTTTTAGGGCATGCAGTCACTATCCTGAACGCCAGCTAAGGATGCTACATTCACAAAAATCTTAATAACTAGCCTCTCCAACTCCATCAAAAGCAGTTATAAATGATGAGCACCTGCTAAGTCCCCAGTACTGTGACCCGGATGTAAATGAAACCTTCCGGGGGCTTACACTCCAATCAGTGGTGAGCACCACTCAAACAGTAAGTACAGTCAAGTGATCCAGAGACCATGACAGAACATGCACACTAAGAAGAGGGGGATGGTGTTCCCACTGGGGATCCACAGTGGGGGCAAAGCTGGACCGTTAAGTCTTACAAGATGAATGATGGTCACACCATGGACAACAGGCTGTAAAGCAAATTCCAGGCAGAGAAAGCAGTGTGAGCAGAAACAGGCTGGTATTAATCCTCCCAAACATCCACAATAGAGCAACAGGGTCAGTGTTCAGTCACAGGACAGCACAGCTTGGAGAAACCTGTAGTGGCAAATAGTGTCTCTCAAAATGTGCATCTACCCAGAACTTCAGAATGTGACCTTATTTGGACACAGGGTCTTTGCAGATGTTATGTTTAGTTAAGGTAGAGTCATTCTGGTATCCGTATAAGAAAAGAGGTGGCCAGGCCTCTTTGGCTCATGTCTGTAATCCCAGCACTTTGGGAGGCCGACACAGGCAGATCACTTGAGGTCAAGAGTTCAAGGCCAGCCTGACCAACAAGGTGAAACCCCGACTCTACTAAAAATACAAAAATAAGCTGGGTGTGGTGGCGTGTGCCTGTAATCCCAGCTACTAAGGAGGCTGAGGCAGGAGAACTGCTTGAACCTGGGAGGCAGAGGTTGTAGTGAGCTGAGATCGCACCAATGCATTCATGCCTGGGCGAAAGAGTAAGACTCTGTCTCAAAAAAAAAAAAAAGAGGATATAACAGAGACCCACACGGAGGAGGTCATGTAATGACGGCGGCAGAAACTGGAGTGACACAGCCGTAAACAAAGGAACATGAAGGGTTGCCAGCAGCCACCAGAAACTAGGAAGAGGCAAGGAAAGATTCCTCCCTAGAGCCTTTGCGGGCAGCACAGCTGTGCCAACACCTACATTTTGTACTTTCTGAGAAGCAGAACTTTTAAGCCATTCAGTTTGTGCTATACTCTGTTACTTCAGCCTTAGGAAACTAATGTACTTGAACTTATGGAAGGAAGGGTGGAGGCAGGCTGGTCAATGGTAACTGAGGCTGCAGATGAACGCAAAGGTGAAAGCATGGGAGGAAGGAGGGTCAGTGGACAGGGACAACCAAAGGCGGCCAGTACTGAAGGCTGCCCAGGCACTAAGGCCACTCATTACCTACTTTTTAAGGTGTGCCTGTTCTGATGGCTGCATTTTAGGGCCCAAACCTAGGTCTTTGAGAAAATTCTAAAATGCAGAACCCCTAATACAAGTTGATTCAGCTTTCTGTGAAAACCTCCAGGTAGGGTGCAATAGCTGATGCTCTCAGTTTTACCCACCTGCTACTTCCTAGAAGAGTCCGTCAGGGCTAATCTACCTAGATGTATGGGCTTCACTGCTCCCCACACTTGGAGATAAATGACTTCAGTCTGACAGTCAGGACCATTTGTGGCAATATTTGTGTGAGTCCCACAGAAGAGAATATAATTAGCCCCTGGACGCTGAACGCCACCGCCTTCACTGACAACCAGGCACATGAGTGTTTATATCTCCCGGCCCTTCTGCCTTTTAATTAAAATGTTTGTCTCACAGCTGCATTTGGGAAGTTAGCTTACACAAGTCCCATAGATAACAGGCAATGATCACCTTGGAACTTGAGAAGGACAAAGAGGGGTAAAAACTGGAATTAGCTCATGTTTACTAACAGGTCTCATAACGAAGGCCTGGACTTGGTTGGACTTTCAGGATAGAGGAGGAGGGCCACAGGCTTCTGCTTGAGGTCTTGAGACACAGGAGACTGCCCACTCTGCAAAGGGAAACAGATCAGAGGCTCTGTGTGGCGGCTGAGCCCGCGGGAAGGCTCTTCCTCGGGCCACCTGGATTCACTCGAGTCCCGGGCCTGCTGGTGCCTCAGGTACACAGAATTTTCAGCAGCCGAATTCTCTGAACCAATATTTGAAGGCTGGAAAGCATGCCTGGCTTTTGCTTTGAAATTCAAGCTGTGGACAAGCCCTGCAGGGTATCTCCGCTGAAAGATGAACAAGCAGATGGGCAGCCTAGGATATCTAATCCCAGAGCGCCAAGGAATGGAATCAGCAGGACCTGGGAATCACAGAATGATCTCCAAAGTGCAGTGTGGGGGACACCCACAGCGCTTCTCCATGAGTCCCTAATAATACAAATAAAACTATACCCAGAGCATGCCCGGAGGACACCATTCTCTATCAACACTGGGAGGAGTTTGTGAGAACCAGAAGTAGCTAACAGCTCATGCAATGACCTGGTTCTTCTGGTCTCAGCAACTAAGCAATACAAGGTTGTTAACATGGACACCCCTCCTGGGCTTAACACCATGGCCCAGTGGCAGTTCTGAGTGCAGAGACACACTGCTGGTCTCCTGCGGAGCGGCTGAGATAGTTATGGCTGAAACCCTCTGGCTGCCTTCCCCACAGCACAGAGATGCTGGCAGACCTCCACTGCCGGGGCACCTAGGAGACACGCTTCCCTACAAGTGAGGGGCTTGGCTCTGCCACAGTCTGCCTGGGGAGCACGCAGCCCTGCTTGCAGGCCGCGACACAAACCTCGCCACGCTGCCACTTCCTTGCACAGTCCAACCTGCACTGTGCCTCCCCTGCCTGGGATGGGAACTCTGCTCTCTCCACGTCTTAAATTACAATGATGAATTACACCAAGATAAACAACAGAGCCATGGGGATCAAAGACAGCGGCCTGCTTAGGGCGTTCTAAGAAAAAGATTTAGATATGGACTCGAAACACCTCCACCCGACCCAGGATGTTGGACTGCCTCATCTTCCTCGTGAGTACGCAGGAAGGAGCACACCATGAAGTCTGGAGTCTGAGGCTTCCGGCCTGCCCAAGTGGATCTTGGTTCCCCAAAACCCAGGCCAGAGCAGAGCCGAGTGGCAGCTTTGCAGCCAGGGGAAGGAGGCTGCAGGCTGTTTGCCCTCCTGAGCACTCACGCCCCACCACTTTCACACTGTGTCAAGTCACACCCAGCCACTCGTGATGAGTGTGGAAAATACGGGCCCTGGCCTGCAGCGAGAATCCTCCAGGGAAACCAACAGCACAGCATTCAGGGAGTGTCACCCATCTCCCAGGGGCCGGGCCCCTAAGGAGACCATGAAAACCAGCTTCACCTTTGCCAGCTCCCTTCCCTGTGAGTCCTCTGGGCCTCGGCGCAAGGCTGTGGGCAGACGCCGTTGCGAGGGAAGCCATCCCAGCTGTGGCCGCTGGCAGGAGGCAGCTGAGTAAACACAGGGCTTCAGTGTGCAGCACCTTACACTCTCATTAAAGCCACTTTTAACAGGCACCACAGCACCAAACCACAAACGGCAGCTCCACTCCTGCCTTCAAAATTCTCCCACAGCAAAATAAGGCCTGAGCAAAACCCTCCACACTCTATGTTTTAGCCCTTACTTGCTCTTGTCCTTTGCTTTGCTATGGAGTGGGGGTGAGGACTGGAAAAATATCTTTATTAAAAAGTAATTACAGGAGTACAAAAACACACATTTCTAAAAATGAGATGGCATCTGAACCCACGATCGTAGTAACATGAGCCAAAACCACTGATGGTCATTTAAGAATTTTCCCAACGTTGCAGCCACTGGCTCTGGGCTCTTGGAGACCGTTGGTGCTCATCGTGAACACGGGATGGAGGGCGTGGCCCAGCATGAGAAACATGCCTACCAGTAATGTAATCACCGGCTTGGACATTACTTGACCCAGAATCACAAACATAAGATTTCAAAAGGAGCTGGAAATATCCTGGAATTACTGGAGTAACTTTAACCTCCCTAAGAGACTCTCCCTTTGTCACTTAAAACTAGAAAATCAAAGTGCAATCCAGAGAAGAAAGGCCCCCGTACAAGCTGGGAGGATGCCTGCATGAGCTGAAGAGAGGACAAGATGAGCTCTATTTCAACAGGTCAAAAGTCTCTGGGGTCAAAAGTCTCCAGTGTATGTAATATTCCTGTCTCAGCTCAGGCTGCTGTTACCAAAATGCTACAGACTAGGTAGCTTAAACAACAGAAATTTATTTTCTTACAGTTCTGAAGGCTAGGGGTCCAAGATCAAGGCTCCAGCCACTGTGGTTCCTGCTGAGGGCTCTTTTTTGGGCTTACAGATGGCCACCTTCTTTCTGTGGCCTCAAACAGCCTTTTCTAAGGGTGTGTGCAGAGAGAGAAAGCTCTCTCATATCTGTTCTTGTAAGGACGCCAGTCCTATGGGATCAGGGTCCCACACTGACTACATTTAACCTCAATTTCTTCCTTAGAGGCTCCATCTCCAAATACACCACACTGGAGGTTAGGGCTTCCACATATGAATCTGGGGGGACTACAAACATTCAGTCCATAACACTTCTTTGAATCTAATCACAACTGACAATGTGACAATCATAAACTTCCATTGCTTGAAAAGCAATCCAAGGATCATTTCCTCTAAAGAACAGGTGGTTCTGTGATTAGTTACCACATCTTTGATTAAAAGATCTGTATTAGTCCATTTTTATGCTGCTGATGAAGATATACCTGACTGGGTAATTTATACAGAAAAAGAGGTTTAACGGACTCACAGTTCCACATGGCTGGGGAGGCCTCACAATCATAGGAGAAGGCAAAAGGCACATCTTATAGACAAGAAAGAAAATGAGAGCCACCTCTTATAAGGTTTCCTCTTACAAAACCATCAGATCTTGTGAGACGTATTCACTACCACAAGAACAGTATGGGAGAAATTGCCCCTGTGATTCAATTAACTCCCACTGGGTCCCTCCCACAACATGTGGGAATTATGGGAGCTACAATTGAAGATGAGATTTGGGTGGCGACACAAAATCAAGGTCTATGGTCAGTGTCGATTTATAAGCTACTCTTTCTCAGTCTCAATGAATGAAGCATTTCTGACTCCAAAACTTTGACCCCGAAGCTTAAAAACCCAAACGGTTAAAACCTGCTGGCTGAATTGGGTAGAATGGAGCTTCAGAAACATAAATATCCTACAGAGTGGGCCACTGTGGAAAGTTTCCCAGAGTGCTGAGTCATTCCTGCTTTTGTGGTTTCTCTGTCTCCCTCCTTGTTGATGACTATCAGCTATCATTTTTCATTGATGTTCATATACCTCCTTAAAGCAGTGCTTTTCCCCCTCAAAACATGTTACTTCTGGGCTTTTTAAGGTATAGAAATCAATAATTAAATTGGTTAGAACTATATGCCAAATAAGAATAAACAGACTCTGAGAAAGAGTCCTAGGTGGTTGTGGGAGTCTGTGATATTGACCTTTACGCCCTAGTAGCCTCTGTCTTGTGTCGTCCTCTCCCCTTAAATGTGGGATAGGGCTGTGGCTTGCTTTCTCCAAGAGAATGCAATAGAAATAATACTGGGACAATTCCAGGCCCAGACCTTAAAAGGCCTGGGTGGGAGTTTCTGCTTTTGTGCTCTTGGGAGCCTTGAACTGCCATTTAAGAAGTCTAGCAACCTGGTGCGGAAACAACACGCAGAGGCCACGAGAAGGAGAGAATATATAGGAAAAGAAGGAGGACAGAATACACAGGAAAAGAAAGTCAGCCTTGGCTGACTCACCGTGTGAGTATAATCACACAGGACCATGGGCAGGATCAGTTAAAGAACCTCCTGGCTGAGCCCAATCCATGCTGCAGAATTGTGACAAATACTGTATTGGTTGTTTTAAGCTACTAAGTGGTGGGGTAGTTGTTGCACAACAATAGATAAAAGATATCTTCTTTGAGACACGTGAAGTATAGAAAGTTAAAAAGGTCTGACCAAAGGCTCAAACCTACTGCTATGACTTTAAGGACCAAGCTTTGTCAACTGAGTGAATAAAATAACCAGTGGAGCTAAGGAATGGACCTCAGAGTGCAAGCCATCTTGACAATCCACCACATTCTCTGTTCCAGCCCTAAGCTCTGTGTTAAGTGAAACACAATAATGTATACAAAAATAGCTGGCAATCAGGCTGGCACATGGGAAACACTCGAAAAATGCTTCTGGGTTTGTTCATGTGTTCCTAAAGCAGTGATGTGAACACGAACCTATCTATTCAGAGGTAGTATGGTGAAATGGGTAAGATCATTCTGGAAGCAGAGAGCCTGGGCTCAAATCCTGGATCCCACAATTACAAACGGGGCCTTAGACTTACCTGACTCTCCCACGCCTCAGTTTGCTCATCTGAAAAGGAGGCTGGCTACCAGAACCTACCTCACATGATTGTTGTGAAAACTGAGTTGCATGTTAAAAGATTAGAAGGTACGGCTGGGTGCAGTGGCTCATGCCTGTAATCCCAGTACTTTGGGAGGCTTAGGCAGGCGGATCACGAGGTCAGGAGATCAAGACCATCCTGGCTAACATGGTGAAATCCTATCTCTACTAAAGAAACAGAAAAAATTAGCCAGGTGTGGTGGTGGGCACCTGTAGTCCCAGCTACTCAGGAGGCTGAGGCAGGAGAATGGTGTGAACCTGGGAGGCGGAGCTTGCACTGAGCCAAGATCATACCACTGCACTCCAGCCTGGGCGACAGAGTGAGACTCCATCCCCGCCCCCTCAAAAAAAACAAAGATTAGAAGGTACCTGTTTAATTGTTTATCGTTAAGGTTTTCTTTTTCTGTCTCTGTTGTTCTACCATTTCACATTCAACCAGTCAATTATACTAGTGTCTGCGCCAGTATTCACAGTATTTCCCTTTGGAGGTTTCAAAACTGAAAAATGGTTACGATAATTGAATACCAATTTTTAGGCTCTTCTATTCTTCCAGGTTTCTCCTCAAATCAAGTCATATCAAAAGTCATTAGTCTCTGGTAACATCCTGGAAAAGTTAGCAACTTATTGTGAGAACGGGGTCAAGAAAAGTGACAAGCAAGGTGTGTACGGAAAATGACAAAGCGACTGTGTGAGACACCAGGATGCTGTAGACAGTGCGGTGGGGTAAGGGGTGTGATGCACAGGAAGGTGCTGATTCCCTGTGACCTTGAGCAGGTCTCTGACCCTGGGGCTTGGGGACCTCAACTGTAAGAGGGGACACCCCTACCCCACCTGCTCTGACCTCTGACAGGGCAGCAAGGAGGAGCAAATGAGTCCAAACCTATGAAAAGCTTTTCGTAACTCCTAGGGCACTGGGCAGAGGGTAGGAAGTATCTCAATCTATTTACGGTCTCTTACTTTCTGCAACAACTTTTTACATTTTTGAAAGTTTTCAAATAAGCCCAAAACTTCATTCTTGCCAACAAGCAGGGCCACAGCAAGTGCCTTTTATGAACTAACGAGAAGCCTGTTTTCTTTAAGAAACTAAAGAGTAGACATTCTTTTGACAATTCTCAAAAATAGCTCAGTCAATTCGATAAAATCATCTTTGAAAACATAAAAAAGAACTCACCATCGCTTGCTTGGCACCTAAGCCCGATAGGTTGCTGCCACGGTGAAGGCTTTACATAAAGGGAGAGCCGACAGCCTGTGATTCTGCTGGGTCTGATGGAGACCCTGCTATTCTGATTTCCGAGGCTTGCTTTGTCTATTCCCACTCCCTCTTCCCTCCTGTCTGTTTCTACACTTTACAAAAGGCCTTAGAAGTTGTATTTCTGGCCTAGTAACTCTTCTAGCCACTGCTGGGTTCAGACCAGATTTAGCCCAAGGATCGGCGGGTGACCAGGCCCACACAATGCCAGGAGGAAAGGTGCCAAGCCTGTTCCAGCTCTGGCAGACTGGCTGTCACTTGGGCATCTGGCTCTCCCTGAGGGCCCCATTTGTCAGCAAAGACGTAGCTCTTTCCCCAGCCATTCTTTCCACCTCCTAACCCAGGCTCTCCAGGAGAGGGACAAAGGGGGCCTAATTAAAGGCAGGGAGAGGAGGAAAACCAATGGCCCTAAAGAGAAGCTGAAAGGATAAGGCTGGGGACCACCTCAAAACGCTCTCCCCAAGGCAGATGGGCACTTGCCACCTTTCAGGTCTCCCTGGGGAGCTGGGGTGACTGACTTGAGTTTTTGAAAGCCTGGACAGTTGGTCATGGTGAGAGCAAACTGAAAGGTTTGTAGCAAGCCTGGGAGCCATGCAGCACAATCAGTCTGGCTTCTCCCGTCCAGCTCTGCCCTGACCAGCAGAACTGTGTGGTGAGAGGCGAGGGCTGTTGCTAATTACATTTTCTGAACATGCCACAGGCATACTTTCCCCAGGCTGTTTGGTTTGTCCCCTCTCCACCCCCACTCAGCTGCAGTGTGCAGCTCAACCAGTCTTACAGGGAGGAGCAATGTGGGAGCCCATGGGGGGAAGTCAGTCCCACCACCCTGGATGACCTATGGTGAGAAGACGCCCCGCCCTTTCCCACCTACACAGGTGGAATTCACACCAACTAGGGCTGAGGGCCAAAAATCAAAACCACCACAGACCTCACTCCTGGCCAGTGTCTTGGCTACTTACATATAGAGCTCCAAATATCACTCATCTCTACCGTGACCACAGCTGGAATTTTCTCTACTGCTTTAACTGCAGCAAAACCTGTTCTGAGACAGACTGTCTCCCCCGCTTGGCTTTATTGCTGCCACAATCTGAAATTCTCTGTCCTCCTATGTTTCCATCACCTATACCCCAGGCCTGTTTCTGCACCTGCCCACCAGACAGCGGTGCACAGACTCTTTCCAAGTGACTGTGAGCATCACAGGTGCTGAGATAGAGCTCTGAAGACAGCCAGCCTGATGTGTCCGGGGCTCTGAACACAGTAGATGTTTAACACAAATCTGCTGCTCATTCCCCGACGCCAAACATGGGGAAAGAAAGCCTTCTGAGATGAATACGTGGCAAAGCGGTGACCTACTTGTCTTCAGAGCCCTACAGGCATCTGTGAAGGACTCAAAACCGCAGATTTCTGGTACACAGACATGTGACTTGGACACCAGTTTCCACCAAGGGTGGCAGCAACCTTGAATGCTAGATTATCCCATCCCCGTAGCACAAGCCAAGCCAGAGGAATGAAAGAGGGTACACACCAACATGAAGACGGTTTGGCAGCGTGGCCTGACTCCAAATACAAGCTGAGCCACCTCCCTGGAGCCCAGCCAAATCTATGACAAAGCCGATTGTTCTGATACCCACTAAGGTGTGTCCTTGCTGATTTTGGCTGTTCTGCCAGCTACATGATCACAGCAGTAATAGGTGCAATGAACTAAGTGCCTACCCTGCCCCAAGCAGGCTACACACATCAGCATATTCTGCCTAAGGAGGCAGAGAGCCTGGGAGAGGGTAAAGGCTTTGAAGTCAGATGTCCCAGGCTCTGCATTCACCCAGAGACCATCTCAGTGCCAACTGTGTCCATGCCCCATGCCAGGCACTGAGAATGTCATGAGGTATAAGGGCGGCCCCTGGCCTCATTCATAGTCTGTGGAAGAAAACAGATGGAAAAATAGGCCACTAACCACAAAGTGAGAGATGCCATTATGGGGGCATTCACTCAGCCCTGGCCTCACGACATCTGAGTGAATCCTAAATGAGGCTAGCCATATGTTTTTGTGCAATTACGTAAAATCTGTAAGCCCTAGTTTCTTCATCTGTGACACGGGGATTAATAACACCTAGGTCATGGGGTTCTATGAAGACTAAATATGCAATCTGTATAAAGTGCTTACCTTGAAGTAAATAAAATGATGGTAATCACTCTTATTTAACCACAAAATAATGAGATTATGTGCAGAGATTTAAGTATGACAACCCAACTGACTTCTAACTTTTTCTCAGGCATACATTTTCAAAACACTCACAGCTCACACATTTGGAGTCTCTAACCTGCACCTGATTCTTTATTGGAGGGTCCCTAGGATGACCATATAATTTACTGCCCCAACCAGGCCTCTGAGGGCAGGGAAAAAAGGAACAATTCACGATTCCACTGGGACAGCGTGGTAAATCAGATGTCACATTTTGGACAAAATGGAGCTGGTGGTCACTTTATCCATTGTCCATTGGCCAATTTCAGAGTCAAAGTAGGCAGCCATCACTATGCATCTCCTTTCTCCATCATTTTTGGGAGCTGCCAATAACTTTGAGAACAGACCCAGCAAAACCTCAACCCGGGTGAGAGCCAGCAACTGCCCCGCACCATCTAGAAGTCCAGAAACTCAATAAACATGGAAACCCTCCCCACCTTCGCATCTCCTCCCCAAACCAGAAAAGGGTCAGACTCTGGTCCTAGCTCTTGGCATCTGTTGCCACCCCTCCCGTGCTAGAAAGCAGCTGTCTCCCAGCAAGGCATCAGCCATCCTTTCTGCCTCCTGCATGTTGCCTCTTACCTCAGGTGTCCCAGGCTGTAGAAGCGGGACTCGCCGTCGGTGGAGCGGACCACCTGCAGTGTGAACATGGGCTGCAGCTGCCTAAGCTCCAGCAGGACGATGGCCAGGTAATGGATGAAGAGGAGGGCATCCACGAGGGAGACTGCATATTGCACAATGCCCTGGTAATTCCGGTCCCGAGAGTCCAAAATGCGGACCCCATAAAAAAGCCAATAGGAAACCACAAAGAGAAAGATGAGGACCAACAAAAGGGCACGAAACACAAACACCCGTGGCATGTCAGCTCTCCGCTTGCGGAAGAAAAGTGCCCAGGTCCCTATGAGCAGAATGAGGAGTTTGAATGCCACGGAGATAAAGAGCCCCTCACAAATTGTGCCACAAGGCTCCAGCTCATCCCTCCACAGGATCGGAGGTAAAAGGATGAAGGCGATAGGGGTGAGGAAAACTAGAAGTCCAAGAAAGGAGGCGACGGTGAGGCCCAGGTAGCGTTTGCAATCCAGCCCCACGCTGTCCTCCATGTCCTTGCTGATCCTGGCAATGTCCTCTTGGGATATGCTGTGCTCTGAGGTGCCTGTGATGGCCGTGGTGGTCTCTCCCCAGTTGTCATCCTGGTGGGGAGAAGACAGTGAGGATGACACGATGCAGGTCATTTGTAAAAGCTACAAAGAGCAGTGAACAGGCAGGGCCCGCCGCATCTACCCAGCCCTGTTCACAAAAGCTTCCAGAAAATGAAAGCTTAACTCTTTAAATATTAGAACTTTTTAACTCAAACAATTTTCATTGAAATTTTCAAAATGTACACAGTATTTACCTTCTCAAACAGAGAAAACATAATGTGATCTTTCTGTCTGTTTGGGTGATCCATTGACATAACATTGATTATCACCCCCTGTGCTGAAAAGCCTTGAGAAGCTCTGAGGGCCTGGAGCTGTTTGCCTTGCAATGCGCAATCCAGGTGTTAGACTAATCTTGTGAGAGCTCATCTATAGAGATAAACCTCCTGGATCTTCTTTCCAATTCACGCTGGGATATAAAGGCTCACGAAGTCCAACTTCTGGAGGTGGGAGTATTACTACACCCTCCAGCAGCCCAGAAGAGCAAAGGGCATAGCAAGAGAACTCACATCACTACACAAACCCAAGTTTACCTGCAGCTAGGACTCACATTTAACAATCTCCTTACGGGCTGGGCGCGGTGGCTCACACCTGTAATCCCAGAACTTTGGGAGGCCGAGGTGGGGAGATCACGAGGTCAGGAGATCGAGACCATCCTGGCCAACATGGCGAAACACTGTCTCTACTAAAAATACAAAAATTAGCTGGGCATGGTGGTGCGTGCCTGTAATCCCAGCTACTCGGGAGGCTGAGGCAGGAGAACTGCATGAACCCGGGAGTCAGAGGTTGCAGTGAGCTGAGATTGTGCCACTGTACTCCAGCCTGGGGGACAAGAGCAAGACTCCGTCTCAAAAAAAAAAAAAAAAAAACTCCTTACGATGTTCACAAGATCCACTTAACAAGTATCAGTGTCAAGCACTCTTTAACAATATTTCTCATGGACCAAGCTAAGCAAATCCAAGAATCCACGTATGGCCATATTGGCTTAAAAATTCTTTCTAAAACATATTTTCATGACGAACTTAAACATCAAGGGCATAGAAACAACCAGGATTATTATAATGTATCTTTTACTTTCTAGCTTCCTGTCTTTTTAAACTTCTAGGCAGTTGCAAGTTAAAGCAATTAGTCTATTCACTTAGCAAGACCCAGTTGACAGAATTTTAAAGGATTCTGCTGTTTAAAAACAACTGGCAATAATAACGGAGCAACAAGAGAGCAAGGTGCTGAAAAGACACAGGGGGCCAAAGAGGTTTTGCCTCAGAAATTCGTATGTATCCTCTCACTCAGAAAAAACAACATCAGATGCAGTGGCAAAGTGGGTGAAATCAGGACACCGACTTAGAAAAAGCTAGCTGAAGTTAGTAGCTAAATCAGCAAGACAGAGATCGCTCATAACCAAATAACCCCGAATCTAGTCATGACCAAAAAACATGATTTATGAAATGTATGGGCTATGGTAAGAAGTGGTGGTTAAGGTCTCAATCCTATGAACTAATAATCCTTCAACTTGGAAAGTTCGAAGTATCACATACACTGAGAGAAATTCCTATTTAAGACGATGGCCAGAAGCAGCCAGGACTCTCAAACATTGCTGGTGGAAGTGGACCATGGCACAGTGCCTCTGGAAAACCACTCTGGTGGTTTCATAGAAATTTAAATATACACTTCATTACATGGCTCAGCAATTCCACTCTCAGGTTTTCTCCAAAAATTAATAAAAATGTACATCCAGCCAGGTGCGGTGGCTCACGCCTGTAATCCTAGCACTTTGGGAGGCCAAGGCAGGCAAATCACCTGAGGTCAGGAGTCTGAGACCAGCCTGGCCAACACGGTGAAAGCCTGTCTCTACTAAAAATACAAAAATCAGCTGGGCTTGGGGGCGCGTGCCTGTAATCCTGGCTATTCGGGAGGCTGAGGCAGGAGAATCGCTTGAACCCGGGAGGTAGAGGCTGCAGTGAGCTGAGATCGTGCCACTGCACTCCAGCCTGGGCAACAGAGAAAGACTCTGTCTCAAAAAACAAACAAACCAATCAACAAACAAAAACCCCAATGTCCATTCACTAGGAGAATGGATAACAAATTGTGGTAGACTGACACAATGGAACACTACTCAGCAAAAGTAAAAAGAATAAGCTGTTGAAACATACCAAAATATGGATAAATCTCAAAATCATTATGCTGAGTGGGGCGGGTTAGGGGGCAGGGGTGGACCATATGATTCTAATTATATTAAATTCAAAAACAGGCAAAATTAAACTAGAGTGATAGAAATCAACACAGTGGTTGCCTTGGAGAGGTGAGGGTGGGGCAGAGGTTGACTAGGAGGGGCACAAGAGAGTTTCCTGGGGTGCACATGCATGCCTAAAAAATGAAGATGTACAAAGGATCCTGTTAAGCTTGAGGTTCTTAGAAGAAAAAGCACCTAAGATGCTTTCATCAAAACCCCTAGATATTCAGTACAGAAACTGAGGCCTACAAAGGCTGTGACCGCTCAAGGTAACGGAGCTACTAAAGAATATAGCCTCCAAACACCCATCTCAATGCTTTTCACACCAGATCATTCTTGGGCAACACCAATAGCTTCCAAAGTAGTTCTCAGATTGAGGTGCAGAGGAGATACAGAGAAAGAATAGCCTTTGTTGTAGGCCACCGGCACCTCTGAACCCACATCCAGGAGGAAACTGACCCCCTCATGCACTCCAGGGTGATCCAGTCCTAGGATTGGCCCCACCCAACCATCAGCCATCCCAGAGCCAAGGCAGGCAGCACTAAAGGCATTTGCTCATTGCTCAGTGAACCCCACGTTCAACCCACAACTGGAGCTTTGAGTCCCAAGAACACCTTGTATACTCTGAGGAATTCCAGTTTCAGTGCACCTATCTGACTATAAATGCTTACCTGTGTGTATGCACAGGTATGTACAGATGTATGCTTAGCTATAGTCCTATATCTGTCTTTACAGCTGTGTATCATACATTGCTTTGTTTATGAGGGGCAAGGCTGGACATGTGTATATATATTTCAGGATGTGCAGAGGGTGTGCAAACATGTTTCTGTGTATAGCTCAGATATTTATTTAAATCAGGTGGGCTGCCAGACAGTTGGAACCTGGAGAAGAACCCACTCAATGGTTTAAAAAATTAATAAAGTGTCAGTATTTCAAAAATACTATAAAGTTAGGATTTCACATAAAATCCGGATTTGCAGCTTTTCTCAAACACTGAATCCCTGAATTCCTGAGCAACAGTAGGTGTCTGGAGCTGCGGGGCTACTGTTTCCTTTACAGAGGCAATGCATTCTCCAGTTAGCCACAGGCTCCTTCACACCACACTACAGCACTCACACTGATGCACTGCACAGACTGCTCTTAACCCAAAGCTTGTTTGATATATTTTTGCCCCTCTTTTTGATCCAGGGCCTCCTTAATTAACTTATGTTTCTCTACCAGGCATCTGAGTGTGCGGCCTCTGATTTACTGCATAGCTCTAGTAGTAACGGTCAGTCTGGGCTGTCCCACGTTTTTCAAACTTCTTCTTAGGGTTTCTGAGTTTCCTTCTCCCTCTTACACTGTTCCATTGTGAAATGAGCAGTGAGATACTTCAGCTTTTCCCTTCCCTACCCTGTCATCAACCTTGCTAATTTCTTTTCCACACCATGCAAAGCAGGCCAACCAATCATACTTCAGAAGAATCCCCAAGCTACCAAAGGGCAGGACAGGCTGTCCTCAGACCAAAAAGAGATCACGGGACATAGATAAATTAGCATGCTAGAAAAATAAAGACAAAAACCCAAGAGAACCTAAGGAAAACATTTACAGAAAGGAGTCTTGGTCAAGTGGCAGTGTGCTTAGAGACTACCTTTGATCCTTACCTGAACTTCCTCTGTCCGAGCAGAATCATTTCCCAACAGGGGCTCTCCAGTGGGAGGTTGAATGGTGACAGATTTTTCTGACCCTCTGCCATCTTTATTCCGGGGTGACTTATGTCTCTCTCTAGTTCTCTCCCTGAAAAACAACAACGAGCTAGCACATTTATGCCATGTTAATTAACTCTCTGGGTTTATCAAAATGTAAGTATCATTTTGAATTTAGGAAAGTTCTACACACGCACGCACACACACACACCCGCACACACTGCATCAAAACCCACCCATCTTCACCACACTTCAAGGGGTGCATTGATCTTTACTCCCTACTTAATATTTCTTTCTACCATCCCAAGACCCAAAACACTCTTCTTGCGTTGCCATAAAGAAATACCTGAAACCTTCATAAAGAAATGAGGTTTAACTGGCTCACGGTCCTGCAGGCTTTACAGGAAGCATGGTACTGACATCTGCTTGGCTTCTAGAGAGGCCTCAGGAAGCTTACAGTCATGGCAGAAGGCGAAGTGGGAGCAGGCACATCACATGGTGAAAGCGGGAGCAAGAGAGAGAGTTGGGAGAGGAGGCACGACACACTTGTAAACAACCACCTGTCACTCTTCCTCTATCAACAGTGATATTTTTTCAAAGCCTAAAATTGTAATGTTAGGATTTATGTAGCTAGTTACACTTTATTGTAATAATTACTGATTTGATTTAGTTAAAATTTGCCTTAACCAATTTTCTAGGGCTTTTAAAATTGGGACAACACTGTAGAATATCTAAGCTTTGGTATGTCCAAAAAAATCTGGGACAATTTTCACCCTTCACCTTTGGACAGGAGAAGAAAGGAAATTCAAAGTCACTACAAAGAACTGTTTACTTCTCATTCTTACAGGTTCAAAACTAAGTCATTCCCATAGGTTCTAGCTGAACTTGAAGACATCCATAGAAACAAACAAGCTAGGACAAAAGGCCAAAGACACCAAGAGGGGTGGAGGGTGTGTGTGTGTGAGTGCGTGTATGTGTGTGTGTGTGTGTGTGTGTATGTGTGTGTGTGTACACGGGGAGGGTTTCAGGCCTTCTGAGGAAAGCAGGCTGCTGCATCATTTTACCCCACAGGAACTTCCTGGGTGGTCTCCAGCGTGATTGTAAGAACCCTGCCTGGGGGTCATTCATGAAATTCCAAAAGGAACCAATCACTGTGGCCAAACCCAGGTCACAACCTGGGCAATAACCACTTATGGGAACTGGCACTCCTCCTCCCGTTGCCAACAGGAAACCCAGAAGCCCCTACCTCAGGAGCCCCTCAAGGGTCAGTGAGTTCCCTCAGCCTCCTGCCCCCACAGCCACCATGACATCAGCCCTCCTTCCTACAACCACTCACCGTCGTCATTCCCAAGGTCTCCCAGGCAGGATAGAAGCAGATTTTGGAGACAAACAGATCTTGGTTTTGCCCTACCAGATGTGTGATCTTGCACAAGTTACTCAATCTCTGAAAACCTCAGCTTCCTTATGTATGTAATGGTGACAACAACAACATCACATAATGTAAGCAGTGCTCAGTACAAGGATGTGGAGTAAGTGCTAATGCAGTGGCTATGATTGCTATTACTATTAGCCAATGTCAAAGAACGGTGTCTTGACTTAGTGACGCAGAGTGTGTATACCTTGGAGAAAGAGATGTAAATGGAACTATTAACACAGAACCCATCTTCTGTTAACCTACTACTTAGCTTAAGAAAACGTAGATTTCTTGTCAAACTTCTACGTTATCATTATCTCCCTGGGATAAGCATTGACTGATTCCTTCAAAGAGCCAGGAGGCTCCCATGCCAAGGGAATCTTTCAGCGACAACAATTCTATTCCTAGAACATAACTTATAATTACAGTCTGTTGCTGATACAGTTTGGATAGTTGTCCCTACCCAAATCTCGTGCTGAACTGTAATCCCCAATGCTGGAGGTGGGGCCTGGTGAGAGGTGTCTGGATCATGGGGACAGATCCCTCATGGCTTGGTGCTATCTTCACGAAAGCGAGTGAGTTCTTGGGAGATCTGGTTGTTTAAAAGTGTGCTGCACCTCCTCTCCCAACTCCCTCTCTTGCTCCCGCTTTCACCATGTGATGTGCCTGCTCCCACTTCGCCTTCTGCCATGACTGTAAGCTTCCTGAGGCCTCTCTAGAAGCCAAGCAGATGTCAGTACCATGCTTCCTGTAAAGCCCGCAGGACCGTGAGCCAGTTAAACCTCATTTCTTGATGAAGGTGTCAGGTATTTCTTTATGGCCATGCAAGGAGAGACTAATACAACCGCAAAGTTAGATTCTAAAAATAGAGGTGTTCTGGTCAACTCAGGTGTTTTATTTTAACAAGGCAGCTAGGGAAACAGCCAAATAAGCAGAGAATTTGGTTGTTTACCCAGAGATGCATCTAACAAGGCCAATTACCTCACATCCTACCCCAATTTACAGAACACTTTGCTGAATGCTTCACTATATTTCATTCAATCCTAATTATAATCCTATGAAGCCAGTATTATCGTCTTCATTTTACAGACAAGGAAACTGTGGCTTACAGAGTTCAAGTTACTTCTCAAAGTAGTATTATAGTCAGTGGCAGACCTGAATTCAGGTCTGTTGCCACCACTTCTATTCACATCCACTATGGTGCACCGTGTTGAAGAGCAATTGGAAGATTTCATGGCATAAATATTCTTCAAATCATTCTCACACCCTTATACTTTAAAACTATTAGAGCTATGAAATATGCCTTTGAAGCTATTGCTAGGAGTAACAATTGGACCTTAGATAGCACAAAGCTGTGTGCCCAACACTCTGGGCTGTCAAAAACAATCACTTCAAAAGGCACCCACTGTGAGAAACCATAAACAATTTGGGAGAGACTTCCCCCGTGTTTAATCGGTTTCAGAACTAAACTCAGAATAGGTCTAGAACTGCTGCTCCACCAGCCCCGCCACCGGCCAGATGGACAATGCCCCTCTTCTATCTTAATCCGCTTCCATTTTCCCCAACTGCTCTCACATTTATCACTCTCTCGGCCACCAGCCAAGTCACATGCTCACCTAACCCATCGATCTATTCACTAGTCCCATGGGTCAAATCTTGTGACAGCACAAATTCCACTGGAAATCAAAATTCTTTCATTGAGTGCCAATTCCCGGAGCCTGCACCCTACCAGGGCAGAAAGCAGGTGGGGAGCCACCCAGAGGTGAAAACAGCCTCTGTTGCCAGCCAGGGTTCCTATCACCAGCCCTCCCAGCCTGGCTCTTAAAAGGCCCAGGAGCACCCAAATGTGAAACAACTGTTTAACAATTCCCCTGATAACATCGGAGGGAAACCAGAGAAGAACCTGTCATCTGATAACCCAAGGAAGGTTTCTCATCCTCCAGAGCCCAAAACCCTAACCAGTGTGTCTTAAACTTTAAAAACTTCTTAAACTTAAAAAACGCTACAGAAAAACTACCCTGGGTATGGACTCAAGTGCAGATTTGTTGACCCCACTCTCAAATAATTTTCTGGAAGGGAGACAACAGAAATCAAAAATTTCCCCAGCATCCCAGGTGAATGCAGGTGGTAAAGGAAACTTGCCCCAAGATTCTCTTCCCCGAATGCTCCTGGGAGGAGGTTGCTGAGTGACTGCCTGGAAGTCTGCTTCTTTGTGAAACGCCCTGTATGTAATAGGGGCTTGATAATGGGAGCCATGAGTGTGATGCTCAGCTGCACAATGTTATAATACACAGCGCTGCTTTATTAAAATAGTATGAAGTGGATGAAGTTGGGAGAAAGGTTCGGAACAGTGTGCAGTCATGACTGAGGGATACCCTGAGCCAAGAGTCTTCCACTCACTGTCAAGTGAGAGTTGAAGGTGAGGCACTTCCTGTCAGCTCAACACTAGCACTGCGCCAGGTACTGGTCACGCTACCGACGGAGCAGGACCTGCCATATGGCTTTTATTAGAAAAAAATTATTAGGAAATTAGAAAAACTTTATCAGAAATCACTGGTCCCAAATTACTGCTCTAAGAAGGTCTCTGAGCCAAGCCAGGACTTCATAGTCACACTCTACAAAAATCCTGGCATTCAGTGCCTTCCTGTCTGCAGAACTGCAGGTCACAGTGCGGCCACTTCACTGTAATAGGTACTCAAAGGCTCATCCCTGTAGCTCCAGATGCTACAACTCCAGGGAAAACCTATGGCTGCCAAGCGCTGTCTGGGAGAGGGTTCCCCATTGATGAAGACAATCCGTTCACGGCGTCTAAGAGTATGGAAATGGGAGACCACGGGAGTAAACAGACTGCCAAGCCACAGGGGGAGGGGTGTTACAAACACATGTACACATGTGTGTTTTTCCAACTCTGCCTCAGTGGTCTGGATCACCTCTGTGCCTTTGGTGGGCAGCTGTGTCAGCTGCGAGAGTTTTTCTTTGTATCTTTATCTCTGAATCTGTCTCCACGCAACATCTGCCTGTAGGAGTAAAGATAAGTATATCTGTGCGTGTTGTGTGAGGGGCAGGAAGAGCAAGTGGTGGCATGCAGGCAGCTCGGGCATGTGTCTGCACCGCACGTGTGTGAGCAAATGCGTCTGTTTAGGTAGTTCTAGAGCTAAGCCCTTGGGGGTTGCTGTCACCCTCCTCGTTCCAGCTAGAACCCCTGTAATTCTCACTGTTCCCACTTACAGTCAGCATTTCCTGGGAAGATTATTTAGTCCTGTTTCTGTTGTTTGCCTATTTCTATTTGGGGAAAGCTGGCCCCACCGGTTACTCCTCCCTTTCCTTCTCTCCCACAACCCACGACCTGTCCATTCTCTCTGCTGGCTGCTGGGGCCCGGCTGGCTGCTTCCTCTTGGCTATGGCTGGGGTAAGAGGGCTGGGCCCTGAGCACACAGACTCTGAAGCAGCCCTGGAACAAAAGCACCAATTCCTCCACTGCCCTGGCGGCCCTCTTTTTGTGCATTTTAGCACATTCGTCACATGAGTCACCCTTCATTTCCCTTTCCAAAAGTAGCATTTCCCTTCTAAAGAAACGAGGTGGGCCCAAAATCTGCTAAGGGCACCTACTAACTTTGGAATTTTAGGCAAATAACGCTGCCCTCTGTGCCTCGATTTCAACACCTGTAAAATGGGGCTACGACCTCCCGCCATTCTAGCACTGCTGTGAGAATAGGAGATAATGGCTATGAGGGAGGGGCCGAGCAGGCACCCCCACAGCAGTTAACGTGACTGGCAGCTGCTGTGTTTAAATCAGGGAACTTGTGCTCCAAACCCAAAGGTTAGGTGGGGTCAGCAAGAGTCCACACCATTCTCCCAGCAAGTTAACTGGACACCCTCTGGAGACTGCAGGCATCGCAAAACCAGGCCACTGACCTCTTCATGAGAAAAGAGTCACTTGTCATCTGCTTGGAACCTGGCCAGTCTTCTAAGATGATCATGGTATAATCAGGCATATCAAGTTTGGTGCACTTCATTATTCCTCCCTGAGTGGGGAGTCTGACTAAAATTACTAAAGAGCATGGTCCCACCCCCCCACCAGCCCCAACCTGCCTCTTACCCTTCCATTCAAGTTCCCAACAAACCTCTGAGCAGGGCAGCCTTCACAGGAACACTCCTGGGACAAAACACCCTCGGCTGGGCCTGGGGCCTGCTCTCAGGCCTGTGGAGGGCAACCCTCCTGCTTAACATTCTTGAGACGGAGTCTTGCTCTGTCACCCAGGCTGGAGTGCAGTGGCCGGATCTCAGCTCACTGCAAGCTCCGCCTCCCGGGTTTACGCCATTCTCCTGCCTCAGCCTCCCGAGTAGCTGGGACTACCGGCGCCTGCCACGTCGCCCGGCTAGTTTTTTTGTATTTTTCAGTACAGACGGGGTTTCACTATGTTAGCTAGGCTGGTCTCGATCTCCTGACCTCGTGATCCGCCCATCTTGGCCTCCCAAAGTGCTGGGATTACAGGCTTGAGCCACCGCGCCCGGCCCTGCTTAACATTCTTTAGGCCCCAGCAAAGTACACCACAGCCCATGCTCCCTAGGGATGGTATCCCTCGCCCCATAGTTGCTGTGCCCTATGCTGCTGTCAGTTGGAGAATCCACCACCCATAGGTGGTAGTGGTGTTTTTTAAAGAACCCATGGAGTGCACCTACAAATCTCTAATGCTCATCTCCTCTGTCAGAGCTTTTCTCAGAGTAGATATCCAGGAACATTTTTTGAATAATTGATTAAAAGTCTCAGCCTGTATTAACATTTGCCAAGTACTTTCCATATGGGTCCAAGAATACATTAAAAATTCTGCCTGTTGTTTTAATTGGAAGTTACAGTCTCTTAAAGTTACTACAAGGGCATTGGAATATCAACTTCTGGAGGCCCCAAGAGGCCTAAGGAAATAGCAGAGCATAGCAATGGGCCCCAAAGCGTGAAAGTCAGAACTCGAGTGTAGACAAAAGAGGCCAGAGATGGTTCCCACAAAGGATACTGCAAGCCAACCTCCTTTATTCACCCCCAAGCACCCAGGGAATCCCAAATTCCTACTTCTGTCATTGTGGTGTGGATGAGGGAAGCCTGGTATTGACAAGGGAATTGGTAGGGCTAAAAAACTAGTATTTTAAAACAGCTGTTTCTGGCATTTCATAATTAATCTGATAAGTTTACCCACCAGCTGAAATGTGTGATTTAATTCTTGTGGCCAGAGGGCTTCTGACTGTCTCAGGAGCTGGGCTCTGCCATGTTACCACAGGCCCCGTCCAGCAGCACCTGCCCCAAGCTCCTTCTGTTTCTCATCCTTATTTGAAAGCCTTACCTGGACTCCAGCACAAGCTCACTGACATGCTTTCCTCAAATTTTTATAAGAGCAATACATTAAAATTTAGAAAACAATTAAAGTTAAAAAGAAAATACCACCATAGTCCTGTACTCAGAGACAGGCACAGTCACCATGTGAATACTCATCATATGTATATGTAACTATTATAGCATACAACATTTTGAATCCTGTTTCTTATAACATGGTCTCATGAACATTTTCTCACGTCATCAAATATCTTTGAGCACCTTTCCTTCATATTCTGTTCCATTCATTTCTAAAAATTACAAAATATACACTTGTAAAAAAAACTGAACAAGTACGAAAAGAAAAAGGAAAGTTCCCATTAGTCTCCAGCTTCTGCCGAGCCTCCCCCTGTGGATGACCACTCCTAGCAGTTTGGAGTATACCCTCCCAAACCTTTTTCTATGTGAGTAATCCAGATGGGCTTGTAAATCATTAGATATATGTAGCTCACTGCTGTTTTACAGAACAAAATCTCTCTGTATTCGGCTGCTTGTATGGGGAAGAGCTCAGTCAGGGAAAAACCACTACAATCACTATTCCCAAGCCAGTGCAGAGCTGGGCCTTTGGGCTGGGGCCAGTCGGTACCTTGGAACATAGCGCTAAAATGCCAAGGCCATTACAGTATTAATCTAGCCACTGGTGGGTGACCTCCAACCCGTACTGCATTACATGCTTTACAAGCATAATCTCATTTAATCCTCTCAACAGCCCTGTAGGAGAGGACTGCTGTACCCATTTCACAGATGAGGACGCTAAGTAAATGGCAGCACTACAATTTCACCAAGTACAATTCTAACTGGTACAGTCCCACCTAGCTGTTCACTGATTTCTTTATTCATTCATTTGCTCTTCTACTTAGCAAACATTCTACAGGTCAGTCACACAGCAGGTCCTAAGAATACCAGTGCATACCTGCTAATTTTGCAGAGAAGGGGGAGTTTGACCAATACCGCCCAGGACAGTGTTTTCAAAACCCAAATTTGTTCACCTGAAGATTAGTCAAAGAGAAATAAGGTACCAGGCCAATCCTACCAGTTCACTAAATAAGCCTCATGACAAAGGCATAATGGACAATGAGTCAACAACTTCGAGTGAAAACCAACAAGCAATGAACACTTTTTAAATCTTCCATTTACATTCTTCATAAAGCTTTCAGGAGAGCTGATACCTATAAAAAATACCTAGAAACCGAGGCAGGAGGATCACGAGGTCAGGAGATCGAGACTATCCTGGCTAACAAGGTGAAACCCCGTCTCTACTAAAAATACAAAATTAGCCCGGTGTGGTAGCGGGAGCCTGTAATCCCAGCTACTCGGGAGGCCGAGGCAGAAGAATGGCATGAACCCGGGAGGTGGAGCTTGCAGTGAGCTGAGATCGCGCCACTGCACTCCAGCCTGGGCCACAGAGCGAGATTCTGAGATTCTGTCTCAAAAAAAAAAATACCTAGAAATGAAAAACATTTCCACTGCAGGAAGCAACTTTAATTTAAAACCAATTGTGAGAAATTAAAGTCATCAACTCTAATGGTGGCTATAAAATGTAAACTGGTGGCATAGTTACTCCCGAGAATGTGAAATGCTCTTAAAGCTCAGCTTCTCACGCACCAACGGACCTGAGCTCCAGCGCCGAGTCAGTGAAAAGTGACTGTAGAGAACCTCACCAACCTGTAGGTTTCCCCAAAAGGAAAAGTGGAATAATGAACAACTTACATACCCTTGTCTGTGAGATTTTTTCGAATGACTTGAATAGTAAGAATATCCAGAATAAGTGGATTCGGTATCCATAGCAATGGAGGACTTGCCCTTGAGGAAGGAAGGAGCAGGTACTGTTTCTCCTTAGAGGTAGAGAATTTCACCTACCAGACTCCTAAAACCTCAAGGAGTCTGGAAATTAGACGAGCAGGCACTCTTCAACAGGAACAAATTCTGGGAAAGAGGGAAAAAAACAAGACATTAATCTTCAAAGCCAACCTTAATGGGGCTGAAAGATAAATGACAAAGCCACATCTCCTCTCTGGGGTCTCTATCATGGAACAAGCAAGCGAGGGTGAAGCAGCTGAACTCTAAATGCTCTACCCATGCAGCAACCGGCTTTCCCAGGTGTCTGGGAGGGAGACAGGATAGGTGCTGAGCAAGCTAAACCCCTATCACAGCAGCAGGAAAACGGGAGGCACACATCCACTTCCTCAGCATGGCCTGACGCCTGCTCACTGGCTTTAGGAGGTGACTTTCCACATCTCTGGCCCTCCACACAATGCCCAGCCCCCAACTGCCAGTTTGCTGGTTATAAAAACAATACTCAGCGAAGTTGCTTTTAAGGGATTCGGTCATAATTTCCAAAAGGCAATTGAAAAAAAAATCTTCAATCTTTTTGATCTAGCATCCAAATTTCTAAGAATTTACCTTAGGGAACTGATTTCTTTTTCAAAGAAAAATTATTGTTGTCTCATTGTCTATAAATAATAAAATGCCAGGAACAATCTAAATGCCCTCAGAATACAGGAATTGGTAAGGAAAACATGGTTCATCCACCAAAAAAGTATCACATATGTTTAAAATGATCATTATAAAGAATGGAAACTCTTATAATGATAAATTTTAAAAGCAGGATACAGTATGGTTGATACACAGTGCACCAACATTACAGTTACAATCATATAAAATTGCCTTGGTAAGGACAAAGATTTTTAAAGGAGACACAGAAAATAAAAGCAGGCAATGTATTATTTGCAGGCTCCTGGGTCTTTTCCCACATTTTCATTAGATATCGCTTTGCAATAAAAATAAATTGGAAACATTTCCAAGTACATTCCTGAACTCCCACATGCTAAACTTTTTACTTCGAGAAAACCGAGATCCACAAGTTCTGTCTCTCTCTGCACCCCTCACCCCAGAGCTAGTCTCAGCTCAACAGGGTTCCTTCTTCCAGCGCTGGAAGCTGAAACTGCAAACACAGCCAGTGAGATAAGTGTGAAGAAAAAACAAAGGAGCTGTAAATGCCATACCCTAACCCTCCTGGGAGGAGGCCACGTTTCCCTGACCCCAGCAATGACACGTAAGTCTGGAGGGAATCAGGTCAGCACAAATTGCCATATACCTCCAATACAGCCCCCACAGCCTCCCATCCCACTTAGGGTGTATTTACCCTTACCATTCATTCTTCCTGGGAGTCAGGTACATTGACTTCCAAGATCTGCCACCCAGGGCCAGTCTCCTTTGTCCCTGATGCCCTTACTTGCCATTTCACTTCTCCTCTGCTATCAAGAGCCCAAGGCTAGCCCTGGAGAAACCTGAGTTCTAGTCTGAGCCCAGCCACTGTCTTTCTTATGCCTCAGTTTCCTCATCTGTTAAACAGGGTAAACCAACCAGCCAGCAACCTCACAGGTTGATCTGAAAATATAAGCAGATACAGTTTCCAGAGGTGGGTTCCAATCTCGGGTTTTACTCACTTATTAGCTATCAGGCCCCAGTCAAAATGAGCAAACCTCTTTGAACATGTAACTGTAAAATGCAAACATCAGGGTTGCTGTTAAGACCAAATGAGCTAACAACTTTGAAGGCACCCAGCACGAGCTCCAGATGTGTTAGGTAAATGAAAGTCCGTGTCTATCAGTACTCCCTTTGCGGGTTCCGAAACCCTTGTTCCTCTGTCTTCCTAATGAGAGAAATGCTTGGAAAGAAGCAGAGCAGATAACAGTCTCTGTGCCAGCCTTCCTGCCACAAAGCTCACCTATGGGCTCACCTGCAGTCAGACAGAATGGAGCTCACATCTCAGTCCGCTGCCTACTAACTAGCTGTACACCTGGGCAAAGCAATTTCTCCTTGGAGCCTCAGAGATTTCCCAATCCATAAAAAGGAAGCAAGGCAGCCTATTATGGTGGGCGTTTGGTGGGGGAGGTAGCTGTAAAGATTAAATGTGAAAACAAACACAGCAGGCCTTTTTTAAATGCTAAGTTTTGCTCCTCACTTACCCTACTTTCCTAGAAGACTTCAAGAGCTGAGTCATCTTTTTTTCTGCCTACTGTCTCCACCATTTTCACTAGCAATTTCAATCAGCTTTCAGCACCTCAGTCTCACTTCCTTTCTGCCCTGGGCTTTGCTGTTTTCTCACCTGCTTCATAACAGGCAGCCGTCAACATTAGGATGTGCATCGAAGATCTCCAGCCCTGAGTGAATTGAGATCCTCCCTGAAAGCCCCTCACCCAGCTCTCTGCTGATCTGCAGATTCTAATGTCCAGTTCCCTGGCCCAGAACACTGATTTCCCTCTCTCTTCTAGATTCATAATTAACCCTTCACAACTCCTACACTCTTTCTGCCTTGCATCCCATAACTCTGGATTCCCCAATCCATCCCAACTTCCAGCTACTTTTTGCTAAATGCTGCTGGAGTGTCTCACAGGCTGGCGGCCCAGGCCCCGCAGATCTGGGCAGACCCAGCTCGGTGCTTCCTAGCTGTGACATCAGGGGGCAGATGTTTGCCTCTCTGAGCTTGTCCAACCCCGCCCCATAAAATGAGGTCATTTAATATTCTCTCTTCCCAGGGTTCTTGCGAGGATTAAACGAAACTGCAAAGGTAAAGTCTCTGGCACATGGTAACCCAAGTTTTATTCCCTTCCCCCTCTGCCAGAGGACTTCATTCCTTGTCCTCATTGAAAACTTGTGGCCATTCATTAAGACAACTCCAGACCTGTCCCTCAAAGGAAACCATGGATCCCAAATGCCCTCCAGGGAAAGGCTTTATCTAACTCTACCAACCACCCTAGTCCGGTTTCCCTCCCACAGTTCCTTCCTGTACTTACCAAAGGAGCGGTCTATACATGCTGTCACTCCCTCCTTCTCCACTGTCACTCCAAATCCCCATCCACAACACTCCACTGAAACAACTCAAAGTTGGCCAAGGATTGCTGTGAGCCAAGTAACATCCTTGTCCTCCTCCCCCAGTGCTTTTTATTTCATTTATTAGTCCATCCACCTCCATATTAAGTGGCATCTACATGACCATGCTAAGCAACACTAGGGCACAGCAATGACAAAGGCACACTGCTTGCCCTAGTAGAGTTTCTCTGTAGCTTGCTAGCCTCCAATTTGATGCCACTTATGTTACTACTTCTCCTCTAACACTCCCTCTCCTCTCCCCTCACCACCTTATCCCTTCACATTCAAAACTCTTCTCATTCTTCTCCATCCACAGATTTCCTACGGCAGAAGCTCCTTGAATATAGCAGCTATGCCTTACCTCCACCCAGGATATTTTGAACATAACAGATACCCAACAAATACTTACTGAAAGACTAAATCCCAAGTGCACATTTCCTACTGAGATTCTTCTTGCTCCCCTTGGGAATACCATCATCCCTCTCAAAGGTGCTCTCCGGTATCCTGTCCTGTTCTTCCCAATTCCTCAGCTAAAGCAATACCCTCATCCTATGGATCCAACCCTGTGCCACCTTCAACACCCTCTCTGATCCTCCCCTCCCTCTACTGATTCACAGCCACCCACTTCCTCCAGGCTCCACCTACACAGGGCTAGACCACTACAAAGCCTCCAGGTGTCCTCATCAGTCTACACACAGCTCAGGCCCCTTGTAAGTCATACCGTTTCTAATAGTTACCAACTCTTATCCTATCCAAGATCTGAGTGAGGATTAAAAGGATGCAGTAAGAGGCAAACTGAATAAAATCCAAAGTGAACTCGACTTTGGATTTTCAACAGACTTAATAGAAAAGGATATCCTGAAGCTTATCACTGCAATGATATATCTATGCAATAGTTCCCTTGCATACACAATAAATTAACAAAACTCATGATAAGGTCAGAAGGAATCCCTTATCAGAAAAGATAATAAAGCAATGAAAAGGAATCAGGTTCCCAGGGTAATAAACTGATAGACTGTCATAACAGCATGAATGGGACAGTCATATAAAGGTGGGAATATGGCTCCTAGAACCTAGAACTGTCTATCACAGTGACCCCTCATATGACTCATATTGTGTTTGGCCCAGGCTGGGCAGCAACCAGAGTGACCTTTTAAATTACAATGCAGACATCACTTCCCTGTTTAAAACCTTTCCATGGTGTCCCACTGCACTTTAAATAAAATACAAAAATCTTTCATTTGGTATGCAATGTCCTGCCCAGTGCGCTAGCTCCCTCCTCCTTCTCTAGCCCCAGCTCCTTTAAGGTAGTCTTAGGGCTTTGGCAGAGCCCAGTATATCTGTTGGTACTCACCCTTTACATGCTCTGTTTTGCTAAATTCCTACTCATCACTCCCTAATTTAAATACTGCTCCTTTCAAGAGGCCTTTCCTGATCCTTCAATCTCAATCAGGCTCTTTTCCAGCACCCTGTACTCTTCCTTTCTATCCAACTTCCAGTGATACATTTGTTTGTGTGAGCACTTATTGTCTAGTTCCTTTACAGGCTGTAAGCTCCATGAGGGCAGAGGCACTTTCATGACTGTCTTTCCAGCTCCTAGGACATTATGGGTACCCTACAAACGTCTGCTGAATGAAGGGTTTTGTGGCAGATCTTAGGACACGAGGCCATAGATTCATTGTGGAAGAAACTTTAGAAATTATCTATTTTAAATCCTTAGTTTTAGAGGTGAAAAAAAAAAAAAAGATGCAGATATTAGATAGAGCCATGATACCAGAACTATCAAAAATAGAGCTATACTACTGGCTTGCATGGCAGTCCCACTCAGGGGCAGAGTTCATACTCCAGACACACTGAGTAAAAATCAGCAGCAGCCTCTTTCAGCCACTGCCCAAGAGCATCTCGCCTCACCTGTCACCCACCCCTTAAGAGTGCACTGCTTGGCACTGCTTGGGTAGTGGCTGGAGGCAAGTAGCAGGGCAGGGCCAGGCTCATCGAACCACATTGCACGCAGGCAAGGTCAGCACGGGGAGATAGGTGCACAGGGTGCTTCTGAGTGGCAGTGTCTTCAATTCTGGACTTCCTAGGCAAAAATGTCAGAGAGAACCTCCTTTACCACCCTTTATCAAAAGCAAAATGAAGATAAGCAGCCTCAAACAGAATTCTCTCCTAAGGTCATGTTCACTCATATAAAAATCCTACTACTTAAAACGAAAACACAGTGTTTAGCAAATCGTATGAAGGAAATAATACGTTATGATAATGACAGTGGTAAACACACGCTAACCTTCGCAAAAAGGAAATTATAAAAACATCAACAGCTCTGCCTAGAGCTATTAAGTAATTAAGGGAGCTCTGGTTTGGAAGGTTACTATGTAAGGGGTACAGAGACATGCACTGAATTTAAAGAGACATTTTGCTTCCTATGCAGTAAGTAGATCTACTTCCAAGGAAAAGTGCTGTCTGGTACAACCATGCTTATATATGCTGTGTACATTACGTTGAATACTTGATTTTTATATAGATTTCTGCAGAGATTATGCTATTAATTATTATTTATATTTTGTCTTGAAGCTAACATTCTTCTTAGGGGTACCCATTTTTAATTAAATGGCACTCAAGGGGAAAGTGACAATTGGAATAATTTTGTTTAGAGTCAACTATTCTTCTAGAGAGTAGCAATGAGCCCAGATTGTGGGTTAAGAGCATTCGAATCCTGGCTCTAGTACTTACTGTGTGACCTCAGAGCAAGTTACTTAACTGCTCTCTGCCTCAGTTTCCCTAACTGTAACAACAGATTTTATTTTACTTATAGATCTGTGGTGGGCATTAAATAAGATAATTCATACAAATTACTAGAACAGTGCCTAGCACATGGTAGGCACTCACAACTATCAACTACTACTAGTATTCACTAGAGTAAAATTCCTTCAGTTAGGAAGAACTGAAGGGCTTGTACGGCATAAAACTTCTGTATCATTTTCACTGAACTTATACACATTTTTCTGGTCTCTGCTACCACCTTTAACTACTACTATTAACTATAGCTAAGTAACAAGTGATTTCTATTCTGTTTCTTACAGGCCTCTATTTACCATCCCCAGGTTGGAAGCAAATGTCAGAGAGACCAGAGAAAACTGTGTGTGTTTTAGTGGGTTTATTTGGAGGGGCATGGGCCTGGAAAGGAGTGGGCAGAGGTGCAGGGCAGATCTATAAAACATTTTGAACTTGCGGTCTATAAACCATCAAATATCATGCAGGTCACTGATGTGAGGATCTTGCTGGGCTGATGGCATTTGTGACAAACCCATTGATTCTTTTATTACAACAGCTTACAAATGAATGATTCTGGGTCATTATTTACAAGGAAAGAAAACGTTAACTTCGTTTTACTTGTTTGGCCAATGACTTCCACTCACCTTGCCAGAATAACTTCTCTCAGCTCCAGTGATGAACTACCCCCAAAACACCTCCAGCAACTGGGTACAGATTTCTGAAGAGCCGTGAAGTAACATGTCTGGAGTTATGTGATGTATATTTGAAGGCAAGTGACTCCCTTGTCCCCTGCCAGATATTTAAACTTCAGAAAGATAGATCTCATGAGTACCATCTCCTCTGTAAATCTGATGGTACAGAGTCTAGTCACTGCTGTTCTCTAAGTGGGATTCAGAAGGACACTGCTAAAGACAACAGAACACACATGTATCCTTGCATCAAACTTTAGTACTGCTAACATCAAACCAATACTGCTAACAGAAACGTGGTCCAATCACAAGCCCACCTAACCTTTTCCATCTTAAGGAAAATAGAATAGCAGGATGCCCAAATCACACGCCCTATATAGCGAGACCCCAACCAGCTAGCTGACTTTACAGAGATGATGGTAATACTCTAACAGTTTCTAGTTGTCAAGTGTTTACTATGTGTTAGATGCTGTTTAAAGTCACTTACATGTAATATCTCACTTAATCCTCATAACAAGCCTTTAAGGAAAATAAAACATTAATATCATGTTAGTCAGGGAAACCAGATTGACACATGAGCCAGGGCTTGAATGTTGAGAGTCTAACTCCAGAACCTGTGCTCTTAGCTACAGACAATTGACAGCACTGTAGCAATTACTAGAATTGTTTGTTTATATAGAGGAGTATAAGCAACAATCATAAATTGTCCCAAACCACATATAACCCCACAGAGAATTTTGCAATTTCAACTTCTACTCACAGGTTCAGTGTCCCAAGCATTGTGGGGCATTCAGGAGAAAAGAAATGAATCTAAAATAGTTCTAACTCCTAAGCAGCTCACAGCCCCAATGTGGAGACCTCCAATTAAAACACAATATGACAAGGGCCCATCCCACCCAAATTGCTGATAAGGCCTAGGGTAGCAAGCACGGTGTGTGTATATATGTGTGTTAAGGGGATGATGAAGGGGAGAATGCCTTCTTCATTCAACGCATTTATCCTTCAAACAAAGGGTGACATGGAATTGTTGCTTGGTAAAGAAACTTTAAATTTCCTTTATGGTTTTGTCCTTATGTTGCTTAATACATAAGACAATAAAAAATGTACTGCTTGGCAAGCAGTCCTTACAAATATAACACTCTCAAAATTCTTCTCCCATTTTACTTACAAATTAAGTTGCAAGCAAGCCTCACTGCCAACATTGTTGACAGTGAAATTTCACACTTAAGTGTTTTCACTAATTATACTGAGAGACATCAACGTTTGGGAATGTTTAATGCTCATGGATAGGTGAAGCGTGTTATTTCTTTGAACTGGAAAAAGAAACAGTTTCCTCCCACAAATCAAAGCCCCAACTATATCACATTGATTTAATTCAACTCTAAAAACTCTATAATTAGTGGTTACAGAAAATGGCTAATTACCTCTCCCTGTATTCAGACAATTTCTGCCATCTCACTTGCAGTGCCTGGGAGCTGTGTACTCAACCCACCCACTGAAGGGAGAATGCTAATTAACATTGTTGTTTGGTGATACAAGTTATAATATTTTTCAGCAACCCCGCAAAATTTATAAACATGTCAGTGAAAATACCAGTTCGTTACAGTTTGTTAGCTTTTGGACTAAGTGCCTAAGAATACATTCATTTCTAACCAAAGCCAGGTCAAGAGTTTTAACAAAATGCACGGGCCTCTCACACAATCATCATCATAAGGTGCTCTAATACTTCCTAACGAGCATCTAAGGGAGCTCACAACACCTTCGCAGTGTGGGCATTAGACCTGGTTTGGAGAAGTGAAAACTGAGCAACAGATTTCTCGGCTCCAAGTCTCATCTGCTCATCACCCAGCAGCCAGGCCGCGGCTCCGCCCCACTCCTGCCGCCACCACGGACGCGTTTAAATTTTTATAAAGCTTCACACTTCTCTAGGCGCGATGCTTGGGGCAGTTCAAAGACTGCAGAAGGAAATGAGGTCCTGCCGGTGGCGAAGGCTGCCCCGGCGCGGTGAGATTTCCTCCAGCAGGGACACCTTGGGCAGAGACCCGCTGGGCGCCTCTGCTCCACCCCGGCGTTTTTGAAAGTAAACTCCTACCTGCCTGTTGCGCTCTCCAAGGCGCAACCGGACTCGCCCCCCAGGCCTCCAGGGCCGGCTCAATTTTTTGTGAGCGAGGTGTGCACACAGACCAGCTCTGTCCCGTTTCCTGGCGAAGGGCCAGGCGGTGCCCGGGTCGAGCCCCGCCAGGGGTGGGAACCCCGGTGGGCGCCCGGCTCCCGCCCTGCACGGCTGCTGCAGCCGCCCGGTGCCTGCTGCTCGGCCACTCCCTGCCGGCCTGCCCGCCGCCCAGGCACGCGCACCGAAGGGGCGCACCCCAAAGACCAACCAGGGGAGAAAGGGGCGTCCGAGGCGTGAGCAGGCAATCCCGCGACCCCAGGGAGTGGGGTGCGGCGGAGATCGCACGGCAGGGCCAGGAGGGGCGCAACGCATGGCTAGAAGAGTGGAGTCAGAGCAAGCACGACCCGGAGCGCTCCGGAGGAGGGGAGGGAGCTCCCGGCCGAGGCGGGAGCCGGCGACCCGGGGTCGAAGTCCGGCGGGGCGAGTGCGGGAGGAGGGCGCAGGGGCACGCGGGGTCCGGGGTGGGGGCGTCTCCCAGCCAAAGGTCTGCCCCGGGGGCCGCCGCCGCACAGCGCTTGGCCTCTCGCGGGACTCACCTCCGCGCTGGCCGCCCGGGCTCCGCGGCCCGCGGTCTCGGCTCACAGCGGCCCCGGCTCTGCGGCCTGCGCTGGGCTCCTGGAGAGGCAGAGCCCCGCCGCCGCCGCTGCACTGCTGCTTTCCGCTTCCTGTCCCGGCGCCGCCCCGCAGCCCGAGCCCAGCCCTGCGAGCCCGGCGCGGCCGCGAGCCAAGAGCAGCGAGCGCTACCGGCCCCGCCGCGGGCCCGGCCCACCTGCAGCGGAGGGCGGGGCTCGACCGGCGTCCCCCTCAACTCGTCACCACCCCGATCCCACACACCCGAGACACACACGGAGGCGTGCGCGGTCACACTCTTGCACACGGTCCAGGGAATGACACCTCCAACACACATTCACCCTCATACACACACTCACACTCTACACAGAGGCGCACAGCCCAGTGACCCACTCTTCTGGGCAGACACACACACCATAAACACACGGCCCAGGGATTGATCTCCAACACCGTCCCCTCCCCCCCAGCGCCCACATACTTGGAATCTTAAACTCACACACACACACACACACACACACACACACAATCATGCACAAAATTCAAGCCCTTTTGCCCTCACAAGCGCCCCAACCCACATATTCACATGGCTCAGGGACTAACCTCCCAACCCCACTCAACACACACTCATATACACACATTCCAAGAACTGACCGACAAATATCCATGTACACCATATCTCAACCCGTATACACACACTTAAACTCACATGTAGCCCTGGAAATGACCCCACAAATACACACACACACAGCCTGCAAGCCACCACAGCAAGCCTCTCCCCTCCTCCTCCCTTATCAGAGCAGGCACTGCCGCTAGCCCAGTCTCCTAGAAACTGCTAGATGAGCACATCTCTGCAAGCAGGTAGCTGAAGCTTCAGTGCTGATTCCAACCAGGTACTCTTTCCTTTCTGAGCCTTTGTTTCCCTGTCTGAGAAGTGGTGAGGACGCTGATGTCCACCTTGCAGGATTGTGGTGAGGATTACAAAACAGTTGGCAACGATTTTGATGAATATTTGCACTTTTCTTAGTTGTCTTGTGTTGGTAGCATTAGGGTTCCTTACTGATTATCTCCAGTCTAGCCGGGACCCAAAGCTGCTTACGTGGCAGAACTTTACAGTGGAAGCAGTGTATAGTGAAGTGCTGAATTTCCTAAGAGTTTCTGTAGGAGTATTGCGGGCATTTGGGGTGGGGAAACGCAGGCCCACCCTGACTAACCTTAGTCAGGGAACCTTGGCCCCAAAGAAGCCCTCACTCCCCTGATCACCTCTTCCTCATCCCTTCTAGCCTCCATTTTCTCTCGCATATGTCACACTTCCTTGAGAAGACACCCATATGTTCAATGTGGCTGATTTTCACCACTCCCAGCCCCCAGGCTCTGCTGCCCCACTCAGAGGCCTAGACCATCTGTCCCCCACCCCCAGCCTCCCAGTAGGCTCCAGAGAGCAGATGTTGCTGACTCGGGCAGCCAGGTTCCTATAGGAAAAGCCAATTGTCTATTCACCCATATCAGCACTCGGGTGCAGAAATGTAGAACATTATAAAAACATGTCTCTCTCATCTCTAAAATGTAGTACTTTCAAAGTTCAAACAGGCCAGGGATTTCCAGTTCTAGTCATGTACCTGAATAGCTCCAATTGACACAGAGATCTTCAATGAGTTTTCAGAAAGTAGTTCTAATTCACTTAGGTTCTTATTTCTAGCCACCTTAACAGATGATGTTTTGTGGGAAAGACGGGTAGTTGCAAATAACATATTTTAAAATAATAAATTCACCTTTAATACCATTTAGAGGCTGGGCTTGGTGGCTCACACTTGTAATCCCAACACTTTGGGAGGCCGAGATGGGCAGATCACTTGGGTTCATGAGTTCAAGACCAGCCTGGCCAACATGGCAAAACCCCATCTCTACTAAAAATAAAAAAATTAGCCAGGCATAGTGGCAGGCACCTGTAATCCCAGCTACTCAGGAGGGTGAGGCAGGAGAACTGCTTGAACCTAGGAGGCAGGGGTTGCAGTAAGCCGATATGCCACTACACTCCAGCCTGGGCAACAGAACAAGACTCCATCTCAATTAAAACAAAACAAAACAAAACAAAAACATGCTGTGGGTCCTGGGCAAGATGGCCAAATAGGAACAGCTCCAGCCTGCAGCTCCCAGCAAGATCAACGCAGAAGGCAGGTGATTTCTGCATTTCCAACTGAGGTACCCAGCTTATCTCACTGGGACTGGTTAGACAGTGCGTGCAGCCCACAGAGGGTGAGCTGAAGCAGGGTGGGGGCGTCACCTTACCTGGGAAGTGTGAGGGGTTGGGGAACTCCCTCCCCTAGCCAAGGGAAACCATGAGGGACTGTGCTGTGAGGAACAGTGCATTCCAGCCCAGATACTATGCTTGTCCCATGGTTTTCGCAACCCACAGACCAGGAGAGTCCCTCAGGTGCCTACGCCACCAGAGCCCTGGGTTTCAAGCACAAAACTGGGCGGCCGTTTAGGCAGACACTGAGATAGCTGCAGGAGTTTGTTTTTCATACCCCAGTGGCTCCTGGAATGCCAGTGAGACAGAACTGTTCACTCCCCTGGAAAGGGGGCTGAAGCCGGGAAGCCAAGTGGTCTAGCTCAGTGGATCCCACTCCCACGGAGCCCAACAAGCTAAGATCCACTGACTTGCAATTCTCGCTGCCAGCACAGCAGTCTGAAGTCGACCTGGGACACTGGAGCTTGTTGAGGGGAGGGGCGTCTGCCATTACTGAGGCTTGAGTAGATGATTTTCCGCTCACAGTGTAAACAAAGCCACTGGCAAGTTTGAACCAAGCAGAGCCCACTGAAGCTCCACAAAGCCGCTATAGCCAGACTTTCTCTCCAGATTCCTCCACTCTGGGCAGGGCATGTCTCAAAGAAAGGCAGCAGCCCCAGTCAGGGGCTTATAGATACAATGCCCATTTCTCTGGAATAGAGCACCTGGAGAAAGGGGCGGCTGTGGGGGCAGCTTCAGCAGGCTTAAATGTTCTTGCCTGCCGGCTCTGAAGAGAGCAGCAGATCTCCTAGCACAGCACTTGAGCTCTGCTGAGGGACAGACTGGCTCCTCAAGTGGGTCCCTGACCCCTGTGCCTCCTTACTGGGAGACACCTCCCAGCAGTGGTCGATAGACATTTCACACAGGAGAGCTCTGGCTGGTATCTGGCAGGTGCCCCTCTGGGACAAAGCTTCCAGAGGAAGGAACAGGCAGCAGTCTTTGCTGTTCTGCAGCCTCTGCTGGTGATACCCAAGCAAACAGAGTCTGGAGTGGACCTCCAGCAAACTCCAGCAGACCTGCAGCAGAGGGGCCTGACTATTAAAAGGAAAACTAACAAACAGAAAGGAATAGCATCAATATCAACAAAAAAGACATCCACACAAAAACTTCATCCAAAGGTCACCAACGTGAAAGACCAAAGGTAGATAAATCCACAAAGATGAGGAAAAAACAGCACAAAAAGACTGAAAATTCCAAAAACCAGAACACCTTTTCTCCTCCAAAAGATCACAACTCCTCACCATCAAGGGAACAAAACTGGATGGAGAATGAGTTTGGTAATTTGACAGAAGTAGGCTTCAGAAGGTGGGTAATAACAAACTCCTCCAAGCTAAAGGAACATGTTCTAACCCTATACGAGGAAGCTAAGAACCTTGAAAAAAGTTAGAGGAATTGCTAACTAGAATAACCAGTTTAAAGAAGAACATAAATGACCTGATGGAGCTGAAAAACATAGCATGAGAACTTTGTGAAGCATACACAAGTATCAATAGCCGAATCGACCAAGCAGAAGAAAGGATATCAGAGATTGAAGATCAATTTAATGAAATAAAGCGGGAAAACAAGATTAGAGAAAAAGAATGAAAAGGAATGAACAGGGCCTCCAACAAATATGGTACTATGTGAAAAGACCAAACCTACATTTGATTGATGTACCTGAAAGTGACAGGGAGAATGGAACCAAGTTGGAAAACACTCTTCAGGATATTATCCAGGAGAACTTCCCCAACTTAGCAAGACAGGCCAATATTCAAATTCAGGAAATACAGGGAACACCACAAAGATACTCCTCAAGAAGAGCAACCCCAAGACATATAATCATCAGATTCACCAAGGTTGGAATGAAGGAAAAAAATGTTAAGGGCAGCCAGAGAGAAAGGTTGGGTTACCCACAAAGGAAAGCTCATCAGACTAACAGTGGATCTCTCTGCAGAAACCCTACACACCAGAAGAGAGTGGGGGCCAATATTCAACTTGCTTAAAGAAAAGAATTTTCAATGCAAAATTTCATATCCAGCCAAACTAAGCTTCATAAGCGAAGGAGAAATAAAATCCTTTACAGACAGGCAAATGCTGAGACATTTTGTCACCACCAGGCCTACCTTACAAGAGCTCCTGAAGGAAGCACTAAATATGGAAAGGAAAAACCAGTACCAACCACTGCAAAAACATACCAAATTGTAAAGACCATTGACACTATGAAGAAACTGCATCAACTAATGGGCAAAATAGCCAGTTAGCATCATAATGAAAGGATCAAATTCACACATGACAATATTAACCTTAAATGTAAATGGGCTAATTAATGCCCCAATTAAAAGATACAAACTGGCAAATTGGATAAAGAATCAAGACCCATCGGTGTGCTGTATTCAGGAGACCCATCTTATATGCAAAGACACACATAGGCTCAAAATAAATGGATGGAGGAATATTTACCAAGCAAATGGAAAGTAAAAAGAAGCAGGGTTGCAATCCTAGTCTTTGATAAAACAGACTTTAAACCAACAAAGATAAAAAAACACAAAGACGGATATTACATAATGGTAAAGGGATCAATGCAACAAGAAGAGCTAACTATCTTAAATATATATGCACCCAATACAGGAGCACCAGATTCATAAAGCAAATTCTTAGAGACCTACAAAGAGACTTAGACTCCCATACAATAATAGTGGGAGATTTTAACACCCCACTGTCAATATTAGACAGATCAATGAGACAGAAAATTAGCAAGGATATTCAGGACTTGAACTCATCTCTGGACCAAGCAGCCCTAATAGACATCTATAGAACTCTCCACCCCAAATCAACAGAATATACATTCTTCTCAGCACCACATCACACTTATTCTAAAATTGACCACATAATTGGAAGTGAAACACTCCTCAGCAAATGCAAAAGAATGGAAATCATAACAAACAGTTTCTCAGACTACAGTGCAATCAAATTAGAACTCAGGATTAAGAAACTCACTCAAAACTTCACTACTACATAGAAACTGAACAACCTGCTCCTGAATGACTACTGGGTAAATAATGAAATTAAGGCAGAAATAAATAAGTTCTTTGAAACCAATGAGAACAAAGACAAAAGGTACCAGAATCTCTGGTACAGAGCCAAAGCAGTGTTTAGAGGGAAATTTATAGCACTTAATGCCCACAGGAGAAAGCAGGAAAGATCTAAAATTGACACCCTAACATCACAATTAAAGGAACTAGAGAAGCAAGAGCAAACAAATTCAGAAGTTAGCAGAAGACAAGAAATCACTAAGATCAGAGCAGAACTGAAGGAGATAGAGACACAAAAAAGCCTTCAAAAAATCAAATAAACCAAGAGCTGGTTTTTTTTTTTTTTTTTTTTTTTTTTGAAAAAATTAACAAAATAGATAGACCACTAGCCAGACTAATGAATAAAATAGAGAAGAATCAACTAGATACAATAATAAATGATAAAGGGGATATCATCTCTGATCCCACAGAAATACGTCAGAGAATACTATAAACACCTCTACACAAATAAACTGGAAAATCTAGAAGAGATGAGTAAATTCCTGGACACATCCACCCTCCCAAGACTAAACCAGGAAGAAGTTGAATCCTTGAATAGATCAAGTTCTGAAATTCAGGCAGTAATTAATAGCCTACCAACCAAAAAAAGCCTGGGACCAGACAGATTTACAGCCGAATTCTACCAGAGGTACAAAGAGGAGCTGGTACCATTGCTTCTGAAACTGTTCCAAACAATAGAAAAAGAAGGACTCCTCCCTAACTCATTTTATGAGGCCGGCATCATCTTGATACCAAAACCTGGCAGAAACACAACAAAAAGGAGAAAATTTCAGGCCAGTATCCCTGATGAACAGCAATGCAAAAATCCTCAATAAATTACTGGCAAACCAAATGCAGCAGCACATCAAAAAGCTTATCCACCATGATCAAGTTGACTTTATCCCTGGGGTGCAAGGCTGGTTCAACATATGCAAATCAGTAAACATAATCCATTACATAAACAGAACCAATGACAAAACCCACATGATTATCTCAATAGATGTAGAAAAGGCCTTTGATAAAATTCAACACCCCTTTATGCTAAAAACTCTCAATAAACTAGGTACTGATGGAACGTATCTCAAAATAATTAGAGCTATTTATGACAAACTCACAGCAAATATCATACTGAATGGGCAAAAGCTGAAAGCATTCCCTTTGAAAACTAGCACAAGATAAGGATGCCGTCTCTCACTACTCCTATTCAACATAGTATTGGAAGTTCTGGCCAGGGAAATTAGGCAAGAGAAAGAAATAAAGGTATTCAAATAGGAAGAGAGGAAGTCAAATTGTCTCTGTTTGCAGATGACATGATTGTATATTTAGAAAACCCCATTGTCTCAGCCCAAAATCTCCTTAGGCTGATAAGCAACTTCAGCAAAGTCTCAGGATACAAAATCAATGTGCAAAAATCACAAGCATTCCTATACACCAGAAACAGACAAACCAAGAGTCAAAGCATGAGTGAACTCCCATTCACTACAAAGAGAATAAAATACCTAGGAATACAACTTACAAGGGATGTGAAGAACGTTTTCAAAGAGAAATGCAAACCACTGCTCAAGGAAGTAAGAGAGGACACAAACAAATGTAAAAACATTCCATGCTTATGGATAGGAAGAATCAATATCATGAAAATGGCCATACTGCCCAAAGTAATTTGTAGATTTAATGCTATCCCCATCAAGCTACCATTGACTGTCTTCACGGAATTAGAAAAAACTACTTTAAATTTCATATGGAACCAAAAAGGAGTCCATATAGCCAAGACAATCCTAAGTAAAAAGCTGGAGGCATCACACTACCTGACTTCAAACTATACTACAAGGCTACAGTAACCAAAACAGCATGGTACTGGTACCAAACCAGATATATAGACCAATGGAATAGAACAGAGGCCTCAGAAATAACGCCAAACATGTACAACCCTCTGATCTTTTACAAACCTGACAAAAACAACAATGGGGAAAGGATTCCCTATTTAATAAATGGTGTTGGGAAAACTGGCTAGCCATATGCAGAAAACTGAAACTGGACCCCTTCCTTACACCTTATACAAAAATCAACTCAAGATGGATTAAAGGTTTAAATGTAAGACCTGACACCATAAAAATCATAGAAGAAAACCTAGGCAATACCATTCAGAACATAGGCATGGGCAAAGACTTCAAGACTAAAATACCAAAAGCAATGGCAACAGAAGCCAAAATTCACAAATGGGATCTAATTAAACTAAAAAGCTTCTGCACAGCAAAAGAAACTATCATTAGAGTGAACAGGCACCCTACAGAATGGGAGGAAATTTTGGCAATCTGTCCATCTGACAAAGGGCTTATATCCAGAATCTACAAGGAACTTAAACAAATTTAGAAGAAGAAACCCCATCAAAAAGTGGGCAAAGGATATGAACAGATGCTTCTCAAAAGAAGACATTTATATGGCCAACAAACATGTTTAAAAAAAGCTCATCATCGCTAGTCATTAGAGAAATGCAAATCAAAACTACAATGAGATACTGTCTCACACCAGTTAGAACGGCAACCATTAAAAAGTCAGGAAACAATAGATGCTGGAGAGGATGTGGAAAAATAAGAATGCTTTTACATTGTTGATCTGAGTGTAAATTAGTTCAACCATTGTGGAAGACAGTGTGGCAATTCCTGGAGGATCTAGATCCAGAAATACCATTTGACCCAGCCATCTTATTACTGGGTATATACCCAAAAGATTACACATCATGCTATTATAAAGACACATGCACACTTATGTTTACTGCAGCATTGTTCACAAGAGCAAAGACTTTGAACCAACCCAAATGCCCATCAATGGTAGACTGGATAAAGAAAATATGGCACATATACACCATGGAATACCATGCAGCCATGAAAAAGAAAGGGTTATGTCCTTTGCAGGGTCATGGATGAAGCTGGAAACTATCATTCTCAGCAGACTAACCCGGGAAGGGAAAACCAAACACTGCATGTTCTCACTCATAAGTGGGAGTTGAACAGTGAGAACACATGGACACAGGGAGGGGAACATCACACACCAGAGCCTGTTGGTGGGCTAGGGGTGGCATAGCATTAGGAGAAATACCTAATGTAGATGACGGGTTGATGGGTGCAGCAAACCACCATGGCACATGTATACCTATGTAACAAACCTGCATGTTCTGCACATGCATCCCAGAACTTGAAGTATAATTTTTAAAATGCCATTTCCTGTCCATTTTTCTCCAACGATCTTAAGTGTTCAAGCTGAAAAGGTAAACATTGGAAAGCTCAGGAACTGAATGATGGAGGCCTGCCCTAGCTTAAGGTTACTGTCACCAAGTGGTTTAGCCTCATTTGGCTTTTGCCCGAAGTTGAGTGCTCCAGCTTATCTTTAATTAGTAATAAAAGTAATATTGTGGGTGCCACATGCCACTTCTTTGTTTCACTAGTATATATGTTGCAAACTCAATGTGCAAAGTGGGGTACTATGCCCTGGATGATCTCAAGACTGTGTTCCACAAATGCATACAAATATTTCTCCCTTCTCATTCTCACAGCTTTCCCAAATCTTGGTATGATGCCGTGATATGATGATATGTATGTTTTGGTTTTCATCCATGGTGGTTCCTGGCTCACATCTCCTGTGAGATTCTTATTTCCTAAGTGACTAGGGCAGTAAGGATATCTTTTGTTCAAGTATTTGGCTTTTTGTCCTTGATTCCTGAAGCACCTCTGGAAACAGTTTTAGAGTGATAAAGGTGAAAGACAGTCTTTTGTTATTTATAACAAATGCTTTTCACCCACACCTGAGCTTATGTTAATGAGGCAATTTTTGGGAAGTCCCCAGATAACACTTTGTAGGAATGGGGGAGAGACACTGGTTGTCAGGGAAACCAATCCTGTAGTCACAGGGTTGAAAGGTTCTGCCTGTGGTATTTATACATTATTGAGGAGATAGGATGCAAATAACCAATAGGAAGAAACAAGGTGGATATTCAAATTGAGTGCTGTGGGAATTCAAGCAGGAGAAACTGTTTTCTGTTTGGGAGACCTGTGGAAGGCTTCGTGCAACTGGTGGCTTTTCAACTGGGGCTCGGTGGATAGGAAAAATTTTGGTGTGTAGCTGAGAAGAAAAAATAAACTTAGTTTCTTCCTAATGTGCTCTCACAATACAGAGTTCTTTTCAGATTCCACTGTAGGAGTATTTCCCCACACACCAAGCTAGCAATCAATTCTGCAGCAGACACCAGCTGAGAGGAGAGGAGGGTGAAGGTTAAGCTGATCACAGTGACCAATGATTTAATCAATCATGCCTCTATAATGAAGCTTCCATAAAAACCCCAAAGGACTGGGTTTGGGTAACTACCAGATAGGCAAACACATGGAAGCTTCCAGGACAGTGAAGAAGAACATATCCATGTATCTAGAGGGTGGCGGAGCCCAAGTCCACCAAGATGGAAACTTCTGCGTGCCACCCTTCCAGACCTCCTGCTGTGTGTCTCTTCATCTGACTGTTGATTTGTATTATTTCGAATATCCTTTATCACAACATAAATGTTTCCCTGAGTTCTGTGATCCACTGTAACAAATTAATTGAATCTGATGAGGGTGTTGTGGGAACCCTGATTTATAGCCAGTTGGCCATAAGTTCCAGAGTCCTGGACTTGCGACTGGCCGAAGTGAGGGCATTCTTGGAGGCTGAGCCCTCAGCCTGTGGGTCTTGACACTCTCCAAGTCCATAGTGTCAGAATTGATTTGAATTAGAATTGCTTGCTTGCTTGGTCTTTGGGAAAATCCCTTACACATGTGGTCAGAGAAGCATTCCGCGTTGTGAGAGTACAGTAAGAAGAAACTGAGTTTGTTTTTTCTTCTCAGCTAGCCACTGAAATTTTTCCTGTTCATCAAGACCTAATTCAAATGCCACCTGTTTCATGAAGCCTTTCCCAGGTCTCCCAACCAGAAGACAGTTTCTTCTATTGGAATTGCCATAGCACTCTGATTTTTTTACATTCACCTTGTTGCTTTGTATTGGTTATTTGTGTCTTGTTTCCTCAATAATGTGTAAATACCATGTCTTATTTTTTTTCTATCACAGATCTTTTCACATAGTAGTTACTTTCTAAAATACTTAACACATGAATAAATGACTATAAAAACTTTCGGCCCCTGGAAAGTTAATAATTTAACCAGAGAACAATCTAATTACAGAGTTTTTATATATGCATATAAAGGTTGTTAACAGAAGATAATACATAAAATGCTAAATGTATTAAAAGCACACTCTTTTAAAGAAGTTACTTAACCAACCTCAAGAATTATGAATAAACCCCAAATATCAGGAGTTAAGTGAGAAAGGCCTCTGATCTACAAAATAGACTGTGCAAAGTCTATGCCTTAAAGTGGAGAGAGTTGATAAACAAGAGAATCCCTCATATCCCACTTAGATACTGTTTACACTTAGTTTACTAACAATTCTAATAAACTTTACTATCTGATTCACTATAGATTAGCAACACATCAAAAAGAGAGTCAGGCAATGACCTCAGGAAGACCCCAGGGACTGCAAAGAGGATCACTATGAGGATTGTTTAATTCCAGAGCTCATGCCCTTCTCTTTCGCTCCTGGCACACTACACATCACAGAATAATGGCTAGGGACGCACAGTGCTTTCGTTGTAAAAGGCGAGATGGTCCTTCTGTATACAGTACTCTGTTTCAGAAGACAGAGAAGATGTAAAATAAATATCAGAAAAATTTCCATCCAAAATGTTTGAAATGTTAAAAAGTGCCAATTCTTTAAAGGGTCATTTTCTGTAAAATCTACATATGTTTATTTTATGTCTGCTGGTTAATAATGCCAGTGATGAGGTGCTACAGTATGGGTCATTAGTGCCCAGTGAGAGAGTCACACAGGCCTGGATGGTCAGGGAAAGCTTCCCAAGGGAGGGTCAATTTGTCCTCACCTTGAGGAAAGAGAAATGGAACAGGCATAGATGGAGGACAGTGGCTGGATCCCAGGTGCTCAGTCTGTACATGTTGAAGAAGGATTCGACAATGTTTCTGTTTGGAGTATGGACCAGAGAGAGGAGAAGCAATGCCTGGTATTTACTCAAGGGCAGGGAGCAGGGCAGTCAGGGTCAAGATAAAGGCTTATGCTAAGACAAAGAGGATTCAAATTTGAGTGGCTAGGATTAGAAGGTAGAGAACCTGGAATCCAACACTAATGTTTGGATTTTGTTTGTTTGTTTGTTTTCCTTAAGAGTACGTGCTCAGGCACCACAGATAAACCTGAAATGTTCTTTCCTAGTGTTTTAAAATTTCATTTTTATTTAAGTTTATTTTTTAGAAACAGTCTCACTGCATTGCCCAGGCTGGACTCAAACTCCTGATCTCAAGCAATCTTCCCACCTCAGCCTCTGAGACTATAGGTGTACGCTGCAGTACCTGACTTCTATGATATCTACTTCTGGTATCTACTATGTGCTAGGCAATATGTTAGCTACTAGAGATACAAAACTAGGTAATGTAACATTGACCACTGATTCAACAATTAATTCAACAAACATGTATTGAGCACTCACTGTGTACCAGTTACTATTCTAGGCTCTGGGGATATGTTAAAACAAACTAAAGCTTCTGTATTCAGAGAGTTCATATTTTAGTGGGGAGAGATGGACAAATGAGCATCATGTGTAGTATGTCCAATGGTAATGAGTGCTAAGGAGAAAAATAAAGCAGGAAAGAACATGGAGAAGTCGGGTGAGGGTGCATACGGCACTCTCCTAGAGGAGCTCAGACACTCCAGGGCGAGACTGCTACATAAATAAAGTCTTGCTATCAAATACCATAGTGCTGATAGTGCCAGTGCTATGACAGAGACCAGAGGCAGGATGGGAGCACTGTGGGAGCACAGAGAGAAGGCCTAGCTCAGTCTGCAGAAGTGGCATGGCTTCACCTAGTTGTGACTCTGGAACCAGAAGGAAAAGGGTGTATTTGGCAGATCAAGGGGGAGGGGGCATTCTGGGCCAAGGCACAGAAGTGTGACAGAGTAAGTCCAGGAAAGCACATTTGTGGCTTCCGTGCTAATGGACTTCACAGGCCTGAAGAAACAAGGTGCTGAATGTGGGGGTGTTTTGGGGGAAGGAGAGGCAGGTACAGAGTGTTGAAGCAGGACGGCTCTGTGGGGTGCCTGTTGGCAGTCTGGCATCATGGGAGCATAAGGGAGGATCAGGCTGGGATACGGGGGAGAGGGTGGGGATGGGCCTGGAACAGGAGCAGCGCCAAAGCTCAGAGGGCCCTGCATGGCAAGCTTAGAAGTTTAGATTTTGGCCAGTTGCAATGGCTCACATTGATAATCCCAGCACTTTGGGAGGCTAAGGCAGGAGGATCACTTGAACCCAGGAGTTTGAGACCAGTCTGAGCAACATAGTGAGGCTCTGTTTCTACAGAAATTAAAAAAAAAAAAAAAAAATTAGCTGGGTATAGTGGCTCATGCCTGTAGTCCCAGCTACAAGGGAGGCTGGGGTGGCAGGATTGCTTGAGCCCAAGAGTTTGGGGTTACAGTGAGAATGAGCTATATGATTGTACCACTGCACTCCAGCCTGGGCAACAGAGTAAAACACTGTTTCCAAAAACAAACAAAAAAAGTTCAGATTTTATCTGGTGGACAATGGGGAGCCATTGGGTTTTTATAGAGAGGGATAAGATGAGCCGATCTGGACTGCAGTGTGGAGAGTGGCTTGGTGGGAGGGAAAAGTAAAGGCAGGGAGACCAAATGGGAGGCTGGTGAGACCATAGGAAGCCCAAAGAGGCCAGTAGGCCTTAGTTAATGCAGACTTCACAGGCAAAGCTCAATCACAAATGGGGAACCAGGCAGAGGAAGAAGCTCAAGGAGAAAAGGTTAGTTTAATTCTAGGCATGTTGAGTGTAAGGGACCTGTAGGATGTGCAGGTGCGAAGTATAATAGTTCACATTACTGATCGTTCATTATGTGTCAGGCACTGTGCTGAGCATTTCATGTCTTCTTTATTCCTCACTACAACTGATGATGTCGGCAGATTTTACAGAGAGAAAAACTCAAGCACAGAAGGGTTAACTTGCTTGAGATCAACAGCTGCTAACTGGTGGGGCCAGGCTTTGAACCCAGACTGGGTGACCATAGATTCCTCATTTTTGATCCATAAACTATACTGCTTTCTAACAGTATAGATTGAGAACTCAGGAGAAGATAGGCTAGTGATAGTGACTATAGGTTTCAGAGATTCCATATAGCTGGCAATGCAGTAGAGAAAAGAATAAGAAGTGGGTAGAGGAATACAGACCGTGTGAAGCAGAGATAAGACAGGGAATGTGGCAGGGGCTGTTGTTTTGTTTTGACATGAAAAACCCTGAAACCTTTGTATAGATCAGAGAGAAGCAACCAGACGGGTTCAAAATTTAAGAAGGGGTAACTTGTGGGACAAAGAAGATGTGTGATGGAGAGCACAGGTGGAAAGACTAGCCTTGTACAGATGTGAAACCGCTGGTGAGTGCAGGAGGTCAAAGTGTCTTAGTATTTGCCATGAGGTAGGAGACAAAAAGCTCTGCCAGAATCAGGAAAGCAGGAGATAGTCAGCCAGGAAATAGAGCCAGCTGGGAGAAGACATGTATCTGATGGCTTCTCAGGGCCCTTTGAGAATTTGATTGCCAGTGGGATGGAAACCACTGAAAAACTGCACATCCCCCCAGTTTTTGCAAACAACTTGAATGAATGGGCCCTTCAAATTGAGAAAATTGCCAAGGGACCAAATTGGTTCCTTGCAGTGGCCCTAGACATAGCAGTCTCTAATGGCTCTTCTGTGTCCAAGAATTTTTATCTTTGATGGGCTGAGTTTGAGGTGAGGGTGTGATGTCCAAGAGCAAACTTGAAAAAGCAGTTGAATGGTGGGATTTTCTACTAAATAGCCTTGCCTGGGTTTGAAAGTATAGTATATAAACAGGAAGCAAGCTTGTTCTGTGGAAAGCCACTGGCCCACAGGAGCCTAAGCAAGCAGTCATGGTCTGCGGACCAAGTGCACTAACTCCCAGGAACACTGGCCACTGGTGTCCCTCCAGGCTTCTCTGCAGGCCCTGGCAGGCAGGCCCACTCCCAGGCCCAGTGGCTAGTGTTACCTTGGGGGTTGGGAGGGACCCAATGTGAGATAGAGATCTCAGGTTGCAAAAGTGGGATCTTGCCAAGACTATAGCCAGCCCCTCACTTTGGCAGCCTTGTTATCATTGAAAAGGATACAAGTCAAGCGGAGAGAAAGAGAGTCTGATAAAGACACCAGTCAGTGCATGTGGCCTCAGGGCTACTGGGTGCTCCCCAGATGATTCCACTTGCCAGAGCAGTGCAAAGGATCACACTCAGGGCCAGTCATGGGCAGAGCTGCTCCACACTAATACCACCTTCTAGAGACCCGGAAGTTTCTTCTCTAATGTTTATTTCATCTGTGGCATCATCGTCAGTAATTCATTAACTATTTATGAGAAACACTTGAATAACACACCACATACAGTGTTGAACTAATTATTTGGACTGACACCAGGTGGCATTATTTCCCCAGGGCGAACCAGCCTCCAGAGCTTCTGCCCCAAGCTCAGACTCCTTTTGGCTGTGGAGGAAATGCAGGCATGCAAGGAAGGCCTTGGCTCCTGGTCTGCAAGCAGTCCGCTCCCCCTTCTGAGTTACAAGTGGTCTCCACGGGAGCAGCAGAGGGGAGGGCTAGGTCTGGGCATAGGAGGACAACACAGTTAACCCATCTTAGCAGTCAGGCTTTGTATTAATCATGCGTATTTATTTTCTGGATTTCTGATGCTTTGACATCTGGAGTCCTGCTTCCCAGGGCTAGTTAGTTCCTAGTGATAGTAAAGGCTCACCCATAAGCATCCTTGTTGTGCACAAAGGAATCAATTCAGACCCTGTACCCCAACCAACTCTTTTATTGAGCTCTTGCAGGGGTCAGATACTGGGCCATTATCCCCCTGCCCAAATCATTCCAGGGTCAGGTACCAGACGAATAGAGACTGTCGTTATATTCCAGAGCCTGCTGACGTTATTTAAACTAGCCAATCCTACGCCTGTTTACCCTGCTTGGCCTGTTTCTTCCCATAGCGACCACAATAAAAGCTCTTGTCCCTGTTTCCTGCCTGCTCTGTCTGCCTCCCGGTCAACTGTGGTGCATCCCTGTGTGGCCTTGCACAGCATGGCATGCGTTCTCCCCTTAGGAACTATGAGGAACCAACTGTCTTTTCAATGGCAATTCTCTCCTGATCTGTTGGCCTCACCATACCCCAGTATAATAAAACCTACCCTTTTTTTTTTTTTTTTTCAAGACGAGTTTCACTCTGTTGCCCAGGCTGGAGTACAGTGGTGTCATCTCGGCTTACTGCAACCTCTGCCTCTCAGGTTCAAGCAATTCTTCTGCCCTTAGCCTCCCAAGTAGCTGGGATTACAGGGATGTGCCACCACACCCAGCTAATTTTTGTATTTTTAATAGACACAGGGTTTCACCAAGTTGGCCAGGCTGGTTTCGAACTCTTGACCTCAGGTGATCCACCCGCCTTGGCCTCCCTAAGTGTTGGGATTGCAGGCATGAGCCAGTGTGCCTGGCCCCATAAAACCTACATTTTAAAAAAAGGTTTATATTCAATCTTTCCTGATATGTGAACTATATAAATGAACAGACAGAAGCAATTAATATTTATTGTGTTTTTACAACGTGTCAGGCCTTATAATAGTCATTTTTTATCTATTACTTATTTAATGGTAATTTCCAAAATCAAGTAGGTTAAATAACTTTACCAATGTCGCAAGACAGGTTAAACTCAGGTCTTCTGGTTCTCAGCTCAGGAATTTCCTAACACACTGTTTGTAGATAACTAAGACAAATCCCTTTTCTCCTTCCTTCCTTCCTTCCTTCCTTCCTTCCTTCCTTCCTTCCTTCCTTCCTTCCTTCCTTCCTCTCTTTCTCTCTTTCTTTCTTTTGTGTTTTTTTGAAAGAGATGGGGTCTTGCTATGTTGCCCAGGTTGGTTCAAACTTCTCCCCGTCAGCCTCTCAAGTAGCTATGACTGCAGGTGTGTGCCACCATGCCCATCAGATTTCTTTTCTCTTTTCTTTTCTTCCTTCCTTTCTTTCTTCCTTTCTTCCTTTCTTCCTTTCTTCCTTTCTTTCTTTCTTTCTTTCTTAGGTGGAGTTTTGCTCTTGTTGCCGAGGCTGGAGTGCAATGGCATGATCTTGACTGACTGCAACCTCCGTAGCCCAGGTTCAAGTGATTCTCCTGTCTCAGCCTCCCAAGTAGCTGGGATTACAGGTGCCTGCCAACACACTCAGTTAATTTTTTGTATTTTTAGTAGAGATGGGGTTTAACTGTGTGGGCCAGGCTAGTCTCAAACTCCTGAACTCGGGTGATCCACTCTCCTTGGCCTCCCAAAGTGCTGGGATTACAAGCATGAGCCACCATGCCCAGCACATTTTTTTGTTGTTGTTTCTTTATTCCCCTTTCTTTCCCTGATTAATGATCACTGTCCAATCCTCACCACCACTTTTCTACCTATCCCTTTCTTAAAAAAAAAAAAAAAAAAAAAAATCCTCTGCAGCGTTATTTGTTGGTTTCCTCCCCTCCCAGGTGAAAATATGAAATGAAAATAAATTATAAATTACAGACTATAACAAGTTTTTTCATTTTGATTACAATAACTTTAAGTTCGGATCTTAATATTTTTATATTTTTAAGTTTAACAATACAGTCTTCAAACATGTACTTTGTTTTAAATGTTTTTTTAAAAAACATGAGGGCCATGATAGACTAACAGGACCAGATTTATTCTCCCACCTGAAATAACTATAAATTAGGACAAAACATAGGAAACAACAGGATTTAAGAAATTGGACATCGGGTAACAAAAGACCATGATTCTTGAGAGACGGGAAACAAATTAGGTTTTTCCTACAGTTGTCACAGCTTGCTGTCTAGAGGGAATTTTTAGGTTGTACAGGGAGAGGAAACCCAGGCAGAGACTATTGATCTCCTTGTCTTGAAGAGGGAGGCCTTGGATTTCAAGGAGGCCAAGGAGACTAGAGTTTGCAGGACAGAGTAACAGAGATGAGAGGGCTGCAGAGAAAGAAAACCCTAGAAATCCACAGCAAATCCCCTCAAGCATTCAACTGAGTCCTGTTGAGTGCAGGTGTGTGAGGAGAAAATCCTCTGAACAGATAAGAGAGAACAGTACCTAGAACTCACACAGGAATGTAAATAGTGCCTGTTATGACCAGCCAGTCTGGAAAACCTCAATTTATGGAGCACTGGCTAGTGTAATCAGAAAGGTATTGCCTCAGTAGTGGGACAAAAAGTCCCCTAGTTGAAACATTGCTCAGGTTGTGCCAAACAAAGCTTAGAAGCAAGACCTGAAAGTGTCAAACTCTTCTAATAACTCTGTATTACAGAACAAAGTTCAAGAATATTTATGAAATTCACAAGTATCTATCACCCAATAAAGCAAATGTACAATGACTGAGATCCTATAAAAATTACCAATCTATAAAGAAGTATATATGAGAGAGTGAGCCATAACAGGGAGGACAATATATCAATTGAAACTCACAGAACTGGCATAGATGATGGAAGTAGAAAAACAGCATCAAAATGGTCATCTTAAATTGTATCTCATATGTTCAGAAATATAGGTGAAAGATTAAACATGTTAAGTAGAGAAATGAAAGATGTAAAATGAACCCAAGAGCATGGTAATGGGTTCATTGGGGGCTCTTCTCTGTGGCCTTTATAGCGTACCCAAGCCAGTGTAAACTTCAGCCTTGAACGATTGCCCACCCACCTTCCCATAGACTGTGAGTACTGAAGGGGGTTGCCCATTGTCAAACAAGCAAAAACATCCAAGTTGAGCTTCTAGAGGTGAAAGTTATAATTTCTGAAATAAAAATTACACTGGATAGGTTAACAAAAGGTAAGACATTGCAGAAAAAAATAAACTTGAGGACATAGCAATAGAAAGTATCCAAAATGAAACACAGAGGGAAGGCCAGTCATGGTGGTTCACACCTGTAATCCCAGCACTTTGGGAGGCTGAGGTGGGCAGATCACAAGGTCAGGAATTCGAGACCAACCCAGCCAACATGGTGAAAGCCCATCTCTACTAAAAATACAAAAATTAGCTGACTGTGGTGGTGAGTGCCTGTAATCTCAGCTACTCAGGAGGCTGAGGCAGGAGAATTGCTTGAACATGGGAGGCAGAGGTTGCAGTGAGCCAAGATCATGCCACTGTACTCCAGCCTGGGTGACAGAGCAAGGCTCTGTCTCAAAAAAGAAACATAGAAAAAATTTAAAAAGTGAACAGAGTATCAGTAAGTCATGGGTATAATATACATGTACTAGGGGTTTCCCAGGAAGGGGATAGAAAAATACATGAAGAAATAATGGCTCCCAACTTTTCAAATATCATTAAAATGATAAACTCTCAGATTCAAGAAACTCAATGAAACATGAAGAAAATGACACCCAAATCCATCAACATCAAATTGCTCAAAGCTAGTAACAAAGGGAAAAACATCTGGGGGATGAGGGGCACAGGGAATGGAGACATTACATACAGAAGAACTAAGAGAAGAATAATAGCGAATTCATCTTCAGAAACAATGCCAGCATGAAGACAATGGAGTAACATCTTTAAAGTACTGAAAGAAAAAATGTCAGTTTAGCATTCTGTATGATATACTTGTATATCCATTGAAAATATCTTTCAAAAATGAAGGTAAAGTAAATAAATTTTTAGACTTAAAAAATCTGAAAGTATTAATCACCAGCAAGTTTATCCATCTTCTGCAATATCTAATCAGTTGTTAAACCCATTCAATGTTTGTTTGTTTGTTTTTTTTTTAAATTTCAGACATTGTAATTTTTATCCTTAAAGTAAGTTTTATTTTGGTTTCTTTTATATCTCATCCATGTTTTTACTTGATTTTTTTAAATAACTATTTTAATGCCTTTGTCTGCTAAATTTAACATCACTATATGAATTCTGTGCCATTTTGAGATCATTTATTTACCCCCTTATTTTAGTTAATGTTTTCCTGCTTTTCATGTTCAGTAATTTTTTACTAGATGCTAGACATTGTTAATTTTACCTTATGTGCTGGATATTTTTATATTTCTATAAATGTTCTTGAGCTTTGTTCAGGGATGCAGTTAAGTTACTTGGACACAGTTAGATCCTTTCAGGTATTGCTTTTAAGATATGTTAGGTGGGACCTGACTCATATTTAGCCTATGGCTCATTATTTCTAAACACTGAGGAAGATCTTTTGGAGTACTCTACCCAATACCCCCTGAATTGTGAAGTTTTCCAGCCTGGCTGGTAGGATTAGGCACTATTCCTAGTCACTGTGAATGCCATGTACTCTTTCCTCCAATCCTTCCTCAGTCTCAGATTGTTTCCTCACACCTGTACACTGATCAGTACCCTGTAGAACACTTGTGAGGGACCCTCTGCAGATCTCAGTGTTCTTCCTCTGCAGTTGTCGACTTTCTGGTACTGTCTACTGAAAACTCTAGCTACCTTAGTTTCCCTGGACTCTCAGCTCTGTCTCCTCATCAGATAGTATCCTAGGCTTTTCCTGGGTTTGCTTTCCCTGAACCAGAGCCAGGAACTCTCCCAAACGACTATACCTGGGCAATCATGGGTCTCACTTTGTTCTCTGTCTCTCAGGAATCACTGTCCTTTGTTGACTAATGTTCAGGGTCCTGAAAATCATCATTTTGCATATTTTGTCCAGTTTCCTGGTTTCTGGAAGGAGCGTAAATGTGGTCACTACTATTCTGTCTTGGTTAAAAACAGATGTCCTAGATCATTTAACATTAATTATTGATGTGGTTGGCTTTACATTACCACATTGCTATTAGTTTCCTTTGTTTGATTTGTTCTTTTCCTGCCTTCAGTTGTATTAGTTATTTCTTTGATTTCGTTTTTTATCTATTGTTAGTTCATTTAGTTATACTCCTTTTTAACTTTTTCAGTGGTTGGCCTTGGGTAGCTAATATACATTTTTATCTTATCATATGTTTCTTCCAATAGTATTATACCAGTTCATATGTAGTATAAGAAACAACAGTATATTTACAATCTCTCTTTCCAATTATTTTGTTTTTGTTTTTGTTTTTGTTTTTTTTTGAGACAGAGTCTCGCTCTGTCGCTGGGGCTGGAGTGCAGTGGCCGGATCTCAGCTCACTGCAAGCTCCTCCTCCCGGGTTCACGCCATTCTCCTGCCTCAGCCTCCCGAGTAGCTGGGACTACAGGCGCCTGCCACCTCACCCGGCTAGTTTTTTTGTAGTTTTAGTAGAGACGGGGTTTCACCGTGTTAGCCAGGATGGTCTCGATCTTCTGACCTCGTGATCCGCCTGTCTCGGCCTCCCAAAGTGCTGGGATTACAGGCTTGAGCCACCGCGCCCGGCCTTTCCAATTATTTTGTGCTGTTTTTGTCATATATTTTACTTTATCTTAAAAACTGTACAATGCATTGTTATGATTTTTATCTTTAGTTAGCCAGGTATCTCACAATGCAATCAACAAGTCGAATGTCTCTTATATTTATCTTAATGTTTACTTTTTTGTGCTCTTCCATTCGTTGATTATATTCAAGTTTCAATTTGGTTATCATATTCCTTTTACATAAAGAACTTACAATTTAACATTTCTTATAGAACCAAGTCTGCCTGAAATTAATTCTCCTAGATCTTATTTGTCTAAAAAAGTCATTATCTTGCCTTTATTCTTGAGATTTTTTTTTTTTCTGGGTACAAAATTCTTGATTGAGAGGGGTTTTTTTTCTTCAATTCTTTAAAGATATCACTTCATTTTTTTTTTTTTCTGGCTTGTACAGCTTCTTACAAGAAGGTTGTTGTATTTCTAATCTTTGTTTCTCTATATGTGTTTATTTTCCCTGGATCCTTCAAGATTTTCTCTTCATCTTTGGTATTTAGTAGTTTGGCAATGACATGTTTGGTTGTTTTAAAAGTGCATCTACTGCCCTGGGTTCCCTGTAACTCTTAGATCTGTTGTTTCATGTATTTCATTTTATTAAAGGACTATTATGTCTTTAAATATTTCTTCCACTTTGTCCTCTTTCTCTTCGTCTAGGATTCAAATTACATGCATGTTAGGCCATTTGATATTGTCCTATAGCTTTGAATACTTTGATCTTTTTGTTTTTCATTCATTTATCTCTTTGTGTTTTAGTTTTATTAGTTTCTATTGACCTGCTTTCAAGTTCACGGTTTCTTTTCTCAGCTGTGTCTACTTTACTCATGGGCTTGTGAGAGGCATTCATCCCTGATATCATGGTTTTAATTTCTAGCAGACACTTTCTCTCATTTCCATCTTTCTGCTGAAATTTCCAGTTCATGCATTTATATTTTCCCATGGAGCCTTTAACATATTATTTAGTTATGTTAAAATTTCTGTCTGATAGTTCCAATGTCTGGATTTCTCTGATTCTGGTTTTGTTGATTCCTTTATCTCCTGAAGATAAGTTGTTTTCTCTTGCAATTTTATCTGTCTTACAATTTTTTTTTATTGAATGCTATACATCACATGTAGAAGAACAATAGAAACTGAGGTAAATAGTATTTGTACTTTGTTAAGGTTCATAGACCTGGCAGGAGGTTTTGCACAAACCCAGCTACCAGAGTATGAGTCTGGCAAGATAGAAAACACACACAAATCAGACAAAGCAACTCGTTACTCACCAACAGGCAGCAAGAATCAACAGAAGCCTGGGATCCATGGTGAGCCAAGTCCTCCAAGGCTCAGGAAAGCTGTCCAGAGCAGATGGAGTCTTATCTGCAGATGGAGTCTTATCTGCAGATGGAGTCTTATCTGCATGTGTCCCACTTTGTACCAAACCTGAGAGACTCCAAAATCATGGCATTCTGGGTTTCATTCCCCAGGGGAAACCTGGATCACTGTGCACAAGTGTTGTAGGACATCCTGTTCTGGGAGAAATGAGGAAAAAGCCCAGGCTATTCTGGACAGGTCCTTCTTATCTCAGCATATTGCTTTCTCAGAACATTGTACTGAATTGCAAGCAAGAGGAGGAAGAGCTGAGTTAACCAAGGTCATTTGGTGAACTGTCCTGCACACCTGGAAATAGAAATGCCTCTTCTACTGTTAGGCCATTAGTGTGTATGTAGGAATGGGAGATGAGAGTTGAGCTAGACTAGTCAGGAATTGAGCTGGTTTGAGCTTCAAATTCTTCTAGCAGTAGGATGCCATTACCATCTGCTTAGTGTGGGTCTGGGGTGCTAGTGAGTTTTTCCTGGTGTTTCTGCTTCCCCCTAAACGTTTCACTGTTCTTGAGTGCTTACACCACAGAAGGGAGTCTCTCTTGCTGCTATTCCCCCATCCTCAACAGTAGAGTTCTTGTTACTCAGTGCTAGGCTCATGGTATGGCAGGAGATGTTTTCTTGTCCTGGACTCGCCTCAGTCTTAGGTGGACCCTGGGCACCTGGGACTGGGGATGAAGCTTTACTGATGTTCCCGCACTCCTCATTGTGGCAGGGAAGCTCTGTTTTGTATTTGTTGTTAGTCTTGGGTGGAAAGGGACCGCCACGTCCCAGCTGTGCAGTTCTATTCTTGGTATCAGCGTAGGATTCTGGACCCAAGAAGTTTCCTGCCCTCCTTAGGAGTAAAGGGTTTTTGCTTCTACTCTTCCAGCAACAATGACTCTTTGCCCATGCCCCAGGAAATGGTTTCCTATCTTCTCCAGAGAAAGATGGGTTTTACTTCTAATATTTTCTAAAAAGTCATGGTTCAAAAGGACTCACTACCTGTTCCCAAATGGCATAATGCTTTTTGCTTCATAGAAGAAAAGAGTCCAGAGAAGTAAGTAAGCAGGCTTTGTGCCTGTCCCCCAGCTATTCATTGCTCATACCATCCCCCTTCCCCCTGCAAGTGAGGAGGCTCTCGCCAGTCTCTGCCTGACCCCAGTCTTTGAGGTTCATGAAGAGCTTGCCAGGGAGAACAAGCTCTCCTTGTGTCTAAAGCCCCCAGCTATTCCAAGCTGACATGCTGGCCCATCCTGGGCCCCTAAGAATTTGCTAACATATTAGTTTACTTTTTCTTACTCGCTTGTTTGGCAACCATGTCTTTTTCCCATGCTCTGCCAAAGGAGAGACTGTATGTGTCCAATCTTGCTTCCGAGGGCCTTGTCCCTCCCTGGAATTTGGTTTACTTGGTGCCTCTCTCTCATGGGCTCCATAAAACCTGTAACTTTGTAGCTTATGCAGCTTTTCCTTATTGTAGAATGGGAACATCATTCTTTCCCACTTTCTTCATCCTGAAAGGAAGTCCCATTTTCTTATCATGGGATTCTCTCTTTTTTCTCAATGACCAGCAGAAGTGAGTTTTTCATTTTATACACAGGAAGCTAAGCTCTCAGAGAGATCTTTTTCCTTTACTGGAAGGTGATGAAGCTGGGACACCTCAGCTATAATGAAGACCTCCGTGATGGGGGAGCAGGAAGCCATGGAGAAAGCCTGAGGTTCCCAGGAGGTGAGAGAGCATGGGAAATAGAGATCCGCCCACCAAGAGCTCAAGGGTCACCAAGACGCACACCTCTGTCAGAGGCAAGAATACATCCAGCAACCAAGAACAAAAACCCTGACTGAGTGGATTTCTGAAATACCCCTGATCAGGAGTGGCCCTCAACACAGAGTGAGAAAGGACTGTGAGATGACTGTCATGAGAACTTCTGCCACTAATATGGTTTGGCTGTGTCCCCACCCAAATCTCATCTTGAAGTGTAGCTCCCATAATTCCCATGTGTTGCGGGAGGGACCTGGTGGGAGATAATAGAATCATGGGGGCAGTTTCCCCCATACTGTTCTCATGGTGGTGAATAAGTCTCATGAGATCTGATGGTTTTATAAGGGGAACCCCTTTCACTTGACTCTCATTTTCTCTCTTGTCTGCCGTCATGTAAGATGTGGCTTTCACCTTCCGCCATGATTGCGAGGCCTCCCCAGCCACATGGAACTGTGAGTCCATTAAACCTCTTTTTCTTAATAAATTACCCAGTCTTGGGTATGTCTTCATTAGTAGTGTGAAGGTTTGGGGAAGGTCTACTGCCGAATGTATGAAATTCCACCATCAAGGATTCAACACTACCATATTCTCCATACTATCTTTAAAAATGCAAACATTGACTGGGTGTGGTGGCTAACACCTATAATCCCAGCACTTTGGGAGATCGAGGCAGGAAGATTGCTTTAGCCCAGGAGTTGAGACCAGCCTAGGCAACATAGTGAGATCCCATCTCTACAAAAAATAAAAATTATTTGGTGTAGTGGTGCATGCATGTAGTCCCAGGTACTTGGGAGGTTGGGGCAGGACGATTGCTTGAGTCCAGAAGGTTGAGGCTGCAGTGAGCTGTGACCATGCCAGTGCACTCCAGCCTGGGTAACACAGTGAGACCCTGTCTCCAAAACAAAACAAAAGAAGGTAAAAATAAATAAAATGCAAATATTTTTAGAAAGAATAATATGTTTGATTCTGTTGGTATGGCTTTATATTAGAATAAATAATAGAATAATTCCTGCAATGTCTTCTTCTATTTTAAAAAATGGATAAATAATTGAATCAGAACTGAGTTCAAATCCTGACTCTGCCAGTTATCAGCAGTGAGCACTATGAACCTTTTGTTTATAGTTCTGAATCATTCTGATTATTCATGTCCTCATCAGAAAAATGTGATATTCGTCTTACAAGTTTGTTGCGAGGGTGAAATGAGATAATGAACATAAAATACTTCCCACAGTGTCTGCCACAGAACCACTCCTTTGTACATTCACCAGATGTTTATTGAGCATCTAGTAAATGCCAGGTGCTGCTCTACATGCTGGGAAATGTTCAGCAGTAAACAAAGCAAATTCCCTACCATGATGGAGTTCATGTTCTAGAGCAGAGTGATAGAAAATAAATAAGTAAGCCAACAAGTAAATATAAAATGTGTCAGATGGTGAATGGTTTGTAGAACAATAAAGCAAAGGGAAAGGGAGTGAGGGGAAGATGGGCCACTATTAAAATGTTCTATGGGGTGGTCAAGAAGACCTCTTCCACGAGGTGACGTTGGAGCAGGGCCTGAAGGAAACAAGGAGGTGAGCCTTAGACATCCGGGGAGAGAGTTGCAGAAGAGGGAAGACTCACAGAAAGGTCTTGAGTCTGTACCTTGCTTGGCAAGTTTGAGGAATAGCACGGAGGTCAGGGCAGTGGAGCAGAGTGAGAGAATGGGGAGTGGTAGGAGATGAGGTGGAGGCTGAGGGTGGGAGGCAGCACCAGAGGATGCCACGTGTCATGCAGGACTTGTAGGCCATGGTAAGAACCACAGCTTTTGCCTGACACGGGAGCCATAGAAGCGTTATGAGAGGGGAGAGAACTGGTCCTCCTTCCACCCCAGGTGCTATGTGGGGTATTGACTTCAGGGAGTTGGGAGATGCAGAAGCAAGAAAGCCATTTAGGAAGTGATTGCCATATAATGAAAGGATGGCTGTGACCTCTGTCATAACAGATCAGGCTCCACATAGAAAGTGGAGCTGAAGGATATGCTGATGGCTAGAAAATGGTGTGTGAGAGAAAGACAAGGATGATTAAGTTGTTTGGCTTGAGAGGCTGGAAGGACAGACTTGCCATTTACTGAAATAAGGAAGAGTATGGGAGGAGCAAGTTTGGAGAGAAGGGGAGATTCGGGTTAGTTTTAGACATGTGAGGTTTGATACCCAAGAGGAACAGTCAAGTAGACAGATGGATATGTGAGTCTGGCATACAGGGGAGAGGACTGGAAATAAAAAATAGACACAGTGAGGCAGGGCAGTATTTGGGAGACCGTTCACTGTTTTTCCCATCTAGGTATGGTTTTAGGAGCGGGTAGAGAAGACCCTAGAAATGAAAGGCCAGGCTCTAAATAGGCTCTAGCTGTTCACATCAGGCTCCACCCCTTCCTAGTGTGCCGTTTTGCAGGTGATTCTCCTATTTTGAGTTCATTTTCCTGTCCACAGAGAAGGGGTTGGACAAGACAATCTAAGATCTGGCACACTATGGCTTTGTGGATATCTTATGAAGATTAGATACATTTAGAAGAAGAAGCACCTCAAACTAGCAATTATTTGTGTGGGTTCATCTCTCAGGCGTCTACCTGAGGAAGTAGGGGAAAGATCCTGAGGGTTAGAACTCACAAAGGCAAGCGTTAAAGAGGAGTGAGTGCACACCTGGAAGGATACGGGACATGCTCTTCAGAGTGGAGGGGAGAAAAAGGTGGGCTTTATAGAGCTGCCCAGGGCTGCTCTGAGAGTCAGTATCCCAATCTTGCCCTGTAGGGGCCTGGCTGTCCCAGCAACTCTACAACCCGTTCATTTTGTAGCTCATACCCAAAAGCTCCATCTTCCTAAGAGAATTCACTGCCTTTCCTAAAGGACTGTCTCCCTACCTGAAAGCCCATCACACCTTCAACTGCACAATTCAGAACAGGCTTCCAGTTCTATGACTAACTGAAGGAAGTGGTTCTTTGGCTATAAACCCACCAGTCTGTGATTGGTGTCCCCTCAGAGTGTTTCCATGATGATTCCTTTTCTTGTTTCTTTTTTTCTTTGAGACAGGGTCTTACTCTGTTACCCACCCAGGCTGGAGTGCAGTGACACAATCAGAGCTCACTGCAGCCTTGACCTCCTGGGCTCAAGCAGTCCTCCCATCTTAACCTCCCGAGTAGCTGGGACCACAGGTGCACACCACCACACCTGGCTAATTTTCGTAATTTTTTTTTCTAGAGATGGGGTCTCACTATGTTGCCCAGGCTGGTCTTGAGCTCCTGGGCTCAAGTGATCCTCCCACCTCTGCCTCCCAAAGTGGTGGGATTACAGGGATGAGCCACCATGCCAGGCCATGATGATTACTTTTATGTGTCAACTTGACTGGGCTAAGAAATGCCTAGATAGCTGGTGAGATATTGTTTCTGGGTGTGTCTATGAGGGTGTTTCAGGAAGAAATTTGGAATTTAAATCAGTAGACTGAGTAAAGAAGATTTACCTTCACCAGTGTGAGTGGGCATTATCCAAACTGTTTAGGCCCAAACAGAGCAAAAAAGTGGAGAAAAGGTGAACTCTCTCTTCTTAAGTGAAGACATGTGTCTTCTCCTGTCCTCAGACATTGGAGCTCCTGGTTCTGGAACTTTCAGACTCTGATACTCCCTCTCCCCCTGCCCACCTCTCATTCTTGGCCTTCAGACACAGGCTGGGAGTTGCACTATGGGCTCCCCTGGTCCTCAGACTTTCTGACTCAAGACAGAATTCTACCACTGCCTTCCTGGGTTTCCAGCATGCAGATGGCATATTGTGGGACTTCTTGGCCTTTATAAGTGTGGGAGCCAATTCTCATAATAAATTTCCTGTTATATATTTGAAAATATCCTATTGGTTCTGTTTCTCTGAAGAACCTTGATTAATACAGTGTTCTACTGAGGTGGAAACTTAAGCAAGAGAGAAATTAAAGAGTGTCAGCATTTCAAGTTTTTGAAAGGGGAGACTTATAAAACAAATGATCATAAATGAGAAACAAAAGCAATCAAGACAAATTAAGCAAGAATATAATTCAAGCCATGAATACAAGTCATGCTGGCATTCAAGTAAAAATAGTCGAGAATTACACCCAATACGTGGCTCAATATGAGTAATGCAGGTACTTCTTCTGCCCACAATCAGAAGATCAGTGGAGTCCTAACTCCAGGCTACTCACAGCAGGGAATAGGATGCCACCTCTATTGGTCCAAGGAAAGACATAGGTAAGAATGATCAAAGTCACGGTTCTCACACTCTGGTTTGCGTAATTACCATCTTTCACATTTGAAAATTGCTGCATCCATCCCCAGAGATTTAGTGTATCTAAGATGTGGCCTAGGATTCTGCATTTTACAAGCACCTCAAGTGATTCTGCTTTAAGTGATCATTGGCCGCCCTTAAAGAAACACTGTTATGGGAGGGGAGGGTCCCAGTCAACGAGCCTGGGGGCTGCTAGAGTGTCTTAGTCCATTTTTTGTTGCTTATAACAGAACACTTGAAACTGGGTGATTTATAAAGAAAAGGAATTTATTTCTTACAATTCTGGAGTCTGGGAAGTCCAAGGGCATGACCTGGCATGTGATAAGGGGACTCTTTAGAGTCTAGAGGTGGTGCAGAGTATCACATGACAAGAGATCTCTCTTCTACTTCTTATAAAGCCACCAGTCCCACTCCCATGAAAACTCATTAATCCATCAACTCTTTAATCCATTAATCAATGAATAGACTAATCCATTCATGAGAGCAGAGCCCTCATGACCCAGTCATCTCTGAAAATTCCCACCTTCCAATATGCTACATTGGGGATTGAGTTTGCAATACATGAAACTTGGGGGACACAAAGCATAATAGGGAGAGATTCAGTTATAGGGGAGTGTATTGTAGACAGTGGCGACTGAAGCCTAGCTGTGCAGACAGACCAGCAAGACAGCAGTAGGATCAGGTTGTTAATTGGGCCTGTACAGGCTCATCCCTCGTGGCCAAGTATTGGGTCCATGTAAGAATACATATTCTCAGCCTCCCAAATGGCAGGCAGGAAGGTGGAGGAACGAGTAAGAAATGGAGCCAGGAGAAGGGTATCAGTGACTCCACCTCAGATGAACAGGGAAGGGAGAAGTGAAGAATTTGCTGCTAACCTACATGATGTGCCAACATAATTTATGAGGTGTATGTGCTCATGCGTGAGTTTCAACCATGGCTAACTGAAATGAAAGAGCTTTGTTCTCAAAAGATTCATTTATGAAAACATTACACTACCCTAGTCCTCCTTGGCTGACCATAAAAGGACATGTTTTTGAACCAAGAGTCAAATTTTAGAAATAAAACACCCTGTCATGGAAGCTTGTTCATCTAAATGGGAAGAAGCACTCTAAAGGAGTGTGCTGGCGTGGCATTTTCTTTAAGTCTTTGGTGCACAAGAGAGGTTAGACTCTAATTACGAACTGGGAATGTGTAAACTTGCCAACCCATGGCTACGAATGAGGCCTCGTTAGCTTATATGATCACCCCATGTGGGTGCATCACCTCTAGGTGTGCCAACATGGCATTGTAGAAAAAGTGGGCAATAAGACAGGTAGGCAAGTAATAGAGAGACAGGGCGCAGATACTGCATCTGTCACACCAGGCAGTAAAATTAGCCATCTTTTTAACCAGCATCTTGGATTGGATCATTCTGCGGAGACTGCGATTTTTTTCCGTAGCTTAGGGGAGTGATTTATAACCCTGGACAGGTATATAAGTAAGTATATAGATAATGAAAAAGTGGATGTGGATTTCTTCTGAGTAGGTTGGATTATATGGGATTTGTAATACATCTTGAAATCATTAGAAATCCATTGCTCTGCTTTGTATATGCTTTGTTTGCTTTCCTGTTTTCACAATGTTTGAAATGGGTAAGAGAATCTGATTTACCACATTACAAGATTGATTTATTAATTTACAAAAATAGCATAATTGCTGAGAATAATTTTGCTTGTTAAGTCTGCCACAACAGGGGTTTCATTTGCCTGGAAAAATCTGATATATTAAATTTGTGGTTGTGGTTGTAGTTGTAAATGTCTAAGAAAATATGGTTTTTTTAAAGAAGTGAAGTCAATGTTTAAGAAGGATTTAATCCATTAAACTTAAATTAGTTGAACACTGATCAAAGAGCCAGTATCAATGATTTTAAAATTATTTTTATTGATAAATCTGCAAATAGAGCAAGATGATTTGTAGGTTTAACTTAAAGGTTTAAGATAATCTAGATTTTAAAATAAAAACTTTAATATATTGCATATTACCTTTTAAAAATGAACTAAAATTGGTATTTTCCAGGTACAAAAGAGTTTTTTCCCTGTATGAAAAAAAGAAAAGAAAAAAATTATAACTGCATCTTATCGGCCTTTTGCAGAGTTGCTCTAGGTCCTGCCCAACACTGGTTGTTATTGCTCTGATTAATTTCTGCCAACCATATGAGTCAAAAATGACATTTCTTTATTGCTTATTACATTGCTATGACTACAGTGAGGTTGAACATCTTTTCATTTTAAACCGGACATTTCTGGTCATCTCAGAATTTCTGCTGAAGCCTCAAAACTGAAAACAGTAGATGATAAATACTACCTCATTCTAAAGAGAGACACTGGGTCCATCTTAGGGTTTGCTGAGGGGTGGCTGAGATGCTCCAGATTCCTCACCCACCTCAGGACTGTAAAGAGAAAGTAGTGAGTCCTTGAGGAAGGAAGGAGACTAAAAGGGAACCGATAGGAGTAGAGAACACTGGAGTTTCTCCTCCCCTCTCCAATGTGGCGGGGCTCCCTCACTCTCAAGTTAAATATGAGCAGCCCAAAGAATGCCAATCTTAGACATCAGAGAAGTATTTTTCTTCAAAGACAGGTGACTGTTATTTTGCTGCCCTGGCTGGCTGTTTCCTGAGGGGTGGTGAGGGAGGAAAGATTCCACGCATCCCACCGGGAGACACAGGGTTGCACTAAAAATGAAGCTTTATAACCACTGTCTCATTTTGGGATCCTCGTGTCAGTGGAAGAGCAGGCAAAGAAAGAAGCTGCAGTATTGGTAGGGGTGGTTGGCCCTAGCTACCGTGAAGAGCTAGGGTTTGTGCTACATAACAGAAGTACATCTGGAACCCAGGGATATCCTTTTTGTGGCCCAACAAGCACCCCTCAGAGATCAAGGTCTGAAGCACCACACCAGGCAGGCAAACTAGACCCACTGAGGTGCCAGCTGAGGAAAAGGGACATCTGGGAGTGGTGGGGGTGGGGGCAGGATGAATATAAGTTATAGTCTGGGCATGAGTTGCAGCAGTGCACACTCTAGTTTATTTGCTACATCTGTGTGTTGTCTGGCTACCAAAGGCTGTGTAACAGCTTGGACATACTGTTAGGCAGGAATCTGAGGTACAGAGGGTAGTTTGTTGGGCCAGGCAAGGTGGCTCATGCCTGTATAATCTCAACACTTTGGAAGGCTGAGGCAGGAGGATCGCTTGAGGTCAGGAGTTTGAGACCAGCCTGGGCAACACAGCCCAGACCCCATCTCTACCTTTTTTTTTTTTTTTTTTTTTTTAATTAGCCAGGCATGGTGGTGGGCGCCTGTAGTCCTGGATACTTGGGAGGCTGAGGCAGGAAGGAGGATTCCATGAGCCCAGGAGTTCGGGGTTACAATGAACCATGATCACGTCATTGTATTTCACCCTGGGCAACAAAGTGAAACCTTGTCTCTCTCTTGCTCGCTTTTTTGTTTGTTTGTTTTTGGTTGTATTGGACACCTCTTGAGTCTGGCCTCACATCTTCTCAGCTCACCTTTTTTATGCCAGTCATTGACGAGGTGACCAGCTGGGCACAGGAATAAACTGACCACATCTGGCTTCCACTGCCTTGTGTATGTCTAGTGGTGCATATCTAGCTAGCATACTCTTCCTGGAGTTTCTCTCGCACTGGGCCACAGCCTACGCAACCATTCTGAGGCATGTGCAAACCTGGAAGTATGAGGGAGTTAACATCCATGAGGCAATCCTTGACTGTATCAGTTGAGTCTTCCAGGAAGCAGATGCTGAGAGGGAGGTAGGAGTGCAAGTGGTTTATTTGAATATAACTCTCATGTAAGGTTAAAAGAAGGTGGGCTGGAGGGGAGAGAAGCAGGACTGGGTAGGAAAATTCTTCAGACCACAATGCAGTTCAGACACCTGTGAGAGAAAACAGGCAAGGCCACACACAGGGTTGGGCAGGGTGAACCTCAAATGGTGAGGGAGATCTGTCAGTCTTAGCCCAACAGGGAGCTTTGGAACAAGGATTGCCAATGTTGAGCAGAAATGACAAAGCCCTGGGACCCCCACCATGCTCACCCATTCACTCGTGCTGCCGCAGAAGGGTATGGCTTTGGTTCAAAAGCTGCGGCATATCCTGAAGGCACTCAGCTGAAACTTTCAGATAGGTGCCCTTCTTTCAGTTAATTAAGTAGCAAGTTATTTCTTGAAAGGAGATCCAAGCAGTCCACCTCCATGGCTGCACATGAACCAATGGGGGAGGGAACCAGTGGATTAAATGCTCCCCTCCTCTGTCCCTAGGCCAGACAATGCTGCATTCTCCATGGCTCTATAGAGGGTTCCCAGCAAGACTGAGCCCTAGTTGCTTACAGCAATAATTAGCTCAGTAATGTACACTTGGTTTTGCTTTTTACCTCCTTCCTTTCATCCTTCTCCTAGTCCTTCATGCCTATTCCTTGAGATCACTTCTCAAAATAAATTCTCTGCATGCAAGCCTTGTTCTCAAGCTCCGCTTTTGTGGGAACCCAGGCCGACAGCCGGCTTTACTAGATTTTCAAATTCAACAGTGCCCTCTTCTGATGATATAATGAAGTAGTTCAGTTTCTTTAATGAATGGGGTGTGTGTGTGTGTGTGTGTGTGTGTGTGTGTGTGTGTGACGAGAGAGAGAGAGAGAGAGAGAGAGAGAGAGAGAGAGAGAGAGAGAGAGAGAGAATGGCATGCTAATGATTTTGATACTGTTCCTGATGACACTTAATTCAGATATTTCTTCCTTCTTTTCTTTCACTAGCAAGCCTTTAAGGTATGCCTCCTTCTTCCAAGTTACCTCGCTCTCTCCCTAAAGTTTTTATGGCTCACACACTTTCTACGGCTCTTTGTTTTGCTCAGATTTACTTAGTCTCAAACGTATTGTCAGTATTTTTCTACTAGGATGGAAGGCTCTCCTTCTGATGCTGTACTCTGGGGACAGTATTTATTTATTTATTTATTTATTTATTTATTTATTTATTTATTTATATTTTTTGAGACGGAATCTTGCTCTGTCACCCAGGCTGGAGTGCAATGGCACTGTCTCAGCTCACTGCAACCTCCACCTCCTGGGTTCAAACAATTCTCCTGCCTCAGTCTCCAGAGTAGCTGGGATTACAGGAGCGCACCACCACGCCCAGCTAATTTTTCTGTTTTTAGTAGAGACAGGGTTTCACCATGCTGGCCAGGCTGGTCTCGAACTCCTGACTTCATGATCTGCCCACACTGGTCTACCAAAGTGCTGGGATTACAGGTGTGAGCCACCATGCCCAGCCTCTGGGGACAGTTATTTATTTTCTGCTACTGCTTGGATCTTGTTGCACTTTTCTTACACAAAATCCCTGCTTGATTCTCCACTCCAAAGAGGGCTCTAAAGCTGGGTCTGCTCCTTGTGTAGATTTATAGCCACATATATGTAAATTATCTTCCAATATAGGTGTGGGTTAAGAGTAATATTATTTGTTCTGCTCATTGATTTGCATAGTTTTTGGAGGATGTCTGTAGAGATCTTTCTTTAGGTGTGCGGTTCGCCTATGAGAATCAAAAGTCCCGATTTAACTTCGGTTCCAGTTTCCTATTTCTTCTTGAGTCAGTATTGAAGTTATAACCAGAAAATCATTATTTCCACATAAGTTTCCAAATTTACTGGCATAAGATGTACTTAAAATACTTGCTTACTATTTTTTAAATCTTTGCTATTGTTTTGTCCCTCTCTTCATTACTCATTTGTTTATTTGTTCCTTTTCAATTTTTTCTTGATCATTCTATCACAGACTTTTCTACAGTATTTATATTTTGTTATTTATTTACTTATTTATTTTTAAATAAAGACAAGATCTTGCCATGTTGTGTGGCTGGAGTGCAGTGGCTATTCACAGGCACGATTTCTTCCTTCCTTCTTTCCTTCCTTCCTTCCTTCCTTCCTTCCTTCCTTCCTTCCTTCCTTCCTTCCTTCCTTCCTTCCTTCCTTCCTTCTCTCTCTCTCTTTCTTTCTCTTTCTTTCTTTCTTTCTTTCTTTCTTTCTTTCTTTCTTTCTTTCTTTCTTTCTTTCTTTCTTTCTTTCTTTCTTTCTCTTTCTTTCTTTCTCTTTCTCTCTCTCTCTCTTTCTCTTTCTCTCTTTCTCTCTTTCTTTTGAGCTGGAGTCTCGCACTATCACCCAGGCTGGAGTGCAGCGGTGCGATCTCAGCTCACTGTAACCTCCGCCTGCTGGGTTCAAGGATTCTCCTGCCTCAGCCTCCAGAGTAGCTGGGATTACAGGTGCCTGCCACCATGCCCTGCCAATTTTTTGTACTTTTAGTAGAGATGGGGTTTCACCATGTTGGTCAGGCTGGTCTTGAACTCCTGACCTTGTGATCCACCCGCCTTGGCCTCCCAAAGCGCTGGGATTACAGGTGTGAGCCATGGCGCCTGGCCTCTCACAGGCATGATTCCACTACTGATCAGCACATGGGAGTTTAGATCTGCTCTGTTGCCATCCTTGGCCAGTTCACACCTCTTTAGGAAACCAGGTGGTCCCCTGCTCCCTGGAGATCACCATATTGATGCTGAACTTAACGTGAACATCCTGTCAGCCTAGCACACTACAGCCCAGAACTCCTGGGCTCAAGTGATCCTTCTGCATTAGAGCTTCCTGAGTACCCGGGGCTATAGACAGGTACCAACGTGCCCGGCAGTGTTTATATTTTCAATGAACAAACTTTTGGGCTTATTGACTTATATCTTTGTTTTTCATTTCACTAACTCCTTTTAACTTTGTTATTTCTTTCCTTTTATTTTTTTTGGATTTATTTTATTATTCCTTCTCTAACTTCCTAATTGGATAGTAACTCATCTATTTGCACCTTTTCTTCCTTTCTAACTTAGATATTTAAAGCATAAAGTTTCCTCTTTTATAGTTCTAGCTACATTTCAAATGTTTTTATATGTGTCATGTTCACCATCATTCACTTTTAAGTTGTCTCAGCCCACGTCCTTTAGAAGGCAGAGCTTGATGCAGTAATGAAGATGTTCACATGTTTGGAAAGTATGAGCACAGGGCAGTGAAACTGAGAGATGAAGCAAGGGAGCGTTTGATGCAGTGTGATGCAGTGCCCAATTGTGCCACATACTACTTCACTATGAACCATGAAAAGGCAATTGTTACCCAGCAGCTGTGTTCACTCAGTGTGTTAAATTTCCCTAGAAAGGTTGCAATGAGGGATCTCACCTCAGAGTTAACTGTAGGAGAGTGAAAGAAGGAGAAATTTATTTTCCCAGCTGCCTTTTTCATCTCCCATTTCCTATTAGTCAACATTCATACCCAATTCATACTCAATACCCTACATTTCCAGGATGTAGGGCCTTCCTTGGTTGCTCGGAAAGCCAGATCCCATACTCCACAGTGAAGTGTTTCACTGAAGTCAAAAAGTGTAGGGGCAACCTGCTGTGGTGGACCACTGACCAAGCGACAAAGGGGAGGTAGTTGAGAGACTGAGAAGGCACTCAAGGTTTGTTTCCCAAAACCTAAGTGATATCTAATTTCCAGTGTGATTAATTTTATAACCCATTAATTATTAAAAAGTATGTTTCTAAGTGTTTAAATATATGGATGTTTAAGGCCAGCATTTACAAAAATTGGTTTTATTTGTGTTTGAGGGAAATGTGTATTCCCTAGTTGTTGGATGCGAAATTTCATATATATCCATTAGATAACTGTGTTGTTCAAATCTTCAATATCATTACTGATTTTCCTTCAGGACTGATCCATTAGTTACTGAGAAAGTGTGATAAAATCCATCATGATGGAATAATGTATTTCTCTCTGTACGTCTGTCAATTTTACTTTTTATAGATCAGGGACATTAGGTGCATATAAGTTTAGAATGCTATTTTTTCTGGTAAAGAAAATCTTTTATCTTTATGTGGTGATTTCTTTCATTCTAATAATGCTATTTGCCTCAAAGTCTATTTTGCTGATTTTAATATATAAATGCACTACTTTCAAAGGTAACATTTGCCTGACATATATTTTTCCTATTTTTTTTTGATTCTTTTGCATTTGCATTCAGTCTCTCTGTATCCTTAGTTTTTAATTTTATTTATTTATTTATTTTAGAGAGAATCTCTCTCTGTCACCCAGGCTGGAGTGCAGTGGTGTGATCTTGGTTCACTGCAACCTCCTGGATTCTCATGCTTCAGCCTTCCACAGGTGCGTGCCACTGTGCCTGGCTAATTTTTGTATTTTTAGTAGAGATGGGATTTCACCATGGTTGGCCAGGCTGGTCTCAAACTCCTCACCTCAAGTGATCCACCTGCCTCAGCCTCCCAAAGTACTGGGATTACAGGTGTGAGCCACTGCACCAAGCTTGTATCTTTAGTTTTCAGCGGTGTCTCTTAACACATAGATGAATTTCTAAAAATCTTGTCTGACAGTCTTTATTTTTTAGCTAGAGCTTTTAAGACATTCATATTTATTATGATAACTGATATATGAATTTCTAACATTTTATAAATTCTATTTCTCTCACTTAAATTATTTTATTCTTTCCTGTCTTCTTCTGAATTAATTAAATACATTTTCTTATTACATTTTTCTACTTCACTAGTTTAAAAGCTTTTCACTCTTTTTCTCACATTATAGTAATCTAGAAATGCTAACATACATACTAACCAGTTAATCAATCTTCTTACTATCCTCTGAAAAAATAAGAGAAGCTCAGAACTCTAACTCTGACCATCCTCTTGCAACCTATGTGCTATTGTTGTCATGCTATTGTCATTCTTTTTCTAAATTTCATGAGGCATTTCTGTGTACTATGTAGATTTACTCACATCTTTATTGTTTTATTTTCTCATTCTTTCTCACTCCTCAGATATTTCCCTTAGAATAGTTTTTCTTCTTTTTAAAGAATACTCTTGGGAATACCTTTTAATGATGGTCCTTTGTGATCACCTCTTTCAGATTTTGTTTGCCTAAAAATGAATTTATTTCATCCTTGTATTTGGAAAGTATTTTGTTATATAATTTTAGTTGTTTTTCTCTTAGCAAATTAAAGATATTCTTCCACTATATTTTTGTCTTGCATCCTTGTCTTTGATCAGATAATCATCTGTTCAGTTGTGAATTTCTGTGTCATCCTTATATGGATTTCTTTTTACTTAATTAGTTTATTTAATAAATACTTAGAGTTTTTTTACTAGATGCCAAGCATTTCCAACTACCGCGCAAATATTAACTCATTTAAATCTCAAAACAACCTTATGAGGTAAGTATTATTAAGTGTCTGCATATGAGGAAACTGAGGCCCAGAGACATTAGGAAACTTTCTCAACATTACATACCTAGCAAGTGGTAGAGCCATGATTTCAACCAAGGCAGTCTTGACATAGAGTTTTCTTTATCAATTTAGAAATATTCATGTTGTTTAACTTCTTGAGTGGGCGTTGGTTATTTGTATCTGTCAAGACATTTATTCATTTTATCTAAGTTTTATGTAATGTACTGGCATAAAGTTTTTTATAGTATTCCTTTATTATCCTTTAAAATGTATGTAGAATGCACAGCGATTCCACTCTTTCCTTCCTGTAATTGGTAATTGGTGTCTTCGGCTGTTATCTTTATTGACTTTCTTTGCTTGTTTTCAGTTTAATTTGGTCTTCTTTTTTCCTAAATTTTTTGGAGTTAAGACTACTGATTTGAAAACTTTCTTATTTTCTAACATAATTAAAGTTTGAACACGATAAATCTCCCTCTGAGCACTACGTTAATTTTAGTATATTTTAATTTCCTTTTCACTGAGTTTAAAATATTTTCTAGTTTCTCTTATGACTTCCTCTTTGATGCATGAGTTATTTCAATTTTTTTGTTTAATTTACAAATATTTGGAGATTTCCCCAATATCTTTCTGTTGTTGATTTCTAGTTTAACTCCACTGTTGTCAGAAAACATACTTTGCAAAATTTCACTTCTTTTGATTTACTAAGTAAAGTATGTTTTATGGCCTAGAATATGGTCTATCTTGGTGAAAATTTCATGTGTACTTGAAAATAATGTATATTATGCTGTTGTCTTTGTGTGGGGTGTTCTATCAATGTCAGTTAGGTCAAGTTGTTTCAATAGCATTATTCGGGTTTTCGTTTCTTTTTTTCTTTCTTTCTTTCTTTTTTTTCTTAAGACGGAGTTTTGCTTTTGTTGCCCAGGCTAGAGTGCAATGGCAGGATCTTGGCTCACTGCAACCACCACCTCCCGGGTTCAAGCGCTTCTCCTCCCTCAGCCTCCCAAGTAGCTGGGATTACAGGCACCTGCCACCACACCTAGCTAATTTTTGTATTTTTAGTAGAGACAGGATTTTACCATGTTGACCAGGCTGGTCTCGAACTCATGACCTCAGGTAATTTGCCCCCACCTCAGCCTCCCAAACTGCTGGGATTACAGGCGTGAGCCACTGCACCCAGCTCATTCAAGTTTTCCATATCATTGCTGATTTTTTTCTATTTGTTTTATCATTACTGAGAGGTTAATGTTGAAATCGGCAGCTGTAATTGTGGGTTTGTTGATTTCTCTTTTCAATTCTATCAGTTTTGCCACCTATATTTTGAAGATCTGTTATTAGGTGCATACAAATTTAAGATTGTTATATATTTTTGGTGAATTAATAACCTGTTTATCATTATGTGATCACCCTCTTCATCCCTGGTACTATTCCTTGTTCTGAAGTTTACTTTGACATTAATATAGCCACTTTCATTAGTGTTTTCATGATATATTTTTTCTATCCCTTGACTTTTAATCTATCTGTGCTTTTATATTTAAAGAGGTTTTCTTGTAGACAACAGTAATTGAGTCTTGCTTTTTTTTGAGACAAGGTCTTACTCTGTCACCCAGGCTGAAGTGCGGTGGCATGATCTCAGCACACTGCAGCCTCTGCTTCCCAAGCTTAAGCAATCCCCCCATCTCAGCCTCCTGAGTACCTGGGACTACAGGTATACACCACCATCCTCTGCTAATTTTTAAATTTTTCATAGAAACGAGGTCTCACTATGTGGCTGAGGCTGGTCTCAAACTCCTGGGCTCAAGTGATCCTATCACCTCAGCCTCCCAAAGTGCTGGGATTACAGGCATGCACCACTGCACTAGGCCTGGATCTGGCTTTTTAAAACTTAATCTGGAAAATTTTGATTTTTAAATATATATATTTAGGCCAGGCATGGTGGGTTATGCCTATAATCCCAGCACTTTGGGAGGCCAAAATGGGACGATGTCTTGAGACTAGGAGTTTGAGATCAGCCTGGTCAACATAGCGAGACCTCCTCTCTATTTTAAAACAAACAAACAAACAAACAAACAAACAAACAAATAAATAGGTGTATTTAGACTATGTATATGTAATGTAATATTTTATCTGACTTATCATTTTTTATTATTTTAAATTTATCCCTTCTGATGTTATTTTTTTTTCCTTTTATAGTCTACATAGAGTTAATATTTCACTACTTTAGGTAAAATGTAGAAATCTTACAACCATATATAAATCCCTTAACTCCCATTAAAAAAATAATTATCATATATATCTCATCCATGTACATTGGAAACCCAACCAGACAATGTTATAATTTTTGCTTTAAACATTCATACTTATGTTAAAGAAATTAAGAGAAGAAAAGTAATCTATTGTATTTACCCATATTTTACTTTTTTCTTAGTTCTTCATGTCTAAAGTTCCAAAGTTTCCTCTGGTGCCATTACTCCTTAGACCAAATAACGTCTTCTAGCGTTTATTTTAGAGCAGGTGAAGTTATGACAAATTCTTAGTTTTCCTTTACCTGATAATGACTATATTTTGCTATCATTTCTCAAAGATATTTCCCTTGATATAGAATTCTGGGTGGCTATTTCAAAAAATCACTTTAAAGATGTGCCGCTGCCTTCTTTTCTCCAAGGTTTTTTGATGAAAACTCCATAGTCATTTGAATCGTTCTTCTATATATGATGTGCTGTTTTCAAGACTTTTTTCCCTTATCTTTGGTTTTCCGCAGCTTACGATGTGTCTAGATATAGTTTTCTTTGAGTTTATCCAGTTTATGTTTTGTCTTTCATAAAATATGCGAAGCTTTTGCCGTATTGTATATATATATACACACACACACACACACACATCTTTATACTCTACCCTGCCCCATCTCATTTTCCTCTCTTTCTGCCACTCTGTTAGACCTTTTATGTTGTTGGCTCACAGGTACTTGGGGCTCCATTCATTTTATAATATCTTTTTTTCCTCTGTTTTTTCTTTCTTTTTTTTTTTTGAGATGGGGTCTCCCTCTGTGACCCAGGCTAGAGCACAGTAGCACAATCACAGCTTGCTGCAGCCTTGACCCCCTGGGATCAATCAAACCTCAGGCCTCAGACCCTGACTAACTAGGATTGCAGGCATGTGCCACCATAACCAGCTAATTTTTCTATTTTTTTTCTTTTGTGGAAAAAGGATCTCAATTTGTTCCCTAGGCTGGTCTCAAACTCCTGGGCTTAAGTAATCCTCCTGCCTCGGCCTCCCAAAGTGCTGGGATTACAGGCATGAGCCATGCTACCTGGCCCCTCCCTTTTCTTAAGGTTGGATAATTTAACTTTACTCATTCTTTCTTCTGACATCTCATTTTCCTATTACACCCATCCAGTGAAATTTTCTATTTTGGATATTGCTTTTGTTAATTCTAAAACAGTAGAACTGAGTAGTTGTGACTGAAGCCATATGGTTTGCAAAGCCTAAAATATTTACTATGTGCCTTTTTATAGGAAAACATGGCCAATTCCTGCTCTAGGAGATGGGAAACTATTGGGGTGTTTTAAACAGTGAACCAACAAATATATCCCTTTGGCTAGTGTATCAAGAATGGATTTAAGAAGGGGCAAGAGAGTACCAGTAAAACCAGTTAGGAGGCAATTAAAATATCTATGAAATAATGGAGAAAAGCCTGAACTCAAATAGTAGGCAGGATAGAGAGGAGAAGACAGAAGTTTGTGAGGCGAAATCAGCATAAATCACTGAATAGCTGTGGGGAAGTAAGGAAGAAGACCGACTCAAGGATAATTCCCTGTTTTCTAGTTTGGTGACTGGGAACATGATGGTTCCTAAAACAGCTAAATGAAGGCAAAAAAGTTATGATTGTTAATTTTATGTGTCAACCTGACTGCACCATGGGTTGCCCAGACAATTGGTCAAACATTACTCTCAGTACCAAAATCTGCATTTGTCAGAGTTCTCTGGGAGATCTTTGTTTGTTTATTACAGGAAATTGGCTCATGCAATTATGAAGACTGACAAATTCTAAGATCTGCAGTGAGCAAGCTGGAACTCAGGAGAGCTGATGGTGTAGTTCCAGTTCAAAGGCTGGCAGGCTTGAGACCCAGGAAGAGCCAATGCTTGAGTTAGAGTTTGAAGGTAGAAAACAAAAAACAAAAAGAGTGTTTCAGCTCAAAAGCAGTCAGGCAGGAGGAAGTGGGGCAATGGGTGCATGCTCATGGAACTCAATGGTCTCATCATGTTTTCCACCATCCTTAATCAACTGGCTTGATAGAATGGTGGAATGGCCTTTTGAAGATTCAGTTACAGTGCCAGCTAGGTGGCAATACCTTGCAGGGCCGGGGCAAGTTCTCCAGAAAGCTGTGTATGCTCTGAATCGGCATCCAGTACATGGTGCTCTTTTTCTCATAGCCAGGATTTATAGGTTCAGGAATCAAGCGATGAAAATGGGAGCGGCACTACTCACTATTACCCTTAATGACCCACTAGCAAAATGTTTGCTTCCTGTTCCTATCGCCTTATGCTTAGGTGGCTAAGAGATCTTTGTTCCAAGGGAGGAATGCTTCACCAAGAGACACAACAATGGTTCTATTGAACTGGAAGTTAAGAATGGCATTCAGACACTTTGCACTCCTCCAAGTCAACAGCCCAAGAAGGAAGTTACAGTGTCAGCTGGGGTGATTGATCTGGACACCAAGGGGAAATTGGACTACTGCTCCACAGTGGAGGTAAAGAAGAGTATTCTGGAATATAGTAGATCCCTTAGGATGTCTCTTAGTATTATGCTCTGTGATGAAGGTCAATAGAAAAGCAAAACAATGCAATTCAGACAAGATTATTAATGGCCCAAACCCTTCAGACAAAAAGGTTTATATCATCCCACCAGGTAAAGAACCACAAACAGCTGAGGTGCTTGCTGAACATAAGGGAAATATATAATGGGTAGTGGAAGAAGGTAACAAGATATGTATACGTGTGTGTGTGTCTGTGTGTGTGTGTGTGTGTTGTGTGTGTTGAATAGCTTTGTTTTCCTCCTTATTTTTTCCCCTTATCATGTAACATAAGATGTTTTAACTTTATATCATAGTATTTAAGTATTGTTAATTTTATATGATAGTATTCAAGTTTTGGTATATCACAGAGAAGAGTGAGCATAGCTCAAAGACATTACTTCTTCCTCTGTGGAAGGGTTTAGTGTGTTTTCTGTTGTAGAAAGGATAGTTGTATCAGTGTCGGTGAAATTAAGACCATGTTACCATCTTTGTTTGGAAATTAGCATGGTTTAAGTACATGCACATGCATGCCAAGTTGAGAAGGAGTAGACTTGTGCTGGTTAATTTTATGTGTCAACTTGACTTGGCCATGGGGTCAAGTTGGTCAAACATTATTTCTGGGTCTGTCTGTGAAGGTGTTTTTGGAAGAGATTAATATTTGAATCAGTAGACTGAATAAAGCAAACTGACCTCCTTAATGTGAGTGGCCTTCATCCAATGAGTTGAAGGCCTGATTAGTACAAAATGTCTGGCCCTCCTGTAAGAGGGAACTTCCGCCTGACTGCCTTGAGCCAGGACACAAACTTTTCCTGCCTTTATGTTTGCATTGAAATGTCAGTTCTTCTTAGGTCTCAAACCCGGCTTTTGGGTGGGAACTCAACCATCGACTCTTCTGGGTCTCCATCTTGCTGACTGCAGATCCTGGGACTCGTCAGCTTGCATTGTTGCATGAGCCCATTCTTTCTAATAAATCTCTTTCCATATATATGTACATCCTGTTTGTCTGGAGAACCCTGACTAATACAAGGTTTGGGATGATGTATAGAGATTAAAAATTCAGAGCTGGCCATGATAATTCTGTGCGTCTGTTCTGGAGACAGAAAGCAACCAGTCAAAAAATAGCAGCTGAAACTCAAGAGACTTTGCCTAAAGATAAGGATTTAGGAGTGTTCCGCACAGTTTTCATAACTAAGTGAGTGCACATTCTTATCTGTGCAAAGCAGACACTTAAGAGGCATGGTCCTTCAAGAGAGTGGTTCTCAAAGTGTAGTCCAGAGACTTGCCTTACAAACTCCTGAGATACTAGCTAGGAAAACACATTATTGGATTCCTCCCCAGACAAACTAAGTTAAAACCTCAGTGTCTGGAGCCCAGGAATTTTTTTGGGGGAGATCTCACAATGTCACCCAGGGTGGTCTTGAATTCCTGGGTTCAACGGATCCTCCTCTCTCGGCCTCCCAAAGTACTGGAATTACAGCCATGAGTCACCGCGCCCGGCCAGGAGTCCTCATTTTTGACAAGCATCCTAGGTGACCGTTACACACACCAAAGCCTGAGAAAGCGTGCACTGTAAGAAGGCAAACTGCCTTCCTGGGAAAGCCGTCCGACAGGGTGCAGGAGGGCTTTAATCGCTAGGTGGCGCCATATGCACATTTACACTAATTTTCCAGTGCTGTGGCTTCCTCTGCCAGCATGGAAAAGGAAGTCTCATGGGGCTCCCAGGATTTCTGCCAGCACCTCCTCAAGGGGAGGGAAATACAGAGCTAGCAGGCTGACTAAACTGTAGTCACTGGCACTATCAATCACCCCCACAAGGGTCTGCCTAGAGGAGGCTCCAGTTATTGGCAGAGCGTAAATAAGTAGAATTCTCTGCAAAGCCACCCATTTTGAGCCACAGTGATCCAGCAGTCAGTCTTGGGAAGTAATGGTGTGGATTTCCCAAGACCCAGTCAGGGGCAGAACTGTGAGGGGCCAGAGGTCCCCCCATTTCCCAGACCACCACCACTCCCATTCAGGGTATTCTCAGAGAGGACAGAAGCAACCCCTTCTTCTGTCCTAGGATACCTGATGGTGCTGCTGTGGTGCCTAACACTGGCTCTGCCTGCCCCCTGTCTCCAGGCTCAAACAGTCTCCCAGCCTCTAACAGAACTAGAAGCCAACCTTTCCTCCACCCGCTGCTTTCCCCCTTGGTCCCCAGCACCTCACGCTTGAACTGTTTCCACAGCAGTGACTTGCATGCACTCCTGAGTCTCCATGACCTCCCACTAGCCTGCACATATCCATGCTGGAGCTTCAAGCACTACTGTTGAGAAGTTGCACCCCTTGTCTGGCATTGAGGACCTGCATCTTCTGGCTTTTTGGTATCAGACTGTTGGAGCTCCTTAGGCAGAGAAGCTGATGGTAGGGGACTGGGGAGTGAAGAGGAAGACCTGGGGGCCACTGGGCCTCTGGACAAGCACAAAGGCTTCTACTGGATTCTCTGGACCAAGGACAGCCATAGGGTCTGAGAGGCAGTAGGTCAGCTCTGTGCCTGGTTAGACTGGCTGAGGCCACCCAGCTGCTCCCAACCCATCCACCTAACACAAAGCCCAAGGGGCATCACTTCTACTTTTCCTGACACAGAGACTCTCTATGTCCTGAGACAATCCTCACAGTTATTCTAGCTACCCTCTCTTTCCTCAGGTCCCTATGCTTCAGTCTTGTTCTTCCCATATTTGGGGCCCCAGAAAGCAACTCACTGTCCAGGCAGGGATGGCAGCACTCCTGGGGCCCAGGGCAGAGTGTGGGAATCCGTCCTGCAGTAACTGGACTTGGTTGTGATCCAAGAGTCAAGGAAATGACCACTTACAAACTAACAGGAGACAGGCCTGGAGTGGTTCCAAGGCTGGAGAAGGCTGTGGAAGGAAGGACTGGGGTCCTTGAGTCCTCACACCCAGATCCAGGGGCACCCACCTTGTGTTGCTACAGCCAGTTCCCTTCTTTTCACATTCACAGCCTGCTCCGCTCAGACATACCACATATTCCCTCATATCCATCACCACCTGGAGGGCCACATCAGACAGCCAGGTGTGCAAGAGCAGGGCTAGGAGGGCCCGAGTCTCCCCTGCCCAGAAAGCCTGAAATGTGAGCCCTATACTATCTTCAAATGTGATTATTCAGTTATACATTTTTTGTCAAAAGCATTAATTTATAATTTATAAATTGCCCTTTTTATGATCCCATTGTAGCTTTTATCCATTTCTTTAAAATGCAGCAAAAGCTTCAAGAGACAGAAGAGACCTGGGCCATTCTCAAATCATGAAAGGCCCTGCCGTAGAGGGTCCCAAAGAATCCAACATGGAGCAGGTGCTTGGGTCGAAGAGTCCTAGCTTGTAGCTCCTCCTCTCCCCTCCCTTCCTCTCCTCTCTAAGGGAAGCTGTTGGGTTAAGAGAAGCCCACACAATAAATTCTGGTCTGGCCTGGACTCGGGACAGCCCAACTTTCCCTTCGCTTTCTCTAGGTGGGTGGGCCAGCTCTTCTCTAACACACAAGGAGGCTGTGTTCCACCCAAGAGGGGCCAGGCCTCACAGCCCAGCTTCCCTGGGCTCAGCAGCATCTGCCCTGCCAAAATCCACACACAGAAAGCACTGGGGTCACTGCAGAGCCTTCTCCAGGAATAAACTCCTAGGCTGGGCGCAGTCACCTGGGGCACCCAGGGCCTCAGGTTCCCCAAAACACATATACCTAGCTGGGGAAAAATCACAAATCATGGGCCCTGCACTCTGGAGGTAAAAGCCTTGGCAAGTAGAAGCAGCCACTGGGGATTCAAAATGTGTCAAAGGACAACAACCAGGTCAGGCAGCTCTTTCACTTACTAACATCATAGGCCCTGGGGATCCCAGGGAGGAAGTGATGATAATAATACAACAGCTATCATTTACTTTGTGCCAGTAACAGAGCTAAGTGTTTTACAGACATTATCTACTTAAATCCTAACAGCCAAACTAGAATTTAGATACTGTTTTTCTCACTCCATAGATAAGGAAAATTGAGGGCTAAGAGAGATTAGGTAAACTTGCTGACTCACCCAAGAGAAAGGGATAGAGGATTCTAGCCCAGGTCTGCCTCCCAAGCTTGTAGCACTAGGGTTTCATATCCTTATTTTTGGGAGAAGTGGGACAATCTCCCTGCCAGCAAGCAGATTGTGAATGGGTCAATACTACCAGGCTAAGAGGTAGCATTGTCAAGAGCCTAAACTTGACCTACCTTATTCCTAGTTTGAAAATCTGATCCCCTTGAAATCTCAATTCAAATGCTATCTCTCCTGTTAGCACAAGCCATCTCTTCATTAATTCATTCGTCTGTCACTTAGTCATTCATTCATTACTTGGTCATTCATTCAGTCGTCCTATTTTCAGCTCCTGTGTTGTGTCATGTGTTGCTCTTTGCCCTTGGGTCAAAGAGTCTCTCAGGATAACTCTCAGGATAACTAAAACCTCTCAGGATAACTAAGCCTCTCAGGATAACTAAAAACATACAAGTGCATTGAGAATCTGGGAGGGAGAGGTCTTCTGGATAGAGAAGGAACAAGGGAAGGCTTCCCTGAGGAGGCATTTGAGCTGGATCTGGAAGAATGTTTTGGTTTGGTGTGGAAATCCTTCTGATGGAGAGGTTTAAGTAGAGATTTTAGGCAGAGGAAACAGCATACTACTGTTGCAGAACTTTCTCTTTAGTTCAGCTAAAACTGGGCTCTTGTCACATGACCAGGAAAGATTAGGCTTGTGAACACATAGAAGGGTGAGAAAATGGGATTTATTGGGTGAAAAGGAAAAATAACTCTCAGCAAAGCAACAGAGTTCTGCTAGCAGGTTTCCCATCTCATAGATTGAGTCCCAGGTCACCACACAGGAACAGGAGAGGTCAGGCTCCTCCCCACTGCAAATGGCACAAATTTCCTGAGGTTCCACCCCACCCTCCTAGTGCACAGGTGGGCATTATTCAGGAAGAATAAATCGGGAAAGGGTGAGCTTCATCCAGAACTGGCAGTCTGGTTTTTCAGCCTTCAGGCTATTTTAGGCTTGAAGGTGGGGTTTGCTGGGGAGTGCAGGGAATCCTTGGCTGCCTCCTTTATCTATCGTTACCCCATCTAAAGAAGTACATTTAACTGCTGTTAGAATAAGGATAAGCATGAAGATTGATCTTAGCTGCTTCCTGCTGACAGGGGGTGATGTTTTGGGAAAACAGCAGTCAGATCTCCCTCAGAGGCCTATCTAAGGGTCCCTGGCAGAAGGGGCCATCATCCGAGGTTCTGATTGCATGACTGTTTGGAGTTTGATGGCCTGAAGGTGAGAAGAGACAAACCGGGATATTAGAAGACATGTATCAAAATGAAACAAGTGGGGTGGTTAAGTACAGCTCAAAAATTCCAAGGCCTTTCACCAGTTTTTACGGGGATGGGGAGGGGGCAAAAGCCTGTCTGGAAAAAAAAAAACTTTACCTTTTTGCTGGCATGTCAGGCTTCTGGGTTCCCTTCCCCTAGCCTAATTCTAACCAGTTTAAGGTTTGGGAAATTAACTTTTCCTAGTTTGGAGGATACATCCAAAGGAATGTCCCATAGAATAGAGATACAGTTACTTATTAGTGAAGAGAGGGAAGAGAAGAAAGGAGAAAAATAAGAAAAAGGAGAATTAATTTTTTTTCAAAGGAGTCCCAGGGATTCAGGATGCATTCAAAAGGGGTACAGACTGAAGATGAATGGCTATTCATCTAGAAGAAGGGGAGCAAAGCATCCCTGGCTCCCTTCTTTTCCTAGTGAATACCTGGAGTACATGAGGGAGCGAAAATGAGGCATTCTTCTTTCTTTTCATCATCCTTTTATCACCACATCCCGGTGACCATGACAGGGTGCTACCAATGGGTGTCAAAGTAGCTTTCACCCATGTTAACAGGGGGTCTAAGGGGTGGGGGTATCTGCTCTTACCCACATACACCCAATCTCTCCTGTTGTCAGTAGCCTTTGAATTCCCTAGATTTCATTTATGTGATGACCTTTATCCATGAAATGGGAAGCTTGGCTTAATTGGCAGGAGTCAGTCACACTTACCTGCACTCTGTCTTTTAACCTCCATTATTGTCTGCCTCTGGATCCCTCAGATCCAGTTTTCATTTCTAGGGCTTTGACTGAAAGCTTGGAATTGAGTTTGGAACAAAAATGTGTCTTGTGGTGGGGAGTTGGGAGGGTTGTATGGACTCCTTATCATAAGCTGAATACTAAGGTGAAGCTGTGGAATTGTGTCCTCCTCCAAAAAGAAAGAGGAAAGGATGTCTTGTGACATGTCCAGATAACTGGTGGCTATAATTATGCTTGCTAAGATTTACTAAGATTTGAGTGCATGGGGCCTGACTTCGGTTAGCACCCTTGGTCTTACTTTCCCAAAAAGGAAACCTCCAGGTGATGGGTACCCTATTTATTCACATCATCTGGGAGGATTTGCAGGATGATACTCAGAACTAGAATATTGATCCAGATTTTTCTATCATCCATCCCTTTTATTCTTTCTGAGCTGCAGCCAGAAATTGCTAGTTGGTTCACAGGAACAAGCAGAGTTAGTCTAAAATGTAGGCAAAAACTTAAAAACAGATAAGGAGTCTAGAATCTAATGACAAATGTATAAGTTTTGAAATATAATTTCTCTCTCTCCAGTCCCCATTTTTGTTACAAAAACAAATCCTGATAGGACTGACTTCTTTGCAAAATAGAAGTTAGTCTTATACTTGGCCTGATTATTTGTATAAAGTGCAGCAAGAATAATTATTTCTACATAAGGCTTTTAGATTGGCTTTGATGAAACTCTGGTTCCACAAGGAATCACAGATAAGACCTTTTAAAGCCAAGCCCAGCCGTGGGTTTTTTTCCTTAAGTACCTGTGAGTTGGGTAATCCTCTTTTCTTAAGGTCCCAAGATAAACTTGGAGCTCCTGGGCCTGTCAGAAAGTGATATTCTTTACTTACCACAGATCAGGAACCCTGTACAGGGACTGCATAGACAAGGGTATGAGGCCAGTTTTCCCAAGGGGCTTTTATTGGCTCTGAAAGTTGAACTTGACTCCTTAAAGGGAAGCATACCTTTCCAGTTAAAGCCTTGGTAAAACAACCAGTTTCTCCAATTGCATCCAGTTGCAAAGGAAAATGGATTCTTATTGTACTGATGCAAACAAATATATTGCCATAAGTTAATAATATGCACAACTACTTTCCAAATTGTGGAGAAGCAAGACAAAGAGAGAGAGAAACAAATATGCTCTAAATTTTGTTCACAGGAGTATAGCTTACTCAATTATTAAAAGCCATAAATAGTTCAAAATAAGTTTCCTTGACTCTGAAAAACGTGATGAGGATTAGCAATATTCCAAACAAAAGTCAAAAAGATTGCTTCAGTGTTATATTTCAGTCCATTTAGCTAACTCTTGTTTTGCTTGATATTCATGAACATTTTAGCTCTTCAAGAATCCTGTGTGTTTTTTCTTTATTCAAGTGTTAAAATCTCCAAACTTATCAGAAACTTGTATTCAAGAGAACCGGTCAGAGTCCTATAGCTTATTATAAGCCATTTTTGAAAAGGATCAAAACAAGACAGCAATTGTTTGTGAATAACAAAATGTCCATGGTAGTTGCAGTTAGAAACACAATTGACAAAGAAGTTTGGTTATCTCTGTGGTTTACAGTAACTTAACAACCTTAATTATAATTGATAGCATATACTTTAGACATTAGAATTTTAAAAATCTCATACAATTGTAAAACATATATTAGTATTATTCACCAAAATATAACCAAAAGAAGATTGAACACTATTTTGGCAATCCCATGTAACTAAACATGTTCAATAATCTTGTTTCCCTCTCTTCTGGATACTTCAGGGGCCCTCTGTAGCATCCAAAAGCCAGGCATCAGGAAAGACAATTTTGAAACTGAAGTTTGATTTCGGGAAGGCTGTTAAATATGTTAGAGGTTTAAAACACTTGTTGTTATGAAATAGAATTCCAGATTACCATTTATTTTGCCAAAATGACTCTAAATTTTAAAAAGCAAAAACCTTTTATAACCCTTTACAAATTTTGCTAAAGAGCAGATTAGTGCCTTCAGATTACCTTGTTGTGCTTTTATTTCAATGCTCAATTTACAGAAAAACCATGTAATACCATTTTGAATTTAGTCAATATGTTCACACATGAAATTTTTTGCAAGATTAAGTTTTAACAATCCTTCCATCATTTTGTTTCAGACATTCAGCTTTATATTATCTAATTAAAAGCAAACCTTTAACCCTAGATAAGAATTTACATTTCCATGCCTTCTTATAATCTTTTACAGAAAACTCGTCTTACTGTTCTTACACACTTAACATGTAAATCTATTTCTAGTAGTTTCAATTACATGTTATAATGGTAACTCCTAGCAATTCTAACTTTACTGTAAAACCTCATAAGTTTTTAAAATTGCATGCTAGGTGCAGCCAAGGTTTGACTCCTTCCAGCATAATTAAGGGCATGGTTAATTCCATATGTCCCAGTCCTTACCATTGGTGAAGCCAGCAAGTTGAAAATTCTTAAAGGCAGTTTATAACCTTAAAACATTTAGCAAACTTAGTATTTTACCCGCATAATTTAGTTTACCTATTTACATTTTGATGATATCTGCATTTTGCCAATAATTTTTAAAGCTGTTTTTATTTCTCAAAGATTAAAGTCATGTGAACTAAAAGGTACCAGAACTTTTATTTTCCCTTTAAAAAATATTTGATCCGAGCACTTGTATTCCTTTAGGCCGATTAATTAGAGCTCTTTTTTATAGACATCACATACACAACACTTATATAACTACAGAGACAGGCAGAAGGAAACCCAGCAGCCATAAGATTTTTTGTTTGCCAATCTCCTAATTGGATTATTGGCCTCTGAGTGGAGCCCTTTAAAAGACAGGGTTAGGAAAACATTCCGTTTTTAAGGCCTTTTAATAGACAGCATAACTTGGAGTCAAAAACAGATTTTGAGAGGGATTGATCTGCCTTTAATTCCTGGGGTTTCATGAGAAAAAGAGAGGTCTCTCTCCTCTTGTGCATGCATGAAAAGTGGCAAAGTAAAATGGAGAAAAATGATTCAGTCAACCAAAAAAAAAAAAATCTTTTCCAGCAAAACAAGGTTGAAGTAAAGAAAAAGATAAAAGTCTTTTAAATATACCTATATCTTGCATATCCACTTTTAATTAAGCTGAACACTCTTTAAGAAAATCCATGTAAATCCCCTATTACCTGACTTTAGCCACACCAAGTGGCCAATAATTCTGGCTTTCAAACTTTATTAAAGGCTCAGAGAAAGGAAAATCCAAGGTGGTTCATGGTGGAGGGGAAGAGAATCAACAAATACAGAGGTTGCACAGATATCAAACCAGAAAGGACTTATACCCTAAGCCAAAAGTGAATCCAGCTGCCATTGTGAAATGGTGGAGGCTAAGCAAAACATTGCTACATAGTTACAGGTCATGCTCTCAAGGATGTAAAACAAAATGAAAGCCTACAGCAAAGTTTGCTACTGACCATAGAAAAAGTCATGCAAAGCACACCAGATTGGCTACACCTTAAGACCAACCTCACAAATTATTTTTCAAAATTAAAACTTTACAGAGAATATAAACAGTGATAGTTGGGGTCCTGGCCTAGTAAAACATTTTCTAAAAAGAAAAAAAACCTCTCACATAAAAGTTAACTGCTGACAGGGTAGAGAAAAGGAAAAGGAAATTAAAGTGCAGGGTTGGAAAGATGCCTGCGGGAAAAACCTCTTATTCATATGCCAATGGGTTCCTCCATATGGAGAAAACTTAAGAGGGGAGTTGAGGAGCCACTGGTTCACTCATCCATCCCAAAAAGAGAAGGGAAAGACCAACACTCCCTACCCCTGGGAACAATGTGTGGTGGGGGCATAATTTCCTCTACCCTTAGAAGAAGTCCAGGGACAAAACGGCTTAGATGTGAAAGGAAAAAAGATTTTTTGGTTTGTACGTTACTCCCCCTTCCTCAAGCCCCATGTTGGGTGCCAAAAATGTTGCAGAACTTTCTCCTTAGTTCAGCTAAAACAAGGCTCTTGTCACACAACCAGGGAAGATTAGGCTCACAGACACATATAAGGGTGAGAAAAAATGGGATTTATTGGGCCAAAAGGAAAAATTACTCTCAACAATGCTAGAGAGAATTCTGTTAGCAGCTTTCTCACCTCACAGATTGAATCTCAGGTAGCTACACAGAAACAGGAGAGGCCAGGCTCCTCCCCACTGCAAATGGCATGAACTTCCAGAGGCTCCACCCTGTCCTCCCAGTGCTCAGGTGGGCATTATACAGAAAGAATAAGTCAGGAAAGGGCAGGCTTCATCTGGGACCTGCAGTCTGGTTTTTCAGTCTTCAGGCTGTTTTAGGGTTGAAGGTGGGCTTTCACCAGTCCTGGGGGCAGGGGACGCTTGGCTGTCTCCTGTCTCTATCACTACAAGGTCAAACCCAAGAAACTGTCTCCACCAGACTTCACCTGTGCTACCTATACATTTGAGCAAATCCCTGTCTTCTTAAGGTCCCAGGCTTTCCAGGAAGTGATCTTCCTTACTGCCTTTGAGAATGGGACCTTATAAACAAGGACCATATTCCCAGGGGGGATTTGTATGCACCAGCTCTATAAGTGAAGTCAACCCTTGCTCCTCAAAAGTGGCTGATCATGCTGAATTCAGTGAGGATTATTCTCAAATGTGACACTCCAGCTAATGCTGCACAATTTTTCCAATCATATCCTGGTAAGAACCTATGCAGATAACTATGTTGCCACAGAAAGCAAGGGGACTCAGAATTTAGAATTTCTGATCTGAGGTTCAGGAATAATCAGGTATCATTTTAAAATTTTTACTTGAGTTTACAGATATTGAGTTTATTAATTTTTTTTGGATCCAGAAAGCTCAGGAAGAGATAGAATACTTATCTATATCTATCTATATCTATATATATGTCTATATATCTATATATTCTACATATACGTATGGAAGACCACTAAAACAATACCAACAATATAAAAAATAAAGTTATCAAAAAATTTCCTTCATCAGTTTATTCAGTCTTATGTAATTAATTTTTGTGTTAGATCTTGTGTTTGCAGTCTAATTTCAAGAAGCTGTCTATTTCTAGACTAAAAATGATTCTGAAAATTCTGACTCATCCCACTGCTGTGGTATAAAAGCTGTCTAATCAATGTCAGCACAGCGTCTTGGACCTAAAAGACTATTCTTTGAAGTATTCATAGTTTGCATAGTCCTTTTTCTCAAGGCAGGCACTGTGATGTTCTTTTTTGAAGAAACAAATGCTGACCTATAGCTTTTAGCAGACACTTTAAGCAAGTATCTGGATGAAACAAAAGCTATCTGTAAATGACAATGAGACAGGCAATTCTATGGACCAAACTATACAAGTGGAACTGACCCATGACTGCAGCAACCAGCCTGAGAAGCAACCTACTTTCTGTAGCAACCAGTTCAATAAATCAAATGATAGCCCTGGAAGCAACTGTCCTCAAATGGCCAGGACTTGATTCATAACTGATAGCTTCCCTAATTTCCACCCCTGCTACCAATTTTAGAACCAACCAGAAAAAGCCAAGTATGTTCCCCAGACGAATCACATAGGATTCCCCACTTCCAGCTGGCCCACCTACAACTTCCCCAGGCCAACAGCCTTTAGTCAGGGCACTCTTGAAGCCTTCCCTCTTCCCACTATAAAGCTCTCCCACTCCTCTGCCTTTGAATCTCTGTCAAAATGCAAGTGATGGTGGCTGACTCCTTTGCTATAGCAAGCTCAGGATAAATAGGCTTTGCTTGTTTTCATTTGGGTTGCCTCCATTCACTTGCATAACAGAGGCTTAATGGCTGCAGTTATTTTATAACTTTTTTTTTTTTGAGACATAATTTCATTCTGTTGCCCAGGCTGGAGTGCAGTGGTGCAATCTCAGCTCACTACAGCCTCTGCCTCCCAGACTCAAGCGATTCTCATACTTAACCTCCCAAGTAGCTGGGATTATAGGCATGTGCCACCACGCCCGGCTAATTTTCTGTTTTTAGTAGAGATGAGGTTTCATCATGTTGGCCAGGCTGGTCTCCAACTCCTGACCTCAAGTGATTCGCCCATCTCATGCTCCGAAAGTGCTGGAATTATAATCATGAACCACTGTGCTTGGTCTATTTTATAACTAATAATTTTCAAACCTAAAAGTTCTGATGAATGTTTCATAAAATAAAAAATGCAACTGTTGAGGAAATTTGGTTCTTTCAAGGCATGTAAAAATTTTAAAAATCTTGAAGTCAACATATAATTATCCTGAGACATCATTTTTTTTTCCTGAGAATATTAATTAAAAAGATTCAGTAACTATGGAGTAGGGGCAGGGCTAGACATTTATATTTTTTTAAAGCTCCAAGAATAAGTCTGATCTGCATCCTAACTTGAGAGCCACTGGCCTAGAAGATGCTTTACTCAAATTAAAGAAGTAAGATTGTGGCCAATTAAATATTTCAATAATATATAAAATTATTAGAGATAAGGTTGACCTAATATCAGACAAATTACCTCCAGGACTCTGATAAATATAGGAAAAGGCAGCAGAGCTATATCATTAGACTTTTGATTGGTGTTATTCTGAGGGTAAAACATCCTATTACAGGTCACTTCCAAGATGGCTGAATAGGACAGCTCCAGTCTACAGCTCACAGTGAGATAGACACAGAAGATGGGTGATTTCTGCATTCCCAACTGAGGTACCTGGTTCATCTCATTGAGACTGGTTGGATACTGGGTGCAGCCCACAGAGGGTGAGCCGAAGCAGGGCGGGACATTGCCTCACCCAGGAAGCACAAGAGGTCAGGGGAATTTCCCTTTCCTAGCCAAGGGAAACCATGAGTGACTGTACCTGGAGGAACAGTACACTCCTCTTCAAATACTGTGTTTTTCTCATAGTCTTCGCAACTGGCAGACCAGGAGATTTCCTCCAGTGCCTGGCTCAGCAAATCCCAAGCCCACAGAGGCTTGCTTGCTGCTAGTGCAGCAGTCTGAGATCCACCTGGGATGCTGGAGAGGGCAGGGGTGTCTGCCATTGCTGAGGCTTCAGTAGGTGGTTCTATGCTCACAGTGTAAACAAAGCAGCAGGGAACCTTGAACTGGGTGGAGCCCACCGCAGCTCAGCAAGGCCTACTGCCTCTCTAGATTCTACCTCTGGGGGTAGGGCATATCTGAATGAAAGACAGCAGACAGCTTCTGCAGACTTAAATGTCCCTGCCTGACAGCTCTGAAGAGAGCATGGTTCTCCCAGCACAGTGTTCAAGCTCCAATAACAGACAGATTACCTCTTCAAGAGGGTCCCTGCTGCCCATGTAGCCTGACTGGGAGACACCTCACAGCACATCAAAAAGCTTGTCCACCATTATCAAGTTTTCTTCATCCCTGGGATGCAAGACTGGTTCAACATATGCTAATCAATAAAGGTAATCCATCACATAAACAGAACCAATGACAAAAACACATGATTATCTCAATAGATGCAGAAAAGGCCTTTGACAAAATTCAACCAGCCTTTCATGCTAAAAACTCTCAATAAACTAGGTATTAATGGAATGTATCTCAAAATAATAAGAGCTATTTATGGTACACACACAGCCAATATCATACCAAATGGGCAAAACCTGGAAGCATTCCCTTTGAAAATTGGCACAAGACAAGGATGCCCTCTCTCACCACTCCTATTCAACATAGTATTGGAAGTTCTGGCCAGGACAATCAGGCAAGAAAAAGCAATAAAATGTATTCAATTAGGAAAATAGGAAGTCGAATTGTCTTTGTTTGCAGATGACATGATTGTATATTTAGAAAACTCCATCATCTCAGCCCAAAATCTCTTTAAGCTGATAAGCAACTTCAGCAAAGTCTCAGGATACAAAATCAATGTGCAAAAATCACAAGCATTCCTATACATAAATAACAAACAGAGAGCTAAATCACGAGTGAACTCCCATTCACAATTGCTTCAAAGAGAATAAAATACCCAGGAATCCAACTTACAAGGGATGTGAAGGACCTCTTCAAGGAGAACTAGAAACCACTGCTCAACGAAATAAAAGAGGACACAAACAAATGGAAGAACATTCCATGCTCATGGATAGGAAGAATCAATATCATGAAAATGGCCATACCGCCCAAGGTAATTCATAGATTCAATGCTATCCACATCAAGCTACCACTGACTTTCTTCACAGATTTGGAAAAAACTACTTTAAATTTCATATAGAATGAAAAAAGAGCCCACATAGCCAAGACAATCCTAAGCAAAAAGAACAAAGCTGGAGGCACCACACTACCTGACTTCAAACTATACTATAAGGCTACTGTAATCAAAACAGCATGGTACTGTCTACCAAAACAGAGAGATAGACCAACGGAACAGAACAGAGGTTTCAGACATAACACCACACATCTACAGCCATCTGATCTTTGACAAACCTGACAAAAACAAGGAATGGGGATAGGATTCCCTATTTAATAAATGGTGCTGGGAAAACTGGCTAGTCAAATGTAGAAACCTGAAACTGGATTGCTTCCTTACGCCTTATACAAAAATTAATTCAAGATGGATTAAATACTTAAATGTAAGACCTAAAACCATAAAAACCCAAGAAGAAAACCTAGGCAATACCATTCAGGACATAGGCATGGGCAAAGACTTCATGACTAACATAACAAAAGCAATGGCAACAAAAGCCAAAATTCACAAATGAGATCTAATTAAACTAAAGAGCTTCTTCAGAGCAAAAGAAACTATCATCAGAATGAACAAACACCCTACAGAATGGAAGAAAATTTTTGCAATCTACTCATCTGACAAAGCGCTAATATCCAGAATCTACAAAGAACTTAAACAAATTTACAATATAAAAATAAACAACCCCATCAAAAAGTGGGCAAAGGATATGAACAGACACTTCTCAAAAGAAGACATTTATGCAGACAACAGACATATCAAAAAATGCTCATCATCACTCGCCATCAGAGAAATTCAAATCAAAACCACAATGAGATACCATCTTATGCCAGTTAGAATGGTGATCATTAAAAAGTCAGGAAACAACAGATGCTGGAGAGGATGTGGAGAAATAGGAATGCTTTTACACTGTTGGTGGGAGTGTAAATTAGTTCAACCATTGTGGAAAACAGTGTGGCAATTCCTCAAGGATCTAGAAATAGAAATACCATTTGACCCAGCAATGCCATTACTGAGTATACACCCAAAGGATTATAAGTCATGCGACTGTGAAGACACATGCACACGTATGTTTATTGTAGCACTATTCACAATAGCAAAGACTTAGAACCAACCCAAATGTCCATCAATAATAGACTGGATAAAGAAAATGTAGCACATACACACCATGGAATACTATGCAGCCATAAAAAAGGATGAGTTCATGTCCTTTGCAGGGACATGGATGAAGATGGAACCATCATTCTCGGTAAAATATCACAAGGACAGAAAACTGAACCACTTGTTCTCATTCATAAGTGGGAGTTGAACAATGAGAACACATGGACACAGGGAGGGGAATATCACACACTGGGACCTGTCGTGGGGTGGGGGCTGGGGGAGGGATAGCATTAGGAGAAACACCTAATGTAAATACGAGTCGATGGGTACAGCAAACCAACATGGCACATGTATACCTATGTAACAAACCTGCATGTTCTGCACATGTACCTTAGAACTTGAAGTATAATAACAATAAAAAAGAGAAAAAATTCTATTACAGTAGCAAGGAATATTGAGAAATATCCAGGGAGTTGTCATATAATATATAATTTCCGAAATATTTATACAAACATCATTTTATCTATGCAAATGTATGCATTTGTGTATCATTTTACCTATGCATTTACCTATGCAAATTTAGTCTAGGGCAGATTGGGTGTCTTTTCTGATTTGACGACTCTTTCCATGTAACTGTTATAGTAGACGGACATCAAATAAATCTAATTATTTCTGGCTGGGCATGGTGGCTCATGCCTGTAATCCCAGCACTTTGGGAGGATCATGAGGTCAAGAGACCAAGACCATCCTGGCCAACCTGGTGAAACCCCGTCTCTACCAAAAATACAAAAAATATTAGCTGGGTTTGGTGGCACATGCTTATAGTCCCAGCTACCCAGGAGGCTGAGGCAGGAGAATCACTTGAACCTGGGAGGCAGAGGTTGCAGTGAGCCGAGATTGTGCCACTGCACTCCAGCCTGGCAACAGAGCAAGACTCCATCTCAAAAAGAAAAAAAAAAAACTAATTATTTCTAATATCTTTCTTTTTATAAGCTAAAAGAATAAATCTTTGTGATTTTCCAAGGAACTAGAAAAATAGTTTTAGATATAAGAGAGATCCTGAAAGTTTTATTTTTTTTTCTGTATTTAGAATCCAATTTTGACTAGCTACAAAAAGAATTTGTAAGAGGAAATTTGGACACTGGGCTAAGATAGTCTCCCGGGTAACTGAGAAACTGTACTTGGCTAAGTATTTAATCAAAAAGACAATAAAATATTTAAAAGTAAACATAGAAGGTGACATGAATTTAAAAACAACTTAGTTATTCTGTAAGTGAAGAATCTTCATTTTGTTGTTGTTATTTTTAATAAACGTCTTGATAAAGTCAATATAAAGTTCAGAAAATTATTTTGGTAAGACCCAGAATCTTTAATATAGGTAGATTATAAAGAAGATAAGGAACGGTCTTTCATGTTATAGGCAAATAAATGCATTTGTTAGTAAAGCAAGAAGTAAACCTATCAACATTCAGTGAATTTTGCTATAATTTTAACACATTTCATAGCTTTTATTTCATATGTGGGTATATTAAACCAAAGCAAATAAATTTAACTTTGTAAGTTTTGACTTTCATTATGTGCTTTCATATTCTGAAACAAATTGACACTTAAAGAGCAGTTCTCTCTCAGGAGTCCATGAGGCCAAAAAACAATATAATAATACTAAAATGTTATTTATGTTAACGTGCAATGGATTTATCATTGCTATCTTTAATGAATCAATCAATAAATGAGAATATTAAAAATGTCTTAGTTTTAATTTCCAATGTGGATAATACTGACAGTTATAATCCACATATATAAATGCTCTTTGAGGTCTGGGGTAGGCAGCCTCTAATGATCAACAGTGATCCTGACTCCTGGTATTCACCCCTTTGTGTAATGTTCTCTTCTTGAGTGTGAGCTCATGTATTGACTTACTTCTAATGAATCATCTATGGCAGAAGTGATGGGGTGTCACTTCTGATATTAGGTTCAAAAAGACTGTGACTTCCTTCTTGGGTGCTCTCTCTCACTCCCTGGCTCACGCATTCTGAGGGAAGCCTTCTGCCATGTTGTGACCTGCCCTATGGAGAGGCTCATGTAGCAAGAAAGTGAGAGAGGCTTTTGGCCAACAGCCAGTGAGAAACTGAAGACCACTGCCTAATAGTCCATGATGAACTGAGTCCATCTGACAACCACATGAGTGAGTTTGGTAGTGGATTCTTCCCCAGTTGAGATTTCATATGAGACTGCAGCCCTGGCCAGTGGCTTGACTGCAAACTCATGGAGACCTTGAGCCTTCCAAAGATAGAAAATCATTGCACACTCTTACAAGAGATAAAGGCCTTTCTGAATTAGACATATAAAGACACACAGAGCACTTATACCTTCAAGAATAAACAGAAATCCAGGAGAAGCATTCTTGCCCCCATGAGCTTCTGCCATGCACCCCAACTGTCTGATTGAAGTAGGGCATGAAACCCAGGGCTGATGATTGCTGCTGTTTTGACAATGAGGATATAATCTGGTGAGAGGACGGGGGCTTCTCCCTCCTGGGGCTCATAATGGCCAGAGAAGATTCCATGCACTGCCTGCTCTCTGCCCTCAATTTGCTTTTTTGGTCAATGTTCATCAGCGTGTTGGCAGTTTTTGCTTAGATGAGGGACTACCTAATAATGTTCTGACTTTAACTGTAGAAACAAGGTGGAGGAGAGGATATCTTGACCTACTTTCCTATGACTCACCTGGTCATGATTGCTATTTGCTCTTTTCCTTATTATTGTGGGGATGTCAGGATATTGTGGAACAGAGAAAAAATCCTGTGCTGCTTGCGTGGTACTTTGGAAGTTTACTTGTCATTTTTTGTGCAGATCTGGCTAGTGGCATTTGGACATACGAAGAGAAGTGTATGATTCCAGTACAGTGGTTAGATGTAGTCACTTTGAAAGTCAGAGTGGCAAATATGACTTACCTGGATACCAGTGGCTTACTCATGGTTGGAAGGTTTTCAGTGGGAGTTTAAGTGTTGTGGAGTGGTATGTTTCAATGACTGTTGGAAATGACAGAGACAGACTAGCCCCCAGAATCCTGCTATGCTAGAGAATTCCCAGGATGTTCCAAACAAACCCACCAGGAAGATCTCAGTGACCTTTATCAAGAGGATTGTGGGAAGAAAAATGTTTCCTTTTGAAAGGAACCAAACAATCACAGGTGCTAAGGTTTCTGGGAATTTCCATTAAAGTGACATAAACCTGGCCATGATTCTCACCACGACTTAGCTCTGGGCTCTGTATTATGAGAGAAGGGAGCCTGAGACAGACCAAATGATATTCCTGAAGCTCCTCTCAGCAACCCATGTCACTCAGTAAAACTGTCGAAACCAAGCCTGTCAAGGATCCTTGAACATATATCCTTGGCAAACAACTTTAATACAGCTTTTGAAATGGAGTAAACACTAATAATGCCAAAGAAGGAAACCACAAACTTGTTTTATTGGACTTGTGAATTTTTGAGTACACACTTAACTGTTTCAGAAATTTGTAGAAATAAACATGTTGCTATAAAAGAATGCCTGGGCATATAATTTTCTACCCTTATAAATGAAGAAAAAAGTTATTATGTTATGTCACCAGCTGGACACTAATTGATGCCCTTTATAATGCTTAGGACAGATGTAATACCCACTTTATAGCCTGTGTAAGATTTTTTACAGAACACAGTTATGTTTTGAGGTAGCATGGTTTGATCAGCATTTCTGCATCCATGTAGATAAGCCACATATGGTGGGACTGGAACTACAGTAAATGTTGATTTACTTCTACCAGGTAGTATATAAAGTACCAATCAACTGCTAACATGAGAAGGCAAACAGTAATAATGACTTTTATTACTTGGTGATATATGCTTTTGAGTGTGAATAGATTACACAAAAGAAAACTTTTAAGATTGGTGAATGTGAATACCTACATGTGATTTTTGCTGGTTACTAAAATATTCTTACCACTTGTAAGAGCAAACTAATACATTGTCTTAAAGTAATCAGGGACATATGCATTTATAAGCCTGTGTGAAGTCTTTATAATTCAATAGATTTCGGTTCTTATAATCTTAATAATAACAATTGTAAAAAAGATAAATTTGTCCTGTATAGCACCATTATTTTTAGCCTTTTCTGTCAATGGAGCTTTAAAATTCTGTTTTGGGTTTATATAATAGTATGTGCATAACTGTGAATTCAAATACTTAACCACTAATTTTGAAAATTACCAGTGTGATACACAGGATTCATTATTCAGAATGTGGTCTGGTCTCTAGGAAGTATTAACATGAAAGTTACCACACAATTTAGTTGATTTAGCAAATACCTGGATGCTATTTTTCTCCCAAACTAAGATTCTTTTTGACACTAAACACACACATGCATTTAAAATTTATTACATATTTTTAAAGACAGTGTCTCCCTCTGTCACTCAGGTAGAGTGCAGTGGCATAAAAATCAGAGCTCACTGTAATCTCGAACTCCTGGCCACAAGTGATCCTCCCATCTTGGCTTCCCAAAGAGCTGGGATTACAGGTATGAACCACTGTGCCTGGTGGACACTAAATGCTTTTTAAGAGAGTTTATATTTGCCTTCTCCAAACAAGAAGCAACAGTCACCAAGTCAATATAATCCCACAGACAATGGTGTTCTTTTTCTCCAGAAAAAAAATGCTTGTGAGAGTCATTAAAATAAGTGACCATTTAACTAGAGATTATCCTTATTTCCCTGATAGTATGTTGATATGGTTTGGCTCTATGCCCCCACCCAGATCTTATGTCAGGTTGTAATCCCCAAGTATTGGAGGAAGAGCCTGCTGGGAGGTGATTGAATCATGGGGGTGGACTTCCCTTTTGTTCTCATGATAGTGAGTGAATTCTGACAACATCTAATTTTTTTAAAGTGTGTGGCACTTACACCCTCACGCACTTCCTCTCTCCTGCTCTGCCATGGTAAGACGTGCTTGCTTCCCCTTCTCCTGCTGCCATGATTGTAAGTTTCCTGAGGCCTCCCAGCCATGCTACCTGTTAAGCCTGTGAAACTGAGAGTCAGTTAAACCTCTTTTCTTCATATATTACCCAGTCTCAGGTATTTTTTTAATAGCAGTGTGAAAACGGACTAACACATATACTGTGGTGAATTACACAGATTATTACCTCTTTTTGCAAGAGCAAATTATGTTTATTTGAAATGGGAAGAGGGCATTTTGTTGCATTTTGTGTATTATGTTTATTTTCCAGAATACAGAAAGAAAATTAAGTGTTAATAAATGCTTTCTAGAGAGTAATAAAAAAAATAGACACCAAAACAAAAATGTCACAATTACAGATATAAAAAATCTCTTTTTCTTCTCAGTGTGCATCAAATACTTAGTTGATTTCAGATAAAAGTGGACAAATAAAGGAAAAGGGTGTCAAATGGGATTGTCATCTCTCTCAAAAGAAAATAGATGTCGGTCATCTATCCAGAAAAATAACCCAAATTGTGAGTGCATAAAACCAAATTCTCAATTATTGCTGCTACCAGTGGAGAATAACTTTTTGATCAAAAAGTTTGTTTGGCCAAAAACAAAACAAAAAATTCAGTAAATATTAAAAAAAACCTGGAGAAAGGGAGACTTAATGTAATAATGTCATTAACTCTTTGCTACTGGGTTTTCCATTAGTAGTAGTTTGCCTTCATAAAGCTGTTTGCTTCCTGAGTAAAACTAGCCATGGAAATTCTGCTTAGCCCACTGGTAGAGTCTGAGGTTCTCTAAGCAGTGTAATCTTGGAATTATGTATTCAAGAATCTATTCTTTGAAATATTGTATTACTCTGTTTTCATTCTGCTGATAAAGACATACCCAAGACTGGTCAATTTAAAGAAGAAAGAGGTTTAATGGACTCACAGTACCATCCATGTGGCTGAAGAGGCCTCGCAATCATGGCAGAAGGTGAAAGGCACATCTCATTTGGTGGCAGATAAGAGAAGAGAGTTTGTGCACAGAAACTCCCATTTTTTAAACCATCAGATCTCGTGAGACTTATTCAGTATTATGAGAACAGCATAGGAAAGTGCCGACCCTATGATTCAGTTATCTCCTACCAGGCCCCTCTCACAACACGTGGGAATTATGGGAGCTACAAGATGAGATTTTGGTGGGGACACAGAGTCAAACCATATCATTCTGCCTCAGCCCCTCCCAAATCTCATGTCCTCACATTTCAAAACCAGTCATGCCTTCTCAACAGTGCCCCGAAGTCTTAACACATTCCAGCATTAACTCACAAGCCCACAGTCCAAAGTCTCTTCTGAGACAACGCAAGTGCCTTCCACCTAAGAACCTGTAAAATCAAAAGCAAGTTAGTTACTTCCTAGATACAGTGGGGGTACAGGCATTGGGTAAATACAGCCATTCTAAATGAGAGGAATTAATCAAATCAAAGGGGCTACAATACAGGCCCCATGCAAGTCCAAAAACCAACCCAGCAGTCAAATTTTAAAGTGCCTTTGACTCTATGTCTGACATCCAGGCTATGCTGATGCAAGAGGTGGTTTTGTATGGTCTTGGGCAACTTCGACCATGTGACTTTGCAGGTTATAGCCCTCTTCCTGGCTGCTTTCATGGGTTGGCATTGTGTGTCTGCGGCTTTTTCAGGTGCACAGTGCAAACTGTCAGTGGATCTACCATTCTGGGGTCTGGGGGACGGTGGCCCAGTTCTCGCAACTCCACTAGGTGGTGCCTCAGTAGTGACTCTGCTTGAGGGCTCTGACCCCACAATTCCCTCCCATACTGCTCTAGCAGAGGTTCTCCATGAGGGCCCAACCACCGCAGTAAACTTTTGCCTGGGCATCCAGGCATTTCCATACATCCTCTGAAATCTTGGTGGAGGTTCCCAAACGTCAATTATTGACTTCTTTGCCCTTACAGGCTCAACACCACATGGAAGCTGCCATGGCTTGGGGCTCCCACCCTCTGAAGCAACAGCCCGAGCTGTACCTTGGCCCCTTTTAGTCACAGCTGGAGTGGCTGCAATGCAGATCACCAAGTCCCTAGACTGCACACAACAGAGGGACCCTGGGCCCGGCCTGGGAAGTCATCTTTTTCTCCTAGGCCTCCAAGCCTGTGATGGGAGGGGCTGCTGTGAAGACCTCTGACATGCCTGGAGACATTTTCCCCATTGCTTGGGGATTAACATTCATTAATTAACTCGTTGCTTATGCAAATTTATGCAGCAGGCTTGAGTTTCTCTTCAAAAAATGGGTTTTTATTTTCTATTGTATCGTCAGGCTGTGAACTTTCCAAACTTTAATGCTCTGCTTCCCTTATAAAACTGAATGTTTTTAACAACACCCAAAGTCACCTCTCGAATGCTTTGCTGTTTAGAAATTTCTTCTGCTAGATGCCTGGAATCATCTCTTTCAAGTTCAAAGTTTCACAAATCTCTCGGGCAGGGGCAAAATGCCACCAGTCTCTTTGCTAAAACATAGCAACAGTCACCTTTACTCCAGTTCCCAACAGGTTCCTCATCTCCATCTGAGACCTCCTCAGCCTGGACTATATTGTTCATATCACCATTAGCATTTTTGTCAAAGCCATTCAATGAGTCTCTAGGAAGTTCTAAACTTTCCACATTTTTCTCTCTTCCTCCAAACTGTTCCAACCTCTGCCTGTTACCCAGTTCCAAAGTCGCTTCCACATTTTCGGAAATCTTTTCAGCACCACCCCACTCCTGGTACCAATTTACTATATTAGTCTGTTTTCATGCTGCTGATAAAGACATAGCCAAGACTGGGAAAAGAAAGAGGTTTAATGGACTTACAGTTCCACATGGCTGGGGAGGCCTCACAATCATTGAGGAAGGCAAGGAGGAGCAAGTCAAATCTCACATGGATGGTGGCAGGCAAAGAGAGAGAGCTTGTGCACAGAAACTCCTGTTTTTAAAACTATCAGGTCTCGTAAGACTTATTCACTATCATGAGAACACCACAGGAAAGTCCCACCCCTATGATTCAGTTATCTCTCACTGGGTCCCTCCCACAACAGGTGAGAATTATGGGAGCTACAAGATGAGATTTGGGTGGGGACAGAGCCAAACCATATCAAATATCAATAGTTGAAAATTATTGATGCAAACCTTTCCATGGGGCTCTGAAACTTTCCTTAGTTGAAAACACAGCTTCTAAAAGCCTTTTAGCTGTTTGGCAAGAATCAGAGTAAAACAAAAAGTATTTGTAGATGAGAAACACTAGAAGGATGAGGTCAATTATATCATAAGAAAGGAAAGTAAAATTCCCCATTGGGGTACAACACAGAACTTTTTTTTTTTTTTTGAGACAGGGTCTCACTCTGTCACCCAAGTTGAAGTGGAGTGGCATAATCCCAGCTCACTGTGGTCTCAACCTCCTGTACTCAAGCAATCTTCCCTCCTCAGTCTCCTGAGTAGCTGGGAAAAAAGGCACGAGCCACCATGCTTGGCTAATTATTTTTTTGTAGAGATGGTGTCTCACCATATTCCCCAGGCTGTTCTTCAGTTCCTGGACTCAAGCAATCCTCTTGTCTTGGCCTCCCAAAGTGCTGGGATTGCAGGTGTGAGTCCCATACCTGGCCTATAACTATTTTATATACATTTGATCAACATTTTTCCTTGAGGATAAAAACATAGTGAACACACTGAAAAATCTCCAGGGCCTTCACATAAAGCATATTGTTTTTGAAATATTTTTGTTAACAATATTTCACCTATTCAATCTTAATTCAGGGAAGGCTAAGTGTTTTCTATGATTTAATAATTCTCCCTCTGCGGTTTTTTGTTTTTTGTTGTTTTTTTTTTTTGAGACAGAGTCTTGCACTGTCACCCAGGCTGGAGCGCAGTGGCACCATCTCAGCTCACTGCAACCTCTGTCTCCTGAGTTCAAGTGATTGTCCTGCCTCAGCCTCCCAAGAAGCTGGGATTACAGCCTTGAGTCACCACACCTGGCTAATTTCTTGTATTTTTGGTAGAGATGGGATTTCACCATGTTGGCCAGGCTTGTCTCGAACTCCTGACCTGAGGTGATTTGCCCGCCTTGGCCTCCCAAAGTGCTAGGATTAGGATTAAAACATGAGCCACTGCACCCAACTTTTTTTTTTTTTTTTTTTTTTGAGACAGAGTCCTGCTCTGTTGCCCAGGCTGGCATGATCTCGGCCAGCCTCCATCTTCCAGATTCAAGAGATTTTCCTGCCTCAGCCTCCTGAGTAGCCAGGACTACAGGTATCCACCACCATGCCTGGCTAATTTTTGTATTTTTAGTAGAGAGGCAATTTCACTGTGTTGGCCAGGGTGGTCAAACTCCTGATCTCAGGTGATCTACCTGCCTCAGTCTCCCAAAGTGCTGGGATTACAGGTGTGAGGCACCTCACCCAGGCTCCTCTGCAGCTCTTACAATAAATGCTGAGCTGGTTAAGAAATATGAAGCATGCCAAATGAACCTAATTATTTCTAACATCACTCTTAGTTATAAGGTAAAATAAAAGAATTATAGCTATTTTCCATGGGTCCTTGGGGTTATCCTTTTTTTTTTTTTTTTTTGGTTTTTAAAATTTTAATTTCTAATTTTTGTGGGTATACAACAAGTGTAAATATGTGTGGGTTACTTGAGGTATTTTGATACAGGCATGCAGTGCATAATAATCACATCAGGGTAAATGTATCCACCACCTCAAGCATTTATCCTTTGTGTTACAAACAATCCAATTATACTCTTCTAGTTATTTTTAAATGTACATTTATTTTTGACTATAGTGACACTGTTATGCTAACAAATACTAGATCTTATTCATTCTTTCTATTTTTTTGTACCCATTAACCATCCTGACTTCCCCCCCACCTACCCCACTACCCTTTGCAGCCTCTGGTAACCCTCCTTATACTCTCTATGAGTTTAATTATTTTAATTTTTACCTCCCACAAATCAGTGAGAACATGCAAAGTTTATCTTTCTGTTCCTGGCTTATTTCATTTAACATAATGACCTCCAGTTCCAACCATGTTGTTGCAAATAACAGGATCTCATTCTTTCTTTTGGCGGAATGGTACTCCATTGTGATTAACTACCATATTTTCTTTATTCATATGTTGATGGACACTTAGGTTGCTTCCAAATCTTGGCTATTGTGAACACTGCTTCAATAAACATGGGAGTACAGATAACTCTTTGATATACTAATTTCTTTCCTTTGGGGTATATACCTAGCAGTATATTGCTGGATCATATAGTAGCTCTATTTAAGTTTTTTTGAGCAACTTCCAAATGTTCTCCACAGTGGTTGTACTAATTTATATTCCCACCAACAGTGTACCTTTTACCTTTTCTCCACATCCTCACCAGCATTTTTATTATTATTATTATTATACTTTAAGTTCTAGGGTACATGTGTACAATGTGCAGGTTTGATACATATGTATACATGTGCCATGTTGGTGTGCTGCACCCATTAACTCATCATTTACATTAGGTATATCTCCTAATGCTATCCTTCCCCCCCATACCCCTCCCCACAATAGGACCCAGTGTGTGATGTTCCCCTTCCTGTGTCCAAGTGATCTCATTGTTCAATTCCCACCTATGAGTGAGAACATGCGGTATTTGGTTTTCTGTTCTTGCGATAGTTTGCTGAGAATGATGGTTTCCAGCTGCATCCATCTCCTACAAAGGACACGAGCTCATTCTTTTTTATGGCTGCATAGTATTCCATGGTGTGTATGTGCCACATTTTCTTAATCCAGTCTGTCACTGATGGACATCTGGGTTGATTCCAAGTCTTTGCTGTTGTGAATAGTGCCACAATAAGCACACGTGTGCATGTGTCTTTATAGCAGCATGACTTATAATCCTTTGGGTATATTCCCAGTAATGTGATGGCTAGGTCAAATGGTATTTCTAGTTCTAGATCTTTGAGGAATTGCCACACTGTTTTCCACATTGGTTGAACTAGTTTACAGTACCACCAACAGTGTAAAAGTGTTCCTATTTCTCCGCATCCTCTCCAGCACCTGTTGTTTCCTGTTTTTTTTAATGATTGCCATTCTAACTGGTGTGAGATGGTATCTCATTGTGGTTTTGATTTGCATTTCTCTGATGGCGAGTGATGATGAGCATTTTTTCATGTGTCTGTTCACTATATGAATGTCATCTTTTGGGAAGTGTCTGCTCATATCCTTTGCCCACTTTTTGATGGGGTTGTTTGTTTTTTTCTTGTAAATTTGATTGAGTTCTTTATAGGTTCTGGATATTAGCCCTTTGTCAGATGAGTAGATTGCAAAAATTTTCTCCCATTCTGTAGGTTGCCTGTTCACTCTGATGGTAGTTTCTTTTGCAGTGCAGAAGTTCTTTAGTTTAATTAGATCCCATTTGTCAATTTTGTCTTTTGTTGCCTTTGCTTTTGGTGTTTTAGACATGAAGTCCTTGCCCATGCCTATGTCCTGAATGGTATTACCTAGGTTCTTCTAGGGTTTTTATGGTTTTAGGTCTAACATTTAAGTCTCTAATCCAACTTGAATTAATTTTCATATAAGGAGTAAGGAAAGGATCCAGTTTCAGCTTTCTACTTCTGGCTAGCCAATTTTCCCAGCACCATTTATTAAATAGGGAATCCTTTCCCCATTGCTTGTTTTTGTCAGGTTTGTCAAAGATCAGATGGCTGTAGATGTGTGGTATTATTTCTGAGGGCTCTGTTCTGTTCCATTGGTCTATATCTCTGTTTTGGTACCAGTACCATGCTGTTTTGGTTACTGTAGCCTTGTAGTATAGTTTGAAGTCAGGTAGCATGATGCCTCCAGCTTTGTTCTTTTGGCTTAGGATTGTCTTGGCAATGCGGGGTCTTTTTTGGTTCCATATGAACTTTAAAGCAGTTTTTTCCAATTCTGTGAAGAAAGTCATTGGTAGCTTAATGGGGATGGCATTGAATCTGTAAATTACCTTGGGCAGTATGGCCATTTTCACAATATTGATTCTTCCTATCCATGAGCATGGTATGTTCTTCCATTTGTTGTGTCCTCTTTTATTTCACTGAGCAGTGGTTTGTAGTTCTCCTTGAAGAGGTCCTTCACATCCTTTTTAAGTTGGATTCCTAGATATTTTATTCTCTTTGAAGCTATTGTGAATGGGAGTTCATTCATGATTGGGCTCTCTGTTTGTTATCTGTGTATAGGAATGCTTGTGATTTTTGCACAGTGATTTTGTATCCTGAGACTTTGCTGAAGTTGCTTATCAGCTTAAGGAGATTTTGGGCTGAGAGAATGGGGTTTTCTAAATATACAATCATGTCATCTGCAAACAGGGACAATTTGACTTCTTCTTTTCCTAACTGAATCCCCTTGATTTCTTTCTCTTGCCTGATTGCCCTAGCCAGAACTTCCAACACTATGTTGAATAGGAGTGGTGAGAGAGGGCATCCCTGTCTTGTGCCAGTTTTCAAAGGGAATTTTTCCAGTTTTTGCCCATTCAGTATGATATTGGCTGTGGGTTTTTCATAAATAACTCTTATTATTTTGAGATACGTTCCATCAATACCGAATTTATTGAGAGTTTTTAGCATGAAGGGCTGTTGAATTTTGTCGAAGGCCTTTTCTGCATCTATTGAGATAATCATGTGGTTTTTGTCTTTGATTCTGTTTATATGCTGGATTACATTTATTGATTTGCGTATGTTGAACCAGCCTTGCATCCCAGGGATGAAGCCCACTTGATCATGGTGGATAAGCTTTTTGATGTGCTGCTGGATTCAGTTTGCCAGTATTTTATTGAGGATTTTTGCATTGATGTTCATCAGGGATATTGGTCTGAAATTCTCTTTTTTTGTTGTATCTCCGTCAGGCTTTAGTATCAGGATGATGTTGGCCTCGTAAAATGAGTTAGGGAGGATTCCCTCTTTTTCTATTGATTGGAATAGTTTCAGAAGGAATGGTACCAACTCCTCCTTGTACCTCTGGTAGAATTCGGCTGTGAATCCGTCTGGTCCTGGACTTTTTGGTTGGTAGGCTATTAATTATCGCCTCAATTTCAGAGCCTGCTATTGGTCTATTCAGGGATTCTTCCTGGTTTAGTCTTGGGAGAGTATAAGTGTCGAGGAAATTATCCATTTCTTCTAGGTTTTCTAGTTTATTTGTGTAGAGGTGTTTATAGTATTCTCTGATGGTAGTCTGTATTTCTGTGGGATCAGTGGTGATATCCCCTTTATCATTTTTTATTGCATCTATTTGATTCTTCTCCCTTTTCTTCTTTATTAGTCTTGCTAGTGGTCTATCAATTTTGTTGATCTTTTCAAAAAACCAGCTCTTGGATTCATTTATTTTTTGGCGGGTTTTTTGTGTCTCTATCTCCTTCAGTTCTGCTCTGATCTTAGTTATTTCTTGCCTTCTGCTAGCTTTTGAATGTGTTTGCTCTTGCTTCTCTAGTTCTTTTAATTGTGATGTTAGGGTGTCAATTTTAGATCTTTCCTGCTTTCTCTTCTGGGCATTTAGTGCTATAAATTTCCCTCTACACATTGCTTTAAATGTGTCCCAGAGATTCTGGTATGTTGTATCTTTGTTCTCATTGGTTTCAAAGAACATCTTTATTTCTGCCTTCATTTCGTTTTGTGCCCAGTAGTCATTCAGGAGCAGATTGTTCAGTTTCCATGTAGTTGAGCAGTTTTGATGGAGTTTCTTAGTCCTGAGTTCTAATTTGATTGCACCATGGTCTGAAAGACAGTTTGTTAATTTCTGTTGTTTTACATTTGCTGAGGAGTGCTTGACTTGCAATTATGTGGTCAATTTTGGAATAAGTGCGATGTGGTGCTGAGAAGAATGTATATTCTGTTGATTTGGGGTGGAGAGTTCTGTAGATGTCTATTAGGTCTGCTTGGTGCAGAGCTGAGTTCAATTCCTGGATATCCTTGTTAACTTTCTGTCTCGTTGAACTGTCTAATGTTGACAGTGGGGTGTTAAAGTCTCCCATTATTATTGTATGGGAGTCTAAGTCTCTTTGTAAGTCTCTAAGGATTTGCTTTATGAATCTGGGTGCTCCTGTATTGGGTGCATATTTATTTAGGATAGTTAGCTCTTCCTGATGAATTGATCCCTTTACCATTATGTAATGGCCTTCTTTGTCTCTTTTGATCTTTGATGGCTTAAAGTCTGTTTTATCAGAGACTAGGATTTCAATATCTGCTTTTTTTGTTTTCCATTTACTTGGTAGATCTTCCTCTGTCCCTTTATTTTGAGCCTATGTGTATCTCTGCATGTGAGATGGGTCTCCTGAATACAGCAAAGTGATGGGTCTTGACTATTTATCCAATTTGCCAGTCTGTGTGTTTTAATTGGACCATTTAGTCCATTTACATTTAAGGTTGATATTGTTATGTGTGAACTTGATCCTGTCATTATGATATTAGCTGGTTATTTTGCTCGCCAGTTGATGCAGTTTCTTCCTAGCATCGATGGACTTTACATTTTGACATGTTTTTGCAATGGCTGGTACCTGTTGTTCCTTTCCATGTTTAGTACTTCCTTCAGGATCTCTTGTAGGGCAGGCCTGGTGGTGACAAAATCTCTAAGCATTTGCTTGTCTGTAAAGGATTTTATTTCTCCTTCACTGATGAAACTTATTTTGGCTGGATATGAAATTCTGGGTTGAAAATTCTTTTCTTTAAGGATGTTGAATATCAGTCCCCACTCTCTTCTGGCTTGGAGAGTTTCTGCCAAGAATCTGCTGTTAGTCTGATGGGCTTCCCTTTGTGTCTAACTCAACCCTTCTCTCTGGCTGCCCTTAACATTTTTTCCTTCATTTCAACTTTGGTGAATCTGACAGTTAGGTGTCTTGGAGTTCCTCTTCTTGAAGAGTATCTTTGTGGCATTCTCTGTATTTCCTGAATTTGAATGTTGGCCTGCCATACTAGGTTGGGGAAGTTCTCCTGGATGATATGCTGCAGAGTGTTTTCCAACTTGGTTCCATTTTCCCTGTCACTTTCAGGCATACCAATCAGACATAGATTTGGTCTTTTCACATAATCCCATATTTCTTGGAGGCTTTGTTCATTTCTTTTTACTTTTTTTTCTTTACACTTCTCTTCTCACTTCATTTCATTCATTTGATCTTCAATTGCTGATACTCTTTCTTCTAGTTGATCAAGTTGGTTACTGAAGCTTGTGCATTTGTCACTTAGTTCTCGTGTCATGGATTTCATCTCTATCAGTTCTTTTAAGGTCTTCTCTGCATTGATTATTCTAGTTATCCATTCATCCATTCCTTTTTCAAGGTTTTTAGTTTCTTTGCGCTGGTTACGTAGTTCCTCCTTTAGCTCTGAGAAGTTTGATCAACTGAAGCCTTCTTCTCTCAACTCATCAAAGTCATTCTCCATCCAGCTTTGTTCTGTTGCTGACAATGAGCTGTGTTCCTTTGGAAAGGGAGATGCGCTCTGATTTTTTGAATTTCCAGCTTTTCTGCACTGCTTTTTCCCCATCTTTGTGGTTTTATCTGCCTTTGGTCTTTGGTGATGATGACGTACTGATGGGGTTTTGGTGTGGGTGTCCTTTCTGTTTGTTAATTTTCCTTCTAACAGTCAGGACCCTCAGCTGTAGGTCTGCTGGAGTTTGGTTGAGGTCCACTCCAGACCCTGTTTGCCTGGGTATCAGCTGCGGAGGCTGCAGAAGATAGAACATTGCTGAACAGTGAGTGCTGCTGTCTGATTCTTGCTCTGGAAGCTTTGTCTCAGGGGTGTACCCCACCGTGTGAGGTGTGAGGTGTTGGTGTGCACCTAGTGGGGGATGTCTCCCAGTTAGGCTACTCAGGGGTCAGGGACCCACTTGAGCAGGCAGTCTGTCTGTTCTCAGATCTCAACCTCCGTGCTGGGAGATCCACTGCTCTCTTCAAAGCTGTCAGACAGGGGCATTTACCTCTGCCAAGGTTTCTGCTGCTTTTTGTTTAGCTATGCCCTGTCCCCAGAGGAGGAGTCTACAGAGGCAGGCTGGCCTCCTTGAGCCGTGGTGGGCTCCACCCAATTCGAGCTTCCTGGCAACTTTGTTTCCCTACTTAAGCCTCAGCAATGGCGGGCACCCCTCCCCCAGCCTCACTGCTGCCTTGCAGTTAGATCTCAGACTGCTATGCTAGCAATGAGGGAGGCTCTGTGGGTGTGGGACCCTCTGGGCCATGTGTGGGATGTAATCTCCTGGTGTGCCATTTGCTAAGACCCTTGGAAAAGTGCAGTATTAGGGTGGGAGTTAGCCGATTTTCCAGGTGTTGTGTGTCTCAATTTCCATTGCTAGGAAAAGGAATTCCCTTCCCCTTTGCGCCTCCCAGGTGAGGTGATGCCTCACCCTGCTTCAGCTCTTGCTGGTTGGGCTGCACTCGCTGACCAGCACCAACTGTCTGACACGCCCCAGTGAGATGAACCCAGTACCTCAGCTGAAAATGCAGAAATCACCCATCTTCTGTGTCGCTCAAGCTGGGAGCTGGAGACTGGAGCTGTTCCTATTTGGCCATCTTGGGCATGCCCCAGGGTTATCTTAGTAATAGTTCTAGGTATAAATAACATTCTGAAAATATTACTTTTTATTTGTTCTAAATGTAGGGCCTGATCTTGGGAGAGCAAATTCAAGAAGGTTGTAGGAAGAGAATTGATCACTTGATGTAGAGAGGGTCTTGGGTGACTGAGGAGCAACATTTAGCAACTTAACTTAATTATAATAAAATATTAAAAAATAAACCAAAGAAAATAATACAGCTCCACAGAAACTTAGTACTTCTATTTTTTTAAATAATCATAAAGTCAACAAAGACACAGGAAATTATTCTAAGACATAGAATTTTTTATCCGTAGGCAGATTGCAGAGATGATAATTAATAACCTTTCACATTGTTAATGAAATCATTAATCAATTAACCAAGAAAGCAGGTCCATCAAAACTGACCAAAGTTTGTCAAAATTTTAGTGGAGTTCATAATTTCTTTTCAGACTCAGATGCTTTAAACCAAGGCAAATGCAGTTCATTCTGCTTGAGCTTTGTCCTTCATTATGCTCTTTCTTCCTCTGCCTGGAAGGAACTGTTACTTTAGGACTATTAGTTTTCATTTGAAAAATAAACATACAGGTTATTTTCCTTGTTACTATTGTTCTGATATAGTTTTAGCCACCTATATTATTATTACTTTCAATCAAAATAATTAATTTCTGTTTTGCAGAAAATTGGGAAAATTCTGTCATATACAAGGATTTTAGCAGATCATCAAAGATCTTGAATACACAAAGCACAACTTTCTTTTTTCTTATTATTATACTTTAAGTTCTAGGGTACATGTGCACAACGTGCAGGTTTGTTACATATGTATACATGTGCCATGTTGGTGTGCTGCACCCATTAACTCGTCATTTACATTAGGTGTATCTCCTAATGCTATCCTTCCCCCCTCCCACCACTCCACGACAGGCCCCGGGGTGTAATGTTCCCCTTCCTGTGTCCAGGTGTTCTCATTGTTCAATTTCCACCTATGAATGATAACATGCAGTGTTTTTCTGTTCTTGTGATAGTTTGCTGAGAATGATGGTTTCCAGCTGCATCCATGTCCCTACAAAGGACATGAACTCATCCTTTTTTATGGCTGCATAGGATTTCATGGTGTATATGTGCCACATTTTCTTAATCATTGATGCACATTTGGGTTGGTTCCAAGTCTTTGCTCTTGTGAATAGACAAAGCACAATTTTCTACAACCACCCAATCCTTTTACACTTTCTCAAAGTGGCAAAAATGACCAAAAGATATAGCTGCTCTATTGCATATGAAAATAAGAATCAAAAGAAAATAAATTAAAATTATTCTTAGTACTCAATGCTTGTAGCCAATATTTCCCTTTTATTCACTCACTTTAATATTAGTTCTATGTTTTCTAAGACCTTCAAAATTATGTTTAAGCTGACATACAATAAAACTTAATTTCTGCTGATATTAAAAGTTTGCTTACCAGAGAAGTTGAGGTTCCATTGCCACTTGGAAGCCACTCTGAGAACTAACAAAAGATGTACCTGAACTTAGGCAGCCCATGGGGTGCATGTCTCATGCAGTGCAATTCACCTGACTCCTTCAGGAGAGTCACTGGAGCAGCTTAGTGGATGATCTCCAAAAGTGCTAAGATGGTCTCAGAATGGCAAATTCATGACTTTCATGGAAATTTAAAATAAACATGTATCAACACGTTATATAACTCTTTAAATAAAGAAGAAACTGGTAAGATATTAAAATCAGTTTAAATCAAGATTTGACCTCCAATGATTTATAGCCTTTGTGGGGCAAAATCCATTTACACAGTTATAGGCAGGAATCATTTTTACTGCTATGGAAGAAAACACTTTTGTTTGCTTAAAGAAATTTTTATTAAAATTTAAAAAGGGTAAACTATACTGATAACATTAATTTTTATTGATATATAAAAATTATACATATTTATGGAGTACATGTGATAATTTGAGATATGCATGAATGCGTAATGATCAAATTAAGGTATTTACAATATCCATCACCTCAAACATTTATCATTTGTTTGTCTTGAGAACATTTCAAATCTTCTCCCTATTTTTTTTTTTTTTTAGACAAGGTCTTGCTCTGTCACCCAGGCTGAAGTGCAGTGGCACCATCTCAGCTCACTGCAACCTCCACCACCTGAGTTCAAGTGATTCTTGGCCTCAGCCTCCCGAATAGCTGTGATTCCAGGCATGCACGACCACGCCCAGCTAATTTTTATATTTTTAGTGTTGGCCAGGCTGGTCTTGAATTCCTGACCTCGGGTGATCTGCCTGCCTTGGCCTCCCAACATGTTGGGATTACAGGTGTGAGCTACCGTGCCCAGCCTCTCCTCCCTATTTTGAAATATAAAATAAACTGTTGTTAACTATAGGTACCATTTTGTGCTACCAAGCACTAATAATTTATTACTTCTATCTGACCATATGTTTGTACCCCCTAAACAACCTCTCTTCATCTCCCTACCACCTTTTCCAGCCTTTGGAAACCATCATTCTACTCTCTACCTCCATAAGATCAACTTTTTTTAGCTCCTGCATTTGAATGAGTGCATACAATGTCTGTCTTTCTATTCTTGGCTTTTTTTCTCTTAACATAATGATCTCTAGTTCTGTCCATGTTGCAAATGACAGAATTTCAACCTTTTATTATGGATGAATAGCATTTTATTATGTATAGATCACATTATCCATTTATCTATTGATGGACACTTAAACACTGATTCTCTAGCTTAGCTATTGTGAACAGTGCTGAAATAAACATGGGTGTGCAGGTATTCCTTTGATACACTGACTTCCTTTCCTTTAGATAAATACCCAGTAGTGGGATTGCTGGATCATAGGGTAGTTCATTTTTAGTTTTTTAGGAAACCTCCATATTTTTTCCATTATGGCTATGCCAATTTACATTCCTATCAACAGTGTATGAGAGTTCCCTTTTTTCCACATCCTCATGAGCATTTGTTATATTTTTTGTCTTTGTAATAATAATCATTCTAACTGGGGTGAAATAATATCTCATTGTGATTTGGATTTGCATTTCCCTGATGATTAATATTTTGGGGCATATTTTCATATATCTGTTGGATATTTTGTATCTCTTCTTCTTTTTGGAGATAAGATCTCACTTGCTCAGTCACCCAGGATAGAGGGCAGTGATGTTATCATAGCTCACTGCAGCCTCAAACCCCTGGGTTCAAGCAATTCTTCCACATTAGCCTCCCAAGTCCCAGCCCCACCATTCAGTATGATGTTAGCTGTGGATTTGTTAAATATGGCCTTTATTAGGTTGAAGTAGTGTTAGTCTGTTCTCACACTATAAAGAACTACCTGAGACTGGATAATCCATGAAGAAAAGAGGTTTAATTGAGTCAGTTCTGCAGGTTGTACAGGAAAGATGGCTGGGTGGCCTCAGGAAACTTACTGCCATGTTGGAAGGCAAAGGGAAAGCTAGCACCTCTTACCATGGCAGAGCAGGAGAGGGAGAGAGTGAACAAGGAAGTGCTACACACTTCTAAGCAACTGGATCTCACTCACTATCATGAAAACAGCAAAGGGGAAATTCACGCCTATGATCCAATCACCTCCCACCAGGTACTTCTCCTAACATTGGGAATTACAATTTGGCATGAAATTTGGGTGGAGACACAAAACAAAACCATAGCAGGTAGATTCCTTGTATGCCTGAATTGTTGAGAGTTTTGATCAGGAAATGGTGTTGAATTTTATCAAATGCTTTTTATGTTTTTATTGAGAGGATCATAAGGTTTCTGTCCTTCGTTTGTTGATATGATGTATCATACAACAAATTTGTGTGTATTGAACCATCCTTGCATTTCTTGGATAAATCCCACTTGGTCATAGTATATTATCTTTTTGTTGTGTTGTTGGATTCAGTTTGCTAGTATTTTGTCAAAGGTTTTTGCATCTGTGTTCATCAAAGATATTGGCCTGTCGTTTTATTTTTTATTATGTCCTTATCTGGTTTCAGTATCAGGGTAATGCTAGCCTCATGGAATGACTTAGGAAGAATTCCCTACTATTCTTCAGATTTTTGGAATAGTTTGAGAAGAATTGGTGTTAGTTCTTCTTTATAAGTTTGGTACAACTCAGCAGCAAAGCTGTCTGATCCTGGGCTTTTTTGTTATTGTGGGATAATTTTATTACTGATTCAATATTATTAAATGCTATTAGTCTGTTCAGGTTTTCTATTTCATCCTGGTTCAATCTTGGTAGATTTTATGTATCCAATAATTTATCAATTTCCTCTAAGTTTTCCAATTTGTTAGTGTATGGTTATTCATAATGGTCTCTAATGATCTTTTGGATCTCTGTGGTATCAGTTGTAATGTTACTCTAGCTAGTGGTTTATCAATTTTTTTCTTTTCAAAAAAAACAAATTTTTATTTAATTAATCCTTTGTATTTTTAAACTTTTTTTTGTAAGAAAATATATTTGAAGCCTTTATTTACAAAAGCTCTAAAAACAAATAACACTCTCTGTTTTGTAAATAATCTTTTGTTTAAAAAGGATTACCCAGTTACAGCACTGTAATATCATGAATAAAGAATGTACAAGGGAGACAAACCACTGTGGCTAACATTTGGAGATTTGCTAATATTACTGATTGAAGTGTAGATAACACACATCATAACTTGTAGTCCGTCATTTCAGGGTAGAGTTAATGATTACCAAAAAGTCTTCCTACACATGCTCTGGTCTGGTCACATGTTCTGCATGGCTAAATATTTCACAATCTCTTTTGTCAATATATATAAAAAATAGATTGCAAAGATATGCACACACTAAAAAAACAAGCATTACACTCCTCAGGTAATTTTATTAGCTCTCTCTATATATCCATATATATATATATGGATATGTATATATATTGTATTTTTTTGTTTTGTACCAAATTTCTTCATTATTTATCTTTGTAGCAACTATGAAAGCACAATTTTTGTCTTTAATTTGGTACAAAATATACCTAAAGACTTGTTATCTTTGGATTTTAATAAAATTGATTTGTGTAACCAACAAATCAAGAGCATCATAAGTATGGCTACAAAGTGAAATGAAATAAAGGGTAAACAGTGATGGAATAAAAGGAAGCAGATCAAGGGAAGTGTGCTATCATAAAATAACTGTAGCTTCAACATCTTGAGTACCAGTTTCCTGACAGATACTAAACATCCAATCACAAAGAATTTTTCCTGAAGGGTGTAAAGCTGGTTTGAAAATTCTTCAGTCACAGAGCAGCCTACACATTCCAATTAGAAACTGACAGACACTAGAAGCACTTGGAAGATTCAACACTATGTACAGAAACAGCAGTTATTAAGCTCCTCAGTAGTTTCTTGTCTTCCCTTTTGTTGGTTTTGCTGAATTGACAGTTGCACAATGAATGTGCTATATTCTGTGGGTCAAAAACAAGTAAATACTGTGTAAAGTTGGCAGATGGTCAAATACTGTGTAAAGTTCCAGCTAAGATAAAGAGAAAACAAAATTTCTGATAAAACAGAGGTTTTGAGTCAGAATCACTATCTAAAGTGTAAAATTGATGGTTCACAATCTCAAATAGCTAAAATGCCTGTAGAATGGAGTGGAGAGATATGAAACAGGGAAATAAATTACAGTCAGTGCTAGTTAATTTAGGAAAAGGGAAAAATAAATCAAACTCGAGTAGGTAAAGTTTATCAAAATATTCAATACGATGTCTCTTTCCCCATTAAATTATATTAAATTAAGGCCAAATTTAACCTGACTGTGTTTCTTTTTCTTAAGATCTGAGATAGGAATGGTCATACTTAGTACTGAAAGGCAGACAATAAAATGGGCCATGAAAGGTGGGGGAAGGTACTGTCTGTTTTTCAAGGGATTCAACAGAGATAAAATCTATATATAAGCATGTGTGTAGCACGAAATAAAATAAAAATAAAAGGATTGTTTCATGTCATGACTGTTTCCTATTAGACCTATTAGAGACCTATTAGAGAATTCAGGAGCAATCCTGACTATCAATATCAACTATTGGGGTGTAATGTAGACTTGTTAAAGATAATTCAATTAGGACTGACATTTATGAATGAGCAAGGAGAAAACCCTCCAGGAACTTTAACTTGGCAGCTTAATTTTAAATTTAATTTGACGGAGGACATGTGTTCCCAGCACTCTATAGAGCTACTAACAACATCTGATATCTAGTATAAAAAACATTGGGAGGAAGGAATTGAGACCTAGTACTTTGCTGAACTTATGACTTTGGGAGTGCTCCTCTATGAAGGGGTCAAATGGTTGCTATTTCATAGCAGTTATGACTTTGGCTATAAATAGATCCTTGAGGTGCATTGTTAGGTTGTTTATTTGAAATTGTTCTACTCTTTTGATGTGGGCATTTATTGCCATAAACATCTCTCTAGGCACTGCTTTTACTGTATCCCATACCTATGGGATATGGGTATATTGTATTTTCATTTTCATTTGTTTCAAGAATACTTTTGATTTACTTCTTAATTTCTTCATTGACTTCATAGTCATTTGGGAGCATGTTGATTCATTTCCATGTACTTGTACAGTTTTCCAAGTTCCTCTTGTTATTTATTTCTGGTTTTATTTCACTGTGGCCAAATAAGATACTTGATATAATTTCAAGTTTTAAAAATTTGTTGCAACTGGTTTTATGGCCTAACATATGGTCTACACTGAAGAATGTTCCATGTGCTGCTGAGAAGAATGTACATTCTGCATTTGTTTTATAAAATGTTCTGTAAATGTCTGTTGGATCCATTTTTCTAAAGTGCAGTTTATGTCCACTGTTTTTGTTGATTTTCTATCTAGGTGATCTGTACAATGCCCAGAGTGAAACGTTGAAGTCCCCAAATATTATTGTATTGTAGTCTATCTCCCTTTAGACTTAATAGTATTTGCTTCTTTATGTATCTGGGTGCTCCAAGTTTGGAGATATATATATGTGTGTGTGTGTATATATATATATTTATAAATATGCATGCATTTATATGTAAATAAATTTACAAAAATATACACGTACAAAATGTACAAAAAAATAAAAGATATATATTTAGAATTATTATATCCTTTTGCTGAATTGATCCCTTTATCATTAAATAATGACCTTTTTGTCTCTTTTTACAGTTTTTTACTTAAAGTCTATTTTATCTGGTGGGAGTATAGCCCCTTCTGCTCATTTTGAATTACCATTTGTGTGAAAATCTTTTTCCATTTCTTCACTTTTAGTATATATGTGTCTTTACAGGTGAAGTGAATTTCTTATAGGTAGCATATAATTGGGTTATGTTTTTAATCTGTTCAGCCAGTCTACAAATTGTAAGTGGGGAATTTAATCTGTTCATGTTCAAAGTTGTCATTGATAGGTGAGGACTTATTTCTGTCATTTTGTTAATTGTTTTGGGGTTGTTTTGTAGATCCTTTATTCCTTTCTTTGTCTCTTATTGCTTACTATTGCAGTCTGGTGGTTTACTGTAGTGGTAATGTTTGACTCCCTTCTGTTTCTCATTTGTATATCTGCTGTACCAGTGAGATTTATACTTTCATGTGTTTTCATGATGGTAGATATCATCCTTTCACTTCTAGATATAGGACTCCTTAAGCATTTCTTGTAGGATCAGTCTAGTGATGATAATTTCTCAGTTTTTACTTGTCTGGGAAAGGCTATTTTAGCTCTTTTAATATAGCATAACATTTTTTACTAGCCTGTAAAGTTTCTGTTGAGAAATATGATGTTAGCCTGATGGAGATTCTGTTATATGTGACTTGATGCTGTTCTCTTTCTGACTTTTGAATTATTTCTTTCTCTTGGACTTTGGACAGTTTGACTATAATGTGCCTTGAAAAGAACTTGCTGGGTTGAATCTATTTTGTGATCTTTGAGCTTCCTATATCTGAATGTCTACTTGTCTTGCAAGACTTGGAAAGAGTGTTAGTCCATTCTTTTGTTACTATAAAGGAATACTTGAGACTGTAAAATTTATAACAAAAAGAGGTTTAATTGGCTCACAGTTCTGCAGACTGTTCAGAAAGCATAGTGCCAGCATTTACTTCTGATGACAATCACGGCTGAAGATGAAAAGGGAACCAGCATGTCACAAGGCAAAACGAGAGCAAGAGAGAGGTGGAGGTGCCACACTCTTTTAAACAATCAGATCTTGTGTGAACTCAGAACGAGAACTCACTCATTGTGTTAGGCTGTCCTTGCATTGCTGTAAAGAAATACTTGAGGCCGGGAACAGTGGCTCACACCTGTAATCCTAGCACTTTGGGAGGCTACAGGGGGTGAATTGCCTGAGCTGAGGAGTTTGAGACCATCCTAGGCAACTGAATTGTAAAATACCAGAATTAGCTTGGTGTGGTGGTGCGCGCCTGTAGTCCCAGCTACTCGAGATGCTGAGGCACGAGAATTGCTTGAACCCAGGAGGTGGAGGTTGCAGTAAACTGAGGTTGCGCCACTGCACTCCAGCCTGGGTGACAGAGTGAGACCCTGTCTGAAAAAATATAAAGAAAAAAGAAATACCTGAGATTGGGTAATATGTAAAGAAAAGAGTTTTAACTGTCTCACAGTTCAGCAGGAACTACAAGAAGCATGGTGCTGGCGTCTTCTTGACTTCTAGGGAGGTCTCAGGAAGCTTACAATCATGGCTGAATGCAAAGGGAGAGCAGGCATGTCACATGGTGAAAGCAGAAGCAGGAGAGGGAGAGCTGTGAGGAAGGCGCTACACATTTTAAATGACCAGGTCTTGTGGGAACTCACTATTACAAAGACAACACCAAGCCATAAGGCAAATACCTCCTACGCCCCACCTTTGACATTGAGGATTACATTTCAACATCAGATTTGGAGGGGACAATCATCCAAATGATATCAGTAAGTTTTCAGCTATTATTTTGTTAAATAGGTTTTCTATGTCGTTGCCTCTATCTTCTCCTTCTGGAACTCTCAGAATTTGAGTATTTGGTTACTTTATGGTGTCCTATATGTATGTCATGCAGCCTTTTCAGTCCTTTTTTTCTTTTTTATTATTTCCTTTTCTTCTTTTATTTCTTTCCTGTTTTTTTTTTTTTTTTTTTTTTTTTTTTTTTTTTTAATGGGGTGGTCTGACTAGATTACTTCAGAAGACCTGTCTTTGAGTTCAAAAATTCTTTCTTCTGTTTGAGCTAGTCTGTTGTTTATGCTCTCAGTTGTATTTTTTTTATTGCATTCATTGATTTCTTCTGTTTTAAGATTGATGTTTGTTTCTTTTCAATAATATCTATATCTTTTTGAATTTCTCATTCAGATCATGAATTATTTTCTGGATTTCTTTGTATTATTTATCTGTGTTCTCTTGTATCTTACTGAGTTTCTTTAATATTATTATTTTGTATTATTTTTCAGGCACTTCCTAACTTTCCTTTGAGATCTGTTACTGGAGAATTATTGTGTTCCTTTGGATGTGTCATGCTTTCTTAGTTTTTAACATTTGTGTCTTTACACTGATGTCTGTGCATTTGGCGTAACAGTCACTTCTTCCCATTTTATAAATTGGCTTTCATAGGGAAGATTTTTTACTTATAGATTTATCTATAGTGTTGGTCAGGCAGGGTGCTTCGGCTTTGATTCTGCACACATGCAGTAGTGTAATTTCCATGTGATTTCTTCAGTGATAATTAGCATTAGTGAAATGTGTGAGTTCCTCAGTGGCTTACACTGCAGTCGTTAGTGAAGGTTATGATGAAGCTTTACTGGGCATGGGAATATTAGGTGGGCTGATCCTCAGGCACCAGTGGTGGCAGCAATGGGCAGAAAAGGCTGTTCTCAGGCCCCTGTTTTCAGTGTCCACAGGTGCTGGCAGTGGTGAGTGGGGTGAGCCAGTCCCTAGGCCCATGGACAATGTGTGTAGACGCTGGTGCCAGCTGCATCAGGTGGAGCAGATCAATTCCCAGGTCCCTGGAAGGTGAGTATGGCACTCGTGGCCTATATATAAAAAAATATGTATAAAGGAGGGGATCCCTCATGACTTGATGCTGTCTTTGCAATAGGGAGTTCTTATGAGATCTGGTCATTTAAAAGAATGTGGCACCTTCCCTCCCCAACTCTCTCTTGCTTCCTCCTGCTTTCACCATGTGATGTGGTGAAACACACACACATACACTCACATGTGTGTAACATATATATTACATATATATGCAAACATCTGTCTATATATGTTACATATTTATATATGTAGACATCTATTGCACTGGGACTGACGAGAAGGCTGTAGAACATGGTTCTGGGATGATGCGGTGAAGCAGCAACCAGATGATGTCATCAGGGGCCCAGGCTCTGTCGGCTTTCCTCTGCTTATCTCCATGGGTGGCCTTTACCAGCTGGCTTTTCCCCTCATGGTGCATCAGGCAGCATGTCACTACATAGCACACTAGTTGGGGTCTCTTGACCTCTGGCTTCTGGTTGGGTTTGACAAACAGAAGACTCTAGCAGAAGATTTAAGGAGTGAGTATGGACCTGAGAATTTCCACAATCTGTTGTCTATAAGCTGGAAGGCCAGGAAAGTTGGCAGTGTAATTTATTCTGAGCCTCAAAACCTAAGAACCATGGAAGCAAATAGTGTAAGCCCTGGTCTGAGTTTGAAAGCCAGAGAACCAGGCACACCTATGTCCCAGGGGCAGGAGAAGATAGATGTCCTAGCTAAGATAGAGAGAGTGAATATTTGGGAAGAGATATTTGTATTACTATCAATTTTCTACAATTTAATCTCTACTTCTACAGAACTGTAAGATAGCCTAGTTAGGCAATCAAAGGCATACAACCCTATAGAATCAGATCATCCCTGAAGGCCCTACTAGACAAGGCCAGCGTTTCATGGAAGACACTGCTAGTGATTACTTTTCTTCATTTCCAAATCTTTGACAAGCTTTTCTCCCTAAGAAGCTAGGATGCTTTTGGAAGAGTTAACATGTATGTGTGTATGTGTGTGTTGGGGTGGGGGTGGGTATTTATGTATCACCAATTAGACCAGATTATGAAAGCCTTCTCTGGCATGCTAAAAAATCTAGGCTTTACTCTGTGCAATAATGAGGTTCTGAAACAGGGAAGTGACATGATCACTTTATATATTAAAGTGATCACTCTAGTATCAGTGGAGGATAGTTTGAGAAGAAAGAGATGGGGGTCGGGAGTCCAGTTAACAGGTTGGTATAACGGTTCTGAAAAAGAATAACCAGATAATTCAGTAAGGGGATAAGATGAAGAGTTTAAGGGGTAAAACCAAGGTATTGGTTTAAACAAAAAGTTAAAAACCAAGGTATTGGTTTAAACAAAAAGTTTAAAACCAAGGTAAAAACAACCACACTTGGCAAAGCATTAGGTTTAGGAGTCCAGGCATAGGATGTATCAAAACTACTTAAGGTTTCTAGCTTGTAGCCATTGTTGGAGTCTGGGAATACAGGAGGATCTGTAAGTTCCAGAAAAATAAATTTTTTTTTAGACATACTGCATAAGAGAAGACCTAGAAACTTTCACTAGCAACATCTAACAGATAGTTGAAACTATGGGTGGGAGTTAAGGAGAATGGTAGGGGCTGGGAATTAGGTGTTAAAGCCAAATGAATAGATGCATTACCTAGTGAGTAAGAAGAGAAGACAGTGGAAAATGAGTACTGGCAAAAAGGAAAAGGAGCTCTTGAAGGAAGTTGGAAAACAGTGTTCACTGAAGGAGGAGCATAATGGAATAGTTCTTTCCTCTGACCCTTCATTCTACCACTTGGGAAATTTATTACTGCAAAGGTTTGTAGGTCTAGTCCAGTGAGACAGAATTCATGCTTAACAAGTTAGTCAAAGCAGATTTGTTACTAACAGATAAACAGAAAAAAAAAAAAAAAAAAAAAAAGGGAAACCAAGGATTTGGTCCAGCAAGGCTCAATACAACTTTCCAGGGCAGATGGAGTCTTGTCTGCCCGTGTTCCATGTCACTCTGCAGCTGGGAGACCCTGCAATCGCTCTGCCATGGGTTTTATACCCTGACCATTTCTGGGCTCACCGAACACAAGGATTCCAGAACATCCTGTTCTAGTAGGAACAAGGGCAAAGTTTGGGTTGTTCTGGACAGTTCCTCTTCATCCCAGGACACTGCATTCTGTAAGTGACAAGGGAGAAAGCTGGGTTGGCCAACACTGTCCGGGTACCTGTCCTCCTAGATTAGCACGCACTACTTTTTTGAGAACTATTTGTTGATATCTCTCTCTTAACCAACTGCATTTCCACTGTATAACTCCTCTAGCATGGAGCCTTGAACACACCTGCCATTCAATGCATGTTGAGGAAATTAATGAAAAGAACTATGAAACAAAAAGGACATTAGAGAGAATTGCTAAGCCACGTAGGATAAACTGAGAAAATGGTCTGCTAGAAATGTCTAAAGAGAAACATCAGGCTCAGCTAGAAAACTGTGGGGTTGGGGTACAGACAACCCAGGGAGGCACCAATAAAGATGGGGACAAACAACAACTAATGCAATTCTCCAGCAGGCTGTCAGAGTCTGCTGGAACGATGATGTCAGCAGGTGGCCACAAGCCAATGAATTGCCTTTTCATCACTTGTGTAGTGTCAATCCTTGCAGGGAGGCTCCCTTAGAAAGGGACTAAGGCTCCTCCTTCTGAGTCTGCCCACCTGGTGAGATCATTGATTGCCCAGAGTACTGACTCATTGTCACCAATGAGGATGGAATGGTATCCAACTCACCAGGAAACTTAAATTCTTACTTTTGATTTCACCCTTGTGAACAAGAAGATTATTAGATTCTTGGTCAGTGTAAGAATTTACTCACCCTCTATTTCCCTTGCCTGTTCTGTTACTGATTGACGCCCTTCTCACTTTACAGTCATTGTCTAGCACTTTAGAAAGCAGATATGAAGATAAAGAAAGTTTATGTTACATCATTTTATATTCTTGGTTTCATAATTTAAAACAGCGTTTTAAAGTAGGGATTTTATATTTGTTGGTTGCCAGCTTTCTGCACTGTTGCATTGTTCAAAGGTTAACTTTTGGTACTTTAAAAAATTATTATAATTTATTTAACAATCTAGGAAGTTTACAGTCATCAGCAATTCTGGTGCAATCTGAGGTGCAGTTGCAAATCTGAGAATCTCTGTGGGGCTGTTAGTTTAGTGAACCTTGTATGTAAAATATATTCGTACTTTTTTTTTTTTTTTTTTTTAAGACAAGGTCTTGCTCTGTTACCTACTCTAGAGTGCAGTGGTGTGATCATAGTTCACTGCAACCTTGAATTCCTGGGCTCAAGGGATACTTCCACCTCAGCCTCCTAAGTAGCTGGGACTACAGGTGTATGCCACTGCACCTAGCTGATTTTTAATGTTTTTTGGAGAGACGGGGTCTCACTCTGTGGCCCAGGCTGGTCTTGAACTGGGCTCAAGCAATCCTCCCACCTAGGTCTCCCAGACTGCTGTGATTACAGGCTTGAGCCAGAGCATGCAGCTTCCATGCATGCTTTTGATAGCACTTGTGAAGAGATGTCTCTAAAACCGACCTCATTGATTTCATTTTCAGCAAACTGACCTGGGTCACTCAACATAGCCTTTATTGTTATTGATGTTACTGCGTATTCTCTTTTTACAATAACTTTGTGACCAACAGACGATATCAATTTGACATACATGGCATCAGGGCCTTCACGGTCACCATAGGTTTTTTTCCTTCCCTCTATGTGTTCTTATGAAATTCTACATTGCTTCACCAGGAATGTTAGTAGTCAGCCTCACAGCCACTGCAGCTGCGTCCATGTGCACTGCCACAACTGCTACTCCAGGGCTGCCCCCATACTCCCAGCTGCCTGCCGCTATGGATTCCTGACTGGGTGCTTTATCCTTGATGTCTGCCACATTAAAGCCATGGGAGCCAGGGGTGGGCCTGACGCATTCAGGTGACATAGTCCGCCTTGGATGAGAAATAACAAATTCCCCATTTTATTATTCTAGCAAAGGAGCAGTAATAAATTACCTTTTTAAACATTCTTTATTTAATACTCATGATCCTAAGTAGGGCGGAAAACATAATAAACGTTAAAGCAGCATTTGCCAAATATGTCAAATCTCATCCCAAACATCAACAAGACCAAATATTTTAAATTCCTAGCAGATGGCGCATTTATTTAGAGGTTCCCATCCCTTTTAACTACAGAGATCTCTTTACAATGCCAGACAATTTAATGGATTCTCAGAAGAGTATCTGAAGTTTTAATGAAAATTCTGATGATTGATAAAACTTCTGATGAAAACCTATTAGGCTATTAGGGATTCAGTAACTCCTTTTTTTTTTTTTTTTTTTTTTTTTTGAGACAGGGTCTCGCTCTGTCACCCAGGCTGAAGTGCAGTGGCACGATCTCAGCTCACTGCAACCTCCACCTTCTGTGTTCATGTGATTCTCCTGCCTCAGCTTCCCAAGTAGCTGGGATTATAGGCGTGCACCACCACACCCAGCTAATTTTTGCATTTTTAGTAGAGACGGGTTTCACCATGTTGGCCAGGCTGGTCTCAAACTCCTGACCTCAAGTGATCCACTTGCCCATCTCGGCCTCCCAAAGTGGTGGGATTACAGGCGTGAGCCACAACGCCCAGCCTCAATAACTCCTTTACATGAATTTACGAATTAATTAATTACAGCACTGTAGATTGTTACATTGTTTGTCCACAGAAAATCAAACCTCCTGGTTCAATTTCTTGCCACATTAATTCTGGACTTGACTCTGTTAGCACTGTGACCAAGGGGACATCAGTAAACCTGACACAAGTAGTGACTTGATAAGTACTTGCGTACTGGGGTTTGCTTTGGAACCTGGCTGCCATTATGTGAGGAAGCTGATCTAGTCTCCTTGAGGATAAGCCATCAGCCCAGTCACCAGCTTCTCTGCTGACTGAATGCAGTTGCGTGAACGATCCCAGACAAAACCAGCTGAACCACTTAGTAGATGCAGAGAATTCTGAGAAATAAAAAATCGTTGTTTTAAACCATTAAGTTTTGGTGTGTTTTGTAACACAGTATAGATAAGTGAAATATAATGGCATTTACAGAATTTGAAATATAGCAGTATATAAATGAGTAAGTGAATTACTTTTTCACTCATTCATTAATAAATATTTTTTCCAGGGCCCAGTAAAAGCACATTGTCCAGTCTACCCTAAAGGCTAGCTTTGCGTAGGGTCTATGGATCCTCTGTAAAAATTCTGTGGCCTCAGAAAATCTGAAACCCACAAATAGAGAAAGAAGTCCCAAATTTGAATAACATTCTATATGGAGTAATTTCTTTTCTTTTCTTTCTTTTCTTTTCTTTTTTTTTCTTTTTTCTTTTTTTTTTTTTTTTTGAGACGGAGTTTCCCTCTTGTTGCCCAGGCTGGAGTGCAATGGCACGATCTTGGCTCACCGCAACCTCCACCCGGGTTCAAGCGATTCTCCTGCCTCAGCTTCCCAAGCAGCTGGGATTACAGGCATGTGCCACCACACCTGACTAATTTTGTGTTTTTAGTAGAGACAAGGTTTCTCCGTGTTGGTCAGGCTGGTCTCAAATTCCTGATCTCAGGTGATCCTCCCACCTCGGCCTCCCGAAGTGCTGGGATTACAGGTGTGAGCCACTGCGCCCGGCCTTATATGGAGTAATTTCAAAGTTTAGATGAAATCCAGAGAACTATATAACAGGAAGAGAAACCTAGTGTAAACTGTGGACTTCAATTAATAATATATCAATATCTAGATTATAATTAATAATGTATCAAATTAGTTAATAACGGAAACTAATAATTTAGCTAATAATATATCAATATTGATTTGTTTATTGTAACAAATGTACTACAATAACGGGAGATGTTACTAGTGGAAACTGCTGAGGTGGCAGGGGAAGAGAGGGAGGGGAAGTCTATGGGGACTCTGTACTCTGTTCGAGTTGTCTGAAAAAATAAAACTGCTCTAAAATTAAAAACAACAACAACAACAACAACAACAACTACACCCACCTTCACCCCCCAACAACAGGTCTATGATGCAAGCCAACATATTACTTTGGTAGTTTGAGCACTGAATTGTGTTTTTGTACCTCCCCGAGTAAATCATGTTTGCTTTGCTTTACTATTTTCTGTACTGTGAGTTCTGGTCCAAGCAGTCTGTGTTGATGTAGACCTTTACAGTTTATAAAGTGCTCTTCATTTTGCAAGTTCTTTCACGTACATTATCTCACTAAACCTTGCAACAATCCAGGGAGATTGTTTGTTCCAGGTCCCTTGGTGCAGACATACCCATGAAGGGGCAGTGCAAATCTGTCACCACTGCTAGACAAAGGATTTTGAACACAGATCTTTCAAGTGGTTGAATGTTTTTATAAACTTGTATTAAAGATGATGCCCTCATAATCTTCAATCTCATAAAGATGAAGAATGACACATTAATAATACAATTGAAAAGGTGATACTCATTTACACATGGAATTAATGCTTTTTCAATTAGAATTTTAGGTTAATTTCTGTTTTGTTCTCTGGAAGTTTTAATTAAGACAGAAAAACTTTAATATCTCACACCCTTCACAAGAACCATTAAAGGTTTGGATTTTTCTCTATTTTGAGGCCCCTGTTCCCCCAGGGATATTTTAGCAAGAAGAATGCGATTCAAAGATTTCCAGATGTTACTTCTTAGATGTGTCTCAGCATGCATCTATAAACCATCTGGTAGTAGCAACAGCTGGATTGGGTCCAAACATAAATGTTCATGCAGGTAAAGGGGTACTAATAGAAAAAATTGAACTGATCAGTGGTTTTTCAACTAAGTTTGTGATACTGGTTAATTATTTGTTGAAATGATCTCTCAGTAGCCAAGACAGGCTTTCAAAATTCTGCAGTCAGGCTTCCTGTATGCTTGAGGGGGTTATTCCTCACCTGTATTATATTTCAAATCTGTGGCTGAATCAGAAATTATTTGTATTTAGTCTCAGAGGATATTTAAGTGGTCTGCAGTATTCCTAACATTGCATTCACAAATACTAAACATCCTTGCAACTTCATACTCTTTCCAACCAGTGAAAGAAAGGGTTGTCCCCGAAATGTGCTGGGGAGCAGGGTGAACACATTGAGTAGGTCTCTGGAGTGTACACCTTGATCTTCAAGCTTCTTCTGACTCAGGAAACGGCAGTAAACATAAGTGAGTGGCAAGATTCCCACCTCCTCCCCTCATTCCTGGAATGAAAGATTATATCCCTCAGTCATCTGAATCTGCGACCTCCAACAGGGTAAGATCATCTCATTAACTCATCTCCTGTTTTTTTGTTAGTTGTGATAATTATGCCAAGAGCTGAGCTGAGCTTTTCCTTGCTATAGATCAAATTTTAATACTGCAAATTAACAAAAATGAAGATAATTTATAGAAAGTATTAAAATTCATAACAACTTTTGCAGGAAGAATATTCAATCTGCATTTTAAAAAAGTACTTCCAAGCACCTGAAAAGTAATTGATTCCCAATTTAAAAATGGTAATAGCAGACATTTATTAAATACTCACATGTTAGATATTTTACTAATAATTTATAGAGTATCTAATTACCACAGTGTACCTATGGGTTCTCTTATTAATCCTAATTGTATAGACAAGAAAACTGAGCCATAGGGCATTAAGAAATGTGCCCAAATGAACAGATCTTGTAAATGACAGTTGAAATGGGATTTTAAATGAGGTGGACTGATCCTAGATCACAGACCCTTGAACAGTCAATTATTCAATTATAATATCACACAATTTTGTTGTCATTAATTCATTCATTCAACAGAAGCTTCTGAAATACAAGAGAGTCACAGTTCAATACGGCTCAGTCCTTCCTTTTAAGAAGTTTGCAGCTGGTGGATGAAACCAGCAAATTAACAATGGAAAGACAGAACAATACATGCAACAATAGATAAATACATAATGTGTGCCGTGAAAGTACCAATGGGGTTGGTCAAAGCAATAAAGAAGGCTTCTGAGAGAAAAATTCACTTTGGGAGGAGTCTGTGATGGTTATAAAGAGAAGAGGTGAAGGGCTTAGTAGGAAAGTGCAGAAGCATGAGATAGACATCTGGGAGCTTCCCTGGACTTTCCCATCTTATTTCCTGTGACTTTGAGTTTTATTCATTCTGTAATCTGGGGAAGAAATAGGAGGACTTTAAGCAGGAGGGCAGAGGGTACAGGTGGAGACAGGATCAGAATATATTTTAGAAGAAAGTATTTGCAGGTTGGGTGTAGTGACTCTTGCCTGTAATCCCAGCACTTTGGGAGGCTGAGGCGGGTGGATCACTTGATCTCAGAAGTTCGGAACCAGCCTGGACAACATGGTGAAACCCTGACTCTACCAAAAATACAAAAATTAGTCAGGCATGGTGGTGTGTGCCTATGTTCCCAGCTACTCAGGAGGCTGAGGTGGGAGAATCGCTAGAGCCTGGGAAGTTGAGGCTGCAGTGAGCTGTGATCACACCACTGTGCTCCAGCCTGGGTGACAGAGCAAGACTCAGGCTCCAAAAAAAGAAGAAAGCATTTGGAAAGAATCAGAGGCAGGAGACTCCAGATAGTTGTTGTGAGAATCCAGGTCAGGTGTGGTGAGGGGCAGAATCAAACCAGTGGCAGTGGATGTAGGGGGGTGGGTAAGAAAGAGGAGGAATAAGCAGGTCTTGGGACTTGCTGACTGTGGAGCAGAGGGGCTGAAGGATTGGGTGGTTCAGGAAAGATGTGTCTAGGAGGAGCCACTCATTTCTGGCTGGAGCAGTTGCATGAGTGGTAGATGCCGCTCTCTAAGACCGACCTCAAAGGGGAGTGAGGAGAAGGAGGTTTGATGGACAGGGGAGTGAGGAGAAGGAGGTTTGATTATTTGGTCATGGCAATTTTCCACTTTGAATGTTGTCTTAGTCCATTTTGTGCTGCTATAACAGAATACCTGAAACTGAGTGATTTATGAAGAACAGAAGTTTATTGGCTCCTAGTTTGGGAGGCTGAGAACTCCAATAGCAAGTTGCTGACAACTGGCAAAAGATGCTGCATACTTCCAAAAAAAAAAAAAAAAAAAGAGTAATAGAGAATGTTCCTTTTATAGATCCACTCCCACAATAATAAACCCTCTCCCTTGATAATAGCATTAATCCATTCATGATGGCAGAGCCCACATGGCCTAATAACCTCTTAAAGGTCCAACCTCTTAATACTGTTGCAATGGCAATTAAGTTTCAACATGCATTTGGAAGAGGACAAACTTTCAAATTCCAGCAAATAGGGCACTGAGTAAGCTAATATTTTATAAAGTGCTTAGAACAGTACCTGCCACATAGTATATAAGTGTTAGCTGACTAAAAGCTGAGCTGTCCAGTAGACAATTAGATTCCACCCAGGGGAAAGGCCTGGAGATGGAGACATGATCTGGGGCTCATCAGCATAAAGATGGTGGTGGCCACATGGGCCTATAGAGAAGGTGCCCAAGAGGGCTGTACTGCATAAAGAGAGAAGAGGACTGAGGACAGACCTCAAGGCTATGCTCTCTAATGAAAGCATAGCTCCAGGGACATGGGGCTTGGCAACAAAGATCAAGAAGGTGGCAGTGAAGTGAAGCCAAGGCCCTAGAGGCTGAGGAGTCCAACACATTTCAAGACAGAGGAGATGGAGAAGGAACACACAGAGAGGCATGAGGGAAATAGGAAGAAGTGTTGTTTCAGAAGCAAGGCCGGAGGAGATCATAAGCAAAATAAATTAATTAATATTATCAAATGACTTACAGGGCCAGATAAGATACAGATAGAAAATTGCCTGTTGGACTGAAAAGTACGGAGAGCATCAGTGAACCTAATGAGGATAGCATTGATGAAAGGGACAGCAGTAAGGAATGAATGAAAGGAGATGAAATGGACACAGGTAAGTTCCTCAAAGAGTTTGAATGTGGCATAATAGAGAGTGAAGACAAGATTTGGATGCAGATGTAAGATCGAGGGAGGTTGGTTGGTTTGCATTTTTAAGATAGAAGAGTCTTGGGCCTCTTTATTGGCTGAGGATTAAGACAGGAGAGGGGAGACTGATTGAGGGAGGGGGCAGAAGGGGATGGGACCCAGAGTTCAGTGGAGAGATGAGTATGGCTAGCAGAGGAGGACCCCAGAAAGAAAGGCAGATGCCAGTGGGCCAGTGGTGGCCTGAAGGAAGTTACCTGTTGGACACCCCATTCAAAGTAGCTTGCTCAGGCCTTATCTCTACAATAGCAGTTCATCATGGGATACTATGACAAATCTTTCCTTTTGGAAAATCTCTCCACTTGCTTCTGTTATACGGGGATGGGCTGGTTCTCCTCCTCCCTCTCAGAATGAGTTGGTTCTACCTTCTCCTCGGTGCTTTTTTTGACCTCCCAGTTTGTGTGTGTGCCCTGAAGAGTCATCCTTAGCAGTGTTCTCTATCTCAACATTCTCTCTTTGGATAGTGGTATTCATGTTTTCACAGCTACCTACCACTTCCCAGCTAGCCTCTCCACAGTAATCTCCCCACATTGACTTACTTCTTTCCAGCCTACTTTATGCTTCACTCCAAGATTGACACATTTCAAGTGTTCATACTAGGTCTTTCCCTTTGTCAGAAATTCTTGGTGACTAAATTCAACCTATGCTTCCAAACCCACTTTTCACCACTTGAGAATTCTGCTTCTCTCACTTATCAGTGCAGGGTTCTTTGCTTCCTTCACCCCTCTTGCCTCTCACCATCCTCATCCTTAGTGCATTTTAGCATGATGAGGAATCAAAGCTACAAGAGGCAATCGGTTTCCTAGGAGAGACACCGGTTTGCCTGGTAGAGGCTGCTCTTTAATGAAAGCATAGCTCCAGGGACATGGGGCTTGGCAACCAAGGTTAAGAAGGTGGCAGCGAAGTTAAGCCAAGGTCCTAGAGGCTGAGGAGTCCAACAGGAAGGAGGAAGACTAGAGGGGAAAGAGACCTCCCAGTAACTCTTTGAGGAAAAGGCAGCTCTACTCCAAGGGAACAGTGAAGAAATATTTGTTCTGACTTCTGAATACCTAGTATATCTATGGTTGACAACAAGTTACGTCTTTCTGGAAATGGACTACAAGTTAGTATTTTCCACCATGACGGGTTGTATCAGTAGGACACTCCCGCCCTCTAATTAGATGGAACGGTTCAGAGTGGCCTATACACACTCCAGGCCTCCCTCCTTCTGTGTCTCTACCTATGCTGCTCCCTTTGACAGTCCTCTTTCACACACTGCTGTGCTCTGTCAATCCAAGCCAGCTTCAGAAGCCAGCTCAAGTGCCAGCTGATGCCAGCTGATGGATCACTGTCATAGCCCTGGGGTCGAATTTAGTATGAAAGCAAACAAAGTGTGTGGCAGTAGGCTGGGAGTGGGAGAAGTGGTCTGTTACGGATTTTGAAAGATTTAACAAACAATGCATCTTTGATTGGATCCCCATTCCTAAAAATGTTACAATACACATTCTGGAAATAATTGGGGAAGTATTAACATGAACTAGATAATAAACGATATTAAGGAACTATTAATTTGGTTACCGCATAATGTTGCTGTAATCATATAAATAATGACAACTTTTAGAGATGCTTGATGAAGTATTTGAGAATGAAGAAACCTTATGTCTGTAATAGTTTAGCAAATAGATATGTGTGTGTGTATACACATGTACATATTATACATACATATATATGCATGCATATTATAATATGCCAGAGTGCTAATAATTGGAACTAGCTGGTAGATTCTTCATTATGTCATTCATTTTACTTTTTTGTATGTTTACAAATTTTTATAATAAAATTTTAAAATAAAGGAGTAAAGAAATGACACCAGACTTCTTGGCTAGGTAGAGTTAAGAAACTAGGACTAGGATGGCCGGAGTCCCACCACAGTGTCAACAGAGTGGTTCTCGAGCTTGGGTGCAGGCTCCTCACCTGAGGTGATGCTATTTCTCTCCTTAATGGTGAGAAGGGAAAATGAAAGAGGACATCTTCATTTGTTTCACTTCAGAAATTCATTTAATAGTTGATAAAAGCTTGCTCTGTTCCAAATACATCCACACATGCTCACTTATTTAATTCTTACAATAATTTTGTTAAGTAATTTTTGTCCTTGTTATTCCCATTTCATAAGTAAGGAAAATGAAGCTCTGAAATTCAGTGATTTTCTTTATATCACAGAACTAGAACACATCAGAGTGAGAATTCGATCCCAGTTCTGCAGACTCCAAGTCTTGGATCATCCTAAGTCCTTGCATTGTCCTTTCCAAGATTATAAAGGTCAAAGCCCTCAGGCCAGAACCATAAGCCTGTGGAGCTGGTCCTTGAGTGGATTCACGGGAAAAGCAAAGAGCCCCTACTTGGGCCATCCCAAGCGTCCGTTGGGTATGATACTTTGCAAACATAGACCATCAGACATATCTGGAGGACCACGGTGTTTCCTTGCTTCATCACAGCATATCCTGAAATTGAGAGTTTGCCAACTGCAATGTATAAAAATGTTTGATGAACCCCTGTCTAGCCACTGGGTCAGCATGTACCACACAGGGACTCCTCGGATTGCACCAAGGAGGAAGTGCTATCAGTGATTTCCAAAAGCAGCAAGGAAATCCATCTGCAGTTGGGAGTCAGGTTCTCATAAAAGAGGGATTTCTGAATATGAGCAGACAACAGACACCTGACCACATCAAGGGGAAACAGACTTTTAGGCAGACGTTGAGTTGCGATGTTGGGGAATGATGACTGATTAGTGAACCACAGAGTGGGACATGCTGAGCTCCTCGACTGAAGCAAAGAGGAGCCGTGAGGCTGGAAGGTGAACCAAAGCTGGCGGGAGGCATGAAGTGTCAGGATCTATGAACATCTGGGGATGCTTAATCGAGAGGAAATGTAGACCTCCCACACAGTAGCACTTTTATGAGCTCTGATTATACGCTAGGGTACAGAAAAAAATAACAGAAACTAGCACACTGGTAAATAAGAAAACTTGATCTGTAAAACATGCTGCTTTCTCAAATCTTTCCCCTTCACACACCATATTTTAGAGGCAAATGATGCTGAGTGTATCAATGTGTCAGGAAGGAAGCTAAGTGGGTATGTAGACATTGGCAGCTCCTGAAGGGCCAAGGCAGATGGCAATGCCCCAGCCAGCTTAGTGTCCTGAGACACTAAGGGGAGTGATGGCCTCAATGTTCCTTTGGGAAATCTGCAAAAATGTAATTCTGATCTTTCGGTCTCAGAACCAGCACATGAGTTGGGAGGGCAGGGTGGGAATGGAGGGTGAAAGACGATGGGGAGAGGGAGCAGGGCCTCAGCTCACTCATCCACTCACTCTTCACATTCTTTCATTCAGTACAATGTGAAGGTGTGTATTCTGGAGTCAGGCACATCTTGATTAAGATCTAAGGCCTACAGCTTGAGAGCTCTATGAACTTGGGCAAGTTACTTAGTCTGTTTAGACCTCAGTTTCCTCCTGTGATAAAAGGAAGTCCCTGAATCATAGAAGTATAATGAGGACTAAAATTCACAGCCCAGTAACATAATAACACCGCTGAGTCTGGCAGGTAATGGGTGACCAACCGACATATGCTACAATTGTTGCTGTGTCTTTCAACAACCAGGTGACCAGCTCTGTGCTAGTTGCTCAGTGTATTAAGACAGTGAACTTGGAGACACAATTTTACTCTCCACATTGGAATGATACCTTGCTAAACTTTTATTCCAGGCCAATGTTTTTCTTCCCTTCTATTTCTTTTCTTCCCACTTTCCCATATACAGAAAACTTCATGAATGAAACAGAGAGTTATGGTCAGAGAAGAGATGAGAAAATAGAAAACTTTTAGCATTCTGTTTGTACCTGGCACACAGTAGGCACTTGATGGTTGAATAAATAATGTGCTCCCAGGGACCAAATTCTCAGGAGAATGAACATTTTTACCTAATTTTCTTGGTGTTTTCATTAAAATGCAGTCACTCATTTGGAATTCAGGGATTGTAGACTGATGGCTAATGGATCAGTTCTGGCCTAGCAACATATTTTGTTTGATTTGCAAAGTATTTTAAAAATTGGAAAATGTCACATAAAAACCTGAGTTTCTGGCTTCTCCTGGAAAATGAGAAAATCTGGCAACCCCGGGCCTGCATTTCCCCCCAGGAATGGTCAGAGGGAGTCAGGGAAAGGCGGCCCGCATTCCATGGCACTTTCCCTCCCTGTGGCCTTGGGCGCCACTGCCCTCTAGTGTATTACAGCCTTCTGTGGCTAGGGCACTCCCTCTCTTATGCATATTCCAAGCAAGACAGTTTCACTAGGTTGTCTTGGTCATCTTGTGAGGGATCGCAGGTGAGGAATGTGGAGCGGAGAGGCCTCCTGGCACAGCCCTTTCTCAGCCCCACACTCACTCCCAGCCCTGTGCTCCTTCCCAGGGCCTCTCTGCTTGGGCTTTGAGCCTGGAAGACTGACTGAGATTTCACTTTCCATCCAGATATGTTGGCCCCATGTCAACACCGCCAACACCACCCTTCCTTTATGATTACTCCCCTTCTGGGCAACAAGAAAATGATCGAATGACAATTATTGTGGCATCTGATACAGGGGTAATTTCCCTCTGGCTAGCAAACCACACGATGGAACATAACTGCAGATTCTTCGCATACCTTCACCGTGACTAAGAGTGATCCTACAGCCACGGCTTTCCTGATTCTGAGATCAGAGCATTCAAAGCGAAGACAGAGGGTGCGTCAGCATCACATAGCGCCGTGGCCTTCAAGCTTGCCCTGTCTTTTTGTTATCAATCATCAGTAGTACACTTTTATTTTTTTTCTTAAATGAACTCCAAAGAGACCTGATGAAACTACAGCTTACCATGGTCCTCCATCCTCAGATCCCTGGAGGCCCAGAGAACCCAGATGGAAAAACACTGGCCCAGTTACCTCGTCTGTTTTACAAAAGGGGGCCTGAAGAGGGAACAAGACTTCTCCAGGCTCATGGAGGGAGTGAGGGGCAGGGGGCACTCAGAGAGGTCTCATTCCGGGTCTGACTCCTTTCACCTGTGCCTGCTGTCCTGAGTGATAGTCTCAGAGTAGCACCAACAGCCGGTCCTCTGGCCTGTGGCTCCTGTGGCGCAGATACGGCCTTCGCTTTGCAGCATTTGAGCCAGGTCCCTGTTTGGCTGAGTGACAGCACTTTGGCAACCATCACTCTGAATTTCCAGTTTCTGGGTCTGTCAAGCCTGCTTTCTGCTGTCTCTATGGGACAAGCAAGTCTCCATAGCAGCTCCAGGGGATCCTGCCGCCTTTGCATTCCGCTCCAGCACTGTCCCAGGGTTGGTCTGTGTCCTCACATGGCAGAGACAGGAAACAAACTCTCTTAGGGAGATATTACTTCCACTCAGGTGGGCTGTGCCCTCATGACTTCATCTTATCCTAATCACCTCCCAAAGACTCCGCCTCCTGCTATCGTCACATTAAGGGGCAGGGTTCCAGAATGTGAATCTGGGGGGACACAGGCATTCAGACCATAACAGGCATCCTTAGGAAAAATTCAAAATACAAGCAATAATTATAAATGTTTGGCTTCCTACAGCTAAAATATGATTCTGAGGACATTAAGCGAAAGTTGGAATTAATCTATTTTTTACAAACTATTATTATTAATAGTTTGTAATAATAGTTTGTAATATTATCACAAATTAATATTATTAATCTATTATTTACAAACGTCAGAATTAACCAAACCATTATGTGTATAAAACACCTGCCTCCAGCCACACATACACGTAACGTTTATCAGGGTATTTTTTTTTCTTTTTTTTTGCCTTTTTAAAGAACTACATATGAAACCAAAGATAATTTTTTTAAAATTGAGATATAATTTATATATCAGAAAATCACCATTTTATTTTATTTTAATTAATTTATTTATTTTTGAGATAGAGTTTTGCCCTTGTCGCCCAGGCTGGAGTGCAATGGCACAGTCTTGGCTCACTGCAACCTCTGCCTCCTGTGTTCAAGCAATTCTCCTGCCTCAGCCTCCCGAGTAGCTAGGATTACAGGCACCCGCAACCATGCCAGGCTAAATTTTTTAATATATATTTTTTTAGTAGAGATGGAGTTTCACCATGTTGGCCAGGCTGGTTTTGAACTCCTGACCTCAAGTGATCCGCCCACCTCACCCTCCCAAAGTGTTGGGATTCCAGACGTGAGCCACCGCGCCTGGCCGAAAATCACCATTTTAAAGTGTCCACTTCAGTACTTTCTAGTATCCTCATTATGTTGTGCAATCAACACCACTATCTACTTCTAGAATGTTTTTATCATTCCAAAAAGAAACCTCACCCTTGTGCCTCCTTCCCACCATGCCCTGGCAATCGCTACTCTACTTTCTGTCTCTGTGGCTTTCCCTATTCTAAACATTTTATGTAAATGGAATCACACAATATGTGGCCATTATGTCTGGCCCCTTTCACTTAGCATAATGCTTTCAAGGTCCATTTGTGTCTTAGCATGTATCAGTACTTCATTCCTTTTTATTGCAGAATATTTCATTGTATGGACCTACCACATTTTGTTTACCCATGCCTCGGTTGATGGACATTCAGGCTGTTTCCATTTTTGTCTATTTTGAATAATGCCGCTATGAATATTTGTGTACACATTTTTGTGTGAACATATATTTTCAGCTGCCCTGGGTATATATCTAGGAGTGAAATTGCTGGGTCATAGGGTAATTCTAGATTTAACTTTCTGAGGAACCACCAAACTGTCTTCCATAGTGGCCATCTCATTTTACATTCGAGATGAGTATTGTTAATCTAGCAAAGAGTTTAACAACTGGACAAAAATGAAACATTAAACTATGCATAAAATAGCAATCTAGAAAAATTTGCATCGTATATTCAAGTCTCTACTTTTGACTTTTCATCATTTACTATGTGGCTTCGCATTGCAGACTTACATCTAACAGTTGTAGTTGAGCTTACTAGTTGTACCCTGATATCCATTTTTCCCTTTTTAGTAATCAATTTCTTAATTTTAAGCTGGTTGCTTCACTGCCCAAAACAAAGGTCACATTTTTTAGCTTCCCATGCAGCCAGTATGGCCATTGACTAAGTTATGGCAAATGACGTGCAAGTGGAAGTTTGGTATGTGTCTTCTAAAAAATGCCCTCAAAGGGAGGAAACATGCCGTCTCTCCTCGTCCTTGCTGCTGCTGGCTGGAATAGAGATGGAATTGCTAAGGAGGACAAAGCAAGAACGTTGACGATGCCTGAACCCCTAATAGAATTCACTAGCCACAACCTGACTACTTCTGAACTTCTTCATGTGTATGGAAAATAAACTTGTGTCTAATTTAAACTTTTATTATTTGGAGTTTCTGGTTATGCAGCTAAGCTTAATGCTGAATGACCAAATTCTTAAGGGGTAGTGGTTAAAAGTACAGTATTTGGAGACATAATAGACCTGAATTCAAATCCTTGCAAGTAACTGGGTATGGTGGTGTGTTCCTGCAGTCCCAGTTATGCAGGAGGCTGAGGCGGGAGGATCTCTTGAGACTAAGAGTTCAAGGCCAGCCTGGGCAACATAGTGAGACCCCCCCTCTAAAAAATAAAAATAAAAACAAGTCCTTCCCTTTCCTTCTACTCGCATTTAATCACAGTCAAGTCCTATGGTTTCATCTTTTTACTCCCTCTCAAGTTTTTCATTCTTTCCATCTTCACCACTACCCCCAAACCACTACTATGCTTCTTCTGGGCTTCTAAAATAGCTAGCTATGTGTCACTCATCTCCAATCTTGCCTCTGTTCAGTGTGTTCTCCACACAGCACTCAGTATGATCTTCTTTTTTTTTTTTTTTTTTATTTGAGACGGAGTCTCGCTCTGTCGCCCAGGCTGGAATGCAGTGGCCGGATCTCAGCTCACTGCAAGCTCCGCCTCCCGGGTTTACGCCATTCTCCTGCCTCAGCCTCCCGTAGCTGGGACTACAGGCGCCCGCCACCTCGCCCGGCTAGTTTTTTGTATTTTTTTTAGTAGAGATGGGGTTTCACTGTGTTAGCCAGGATGGTCTTGATCTCCTGACCTCGTGATCCGCCCGTCTCGGCCTCCCAAAGTGCTGGGATTACAGGCTTGAGCCACCGCGCCAGGCCAGTATGATCTTCTTAGACTACGATCTGGTTCCTATCACTTTGCTTCAAACTCACCGATGGCTTTCCATTGATCTAAGGACAAAGACCAAAGTTCTCCAAGGTCTCGCAAGGCAGCCTGTTTTCTCTTCGGGCTTGTCTGGCTTTAGGCCTCTACCCTTCTGTCCATTCTAGCCTCACTGGCCTTCCTTCTGCTCCTTTAATAGGTTGTGCTGTGTCCTACCACACGCTTTGCACAGACCAGCCCCTCGGCTGAGATTCTCTCATATTCTGTATCCTCCTGATCTAGATAGAATGTTTGTTAAATAAATCAATATATGACACCAGCCATGTCTAGCTGTATGAACTTGGCACTTAATGTCTCCATTCCTCAGTTTCATCATCTGAAAATGGATGTGATGACAGTGTCTACCTCCCAGGGTTCTTGTGAGTATTCAATGAGAAGATGCTGGTGAAGTGTGCTTAATGAATGTTAGTCGTCATCATCGCTGTCACCATCACTACGGGTTCTCACTAACCAGGTGTGAGCAAGATGGTTGAACACCATTTGAAGAGACAAGAAGACAAGGAGACTTTCTTCTCCTGATCTCTCAGGCTCACAGGGGATAAAACCATGGCCCCCTGCACATGCCACAGGGAGGCAGAGGAGGCACGTGACTGACACACATGTTTATGTACCTGTATCTGATATGGGATTCTTATCAGCCATAAAGTCCCCATAAGAAGGGTAGATATTAGAGAGACAATAAAATCTAATGGGGAAAAATCAATTAAGTTCATTCACGATTAAGTTCAGCTGAGTGTAACTGTTTTCTGTTGTCAGAAAAACCTGAATTCAAACATAAGCTCTCTCAACGCTAGAAAGTTATATATGCCCCCTGAACGTCAGCTTTCTCATGTGTGAAATGAGGAGGATAATATAACTTACCTGACAGCACTGTGTTGAGGATTAAATGTGAGAATGCTCCACTGCTTTGTGTATAACAGATGCTCATAAACAGCAGCCAGTGCTAGTTACTGGCGAAGACCCCAAGCACTCTCCTGTTTGATGAGCTTGCTCCTTTCTGGGGTGATGAGATCAGAGTGGTGGGCTGGGGTGCTGGCAGGCAATGTTCAGGGCAGCAGCAAAGGCTCGTCCTGAGCAGCACCTCAAACCTAGACAAGCCAGGTGAGGACAAGCCCCGGGTCCCTGATGTCCCTGGGACCCGGGCCAGGGCCTGTGCTGAGCAGGGGAAGGAGAGTCTTTTAGTAAAGGTGGCCAGACAGGGCTCATCCCATAGGCGGCTGGCCTCTGCCCTGCTGAGCAGTACTCATTCCTATGTTTTAGGCCTGTTCACAGGGTCATTTCTTGTCACCTCTCCTAATTAAGGTTCTTTCAGTCCCAACACTCACTATTTTCCTCCATTCCTCCACTGCTGCTTCCTAATTTTACCAGAACCAGTAATACATTCCAACAAAACTGCCCCTCTGCTTTCTAGGTCGTGTTCCTGTAGGAAGGGAGAAGACAGATGATGAGAAACAAAGCTAATAGAGATTCACAGACCTATTCTATGGGGGACAATATGGGAAGACCCCCTCGCGCCCTGCACTGAAGATTTTCACAGAGTCTGAAGCATCCTCCTGACCCGGCAAGCAGCCCTGCTGATGCAATTTGCATGTTAAAAAATTATTAAGAATTTCGAGATGGTGATAGTGGAGCATTGAACCAAGCACAAGGCTCTTCTAAGTGTAAGACCCTGTGGCATCTTGCAGGTCATGCCCAGGAAGCTGGTTCTGCCTTGCAAATCCATATTAGTGAGGCTGTCAAGTGAGGCTGCCAGAGAACTTCCCTGGGAGCGAGAACTTCTCCTGAGTTGTGCTAATGATTGGAATGGCAGTGAAAGGAGTGAAGGTGGAGGGTACTCATGGGCAAAACTTCTCAGAAGGCAGAGCCTACGTGTCTGAATGCCCATTTGCCTGAAGGGCCTAGGACTGAGCCGTTGTACGTGCCACCTTTCTGTGTGGGTGGTGTGTCCTCATGGGCATCCCCATTTATTATGATGGGGTGGGAAGAACACAAGCTCTACTGCTTAGCAGCTGGGTGAGACTGCATCACCCATGGGGATTCCCTTTCCTGCCTGGATTTTTGTTGTCTGTCATTTTCCTTTATCCCAGGCCTCCCCAACCATGTGGAACTGTAAGTCCAATTAAACCTCTTTCTTCCCAGTTTCGGGTATCCCTTTATCAGTGCATGAAAACAGACTAATACAGCAGATTTGGGAATGCTACCTCCCACTCACTCATATGTTGCCTCCCTTCACAAACACAGTGATCACGCACGCGCGCGCGCGCACACACACACACACACACACACACTCTCATTTTTCTCCATCTACTTCAAGAAGGAGGACTCTGAACATTCCAGAGTTACAGAGGGCAAGCCAAACACAAGGCACATTCTGTACTGCAGATGGCGGATGTCGTACCTGATGGTAGATGATATGGTTTGGCTGTGTCCCCCGCCAAATCTCAACTTGAATTGTATGTCCCAGCATTACCACATGTTGTGGGAGAGACCCAGGGGGAGGTAATTGAATCATGGGAGCTGGTCTTTCCCATGCTATTCTCCTGATCGTGAATAAGTCTCAGGAGATCTGATGGGTTTATCAGGGGTTTCCACTTTTGCTTCTTCCTCATTTTCTCTTGCTGCCACCGTGTAAGAAGTGCCTTTAACCTCCCGCCATGATTCTGAGGCCTCCCCATCCATGTGGAACTGTAAGTCCAATTAAACCTCTTTCTTCCCAGTTTCAGGTATCCCTTTATCAGTGCATGAAAACAGACTAATACAGCAGATTTGGGAATGCTACCTCCCACTCACTTATATGTTGCCTCCCATCACAAACACAGTGATCACACACATACACATACACACACACACACACACACACACACACACACACTCATGGTTTTGACTTACCCAATTCTTCTCTGGAGACAAATCACAAGACCATTTAAAAAGGGAAAGTCAGAAAATGGTATAGAGTATAAAATCTTCCTTTCTGGGACAGCTCTCTTCCCATCTTCCCCCACCAAGTCTTTGTAAAATTCTACCACCAGTCCCAAAAAGAAAACTAAAAAAATGAAACCAACCAGACAAAAGTTCCAGACTGCCTCACTCACATGCTCCAAACTTTGGGGTGGCTGGCTAGGGCCTCTTTGATGGAATGTACATCTAACTCCTCCATCTGGCGGTTGGCCCTAAAACTGAACTTGTGTTTAAGCTGAGGGATTGGAATCTTTCAGAAATACCTGGAGAGATCTGACGATGTAGGGGCTGCATCCATGTGGAATATTCACAAGACATTACTTCACATGGATCACAACAATTTTCAAGTTATAACCAAAGCCAAACACCCAATCGTTAGTCACAGTATAATAGTAAAGAAAACAGAAGAAGGCCTGCTAGCTGCCCAAACAAAGATCGCATTCATCTTTCTGATCACACATGTTGAAATCTTCATCCTCTCATAACTCTTGAAATTGCCTCAGCACATCATGGGGCCAGGGATCACTCCCTCTGGAGGCTTAGACAAATAGCCAAGTTCCTTAGGTGAGGGTCATCATTGGGTTTGCTTCCTACCAGATGGTTTCCAACCGCCTGGATGTCATCCCTCCCGCCTCCTCGCCTGCAGCTGGAGTGACCACTGTTGCAGCCAATTCCACTTTGTCTCTTATAAACCTCACCCTTGGCAACTCTCCTGAGAAAAGTGAAACTTGGCAATGGAATTTAAATTAAAAATAATTAGAAATAAAAAATCAAGTTAGGAGGCACATAGAAAGTGCTTGATAAGTACTTGAATGAATGAATGAATTTACCCCATTAATTAAACACTTAAATTTAGCCCATTAATAAGAAAAAAACCTCTATATTGCAAGGTTTTTTGAAATTTGTTCCTCGGAACACCTGCTCTGGAATCAGCCGGTAGGTTTGGTAACACTGCAAATTTCTGGGTCCTTCCCCAGATCCACTGAATCAGAGCCTTTGAGGGACATGACTTGCTAACAAACCGCTCACAAACTCCTCAGGGAGTGTCTTGGCTAGCAAAGTTTGCACAGTAGTGATCCACAGGCACTGTAGCCTCATGAATTCTGAGGGAAGACTGTCAGTCAAGGAGTTCTGCAATCATGATTAATGTCAAGTGGTTCATTTCCATGAACAGTGGTCTGGGGAAATATTAACAGATACTCACTTTGGTTTGTGGCCTGGTTAAAACAAAAAAAGAAAGCCTAGAAGAGCCAAAGGACTCATAAAAGCAAGTGGATGAAATACGCAACTTCGCTTTTTCAGTGAGAAAGAACTCAGTGACTGCTGGTACCCAGAGAAAAACAGATGATGTTTAACAACACATTAAGATGGTGCCTGATTAGTGGTAATTTCACAGAGGACTCCTGGTTTTACTTCATCCAGACAGCAGGCAGGGAGCAGGGGTGGGGGAACTTGCTTACAAGAAGCTTATCAGTCATTTTATGTCAGTGTGAATTAAAAACACTTAGTCCTCAAGGGTGTTTTCACCTTAATCCTTATCTATAATTGTGAATAGAAGTTAGTCTCTGCTTGAAAAGATGTAGACATCACTGGTGCCAACCTTAAATAATGAAATTCAAAGAATATGATTGGGGCCAGGTGTGGTGGCTCGTACCTGTAATCCCAGCACTTTGGGAGGCCAAGGTGGAAGGACTGCTCAAGCCCAAGGGTTCAAAACAAACCTGGGCAACATAGTAAGACCCCATCTTTACAGAAAAATTTTAAAATTAGTTGAATGTGGTGGCAGGCACCTGTAGTCCCAGCTACTCAAGAGGCCGAAGTGGGAGGATCACTTGAGTCTGGAAGTCAAGGCTGAAGTGAGCTGTGATTACACCACTGCACTCCAGCCTAGGCAACAGAGTGAGATCCTGTTTGGAAAAAAAGATATGATTCAGAATGGAGTTGTTTCTAGTGCAAAGTTTGAGGATGGTCACTTGGAAACACCAACTCCAAATAAATGGGGTCAGCAGTCATTTGGAGTAGAGAAGTGGAGAAGTTAAGGTTTCACTTATACAGGCAGACAGAGAAGTTTCAGCAAGATTGCATTTCCCATGTAAGACCAGTGCATACACCACAGCAATTTGATTGGTTGCAGATTGCTAGATTCTGAGGAAGATTACTTTATTACTCCATGAGGAGGGGCAATAATATGAAGGGGTCTTATCTCTAGTGCCACTTGTTCTTCCTAATTATTTACAGAAATAAAAGGCAGAAATTGTAGCTGCCGAGTACATGATTCAGGCCGCATAGCCACATTCTTCCCAAGGCTCAGAATAATGTAAAGTTCCAACAGCTTTATATTTGAATTATTTTAAGTTTGAATTATTTAATTTTTAACTGGGTAGGATGAGCAAGCATTCTGAGATGCAAAGGGACAGGTTGCTCCTTGTGGCCCAGAGGCTAGTGAAAAATAGAAAAGACCGATCACAGCACTTATCATACAGTTGAAGGAGAATATCTCTACTTCCCCTCAAGATACACTACTTTGACATACTTTGAAATGGCTGTTCATGTTACTGATGACAAATATCTGAGTCTCTTGGCACCAAATGTTACCGGTGGCAGGTATCTGACTTACCGACAGTGAATCCATATGAGTCTGCAGCAACCTCAATTCTTGCCTCCTCAGAAGAAAGAATCTGACTGAGGGGAATAGCCAGAAAAAGAGACCAAGGCAAATTTCAGAAGAGGAGTGGAAGTTTGTTTAAAAAGACCTTAGAACAGGAAAGAAAGAAATATACACTTGCAAGAGACCCAACCAGGCATCGAGGTCAAGTGTGGTGTTTAACCTTGATCCCAGGACTTTATAGACTGGTCCACCACTTGTTTCTCACATCCCCTTTTCCCATGATTCTTCCCTTAGGGTCGGCTGCCTGCATGTGGAGTGCCCTTTTTATGCTTGGGAAGTGAGTACGCACAGTGTATTCAGGAGGCTGTACACACGCACATCTCAGGCTTTCTTCTCTTTTCTGGGGCACTGCCCCCGGAAGTTCATACTCTGCCATTTTGTCTCTTAATCTACATGTCTGGACTCATTCGCCCAACACCTGAGATTTTATTGGAAGTTATTTTTGCTTCTCCCTGGTGCCTGCTGCAAAATTATCATTTGTAGAGAGGCAATGTGCTAATTGTTGAATCATCACCTGACATTCCTGGTGGGTCGAGGAGAGCCCTCTCCTGCCCTGCTCATGCCTGTCTAATTACCCGTAACATTCAGAGGGTCTGCAAACAGATGCAGCTCTGTAAAACTGTGTTTTGAGGGAGTGATTTGCATCTGTAGAGAATCTACATTGATGCAGCCAGCCTTTGTCTGAGATCTAGGAAAGATTGGCCAAGAGTCTGACACCTTTAAAAGCCTAAAATAAACATTTACCATATATTCTTTCTGAGGGCTGAGGCCTGTGAGGTTTCATCTACAGAACAAGACCACCTTTGCTGGCCTGGCCTCCTCTTCTCCCCCTCCTGTAATTTGTTTTGCCATAATCCAAACACCTATTATTTCTGTAACCTCAACATGGCATAAATGGGTCAATCATTTGCCTTTTTAAGATATCTTATTTTGTAAACTGTCTGTGACATGTTAATAGATTTGTGTGCTTTTTCTCATATTAGGCTGCCCTTTGTCAGTTGATTTTCAGTGAACTTTCAGAGAATGAAGGGGAACTTTTCCCTTGGTTCCTACACAGTATTATAATAATCTGTTTATTTGTCTGATGTCCTATCTTTGAGATAGCCCTTAAATGCAGAGATCATGCTTTATTTGTCTCCATATATGTTTAGTATCTATAGAATTGGCATATAATAGGCACTCATTAAATATTTGTTGGGTGAATGAATAGAGCAGTGATTAAAAGAATGGAGAGGGGTAGGGGGATAAGTCAACCAGAACATGACTAAAGCATTAATAATCTAATTACCTTGAATTTAATCAAAGGCTTAATGGAGGATTGCCAAGAAGCAATAACTCTTGGAAGTGTGAATGGGAGAGAAGTGCTAATAAAAAGCAATGAGTCCTTTTTATACCTGCAGACCCTTAAAGACAATATGGCAGCTCTTACTTTTGCACATAAAATATATGGAATAATCATTTGAAATAGAGAGTGATTTTACTGTAATACCATTTGGTGTATTTTTAGTGAATAAAAATGAAACTCTAGGTGGGGCATATTGGCTCATGCCTATAATCCCAGCACTTTGGGAGGCTGAGGCAGGATGATTGCTTGAGTCCAAGAGTTTGAGACCAGCTTGGGCAACATAATGAGATACTGTCTCTACAGAAAGAAAAAAATAAAAGAAGAAAAATTCTAAACCATTAATTGTCCTGTGTGGTGAATTGGCTATTGTTCAAAATGGCCAAGAGTAGCTTCCTCTCTTCTGAACATATTATATCACCCCTTTTCTCTGGCCACAGTTGCTTGTCCAGAGATAGGCATGAACAAAGCGTAATGAAACAGGAAATCTTCCTTGATTCCTTCTCAAGCCTTGTGACAGGGGTGCCTCACTTAGCCCGCAGTTCTCATCCCCTCATGGGAGGGGGCGCCTGCAGGTGAGCAGGCGCAGAAGCCAGAGTGAGCGCTTTGCGGTATTGGCAGGAGCAAAACTCCATGTAGCCACCAGAGGGAGTGTGTTATAGTGCTCTTTTAGCTTTGCTGTCTGCAGACAGCTTCAGTGTTGAACAGCTCGGTGGACCCTCTGCCTTTTCACGAGGGCAGAGGGTTAGTGTGACAGTTTTCTGTATCCCAAGCTCTTGTCTAGTGTCCAGGAAAAACGAGGTTGCACAAATTCAAAGATAGTAAACGTGGAGGATTTTAGTGCTGACGGAAGTGGCTCTCAGTGAGAGGGGGAGCTGAAAAGGGGATGGAGTAGGAAGAAGGTATTCTTCCCCTGATGTCCCAATGTCAAGTTGTCACTCTGAAGTGAAGCTGCTTCTCTCTGATGTCAAACTGCAATCTTCGATGTCCAGCTGCTTCTCCTCTTCTCTCCTTCTCTGCTCTGTGCCAGTGGAGCCTGGGGTTTTTATGGGTACAGGATGGGGTGTGGGGTGGTTTTGGAAAAGGCAACATTCAAGTGGGAAAACAGGGTTGTAAAGTTCTGACTTTGGTCCGTGGTTCTAGGCCTGTGGTTGGGGTCCTGGCCAGGGACCCTGCCCTTTTCTGCCTGGAATTTTTCTGTCTCCTGTTCTTATCACTAAGATGGACCAATGGGAGAACCATCCAGAAATTACTTTGTGAGCCTCAGATCTCTGGATATAGATATGTCAACCTATAGGATGACTGTATCACATTGCAAAAGAAATGGATGCCAACTTGCAAAGAAGCTCAATGGGCAACCCTGGGGCCCTTCTGTGACAGACCAGGTCTCGAAAAAGCTGAACAGGCAGGACTCCATAACAACTGTTTCAGCACTGACTGAATGGTTAGGTTAAATATTAAAGCCTGAGAGAGCGAGTGCCTTTACATAGAGGCTGGAACGAGTAATAAAGGCCCACCAAGAGTCTCACCCAGGCCATCACAGGCCTTGAAGCATGACAAGATAACAAAGGAATTCTTACCAGGACCCATTTAGATTTAAACAAATTTTACTGGGGGTCTGAAGAAACTCCCCAGACCTCTGAAAACAAATTTTATTAGGAACTCCCCAAACCTCCATGATTTAGCAGGAGACAAGATAAGGATAATCACTCCTGGCACCTGGACCCATCTAGATTAAGTAAATTTACTGAGGCTCTGGAAGAGGATCTTCAGGACTGAGACCTTAGTTACAGATTAGAAGAAGTTACTCATTTATGTCTTTAGATGAATGCACACTTATGTGTAGACATATAGCTTGGAAGGTACATAAGCTTTGGAAAACTTTGTAATTTTGAGCTGGTCTGGCAATATTTTCCCGGCCTTCTCCCTGAAGCTGGTTACAGAAATAAACTCTCTTCTTTCCCAGTTCATCTGCATCTCATTATAGGGCCACGAGAATAAGTAGCCTGACCCTTGGTTAGGTCCAGGAACACTTCCTGCAGGCAGATGAAACCTCTGTCTGGCAAAAAAGTTTGAATAGGTTCTGCAACCAGAAGAATCCTGATATACTCAGCTAGATGCCCCAATTTCAGGTGAGGTTAGTTCTATTCCTACTATAAAGGATGACTTTATTGCATTTACATGTATTATCATTCTCCTAATGCAATCATTAGCATCTGGCTGTTAAAACAAGTAGCCCCCCTGTAATTAAATTTCTTTTGGAACCAAACACAAATGGCTTATTTTCAAAATTCAGGTTTGTTTTGAAAAATATAGTTTTATTTTTGGTCATTGCAATATTTTGACAGTTCAGGAATTCACTTTGAAACTTTCAAATGACTATCTGCATTAATATATTTCCTAGGCTATGTGAATCAAATTGTGGTCTCTGTTTTTTATGTATCTTTTGTCCTTTAGGACCCTTTACTGGCTGGCTGCCTTAGCTTACCTACTTTACAAAGGATATCTTTCCTTTTCTGTAAATCAAAATAAATACAGAGACTGCACTGAGCTGCTGCCCTCCTTTCATGAATTCCTTAAGTCTGTGCCACATATTTCTGTTTCATTTCTGCCAAAAAGACTGGAGAAAACCAGAAGTAGTAAAACAAATAATACCTATGTAAAAAACATGATTTTTTTTTTTGTTTGCATGCAAGAGTAATATTTATCATCAATTATCAAAACTATCAAGAAAGTTAATTCAATCATAGGCTGAATAAAGAAAGAAAATTTTCTGTAATAAGAAAGGTGATTGATAGTTCCCTAGATTTCATTTATCAGTCCAGCGTAGAGTCTTATGATATGCAATTCAGGATGTCATACCTGAAGAGTGATATTCACAAAATGATCAAGGTCTAGTGTCTAGGAGGCTGATGATCTGAAGTGTGTGACATTTTCAAGAATAGTAAGAATACTAAGGCTGAGCCAGAAAAGGAAATAAACTGTAGGAACATTGAAGGAGCACAGAAAACTTCACTCTAAAATATGACTCCCTGGTGTAATGAGTGTTTTAAATTAAAGGCCCTTAGAAATCAACAGATTCTGGAGGAGATTTTTCCCCTGTCTACATAAAAACTGAAGGGACCCGCCAAAGAGAACACTGTTTTTCCTTCCTCTTCAGGTTTTCTCATTATCTATTACAGAAAAGAAGACCAAGAAGGTAATCACACCTGAACAGATGCATTCACAAGATAATATCCCTCTCTCAGACTCAATTTCCAAAGAGAAACATTTACAAGTTAATCTCTGTTGCTAGACCCATTCACTCTCCCTAGTAATCACTTATTGCCTTTCGACAGAGTTATCTATATTCCCCATCTTCCCCCTCCACTCTGAAATAAAGCTATATAAGTATTTGAGACTCATTGGGATATTGGGCAATTATTCTGTGACTCTCCCCTGCATGGACATTAATAAATTTGTATGTCTTTTCTCCAATTAATCTGCCTTATTTCAGTTGATTTTTTGGCAGACCTTCAGAGGGTGAAATGGAAGTTTTTGTTTGGCCCTGACAACATGATTAAGAAGGTCCTATCATATGGAAGAGAGTAACTACTAGTAAGAGTCTTATAGAAGAGATTCATGCATAGTGTAAAGGTTTAGACTACTAGAACGTCTTTGATTCATGTTTAAGCTATAATGTTACAAGAAAGGTTTCCAGATCCGGACCCCCAAGAGAGGATTCTTGGACCTTGCTCAAGAAAGAATTTGGGGCAAGTTCACAGAAAAAAGTGAGAGCAACTTTACTAAGAATGTAAAGGAATAAAAGAAGGGCTACTCCATAGGCAGAACAGCAGCTTCGGCTTCTTGGCTGATAATACTTATAGTTATTTCTTGATTATATACTAAACAAGGGGAGGATTATTTATGAGTTTTCTGGGAAAAAGCTGAGCAATTCCCAGAACTGAGAGTTCCTCCCTCTTTTAGACCATGTAGGGTAACTTCCTGACATTGCCATCACGGTGCTGTGGGAGTGTCTTTTAACATGCTAATGCATTACAATTAGCATATAATGAGCAGGGAAGATGACCAGAGGTCACTTTCCTCATCTTGTTGGTTTCCTGGGTTTTGGCTGTCTTCTTTACCACAACCGATTTTATCAGCAAGGTCTTTGTGACTTGTATCTGGTGCTGACCTCCTGCCATCCTGTGACTTATAGTGCTTAGCCTCCTGAGAATGCAGCCCAGCAGGTCTCAGCCTCGTTTTACCTAGCAACTAGTCAAGATGGAGTTGCTGTGGTTGAAACACATCTGACATTTACAAAAGGGCAGCTTTTCAGAGCTACCACTGTGTCTGAAGTTTCTCAAAATAACCTGCTCAAAATATACAAAAGAAGTATTTTTTGAGGTGGTATACTCTGATCTCTTATAGTCATATTTTGATGTGTGTTCTGAGCCCCAGCAGCTCCTAGCTCTGCCACATATTATTTATATAGTTCTGGGCAAATTTTTAACTTTAGAGAGTCTCTATTTCTATATCTATTAAAATAGTAATAATCATATTAAGCTGCTGTGTTTTATGAAAATCAGGATGAGGTAAGTACCACCCAAATACTCCAAAGCTATTCAGGCTTCTAGGGTCCTTTCCCCTTTTCTTTTGTCAAAGCACAATTTTCAAAGCTAAAAGCAGACTTCTCATACATAGAATGTACGTGTGTCAGAGACCTTTTTAACTCATTAATGATGGAAGCATCAGAATCATAAAACTGGTGCAAAGAAGCCTAGTAGAGTTAGAAATATTTATGGTCAGAAAGAAATAATAGTAGAATAAGATTGCTAAATTAAGTAACAACACTGGCTAATAATCCACAGGTCAGTAAGACTGTAACTTTTGGCAATTATATTTCCTATGGGGAAATAGTTTTCATTATTATGAGACAGAAAATATTTGCATTGCAGTCAGATAAGAATCATTTTCAACATATTACCTTCCCCCGACGGGGTTGTAGAATCTCTCAAACAATAGTAAACAGTGTGTGAAACAAGTGTGCATGCCTCCAGAGAATGTGCTAATCCTTGGGTGGACCTACTAGATGGTGCTCCAGAAGGGGACTTACAGGACATGTGGTCATCCTATTGCCTATTTCCAAGTGTTGATCTTTTTTTGTTAACATGCTAACAGGCAAATGGTCTCAAGTTCTATCTCACAAAAGTCTGGTTCTGTTTTCAATATTCAGAGGACTCCTGTGGGGCTCAGATTCTTCTGGGCATCACTCTGAATTTCCTGCCTGTGATGGTTGGGTTTATGTATCAGCCTGGCCCAGACTACAGTAACCAGTTAGTCTATTAAACATAAATCTAAGTGTTGCTTTGAAGGCATTTTGTGGATGTGGTTAACATCTACAATCCATTGAATTTAAGTAAAGGCAATTGCCTAGATAATGTGGGTAGGCCTGATTCAACCACTTGGAAGGTATTAAGGCCTCAAGAATGAAATAGGTTTCCTGTAGGGAGAAGTAAATCTGCCTTAAGGCTGTAGCATCAGCTCTTGATGGAGGGTTTCTGGTCTGCTGACCTGCCCTATAGATTTTGGATTTACCAGCCTCCACAATTATGTAAGCCAATTCCTTGAAATAAATCTCCTAACTCATATATGTGTGTATGTATATAAATATGTGTACATACATACACACACACAGTCATGCACCCATAATGATGCTTCATTCAATGACAGACTGCATATATGATGGTGGTCCTCTAAGATTACAATACCATCATATTTTCACTGTACTTTTTCTATGTTTAGATACACAAATAGTTACCATTGTGTTACAATTGCCTAGAGTATTCAGTACAATAACATGCTGAACAGGTTTATAACCTAGGAGCAGTAGGCTAAATCATATGGTCTAGATGTATAGAAGGCAATTCCATCTAGGTTTGTGTCAGTATAGTTTGTGATGTTCACACAATAATAAAATTGCCTAATGATGTGTTTCTCATAATATATCCTTATTGTTAAGCAATACATGACTTCGTGTGTGTGTGTGTGTGTGTGTGTGTGTGTGTAACATATCTCCTCTCCTACTGGTTCTGTCTCTGGAGAATCCTGACCAATACAATACCCTTGTTGAATACCTGACACCTCCTTCTCATCCCCTTCCTTCACCACCCCCAAACCCCTTACCTCCTGTGACTGCTGTCCTCATCTGCATCAGTTTGCTGCATTCATAGGCACTACCACACTTTATTAACTCACTTTAGCAGATGCTTTGGGGATAACAGAGGATAATACAATAGAGCAGGAAATTGGACTACTGGGTTTCATTGTTCTTAATAGCCATCTGTGATTAGCACAAAGGGATTTCTCACTGGTCAACATTTTCTTAATTCCAAATTGTCACTATGTTGGAATCCATCCTTTCCCCATATCTGTCTTTCTTAAATTTTTTCTTGGATCCTGGGCCTCTAAACTTCAATCTCCTCCAACCACCAATGGAAAACTCAAAATTGCCCCTGGGGGTTTATGGTGGCTTACGCCTGTGATCCCAGCACTTTGAGAAGCTGAGTTGGGTGGATCACTTCAGCTCAGGACTTCAAGACCATCCTGGGGAACATGGCAAAACCCCATCTCTAAAAAAATACAAAAAACCAACTGGGTGTGGTGGAGTGTGCCTATAATCCCAGCTACTCGGGAGGCTAAGGTGGGAAGATCATTTGAGCCAGGGAGGTGAGGGCTGCAGTGAGCTGAGATTGGGCCACTGCACTCCAGCCTGGGAAAATCAGAGTAAGACCCTGTCTCAAAAGAAAAATAATTAAGATAAAAACAAACTCAAAATTGCCACCAGTTTATTATACAAAGAATATAAATTTCCTGGGGGCAGGAATCTTTGTCTATTTTATTTCCTAACATATCCCGAGCACCAAGAACAATGGCACACAGTAAGGCACTGCATTCCACAGTTGCAGTTACCCATGGTGAGTTGAGGTCGAAAATATTAAATAAAAAATTCCAGAAATAAACAATGTATGAGTTTTAAGTTGCACACTATTCTTAGTAGTGTGATCAAATTGAGAGGAGGGGCCAGCTGGGCTTCCTGGGTCTAGCAGGGGCTCAGAAAGCTGTGAAACTCACTCATTTCCTGCATCAGGACTTACTTCAGTCCTGGATGAATAATATTGAAGACATATGCTTAAAATATTCCTAACACCAGGATTTGTGCATGTGTTTTCTTCCCCAAGAAAGCTGTAAACAGGGAAAATTCTGCTCTTAAGTTTCCCTGTGTCCTCTCTCCCTTCCCCCTCCCCCGAAACTAAAGTAAAAGGAATGTTAACTGCCAGTTTTTCTGTGACCAGCGGACCTTGTCTATACTTCCAATTCCAATCCCTTGTAAACTACTTTGTAAAGTCCTGTAAGATCCTGTCTCCTTTGCCATGCCACTGCAAGGTGATAAAGTAGATAAACCCTAAGTTGCAATTCCGGTTTTCCCCAAAATCTAGGACATGTCACAAAATACTTTACTGCGTTTGTTTCTTGCTCTGGTAACATCTTCCCGCTGCACGTATTTTCCGCCTTAAAGAGTTTAAAAGGCAATTGTATAATCTAACTCTGGCTACCCGTTTGGGACCTCTTCCAACCTCTGGAAGCTTTGTACTTTCACTCTGCTCAATAAAGCCTACAGCTTTTTCTCCCTCTGGGTCCGTGTCTCTATCACTTGCCACGGTCAACCACCATACCAATTTTTTGGCGTGGCTAGGCAACAACCTTAGGCATTACAAAATCTTGCACCATCCTGCTCTGTCCTTGCCCCATCTTGTCCCGTCCTGCTCTGGATGTGAGTCTTCCCTTTGTCCAGCTTCTCCACACTGCTTATGCTGCCTGTCCATTAGTCACTTAGTAGCTGTCTTCATTATCAGATGGCTTTTTGTGGTAGCACAGTGGTTGTGTTCAATGAACTCTTATTTTACTTAGTAATGGCCCCAAAATACAAGAATAAGGATGGTAACAATTTGGATATGCCAAAGAGAAACCATAAAGTGTTTCCTTTAAGTAAAAAGGAGAAAGTTCTTCGTTTAATAAGGAAAGAAAAAAAAATCCTATACTGAGGTTGCCAAGATCTATGGTAAGAATCAATCTTCTGTCCGTGAAATTGTGAAGAAGGAAAAAAAATGTGTACTAGTTTCGTTGTTGCACTTCAAACTGCGAAAATTACAGCCACTGTGTGTGACAAGTGCTTAGTTAAGATGGAAAAGGCATTACATTTGTGAGTGCAAGACATGAACAGAAATGTGTTTCAATTGATGACAATCAGGTTTGGTACTACCTGTGGTTTTGGGCACCCACTGGGGTTCTTGGAACGTCTCCTCCTATAGGAAAAAACTACTGTACTTGTTGAATGAATTGAATGAATTAAATGAATGCAAAGCTTTCTTCTCTCAATGACTGTCATTCTAGTTTAGTGCCAAATGGCGTATTTACATAACTGAAGAAGTCTACTAACAGTCTGTCTAAAATGAAATGTCCCCTACCTTTTCCTGGATGATTGGTAGTATGTAGGTGTAATGGTCAGTTTCATGTGTCAATTTAGCTTGGCTACAATCCCCAGTTATCCAAACACTAAGACAGGTACTGCTGTGAATATATTTCATAGATGTGACTAAAGTCCATAATCAGTTGACTTTGTAGGAGAGATTATCCTATAGATAATTTGGGTGGGCCTGACTCAATTACTTTAAAGGCCGAAAGAGCAGAGCTGAAGCTTCCCTAAAGAAGAAATTCCACATGTGGAATGGCCCCTTCAGCCCATGCCCAAGAGTTCCAGGGTGCTCTCCTGATAGCCTGCCCTGTGGATTTCAGATTTGTCTAGCCAACCCCACAATTGCATAAGCCAATTCCTTGCCATGAGTCTGTTACTACATATCTTCTGCTTATCCTGTTTCCTTTATTGAGTCCTGACTGATACAGTAAGTGTTGGGTTGGTGACTGCAGTAATATTTTTTTAAATGATTCTTTTTCCTTTTGTGTTAATCAGCATTCTCCAGAGAAACAGAACCAACAGGATATCTAGATGATAGATAGATAGATAGATAGATAGATAGATAGATAGATAGATAATACATGGATAGAGATGAGGATATGCTGTCTGCAAGCTGGTGAATAAGAAAACTGGTAGTGTAATTCAGTTTGAATTCAAAGGCCTGAGAACTAGGGGAGTTGTAAGTCTTAGCTGGAGAACTAAGAGCTCTGACGTCTGAGGGCAGGAGGAGATAGATGTCCCAGCTCAAGAAGAGAGAGTTCACTCTTCCTCTGCCTTTTTGTTCTGCTTTTGCCATGATTGGATTGGATGATGCCTTCCCATATTGGTGACAGTAATCTCCTTGACTCAGTCTACTGATTCAAATGTTAATCTCTTCCGGAAATGTCCTCATAGACACTTTCAGAAATAATGTTTTACCAGCTATCTCGGCACTTCTTAGCCCAGTCAAGTTGACACATAAAATTAACCATTACACTTTTTTATGTTTAAAGATCTTGGCACGGTGCCTAATAATATAATGAGCATAATATAAATGGTAGTTGTAATTACTATTCTAGTACTTGGAGAGAAAACCATCTAAAACAGATTTTACTTATATTTTAGTGGTCTTTGAAATTCTAATTATTTATGCCAGATAAGCTGCCCACACTTAATTAGAGAATGATTAACTGAGGGATAATTCAGATCACTGCTAGTAATCATCTTCAGTCTGACACAAGTTCAACTTTAGAATAAGTTTATTCCTTGATAAAATACGCTTCATTGAGTAGGATCCCAGTGGGGGAACCTATAGCACTGTGTAGTAGATAGCTGTCATTTACAACTGCCCCCATCTTTAAACAACACACCCCACACTTTGGTATTTTCCACATTGTGAATTTTACTTTCTCAAGTAAGTATTTTTTTAAAAATCCTTATATTTCTTAGCCTCCTTTGCTGCTAGAGGACAGACATGTGACTTAGATCCTGCAGGTCAGATTGCCCTGAGCGTGGCTTGGTTTAGAATGAGTGCTAAAAGGCTGGGCCTGGGTAGAGGCAGCGGAAGTGTGGGGTTTGGGATGGTGGCGGCTACAACTTCCTCATCACAATTTTGTGGCTCTAAGAGATGTTCCTGGAAGTCTGATCTAGAACTCCATACTCCAGTTCTCCCAACAGTTTTGTGAGTTATCCAGTATCTTACAGTAAATCCCTTGCTGTTCAAACTGGCAAAGTGGTTTCTACCAGCAGTAACTAAGCACCTTGACTGATACAAATGACCTGGGACATAGAAGATGCTTTACACAACTCTGTTGGATTGATTATATATTTTACATTTAAATGTATTTTAAAATTGTAAGTGTAAATTATGCAAGTTGGTAAAAATTTTCCATGAGTATAAATGAGTGTTAAGTAAAAAATGCCTCCCCCAACAACTTTCCAGTCTGCTTCCCCAGAGGTCACAACTCTTAATATTCACCCTCATGACACAAGTTGACCTATGTAACAAACCTGCACATGTACCCCTGAAGTTACAATAAAAGTTTAAAAAAGAAAAAAATTTAGTGTATATGTACATACATACCCTTAATTTTTTAAAAACACAAAAGGAACATACTACACTCTTCTGTAATTTGATTTTTAAAATTTAACAATGTCTTAGACACCTTTCTGAATCAGTACACATAGATCTATCTCACTCCTTTTAATGGCTATGTGGTAATTTAGTGTATGAATGTGTCTTCATGTATTTAAGCAGGGCCTATTGATAGGCATTTATGTATTTCCAGCTTCCTGCTCTTAGAATGTTGCTATCAACACATTTTATAAGTTGGTAGGATGATATATCTATGGACACATACACACACACACACTCACACACTTGCACATTTGTGCAAGTTTATTTATAAATTCCCCAAAGTGGAATTGCTACACAAAGGGTGTACACATTTTAAATGCTGATAGATATTGCCAAATCAGCCTCTAAAAATGTTACTGATATGTGATTTACACTCTCCTCAAGGATTAATGAGCTTTAAACTGTAGCAGCTGGAATTTTGTTTGTTTGATTGTTTTTAGAATTTTGCCTCTTAAGCATTGCTTTTTGGGTTTATTTCCTTCCTCAAACAAAAGAGCAGAGGCAAGGGGATGAAAATGAATCAGAACAGGAGTGGACAGACAGGCTCAGGACTAAGGACTGACAAAGTTCAAGGCTCAAGGAAGGAAGTTTGCACTTGCAATGTGGTGACCAGGAAGCTCCTCAGACAGGAGAGCAGTCTGCATGGGTTGCTTCAAATCATCACATGTAGTACTACAGACACAATAGACTTAATTTGTTGAAACATCTTGGTACACATCACATAAATAAAAGCAACCCACACTTACATAACACTTACATATCATATCCCAGGATGTGGTCTAATATTCAGTAATGTGAACAAAATGAGCTATGCATGTTCCACAACTTTGGTGAAATACCTGAGCCCTGGATTATATGAGTGCTACAAACCTTCCCATATTACCCATATTTTTAAGTTCGCCAGGTAGGGTGGACAAATAGCATTGACAATCAGGCTCTGTTGCCTCTTGCTCTTCAGGAAAATGAACTCTCTTCATAATCCTTTCAAGCAGTTCTGACTTCCTCAGGTGTTGCCTGCACATGCTCAGGAGACTAATCCTTTTGTGTACACTGTGGAATCATCTTTAGAGCCTCTTTTACTTCTCTGGGTGACTTTGGTGGTGTCTTCTGTGACTGTCAACACTCAAAGAAGCAATTATGCTATTTGTAGATTTATTGTAGAAATGGTCCCTTTGCAGTTGTAGATATCTACTTCCCCACCCTTTGAATCTGGGCTGGCTTTGTGGTCTTCTCTGGCTAACAGAATGCCACAGAAGTTAGGCCTGAGGCTAAGCCTCAAGAGCCATCACATACCTCTCTCTCTCTTTAAGATCCCTGCTTCCATCATGAGAACAAGCCAGTACTGAGCTGCTAGAGGATGAGAGACCATGTGGAGCAGAGCTGAGTCAGTCTAGTTGGCCCAGCTGAGCTGCAGACATGTGAGAGAGCATAGCTAAAATCAAGAAAGCTAAAATTGACCCATACTGAACAGAGACCTGAGCCCTGCTGAACTCAGTCAAGACTGGAACTGTCCAGTCAATTCATAAATGTATAAGTAGTAATAATTGGTTATTGTTTTAAGCCACTGAGTTTTATGGTTATTTGTTAGGTAATGTTATGGTGGCAATTGATAACAATATGTGCTACCAATGTCCATCAAGACTGCTACAGTGCCAATGGCCTTTCAGCTGTTGCTGCTTTTCTGATGTCTATGCTGTGATTGCAACTGAACTGAATCAGATGTGGAAAAAGACAGGGAGGACCTGTAGAAGCCAGTATAGCTGTATCAAGTACCTCTCTTTGAGTTTAGACTTCAAAAGAATAGTACAATGTGCAGCTGAGCTAAATAGGACATGTTGACATGAACCTGTGTCAGGAAAGTTAAAACCTCAAATGTACTGAATTATAAAGAAAAACCGTAACAAAATAATTTTTTTAAATACAAGTTCTTATTAAAGCAGGAAAAGAAAAATCTAATACGTCCCCCATTTGGGCCTGACAGTGCAACACTGAGTAATAGAGAAACAGGGGAGCTCCTTGGATCTTGCTTTGTTCCTGCTTTTCTTGTCCAAGAGAATGACGTCCACGCTGAAAATTAACTATCAAGAAAGGATAATGTGAGTCTTTGAGGAATGACAAAATTGTTAGTGAACACTCATGTGTTCTACATTAGAGCTGGCCCGCTGGCCCAGGAAACTGAGAAAAATTGCAAAATGTCAAATGTAAACTTTGAAATATGCTTGAGGGTTATTTCTGTGGTCTAAAAAGACTTCCCAGAAATTTATTAATTTTAACAAATAATATTTTATTAAAATGACACATTTAAACATCCCTGCTCCTGCTTATGTCTTTAGGCTCAACTTATAAACCTTATTCATTTATTTATGCATTGAAAAATATCAGTTGACAGCCTTTGGTCTAGGCACTGGGAACATCAAGAACAAAACAGACAAAATATCTGTGGTTAACCCATACACATATTCATAGTATGAAGCTTCCATACTAATGGACAGAAGACAGAAAATAAGCAAAGTAAACAAACAAAGTGTATGCTATATTAGAAGGTGGAAATTTCTTTTCTTTCTTTCTTTCTTTTTTTTTTTCGAGACAGAGTTTCGTTCTTGTTGCCCAGGCTAGAGTGAAATGGCTCAATCTCAGCTCACTGCAACCTCCGCCTCCCAGGTTCAAGTGATTCTCCTGCCTCAGTCTCCCAAGTAGCTGGGATTACAGGCATGCGCCACCATGTCCGGCTAATTTTTTTGTATTTTTTGTAGAGTTGGGGTTTCTCCATCTTGGTCAGGCTGGTCTCAAACTCCCAACCTCAGGTGATCACCCGCCTTGGCCTCTCAAAGTACTGGGATTACAGGCGTGAGCCACTGCATCTGTCCTAGAAGGTGGTAATTTCTATAAAGTCAATTAAAATAGGGAAGATGGAATGGGATACGTTTTTTTTTTTTTTTTTTTTTTTTTTTTTTTTTTTTTTTAATTTATTTATTATTATTAAACTTCAAGTTGTAGGGTACATGTGCACAACGTGCAGGTTTGCTACATATGTATACTTGTGCCATGTTGGTGTGCTGCACCCATCAACTCGTCATTTACATCAGGTATAACTCCCAATGCAATCCCTCCCCCCTCCCCCCTCCCCATGATAGGCCCCGGTGTGTGATGTTCCCCTTCCCGAGTCCAAGTGATCTCATTGTTCAGTTCCCACCTACGAGTGAGAACATGCGGTGTTTGGTTTTCTGTTCTTGTGATAGTTTGCTAAGAATGATGGTTTCCAGCTGCATCCATATCCCTACAAAGGACACAAACTCATCCTTTTTTATGGCTGCATAGTATTCCATGGTGTATATGTGCCACATTTTCTTAATCCAATCTGTCACTGATGGACATTTGGGTTGATTCCAAGTCTTTGCTATTGTGAATAGTGCTGCAATAAACATACGTGTGCATGTGTCCTTATAGCAGCATAATTTATAATCCTTTGGGTATATACCCAGTAATGGGATGGCTGGGTCATATGGTACATCTAGTTCTAGATTCTTGAGGAATCGCCATACTGTTTTCCATAATGGTTGAACTAGTTTACAATCCCACCAACAGTGTAAAAGTGTTCCTATTTCTCCACATCCTCTCCAGCACCTGTTGTTTCCTGACTTTTTAATGATCGCCATTCTAACTGGTGTGAGATGGTATCTCATTGTGGTTTTGATTTGCATTTCTCTGATGGCCAGTGATGATGAGCATTTTTTCATGTGTCTGTTGGCTGTATGAATGTCTTCTTTTGAGAAATGTCTGTTCATATCCTTTGCCCACTTTTGGATGGGGTTGTTTGTTTTTTTCTTGTAAATTTGTTTGAGTTCTTTGTAGGTTCTGGATATTAGCCCTTTGTCAGATGAGTAGATTGCAAAAATTTTCTCCCATTCTGTAGGTTGCCTGCTCACTCTGATGGTAGTTTCTTTTGCTGTGCAGAAGCTCTTTAGTTTGATGAGATCCCATTTGTCAATTTTGGCTTTTGCTGCCGTTGCTTTTGGTGTTTTAGACATGAAGTCTTTGCACATGCCTATGTCCTGAATGGTACTACCTAGGTTTTCCTCTAGGATTTTTATGGTATTAGGTCTAACATTTAAGTCTCTAATCCATCTTGAATTAATTTTCGTATAAGGAGTAAGGAAAGGATCCAGTTTCAGCTTTCTACTTATGGCTAGCCAGTTTTCCCAGCACCATTTATTAAATAGGGAATCCTTTCCCCATTTCTTGTTTCTCTCAGGTTTGTCAAAGATCAGATGGCTGTAGATGTGTGGTATTATTTCTGAGGACTCTGTTCTGTTCCATTGGTCTATATCTCTGTTTTGGTACCAGTACCATGCTGTTTTGGTTACTGTAGCCTTGTAGTATAGTTTGAAGTCAGGTAGCGTGATGCCTCCAGCTTTGTTCTTTTGACTTAGGATTGTCTTGGAGATGCGGGCTCTTTTTTGGTTCCATATGAACTTTAAAGCAGTTTTTTCCAATTCTGTGAAGAAGCTCATTGGTAGCTTGATGGGGATGGCATTGAATCTATAAATTACCTTGGGCAGTATGGCCATTTTCACGATATTGATTCTTCCTATCCATGAGCATGGTATGTTCTTCCATTTGTTTGTGTCCTCTTTGATTTCACTGAGCAGTGGTTTGTAGTTCTCCTTGAAGAGGTCCTTTACATCCCTTGTAAGTTGGATTCCTAGGTATTTTATTCTCTTTGAAGCAATTGTGAATGGAAGTTCATTCCTGATTTGGCTCTCTGTTTGACTGTCACTGGTGTATAAGAATGCTTGTGATTTTTGCACATTAATTTTGTATCCTGAGACTTTGCTGAAGTTGCTGATCAGCTTAAGGAGATTTTGGGCTGAGACAGTGGGGTTTTCTAAATATACAATCATGTCGTCTGCAAACAGGGACAATTTGACTTCTTCTTTTCCTAACTGAATCCCCTTGATTTCTTTCTCTTGCCTGATTGCCCTAGCCAGAACTTCCAACACTATGTTGAATAGGAGTGGTGAGAGAGGGCATCCCTGTCTTGTGCCAGTTTTCAAAGGGAATTTTTCCAGTTTTTGCCCATTCAGTATGATATTGGCTGTGGGTTTGTCATAAATAGCTCTTATGATTTTGAGGTACGTTCCATCAATACCGAATTTATTGAGCGTTTTTAGCATGAAGGGCTGTTGAATTTTGTCAAAAGCCTTTTCTGCATCTATTGAGATAATGATGTGGTTCTTGTCTTTGGTTCTGTTTATATGCTGGATTATGTTTATTGATTTGCGAATGTTGAACCAGCCTTGCATCCCAGGGATGAAGCCCACTTGATCATGGTGGATAAGCTTTTTGATGTGCTGCTGAATCCGGTTTGCCAGTATTTTATTGAGGATTTTTGCATCGATGTTCATCAGGGATATTGGTCTAAAATTCTCTTTTTTTGTTGTGTCTCTGCCAGGCTTTGGTATCAGGATGATGTTGGCCTCATAAAATGAGTTAGGGAGGATTCCCTCTTTTTCTATTGATTGGAATAGTTTCAGAAGGAATGGTACCAGCTCCTCCTTGTACCTCTGGTAGAATTCAGCTGTGAATCCATCTGGTCCTGGACTTTTTTTGGTTGGTAGGCTATTAATTATTGCCTCAATTTCAGAGCCTACTATTGGTCTATTCAGGGATTCAACTTCTTCCTGGTTTAGTCTTGGAAGAGTGTAAGTGTCCAGGAAATTATCCATTTCTTCTAGATTTTCCAGTTTATTTGCGTAGAGGTGTTTATAGTATTCTCTGATGGTAGTTTGTATTTCTGTGGGGTCGGTGGTGATATCCCCTTTATCATTTTTAATTGCGTCGATTTGATTCTTCTCTCTTTTCTTCTTTATTAGTCTTGCTAGTGGTCTGTCAATTTTGTTGATCTTTTCAAAAAACCAACTCCTGGATTCATTGATTTTTTGGAGGGTTTTTTGTGTCTCTATCTCCTTCAGTTCTGCTCTGATCTTAGTTATTTCTTGCCTTCTGCTAGCTTTCGAATGTGTTTGCTCTTGCTTCTCTAGTTCTTTTAATTGCGATGTTAGAGTGTCAATTTTAGATCTTTCCTGCTTTCTCTTGTGGGCATTTAGTGCTATAAATTTCCCTCTACACACTGCTTTAAATGTGTCCCAGAGATTCTGGTATGTTGTATCTTTGTTCTCATTGGTTTCAAAGAACATCTTTATTTCTGCCTTCATTTTGTTATGTACCCAGTAGTCATTCAGGAGCAGGTTGTTCAGTTTCCATGTAGTTGAGCGGTTTTGATTGAGTTTCTTAGTCCTGAGTTCTAATTTGATTGCACTGTGGTCTGAGAGACAGTTTGTTATAATTTCTGTTCTTGTACATTTGCTGAGGAGTGCTTTACTTCCAATTACGTGGTCAATTTTGGAGTAAGTACGATGTGGTGCTGAGAAGAATGTATATTCTGTTGATTTGGGGTGGAGAGTTCTATAGATGTCTATTAGGTCTGCTTGCTGCAGAGATGAGTTCAATTCCTGGATATCCTTGTTAACTTTCTGTCTCGTTGATCTGTCTAATGTTGACAGTGGAGTGTTGAAGTCTCCCATTATTATTGTATGGGAGTCTAAGTCTCTTTGTAAGTCTCTAAGGACTTGCTTTATGAATCTGGGTGCTCCTGTATTGGGTGCATATATATTTAGGATAGTTAGCTCTTCCTGTTGAATTGATCCCTTTACCATTATGTAATGGCCTTCTTTGTCTCTTTTGATCTTTGATGGTTTAAAGTCTGTTTTATCAGAGACTAGTATTGCAACCCCTGCTTTTTTGTGTTCTCCATTTGCTTGGTAAATCTTCCTCCATCCCTTTATTTTGAGCCTATGTATGTCTCTGCGTGTGAGATGGGTCTCCTGAATACAGCAGACTGGTGGATCTTGACTCTTTATCCAGTTTGCCAGTCTGTGTCTTTTAATTGGAGCATTTAGTCCATTTACATTTAAGGTTAAGATTGTTATGTGTGAACTTGATCCTGCCATTATGATATTAACTGGTTATTTTGCTCGTTAGTTGATGCCGTTTCTTCCTAGCCTTGATGGTCTTTACATTTTGGCATGTTTTTGCAATGGCTGGTACCGGTTGTTCCTTTCCATGTTTAGTGCTTCCTTCAGGGTCTCTTGTAAGGCAGGCCTAGTGGTGACAAAATCTCTAAGCATTTGCTTATCTGTAAAGGATTTTATTTCTCCTTCACTTATGAAACTTAGTTTGGCTGGATATAAAATTCTGGGTTTAAAATTCTTTTCTTTAAGAATGTTGAATATTGGCCCCCACTCTCTTCTGGCTTGAAGAGTTTCTGCCGAGAGATCTGCTGTTAGTCTGATGGGCTTCCCTTTGTGGGTAACCCGACCTTTCTCTCTGGCTGCCCTTAAGATTTTTTCCTTCATTTCAACTTTGGTGAATCTGGCAATTATGTGTCTTGGAGTTGCTCTTCTCGAGGAGTATCTTTGTGGCGTTCTCTGTATTTCCTGGATTTGAATGTTGGCCTGCCCTACTAGGTTGGGGAAGTTCTCCTGGATGATATCCTGAAGAGTGTTTTCCAACTTGGTTCCATTTTCCCCCTCACTTTCAGGCACCCCAATCAGACGTAGATTTGGTCTTTTTACATAATCCCATACTTCTTGCAGGCTTTGTTCATTTCTCTTTCTTCTTTTTTCTTTTGGTTTCTCTTCTCGCTTCATTTCATTCATTTGATCCTCCATCGCTGACATTCTTTCTTCCAGTTGATCGAGACGGTTACTGAAGCTTGTGCATTTGTCACGTATTTCTCGTGCCATGGTTTTCATCTCTTTCATTTCGTTTGTGAGCTTCTCTGCATTAATTACTCTAGCCATCAATTCTTCCACTTTTTTTTCAAGATTTTTAGTTTCTTTGCGCTGGGTATGTAATTCCTCCTTTAGCTCTGAGAAATTTGATGGACTGAAGCCTTCTTCTCTCATCTCGTCGAAGTCATTCTCCGTCCAGCTTTGATCCGTTGCTGGCGATGAGCTGCGCTCCTTTGCCGGGGGAGATGCGCTCTTATTTTTTGAATTTCCAGCTTTTCTGCCCTGCTTTTTCCCCATCTTTGTGGTTTTATCTGCCTCTGGTCTTTGATGATGGTGATGTACTGATGGGGTTTTGGTGTAGGTGTCCTTCCTGTTTGATAGCTTTCCTTCTAACAGTCAGGATCCTCAGCTGTAGGTTGTAGCTGTAGGAGATTGCTTGAGGTCCACTCCAGACCCTGTTTGCCTGGGTATCAGCAGCAGAGGCTGCAGAAGATAGAATATTTCTGAACAGCGAGTGTACCTGTCTGATTCTTGTTTTGGAATCTTCCTCTCAGGGGTGTACTCCACCCTGTGAGGTGTGGTGTGTCAGACTGCCCCTAGTGGGGGATGTCTCCCAGTTAGGCTACTCAGGGGTCAGGGACCCACTTGAGCAGGGAGTCTGTCCCTTCTCAGATCTCAACCTCCGTGTTGGGAGATCCACTGCTCTCTTCAAAGCTGTCAGACAGAGTCGTTTGCATCTGCAGAGCTGCTGCGTTTGTTATTATTTACTGTGCCCTGTCCCCAGAGGTGGAGTCTACAGAGACAGGCAGGTTTCCTTGAGCTGCTGTGAGCTCCACCCAGTTCGAGCTTCCCAGCAGCTTTGTTTACCTACTTAAGCCTCAGCAATGGCGGGCGCCCCTCCCCCAGCCTCGCTGCTGCCTTGCCGGTAGATCACAGACTGCTGTGCTAGCAATGAGGGAGGCTCCGTGGGTGTGGGACACTCCCGGCCAGGTGTGGGATATGATCTCCTGGTGTGCCTGTCTGCTTAAAGCGCAGTATTGGGGTGGGAGTTACCCGATTTTCCAGGTGTTGTGTGTCTCAGTTCCCCTGGCTAGGAAAAGGGATTCCCTTCCCCCTTGCGCTTTCCAGGTGAGGCAATGCCTCGCCCTGCTTCAGCTCTCGCTGGTCGGGCTGCAGCAGCTGACCAGCACCGATCGTCTGGCACTCCCCAGTGAGGTGAACCCAGTACCTCAGTTGAAAATGCAGAAATCGCCGGTCTTCTGTGTCGCTCGTGCTGGGAGTTGGAGACTGGAGCTGTTCCTATTCGGCCATCTTGCTCCGCCCCAGCGGGATACGTTTTAAAGTAGGGTGGCAGGGGGACCCCACTTCAAATATTTTAAACTGCAGTTATGAGTTTAATATACTTGATTTCTTTTCAAATAAAGTAATTGTATGAAAAATCTTTTCATAAATCTAATAAACTAAAACATGGCTGAAAGATGGTTTCTTAGGGTCTCTCAAATGTTGAAAAACTATATAAACAATACAATTTCAACCCAAAATTACAAGTCTAAATCAATTAGTTACACATTTCTATATTTTCTATGGCTCTGTTTATTTTGCGTGACATATGAGTTTACTTTCTCTGTGTGATTTCTGCCTCCCCATAAAGGATATTAACTCTGTAAGTCAGTAGTGTAGCTAGAGAAAATATCAGTTTTTCCTACTTAAAAATGTTCTACTTAAAAGAAAAATCTTATTTAAATAGGCTTTAGAAACCTTATCATAAAGGTCTACAATATAATATGCTAATGAGGTATAGTATAAAGAATGTGCAAGAGTATTTTTTTCTTGCTATCTAAATCTGAAAATAGCTTTAAAATATTTAATTTTTTTTTTTTTTTTTTTTTTTGGTAGGGTCTTGCCATTCTTCCCTCAGGCTAGTCTCAAATTCCTGGGCTTATGTGATCCCCCTGCTTCTGCTTCCCAAAGTATTGGGATCATAGGCATGAGCCTGGCCGTAAAGTAACTTTGGGGACAACTTTTCTTTTTTAAAAAAAGGTAGTTAAGATCAGCTTACCTTTTGTGAAACTATTATTTCCCTTTTATAAATTAAAAAAAAAAAATCTCTTATGGGAATCCAAATAAATTTCCCTTAAATAACTGGATTGGCATAATTTGAAAAAAAAATAGACTATGTAGATTTAATTTAATTAAATACTGTATATTAAACTTAATCATCATGTTGACAAAGTGAAATATCATTGACTATATTGAATAGTAAAGCTACCCAAATCATAAGCCAAAGCCACATTAATAAAAGCATAGCCCAAAAGACAATTTTATTTGAGATTTTGAAAAAATATTTTCTTACTGAGACATGATCAGACTCAAAATAGGCCCAATACTTACAAGATTCTTATACACATATGTTGCATTCTAGGCTTAGTATTTTCCTTTCTCATCTTATGACTCATCTTCATATATGGTCATATTGGATGGTCAGATATGTGTAAAACACTAAGAAGAAATACTTAAAATGAGAAAAATACAAAGAGTACGAAAACATCACAATGCAATTCACTTGGGTCCTACAAGATTCATGGGTTTATAATGTTTACAACAACAGTATAGCAACAGGGAGGTAAATGAGCACATAAAAATTCCTTCTTAAAATGAAAATTTCCCAGGGAATTGCTTTCACCCCAGGACGGCTCATTTGCTCAGGTACAACGGTCGGGGAAAGGGTAAGTCTGCAGAATGTCATTTAGGAGGGAGAGGCGGAGGCCAGCAGACTCTCATTTTCTCAGTGCAATACAGCACTCACCAATTATCAACAGTGCCAAACCCTGAGAATAGATTCATTCAAATGGACTTGATCCTACTGCACACTACCACATGGGGCTGAAAGACCTTTAATGAAACTGCAAACTGGGCTGCTCTGTCACGATCCATCACTGTGAGTGCTAGCATTGGCTTACATGATCAGATTTTAAAAGTGATACTTCTTTTTGTTTAATCAAGATATAAAACCTGCAACAACAGCACTAGAATTCCATGGGACCCCACTTGAGAAACCTTGATCTAAGAGTTACTATAAAGGTTAAATGGGTTAATGATATATTCAAAGCTCTCAGAAGATTATTTGGGCTGGGTCTAGCGGCCCATGCCTGTAACTCCAGCACTTTAGGAGGCTGAGGCAGAAGGATAGCTTGAGCCCAGGAGATTGAGATCAACCTGGACATTATAGCTGTCAGGCCTCTGAGCCCAAGTCTGCACATGTACGTCCAGATGGAGTGAAGCAACTGAAGAATCACAAACGAAGTGAAAATGGCCGGTTCCTCCCTTAACTGATAACATTTCTCCACCGTGATTCATTCCTGACCCATCTTAACTGATCGATTAACTTTGTGAAATTCCTTCTCCTGGACAATAAGTCTCAGAAGCTCCCTGACCCAGTACCTTGTGACCCCTGCCCCTGCCTGCAAGAGAAAAACCCCCTTTGACTGCAATTTTCCACTCCCCCCAAATCCTATAAAACTGCCCCACCCCTATCTCCCTTGCTGACTGTCTTTCTGGACTCAGCCCACCTGCACCCAGGTGATTAAAAAGCTTTATTGCTCAGGCAAACCTTGTTTGGCGGTCTCTTCACATGGACACGTGTGACATTTGGTGGTGAAGACCCAGGACAGGGGGACTTCTTCAGGAAACTGGTCCCCTGTCCTCACCATCACTCTGTGAGGAGATTCCCCTATGACCTCGGGTCCTCAGACCAACCCAAGAACATCTCACCAATTTCAAATCAGGTAAGCAGTCTTTTCACTCTCTTCTCTAGCCTTTCTCGCCACCCTCCAATCTCTCTGCTCTTCCAATTCCAGTTCTTTTTCCTCTCTAGTAGAGACAAAGGAGACACATTTTATCCATGGACCCAAAACTCCGGCGCCGGTCTCGGACTCGGGAAGACAGTCTTCCCTTGGTGTTTAATCCCTGTGGGGATGCCTGCCTGATTATTCACCCACACTCCATTGGTGTCTGATCACTGTGGGGACACCTGCATTGGTCATTTACCCACATTCCCTTGGTGGCAAGTCAATTGTGGGAATGCCTGCTTTGGCTGCTCACCCACAATACAGCCCAGGGCTACTCACCCCCTCCCCCAACTTGTCCATGTCTCCACCTTTCTATGCGCAACCTTCTGCCTTCCATTCCCCCTTCTCCCTTAGCCTGTGTTCTCAAGAACTTAAAACCTCTTCAACTCATGCCTGACCAAAAAAATCTAAATGCCTTATTTTCTTCTGCAATACTGCTTGGCCCCAATACAAACTTGACAATGGTTCTAAATGGCCAGAAAATGGCACTTTCAATATCTCTACCCTACAAGACCTAGATAATTTTTGTCAAAAATTGGGCAAATGGTCTGAGGTGCCTTACATCCAGGCCTTTTTTACACTTCGCTCCCTCCATAGTCTCTGCTCCCAACGTGACTTGTGCCAGATTTTCCTTCTTTCTCTCCTGTCCCCTCCTTTGGTCTCCACTCCAAGCTCAGAGTCCTCTGAATTCTCCTTTTCCACTGACCCCTCTGACCTCTCCCTCCTCCCCTGGCCACCGCTCACCAGGTCCAATTCTTCCGCAGCCTCTGTTCCCCAACCCTACAATGCTTCCATTACCTCCCCTCCTCACACCTGGTCTGGCTTACAGTATCATTCTGTGACTAGCCCTCCTCCACCTGCCCAACAGTTTCCTCATAGAGAGGTGGCTGGAGCTGAAGGCATAGTCAGGGTGCATGTGCCTTTGTCTCTGTTGGACCTCTCCCAGATCAGTCAGCGTTTAGGCTCTTTCTCATCAGACCCCACTAAATATATACAGGAATTCCAATATCTAACTCTGTCCTACAATTTAACCTGGAGTGACTTAAATGTCATCCTAACTTCTACCCTCTCCCCAGATGAACCGGAAAGAGTTTTTTCTCTAGCCCAATCTCACTCTTATAACTGCCGGCTTCACGTGCCAGACCTCCAGGAAGGCATTAGAGCAGTTCCCCGAAAAGATCCCCAATGGAACTATCAGGCACTTTCCCCAGGTATGGCTAGGTGAGATTACATGATTTCCTGCCTAGTTGAAGTGCTTAAAAAGGCAGCTTACAAAGCTGTTAATATGACAAACTTAAAGAAACCACCCAAGGTAAAGACGAAAACCCAGTCCAGTTCATGGCTTATTTTGCGGCAACCCTGAGATGCTTTACAGACCTAGACCCTGAAGGGTCAGAAGGCTGTCTCATTCTAAATATGCATTTTATCACCCAGTCAGCTCCTGACATTAGAAAAAAAGCTTCAAAAATTGGCATCCGGCCCTCAAACCACACAACACGAATTAATCAACCTCGCCTTCAAGGTGTACAATAATAGAGAGGAGGCAGCCAAATGACAATGCATCTCTGAGTTACAGCTACTTGCCTCTGCTCTAAGACAAGCCTCAACCACGTCTTCAGCATACAAAAACTTTCAGCACATCCAAGCCACAGCTCCCAGGGGCTCCTTCAAAACCTCCTCGTGGACCTTGCTTCAAATGCCAAAAGCCTGGCCACTGGGCCTCAGAATGCCCGCAGCCTGGGATTCCTCCTAGACTATGCCCTGTCTGTGTGGGCCCCCACTGGATGTCGTACTGTCTGACTCACATCACTGCCACTCCTAAAGCTCCTGGAGCTCAAACCCAATGTTCCTTGGCTGACTCCTTCTCAGATCTCCTTGGCTTAGCAGCTGAAGACTGATGCTGCCTGATTGCCTCAGAAGCTTCCTGGGCCACCATGGACACCGAACTTTGGGTAACTCTTACAGTGGAGGGTAAGTCCATCCCCTTCTTAATCTATATGGAGGCTACCCACTCCACATTACCTTCTTTTCAAGGACCTGTTTCCCTTGCCTATATAACTGTTGTGGGTATTGGTGGCCAAGCTTCTAAACCTCTTAAAACTCCCCAACTCTGGTGTCAATGTGGACAACATTCTTTTATGCACTCTTTTTTAGTTATCCCCAACTGCCTAGTTCCCTTATTAGACCAAAACATTTTAACCAAGTTATCTGGTTCCCTGACTACTCCTGGACTATAGCCACATCTCATTGCCACCCTTTTCCCCAGTTTAAAGCCTCCTTCACATCTTCCCCTTGTATCTCCCCACCTTAATCCATGAGTATGGGACAGCCCTACTCCCTCCGTGGTGACTGATCATGCACCCCTTATCACCCTATTAAAACCTAACCACACTTACCCCGCTCAACCCCAATATCCCATTCCACAGCAGGCTTTAAAAGGAATAAAGCCTGTTATCATTTGCCTGTTACAGCATGGTCTTTTAAATCCTATTTAAATTCCCCCTTTTTTACCTTACAATTCCCCCATTTTACCTGTCCAAAAACTGGACAAGTCTTACAGGTTAGTTCAGGATCTGTGCCTTATCAACCAAATTGTCTTGCCTGTCCACCCCATGGTGCCAAACCCATATACTCTCCTATCCTCAATACCTCCCTCCACAACCCCTCCACAACCCATTATTCTGTTCTGGATCTCAAACATTCATTCTTTACTATTCCTTTTTGCACCCTTCATCCCAATCTCTCTTTGCTTTCACTTGGACTCACCCTGACACCCATCAGTCCCAGCAGCTTACCTGGGCTGTACTGCCACAAGGCTTCAGGGACAGCCCCCATTACTTCAGTCAAGCCCTGTCTCATGATTTACTTTCTTTCCATCCATCTGCTTCTCACCTTATTCAATATTTTGATAACCTTCTAGTTTATAGCCCCTCCTACAAATCCTCCCAATAAGACATGCTCCTCCTCCTCCAACATCTGTTCTCAAAAGGACATCATACATCCCCCTCCAAAGCCCAAATTTCTCCCTCATCTGTTACCTATCTTGACATAATTATTCATAAAAACACACATGCTCTCCCTGCTGATCATGTCTGGCTAATCTCCCAAACCCCAGTCCCTTCTACAAAACAACTCCTTTCCTTCCTGTGCATGGTTGGATACTTCCACCTTTGGATACCTGGTTTTGCCATCCTAAATAAACTATTATATAAACTCACAAAAGGAAACCTATCTGACCCCATAGATCCTAAATCCTTTTCCCACTCCTTTTTCCATTCCTTGAAGATAGCTCTAGAGACTGCTCCCAGACTAGCTCTCCCTGACTCATACCAAACCTTTTCATTACACACAGCTGAAGTATAGGGCTGTGCAGTCAGAATTCTTACACAAGGACCAGGACTGTGCCCTACAGCCCTTTTGTCCAAACAACTTGACCTTACTGTTTTAGGCTAGCCATCATGCCTCTGTGCAGAAGCTGCTGCCACCCTAATACTTTTAGAGGCCCTCAAAATCACAAACTATTCTCAACTCACTCTCTACAGTTCTCATAACTTCCAAAATCTATTTTCTTCCTCACACTTGACACATATACTTTCTGCTCCCTGGCTCCTTCAGCTATAATCACTCTTTGTTGAGTATCCCACAATTACCATTGTCCCTGGCCTGGACTTCAATCCAGTCTCCCACATTATTCCTGATACCACACCTGACCCCCATAACTGTATCTCTCTGATCCACCTGACATTCACTCCATTTCCCCACATTTCTTTCTTTCCTGTTCCTCACCCTGATCACACTTGGTTTATTGATGGCAGTTCCACCAGGCCTAATTGCCACTCACCAGTAAAGGCAGGCTATGCTATAGTATCTTCCACATCTATCATTGAGGCTACCACTCTGTCCCCCTCCGTAACTACCTCTCAGCAAGCCGAACTCATTGCCTTAACTTGGGCCCTCACTCTTGCAAAGGGACTGCACATCAATATTTATACTGACTGTAAATATGCCTTCCATATCCTGCACCACCATGCTGTTATATGGGCTGAAAGAGGTTTCCTCACTATGCAAGGGTCCTCCATCATTAATGTCTCTTTAATAAAAACTCTTCTCAAGGCTTCTTTACTTCCAAAAGAAGCTGGAGTCATTCACTGCAAGGGCCATCAAAAGGCATCGGATCCCATTGCTCAGGGCAGTGCTTATGCTGATAATGTAGCTACAAAAGCAGCTAGCGTTCCAACTTCTGTCCCTCATGGCCAGTTTTTCTCCTTCTCATGGGTCACTCCCTCCTACTCTCCCACTGAAACTTCCACCTATCAATCTCTTCCCACACAAAGCAAATGGTTCTTGGACCAAGGAAAATATCTCCTTCCAGCCTCACAGGCCTGTTCTATTCTGTCATCATTTCATAACCTCTTCCATGTAGGTTACAAGCTGCTAGCCCGCCTCTTAGAACCTCTCATTTCCTTTCCATTGTGGAAATCTATCCTTAAGGAAATCACTTCTCAGTGTTCCATCTGCTATTCTACTACTCCTCAGGAATTATTCAGGCCCCCTCCCTTCCCTACACATCAAGCTCGGGGATTCGCCTCTGCCCAGGACTGGCAAATTGACTACTTATATGCCCCGAGTCAGGAAACTAAAATACCTCTTGGTTTGGGAAGACACTTTCACTAGATACGTAGAGGCCTTTCCCACAGGGTCTGAGAAGGCCACTGTGGCCATTTCTTCCCTTCTGTCAGACATAATTCACTTTCTTCCTCAGCCCTAACCTCGTTCCAGACACCAGCTCTCTAGGCAACTATCTTCCAGTCCTCCAGCAGGCTAGACAGGAAATTTTCCAGGCTGCTAATCTTCTCTTGCCTTCTCCAGATTCCCAGCCATATAAAGACACCCTAGCTAGATGATCAGTTCTTATTAAGAACCTGACCCTCAAACTCTACAACCTCAATGGACCAGACCCTAGTTACTCATCTATAGTACCCCAACTGCTGTCTGCCTGCAGGACCTTCCCCATTGGGTTCACTGTTCCAGAATAAATCTGTGTCCATCAGACAGGCAGCCTGATCTCGCCTCTTCTTCCTGGAATTCGCAAGTACTCTCCCCTACTTCCCTTAAACTCACTTGCATTTCTGAAGAGCAGTAATAATCCTTATGAGCCTAATACATCCCTTCATTCTATTAGTTCTATTCATCCTTGCCCTACTTTTTGCAACAGGGCTTTACGTAGTCACCCTACTATTTGGACTGCACTGCAAAAACTTGTCATCCCTACTATCTTCTGTCTAGTCATACTCCTATTCACCATTCTCAACTACTTGTAAATGCCCTGCCCTTGTTTATACTGCCAGTTTACCCTTTTCCTCAAAATCATTATAACTGATATCTCCTGGTTTTACCTCAAACCACCACCCTTAAGTCTCTCTTAAAGTGGATAGAAGATCTTCAGTGGCAAGGTACACTCCAATACTTTCACCCTGATAAACTCCTATTCTTTACTTTTATACTCACTCTTATTCTCATTTCTGCTCTTATGATACCCTGTACCTCTCCCCAGCTATCTCCACCACACTATCAATCTCACTCACTCTCTCCTAGCCGTTTCTAATCCTTCTTTAACAAACAATTGCTGGCTTTGCATTTCTTTCCTCCAAAATTGCCGAGGCCTCGACTTACTCACTGCTAAAAAATGGGGATCCTGTATATTTTTAAATTAAGAGTGTTGTTTTCACCTAAATCAATCTGGTCTGGTATATGACAACATAAAAAAACTCAAGGACAGAGCCCAAAAACTCACCAACCAAGCAAATAATCATACTGAACCCCCTTGGGCACTCTCTAATTAGATGTCCTGGGTCCTCCCAATTCTTAGTCCTTTAATACCTGTTTTTCTCCTTCTCTTATTTGAACCTTGTGTCTTCCATTTAGTTTCTCAATTCGTACAAAACTGCATCGAGGCCATCACCAATCATTCTATATGACAAACGCTCCTTCTAACAACCCCACAATATCACCCCTTACCCCAAAATCTTCCTCCAGCTTCATCTCGTCTACTCTAGGTTCCCACGCCGCCCCTAATCCTGCTCAAAGCAGCCCTAAGAAACATCACCCATTATCTCTCCATACCAACTCCCAAAACTTTTGCTGCCCCAACACTTCACCACTATTTTGTTTTTCTTATTAATAAAAAAAGACAGAAATGTCAGGCCTCTGAGCCCAAGTCTGCACTTAAACATCCAGATGCGTGAAGCAACTGAAGAATCACAAAAGAAGTGAAAATGATTGGTCCCTGCCTTAACTGCTGACATTTCTCCATTGTGATTCATTCCTGCCCCACCTTAACTGATTGATTAACTTTGTGAAATTCCTTCTCCTGGACAATAAGTCTCAGAAGCTCCCCCATCCAGTACCTTGTGACCCCCGCCCCTGCCTGCAAGAGAAAAACCCCCTTTGACTGTGATTTTCCACTCCCCATCAAATCCTATAGAACTGCCCCACCCCTGTCTCCCTTGCTGACTTTCTTTTTGGACTCAGCCCACGTGTACCCAGGTGATTAAAAAGCTTTATTGCTCACACAAAGCCTGTTTGGTGGTCTCTTCACATGGATGCGTGTGACAATAGCAAGAACCATCTTTACAAAAAAAAAAATTCTAGGTGTGGTGATGGCACACACCCGTAATCTCAGCTACTTGAGAGTCTGAGGTGGGAAGATCACTTCAACCCAAGAGTTGAGGTTGCAGTGAGCTATGATCATGCAACTGCACTCCAGCTTGGGTGACAGAGCAAGATCCTGTCTCAAAAAAGAAAAAAAAAAGTATTTTGTGCAGAGTGGTAGCTATTACTATACCAGGAACAAAGGAATTTAAAATGGAAATGAGATTAGCATTAGTACCAAAAATTATAATATAGCAAAGTCATTGTTTTAATCAAGGCACATACAAAGCTCTCTGGACACACTGAGAAGCAGTGCCTAAGTACTCTAGGTAGTTAGCTTTATTAGGTAGGTGGCATTTGGCTTAAATGTAAAGAATGATGAGGCCCTTTCCAGGCAGATATTGGAGAGAGAGGGTGCTCTAGACAGAGAAATTGTTCTGGTGAGTAGTTTCATTATACATACAACAGATGATCATTAGCAATGGAAAAATAAGAAAATGTATATGTTGTGTTTCTATTGAGTTTTCAGTTGACACAGGTAATTATTTCCACATACATTTTTGCCTTAATCAGAATTGTTGAAGTTTTAAAATATTTGCTAAGTCTTACTCCCTGATGTAAACTAGACAATTTGTAAAATCCAAACAAATTTTAGTTTACTAATGGCCACCTTCAGAGCAAAAGTATGTACTTAGTAACATTCGATTGGGGAAAAGACAAACAGAAACACCATAAAGTGGCACTTAAATTGGCATTTAATAATTTGCAGGGAACATGCAAACTGTATGGAAGTGATGCATTCTAATAATGTTTCAGGAAATTCGTTACTGTATTACAATGTTCCTACTGAATTTTCAAAAACACTTTACAGTGAGCAGACTTGATGCTATTTCAAGCACAACTTGTTGGGATTTGAAAGCAAATCTTCGTTCTTGAGAAGAATGAGAGAGATTTAAGGAGGTGTGGAAAGAATGTTGAACTGAATCCAAAATCTCTTTGTAAATGTATTTTGAAAGAAATAATTCAGCATTGTTTTAAAAATCACAGTTTCTAAAATGGGGAATAAGAATTGGCAAGTCTCAGTCTCATAAGATGCAGACTTGGCCAAAATAGTCTTTCCCTCTTTGAGGGTTTGGTTTTTTTTTTTTTTTAAAGAAACATTTTAAGTGAAAACTCTGCTGCTGGCTTTAGCTTGTGAGTTCTTTGGGTAGAGTCCTTACTCTGGTTGAAGAACAAGAAAAGATTCACAGTGGAATTCACATCACAGAAGGTAGCCCCCCAGGATGTGAGCTGAAACCAGAGTGTCCTCCTTCACTGCCATCTTCTCACCACCTGCAGTGGTAACACCCAGCCCTACATCCATAGCACCATGACGACCCTCATCCGAGACCAGAGACAACACAGTCTCAGCAAGTCAAATTTCTCGTGCCATCCAAAGGACATCAGTGACATGAGCACAGGAGGAAGGGCTAGTGATGTTTGAGGATAGTAATTATTTGACTTCCCACAGATTATTTTGTCCAAAACTCTAAGGATCCCATTGCAAAAAAATTATTGCACCAGGAAGAGTAGATAGAGGAAGAAAAGGGAATAAGTGTTGAGTGAGAAAGGACATGCCATGGAAGAGAAAGGAGCAGAGGCAAGAAGAGAGCTGAGGGGAAAGGGGAAAAAGGGACTGGGAATTCCGCTGGGTCAGAGGACCTTGTCAAGACCACCATTTGTTCGAAGCATGCTCTGCCCCTAGATGGTGCTGTGTAGTTAGCAAGTTCAGGAAATAACTTCACTTAGCACAGAATCCCAACTTTCCCTGTGCTGCCTTTATGTATCAGGGCTTGTTTGCATCAATTCCTCACACAGCCCCAAATTAACTTGTGCATACTCCTGGCTGCTGTCCTGTGTCCTTTTTCTTCCCCTCCATTCTCCATGCTCTTTTTCATCTGCTGCGTGCTGTGCTAGGTGCTCCTTGTATCTTACCTCCTGCATGCTCACGAGAAACCTGTGGGATAGGCAGCCTTATCTACTTCAAAGATGAAAATAATAAGACCAAGATATATAGCGTGAGAAGCCCCAGCTCTCTGAATCTTAAATTCAACAGCTGGAGCCAAGGTTTGAATCTCGATAAGTGGGACTTGCAAAGTCCATGAGCCTGAGAGTGGGAAATCTGGTGCCTAACTCCCCGCGGCCATCCCTGTGTGTCTCTGAGCCTGGTTGCTGTCGTCTTTACTGGGCTCTCGCCAACGACCAGCCTGTCAACCTTCTGACTCCTCAGTCAATCAATAGTCTTGATTCATTGTGTGAAGATCACGTTGTGTACAGAGCCTTGCTTGAGCCCTGTGGCAGTGAAAGTCACAGGTGGCTTTCCCGGAGGGAGATAGGCTGCTGTGAGTTATTACTCCCCCAGGAGGAACCCAAGGTGAGTGTTTGGCTCACTGGTCATCGCAGTGACACAGCTGGGTGTGAGTAACCAGAGACAGGGAGGGAGGGGAGAAGGGAAAAAAGGAAGAACCAAAATAACCAAAATCATCATGACTGTCTTCTGTTCTGACCATGAAGATATTTTATTTTCCATGTAAAGTTACACCTCTCAGAGCATGTGGAAACAACAGGCTAAGAATCCAAAAAATAAATCCTGTTCTCAAATAATTAGTAATCAGTAACTAAATTGTACAATACTCAAAATAAAAATTACCAGTCAATGTTATTTAGCTGGTAATAATAATCTTTGAAAAATAAAACATGACGTTTTGATTCCATGTTCTAATTTATTTTAAATGGAGAGAAACTGAAAAGAGGGCGAGATAAGGAGGACCCAGAAGCAGAGGAATGACAGAGGAGAAGGAAAACAAAAAGGAACAAAAACAGGTTCCCTGCACCACCTGGGCACCTGTGTCTTTCCTCATGACCCTGTGGCCTTTATTCTTGCTTATTTTCCCTTATGCCTCCCTGACTCTTCTCTCTATACATATATTTGAAAATAAATACAGAAATAAAATAGAATTCAAAGATGATTCCCTTCCCCTCCCACAGCGTATTTCCAGCAATTTAATGACATAGTAATTTTCACTGCATTGAAAAAAAAAAGGATTGATCTATCAATTATCAATTCAGGCAACAAAATAAAATTGAGATAATTGTAGTCTGGATTAACCACTTTAAAAAAATTACAAAGCTGTCAAGTGAGCTTTGTGTAGTTGAGTAGATACAGAAAAGAGGAAAGAGTGTTGTGAAGCTGATAGTAGTGATAACAAGAAGATGCCTTTTTTAAAAAAAAAGTCTTAATGTACCCGGCACTGCATTTGGCAACTGGCAAGAATTAAGGGAAAAAGCAGAAAAGGATAATATATTATGAATATGTTTTCTTACCTGTAAGTCCTTCAGGACTCATCAAAACAAAGGACAACCTCATCTTCCATGAGAACAAGAAGAACCGCTTCTGTTACATCTGGTAAGTTCATCTGTTATGGGAGTAGGTACAATGAAGTGTTCAGAGAAATAACCTTCTCTAGGCCTCTCTGTAAACTGAATTTTATTAATGGTCTTGACTTCATAAAGTAGAGCAGTGTGAGAGGCAGGCATCCAAGTGAGTTAGTATCTGACTGTCAGGACATGCATAGGCAAAAATCCTTGAGTCAAGCAGCTGTGACCCATGAATAGGAGGCCCTCAAAATCCATTTGGTTAGAATGTTAAGACCAAGCAAGAAAACAGTTAACTTTACATGTCAGTGCTATTGCAACCTCAATGAGATTTTATCTGTGGAGTGAATGATTAGGGGAAACCAAATTTATTGTCATTCAGAGGAAGTATTTATAAACTTGGCAGAGCCACATGTGAGAGTAGAACAAAGGCTGCCAAAGAGGTTCATAAATTGAGATGAATGATCTGCAAGTATTTTCCATTGCCTACATATGGTTATATATACACTGTGTGGCTCAAGCTCAGGATTGAATTGCCTCGCACAAATGCTGATGCTGTCTTCTTTGTGGATATGGGATGGGGTGGGGAGCTTGAATCAGTGTCAGAGTTAGAATTGGGATGGAGAAGAAAGGGTGCTTTGAGGAAGAAGCTGCATAGTTGGGGAGGAATGGAAAAAAGTGGAAGACTGCAATGAGGAGAGGTTGCTGTGGGGGCAGAAGGTCCTTCATGGTAAGTTGCATGAAGGGGAAGAAAAGCCACAAGGGTTAGATTAGAGATAAAGATGCAAGAGGAGATAGAATTGATGTGAAGAATGACACCAAGGAAATAAGAAGAGCAAAAGAAAAGGGAAAGGATTTAGTAGAGTGAAGAATACTCTTCGCCAGTAAGGTAAGTGGGCCAAACCTGGCCCACAGCCTGATTTTGCTAATAAAGTTTTATTGGGACAGTGATGCTCATTTGTTTAGTAATTGTTTATGGTTGTTTTCATGCAGCAGTGGCAGAGTTGTGCTAATTATAACAGAGACCATATCTCACAAAGCCTAAAATATTTACTATCTGGCCCTTTATGAGAAAACTTTGCTGAGCCCTGGTCTTGATTATGGAATGTACACTCCTCTCTGCCACTCAAATGCTACTGCTCTCTGCCAGGGTTTATTTGTATTAATGGCAAAGCCTGATTCTACTCTACATGGCATCTATTTGTATTTATTTTGTATAGGCTTTAAAGCTTCACCAGGTTACTCTTGGAAAAATGAAGTTACAAGGTATGCTATTGTTTTAGTACATTCTCATGTTGCTATGAAGAAATACCTGAGACTGGGTAACTTATAAGGAAAGAGGTTTAATTGACTCACAGTTCCATATGGCTGAGGAGCCCTCAGAAAACTTACAATCATAGTGGAAGGCACCTTTCCACAGGGTGGCAGGGGAGAGAATGTGTGTCCAACGAAGGGGGAAACACCTTATAAAACAATCAGATCTCATGAGAACTAACTACCACAAGAGTAGGATGAGGGAAACTGCCCCCATGATTCAATTATCTCCACCTGATGCCTCCTACAACACGTGGTGAATATGGAAACTACAAAATGATTTGGGTGGGGAAACATCCAAACCATATCATTCCACCCCTGGCCCCTCCTAAATCTCATGTCATCACAACTCAAAACATAATCATGCCCTTCTAACAGTCCTCCAAAATTTTAACTCATTCCAGCATTAACTGAAAAGTCCAAGTTCAAAGTCTCATCTGAGACAAGGCAAGTCCCTTCAACCTACGAGCCTGTAAAATCAAAAACAAGTTAGTTACTTCCTAGATACAATGGGGGTACAGGCATTGAGTAAATACACCCATTCCAAAGGGGAGAAATTGACCAAAACAAAGGGGCTACAGGCCCCATGCAAGTCTGAAATCCAATAGGGCAGTCATTAAATCTTAAAGTTCCAAAATGATCTCTTCTGATTCCATGTCTCACATCCAGGGCACACTGATGCAAGAGGTGGGCTCCCACAACCTTAGGGAGCTCTGCCATTATGGCTTTGCAGGGTACAGTCCCCTGCCTGGCTGCTTTCACAGGCTGGCATTGAATGTCTGTGGCTTTTCAAGGCACATGATGCAAGCTGTCAGTGGATCTACAATTCTGGGTTCTGGAGGATGGTGACTCTCTTCTTACAGCTCCACTAGGCAATGACCCAGTGGGGACTTTGTGTGGGGGCTCCGGCCCCACATTTCCCTTCCACACTGCCCTAGCAGAAGTTCTCCATGAGGACTCCACCCATGCAACAAACTTCTGCCTGGACATCTAGGCCTCTCCATACATCCTCTGAAATCTAGATGGAGGTTCCCAAACCTCAATTCTTGATTTCTGCGCACCTGCAGGCCCAACACCACATTGAAGCTGCCAAGGCTTGGGGCTTGCACCATCTGAAGCAATGGCTTGAGCTGTACGTTGGCCCGTTTTTAGCCATGGCTGGAATGGCTGGGATGCAGGGCAACAAGTCCCAACACTGCACACAGCAGGGGGTCCTGGACTTGGCCCAGGAAACCATTTTTCCTTCCTAGGCCTTGGGGCCTGTAATGGAGGAGGCTGTCATGAAAGTCTCTGAAATGCCTTGGGGACATTTTCCCCATTGTCTTAGTGATTAACATCTGGTTCCTCATCACTTATGCAAATTTCTGCAGCCAGCTTGAATTTCTCCCCAGAAAATGGGTTTTTCTCTTCTATCACATTGTCAGGCTGCAAATTTTCCAAATTTTTATGCTTTGCTTCCTCTTGAATGCTTTGCTGCTTAGAAATTTCTTTCACCAGATGCCCTAAATCATCTATCTGAAGTTCAAAGTCCTGCAGATCTCTGGGGAAGGGGCAAAATGCCACCAGCCTCTTTGCATAGCAAGAGTGACCTTTAATCCAGTTCCCAACAAGTTCCTCATCTCCATCTGAGACCGCCTCAGCCTGGACTTCATTGTCCATATCACTATCAACATTTTGGTCAAAGGCATTCAACAAGTCTCTAGGAAGTTCCAAACTTTCCCACATCTTTCTATCTTCTTCTGAGCCCTCTGAACTGTTCCAACTTCTGCCTGTTACCCAGTTCTAAAGTTGCTTCCATATTTTCAGGTATCTTTACAGCAGTACCCCACTACCCAGTAGTAATTTACTGTATTAGTCTGTTCTCATGCTGCTATGAAGAAATACCTGAGACTGGGTAATTTATAAAGGAAGGAGGCTTAATTGGCTTACAGTTCTGCATGACTGAGGAGGCCTCAGGAAACTTACAATCATAGCAGAAGGCACCACTTCACAGGGTAGCAGGGGAGAGAATGAGTGTCTGGCGAAGGGGGAAGCCCCTTATAAAACCATCAGATCTTGTGAGAACTAAGTGACTATCATAAAAACAGGGTGGGGGAAACTGCCCCCATGATTCAATGAACTTCAGCTGGTCCCTCCCACGACACATGGGGATTATGGGAACTACAATTCAAAATGAGATTTGGGTGGGGACATGGCAAAATCGTATCAGCCATAAATGACAGGAGCTGCACACACACAGGGAGAATGCCATGTGGGGACTGGTGATGCTTTTAGAAGGCAAGGAACACTGAAGGTTAACAGCAAACCATCAAAAGCTAAGGGAAAGGCATGGAACAGGTTCTTTGTCTCAGAGCCCTCAGAAGGAACCAACCCTGACACCACCTTGGTCTCATACTTCCGGCCTTCAGACTTTGAGGCAATATATCTCTGTTGTTTAAGCCACTCCGTTTCTGATACTTTGTTACAGCAGCCCCAGGAAACTAACAAACACAGACACACAGTCCCAGGTAGAGTTTCTTTGCTGGCACTGACCATCTCACAATGGACCACCTTCTTTCCCATGTGGACACTTACATCCTTGATGTGTTCTTCATCCCAGACATCATGAGCTCACAGGTGTCTACAGAGCTTTGCCTTCTTCCTCTCAGAAAACCTCAACTTGACTGGCAAGCCTTCTAGTGCCTGGTCTTCAGCTCTGGGATTGCCTGTTTCCAACAGTTCTTCCTTCCACCAAACCCCAGAACAGTCACAAGCTTCGTTTTCTATGCCATCAAGCAGAACAAACAAACCATAAATGCTTTATCATCTTTCTACAAACTAATCTTTAGTTATTAGCCTACTCTGCAAATGCCCTATTGTGCAGAGGCATGGTTGCCAACATGAGGGTCCTGGGTCCCCAGTGGGCTGGGAATTATAGCCACTGACCTACAAAACTGTATGTGCATCGAACTTTGACTTAGTGCATTTTTTAAAAGTCCTGTATTTCTACTACCATCAGATCATGATTTTTATCCTCAAATATTACAAATTCAAGTAATAGTTTACATATTGGTTTATGTAGCTGTTTGACATTTAAAAAGGAGGTCCTTATATGTAAGTGAAGCCTGTATTTTAATAAATTTTCCCCTTTAAAATTATTGATCCTCCCATATTTGTGGGATGAACATTCTAAACATGTATAGGGTGTACTCTACTGGGTCCTAGGACAAGAAAGGAACAGACACACCCTGTGTTCTCAGTAGCTCTCAGTCTAGTGGGAAAGGCAGAGAAGAAAAGCAAGGATGAACTACAGAGAAGCCAGTACCATAGTAGAAGCATGTGGGTGGGAGAACAGAGGTGGATGCTCAGCACAAAATGGCGATGTGAGTAAAAAGAGTTGGAACAAGCTCTTAGAGTCATGTATGTTTGAGTTGTGAATGAGAGCTAGTCTGGTAGTAGAGGAAGGTCTTTCCGGAAAGAAGAGTTCACGTTTTGTGAACACCTGCTATATTCCGGAATCATGCCAAATGTATTCTGTGCATTTGTGCCTTCACTGTGACCTTCTAGGACAGGTACTTCACCTTCTCAGACAAGTTATTTACAATTTTTAGTGTGCTAAAATATGCATAGCATAACAGTTACAATTTTAATCACTTTTAAGTGTACGGTTCAGTGGCATTAAGTATATTGCCATTGTTGTACAAATAGTTCTGCCATCTACCTTCAGAACTTTTTCATCTCCCCAACTGAAACAATGTTCCCATCAAACAGTAACTCTGCATTCTTTGCTTCCCCCAGCCCTGACAACAACTTTTCTACTTTTGGTCTTTCTGAATTTTACTACTCTAGGTGCCTTATTTACATGGAATCACATAATAGTTGCCCTTTCATGACTGGCTTATTTAACTTTGCATAATATCTTCAAGGTTTATCTATGTTCTAGCATATGTTATAATTTCATTTATTTTTGTAAGGCAACTTGTGCTTGAATCATCCTGAAACCACCCATCCCCACCTGTCCCTGGCCCATGAAAAAATTGTCTTCCATTAGACCTATCCCTGGTGCCTCAAAGGTTGGGGACCACTGCACTAATCCATCCATTGATGATCATTTGGTTGCTTCTATCTTTTGGCTATCATGAGTAATGCGTCTCTAAACATGAATGTACAAATATCCTTTCAAGTCTCTACTTTCAGTTCTTTTTTTGTTTATATCCAGAAGTGAAATTATTGGATCATATAATAATTCTGAGATTACTTAGGAAAATCTGAGCACAGCTTTTTAATTCTTTGAGGAACCACCATATTGTTTTTTACAGTAGCTTGCCGTGTACATTCATACCAGCAACACACAAAAGTTTCCATTTCTCCACATCCTCGTAAACATCTGTTCTTTTCTTTTCTTTTTTTAAATAACAGCCATCCTAATGTGTGTGAACAGGTATCTCATTATGGTGAGATAGGTACTGTTATCTGCACTTTTTTCAGATGAGGAAACAACAGTTTGGAAACTTGTCAAAAATTCTGTGGCCAGCTAAAGGCAGAATCAGGGTTTAAACCAGAGCCCATCCTATCCAGCGCTGTGTTCTGAAGCACTACTGAGGCTGCCCATTAAGGAACTTGGGGAAAGTAGAAGGATGGGTAGGCGGGGGTGTGAATAGAGATGGGGCTGTAAGAGTATGCAGAGGCCAAATCATAAAGACCTTTGTATTTTTTTCCTAGAGAAAGTTTCAGTTCTTATAAATAGCTTGCAAGCATAAAATGTATATAGTAATTATATTAATCCAAGGATAAAGAAAAGGAAACATGAGATGAGTCCCTAAAAACTCCATTTCTCAGAAATGTAATCAGAATAGTTGTAGGTTAAGGTCTAATGTAAGAAATAACTTATTTTTCCATCAAAGCACAACTGAAAATAACCAAGAATAATATGATGTTGGCTTCACATTTTTCCGTTTGTATTGAGCAAGGATATTTTGGGGCATCTTATGGAAAATATAACTTCAAGGGTTAAGAGAGCATTCATCAGGCATCTCAGCAAATTGTGAGCCAACATATGAGGAATCTGTGCATGTGCAAGGCTAAGTCTCCAGCACACAGTCCTGGCTGAGTGACCCAGAGGAAGGAAAGACCACACTGTGCGGTCTTGGGGTTCACACTGTCCAGGCATGTCCAGACAGTGAGCATTGAGGGGTGAGGGAGGAAAAAGGGATCTCTACTTTTCAGGGGCTGAGGCAGAATCTTAGAGGATGGAACACATGAAAAGAAGATGCTGAGGTCCTGGAGCCCAAGGACAAGGAGGCTTCACCAGAGAGAGGCTGCTCCTGAGAACAGCAAAGGGTGTGTGCTCTCACACTGACCTCCAACTGGCCACCCCCTCCTGTCTCTGCCCAATGCCCCAGGGACTCTGCCCAATACCAGAGCCTGGAGGAGTGACCATGAGGAGGTTGTGCTTTATGGCTTAGTAATGGAGGATAACCAGGCTGGGCAGAGATCTGTTCACAAGTATAGCCCAGCAGTGGTGGTCAGAGATATACCAACAATGACATGGAAGACCATGGATGGTCAAGCTAAGCAGTACAGAGGCCTGCCGTGCCCCAGGTGCTGATACACTAGTCCAGAAGGAGCAGTGGACATCACTGCCTATGAAAACCTGGGTTAAAAGTAGTACCTCTTCCCCACCAGGGACACAGCTGCTTTGGGTTTAGGGCCCTTACAGAGCTTGCCCTATATATCTCTCCCTTTGGCCGGCTCTGATTTGTATTCTTTTCCTACAATAAAACTGCAACTGTAAGTAGAACTCCTGAGTTCAGTGAGTTGTTCTAGCAAATTATCAGACCTGAGAGGATAGTGGGAACCCCTTAGTTTGAAACCAGCTGGTCAGAAGAGAGGGTGATCTGGGGACCCCAGAGCCTGTGACTGGTGGACTGAGGAAGACCACTTCCTAGACCAGTATTGCTGCCACTAATCTAGACCAGCACAGTGGCCGAACCCAATGTCCCTCACCAAGGTGGAAACCTTTGGCTGTAAGTGGAGAGAAGGAGTAGATGGGGGTAAAGAAATAAACAGGTTATATAATGAGGGAAATCTAATATTACATTAATATATTGAGAATGCTAGAGCAAGAGGTGGTACTGTCTCTTAGGTCAGTTATTCCAGGTGCCTGAAAGGGTGAAGCCACGTACTGTGGAGACCACTCCTTTTTTTGGAGCCTGATGAGACTGAATGGAAGCCTGCAAACCTGAGTGGCCTTGTTATGGGAGACATTTGGGTCATATGATATGATGATAGACTGGACTAATTATTAATGACTGAATGAAACTCTAGTAATGTGCTCATATCTAGACTCTTATTTTTTAGGTGACACCCACCATACTGCAATACGATAGAACACCAGCATTGTTATGAAGATTCTATTGGCTGATATTAATGGTCAAACGTATTGGGAAATCGAGTTAAGTCTCCTGTCTCACACTGGCTCCTCCAAATCTTAGGCATATATAAGAACCATGTCCAAAGGCTAGGATTGCCCTGTATAGAGCAGAATTAACTTTACCGGCCTCTGTCCAGTTCCTGGGAGGTAACTAAACCCTTGGAATTTCCTGGGTGATTGGAGTGTCTGCCCATCCCCTTGAGTCTGAGTCACTTGTTATGCTTCAGTGACTGAAATTTATCTTTATCTGGATCTAGATGTTTTTTTGATGGGAGGCAGTGCTGAAGGTGAAACTATTTCAAACCAACAGGCCTAATGACTGATTAGGAGAGGAAGGGGCTGGTGATTTGTTTTGGGTAGAAACAGGCAGAGTGGATGTGCTCCTGTGGATGGGTGGGTGCATGGGGTCAGACGGCCTGGGAGAGGGTTGGCTGGGGGAGGCGGAAAGGGAGAGGGCCAGCACCAGAGTCTTTGTCATGTAAGAGTCAGCATCACTGGCCCTCTATGGAAGGAAGGCTCCTCTCTCTACATTTTCCTAGGCACTGGATTTAGGGCATCCCAGCGCCCCAAAGACTCATGACCCTGTGGACACAACCAGACATCATATCAAGGATGAAGATGGTCAGAGCCCTTCCTCTTAGGGGCCTTCACCTCTTACTGAGGTCCAGGTGAGATAAGGCCAAGAAGAAAGCAGAGAGACAGAGGGTCTGTGAGATGGGTTCAAGCAGGAAGGGAGGGCAGAGCTGGCGGCAGGGCCTTCAGGCTATTCTGTGTCCCAGCTGGTTGAGGCCTCCATCTCTCCACTCCTGAAGCAGCACTGCCAAACTAGTCCCATGAACTTGATATCTGTGGGTCTCAGTTTCTCAGTTTATAAAAGGAGTGAGGTTGGTCTGTTTTGGCTCTAAGATTGTCTGATTTGGTCTCATACAACTCTAGCCACTCTGCCTTAAGAGTGGGGACCAGACTGAGCAGGTAGGGGCACAGGAGCACTTCCAATAAGCTGCAGGTAGGCTGGGGTGTCCTGTGGGCTTGTGGCCTCTGAATAGAACCAGGAGCATCAGACTAGGTTGGGAACTAGGGGAGCCCAATAACACATCTCCTGTGGGCTGAAGGCCCTTTGTTTTCTGGACACCTGGAGAGAGGGGAGCTTATGGCTACTGATCTTAAAACCTCTGGAGAAACCACAGGGTAATTGAAGAAGCATGGGACATGTTTTGTAAGGAAGGAATAAAATAGTTTGAGAAGTTTTTAATCTCTAGAAAGAAAGAGACTTAGGGAGGACCTCAACGGCGTCTTTAAACCCCCAAAATGTAGAAATGGCTCCTCATCTGTCCCAGGGCAAAAATGAAAGGAAGTGGGCTAGCTTTGCTACTGGGGGGATTTGGGTCACCCATAGGAAGAGCTTAGATGCACGGAAGAGGCAGTCGAGGAGAACTGATTGTGGGAGGTAAGGGTGTGGAAATAATTCTCAGAGAGCAGCATCTTTGTAATAATGGCAATAATAGCAGCCATCACCGACTGCACCCAGGTCTGTCTTGTGCTATGCTGCTGAATTATATGCTACTCTCTTGGTCCATGAGCACCTACTATGCTCCAGGAACTGTGCTAGACTCTGGGGCTATAATGATGAATAAATCAGATCTATTTCCACAGTGCCCTGGGTGGAGTGGGGTGGGAGCTCAGGCTAATGGGTGAGTCAGAATAAATTATGCATGTAAATGTGTGCGAGAATGTACAAACGCCATGAGAATGTGAAACAGGCGCATCTGATAGGCTCTGGGATGTTAGGAAGACTCATTTGCTATATATTAGGTTTTCTTATTCCTATTTCACTGAGGAGGAAATTGGGGCTCAGAGAGGTTAAGTCATTTGCCCAAGATTGTGTTAATGGGCAGAGGGAGCATTCGTAGGTCTGTCTGATCCCAGAGACTTTTCTTCCAACCACCTGACTCTAGAGACCCGGTTCAGAGGCTACGGGAAGAATAAGATGGTCTGTTTTATCTTGGTGTGATTTGCAAGCCTTGCAGTCTTGACACTTTAGTTTTCCTGCCCTGTCTTGGAGCAAAGACCTGTAAGCCCTCTCTCTGTGTTTCCTCAGACCATCAGCTCTCCCAGCCTGTCCCTTTCACACCTACATGACCCTGCCAGGAGCACACAGCCCCTTTCCCAGGCCCTGCGAGGACCAGCACACCTGGGGGCAGCTCTTCAGATAAAACTGGGACCAGCAAACCCGGGCAGCTCTCCAGGGGCCTAGTGCAGCCTGCAACCTTGCTGGTGCCCGGTCTGCTAAGGGCACGGCATGGCTTTGTGTGTGTGTTTGCACACGTGTGTATAGCCCACCTAGAGTGCTGTGTCATGAGAAAACATGTGAATGCTGATGTGCTTACATGTAAAGGTGCACATATGTTCCAGCATTTTGTGGTCATCCACATTTGCGGCATGAGCCTGTGTTTGTGAGCAGGAGACTGAGCCCTCAGTCTGTGGGCCTGTGATGAGGGGGTACAGGCAGGAGACTTGGGAGCCCATGGAAAGCAACATGAAGAGGGCAAATGGATCCTGAGGGGAGAGAAGACCCTACCTCTCTTACATGGGGCCTGAGGCTGTGCTTTGGGGTGTGCTGGGAGGGTTGGCTGTGAAATAGAGAGCCACCCTGGGAGTGTGAGCCATCATCATTGTGATGTTGGAGAACCCTGGGGGGTGCCCTTCCCAGGCCAAGTTAGAGCCCAGGACATAGGCTCCTGGGGCATCTGGTTGACCAGGCAGCCAGCCCTGATCTGCTGTTCTTTAGTTCCCAGGACTCTTAGGGCAACTACTTATTGGATGCTGACCCTTTGTTATTTAATCCTAGGGATACCTGTGAGTTATAGGTTATTGTGCCAGCTGTACAGATGAGGAGACAGAGGCTCAGAGAGGTTAATTAACTTGTCCAAGGTCACACACATCAGTCAGTGACAAGGCAGGAATTTGAACCCGAATTTGTTGGTCCTAAAAGCCTGTGAATTTTCCAAATTCTGCTCCGTCGACACGCCAATATCCCTCATTTTACAGCCAAAGCTGCAGAGGTGAAGGAACGTGTGCAGGGGCACCTGACTGCCCAGTGACACAGCAGGGACTGCAAAACAGCCCCCAACCCTCCCCCTGCTTCCCCTTTTCCTTTTATTTAGGTCATCACATGTGGCTTCTGCTTCCTGCTCTGGGACGGACAGCTGGGATGCCAGGGTTCTAAGCCTGGTGTTGACATGCCTGGCAGAGAGATGCCCATCCAAGTGAGCCATGGCAAGCTGGAACCTTGGCTCCCTCAAGGCTGTGAAGGTCAGGGGCAGGAACTGCTCTCTCAAACAGGCCTATGCTTAGGGAGCAGAAGAGGGAGGCACAGAGGTGCCCCAGGACCCTTGCCCCTGCCCTGGAAGGGACCCTCATACCTGGACTGTTGCCTCTCCAGCAACAAGTAGGCCTAGAGAAGATGCCCATAGTTGAGTCAAATGCCTGTGAGACTGGACGGGCCCTGTCTGGCCAGCAGGCCCTAGCAGGGTTATCTGGTGGGCATTAGGCCCTGGTGAACCAAGTGACACCTCCCAGCCAGCTTGGCTGGTCGCCAGGAGTCATTTTCTTTGTTACTTGGCACTGACCTGGAGACTAGGATGAGCCTTGGGGGCCTCAGGAGGCATACTCCCCAAGACAGTTCAGTCCCAGTGCCCAGCAGGAGGTACTGCTAGGGGATGAGTGTGGGCAGAAATGGCCGGCAAAGCTCAAAGAGAGATGTTCTAGTGTCACATCGTCCCACAGACATGTAATGCAAACCACATGTGTGGTTTTAAATCTTTCATATTAAAAAATATAGTCATATTAAAAAGTAAAAAAAAAAAAAAAAAAAAACAGTAAGATTAATTCTAGCTTTTAAACATTTATTTATTTAGAGACAGGGTCTCACTCTGTCACCCAGGCTGGAGTACAGTGGCACGATCTCAACTCACTGCAACCTCCGCCTCCAGGGTTCAAGCAATTCTCCTGCTTCAGCCTCCCGAGTAGCTGAGACTACAGGTGCACACACCATCACATCCAGCTAAGTTTTGTATTTTTTGGTAGAGATGGAGTTTCACCCTATTGGTCAGGCTGGTCTCGAACTCCTGGCCTCAACCAATCCGCCCCCCTCGGCCTCCCAAAGGGCTGGGATTACAGGCGTGAGTCACCATGCCAGGTCTGGTTCCTATTGGACTTGCAGCATATTGGACTGCTTGGACTGACTGTGTTTCAGGTGCTGAGTAGCCACATGTGGCAGTGGCTACAGTGCTGGGCAGTGCAGGCCCGGAGTGAGTCAGAACAGATAAATCACCTCCCCTGCCTCCACCGTCACCTCCCAGGTGGACATTTGCTGTTGTGGCCTGGGAGGGTAGCAGCTCAGTCCCTGCTGATCTGCCCGTGCTCCCTGTGGCTGCTGCAGGGATCTCTGGACTGCATGGGGGATTGAGGTGGGAGCTAGAAGGCCACAAAGTAGGGATAGGATGGAAAAGAAGCCAGATTGAGTCCCAAGTCTGGGGCAAGGAGGCCACTGGTGACGTGATCATGCCCATGGCCAGTGGGAGAGTGGGTGTGGAACAGGGGTGTAGGGCGGAGGAGGTCAAGACACTTGAGATCAGAGGCCCACAGGTCCGTAGTGCCCCTCAGCACAATTTGTTTGGCTTTATTGGTTTTGTCCAACCCCCGAGTGTCTGGCTTCCTTTGGCCCCCACTTTCAGAGCTGCTTTCATTTTGCAGCCAGCCTGATTGTCTTCATTCCTTGTGTCTGAAGCTCCTGAAGGGAAGGTTTTCTTTTCAAAGTTTTTATTAATTCACAGCTTGAGCCCTAGTTTGTTTGCTATGAAACTGCTGGCCTAGCTTCAGGGTAATACCTTCTCCGTACCTCTCCCTGACCCCTACCTTTGGGAGCTCTGGTGTGCTCCTCCCTGTCCTTGTCCAGGAATGAATGGGCTGAGCCTCCTGCTTTTTCCAAAGCTCTCCAGGCTCCCGGGAAGTGGAGAGAAGACCTGGGAGTTAGACTCCAAAGCCCCAGGGCCAGCTGGGCTGGAGTCCCTTCTTTTCTCCTTATCTAGGTGGGAAGGGACTGACGTTCTTAGAGTCACGTGTGCGCCTCTCTTCTTGTCCTGCAATACCCTGTCCTGGGTTCCATGCCAACCCCCAGGGCACCCTGCCCTTTGAAAGTGATGGGCTGGAGAGTCTGGTCTGGCCTGACCTGTAGGGTGGAATCATATCACACACACACACTTTACTAAACTATAATTATCTTCAGTTATTTACTTACAAATACTGTGCTCTCATACATGGGTCTGTAACTACACCTGATTTTTGCCTTACATCTCTTCCAAACAAGTATTTCCCATGTAAAAATGTTTTTAACAGTGCTTCTGAAGCTAACGTGTATCAGAAGCACCTGCAGGGCTTGCTACAACAGATTGCTGGGCCCACCTCAGAGATTCTGATTTGTGGGTTGGACCCATGACTTTGGCTCTCTGATGCCCTGGGCCATGCCAAGGCAACAGGTCCTTTCATCATACAGCGGACAGCAGCGCTTCAACAAACACCACTGCCCTTACAAGAGCCATGATCTGTTCTAAACACCATGAGAATAACAACTTCCAATCCTTATGAGAGTTCTATGAGATAGGGATTCATATCATCCCTGTTTTATAGATGAAGAAATTGGGGGGCAGAGAGACTAAGTAACTTGTCCAAGGCCACTCAGCTGGTTGAGCAGCAGAGCCAGGACTCATGTGTATCCGTAAGTTGCTATGTGTCTGCATTGGAATCCAGGCCTCCCTGGATCACATCTTTGTATGCTTGCCCAGGCAGACAGGTGAGCTATGAGCATCTGCTGCTCCAGCTCTAAGCCTGGCATGACCATAGGAAACTATTCCCCAGGATCCTGTTCTGGCTCAACTTCTCTACACGTCCCAGCCAGTGCAATGGTGGGACGGGAGGCAGCCATGGGGCGCAGCCCAGGCAGAGTCAGCCGGGTGTATCACCTGCTCAGCCAGGGAGCACACTTTCAGAGGCTCACAGGGGCCAGATGAGACGAGAGACTCTAGCTAGTATGAGGAAATCTTCCCCTTAAAATCACTCATCCTTTCAGCCCATTATTTGTTTTTCATATTTTGACAGATACATGGATATATAAAATATTTCTCTTTTTAACTCTACTGTTAAAAAAACAAAACATAAAAGAATACTGTATAGGGCAGTCAATATTCCATCTCCTTTTGAGAGAGTATTAGGGAATGTAAAATAAAGAAAATGGAACCTATCAGAGTGAACTGTTTTAGGATTTAAGACTATAATCTATGTAAGATATAGATACACACACACACATATTTCCCCTAGGAACACTGGTTCAATATTCACTAATTCAGTGTTCACTGCAGCTTTATAGAACAAAACTACTGCAAATAATGAGAATTGACTGTATATAATCTTTGGCTCCATTGGGCTCAGAAACAGCCAACTAACAACATCTGGTCTTCTTAGATGGACCCATCAGCTCGATAGTCACAAAATTGCCACACTCTGGGAATGCCAAATGTTGAGCCCAGGCTTCTCTAGACTTTTCTATTAAAAATAAAAAACAGAGTAAGCTTTTCTAATTTTTTAAAAGGATAGACCTTTAAAATAATTATAGGTTCATAACAAAATTGAGGAGAAAGTACAGAGTTCCCACACACCCCTTCACCCTCCCTCACATACAGCCTCCCCCCTACCATTAACAACTTCCCACATCAGAGTTGTACATTGGTTACAATTGATGGCCCTATATGGACATAATTATTACCCTAAAGTCCATAGTTTGCATTAGGGTTAGTTCTTTGTGTTGTACATTCCATGAGTTTTGGCAAATGTATAATGACATATATACACATTTATAGTTTCACATGGAATAGTTTCATGGCCCTAAAAATTTCCTGTGCTCCCTTCTAAACACCTAGCAACCGTGGATCTTTTTACTTTCTCCATAGTTTTGCCTTTTCCAAAATGTTGTATAATCAGAAGCCTATGTGACCTTTTCAGACTGGCTTCTTTCATTTAGCAATATACACTTAGGGTTACTCCATTTCATGGCTTGATAGCTCAATTCTTTTTAGTGCTGAATAATATTCCATTGTACGGATGTACCACAGTTTGCTTATCCATTTGCCTACTGAAGGACATCTTACTTGTTTTAAGAGTTCTTTGTATATTTTGGACAACAGTGCTTTATCACATATGTGTTTTGCAAAGATTTTCTCCCAGTCTGTAGTTTGTCTTTTTATTATGTTAACAATGTCTTTCACAGAGAAATGCTAATAAAGTCTAATTTATCAACTTTTTCTTTCATGGATACTGCTTTTTGTGATGCCAAACCCAAGGTCACCTAAACTTTTTTCTATGTTCATTTCTGGGAGGTTTATAGTTTTACATTTTACATGTAGGTCTATAGTCCATTTTGAGATGCTTTTTGTGAAAGACATAGAGTCTATGTCTAGATTCTTTTTTTTTTTTTTGGCATGTGGATGCCCAGTTGTTCCAGCATTATTTATTGACTTTTCTCCATTTAATTGCCTTTCCTCCTTTCTCAAAGATCAGTTGACAACATTGTATGGATCTGCTTCTGGGTGCTCTATTCTGTTCTGTTGACCTGTTTGTCTATTATTTCACCATTACCATACTCAATTACTGTAGCTTTACAGGAAGTATTGAAGTTGGGTAGGGTCATCCTCTGACTTCATTCTTCTCCTTCAATATTCTGCTGGCTATTCTGGGTCTTTCGCCTCTCAGATAAACTTTCAAATGTTTGTTAATATCCATAAATAACATACTGGGATTTTTAGTTGGATTGTGTTGAATCTATAGCTCGAGCTGGGAAGAACTGACATTTTAACAATATTGAGTCTTTCTTTGTGTGTGTGTGTGTGTGTGTGTGTTGTTTTTGTTTTTTTTTTTTTTGAGATGGAGTCTCGCTCTGTCGCCCAGGCTGGAGTACAGTGGCACCATCTCGGCTCACTGCAAACTCTGCCTCTTGTGTTCACACCATTCTCCTGCCTCAGCCTCCTGAGTAGCTGGGACTACAGGTGCCCACCACCACGCCTGGCTAATTTTTTGTATTTTTAGTAAAGAAAGGGTTTCACTGTGTTAGCCAGGATGCTCTCGATCTCCTGACTTTGTGGTCCCCCCACCTCGGCATCCCAAAGTGCTGAGATTACAGGTATGAGCCACCACACCCGGCCTAATATTGAGCCTTTCTATTCATGAACCTGTAATGTCTCTGCATTTATTTAGATGTTCAGTTTATTTCATCTGACTTTTGTGATTTTCCTCATACAGATCTAACATATTTTGTTAGATTTGCACCTAAATATTTCTCTTTTTTGGTGTTAATATCAATAGTATTATGGTTTTAATTTCAAATTGTGATTGTTCACTATTGGTATATAAGAAAGCAGTGAACTTTTGAACATTAATCTTGTATCCTGCAACTTTGCTATAATCACTTATTCCACAGGTTTTAAAAATTTGTCATCTGCAACTAAAGACAGTTTCATTTCTTTTTTCTCCTTATTATCTGCATGCCATTTATTTCCTTTTTTTTTTTTTTTTTTTTTTTGTCTTATTACATTAGCTAGAATTTCAATACAATGTTGAATAGGAGTGGTGATAGAGGATATCCTTGCCTTGTTCCTGATCTTAACAGGAAAGCATATATTTTTTGTTTGTTTGTTTTTTGAGACTGAGTCTCACTCAGGCATATAGTTTCTTATCATTAAATATGATGTTAGCTGTAGGATTTTTATAGATTTTCTTGATCTAGTTGAGGAAGTTTCCCCCTATTCCTAGTTTGCTGAGAGTTTTTATTAGAATGGGTGTTGGATTTTGTCATATGCTTGTCTGTATCTATTGATATGATTATGCAATTTTTCTTCTTTACCTTTTAGATGTGATAGATTACATTAATCCATCCTTATGTCGGTTTTTGAATTGTGAACTAGCCTTGCATACTTGGACTAAATCTCACTTGGTTATGGTGTATAACTTTTTAATGCATTGTTGGATTCAACTTCTTAATATTTTGTTGATTTTTGCATCTGTGTGTTCATGAGAGATACTGGTCTGTAGTTTTTTCTTTCTTGTAATATCTTTGTTTGTTTTTGGTATTAGGGTAATGTTGTCCTCATACAGTTAGTTAGAAAGTATTCCCTCTACTACTATTTGCCAGAAGAAATTGTAGAGAATTCATATTTTTTTTCCTTGAATGATTGTGGTTGCATTCACCAATGAATTCATCTGGACCTGGGGCTTTCTGTTTTGAAACATTATCAGTTACTATTATCAGTTATCCATTCAGTTTTTAAAATAAGTATAGACTTGTTTTAATTTTTAAAATAAATATAGAACTGTTGGATAATCTCTTTCTTCTTGTGTGAGTTTTGATAGATTGTGTCTTTCAAGGAATTGATCCATTTCATCTAGGTTGTCAAATTTGTGGGCATAAAGGTGTTCATAATATTTCTTTATTATCCTTTAAATCTCCATAGGCTCCATAGTGATTGCCTCTCTTTCATTTCCAGTATTAGTACATCAGTTTTACTTATCTTTTCAAAGAACGGCTTTTGGTTTGTTGACCATTTCTATTAATTTGCTGTCTTAATTATTTTCTGCTCTAATTTTTACTGTTGTTTTTCTTTTTTTAAAATTCTGCTTACTTTAGATTTAATTTGCTCTTCTTTTTCTGGTTTCCTAAGGTGAATGCTTAGCTTAGACTATTGATTTTAGGTCTTTCTTCTTTTCTAATACATGCATTCAATGCTATAAGTTTCCCTCTAAGCACTGTTTTCACTGTATGCTACAAATTTTAATAAATTGGATTTTTATTTTCATTTAGTTCAAAATATTTTCAAAATTTCTCTTGAGACTTATTATTTGACTCATATGTTATTTAGAGTTGTGTTATTTAATCTTCAAATATTTTGAGGGGATGTTCTAGCTATCTCTCTGTTGTTTATTTCTAGTTTAATACCATTGTAACCTGAGATAATCTTCTATATGATTTCTAGTCTTCTAAACTTGTTATGGTGCATTTTATGGCACATAATAATTTGATCTTCCTTGTGAATGTTCCATGTGAACTCGAGAAGAATGTGTATTTTAGTGTTGTGGGATAAAGTAATCTGTAAGTGTTGATTAGACCCCGTTGGTTGATGGTGCTGTTTAGTTCAACTATATTCTTATTGATTTTCTGCCTGCTGGTTCTGTCAATTACTGATAGAGGAGTGTTGGAAGTCCCCAACTATAATAACAGATTCATTTATTTCTCCTTGTAGGTCTATCAATTTTTGCCACACATAGTTTGGTGCTTTTTATTAATTGCTTGCTTACATATTAAATATTGTTATGACTTCTTGGAGAACTGACCCCGCTACCTGCCCCCTCCCAATTCATATGTTGAAGCCCTAACACCTAATGTGACTATATGTGGCAATAGAGTCTTTAGAGGTAATAGGGTTAAATCAGGTCATAAGAGTAGGGTCCCTGATTCAGTAGGATTAGTATCCTTAGAAGAAGAGACACTAGGGATTGATCTCTCCTCCCCCCACACTTCCCCCAACAACCCCACATAAGCACATAGAAAAAGTCCATGTGTGTGTACAGCAAGAAGGTGGCTGTCTACAAGCCAGGAAGAGTCTTCACCAGGAACCAAATTACCTGGAAGCATAATCTTGGATGTTACAGGAAAAAGAACTGTGAGAAAACAAATCTGTGTTATTTAAGTCACCCAGTTTATCTTATATTGTTATGGCAGCCCAAGCAGACTAATATCTCTTTATACCTATATAATGCCCCTCTTTATTCTTGATAATTATCTTTGCTCTAAAGTATGCTGTATGTAAAATCAATATAACTACTCCATTTTTCTTTTTGATTATTGCTAGCGTGTTATACTATTCTCCATCCCTTTATTTTTATTTTATCTGTGTCTTTATATTCAAAATGGGTTTCTTGTAGAGATATTACTGTATCTTGTTTTCTTGTTTATTCTGACAGTCTCTGTCTTTTAATTGGTGTATCTATACCATTAATATTTAAAATGATTATTGATATGGTTGAATTACTATTTACCAAATTTGTTACTGTTTTTTATTATTGCTCTTGTTCTTCATTTCATTTTTTGTCCTCACTCTTTTTCTGCCTTCTCTTTTTTTAACTGAGGACTTTATATGATTCCATATTTTCTCCACTCCTAGTATATATCAGGTATATATTTTTTAAGCATTTTTCAGTGGTTGCTCCAGAGTTTACAGTATAATCCATGTCCATGTCTAAATAACACTATAACACCTCATGGGTAGTGCAAGTATTAGGTTGGTGCAAAAGTGATTGCGGTTTTTGCATTACTTTTAATGGCAAAAACCACAATCACTTTTGCATCAACCTAACATCGTAGAGTATCTTTCCAGTCTCATATAACATTACTGTCATTTATTTCACTTATATACCAGGTATAATCACTGAAAGCATTGTTACTATTGTTCTTTTGAACAAAGGATTATCTGTTAAATCAATTAAGAATAAAAAATGAAAGCTTTTATTTTACTTTAATTTATTCCCTCTCTAATACTTTTTCATTTTTAAATAGAGATTTGAGTTTATGACTTATTATTTTCCTTCTCTCTGAAGAACTTTATTTAGCATTTTTTGCAAGGCAGGTGTATGGTGACAAATTTTTTCAATTTTTGTTTGTCTGAGAAAGTCTTTATTTCTCCCTGCCTTTTTTTTCAAGACAGTGCAGTGGCAGGACCTCAGCCCACTGCAACCTCTGCCTCTTGGGTTCAAGCAATTCTCATGCCTCAGCCTCCCTAGTAGCTGGGATTACAGGTGTGTGTCACCACATTTGGCTACTTTTTTGCATTTTTAGTAGAGATGGGGTTTTGCAATGTTGGCCAGGCTGATCTCAAACTCCCGGCCTCAAGTGATTTGCCCACCTTGGCCTCCCAAAGTGCTGGGATTACAAGCATGAGCCACCATGCCTCGCCTCTTCCTGACTTTTGAGAGATAATTTATTTGGACACAGAATTCTTGTTTTGGGGAGGTTTTCTTTCAACACTTAAAGTTTTTGACTCCACTCTCTTCTTGTTGCACAGTTTCTGAGGAGAAGTTCAGTGTGTTCTCATCCACGCTCCTCTATAGGCAATGAAACTTCTCTCCCTCTGGCTTCTTTAAAAACGTTTTCTTTGCCTTTGATTTTTCTTCTGTTTAATATGACATCCCAGGTGTAGATTTTTGGGGGCATTTATACTTTTAGGTTTTCTCTGAGCTTTCTGTATCTGTGATTTGGTGTCTGACATTAACCTTGAGAAATTCTCAGTCATTATTGCTTTAAATATTTCCTCTGTTCTTTTCTCTCTTTTTTCTCCTTCTTGCATTCCCATGATGTGCATCTTTTGTAATTGCCACATATTTCTTGAATATTACATTTTTTCATTAACTTTTCTTTTTGCATTTCCATGTTGGAAATTTCTATTGACATTTCTTTAGGTTCATTGATTCTTTACTTGGCCATGTCTAGTCTACTAATGAGCCCAACAAAAACGTTCTGCATTTCTTTTTTTTTTTTTTTTTTTTTTTTTTTGAGGCAGAATTTCACTCTTGTTGCCCAGGCTGGAGTGCAATGGCATGATCTCAGGTCACCACAGCCTCCACCTCCTGGGTTCAAGTGATTCTCCTGCCTCAGCCTCCTGAGTAGCTGGGATTACAGGCATGTGCCACCACATCCAGCTAATTTTGTATTTTTAGTAGAGACAGGGTTTCTCCATGTTGGTCAGGTTGGTCTCAAACTCACAACCTCAGGTGATCCGCCCACCTTGGCCTCCCAAAATGCTGGGAGGCATTCTTCATTTCTGTTACAGTGTTTTTAAACTAGTTTAAATTGTCTCTTAGAATTTCCATCCCTGCTTATATAACCCATCTATTCTTGAATGCTGTCTACTTTTTTCATTACTGCCCTTTGCATATTACTCATCATTATTTAAAATTGTAGTCCGATAATTCTAACATCCTTGTCATATCTGAGTCTAGTTCTGATGCTCACCTTATCTCTCCAAACTGTGTCTTTTAGTATGCCTTGTACTTTTCTGTTGAAAGCTGGACATAATGTAGCAGGAAAAGGAAATGAGGTAAATAGGCCTTTAGGGAGATGGTGGTGAGGTATGAGCAGAAGGAAGCATCCTATAGTCATATGATTAAGTCGCAGTCTCTAAATGAGCCCGTCTGCCTGGGCTATCAACTTCACAGTGCTTTTGAGTCCTACCTTCTAGCCACTCCCATTCTTTAGGTGAGACAGGAAGGCTAGATGGTGCTGGAATTGGATAATTTCCTTCCCCAAGTCCATTAGGCTGTGATAAAACATCAGTAAGTTAGGCTCTGGTGAAATAGTTTGTTTTCGTTTTTTGTTTTAGTTTTGAGGGCAGACCTTGCTAAGACATCGTTTTCTGGGAGTGTTTCAAAATGGCTACTTCTTCTTATCTTCTTCCCCATCTCACAGAAGTACAAGGGGACTCTTCTTCTTTGATCTTCACTGTGAGAATATGGTAGAGCTCCTGGAGATAAAACTCACAAAAGTATGCCCCATCCCTATCATGACTAGGTTTCACTGGAGTTTTGTTTTTGTTTTTGTTTTGTTTTTGTTTTTTTGTCTCACCCTTATGCCCAGGCTAGAGTGCAGTGGTATAATCTTGACTTACTGCAACCTCTGCCTCCCCGGTTTAAGAGATGCTCTTGCCTCAGCCTCCTGAGTAGCTGGGGTTACAGGTGTGCACCACCACGCCTATCTAATTTTTTGTACTTTTAGTAGAGGTGGGGTTTCACCATGTTGGCCAGGTTGGTCTCGAACTCCTGACCTCAGGTGATCCGCCCACCTCCCAAAGTGCTGGGATTACAGGCATGAGTCACCACACCCAGCCCCCTGGAGATTTTAGCTCTAAATTTGTTCACACTGAAACTTCAGCAATTGGTTAATTACAGTTTAGGTTATTCTATCCCAGTGCTGGTTCCCATGTAGGCTTCTACTCAGGATTTTCTGCTCTGGTAAGTTATGATTGTCTCTATCTGCCTGTCTGGCTTTCCAATTTTGGGGGTGGTAGCTTACCCTGTGACCCTAATTTTCTGGTGGATCTAAAAAAAAAGTTGTTGGTTTCTAGTTTCTTCAACTTTTTTCTTGTGTAAACCTAAGTGACAACGTCCAAGCTCCTTAAATGCTGGACTGGAAACCAGAAGTTCCAGTATTCTATTTTCAGGTTTTCCTGTGGACTTTCTCCAAAGCCCTCTGCCTTTAGGACAAGGTCAAAACCTGAGATAGGTGAAGGAATCAGGGGGTTCCTTGATTATTTTACCGTGATAGGCAATTATCTTTCTGGGGTGAAAATGTATGTCTGAGATCAAGTCAGGGAAGAGAAGGCCTCTGAAAACCACCCTCCATATATGCCTCTTCACTCCACCTCCAACGTCCACCTGCTGAGGCTTTACAGGATAAAAATGGTGAGTGTTGAGGTTACTTTCATTGCCATTCCAGACAACAAGCCATATTGATATTCAAGGAAATGCTCAGTTCATGCTCTGTTCAGAATCTTCAAAAGCAAAGAAGCTTCTTGGTCTATACCTAAGTATGCAGAGTGCTTCCCCTTGGGTCAGACAAGAGATCCGAATGATTTTAGGAAGAACCCCGTGCTGCTGTCCCTGCTGTAAGGAGCAAACCTCAACCTGCCTTGGGCCTCACTGTATTCTGAGTCCCCTCTACATGAGGTGTGGCATTGCAAAGAAGAAGAATACAGCCTGATATCCCTGTCCTGGCAATGTCAGAGGAGGAAGATTGTATTACAGGCTTTTTCGTTCTCCCTTTCTGGACTCCATGGGAGCATTCATAGGACTTGAAGGCTAAGTCTAGTTCCTGGGACCTACACATCTAGGCACTTAGTAGAAGGATTTCCCTGGGATTATGAGTTCCTATAAGCCTTTGAAAGGAAGCCTCAGCAGCTTTCCAAAATTAGGCTCTTACCTTGTCAGGGAGCTCAGAAGGAGCTCAGAATGGGAAGAGGAATGGCATCTCTCTGGTTGAAACATGTTCACCCTAGATGGAACCGATTTTCCCTGAAAAGGTAAGTTTTTATCAGAAGGAGAAGGGGGGCAAGCGCCCTGAATCTGCTAGAGATTTGGCTCAGATTTCACTTTCAGGGCTGCAGGATGTTTCCAGGTCACATGTAGGGTAGGCTGAGGGTTGAGACCTGGGGCCAGGAAGCAGATGCCTTCTGTGTATCCCTAGAGAGCAAGATCCTTTAGTCCCAGGCTCAGCAAAATTCTCACTTTCTCCCTCCAGATCTCATTTTCCCAGCAGACCCCACTGACAATTTATAGAAAGCTGTAGCCTCTCTCTGCAGAGCAAAGTGCATGAACACATTTTTCATGCAGTTTCAAGGAACTCACAGACCTTATGACTCTTATCCATGGACCTTGCTCTATACTAAGGAAGCTGGCCCAGGATTTTGAAGCCCAAGGCCTGAGGCATAATGGAGATGAATAGTTCCCTGGGCACTTTGCTCACCTGAAGGGCCAGGGCTCATGGATGTGCTTCAAGCCCCATTGCCACGCCCTAGATGTACTCATAGCCCAGTCCATTTAAAAAAGTGCAGTAGAGTTTGGAGGCGCAGCCATGGGCTTGCAGTAGCTGGAAAGTCCTGGCTTAATTCTCTCAGTCCATCAGCAACTCAGTCCACTCCCCATATGCCAGGACATAGACACACACATAGCAAGCCACCAGCATGTTGGTGACAGCATCCATCAGTAAAGCACTAGCATGGAGCAGAGTATGTGTGGGTGGCACAGGGTCTCTCTGGTTTTTGCCTATGGCTCCCCGGGCCCAAAAGAGGGTGCTCATTTGATTGTTAAGCACAACCACACAGAATCCCACTTAAAAAAGATCTCAGCACTGATCTTAATGCCCTACTCTGTCCCCAACACTTGGGGAAGACTAGAGAGTCCAAGAAAAAAAATAGTACTTAGCTCAGCCCAGGCACACTTACTTCTTCTAGGTCTGCCCATAGTGGGTAGGATTTGGCAGTAAAGTAAGTTCTGTACCACTTGATGGAGCAAAGTCTCTACATGCTCCTCACTCTCCCAACCTTGCCCTGAAAGAAAAAAATTGCATGAATTAAAAAGTGGCCAGGGAGGAGCAGGAGTGGCCGAGGACAAGTACATCCCAACCAACATCCTCTCTTCCTGCCAGGCAGAGTGCTCTTTGCTCTACCTCTTGCCCTGCTTGTCCAGCATCAGCAGCACAAGCAGGGTACCAAGGCTGGCACCCACCCCAGAGCTTTAGTGGTGAGAGGTATTTCAGGGCTCTGAGTTCCACTCCAGAAGAGACACAAGGTGCTGGAATGGGAGAGTGGCTCTCTGGGCAGGGTGACAAGGAAGAAGGAACCATGGAATTTATGGGGCACAGTGTGACAGAGCTGAAGGGGCCTTAGAGAGGGCATGTAAACCAATTCCAGGTGGGGAAACTGAGGCTCAGAGGGGCTGGACTGTAGATGGCATGTTGGGGGAGTGCTGGAGTTAACCTTAGGTCTACTTGAAACTGACAGTCTTACTAACGATGTGAGCTTTTTATTTTGTAAATGCTACCTCCTTTTCTCACCCTATTCCTGTCCCCTAAGGAAGAGTAGGTCTGTCAGCCTGCACACTTGGCCCTGAATCTCCTGAGAACTTGGCCTTCTACCACCCAGAAGACCCATCAACATGGGGCCCCTACTACTCTCCAGCACAAGCTGCACGCCCCAGTGAATTTACACCTGCCCTTGCTCACCTTCCTCACAAGCAGCCTCCAGAGGGGATTGGGGTGGGTGGGCAGTGAAGGCTGCTTTTCAGAGAAGGCAGGTGATAGGGTTTGACTCTCTGTCCCCACCCAAATCTCATCTCGATTGTAATCCCTACATGTCAAGGGAGGGGCCTGGTGAAGGTAATTGGATCATGGGGGCGGTTTCCCCCATGCTGTTCTTGTGATAGTGAGTAAGTTCTTTCATGGTTTAAAAGCATATAGTGGTTCTTCCCTCCCTTCCCCCTCATCCTGTAAAGAAGGTGCTTGTTTTTCTTTTACCTTCCACCATGATTGTAAGTTTCTGAGGCCTTCCCAGCCACACAGAACTGTAAGTCAATTAAACCTTTTCCCTTTATAAATTACCCAGTTTGAGATAGTTATTTATAGAATTGTGAAAATGGACTATAATACAGCATTCAGTTGGAGCATCAGCCTAGAGGCTCTGCCCACATCTGTGTCCAGGAGAATGCACTCAGCTAGGGGTGGGGAAGGCTCCCTGTGTGGGTCTGCAGTGATGGTGAGAGCTTCTAGCCAGCGCAGGGAATTCCAAAGGGTGGCTCATGGGCAGGGCTGGGGCAGCTCTGAGCCTGGAGGCTTTGCTGCCACCATGGGTAGAGAAGGGACAGCGGTGTATATGTGAATGTGGAGGTCCCTCAAAGGTTCCTGTCTCCTGAAAGTTCAAGGCTGGCTTCTGCACAGCGAAGGGCACTGGCACGTACGCACCTGTGGGACTCACAACTGGAAAAATGCATGAACAGATGTACACCGCGTCCCGGTTCCAGCCCTGCAGGGCTCCATCCTTCCTGGTGCCTGCTTTGCTACCTTGCTGCGAATTTGTTCCGGCTTCCAATGTGGCTGCAGCTCCTGGATAACGTCATCCAGATCCATGGATTGCCAAGCCTGGCCGGCAGCCGCGGGAACGCCTCCTACCAGCCCTCCCCTGGCCCACAGGCCGCTTGGGAGTGCGGGCTGCCACTGCCGCCAGCTACCTGGAGCGCCCGGAGAGAGTGACGGCGCGCGAAAACCCGGGATGCCGCACCCGCACCCGCACCCGCACCCGTCCAGGTCCCTGCCGGGCCTCTCCTGGAGCAGGGAGGTGGCTTCTCCCTTCTCACCCAGTCCCTTCCCACCCAGGCTGGGTCGCTCCCCCCACCACCCCGGCAGCCTGGGACGCGGGCAGTGGCGGGCTCTTCCTGCGTATTCCTGCTCCCTGCTGCCACTCCCCGGACCCCTGGGAAAGGCTCTGTAGGAGAGGGTCCGGCTGCATCTCAAAGGCCCTCCCTCCTGGGAGCCTGACAAGCACCCCTCTCCGACTCCAACACGCACTTGATGGAGAGATGACATTTGATGATGATGTGTGTGTGTGAGTGTGTGTGAGTGTGCTTGCCCGTGTGCGTAGGTGGGTGGGGGATATTGTACCTGACAGGTCACTGAATATTTCCAGGCATGGGAGTATTTAAACACCCCTTAGGCCAGGATTTTGAGCAGGACAGAGTTTGAGTCACTAAATAATTCTTAAAGCCTCCCCCTCCCCTAACCCATCCTGAGAGCCTGACTGAGGGCAGGTCCTAGGCAAGCAGGTTTCCCTGAGCCTCACACTTTGCTGGGCATTAGAGGCAAGGAGGTAGGGCAGCCCCTGTGCTTGCCCTTGTGGAGGGGAGATAAAGGCCTGGCATAACTATAGGGCCAAAGTAGAATGAGCTGGTGATGGTGGTGGTGGTGGTGGTGGGGTGTGTGTGTGTGCATGTATGTTAGAGTTTGGGGGAATAGGTGTCCTGAGGAAGAGTTTCTGTGGGGAGAGGAGACATGAAGAGAGGCCAGGCCAAGTTAGGGGGACTTTCTTTGCTAGCTGGACTCTCTGATCACTCTGACACCTCCTAAGCAGGGCTCTGTAGGCTGTCAGCCTTCTTGGCCACAGCCAGCCTCAGTTGCCCACTCTCTTGTCTGCCTCAAGGACCTCATTGGTCACCACCTCCTTAGAGGGAAGCCTTCTTAAAAGAGACCAGATCTCTCCCTGCCCCAACCAGAAAAGTACCTTCAGAGAAGGGGCCCTTTTCTGTTTCCCCAAGTTGTCCCTTTGGTGTATTTGGGAACCACTCAAACTCAAGAGTCCTTTCGTTATTGCTGTCCAGAATCCAGCTCTGTCCAGCAGAACTGTGGTGATTCTGTGTATCTTATAGGTATGGGATGAGGCCTAGGTATTGGGAATTTTAAAAGCTCCCCGGATGACTCTAATGTGCAGCCGGGTTTGAGAACCACTAGCTTGGCATGTAACCTGTGCATAACGACTCATTCCTCTTAGAGGGCCCTGCCCAGCCTTCCTCCCTGCCACACACTTGAGCCTTGCCTGTTTGCCTTTGCCAAGCCTGCCTAGAGATTTTTCCAGGATAGTCTAGGTGTACCCAACAAAGCATCCTCACAGAGGTCACAGAAGAGAAACAATGCCAGTGGTGAAATGCAAACAAGGCACAAACTGGCCCCACTCCCACCTGGGTTTGGGTTGCTGCTGGTTGAGTAGGTGCTTGGGAGGGGACTCCAGGAAGGCTTTTGGGTGAGGGGTGGGTGGGGGCATGAAGACAGCAGGAAGAGACTGAGAACTTTGGCATCAGCAGAACCTGGACCTATTGCAGAAAGTTTTGGGTGAGTGCTGTGGGTCATGTGCTCAGGGAGTATTGGAGTGTCTAGGGCCTCCTGGGTGCTCATCTCCTTACTCGGAATTTCTGCAGAGGAAGAGACAGAAGGAAGGAAGCTTTTCTTTCAGGTGAGTCTCACTAGCCCTGTTTTGGGCAAGGTGGGTATGATTCCCCCCATTCAGCATTCAGGCAACAAAGTCACCAGAAGTGAAGTCGTTTCCCTGAAGTCAGCCGGGCTGTGTGTGGAAAAGTGAAAGCCTGGAGCCAGAGCTCCTGGTGCCGGGTCTGAAACGGATTCTCCTGGCTTTCCTCCCCTCCATACTGCAAGATGCCTCCCACAGCTCAGGGGCTACCTCAGGCCTGGTTTCCAGGGTGTGCATGTGTGTGTGATGTGATTTCCCAGCATTTGTGATAGGCGGCATGCATACATGTACCCATGTGTGCATGTGTGTGTGGGTGGGTGACCCATGTTATTTTGTGCAAGTATGATTGCAAGTGTGCAAATTCAATACATATGTGCATGTGTTAGCACAAGTTTCTCCCATTCCCTCTTCATACCTCAGGATCTCACATTCCTTCCTTTTCCTTGGGATAAAGAAGCAAGTCCCCTCCTCAAGGAAGCCTGCGTTCCTCCTGCTTGTTGGCTCTGCATCCCTCCCAGAGCCTCCAGGTTCCTCTGCTCTTAATTATCTCCTCTTTTTTCCTTATTTTCAGTCTTTCTTTTTCTACTGGCTTCTTCTCCCACCTATAAGCAGACTCAGGATCTCCTAGCGTTTAAAAACACTCACCCTTCCTTATCCTGCTTCTCTCTGGATCTCACCCCCAACCTCCTACCCACGACATTCCCTTTCCTGTTGACTTTCTCAGGGCAGCCTACATTTGCAACCTCTACTTCCCGGCACCAACATCTATCTCTTAGCTGCTTGCCATCTGCCCTTACCCCACATCCTCATCCTTTAAAATGGTTTTTCCCAAGACCATACTGGACTGCAGAGCTACCAGCTGCTGGTGGTGGCTTTTTCTCACTGCCTCCCTTCCTCTCACCAACCAGAGACTTCTCTCCATTTTACCTATGAGATTTCCCCGATTCTGACCCTATCTGTCTTTATCCTCTCTGCTGCTGGCTTCACCTTCTTACCCTTATGTACCTTGTCTCCAGCTCATACCATCTTTCTAAACCCAGCAGCTTGGAGCAGGTAACAAACCTTCTCAAAAGCTGACAACAGTGCCCTCAAGTCACCCAGCATACAAGCTCTGCCTAGAATTGGAAAGCATCTATGGTTTTAATCCCTGTGCTCCTAGTATGCCTGTAATACTTATCACATCGTAATGGTTCATGTCTTCCTTATTAGACAGTAATTCTATGAGGGTAGCAACTCTATCTTGTTCGCTGAGTTCATTGCTGTACCCCCAAGAGCCTAGCACAATGCTTGGCACATAATCACCCAATATTTATTGACTCCATGAATGAACAAGCAAACAAATGAAGAAATGAATGAATGAATGAATGAAGTTGGCCATCTCTGTGTGAGGAGTTATTGCTCTTCGTGGGGATGGTCTCCGTGTCACTTTCCCTACATGCAAGTGAGAGGCAAACCCCTTTTTAGCCCCCCAGCTTTTAGCTAATAGAATGCTGCAGGCTCTAGGGTGGGCCAGAGTGCACCTTCCCCCAGGCATGAGCCCTGAAAGGCAAGAGGAGCCCTGGGACAAGAAGAGCAGAGGTCAGATGGCCTGGGGTGGCCCCATTCACAATCACCATGTCCTGGCTCAGGAAGCCTTTGACTTTCCCCCTAACTGTAGTGGATAGCAAATTCTGTCCCATTCTCCATGTAGCTGGTGGATCCCAAGGAGTCCTAGTCGTTCTGAGTCTCTGGCAGAGAGGCATAGGCTCAGGTCTATCCAGGTGAGGCCCTGGCAGTGGGGCTCTGAGGCAGGCTGTGTGTAGGTCTGGCCAATATGGTTGCAGACTTAGCTTAGGTGTAAGGATAGGTTGGTCCTGGGGTCAGGCACTTGGACAAATTATTTTACCAACCAAAGACTGTGTTTTTCCGCTCCTATTATGTGACTACACCTCTGACAATTTTGTCTCAAATCATACTTTTAAAATAATTGCTACCACCAGAATGGGAAGAGGATTCTGCACACAGACTGAGCACTCATGAGATTGTTGACTAAGGACGGGAATGGAGGTGCCAGCTTGCGGTGGGTTTGAAAATTCAATCCTGTCTCAATCTCAGAAAGACTGAGATATGGCCTCCTGGGTGGAACCAGGGGCTCCTGGAATGGTTTTTACTTTGGTGGCCATATTTAGAAATTAGGAGACACCTTTCTCTTTCCTCTCAGGGCCAATGGGAGCAGGGGCAGGGAGGAAGAAGTTGCAATGGTAGCCGGAGGAATTTAGCTGGGTATGATGCAGCACTGCCTAACCATGGCAGGGCAGGAGACTTAGGGAGAGGCACCAAAGGTCCTGTGGCTCAGCACAAACAGTGTAAGGGCTGCACTGGGTGGAGGACAACCAGAGGTTGGCTGAACCCATGACAAAGGCAACTTTGAAGGTCTGGAGTGGGGTGCTGTCTTAGTCTGTTTGGGCTGCTGTAACAAAATACATTAGACTGGGTGAACAACAGAAACTTACTGCTCATAGTTCTGAAGGCTGGGAAGTCCAAGATCAAGGTGCTGGTAGATTCAGTATCTGGTGAGGGTGCTCTATTTTCATCTTGCTGCTGCGTGCCCACATGACTGAAGAGGCCAGGGAGCTTGCTTGAGACTCTTTTATAAGGGCACTTATCCCATTCTTGATGGTGGGGCTCTCATGACCTAATCATTTCCTGAAGGCCCGACTTTGTAATGCCATCACACTGTTTATTAGGTCCCAACACATGAATTCTGGGGGACACTAACATTCAGACCATAGCAGATGCCAGTGCCTCTCCTGCCATAGGGCCGGGTTTGTCGGGGTAAAAGGAAGAGGGCTGCTCAAGGGAGTGCAGAAGCCTCGGGCTTTGGGGTCTCACCTGGCTTCACCCTTGGCTCTCAGGGTGGGATTCAGCAGATCATATAGGTGCTCTGGGTTTCCATTTTCCAGCAAGGACTGGAGTGGAGGCTTAGCCCTGTCTTATGACTTCCTAGAAAGTGGGAGCCTCGGTGAGACAAGGGGGCAAAATAAAGACATTGAAAAGGAAACTGAAAGGTGTCCAGAGCCTTTCACTCAAGTAGCCACTGGTGTGTAAGGGTCAAGGTGTGCTCAGCCAGTCACAGAAAACCCTGCCTGAGGTCTCATTCCCCTCCCCATCCATCAGTGACAGTTGGGCTGGAGGCCCAGATCCTGGATGCCTGATTATAAACCTGATCCTGACTCTGGTTTCTGAGCTCCTTCTTGCCTTATGTGTCTCAGGCTTTCCAGCTGTAAAATGGGAATTTTCTAGGGTGTTCATATGCTTCTCAGCTCCTCAGTCAAAGACAGTGGAGAACATAAAAAAAATCGCAGCACTATTCACAATAGCAAAGATATGGAAGCAACCTACATGTCCATCAATGAATGACTGGATAAAGAAAACATGACGTGTGTGTGTGTGCGCGCGCGCGCACGCGCGCGCGCACACACCGTAGAATACTACTCAGCCATAAAAAGAAGAAATCATGTCTTTCACAGCAACATGGATGGTACTGGAGGCCATTATTTTAAGTGAAACAACTCAGAAACAGAAAGTCAAATATCATGTGTTCTCACTTGTAAGTGGGAACTGAATAATTTGTACACCTGGACGTAGAGAATAGAGTAGTCAACACTGGAGACTTGGAAGGGTGGGAGGTGGGTGAGGGATGAGAAATTGCTTAATGGGTACAATGTACACCATCTATTCAGGTGATAGCTAAGCTAAAAGCCCACACTTTGCAACTACACAATATATCCATGTAACAAAACTGCACTTTTACCCCCTAAATCTGTTTTCTTAAAGACAATTGAGAAAGAGTGGGCCTTACAGGCAAAGAAAGCCTTGGGTCCAAGAAGGAAGAGAGATAGGGAGGAAGGAGGGGCCGAGTCAGGCACTCACATCCGGGTCGTTGGTAAGGGCCACGGTGTGGTTGCCAAAGGAGAGCCTCATTGAACTGTCTCCACTCGGTACTGAGCCAGGCCACATTTGTGACTCCCTCCTTCAGGTTTTCCTGGACTGCGGACATTTTTTAGGGGGAGGTCCTGGCCCAGAGAAGAGAAACAAAAATAGAAGAGACCTGTACTTTCCCACATGGCAGAATCCCTGAATCACCCCCTGCTTCTAGCACAATTGCCCTAACCTTAACGCAGACACTTAATCACTTTGTTTCCCAAAGCCTCTGTAGGGAAATTTACAAGGCTCCCTGAGTCACCTGTGCTGGCATTAAATAACCCCCAATTAAGTTCCTCTTGTTTTTTCTGTGATCTCCATCACTGCATTCATTCATTCTGCACGTGCTGAACACCTACTCTGCGCTTGCACTGTGCTGTATAGTGGAGATATAAGTAAAGCAGACAAACACTGCCTTTAAGGCACAGCAGCAGGCAGGCAGGCAGACAGATGAGGAAACATGCGATGGCATCCCCTTTGAGGAGGTGAAGGCTGGAATGCCGGCCTCAATGCTGGACAGGGGGAGGCAGTGCCACATGGGGCCTATAGGTGGCAGCAGAAGCCCACCACAGCCTGCTGGGGCCCTGGGACACCTGGGGGCAGGTACTCAGTCAGGGGATAGCGGGTAAGGTGGTCGGGTTAAACTGGATTGGGCAAGGAAAGAAGTCAGCATCCCCAGAGCACCTGTGCACCTTGTCCTTAGAAAGACGAGGTTGGGCCCAGTCCCAGTTCCTCAGCTTTTTGTCCAGATACCATCCTCTCACCTTTGGGAAGCAGAGTTTAAAAAGAGACCTGGAAAACTCCCAGCATACTGAGCTGTTCTCAGTGCATGTCAAACACTGCACACCCCCCATGCACCCCATACAGCAACTCAGCAAACTAGCTGAGTTATCCCCATTTTATAGATGTGGAAACTGAGGCTCAATGGAATGAAGGTGGCTCAGAATTGATGACGGGCCTGACATATTTCCATAAAGACCTCCTGGGCTTCACCGACATGAAGATTATTTAAAGAAGCCTGGAGGAAGATGTCTTCAGCTGTTGTTCAAGAGGATCCCAGGCAAACTTAGCTTTGCCAAGTAGCCTTTCCCCATGCCTATGAGGACTTTCCCTTACTCCTCGGTTGTGGGTCCTCCTTCAGTTCTACTACTTTTTCTTTCTCATACCCTGCACATTCTATTTACTGTCTCACCATTACGCCCCACAATATGAACATGACTTTCTTGCCTGTCAGCATAAGGTTATATAATCAAAATGACTTGGCATAATTATACAGCAGTTTAATATTCAGAAAGTATTTTCAGCCGGGTATGGTGGCTCATGCCTGTAATCCCAGCACTTTGGGAGTCTGAGGTGGGAGGATTGCTTGAGGGCAGGAGTTCGAGACCAGCCTGGGCAACATAGCGAGACTCTATCTCTACAAAAAATAAAAAGTTAGCTGGGCGTGGTGGCATGTGCTTACAGTCCCAGCTACTTGGGAGGCTGAGGCAGGAGGATCACTTGAGCCCAGGAGATCAAGGCTGTAGTGAGCCGTTATTGTGCCACTGCACTCCAGTCTAGGTGCCAGAGCACGGCCCTGTCTCAGAACAAAAAAACCAAAACAGAAAGTGTTTTCACAATTAAGATCTTATTTGATTCTCACCCTTCCCATGAGGCAGGTAATTTCATTATTCTCCTCTTACGGAAAGTCAGAGAAGGCTTTACCCCAAAGATGATGCATTCCCTACTATTTACTCCAGACAGCCTTTTGCCCAGAAACTTTACTTTTGCCAATTCCCCTTTCAGAAAATCACTTCCTTCTCCGATTCCTGTTTTCCTCCCAGGTCTTTAACCCTTCAGAGCCCTGCATGTGCACCTCATCTAGGAAGCTTGCCTCAAGAATTCCTGTCCACACTGGCCTCCCCTTTCCCTTTGCTCCTGCTCTGTTTTTTCCTGGGGCCCCACAGCTGGCAATGCAAAGCCTGAGGCTTGTGGAGGTGGTGCCGTATGGTGTGGAGGGCGTAGTAGTGGGCAAGGGGGCACATGTGAATCCAGGTACCTCCTCTTACTACCTGTGGGATTCTGACCAACTTAACCTGTCTGGGCCTTTTCTAAGCACCTCTATGAAAATGGGCTTAATATTTGCACCTACCTCAGAGGGTCTCTGTGCAGATTAAATGAACTGCCGGCTGCTCAGTCAATGTAAACTGAGTGTGCATACGGCAATGAGTGCACCCTGAGAATGCATTCATGGAAGCAGATCTCAAAAGCGTCCTGCATCATGCTCTGCATGTAACGGCTGACAGATTTCTACAACTGCGTTTCAAAAGCCTGACTCCCCTTCCACCCCAGCCCAATTTTCTTCTGACTCTTTTCTTTTGCAAGAGAACAAGGAAGGACATTTTCCATCTCCCTATACCTTTACAGGGAGGTGGGGCTGCCCTGGGCCTGTGCTCACCCACCCCCTCACCCTACCCCAGCCTAACAGTTTTTCCCCGGGCACCTGAGGCAGGGAAAAGAGGCTTTGGAAACAATAGGTCAGGTGTGTTTTCAGGCTCAGACTCTTACTTATGACCCAAGGTTTGCTGTTCAACTTCCCTGAGCCTCAGTATCCTCATCTGGAAAACGGGAATGTTGGATTGTTGGGAGGATGATTGGAGATGAGACATGAGAAAAGATCCGTGAAATCCAGAGCATTTTACAGGCTTAGCAACCATGACTACTATAAAACCTGCCCGCTTACTTACCTTCAGGTCTTCTTATCCTGTTTGCACTCCCCGTACTGAAATCCCTTTTCTCTCTGAGATCTTCTCCCAACCCTGCCTTCTTCCTTCCTCCAGCCTTAATGAATTGCTTGTTCCCATAAGACTTGGCACAGAATGGATAATTTTTCTTCTTCCTTTAGGCTGCCTTAATCCTTTCTTTTGCCTTTTTGCTGCCTTTTACATCTTAACATTTATGATAATCTGCCCTTAGTACTAATGACAGCAGAGTTCTTACAATGTTCGCTGCAGCACGCTAAGGGCTTTACATACATTATCTCATTACATCTTCAAAGCAACCCATGGAGCAGGTGCTGCCAATATCCCTGTTTTGGAAATGAATGAGCTGAGACTTGAGCAGTTAAGGAACTTACCCGTGGTTCCAGACCTCATTAGTTCTGCTAGTGGAATGACGTTTAAACCAAGAACACTGAACTCTACAAGCCTTACTTTTAACCACTGTATTGTGCTGCTTCCCTGGTAGAGCTAACTGTGTCCATGCTCCACCTCCCTTTTCTTTTTTTGCTCTTTTTTTTTGTTTCAAGAAATTGGCTTGTGAGATGTGGGCACTGACAAATCCAAAATCCATAGGGCAAGCTGGCAGGCTGGAGGCTGTCACAGGCAGGAGTGGATGCTGCTATCTTGAGTGTGCCCTTTTTACTAGTGAACCTGCAAACTCCTTGAGGGCAAGGGGCATGTCTCAAACATCTCTGAGTTTCCCACAGTGCCTAACAAGGGGTGCCTAGCAGGGCCTCAAGATAGGAATCAAGACACAGCTGTTAGGCCTGCCTGTGTGCCACTGATCTATTTGCTGTGTGGCTTTGGCACTTGACCTTTTGGAATGGGATCCTCCTTGTCTGTTTGATCATGAGCATTGGATGACATCACATATCCAAAAACTGGGGATGTTAGGAATATGGGAACACTTGAACCCCTGCCATCCCCTCTCTGCCTGAGTCATTATTTGAAGGCACCAGTGTCTGCATTGGGACTGAAGGTGCAGGGGCCACAGAGCTCCAGCAGGAGTCCCCAGCAAGGAGTCTCCTCCTCCACCGCCCCCTGCCTCCCCTCAGTCTGGGGCTCGCTCCCTGTGATCCACTCAAGCCTTTCGGCCCCAGAGTCTTTTTCCTTTTATACATTTGACATGGGGAGTTGCAATTTTTGTCTGCCCTCATTTACTACCCTGGGGCAGATGGCAGGGCAGTCGGTAATAAGTCCTACCCTTGGTACCTAGCTAGGTGAGTGAAGAGTGACTAGGTTTTCAGACCAGGACCAGGGAGCTGGAGCAAGGAGGGCTGTGGGAGAGGAACACTGTCCCCAGCCCTGTCTCAGCCTGGCTCTGGGCTGCCAGAGGGGCAGAGGCTGATGAGGAACAGCACTGCCTAGGGATAGTCAGGGCTGGGACAGACATTGAACCTAGGTTTCCAGCCCCCCAGCCCTGACCCTGCCTTCTAGCTCCTTGAAACTCCATCCTTGGTATTAACCTTGGCTTTGCTCCTGACTGGCTTCCTCCACATTACATCCTGATTACATCTAGAGCATGGGTGAACCCTCCAGGCTTGTTTCCTGACAGAGTCAGACCCAGGGCTCTCAATGCTGCCTCCCTCCAAGCTTCTGTTAGTAGTGGTTATTTATGGGAAAGTCCACCACAGCCTGGCTGGGGAAAAGGCACCAGGTAACATTCTGAAACCGGGAGCTGGGAGTGAGATAGAGGGTGCTATATCTATTGTCAGTTGACCTAGTAAGCGAGGGAGGAAAGGCAGCCCTCGGGGGCTTGGGGAGGCTTCTGCAGAAGAGTGAGGCAGGGCCGCTGGTCTTCCAGCTCCTCTTTTTGCTTGGCCCCAATTCCCCTTTGGATCTCTTCTCTCTGCCACTTTCCCTTTTCCCTTCAGGTTTTCAACTAGTCTAGGGAAGCTCCCCCAACACACACCCTTCCCATAAGTCTCAGAATGTGTAATATTTTTTAAGTTTTGGATGCCCTCTCCCAGCTTCACCCTGCTCCTTCTTCAGGGCCCACTTCTGATATCATTATCTCTCACCTTCCCCATGGGCAGGCCTGAGTCAGCCTGGCATTGACTGTTCTCTGCGGTGGGCTCCCACAGTCCGGATACAAACCCTTTTTCAAAAACTCTGGCCTCAACTGTCCTTGAATCAGAGTTATTTCTGTATGTGTACATCTGCCTGTGGCCCAGCACAAAGTGAAGCTTAATATTTATTAAGCGACTGAACTAGTGAGCCGTGATGGGCAGCACAATGAGTTCTGGGCTCATTGTCAGGGACCCGAGTTCTAGTCCTGGCTCTACTGTGAACTTGCTGTGTGACACTGGACCTGTCCCTTTCCCACTCTGGGCCTCAATTTCCCAATCTGTATATTGAGGAGATGGCTAGATGGCTCCTAAGGTGACTTTCAGGTCAAGTACTCTAGCAACCTGAGTTCTGTGCCTCCAGGATGGTGCCTTCTTCCAGGGAAGGAAATAGAAGCCCAAAGGGAATGGCACATGCAAAAGCCATGTGGAAAGAGGGAGTGTGGTGAGAACAAGGGCCCAAGAGGGAGCCAGCCTGGCTAAAACAGACTGATGAGCAGATGTGAGGGGAGAGATGAGGCTGGGGAGGCAGGGGTGATGAGGGCTGAGGCCTAATGAGTGCTTACTGTGTGCCAGGCACCACTCTAAGTGCTTAACACATTTATCTTTGTTTTTTTAATCAATTTTTATTTTAAGTTCCTGGGTACATGTGCAGGATGTGCAGGGCTGTTACATACGTAAATATGTGCCATGGTGGTTTGCTGCACGGATCAACCCATCATCTAGTTATTGAGCCTGGCATCCATTAGCTATTCTTCCTGATGTTCTCCCTCCCTCCTTCACCTCCCTCACAGACCCCAGTGTGGATGTTCCCCATCATGTGTTCACGTGTTCTCATCATTTGGCTCCCACTTGTAACTAACAACATGTTGTTTTTTGTTTTCTGTTCCTGGAATAGTTTGTTGAGGATAATGACTTTCAGCTCCATCCATGTCCTTGCAAAGGACATACTCTCATTCCTTTTTATGGCTGCATAGTATTCCATGGTGTATATGTACCACATTTTCTTTATCCAGTCTATCATTGATGGGCGTTTGGATTGATTCTGTGTCTTTGCTGTTGTGTATAGTGCTGCAATGAACATATGTGTGTATGTATCTTTATAATAGAGTGATTTATATTCTTTTGGGTGTATACCCAATAATGGGATTGCCACAACCTTATGAGATAGATACCATTATTAACAACCAATATTATCATTTTACAGATAAGAAAACTGAGGTATGGGGGGATTCAGAAAGTAACTTGGCCAGTATCACACTGGCAATAGTGGTAGAGCCTGGCTGTGAATTTAGGCCATGTGACCCAGAACTCACTACATAGTTGACTTGAGTGTGAAGCCATAAAGGCACTTAAGCCTCATATTAAATAGTTCTATGTTTACTATAAAATCAGTGGGAAGCTATTGATAGGTTATGCAGGGGATGATGTAATTAGAGGTGTTTGGCAAAGATAACTCTGACTGCAATATGGACTAGCAAAGGATCCAAATAGGCCTAGAATAGTCTAGCATAAACTAGTTGGGGTGCCACACCATTTGAACTTGCAAGTTACAATGGAAGCTTGGACTGTGGTAAGTAGTTATGCTAGAGCTAGAGATTAGATTGAATTGAGAGAAATATAGGAAATAAAATTCACAGGACTTGATGATGAATGGGACATAGGGAGTGAAGGAGAGGGAAGTTTTTGGATGGCTGGTGATACATAGGGAGTGGTGGAAGAGAAACAGGTTCCAGAAAAGGAAGAGAGCTTGAGAAGATCATGACTTTGAGGACCTGTGGAACATAAAGTTCTTATGAGATATTCCAGGGATGAGGTTAAACAGTAGATGGACATAGGGATCAGGGTGACAGATTCATGCATTATTTGCAATTGATAATTAATACTGTGGGTATGAATAAAATTAGCCAGGGAGAAAGTATAGTACAAGAAGGTCCAGGACTCCAAGCTTCAATAGGCAATGAGTGGAGAAAAATTCTGTGGAGGAGCTCAAAAGAGAGTGGCCAGAGAAAACCAGCAGGTGTCCCTGAAGCCACAGGAGAGTGAGGGGCAATGGTAGCTATGGCTGCAAGGTCAAGTAAGACAAGGACTAAATACAGACATGCAGCCCTTGGTGCTGTTGGTGGTGGGTATTTTGATGGAGCAGAGGGGTGGGAATCCAGACAGGGGTGGATTGAGTCATTATTGGGGGCCAGGAGATGAAGACAGGTATTTTGAGAATTGGGGCTGTAAAGGAGGGGAAAGAAGGTGATAACTAGGAAGAAATGAGGACCAAGTGAGAGGTTTTCTCTTTCTCTCTTCTTCCTCCTCCTCCTTTCCTTCTATTTTGCCCCTTCCTTCCTTCCTTCCTTCCTTCCTTCCTTCCTTCCTTCCTTCCTTCCTTCCTTCCTTCCTCCCTCCCTCCCTCCCTCCCTCCCTCCTCCAGGCAGCCCCTCCACTGGAGCAGGAAAAGGAAGTCAGGATGCATGCAGGTGTCAGTAGTTTATGTGCTTACTATTGGAAGCTGAGGGACTTCCTGTGTAGTGGCTCTTATCTTATCTGCCAAGTAGGAAACAAAGGCCTCTGCTGAGAGCTGGAGATGAGAAGAAGTTTGCAGGCATGAGAAAAATGGAGAAGGTTTGAAATAATTACAGAAAGCAGGAAGGAGATGACAAGGGAAACCAAGACGGTTTCTGGGAGGAATTAAGAGCATATATAATGGCTGGAGATCATGACTTTAGAGGAAGCCAGTCTGCCCTGTTCTCTGACTTCCTCTACCACCACTAAGTGCTCAGCTGCTTGGATACAGATGTGGAGACAAGTGTGACTGGCTTCATCCAGGGCTGAGGTTTTGCCAAAAGTGGTGATTAAGTATGAGGGACAAAGGAATTTAGAGTCTTGGCAAAAAAAAAAAAAAAAAAAAAAAAAAAAGTTATTGAATGATGGACTGTGGAATATAAGCTGGTTACAATAGAAAAGTCAAGATAGAACAGGATGGGTGAGCTCAGAGCAAGCAGGGAGGACTACAGAGGGGAGAGAAGAAAGAACAATGGTGGTGAGAAGAGTTGAACCATCTCACAGGAAGGCAAGGAGCTGGTGGAGAAAGAGTGGGATGTCGAGATCATCTTTTTGGAAGCAGAACAATTATGAGTGATGACCCTCCAGAGGAGGAGGACGAGGGAGTGAATGGTGGAAGTGGAGTGGGGGTGAAGGCCACTGAAAGGAATGCACTCAAGAAACTGGGGAGCTAGCATGCTGGCAGGTCAATGTCCACGTGCTGTCATCCAGGAGAATCATAGGGAGGTGAGGGTAGAGGAAATATGTGAGTCCAGAGCCAACGTCTTTGATCAATGACATGGTAGGAACTGGAGGTCCAGTGATGACAGCAGTCAGTCAAGGAAGAGGGCCCAAGGCAAAGAAGTACACGCCTGCAGGAGGAGTGTCTTCTCCCATTGTCCACGTCAGCCCTGGAAGACGTGAATCTCCATAACACAGGGAAACCAAGACCTTAGAGGGTAAATAGTGTGTTCTAACTCCCAACAGGTAAGTGGCAGAGGCAGCACATGAACCTCCCTGCCTCACAACCTGTGTCACATGTGGGTATAGCTACCCGGGTAGTCAGTGTCTGGCCCAGAATCTCATCTTGGCTCACCTCACCCCTCTGCTGGTGGACAGTCAGTTATGAATCCAGGAAGGATGACGTGTCTCCTTTCCACCAGCAGGCCTTGACAAGACTGTGACTTGCCATGGCCAGTGGGGTGACTGTATTTGGTGTCCCCTGACTGGAATGTCTACTGCAATCCTCAAGAGAGGAAGCCTCCAGCCTCTTCCTTGTGGGGTGGCATGACAGCCTGACTGTGCTGGCTGAGAGAGGGGACCCAGGAGGTCCATGTAGACATTTCCAGCCAGTCTCCTGTTTTCATTGCAGGCTTCAGCTCTACCAGACACATGCAAGTCCCAAGACTTGGTCCTAGGGGTGAGATCATCATATCCCCTTCATATAATGCTTTGCCAGCGCTGCTCAGCAATGGTTTTCTCTTCCTTCTCTTTGTCCATGAGAGTTTATATTTTTCTTATTCCTTTGGTATATAAGAAATACATTTCTTATTCCTTTATTCCCTAAGTCTTTTCAGGGACTTAGAGAGAAGACAGGCACAAATGTGTCAAAGTGACATTTGTTTTTTAACATTTTATGAAGATAATGTGTTGAAGGGACAGTTGTTAAGACCATATTGGGTCGACATTAGAGAAACCATAGAAAAACAAAACCTAAAAGGGTGGCAAAAGTCAGGTCTGTTCATTATGTCCTGGCTCCATCAATAATCAAAAGCAAGCCCTGCTGCAGGATCCCCTCTCTGAGCCAAGCATGGGGCCATGTTGGACTCTGATGTCTTTTAAAATGGCAGGAGGCACTAAAGGTGAAGAAGGGCATACTAGCACTCCTCAGACTCAATGTCCCTCACCACTTGCAACCAAGCCTCACCCTCAGGAAGCTGCTGACAGAGGGAGAAGGAGGCAGGGGTGTGCTTGGGTAGGGGGGGCAGGAGCTAGGTGCCTGACTGCCACATGAGGCTTGAGGCGGGAAGGCCTGCTCTGGGGATGGGGGCTCCGCCTCTGCTGTTATGGAAGGAGTCTGGAGAGGAGCTAGGGAGAGTTCTGCTGGCTGCCACGCCTGCTTCCCAAAACAAATCGCAGAGGGAAAGGGTTGGCTCTGCCACCAGAGGTGCTTGAAAGGGTGGGGCTGGCAGAGAAGAGACTGTAGTGTGTCGGAAGATGACAGCATTTAGAGTTGGAATGTGGGAGTTCAATTCTTGGCTCAAACTCTTCAGCTCTGTGGCCTTGGACACACTGCTTAACTCTCTAAGCCTAGGTTTCTATTCTGTGAAATGGGGATAATGTGTTCCCCCCGAACAGTTGCTGTGAGGGTGAAACGAGGCAACTCTGCACTTGACACACTGTAGACACCTGAAAGTCACCTGTTAAAATATCCAGACTGACTCTAGTCCAGGTTCCCCTGAATCTCCCTCATCCCCTACCCTCACTCTTATTCCTTTCCATAGTCATAGAAGGCCGTCCCTCTACTATTGTCATGGACACACCAAAAGGGGTGGGACCTGTGAAAAGACCCTCCCCCTTCCCCTTCTCCTATCAGAAGATGCTCAGGCCCTCCTAGTTTCTCACATCTTGGGTACTTTTCAGAGATGCCAGAAGGAAGTGGGTTTCAGTGCCTCTTGGTACCCAGCTTTCTGAGCCCACCCAGAAAGGGAGATGAGAGCCCTTGAAGCAAGTAATATCTATCCCCCGTCAGAGTCTCCAATTTGCCCCATGCCTTTCCCCTGCCTACTTTACAGTCTGGCTGGGGCCATGTGAGGCAGAAAGACATCTTTTGCCCTGCAGAAACTCCCATCCCTTCTTAAGGCATGTGGCCAAGAACTGCAAAGCCCAGGCAGTAGTCTTGGGGCGAGAAGCATGGGACAGGTGGGCCTGCTCCGTTCTGACTGTCTTCCGCAGTGGGGCCTCTGCAGTGCTAGACCTTGGGGGCCCCTGGGTTGCAGTGGAAAATGACAAGGCCTGAAATGTGGTTACAGGGGCCCACAGCACCCGCAAGGTCACAGGGCACATGACCATGAACACACATGTGGATTCTCACACTTTTATCCTTATCCCCATATACCTGCTCATGCACAGACAGGCCTAGAACCATCAGCCTCTTCCTACCCACAGCCATCATCAGAGAAAGGCATGTTCCAGGGGCTAGGAGAATGGCTCTCTTTATAGATTAACGGTTGAGTTCATGATTCCTCACTCAGAGGTGCAGAGAGACACACCCTGGCTGCTTGGGAATGAAATGTCCTCTCCAAATATCAACAGTATCACCCCTGTCATCCCCTGCTCTTACATGAGCTCACCATGGTAAGGATAAGTGGAGAGGTCCTGGAGGGACGTTCACAGGTAGAGATAGGTTTAGGCAGGTTGTCACATTCCCATGGTGGCCTGTCTTTTGCTAAATCAGCACAGATCTGCCTCCATCCCATGGAATCCTGGTTTCTGTTATGGGTGCAACACCACGGGGCTTCATAACATGGTGGTGGGCCCCACAGTCCCTCTGGAAAGGAACATTCCCATCCCGGACCAAGCAGCTCTCAAGTAGGGCTGTTTTCTTGTGTGCGTGTTGGGGGAGGGTAGATTTCCTGGAGTGTCCCTACTGCCAAGTTCTGCTCCTTCCTACAGCAATTCCTACAGTAATTCCAACTTTCCAGCTATTGGGGCTCCCAGGGGTGTCTAATTAGCATTCCCTGGGCCACAAAGGTCTTCTTGATCTCCGCCAGGGCTGACTCCCATGGAAATCCTGCCATCTCATAGAGGCATCACTGTGCAACGAGGGAGACAAGCCCTGGTGTCAGGAGCCCTGGGGGCCAGTATTAGGCTTGCCACTCACTGGCTGTGTGCTTTGAGTTATTATATTTCTGAAGCTCAGGTTCTCACGTATCTAGAGGGGGAAACACATGGCCAACTCCCTGCGCTGCTATGCGGATAAAGTGAAATGACATATGAAAAGTATTGAACTCATCCTGGGCTTCCACGCAGGAGGGTGGATGGCTGAGTCCACTGTTGATTATATTGCACGTGAGGTGGGGCGTCAGTACCTTACTACCCCAGCAGAGATCTGACTGTGAGGGAGGAAGATATTTAAGCCTTTCCAGACAGGATACCTTCTGGGGGTGGTTGGCCTCATCTTCCAGAGGGAGCGGTCCAGCTGGCTGGTAAGTTTCCTGGGAAAAGAGAAGGTATTTAACTGGTTTGCCCACCTTTGGTCCAGATCAGTGCTACTTAAAGTATGGGCTGTGGCCATGCCTCACTCTAAAATGTTTGTTTCTGGACAGCCATGAGATAAATACAGGAATTAAAAGGAAGTCCAGAAAATATTTTAGAAATTTGGCAAATTGCTGAAACATCCAAGCGGCATCCAATATGGCCATACCCTTAGTTGTTTTTATAAAATTTTAGTTTTCTAGTGATTCATTTTTATTGTATTTTTATTGATTAGGAACAGATTGGAGGCAAAACTTGGTCCTTTATATTGTTCAGTAGTCCTGGATGTAACCTGGGCCTCAGGGGGCTGGAGGAGGGGCTCACTGTGTACCCATCCCCTATCTCCCCAATAGCTGCTCATCCTGGCACTTCCAGCAGCCAGGACAAGCAGACTTCCTCGGCCCAGATGGAGGGTTCTGTTCATAGGAGGCCAGGAGGACCAGGAGAACCAGGAATCCAATCTCCGGCCTGAGACAGAGAGCAAGGAAGGGATGCAGCTAGGGCAGGCAGCAATGAGCTCAGGGGACTGAGAAAGGTGACTTTGGAACACCTATCCACAAGCCCATACTGTGCTTCCCTGTTGCCCAGGCTGGAGTACAGTGGCGTAACAATGGCTCACTGCCAGCCTGGACCTCTTGGGTTCAAGTGATCCTCCTGCCTCAGCCTTCTATGTAGCTGGGACTACAGGCATGTGCAACCACGCCTGGCTAATTTTTAAATTTTTTGTAGAGATGGGATCTCAGGTTCTTGTTATGTTGCCAGGCTGGTCTTGAACTCCTGGGCTCAAGCAATCCTTCTGCCTCAGCCTCCCGAAATGCTGGAATTACAAATATGAGCCACTGCACCAGCCCCTTCTTGTTCCTTGACTTCTGTGATGCTCAGGGCTGAGTGCTGTGTAGCCAGCAGGACCATTTTAGCTTAGGTTGTTAGCCCCTCCTTCAACATGGCTTTGAGTTACAACGTTTACCGGTGTTATCTTAAATACATTTTATATTAAATTGCTTTCTTTTAGAGAACAAACAGGGTATCACTTAGAAATAACAAACACTAAAGAATTTGTTAGTTGCCCAGCTCTGTCCCCTTCTTGGCTCTCTGCCCAGCTCCTCTCTTGAGCCTGTGGATCAGGCTCCCCACTGATGGCGAGTTCCTTGGGGAAGGTGGAGGCCATGTTCACTCATCTCTGTATCTCAGAGTGCTAGAAACAGTGTCTTGCAGGCTGGGCGCAGTGGCTTATGCCTGTAATCCCAGCACTTTGGGAGGCCGAGGCTGGCGGATCATGAGGTCAGGAGATCGAGACCATCTTGGCGAACAAGGTGAAACCCCGTCTCTACTGAAAATACAAAAAAATTAGCTGGGTGTGGTGGCGGGCGCCTGTAGTCCCAGCTTCTAGGGAGGCTGAGGCAGGAGAATGGCGTTAACCCAGGAGGCGGAGCTTGCAGTGAGCGGAGGTCGCGCTACTGCACTCCAGCCTGGGTGACAAAAAAAAAAAAAAAAAAAAAAAAAAAGAAAGAAAGAAACAGTGTCTTGCATATGGTAGGGCCTCAGAAAATGCTTGTTAACTATATAAAAGCAAATGAATAATAGCCTGTTGTAACAGAAATCCAGAAAGCAGAGCTAAGTCCAATGTGCCTTCACCCATCTATGATCCAAATCCACTATCTGATAACAATGGCTGTGAACCCCCTCGTAAGCTATACGGAGACTCAGTGAAGAACAGAAATGATCTAGGTCACCTACGCCACCTCCCCTTCCCCACTCCTGGTGGAATTTCCTCCCTTCCTACTTAGGGTTGTTAACCTTGTTAGGCTAATTTGGAAGATACATTACATGCAAGGCTCAATAAGTTATTTAAAATTTCCACAGTATAACAGGGCAAGTAGCTCTGAGTAGACAATAACCCCAGCCAGTCATGGCAAGAGATGAGTGAAATGCGGCCTGGTTTGGATGTGTGTGTGTTGAGGGGTGATAGGGTTGGCTCTGAGCCCTGCTCCTCAGTGTCCTGGCTCACTGTGGGAAAGAGGCATGTGGGCACAGTCCAGAGTTAATGACAGTCCACTCAGTGGCCCTTCCCACCCCTTTGTCCTGCCCTGGGCTTTTGATTATGATATGCAGTTGGATTTCAACTGGAACAAACCCCTAGCATGAGCAGCCTAAAGCCTTTTACCCATGTCTAAGCCACTCTCATTTCTCCCATCTGATCCTCTCATTTGGTTTGTGTGCCTGGCATGACATTAATGTCTGAGGGATGAGTCGTCATCGTCACAGGCACTCACTCCTCTTTAAAAAGAGAACTTGGAGAAATTTGAACAAGAGGTATGGGGTAATAAATGCCTGTACTGGGCCAAGCATTGGGGTTTGGCACTGGGTATGCCGAGATGAGTTAGTCTACCTTCTACCCTGCATATGCTGTGACTGAATGACAAATGGTGATGTGGGTGAAGAGGCTTCCCTAAGGAAATGGCATAGGGCAGTATTCTGAAGGTTGTTGTGGATTCTGCCCAGAGGAACAGGAAAGGAGAACCTTGTAGGGAAGGGGCATGTCAGGATTGGTGAGGTATAGGCAGTTTTCCAGGAAATAGTGACCTACTGAGGATTACTGTTCAGCCAGAGACACCAGGTAGTGACCCGTCCACTGGCACTGCTGCTCAGTGTGGTCTGGGGCCCGATTATACCAGACTCCACTGGAGTGCTTGTTAGAAAAGCAGATTCTAGATGTTGAGACCCTCTGCCACGGGCTTACTCCTATTCCCAGTCTCACCCCTGCTTGGCCAGGGACTAAGTGACATACTGGGGCTGTGGACCTGAGAAATGCCATTGGCTGTACAGAGCAGGACTCAATGTCATCATGTCCTCCCCAAACTGTACAAATAAAACTCAAAGGACATGGATATCATGGTCACAAGTGCTCAGAAAATGACTCTGGGACTCTTGCCTTAGCCCACTGAGCTTGTCACAGTAAGAAACTGAAGTCCTCTCCATCAGCCTGATGATCTGAAAGTTTGTGGTTAGCAAGGTACGGATCAGTCATTCCCAGCCTCCTTCTTGGGAAACTTGACAAGTTAATCTAGAATATCTAGATCTCTGCTATCTAATATGGCAGCCACTAGTTTACATGAGGCTATTTAAATAGAACATTGTCATCATCACAGAAAGTTCTACTGAATAGTGCTCAAGAGAAAATAAATTCTATTCTCAAATGTGTTACTCAGGAATTTGACAGTGGTTCTGTGTGTGCTGAAAAGATGGGACAAATGTCAACCCCAAACGGCAAAGCTCAAGGTTTATGTGACAAATACCTCGACAGTCAGTCCATCTGGTTAGTCAGTTTGGTGGGGGAAAAGAAATTAAACAGGTTTGTAAACATCGTCTGTGGCAGTGATGACATTGCTAGCTTATTATAAAATTTCCTTTTCAACTCTTCAGTCATTTTACAAATATTTGTGGGGTACCTGTTATGTCTCGGTACCATGTCTAGACGCTAGGGATACAACGGCGACAAGACAGATGTGGCTCTTAGCCCTGTGGAGCTTATAGTCCTGTGTGGTCGAGTATTAGTCTCTCAGCTGAAACACAGAGCATTTCCAGAGTGGCTTCAAATTTCTCTCGCAGGATGTGTTTCAACCAACTGCCTGTGGCTGTCAATGAAAAGACACAGCAAAGTTTTAAAGATCCCAAATTGGGTTTCATAGTGAGCAATTCACAACTCTACCCCCAAATGTCCTAGGCTTTCTCTATGAGGCTCTGCAACCCAGCCCAAGCCGGAGCCATCTGGACACATTTAGATGAATGGAGGTGAGGGAAGAGTCCTGGCGGCAGCTTGGGAGGCCGTCCAGAGGGAACTCCTGGAGGCAGCTGGAGTAAACAAGTGCCGAGTGTCTGGTGAAATGGTTTGGCTGTAGAGGCTGATATACCCGGGCTCAAAGCTTTGAAGAGAGTAATAACAAACGGCTTTGATTTAATTACACACCACAGACTTTCTAACAGACTTTTGAGGAAGGCAGCATTTCTGAGATCCAAGTCTGGCAAGAATTTGCCATAGGTGATTTTTCAGGTTATTTTACAAACTAACATCTTTGTGAGACTCAGGAAATAAACAAGGCCTTTGAAATAAATGTGTGTGTGTGTGTATGTGTATGTGTGTGTGTGTGTGTGTGTGTGTGACTGCAACTTAATTTTCTAATTTCAAAATAACAGAGTAACAAAGTTTGTGCCTGATCATAACGTACGTCTCAAATCATAGCTAAAAGTCTTTTTGAATGCTACTCATTTATTCTCAGAAAAATGTATATAGAAGCATGTTGCAAAGTGTATTATGAGAAACACAGAGAGTCCTGGGTGGTGGGCTCTTTCAGTTCATATTTTAGGAAACCATTTAAAGGACAGAGTAGCAAGGAATGCAATTGCTTATGTTGAGAGTGAGCCATTGTTTCCAAAATTGTCAATACAAATTACTCTTAAGGAACATATCTCGGGGACTTACTATGGGTTTAGCACTGATCTGGCTGCAAGGGAGATACAAAAGACAATAATAAAAACTTGATTTGGTCTCCACAACTTGCAGATTCTCAGGAGAGAGAGGCACAAGTCAGGCCAAGTGAGTGGGAGAGAATTATCTTTATGGAGGGGATCTGGGAAGTCTTTCAGAAGGAGGGGGCCATGGAGCAGTTCAGGCCCAGGGGCTTCACCTTGCACGTTGGAAATTGCCCTTAACTTACTGTCAATAATAATTACGAGAATCTCCATTGAACTTATAAAATATTGAACATGTTTGTGCAACTTTAAGAATTTAGTTGGGGCAGGTAGATATTTTATTTTACAACAAAACTCAAAATTGCATTTGTTTCCATAATGAATTTGAAAAGTCCTTTTTAGGGTGAAATCTTTATCAAAAAAGTATATGCCACAGGCCTGCCCTTGGGAAGCAGGTGCAATAATGGCTCTATAGCATATAGAGTCTTTGAAGTTTGGCTTCACTCCAGTGAGATATTAGGCAAGTTCCTGAATCTATGTGAGGCTCAGTGTACTCATCTAGAAAATAGTAGTCAGAATACATATACTATGAAATCAGTTTATGGTGAGGCTTTAATGAGATACTTTGATGAATTTCATAGTATACTGTTGGGCATGTAGTAAGTGCTCGATTAGTGTTGGCTCAAATAAGCCTGACCTCCTGATATCTCAATCTTATCCCATCTTAGCTAGCCTACCTATCCTGTGGTCACTTACAACCTGGCACCAATCATGGTATAAAGCAGTGTTTTGGGTAGGGAATAATTGAGATGAAAAGATTCTTCTGGAGTTTGTTTAGGTAAAAGTCTAGAGAGGGTTGGTTTAAGTAAAACTCTGCATAAGGAAAGATCTTGTCAAAAGCACTCTGCAGGCAGCTCCACTCCATGTGACAAGGCTGGGTTCCTGTCTTTCCTGTCCACTCCCAAGCTGTGCTTATCTCAATTTAGCCCTTGCCACACCATGTTCAAATAGCCTAGTCTATTTACAGGTTGGTCTCCACTACTTGCTATAAGATCCTTAATAATTAGAACCCTGTCTTTTTAAGACAGCAGAGCCCAGTGCCTGGGAGGAAGCTGGTTCTCAATAATACTTTGTGAATGGATAGATGGACAGATAGACGGGTTTCAAATCTGAACCAAAGCCCTGTGGCCAGACATCATGATCTGGATTCTCTTTCAGTTCACTTAAGTGGCAGGTAGGAGGCAAACTAAGAATATTTATTCAGCATATTATAAATCACTATCCCAGAAGAGTTAGTAGCATTTCCTTAAGTGGGCAAGCTTGTAAAACCCAGGAAATCCTAAGGCTGTGTTAACTTCTTTGTGTCCAGCTTATTGCTCTGGCCCATGGAGATTCTATATTTGTATGACCAAGAGAAATTATGATGTTCTCTGTGCTTGAGCAGGACAAATCATCCTCTCTGCCTCTCCTCCACTGTTTGTTAGACTTGAACAGGCAGGAAAGTAAGATGTTTGGGAAAGGGTAGCTCAGGCTGGGCATTGTGTCAGGGAGCAGGAAAAAGAATTTCCAGGGTTGGAGAAAGTCATTAATTGATGATTCTTTAGACCAAGAAATGGCTTCGTGACCATACGTTTATGTCAGCCCATGTCAACACTTCCTGCTCTCTCTGCTTCAGGATGAACTCATCAGTGGCTGGTTATTTACTAATTCACGCTGTGTGGTAACCAGTTACCATCATTCACTTATTCAACAAATACAGGGGAATCTCTATATGTAGTATAGCAGCACAAAAGGTACCATATTAAGGGTTAAGAGCTGCCCTACTTTAAAACAGTCCTCAAGGAGCTTATAGTCCAGTAATGCAGATTACTAGATACACATGATAAATCTAATAAAAGGTAGCAAATGAAAAGTTAAAAAGAGTCAAAGACCCATGGGAAACCAAGAGAATGAGATATCATTGCCACTGGAAAACAGTTATCAGTGGGGTTGAGAGATTTTGGGAGTAAATGTTTTCAAATCTCAGAATGATCATTTACTAACTGGATGACTCTGGGCCTCAGTTTCCTCACTTGTTGGATTTTTGTGAGTGTTAAATGAGAAAAGTGTACGTGGAACTCTTAGCACAGAGCCCTACGCATAGGTGGCTAGTGCTTCCCAGCTCAACTCCTCAGGCCAGTGCACCTGCAGAGCTTTTAAAAATCACCTGTGTCCCAGCGGCAGTCAGGGTTACTTAGTTGTAAACATGAAACTTACTTTGGCTAACATTAAACGAGCAAGAAATTTATCAGGAAGACAGAGTTCCCACAGAAGGAAGGGAAAGCTGAGGAACCAGGCCTGGGAACGGACGAGGCAGGGTGGAGCTGGGCATTACCATGGGTGAATGGACTTCGCGAGGCCTCGCCAGAGCAGTCCACTCCAATAAATGTCCATTCTTGCTTTTCTTCATCCAGGGTTCCCATTCTGGGAGAGACTGGGTTATGGACTGAGTGTTTGTGTCCCCCTCAAATTCATATGCTGAAATTGAATCCCCAGAGTGATGGCATTTGGATGTGGGGCCTTCGGGAGGTGATTAGGTCACGGGGCTTGTTCTCTTCTGCGTATGAGTATACGATGAGAAGTTAGCAGTCTACCACCTGGTAGAGGGCCCTCACCAGAACCTGACCATGCTGGAATCCTGATTTCAGACTTCCAGCCTCCAGAACCTGCAAGAAATCAATTTCTGTTGCTTATAAACCACCTGGGTGTGGGACTTTGTTGTAGCAGCCTGAACTAAAACAATGGCCTTGCTCGGTCTCATGCCCATACTTGTTGGGGTCCTATGGAGATATCGTCACTAACATCCCTTCCAAGCAGTGTGTGGTGCTGCGGTATTGTTTCCCAGGGAAAGAATGAGGTGGTTTCACCTTAACTGGTAGAAAATGCTGAGCAGATTAAAAACAACAGTTGTTCACAGCACAGCGCCTGTCCCACACCTACATAATGGGCATCCATTCATGGGGTATGGGCATGTATAATTTTCTAAAGCTTCACAAAAAATCAGAGGTGCACCAAAAGTTGAGAATTATTGCAAAAGCATTAAAATGCCAAGGAGTATGATTAGCTCTTAAGATGAAGAGCGGAGATGGGTACAAAGCTGAATAACATGTATCTCCATATCTCGTCAGAAACTTGAAGTCCATTGTGATAGCCGGTATAGCAGGATTATGCTAAGAGTGACTGGAACTTCTCTCCTCCTAGTGAGGGAGGTAAACAATACTCACATTGCTGCAGGGATATGTGTGAGGTTCTGAGGGAGCCTGGGCCTTTCCTCTAGATGACTATTTTGTTCTCCATTGACATCCACTGCTCCAAGGGTGTTTCAAGGCACACAGCAAATGAGTGGTCCAAGAAAAGAGGATGCTACCAGTGACTTAAAAGAGGTAGCCCTCTCTGCATCAGGGGTTAGCACCCCATTGGCAGCTTCTTAGATTGCAAAGAGGAGACCCATAAGTCATTTCAGGGAACGCTGCTCTCCCTGGTTGCAGGGTCAGCCTCTTCCACAGAAGGATTGGGCATCTGCCAGGTGACCCGTGGGAGTAACCTGCACTTTCTGAACTTTTCTGTGGAGCTGGGGAGGGTAAAGGGAGCAGCAGGCTTGGCAGTCCACCAAGCAATAGGGAATCATAGGATGTGCTTGAGCAGCTCTGGGAGGTTGCCCAGTCATGATGGATCTGGACCTGAGGGTCTTTGAAGGCCCAAACATTGCTCCAGACATTTTTCTCTAGGTCCATTAATCCTGATGACAGGCTCCAAAATTGCAAAGGGATTGCCCTTTGCCAGATCACAAATATCTACAGTTTGACATTAAACAAACTGAGTTTGTCTTTTCTGGGTATAATTGGCACCCAAATATAGATAAAGAAAAAAAGAGAGAGGCAGAGAGGGAACTTTTGGCTTCCTCTCCAGTTTAAAAATTACACTGTGACATCTATTGCTTTCATTATCCAAGAATGTCAGTTTGAAGCAGTCTTGCCTCTCTCTCTTTGCAGCATTCCATCCCCTCTACAAAGCCTTCCCTACTGATCTAATCAACATTGAATCTTCTCTCTGTACTAGACAAGACTGGAGCTGAGGAGAAGGGTGTCTTTGGGCATTGCCAGTCTCTCTCTTTCTTCAATGAGTAATTATTGAACACCCACTCCAAAGCAAGTGATAATGTAGGTGCTAAAGATAGAAGGATGGTGCCTGTCCTTCAACTGCTCACATGTAACAGGGGAGATGAGACCAAAACAAAATACTTACCTAACCAGAGGGCCATGCACAGACTACTGAAGCCTACTGTTTCTTCTCCAGGGCACTAATCTACCTGATTCTAACGCAGTCTCTTCACTGCTCCAGAGTTATATTCCTTCTATTAAAATGCATGATTATTTCACCATTTTCTGTTTAAAATCAACTCCCACCTGCTTTATCTACCCTTTATAATTAATATAAAGAAAGCAGGGGTGATGGTTTTAATAAATGATATGGTGGGAGCACTAACCAACCAACCAAACAATAAGGTCGAGCCAGCGTGGCTCAATTGAACCAACCCTGCAGGGAAGACTCCTCCTTTTTTGGCCCTAAACCTACTTCCTCCTCTAAACACCATACGCTCTGGCTGCTCTGAGCTGCTTTGTATTCTCCTAACATGCCAGGTTCTTTTATGACCTTGCATTCTGCCCATGCTGTTTCTTCTAATAGAATGTTCTTACTCCCTTAGTGGCAAGCTTTTCTTCCTCCTCCTCCTGTTTCTCCTTTTACCAGCTCTTCCTCTTCCTGTTAGCTAATATTTCTTGTTAGTTAATATTTCTTGAATAACTCCTACATTTCAGGCACTAAACATTTTACCTCATGTAATACATCATTTGATTCTTACATCTATGTGATTAGAGTACTATTATTTACATTTCATAGAGGAGGAATTGAGGCACAGGGAGGTTAAATACATTGTCCCAGGTCACCCAGCTCAGATGTCATTTTCTGTGTGAGACATTTCTAGACATACCTGTCAGAGTTAGCTGCTTTTTGCTTTTTGTTGCCATAACACTTTGTGCATATTTCTGTTATTTACCACATTATATAATAAATGATCCATTTATATATCTCTCTTCCAAGATGGTAGATAATACAATCATCTTCGTGTCTCTGGGACCTGGCACAGCACTTAGCTTATCATAGGCACACAGTGAAAGGTTATTGAATGTCAAAGGAATGAGTAAACTATAAGAAAATTCCTTCCTACTTTTGTGGTTTCCTATATCACCTTCTCATCAGTAACTTCAATAATTCTCTACAAGTGTCTTTTTTGATTTTGTTTTTTTGTATTTTTCTAGCCTGGATGACCTTACCTGAAAGAAGAGGAAACAACCATCAATGTAGTATGAATCCAGGAGCTCTTAAAAGACATAATTACTTTAAAATAAAATTTGACCAACTGGTTACCTAGAAGCTTCCTGGACAGAATAACCCACTCTGTATTTCAGGTTTTGACTGCTATTGGGATGCAAATCTGCCTTAAATATCCAACACCATAAGCTGTTAGTATGAATACACTTTCATGGGAATGATGATTGGCAAGGAAGCTTTGCCAGAGTACGCATGGAGCCACACATAGGAGCACCACATGCCAACTCTGGGGACAGGCATGGGAATGAGGAGAAGAGTTGAGATGGGGAGAGGCAAGCGAGTTGGGGTTGGAGATACTCACGAAGCCAGAACCAGGTGACAGGAAGAAACATAAGCTCATCAGATTGTCTTCCTCCTCTCCCACATCCTTTTAGGGTCTGAGTCTATGCTCAGCACTGCTTTTATTAAGGTCTTTAGAGCAGGAAAAGAAGAGTCGGCCACTGTCAACTTTTATTAATAAATGACCTAAAATCTCACCATGGCTTTCTTCCGTTCTTTGGCAGTCTCTCTCCCTTGGCTATATAATATTTAAAATGGAAACCCCACAAGAATACTGTGTTTTCCCATAATAAGGTGTAAAAGAGATAATCTGGATTCCTCATGAATGGTTAGAGGCTTCTCCAAAGTGATGTTCAACGCTGTGCTAGGGATTGCCATCCCCTCAGAGTGCCTGGCACAGGCAGGCATCAGCCTTGATTACTTCAGACAAGCCATCCCTAAGACCAACAAGTAAGAAAATGAGAAATGATATAGACTTGATGTGAGTTTTAAGAGGATGCACACACACACATTCCTTCAAGTAAAATTGAAGTCACTATGAAATTTTTATTTTACGTACGCATATTTAACTTAAAAATCACAATTCTTTTTTTTTTTTTTTTTTTGAGACAGAGTCTTGCTCTGTCACCCAGACTGGAGTTCAGTGGTGAAATCTTGGCTCACTGCAGCTCCTGTCTGCCAGGTTCAAGTCATCTTCGTGCCTCAGCCTGCCGAGTAGCTGGAACTATAGACTTGCACCAGTACTTTTTTATAATCTTTGTAATGATCATCTTACATGACTAAATATTCCATGTAGAAGATGCACTATAACTGAATCAGATATTTCTTTATGGTTAAACACTTACGCTCTTGAAAACATTTTATAATTGTAATTAATTATACAAATTTTTGACTTTATGCAATGAAAAATTTCAAAAAGAGAAAAATTTTTCTTTTTTTTCAAAAAAGAAAAATTTCAAAAAGATGAACCCCAAAAACTCATTATCTATATTTAATAATAAATAACATTTACAATTTTTACACTTATTTTTGCTAAGGTGTTTAAAAATATGCTACAGATATCATAATATGTCACCACTAAGTACTTCAGTTTGCATCTCTAAACAATAAGGGCATTTAATGCCAATATCAATATCAGTTCTAACAAAATTAGTATTTATTCCTTAATATCACCTAATACTTGGCCAATATTAGAAGTTCCTACTTGTCTCTGCAAATGCCTTCTTACCATTTTTGCTCAAACCTAAACTCAAACAAGGTCCATCCATTGCATTTGTCATGGCTCTTGAGTCACTTTTAACTGTCCCCAATCTTTTTCCCTTCCATTGACTTGAGGAAACTGGATCAGTTTTCAGTTAGAATTTTCTGCCTTCTGGATTGCTTCCTGGAACATTATTAAACATATTCTCCTAATCTTTGCATTTAAATTGATACTTGAATCTTAATCACATTTTTGGTAAAAATACTTTATAGGGGACTGTATTTCATACTGCATCAGAATGCACCTAATATAAAGTTGTTCTACCAAATGTGATGATAAGATTACTTCATTAAGGACTTTAAATAGTTGCAGCCTGATCTGTCCATCCAAAAGTTGTATTTATTTTCCCTTTAGGTTAACAAATAATCAACTGAGATAATGTTTTAGCATCCTGCAAATATCTAGCTACCATTCAATCTTTCCCCTATTGATTTTAGTGTCATTGCTGAATATTGCCTAAATCAAATATCTCTTAAGGGATTGTAAAATTTCAGTTTCTATTTCTATCACATCTACATTTATTTGATTAAATTTTATTGAGATTCTTTTTCTTTCTATGTTTACTAATGAGATTCTTTTCAAAAGAAGAACTTTCTTTTATTAGCTAGGGCTATTTAGTGACCCTGAATTTCAGGTAATATTGCTGTGTAGGAAACCACCTCAGACTTGATGGTGTAAAATAAGAATTTTATTATGTTTGTGGATTCTGTGGGTGAGGAATTCAGACAGGGCACAATGGGGATCTGTTCTGTGATGTCTGGGCCTCAGCTGGAAAGACTCAAGGGCTGCAGTGACTCAACAACTGGACACTTGAATGATCTGGAGGCTCCTTTATGCATAGTCTGTCTTGGGCCAGAATGATTTGAACACTGAGCTCAGCTGAGACTGCTAACCAGAGCTCCTACATGTGGACTATCCATGTGACTTGGGCTTCCTCACAGCATGGTGGCCTCAGGGGAAGTGGACATTTTTATGTAGAAGCTCAGAACTCCGGAATGAATATCCCAGCAGACATGACAGAAGCTGAATTGCCTTTCATGACCGATCCTCAAAAATCACAAAGAATTACTCTCATGATAGTCTGTTTTTAGTTGAAACCATCATCAGCTTGCCCAGATTCAAGAGGAGGTGACACAGAGCCCACTTCTTGATGGTAGGGCAGAACAGTCACACTGTAAAAGAGCATGTGGGATGAGGAACACTGTGGCCGTCTCTAGAAGATGTAGTCTGCCACATCCTGAAAGGCAGTTCCTACATAACAGGAAAATAAATGTCTGATTCTCTCCATTTAACAATCCATATTCCGAGTAAGAAACCACTGCAGTAGAACCCTGAATTATATCAGATTAGGGTGTTTCTCTGAGAGGTGAGTGTGAGGCTTTCTCACTTTTGACTAACATTAGTAACACATTGATTTTTACAAAATATTTAATACGCTTCAATTTATTCTTTTTAATACACAGATTATCCCAACTTTGGCTCATGGGAGCCCTTGCAAGCTGACTTCCTTGTCTTTTTGACAATATGTCATTAACCTTTGATAGCTTCATTGCTTTCTGGCATAACAAGATGAGTCAGGCTCATGTATATCCCCTGCTCTGTTCCTGGAATTAGCCATTGCACCTAGGAAGTCCTTCCTATTGATATTTAGAATATTGATATTTAGAATGATATTTAGAAACCAAAACTGAACACTAAGGATGTTCATTAGTACATGGGAGGCTTGGCTTCCATAGCTTTTCAATGGACAGAGCAAAGACAGAGCTTTAAGTTCTTTCTCAAAAAAAGTATGTATATATATGTATATGTGTGTGTCTTTATAATTTTAAATATATACTAATATTTATAGTTCAAATTTAAATATTATAGGATTTTTACCTAACATATTTGATTTTATACTTTTATGTCTTTTCTTACATTAATTACAACATAAATCTTACACTATAAAGCTATCATAGATGACACAAATAATTTCAAAATGACAATGCTAACATTACTTCTAACAGTGTCAAACAATATAAATTAATATTCCTTTGAAGTTTTTTATTGTTGTTATGCTTGTTTTTTATTTTTTTATTTTTTTTTTTCTGGCCTTCAGAAAAATCACACTAAGCTTGTATAGTAGATGAACCATGCCCAAAGAACACTCAGATAAATTTTGCTTTCTCATGATGCCTTTATTCCATTCTTCTCATCCTTTAGGTAACCATTTTTATTAGATCTTGATTTAGGCTTCCAGTGTTTCTTTTCACAAATATAAGAAACTATTATGTACCTGTATAAACGTGTGGATTTATACTCATACTTTCACCTCTCCTTACACAAAAATAGCATATTTTTGTTTTCCTGCATCTTGCTTTTTTCACATAAGAATATATCCTGGAAAACACTCCACAAAATTTTTTCTCATCTTTTTTATGGTTACATATACTCCATTGTGTAGGTTTACGATAGTTTAATCAGTTCCCTGATGATGGAGAGTCGGTTAATTCCAATCCTTTCATCACAAATGTTATTTTATATTAGGGCTACTGTCACTTTGGGATAGATGATCAGAACTAGGATTGCCATATCCAAGGTCCACGCGTGTGTAATTTTGCTTGATGTTGTCAGTTCTCTCTGTGGGGGCTCTGCTATTTTCTGCATTCCTAGGAGCAATGAAGGAAATGCTGATTTCTCATAGTCTTGTCATCAAAACCTGTTATCAGACTTTGGAGCTTCTGCCAATCTGATAGGTGAGAAATGGTATCTTGGTGTACTATTGGTCTGCATTTCTCTAATTATGAGTGTGCTTGAGCAACTTTAACATGTTTAAAGACCATTTTATGGTTTAAAGACTATGTTAATATGTTTAAAGACTATTTTCATATGTTTAAAGACCATTTTATGAGTCCTGCTTGTTCATGTCTTTGGCTAATTCTTCTATTAGGTTGTGGGTACTTTTTTCAATATCTGGGAATGCTGTTTTGCCATGCATTTTTTTCCTTTTGATGTTGTTGAATTTATCAATATTTCCCTTCATTAAAGACATAGATTTTTCTCATTCTCAGGTTATGGGAATTTGTGTATATTTCTCCACTATTTATACTGATGAGGAGTTTGACTATCCCCTTATAGATGATAAAACATTCCCTATTATAAATAATATGCTTATAAACATCATTGTTTGTAACATTTTTCTTTAATCCTATTTTTCATATTGTTTCCTTAGGATAGAGGCCCATAATGGAATTTCTTGGTCCAAGGGTAAAAAACATTTTCAAGATCTTGATACATAATGCCAAATAATCAAAAAGTTTTAACACCATAGTAGGTTTAATGAACACATTCTAAGCCTCGAGTATTGACAAAATGTCAAATCTGCTTGTTGGTTTTCAGAGAGCATGTTGTATAATTACATAGAAATTCCCTAAGGGGCACATGTGAAACCAGAATGTCTCTATACATTACCAGCCATGATTTAATCCTGAATTGTGGTTGACTCATTTCCCTTCATACTACTTTGTTCTTGTGTGAAAGCCTCCCCAGTTACTTGGGGGTTCACCAAGTGTCCTCTGAGGGGCAAGGGTTCTTCCTCTCTAGCTCCCTTGTACATGTCCATTGTCCAAGTGTCCCTGGAGAGGCACCTTATCATTGCCACTGGGGCAGATGTCCTCCATGAGATTAATATCTGAGTTTTAGAAAGAGCAGAGGAACTGAAAACAAAACCCAAACAAGCTGCTGCATTTAAAACTCTGTCAGATCTGGAGACAGAAGCAGCATAACAGACAGTGCCACTCTGAAGCGAGACGACATCCATCTTCACCTCACCTCCAACCACTTCCCAGCCTGAAGTGTTGGTCCTCAGGGGTCCACCACTTTAGACATGAGTGCCCGGTGCAGGAGCAGCCAGGCCCAAAAGGGCACTTGGGAATGAGTTTGGGGGACGAGAGGATCTGACCTAGGTATGTGGATGTGATAGGCCAGTGAAACTTGAGTTATTACTGTGACTGACATTATTCATACCCATTACCCACAGACGGGCCTAGAAACATTTGGCTTCAGTATTTCATTCAACTGAGGTTTGTTTTCTGTTTGTTTTTAAGCACTTACAATGTCAGTTGCTGAATATAGACTTAGATTGAACCAAATCTGCTTCCATGTAAGTTACCCTTGGTGCTCCTAGCTCTGCCCTGACCCGACTGCTCCTCTGAAAAAGTTTTTGGTAAAAATCCCTGTATCAGTCAGATTCCTTTATTGCAAAATAACAGAGACCCATTTGAAACTGGATTAAGCAAAAGTGGGTATGTACTGGCTCATTTAACTGGAAGGTCAAGGAGCAGAGGCAGGGAGGGTTTCAGGTCCAGCTGGATCAAATAATATCTTCAGTTCTAACTCTCCCAACCCAACTCTTCATTTAGGTTTTCTCTGTATTAATTTTATTCTCAGGAAGGATCTTGCACCAAGATGATAAAAATGGCTCTTGGCAGCTCAAGGACAGAGCCCTTGCTTCCTAGAATCTGTGTTTTTCTGAACTCTGATTGATCTTGCTTCAGATTATATGCCTACTCCTAACTACAGCAATTAGGTACTTTAATTGGCTCTCCTGGGCACAGGTCCACCTCATGGTGGTGCCCTGTGATTAACAGTCTGTTTGGAGCTTTGCAAACATTTTGACCTCTGTCCCTGCCGTAAATGTACCAGCTTTCCAGGACCCTGTCCTTGGTAAGCATGGATTCTGTAGACAAACTGCCTTGCCTTAAGTTTCAACTCCATTACTTCCTAGCTGTGTGACCTTGGGGAAGTTACTCTGAGTCTTAATTTTCTCATCTGCAAAAGTAGGATAATAATAGTACCTACCTCATAGTGTTATTGTGGAGATTACCTGAGGAAGCATGCATAGAACACTTAGTGTCTGACACACAGTGCTTCATAAATGTTAACCATTATTATTATTACCATACCTCCAAGACTAGCAAAACTTGGCCAAAAACTTAAACTCCATGTGTTTGAAAGAAAATTCAAAACAAAACAAAAAAAAGCAGCGTAGTTCATGCTACTATATAAGCCCTTAAATATGTCTTATTTAGAGAGAACATACTGGAACCACTTTTACCAGAAGATCCACGAGGAATTTATGACTGCTGAACAGTTTAAGATTGTTAGATAAACTGTGTCCTAGTCAGAAAGTGGGGGTTTTATACTTCAGAAAGGATCCCTTCTTATTAAGCAAAGATGAATAGCATTTTCTGCATTTGCAAAAGTATAGATCAGCATTCTAAAAGACCTCGCACGCATCTAGCCCTCATCCTGATTAGTCATGGCAGTTAAAAATCTGAGAAAGACAAGCATCCTTTGTGGACTTTTACATTATAGCTCTTTCTCTTGAAGTTTGGTACAACTGTATCAGCTTTGAAATATATAAATCCAATTAAAGTGTGTTTGGCTTTTTAGAAGGCAAAGGGGAGATTAGGCCCCTGAGAGCAGCTTTGTCATTTTATGCTTTTTTACCAAACCACTTGACTTTTTGCCACCTCCTTTCTGGAGGTTAAGTCATAGGTCAAGGTGGTAGCTGATGTACAATGCAGTTTAAAACCCCAGCTTGAGTTGGAAAGCAAGCTAACTTGGAAACAACCCACACAGACATAGGCACACGCACCTAGTCAGAACCAATTTCTCCAAAGATGTGTTTCAGGAATGAGAAGTTCTTTTTTTTTTTTTTTTTTTTTTTTGAGTTGGAGTCTCACTCTGTTGCCCAATCTGGAGTGCAGTGGTGTGATCTCGGCTCACTGCAACCTCCATCTCCTGCGTTCCAGCAATTCTCCTGCCTTAGCCTCCTGAGTAACTGGGACTACAGGCACGTGCCACCATGCCCGGCTAATTTCTGTATTTTTAGTTGAGATGGTATATTAGTCTATTTTCATGCTGCTGATAAAGACAAACCCGAGACTGGGCCATTTACAAAAGAAAGAGGTTTATTGGACTTACTCTCTCCCACATGGCTGGGGAGACTTCACAATCATGGCAGGAGGCAAGGATAAGCAAGGTTACATCTTATTTGGATGGTAGCAGGCAAAGAGAGATTGTGAAGAGAGACTCCTGTTTTTAAAACCATAAGATCTCAGCCAGATGTGGTGGCTCACGCCTGTAATCCCAGCACTTTGGGAGGCTGAGGCGGGAGGATTGCCTGAGGTCAGGAGTTCAAGACCAGTCTAGCCAACATGGTGAAACCCCATCTCTACTAAAAATACAAAAAAATTAGCTGGGCGTGGTGGTGGGCGCCTGTAATCCCAGCTACTGGGGAGGCTGAGGCGAGGGAATTGCTTGAACCAGGGAGATGGAGGTTACAGTGAGTCGAGAAAGACACCACTGCACTCCAGCGCTGAGCAACAGAGCGAGACTCCATCTCAAAAAAAAAGAAGACCATAAGATCTCATAAGACCCATTGACTATCACGAGAACAGCACAGGGAAGACCCGCCTCATGATTCAATCATCTCCCACCGGGCCTCTCCCACAACAAGTGAGAATTATGGGTGCTACAAGATGAGATGTGGGTGCGGACACAGAACCAAAACCATGTCAGACAGGGTTTCACCATGTTGGCCAGGCTGGTCTCAAACTCCTGACCTCAGGTGATCTGCCTGCCTTGACCCCCCAAAGTGTTGGGATTACAGGTGTGAGGCATCACACCTGAACAAAAATGAGTAGTTCTTGATAGGATTGGAGGTAACCAGCTCAGTGTAACTGTTCATTTCTGTCTTCTGAAATAAAAGCATGAGAAATGCCCATATTCAAAACAGAAACTGAGTATGTTTCCTTTGGTAACATTCTCTACAACCAGATTTTCACACCCTGACCACACCACACATCTGTCCTTGAATTTCCATTAAGGCATATCAGTAACAATAACCTTACAAAAATTTTCTAAGGAGGTGCATTAGAAAATAAGTACTTATCACTTCCTGTGAGTCTATTGTGTGATCAGCCTAATCTCAGCTGCCTAGTACCTTGTACTGCAATCAGTAACTGACCATGAAGAGAGAGATGGAGGAGTCCTGACTGTCTGAGCCCTCAGCTGTTTGCCCTCTTGGCCTGGGCACCAGATGTGTGAGTGAGCAAGCCTCAAGGGGATTCTAGTCCCCAGCCCTTGAACCACAGCAGTCCATTCCGAGTTGGAGCAGAGATGCGCTGTCTCTTCCAATATCATGAACAAAATGAAGTTTGTTGTTATTTGAATGTTAAAATAACAAAAGTAACAAAATAACAAAATTTATTTTGTTCACGAGTTGGTGGTGGTTTGCTACCTAGCAATAGATGGTAGGAACAATAAGGACAAAAATATCTGCTTTACTTGTAATAAGATTGTTATGAAACAATGAGAGAATGTGTATAAAAATGCTTTGTAAATTTTAAAGTGTTATACAAACAGAAATAGTTGTTATAAGAGGACTCGAGTAAAATCTAAGCATATCTATGTATATATGACAATTTCCCAGCTACGTCCCACATAGGAGAGTGATTATTAGAGCTGCTGACCCTGACTGGGGCTTCGCAGAGGCTCCTGATGTAGTGAAAAATGAAGATGGGTCAGAATAGATTCATAAAAATTATGGTATATTTTAAACATCATATAACAAACTAATTAATATTTTATTTTAAAAGTATAATTGAACAATGCACAATATAGTCCAAAGATTTATTTAAAAAAAAATTCCGGTGATGCCCGGGTGGCACAGCTTAATGATCAGACACATACTTTTAAGGCTGTATGAGTAACATCTTGTTCCATCGGTTTCTCTGTGACTGTATAAGCTCACTTGAAAATAACATCCAAAGTCTACGTTTGAGATGAAAGTGAAAAGTTGTGAAAGTGAGTCCTGGCTTGCTGGGCCAGGCCTGTGATAGCACTGAGCTGGATGCTCTGGTCTGCTGCACCCAGTTCCGATGCCTGATCCTCTGACATTGGGTGGCTGCATGACCCCCAGGAGGAGACCTTCTCTGAAGCAACACTTACAGCCTTTCGGGTTCTGGGCTTCCTCACCCACCCCACACCCAAGAGAACTGCCCTGCGCTGCTCAGTGTCTAGGTAGCTAAAGAGCTTTTTCTCCTCTTGTCTCTTTCATTCCTAGCCTTACTGCTAGCAGGTCTCAGGAGTTCCATTAGGAGTCATTGTTTTCTCTGCTCAGTGCCTTTTAGTCTCTCCTACTGTAAATAACAACAGCAACGAGAACAATTAACATTTGTGCAGTGAATTGCAGTTTGCAGAGCACTTTCACAGACATTCTCTTAACTGAGCCTCACATCAAATAAGTCGTTATTATTCTAATGTAGTTGTTATTATGATTTCAAATTTATAAGAGAGGAACTAGGCTCTGAGAGGTGAAGGGCCTTGTCTGAGATCGAATAACCCGTCAGTGGAGAAGCCTGGAGAGAATGCAGGTGTTCCGAGTCTGACCTCATATTCCGTCCATTCTGTCAGTTGCGCTTCTGTGGGTAGACAGAACGGCACCTCTTCTTCATACACAAACAATTATGGTGATGATTGTTGTCATTGTTCACCAACTTGGGCTCACTCAGTGTACCTTCATTTTCTTTTCCATGGCAATAATTTTGTATTTCCAGAATAGGATTATGCAATGGAAACTTCCTGGGAATTAGATACTTTAAAACTCACTTTACCCATTAGTTTCTATTTTTTTTGTTTGAAATATAATAATAATCTAACATTTACTGTAATAATAATAATAAACAACAAAAGTTTATGGTGTTTAACAGTTTAGTATTTAGCAGTTTACAAGGTACTTTAACATACATTAATTCATTTGGTTTTCACAACGGCTCAGTAAAGTTCATTGAAATAGTATGCCTATTCTTTTTTAGAAGAATAAGAGGGTAAATGCCTAGTTCACATTCTCTCAACAAATAAAAGTTGTCCTATGATTTGTACTCAAGGTTTTGGCCTTCCTCTGCACGTTTTTCAGTACCTCCAGCATAGGGTAACTTGGAGTGAGAGAGGGAGGGTTGCATTTGAATTCAGCCTCTAGCCATTACTCTGTGTCCTAGGGCAGTGCTTCTGAAACTTGAGCACTCCCAGGAACCACCTGGAGAGCTAAATCCTGGGTCGTGTCACCCAGATTCAGTCAGCTCAGGGTGAGGCCCGGGCGTTTGCATTTCTAACAAGCTTCTGGTTTATATTGCTATTTCCAGCCTGTGAAAATACACTTTGAGTAGTCCTGACAGAGAGAAGGTGATGCATCCCTCAAAGCCTCAGCATCATCATCTCTAAGGGGGTTAATAGTGCTACCTGCCTCACAGGGTAATAATGAAATAATGTGCATAAAGGCCTTTCTAAATGACCACAGGCCACTAACGTTATTATCCACTGCTTATGACGCAAAATGCAAAATACACTTGAAAGTTGAAAGATCACATCAAAAACTTTCTTACACAGCTCTCAGGGGTGCTACTCACATCATATTCTGTGCACTGGTGCCCAGAGCCGTGCAGCCTGATGGTATTGGCTAAATGAGATCCACAACACTCATCTCATTGTTATGAGTTTCTAGTGTGGGCTTCCACGCTGAATCCAATCCCCAGGGAGAAGGGGTTGATCAGCACAGCTGGTAGAACCTCTGTGGTTGCCTCACTGTCCTAGGAGTGGGATTACACCCTCCTGCATGGGAGAGGGGGGCACTCACAGGGATGGGCAGGAAGAGGCAAAAGAAAGCCACTCGGAGCTTTCCATCCTTACCCACTGCCATTGTGAGCTTCCTTTTCACACGAGCCTTGGCCAAGCAGCCAAGTGCAGATTTTTTGTTTCTCTTGCTTTCTCTAGTTCAGGGCTTGCTGGGAGACTTGAGGGTGCCAACAAGCGGTCAATGAGAGGGAGAAGGAGCCACAGCAAAGGGCCCCTCAAACCACATGTTGGTTAATCAGCCTCTGAGTGAGAGAAAATGAGCCCCACAGGGATCCATTTATTCTTGAGCTTTGGAGTCTGCAGTGCTGATTCTAAGTCCCAGCTCTGTCATTTACTAGTTCCGTGGACTTATGCGAGTTGCTGTGCCCCCCCTTGAACTAAAGTTTCTTTGCTGTAAAAGAAGATGAATAATATCCAAAAACCCAGTGCCCTCAGTATTTGACAGCTCTTATTATTATTAATGTTCATTCAACAAGGATTTACTGTACATGTTCTGTGTGCCAAACAATATTTAGGCACTGGCCGTACAGAATTAATACAACATCGTGCCTGTCCTGGGGAAGTCTACAGTCCAGTGTGGGAGACAGCAATTAAGCACAACACAGGTCGCAGGTGCTATTGTCAATACACATACAAAGTATAGCACAAAGGAGGGAAATTGGCAGAGGGCAACAGGATTTCTCTCCTTTGGAACTGGTGGCCTTCTGATTTCTCATTTCTGTCCTTCCCTGTACCCTCCCATGTCTCAGGAGGCAAATCCAGAAATGTACAGTTTAAACGATAGCTCAGAATAATCATCCTAGGTCAATATTCCTGAGCATCCCTGATCTGCTGCCTGACTGAGCCCTTGCCAGCTGAAAACAGCGTCCATCCGTGATGAACTTACACTATCCTCTCAGTATCCCCCATCCATACAAGGCATCTCATTCAGGTTTGGAAAGTTACAGCCTGACACAGCCCTGGAGGTTTGTTTGACTTTTTTTTTTTTTCTTTTCAAATGTTTCGTTTCTTTCCTTTTAGGATCTGTGCCCTAGTTGTTCTGGGAAACTTGTGACCTCTCTGTGTTTTTAATTAGAAGATGTCATTTTTCCATGGCAACCTATCTTGATGTCCCAAATAGAGAAATTGTAAAATCAGTTTCCCTATGAAGGGCCAAGCAGTTGGAATGGGAGGCTGCCCAACGAGTGCTGGTGCCCAGGCCTGGTGGCTCCACCCTTGGGAAGGGTCCCCTAAGCAGAAGAACACCACCAGGGTCTCCTGCTAATGTAGACCTGCACCATAGTAGCCTCAGCTGAAACCCTCTTGACTTGAGTCCATAACACCCAGTTCTTGATGGTTGTTTGGGAGAATTTGCACTTTCTGACTGGCACGGGAACAAACCATGTCAGCTATGAACTATGGTGTCTCCAGGGCCAATAGCCCATAGGTAATAACTTACGGAAGCCAGAAAAACATTGATGGGAAGCAGTTGAAACCAGCCCAAACTCCATGGTGACCGAATTTGAACTGACCTTCTCTCCCCAGCACCTCACCTCCTAAAGGAATGAGTAGCTTCAGGAAATGATGAAGGAAATACAGAAATTACATCCACTCTTTGCAAGTTAGCAATAAGGAAACAGTAGTTAAATCATTGGGTAAAAAGTGGTGGTTGGTTTCAAAAATAATGCCCTATATTTTGTAATTCTGGTTTTTTTCTTTTATTTTTTAAACGATCATTTGCATTCAGAAAGGCAGACCTAATGATAAATAAAAGTCATCCTGACCACAGAGATTATACTGATGCATTTTTAAGTTAAGTGGTAAAATTATATGCTGAATCCTTCCACTACACTGATCAAAATGGAAGGGCATCATGAGAAAACACAAAGGAATCCCCTTATTCCCTGTGTACCCTCTCAAAAACCCACGAGGTGCTAGGCTCCAATAACAACAGCTAACTCTTATTGACTGCTTATTATTTCCAGGAATTGTTCAAGTGATTTATATCTATTCATTACACACTCATCACAATTGTAACAGCAGTAGTTTTCTCTGCTTATTACATGCCAAGAGCAGTTCTAACTACTTTCATGTGTAATTAATTTCATATCCACTATCATCTTCCTAATTTGCAAATCAGGAAACAGGCATAGAGGGTTGGATAATGTTCTCAGGGTCATCATCTGGGGATGAAACCAGGCAGCATTTGCTCCAGAGTCTGTGCCTGTAGCCTCTGTAAGTACTACTTCTTCCTTCTTCATGTAAGAAAGTTTCTGGAATCAGGGAAGCATATTTGACATGCTGAGTGCATTCCCATCTCAGGACCTTTCGCTGGCCATTCCCTTTGCTGGAGCGCGCTTCCCTAGGTCTTGCCTGGCTCCTTGTCATCATTCGCGTCTTGGCTCACTCACACTTCTTGGAAATGCTTTCCCTGACCCCAAGCCAAAGCAGCCCTCTCCACTGCAAGCCCCAGCCTCTTCAGCCCATTTTTTAAAATTTTAGTTCCTTTGGAGAGCTTTTCACTTCCAGAAATTGCCCCATGTCTTTATTTATTCTCCCCCCACTGACTAGAATGTAAGTTCCATGACTGGTGTATGTGTTCTACATCAGATAATGCCTGGCACAGAGTTCAGTGCTGTATTAGTCCATTTTCTCACTGCTGATAAAGACATACCCACGACTGGCAAGAAAAAGAGGTTTAGTTGGACTTACAGTTCCACATGGCTGGGGAGGCCTCAGCATCATGGCAGGAGGCCAAAGGCACTTCTTACACGGTGGTGGCAAGAGAAAATGAGGAAGATGCAAAAGCGGAAACCCCTGATAAAACCATCAGATCTCATGAGACTTATTTACTACCATGAGAATAGTATGGGGAAAACTGCCCCCATGATTCAAATTATCTCCCACTTGGTCCCTCCCACAACATGTAGGAGCTATGGGATTATAATTCAAGATAAGATTTGGGTGAGTACCTAGAGCCTAAGCATATCTAGTGCTTGATAAATACTTGTTGAATGAACAAATGAAGCCTATTAGTAATGAATTTTGTCTTGAGCTCCAGTTATAATGATGATGACACAGCGGCACCACCAATAGTACTAATTGGTACTACTAAGTGTTTATTATAAACTACATATTGTGCTAAATATGTGAAGCAGACACTGTTGTTGCCCCCATTTTGCACAGGAGGAAACTAAGACTTAGAGCAGGTACATGATGCTGGTATCATCAGGAAGCCAAGAAACTCTCAAGAACATATGTATATGCCTAAAGTGAAGAGGATGAATTTACTGTTATTGAAGCAAAGGCTGCAGGCAGTCCCTGCACACCACAGTGGGGCTGTGTGCCTCCTGGGGCTTCCATTTCCCTCTCAGAGGCAAGCACGTGAAAGCAACTAGCAACCCGGACTAGTGGGCAGTTGGAACTCAATAAATACGTCTTTCCCTCCTCCATTACTTGATGCAAGTCATCCAGTATTTATCCCCTCAAAACGTCCTGTGATCTCTGAATGTTTGAATTCCATAGCCTCAAATTATGCCCCAAACTATAGGTCACCTATGGCCAGATGGCTCAATCTTTGGTGTCGTTAGAGAAAGGATGACTGAAAAGTAAGAGGGAAAAGCAAAACAGACCAGGACAAAGATTTCAAGGAGGGAAATATGAACACAGTGTGTGGGAGGAGAGGATATTGCACAAGAAGGCAATAGCAGGAAGAGCCTCAGCTGAGGAAGAAACAGTGCTGTCCACATAGCTCGTGGAGGACTCCATGTGGAAGGGAGTGCCTGGGAAGGGCATGGCATTAGCTGGCTGACATTACTGCAAGCCTGTAGGGCTCTTGTCCTGGATGGGACACTTAGGAGCAGATTGGGGACTTGGGTACAGTGCATCCAACGGAGCAGTGGTCCAGCTGCACCTGGCAGGAGAGCCCTGTCCTTGAGCACGAAGGAGCACAGGGGTGAGGAGGCTGCAGAGCTCTGGTCAGGAGCCAGGGTGCCCAGCATTGGTGTCTGGTGCTGCCTCCATGGCCCCGATGCCACACTCAGCTGCTTTTCAGCTCAGGGAATACCTGTCAGGCCCCTCTATTTCAGGAGACTTTCTTGGGTGATGAAAGTGTGAACTAAAAGCCTGCATTGGAGGTCGGTGGGCTAATCAGGTTTGAGGGTTTGCTTATTTCACAGAATGACTGTGGTAAATGCACAGATTTCTGTTTTCTACAAGGAGGGAGATATGGAGAAAACTAAGCATCACTTGTGCAGCCCAGGTCCCTTCTCCCTTCAGGCGCAGAACACTTGAGACAGCCTACGTTCCCCCGAGGCACCGCCGTGGGAGGGTGAATGGCACACATAGCTGAGGGTCTGTACAGGTCAGTGGTGATGAGCCCTCCCAAGGGCTCTGCCGCAGTGGGCTTCAGTCTGTACTTTAACAAGATCCCCATCTCAGGTAATCCCTGTGCACACTGAAGTCTGAGAAGCTCTGAGCTAAAGCATTACCACTTTTCAAAAGCGTTTTTTGAAACCCCAGGTAGAAAACTCCCCAGATGGTCACTCACATACACAGAGAGACTCTCCATGTGCTTGATAACCACCATTCAGTCATGCTTGGGGTTCTCATGAAGGAGAATACATCTAATTCTGCTCAGGCTAAACTTCGGTGTTCCCTAAAATTCTAATCTTGATCTTTCTCTCTTTACTTCTTCTTTTGAATTTAATTTAATGTTTAATTTTTGTGGGTCCATAGCAGGACTATTCTCTTTACTTCTATCTCTATCTCTTTTGAGATGTTGGAGACTCTCTCACTCCAGGAGTTCCCAATCCTGGGTAAGTTAAGGAGAGGTTAAGAGAGTAGAGCAGTTAGAGGTGTAGGCTTTGGAATCCAAAAACCTGGGGTTTAGTTTTGGCTCTGTTCCCTCTTGGCTGTATGAAGGTAAGAAACTCTTATACTCTCCAGCCTTAGTCTTCTCACATGTGGAATGAAGCTAGTAGGAATGCCTACTTCACGAGGTTATAGTGAGAATTCAATTAAAAAGGTACACAAAATGCTGTCATGATGTAAACATCCAACAGCTGGCTGCTGTTGCTGTCATGAAGATGGTGCAGGGCCTCAATGCTGCCACCTTGCTCTTTCATCTCAGGAGCATGTGCTGCCTTAGTCCTCTGTTGGTGACTCATCATGCATCCCTGGAAACCCAACTTAATAATGAATTAATCTTCCAACAATGCACACTATGACAGGAGACATTTATTGGTTAATCTGGATGAAACACATTAATGAAATTTTATGGTCATCCCCGAAGTAAAAGATTTTTTAAAGACTCATTTCAAATTGCTCATGTTGAGCCAATATAGAATTTTATTTTATATTTATTTACAAGAGTATTTACTTTGTGGCAGTCACTGGGTGAGACACTGGGCTTGCAAAGGTGAGCAAAATATGGTCCTTGTTCTCAGGCAGAACACAGGGTAATGGGGAAACAGACACATAGACAAGGAACTGGAATAATAGAACATTTGTGTGGGGGAAGCATGACAAGTTTGCAGGGCAGACATAGGAAAGGGTCTAAGTCAGAACTGGGGGATAGGCAGGGAAGGGGATTTTGAAGACAGAACTAAGTTTTAAGGTAGGACAGATGAAAAGGAATAGAAAGTGTGTCTGGAAAGGGAGAATAGAGGCATAAAGAGAGAAAGAGGAGAGAGAGAGAAAGAGAGAGAGACAGTGTGTGTATGTATGTGTGTGTGTAACTTACAATAATGTGGTTTTGCTGGTTAGTGGATGAAAGACAGAAGTCACATCATAAAGGGGTTTAGATTTCACACGCGGGAGTTTAGTCTGTAGCCAGTGACTGGCTACTGGAAAATTTAAGCCAGGGGAGTTGTGGGGTGAAATCTGAGTTTCTGCAGGATCCTTCCAGGGACTGTGTGAGAAATGAAGAGTGGAGTGGACTGGAGACAGCTAGAGCAGAGAATGGAGAAAGAGAATGGGAGGGGAGAAACAGAGCAGAACAGAGGGATATTCACAAGATAAAAATGAATCAGCCTCGGTGATCGTTGGATATGGAGGTAAGAGAAAGTAAAGTGTTCAGGATGATTCTTGGTGTGTAGAGAGGCCCAGCAAGCAGCTGATTGTGTGAGTGTGGCAGATTCTGATCTTTGCTTCCACAACAACTGTTATATTCTGAATGTTTGTGCCCCTCCCCGCAAAATTATATGTTGATGTGTTATCCCCAATGTAATGGTATTAGAGGTGGGGCCTTTGGGAGTGATCATGAGGGCAGAGGCTTCACTAATGGAATGAGTGCCCTTACAAAGATATTGCAGAGAACCAGCTAGCCCCTTCCATCATATGAGGGCACAGTGAGAAAATGTCCATCTATGAAGGAAGTGGGCCCTCACCAGATGCCAAATCTGCAGGCACTGTGAGCAATGAATTTCTGTTGCTTGTAAGCTACCCAGTTGGCGGTATTTTGTTATAGCAACTTGCATGGACCAAGACAACAATCATCTCCCATATGACACTTTCCTTCTGCTTGAACCCCAAAGTATTCAAAGTATTCCGTTAAAAGCAGAGATCACTTTATATTAGAAGGGTATATACCCAACTCCAATGGATGAATTATGACTGGTCTAAACGAGCTGTGCTAATCTCATTCCTTTTGGCCACTTAGTCAAATTGTGGGCAAGTGACTCATCTGTTCCAGCTAATGAAGCATAAAGAGGGACTTTTGCCCATTTCCCCTTCTACTTGCATGGAAGGGAGACATAACTTTCATATCCAACATATCTCCTTGCAACAGCCTACTTGTGACCATGAGCCAAGAGTGACAGAACGAAGTCAGTACACTAGGATGGTAGAGCACAAAGGGAGAACCAGGTCTCTGATGGCATCTTTGAGCACCTGAATAAATGCTGCCATCTACTGCCTCAGAACTTCCTGTTAAGTAAGATAAAAATGGTCTGTTAGGTTAGGCATTTGCTTTTTAAAGGATGGGAAATATGAGGGTAATAAATAGCTCCAAAAGTAATGGCTCAGACACAATAGACACATCTCTTGTTCTTGAGTGACTGAGGCTGGATGTTACAGGTCACAGGTGGTGGAAAGCTCAGGGACACAGCCAATGGAGGCCCTGCTCTTCATAACACATAGCTCCCAAAGTCACCTTGGGCCTAGAGTCACAGTTAGAAGGGGGGGATGAGGATAGAGCTACTCTTTTGGGAGGTTTTATGGGCCAAACATATGACTCTCACTCACATTCCGTTGGAGAGAACTGGCCACATCTAACTGCAAGGCAAACTGGGAAATGTATGGTAACCAGGAAACCATATTTCAGCTTCTATGAAAGGATGAATTTTGGTGAACAACTAGCAGTCTCTGTCACACAACTGTAAATTGAGTTTTATTTTTCTTATCTGCAACTGGAAGAATTTCTCACTGATCTAATGGGTCTGGAGATAGGAGAGGCATTTTGGTGGGTTATCCAGAGTTTTTCTTTGACTGTGGTATTTATATTTTTCAAAACATATCATATGTGATAGGTAAAGCCAAGGGAGTGGATGACTTCACTTAGGAAGAATGTAGAGAGTGAGAAGAGATACAGAGATAGAGCCCTTTGAAGTGTTCACTGACCCATCTAGTGCAGAATCATTCCTCTTTATTGTTGGTGAAAAGAACAATTCAGACATCTCAGTGGCCTACAGGGACCTCCCTTGGGTTGAGTAGTCTCAGGACTCAAATGTAAGAATAACTCTATAGACTATGGTTGCCCAAATATTTCTGTTTTGTGTGGATTCTGAATATAAAATACAAACAGTGCTATATTTGCCTCTGTTTTCATTCTTTAAGGTACTAACTTCGATGAATAGCTGAAAAAAGTCTTGAGTGTGTAGTGTGTTCAGCTTCCTTCCTTTCCTAGTGAAGATATTGTATGTGGACACCTAGCAACCCAGATCCTGAAATAATGTGGAAAATGCTCCAGGGGTTGTTCTGTTCTTTCCTCTTGCTTATCCTCTCTCCTATGGCTTCATATTTGGAAACTTATTCAGGGAAATTTGGCCCCCAATATTTCACGTGGGTCCTTTTCTATTTTCCCTAAGTGTCAGCTGGTCTGAGAAATAAAGGGAAAGAGTACAAAAGAGAGAAATTTTAAAGCTGGGTGTCCAGGGGAGACATCACATGTCAGCAGGTTCCATGATGCCCCCTGAGCCATAAAACCAGCAAGTTTTTATTAGCAATTTTCAAAGGGGAGGGAGTGCACGAATAGGGTGTGGGTCACAGAGATCACATACTTCAAGGGTGACAAAAGATCACAAGGCAGGAGGTCATGGCGAGATCACAAGGTCAGGGCAAACCTAGAATCACTAATGAACTTTCATGTCCAGCTGTGCACGCATTGTCATTGATAAACAAGGTTCAAGAGCGGAGAACCTGTCTTACTAGAATTTGCCAGGCTGGAATTTCATAATCCTAGCAAGCCTGGGGGCACTGCAGGAGACTAGGGTGTGTTTCACCCCTATTTACATCTGTATAAGGCAGATACCCCCAGAGCAGCCATTTTAGAGGCCTCCTCTGGGAATGCATTCTTTTCCCAGAGCTGTTAATTATTAATATTCGTTACTGGGGAAATAATTCAGTGACATTTATCTTACCCGTTTTTGGTAATAAGAGAAATAAGGCTCTGTTCTGCCCGGCCCACAGACAGCCAGACTTTAAGGTTATCTCCCTTGTTCCCTGAAAATCACTGTTATCCTGTTCTTAAGGTGCCCAGATTTCATATTGTTCAAACACACATGCTCTACAAACAATTTGTGCAGTTAACGCAATCATCACAGGGTCCTGAGGCGTTTAACACAATCATCACAAGGTCCTGAGGTGACATTCATCCTCAGCTTACAAACATGACAGGATTAAGAGATTAAAGTAAAGACAGGCATAGGAAATCACAAGAGTATTGATTGGGGAAGGGTAAATGTCCATAAAATTTTCACAATTTATGTTCTTCTGCCATGGCTTCAGCCAGTCCCTCCTTTTGGGGTCCCTGACTTCCCACAACAGAAACTCTGACTTTTCTGGGTTTAACTACATAAAGCCACAATAGAAGCAACAATAAAGGCATTCGCTGGAACTTTCTTCCACCAGAATCCACCTTGAGATTTGAATTTTCTTGAAAGGGCGTCTCCATTGACTGTGGCTTTTCCTGACAACTTAAGCCATTCTAAGGGGTAAATACGGATGACCCCACGATTTGAGTTGACATGCCTTGTGGGCCTCATGATTTGTCACGTATACAGTCATGGGTAGACGTCAGATGTCCTCCACCTGACTGGCCAACGATGTTCTCCAACACCCTCCCTTCAAAGCTCCCAATCACAGGAGCTAAGCAGGAAGAGAACTCTCAACTGTGGGTTGGTCTGAAAACTTAGGGATGTAGGCACTAGTTTACTGGAGCCCTATCTATTTATAATTCAAATAAATTCCACCAGGGCAGAGGCCATATTATATATATTTAATTGTACTCTCTCACTCTGCCATACTATATATTTAAAAGTAATCATAATCACCAGAGATGGAATTCTTACTTTAAACCAGGTACTATGCTATGTGTTTTACCAGAGTTCCTCATTTAATCCTCATAAAACTTTATTAGATAGGTAGTACTATTTTCATCATTTTATAGATGATGAAACTGAGACTAAAGGAATTAAGTACCCGCCTGAATAACAGAGTTTAAAAATAATCAAGCCAAGATCCGAGCCCAGCAGCTTAATTCTTACAATAAGTATCAAGGTAGGTTACCTTTACCTTAGATCACCTCCCCTTAATCCATGTTGTAAAGGTTAAAGATCTATGTAGAGCAAATGAAGCCAAGCACAAGAAACAGCTACTATCTTTACATCATTGCTCTTCTGAACAGATGCAAGTCATGTGATTTTCTTATAAGATCACATCGGCGAACTGTCTTGCATCTTGTGTGATGATGAGAAAGCTATGTAAAAATTTCTTTGTTAGAAAACGTAGGGGTTTTGTGACATGGTAACAACTAAAGGTTTGGTGAACCGGCAATACCTGAGGAACCTGGCCCAGGAACCTGCCCACCCAGCAGTGGACCTCCTGGCCTGCTAAGTAATAAAGCTTTTCTAATAATATTTATAGGAGTCCCTTGGATAATTAAATTAAATCAATTAGATGTTATTGTGATCATTTTTTCTTAATAAAGTTTATTTTTCCAGCATAAAAGTAATATAAAGCTTGGAAAATACAGCAAAATAAAAAGAGGAAAAATCAACATAATTTTACTGCCTAAAAAATCCCATTGACATTTTTGTCTTCTAAGAGAAATTTTGTTCATTTTTTTATTTGTTTGCTTTGTTGATAGCTTGAGAGACCTTCAAATTCCCATGTACCTGAGTCATCAAAATTTCTAAATCTGGTCAGTCCTTAGCCCTAGAGTCCCAAGAGTGCCATAAGATAGATCCTGGCAGGGCAGTGGTCAGAGGGGCTGGTCTGAACAGGGTGACAGAGGCCCTGATATCTCAGGGAAAAGCACTCAGCATAAGCCAGGGTCGACCTCGTCCAGAAGGAAGTTTTCCTGGGCTCAGTTCCCACCCTCGTGGTCACATCACCGTGACACAGCAGGAAGCAGCCTCCCCAGAGCCCAGGTCTCTCACAGGAAAGTGTTGTCAGAGGCAAGGGCCAGCAGTCCCTGCACATTGGGTTAGCAGCAGCATTCCAATCTACAGGATTTGTTCACAGGCTGGAATGCTGGCCTCCGGGCTGGGCTATGGCACTTCCTCCACTTAGTCCTGATGCTTGCGGTGATACCTTGTGGTGGTGCCGTAAATCAGCTCTGCTCTGCGCTTTCCCTGAGAGATTGCCAAATGAATTGCCCTCCATGCAGGCAGGGTGAGATACCTCCCTTCAGATGTCACGTACTAGATGGAAGTTTGTTCTTAGTAGAGGGGGTGAATAGCAATGTCAGGCTATGGTGTTGTAGTCTATTCAGTTTCCCACACTTGACCCACATGTCAGTCAGGAGCTAAACCTCAGAGGCTGTCTCCTCAGTGTTAGTGGTTATTTTTCCTCAGCTAGAGGGAAGCGCAAATGAATGGGAACCCAGATGCTGTCACGGCAGCTGCAGGTTTGCACACCCGGTGCTTGACATTAGGCAAACCACCTGATTTCTCGGGGTGCTCGGCTTCCTGAAAAGATTATTCTCTTAATTGGACAATTTATTAGCTGACCTTCCTTGCAGCTACCAATCCAAGAGCAATTGATGTTCACAATAATGATCCTTCAACACTACAAGACCCTAAGACACATGTGAGCACCCTATAATCTTAGGTCTGCATGCGTTTTATTTATTCAGACTTGTTAAAACTTGGTGATCCCTGTGCATCACTTATGGAGACTCTAGTAACCAGTGTGGTGAACAGCCATGATAGAACATGGAATGTTAAGCAAATTCCTCATTCTTTATTTTGAGGATGATGCCATGAAATGTGTAGCAAGAACACCAGCAGGGCTGAAGCAATACACACAGGAACATGGGCCTGTCATGGGCACCCTTAGGAAGACAGCTGTAGGCATGGGACAAAGGCTTTAGGCTGTAGAATCCAATGCTATGTGAGGCTCTATCTTTTTGCCCCACAGACTTAGAAAACTTCTGTGGCTGAAGAAGGCTCTTGCCAATTCACATTTCTGCTGCGGTCACTTTCCAGTTGTCCTGTCACATGGCTTGCCCTTTAATGTCCTGCTTCCTTTATCCAGTTGCATTTAGCCTGTGCTAAATGCACTTCTCCACAGGGCGCATGAAGTTGTGTTATAACGAGGCCATGACTTAGTCACTGGGTGGGCTGTGAGTCAACCTAAAACTCAAACTACACATGAAGATAAATGTGATTTGGGAGATAGACATCTGTCTCAAAACCACTACGCCATAGACTTGGGCATGTTTTGGACTGTGACGTTTCATTCTTACTCTGACAGAGTTTTAAATGGAACTTTACCTGTGTTTTCTGAGTTACACCTGAGCTCCCAAGGTGACAACTCCACTTTCTAAAGAAACTGCCAGGCCATCCATGTTGCTAAGAGGTGGTTCAACCATAGTTCTATGGTTCTTGTCCCACCACCCACCTCTAGCCTATACATAGAAGAAGGCTGGAGTTTGATCAATGATGCTGAGGAGTAAAGATTTCCTTGAAGTGACTTAGTGTCCTGAGTTTTGCTTTCCCGCCTCATGGGGTTTCAGGGAAAGTGCTTTCTTTCCCCCATTCAAACCAATACAGAGATTCTGTTGCCCCGGTGCTGCTGGAAGACCACAGCAGAACAGGATGGAAGAGTCCCTTGGAATTTGTAGAGCAAATACACCAGTGCCTGAATTGCCTCCAGAAAATTCTAAAGGAGAGAAGGCCACTAGTGCTGTTTATTAGAGTCAAAAGTGGACAAGGCACTGAGGTTGGGCAAGCTACTCTTTCAACCGTGACTGAGCAAGGTTGCTTTCTCCTGGGGCTAGCACAGATACTGCAGAAGATGATTGGTCTTGAATTGTCTTGAGAGGATCCTGCCCATATGTCTGCCCAGCTGGGGCAAATTAACCCCAGCACAAACCACTTGGTGCTGGCAGTGGCTTGCCAGGAGACAGAGTTTGCCAGCCAGAGACTGCATGACCCATGTCAGAAGAACAATTGCAGCATCTGTGGTCCCTACCAGAGCACGGTCTCAGAAGGACCCACAATTGAGAGCAAGAGCCAGCATCTGGGCACCTTCCAGGCAGAGTGTACTCATGTCTAATTCCAGCAGCTCCAGCCCATAACAAAACACTTTGCCCATTTCCTTTAATTTCCCCCTCTTTTGATCCCAACCATGGAGGGAAAAGAAGCGATAGACAGAGAGCTAGAGGGCAGACAGAGAAAAGCAGAAAAGAAAGTGAAGTCCTCCTCTATGCAGGTTGCCAAACTGAGGTCAAGCCTGATGGGGCAGAAAGAAAAAATAATCGTTTGAAGTGGGTAAGTTGAAGTTTTGGCTTAGTTCGGATTTAATCCCTGAAAATGAAGAATGTTCACACATGAAACTGATCTGAAAAGCACAAGGATCTGCTGATGACATCATCCACTGCAGGGGGATCTGACAGTCTATTTGATGGGTAGCAATGAAAGGAATGTAAAGTTTGCTTTCTGATTCAACCTCTTCAGTAAGCTGATCACATTACAATTTTGGAATCAGACTTCTGATTCTGGGAAGAGAATAAATGTATTTTCCTCCATCCCTCTTGCTTGGTCCAACTAAAAACCCTGGATATGGTGTGTAAAACAACAACAAAAAAGACCCTAAAAGGGTGAGAGAAGAGGCAGACAGACTAGGGACATTGTGATCCAAAAAATGACACAGAGGTGAGTTGCCTGGGCTTTCTTTCTGCCTCACATATCCCAGACTGCATGCTGGAGAAGCCAGCAACAGGGAAACACCAATGGTGCAGACATAAAAAACCCCAACAAAAGCCTGCTCTCTCTAGCCAAAGTACCAGGAAAAGAGCAACCTAGAAAGGTACAATAAAACTTATAGTCAGAAACTTCTCTGTTCCAATCAAATAGCAGAGGAAAATCTGGTTCTCAACCCCACCAACACCAGCAAAGATCAAGTGGTGAGCCTAGGCTTCCACCCTCTCTAGGATGTAATGAGGTACCCCAGCTTACCCCACCTGCTGTTGGGGTGGCGCCTGAGAGGGCTAAATAGGGAGCGGGCACTTTCATCTCCACCTGTTACATTTAAAAACAGGAAAAGTCTCAACTAAATCATTTAAGTTCCCACATCAAGAATCTAGAAAAAGAAAAGCAAAACAACCCAAAGAAAGTGAAGGCAGGAAATAATAAAGGTAAGAAGAGATATTAATGAAACTTAAAACAGAAAATCAATAGAGGTAGTCAACAAAATAAAGACCTAGTTCTTTGAAAAGAGGAATAAAATTGACAAACCTCTATCAGGACTGACAAAGAAAAAGAGAAGACACAGACTTCTAATATTAAGAGTAAAACAAGGGGCATCACTATAGACCTTGCACACAGGATGATAAAGGAATATCACAAACAACTCTATCTCTACAGATGTACTCACAACTGAGGTGAAATGGACCAATTCCTCAAAAAGCACAAAACTCACTCAACATTAAATATATAACTACTAAGGAAGCCAATTCATAATTTGAAATTTTACAAAAAAAGAATCTGCAGAACCAGATGGTTTTACCAGAGAGTTCTACCACCTGTTTAAAAAAGAATCAAATCACTTTTACAAAACGGCTTCCAGAAAATAGAAGAGGAGGAAATACTTCTTAATGTGTTTTATAAAGTTAGTATTACTATGATACTAAAATCAGGCACTGACAGCGCAAAAAAACCAGATAGATATACCACATGAATTTTAGAGGCAAAAATCTTTAACCTCTAAAACTTTGAAAAATGTTAACAAATAGAATTTAGCAATATATATATAAAAAAATTATCCTCCATGACCAAGTAAGGTTTGTCTAAGGGATTCAAGGCTGGTTCATTATCTGAAACTCTATCAACATAACTCACCTTAATAAGCTGACGAAGAAGAATCACATGAGCATCTTAATTGATAGAGAAAAAGAGAAAAAACATTCAACAATACTCAACACTTATTAATGATGAAAACTCTGAGAAAACTAGGAATAGAGAGGAACTTCTGTATTTTGATAAGGAGCACTTACAAAAAAATTGATAGTTAACATTAATCTTAATGAAGAAAAAATGAATGTTTGCCCTCTATGATTCAGAGCAAGTCATGGTTGTCCTCTCTCATCGTTTTTATGCAACGTATTGCTGGAAGTTCTAGCCAGTGAAAGGCAAGAAAAAGAAATAAAAGACATGCAGATCAGAAAAAAGAAAGAACACTGTCCCTCTTGCAGATAACATGATTATCTATGTGGAAAGTCTTAGGGAATCAACAAAGCAAACCTCCTAGAGCCAGTAAATGTGATCAGCAAGGTCACGGGTTACAAGATAAACATTAAAAAATTAACTGCATTTCTGTATACTCACAGTGAACACGTAGATACTGGAATTAAAAATACATTATCGTGTACAGCCTCTCAAGAAAATGGAATACTTAGGTGTAAGTCTACCAAAACATGTACAGGACTTGTGTGCTAAAAACTACAAAACACTGAGGAAAGAAAGCAAAGAAGATTTAAATAAATGGAGAGACATACAGTGTTCACATTGAATGACTCAACTTAGTAAAGATGTCAGTTCTTCTAAAATTGATATACACATTTAATATAATTTATATCAAATTATCTACCAGAATTTTTGCAGATATGTAGAATATTCTAAAATTTATATTGAAATTCAAAGGAACTGGGATAGCTAAAACCATTTTTAAAAAGAATAAAATATAAGGAATCCATCTATGCAATTTTATGACTTATTATATAGCTAGCCTAATCAAGGCTGTGAAGTGTCAGTAGGAGATTAGACACATAGATCGACAGATGAGAAAAGAAAACCCAGAAATAGACCCACACTAACATGTCCAACTGATTTTTGACAAAGTTGCAAAAGTAATCCAATAAAGAAAAGATAGCCTTTTAAACAATGCCAGGGCAATTGGCCATCCATGGGCAAAATAATGAACTCTGACCTAAGTATCACAACTTATACAAATGTAAGTTCAAAATGTATCAGGTTCTTAGATGTAAAACACAAAACTATGAAACTTTTATTTTTAAAAAGAGAAAATCTTTGGGATTTGGGACTGGGCCAAGTTCTTAAACTTGACACTAAAAACATCAACCATACAAGAAAATTGATAAAATGGGTTTTATCAAAATTAAAAAACTTTTCTTTGCAAATTACTCTGTAGAGGGAATTAGTGATGAGCTGCAGACTGGGAAAAAATATTTGCAAACCACATATCCAACAAAATACTAGTGTCTTAGAATATATAAAGAACTCTCAAAACTTAGAATATATAAAGAATTCTCAAAATTTAATAGTAAAAAACAAAAAATGTAATTAGAAAATAAGCAAGATATACCAACAGATATTTCACTGAAAAAGATATACAGATGACAAATAAGCACATGAAAAGTTGTTCAATATCATCAGTTATTGGAGAAACGAAAATTAAAACCACAATGAGATACCACCATACACCTATCAAAATGGCTAACATAAAAAATAATGACAACATCAAATGATGATGAGGATATAGAGAAACTGGGTGGCTTAAACATTACTGGTGAATATGTAAAATGGCACAGTTGCTCTGGAAAACAGTTTGGAAGTTTCTTAGAAAACTAAATATGAGCCACCATATAGCCCAGCAATTGCAATCTGGGCATTTACTTCAGAGAGAAGAAAACTTACTGTCACACAAAAGCATGTATACAAATCTTCATAGAAGCTTCATTCATAATAGTAAAAATCTGGAAACAGCCCAGATACCTTTCAACAGGTTAATGGTTAAACAAATTGTGGTACATCCATACCACAGACTACTACTCAGTAATAAAAAAAGAAATGAATTATTAAGACATGCAACAAACTGGATGACTCTCCAGAGAACTTTGCTGAGTAAAAAGTGCCAAAACAGGTTACATACCACATGATTTCTTTTATATAACATTCTTGAAATGACAAAATTATAGTAATGAAAAAAAGATGGGGTTGTTTCAGGGGTGAAGGAGTGGGTGGGAGTGGGAAAGAAGTGAATGTGGCTATAAAAGGGCAACCTGAGGGAACCTTGTGGTGATGGAAATATTCTGTATCCTGAGTATATCAATGTCAATATCTTGGTTGTGATATTGCACTGTCATTTCCAGGATGTCACCATTGGGGAAAACTAGGTAAAGGGTACATGGGCTCTGTCTATATTATATCTTACATTATTATAAGTCTATAACTGTCTACATTATTTGCTACTAGTTGAAAATTAACTCAAAATAAAAAGTTTAGCTAAAATAAACTTGCAATCTCAGAATTTAAACAACTCTATCTGGGAAGTATCTGAAAGACAACAGTGGCTTTTAGATTTTCTATATGAGGCCATGTCTGGTGCCTCTTCTTGATACACCCATGATACCCTGGGCTTAGCTGTATCCTTGCGTTGATCTTATTTTCCTGCAATTAGCAGTTTACATATCTGTTTCCTCCACTGAGCCCTGTCTTTTTTAAGTGCATGGACTGTGTCTCAATCATCTTATACTTAGTATGTATTCATTTGTTTGTGGACATTGGGTCTGGCACATAGTAGGTGCTCAACAAATGTGTGTTGCATGGGCAAGTTAATGAATGCCTACATGGCAGCACCAGGTGGCAGATTTCTATCTGGGACTGACTTGTGTGCTGGCTTCTGGAAGACATCTAAGAACAAACAAAGAGGAGATTGAATACAATGGAGACGGTAACTGCTACTACACTCCTTAGGTCCTGGAAAATGCTCGTCAGAGCATCAAGAATTTAGACATGTCAAATTGAACTGATTGCAAAGGTAAAATGTAAAGCAGGCAAAGATTCTCTCTGGAGTCTTTTGATTCCCTTTAATTTGCTCCATTTTTCTTCTTAAGCATTTTCACATTCATGCCCAGCCGCTATGCACAAATAAGTTTTCTAGTTTTGGAGCTTTCCTATGGCTATTCAAAATTTCCTACTAAGATGCTTCAGCCAAATAATGCCCCAAATTGCATCTTTCCTATCCCCATTATTAGACATTGAACTGTCTGGCCTTCACTTTTTCAGGTCCCAATTCTTTGACAGAAACAGTTTGAATTGAAATGTGATTATCTAGTAAATGACAATATGTGAGTCTGTCTCTTTTTAACAACCCATAATAGTAGGTGTCACGCTATTCTTTAACCTGGAGCATGAAAACAGTGGGAATTTAAGACCCTCATGCCAGGTCCAGTTAGTGGGCACAATAAGTTTGACTTTGCTGTTTTAGCTCCAAGGGTGATTTCAATACAAAGTAAGTATTATATCAGCACTGATGAATTTTTATAAGAAAAGTATTTTCCATTAAAAACTCTATTAAGACAGTTTCTTAAGCTATTACAAAAATTTCATAATTCATTTTGTATTTTGAAAGTATTTTATTAAAAGTACGTATTTATATTTAAATATTTTATAAATATTTGATTTGCTAATTAGTTTTGGTTTATTTTTTCTGATTATTGCTTCTGTCATTTTTATTTTTTTGTGGTTTCTTCCTTATGTCAAATTTGGAGACGTAAATTTGTCTGACAGATGCCATTTTTCCCTTAGTTTTTCCCAGTAACAAATTCTGCTCCACAGAGTCTAGCCAACATCAGTTTTAGCCTCAGACATAGTAAGGACTTAATAAATGTTAGCTGTTACTAGCAAGCTGTCTTTGAAACTGTTCTTTACAAATTTAAGATATAATTAGATCCCATAAAATATCAGTGTGTACAGTTTAGTGGTTTTTAGTATATTCACAAAATTTTGTAATCATCACTACTACCTAATTCCAGAACAATTTATTCTCCTTGAAAGAAACTCCATACCCTTTAGTGGTCACTTTTCATTTCCTCCTCTCTCTAGCCCCTGGCAACCACTAACCTACTTTCTGTTTCAATGAATTTGCCATTCAGGACATTTAACATAAATAAAATCAGGAATATGTGGCCTCTTGTTTCTGACTTTTTTTCATTTAGTATAATGTTTTTAAGGTCTATCTATGTATTAGTGCTTCATTCCTTTTTATGGCTGAATAATATTCTATTGTATGGATATACTGCATTATATATTCATTGAATGGATATACAATTTTGTTCAACCCTTCATCAAATAATAGACATTTGAGCTGTTTCCACTGTTTGGGTATAATGAATAATGTTGATATAAACATTTGTGTACAAGTTTTTGTGTTGACATGTTTTCCATTTTCATGGGTATTTGCCTAAATGTGGAACTGCTGGATTAGATACCCACAGGCAATGTATGGGAGTTCCACTTTCTCTTCATGCTAGTCAATACTTGGATTATCTGTCTTTTTTGTTGTACTATCCTAATGGGTGTGAAGTGGTATCACATTGTGGTTTTAATTTATATTATTTTAATGACTGATGATGCTGGCTATCTTTTTATGAGTTTATTGACCATTTGCATTTTTTCTTTGGATAAAATTCTATTCAAGTTCATTTCCTTAATTAGATTATTTGTTGAATCATAAATGTTTTTCACATATTCTAGAACAGGTCTCTTACTAGTTATATGATTTGTAAATATATATATTTTTCTATTCTTTGGGTGTCTTTTACTTTCTTGATGGTGTCCTTTGAAGCACAAAAGTTTTTAATTTTTGATGAAACCCAATGTAATTTTGTGTGTGTGTATGCTTGTGTTTTGGATGTCATGTGTAAGACCATTGTATAATCCAAAGTCACAAAGATATGCCTATTTTTTTTCCCAAGAGTTTTAGAGTTTTCACTCTTACATTTAGGTCTGTGATCCATTTCTAGTCAGTTTTTATATATGGTTTGAGGTAGGGATCCAACTTCATCCATTTGCATGTGAATATCCAGTTGTCAGAGCTTCATTAGTTGAAGATGATTCTTTCCACATTGAATTGTCTCTTTGCTGAAAATCAATTGATCATAAACATAGGATTTATTTTTAGACTATCAATTCTGTTCCACTAATCTATTTATCCATTCTTATACCAGATCACTCTGTCTTAATTACTACCGCACTATAGTAAGTTTTGAGATTGGGAAGTGTGAGTCCTCCAACTTTGTTCTTTTTCAAGATTGTTTTGGTTATTCTATGTTCCTTGATATCCCTATAAATTTTAGGATCAGCTTGGTAATTCTTGCACACCAAAAAAGGCAGCTAGGATTTTGATAGGGATTATGTTGAATCTGTACATCAGTGTGGGGAGTATTGCCATATCAACCAATATTAAAACTTCTGACCATGAGCATGGGATGGTTTTCCATTTATTTAAGGCTTCTCTAATTTGTTTCAAATATGTTTTATAGTTTTCAGTGTGTAAGTCTTGCACTTCTTCTGTTTCTTTGCAAATTAGGTAAAAACACTGATGAAATTTTGTTTCTACTTGATGCATGAGAAAATTTTTCTTATATTTGTGAGGCAGAATGAGACAGACTGAGAGAGAGGCTAGAGCTACTGCAGTCAATCAACTGCTCAATTCTTGAGTGTCTTGCAGTGACAAAGCAAAGTGAGAATATTTGGGGGCCACAAAGACAGAGTGCTAACTTACTTGATGAAAACTGTCCATCTTCCACAGTGAGATGGAGTAAGGCAAAGGAGGCCTCTGACATACCTCAAACTGCACCTCATAGTAAATCCCTGGCCTCCCAGGTAAGAGACTGGTCCTTTCCACAGTAATCTCCCAGAGGAATGCCAATATTTCTGTGGACTTTTCTGTTCTGTAATCATCTGAATTCAGAGTCACTAATAATATGGGATAGGAATGTTTCCCCCAATTATTCCAGACCTGCCAAGCTGCAAAAGACCACTAATGCCAAAAGTTCTCATTTAATCAACAAACAGTACTCCAGGAATGGCCTATCTATCTCTCCCAGTGCTGTGGCAAAGGGGAAGAAAACAGCAATGGCTGGGAAAAAACCAACCCTCAGGACTCTCTAGAGTCTGAAACAGTTGTGGAAAAATTCTGAGAAATTCCCCTGAAAAGAATGGGAAAGAATCCACATGAAAAATTTTATTGCTCATGACGAACTCCTGCTGCTCACATAAATTTTTTTACAAACTAAACTAACATTATAAAAATGCAATACATACATATATATATATATATCACATGCACACACACACACACACCCTGACATATTGACTAGGCTGCATTCATAATGTGCTTCTCAAAAGAAGATACTGATTTCACTCTAAACATCTCTAATCGCAAATGGAAACACAATTTCAGCAATCAAGTCTTCACAGACTTCGTGTTTTGAGATGGGCTTCCCATCCCTTCCTATTTCATTCAGGATACTTCTATCATCAGAAACTAGAGCAGATATTCATATTTAATTTAGTCTACAGATGTGCTACTCCTTAATTTACTAGAATATGTTTGCTGCCACCCTTTTAAAGAATGGTACTTCCTGAGGTGCCCAAGTTATTTTATATTTTTTACATCATTTGTCTACCCAACATTCCTGACAGTAGATCAAAAAGAGGACAGACAAGGAAATAAGCAGGTTTGTTCTCCCCATTATACAGATGAGGAAACTGAGATGGGGGAAGGACATGGTCTTCCATCAGTCATCAATTCTTTCACTCATCAGTTACTTATGAAAGTTGTTTTCTATTATGCCTAACCTCTAGATGCTAGGGTTACAGTAACTGTTCTGCTCCTTATTCTCATGGATTTCCTAGTCTCATAGGGGAGTCACATTATTTTCACAATACAAATCTGGGCTGGGCATAGTGGCTCACGCCTTTAATCCCAGCACTTTGGGAGGCCGAGGCAGGCAGATCACAAGGTCAGGAAATTGAGAACATCCTGGCTAATACGGTGAAACCCCGTCTCTACTAAAAATACAAAAAAATTAGCTGTCCATGGTGGTTAGTGCCTGTAGCCTCAGCTACTCAGGAGGCTGAGGCAGGAGAATGGCATGAACCCAGGAGGCGCAACTTGCAGTGAGCCGAGATCACGCCACTGCACTCCAGCTTGGGTGACAGAGCGAGACTCTGTCTCAAATAAAAATAAAAATAAACAAAATACAAATCTGATTGTGTCACATTTTTGCCTAAATTATGTCACAGATTTGCCACAGGTCTCAGAATAAAGATTAAAATTCTTATGATGGCTTATGAAGTTTACACAGTCTTACTTCTATATCCGCTTTCAGCCTCATCTAAGTTCTGCCTGCACAGTCAACTAAAGTTTCAACTTTTTCACCCATTAGGTTTTTATGTTTTTGGTTTTTTGAGGAGATGTATTTATTTAATTTTGATTTTGAATTTTTTTTCAAAGTTGTGAAGGCATGTAGTTCAAGGAGTTGATATTTTTAATAGTCTTATTATGAAAAATAGTGCTAGAAAAACTGGTTAGCCATATGCACTGGACCACGTTCTTACACCATATTGAAAAATCAACTCAAGATGGATTAAACACTTAAATGTAAAACCTGAAACTGTAAAAACCCTGGAAGACAATCTAGGCAATACCATTCTGGACATAGGAACCAGCAAAGATTTCATAACAAGGACACAAAAAGCAATTGCAACAAAAGCAAAAGTTGACAAATGGGATCTAATTAAACTAAACAGCTTCTGCACAACAAAGGGAACTACTGACAGAGTAGACAGACAACTTACAGAATAGGCTTTTTTTTTTTTTTAAATGGAGTCTCACTCTGTTGCCCAGGCTGGAGTGCAGTGGTGCCATCTCAGCTCACTGCAAGCTCCGCCCCCCTGGTTCAAGCAATTCCCCTGCCTCAGCCTCCCGAGTGGCTGGGGTTACAGGCGCATGCCACCACGGCTGGCTAAGTTTTTTGTATTTTTAGTAGAGACGAGGTTTCACCATGTTGGCCAGACTGGTCTCTAACTCCTGACCTCCGGCAATCCACCCGCCTTGGCCTCCCAAAGTGCTGGGAGTACAGGCATGAGTCATCATGCCGTGCCACGTTTTTTAAACTAGAAGTAATTTTAGAGATCATTTCTCCCTCTCCTGTAATCTCAGAGATATTGATACCTAAGTTCAAGGTCACATGCAAGTGGATGTCATAGGGGGACTAAAACGTGGTTCTCCTCATTCCTTTTCCCATGCTCTTCAGAGTACGCCACACTGTAAACTAACTTGCAATTAAGATGAATATAGGACTCTGCATCTGTATTTTCTTAAGATGCCAGCAACTCACCAACAATAGGCATTAAGACATTGTTACCATAAACAACAACAGCAATACTTGTGGCTACTGTTTGATACTCACACATGTTGGTCACCATGCCAGGCATTATGCATGTTTTGTGTCACCTTGGCTTCACAGTGACTCTGTGGAGTAGACATTATCATTAACCCTATTTCCACATAAGGAAATTGGGTCTTAGGAAGTTTAAGCTGTTTTCCTGAATTAACCCTACTAGGCATATCTGGGCAGATGTGTTGGAGCCAGGATTTGAACTCAACTCTATCTGGCTTTGAACACAACATTTTTCTTCTTTAATTGACATATTGATTCTGTACTTCTCATAACCATGATTTTCACCAATTCTTGGAACCTGAAACTTTCTGACTGCTGTTAGCCTCATAGATCTGTCATGAGAATCAAACAAATAAATACGAATGTAAACACTATGCCTTATAAGAGTGCCTGGCTTGTGGTAAGTGCCAGCAAATGTTAGCTGCCCTTATAATCCTCTGCAGCCTCCTTTTTCTCCTGCTGTAAACCCCTTACCTTCCTCATTGCTGGCAAACTTAGCTCTTTTCTTGGTCTTACCCTTCTTTTCTTTGATTTTTCACATGAAACATTTCCACTGACTTTCTTACCATTGTCCACTTGGAGTTTAAACTTTATTCTCTCATGTCCTCCTTCTCCTTCTCATCCTTTTCCTCCTCATTCTCCTCTTCTTTCTTTTTTTCCTCTCTCTTCCTCCTCCTCCTCTTCTTCTTCCTTCATCTGCCTTCCATTTTTCATTGGCTACAAATGGCCCTTGAATGGTCCCATTTGGGCTCTGCTGTCCTGGGGTGTTCCTCATCTTATCCCTTCACATCAGTTTTTCAATTCACAATTCAAACCACTCTCTTCCGGTAAATCCTTCCTGGGCTAGGTAAACATTCTTCACATCCACAGAAAGAAAAGAATCCAAGTGCCCTTCCCTCAGGGGAGGTTCACCCATTCTTCAACTGCCTTCCCAGCCTTGAGAGATTTTACAGCTCTCAATTTTCTAATCTGTAAAATAAGGGCACCTCACCACCTAGCCCTAAGTTTCTTGACTTTCGTAAATGCTTTTGTTTTATTTCCAATGTTAGATCCTGCTCTCAGCTGGAAGCCTGGGGCTTCTGCACATCCCTCAAAAAGTGCCCAAGATTGCTGAGCCTTCTTGGGGCCCTTTCCTTTGGTTTTATTCCTCCTTGAAAAAGAAGTAAAATGAGTTAGCTTTAGAAACAGTCGGTAGAAAACAATGTGTTTATTACTATGAGGAAAACCATACCAAATTAAGACCATCTTTCATTCATCGTTCTGGGAATATCCATTTTTGTGGGGGAAAAGTAACTCACACACACACACATACACACACATACACACACACACATACACATTCACTCTGCAATGAAATTAGAAAAACAAACATGTTGGCAAGAAGGGGATCTTTAGGGTTGACTTCTCTTCCTTTACTGTACCTCTTCCTTCTCTCCCCACCTCTAGATCAAGTAATTTCTCCTCTATTTTTAAAATTCTGTTGTATCCTGTCTCCTTGAGCACCACTGGTTTTTGAAATCTTCCACCTTCACTATCATTTCAAATACCTATCCCCAAGAAAGGGTGACAAATGTAAGAAGGGGTTAATGGGAATATGAAGGGAGAGGAAAGGTAAATCTCAGATTAGACCCAATATATTTCAAGCCTTTCACTAGTCACTTACTATATGTTATTTGATTTAATAACAATAATAATTCTGCAAGGATTACTGTTATCCCCATTTTATAGCTGAGGAAATGGAGGCTCAGAGAGGTTAAATAAACTATCTATTGTTGCACAGTTGATTTAGTCAAGTTAGGCTTTAGCCAAGGTCTGCGTGACTCCAAAGCCTGTGCTTTCTTTTCCTTTGCTTTATTGATTATCCATGACTGCTAAACAAATTACTACCAAGACTTAGTTGCTTAAAACAACAAACATTTATTGTTGCACAATTTCTATGAGTCAGGACTTGGGTGTGACTTAGCTGGGTGCTTTGAACTCAGGGTTTCCCACAAGTCTTCAAACAAAGTGTTGGCTGATGCTGCCTCATCTATCTCAAGGCTCAACTCAGGGAGGATCCTCTTCCAAGCTCATGCATGTGCTGTTGGCAGGCCTCAGCTTCTCATTGGCTGTGTGCTGAAGACATAAATTTTTTGACATGTGAACCTCTCCATAGAGCACCTCACAACATGGCGGCTGGCTTCCGGAATGAGTAATTAAGAGAGGGAGAGAAGGCACCCAAGATGGAAGCCACAGTCTTTTTATAACCTGAAATTGAAAGTGACATTTGTCACTTCTGTTATATTCTGTTCCTTAAAAGTGAGTCAGTAAGTCCAGCCCACACTCAAGGGGAGGGGAGCACACAAAGGCATGAATACCAGGAGGTGGGAATCGCCTTGTAGAAATTATCTTTCTGAACTCATTTTTATGTTCTAACGTATTCTCTGCTTTACAAAAACTGTGTATATTTAAACCATCCCTTAGGTAAAACTAAGCATTCTACTTGTGTTTAGCTCCTTACATGAACATTGCTTTACTAAAATTTTCAGGAGAGAATTTCAGAGAAGTTCACATGCACTTTGAACCAGACAGTTCAAAGTAAGTTCGAAAGATGTAGCTGTGCATATATTTCCCATTATACACTATATATTACATATTATATAATGTTATACATATTATATATAAAATATTGTTTTGGTGTGTGTCTATCAATATATTATATATATGTATAAGTCTATATATACAATATTAAAAAACAACATATAAGCTGCAATGTATAACATACAATAATAAAATAATATGGATAAGAAGAATCTGGCACAATGTTCTTTGCACTTACACAAGTCTTATTTTGCAAAGATTTCTATAATGTTATGATTTGGATAAGATCCAAAAGAAGTATCTCAATGGCCACTTGACCATGCGTGCACATCTGTCCCCTCACTAAGAGCATCTTATTAATGTCCACAATTAGCCAAGAATATTTACTTACCACATACTAGGAGCAGAGTCCTTTAGTGAAAAGATAGTAAATAAAACTTTTCGTAACTCCAAAGCATTGTAACCCAGTTGATGAGGCTGAATTATATGAACCTCATTAAGCCTAATGGAAAACATGATATGGATAGATAGCAGAGTGCTTGAACAAGGCCTTGGGGATCCCAGAGACCTGGCTTCAAAAGTCTGCTCTACTGGCTGTGGATTTTTGGGTAAATATTCTTGTCTGAAAATAGGTATAGGGCACCTGATAGGGCAAAAATTATGAAAGACAGCACAGCCAAGCGGTTCAGATGCATGAATTCAGGCACCAGATGCTTGGGTTCAATTCCTGGCTCTGCTACTTACCATGGGCCAGTTCTTAACTTTTATGCCTCAGCTTCCCCATCTGAAAAATGGAGATAATTATGGCACCTACCTCATAGGTCTATTGCGAGGAGTAATTAAGTTAGTATGTGCAAAGCTCTTAGAACAGTACTTGGCACTCAGTAAGCATTGTCAATAAAGAAAAATGAAGCCATTTGTGTAAAGCTGTTACCAGAATACCCGGCATAAATAAATTAATACATTATTCTCAATGGTTTAACCTTTAATTTCTTCATCTGTAAAATGGGAATATTAATGATTGTCTTATAACATTCTTAAGAAAATAAAATAAAATAATATCTATAAAGCACTAACAGTTTGTAGTCCAAATAAGGACTTAGTAACTGGTAGCTATTTTTATTTACGAATATTCACAAGCATTTATAGAGCTAGCAATAAGTGGGAGTTGAGAATCCCAAATAACCTAGTGCAAAACGTCTCCCAAACCAGGAAGTAAATATCTCAGCTCCAAGTAAGCGCCTGGCTCTGAGATTACTACAAGATGTTCCTTTGCTCTCTTAGCCTGAGTTCCTTTGGGGCTATCTGTATCTGGGGAATTGTGAGTCTGAGAATGGGTTCTTCTGGTTTCTGCTTGGTATTTTAATTGGCATATTAAGTTTCTTATCTGCTTCTCTTCTCTGTTTTTAATAATACCCATTTGCGGTTGCAGGCTGAGTGCAGAAAGAACATATTAGAAATAGCTCATAGAGATAAAGGCCTTAGACACACTGAGGGCCAGTGGCCTGGGATCATCTAATTGCAAGCAGAGGGAACTGGCTGCTGACTCCATGAGTTGTTTTTGGAGGGCTGCTATCACCCGGTGAAGAGATGGGGAGGCTCGGGCACCCAAAAGACTGGCCGAAATTCTCCAGTTCTGCTTCTCAAGGACAGCCACTGGGACTTATCTCTTTTCCTGAGAGCCCCAGTCAAGAACTCTTAATGTCTTAGGCCTCTCCTTCAAGGCTGAGAATGACATTTAATAGGTAGCACCGGTTTGGGTAGAAAGGAATGCATTTCTCAAAAACATAATCATGTCTTTGGCTCTGCTAATGATAGCCACAGACCAAGGGGGAAGAAAAACATTTTTAAACCTAATTCTGGGAAGTAGATTGCCCCCTGACCTCCTCCCCAGGGCCAGAACACCAACTATCAGACTGAAGGCAAACATGCTGCAAAACAAGACAGTGGGGAGACACCACTTCATGACTAATTGGCTTTAGGAACATGGAATACAGGAAAATATATAAACAACTATCTGAGCTTTGAAAAATAAATACTACTAAGGGCCATGGATTGCTCACATAATTTCACTTTTATTAGAAATACCAACTCCAGTGACTATCACTGTCCCACCCTAATGTCGAGTTCATTTGAGATCTAGCATTGTAAATGATAAATCTTCAGCTATATTCAAAATTTTACTTGTTTTTGGTCCCTCTTTCCTTTTTTTTTTTTAACCTGGTGGTTTCAGAGAAATCTTCTCAGAGTTCACTTGGCAATAATTTGTGTATCTTAAATAAAGTAATTTTCATAAAAGTCCCAACTTTCAACACCTTTCAAATGGTGTTAGCTTGGCTTTAAACTCCTTAGTTAGAGAATCTCAGTAAGTTCCTGGTATCTGTTATCAACTCCCTGTTTAGGGATTAGTACTGTGTTTTCATGTGGGATATAAACATATCCGGATAATTCTCCTGAGCTTCACTTGTTGAAATTTGACATTTGTCCTATCACTTAATTATGGCTTAGCTCCCTGAAGGAAGCAAAGCTAATAACAGAATACAGACTAGGTACCCTCCATCATGAAAGATGAGATAGTCTTTGTGTGGGTTAGGACTGTTAGCTACAGAGAGGTAAAAGCATCAGATATTTGCATTTTCTTACCTTGGCTCTGCAGGGCTTCCAACAATCTACTCCAACGCTTTCTCCTAGCCACTCCTCCCAGCCTACCATTTTGTCTTTCTTCACCGTCTGCTTGTCCCATTTGCTCCCTCAAAATGCGTCTTTTCTAGGAAGCATTTCCTCTCCTCAGTGTTGTACAAACAGAAGCTGTTGCCCTCAAACTTAAAGGCCCCACAGTTGAATATAGAAATAGAGGACTGGAATTAGTAGAAAAGACCAGAGAAGAGAGAAAAGGAGAGAAAGTCCTTATTTGAGCTATTTGAGACTTGAAGGAAGCACACAGTGACCCTAGCAGTGAATTCCAGTTCATGTTAGAATCCTTGTTCCACTACCATAGAGGGTTTTCTCCCTCTGTAAAGTCAAACACTGGGTTGCATCCAGTAGGATGCTGGCAAATGTGTGAAAACTAGCTCTTCGGGGAAAGAAAAAGCACTGATTTGTAGCATTTGCTGATTTCCTTGGAATAAATGCTCCTTTCATGGTCAATTTCAAGATACCAAAGTGAAATTACTAACAAGGACATGGGAAGAGATGCACACAAGCAGCTTTTGACAGCCAGTACTAGCTAGGTCCAGCATGGGGTTGGTGGAGGCCAGGGAAGGGTTTATAGAGCAAACATTTCTTGAGCTTGAATGTAGAAAGATGAGTAGGTGTTGGTTGACTGGACAGAAAGGCAGCAAAAGAAGGTAAGAGGCAAGTATTTTTGGCAAAGGGTGAACAACTTTGGCTGCATTCTAAGCATATATGTGTGCAATGTGTATGCACACACTTGTGTGTGGCATGCATGGTAGTGGGGTGGACTGGGAAAAATACTCCCTCAAACAGGTCATCTGGGGCTCTAGCAATGAGTCTTAATGGCCTACATGATTCCCAGGACTCAATGTAACAGTCTCCTTCCAGGACTACGTGTTCCAAATCAGGACGAAGGTTTTCCAACTGAACTCATTTCAATAAAGAGTTGTTTGACATAGAGACATACCTCATTTTATTATGCTTTGCTTTAGATACAGCATTTTCACAAGTTGAAGGTTTGTGGCAACCCTGCATCAAACAAGTCTATTGGAGCCATTTTTCTAACAGCACATGCTCACTTACTGTGACACATTTTGGTAATTCTTGCAATATTTCAAGCTTTTTAATTATTATAATATCCTTTATAATGATCTGTGATCAGTGACCTTTGACGTTACTTTTGTAATTGCTTTGAGGTGCCCATATAAGACAGCAACCTTAATTGATAAATGTGTGTGTTCTGACTGTTCTACCAACCAGTCATTCTCCCATCTCTCAGTGGACGCCCCTGTTCTCTGAGACAGAATAATATTAAAATTAGGCCAGTTAATAACCTTACAATGGCTTCTAAGTGTTCAAGTGAAAGAGTCATGTGCCTCTCATTTTAAAACAAAAGCTAAAAGTGATTAAGCTTAGTGAGGAAATATGTTGAAAGCCAAAATAGGCGGAAAACTAGACCTCTTCCACCAAACAATCAAGTTGTGAATGCAAAGGGAAAGTTCTTGAAGGAAATTAAAAGTGCCACTTCAGTGAACACATGAATAAGAAAGCAAAGCAGCCTCATTTCTGATATGGAGAAAGTGTTAGTGGTCTGGATAGAAGATTAAACCAGCAACAACATTCCCTTAAGCCAAAGCCAAATCCAGAGCAAGCTGTAACTTTCTTCAATTCTGTAAAGACTGAGAGAGGTGAGGAAGTTGTACAAGAAAAGTCAGAAGTAGGAGAGGTTGATTCATGAGGTTTAAGGAAAGAAGTTGTTGCTATAACATGAAAGTGTAAAATGATTTAGGAGCAAGGGCTTATATAAAGGCTACAGCAAGTGATCCAGAAGGTCTAGCTAAGACAACTAGTGAAGTTGCCTATACTAAACTACAGATTTTCAGTGTAGATGAAATAGCCTTATACTGGAAGAAGATGCCATCTAGGGCTTTCATAGCTAGAGAGGAGAAGTCAACTCCTGGCTTCAAAGGACAGGATCACTGTCTTGTTAGGGGCAGCAGCAGTGACTTTAAGTTGAAGCCAATGCTTATTTACCTTTCCAAAAGTCCTGGGTCCCTTAAGAATTACGCTAAATATGCTCTGCCTATGCTCTAGAAATGGAAGAACAAAGCTTGGATGACAGCACATCTGTTTACAGCATGGTTTACTGAATATTTTAATCCCACTGTTGAGACCTACTGCTCAGAAAAAAGGATCTTTTCAAAATATTACTGCTCATTGTCTATGCACCTGGTCACCCAAGAGCTCTGATGGAGATGTACAAGCCAATTCATATTGTTTTTATGCCTGTTAACACAGAATTCATTCTGTAGCCCATGGATCAAAAAATAAATATGGCCTTCAAGACTTATTATTTAACAAATAAATTTTGTAAGGCTATAGCTGCCATAGACAGTAATTGCTCTGATGGAGATGAGCAAACTCAATTCAAAACCTTATGGAAAGGATTCACTATTATAGATGCCATGAAGTATGTCAGGCCTCTGAGCCCAAGCCAAGCCATCGCATCCCCTGTGACTTGCACCTATAAGCCCAGATGGCCTGAAGTAACTGAAGAACCACAAAAGAAGTGAAAATGCCCTGCCCTGCCTTAACTGATGACATTCCACCACAAAATAAGTGAAAATGGCCGGTCTTTGCCTTAAAGGATGACATTATCTTGTGAAATTCCTTTTCCTGGCTCATCCTGGCTCAAAAAGTTCCCCCACTGAGCATCTTGTGACTCCCACTCCTGCCCGCCAGAGAACAACCCCTCTTTGACTCTAATTTTCCTTTACCTACCCAAATCCTATGAAACAGCCCCACTCTTATCTCCCTTCGCTGACTCTCTTTTCAGACTCAGCCCCCCTGTACCCAGGTGATTAAAAAAGCTTTATTGCTCACACAAAGCCTGTTTGGTGGTCTCTTCACATGGACATGCATGACACAGTATATTTGTGATTCACAAGAGGAGGTGAAAGTATCAACGTTAACAGGAGTTTGGAAGAAGTTGATTCCAACCTTCATGGTTGACTTTGAGGAATTCAAGACTTCGGTGGAGGAAGTAACTGCAGATGTGGTACAAATAGTAAGAGAACTAGAATTAAAGTAGAACCTGAAAATGAGACTGAATTGCTGCAATCTCATGATCAAACTTGAACAGATGAGCAATTGCTTGTTATGGATTAGCAAAGAAAGTAGTTTTTTGAGATGGAACCTACTCCTGGTGAAGATGCTGTGAACATCTTCAGTGACATCAAAAGGATTTATAATTTTACATAAACCTAGTTGATGAGGCAGTGGCAGGATTTAAGAGGTCTAAGTCCAATTTTGAAAGAAGTTCTACTGTGGGTAAAATGCCATCAAATAACATTGCATAGTACAGAGGCATCTTTCATGAAAGGAAGAGTCAATAGATGGTGCAAACTTTATTGTTGTCTTCTTTTAAGAAATTGCCATAGCCATTCTAACCTTCAGCACCCACCACCCTGATTAGTCAACAGCTATTAACATAGAGGCAAGACCCTCCACCAGCAAAAAATTATGACTCCTCTTAGACATGATGTTATTGTACACTTAATAGACTACCGCACAGTGTAAACATAACTTTTAAATGCACTGAGAAACAAAAAAAAATGTGTGGCTCACTTTATTGTGATATTTACTTTATTATGATGGTCTGGAACTGAACTTGCAATATCTTCAAGGGATGTCTGTAATTCTTTGGTTACAATGGTCTGTGAAATAGTCACTATTCTGGGAGCCAACATCAATACATTATTATAACTGAGAGTGGCCACACAACAGAGAACAGCCAAGCAAGGAAGAGGGAATTTCAGACTGAGAATCTGTTAAAGGTCATGCTGTGATTTTGTCTGATAGGAAATGGGGAGAGTTTAAAGGGTAAGAGTGATGCATTGATTTGCGTCAAAATAAGAGCTCTGTGTAACAAGAACTATTTCAAAGTGGTCTAATTACCAACTGTCTCCATCACATTAGCTTGCCCTCTAAAGGCTGCATTTCCTTTGCTAAATACAAGGGCAATTCAAACTGTTGGCTCTAAGGCAAGAGGTTTATTATTCAGAATCTGAGCATTGTAGGTCCCAGCTCTCTAAATAAAATAAATATTTATTGAGCATCTCAGACCATGATATCAAGTTGATCCTTCCTTTGGGCACAGCATCCCAGGGCTCTAAAGGTCCACGGGTCACCTGCTCCCACTGGCTTTTTGAGGAAGGCAAAGGGACGTCTTTAGAGGATTCTCATCAGCTCATTTCCCCTCTTGCTTCTTGACCTACAGGGCAGGCTCTGGGGCTTAAGGATTCTCTGACACTATTTATTTGGCTTTTCTCTTTCATGATGATTTTATATTTTAGCTTCTGAAATTTAACTATTTTAATAATTTCTTACATAATTTAATTCTATTTAGATATATAATTTAACTGGAATGAGATATAAGAACAAAAATAACTACAACTAATTCAACCACTTTTTTAACATGGACATATACTAGAGGACTTTCTGTAATGGGTATTTTTAAAATGAGCCAGAAAAAGTCATAATAAATCAGAAGCACAAGTTAAGTGTCTTCTTTGAGGTCTCCTATTAAAAACAGGGTTTGCCTTTTTTTTAAACTATGGGAAAAATGCTAATTTTCTTGCATACGAAATTTTAACAGTCCAATTACAGAAAATAGTAAAAATAGTTTCCTAGTGGGAATACATTGAGGATATTGAAATAAAAACCCACTCATACCATCAAATATCAGCTAAAGTATATGGATAATTAGGATAGAAAAGTTCCAGTGAAAGGCAGAAATAAGAATTTGGAAATAGTTTATTATCTAAGTCCTTGTCTGGCCCTGGTGACTAGCATGGTTCTTTCTATATTGTTTAAATGATGTTGTACCAGGATAAATGTGAGATTAAGGTTCATTTAATACTGCTGCTACTGTTAACAGACTAATTTTACGATGCTATTGTTCCTTCAGTTACTAAGTAGTTCCTCAGAAAATATCTAAGAGCCTAGGATGGCCATTATAAGCCCTTTCTTCCCTAGCACAGTGAAGGATATGTTGCTGTAAAGAAAAAACCTGTTATAGCAATTTATGTTAGGTAAACAAATTTTATGTTTTAACAAGATTGGTTCCAGTGGAGTTCTGAGTGTGTAGAAGGCAGCCCCTATCAGGATCGCAGGCTCTAAGGGCTGGTAGGTCCGCCTTATTATCTGTTCCCATCATCTTAAGCCAAGTCCCGCTGTGCAACAGAGGAAGGAAGATGGAGAATGAAGTCATCCTCTAGAACTCCAAGCTCGGGAGCTGGGCTTCTTCCCATGCCAGCGGTGGCCCAGGGAGTATCTCTTCTATTCTCAATTGTCCTGAGGGCATGGAGGAGCTGAGTCTGGAGGGAGATTTCCTCTGGAACACAGCACTCAGTGAGATGGGACAGCACCATGCAGTAGGCTAAGCGGTGATGTCAGAAGTTAGCCTCTTAGCAGCTGAATAAGTAGGGTGGGCTGTTTAGTGCCTCTGAATCTGTCTCCTCATCTGCAGAATGGAAATAATAATACTTAGCTTACACAGTTCTTTAAAGCATAAAGTGAAATAGGGATGTAAAGTGCCTGGCACAGAGAAGAACCCATTAATGGTGGCTCTGGTCGCAACTCAAAGCAGCCTCAGATCCTTTTTATTCAGAGTGGAGTCTCTTTCTTCCCTCTCAGCAACTTTCCTCCTTCACTCAAGAAGAGAAAGGAGTGGCCATCACTACCTCCCCCAGCGTCACCACAGGCAGTCCAACCATAAACTGAGTTTGAGACTGATGGAAAGGAATTTCCCATAGACGGGGGCCAGCCAGAGCAACTTTCAGATCATTCCAGAGGAGCTGGCTACTCTGAGGCCAAAGGTCACTTGGTGGGACAGGAGTAGCTTTCAGTGGATTTGAGCTCTGCTCAGTAAAGAAGGGCCAGGTCCATGGCTTGAGAGGATGGGCACCCCCACCTATTTGATTAAGTGGCAAAAGCATCCTGTAACATTCTCCCACTTGGCTGAGATGTAGAGGGCTTGGATAACTCACGCTATCCAAGCTGATCTATGCTATATACAGTGTACATTGCTGTCTGTCTGCCTGCCCATGTTTGTTTTCAGTGTCTTAGCATATTGGCTCTAAGTTCATGCTGTGCGTTGTGTTTGGCAGGAGAAGGTGTTTTAATATCCTTGCTTGACTGAAACTATCTCAATGCTAGTGAATTCTATTATTTTGAATAAGATAAAGTATAGCCCCAGGTTTCTGCATAATCACAGCACAGAATACTTCAACTTTAAATTTGAGTTATCTACCTTGATAAATACTAAAATAAATGTATCTGGAGTGTTCCCCTACAGGTTCCTGGAGCTCTGATCAACTCTTGGGCAAACCAAGCATGTCAAAATACACTGGATCCTTTGTCTGACCTGTAATCTGGGAAACTGAAATTGATAGCATACTCTTGTCCCTACCCTTAAGCTTACTCTATACATACCTGTAATCCAGCACCTTAAGTGGGTGAGACCAGTGAAGACATAACAGTGATTTTAGTCAAAGTTTCTGTGACTTATATTCAATCCACAAAGGATGTGATCACCTACCAGAATGAATGAGGCTGAATTTATTCATTCACAAACATTTTGCTGTATTCCATTTGTGCCGATCTTTTGTAAGCACGAGGGACACAAATATACATGACCCAATCCCTGCCTAAAGGATTATTCACAGGCTAGCGGAAGGGGCCTTGTTGAGAGTCCCAATGAGGGGAGTCGTCAATTGGAAGTCAGGAAACACTTCATGGGAAAAGTGGCCCTTTTCCAGGGTCAGGAGTTCAAATCAAGAAATATTTTCTGATTTCTAGTCCTCATAGAATTGACAACTCCCCTCATAAGCTCAGAATTATCCTGGCAGCCAATGAGTATAAATCATACTGTGACAACTTTGCTGCCTTATCAATGTAGACAGTTAGAATGACCCTAAATCCACCAGATAACTGAACAGTTCCTGATTTTATGACATGTGTTCATCTTTTAAGTCAGCAAAAGTAACTCTGTTTTGAAATTTGACAACCTCAGCATTTCTAGCCAATTCTGTTAAAGACCCATGTGATCACACTCTAGAAACAGAAGCATTTGGGAAAAAGAAGTATCTGAAATTGTGCCCTTTGTATATTACTCACCTCTTCTCAATAGTAAAAATTAAAGGGTTGATTTTTAAAAAGATTTGAGGTTAGGTTGAGCTGCCTGATATCAAGGGTAAGGAGGGATGGAAGATCAAACATACCCATTCATTGACAATTAGTGTAATTTTAGAGGCACTTTATGTTTTCCCTAAATGTTTCTTACATGTCTACTGCCAAGTGATGATACCTGATTTTCTACTGATAGATTCTCATTTCTCTGTTATAAAGTTTCATCCTAAATATAGCCATCCCTGCAGGTGTCTTTTATACCGCAGTACAAATAAATTTATCAGATTCTTTCGTCAGACTGCTGGCACCATGGCTAAAAAAGGGGTTGCTGCTAAGGTGAAAAGAGGGGAGGAAGAGTGAATTAAAGGCTGAGGCATCCCAACTTATTCTACTTGGGATTTGCTAAAGACCAGCCTTTATCACAGTTTAGAGGCACAGAAATTCACAAGTGAGAAATGGTGCCCAAGACCTGAGATTCTATAGCACTGCAAGACAGACAAGTTTGATGGTTTTGATAACCAAGACTAAGACACCCCACCCTTTTTCCCCTGCCTCAGCTTGTAGTCATATGAGAGTTTCTGGTCTAGAACCAATCAGATTGCAGTAAGAGCCTGATGACATGGCAGGATGTCACCTGCCCCTATGGCACTCTGACAAAACAGCTACAGTCACTGATCCTCAAGGATGTTCAGAGTCAGATTTCACCTTTTTCTAGAGAGGGTCTCTCTCTGTTGCCCAGGCTGAGTGCAGTGGCATGATCACAGCTCACTGCAGCCTCAGCCTCTCAGGCTCAAGTGATCCTCCTAGCTCAGCCTCCTGAGTGCCTATGACCACAGGTATGCACCACCATGACCAGCTAATATTTTATGTTTATTTTTTGTAGAGACAGGAGTCTCATTATGTTGCCCAGGCTGGTCTTGAATTCCTGGATGCAAACAATCCTCTCACCTCTGCCTCCCAAAGTTCTGGGATTATAGGCATGAGCCACTGTGCCAGGTTTCACTTTTTTTTTTTTTTTTAAGTTTTTATATAACTCTGTGTTCCTTGTTCTCAGTTCTTATTGTTGTGCAAAGCACCTCATTTCTCAGTCCCCATCCACAGGCCAGTGCAGACCTGCTAGGGAAGGGGGTGAGTCAGTTTCTCAAAGTCCCAGTAAAATCACCAACGGAACCTTCCACTCCTACCTGGGCAGGTATTTGTGCCTGCATGCATTCATTCAACAGCATGGATTGAACACGGTCTGTGCATTCAATCAAGTCCAGGATGCTGCCCTTGCCCTGTGATAGATATCAGAACAATATCAGACACAGTCGTAGGCTGTGCTTATAATTGTACTGGGAGACAAGTCATAAATCTATGAAAAGTTGGGTCACAGTAGGAGGTAATGGGGGACTAACTATCCAAAGAGAACTACAGCAGGTCAGAAAAAGAGATCCCTGTAGGCTGGAGGGGTTAAGCTCCTTGCAGTAGGGATCAAGGTTTACCACATAGTGGATACTTAATAAATATTTGTTGAATAAGTGAGTGGATGGATGGATAGATGGAAGGATGATTAAATGATAAACAGATGGTTATTATGAAATGTTCCATGGAAGAGGTGATTTTGAAAATTCATTAGACTTTTGATATTATAGATGATGTCATAGTTCATTTGGGCTTCTATAACAAACCACCATAGACTGAGTAGCTTATAAACAACAGAAATTTATTGCTCACAGTTTGGGAGGCTGAGAAGTCCAAGATCAAGACAGCAGCATATTCAATGTCTGGTGAGGGCCAATTTCCTGGTTCAGAGATGGCACCTTCTTGCTATGTCCTTACATAGTGGAAGGGGTTAGCTAGCTCTCTGGGGTCTCTTACAAGGTCACAAATCCCAATCATGAGGACTCCACCTTCATGACCTAATCAATCACTCTCCAAAGGCCCCACCTCCTAACACTATCACCTTGGGGATTAGGATTTCAACACAGGAATTTTGGGGGAACACAAACTTTCAGGCCACTGTAGAGGAGAAGAGAGAGGGTAGATCAGAAAAAGTTCCTGTCTTCATGTTCCTCAGGACATTCTGCAGGGCTGGGAAACTGGGAAATCACCAAGATATAGCAAGCATTCACATACCTGAGGCCAACCCTTAGCCCTGAGCAATGCCACAATTTTAACCTTGGTGGTAGAGACTCCCACCACTGGACAAACTAGAATCCAAAAAGAAGTGAGAGAAAGGCGAAGGGAAGGTTTTGGTTCTAAACACAACCTCAACGCCTTTGGGCACAAGCCTCTTCCACCAGTGACTTGTTTATCCATGTAGCAGGCTGACAGAAAGCCCAGATCACCAGAACTGCTTGTATGCATGGTTAACAATAAACGAACCAGAGCCTACTAGTGTCAGTCACAAGTTGGGCACAAAAGTCAGTGTGAAAATGGGAATTCAATAGGTTCTAGTTTTTCCCATCCCTTTCTGGTGGGCCTTGCCAGCTTTGGGCTTCCAGTCTGAACCCCGACTTTTCCCCAAGCTGATCCACTTGATCCATAACCACAAGCTCTTAATACCAAGTGCTTAATACTTTTAGCATGGGCAACAGAATCAGACCTATAGTAAGACTCAGTAAGCTCATCCTGCCATCTGCTTTTATGACCGATGGCAGGCAGCAAGAGGTATTCAAGCCGAAGGCAGGGACGACCTTCGCTTTCATATTCCCAGCACTTAGCACAGTGCCTGACACAGAGTAGCTACCCAGAAAATATTTGTTGAATGAAGGAGGAGAGCAGCTCTGGTTCCATAATGCAGTGCAGGTCAGGCCTCTGCCAGTGTTCCCCTACCCTAAACCCTAGTTTAGATAACTGGACTTTGACATTGCTCTGATCTGAGAACCTACTATCAGGACTGGGGTTCCTACTTTCTCTTGAATACCCAGGACTGAAATTTCTCTTAGGACCCAAATCTATTATCTTTTTCCTGGACAGCAAGTTGTTTGCATTTCTCAGATGTTGCTTTTCCCAGATTACCTTTGGCCTCTCTGTGTGCAGACTCTCAAATATATACTCATTTTTCCCTCTGTCCCCAACTCTCCTCTGTATTGGTTTCTATTCATGCTCCAAAGCTTACCTGGACCATCACCGCCTCTTGGAAGCCTACACAGGTGTGGATGTGTATAATGTAGAGTATGCCATCATATAATGTGTACATATCTGTACTCATTAAGTTGCAGTGCAATCACTAATCCACTTATCTCTTCTCCACACTTGACTGTGAGCAAGGAGAGGAAAGGGATCATGTGTTCATCTTTGTATCCTCATCATGTACACTAGTGTCTAGCACACAGTGTTCCATAAAAGTTTTAAAAATGAGTGCGTGAGTGAATGAATAAATGTCTTTACTCAACAGGATGGCCCGAGCTGAGACTTGTTCGTGCTCTCTGCCCCGGATGTCAAATGTTGCCTCTCACCCTTGATTGTTTTCTTTTACTTCCCAGTTTAAAAATTATTAAGTAGGTCCTCTAATTGCCTGGCCTGGAGCTTGCAGGTCAAGTGCCTGAACCACTCCCTCTCCCTCCCACTTACCACCTTCCTGCCACAAGTGCTTTGTTGTATGTTGTGAGTTATGTGCTACTGTGCCAGGGTAGAATGCCTTGTTTAGCATTTGCTACGGTAAGGTCCTATCAGATGCACATTTAACTTTTATAAATTCAACTATATGCCCTCACTGCTTATGATTTCAGAATTTAACAATACACATTTCTATGCAATTTGGCTCCTAAATATATGCCATCTATTTCGTTTGGAACATAGAAACACTCATTTGTTCCAAGAGTAAAGGTAAAACCACTGGATTTATTTAAAGATGATAGACTTTTTCTGTGCTTTTTGGACAATTTAAAGGATTTTTCTAGGATAATTTTTATCTATAAAATATTTTTACTTTATGCTCTGATTTTATTGTATGTTTTAAAAATTTCATCTGTATAATTTAGTATATACTTCCTAAAGACAAGGATTCCTTATTAAACACAATCACAATATCATCATCACAAACACACCCAACATAGTTCCTTAATATTATCAAATGTCCTTTGATGTTCTATACGTGTTTCTTTTTATTTTTAAACTTTTTCTAAGTTGAAAGTTTGAAATGGCATCTAAATAAAGCCAGCACTTTCAATTGGTTAATATATCTCTTGAATTTCTTTTAATATATGTTAAAAATGCTCCTTTCCCATTGCTTTTTTTTTTAAATTGTACTTTGTTATTGTTGTAAAACCACATTGTTTAACTTACAGTTTCCCATAGTCTATTGCATCTTCATGGTTTTTGTTAACATGTTACTTTGTTCTCTGTGTATCCTTCAAATGGTAGTTAGATCTGGAAGCTTGATTAGATTAATATTTTTTAAAAAACACTGTATAGAAGGTGCTGTGTTTCCACCAGGAGGTACAAGATGTCTGATTGTCTCCTGTTTTTGATCATTGGTGATTGTTGCCTAGATGCATTATTTCATTAGGTTTTGCAAATTCATGAAATTCTAATTCCATCATTTTTTCAAGTATTAACAGAAATACTTGTAAAAGGCAAACTTTTCCTCATCTATTATTTATTTACCTTAAGCTACAGTTTTGTTTAGGAATGGCAGAATAAACACTTGATTGTTTTCTTTTACTTCCCAGTTTTAAAAATATTAAGTAAGTCCTCTAATATCCTTTAGAGGGAATCAATGAAAAATAATTTCACCTATTATTACATATGCATGGATTTGACACATTTGATGTATTTTATTCTATTGTGGTTATTATCTGTATTGATGCTTTGATTGTTCCCCTTCACCCAAAGGGAGACTATTTAATTGGCTCCAAGCCATTTCTGCTAGTAGTTGCTGATGGGTACTTTTGGATTTTGGTATGACAAGATTTTTCAGGCTCATTTTGTACACTTCCTACCCCACACCTTGAATCAGCCATTTATTTATCCAAGAAGCCCTGGTTTCTTTTGGTTGGAAACAGTATTTAGAGATAATCATTTTGGCCCTAGGGGAGCTCATTGTTATTGTGCTGCTCATTGCCTCTAGGTATTTTTGGTGAGCTAGAAAAATCATGAATTTACCCAGACACCTTGATGTGATTTGTCTGTGCCCTTACCAAAATTTCAACTTGAACTGTATTTTCCAGAATTCCCAAGTGCTGTGGGAGGGACTCAATAGGAGGTAATTGAATCAGGGGGCTGGTTGTTCCAGTGCTATTATCGTCCTAGTGAATAAGTCTCGTGAGATCTGATGGGTTTATCAGGTGTTTCCACTTTTGCTTCTTTCCCATTTTCTCTTGCCACTGCCATGTAAGAAGCGCCTTTTGCCTCCTGCCATGATTCTGAGACCTCCCCAGCAATGTGGAACTGTGAGTCCAATTAAACCCCTTTTACTTCCCAGTCTTTGTTATGTCTTTCTCAGCAGTGTGAAAACAAACTAATACAGTAAATGGGTACTGGGAGTTGGGTGTTGCTAAAAAGATACCTGAAGATGTGGAAGTGACTTTGGAACTGGGTAACAGGCAGAGGTTGGAACAGTCTGGAGGGCTCAGAAGAAGACAGGAAAATGAGAGAAAGTTTGGAAATTCCTAGAGACTTGTTGAATGGCTTTGACAAAAATGCTGATAGTGATATGAACAATAAGATCCAGGCTGAGGTGGTCTCAGATGGAGATGAGAAACTTGTGGGAACTGGAGCAAAGGTGACTCTTGTTATGTTTCAGCAGAGACTGGTGGCATTTTTCCCTGCCCTAGAGATTTGTGGAACTTTGAACTTGAAAGAGAGGATTTCAGGTATCTGGCAGAAGAAATTTATAAAAAGCAAAGCATTCAAGAGGTGACTTGGGTGCTGTTAAAGGCATTTCATTTTATAAGGGAAGCAGAGCATAAAAGTTTGAAAAATTTGCAGCCTGACAATCTAATAGAAAAGAAAACCCCATTTTCTGGGAAGAAATTTAACCCTGCTGCAGAAATTTGCATAAGTCAAAAGGAGCTGAATGTTAATCCCCAATACAATGGGGAAAATGTTTCCAGGGCATGTCAGAGGTCTTTGTGGCAGCCCTTCTCATCACAGGCCTGGAGGCATAGGAAGAAAGAATGGCTTTATGGGTGGAGCCCAGGGTCCCCGTGCTGTGTGCAGCCTAGGGACTTGGTTCCTGCATCCCAGCTGCTCCAGCTGTGACTAATAGGGGCCAAGGTACGGCTCAGGCTGTGGCTTTAGAGAGTGCAAACCCCAAGCCTTGGCAGTTTCCATGTGGTGTTGAGCCTGCAGGTGCACAGAAATCAAGAATTGAGGTTTGGGAACCTCTGCCTAGATTTCAGAAGATGTATGGAAACACCTGGATAACCAGGCGGAAGTTTGCTGTAGGGGCAGGGTGCTCATGAAGAACCTCTGCTAGGGCAGTGTGGAAGGGAAATATGAGGTCAGAGCCCCCACACAGAGTTCCTACTGGGGTACTGCCTAGTGGAGCTGTGAGAAGAGGGCCACCATCCTCCAGACCCCAGAATAGCAGGTCCACTGACAGCTTGCACCATGCACCTGGAAAACCCACAGACACTCAATGCCAGTCCATGATGGCAGCCAGGAGGGAGGCTGTACCCTGTGAACCCACAGAGGCAGAGCTGCCCAAGACCATGGGAACCCACCTCTTGGCTCAGCGTGACCCAGATGCAAGACATGGAGTCAAACAGATCATTTTGGAACTTTAAGATTTGACTACCCTCCTGGATTTCGGACTTGCATGGGGCCTGTAGCCCCTTTGTTTTGGCTAATTTCTCCCATTTGGAATGGCTGTTTTTACCCAATGCCTGTACCCCATTGTGTCTAAGAAGTAACTAACTTGCTATTGATTTTACAGGCTAATAGGCAGAAGGGACTTGTTTTGTCTCAGATGAGACCTTGGACTGTGGACTTCTGAGTTAATGCTGAAATGAGTTAAGACTTTGTGGGGACTGTTGGGAAGGCATGACTAGTTTTGAAATGTGAGGACATGAGATTTGGGAGGGGCCAGGGCAGAATGATATGGTTTGGTGTTGCCCCCACCAAAATCTCAACTTGAATTGTATCTTCCAGAATTCCCACATGTTGTGGAAGGGACCCAGTGGGAGGTAATTGAATCATGGAGGCTGGTCTTTCCCATGCTATTCTTGTGATAGTGAATAAGTCTCATGAGATCTGGTGGGTTTATCAGGGGTTTCCACTTTTACATATTTCTCATTTTCTCTTTCCACCACCATATAAGAAGTGCCTTTCCCCTCCACCATGATTCTGAGGCCTCCCCAGCCCTGTGGAACTGTAAGTCCAATAAAACCTTTTTTTCTTCCCAGTCTCAGGTATGCCTTTATCAACAGCATGAAAACGGACTAATACATACCTCCAGTTCAACTTCGAGACTACAAGGTTTCTACTCATTCTTATTGCTCTTTCCTCTTGCATTTCTCCCACAGCAAAAATCTTTTTCTCAATGATACCACATTGTTGTTAATTTGCTTTATCCCTCATTATGAATATAGTCTTAGTATAACAATATTACCATCATAGCTTACTGAAAATAATCTAATTTTTAAAGTTTTTTATTAGTTTCTTTTTTGCTTTGGGGTATAGGCACATGACTGTGCTTTAAAGTCACCTGGAATATGGTTTCTTTCTGTGTATTTATGTGCCCAAATAGAGGCACATCATTAGACATTGCTTTTGAAAATTTAATTCATGTTTATAATATTTAAAATATTTACAAGGTTTTGAACTTAAGTTTACACAGAGCATAACTTCAAACAAGTCTAACTTCTCTATCCATTCCTTATTCCCATCCAGTAACCAAAATTTTAAAAATGTTATGGTTTATACTTCAAAGCATTAAATATAAACATATATGTATGTGTGTGTATATGTATTTCATCTTTGTGAAAGGTAAAATATTATACATACTTTTCTTCACCATGGCTTTCTTTACTTAACAATATATTCTGGCGATCACTCCAAAGTAATATGGTAGTATATGGAGAGTCCTCATTCCTTTATACAGGTGCCTAGGGTTCCACTTATGGTCAGCATGGTTTATTCAACCAGTTCTTTAGCAATGGATATTTGGGTTGTTTTCAGTCTTTGCTATTACTAACAGTGTTATAATGAATTGCTTTGTGAATATATCTTTTCATAGTTTTATAGTTGTATCTTTGGGACAGATAACTACAAGCAGATGGTAAAGACAAAGGGTAAATGCATAAATAATTTTACTTGATGATGTCAAGCTATCCTCCATAGGGATTCAACCTTTTGTAGATACACTAGAAATTTATGAGTGCCCACTTCCCCATAGAATTGCCAACAGAATTTGTTATTAAACTTGAATTTTTGCCAATCTGATAGCATGGTTAAATTTAAATTTTCTTATTATGTTTAGGGTTGAGCATCTCCTCATAATTTAAGAGTTATTTGTACTGTTTTGGTCAATGGTCTATATTTCTAGCTCATTGTTCTGTATGATTGTTGGATTTTTTCTTCTGCATTTGTATAAACTCTTTGTATTATTATAAATACAAGTTGCAAATATTTTTCCTATTTTACCTTATCTCTTTTTACTTATGATGTATTTTTCATATAACATTTAAATTTCTTAAATATCACAATTTCCATCTTTTTCCTTAATCAGATTTGAATTAAGTTTTCACTGCTTTTAGATTAGAGAGGAATTCAACTATGTATTCTTTTGGTCCTTTTATTTGTATGATGCATTTGGAATTTATCTTGGTGTACAATGTGAGGGATTCCATTCAATTTTATTTTTTCCGTGTGATTATCCAATTATTATTCTAACACCATTTTTTAAAAAGTTGACCTTTTCTCCCACTGATTTGAGATGCTTCCCTGATTGTATTGTAAATATCCATATGCAATTGAATCTATTTTGAGATTTTTTTCATTTGTTCTATTAGTTTGTCTGTCTATTCACACACTAACATCAAACTATTTTAATTATAAAGGCTTTCCAGTACATTTTAGTGTCAAGAATGGCAAGACCAACTCAATACTCTTCTTTTCCATACTTATTTATTTTCCCACTGAACTTTATAATCAAATTGTCTATGTTCAGAAAACAATCTGGTTACATTTTATTAGGATTGCATTGTATGTATACACGAACTTAGAACTGACATCTTTACAAATATGAGTCTCTCTAGACAAAAACATGGTATGTCTTTACTGTTCAGGTCTACTTTTATATCATTCAGGAGAAGTTTATAGTTTTTCTCTTATAGGTTTTGGGCATTTCTTGTTGCTTTTATGCCAAAGTATTTTATATTCTTATTTGTTATCATAAATGCGTTCTCCTCTTTCATTATGCCTTTGGTTTTTGTATATATATATATTTGCTTTTGATTTCATGTAAGTTTTTTAACTTTCTACTTACTAAATTATTTTATTATTTTAATAGCTTTCCATTGATTCTTTTATATTTTCCAAATGTATAATCATGTTACCTAAAATTAAAGATACTTTTACTTATTTCTTTCCAATTCTTCTGCCTCTAATTGCTTTCTCTTATTTACATTGATTACTACCTCTAATGTAATATTAAATAGTCAAGGGCTTAAAATGTAACTAACATCAATGTCAGAAATGACTCTTCTATATTTAAAACAAACTGTCTCCAAGTGACACCTCTGGCAGTAAGGTGCTCTCAAAGAGCACTATGCAGTTTCAGACAGATAAGCCAGAAGCAGAATGCTCATATCAAAGCAGAGAGATGGGTGCCTAGCCTAGGCACAGGCCACCAAACACTGAAGTTGTTCTTACGTTTATTATTCAGTAGTTGTGGGTAACTTGCAAACATGAAGGGAGCAAACCTCTTTAGCTGGATCAATTTGCATTAGGTCAAATCTCTGTAATAAATGACATATTATGTATCAATCAAGTGCTATTATTTCTCTGATCAAACATTAATTTATATACACATTGGTACTAAAAATGGGTGCTACTGTAACAAAACTTAAAGGTATGAGTCAGGGATCTCCAGAGCACAGGATTCAGAGGATATAAATATATAAGAGGAGATTCATTATGGGAATTGGCCCATGTGATTGTGGAGGGCAAGAAGTCCTATGATATGGCATCTTCAAGCTGTAGAACCAGAAAAGTCAGTGGTGTAATTTATTATGAATCCAAAGGCCTAAGAACCAGGTAAGATAATTATGTAACTCTCCATTCGAGGCCAAAGCCCTGAGGACCAGAGAGTAGTGGGGATGCTGGTGTAAGCCCCACAATCTGAAGGCCCAAGAACCTAAACCTCTCTCACATCTCAGGGCAGAAGATGGTTATTCCAGCTCTAAAAGAGAGAGTGAATTTTCCCCTCCTCTGCAATTTTTTCTATCTATGACTTCAACACATTGAATAATGCCTGCCCACATTGGGAGCTCAGATCTTCTTTACTCAGTCCATTGACTGAAATGCTAATCTGTTCTGGAAATAACCTCACAGATATACCCAGAATCAATGTTTTACCAGCTATCTAGGTATCCCTTAACCCAGTCAAGTTGACACAAAATAAATCATCACAAGGCAGCCCCTTGTCAACTTGGCACCCACATCTACTTAAAGCATATTCAATATTCAGATAAGATAATAACATAACATTAATCATTTTACCTAACATGTTACAACTATTTTTCATACAGCCAAAAATGCACTAATTCCTTACCTAGAAGAGGAAGTAGTCCTTGAGTGGTGTTTAGTCTTCTCCTGATATCCTGTAGCTTAAATACTAAAATATAAAATTAATAATGCTTAAATACTGATACAAAGTCAATATGTCTTATGTTACATCACAAGGAAATAAGACAATAAAGAAAAGAAAGATATTTGCCTAACATATGTATATATACACACAGAATGTATTTCTAACAAAATAAAGAGGAAATATTCATGACAATTGTAATCCTCATTTCTGTAACTGGTCAAGTGGTTGTAGCTGGTATTTACAACTACCTTCTTCTACTACCCATTTTGTATTTTCTTTACCTCCAGCAAGCACCTCAGTTGGGTATGATTCTTCACCTGATGGGGTAACATAAACCTTCAATTACTGAGAGTATGAGCTATTCATAGTCCTGCCTGGATTAGGCTGTCATAGTTTTCCATTGACCTTAATCACAGGGCATGGTAATACTAAGAGATACCCTAAAGGTTCTCCTCTATTCTAGAATACTCCTCCTTAACTCCATTGTGGAATAGTAATCCAGTTTCCCCTGGGTAGTCCGGAGTAATAACCCCAGCCAAAACCATAACTTCCCTCTTGGGTTGTTTACTCAGAGGAATGAAGAGCCCAAAGTGGCCAGGTGGTAGTCTTAACTTCCAGTTTAATGGAATCATTGTTCTGTTTACTGGTAGAAGCATTCCTCATTCTGAAGCTATGACTTCTGGGACAGAAGAGCGTAAGGTTGTAGGAACAGGAAGTAAAAGTTTTGCTAGTGGTTCACTAGTGGTAATAGTAAGTGGTGCCACTCGCATTTCCATCCCTTGATCATGAATCTGTGAGTTCTGGCTATCAGAGAAATAGTACCATATATTGGATGTTGATTCAGATCATATACAGCTTCTGGAGAACCTTGCTCCAGCCCTGCAAAATATTGCCGCCTCACTGGCACTGTAACTGAGTCTTCAAAAGGCCATTTCTTTATTATATCAAGCCAGTTGCTTCAGGATGCTGGGAACATAGTAACACCAGTAAATTCCATGAGCATGTGCCCACTGCTGCACTTCTTTAGCTGTGAAGTGAGCTTCTTGGTCAAAAGCAATGCTGTGTAGAATAACATGACGGTAGATGAGGCATTCTGTAAGTCCATGGATGATAGTGTTGGCAGAATCATTGCAATCAGGGAAGACAAACCTATATTCATTTTAAGTGTCTATTGCAGTAAGGACAAAACACTACCCCTTCCATGATATAAATAGCCCAAAATAATCAACCAATCTTTGAATTGCCCGGCAACAAAAATTCAACACTGTTTAAAATACAACAAAATCCAGCACTCAACAATATAAAATTCACTGTATCTAGCATCTACTCTAATATTGCTAAGATACAAAAAAATGAAATAAAATTACCCATGACTAGGTCAGAAATCAACTAGTAGACACAGAATTAGAAAAAACAGTGTTGATGAAATTAACAGGAAAGACACTAAAACAACTATTATAAACATGCACTTTGCTATGGACTGAAAGAATAAAGATTTCACCTGTTTAATATGCAGACAATTTTCTGATTTTTAAAATCCATTTAAGAGACATTGGATGATTTAAAACAAAATCAATAATGTATTGGTCCTGGAGCTTCTGTTCCAAGATGGCAGAATGGGAACAGCCCTGGTCTGCCATTCCCAGCATGATTGATGCAGAAGACAAGTGACTTCTGCATTTCCAATTGAGGCACCTGATCCACCTCACTGGGGCTGGTTGGACAGTGGGTGCATCCCACAGAGGGCAAGCCAAAGCAGGGCGGGATGTCACCTCACCCGGGAAGTGCAAGGGGTCGGGGGATTTCCCTTTCCTAGCCAAGGGAAACCGTGACAGACTGTACCTGGGAAAACTGGACACTCCGCCCAAGTACTGTGCTTTGCCTATGGTCTTAGCAACTGGTAGACCAGGAGATTCTCTCCCATGCTTGGCTGGGTGGGTCCCATGCCCACAGAGCCTTGCTCATTGCTAGCCCAGCAGTCTGAGATCGACCTGTCAGTCTGCAGCTGGGAGGAGGGAGGGGTGTCTGCCATTGCTGAGGTTTAAGTAGATAAATAAAGCAACTGGGAAGCTTGAACTGGACAGAGCCCACCGCAGCTGAGCAAGACCTACTGCCTCTACAGACTCCACCTCTGTGGGCAGAGCATAGCTGAACAAAAGGCAGCAGAAACTTCTGCAGACTTAAACTTCCCTGTCCGACAGCTCTGAAGAGAGCAGTGGTTCTCCCAGCATGACATATGAGCTCTGAGAATGGACAGACTGCCGCCTCAAGTGGGTTCCTGAACCCCGTGTAGCCTAACTGGGAGACACCTTGCAGTAGGGGCTGACAGACACCTCATACAGGTGGGTGCCCCTCTGGGATGAAGCTTCCAGACAAAGGATCAGGCAGCAATATTTGCTGTTCTGCAGCCTCCACTGGTGATACCCAGGCAAACAGGGTCTAGAGTGAACCTCCAGCAAACGCCAACAGGCCAGGAGCTGAGGTACCTGACCGTTAGAAGGAAAACTAACAAACAGAAAGGAATAGCATCAATATCAACAAAAAGGACATCCACACCAAAACCCCATCTGTAGGTCACCAGCATCAAAGACCAAAGTAGATAAAATCACAAAGATGGGGAGAAACCAGAGCAGAAAAGCTGAAAATTCTAAAAACCAGAGCATGCGTTTTCTCCTCCAAAGGATTGCAGCTCCTCACCAGTAAAGGAACAATGCTGGATGGAGAATGACTTTGAAGAGTTGACAGAAGTAGGCTTCAGAAGGCTGGTAATAACAAACTTCTCTGAGCTAAAGGAGCATGTTCTAACCCATTGCAAGGAAGCTAAAAACCTTGAAAAAAGGGTAGACGAATGGCTAACTGAAAAAACAGTGTAGAGAAGACCTTAAAAGATCTGATGAAGCTGAAAACTATGGCATGAGAACTTCATGATGCATTCACAAGCTTCAATACCTGATTTGATCAAGTGGAAGAAAGGATATCAGTGATTGAAGATCAAATTAATGAAATAAAGCAAGAAGATAAGTTTAGAGAAAAAAGAGTAAAAAGCAGCGAACAAAGCCTCCAAGAATATGGGTCTATGTGAAAAGACCAAATCTATGTTTGATTGGTGTACCTGAAAGTGACAGGGAGAATGGAATCAAGTTGGAAAACACTTTTCAGGATGTTATCCAGGAGAACATCCCCAACCTATCCATGCAGTCCAACATTCAAATTCAGGAAATACAGAGAACACCATAAAGATACTCCTCGAGAAGAGCAACCCCAAGACACATGATTGTCAGATTCACCAAAGTTGAAATGAAGGAAAAAATGTTAAGGGCAGCCAGAGAGAAAGGTCGGGTTACCCACAAAGGGAAGCCCATCAGACTAACAGTGGATCTGTCTGCAGAAATCCTACAAGCCAGAAGACAGTAGGGGCCAATATTCAACATTCTTAAAGAAAAGAATTTTCAACCAAGAATTTCATATACAGCCAAACTAAGTTTCATAAATGAAGAAGAAATAAAATGCTTTGCAGACAGGCAAGTGTTGAGAGATTTTGTCACCACCAGACCTGCCTTACAAGAGCTCCTGAAGGAAGCACTAAACATGGAAAGGAACAACCGGTACCAGCCACAGCACAAACATGCCAAATTGTAAAGACTATCAACACTATAAAGAAACTGCATCAATTAACGGGCAAAATAACCAGCTAACATCATAATGACTGGAATGAATTCACACATAACAATATTAACCTTAAATGTAAATGGACTAAATGCCCCAATTAAAAGACATGGACTGGCAAACTGGGTAAAGAGTCAAGACCCATCAGTGTGCTGTATTCAGGAGACCCATCCAACATACAGAGACACACATAGGCTCAAAATAAAGGGAAGATCTACCAAGCAAGTGGAAAGCAAAAAAAAAAGTAGGGGTTGTAATCCTAGTATCTGATAAAACAGATTTTTAAACCAACAAAGATCAAAAGAGACAAAGAGGGCCATTACATAATGGTAAAGGGATCAATTCAACAAGAAGAGCTAACTATCCTAAATATATATGCACCCAATACAGGAGCACCCAGATTCATAAGCAAGTCCTGAGAGACCTACAAAGAGACTTAGACTCCCACACAATAATAATGGGAGATTTTAATACCCCACTGTCAATATTAGATCAACGAGACAGAAGGTTAACAAGGATATCCAGGACTTGAACTCAGCTCTGCATGAAGTGGACTTAATAGACATCTACAGAACTCTCTATCCCAAATCAACAGAATATACATTCTTCTCAGCACCATATAACACATATTCTAAAATTGACCACATAATTGGAAGTAAAGCCACTCCTCAGCAAATGTAAAAGAACAGAAATTACAACAAACTATCTCTCAGACCACATAGCAATCAAATTAGAACTCAGGATTAAGAAACTCACTCAAAACCACACAACTACACAGACACTGAACACCTGCTCCTGATTGACTACTGGGTAAATAATGAAATTAAGGCAGAAATAAAGATGTTCTTTGAAACCAATGAGAACAAAGACACAAAGTACCAGAATCTCTGGGACACATTTAAAGCAGTGTGTAGAGGGAAATTTATAGCGCTAAATGCCCACAAGAGGAAGCAGTAAAGATCTAAAGTTGAACCCTAATATCATGATTAAAAGAACTAGAGACGCAAGAGCAAACAAATTCAAAAGCTAGCAGAAGACAAGAAATAACTAAGATCAGAGCAGAACTGAAGGAGATAGAGACAGAAAAAACCCTTCAAAAAATCAATGAATCCAGGAGCTGGTCTTTTGAAAAAATCAACAAAACTGATAGACCGCTAGCAAGACTCATAAAGAAAAAAACAGAAGAATCAAATAGTCACAATAAAAAATGATAAAGGGGATATCACTATTGATCCCACAGAAATACAAACTACCATCAGGGAATACTATAAAAACAAAATGGATATATTCCTGGACACATACACACTTCCAAGACTAAACCAGGAAGAAGCTGAATCTGTGAAGGGACCAATAACAGGCTCTGAAATCGAGGCAATAATTAACAGCCTACCAACCAAAAAAAGTCCAGGACCAGATTGATTCACAGCCAAATTCTGCCAGAGGTACAAAGAGAGTTGGTACCTTTCCTTCTGAGACTATTCCAATCAATAGAAAAAGAGGGAATCTTTCCTAACTCGTTTTATAAGGCCAGCATCATCCTGATACCAAAGTCTGGCAGAGACACAACAAAAAAAGAGAATTTTAAACCAATATCCCCAAAGAACATTGATGTGAAAATCCTCAAAAAATACTGGCAAAAAAAATCCAGCAGCATATCAAAAAGCTTATCCACCATGTTCAAGTCAGCTTCATCCCTGGGATGCAAGGCTGGTTCAACATTTGCAAATCAATAAAAGTAATCCATCACATAGAACCAATGACAAAAACCACATAATTATCTCAATAGATGCAGAAAAGGCTTTCGACAAATTCAACAGCCCTTCATGCTAAAAACTCTCAATAAACTAGATATTGATGGAACACATCTCAAAATGATAAGAATGATTTATGACAAACCCACAGCCAATATCATACTGAATGTGCAAAAACTGGAAGCATTCCCTTTGAAAACTGGCACAACACAAGGATGACCTCTCTCACTATTCCTATTCAACATAGTGTTGGAAGTTCTGGTCAGGGCAATCAGGCAAGAGAAAGAAATAAAGGGTATTCAGTTAGGAAAAGAGGAAGTCAAATTGTCCCTGTTTGCAGATGACATGATTGTATATTTAGAAAACCCCATTGTCTCAGCCCAAAATCTCCTTAAGCTGATAAGCAACTTCAGCAAAGTCTCAGGATACAAGATCAATGTGCAAAAATCACAAGCATTCTTATACACCAGTAACAGATAAACAGAGAGCCAAATCATGAATGAACTTCCATTCACAATTGCTTCAAAGAGAATGAAATACCTAGGAATCCAACTTACAAGGGATGTGAAGGACCTCTTCAATGAGAACTGCAAACCACTGCTCAATGAAATAAAAGAGGACACAAACAAATGGAAGAATTTTCCATGCTCATGGATAGGAATAATTAATATCATGAAAATGGCCATACTGCATAGGTAATTTATAGATTCAATGCCATCCCCATCAAGTTACCAATGACTTTCTTCACAGAATTGGAAAAATTACTTTAAAGTTCATATGGAACCAAACAAGAGCCTGCATTGCCAAGACAATCCTAAGCAAAAAGAACAAATGATATTACCTGACTTCAAACTATACAACAAGGCTGCAGTAACCAAAACAGGATGGTACTGGTACCTAAACAGATGTATAGACCAATAGAACATAACAGAGGCCTCAGAAATAACACCACACATCTACAACCATCTGATCTTTGATAAACATGACAAAAACATGAAATGGGGAAAGGATTCCCTATTTAAGAAATGGTTCTGGGAAAACTGGCTATCCATATGTAGAAAGCTAAAACTGGATCCCTTCCTTACACCTTATACGAAAATTGATTCAAGATGGATTAAAGACATAACTATTAATCCTAAAACCATAAAAATCCTGAAAGAAAATCTAGGCAATACCATTCAGGACATAGGCATCGGCAAGCATTTTATGACCAAAACACCAAAAGCAATGGCAACAAAAGCCAAAATAGGTAAATGGGATCTAATTAAACTAAAGAGCTTCTACATGGCAAAAGAAACTACCGTCAGAGTGAACAGGCAACCTATAGAATGGGAGAAAATTTTTGCAATCTACCCATCTGACAAAGAGCTAATATGCAGAATCTACAAAGAACCTAAACAAATTTACAAGAAGAAAACAAACAATCCCATCAAAAAGTGGGCAAAGGATATGAACAGACATTTCTCAAAAGAAGACATTTATGCAGCCAACAGACATATGAAAAAATGCTCATCATCACTGGTCATCAGAGAAATGCAAATCGAAACCACAATGAGCTATCATCTCATGCCAGTTAGAATGGCAATCATTAAAGAGTCAGGAAACAACAGATGCTGGAGCAGATGTGGAGAAATAGGAACGCTTTTACACTGTTTGTGGGAGTGTAAATTAGTTCAACCATTGTGTTCAACCATTGTGGAAGACAGTGTGGCAATTCCTCAAGCATCTAGAACCATTTCTTGTCAATGGTATTTCTACCATTTGACCCAGAGATCTCATTACTGTGTATATACCCAAAGGATTATAAATCATGCTACTGTAAAGACACATGCACACATATGTCTATTGTGGCACTATTCACAATAGTAAACAATTGGAACCAACCCAAATGTCCATCAATGATAGACTGGATTAAGAAAATGTGGCACATACACACCATAGAATACTATGCAGCCGTAAAAAGGATGAGTTCATGTCCTTTGCAGGGACATAGATGAAATTGGAAACCATCATTCTCAGTAAACTATCACAAGGACAGAAAACCAAACACTGCATATTCTCACTCATAGGTGGGAATTGAATAGTAAGAACATTTGGACACAGGGCAGGGAACATCATACACCAGTGCCTGTCAGGGGTAGGAAGCTGGAGGAGGGATAGGATTAGGAGAAATATCTAATGAAAATGACGAGTTGATGGGTACAGCAAACCAACATGGCACATGTATACCTATGTAACAAACCTACACATTGCGCACCTGTATCTTAAAACTTAAAGTATAATAAAAACGTCAATAATGTATTGTAATGTTTATAAAGTATGTAAAAATAAAAAGTAGGACAACAATAGCATAAAGAAAAGAGGTAAAAGGGAAGTAAATAATGGTAATATACATGAAGGGTATAACACTATTAAATAATGTACATGAAGGGTATAATACTGTTTGACTAAAATAAGCCACAAATGTGTATGGTAAACCCTAGAGCAACCAGTAAAGCAATGAAACCAATAGGTATAGCTAAAACCTGTACCTTTCCAATAGCGGAAAAAACATAAATCATAAACAAAAACTTAATCAAGTTTTAAAATAAAGGGCTGGTGGGGAAAATAGAAAATGAATTATAAGATGTTAGGTTATCACTATATCACTAATTATTTTAAATATAACTGATCTAAGCACTCCAATTAAAATGGAGAGATTGTCAGATTTGACTTTAAAAAAGAAAAATTCAACTATCAATCATCCATGAAATACTCACTGTAGTATAAACACACTGATAAATTAAAAGTAAAAGAATGAGAAAAAGTATAGTATACAAACAATAAAAAATAAAGAGTGTGAAGTGAATATAAGAATGTCAGAAAAAGGAATTGTTTCAGGTATAAAGAGGAACATTTCATAATGATAAAGTGATTAACTGATCAAGCAAACATGCAATCTTAAATATATATGCACCTGATAACAATTTTTTAAAAGTAAAAACTGATAAAACTGTAAGTCAAAACAGACATCCACAATCTTAATTGGAAATTTCAATATTCTTCTCTCAGTTATTTGTAGAACAAGTAGACAAAAGAATCACTAAGGATACAGAAGACTTGACCAATACTATTGGTCAACCAACCTAATCAATATTTATAGAACATATCACCCAACTAGAGCAGAATAGACATTATATTCAAGTACACATAGAATATTCAGCTAGATTGTACTCTGTACACTTAAATAGGTCTTAATAAATTCAAGAGAACTGGAATTATACAAAGTACATTCTTTACTATAGCAGAATCAAACCAGAAATTAATAACAGAAAGTTAGGTGGGAAATCCCCAAACATTGGGAAATTAAACCATAGAAGTAAAAATAAACCATGGGTCAAATGAGAAATCACAAGGGAAATTAGAAAATATTTTGAACTGAGTGAAAATGAAAACTCAACATATCAAAATTTCTGGGATTCAGCTAAATCAATGCTTCGAGGGTAATTTACAACATGATTATATGAGTGGGGAACATAATTTACATGATTATATGAGTGGGGAAACGGTCTTAAATCAATTATCTAAACTTCTACTTTAAAAAGCAGGAAAAATAAAAGTAAATTAAATTTGAAGTAAATTGAAGGACGCTGATAATGTAAATGCAGAAACCAATAAAATAAAAAATGGACAAGTAATAACAGAAAAAGCTATGAAACCAAAAGTTGGTTATTTGAACACATCAGTAAAATTGATAAGCCTGTAGTTTAAGTTGACAAATTCATTATGACTTGCCTGAGACTTTCTCACTGTTAATACCAAACATTTCACATTTCAGGAAGCCTCTCAGTCCTGGGTAAACTGGGAGCATTGATCACTTTACAGTAGCCAGATTTATCAGAAAAGAGAAAAAGAAAACACAAATTACTAATTTCAAGAATGAGAGATATCAATATATATCTGAAAGAGAGACATCAATATATATCCTAAAGACGTTGAAAAGATTATGAAAGAATATTATAAACAACTTGATACCAATAAATTTGACAACTTAGATGAACTGTAAAAATTTATTGAAAGAAAAAACACAATACCAAAGCTTACTCAAGAAGATAGATAATTTGAATAGCTCATTATATAAAAATAGTAACAAAAATTTTAAAAATAAATTAACTTTATAGTTCAAAGCTTTTTCACAAAGAAGTTTCTAGGTCCAGAAGATTTCACTGATAAAGTCTGCCAAACATTTTAAAAAGTATTAAAACCGGCCAGGAGCAGTGGCTCACAACTGTCATCCCAGCACTTAGGGAGGACAAGGTGGACTGATCACCTCAGGTCAGGAGTTTGAGACCAGCATGGCCAACATGGTGAAAACCCATCTCTACTAAAAATACAAAAATTAGCTGGGCATGGTGGCTGGTGCCTGTATCCCAGCTACTCAGGAGGCTGAGACAAAAGAGTTGCTTGAACCTGGGAGACAGAGGTTGCAGTGAGCCGAGATTGCACCATTGCACTCCAGCTTGGGCAACAAGAGTAAAACTCCATCTAAAAAAAAAAAAAAGCATTAAAACCACTTCTACAGAAATTATCCCATAAAATAAAAAAAGAGAAAAGAATTTCTGACTCACTTTCTGAGGCTAGCATTACTCTGATACTAAAAGGAGACAAAGACATTACAAAAGAATAAAATTATATAGATAAATATACTGCTTGAATATAGATGTCAAAATTCTTAACAAACATTTTAGCAAATCCAATCCAGCAATGTATAAAATAGATAAGAAATTAAGACCAAGTTAGTTCTATCCCAGCAATGTCAGTTTGACTTAGCATTCAGAAATCATTAGTGTAACTCTCATCATATTAACAGACCAAAATAGAAAAAACTCTATCATTATCTCAATAGATGCAGAAAAAGCGTTTGATAAAATTCCACACCCCTTCATGATAAAAGTTTTTTAGCAGCATAGGAATAAAAGGGATTGTCCTCAATCTGATAAAAGGCATATAGGAAAAGCCTACAGCCTATAATACACCTAAAAATGAAAACAGAAAAACATTGAATGCTTTCCTACTAAGAAAAAAGAAATGCTGCCCTAACACTTATTTCTATTTGACTGTGCTACACAATGATACATTACTAATATTCTGATCCTTTGCAATATAAGCTTGTGTGAGTATGACCCCAGACACAAATGATTAGAACATTTAAGCCTAAATTGAGACTCCCTGACTTAATTCTCCCCTGGCCAACCAGGAAAAGACAATTCAGGTCTTCCTATGTGTAATAGGTTGTACTTTCTGAAAGCAGCTACTGAGGCAGAATTTGGGGAGCTAACACCTATGAAAGGAAGGGAGAGAAAGCAGGATTGGGCAGAGGGAGAACTCAAGCCACACTGTAGACCCAACAAATCTTGGTCAACCCAATGAAGAACTCTGGAGCAAATATGGCCCAGCAGAGCACACCAGACCAGGGTGACTGAAATAACAGAGCTTTCATATTCCCTCCTCACTTAATGAGCAGCTGAGGGTTGTCCTAGGAAGGGCATGACCTTTAGCAGGGAAACTCTGCTGCTGAGGCAGCCCTGAGTTGCTGACAGCTAGAGACTGCCTGATGACTACATCATGTGGCTGAGAAGTTCTTCCCTCAAAGTGGGGATCTCTCTTGAAGTGGGGTGCACCTCTGCATCCACAGCATTGTATACCCTCTTAGAATGCTCCCTCATGGCACTGCAATGTTACTAAACTTTCCCCTACTCCTCCCAAGAGTTCATTTTTTTAAAGCTTGTAACATATTATTTCAATGGACATATTGATACTTTAAAAAGTAAAGTCTAGAAAGTATTGTATTAAACAAAGGACTAATATCCAGAATCTACAAGGAACTCAAACAAATCATCAAGAAACAAACAACCCCATCAAAAATGGGCTAAGGATATGAATAGACAATTCTCAAAAGAAGATATACAAGTGGTTAACAAGCATATGAAAAAATCCTCAACATCACTAATGATCAGCGAAATGCAAATCAAAACCACAATGTGATACCACCTTACTTCTGCAAGAGTGGCCATAATTTAAAAATCAAAAACTAATAGATGTTGGCATGGATGTGGTGAAAAGGGAACACCTTTATACTGTTGGTGGGAATGTAAACTAATGCAAGTACTATGGAAAACAGGTCAGATTTCTTGAAGACCTGAAAGAACTACCATTTGATCCTACAATCCACTACTAGGTACGTACCCAGAGGAAAAGAAGCCATTATATGAAAAACACACTTACACATCCATGTTTATAGCAGCACAATTGCAAAAATATGGAATCCACCCAAGTGCCCATCAATCAACGAGTGGATAAATAAATTGTGGTGTGTGTGTATATATATATATACACACACACACACACACACCATGGAATACTACTCAGCCATAAAAAGGAATGAAATAATGGCATTTGCAGAAACCTGGACGGAGACCATTTTTCTAAGTGAAGGAACTCAGGAATGGAAAACCAAATATCATATGTTCTCACTCATAAGTGGGAGCTAAGCTATGAGAATGCAAAGGCATAAGAATGATACAATGAACTTTAGGGACACAGGGGAAAGGGTGGGAGGCTGGTGAGGGATAAAAGACTTCACATTAGATACAGTGTATACTGCTTAGGTGATGGGTGCACCAAGATCTCAGAAATCACCACTAAAAAACTTGTTCATGTAACTCAACACCACCTGTTCCCCCAAAACTTATTGAAATTAAAAAAAGAAACTGTTGTCTTATGAAACTTGCTTTAATGATTTGGCACAAAAACCATTTAACATAATATCAATGTTTTACTTGTAACTAGGTGCTACAAAGAATAGTAAACTCAGTTATCATTATCTTCCATTTACTCATCTAAAGTGCATGGTACACTCCTTCTATACAACAGGCACTCTAGTAACTATTGAAGATACGAAAACAAATACAATATGATAAGAATGAGCAAATAATCTAAGACATGCTTCCTGTCCTCCAAGAGTGTATAGTTTTCCATGTGAAGACAATAAGGAATTAAGTAACAATAAAGCAATGTGCTGCCTGGACCTGGGGCAGACAGAAGAGACGGTTTTGTGGCATTTGAGATGGTCCTCAGGACAAAATGTTGGATAGAAGAGGATGGAAGGACATCCTAGGCAGAGTTGGCAACATAAGAAAGGCTGGAAGCGTGCATAGTCCAGTTTGACTGTTGTGTAGGATAGGACTGGTAGGATGAGGGAAAGGAGCATCAAATGCTGGCTGGGACGGCTTCAGAGTGGTCTTGAACATCATGCTAAGGAGGCTTGATGGAGCCCATGGAGGCTGTGGATAGACCAAGGCAAATTAATTCCTAGGACTGGACAGCTTGATGCATGTGTCCTTCCAGGTTAACAGCATCCTTTTTTGTGTTTTGTTTTGTTTTGTTTTAATTTTTAAAAACCAAAACTTTCTTTGTCCTTGTTTCAGGCCTTATCCCTACATATGTTTCAGGACTCTTGATTTGCTTTCTTTTCAAATGTATCATGTTCTTATTCTTCCATGTTATTTCTGTCCATGGCTTCCAAAAACATGCCCCTCATCCCTTTGTTAAGCAAGACAGGGATTTCAGGTCAGATCGGTAATAGCAAAATCTTGAGCCACAATAGAAAACCATCATCCTACAGCAGAATACCATCATCCAGTGGGCAACAGACAAATATGCCCATCCCTTTATCACGTCCTTCTCTTTTGACCAGTGCTGAAAAGAAAAGGTAGCATTGTGCCTGCATTTTATGCTCTCTGCAGGTTTTGTTTTCTCTTTCAAATTTCTGCTCTATCTATATGGCCTTTCAACAGGACTAGATACAAATACTTTATTTTGATACAATCCCTTAGAAATCAGGAGAAATTGAACAGATTCACCTAACTCAATCAATTTCTAGAAAATCTGTCTCTGAATAACACAGCTGATTTACACATGGTAAGTAAAACAGGAATTAGCAAATTTTTCTGAACTTGTAAAATGTTTTTAAGACACTCTGATGAGTCAGTGTTTAATCCCTTCTCCCATAAATAGAATGAAAGATCTTTGCCATGTTTTCTCTTAAGTAAATATATTTTAAAACTGTGCCTACATAGTGTTCCAATTTTCTTTTCAGCTGTCTCTGTGAATGGACATAGCAGCTGGAATGAAGGAGAACACATCACACCTCAACTTCGTATTTCCTGCCTTTTGTTTTCTTGAATCATAGCCTTGATGTTGTTTAAATAGCGTGCTATGTGTTTAATTTCCTTCTTCTCTTCACAAAGACCAAACAATTTTTTAAAATCACCCCATCTTTCACAGCGGGTTATAAAAGTGTTCTTGAGTTGAAATTGAACTGGTCTCTTATTTAAACATATAAATATATATTTAGGCATTCTAATTCACGGTCATTTATTTTATTGGTTCACTACTTAAGCAGAAATGTATTTGTGCACATTTTATCCATGTGGTGTGTTTTGTATTTAAAGATAACACCACTGATAGTGGCTGCTAATTGTGTGCACAGATGGTTGAACAAAGAACATCCATCTTCCAAGGTACATGTATGCAAAGTCTGTCCTTCACTGTTAGCAGACTATGTTGTTTGTGACTCTCCTTCTTTCTTTTCAGGTCCTCCCAGAGGAGCCAAAGATACGTGGAGGTCTAGAAGGGCATTTAGATATTATGAAGCCTGACTACCAGCTGAACCAGGGACCCAACATTCTCCAGCCTCTGCTTGCAACTTCCAGTGTTAAAACATTCAGCTCTTCAAAAAGGCAGCCCATTTCATTGTCACTTATCTCCAATTATTAGAAAATGCTTCCTTTAACTGAGCCAAAGATTTCCTTCATCTAACTTCTACCTATTTGCAATGCCCTTCGGACCTACATAGAATAAGTACAGAGGAGTCTTCTCACATCTTCTCTTTTGTCTTCTTCAAATGAAGATTTATCATTTCCTTAAGGAGTTCCTCACTATCCTGATAACTGCATATGAACCCATATCAATTTGTCAATTTTCCCCTTTGAAGTAGCTCCTGAAACTCCTGTGTGGCCTGAGCAATGTAGTAATACAGAGAAAGGCACACCTCCCCCTTTCTTCTTTAATTCTTATGTAACTAACTTACACTTCAAATACATTTTTCATATGTAGTTAAGTAATATTTATTATAGCTAGTGTTTGTCTATTTGAATACTGAATCTAAAATGTAAGACTTTGCAATTAAATCTCATCTTGCTTCTTTCTTCCTATTTGTCCAGAGTTATTTTTGCCAGTTCTATCAACAAACACTAGTTTTCCCTTCAAGCTTGGTTTCATCTGAAAAGCTGAAAAACATAGCCTTTATGTCTTCATTTAAGCCATGGATGAAAGCATTGCATAATGCTGTACTCAATATGGCGCTCCTTGATCTGGTATCGAAGATTCATATCCCTCTTAAGTTTGTATCAATTTATTAATCAACTCACCCCATTAATGGTCCTTCAGCCACTCATCTCTGGCTAAATATCTGTCTTATTCAAAAATATATAAGATAAATTTTATCAAATGGTTTACTCAAATTATGCTAGATCAAAACAACACTTTCTTGACCTACAAACTAACAATCCAATCACAAGTGGATTAGATGTCCCTCCTAAGTGCTTCAATAGCAAACTATACTCATGCTTGTTACAGCAACTAATATGTTGCATTGTAATCATGTATTTGTATATATTTTTGTGCCAATTAGATTTTAGGTTCTTTGGTGGCAAGGACTCTCTTTTTTATTTACCTTCATATTCCTATTACTTACTGATGAGACAGCGTGGTTAGTAAATACTCAATAGATGCTGGTTAAGTGAATGAATAAATTAAAAGTGGGATAATGTAATAGAAGAAGTTGTTTGGCAGGATATGTTGTGTCTAAATTGTACGTAAGTGGAGTAGATTTCCACCTTAGTAGGTTAGCTGACATTAGGAGAAAGGGTTACCTTGACAATACGGATTTTAGAATAATTAGGATAATAAGTGAAATTAAAATCAAGACTGTGAGTACATTGCTTAGGGAGAAAGTGTTGGGTGAAAATGAAAGGGATGCAATAAGGCGTATTGAATAAGGAGATGAAATTCTAGCGTGAAACTGTCTGAATATAAATAAGTTCTGCCACTTTCTCGGACAAGAAATAACCTCATGGGCTTCGTATTAGAAGAAGTCTCTGTCAAGATGTAGCAGGAGAAGCCTGATTTCAGTGGTCAGAGGAAAGGCTAGGAGGTAAGCAAGTGGAGACGGCATGTATTGATGATTCTTACAAAGGTTGACCGTTGAGGGAGAGAGGACAGAGGCTGAACACGGGAGGAGGTCAGGGAATTTCTTTGCTTATTTGTAAGACAGGCTTGATATGCACAGGGTTATAGGCTGGGGAGAAAGTAGTCATTTGAGAACAAAAGAATTTGGAATTATAGAATAGAAGAAGATAATTAGGTAAGAACAAGACCCAAGAATAAACAGGTGGTAGGAGGAAGGCTAAAAAGGAAAAAAGAGAGACCTCTGTTCCTCATCAGCCCATCATATCCTTGATAACAAAGGAAGTATGGTGCTTATCTTTGTACAGCAGGTGGTTAATGAATGCTGAAACCATTTTCTAGGGTGGGAAGAAAGGGAGATAGTATGGTGTGCATAGATGTAGGTTGGTGAGGGCAGCCAGCCAATGAGCTCCGTATGCTCTGTGGGATGAGCAATGATGACATTGGAGAAAGAAGACTCTAGGGTTGAGTAGTGAGCTTGAAAAGAATAGTTGAGGGGGAACTCAGAGGGAGCAGACCAGGGTCAGTATGAGGATAATTGGTGGAAGCAAGACAGGGATTGATTATTCAAATCTCAAACCGTGTTTATTGAGCACCTACTATGTGCCAGGCACTGTTCTAGGTGAATGGTAAATATAGCAGCAAACAAAACAGAGATTTTCCCTGCCTTCACAAAGCTCACATTTTAGTGGATGAGACAATCAAGTAAGCAAACATGAATAATTTCGATAGTGTGTTATAAAGGAGGTTAGCAAAGTAATGACTAGACTAGACATTGACTAGAGTTGGGAGGGGATAGCATTTGCATGTACAGTAGTCAAAGAAACCCTCACTGAAAAAGTAACATTTGAGTTAAGCTGGAGGAAGAGCAGTGGGGTCCTGATTAACTCACTATCAAAGGAGAAGAAAGCAAGCCTCGATTTGTAGGTTTGCTGATTTTCATGGTGTAAAATTACAACAGTCAATTTCCAGGCACTAACATACATGACATTACTGAATTCAGAGCTGGGAAGAAAGGCACACATTTGGTCCTGTCTCTAGTGGAAGAGCATGTGAAAAGACACTGCAGCAGAAAGGAGCTCAGGATGATTGGAAATAGGAAATAGGCTATTGGAAAAGGAAGAGTATGGAGAGTCAGAGAAACTGGCAAATGATAGATTTTCCACATAAGAAGCTGGATAGTATTTTAAATGAAATGGGATTAAATCTAATTTACACAGTTAAAAGATCATTCTCTTTGTTATGAGGAGAATGAATATGGGCAATAAACGAAGCAGGTAGCCATTTAGGGGTTATCGAAGTTATCCAAGCAAGAATTACAATGAGGAGGTGGGAAAGAAATGATGCAAATAAATTTGGAAACATATTTTGGAGGCAGAAAAGAGGAATTATTGGTGGATTGGATGTTACAATTTAAGGAAGGGATCACAAAATAATAATTCCTAGGTTATTATCTTGACCAACTAGGAGATTTCTGATGTCATTTATTGAAATGTAGAAGAGTGGGGGAAAATAGGTTTGGGTTTTGAAACTAATTTGAGATGCATATTAAGCATTCAAGTGAAAATGCCAAGTAAGCATTTAGATACATGAATCCAGAACTGAGGGAAAAGATATAGATTTCCAACTCATTTGCATAAAAGATGACAGCTGAATGGCTGGACTGGTTGGAATTAAGTAAAGTGTGTTGGTAGAGTAGATTAATCCCTGAGGAGCTCAAGTATTCAGTGGTCAGCTAGAAAAGAAGTCAGCGAAGGAGACCAGACAGAATGAACAATGAAAAAAGAGAGAAGTGGGTCATTGTGCTGTCACAGAAGCCTAGAGGAGAAAGTATTTCAAGAAGGAGGAAGTGGTCACTGTGTTGAATGTCGCTGAAAGGTCAAGTACCATGCAGACTGAGAAGTGCTCATGTGTGAGGCAACATGGAGGCCATGGATCATCTTGAGAAGAGACATTTCAGGCCCTGGTGATGCAGAGTGAATCAGGGTGACAAAATCAAGTCTGACATGGCAAAGCAGAAGTTTACTTAGACTGCTCCATCCCAAAGGTCCTCTCTCCCCTAGAGAAGCTGGTAGAAGACAGCAGGAGACTAACAGGCTCTCTCAGTCCACCCACTAAAGAGCTGTGCAATTCTAGCAAGCCAAGAGACCTCTCTGGACTTTCATCTTGTCATCAGTAAAATTAGATGCTCTGAAATTCGATTTAATCATTTATTCATTCAGCAAATTAGTATCCAGCAGCTGTTCTATGCCAGGTCCTGAGTATGAAGACCATGTCTCTGTCTTTGAATGATTGTCTCTGATGTACGGACTTGCATCATAAACTCTTTTGTGTGTATATGTTGCTTACCTCCCCAATGATACGATAAGGTCCATCTTGGTATCTCCCATAGGCTCTTATACAGTGACTGGCACATATTGTGCACTTAATATTGGGGTCATAAATATAATGTGCTATTAAAATATTTATTTTTTATGATTAATATACAAATCCTGACTCTATCATTCATTACTTGGGCAAGTTACTTATCTCCTCTGTGACCCAGGTTCCTTAAGTGTAAAATTGGGATAACATCAAAATCACAAAATATTGTGGGAATTAAAATGGGAGCCTGGTATGTAATAATCTATTATTCTTAATAATACATACTCATGGTAGAAAATCCAGAAAAAAATAAAATTTATAAAGAAGTAAACTAGATTTTTTACAACTTCACAACTAGAGCTAACCATTGCTAATATTTTGATGTATGTCCTTCTCATTCTTTCTTTGAATGATGCATTGAGTTATATCTTGCACTCAAGTGGCTCGAATAGCAGTTGTAGATGATGGTGCTTTTATCGGAAATGCCATGCAGAGCTCTTAATATCATGTCTTTTGGTTTCCCTTCATGCAAAATAAAGTAACATTATGTCCATGCTATTACATTTTAACATACATATAATAAAAACTCCCAATTATCTGAGTGTTTGCAGTTTTAATTCTAAGCATTTAATATACATTTTCTTATTGACTTGACATAATAACCCTTTGCGGTAGGTATTATCCCCATTTTATTGATGAGGAAAATGAGGGTTATAGAACGTGGCATTATAATTGTTCATTGGTATCTACTTCTGTCTTCTTTCTGTGCACATGGATGTAGCTATGCTCTGCCATATGGAAATTAGTTGTGGTCATAGGAATTCTGTCCAGTGAAAAGGAAGCAGAAATAATGTTGTTTTTCCTGGATAGGAACATTTAGTTGTTGATGCTTAATTCTCTACTTAACCTTTCTTGTGCCATGGTGATCCAGGAAACCAGTGTAGACGTGGAGGGCTAATGCTGAGCCATCATAAGGAGAACAGCTGTGCTGGAGAGTTGCCCAGACCTGTATCAGACTTTGCTTAAGCAAGAAATAAACCTTTCTTGTTTTAATCCATTGAAATTATGAGATTGTTTTTTACTGCAGCATAAGCTGGCCTACCTGGACCAATAGAGGGCACTTAAAAGACTCCCCAAGGCCACAAAGCTAGTAAGTAGTGCAGCCAGGATTTGGATCAAGACCTGTGTGACCCAAAGCCCATGTCTAATAGCTTATCTAAGAAGAGCCAGGTAAAGATTTAGTGAGAAACAGATAATAGACCTACTCTAGCAGTTACTGTCATCAGCTTTCTTATGTCACTGTGAATGTGATGATAATAGCATTATCTTTGAAGTTATATAGCATTTCTCCAGATCTGCACATGTCGGGGAAAAATAAGCAAAACAAACTAACCTTACCATTGATGATGGGATAGATGTTTTAGACATGTGAGAATAAGGGAAAAAGTTATGTTAAACTTGTGAAGCAAAAGAGGGCAGATAGCAAACATGGGAAACATTAAAATTAAATACTATTAATAATAATCTTTTACCCAGAAAGAAGTTTTAATCATAAATCCTTTAGAGTATCTCTGAGAAGCTAATTCAAAGATCAAAGTGAAAGAAGCAAAGGTGTTAAAATTGATTAAGTCAAGCAGTTGGATGAAAGCTTTGAAACACAGAAATTGCTGAATCCCAGCCAGGTTGAATGATTAAAAGAGGACAATACAGGCAAAATACAAAATCAAGATAGTTTTCAGACAAAAACTGTTAAAACAGCATCAAGTCCTGTGTTGTATGAAGAACAATGACAGCAATCCCATAACTTGTGGAAAGAGTCCTTCACTACCAGCATCTAATTGCTGGCATGTCTTTTCCAAGAATGGAGGCAGAAGTCGTGTAGTTAATTTTTGTCTACTTCGTCCTTCATAATGGAAGATCTATTAAGATTGAATATTAAATTATTCAAAGAAAGTAAAGACAGCATCTTCTTATTGTCTCTTACCCATGAACACAGTCTGATCAAATTAGTCATTTCTTAAAACCAGAATACAAATAGGAAAAGGAATCTCTCTCCTAGGTCAGCAGACAAGGAAGGAAATGGCTCCAATTGCCTATTTCCCTAATCCCAGGACAGGATATTTTCATTTTCCTTGCACTCTCCCTTTAGGGATAGATGTGATGGGTGACAAATGACGTGTTAATGACTCCCCCTGGACCAAAGTTTAGATGTCTGTGAGTCTCTGCCAAGGCTCTTGTCCAGGGAGAACCAAAGGAAGGGGATTGGGTCTTGGTGCATCATTCAAATAGAATGAATGTAGCATCAACTACAATAACCCTGGGCCATGACAAGGGTTCCAGCATCTTCTAGTGCTCCTCACAAGATCCATTCATGAAAATTTGGCCTACTCCTCCCATGGCCATCTCCACCATGGCTTCATCAGCACTAGTTTAATTGCTTTATCTAATATAAGACATTTATAATCAAGAATTTAAAAAATTGTATGGTCAAGTTGTGCTGAGCATTACAAGGTTGTCTCTAATGTTCTGACACTCTAAACCCATAAATTATCAAGTGCTAAACTCAAATAATGTTTACTCTACCTTTCCTCTTTTGGAGACCATCATAATACTGTGAAGGAGTTCCTCACAATAAGGATGCGCTTTTGCCATCTTGATGGAGTCTCCTTCTGCTGGTACAGTGTGTAAAAGTACTATGGTACTGCATAAACCCTCCCTATGAGTGTAAAGAGAGTCCCATGTGGCTGGGCACAGTGACTCATGCCTCTAAACCCAGCACTTTGGGCGGCCAAGGCGGGAGGATCACAAGGTCAGGAGATGGAGACCATCCTGGCTAATGCGGTGAAACCCCATCTCTACTAAAAATACAAAAACTTAGCCAGGCGTGGTGGCATGCAACTGTAATCCCAGCTACACAAGAGGCTGAGGCAGGAGAATCACTTGAACTTGGGAGGCAGAGGTTGCAGTGAGCTGAGATCGTGCCATTGCACTCCAGCCTGGGTGACAGAGCAAGACTCCGTCAAAACAAACAAACAAACAAAAAAACCAGAGCCCCATGTACTACAGATCTGTTATACTTTCCTAGCTTGTTGGCCTAAACACAGCTTGGGTTTCCAGGGACATGGAACAGGCTCCTAACTGGTGGCTTGGTGACATTAAGTCTCTACACCTGAAAGTCACAACTTGCCTGCAGTCAGAGTTCTTGTTCTTCCCAATCAGCTCTCAGCATTTCTCTGCTCACAAAAGGAAAATCCCAATTTCTATGCTGGCAAAAAGTATATGAAGAGTTCATATTTGTTCAACAAACATTTATTAATCACCTACCATTTGCTGGCCTTGTGCTAGATAGTAAGGGCTCAGACTCAAATTTTACCTCCTTCCAAATAAGTAGTAAAAGCTGGGAGTTGGATAGAACTCCAAGATCTGTTTGGAATTTTGGCTTCGTTTTTTACTAGCTTTGTGACTTTGTGCTAGAAACAACCTCTCTAAGCCTTTTTTCTCCTGTCTCTAAAACATGGACAATAACAGTGTTCATCTAGTTAGGGTCATGTGACTATTTAATGAATGGACATAGTGAGTTAGAACAGTGCCTAGCACACAATTAGACCTCTTCAAATGTTAATTCTTCTCACTATTGTTATTCTTATCTTACAGGGAAGTTGAAGATGAGAGAGATGAAGTACTTTGTTAGTACGAGCAAAAGCTAGAACAAACTAGGTCTACCTGAAACCATGCTATATCCTGTTTTTCCAACATTAACATGTAGGAAAGCCTACATGTTTTCCATCTCTCCATTTCAACATCCACATGCCTGTTTCATCCTTAACCTGGTTGATATCGTGGTTGTAGGATGGCTGATGTGGAGGTCAGGACTATGTTATTCCTGGTTCCTGTCCACTTGGAGAAAAAGATTAAACCAATTCATGTGTCTGTCATTTGACAGCAAGCGGAAACATTCACAGCAAACCTATCTTGCCATCACTTTGGTCAAAACTGGGTCACATGGCCATTGAGCCACTCATTTATAGGTGGGGTGGAAATGTCCTCGGAGTTTTGGGCCCCTTGGAATTTTCAGGGCACTTCCTTACTGATTTCCTTACTTACTTTATTTATATTCCTTGTAACTTTTTAGACTGGAAAGATTTAAGTATGTTTAACTATCTGTAGTTCAAGCCGTGATGGATAATAGATTGTAACAGAGAATGGTGGTAAAACTGAGAGCATAAAGATCCCATAAATGAGGAAGAGGACAGGAGCCAAAGCATTGGTGGGGAATGGGGGGAGTTGTTCCCAAGTAAGAGAGGGACCCCTCCTCCATTATAACAGGAGACACAGAGCAGATGGGTCCCCATCTAGGCAGGTGACTGGCCAACCTTGCTCCCTTCAAACGTCTAAGTCAAAGCCACCCACTGCACACTTTTAGTTGAATCTACTTCTAAAGTGACAAGTGTTTTGCTACCTGAGCAGGTGCGCAATCCACCAGAGGAAATTATTGAAAAGTGTGTCCTCACCCACAGTGCTAGCATTTCCAGCTGGGCTGTTTTTTTTTTCAATCAAGGTTTGACATTGAAGAATGTGTTCTAAGAAGCATACAGTGTTTAGTTTCCTCTTGGATAATGCCTCCTCCTCTAATCACTGATACCTCATGACAAGCTCTGGCTCTTTGGACAAAGTGACCCAGAAAGCCACAGGCTGGTGGGTCAAGATAAACTAGGAAAGCTAAGAATACACCCTCCACATTTGTCAAAGTTCCCTTAAAGAAAGCAATTTCCTCCAAGATATTTATTACTTACAAAGGAAAAATAGTAACTTCACAGAAGAAAAAAACCTGGCAGATACCAATTAACCAATCTATTAAAGTTAATATCACCAGTAACGAGACATATTGACTTCATATACTCTTTGATAGGATGATCTCAGAAGGGCAGAGCCCTTTCATGGTATTCATGACGATAATGCATTGCCATGATCTAAATATGTGAAAACATCAGACCAACTCAAATCAAAAGACATTCTACAAAAACTGACTTCAAAAGAACTGAGGTTGTGCAAATGTCCTTCGACAATTGATTGCCTAAACAAACTGGTCCATTAAACCATAGAGTACCACTCAGCAAGAAAAATAAATGAATTATTGACCAATGCAACAACTTGGATAGATCTCAAGAAAATTAGGCTGAGTGAAAAAAAGCCAATCTCAAGAGATTACATATTGTATAACTCTATCTATATGATATTCTTGAAATGACAAAACCATAGAGATAGAGAACAAATTAATGGCTGCCAGGGATTGGGAGCTGGGGATAAAGGGAAGTAGCTATAGAAGGGTAGCAGTGGGGGTCCTTGTGATAGAACTGTTCTCTAGTGGTGGCCACATGAATCTACACATGTGATGAAACTGAACAGAACTTATACAATCAGACACATACACGTGCACACACACTGATACACACAGGTCCATGTGAAATTGGTGAAATCTGAAGAAGATCCATGTTCCTCATCAATGTGAATTTCCAAGTTATGATATTATGCCACAGTTATGTGAGATGTTACCAATGGGGGAAACTAGGTGAGGAATATAGGGATCTCTCTGTATTATTTCCTACAACTGCATGTGAATTTAAAGTTATCTCAAAATAAAAAGTTTTAAAAATATATGTTGAAGTTGTCAAGAAAATATTTGGGACAATTACAGATTGGAAGAGACTAGGGAATCATGATAACTAAAGGTAATTTGATATCCTGAATTGGATCCTGAGCCAGAAAAAGGACACTAGTGGAATAACATCTGTAGTTTGGCCCAAAGTGTTGTATAAATGTTCATTTCTTATTTATGATCAGTGTATTATTGTTAAGTATGACAGTAACACTAGGGAAAGCTAGTTGAAGGATACACAGGAACTCTCTGTACTATTTTTGTAAATTTTTCTATAAGTTTAACAAAATTTCAAAATAAAAAACTAAATAGAGTCTATAAGGAAAGATTTCTTCTATCTTAATAAAAGCCTGATAACTGCTGTTTAAATATAAATTGAAAAGCTAGCAATCAGAGTAAGCAAAATTAAAAATGAAGTGAAAACAAAGGGTATATGTAATTTCATAATATTTTTACCTATAGATTTCTTCAAGGTTAGAACCATTGACAGCAGCTGTAATATAAAATCCTCTTCTATTTTTCCTTCCAGGTGACTCTACAGTCCACTCTGCTAAATTTCCCCATCTGGTGCTCGTATCTTAGAGTAACTCTCTGCTTCTGATCATCCTGTTCTGTGAATGTGCCACCTCCTGCGCCCCTCACCTGCCCTTTCTAGTGGAGACCCAAGCTGGCCCTGTGGCCACCTTGGTTGGTTCCAATGAACCCACTCAGGCTGTCTCTAGTCTAGAAGGGTGACTCCCCATGATTCAGCACTCTTTTCTACAGGATGGGTTGAAATGCTCAGTCAAGATCCCACTACACATCATAAATACGAGATAGATTTCTCCACACTCCTGGTCTCAGTGTCACACTCTCAGGTCCAGGGAACTCAGAAGAGACAACCGACTCCCACTCGGAAGTTGCACCGTGCAGGCATGTTCTTGGGTTCAGCTTCCGCCATGTTCCTAGGCCAAGTTATCTAAACAAGCCAGGTTTTGCTGTGGAGACTTTTTTCCTTCCTTTAAATAAGTACTTTTCCAAGCATGGAATTCAGAGGAGAGGTCACTTTCTCTTCATGGGAATCTGTCTGCTTTCTTTTTATGGTCATTTCTATATCGAGAAGGTCCTAGGTCCAGTAAGCCATGAGGTATTCTAGCAAAGCTCTGAGCAAGTGTCCACGTTCACTTGCTATCTCATTACCTCAAGTCTCATTCAAAGGCCACACTCCTCCAGTTCCCTTAGTCACTGATTTTTCTGCTCAAGTGGAAAGAAATACTTAATGCTACACCATTTGTTTCTTCTTTGGGTTCTTATCTGTGCAGCTCTGGTCCATGGCTGGACTGGTCTGGTTTTCATCCATCTAACTGGAGAGGTTATAGCAGGATGGACAGAAGTTTGGACATAGTGGTCTGGGAAAACTTCTCCCATAAACCTGACTTGATGCATCTGTCCTTCTGGCAGCGGAGGCCCACCAGGCTTCCAGCTGGCTCTTTGCCTCTTCCCGGATGAGGAACTCCATTGGATGAGGAGCTCCATCATATCCTTTACTCTCACAGAAGCAGGCTTCCCGTCCAAGATCCGCCCCAGAGAGGTAGGCATGTCATAGGCCAGGTATGCTGCGAGCAGTCTCCCATCCCAGCAGGTGCACAAGGAAGACCCAGACATTCAGCAATGAGAATCAGAGTGGGGGATCAGACTTGCCAGTCCTTGCTTCTTCAGACCCACATCTTCCTAAAAACAACCGAAAAATCCAGATCAATTGGGTGATTCTAGCTTACAATAATCTATTTTGTATTTCAAAATAACTGGAAGATAATAATTGGAATGTTTCTAGCTACAGAAAGGACAAATATTTAAGGTGATAGATATCCCAATTACACTGATTTTATCTTTACAAATTATGCAAATGTATGAAACTATCACATGTACTCCAAAAACTTGTACATCTATTATGTACCGATAAAAATAAAACTAATTAAAAACACAAGAAACAAAGCCCCCACATTCATCTTTGGTTATGTTAGGTGAACCAACAGAACTTAGAGCTAAGTTTCCAAAATTCAGGCTCCTGAATAAATCCGTTCATTTTTATACAGAAGATCGGGCCTAGAACTTCAGATACTTTATTTCCAAGCCAAAGTCCTCTGACACGAATGACTTTAAAGGAAATCTACCCATCCACTCAAATCCCACTAGTATAATGTTAAGAAAATCCACTGCATTAATATCTCAAGTTGTGGCTGACCAGGGGCATTGGCCATGAAGGAAAAAGGGAAATAGTCCAAGTCAGGGAAGGAACTGGTTGGTATTTCAGGCCTGCCTCAAGGGTCTCTGTCACTTTGGTGAAGTTGCTAAGCTGACAGGGTTTCCAGGTCTCACAGACCGACCTCTTCCCACTGGCAGCCTGTTGGCACTTACTGAAGGTTGGCTAATGACTGTCACATGGGTCCACTTTAGATCCCTGCCCCAGGGCTCAGAGCACACTGTAGCCACAGCTCCAGGTACAAAGTGGCACCAGGAGGGGCCAGCCACTGTGCCTAGCACCCAGCCTCTCTGCACTTTCTGGTGCATCTGGAAGGTCCTGAAGGAGGGGTTCAGGGCCCCGGCTGCCATGGGCACTGTAGGTGGGGGAAATACTTCATGGAACTCAGTGACATTTTCTTTCTGTTTATTCTTTATGTTTTAATGGAATTCTGTGGTCCAGACTTGGTTTCAGGCTTCGTGCTCTCAGAGTCAGCTAAAGTACAAAGGGGGAAAAAAAAGAGAAAGTAGTGGGAAAAATTAGATTCTTGATTTGTGTCCAGATGGTACTGGACAAAAATAGACTCAGAGATTCTCACTGCAAACTTGCCTCTGGTATGAAGCTCCCCCCACCCCCCTTCATTTAAAATCTTCTTGGTAGAAGAGGGAATGGGAATGGGAAAAATACTGGGAACGTTCATTTTTCTTTTTCCCAGCCATATATTAAAAGTCTTGCACAGGTTCCAGTTGAGGACTTTTGTGCAGCACCAGGAGTCACACTACATGCAGGCGCCTGGGGTGATGTGATTTCAACCAACTTGGAAGAGCCCCTTGGTTGGTGGCCTGAAGGCAGGATGGAGGGAGCAGTGTGCTCTGCTGGCGACCCCAGCGTGTGACATGCTGGGAAGCCCAGCAGCAGCTGGGCCGGCTGTGGCTCTGAAGGGCCCAACCTCAGCCCTGCCAGGAACAGAGCAGCCACCCACACTCCCTCTGGTGCCATGTTCATGGAGCTCACTTCGAAAGGGACACGGCCCCTGGGGCTCTGGCCCCGCCATACCTGCAGGGAGCAGTAACATCGGCACCTGTGCCGTTCTCCTCCGCTCTGAGAGAAGCTCACTGGGCTTTTCGGTGCCTGCTGGAAGGCCAGGGATAGAGTAGAGGGCACACAGTCCTGAGGAGAGCTCGGAGAGCATTGAGGAAGTCCACTTGTTAGAAACACAAAAAACCTGACGGATTTAACAGCTCATGTGAGATTCCACAGAACATGGGCTTAATCCCAAAACCAAAGCGACCCAGAACCCCATCCCAGCCAGCCTGAGGCCATACCCTGTGTGGTTCTCTCATCCCAAAGCTTATCCCAGAATTTCTATCACTCCTTGGTGTTCTCCAAACAGAACGGACGTGCTAAATTCCAGGACCCCTCTCCATGGACCGGCAGCCCAATGGTGGTCAATCAGATGCCAACGAAACGAGCAGTGGCCAGTTAGAAGGTGCTACTTTTTAATGCAACTTTCTCACAATTGGGTTTTCTTCCTAATATTTAGGAATAGTTAGGTGCTGGAGCTGGGCATGGGAATAGAGCCAAGCATTTGAGAGGCAGGAACCGGGCAGATGTCAGAAACAAGAACCAGCAGACGGTCCAAAGAAGGCATCTGTCTGAAGGCCAGGCCGCAAGGTGAGAGCTGCTGCCAGTCACCAAGACAGACACTGCAGGAGAAACACAGCCCAGAACGTGGCCTCAGGCACTGGGGTTTAGATGCAGGAACCTCTTTATAGTTGCCTGTGGCCACATCTGGGTTCAGGCCCTGATGTCTTTCAGAGCTTGAAGTTTTGAACTGAGACTGTTAAACTTCCTTAATCCTCTTCACCAGTGTGTTAAGTGTTTTCTCCATTTCAAATCAGCATTAGGTGGAACCTCATTGTATGGGCCATGCTATCAATATATTTGAAAAGAGAATAATATTTTGTTAATCTTTTTTTAAAAATGAGCTTCTGGATTCATTGATTTTTTGAAGAGTTTTTGTGTCTCTATCTCCTTCAGTTCTGCTCTAATCTTAGTTATTTCTCGATGTCTGCTAGCTTTGGAATTTGTTTGCTCTTGTATCTCTAGTTCTTTTAATTGTGATGTTAGGGCGTTGATATTAGATCTTTCCCACTTTCTCCTGTGGGCATTTAGTGCTATCAATTTCCCTCTAAACACTGCTTTAGCTATGTCCCAGAGATTCTGGTATGTTGTGTCTTTGTTCTCATTGGTTTGAAAGAACTTATTTATTTCTGTATTAATTTCATTATTTACCCAGTAGCCATTCAGAAGCAAGTTGTTCAGTTTCCATGCAGTTGTGTGGCTTTGAGTGAGTTTCTTAATCCTGAGTTCTAATTTGATTGCACTGTGTTCTGAGAGACTGTTTGTTATGATTTCCATCCCTTTGCATTTGCTGAGGAGTATTTTACTTCCAATTATGTGGCAAATTTTAGAATAAGTGCTATGTGGTGCTGAGAAGAATGTATATTCTGTTGACTTGGGGTGGAGAGTTCTGCAAATGTCTATTAGGTCCACTTGATCCAGAGCTGAGTTCAAGTCCTGAATATCCTGGTACATTTTCTGTCTCATTGAACTGATATTGACAGTGGGGTGTTAAAATCTCCCACTATTATTGTGTGAAAGTCTAAGTCTCTTTGTAGGTGTCTAAGAACTTGTTTTATGAATCTGGGTGCTCCTGTATTGGGTGCATGTATATTTAGGATAGTTAGCTCTTCTTGTTGCATTGATCCCTTTACCATTATGTAATGGCCTTCTTTGTCTTTTTTGATCATTGTTGGTTTAAAGTCTGTTTTATCAGAGACTAGGATTGTAATCCCTGCTTTTTTTGCTTTCCATTTGCTTGGTAAATATTCCTCCATCCCTTTATTTTGAGCCTATGTGTGTCTTTGCACGTGAGATGGTTCTCCTGAATACAGCACACTAATGGGTCTTGACTCTTTATCCAATTTGCCAGTCTGTGTCTTTTAATTGGGGCATTTAGGCCATTTACATTTAAGGTTAATATTGTTACATGTGAATTTGATCCTGTCATTATGATGCTAGCTGGTTATTTTGCCCATTAGTTGATGCAGTGTCTTCATAGTGTTGATGGCCTTTACAATTTGGCCTATTTTTGCAGTGGCTGGTAATGGTTTTTCCTTTCCATATTTAGTGCTTCCTTCAGGAGCTCTTGTAAAGCAGGCCTGGTGGTGACAAAATCTCTCAGCATTTGCTTCTCTGTAAAGGATTTTATTTCTCCTTTGCTCATGAAGCTTAGTTTGGCTGGATATGAAATTCTTGGTTGAAAATGCTTTTCTTTAAGAATGTTGAATATTGACCCCCACTCTCTTCTGGCTTGTAGAGTTTCTGCAGAGAGATCCACTGTTAGTCTGATGGGCTTCCCTTTGTGGGTAACCCAGCCTTTCTTTCTAGCTGCCCTTAACATTTTTGCCTTCATTTCAACCATAGTGAATCTGATGATTATGTGTCTTGGTGTTGTTCTTCTCAAGGAGTATCTTTGTGGTGTTCTCTGTATTTCCTGAATTTGAATGTTGGCCTGTGTGGATAGGTTGGTGAAGTTCTCCTGGAAAATATCCTGAAAAGTGTTTTCCAACTTGGTTCAATTCTCCTCGTCATTTTCAGGTACACCAATCAAATGTAGGTTTGATCTTCTCACATAGTCGCATATTTCTTGGAGGCTTTGCTCATTCCTTTTCATTCTTTTTTCTGTAATCTTGTCTTCAAGCTTTATTTCATTAAGGTAGTTTATATCTGACTGTGCTTTATACTTGACAAAGCACTTTCACATTTCTTCTCTTTTTTGGACCTGATAATTACTCTGCAAGTTAAAAAGGAAAAACTCTGAGGACCATTACACTCTATGAGGACAGGGATTATTTTGTTCATTGTTGCAACCTAAGCACTTAATATGTTGCCTGGTCCAGAGCACGTACTCATATATAAATACTTGCTGAATAAAGGGATGAATGGGTGGGTGGGTAGATGAATGGAATTTGCCTTAATTTTCAAGATGGATTCAATTTCCAATTCCACTTACTAGTGAGAAGCCTTGTCTAAGTCTTTAAACCTTATTTTCCTCATCTATAAAACAGTGACAATGATATTGTTTCTGCTACCACAATGGAAAAAAGGACAAATTTACTTAGTGTCATTGTGATCAGGAATAAAGCCAGGGCTTGAACACGGTCTCCTGATTTCTAGGCCATTGTTTGTCCCAGTGTATATGGCAGAGGGAGGAAGAAAACTGTTGAGTGTTAATTTGTCAGGCACTATTTTATGAACGTTAAAATCCTCATAGCAGGGCCAGGTACAGTGGCTCACACCTGTAATCCCAGCACTTTGGGAGGCCGAGGCAGGCAGATCACTTGAGGTTGGGAGTTTGAGACCATCCTGTCCAACATGGTGAAACCACATCACTACTAAAAATACAAAAATTAACCAGGTGTGGTGGTGCATGCCTGTAATCCCAGCTACTCGGGAGGCTGAGGCAGGAGAAATGCTTGAACCTGGGAGGCAGAGGTTGTGGTGAGCTGAGATTGTGCCACTGCATTCCAGCCTGGGCAACAGAACTAGACCCTATCTCAAAACAAAAACAAAAACAAAAACAAACAAACAAAAAACTTACAGCAGCTTTATAGAGTAAGAATTATTATTCCCAATTTACAGATGAAAAAAATTAAAATTTAGAGAAGTAAAGTGACTTGCCCAAGTTTCTGCACAGTTAGGATGGGACTGGAATGCAAGTCTACTGACTTCAAAACCCATTTTCTTTCACCACCTGCCGTATTTTCATATTAGCTCACGCTAAATCCAATGTTGGAGGCCTCCCAAGTTCCCCATCCACTTTGGAAACAAGATCTGCAACATCTGCCAGTGACTCCAGCCCTGCAGGGAAACAGCCAGCCGAGTGGTCATCATGGTTTTAACTCTCAACCAACACGTAAAAACAATCTTGCAAAGTTGGAGTATTTTGGCAAAAAACATGGCTATCCATTGCCACATTCTAGATCATCAAACCTCTTCTGCTTGCCTAAATTTTTAATTCCTGACCATTTGAAGAATAGCAGATAATCGTCACCTTTATGAGACTGATTCTATGGAATCATTTATGGTCCCAAATAAACTTATATTTATTTTAAGTATATAAAGATTTACTGTGGAAGTCACGGTGTAGGAAAACCTGCGGGAAAATGAAAACAGGGTTTAGTCTAAACCTTTTCATAGCCTTTCTATTATCGTAATTGGCTGAGTTACCTTCTATCCAGGAAGCAGGTATACAAAGCAACTTAAGACTCAAAACTCTGATTCAGAATGTTCCAATGTGGGACACACCTGTGCTCAGGAGGAAGGAAAGAAAAATGGGGTAGAGGAGAAGAAAAAACTTTAATCCTGGAAAAATGGAAACTCTTAACATGCGGGACTAAAACATGCTGGTCTCCAAGATGCATTTCTCTATTAGTTAAGGCTCAGCCACTAGTGACAAAGAACTCAGCCTAATTAGTCTAAAGCCAAACATTAATTTATGAGTCCATATAACTTACAAGTCTAAATGTTTGTATGCCCCTCAAAATCATATATCGAAGCCCCCATTGTGATGGTATTTGGAGGTGGGGACTTTGGGATATGATTAGGTATAGGTGAAGGTGGGGCACTCATGGTGGGATTAGTGTTGTTATAAGAAGGACCGAAACTTTCTCTCTGTCTCTTCTCTGGGCAATGTGAAGATGTAGTAAGTAGGCTGCCATCTGCAAGCCAGGAAGAGGGCCCTCACCAGAAGCCAACCATGCTGGCACCCTGATCTTGGACTTCCCAGTCTTCAGAACTGTGAGAAATAATTGTCTGTGGTTTAAGCCACCCAGTCTATGGTATTTTGTTATAGCAATGCCCACAGACTAAGACATATGTCCAGCTTCAGGCACGGCTGGCTAGAGGGAGGAATCAAAGCTGTCCTTATCACCTTGTTAATTTGTCCCCTGTATCTCAGCTCTGCTTACTCACCCAAGGCTTCATTGTCAAGTAAAGTTCGTACCTCAGTGCAACCCAAGCAGCTCCAGCTTACAATGCCTCAGGTTCAAGTTGGAAGGAGAGCCTAGGTTGAGGTCTCTCCTTCTGCTTCAGAATTCCCAGCAGAATCTCATTGCATCTCACTGGCCCTGTTGGGGCCACATGCCCACTCCTGAACCAAGCTCTGTAGCCAGGGAACGTGATGTGCTGATTGCCTTAGGCCTAGGCCACAGGTGTCACCCCTGACCTGTGGTTGGAGCATCACTCAAAGAACCCAGAATAAGGTGAGGCCACCAGCTCATCAAGGGACATGGCGAGGGTGCTGAAGACACAAAGAGCACAGCCTACCAAGTGGCTTAGCAGAGGCTGGATGGGGGCCAGGCCAGATCTCAAAAAGAAACCCTCAGGACCAAGAAAAGTGTGATACAGCAAATAAACAGATCAACACCAGAAAATAAATAGAGCAACATTGGCAAATAAAAAAACTGACTTTTCCCAATAATCTTGTAACTGAGTTTGTTATTGAGCCTTGAAATACTTTAAACTGAATCGTAAGTTAAAAGGGGAAATTTGTAGAGATGAAAATTCACACCTTATGTAGCTCAAGCTTCAAAACCCAGAACATGGGACTCTGTAAAAAGATTGTTTATCCTAGAGAAATGCTTTCTTATTAAATAACGTACAGGTGTGCCTCACTTCATACTGTGCCTGTATTCCTAAAATATGGTGCGTAAATTGAATTCGTGATTCTTTTTTCAAATCTGGGGTACTGAAAGGGGCATTGCAAAATGCATCTCTGATACGTGAAAAATCTCCCTATTTTCTCTGCATGTTTGAGTTGTGGCTTACTGGTTTTTTGTAAAGTGGAGCCTCTTGGTATCCTTACACACACGCGCGCGCGCACACACACACACACACACACACAGAGAGAGAGAGAGAGAGAGAGAGAGATCCACTACCGACTGGATATGGAAAAGTAGTACCTGCAGAAGAAGCTTAAAAGGTTTTTTTTTCCTCAATAGTCTTTTTCCATATGAGTCCGCCCTTGAGGGAATAAATCTTTAAATGCACTTCCCCAGAACCTATTCCTCCCCAGACAACAAATTTCATAAACAAATGGCCCTTCGGCAACTTGACAGCAGAAAGACTCCAGGAGCCAATACTCCCGGAGCCAACAAACAAAATTCTGTTTCAATAATGTCTGTTTCCATCAGATCAAAGTTCAGACTTCTGAACATATCAGTGGTACCAATTAGCACAGCAGTCTGGCTAAGTTAAACAGATTTCACCAGCAGAATCTAATCCAGAGAGGTGGTGTCACAAGGACAGATGCCAAACTAGGCATATATTGTGGACTGTGCTGATTTGTTGATTTGGAAATTCTGTTTGAACTGTTGATAGAAGCTGATAGTCAATCAGCACAAACTAAAGTTGTGCTGATTAGTAATTTTCTCTCAAATAAGCTGGGAACTCAGAGGTTTCCTTCGGCCAGGGGAATGCGTGACACTCTTTTTAAAAACAGCCTCTTCCAGCAGCAAAGCTCTAGGATATATGAATATGATAATGATATAAAATTCTAAAAGCAAAATGGCAAAAAGACATATTTTTGGCTTCTGTACCGTAAGTCTTTTTTCAAGAGAAAAAGGAGGGAGAGCAGATTGCAAAGGACTTACAAGTGCTTGTCAGACCTTATTTCATCATTGCCTGCAACCTCTCTCAGGAAGAAAGCAGAGAGGGTCGTTCCTAGAAGGAGCAGGTAACTCTCTGTTTAATGTGGTTTCCAGGGGCACTGGAGCCTCAAACCCAGGGAACACCTTCCCGAACTGCTATCCTGATGCCAAGCCTCCTTCCATGGGGGTCACTCTGCTAAAGGCAGCTGTTCTTGGGAAATGCTGGCTTAAAGCCACTAACATGTAAAGCAGTGATATCAGAACCTCTCCTGAGAGGCAACATGGATGATATCACGCATTCATTATGGGAACCATCTCATTTAATCCTCCAAACAACTTTATAGAAATGCATGTTTTATTAATATCTTTTTACAGATGAAGAAATTGACACACACACAAAAAATAAAAAACTTCCTTGGGCTACACAGTTTCAGTTTAAGGCTACATAGGGTTTGAAGAAGCAACAGAGTTGGGAAGCCACAGAGAGCAATGAGCACAGGTAAGCTTCACCACTGACCCTGGGGCTAAGCCCCAGACAAGTCACAAGCACAGCTCTCTCTGTTTTCCCAGTAAGAGAAAGGGGACCCAACAGGGATGGGGTAGGATGGGGGCGGAGAGCTCCCAGCAAGTAACCTGCAAGGCAGGCACTGGTGGAGTAAGCAAATCGGCTGACAAATGCCAAGTCCCAAGGTAAAACAGAAAGCAACCCCCTGATTCTCGCTTCTTAGCTCGTGTCATCTGTGAACAGCTCCCATCCCATGGACCTTTTTCACTTAAGGCCCAAAGGTTAAGAGAAGCAACAAACAGGAAAGGGATTCCCCATGGGCCTTACACAGAATCAGATGTTGGCAAACAGAATCAAGGCCAGAACTAAGAATTACAGTACCTGATACTCTCCCCGGGCCTCCCCTCACCACTATACACCTTAAAGACTGCCATATGTAACATATTTAGGAACACGAAACATTCTCAGTGTCCTCACTGCCAGGAATTTTCTCTCAGCATCTACACTTTGTTTTGTAACCCTAAGCCAGTTCCACCATAGAAAGCTCCTGGGCACCCTGGATGGGACAGACCAGGAAATTGCTGACTTCACCCTGAGCTCCCTCAGGCAGATGACCCACCTGTGAAGGTCTGATATGTTGGACCAGAAAGCACTACAACATCCCAGAAATCCAGATGCCCTCCACTAAGATAGTTCAAGTTTGTGCTGTTAAGTTAATTTGTCCAATTACAAGGAAAACTTTTGACTCTGATAGCTCTCTTTGTAATGTCCCATATTTCGAGGGATTAAAATTCCCCCCAATATACCAGAGAGGGTGTACTTCTCAATGGGTTTGGCTTCTACTCAATGGGTTTCAGAATCCATTGGCTCAGTCATTTAGCAAACTCTTATTGAGCAACTACTATGAGTCTGGCCCAGGGACCGCTGCTGGGTCATTAGCACTCCCCACAGGAGACAGAGAAATCATGACAATAGCAAGTGGCCATTTTTCAAAATGAACAGGCAAACCCGGCACCATGGGAGCCGAGTGCAGGGTTCAAGGCAGTACACTCTGCTCTGCATCGGGGCTGACTTTCTGATGACCCGGAGCCACTCAGGTTTTATCTGCACTCTGGGATCCATTTATACTCAGGTTCAAAGTGCATCAGGATGCTTCCTGAGAACATGAGCCCAAGCCACCCATCACACATCATCACATCTAGGGAAGTCCCCTCAGTGACAGAGGCAGGTGCTTCAGGGAACCTGAGCATAGGCAGTCTGGCTGGATGGGAGGAGCCAGCCCCTCTGCAGTCCGACCCAAGCTGAGGCCCAGAGACCTGGAAGGTCATGAAGGGGCCAGAGGAGAGTGAGTGCAAGGCAGCTTGCCGGATGCACTAGTCATTCAAGCAGTCACACTTTTATGCAATAAATATTTCTGCCGTGCCTATAGTTATACATTGCTCTGCAGTTCGGGGCTGAAATAGGACAAATATTACTTCCCTATAGAGCTTCCATCCCAGAGCAGCAAGTCATACAACAAATAATAATAGAAAATGCTATTACTGTGTGCCTGCTCTGCCTGCTTCACATATTTCACCTTCACCACCAGTCTGTGAGGTAGGTGCTATTACTAACCCTCTTAACTGACAAGGAAACTGGGGCACAGAGAAGCTAGGTAATTTCCTCAAGGGAGCTAGCTAGGAAGTGAAGGAGCCATGGATGTAATCTCTGTAAGTAATACAGAGCTCAGTCTTCAAACAACTACACTGCCACAAAATAAATCAGTTGCTTATGCATTGTATTACATGATGATAAGTTCAGGAGAAAAAACATAAGGCAGAGAAGCAGGATAAGGAGTGCTGGGGTGTGGTGGGGAGAGTGGGGTGTGTATTTTTCATTACAGTGGCTGGGAAAATCCTCAATATGAAGGGTGCACTTGAGCAAAGACTTGGAAGAAGTGAGGGACGTCTTGGGGGAAACATCCTGGGTAAGATGTCATGGGGAAGAGCATTCTAGAGTGCTTAGGGAAGAGCATTGCAGTTGTCTTGGGGAAGGGCATTCCAGAGTAGATAGCGAGTGCAAAGACTCCGAGGGCAGCATGCCTGGAGTGTTGAAGGAGTGGAAGTGGAAGAAGAGGGAAGATAGAATGAGGTAGGATCAGATAGGTAATGGGGTTTGGGGGTGGGGCACACCATGCAGGACCCTGGAGGACCCTGAGGAGGGTGACGTGGGCTATCCTCTGAATAAGATGGGAAACTGGTTGCCATTATGCTTTTGGCCAAACATTTCCATTCCTCCCCTCTGGCCACACGATAGGATTGCCCCTTTTCATCCCTTTGAAGCTATACATGGCCATATGACTTGCTTAGTCAACAAAATGAGAGTGGAGGAGATGTGGTCACTTCAGGCAGAACTTTTAAGAACCATTGTGTGAACTACCCTGTCAGTGTCGCTGCTTTCAGTGACTTCAGGAGTCTCCTTCAGGCTCAGTTCCTGAGGGACTGTGATGAACAGAGCCCTTCTGCTCTACTTGATGGGACATGTGGTTTGAATGAGAAGTAAACTTTGTTGGGTTAAGTCACTGAGATGTTGATGTTGCTTATCACCTGAACATAATCTAGCTCAAACTGACTGATGCAGAGTCCAAGGGAGGGTTTTGGGAAGAGAAGTTTTAGCAGGGTCAATCTGGCTGGAGCTGGTGTTCAGAATAGACTGAAAGGAGACAAAAGTTGGATGCAGAGAGCAGTTAAGAGAGTATTGCTATAATCTAGGTGAGAGATGAAAGGACGGTGTATTGGATCATAGTAACACGGGAAGCAATGAGAGGCAATCATATTCTAGATATTTTAGTGGAACCACTAGGATTTGCAAATGAATCAGATATTAGGTGGAAAAGAAAGCTCAAAGATAACCTCAAGTTTTTCAGTGTGGACAACGAGAAGGATAAAAATGCTCTCAAGCCCCCAAACCACCTGCTATACACACACACACACAAGCATACACACACACACCCCTTAAAAAAACAAACCCCAAACCCTCTTCCTTATTTGGCAGGCAAAGAAGTTATTCCTCTCAAATAAACATTGCCCTTAACAACAGTTTATGTCAAAATGAACAGACTCACAATAGAGGTTGGCTTATTGTGGATCAATTTATTTTAGCAACTTTCAATTCAAAGAAACCCTTGAAATCACATAGTATAGTCCAAGCCACTCATTTTATCTGAAGAAATTGGGGTCCAGGGAGATAAACGATCTTGCCCAGGTTCATGTAGAAAATGAGTTGAGTTGATACGAAAATGGGTCGAGTTGATATCCAAAGATTCCCAACTGCTAGCGCAGTGCTTTCCCTTCTGCCTCATGTCCAGTCTGGACAGGGGATGCTCCTAGGTGTGCATAGGCCTTGGAGGGGATGCAGGGAGGAGAGGAGAGACATTTAAAAGGAGTGTTACCTTCTTCACTGTTTTGTATAGACCCATCCTGAGCAGGCCTTAGCAAATATCTTCCCTTAAGGTTGCCATTATTTCCATCACGCTAACCTTGACTTCATTGGTCCTGATCCAAATACCAAACCTGAGAAGAAAAAGTATTAAAAGAAACTAAAAAATTACATCCTGCGCTCTCTCTCTCGCTCTCTCTTTCTCTGTGTTTGTGTGTTTGACACCTACAAAGCATGGAACACATTCAGGTCCCTTCTTCACTTTGTCTTGTTTGGTGTCTTCTCGCCCTGCCAGCTTTGTGCCATTCTTCTTGCAAAGCATTCTTTCAGCTGCTCCCTATGGGTCGGGCACAGCTAAAAACAGACAGTGCCAACACATCTCTTCGTATCCTAGCACAATGTATCCTAGCACACTAACTAAAATCATTTGTATTATGCACTTCTATGTCATACTTTAAATTTGCGAGATGCCTGACTATAATTTTTATTAGATTTTTATTATGAGTTGTACCTTTTAAAACAGCTATTTGAAACCATTAACATTGGAACCCTTTTCTGGCTTTTTGCAAACCTTGGACAATGCCCATTTTTAGTGACTATTGTTGTAGACCTGCTCTGAGGTCTAGGGAAGCCAAAGCAGCTTTTTATAGTTAGTGATTGGAGATTTCCCAGGGGTGACAGAGTGGTGAGAGGCAACAAGGAGTTTAGACCTGAATCTCTTCTTCTAAGAAGAAGGCAAAGAATAACCTGAAGAGGAAAATGCTACAAAAGACAGTCACAGCGTTACAGGCCAAATAGCACTCCTCAGAGCCATCGGCAGCTGACATTATAAGGGACAGCTTATAATGTTTACCAGGCCCTAGTATTGGAAAAATGTGTAGAATAAACTGAAATTGTGTTAACTTTTCTTTCTGAAGTTTAAATGAATATCCGCATTACATAAAAGTGCCAAAAAGTATATCAGAGCCTATAAAAATGTTAACTAAGACAGGACGTTTCCAATGAAAACAAATTCATTGGAAAAGAAATGTCCCCATAAAAAGGCATGCTCTGTGCCTCATTTCTCTATTGAGAGATCTGCAAATGCTGCACTTGATGTGCATGGTAAACCTCCCTTTCTTCCAATGCAAACCAATTTTGTCTTTCCCTGCATATGTGCGAGCAGTGTGGTGGAAAGATCACTAAAGCTACATTTGGAACAGTGTGACATTGTGTGCTGTTTCTGGACACGCGACCTGTTTCATATATTAACTGCATTCTAAATTCCATTAACGACAATGTCATATGTGGTTTCTGTAGTTTTTACCTCCATGTATATCTTTATTCCACCTTAACGGATCCCAGCTGTTATTAAAGAACATGGTTTAAGTCCCATCACAACAAATATTTCTCTACAACGAATGATCCCAAACAATGGCCCATTTCTTGGAATAATTTTACTCAATTCAATTTAATGACTATATTTGAAGACAAATTCTTCCAAGTACTATACTCAGTTCAGTTCTGCTGATGCAGAGACAAAAAAGAAAGGCTGAATACTCTACGCCAAAGGGCTCAATATTTGAAATGACAAAATTCCAGCACCACAAAGGAACTGTGGTTATCCCTTGAACTAATACAGGATTCCAAGTGGGAATGGTGATTCTATCCTATAGATGCTTTAGATTATTATTATTATTTTTCTTCTTCCATTTCTGCAGCTTTTCGTCAGAGGCTTCTGGTTTCTACGTTCTATTTCCGGGATAGGAGTTCTTCACCTCCAGCTGCTCCTCCACCATAACATAGACTTACTTATTTCCAAGGGAGACTGAGGAGGCCTCCTTGTCATCTTAATCAGGTCTGACAGTGTGATATTAGCATCGATACCAAACAACTGATTTGGGATTTATCTATACCAAAGTACACATCAGATGAAGCGTTTAAATCAAGGCTTTGCCCCGTCCTGTGGCCTTGGTGGCAAAGTAGTCATTTATTTCATCTCTGTCCAGTGGAACTACGTCACACATAAGAGCTTTCCTCCTTGGGCCTCTTGTGCAAGCATTTTTTCCCTCACCACAAAATGTTTTTCTTTTTTAAAAAATGAACTTGTTGCTCCAACCAGCTTGGTTACTGGCTCTGGGTCCAGAACTTGAGGGTAAATGGTGAGGTTGAAATGTGTTTCTAGATTCTGCGGCTTCAAAGTGGTTACCCTTTCCAAACCAGGGTGGGCCCTCTGCAAAACTGTCAAGTTGGCGAAGTCTGCTTCTCCCCTTCATTGCCCCTAGCTTGGTCTGAGTAAAAGGAAATGCGTCTGTAGAATCAAAGGACCCCCTGACTGAGCACTCACCATATGCCAAGAAACATTCCAAAGTCCCTTACCTGCACTGTCACGGTTAAACCTCTCCATCCACATCCTTAGCAGGGTTCTTCCTCCTCTATGGAATCCGGTGCTCAGAGAGGTTAAGTAACTTGCCCAAGGTCATAAAGCTAGGAAGTAACTGATGCAGGCTGGACTCACATGTAGGATAAAGAAACCTCAAAGGCCACAGGCCCAACTCTGCCCTTTAAAGCCTTCTATCAAACTCCAGCTACATTCTTTAGGCTACATGGTACAAGGACAGGCTATTTTTTAAAAAGACAATGAAGAAAAAATTTTTGGCAAAATATATAATTCAACTTCACAGTCAATATACACACATATAATTCAAGTTATTCACAGTCCTCCTGTGACAGCAGAAAGCCCCAGCTCTCACATGCTCCCTGGGACTTGAGCTCGTTGCTGGAGACGTTGCCATTGTAGGCAGCACAGGGCATGCGCTTGCTCGGTGGGGCCAGAGAAGCCTGTCTGTCAGGAAAATGCCTTCCCCTAATGCACTTCCTTCTTAATTAAAATAACATTTTGAAAGTAAAGTTATACAGTGTTTAGAATAAACAGTACAACAATAGCTGTGATTAATCTGTCAGAGATCGTATAATGTGATGCTAATAGGAAGAAATAAACTCCTGCTGGAGATCAAAGTCATCTCTGCACATGGGGAACTTTTAAAATTAGAATGCAGATAAATGAATCTCCAACCTAAGAAAAAGAGCTCTGCACTCTGCAGGCTTAAAAAATGAGGGAGAAAAGACAGCCTGAGGACTTCCCACAGCCCAGAGGAGCTGGGAGCCTGAAGAAGGAGTTCTGGTCCGAATCCTCGCCTTCTGTTTTTCCCAAGCATCTGGCAGTCTCTCTTTCTTTAACCTTGTGACAATCACTCAAGCGTCCCTTAGTCTGCCCAAATACTGCTATAATCCCATCAGGCTTAGCCCATGAAAAGGCATGTGTGTCTGTGTGTGTGTGCTGGGGGGCTGTTTGCTTGGAGCTGGGGGGCTGTATGCGTGCAGCATGTGTGCTGGAGCTGTGGTGGAAGAGGAGAGGCACCCAAGTCTGTGCTGTGTACCCCCTACACAGACCTTCTCATGTGCCTTACAGGCAGGTGTCATTTTCATTTACAAGCATTGGACTCAATGAGCGAAGGGGCTGGAATTAGGAACTCAAATCTTATGGTCCTAAAGCCTAGGCTTTTGTTTTGTTTTACTTCTCTTGGGGAAAGGTGTGTCCTAAGAAAGTATGATTATCCACAGAAAGGCAAATAAAGAATCTAAGAGTGTGCATGTGAACATATTGTTAGGCAGCAATTAAGAATGGAATACCTACTGCATGCAGTCATGGTGTTAGGTGCTGGGGATGCCACGGCCCCTGCCACCCCAGACAGTAGCTTGTAAAAGAGGTGGGGAGGTGAAGGGGGACAAACAAGCAGGTAGGCCTTTGTAATATAGTGTGTAGACTGCAGAGTGTTGTGGAGACCCAGTCACAGGGGATGATGGGGTCACAGAGGAAGACACCTAACCCAGACTTGGGCAGTAAGAAAGTCACATTTGCACTGAGGCCTCAGAAATGAGGTGGGGTTGGCTTAATGAAGGAAACACAGAGCAGAGAAAATTCCCAGGAAGAGGAAGGAGCGTGTTGCAAAGGCCCAGAGACGAGATAGAGCATAATTCATGGAAGTCAATACAGCCTGTCTGTGAGCAATCTTAAAACCTATGCAAAATGATGTCAGGGCCTGCCTATTGACCTTGTATTCTTCCGAATATCTTCTTCACTCAATGTACAAACTATCTCCTCCATCTTTTCTGTTAGCTCTGCTGCCCACTGAAATGCAAATACTCCTGCAAGAACCAGTGGACTCCAGTGGTTTCATCTCAAAGCCAGCGAGTATTCTAGGCCATTTACTGAGGGTAGGATTGAGACCTGAAGATGACCTAAGGTTCCCTAGAGCAAGGCAATTTTTGCCAGACTCAGAATTTGGCAGAAGTTGAAGTCCTGCTCAAAGCAAGCCTTTGTCAAATAAGGGGTGATGCCTGTTTCCCATTGGCTATGTAGCAGCTCAACCTGCAATTCCACATGACGGAGGCATGTCTTCAGTACCTGAGAGGGGTCCCAGGAACTCCCCACTGGTCCAAAACTGCTGCTTACATAAGAGTAATACAGCTCTGGACTAAGCAAGGCTGAAGGGGCACAGCTGAAGGTCATGGAGGAGTTAAATCAACCAGCACATCTGAGTGATACACAGAGTCTTCTTAGCTTCCACCATGCTGATAAAAATTGATTTGGTTCTTTTAGAATTTTCCCAAATATTAGTCTGTAAGGTATGGTACTGAGAGCATGAGTTTTGCAGACTGTCTTAGACCATTTGTGTGTCTATAAGGGAATATCCAAGGCTGGATAATTTATAAATAAAAGAAATGTATTAGGCTTATGATTTTGCAAGATGCACAGGGAGCACAGAACCAGGATTTGCTTCTGGTGAGGACCTCAGGAAGCTTCCACTCATGGCAGAGGGTGAAGGGGGGCTGGCATCACATGGGGATAGAAAGATGCAAGAGAGAGGGGAGGGTGGTACCAGACTCTTTCAAACAATCAGAGCTCATGGAAACTAATAGTGAGGCATCACTCATTACCATGAGGACAGCACAGGGCCAGCCATGAGGAATCTGTCCTCATGACTCAAATACCTCCCACTAAGACCCATCTCCAACATTGGGGATCAAATTTCAACATGAGATTTTGAGGTGACAAATATCCAATCTATATCACAGACCAACAGACTAGGTTAGCTATTTGCTAGTTTTGTTCAAGATGATTATTAAACCCTCTGAGCTTAATTTATTTATCCATATGAAATGCATTCGTTGAAAACCTATTATATTCCAGGTATTATGATGGGTACTAGAAGTTTAAGGTTCCTGAAAATTTTATAGTTTAGAGGGGATAGCAGATTGTTATCTATTGTACAAATGTGATAAGGAATGCATAGGTATTCTCTTTCACATTTGCGGGTTGTGTGATTCCCCCCCCCCCCCCGATTCTGCCAGGGGCATATGATTTTCACAGGGTACCCTTGGGACTGTTGCAGCTGGAATGCAAAGGGAAAATGTCCATATACATCTTTAGCAAGACATTTCACAGCAAGACAGTGGTTTTGAAAGTCAGTCATTCTTGTGAAAGTAAAAAAGGGGGAGGGATTCTGAATTTCTAAAGCTCTCACAGATTATAAAGAGCCAGACTTGGAGAGCTTGATCATAGAGTTTTACTATAAGCTATTATGGTAGAGGGAGCTCAGGATGTGACATAAGAGGAGTTCTGGTTGAGAAGAGAAGAAAAAAACACTCTTGTTCAGCCCAGAGAGGAGAAGAGGAAGAAGGAAATGGGAAAGGCATGGTGGTCATCTGCCAGGGTCCCCAATTGCTCTCACACTTTGGCCTGCACCTCAAGGTAGAGAATGAGTATTATAGAAATAAACAGGTAGGATGGAACCAGGGAACACTGGAGTGAGTCATCTGTTTCCCTGGGTTCTGGCCTCTGGGAGATGCCTCATAGTTGGTATGGTGCCAACATGGTGGACAGTGAGAGTGTAGCTTGATGAGGCGCTAAGTTCTCAGTGGAGACTCTGAGATGATGATAGTGGTTGCCTTCAGCCTGTGTGCAGTGTGCAGAGACAGCTAGCCTCAACATCATTCCTGATCTGCAAACTCCATATGTTGTACATACGTCCTTGAGTATTCCATGGGCCCAGCAAAATCTTAAATTGAAGACCCCTGCTTCCCAGGCCACCACATAGGCCCCACCTCTGGATGCTCTATCTCCATAGCCAGCATCATCATTTGCCTGTTCAGGCAAGTCAGGATTCCAGAGGGCACCCAGGAGACCCTTTCCTCACCCTACCCCTGCATCCAGCCATTCCCCACTCCCTGATGAATTTATACCCTAAGTTTTGTTTGAATGTCTCCTCTGTAGGCTTAGCTCCCAGGGCATGAGTCAGCCTGCTGCCATCACTGTCACCCTGACTATGACTACTGGCCCCAGGTGGTCTCTCTGCATTTGATTTCACCCTTCATTATCCATGCCTTCCTCGACCTTCCCAGTGACCGATCCAGCAGTATCTCCTACCACGTCATGTCCCACCAGTTCTGAATCAGCTGCAGTTTCCTGCATGCAACATGCTGTCTCACACTTGCACACCTTAGTTCAAAGTGTTCCCTCTGTCTCAAATGATGCTCTTCCCAGCATTCTTCTCCTGGCTCCTACTCATGCTTCAAAGCTTAACTCAGGTAATATCTTATTTTAAATGATTTATTGAGCATGTGTTTTGTGCAATATGGAGGGCTGCAGAAGCACCTAGAAAGGAAGCACCAGTCTTAACTTGGGGGATCAGGGAAAACACCTGACTAGAAATGTCATTGAAGATTCTCAGAGCTGAGTTTCAAAGGAAGAGAAAATGGATGGGTGGAAGGAGTTGGGGGAAAGCTAAAAGTTTTTGAAGCACTGAAAACACCATAGAGGACCTGTGGGGCTGGCGCTGCTTGTGAAATGAACTGAAATAAATTCACCATGGCAGAGGCTAGAGCAAAGAAAAGAAAGTAGCAAGAAAGGAGGATGAAGGGGGGCTGGAGGAGCCAGATGACACAGAACTTCGTAAGTCTCTTCAAAGAATATGGAATTTATGCAAAGTGCAATGGGATAACAACAAAGGCAAAGGCCTAAGTTGGTTGAATTTCCCATCTCCCCAGCTTCTAGATCCTCTCTTACAGATTTCTTATCAGTTTATGTGCCTGGTGCCCCATTGGATAGTAGGTTCCTATACAGCAGTAATCATTTCTTCTTGATCTTTGTTTCCTTGTACCTAACACAGATTCTGCCCCAGGATAGGATTTTAATAAATGCAATGAGCTCAGTGTCACCATTGAGGGGACAGAGATCTACCCAGGATGTGGCAGAGTTCATTTATCCCAGACTCTTGCATAGGAGCATCACAAATGAAAGTGTGGGGTTCTTGCCTGCCTCAGCACCACAGAACCTTACTTGTCAACATGATACCACGTGACAGGAAGGAGCAGCTGTGATACTCTACAGGCAAACTTGATCACTGGGGAATCCTGCCCCAGAGGTATCTCTGGGGTGGCCCCAATAGGAATGTACCAACTCCAGGGCCAGGGAGGACTGTATAGTGAAGACCCAGATGGAGGCACACTTGCCTTGGCTGTGGGCTTCTGAGGGACCCTGAGGGTTTGCCCCAGTGGAAGAGGAGTAAGAGAGCCTCAGGGGACTCTGAAGAAAGCACCAGTGAAAGCCACAGGGTCACCAGTGGTTCTTGTGGAGACTGGAGTCAGACCAGTCTGAAAAGGTGGAGGCTCACAGCTGTTTGAATCAGGAGAGCAGAGGAAAGGATCCAGTCCCCAGAGGGCTCACCTGACTCTTCTTGCAGGTACCTAAGGAGATCATTGACTTGGTTGGCACTGCCTGTCTCTGTATCTGTCTCACTCACCTGTCCTGTGCAGATCAAGCTCACCAAAATCACAACTGACTTTTATGGTCCTGGCATATAATGTGCATTAAATAATGCACATTTATTAAATAGGTGAAGCAAATTAATAGAATTTAAATTTCATGTGTCTACTGGGTACTACTAGAGCAGGGAGGAAGGAAGTGGGGCAAGGGTTGAAAAACTAACTGTTGGGACTATGCTCACTATCTAGGTGACGAGATCAATCATATCCCACACCTCAGCATCAGGCAATATACCCCTGCAACAAACCTGCACCTGTGCCCCCTGAATCTAAAATAAAGTTGAAATTATTTTAAAAAATTAAAAATAAAATTCTATGTGTTTATAGGCTGTTTTGTTCATTTGCTGAATCCCCAGCACCTAGAATGGGGCTGGCACATAGCGGGTGCTTGAAAATTGTTTAACATATTCACTCCATATAATGAAAAGTAATTATGATTATTACGGCTCAAGGAGGGTCCATCTTTCTCCTAAGGACACACCACCTAAGAGGATAGATGGGCTAAATCTTGCCAGTTCCAAACTGGTGACTTTCCTGGGCAGCAGGAAAAGAGCTGAACTGTTCTGGGCCCACATGGATTTCCTGACCTTTCAAGAAGGGGATCTGTGGGGCAGCTGCCTGGCTGAGTTAAGAGCAACGGCTTTGGATGGAGAGGCTGAGAGTCAGAGGAAAGACAGAAACACAGTCCTTGCCAGGGCCTGTGCGGGTTCGCTGAAACAAGAATCTAGGTAGTGCTTTGCATATAACACTCCAAGTGTTGGTGATTAAAGGAGAGGCCAGAGTTGAAACTATGCTTGGAATTGTAAAATTAGGAGGAAAAACACCTGGAAGAACAAGAGTGGAGGAGAATGTAAAGCGCCAGGACTGAGCTGTGGGAGGCCCATGAGTGCAGACCGTAGATGAAGAGATCAGAGGTGGCTAGTAAACCAGGATAGTGCAGTCACAGGGGCTCTGAAAGGAAAGTGGTAGACAAAGGAGGTCATGAATAGAGTGGACTAGGACTAGCAAAGCCAGCTAAGCTTGGTTGAAAGGAGGAGGAGGCATGGCATTTAACAGCAAGGGATTGGGTTCAATTCTCCGCTCAGCCATTTGGCTAGCTATGAGACCTGGAAAGTGACTTACCTCTCAGAGTTTCATCTTTTTTATCTACAAATGAACGGGACCAATTAATAAGGCTAGGAAAAGTGCCTTGCCCAGTATTTGAAATAAGGCAAGCACTAGATAAATGCTGCTGAGATTGTGTTGGTGGTGGTGGTTTTCTTGCAACTAATGACCTTCAAGAAAAAAAAAATCATCAGTTCAGTAGGGAGAAAGGAAAGGAAGGGGAGGAAGATGGGAACTAGGTTGCAGAAAGTTTGGGGGAGGGGGCAAGGAAATGATGGGTATAGATCAGTTTGCTGAGGAATTTGATAGTGAATGGAAGTTGAGAAATCCAGAGTTTGGGCTAGCAGTTTCTTTAAGAGAGAAAAGGCAAGTGAATGTTCACAAGCAAAAGCGAGGGAACTAATAGAGATGGAGGAACTGGAGATCTCAAGGAGAAACAGCAAAAGCCAGCAGCAGGACACAGGAGTAGGCAGGGATGGCCCAGAGATGAAAGGGGCACCACTGGCCCTCTCTGCACCCTGGCCTACTTTAGCTCCTTTACCAGCTTTTTACTGTAGCCTGAGTTGGTCAGTTTTTCTCCCAGCCTCTTTCAGGGAGTGTAGTAGAAAGAAGGCTTGCTTAGAAGTCAAAAAGCTTGACACTGGCCACGTGTATTTGGCTGAGCCTTTTTCCTTCCTGAGCCCTTGTTCCTTAATCCATAAATAAGGTGGCTGGATTGATCATTTCTGTGATTCTGTGGCCATGTCATCTCACTAAGCATTATGAAACATATCCTCTTCTGAAGTTCTTCTTCACTCTGATTACAAGGAAGAGGAAAAAAAATCTTTAAACGGAAGCTATCACTTCCTCCAGCAACTGGGACAATATTTCTGTGTTTCACGTGAAGAAAGAGCAGATCCAGTGATTCCATCCTTGCTGGCAGATCTCTGCTGAGCCTGCTGGTGTTTTAAATAGCACATGCACTTTGTCCTGGCCTCCTGGAATGAAGCAAGGGAGAGGCCAGGGGTTTGTGCTAGCTGACTGTTGCTGTTGATGAGGCACTCAATGGCTGCAGGCTTCTAGATCTTCAGAAATAACAACAATTACTGTACACGCCACAATCTCTCCTCCAAGTCAGCAAATGCATCAGCTGCTGGTTATTTTGATACCCTGGTTTCAAAGCTCTTTCGAGAAAATCTAGTACAGAAAAACATTCTTATCCTCTGCTTGTCTGCACCATTCCTCTGGCCGCTGCCCTCTCAGCTGTTTTTCATTCCTGTGAATGTAGCTGGTCCAGGCCTAGAAGTCCTTCTCTCAATGACCCAAGAGAAGGACATTTCTGCTGGAACCTTCTTGAAAGTGGAAGAGGCAGGGGAAAAGGCACCTGGCTGTGGTCTCTGTGCCAAAGGCAGGCTGATCTGGAACCTGCTGGAAACCAATCCAGTGTTGGTGGGTTGTCTGACAGTCACAAGTGACTCTGACCATTGTTGGATTCAACAAGTATCAACTGAGCACCTACTACAGGCCAGGTCCTATGCTAAGACCTAGGGAAACTGTGATAAACATGGTCAGGGACTAATAATCAAGCCCCTACTAGAACATAAGCTCTCTGAGAGCTGGTACCACTGCCAGCACACAGTGCCTGGCATATGGTAGGCTCTCAGTTAACAATCTTTGGAGTTTTTTTGTGTTTGTTGTTTACACGTTCTTATTTACTCAAGATCCTTGAAGTCCAGTGACAGAAACAGAGGTAGTCAGGGGCAGAAAGGAGCTCTTACTAAACCAACGTGTGCAATAAGAATATGACCAACAATTTACGGGATGAGGATGGAGCATATAAGCGAACTTATACTCCGCTTACATCACCTAAAAATTTCCCCCTTACATACCACATGAAAAAGAACCACAAGTGCCCCAAATCCTTTTGTCCTTCTGAATGATGCCACAAGAACACATACAAAAGCTCTGCATTCAACAATCAAATTCTCTGTTATTCTAAAAGTTTAATTTCATACCCAAATTCTCAGGCAGCTATTATGTAAGGCTTGGGGCTAGTGCTTTCCAAGCAAGTTTATACATGACATGATTGATGGATGAATTCATCCTGTTGTCTGGAAATTCTTTTGTTTAATTGACGATGATAAATTTCCTAATGGATCACCCCGACTATGATACTGCTTTTGTAGAAAGGGCCTTTCACGGTGTTCCCTGGCCTCTTGCCCTCACTTCCAAAGTGTGTTCATACACCAGCCTGTATCTGAACAAGTTAGAAGTGGACAAGCCTAAGGCTGGGAAACAACGAGGTCACACAAAAGCTAAGGCCGACTTCCAATTCTAGGGCTTTTTGCCTTCTTCGTCCTTCTCAGAGCATGTGTAAATGGAATGAACTTTCTTATGGGAGCAAACGTGAAAATAGAAAGAAGCAAGACTTTAAGACTAATCTGAGCCAAGGGAGTTGGAAATGCCTAGTCAGGGCTTCATCTTGCTCAAGTGCCATCCATTGGGAGTAAAGGACCACTTCAGGACTTAGGACAGGAATCACCTGCTTCACTAAATCCCAGCTCCCCAGAGGGTGCCCTTCTGCTGAGTTGCACTGGCTAGTGTCACCAGCAATAGAGAGATTCTGTGCCTCACCTTCCCTTCCTGTTACTCTCCCCACACCCACTTATCCTCTGTGGCATCCACACGGGGTAGCGGTCCAACCCACCTTTGCTAAAGGAAGAAGTGAAGACACAGACAAGCTCAACACAGGAGGGAATGGGGCTGTAAATTTCCAAAGAGCTGTGAATCTCCTGGAATGCTACAATTAATGATACACATTTGGTGACAAATTTGACTTCAGGGGTATTTCTCCCTTGCGAATTTTATGCTGGGGTGGGAACAGCCCTGGCAGAGGGGCAGGGGAAAGTCAGTCAAGCTCCCCTGTCAGGCTGAATCCAGGGAACTCAAGAAATCTTGAAGGGTCAGGAAGGATTTGTGTGGGGCCTGGAGTGTGGAGAGAGGGCCTAAGCAGAAGGTTTGCTGGCTATGTCAGTCTAGGGGTCACAGGCCCGTTGCAAAACTGATGAAAGCTGCAGACCTTCAGACCAGAAAAGAATATTAGCATTGCACACAGTCGCGCAAATCAACCTACCGTTTCAGAGGGGCCAGGGACTCCGGGAAGTTCCTGGAACCCAAGGCCTTAAGTTAAGGTCCCTGGTCTAGCTCCTCCTGACTCCTGAAGTCCTCTGCCCCTTGTCCTTAAGCTGGACTCGCCAGTGCCTGGGGGCCTTCTAACTGGTTCTGCAGCCGCCTTCCCTTGTCAGAGGAGCTTGGGCACCTGCCCCTCGCGGAGCTCCCCCTGGGTGCTCATCTATCCTGGGGTGAGGAAAGGTGCCACGAAGAAAAGCTCCCTTAGATGGCGCGGGGAGCAGCCAATGCCTGGGGCACTGAGGGCGACGCCGGGCAGACCAGGGAAGCACTGGCGAAGGGCAACGCGCGGGGGCAGGGCGGAAGGTGAGGGAAGCTGCGAGCAACTCCGCTCAGCCCCAACCAGTCGGCCCAACGACCCCCGCCGGTGCCCCAGAAAATCCCCCTCCCGGCTTTGTGCGCGCGGCCCCTCAGACCCCAGTGGGTTTCCCTTTGACCTCTGGAAGTTTAAAGTCCTTCTCTGGCTGGGTCTGGCCAGCCCTCCAGGAGCGATCCGTCTCTAGTCCTCAGGACCCCCTCCAGCCAGGCACCACCACCCCGCCACAGCAGGTGCGGGGCTGGTGGTGGGGAGGGGAGGGATGGGGGCCAGGATTTGGAGCGTGTGACTCAGGAGTACGGGAGGAGGGGCTAAGAATTCAAGAAGCCTGTGTGAGAGCAGCTCGGCGCTCCGGCACAGCAGAGAGCGCTGGGAGCCGGAGGGGAGCGCAGCGGTGAGTCAGGCTGCCCCGAGCCGATCCCGAGAGGGGCGCAGCGCGGTCGCGGGCCAGGGTGGCTGGGCTTCGCGAGAGAGTATGCAAGGATACCCGTCTGGCGAGCTCTCTGGTTACCCCCGAGGCTCCCGCGGGCCCAAGAGCAGCCCTGAGAAATGTCCCGAGTGGGTGTGGGGTCGCGGGACCCTAGTGGGAGGACGAGTCGGACCGCGGGAACAGCGTTCGTTCTCGTCGTGGAGTTCCTAGTCCCGGGATGGCCGGCGGTCCAGGGAGCAGCCTTGGCGCCTGCAGAAGCCCACGGCCATGGCAGGGTCTAGCTCGAGGGCTAGAAGTGGATAACGCGCAAGTGAGGGAGAGCGAATGGGCACCGAGAGGGATGCGCCGGCAGCTGGCGCGCCGGGGCGGGAGGAGTGGCGGCCAGCACCGCGGGGGGAGCGCAGAGCGCGCTGGCTGAGGTGAGCGCCGAGTCACGAAAGTGCTGCGCTGCTCCCAGGTAGGGGGACGAGCGGAACGGGGCGCGCTAGACCTAGGGCAGTTCCCTCAGCGCGTCTCGGAAGGGCTGGGAGTCTTGACTGAGGGCCCCGGGGGTTAACTCAGGAAGTCTGCGAGCCAATGCCGGGGTCCGTCCGGCGTACCGGGGCCCTCCACGGAGCCGCGTTGGACAACCTCAGGTCGAGGTCGCCAAGGTTCAGCCGTGCCACTTGGGTCACACGCTTCATCTCCAGCTGTCTGCCGCCAGGTGTGGGAGAAGCGGGCGTGGAAGGTTGGGGTGGGCAGCGCCTTGGGTTCAGGCGAGGAGGATCTAGGGGAGGAAGAGAGGACTCAGGGGTCAGGGAGCTGCAACTTTGAGCCAGCAGAAACAAGCAGCTTAGCTCCCTCTAATTACAGACCTTCTTAAAAAGAAAAAACAAAAAACAAAAACTCCGAGATTCTTAAGGAAGGTGTTTCGTGCTTGAACTTTTTCTTCTGTTGTGATTTGAGAGATTAAAAAAGAGCCTGCTTGCTAGGCTGGTTTTTCCAAGTTGTTCCAGGTTGGAAGTTGTAACAGTTCGAAGGATAATTTATGAGTGTTTCATGCATTAAAGTGTATTACAGCAAAGCCTTTTGGGTGCTGTGGGTATTAAGGAAAACTTAGTGCACGTTCCCAGCTGGAAACCAAAATAGTGCTCTCCTGGGTGCCTCTGCCCCATCTGTCATCCAAGGCCAATGGAAATCCTGTAGAAAAGGCACTTGATTAATTGTCCTGGCTCCATCCTCTGGGCACACCCACTACCAGTGCCAGTCCCCTCCTCCCCAATCCATGCACAGCCAGCTGCACTCTGCAAATGCAAAAATGACAGTGGAGGCCCCATCGGTAACTTCTCTCCAGGGTCTTCAAACTCTTGAGGCTGTCAGTTAAGTCTACTGGAGGGGAATCTTTCCCCTTCTCTAGGCAGTGCAGAAGGGCAGCAGCCATTGGCCCCTGCCAGCCCTTCTTACCCTGTGTTTACAGTTTCCTTCTGAATGTCTCAAACTTTCTCCCTCTGCAGAGTCACAGAAGAAAGGCTATATCAAACCTGATGGGTCTCTTTTGTTGAATAAGTCATAGGTCAACCTGAGCAACCCAAAGGTTAATTCATGATGGGCAATGTTCCCAGAGGGTCAGAGGAGACCGGTGGGTCTGGGGGATGAGACTGGCCTAGCTGGAACTGACTCACACAAAAAGTGAACATTCCTCTTGTTGAAGGGGGATAGGGTTAATGCCACGTGTTGCCAAACTCCTACCCCACTCTTTCCCCAACATCTTTATGCAGGTAAAGGGAAAAAAGAAGCACCAAAAATGGGAAGCCAAGATCACTGGGGCATGAGAACACTAATTTGACAGAAGTATAGGAGCACCTCAGAGGATTTTAGAACCAGTTGCTGGCACCACTGCATTTCCAACAGCAGCCCAGGCCCATCAGAGAAATGAACTGGGCCCACTCAGGGCAGTCATCCTAGTGTTGGTGGCTCTTTCCCTACTTTTAACCCTTGCCAAGGAATGGGGTTCTTGCCTTCTCCTGTTGCCCACCCCACAACTCCCCTGCCCCAAGGGCAAGTGGGAGCAAGGGATGAGGCTTCACACTCTCACTCTCTTTCAGGGAGAAATCCGTGCCTTGGACAAGAAGGGGGCCCTGGCTGCCGACATCAGCAGGGAGAGTAGGGTAGGGCAGGGCAGGGCTGGAGCCCGAGGGAAGTTTCTCATCATTACCGAGATTAAACTGATGAAAAAAGTCACACAACTTTACTTTTTAAAGAGTGCTGAGCACTCCTGCTGCTCATTCATAGAGTGCTTTACTGCAGCACCCTGCATCAGAGCAGGGAAACTACACAGAGATTCAGCCACTGCTCTTCTCTGCTGGGCATGGAGCAGGGCCAAGGCCCAGATCCCCAAGCAGATGTCAGTGCCAGACCCGGGACCAGAGACCCAGCCATTTACCTTTTCCCAGTAAGAACTTTCACGGACTTCAGAGTCTAAAACAAGCCTTAGAGACCTTTGCTGGCAGCAAATTCTCTGCTCTCAGGAAGCAATGGAAGGTTTGCTGAGGTCTTGCATAAAATCTCTGGATATCTGTGTGCAAACAACCCATGCTCCCAGAAAACACCTTTCTGTGACACAGAAAGAGTTCCTGTGTGTTTCTTTGACTAGCACCTCTGATCTCACAAACCATCAGCTCTTAGGCTTAGCCAGTTCCGAGAAATCAATTCTGTGGTGGACCATTTTGAGCAAACAGTGTCTGCTGGCATCGGGTAAATAAATGAGGATGAAAGACCCTTCCCCAATCCATTCCCATGAGACCTCATTTGATAACAGTGGGGAAACAGTTAAGATCCTAACTCCAAATAGCAGTCAGACCAGGATGATCCTGAGGCTGATATGTGAATGGAGAAACTGAGGCTTTGGGGTCCTCGGTCTTTTATTAGGGTGTGCAGAAGCATGGAAATGTCACTATTTGAGCCAAGGAGAATAAACCTTCAGCCACAAAGTTTAGCAAAGACCAGAAGAATGAAAACATGCAATGGAGAAGACTTTCTGGTGATTGGTGATGTTTTCATTGCTCCTCTCTGGGCTACTTTACATGCTTTTGAGGTCTCAGACTATGACACAGTAGGAATCAGATTAAAATGTTAGGATGATCCCTTGATTTTCTTCTCCTATATTTCGGGTAAACTTGCTGTAATAGTTTCTTCACTTGGGAGAAGGGAAGGGAAGTAGCTTTGTGACCTTGAGCAAGTCACTAAACTTCTCAGGCTTCACTTTCCCAACTCACTAGGCAAGTATATGGATTAATATTGTTTCTGAATGGAGCTGTCAGCATTTTGGGACAATTCTTGGTTAAGTGTGACCAATCTGCACAGTGCAGATAGTTTAGTATCCCTGCCTCACCTCCTAAATGTCAGAAGTCATAGTGACAACCCCAAATGTCCCTCATAGAGGGCTAAGTGTATTCAAAGATAATGTTGCTCCCAGTTGAGAAGTCTTTTGGAAATTACCAACAAGGACCCTATTGTTGGGGTTTCTGTGGTTAATCATCAAATTGGGGCTTCAGAAGTCAATCCCTGGGCTTCATCCTCCAGGAGCCAACAAATCAGACTCTAGGCCACCATCGGCAGGGTCCTCAGTGCTGTAGTCCCACCAGGTGTTATCCTTTGCCTTTTGTGAGTGAAGTGGACTACAAATGACCCATGGGAAAAGAAAACTAGAAAGAGTAAGGTGAAGGGACAGGTGCTATTAGAGCATGGCAGCTTCCTTCTCTGCCATATGTTATTAAAAACACAGGCAGACTGCCTGCCTGTGGAGTCTGTAGCACTGGGAGGAAATCCTTCCCTCCTTTGCTAAGTGGATCACACTCTGGCACCAGGAGGTTCCTTCCCTGAAGCAGAAGCCCCCAGCACTGACCGCACTTAATACAACATGAGTGCATGTTGACATCAAATTAATACAACTGTGCCCAAGCTGTGAAAATAAATGAGAATTGATAATGTGACATTTCATTGAAAAAAAGGCTAGCAACACTACACTCATTGGATGGTGCCTGTGGCACTGAGTTTATTCTCAAGTAGAATAGCTCGTTATTCTTACCTCTGCCTCAAGGTCTCATTGGGGGACAGAAAATAGAACTATTAGTTTATTTATAGTACATAGGGTTAAAATGAATAATATCTTCAGAGGACAGGAGGGTATTATAGGAACACGTGCTTTCTACTCATGCCCAACTCATTACAAGTAGGAGTGAAAATGAACTGCAGAGCTTGGTGCTGATTTCAAATGAGCAAAATAAAAGGAAGAAACAAAAAAAGAAAGAGAGGGAGGGAGGGAGGGAGGGAGGGAGGAAGGAAGGAAGGAAGGAAGGAAGGAAGGAAGGAAGGAAGGAAGTGAGGGAAGGAGGGAGGGAAAGAGAAAGAGAGAAAGAAAGAGAGAAAGAGAGAATCTTAAGGAGCTCCCTCCCCAAATGAGGTTGATCTGATGATGAAATCTGTCAGGTGGAACTGGCAACAATGCTTTTGAATTGCCTAAGACTGTAGCCAACGCATTCACGTGCGGGAAGTCTTTTTTTTTTTTTTTTTTTTTTAAATTAGTAGTACTATTAGTCAGAGTCAGACAGTCAGGATTTCCCTGAAAATCCACCACTAGGCTAAGCAGATTGAGATGTTTTGGCACTTTTGGCACCGCCTGTGGTGCCTTCTGCAGGTGGAGAGCCCTGCAAATGAAAGAAGCTGGCTATGAAGTCAGTGGGAATGAACCGCCCAAGTGTCACACAGAAGCCCTTCCACATTGGGCAGTTTCAATCCACTACTACAGAAATAGTGTCCCAATAACCACGAAGTATTTGCTATCAGTACAGATGGGCTGATTTTCCCATATCCTTTGGCTGTTCCTTCAGTAGTCAGAGTTGGTGGTACAGGTCACCTCCCCTCTGTGTGCGGTTGCTAAGTGAGCCCAGAGAGGATGGTCTCAAGAGCTCAGCCCTTGCCCACGTTAGGGGGTGGAGGAGACTGTCCTGTCTTCAGTTCTTCATCAGTACAGATGGATTACAACCCTCATTAGTAATAGAGTGACTTGCATGTCTCACTTATACCGTCTAGTGAAATGCCAACCCATTTTTATGAGAGGTCAACAGATTGAGGTACTGCCTCATCACTATGGATAACTGTGTATTGAACCCCCATTGTGTATGGGTGATGCCAAGCGGGACCGGCTCCCTTTGGATTATGGAGAACACTTTCAGAAAAATAAGTTCGACCAATGAACATGAGCTTCCTCCCCTCACCTTCTCCCTTGGAAGGGCTGATCTGAGGGGAGCCCCCACTGCATGGTTGTTGTTTTTAAAATTTCAGGTAGGATAACATCTTTTTTGTATTTTTTTTATGTATCTGTGCATGTAAAGTTTTTCTGCAATGGGAGGAGAAATCTTTTTGGTTGCATTGAAGACTTGTCTAAGAATTTACTCACTGATATTTTAACCTTCTGTAATTAACATTCTCATTTTGATAGAATTTTAATCAAACATTTCATCTTGCGAATTATCTTCACCTCATAATGGCTGGGTAAGAGAAGACTCAACGGAGGTTCTCCTGTAATTTTCTTTCAGAGGCAAACTTCTCCTCAGACTTTTATTTCAGAAATGTTATGCAATACTCTCTAAATAAGGCATTTCTTGAGAATGACCATTTTTGCTGGCAGCTTTAAGAGTGTTTTGCTTCCTTACTCCACATAACAACTCCTCTGTGTCTTTAGGATTTTAAGTGTCTTAGGAATTCTTCCAGTTTACAAGGAAAGAAAGAGAAAGTGAATTTTGCTATGGCAGTGGGGCATTTGTGCTCTCCCAGACCAAGAGCCAAGGGTTAAGCAGCTGTTGCTGAATTACATAGAACCCGTGGTTAAACGGGAAGATAGTCCTCGCCCCACAGGGGAGGGGGCCCACCATATATCAGGGTACTGGATAGATTTCCTTCTCTCAATTAGCGTTCTTATTAATATGCTATCTGGGACACTGGGCACTGTGGGGACTCAAAATAAATATAAATCATGATCCTGCCCCAAGGAGCTTGCTCAGGAGTCATGACTAAAAGGCTTAGTGGCTCATCAGAGAATATAAATGAGCTGGGGCCAGAGATTGCTGGGGCTGTGAAAAACCAGAGAGGCTATGCCTCATTGTTAAGGGACAGGCCAACCATTGCTCTAAAGGATTGTAGGTCCAATATTGCCAGATATTTTCAAGAACTTTTCAAGAAAAGCCAAAACTTTGAGATTGAAAAGCCAAAACTTTGAAATTTCTTCCCTTTCCACACATCAGTACAGACCAAACAAAACTTGTCTGCAGGCTTTTTTATCTTCTTATCTAAATTAACACACGGAGCAATTGCAAGCAGTATCAAAACTGGAACTGGCAGAAGTACTAATTCCGTGACTATATGACCTCCAAGAGGGAAGGGGTCGGGATGTCAAGAAGGCTTTTTCAGGGAGGCTTCTCGGAGGGGAGTGAGGGGTTGTCCCATAGGCAGGTAGGATTTTACAGGAGTCCTGGCACGTAGTCAAATAGAACCAGATTCAGGTCCAAGTTCACTTCTCATTAGCTCTCTTAACCCCATAAGCCTCAGTTTCTTCATCTGTAAAAGGGAATCGTGATGCCGACTGATTTTTGAGGGCAATTGTGAAGGGGAAAGGAAAGAGTGCTGGAAAGTTCTTACTGCTGAGTCCGGAATGTAGCCAGTGTCCAGTAAGCTGAGGCCCCCTTCCCGATGAGGACCCCCTCATTGAGCATTGCAGACAATTGCTTTTCAAGGATTTCGAATTGCTTTTTCTGGCCCAGGAAAAGCACAGGAGGTCTGGGTTATTTTTCTCCTCTCCTGTCCTCTTCTTGCTTCTCCCTGAGGCCTGTGGCTGCTTGCCCACTTGCCCTTTGTCAGAATCCCAACCTTTAAAACCCCTGACCTGGGCCACAGCAGAAAAACACAACCCTACTCAGTAAGGAGGAGAAGTGCTCCAGGAGGCTGTATAGACACGCACGGCAAATATTTAAGGAATTCTTAGGAATAAAAAAAAATTCGTAAATCTGGATTTTTGCATGAGGCCATCACAAGAACATGTTTTCTCAATTAGCGTGCACATTGCTTGGAGTGAAGTCACCACGTCCACAGCCCATCAGGGCTGACTCGAGCTGAGCCACCTGATCAGACTTCACTTTCCGTGACCTAAATGTGATTCAGCCAACCCTGCCACTGCCCCTAGCTGCTGAAACAAAATCATTCCTGAAATCCTAAACCAGGGTGGAGATGTACATGCTCCTCTGAAAAGCAATCTAATTTCAGATCCTGGTTGTATTCACCCCAAATTGAGAAAGACAGCACTACTTTGGAGGGTGAATTGATAGAGTCCCCACAACACCTTGCATGTTTCTTTTCTTTTACCATTTATTGTTAGATGGCGATTGTGTGTAGCCTTTCAGAACAGATGAGTTCTTTAGGTTCTGAAATCAGAGAAAATAGTTTCTTTTGCTAAAGCATACATCAATTGCCTAAAATATTAGCAGTCAGTGCCTGAGATCAGTGATTATATATTCTGGATGGTTTCCTGGACTGACTCTTTTCCAAGCAAATGGCTTTGTCAGATATTTGTAATTTCTGAAATATTTTATTAATGATGTCCTCTTGCCAGAGGGATGGTCCAGAGTATACAATTAGCTGCATGCCTCAGGAGCAAGATGCTGCCCAGCATCCACCAAGATCAAGCAGGAGTTCAAGGACACTTCTAATCAACTGCCATAGAGCAGAGAAAAGAAAATGTTTTCACAAGTTGAAGGCCGGGTGTGTGGCCCATGCCCAGCACCTGGGGGGCTGAGGCAGGAAGGTCACTTGAGGCCAGGAGTTTAAGGTCATCCTGAGCAACATAGTGAGACCCCATGTCTACAAAAATGAAAATAAAAAAATTAGCCAGGCGTGGTGATATACACTTGTAGTCCTAGCTACAAAGGGTTCAGGTGGGAGAATCACTTGAGCCCAGAAGGTTGAGATTGCAGTGAGCCATGATCATACAAGGGCACTGTAGCCTGGGCAACATAAGTGAGACCCTGCCTCAAGAAAGAAAGAGAGAAAGAGAGAAAGAGAGAGAGAGAGGGACGGAGGGGAGGGGAGGGGAGGGCAGGGGAGGGCAGGGGAGGGCAGGGGAGGGGAGGGGTGAGGAAGGAAGGAAGGAAGGAGGAAAGAAAGAAAGGGAAAGAAGGAAGGAAGGAAGGAAAGAAAGAAAAGGAGGGAGGGAGGGAAGGAAGGAAAGATAGAAGGAAGGAAGGAAGGAAAGAAGGAAGGAGGGAAGGAAGGAAGGAAGGAAGGAAGGAAGGAAGGAAGGAAGGAAGGAAGGAAGGAAGGAAGGAAGGAAGGAATGGATGGAGGAAAGAAAACAAAATACAGGTTGAGACCCATCATCAGGTTACGCAATCAACTTAGTGTGCAACTCTCATTAGGGGAAAAAAATGAAAGAGAATAGAGTAACATTTTCAAAAATTAATATGCATTGCATATAGCAAGAGAAAATGTTTATGACACTTTTGTTTTAGTTATACTGTATATATGTACATATACATATATATGCAAACTGGCTCATAATAGAAAATGTGTTTTTTTTACTCTAAGTCATAGTCAAAAAAAGTGTGAAAGCCACTGGCATAGACAACAGCATGATTCCGAACAGTGGATGCCTCTGAAGCCAGGCAAGCTTGGGGTTAAGTCCCAAGTCTGTGATTTGCAGTTGTGTGATCTTAGGTAACTTTCTCTAAGCATCAGTGTCCTCATCTCTAAGGTGTCCTCAGCTGTAATTCTTGTACAGCTGTTGTGTACATTAAGTGACAAAGATGTATGAAGTACCAGGTTCTGTGACTGCCACCAAGGACACCCTCAGTAAGTGAGAGCTGCTGTCATTATCTGCCTTCCCCTTGCCTGTTCCTCCTCCTTCTCTTCTTCCTCTCCTTCTCTTCCCCTTCATCCTCCTCTTCTTTTCCCTTCCCCTCTTCCTCTTTCTACTTCCTTCTCCTCTTCTTTTCCTTTTCTACCTCTTCCTCCTCCCTCTTTCTTATCTTCTTTGTAACTACTCAACCTCATCAGAATTATTGACAATGTTTTTATACCTAAGGTTTGCTTTTTCTCTAGCAAACACAGCAAAGAAGCAACAATAATCATATCTTGTGTTTGGCCCCACATTCTGCACTGTCTTTCTCCCATTTCATGCTTGCAAAGCCATCGTTCTGTGATTCTTTTCCCCAAGCATGACCATAACAGTAACTGTCCAAGGGGCACAGGACATCCTCCTCCCTGTCACTGGGCACTGACAGGGAGTAGCATGGCCTTTCCTGGCCTTGCCACTGGAATAAACGCTTTGGTCCTAGTGTGGGTTCAGTGACTTTGGAAGGAGCTTCTGTTCCCACAAAATCATATCCTTCCCCTTCAGTATATTTTTATAAGAACAACAGGGCTAAGATACCATTAAAATGTTGATATTGTCAAAATTCTAAAGAAGTTTCTGCCCAGAGCAGAGAGTCTAACATTTTCTCCTGAGCGAGGCTCCAGGCTGCCACAATGTGGAAGGTTTACATTTCTCCCGTGGTATAAACAGTTTAAAGGCTCTTAATGTGAATGTTGGAGCTGACACCTTCAGGTAAACCCTGATCCTAACTCCAGCCCTCAACCCAATGAGCAATCTGTCACTGACCTCAGACCTTTGGTTCCCAGTGGAGGGCACGTGAAAGAGTGACCCACACCAAGATTCTACCTTAGGGCCACAAAGGTGACATGTCCCAATCTTCTTGAGAGCCTGGCTAATGTAGCCTCTGAGAACAGATCAGTGATGACAAACTGCCTACCTCTTAGTTCTCACGTAGGCTTAGCCTGCCCCCATTCTGTATTCACCCTCGTTCCCCCAGGGCTCATTCCAACTCTCTCCTAGTAAAATGCCCTCCCACTGGGCCCCATTTTCACCACTAGTACTCACAGAGGATTATTAGTGACATCTCCTCTCAAATGCTGAATTCCTGTCCAGACTAAAGATTTAATGCTGCTTTTTAGGCGGCTAAGATATCTCTATTTGAGGTTCGCAAGATAGTGGGACAGAAGGCAAGAAAAGAGACCTGCTTCTGGAGATAATTTTCATCTCTTTAAGTGTATCCTCTTCTCTCCAGCGCTCATTCCACTCTTGCCTGTAAAATGAATGTCACCAAGCCAGTCGCACCTTTTAAATAACATTTATGGCAGAAGACAGACATTTGCCGTATCATGCCCTGCCCCCACCTCCCAAGCAGGTGGATGATATTGAGCCAAGCACCAGGGAGCTGGAGTGGACTGCAAACAAGCCAGCAGAGAGATGTTTAAATTCATTGCTGTTGCACCTGTTTTTAAAGGAAAAAGCAAATGCTGACTTACTTTTATTGTGCTCAAAAGGCGGAGGCGGGGAGTGTATTTCCATCCTTTCTGAAACTTGAAATGACAAATGGAATCAATTGCCCCTGAAATGACATGCCACTAAGAATGTTTCTTACTCAAGAAACGAATTACCTTTCTTTTCACCTGGGTTCAAGAGTGTTGTGTTTGTGTTTTCACGGGGAAAGTGTGAACACTAGAAATGTTTTCATTTTCTATTTTGAAGAGGTCAGACTCCAAAGCCTGACTTCAGATTTCATGCCCATGTGTCAGCATCTCTGTGTCTTGGAAATGAAAGAAAATATTTTGGGGGTGGGGTTTTCAAGTGCTGTTGTTTTTGAACTTTTCCAAAAAAGAGCAGGAGATGTCAGAAAGCAGAGAGCTTAATAAAGCAACACAAATATGTTTCAAAGGCTCTTTTTAAAGCATCTTTATGATTAAGCCAAAAAAATAATAATTTTAAGTTGACACAGTGCACAAAATGTTCATCTTCCAGTCATTTTGACTTCTTAAATGACTATGAACCTATTACAGAATTCTGACCGGCAATACTGGTGTCTAGAAAAATCTGTTTGTATCTTCTTTCTTTTGTGGTTTGGGAAAGTTATTATGTAAGAAATAAAAACAAATGGCTAAGTCAGGGGTAGATTATTTCAATTCACTGATACCTAGATTTAAGAGATGAGGAATTTATTCCTGATTCAGAATCTTACTAGTGGTATCATTTAGGCAAATTACAGAACCTCTCTGAGCCTCTGTTTCTTAATCTGGAAAATGAGAATAATGCTACTTCCCCTGCATATCTGTTAGAGCTGTTGCATTGGACATGGTTGATGGATGGGGAAACAACTTGGTTGTAGACACAGAAGGTAAGATAGGAAAACCTGGACCAGGAGTGTGAAACTCCAGGTGCTAGTGCTGGCTCTGGTCTTAGTTGCATGAGGGATCTTGACAGTCACTTGCTCTGGTATTGAGCAGTTCTGGCTCCTGCTGGTCCATTCCAAACGCAGCAGCAGATGTAGATGCACTCACATAAACCTGGGCAGAGATGAGGTATTCCTGCCATGGTCAGAATGGAGGCCTGTGCCAGGCATTGAGCAGAACCTTGTGACGCAAGAGCACCACAGAAAAAGCATGAGTGTGGAAACAGGCTTTCCAGGGTTCTAGTCCCAGGAGTCGTGCTTAAAATGCATGTGATGGAAAGCAAGTTGCTATAGTGCTCTGATTTTCAGTTTGTTCAGCTATAAAGTGGGATCAGTAACACCTATTTCCTAAAGATTAACCAAGGTGGCTTTTGCTCAATCATTTGGTTGTCTAAAACTTGGATATAGTACCATTGCCACCACCATTGAACACAAATGAGTACCTGAGGAGCTCCCTAACTACTCAGTCTAAGGCAGATGTGACAACAGTGCCAGGATGCCTCCGGGATACACATGTCCCTGTCTCTTCTCCTAATGTCCCTTCTCCCTCATTAGTCCTCCTCCCTGGCCTCTTTGCTGGCTTGTCCTTATTCTCTGGACCTCTAAATATGGAGTGCCCTGGAGCTTAGCTTTCCTTTCTAGATCGCCCTCTTCCTGGATGATCTCATCCTCCCCAGGCATGAGCTACGGTCTACGACTTCCGGATGTTCATTTCCAGTCTGGACCTCTCCCCTGGGCCCCAGACTCTTATATTCTACTGGCATGTCCACTAGGATGTCTAAAGGACATCTCAAATTTAGAATTTCTTTTTATCCCCAAACTACTTTTCTCCTAGTCGTCTTTGCTTTAGATAATGACATAATTATTCCCACAGAATAATCTAGAAACCATCCTTGATTCTGCCTTCCCTCTCACCTTTTATATCCAATTCACCAGCAAGTTTGTTGGCTTCACCCTCAAAATGTAGTCAGAAGCCAACCACTTCTTACAGTCCCACTGCTGCCTCCTTAATCTGGGCCAGGGTTGCCTCTCACCTAGACCTCTTCCTGCATCTCCTGCCTCTGTTGTCGTTTTTCTTTTAGGCCAATGGCAGCCAGAGTGCCCTTCAAAAATGTAAATTGCAATGGTATTTCCCAGCTCTGAGCCTCCCATGGATTTCCATTATATGTAGAATAAAATTATCTTGCCATGGCTTTTGTTCAGTGGTTCTTAAACGGGGGTGATTTTTCTCCTAGGGGATATTTGGCAATATCTGTGACCACTTCATTTCTGGTGGTCATAAAGAGGGTGGTGGAGGCTTGAGGGGTGTTACTGGCAGCCAGTGGGTAGAGGCCAGGGGTGCAGCAAAACAACATGCACAGGACAAGCACCTGCAACAAAAAAATCATGTGACTCAAAATGTTGATAGTTCTGGGGTGGAGGAAACCTGCCTTATGCAATCTGGACCCTGACCATCTCCAGCATCTTAATCGCTCCTCCCCTTGTGGTTGTGTGGTGACCATACTGACCTTTTTGCAATGTCTTCAACATGCCAAACTTGTTACTGTCTTGGGGCCTTTGTACTCGCTGTTTGCTCCATTTGGGACACTCCTACCCACAGATCTTCACATGGTTAGCTTCTGATCAACATTTAGTTCTGCTATCACCTCTTGATCATCCTAATCTAAAATATCTATCCTACCCCCACCAAGCCCTGCCATTCTATTCTCCCACTCTGCCTTACTTATTTTTTTAATACTTAATTTTATGATTTGTTTTCTTATTTTACTATCTGTCTCCTCCACAAGAACATAAGATTGAGGGCAGGAACTTTGCTGTGTTCATCAAGGAATCCATTCATCACATAGTAGGAGCTCTATAAGTCTTTGTCAAATGAGTAATTCAGCAAATAACTGACAAGGATAGCACAGACATGGCCTATGACAGAAGGTTAGGAGAAGAAATCAGCAGGATCTAGCATTTCACGGAATGCTTTCCAGAGGAGACCTGCCATGGGCTACCCTGTGAGTTTCCGGAGTACACCATCCCTCCAGATGAGCTGGCCCCAAAATGGAGAAGGGCTTCCTCTCAAGCATATATGCACCCAGCATAGCCTTCTTGTAGGTTAGAGACAGCTGTGGATTTTAGCCTGTGATAGGACAGAGACCCAAGCTGTAGGGCTCAGGGGTCCAGGCTCTGATGGAAGAGAGGAATCAGGAAAGAAAGTGAGTATGAGAGAAGCAGGTCCAGGAAAGAGAAGCCAAAGCTCAGTTTGGCTCAGGTCAGGAATGGAGCCCAGTATAGAGGGAAGGGAGGGGCCAGGGAAGGACAAGCAGACAGCTCCAGAGGAAAATCTCTGGGTTGGCTCATCCTGGGGTGGGGGGTCAATTGAGGAAGCTATGAAATGGAAAGCAGATAAGGGACAAAATCAAACCTTTCATGTAGCCTGGCAGAGACAGAGTCCTGTTTAGACTTAGTGACCCACATAAAGCTTGTACCACATGAGAAATATGACATTATGACAAACACAGTTAATTCCAGAACAGTCTTGATTTCAAACGCTCTGGCCCATCATCAAACATTGATCTTGTTCTTCAGTTTCAGAAAGTCATGACAGTAACGCCACATTAACAGCGCTTAGCAATGCCAGGTGATGGGTGGGTGTTCACTTCCATCCAGGTAAGGCCCTGTGCCATCTCAAAATAATGATATTGATGTCCAGTTCTTAAGGGAGATTAAGTGAGCAGGGCAGGTCATAGATCATATTTCCAAGGTCCCAGGGTTTCCAGGTTATACAAATTCTGGGGTTTGCAGATCACAGAGTCTCCCACGGGAGAGGGATGCCTGGTGGCATGTACACAGCTCTGGCCATCCTGGTATTGTCTCCAAGAGAAAGGGTATGGTCAGGGTCTGTGCCCTCAGGGCCACCTCAGAACACTTACTCATAACTCCGGTTCATTTTGCTGCCTGGATCCTTCTAAGGAGATGACTACATGTGATTAGCTGGCCAACACCTCGTTTTATTAGTCTGTTAATGTAGTTTTAAAGTAACACACCTAAGATGCAGACAGCTTACTCCAACCTAACAAAAATGTCATTATGAAAATTTACAAGGTCTACAGAGTGATATAATGGTGATGAAATTCAGATGTGTCAAATTACCCTCATGTTTAATTTAGCCTGACTCAGTCCGTAGAAATATGGATTTTCCCACAGACGTAGTCTCATAGCTGCCTGGGCACTGTGTGCTTTGCAGAGCTGAGGCTATGATAAGGTTGCCTGTCCCACAGCCTCAAAAGTCATAAAACAGCCTGTGCTGACCATCCCCTCCTGCTTCCTCAGATTGCTGCTGACAGGCCACTTTGTCTTTTCATTCACAAAACCCATCTGCCAACTGGTCTTTGGGATCCCCTTCCATCGTTAGGTCCTCTTCTTGGTAGACACAGATTTGATACTCTCAAACTTCTGCTCCATTGAAACATGATTTCTGGATCTTCATTCCTACTAAGAAATATAGGGCTGATGAAGGCTTAGACCCATACACATCCCAGGGGCAGATTCTAAGCAGCTGTCAAGTTCTCTCAGTTAGAAAGTTAATAAACCCCACTCAGCAAAAATGGAGCAAGCAAAAGCCTGACCCTGTTCCTTCCTTCCTGCTAACAATGTGACTTGCAATAGCTTGTATAAACTCCCTCTGATTCTCAGCTTCCTGAACTGTAAAACCAGAATAATAATAATACTCCCTTATAAAGTAGTGATTGTGAGAAGAGAACACATGTAACACTTAGCACTGTGCTTGGCACATAAAAGCTGTTCAAAAAATGGCAGCTACCCTCATTATATTATTAAAATCTTGGAAAGTCAGATTTCAGACATCAGTCAATGACTCATGGAAATGTTTTGGAGCTTGAGGTCTTTGTAAAGTGAGAGGGCAGGCGAGTGGAGCCTAAAACATGGGGAGGAAATCCCCATGCAAGGAATGCAGAAGGTCGTTGCCATGGCATCATGGTGACTGACCACTCATTTGTGGGCTAAACCCCATGAAACCAGCTGCAAAATGGGGTCATAATAATGTTGCTATAATTATTAAATATAGCAATGCTTATAAAATGGTTAACATAGCTCCAGGCACACGAGCCTCAAAAAATTTAGAGCTGTTGTTATCACAACCAGTCTTCCCTTGCTAGCTCCTCTGTCACCTCTTTACGCTGGTCAAGCCACTATTTCGACAGGTCCAACCTGGGTTCCTAAGGCACTATTTCACAGTTTAGGGGGGGACAGTGCAGCCCCCACTCCAAAGGTCTCTTAGTGTCACAGGGCATTTATAGCCTCCAGAAATCACTCCCACAGATTTCTGGGGCCCACTCCTTGCAGCCTCCAGGTGGCTTTGTCACATGTAAAGGCAATGTCATGTTATGCACAGAAAGGGAATAGCCCCTTTCCTTTCTTACCATGGGCCTGGAGTTGGTCCCACCTGGCTGTCACCCTTCATTCCTGGGATGGTCATGAAAGCAAGGGATCTGTACCCCCGAAAGGAATTTATTCAGCACCAGCAAAGGGCAAGGTGCCCAGACTTAGCTTTTGCCATGGGCCCTGCCAGAAAGTGCTGGGCAGGGACAGAAAAGAAATTCCAGAGACAAGGTTTCTCTAGTGTCCTTGGACTTGGGGAGAAGTAAATTGTAGGGTTGTCTCATTTATGATCAAAGGTACCAAAACTTTATAAAATGCCTTGAGGATATTTTGTCCGTGTTCCTAAGCAAACAGAAAAATGGAGAAACATTTTGGGTCCACCAAAATTGGTAGTTAGGATGAACTCTTACTGCAAGGGCCATGTCTATCTTAAGCTAATTATGCAGCAAGTATGGCTGTGTCCTCACTGTGTGCATGCACTGCTCTGGGCTTTTGGGGGCTGTAAGAACATTTAAGATTTACACCTGCCCATAAGGGGCTTGCCATCTGTTTGGTGCTTATTTCAGTTTTAATTACAAGGAAGACGTTAGCCTTTTGGGAAAAGAATCACTGGGATGAATCTAATACTACTGTGCTGGCTGTCGTGCAGATTCCTTTATGGCCCTGTGGCCTTGGACGTGAAAAGGTAATGAAAAAATTTCATTATAAAGTTTCTTCTCCCCTCCTGCATGCTCTACCATTTGCCCTTGGCTATGACACACACACACACCTGACACACACATCATGCAAAAGTGGAGCCATTTCTGAGGCAACTGCAAACATTAAAGAACTGCAGTCCTTTCGGACTCAAAAATCCATAAAATCCTAGTGTTGAAAGAATAATGAGAAATAATTCAATCCTTTCGTTTATAATAAATGCAAAAAAGAAGGAAGAAAAAACCCAAAAAGCTGGTGGATGGAGTCCCTTGATTACAAATCACAGTGTTAGTAACAGCCCACCCAGCCCAGGGCTCAGTTCATTTTTTCCTTCCATTCTTTCATCAACTATTTATGAAGCACCAACATTGTACCAGGAGCTGTGTTCCTGGTGATACAATGTACCACTGGTGATACAATGGTGGAAAAAAAAAACCATACATAATTCTCTCCCTCCTGACGGGTCTTACAGACTAGCCAAGAAGATAATCAGTCGGCATGCAAAGAAATGGCCATTTCCACCTGCTAAGTGTCATGAAGGAGAGTTCCACGTGCTGGTCCATGCTGCATCTTGGTGGGCAGAGCAGCCTTCTTGGAAGAAGGCATGATTCATCTGAGGTCTGAAAAGTGGGCAGGAAAAGGAGAGGAAGGATGCTCCAAAGATAAAGAGAAGTCCTCCAGGAAAATGTCTCACACAGTGGCGGGCTGAAGCCAGCTCACACAGGCTCACCCCTGCTCCACCAAAAGCTTCTCTTCCCAACTCCACTCCCAGTGAGGCCACACTGCTAACCTGGAATTGGCCAAACTGGGGATAATCGCATGACAGAAAGTAGCAGATGCTCCAAGTTAGGGCTTCCACCCACCTCTGCTTTGTAGAGCCATTTTTTACCAACACTTCATGGGCTTCATATACAGTGGTGCCCGCTTAGCTGTGGTTTTGCTTTCCAAGGTTTCAGTTACCTGGGATCATTTGTGGTCTGAAAATATTAAGTGGTAAATTCCAGAAATAAACAGTTTATGTTTTAAATCGTGCATCATTCTAAACAGTGTAATGATATATTGCGCCATCCCACTCTTTTCTACCCGGAACGTGAATCATCCCTTTGTCTGCTCTCTAGGCTACCTGCCCCTTAGTCACTTAGTAGCCTGTTTGGTTGTCAGATTGGCTGTCACTCATTACCCACTTAGTTGCTGGTTTGGTTGTCAGATGGACTGTTTCAGTATGGCAGTGCTGGTATTCAAGTAGACCTGATTTTACTTGATAATGGCCCCAAAGCAGAAGAGTAGGGATGCTGGCATTTTCTCATAATTGTTCTATTTTATTGTCACTGTTGTTTATCTCTTACTGTGCCTAAGGTATAAATTTTTTCACAGGTTATGTAGGTTTGGGAAATAAACACAGTGTTTATAGGATTTGGCACTGTTTATACTGGGGGTCTTGGAACATATCCCCTGCAGATAAAGAGGGACTATTGTATTCCACCTGTTTTCAGGCTGAGGGCGACACAGACACTGCCTTTTAAGCCACCAAAGGCCTGGTCCTGCTCCTGCAAAAACTCTACCAAATGCCTATTCCCAGAAAGGCACTGTCAACAAGTGACTTGGACCTTGGGGCTGTTTATTTCAGACCCTGGGCCATCTGGCTTCTCCCAGGATCCAGAACATCCCAGCAAGTTAATACCAGGAAGCTAAGAAAGAGCCTGTTCTTGTGGTCTTCGCCACCCCCTTGCCATCTAATGATATTTATCAACCACCCACGCCTGCCCAGTGCTGTATAAGACACTTGGCCAGGCAGATCTCAAGTCAGGCTTTGACCCCTCAGGAATTCAGGGCCTGGCTGAGGCTGCTAGGCTGACATTGTTCTTCCTTAATATAAGGAAGAACTCAGGCTGTCGGGGGCACAAGAACCAGGGCTGGGTGCCCAGCTGAGGGCGTGGTTTAGGAGATGGTACTGCTGCCATTTTTTGTTTGTTTCTAGGCACCAGAAATGCCAGGTGAGTAGGGGTTAGAGCTCATACTATGTATGATTTGGTCAAGTTTTAAAAACAACTGACGCTACCACCCTTGTACCCCCACTACGATTCCACTTCTCCAAAGAAATTTGCCAAAAGAAAAGGTGAGTTTTGAGTTCTTACTAAGTCTGTTAGGAAGCAAGGGTGAGCGGCAATCCCAGAGGTGGGGGTTATGCAGTAGCAGTGTCTTTGTTTCCAAACTGTGTGTGTACAGATGTGTACATGAGTATGTGTCTGTGAGTACATGTACACATGTGTGTGTGCTTGTGTGTGTGTAAGCATGTGTTTGTGGGTGTGTGTCTGCAGTGCCGACAGAATGTGGAGAGCAACAGTGTCTGCAGTGATGCAGGGTGCAAAGGAAGCAGCCAGACAGGGCTATGAGATGGAGATTCTTGAAGAAGGCCAGTCACCGGGTCTGGTTAAGAAAAGAAACCAGGCATCCTGGATGGACAGAATTTCCTTCCCTCTGGTCATCTCTCAGCTCCAGAAGGGAGTGAGTGACTCCCATTCTTGGCCCATGCTGGAGAAGACACCCCCTGCACTGTGGAACTCAACCATTTACTATCTTGACCTTTAGTCAGACTTAAATGCTGGATATGACCTGTGTGTCTCCCTGCCAGGACTCTAGTGAGAGCCAGGCAGGAATGTGCAGAGTATGAATCTGGGGAGTCCCATGAAGCCATTCAACAGCATCTGGCCATAGCCCTGCTGTAAGTGACACTTGGGCCGACAGTGTGTCTCCAGAAGGCTTCCACCCAAAAGCAAGAATGAGAAGTGATCCAGGTGGCATTGCTAGCTATTGATGGCTAGTCTTGAATTCATTCTGCTTGTCAGCTGCATCTTTGGGAGTGGGAAGCAGGTAGGAGTGGGCTGAGGGGAAAGGCTCTCGTAAGGGTGTACTGTTGGGAGAGTAGGGACCAGCAGGTGGGCTGCCAGGGGGGTAGGGATGTGGTGATGCAGAAAGTTGCTATTTGAAGGCTCTAACAACAAAGAAGAGAGGATGGTTGGAGATTACAGAGTATATAGGGGTGGAGGCTGGTGCAGGGTGAGCAGACAGACTGTTGGAAGTTGGGTGGACATGAAGATGGCCCTTGGCTGCTTTGCAGAGAAGCTTTGCCCCCTCCCAGGTCTTGCTTCCTCCTTTGCCCTATGCTGTGGCCTGTAGGCACAGCTCACATGCTACTCCTTTTCCTGAGACTGCCTTGGAGCCTGGGATTATCCACTGATCCTGTCCCCACCACTGGCAAAGTATAATTTGAGGGTCCTGGCCCAGACAGTGAGAGTCAGTGAGAAAGCCTGGAGGGGACGCACTGTCCAGTTCTCGGTAGAAGGACTGTGGGTAGAGTCACCATTAAAGCTGCGCAGGTTGTGTCCTGTCTAGGGCATCTAGCTAAGGGAATGAGTAGGGGCTCAGCTCACCAAACCATGCCCCTGGCAAGGAGCGGCCTCTACCTGAGAAAGGGACATTTCTTCTAATTCACACAAAGCTCACTCAGGGCCTAGCTGCAGCCCCCGTTCTGGGAGCCCCTGCAGGCCATGGAAGGGAGGCCCCAAGAGAGAATAGAAATGCCAGAAAAGGAGAGAGAGCATATACAGTGGGGTCCCAGTGGAGGGGGCAGCCTTCGGAACAGGGAAAGGTGAAGACCAATATTAGCCACTTTACAAGTCACCGAGAGCCAGCCCGGGGCTATCATTTTACTACACTGAAATGCTTGTGGTCTGAAGATGAAGGGATGTTTTCCTTATTAACATTGAAATAATTAACTTGTTTATGTTATTATGCTCATTGTCTAAACATTGTTCAATAAAACATCTTATTGCTGATAATTTTCCAAATGTTACAGTAAACACGGGACTCCTGCCAGTGGCAGGAATGCATTTCGAGTTACACAGTGAGCACGGTGTTTGCTTTGCTGCCAGTCACTTGACTAAGGTCTCCTGACTGTAGCTTGGCTGCAACTTCTTATCAATCCCAGGTGAAGAGCACTCTGATAAAGAGCAAATTATTCTCTGTGGTCAGATCCCCAAATACGTGGGTGACAAACACAGTGGCATTGTTTCCTTGACTCAGTCTTGTTTTCCATGTGTGGGAGGAATTCCAGACTTGAGAATTCTGCATCCAGACTTCATAGATTTCTTTTTCCTAATTGAGACAACACAACTAATGATAAAGAACAATACCAGCCTGGCTTTCAAGCTCCAAAAGGCTCTGGGTCAAAACCTGACCTCCATAGGGATTGGAGAGGGTCCAACAGCAACTACTCTCTTCTGTTGTCAAGCTAGACCACGGGCTCCTTGAGACTAACTTTCTGCTGGCTTCTGGAGCATGGAAACGGAGCAGATGTGCCTGCCTGCTAATGCACTGTAGGATGGAACTGCTCGCCCAGCTTATTGAAATCAGATGCACAACACTCGAGCTGCCCTGCAAACAGATGGTGGCTCCACGCAAGTGCCATCACATTGGAAAATTACAAGAGCCATGACTCCATCCCCTCTCCACCATGCAAAACTGCATTTTTTTTTTTTACCAACTGGGTAAGAGAAAGTCCTTCTCTTCTCCATACATCCACTCTAAGGGGCCAGGCCCTTGTGAAATATAGCACTCCTAGATTGCTAAAGTAGTATGAAAATTTGAATACAATGGACAATTCTGGAAGGATGTACCCTAAATATTAACATTCATTATCTCTGAGTAGGAGGGAGTTGAAATTAAAAAGCAGCATGGCATATGTGGACTTGTACATACTTTTTTTAGAAAATTACACCCAATTCCCAAATAGTATTCAACTTGTCAGAAACAAATTCTGAGATTGTTTAGAAATTGTTTTTAATATGCAATATCCTTTAAGAAAATTTTACCTTAAAATTCTAGATAATCAACTATTTCAATTGGTCTGAATTTTAAGTTTAATCTAAATTATATTGAATTTCTTTGAGAATTTCTAGGTTAAAACTGTGATCTGAGTAAAACATTAAGTTAGAGTGAGTTTGTTGGTTGATTTTGGATATTTACATAAGCAAACATATATATATAGCTTCACTTTCCTCCTCTGTGCAAAAATTAAACAGCTCTATTCATAGGGCTATTATGAGCATTAAGTGAGATCATCCATTTAAAATATTTACCACAATACCTGACTATACAAGATATATAAGAAATTGTAGCTATCATTAGCTATGTAATTTTCATTTTTCTTTTAAAGATGACACCAATTTCTGCAAGAAAACAAGTGGACAATCAACAAGGAGATATCAATTGGCTTATTTTCTGAATAGATGTGAGTGAGAAGCAAATATCCAGGGCCCCCACTCAAGTCCTCCAGCCTGCATTGGCTCTTAGATCTCTTCTCAGCCAGCCCTAGAAGTAATGAATGCTTAATTTGGTGTGGCAGGAGTTTAGGACTAGAAAGAACTTAGAGATAACCAGTCTGGGTCATTTTACAGATAGTGAGATTGAGCCCAGATGGGTGATGACTTCCCCATGTCACAGAGCAGCAAAGACAAGACTCTAGGGCCTTGACCGCTCCTCTTTTCACTTCGACAGATGGGCTTTCTGGTTGATATATAATGATATATAATGACATTGACTCCTGCTAGTGCCTTTTACTACACTGCGATATCATAGTGCATAGCACAGCCCTGGATGCATAGTAGGTACATGATGAATGGTTTGCTTAATCTGCTGATGTGCCAGGTGTATACTTGACAATCTAAGAGACAGGAAGTCAACTAAGACAGAATCCCTTCAGGAAGGTTCAAGAGACTGAAAAGGAAAGTTACAGCAGGGGAAGAGGGGGTCTTAGAAAGGGGAAATTTGTTTAACTTCCTCGACAGGAGAATGAGTCAGAAGTCGAATCACGTAATGAACCTCAGCGAGTTCATTCTCCAGACTCCCTATGCCAGACAAGTCCAAATGCTACATATTTACCAAACGTACATTTATAGCTCTTGACTTTTCCCCTAACTCTACATGTCTATATCAACTGCCTATTCCAATTTTCCATGTGTATGTCCAATAAAAGGTATCTCAAATATAGCTATCTCAGTATATAGGTATCTCAAATTTGACACTTTCAAACCTAAACTCTTGATTCTGCCTTCAATCCTGCTCCTCCTTCAGTGTTCTCCATCTCAGTGAATCTCACGTCCTTTCAGCTGGGTGCCAAAAAGCTTGGAATCATCCTCGATCCCCCTGTTCCCTCACTCCTGCACATCACAGTCCATCAGGAAGTCCTTTTGACCCTATTCCTCCAATGTATCCCACTTACATTTTCTTCTCTCCTCCCTTACATTGCCATGAGGCCCCAGACCATCAACTCCCACCTGGATAATTGCAGGAACTGCCTTAACTGATTTTCCAGTTTCTTTTCTTGGTCTCCATTGTGTGTTCCCTGCCAGAGTGCTCCTCTTAAAATATATCCAGTCATATTGTTTTCTGCTAAAAATCTTCTAATCACTTCCCATCTCCTTAGAAATAAAGTCCAAACTCCCCAGGGTCCATAAAGCCCTACAAAAGCTAGTTCCAGTTGCCCCTCAGCGGTCATCTCCTAACACTCTGCCCCAGCCACAGGGGCAGGTTTGCTGTTTTCAGCCAAGCAGGTTCTTGCCTCAGGACCTCACACTGGCCATACACTCTGCCTCAAATGTCCTTCCCACATTTCTGCATAGCTTTCTCCCACACTTCATTCAGGTCTCTTTGTAAACATTGCCTCATCAGAAAGACCTTTCCTGACCAAACTAGCGCTTCAACTTATAATTCCAAAACACTTACTGTGCTTTATTTCTTCCAGAACTTATCACCAACGGACATTTCCTAGTAATTTGTTATTTGTCTTCTGTCCACCTCTACGAGAATTTAAGCTCCCTGAGAGCAAGAATTTTTCTGTTCTGTTCACGACTATATCCCCAGTATCTAGAATAGTGTTTTGGTGCATAATAATTGCTCAATATCTAGTTGCTAAACAAGCAAGTCAATAATAAACTTTCATTCTGTATTTTAGCTTAGTTGTTTGTGTGCTTATCTATTCCCCCTACTAGACTGGTCTTCTTCACCTGTAATTCCTGCAGTTCCAGGCATGGTGCACCTGCACAGAACAGGTGCTCATTATGTGTGTGTTGAATTAAGTTGAGCAATTACCAAGCACTAGCCACAGATTTTGTGACTTAAATCCAGTTCATATCATCTACAAGAAGCATGCCCAAAGGGTTTGTTAATTTTTCTGAGAGATAGTCCCAATGTTTCATTAGAACTTAGGCAGCAGCTCTGGGAAGAAGGAGCCACACAAATAGAGCTTTGTGTGATGGGGAAAACAGGGAGGTGCAGTCCCAGTCAGAGCTGTTAGCAGCAACCCTTTGCCAGGCCTGAACATGCAAAGCCAAGCTCTGGGGAGAGCAACAAAAGGGTCGATTGGATCCGAGCCACGAGGTCACAGAGTCCGTCTTGGAGGGGAAGGGTATGCCATGTGTCGGCCACAGAACCATGTAGACAAACTACAGCGAGTCAGACACACCAAAATTTTTGCTCCTGTTTGTTTCTGCTACACTTCTACAGAATCAAACCACTTTGTTCCTTGACTTTGGAATCATGTCCATTTGTTTAAGGTAATGGACTGGGGTCTTCCACCATGCCACTCCCAGGACCCGCACCCTGAAGTCCTGGTATAGGCTGTGCTATAATGTGGTCTTTTTAATAACTAGCTTCTTTGGAAGGAGTTCAGGTGCAGCCAAGTTGTACAAATTTCAGGGTTATAAGTGGGGCTAGAACATGACACAATGTACTAGGAATTATTTTACAAATGTATCTTCAAATCAAAGCTACTTGCAAAAATAGATTTAGCTCTGCCCTCAACTGTTTCCTCAAGCTCAAATGTTTAAATAGAAATAATGCGTAAAATATGTCACTGTCTGCTTATATTTTATCCTCATGGCAATAGAATGTTACTCAACTCCGCAGGTCACTATCAATTATTTTTAAACTGCTTTGCCTTTTACTAAAACCTCTTTAGTATCCGGAAGATTTGTTTCAAAAGCTGATCAGAAAACAAACAAACAAGCAATTATGCATTTCAAAGATTTATTAAAGTAAAAAAGAAAAAGCTTTTAATAAAGAAACTTAATATGATGAGTATTTCGCTTTTACCTTTTTAGTGGGTTGTTGCCCATAAGTGATCCTTGTCATTGTAAACTATGCCAGGAAACCCTCCAAAATTAAAGCAAGTGCAGATTTACAGAAAAACAAACAGCAGCTGTCCCAGTTCATCTAAGGGTCTGGGCCAGCAGCCTGCTGAGAATTCATCAAGCCCAATTGAGCAGTTCAAGGCAAAAGACATTTAAAAAATAAAGTACAAACCCCTTGGGAATATTAAGAAACGACTCATCCAAAGTTTTCCAAAGACGTGCATCCAAGGCTCAAACCATTACAACAGACCAAAGCAGTACTCTCTAAACCAGAGCTGCAAAACGGCCACTTAGGAAAGCTACTACGTGAGACATCAAATGTATTCAGGTCTTTCCTTCACACAGGACTGGCTTAGAGGGACAGAACTTTCTTTTTCCTCTCTCTAGAAAATTCCCAAACCACAGTTTTATGGGCTCTATTATACTGATTTTTGAAACATTAGTCAACCCAAAATGCCATTTCCTTTGGATGGTTTAGATTATTCTCAATAAATTTTTGGTATATTGATTCAAATAAATGTTACCAAATCCTCAGTAAAAAATGTTTCCATGGTGAAATAAGTATGACCTCAAATGAAATCTTAGAGATTCCCAATGCATATGGAGAGCTTTGAGTAAAGAAAGCTGTTTCTAATCCAACAGTTCCCAAATATGTTTGACCATGGAACCTTCTTTTTACTAACCCCTTTTGATATTCCAAGGTTGAGAAACAGTGGTTTAAACATTTCTGTGACTTCAAGATCAAGATTAAGGTCTATTTCCTGTTGGGATCATTCATTCACCTATTAAGTAGACATTTTGTTAGTTGGCTTGTACGGGCCAGGCTCTCTACCTAGACCCCAACGCAAAGAAAAAGGAAGTGCTAAGATCCAGCAACTCTGGTATCTGTCAAGGTTAAGCAAAAGATAAAAATGTACATAAATATCAGCATTTTCATGTGATACAGGCTTCTGTGAACCCCTTCATTGCTGACAGTATGTACAGCACAATTTATATCCCAAGTTGTTCACTAAATATTTCCTGTGCCTTTGTCGTGTCTCTTCCGCTATATTGTTTATTACTTAAAAGCAAAGCTCATGCCTTATACTTGTCTAGTATCCTCTGTGGTACCTGGCATGGGATTGGACACATAGTAGGTCATCCAGTGAATACTGGTTGATTGACTGATTGAGGACTAAACTAGATAATCACTTGAGTCCTTTTCAATTTTGCAGTTCTAAGAGTCCTTTTCAAATACTGGTACAATCTTGTGCCTACAAAATTACGGTGAACCACAAAAGCACTGAATAATTCATTAGCTCTAGTTTACCAAGAGATGTCTTAATGCCACAAAAGTCACAAAATTGATGCACGCTGCCCCACCAAATAGACAAGCCACAGCAAACTAAAGCAATTTACTCGATACTTATGGACACAACTTAAGTGTTAACTTAAAATTTAGTGATTTGACCTTGTAATCAGAGAACAGTCACGTTCTGATCTTACATATGGGAATCCTGGAAATCAAGTGAACATTTAGCTATTCATTGTAGAATTTAATACAGATCAGGGTTAGCCACAATTGGTAACACTTGGGGAGTTGTTAATTTCTTCCTGGCAATTTCACTGTAACTTCCCTTCATAAATTTCAGATTTAAACTTGGCGTTGTCATCCAGACCTTATGCATGTTTATTTGATTTACATATGATGAGTGGCTCCTAATAGTATACTCAGTAAACAAACATCACCTCTGATGCTTTATGTATTTGAGAATTCTTCAGAGCCACAGAAATTTAATTTCGTAAGTGAAAAAGGAAGTGAATTTAGTGAGAATAAATTACATTAGGCTTTATTATGATACAGCAGGATTTCCCAACCTCTGTACTACTGGCATATTGGGCCAGACGATTCTGTGCTGTGGGAGGCAGACCTGTGCATTATGGCAAGTGTGCATCATCCTTAGCCTCTACCCACTGGATGCCAGTAGCACCCCTCCTACCCCCTTACCAAAGATGGCTCTAGACATTGCCAAATGTCCCTTGTGGGAGGAGTGGGAGTGGGAGAAGCCTCTCCTGGTTGAGAGCCACTGATGATAAAAGAACCCCTGGTGACTAAAGTCAGTTTTAAGACTAATGGTAAGTGAATTTTCAATTTAGTGGAGTATCGGTTAGTATGTTCCCAGAGAATGAAAATCAATGCTTATTGTGCTTTGGAACTAGATAAATCTGTCTTCTTTCTAGCCTGCGTGGCTTGGGACAAGTTATCTAGCCTCTCAGAGTCTCAATTCGCTTGTTTGCCCAAAATAGAGTACCTACTTTGCATGTGGTCTCAAGCATAAGTGAGCTATACACTGAAAAGCTTCTAGTGTAATGCCTGGCAAGTACCAGACATGTATTAAATATTTGTGTTCCCCTTCCTCCTTCCCCCACCCCGCCTGTTACTCCTCCCATGACCCCTTCCCCACACCCCACACCCACACCGCTTGCCCCAGTGCCTGGGATAAACACAACCAACATATATGCTTGGTGGATTCTTTCCTATTTTTCTTTCCATGGCACAAATAATCAAAAGCTGTCATATATACAAACCTTATGCGAGCTTTGGAGAACAGAACAGCCTAAGTCAACAATAAATAAAGGAGAATCTGAGTTCTCAACCCTTAATATTTCATGCCTAAGAACTTCCAGTTACAAGGAATATGTCCACACACATTGGACTAATTTATCAGCTTCTTATTCTCTGTCCAACATGGTAAGACTGTAACTTGACCAAACACAGGGGCTGCTCACAGGTTGACCATGTTTCTTACCAACACCCCCAAGCCATCCAATAGATCAGGTTTCTTTCTCAGCAACACTGACTGGAGCCATTGCCCCTGAAAAGGCCCAGGCTTGGCACCATGGTGGGAACAGTAACATGGAAATGTATCTGGTATAGTCCTAAACCTGAAGGATTTACAGAAAGGACACATGGAAAGGCTTATGGACCTTATGTTCATTATAAAGGCATTATAATAACATTACCAGTCATTTGGAAAATGGGAAAGAGAAGAAGGAGATCACCCAAAGTTGTAGCACTCAATACAACTGTTTTCATTTTACATATTTACTTCCAGGCCTGGTTCCCACACACATGTGTTTTCCCTTGGCTGCGACAATTTCACACATATTCTTCTCAACCTGTTTTGCCCCCAAACTGTACTAGATCACAGCATTGTCCCTGATTCTTACTGTCTTCACAGTTTTCACATTTGATGATTGCATAGAAATTCTTGCAGAAGATTTTCCATAAAGCAACGAATTAATTATCCCTTTTTTGAGGAACACTTGATTTCTGACTTTGCAATTATAAATCATTTAGTAGCAGGAAAAAAGTCGTAAATATAGCTTTTTCCCTCTCAGGACGTTTTCTTAGGATAAAACCTCAAAAGTAAGATTAGTAGGTTAAAAACTATGGGCATTTCTACAGTTTTAAGTATAATATTGTCAAATTATTTTAAAATACATGATTCTGTTTACAAAAGCTATTCATAGTTTGCCTAGAATGATGGTTTCCAGCTTCATCCATGTCCCTGCAAAGGAACATGAACTCATCCTTTCTTATGGGTGCATAGTATTCCATGGTGTATATGTGCCACATTTTCTTTATTTAGTCTGTCACTGATGTTCTCACTCATAAGTGGGAGTTGAACAAGGAGGACACAGGGACACAGGGAGGGGAACATCACACACCGGGGCCTTTCAGGGAGTCGGGGGCTAGGGGAGGGATAGCATTAGGAGAAATGCTTAACGTAGGTGACAGATTGATGAGTGCAGCAAACCACCATGGCATGTGTATACCTAGATAACAAAACTGCCATTCTGCATATGTATCCCAGAATTTAAAGTATAATAATTATTTAAAAAGCTATTCATAGTTTATTTCAAAATATTTACAAAATATAGAACAGTATAAAGAATAAAACAAAAATCACCCATAATCTCGTAATTCAACTACTGCCAACACACATTGTATTTCCTTCTAGTCTTTATTCCCCTGTGTCTGTCTTTAATATACGCATCTATCTAAAATTAGTTTTATTATAATATTATCAAGTCCTGGCTTCCTAAATGAGCAGGTATGACTGCTCTAAGGCATAACAAAGGGGTCTTATTAGAGTGCAAAGGATGGCTCAAAGGCTACCTGATTGCTTCAAGTATCCCAGTAGCCTTCTCCACTCATTCTGCTAAAGATCACTTATCTTCCCTCCTTGCCAATAGGACTGTCTAGCATTCCTGTTAAATGGAGCCTAACTGATCACATACAGGGACTGCATTCTAAAATCAATGTCTGAAAGGCCTTTGAACTGTAACCGGCTTTACCTTTCAAAATCCCTGAGGAAGGAGCCATGTTGGAGAACCATTAGTGTCTCTCAGTAAGTTCAACCAGCTAGTTATTTCTCCAGTGAGAACTAGTTGCTCTTTCTTGGGTTGAGCACAAGACAAAGTAGTTGGCTTACAAGGGGCTATATTTTTTTTAAAACACCAATCTTGAACACCAATATCATGCAGAATGAAAGTTGAATGGGAAGCAACTCTGACTGAAGAATGGTATATTCAAATCTCAGCCTCACATAGTCATTTGTGGAATGACACTAAGAATCACCCTTACTTTTTAAGTGGTTCATCATTTTCACTCTTTCTTTCTCTCACTTTCTGTCTTCTTTCCTCCCTTCCTTCCTTTCTTCTTTACCTCTTTCATTGCTTCCTTTTTCTCTCCTTCTTTTAATTTTTTTCTGATTACATACAACTGAATCTACACAAGTTTAATGCTCTTATAACAAAAGGCCATGACATTCATACTGAATTGGACACTGCTCATAACAGGGAATTCCACCACAACTGGCAGCCCATTTCTTTAGTTGAATATCTTTAGAAACCTCATGTTGAAGTAGCACTTGCCTCTCTTCCAGTTCTGCCCATTGTGTTTCCTGGAATGATAGACAGCAGCTCTTCTCAGACTCCCTGTGAAAGCCTTCCTGAAGTTCTAACATCCGTACTTCATCCAACCCATTTTTGTTATGGTGTGGTTTTTCAGGTGCCTCACCTTCCTGGTTTGCCTTTAACACCTGCCACTCTGGGAAGAGAATGACTGTGGGTCTTGGGCAAAGCCTATAGCCTTCATCAGCCTGTTCACTGACCAACTGCACAGCAGTGACAGGGGCATGGCAGTGGCACAGAGCAATGGTGGAAGCACATCCCTGAGACAGCCTCTCTGCAGCCCCAGCTCCAGCAGCCTGCATCCCAGATTTATGGATGGCACCTGGTAAAGCATGATGCAAACTCAATGTGAAATCCAAGTACATCATCATCTATCTCTGTATTTGGTTTGGGGTTTTATTAATGACAGAGGATGTGATTAAACAAAGTTTACACTGTAACTAACTCCAGCTGGATCCAAGCATCAATGGGAAACCCCAATTCCCTTGATGTTGTCCTTGTGTCCTTTCTACTCACAATTTCTTTTCCAAGGCATTTTCTCTGAATCTGATAATGGTGAGGTCATATAATCTCATTTATTTTAAGAGACAGTCTGGCACGCCCAGCCCAGTGGCCCTGCAATGAAGGACTTTTGTGTTGAAGATGCTGTGAGCCCTTGGATATGGCCTTATCCTAACCTATGAGATGAAATCACTGTTTCGTTCTGCCAAGGCAATGTTATCATTGGGTTTGGGCTTATATTTGAAATTTTTCCAGCAGAAATCATATTCTAATAGACTCTAAACTGAAACATCATCATACATAATCTTGTAAGATTACCAGAAGCTGGTTCAATGAAATTTGGGTTCTTTTGGTAGAGTTGTTGCTTATTATAAAATGGCTATGATTACCTATTCCTTGGAATTTTTCTCTAGGGAAATTCAGGAATCACGTCTCACCAGCACAAGCTGAGTACTATAAGTCTGCTTGTGATTTGTGCAGTGATGTCTTCCTCCTCACCAGAGCTGAGGTTGAGATTATCTTCAAAGTCTTTCCTCAGTCTCTGTCTCTCTGATCTTTCTTTCAGCTTCTCTCTCTCTTGCTGGCATTGCTCCTTTGCCCTTTGGATCTCCCTCCACACCCTCCTTTGCTTTCTCCACTCCCCTCTGTTGCTTTCCTGCTTCCCCCTCTTCTCATTTACTTTTTGCTCTCATTCTCTTACTCCCCTCCTCTCCCAATTGCGTCCCACTATAGCGCCAATGTTCTCTTTCTACTATTTCAGTTTTCCTCTATAATAACATCAGGTTTCCTAAGGGTAAGACAAATCCCAGCTCACTTAGTTTGTTCCAGTGCCTATAGGTGTTGGGGTGATCTCATTCCATCTGTTCAGGATTCATCCATTCATGCCACCACATTCAACAAGCTCCAGGATGATGGGAAATGAGACAGCCATTTCTCCCTCTGTCCCTGACCTGGGCTTAGCCCCAGGATGGCTCCTAACTGGAATCAGCAGATCCAGCACCAGGGCCAGGGCCATCAATCATCAGTACCAACATTATCAGATATCCCATAGTGCCCAGTGGTGACAGGACCAAACTGCATAATTAATGGCCATGTTGTGCTCCTCTGATGTGCCTGCCAAAATGTCACTGTTACCCTGTAGGTGACAGCCATTGTTCACTGATGAAGAGCCTTCCTCTAATTCGCACCATCATACTCACTATTCTTGAGAAGCTAAAAGAAGATGGTGGCTTTATCTCTTTTAAAGAGAGTTTCTAGAGGCAATGGGCTGGTGGGCTAGAGCAACTTCCAGAGTTTCACCCAGTGCTTGTAATGAAAACCACCAATTTGCTGTATACATAGCAACGTAATTCCTAATATTAAGCTATCGACTGAACTCACTATGGCAAATCAGAAGATGGTTCTTTCTCTTCTGGTTATGTTTTTTGTAGTGCGAGATTTTTATTATTCTAGAAAAAGGCCATTTCACCTGTTAACAATGAAAGCAAATGTCTTGCCTAAAACAAACAAACAAACAACATACCGCTGATGGTAACTCAGCCTCCTCTTTTTTTGCCTTATGATTTATTTCTGTTATATGAAGCACTCACTGCTGAGAGCATGAAGCCTGGACAATTGAATCCTGATTGAGCAACTCACATGAATTCTGGGAAATAAAGTCAACAATTCACAAATTGAATCCACTTCTAAATGTTCATCCACCAAGGACTCTTGACATTCGATCTCTTTGCATTTCTGCTCAATGTTTATTGCTTTCCACTCGTCCCTCAAACCAAAGTCTTTGCTTGGTAATTTCTTGTTTTAGAAAGTGACAAACAGACCAAGCAGAGAAAACAGTGTATGTTTTGGACTAAAAATGAAATCATTAGGGTAAGTTTCTATTCTTGTCGACTGGAATTTTACTCTGGTTTTGATTAAGCTCAACAAAGATATTATATTTGATGCTTTCCTGTAAATGTATGAGATGGTTTGCTATTGCATGTCCATGAATGGAAATATTAACAGTCTCCACTTGGCTCCATCAGCCTCTGGCTTGGTCTTCACACCCAAAAAGCCAACCAAGAGAATCACATCCTTAGCCCAGAGTGAGTAGTTTCTGTCTTGCCTGCAGTTTTTCTTCACAGTCTCAGAATTAAGAGTAAGTCTTATCCAAAATACATAAAATTAAATGGAATAGCCACATTCTATTTCTATAAATTTCTCAGTAAGGAACAACTTCACATGTCTAAACATCTATCTTTCATTGCTACATTTCTATCAGATTAGTAGGTCCTTCCAAAATCTGTTCCTTGTTGGTTAGATTACTTCAGTGAGGAGAGAGTACGGGGTATGGGCTCCCTCAAGGGTATAAACAAAGAGAATGTCATGAGAGATAAGTAGAGAAGCCAAGGTATTTTACAAACTCAAAAGTGTGTGCTAATTTTTTAAAAGCAATTAGGTATATTCAAGCATAGAAGATGCACAGAATCCTACCTATACATTATCCGTATCATGGAAGTGGAAATTGACACTCAGAACAAAACCCAGAGGACAGAACTCTTGCTCCCTTGAATTGATCAGTGTTGTGAGCAGTGCAGAGTAGGGTTAAAAAGGAGTGAACCACAGAGCAAGGGACCTGGGCTATTGTCCATCATGCCACCCACTCAACAGTGTGACCTTCTACTTCCCCACTGTATTGCTGAGGTGAAGTTTCCTCATCTGTCAAATGAAGTTTGACAGAAGTTTCCTTATCTGTCAAATACTAACCTCAAAAGATTTTTAATGAGTATTTTAAAAGGAAATAAATATATATAAAGTGCTTAGCATAGTGTCTGGTACATAATACATAATACATGTTATTGATTTTTAGTGGTAGTAGTTGTATTCATTTCTAACCGACAGTTTATGCTAATGGAGTAATTAACATATTTTAACACATAATATTACATTACATTTAATTTCACACATAAAATATAGGTCATTCTATCCTTATTAATACTTCTAATACAGCCTAAGCTGTAGGCCAAAGAGGACTCTTGGGGATTTCTATCCTATCCCTGCCTTTTCTTCCTACAAACCCAAACTCAAACTCTACAATTTTGGCATACTCACCCTAGTCACTAGGAGCTCCCCATTCAGTCTGAACCAGTGACTGAGGAAAAAAGAAGTTTTCTAGGCGTCCTGCTCAGACAGCTGTCCTGCCACTTCTCCCGCTGCGTGGAAGGGCCAGGAGACAGCCATGCTCAGGGCCTGGCCTTTAACTCCCAGAACACCTCTCTTAGAAGTGGGAGTCGTTGCTGTCATGGAATTGGACTAACCAGAGGAGTGCCTCCTTCTGGAGGCTGAGAGGAGAGGTCAGAGAGGGTGTTCCCTTCTTTTAGAGGCCTAAGCACAAAGTCCACTTGTCTTCAGATGTGAAGAAATGGAAAAACTCAACATGGTCTGCAAAAATTGTGTACCTACCTTTAATAGATTGCATCAGGCAAATGGAAGAGCCTTTCTCATTTTGGAGGACCTTACCTGCTTTTAAAAATATGGCCAGGCGCAGTGGCTCATGTCTATAAACCCAGCACTTTGGGAGGCTGAGGTGGGCAGATCACCTGAGGTTAGCAGTTCGAGACCAGCCTGGCCAACATGGTGAAACCTCATCTCTACTAAAAATACAAAAAAAGAAAAAGAAAAAATCAGCCAGGCGTGGTGGTATACTCCTGTAATGCCAGCTACTTGGGAGGCTGAGGCAGGAGAATTGCTTGAACCCAGGAGGCGGAGGTTGGAGTGAACCGAGATCATGCCACTGCAGTCCAGCCTGGGCGACACAGCAAAACTACATCTCGAAGAAGTAAAAAATACTTGTGTGTGTATGTGCACATGTCTATATATAAATGTTCTTGTGACCATTACAGGTATTGCTCTTTTGAGATAATTCTAAGATTTATCAAGGTCTAAACTGAAAAATGTTATAACCAACATTATTGGAAATACAAAGCTGACAAAAGAAAAGAAAAATCTCAGGAGAAAGAAAGGAAAAAACAGCCCCAGAATGAGTGCTAGAAAATAGTATAATGAAATATATGAGGAATCAGGAATATTGATTTCTAGATCTAACTCTATTCACCAGTCAGTTGGAGGTTATATGGACCTACACAATTCATTTAATTACTCTGGAAGAGACTAAATGACCTCAAGGCTCAGCTGTCTTCTGCCTCTGGTGATTCTACTGATGGCCTATGAGGAGGTCTTGGAGAACACTGGTCAAACTTCCATGACTCCAAAGTTCTTTAACCCTTTAGAGGTGATAGGGATGGTGATGATGGTAGTAATGGTAATGGCAGTGTTGATGGTGGGGGTGGTAATCATGGCAAAATGTTGGAAGTGGTAATGCTGGTGGTGGTGATAGGATGTTGGTGGTGATAGTGGTGAGGAAGTGTTGGGGAAGATGGTGGTGGTGATAATGATGGAGGAGGTGATAGTGGTGATGGTGATGGAGAAAGTAGTGGTGACGATGGTGTTGGAGGAGGTGATGGTAGTGATGGAATGGAAGAAGTGGAGGCAGTGATGGTGGTGGTTGTTGAAGATAATGCTGCCATGCTTTATGGATCTAAATTCTATACTTGACCTATCTAAATGCTGTGATAGATTTCAGAAGTGGGCAGAGAGGGAAAGCACTTAGGTCCTGGGACTTAATGAATACAGGTGCACAAAGAGCATTGGTACTGGTCTCTGCCCATAACCATCACATGTGCCTTTTGAAGTTATTCTTCTGTTTGGGACAATGCAGGCAAAACATACATGCTCAGGCAGATACACAGTGTTCTACTGGTTGTGAAATTTTTGGTGTGTGTTTGTTGAGGTTTTTTGTTTTATTTCTTAAATTTTAATTTATTTTTGCTTTTTATTCCTCCAAAGTTTGAATCCTTATTTTGAGAATACAGAAATCAGGTCTGTGGAAAGAAGGAAAAGTTGAAATAGCCAAAAAGAAAGCAGGGCTGAAAGTGCTGGACACAGATGAGGGGACACAATACAGGGAGATGACAAAGGGGAAAAGCATCCTCACACGCATGAGACCAAACTGTGGTTTAGGCAGAGCTTAAAAGTAACTGCCAGTGTGCGACCACACAGGATAGGTACATGGCCCTGAGACAAAAGGTGAGAGCTGGAGCCAGTCCTGGTGGCTGCAGCGCAGAGGGAGCTGGGGCAGTCAGTCTAGCGCCCACCTTCCTGGGGACAAAAGGCGACACTCTCTAGACCAGACAAGGCAGAAAGAGTCCCTGGAGGGCCTTTGAGGTGCAGCTTCCTTTACAGACAGAGGCCTGGTGCCAGAAACTCGGCTGATTCACAAAGAAGTGAAATGCTAACAAATGGTTTTCATTATCATCGTGCAGTCTCCACCCTCATTCTGTATGTGTACTGTGTTTTTTTCTTTCTTTTTTTCATCTTTTCATGGGTTGTAACTAAACAATGAGGTGATTGCCATCCCAGTGGATTGCACAACATAACCAGCGGCTGGGTTGGAGCATAGCCTTCTCCAAGGAAATTCTAGACAAGAAAAATGAACAAGCTGGAAATAAGGAGGGTGTTTGTTTTGCACAACACCTGTGTACACTTTTAGGGCTCATAAAGAAGGTGGAACGAGGGTCTTAGATTCTTAGTTTCTCTGAGGCCCACCTGTCAGGCCACCAATGTGGCACTCTCCTTCTTAAATAAAACACTAAATAGCCAAAGTGAAAGGGAGGCTCGCCCAGTTATCCAAGAAGGTGAATTGGGACCACTTGTTATTTCCCAGTATAACATGAAATAATGATTTACTTGGGTTGAATAAACTGGCGCAGCTGTGGGAAGAGTCTTCAATTCCATTCAATAAACATTCATTAAGTGCCTACACTGGGACAGCCCCACAGATAGAAATACACTTAAGACCTCAAGAAGTTAATCCAGCAGATGCCTAAACTTGTCCCAAATCCCTGGATAACCAAGTATAAATTTGATCATGAGGATATCTTCCATGTTGTATTCTCCTTGTGATTCACTTTTCCTGCAAGGCAGCAATTACTTAAGAAAAGATGCTATTAACTTTACAGTGCCTGGCAAGTTTTAGTGACAGCTAAACATCGCAGCGCTCCGATGAACACAGCCGTAGCTGGAGCAGCTTCCTCCCTCTGACTGCGACATGGCTGAAGAAAATGGATCATTTCAAAAACAAATGTTTCAGTTTGTTACTCAGCATCTTTGTTGGCAAATGATTGCAGATAATCGCCCCACAGCTGCAGGCTGAGCAGTCTACAATTGCTCGGTTCCACTGAGCATGTGCATGGCCAGCCATTCCAATCACAACTGGGACACAAAGTGGTGATTTCTTCCTGCCAGAGAGGGCCAGATGGGGGCATGGGATGAACAGGAGGCATCACTTTCTCTTCTGCACCCAGATCTGCCAATAACTAGCTGCCTGATTCTGGCCAAATGTCTTTAATGATATTAATAAGAGTAGCTGATATTTATGTAGCACCAACTAGGTGCCAGGCACTGGGCTAAATGCTTATTCAGTTTAACCCTCTCAATAACCCAGTATGGAGGGTATAATTGTTCTGATTTTTGAGAGAAGATGTTGAGGGGCAGAGAGGTTAAGTCTCTTGCTAAAGATTGAGAAGTGTGGTGATTGAGAAGGAAAACTGTCTGCCCTCATCTCTGGAATTTCTAATTACCCACAATGTTCTGGGTCTCTAGAGACAGATGTTCTCTGTGGGTCTCTCGTTAGCTCCGGAGTAAATTTCCCCAATGCAGAGTTTTTATTTTGTTCACATTGTCATTATCAAATAAACCTTAAAAGAAGAAACACTAGAAGACTGGGAATATTCTGAAATATAATTATATGAGAAGCAAGTGACTTTAGAAAGGACAGCAGGTTTTCATCTCTCCTGACCTTTCCTCCCAAGATAATGAAAGAACTAGATGAAACTCCTTAACCTAAGCTCAAAAATCCCTGTCAAATAGCCCTTCATTAGAGTTAATCACCCTGATGGTATTCCAGCATTCCCCATAAGTCATATGTGTTACTGTATAATAGGAGCCCATATGGGACTAAGATAGTTAAAGCCATGCACAGGAAGTAGCTAAAACAGCACAAAGCCCCCTGACAAACACACACATGGAAGTAAATTCTTCATTTCCAGCTCTTATCTTCGCCTCAGGTTACCTAGGATTTGCATGTGCTGCATGCCTGGGCAAAGCTGGGCTGAGTTATCTCTTTCATGCCTTGAGTCAGATTTTCTGGATGTGAAGTCAGCAGACAAGCTAGGAAATGTCAGTGCAGAAGAGCAAGGGAGCTGAAGACACGATGGCAGCTGTCACTCCAGAGTGGTGTGGAGTGGAACAGTATCTGATGTGTCCTCGGACTCAGTTTCCCTTGGGATGTGTTTGGTGCTGACTGCTTGTGATCCATGTTTTCTTGGATGCAGGTTGGTTGAGGTGCAGCGATTTTTGCAGTGAAACTGAAGTCCAGCTGCTCAAACAGAAATGGCCTCATCTAATGGACACTTTAATGAGTAAGGGTGGCATTTTACTTGAATCCTTACATTCAAGTCCCATGACTCATCCCTTATCCCTCCTTAACTGAAGGATGGACTGCCTGCCTTTTTTAAAGCACCGGAATACCATGTGTCGGTTAAGCCAGTATAGTTCCTGGTCTTTTTCAGGGCTATGAATCTTTACCTTGTCTTAATTTCTGAAGTTACATCTGAATCGCATTATAGACTTATGTGTTGTAACATTTCTTGACCTATTGCTTAGAAAACATACCACACACTGAGAGGAAAAGGCTAGCTCAAGAAGAGCCGAGGACATTTAATCCTATAAAGCAAGTAGAATAAAGGGCTTGGATCTGAGTTAACATTCACTGGCACCGTTTTGTTTTCCTTCGTGTGTTCAATCCTAGGTGGTCATTCAAGGTCTGCAGTAGCCTGGAGACTCCATAGGTGCTGTTACGATTATATGCGAACCTTGACTGCAACCAACCTGAGAGTTGTTGCTCCCAGTACCACTGTCTGCTCTTAGTCCCAAGTATGGGAACAACGGACCAGGGAAAGGCCAAAAGCATCACTGAAATAGAGTTTTTTGTGTGGTTTAAGGATTAGCCAGTTGGAACCAAGGAGATATTTTCTTAGGATCTCAGAAAAGTTTGAAAAATTATTGGATTGTTTTTGGCACTCAAATGTAGATTATAGATATATTACCAGTATTACTAAGCTGATGGGCTATACTACAAGGACTATTATTTAGCCATACATTCTTGCAAAAATATTCTGCCCTCAACTCTGTAACGGAAGGCTGCTGTGTGTTTAGATGTCTTATCTTCTACCACATTAATGTTGTTTTAATTACCCACACTTTGAAAACCTCCCTGGGGTGTGGGACGTTATACAGCTCATGAATTCCTCCAGTCAGGTAAACATGCGAATTGTGTTTCGCCACACACAATAGAAGGCCACTCTCATTCATAGCAAGTGCCCTTTGATTCTGAAGCTGAGGTCAGCCAACCACAACAACTTCTTCCTACTTACAGCTGTCTGACTCTCCGGGGAAGTGCTAGAAAGGGTTTTGTAATTTACCCACAAATTTCCCAAAGAGCCATAGGACCATTTTTCTTTCAGGAAAATGTGCCAGGGCACTTTAGAATTGTCAGCATTGAAACTTTTCATCAAAAAGAACAGCAATTTCACCGAACCTTAATGTCTTCCTAAGTCCTTGGTATTAATTTCCTACTGGATGTGCCAAAACCACTGGATAGTTAAAACACATCAAATCATCTTAAAATGGCCAAAGTTGATTTTTCCCTCAAAAAAGAGCTCTTTCTCAGCAAACCTCATATTATATTTCATGCTAGAAAAGATTTCAAATTCCTTTTCCCATTGTGGACAGACTCAGGGTAAGGACTAACAGAGGGAGGGGAGAATTGAGGGGAATGGCTATAGCCAGGAAGATCACAGCAGTCATATCAACAATTATTCTTATTTCCTCAACAACATGTCTTTAATATAAGACATTCCTAGTGAGTTTCCCTACGCACAGAGCTCTCCTTGGTGGAAACTAGGAGAAAGGGGGCTGAAGCTGCCCTGGCATCTTTGATGTAGTGATCAATTTGGCTATTACCAAATAGTGGGTTGGACTATTATTAAGTTCAAGGACCATGTGCTGAAATTTTGAATACCAAAGATTTGGGGACACTTGGCCAAAAAGACCTCTGGGACCACTCCTCCCATGTGCTCCAAAGCAATGGCTAGTCCCAAGAGCAGCTTGCACTACATCAAGGATGTCAGGGCAACTGCAGCCCCCTTTCTCCTAGGTTCCGCCCAGGAGAGCTCGGTGAGTAGGGAAACTCACTAGGATGTCTTAGATGAAGGACATGTTGTTGAGGGTATAAGAATGATTGTTGGTGTGATTGCTATAGGCTGTAACTATTCCCCTTAATCCTCCCCTCTCTCTGTTAGTCCTTACTTGGAGTCTGTCCATAATGGGAAAAGGAATCTGAAATCTTTTCTAATATGGAATACAACCATGAAGTTTGCTGACTAAGAGCTCTTTTGGGGAGAAAAAATCAACTTTGGCCATTTTGAGGTGATTTGATGTGCTTGGTAATGGCCTTAATAAAGGTCAATAATAGACAACACCAGAGAACATTTTAAGTGGCACGAAAGGAGGAAAACAAACAAAAACCTTCCAATTCACAAATGTTAGTTATATCTAGACAACTGGGCATGGATCAGGCAGGAGAGACGGGGGCAACATTCCCCAGAGAGTTTGTCAACTATATTCTCAGACCTTCTTGTGGCTTATAATGTGACCACACCTGAACTTTATGTTTTCTGAGATATATTAATTTCTTGATAATGTCTCACAATTACTAGCTTATCAAAGACAATTCCAAACTTCCCATTCATCCTATGCAGCAGGGGTTCCCAGCCCTGGCTTTATATTGGGATCACTTAGGGAGCTTTACAAATTCCCGAGGCCCAGGCAGCACTCCAGGTCAATGAAATCAGAATCTCTGAAAGTGAGACACAGGCAGCAGGAGTGCGGAAAGCTGCCCAGGAGATTCCAAACTACAGACAAAGTTGAGAACCACTGCTATAGAGGATTCAGGGACAGTAGAAACGGGGAGCCAGTGAGATAGATAGAATGTCCCACAAAATCTGAGTGTGGAGGGATTAAAAGGATGGAGATTGACAGAGTTATCGGGTTTCAATGGCTGCGGCTTAGGCCCATTAGTCCCTGACAAATGATCAGCAGAGGCACAGTTTCCTTAAACTATATATTGATTGGATTTTGAACAGTTTGCCATTAATCTAAGTTTCATGACTGAAATTGACCAAAATATTATCGATTAACCTCAGAGGTCTTAAGAAGAGCCCTCTCTCCCCTAGCTCTACCAGGCTCAGGGTTGGTTGGACATTGGGTTCTGAGATAAGTCCTAGGTGTATGGTCCAGAAGAGGGAAGAAGCCCACAACATACCTTTGACTGTTATATGGAAAGTTACATTCAAGCAGGTGGTCTACAGCAGTGGACTGGCTCTGGGTTGGTGCTTTGTCTTTGCACTGGATCCTTCACCCCATGAGGAGGAACAAGGTGGAAGCCCTAAAGCAATGGTTCTTAAACTTATGTGACTATCAGAATCACCTGCAGGGTTGGTTAAATCACAGATTGCTGTGTTTCATTCCCAGAGTTTCTGATTCAGTAGGTTTGTGGTAAAACCCAAGAATTTGCATTTCTAACATGTTCTAAGAGATTACTACAATACTACTATGGAACCACACTTTGAGAACCACTGCTTCAAAGCATAAAACCCAGAACAGGACAAGCTCTAGAAGAGGTACACCAGACTTTATTAGGATTCCTTTGTGCCCTGTAAGAAGTAACAGAATATGATCCTGAAATGAGCTGGGATTTATTTCTATGCATTTATCAAAAGTGTGAGAGCTGATTTCTGTTTAAGTGATTACTCTATGAAAACAGGGTTTTAAAAATAGATATGCATTTGGGTTGTTTGTCCCAATGCCTTGATTAGAAATTTGTAATATTTAAATTGGATTTAATTTTAGAGCCTCAACCTTCATTAGCATGAGACTAAAAACAATGACAACAATATCTACAAAAATCTTTTTGAGTTTCATTATTGTGGACAGAGAATTTCTTTCTGCAGTAGTAAACTGCTTATATCAACACAGAATAAGACAAGGCCAAAGGCATAGGAAATGCTGGACACAATTTCAAATATAGCAATCAGATATCCAGATGAGATTGGCAGGAGACCCTGGCCCTGGCGTGCACCAAGGTGACTTAGTCCAGAAATTGCAGATACAGGGCCAGGGAATCTATTGTGGTTGGCTTACAGTAGATACCCTAAGAATGCAGATCTTCCTAGGAATTGTGGAATTTTTTATTTAAACCAAACTTCCCTCTTCTTCTAGTCATCCTAGCTTGTAGTGGAATATCCAGAATATTTCCAGAGAAAGTCACTATTCCTTCTCTGGTTGCTCCACTGGTTAAAAGCGGAGGCTTTTTGTGTCCTATAGGAAGAAGTTCAGTGGGCAGGCCCCAGAAGGGTACTGCAAGTCTATTAGCACCTCTTTATGTGTAAGGCCCATTCTATACTCCTCTCCTCTCCCCTACTCCTCTTGCAATGCCATGGTGGACCTCCACCCAGTTCTTGAACTCTGGGACCTTTCCTTCCCTTCTTCCCTAATGAACTCTTATTCATCCTTAAGAACCCTGCTCAGATGTTACCTCCTCTATGAATATGTCTCTAACCAGTCTGGCCAGATAAAATCAATTTCTCCTTCCACTATGCTTCCATATCATGTCACATATACATCATACTGATCGCACTGTACTTTAAATGTTTGTTTATATGCATGCCTTTTCCTATCTCTAGATTACTTGCTCTAGGAAGTTAAGTATTATATCTTAGTCTTCTTTGTATCCCTAGCACCTGACACCTAACACAGTGGCCAGCACAGGACCTGCAAGTTTAAGTGTTTAATCAATGAAATAAATGAATCCCAATTTTGGGGTGAGAGAAAGTACTACTTAAGCATCTAGTAGCAATGCAGCCTGGAAAACAATCAAAGTCATGGAATCTCAGATGATCAGAGCCAAAGAGGACCTTAGCTCTCGTCTGTGCCAGCTTCTCATCCTATAGAGGAGAAAGCTCAGAGATGAACTGAATCTCCTTCTATAGAGGAGAAAGCTCAGAGTGAACTGAATCAGAATGCAGGTGTGTGGGTTCCAGCCTGCAACCTTTCAGGTTTAGCCAAACACCCAGATGAAGGGTTTATGGACTAGACGAAACCGTCTTCCCATGACTAATGGGACCAGATAATATCCACCTCTTACCCTGGGGACATGCCATTCTCCCTCTCCCATGCTAAGTCCAATCCTGGGAGAGCATGAAAATGTTCTTCGTCACAGAATGTAACCTTTTAAAGAGTGTCTGAGTATGCATTTTCATCACTAGCCTTCAACCCCAATTGAGTATTGAAAGGTTTTTCTTGTTCTTTCTGGGGCAAGAAGACTATTTTGAGCAGGATGGGAAACGAATAAGAATGGAGACATCCCAGGGCTTAATTTCATGATTTCTAGTGGCTTGAAGATCACTTCAGAGGCCCTTGCTACCTCCCCTGTTCTCCAGCTCCTCTTCGTGGTTGGAGTTTGGGGACCCGTGGTGGCTTCTCTGACATTTGCTTTCATAACACAAGCTGAGAGGGAGTTGGATGAAGCTATGTGGTGGGGATCCACGCTGGACAAAGATACCACAGGGAGAGGAATTTTTTGGAGTTGAAAAGAGACTATGGACAGGAAGGTTAAGATGTCATTCTAGAACTTTATTGGGAGGGCTTCTCCACCCTACAACAAATTCTGTCATAGACATAATCATTCATTCATTTATCCATAAATATCACCCTCCTGTTCAAAGCCCTCCACTCCCTTCCTAATGTCCTGAGGATAAAACCATAACTCCGTGCTGTGTCTCTGTAGACCTGGCTCTTTCTGGCTCTCTAGCTCATTTTCTAGGTCTCATTCCTTCATGCTCAGAACCTTTGTCTTGTTTCTATCTCAGGGCCTTTGCACTTGTTCCTGCTGCCTGGAATGTTCTCTTCCTCATTCCTTCTCATCCTCCAGATCTTAGCTTGACGGCCATCTCCTCAGAGAACTCTTCGCTGAGTGTCCCGTCTACAGTGGCCCCTCGATACCTCCTGCAGTTGCCCTCTATCATCAGACCCTGTAATTGCCTTCATGGCATATAACGAATCTGGAGATATCTTGCTTATTTAGACAAGGCTGTAAGCCCCCTGAGAGCAGAGGCCTTGTTTGTCTTATTTACTGCTGCTCAACACCAAAAACAGTGCTTGGCACATAGTCGGTGCCCAGAAAATATTGTGAATGAATGAAGCGCCTACATAGATTAGGTTATAGAGGTGAGAAGAGAATAGAAAGCTTACATTGTTTCTAGAAACTACAGCCTAAAATTGATTTTTTAAAATTGTATCAGCTCCATAGCTTCCAATTCTAAAACCTGCTTTTCACTGTGGTACTCTGAGATTCCTGTTTGATTCTGTGAGAGCTCCATGCTCTCTCTCAAATGGTCAGTCTGTCTTATCTGTCACCATTACTCATCTGCATTTTTATCAAAGCACCAACTTGCTCTGGATTGTCAGGGATTTTGCATCTGTATAATGTATTTTAGACTGGTTCAGAGTTGGATCTACTATGTCTGCATGTGTCAGGTACTGAACAATTTCCATTTTGATGCCAGATTAGGGATCTGCTGGGGCAAGACTTTGGCATGTGTCTAGAAACACCTGCACTAGGTGCAAGATCAGCCATGGACAGTGTCCAGACTGAAACCAAAAGGTATGGCACAAGAGTGAGAGGCAGGTGCCACTACAGGACTATGAGAGGCCAGACCCCGGTGAATTTCGGTAGCCAAATTCTAGCTCCTTCCTGGGCCTTGATGCTGGTAATATCCCAGAACTCAAGGAAATGGAATTTGTCCTATTGGCACATGCCTCCCCACTGTGTAGGGCACAGGGAATGTGGTGAGGTACCAGTCTAATGCCAGCTCTCCCCCTCCACAGAGTTTTGGTCAGTGGTCGTGCAGTCCAAGGGGCTGGATGGCATGCTGGACCCAAGCTCAGCTCAGCGTCCGGACCCAATAACAATTTTACCAAGGGAGCAGCTTTCTATCCTGGCCACACTGAGGTAAGTGCCTAAGGGGCCTTGGCCTTGCCGAGGTCCTGCCTCTGCAGCTGCCAGAAGCACGGGTCCCAAGTGACAGAACCTGAGAGGGCAAGTCAGATTGAACTGCTGAGCAGCAAGGGCCTGGAGAAGCTCTCGGTGATGCAGCAAATGCAGCCTGCCTAGCCCAGGAGAGAAAATCTTTTGTGCCCTCAGGTTGGCCCCATGGTCCCCAGGGACATATCAGGAGTCTGAGCTGCATCAAGGGTCTAAAGTCACCAAACACAGGACCTTGAATAGCCAGTGTCAATCAGACCCTCCACACAACTCTCTGGTCCGACTGAGCAGGGAGCTTGTGAAATGGAAGGTTCACAGCCACTCTTTGTGCCCTTGGCTAGTGGAGTGGAGGGGTGTGGAAGAGTTCCAGATCTGTACACAGGAGGTCTGGCTCTGAGTTCCATTTCTGTTTGGCGTGTACCTGTGATACAATTACTTAATCTTACTACATCTCTGGCTTCTCATTGTTAAAATAGGAATGATATGGCCAACCTCCCAGGTTTGTGTAGTGGTTAATTAGAAAATTATACCCAATAAATAATAATTATTACTATCTCAGCTCATTCATGTCAAGGTATGTCTCTAAGAATTCAGATCAGTTGATTTGGTTCCCATTTATGTATCCAGTACACCTGCCCTCCAAGAACCCAATGACCCCACGGGTGCCGGTACCTGCTAGTGCTTTCTGGTTGCATATTTCTATCATGGGCATTTTAAGTGCTTTTGGATAAAGTCTATATGGTGCCCAGAAATCCAACAAAGCAGATGTGAAACAATTCAATATCTAAATATTCCCTAATATCTGGATTTGTGGCATCAGGAAGGTAAAACTTATAATCTGTTGAATGGAATTTTCATTTCGATGTTGGGGGATGAGTAAACTCACCCCAGCACCTATCAGTTACAGTGTGCATATGGCTTCAGGTCTCTCTCCTCTAAAAGATAGCAAGGCTGAGCTCAAGTCAGGTGTCCACAGACTGGCCCTGCCACTCACTGGCTGCAAAAACCCAAGTCACTTAGCCTCTCCAAGGCTCATTTTCGTCTTCTACAAAGTTAAAGAATTAGGCTAGACTTGTGGCTCTCAAAATGTGGTCCACAGACCAACTGCATCAGCATCATCTGGAAACTTATTAGAAATGTAGATTCTTAGTGTCCTCCTACCAGAGCTACAGAATCGAGCGTTCTGAAGATGGGGCGCAGCAGTCTGTAGTGTAACAAACTCTCCAGGTGATTCTGATGCCCTGAAGTTTGGGAGCCTCTGGACTTGAATCTCTGATGTACCTTCCAAGCCATGCCTCCTCCCAATAAATCCTGTCTGGGAGATACTAACAGAGGCTCTGGATTTTACTCTGTCGATGCCTCTCTCTGTTCAGCCCAGCCCAGGACACCTCTGAAGTACCTTGCTGGGGAAATGAGAAGTCACAGAATTCCTCTCACTCCGACCCCCAAGAGCATTCGAGCCTTTACAACTGAAGACAGCAGCCAGTTAACATTTAGAGTGAAGGTCAAGCGTAAAACAAGAAACGACCCTTGACCCACTCTCGGAATGTGGCGAATGAGATGGAGGAGGAGGAGGCTAGATTTCCTTGGCCACAAGAATTTCGTCTCTCGCCAACTGTTAGTGACCCGGGTTCATGTATCCCATCTCTAGCCCGAGAATCGCTCGCAGCTCTTGGCATGGCTCTGTCCAAGGCAGGAATTCTCTCACTCCCTTCTACAACACATCTCCCCAGGCACGGTTGCCAAGCCTCCCAGTGCCGTCAGCCCTCCTAACCACAAATATTTGGGCCAGTTGCTTAGCTCTGTCCAGCAGCTCCATCACCTATTCAGGTGAGGCCAGAATCTTTGAAGATCATTCACCTAGTGCAAGAAATGTATCCTATTACTGGAGTGTGTGAACCACTGGAAATCCACAGAATGTACCGCTGGTTCAGAAGAGGGCAAGGGAGCGGGGCACCCCATCAGTGGCTGGTTGTAAAGGCATCCCGATGGGCCACCCCACTCTTAGTCATGGATCTTCCATTCTAGGTAGGAGGAAGACAGTTAAAGACCATTCTCACATTAAATAGAACATGTTTGTTCATGTGAGCCCCTAATTGCATCCTCCCCATCTGATCATTCAGCTTGCAGAGCTCTGCTTAGTAAAGCCACACAGAAGGCTGTCATCTGTTCAGGAGAAAAGCTTCAAAGGGTGTTTTAAAAAAAAAATAAATAAAACTTCTCCTCTGGTTCACATCAAAAATAAAAAGAATGTTCTTTTCTAAACGGTGCATTATATCACTAGAATAGAGAATGCACTCAATTTTTCTTTTATCTATTGATCATTTTTTAAAAGAGAGTTTTTGTTTAAAAACTTAAAAGTTTATAGGAACACACTCTCATGAGTGAATTAAATATATATTTTTTTAAAACTTTAAACCTAAAATCTAAATGAGAGATATATTTGAGACATATTCAAGTCTTAGTGAAACAATCTGCCTTTGATACAAATCTCCATTGTGATTAAATGTGATACCATTTGGTATCTTGACTGTGAGTGGAAAGGTAGTGTTAGAGTTTAGGAACTTCGTGAAGCCAGTTCAGTCAAAACAGCAGATGCAAGGCAGAGTAGAAAACTTTGTAAGTGCCTAAAATGAAAGAATATACTAGTTGGAAGATACCTTAAACATCATCACACAGATGGAGAATTAAGGAACACTGGAGGCAGGAGACTTGTCTAGGTACTCACAGGTTCTTAGAGGTGGAGTTACCTAGGAGTTCTAGGTCACCTGGAGGCAACAAAGATGAGTAGGACACTTTGCTGCCTACAGGGAGTTTGTCCTCTAGAAGGGAGGGTAAGAGAATCCAACTGCCCTAAGAGAATATAAAGGGAAGGCTTTAAGAGATAGAGAAGGAGCCGGGCATGGTGGCTCACGCCAGTAATCCCAACACTTTGGGAGGCCGAGGGGGTGTGGATCACGAGGTCAGAGATCAAGACCATCCTGGCCAACATGGTGAAACCCCGCCTCTACGAAAATACAAAAATTAGCCAGGTGTGGCGGCATGTGCCTGTAGTCCCAGCTATTCAGAAGGCTGAGGCAGGAGACTTGTTTGAACCCAGGAGGCAGAGGCTGCAGCGAGCTGAGATCGAGCCAGTGCACCTCAGCCTGGACGACAGAGTGAGACTCCGTCTCAAAAATAAAACAAAACAAAAGAAAAAGAGACACACAGAGAGAGAGATAGAGAAGGTAGTTTGTCTCGGAATTAGAAAAAGCTCCCCAGGGGAGGCAGCACTGAAGTTGTTGAAGGACAACAGGAGGATTCCACCAGCAGAGGAGGAGAGCAGAAAAGGCCCTGGGAGGGTAGGGGAGTACACCTGGAAGGGAAGAGTCTGAAAAAGGGCAGTGGTGGGGAAGCCCAAGCAGGAACTGCCCCCAGGAGTTTTGTGCGCCCGGAATGCAAACTATGTGAGGGGAGTAGAAGGAGGCAGGATCCCACTGCCAGGCAGAGCAGTCCCTACTGGCTTATAGACAAAGGACTTGGCACCGGTTCCTTTGAGCAGGGTGATATGAATCAGAGCAGGTTTTAAGAAGCTAAATGGGGTGGCCAGGGATAGAAGGCATTGGAAGAAGAGAGATGAGGGTCCAGGACGTCAGGTGGGAGACTGTTCCCATGACCTGAACTAGGGGCCCAGAGATGAGAATGGAAGGGAAAATACAGTTTCAAGAGAATGCTACCAAAACAGAACCAAAAAGGCTGGATGGAGGTCAGGGATGAAAAAGCAGAGGGATAAGCAGAGGTATAGAGCTAATGGATGAATGAATGATGGTTCCAGTAACAGAAAAAGGAAACTGTGAAGAAGCGTGTTTAGGGAGATGAGGAGAGAGGATCAAAAGAGATGGCAGCTGGGAAACTAATAATCAAATGATCCAAAATGGGTCTGTTGCTGTTGTATGCAGAGAAGGAAGATGGGGAGAAGATGGTCCTAATTAGGATTATGAGTATGGAGATTTTCATTTTGGATGTCTTGCATTTAAAATGCCAGTATCTATGGAGAATTGCCCTCAAGAAGCTGGAAGGCAGAACTAGCTTCAAAAGACTAGTTGATTAGAGATCCAGGTATGGGAGTCAATTGCACAGAAATTTCAATGGTCTCCTTAGAAGAGGATGAGCCCACCAAAGGGGAGACCATGAATGAAGTGGGAACTTAGGGTAACGGGGAATAGGGAGAAATATGTCCCTTATGTCCATTGAAACCTTTTTATTTAGTTATTTTCACTTTCCCCTCAAAATTCTAACAAGTGTTACTAATTTGGATATAAGGGGATGAATTTCAGTTTTCTTTCTTCTCCTTTAATCTATCTGATAAGAGATATTATGTACCGAGAAGAACAAAGAAATGAAACATGAAAACGAGCAAAAGTAAAGGGTTTAGGTTTGCTGCCAACTGAATGTTCAGTCCTCTAAGAGTTGTCCAGACATTTATCTGCAAGACCATTAGCCAACAGATCTGGTAATGGTCAAAACCCCAGATATGCCATTGCCTCCTTTGCATGGTCAGCTGGAGAATTGGAGCAAACAGAAGCATTCTTCAAAGAAACCAAAGAGAAAAGAATTTGGTGATTTCCTTCTTGGTATCTCGCCAAAGAGCTGTCTATTTCCAGTCGAATAAAAGCACAGTATGGAAGAGAAGAATGTGTTGCCTTAAAACAGATTAGAAAAGCAGTGTGTAGCCATATGCACAAAGGCCAAAAGAAACCACGCACTGTGATGGAAAGAAGGCAGATGGTGAGCTTCTCTTGCCACTCCCATTCATTCTTTCATTCATTTGAGTACCTACTACATGCCAGACACGACAACTGGCCCTGGAAATATTGAAATGCGTAATGTGCAGCTTCCAAAGCACTCTCAGGGATACAGACAAGTCAGTGATTATCCACAACCCTAGGAGAGGTGATAGTGTTATGTACAAACTGTTGTGGAATACAAGGCATGGAGTGCCCAGATACACAGGTGGATGAGACACAGCTCCACCCTCCAGTACCTCACAGTCAAGGTGAGACAATAAAAATGGCTTTGAAGGAGGTCTGAGAGAGGTAAACCCAGCAGTAGAAAACACAAAAGACAAAGTCCTTGACACAAGGAGACAGAATTAACTCATAATTTACACAAATTTTGTGAGAACCTACTTCATCCTAACAATGACTCTGGGAAATAGTGTTTCTTGCCCACGTCCGATCAATGAGAACACTAAGGCTCTGGGAAATTAAATGGGTTTCTTCTGCTAACAAGTAGTGGAGTAGGAATCCAAATAAGGTTTTCTAATCCCCAGACCCAATGCAGAGTTCTTGTCATTACACTGATTTAGAAGAGAACATACCACACACACACACACACACACACGCACACACACATATGCACATACAATTATGCTATTCTGAAGTGCAGAATGGAAAGATATCATTTTTGATTAGAGTGGTCTGAAAAGCCTTCGAGGACTAGGTGATATCTGTGTGGAAAGGAAGTAGAATGACCCATGAGAGTGGGAAGGAGAGATGGGAGAAAGGATAGAATTGGAAGTTTGCAGAACACTCTTACAGGTGATATTTCTAATCCAACCAAGATCTATGGAAGCTTTACAGAGGAGCTGACGTTTGCTACACATCTACAAGTATGCACAGGAGAGCCACAGAGGCCAGTGAGAGGCCCGCTAGGAGCAGAACTAATTCTATAACTACTTGACCAAGTGGGGGGGATTATTTGTGGGGTAACTGCAGTGTAGTATAGAGTCCTCTTGGGGACAGATAGATCCATACCATTTGATCTATAGTCACATAAGAACAAATAATAAAAAGAAAAGACATGTTTAAGAGTGAAAGAGAAAGGGAGGGAGAAAAGAAGGAAGGGTGGATGGAAGGACAGACTGGCTTAGTAAGGGGTCAACTTTGGATTCTATTTCTGGTTCAGTTTTCATTTGTGACTTCAATGCTTTAGTGTTAGTTCATTTTCTGTGAATCAGTTTCCTTATATGTGAAATAAATATGATAAATCCTAATCGAACTCACAGACTCATGAGAAGATAGAAGTGAACACATTTTGAAAACATTACACAAAGAGGAACTATTATGTGGTCCACAGTTATATATGTGGGGTAGTGTCTGAAGAGGTGCCTGGACTAAGTTGGTCCCAGAGCCACAAGGTTTTTGCCAAACATGATGCTTTGTGAATTCATAACAAGGGCTCCGAGTCACCAGATCTTAGAGCTGACCCAGTGCACTGTCTGAAAGGGGGTACCCAGTGCTGAGGCTTGAAGACATGTCCCCAGCAGATCTCCCCAGTGCCTTCCCAGAGGATTCAGAACTGCTGAGCAGGACAGCACCATGACATCAAGGCACAAGTGCCAGGGAGAGGTGTCAGACTCTCCCCACTGGCCTCCCTGGTACACACATGGACTCTTACTACCTCCCTCAGCCTCCTTAAGCGTCAGAGAACTCAAAGGATTCTGCTTGATATTTCCAAGCTCATACTGAACTACTGGGCAAAATTCTAGGGGCTCTGTCCCTTCCTGGAGAAGCCTGGATGGAGAGACCACACATCCATACTGCCTGAGTCAGCCCGGCTTATGCCTGTTGTCCCGGTGTAAGCATTGCTAGCACACCCTTTCCCTCTCAGAAATGCCCCAGTTTGAATGAAATCTCTTTGTGATTCCCCGTGGGAGGTCAACTCTGAGGGACCGAGAAACTGCCTTTTGACTGCATTTAGTACTCCATGGAGTCACCCTCATTTCTTTTTCATTCCAGGTGCATAGCGTAATGTCCATGTTGTTCTACACTCTGATCACAGCTTTTCTGATCGGCATACAGGCAGAACCACACTCAGAGAGCAATGTCCCTGCAGGACACACCATCCCCCAAGCCCACTGGACTAAACTTCAGCATTCCCTTGACACGGCCCTTCGCAGAGTCCGCAGCGCCCCGGCAGTGGCGATAGCTGCCCGAGTGGCAGGGCAGACCCGCAACATTACTGTGGACCCCAGGCTGTTTAAAAAGCGGCGACTCCGTTCACCCCGTGTGCTGTTTAGCACTCAGCCCCCACCTGAAGCTGCAGACACTCAGGATCTGGACTTTGAGGTCGGTGGTGCTGCCCCCTTCAACAGGACTCACAGGAGCAAGCGGTCATCGTCCCACCCCATCTTCCACAGGGGCGAGTTCTCGGTGTGTGACAGTGTCAGCGTGTGGGTTGGGGATAAGACCACCGCCACAGACATCAAGGGCAAGGAGGTGATGGTGTTGGGAGAGGTGAACATTAACAACAGTGTATTCAAACAGTACTTTTTTGAGACCAAGTGCCGGGACCCAAATCCCGTTGACAGCGGGTGCCGGGGCATTGACTCAAAGCATTGGAACTCATATTGTACCACGACTCACACCTTTGTCAAGGCGCTGACCATGGATGGCAAGCAGGCTGCCTGGCGATTTATCCGGATCGACACGGCCTGTGTGTGTGTGCTCAGCAGGAAGGCTGTGAGAAGAGCCTGACCTGCCGACACGCTCCCTCCCCTGCCCCTTCCACACTCTCCTGGGCCCCTCCCTACCTCAACCTGTAAATTATTTTAAATTATAAGGACTGCATGGTAATTTATAGTTTATACAGTTTTAAAGAATCATTATTTATTAAATTTTTGGAAGCATCCTGTGTGCTGACACTGGTTATTTTTCCCAGTAAAATCATCTGCAAGTCTCAGGAAGATGCAGGGGGAATTGTCCGAATTGTCCAAAGTACTCCCTGGCTCCTTCTAAGGCCCACCTGTAACCCTTACCCCACCCCCAGCCAGTGCTGCAACTTCAGGAAAGGCTAACTGGTTTCAGATATTTTAGCCTAAGTCAGGCATGATTAGCAAAGGAAGCCTGGTGGATTGCAATTTTGTTCTACATTCCAGAGCCAAAGCTACCTAATCATTGGATTACCTGCCCACCGCCTGGAAGCATGGGCTCTGGTCTCCTCCCTTGGGGAAGTTAGTGGAGCCTCATCAGGAGGCAGATCACCACTGGGCACGGGGCTGCCCTGGCCTCAGAGGCACAGTCTCAGTCCTGGGGGCACTCGATAGACAGGGACGAGGCTTGCACCAAAGATCTGTGCGCTGCTCATTTGTAGGGGAAGATGTGCTGTCTGGAAGAGTTGTAACAGAGTAATCTCACGAGGCCTGTCAAAGTAGATCTGGTTTCATGTTCAGCTGGCCTTAGTACTCATGGCCACTCTTCGGTTTATCCCTCAGCAGCCTCCTGCAGAAAGACTTCATTACCCCAAGAAAACATTAGTGCCTCCGACACTCTTACAACCTACTAACAGCCACAGTAGCAACTTCCAGGGGCCCCAACATTGGCCCACAGCCAAGGAAGCCAGAGATGGGAAAGAACTTCTGAAAACTTTTTTATTCTTAATTGGATGATTTCCATAAGTGACCAAAGGTGACTGGGGCCGTGAGACCTGCAGAGAAGAGGGTGGGGCAGAAAGACTAAGTAAATGGAGTGAGAACCAAATAAACCGGGAGATGTGGAGGACAGGTGGGCCGGCAGAGAACAACGGCTTTCTGCTTCTCCCCAACAGGGGAAATGAAACAAGGAGGACAAGGAGAAGGCCAGAGTGGGGTGTGAGGAAGGGGAGGGGAGGACAGAGCAGCAGGAGGAGGAAGGTGTGATCTCTCATCTTTACCAGCACTCTCCAGCCTCCAGGAAAGTTAGCAACCTGGGTGGTTCTCGTGGGGCTTTGTGAATGTGTTCATCAACACTGATTCCATCCACAGCATCTTAGACAGGAGTGAAGGTGACAGAGGGACTCCAGGGTTCGCTCCGCCTAGCCTCACACAACCCCCTTCCCCTGCAACTTTCATTTTGTATTTTCCCTGAAGCCACAATTTTGCCCCAGACAGAGCAGTTGTAGTAAGACAGACATTTTCCCCTCCTAGCCGTCCTGTCTCCCCCCGAGGATGAAATGCCTACACTGGTTTTCAAGAGAACAGGCCCAAATTGTCCATCCGAGAAAAGAGCAAATGGTCTTATTCATTCCCTCTGTAACTCTCGCTGTCCTGCCCCACCCCCAACCCCATCCAAATAGGGCAAATTAGAACCGTAGGGAGCTTTGGCATGAGAACCATTTGATTAGGGTCGAAGCATGATGAAATGTGCCCTGTTTTTTTCTGTCAAAGCTACTGCAGTTGGAATAAAGATTTATGTTCAAGAAACACCAGCTAGAACATTCTGTGCTGAGATTCTCGGTGAGATACAGGGCTCGCGAGGGAGCCCTCCCAGTGATCTACGTCTGTGACTTTTTACTGGGGTCCAATGCCAGTGGCCTCACCTATCCTAGGTGCCCCTACAAACAATTTCTGGGTGCCTTTCTTTCTCTTAGAACTGGACTTTGGACCTGGGATGTGGGGAGAGAGGAGTGGAGAGGGAGGCCTTCAGGAAGCTCCCCATCACGAAGGTGGGTTGTGAGCAGCTACACCAACAAAGAGGGTCCTGGAGTGCTGCCCGCAGCACTGTAAGACATTGGGACATCTAAAAAATGTCTTTGGCTCCCCTGGGCCGCCAAGAGGGGGGACCCTCTGAGGGAGCCCGGAGGCTGAGGCCCTCACTTCCATGTAGGTTGCTCTCCTGGGTGTCCGGTAAGAGGAGGGCCCCTCACCCCAGGAACACCACCACCTACCCAAAGGCAAAATCTGCTCTAGGCGGAAACGCTGGAGTCCCAGCCTGGGAGCCAATGTTTTCACACAATATAAGGGATATCAGTTTGGCTGATCGGTGTCGGAGCCTTCCAAAAACAACCCAGCGCCCGGTGGTTTCCGCAGCTTGGGCTCTGCTCCCACACGCGGGGGAGCTCTGGCTTTCAGACCCACCCGGGCTGTCCCAGAGAGGCTGACCCGGGTCGCCAGGGCCCCAGCCACTTGAACACTTGGAGAAAACAGCTTCAAACCGCCCACTATCCTCTGCTGAGGAGCGGCAGCGGCACATTTTGCAAAAGTTTCCTTCCCGTGCCTCACTGAGATTTTTCTGCCTTGGTTCCCCAAAAGCCCAAAAGGTGAGAGCAGATCCGTCTCCCCTCGGCAGCTTCCTTTGGTGGAAGGCATCCTCCACCATGCGCAAGAAAGCTAGCGCCCGCCCTGGCTGTCCGCCCTGCTAGCAAGGCTCAGGCCCCGGCCTGGGAGACCGCGGGGTGCCTGGCTCTGGGGTACACTCAGTTGTCCCTCTGACGCCCTCCCCCAACCAGAGCGCCAGCCTCCCCAGCCTGACCCCCTTCCCTGCTAATAGAAAGCCCACCATGGGGACAGAGTTTCAGCAACAACCCAGCAGCTATTTTCATTTCCGTGAAACAGCAGTGTTCCTCCTAAAAGCCTTACCACTTTCTCCTCAGCATCATCCACATCATGGGAGGAGGATCCGCCCAGAGCTGGAGTAGAGGACAAAAGGGCACCCGGGTCTCGTGTCTGCTCCGTGGAGGAGAGACAGCTGGGCAAGAGAAGCGGAACCGAGTGGAAGTGTGGGCTATGGAGAACCCAGGGGCCTGGGAGTCTTCCTTGCACAGGCCGGAAAGGAACAGTGGGAGGCAACGGGTGCTCAGAGTCGAGGTCACCAGCCAAACCCAGTGCCGAGGGAGCAGCCCAGTGTCATGGTACAAACTCTGGGCTTGGTGTCAGCAGAGCTGGGTTCTGGCCCCAGCTCCCCCATTTCTATCTGTGAAACTTTGGCAAGCAACAGTTCCTCTTTGAGCTCAGTTCTTGCAGCTGTGAAATGAAAATAATCATTCCTATATCCCAGAGTTGTGAGCAAGAAGCAAAACCAAGTACTTGAAAGCAAACAGTCAAGTCCTATACAAGTGTTAGGCAAAGTAATTTATTCCAAACTTAACAATTCCTGTGTTGATTATAGGAGAGAAGCAGCGATGTTGGTGCTCACTGAATATTTGTTTATTGGCACATGTATGGACTGGAGAAGGGAAACCCTCTGGTCAGTGGACATCACGGAATATAGATGTGGCATAGCCAGGCCATTATAGATAGATAGATAGATAGATAGATAGATAGATAGATAGATAGATAGATAGAGGCATAGCCTGCTTTTACCAGGAGGGTAAAAGCAAGAACAGCAGCTATTCAGCTTCAGATGCCTGAATCCGAGTTCAGGTAGGCCACCTGGATTCTAGTGATTCCAGCATAGTGGTAGACTTTGGAGTCAAACAAGTATTTCTGCTAAGGCTGTGTAACCTTAAGCAAGTTGCTTAACATCTCTGACAATTGACATATGGAAACTCTGATGATTTCTTCACCTGTGAAATATGGATGATAATAGTGCTTTTCTCAGAGGGCTGAGAGATAATTTAATGAAATAATATATATAAATATACAAAACTAGCTAGCACTTAAGAAGTGTATAATAAATTTTTGTTTTGAAAAGTAGATTAGCTGAGAACCCCTAAAAGGATGTTAGAATAGAGTGAAACAACTTTCCACAAGGCAAGGAAGCTTATGGACAGTTTTATAGATGTATCCTAGGTTTATTCTGTGACAAGCAATGCTAATAGTGACCTTAGCAATTATTAAGAGCTTGGTATGTGCCAGGCACCACACTAAACACTTTATGTGGATTAGCTCTGAGCAAGCCTCTGGGTTCTAAGACTGAAGACTATCTTAAGGCAAGCGGCGGGGAAGGCTGTGCTTTCTGCTTATGTGTATCAATGCCAGAGAAGTGCTCCACTGTTCTCTGGGATGTGTTTACTCCCCCAGCCCTTGGCAAGTTTATAAACCATTGGCTTTGAAAGTTTCCACGTGTCAAGCACGTGGGATCTGTTTTGCTCTAATTCACTTGGGTTTGCAACTGAAAAGCTCTGACCTTCCCAAAGTTCACCTGGGTGTGTGAAGATGGCTCAGGGGGCCCAGGGCCAAGAGTAAGTTGTGCAAATCTTCCCTCTACCACAGCAGCCTGCAGAGAATGCCTCCAACCCAGGACTGCTCCTTAAAGTCAAGGATGCAGCACATCTGTGTTTCTTCAGCACCTAGACCCAATCTTGCATGTGGCAGGCAATCAATGTCTTAAGGAAGGGAAGACAGAACCTAGCTTCCATCTTTTTCTCTATCCCCAGCATCCCCACCCTGTCTGCTCCTATCCTCTGCACCTACCTTGTGTCAGCCATACATGCGTTAATGGTCTCAGTTGAAAACAGGGTCCTCCCTGAGGCATGTGAGGCATCTGGGTAGTTTTCAGAGGCTGGTGTCAAGAGCAAGAACAGACCATCAGGGATCAAGCTTGGCCTTACCCATGGCTTGGCTGAGTGACACTGGACAAATTACTTCTCTCTCTGCACTGCAGTTTTCTTTTATGTAAAATGTAGGTGATAATAAGAGAACTTTCTTCATTGTATTGTAAGGCATTTGATTCAATGTTGGTACATAATAAATCACTGTATATTGAAACATATGTAAATACACAGTACACACAGCTATATACACATATATGCACAGATATAGACACAATATACAAACATACACACACAAGGATAGTGTGTATGCATATATGTGTGTGTGTATGTGTGAATAATCCCTGGAAGCTGAGAAGCAGCCAGGAAGTGCTCGTTCTACACTCACATGCACCCACACACTGACTTAAAAACACAGTGTAACATACAAATCCATCCAATAAGCATTCTAAATGATGACTACTGTAATAAGAAGTAGCGCAATGGAAAGAGTAAGCCAGGAAAGACTTCCTGGAGGAAACAACTTCAAACTGCGCATGGAAAATAAGTTGAGTGAAATTATTGTCCTATGCTGAGACTTACTCCAGAATTAAGAACAGGGTAAAATCCAACCAAGAGGCTGCCCAGCCTCAGTGGGAGAGAGATCGCTAATAGAAGTGAGAGTCTCTGTCTATTCTCTCACTTCATTCTGAGCTACAACTGGCAGAGGAGTTAGCTTCTCCTGCAATTCCAGACCTTAGGAAAATTCAGAGAATAATCCTGTGAAATCCTGTAGGAAAACGCAGTTAAAGTCCCCATATGGTTTTCACAAAATCTTGTCTCTGTTAAGACCAAACACCAAAGAGCTGGTCAGATATCTTCCTGAAGATGGGGCCTCCTCCAGCCATATCAGCTGGGTTCCCTCGATCCCCAAAGCAAGAAGAAAAAAAAGGCTCTCAGAGTAGGTACCGTGCACCCCTGGCTCCAGGGGGAGACTTGGGTTGGAGAGGCCAGCCAGGCGCCTTGGCTAACGTTTGGTTCCACAGCTAAGTGCAGTCTCCAGCTTAGCAGCCTCTCCCCCTTTATCTCGCCCCCACCGTTCCTTTCACTTTGACATAATGAAAGTGCAACTTGCACACTGTCTCGAGATTGCATATGATAATTGGAAACATGTGTCTTAGCTGGCATACCTTCAAAGGGCTTTGGAACTCTGACTTGGGCCGTCTTCTGATTGCAATAGCAATCCCCCAAGCTGGCTTTCCAGTCTTCACATTCCTTCAGTTGCACCTTAGTATTAACTCTTGCCAGGAGAAGGCTGTTGCAAGCAGAGCTCATTCCTGAGGGTCTGCAGAGTCTGGCAATAATGGTTTCCTGAGTGCACAGCAAGGTTCTGGGCTTGGCATCTGGGCACTGACTTTCCAGAAAATAACAGCAAGAAACAGCAGGTCCATTTTCCGTTTTGCAGAAATGGCACATTGATGAGTTGTCACCGAGGGAGAAGCCTGGGTCTTTTAGAGTATTGCTTGGACTCTCAAGGGTTGTGATGCTGGACCCCATCTAATCCAGCAGTATGCTTTTTTCCTGAAGAAAATATCAAAATGTCATTATGTCACCAGGAGACTCCTGCGGGAAGTATAGAATCAATGGTGACTCCACTATAATCACCCCAAGCTGTGTGATGGACAGGTAAGGCCAAAGGGACCTTATTCAGTTCAGCAGACACTGCACATCTGTGATGTGCAAGGTGCCATGCTAAGCCCAGAGTAGACAGAGGAGTAAGATGGGGCCCCTGTCCTCCGGGCCCTTACATCCCAGTTGGAGACTGAATAGAGGATTGGGTGTTACTTTCAACTTTCAGTCTGGATATACCCATAGACTACATATCCACAGCATATACAGGTAGCCCCCAACTCCCTCTGGTGTAGGCAGCAATCACCCGGCCCACCCCCACACATACCTTGGCCTCCACCTACTTATTGATGACTTGCTCCCACTCCTGTCTCAAACCTACTGTGTTCCAAACTCTCAGCTGGCCGTGCACCCCTAACCCTAATCCTGCCTTGAGTTCTCTATGGAAGTGTTTCTCAAACTTTCAGGTTCATGTGAATCAGGTCTGATTCAGTAGGTGATAGATGGGGGACTAAGATCCTGCATGTCTAACAAACCCCCAGGTGACATACACAGTGCTGCTCTGGGGACCGCACTTTGAACAGCGAGGTCCTACACCACACATGGCTCCCCAGTGGTCTCGACCTGTTCTTGCTTAGGAACTCTGACAAGGCTCATTTCTTTGGTTCTCAGGCCAACTGGCCTTGGACAGAGCAGTCCTGGCTTGAGCTCCACCAATGGGAATCCAACCTCTGCCTTTGGTAAAGAGAAGTCAGAAAGAGGCCCATCTGACTAACATCATACTGGGGAAAACGTGGTGTGGATGACAATCAAGTCCTAAGAAGGTAGGAACCTATCCCAAAAGGAAGCTGGAGGTGGAGACACGGGTAGGAAGGAGAGGGTGTGTGTCAGGCCTTGAAGGTATATTTGACAGAGAGGCAGAAAGAGCAAGACACCTGCCACACAGCACCAGCCTTGGTCCCATTCGTAGAAAAAAGACATGGTGGCAAGCAAAGCACCGCAGTGGAGACCTGAGGCAGAGTTTTTCCTTGTTGAAATAAATCTGAGCAAGCATCCTCTCTTCTCTTATCCTCAGTTTCTTCTTCTTCTTGATAGCAAAAGATAGAGTCCTCCTCCTCGGTGTCAGACATCTGGGACTGTCCTAAGGCTTCCCAGAGGGGCTGTTTTTACTGCACGCAGGACAGTTTACATAACACTTACATCAGCAATGGTTGTAAAAATGAAAAATGTCACAGTTCAATGTGTAAAACAAGTAGCTCCCATCAGTTTCAGAGTTTGTCTTCCTTCATCTTTAAGTAGATGAATTCCGTAGTCAAACCGTGTCAGGAGTCATTTGAAACATTTAAAAACCCCAAACCAGGCCTCCTGATGGCCATGTGTGGAGTTTCCACCTCAGGCTCTTACCTTCAAAGGGCAATATACAGTTTATTTACGGTTTGTCATATTTGAAGAATGTCCTTTAAAAATAACAACCAGTTCTATTCCTTCTTTCTTAAGTTGGCTCCTTTCTCGGCCCATAACAGTTGTTGCTGTAATCACAGTCTCTCTTTTATCCATTAAATAAAAATATCACTATTTTGGGCAAAAGATCATGAACACAATAAAAATGAGGCTTATGATTGTCATAAGAGAAGTTTAGCTAGAAAAAAATATTGCAAAGAATTCAAAGTACCAGAAGTTTATCAGAACAGATGGCCAGCAAGTTCTCTTAATTAATAGTTTCTCTAAGCAATAAAATCAAAGTAAATGTTGCCTGTGTATACCAGAAATCACGTATTCAGATCACCTAGTGAAGTTCTTTGGTTTACATTTAGGTATCTGGTGCCACAGATATGCAGCCTCTGGTGGTAAATATAAATTTATCTCTGGAAATATGTTGTTTCAGAGACTGTTTGAAGTTTTCAGTTTTTGTTTTTGTTTTTATTTTTTTTTTACTTTTATTTTACAACATGATTCTACACAGAGCAAGAGCCAGAAGACCAAAATCTGGGCAAAACTCCCCCTAAATCAGTCTTGCTTAGTTTTTCCAGCAGCCTCTGGATTCAGCACAGGCAGGGATTCCAGCTGGGAAAGCCATCAGTTTGCTGCTGATTTTCTTCTTCTGTGCTTACCTTTCACTTGGGTCATTTTCCTGATTTTTCTACACATGTTCCAGGAAGCCTTCCCTCAGCCTCCTGTCAGACAAGACTTCTTCCCATTGAGCAATCACACAGGATAAGATTCATGGCGGGGGAAAGTGATGATAGGACGGAGGTCTATGAGCAAGAGGGCCCAACATACATCAAGGGGTTTGGATGACTCGTGGTAACAAAAAGCAAAACTCTATTCATTGAGAGATTTTTTCTACATAGACTTTAATCATGGCTTTATTCAGTTGTTGTTTGTGCGTATCTGGTGAGTCACAGACGTTTTTAAGAGGAAGAGGCTTTTCAATATTTTTCTTCATTATAAAAGCTTTATCTTATGTAAAGCAATAAAAACACAATTAAAATGGAATATCCAGATTCCAGTGGAATGAGGGGAGAGTGTCAGAAAAAGAAGGTGAGGAAGACAGGCTGAACCCATTGACATATACAGACCATCTGGAGCATGAGGTAAATCTCAGTGCTATTTTCTTTTAACGAAGACACTGCAGAGTTCAGGTGGCAAATAGTGGCAGGCTGAGGAGAACACAGTGAGCACTATTGCCCTCAACACACCCACACAAGCTATGTGTTTATATCTGCCCCTTATTGACTGGGGGTAAAAAAATAAAAATAAAAAATCCTGCTCCATCTATCCATTGGCCCATATTGGCCCAAACTACAAATTCACCTGTTTGTTGTTTTTTGGATTTCTATGAATTTTTTATTTAGTGAGGGAGAGGCAAGTATGGCAGAGAGGTTAGGAGAATAAGGTACAAGAGCAGAATTCCTCAGTTCAGATCCTAGCTCCCTTACTTAATAACTGTGTGACCCAGAGCAAGTTATCTAAGCTGTGCTTCTTTATCTGTGAAATGGAGATGATCCTTTGCCTCAGGGTTTAATATCATCTCTGTAAAGTGCCCAGAATATTGTTAGTTGACAATGTTACATTTCTCTCACACAGGAATGGACTCTATGGCTTCATTCCATTAGGGAAACCAAGAAGGACTAGAGAAAGGAAAGGTAACCTACGCATCATCAGTTCCAACCCTGAGGAGGAGAGGTAGAAAAGACCAGAAAGCAAAGTGCTAAGAGAAGAGACCATCTGGCTCACTGTTGGACAGCCTGGATGCTACAGTGAGTTTTTCCTCATGCTGAACTAAACATCTTTCCTCAACATTTCCACCTTTCACCCAAAGTGCTGTTTCTGGAACAATACATGGAGTTGGCCCATGCCCTTTTCTATGTGACAAATCTTTGAAAATAGCTATTATGTCCCCACCTAAGTCTTTTATTTCCCAGGCTAAGCATTCCCGAGTCCTTCGATTATCCCTGGATGACAGAGTTTCCAGGCCCCTTCCCATCACGGCCAGCCTTCTCTGGACACACTTTAATTTTTCCATGTTCCTCTTAAAATGTGGTGTCCAGAAGGAAACACGATACTCTAGATGTGGACTGACCAAACACTAATTACAATGGGACTATTAACTCCTTTGATCCACATAGTATATTTCTATTAATGGAGCCTAAAATTACACAAACGTTTTCAGTGGCCACATCACACTACGTTTTCATTTTGAGTTTATGGTAAATTACAGCCCCTTGGTTTTTTGTTTTGTTGCATTGTGTTTATTTTTTACTACTGTATTATTTAACCAGGACTCTTCTATCTTGCATTTTGCCAGTAATTACTTAGGTTAAACACAGGAGTCTGACTGACTAAATGGTGAGAGTTAAGGTCTTTGTGGGCAGGAACTATGTCTAGCTCATCATGGCATTCCCGAGTCTAGCACATTGCCTGGCTTATCCATGTGGTAGCTGTATCTTCTACCTCTTGCCTCCCATCATGATGACAGCTTAAGGAATAAAGGCACAAAGAATGTACCAGGCAGAAGCTCAATCTTTACACTTAATTCTAGCATTAACCCCAAATCCCTATGACATCTCCCACCCTGGCAACACAGAGTAGAGCACCTTTGTAGGACTTTTATGCTCTTACTTGAATCAGCATATATGATAGCAAACTCAACAGGGAAGAAAGATGAAAGGAAAAAAGCAAATCGAAAACAGGGGGTGAATAAAAGAGTGTTTGCTCAGTCCAGCTCCATGTCTATTTGCCTGTCCTTCCCACCAAGAACTCTGCCACTTCAATCTGGGGCATCCTGTGAGAGGAGGGGGGGGATCCTTGAGCTCCCCCTAGAGGTTAGAGTATGGGACTAATGAGAGATGTTCAATACTTAAGTGATCACTGATGTTGTATTCTTTCTGAATCTTAGATCCAGTATTCCAACATATTGATCAGTCCTCTCAACTATCAGATAATTGTGAGTTTAAGAAGGATTGGGCCAACCTGGGGCTTCTAAATGAAATACTATTGCATGTGACCTTGGTCCAAGGAAGTCACTGCAAACTCATTTTGCCTGAACATGAACTTCCTTACCTTGTTTGCTTGCTCCTGTCAGCTTTGGACCCCAGGCAGCCTCCCACACACTTCCAGGCTTTGTATTTGCTTAACTTGGACTTCAGATTTATTACTCATTCACTTGGTCATCCAAGTCCAGGGCTGCATAGGCGCTGGGAATACACTAGAGAGATAAATCAGGCATGGGAATTATAATCTAGTGAAAGAGGAAAGTAACCCACAAATAAGTGAAGTTGTAGCCAAAAGAATCACATAGGGTCCTGAGCACCACGATAAGGGGCTCTGACCTTATTGAGGAGGAGAAAGTGATGTGTGAGATGAGAAATGAACACAGTCAGCTAGTTAAGGATGGGACTGCAGTGAAGGAATTTCCAAGTAGAGGAAATGGCCTTCTGCCAAAAAAAAAAAAAAAAAAAAAAAAAAAAAAAAAAACAAAACCTGGTACATAAGGGAGCCCAGCAAGTACCAGAAGCTGAAAAGAGGCCAGCATAGCTAGAACAGAATGCAGAGAGGAAGCTCACAGGAAGATAAGGCTACAGAAGAGAACTACTTGGCTTGTCACCAAGACCTGCCTCCAGATTAACTGTGACCATGACCCATGCCTTTTGAGGATGACTGTCACATCATTCTTTTTTTTTTTTCTTTGAGACAAAGTCTTGCTCTGTCACTGAGGCTGGAGTGCAGTGGCATGATCTCAACTCACTGCAACCTCCACGTTCCGGGTTCAATAGATTTTCCTATCTTAGCCTCCTGAGTAGCTGGGATTACAGGTGTGCACCACCATGCCTGGCTAATTTTTGTATTTTTAGTAGATGTGGGGTTTCACCACATTGGCCAGGCTAGTCTTGAACTCCTGATCTCAAGTGATAGCCTGCCTTGGCCTCCCAAGTTGCTGAGATTACAGGCATGAGCCACCATGCCTGGCCAACTGTCACATAATTCCTAATCTTTTTCCTAAATTCCTAAACTGTCACATAATTCCTTTTCCACTCTATCTGCCAGAATTTCATGAAATACACTGTCAAATACTTCAAGGCAATCAAAATACACTAGGTGCATATCATGACCTTGATAGAACTGTGATTCCATTACAGACCATAGCCATAGTATATCAAGGATGATTGAAGATTGTTTGTTTGCTCTTCTTATTTAACAGGGAATGTTTGGACATGCTTAAAAACATAGGAAGAAGTCAAACAGGGAGAAACAATGGGTGCTAGAGAAGATGGTACATAGAAGAAAAACAGATTCCTTCATGAAGAGACACTAGGTGCCTTCCTAATATCTTTCTATGAATAGTTTCACTTATATCTTTAAAATAATATCATTCGGCAATACTTTTTATTTGTTCAATGCTTTTTCTTGTAGGTAAGAAATATCAACTGGTGACCAAGCAAACTGAAGCCTATTTTTCTCCATTCCAGGATTATTGAATACCAGCTACACATCTGTATCCAAGCAGTAGCATCCTCTACTTTTATTGTTCATTCGTCTAATCACCCGTTCTTTCAGCAAATATGTATTAAGTTCTGTCTATGTGCTAGATATTGGAGCTAAAAATATTAATAAAACAGAGTATTTGCCTTCAGAAGGCTCACCAACAAGTGGGAAAACTATACAGGACACAATTAATAAGTGATGAGTAGATGCAAAGGTAAACAAATTTTAACACGAGGTGAGAGAAAGCTCTTAATTCTGTGTATGGAGGAAAGGAAGGCCTTTCGTGGAGGGGTATTTGAGCTAAGACTTGGAGGATGAGTGGGAGCATACTACCAGTGCAAGAGGAAGTCTGAGGTAGAGGAGACAACATTTGCAGAGTCCTGGAGACAAAGAAAAATGTGGAGTGGTCAGTAGCTGAAAAAAGATAGCGTGGATAGAGTCTGAGGTGGCCTTAGGAGTCCAGAGAAGATGAGACTGGAAGAGCAGGTAGGATTCACTCATGATAGGCAATGAACTCTGTTTTCTACAATTTAGATTTTATTGGCTAGGCAAATGGTGAAGCTCCAGTTTGCATTTTAGAAAGACTGCTCAGGCAACCATGTAAAAGATAAGTTCAATCATAACGACCTGAAGAGAATTTTAACTGAACTTGACATCAATAACTGGTTGGTTCATCTACATTTGGCAGTATACCCACAGTGCTACCTTGATTTGTTTGGAAGAATATCTAAACCTTAATTAGAATCCGGAATCTCTGAAAAAGATGGCTGGGATTAGCTCAGTTTTTTCTTAATTGTGTTCTACAGAATGCTAGTTCTATGGAGTATTAGTAGGTGCTAAGGGGTATGGGGGTAGAGGAGTGTCTACCAGTTACATTTTAGGAAATTATACTTAAGGTTATTACCCTTAGGGAATAGAGTGGCATTATGGGTAACCCAGAAAAGATAAAGCAGAGAAAATGCTTCTATGTTTCTTCAGAAAGCATCAAAGAAGACATATTGCAGGAAGCTATAGACACAAACATAACTTCTTGCTTCCTTCTCTGTGCTTACTTTCCTTGGACTAGTGCTAAAATGGGCTGATATTGATATTCTCTGAGCACACAAGTACTTGTTGCAGTTTTAACTTCAGCTGGGTGGCTGGGAGAAAATTAATTTATGATTTGAGAATTTGTTGTGCAGCTGACTAACCCTCCCCTAGAGAAAGGGCCAGGGTGTGTAGATGGTATCAGCCAGGCTGATCAAGGTGAGAAGGTTCAAGGGGTCAGGATAAGTCAGAAAGAGGAGGGACCAGGGAAGAGATGAGAGAAGAGATCCAGGACTTGAGTGTTAAGCAGTGACCGTGGGAGAATGTTTGAGTATCAAGATAAAGATGTTGAATCTGACATTAGACCTGGGCCTGAAAAAATCAGTAGGATATTAGGTCCCAATTAATGTAGAGACATAATAGGAAGCTGGGAACAATATGTGAATGAAACAAGAAGGTCTAGGCCTTTCTCCGTGAATGGAGACGGGTAGCTCGCAGCATCTTTTTATGAGGCGCTGTCTGTGTGATATGGAAGTGCGGGGGTGGGGGGGTCACTGTGCATTAAAGACACAGCACCTGGGTAGGCAAGGTCATACCCCTGGACTATAAGTTACTGGGCAGGAATCATTTGATTAATTTTAGTTCCTGTAGCACCCAATACAGAACTTGACACAACAGTAGGTGCTCAGTTAAGATTTATTGAACAGATGGCTAAATAAATTCTATAATTTAAGCTTTCCTCCACATCACCAACCTATCCCTACCTCTGTGTTCCAAAGGAGATTCTACTTTGACACGGTGTTTCTTTGTAGAATGACCCTCTGAGTCTTTATCCCAACAGAAAGATACGAAAACCTTCATTAAGATGTAGGCTTCCTATTTCAATAGAAAAATGACACCAGTTGGCAGATCTATTTCTGGTGGAACACCGAAAGTGGCACAGGGTCTGAATGTTTGTGTCCCCTCAAAATGTATATGTTGAAATCTAAACTCCCAAGGTGATGCTATTAGGAGGTAGGGCCTCTAGAAGATGATCAGGTAATAAGGACAGAGCCCTCATGAGTGGAACTAGTGCCCTTATTTAAAAAGCCAGAAAGAGCTGCCTTGCCCCTTCCACCCTGTGAGGGAACCGCAAGAAGGCACCATCTGGAAGGAAGCAGGCCCTCACCAGACACTGAATTTGCCAGAACCTTGATGTTGGGCTTCTCAGCCTCCTGAACTGTGAGAAATAAATTTCTATTGCTTATTAGACACGTGGGTTAAGGTATTTTGTTATAGCAGGACAGACAGACTGAGTCTTGCTAACCACTCCTCTCCCTCTTTTTACTTCATTCCAACACTAGGCTGGACTTCCGGGAAGCTAGGCAAGCAGGAAGCATGGGCCCAGAAGACAGCTTACTGAAGAGGGACCGTGGGAAAAGTTTAGCAGTGCTACCAACTTAGGCTTATTGGTCAATAATTTTGTTAGGCAAGTCAAAACCATAGAAATGGTAATATTGTGTTATTTTGTTAATTTTTGCTTTTTCCTAGCTTCTATAATCATGGAAAATTTGAGTATGGTTGCCTTTTCACAGAAATGGAGGAAAGGGGGTGTAGGTCTTGAATGGTGTGTGGTTCACACTGTGGCCAATCGCTACACCAAGTGCCCAGGAGTAGAGTCATATAACTCACAGGCAAAATGCCAGTGGGTCGAGAGCATAAGAAATCTGATAATGCCCACTTCCTACAGAGCAGCAAATGGCATTTCAGAGCAATGTTCATGGTGTCATCTTTTCCAAGGTTTATGTACTCAGGGAAGATGGAGGGAACTGCTAGATATATTTGCAGGAATATGAAAAAGACAGAAACAAGGGTGGCTGGCACTCAACGCAAAAGCAAGTTGATTCTATTGCATAACATTGTAAAACTACTTAATGTGAATGCACTTAATGCCCTAAAATGTACACTTAACAATGATTAAACAAGTGATTAAAATGGTAAATTTTATCTCATATGTATTTTACCACAATAATTTATTTAATGAGCAAATAGAATGAGGGGAGCAACTTGATTCTTTATAACCTGCATAGAGGGAAGGGATCTATGGTACAGTTGGTTCAAAAACATCTTTATTTGGTTTTGGATGGCAACATAGGAGTCTGTGTATGTGGCTGGTAATGTTCCTAGGTATGTTCACCTTTCTCTTGGGCACACGCTATCTGATAACAAGAGAAGAAAGTGCTGCAGTGCACTGAGTATCATGAAAGGAGGAGCAAAAGCTACTCCTGGCCATGTTTGATCTGCAGAGTGATGGGCAGTAACTGTACCACGACTGGGCAAAAAGGCCCAGCTATTTATGCACTGCCCACACAGCTGATACTCAGCCAAGCCAATGTCCATTTTCCTCCCCTGGTCCATAGCATGTGTGCAGGGTCCAGCTAGGGCTGTCCTGGAACACAGCAATAGGCAGAGACTTCCGTATGCTCACACCCAATGTCTTGTCCTCAGAAGCTCTGTCAGTCTCTGCCTCGGAAAGGCTGGCCAAGGAATGTTCAATTCAGAGGCACTCCCTGTCCTGCTCAAAGACGAAACAGTGACAAAAGTGACAACACTTTATGTCTGCAGGGTAATTTATAAGAATAACCTTGCAAAATTATCCAGCTTCAGTTGGTGTTTGTCACTTGCTGCCTAATGTCTTCAGTCCAACGTTAGTGATAGAACAATATCAGGTCTGGCCAGGAAAGGGGCTTTGTAGCCTCTCCCTTCTTCTTAAAGGGGGCCTCCCTTCCAACTTAAGAGACATTAGTCAAGCATCGACTGTGTATTCTATGCTAGATCCTGGGACCACACAGAGAAATTAGATAAGACCCTGAGGTCGGGGCATTGCCCTTCCTCAAACCTCAAGCCTCATGCTTCCTAGTTGTAACCTTCCCTAGAGATCTGGAGCCCAAAAGATGATTGGTTCCCAGTCAGTCCCTTGGCAAGTATTCACCCTTTGCCTCCTCAGGAAATCTCATTCCATTGCACTGTCTCCCTCTGGCCTTAGCAGAAACTAACACTTTTTGAGGACACTGCTCCCCTGCCTCAGTCAGTTTGGGCTGCTGTAACAAAAATACCATAAACTAGGTAATTCATAAACAACAGAAATTTATTGCTTAGTTTGGGAGCCTGGGAAATCCAAGATCAAGGTGCCAGCAGATTCACTTTCTGGTGAGGGCTTGCTCTCTGCTTCATAGATGACACCTTCTCTTGGTGTTTTCACATGACAAAGGGGCAAACAAGCACCCTCAGGCCTCTTTTTTAAGGGTGCAGTCCCATTTATGAGGGCACCACCCTCATGACTGAATCACCTCCTAATTACCTCAGCTTTTAATATCAGCACATTGGGGATTAGGTTTCAACATGTGAATTTTGAGGAGATACAAACATTTACCATAGCATCCCCCTACCACTCTCTCTATGGTTTCTCATTCTTCCATTCTTCATTTACCTCAAGCTGAGGTGGGGTAGAGAGGCAGTAGCACTGGGCACCCATTGCTGCTTCCAGGCCATCACTCCTCCTACCTCCTGTGAGAGTCTCTTCTCCTTTATGACTTTACCGTGGTGCCCCACTCCTCCTCATGCCACCAACTGTGAACCTCCAAGGTACTGAAGAGAACTTAAGTAACATTAAAAAAAAAAAAAATTCACTATCATCAAGTCCTGGGAATTTAAGCTCTTAATTTTCTTAGATCTGATCCCTCTCTTTCTGCAACCACTGCCCTGTTCAGGCCTTCATCATCTCTTGCCTGGAACACTGCTATAGCTTCCTTACTACTGTATCTGTAGCCAGTCTTGTTGCCCTCGTATCTACCTCCTCTTCCTTTCTAAAACAGAAATATACCCGTCGTACTTCCCAACTGATTGTGACCTCATGGTGATACTAACATGTATTAAGGGCTGACATCGTGTGAGACACTGGGCTAAGTGTTTGATATGTTATTGTTATTGACCCATTTTACAGAAAAAACCACAGATGAGAAATAGTCAAGATCACATAGCAATAAACATCTCAGATGAAATTCGCAGATATAACTCTCCAACTCTAGAGCCTAAGCACTCAAATATCATGTGTCATTAATGTCTCTGCTCCCACCAAGCACAGCACAAGGGAGGATTTAAGGAAGTCACTGCCTGGCCTCCGTAGTGTTAGAAGCAGCCATGTTAGCTGCTTTGGTCAATGAGAGGTGAGTGGAAGTGATATGGCTCATGTCCCGGTGGAAGCATTTCAGCCTGTGTGTAATTCTCCATGCTCTCCTTCTCTGCTGTGGTGAACCCCAAAACTTTGTGTTGAGATGATGGAATCATACAATGATAGAGCCCTTTTCTGCCTGGGTCCTGAGAGACCAGTATAAGTTGAATTTCCCATCAAGCCACAGGATTAAAGCATAAACTACAAATAAGCTTTTGTTTGGTAAACCTTTAGGCAGTTGAGATTTGGTTATGCTAAAGAGAAAAAAATATATACTCACAGTGTAACTTAGCCTATCTAAATGAATACAAATATACCACCTCACCTTGATTCTAATAACCAGGCTCTTGTCTTCTTGCAAACTCCTTCTCACACTTCAGTTTTTAAGTAATTGCACTTACTAGCTCTGCAAATTCAAGTAAGTCACTTACTTCTCATGATCTTAGTTTCTTCCGCTATGATGAAGTAGAAGGTTGAATTAAATTTTAGATAACAAACACTAACAGAGAGTTGGTAGGTACCAGGCACCATGCTGGATGCTAGTTGATAGCAAACCCCCTCTCCTATATCTGGTAGATAGCATGAATCTGTCCCGACGAGCTGCCTAGGACGGTCCTCCAGAGACAGTCTGCTGGAAACAAACCTGGAGCAAGTCCTGACTCTGCTACTGGCCGTGACACCTTGGGCAAGTTATTACTTAACCTGTCTGTGTCCATTGCCTCATTTAGTCAAACAAGTATATTTGTTGTTACCTATCAGGTCCGTTGGGAGTATTAAATAAAATAACGAGTGTGTGTATAACTCCATGGTTAAGTCTGTTGGTGATAGAAGCAGATAGATCTGGTTCTAGTTATAGCAGTCACCTCTTACTTTCTATGAGATCTTGACCATGTTACTTAGCCTCTTTGTACCTCAGTTTTCCTATCTATGAGGAGAGAATAATAATGGGTACCTCTACCTTATTGGGTTTTAGTGAGAAATATTGAGCTCTTGGCACATAGTGGCACTCAACAAAAGTTATTTTTTCTTAAGAAAGCTGCTTTACACATGCTAGGTTGCTACATATCTATGTATCAAAACTCACCACAATTATTTATTGAATGGGTTTTTCTTCTGCCTTGAAGACAGGGGCTGAGTCTTGTTCCTCTTCACCTCTACAGTGCCTGGAAAGTAGACGAACTAAATAATTGTTTCAGGATTGAGCCCGGATACATTCATCATGTTTTCTATTCTCTCGCTCTTTCTATCATCCTGAAGAAAACTCAATCTCTTGGCCTTAGAAAGTCATAGGCTTATCTGGGGGACTGTTCAGTTGTCAAAGAAATCAGTCTTCAAAATGAAAGGGGAAGGAGCAAAAGGGGAGGGAGCAAAAGAGTGACGAGCTCCCCAAATTGCCTACGTCTCTGGGTTGTGTTTTTCTGCAGTCTGAGAGGTTTTGTTTTTGATTTAAAGAAACAAAACAGTTTCCAAGAAAAACTCCTTTTGCTATGATTCAAAACCATTTAATCTGTGATATTATTTCCTCTGCTGAGCTTTCAACTTTCTACACCCCTCTGGGGCTGAATAGCTCAGGGGCTGAGCATGCTCTTGCGTATGTAACATGGTGCTTCTCTGCAGGCCACCGCTGGCTGCAGAGCCCTGAGACGCAGTTCACGGAAATAAATCACGGTCCCTACGGGCTTTATCCAGATGGACGTCAACAGCATCCTTGCAAGTGGACCCTCCCACGCCTCTTAATCATGGGTTTTTCCCTGGGGAAAGTGTAGGGTCGTCTGTGACTAGAGTCAGCACAGCCAAGCTCAGGGCTGTCAGATGAGTGTCTCTGCATGGTTTTGTGGCAACAGTTGGGATTGCCTTATAACGTCTCAGGGAAAAATCCCTGGAATCCCAGATACAGTGTCTTTGTCCTCACAGTTCACAACCATAGAGAGCACCTGCCTTTCCTCAAAGTCCCTCCACGCTTCAAGGTGGCCAAAAGAAAGCTTTTCCTTCACCTGCTGGCCATGTCCCATGTCTGAAAACTGTTCCACAAGTGGCCTGGTGCCTTTTAAGGCTTTTCTTGAATGGAGGGACAATTCTACCTGGATCATGGAATTCACTGATGTAAATTCTCCCAGGCGGGAAAAAACCGCCCCCTTCTCCACACCAGCACAGCGAGGAGCAGGGCTCAGGCACCAGCATTTTCCTCACTACTTGAGAGCCTCTTCAGACCAAGGGAAGGATGCTACATTAAAAATCATTTAAAAAAATCTACATGAGGCTGAAATTTCTAGAATAATTTTCTAAAAAATGGACTATTTGACTTGGAATGGAATGAAATTGTCACTGGAATTGTTCGAACACCAGGCAGAAAATACATAGAAAAGATTCAGACAAACAAATATTGACATTAGTTGGTTAGTTATCCCTTTCAATCCCAATATGCTATAATCGAAGGAAAATATTTTCGCTTACCAACAAATACTAAAAGCCTGGTAAGTGCACTGTACTCCTTGAGGTACCATGAGACATGAGGAGATGAGAAGACACAGTCCTTGTGCTTAGCCTCACTCAGGAGGTAAGATACCTGTATCAGGCAGGATCACTTAATTGATGCTAATTTCAGAAACTTAAAACTATAAATGCCTAAATTCCCATGTATGTGAGGTGTCTTTCATAAGTCATGAAGGAAGCAGGGCTCTGCTCCACATCCTCTTGGTTCAGGGACCCAGGCTAACAGAGGCTTAGCTTTGGGGAATGCCCCGTGTTACTGCAACAACCAAACAACAATATAGGGCAGTATGTAATCAAGGACTCAGTGAAGAAAGTGCCACATTACAGTTTGATGAATGAATTAATTAATTAATGAATAGGAAATTCAAGTGAGTTCAACATTAAAAAGGAAGATTTAGGATGTGGCTACACCACTGAAAGGGGAGAAGTAAGTAAATGGGAGGCACAGAGAAGAAAATACCATCTCCAGAAGAAGTGAAAATGACAGAGCAAAGTGGGAAGGAAACTAAAATTTATAAATCACCTATTATGCTCCAAGGGCTCTGTAGAAAAGTTTACATTTTATGATCCTCATTTTACAGATGACATTGAGTCTCAGAGAAATCATAAAGCTTATTCTCCTATACACATACTTCTAATAAATACAGAGCTGGCTTTCAAATATAAGTATCCTTGGCTCCAAAGTGTGTGAAATTTTCTACACCACAGGAATGTAATAAGCGTTATATTTTTCCAGGACCATGAGGAGGCTGGATTGTCTAAAGCAGCCCTAGGGAACAGTGAAAGATAAACTCAGAGAATTTTGGCTGTGGGCTGAGTTTGGAACTGATCAGTAATCAATAAGGCATCACTGACATTCAATTTGTGTATATATTACATGCACCTATTACTGTAACATTGCAGGAGTTATCAGTATTAATAAAGTGTTTCCTCCCTTCTAGGAGCATACAAAGCCTTAGGAAATAAGAGTTACCCTGTAATACAGGCAGAATCTGCTGCTTCATAGCACAAACAGAAGTACAAAGGGTAAAGATAGGAAACACACTCTACATGCAGGTGTAAGTGGCAAGGGAAGAAAAGGAGACAGGTGGTCCTGTTGTTCCCAGGAAGCTAAGGAGAATAGCCAAACCCTTAAGTGTAACTGTGCCTTCCCCAAGCCACACTGGCCATGGTAGGACCCAATACAAGAATAACACTTCCCACCAGATATTCTCTATGATTTATTGCATCACTAGGGTGCATTTCACCCGTGCTCTGAAACCGAGCCTTCTTGTCTACCACAGAAATGGCCCATCATCTTTTTCCTTGCATTCGCTCCTTCTTACCTGCATTTTCTCCTTCCTCTAACTGAATTACAGTGTCGATTGACCTGGCTTATTAACAGTAATAATGATAATAGTAACTTCTAACAATTACAAAATACCAAAGATATGGATCACATACATTGTTTCATTTACACCTTGCAACACCAGGTGAAGAACCCAAGACTCAAAAAGATGTGCATCTTATCCAAGATCACACAGCTAGTAAACATCAGAGCCAAGATTCAAACCCAGATCTTTCATTCTGCACAGTACTGCCAGGAGACTAAGGGCTATTTCTTAGAGCGAACAGAGCACAATGCCTGGCACAGAGAAAGAAAAACCACCAAGGTTTATTGAACGGGTTAAAGGAATAAAAAGTCAGACATTGAAATCACATTCCTGTAGTGACAAATATATTTTCAAGAGTAAGGAATGCATGTTAACGAATTAGGAGATCTGAGTTGGTGAGACAGGGGTGTAAGAAATGTCGACGGTAGGCACTGGAGTCCAGAAAGTGGAGGTGGGATTTGCTGGCATCTGTAGCAGGCAGCACAGTAATTCTTTGAACAGTGGGGCAGGACCTTCACTCCAGTTGTGTGTAAGAAGGCAAGAGGTGGATGGGGCAGGAGATATGGTGGTAAAATGAGAACCTGGACTTGGGTGGAGACAGTGGGAAGAAAAGTATCAGATACTGCAGTGCAAATCAGTGGGATTTGGTGGAAGATTAGACATAGGTGATGAAGGAGGAGGCATAAAGGATGACTCCAAGTTTTCTAGGTGGTATAAATTTGGCAAGAAATTTCTTGCCATTGAAATATTCCATGGGGCATATTCTATAATATTGCCGTGTAATTTTTTTTTCTTTTTTGAGACAGAGTCTCACACTGTCACTCAGGCTGGAGTGCAGTGGCACGTTCTCAGTTCACTGAAACCTCCGCCTCCCAGGTTAAAGCGATTCACCTGCCTCAGCCTCCTGGATAGCTGGGATTACAGGCGGCCACCACCAGGCCCGACTAATTTTTTGTATTTTTAGTAGAGATGGGATTTCACCATATTGGCCAGGCTGGTCTCGATGTCCTGACCTCATGATTCACCCACCTTAGCCTCCCAAAGTGCTGGGATTACAGCTGTGAGCCACCATGCCTGGACAATACCGTGTAATTTTACAGATCTTTACCATTTATAAAGAACCCCTGCACCCACTGCTTTACCTCAATCTATTTTACAAATGAAACAAGTAAGACTCAAAGCATCTCAAATAGGAATTACCCGCCCCAAAGCCTTTCACTTTGGTAACCAATTCTTTTTGTACAGACAAATGGTTAGGAACAAAGATATCCATGTAGCAGGTATAACTCATTAAAGGACTTAAAGGAACTTAGTTCTGGAACTTAAAGGAAAAAAGTTCTGGAAGAAGGAACCAGACAGTGTGTGTGCCCTGTTGAAGACTGAATTAGAGGTCAATGCACACTCAGCATTCAGTTGGATGGTTTCCTGTAGGATAAAGACAGACTTGTAGACTCTAGGAGAAGGACGTGTGCCTAGCCTGAAACCAGGGACTATGGTCTCAACACCTCTGAAGAAATGAAAGTCATGAGAGAAAAAAATCCTGACAGGAGGGGAAAGGGCTGCATAATGTTGCAATCTTTAACAAAATAAAATAATCATACGTTGTTGGTTAGCCAAACTCAACATCCTTTCTGCAAACCCTGTCTTTCAAGCAAGGGACACAGCAGGAAGCCTTCAGGATTAAGAGGGTGAATCTTAAGTCCAGCTTCTACGTGGAGAGCACTGTTGTTCATGAGGTTCGTGAAGGTTGGACAAATAATGACATAATCCCTTCAGATGGATAATAACTAGCAGAAAAAGAAGAGGCATATTCTTCATACTCCCAACCCTAAATGAAACACAGTGTTTATCAATTCCTGTCAATGTTTTTTTTAATTCTTTTTTCTTCCTTTTTTGTTTAATCACTGTGTATGAGAAGTTAAAAAAATAAAGACACTTTTAAGGTTTAATTTAGAACACTTGGTATGCAAAGCAGTCCCAAAGAATTCATTCTGACCTGTGGCTGGAAAACAGGGTGCCTTGGTTAGTTCTTTGTATCTAACATACTGGAAAGTTTGTTCACAAGTCTGTCTTTTCTACAAGAATAAGATCTCTCTGGCAGTCAGGTACCACACACTTAGCAGATATTAGCCCATAAATACAAAAACTCACAAAATTAATGTGGAATGACAATATATTTTAATTCATCTGTGGAACAGAAGTTAACCAGGGTTACTATATGCAGTTATCGGAACTATTCTTTCTGTTCCTGCTCAAAGCCAAGTGGAAGATACACACATTCTATGCCAGCAAGTTCCTACCAAGTTCCTCCTCGATACTCTCTTCTAAGTTGCCTCCCGAAGAACAGGGGCCAACTAGAGCATCATGCTTGCGAGGGCATTGAGATTATGTAACTTTGCAACTACCCCTCTCCGTAAGTGTGTTCCCCAAGAAGCTGCCATAATATGAGTTTTTCTACACACACAAAAAGCAATGTGGCACGGGAGGTGGTGAGTATGGCCTATCTCCATCCTTGCCATGGCCAGACCTATTAATTGCCTTGCAATCATCCTCAAGTCATTTCATATGGGTCAAATTATTTCCTACTCTAGATGTTAAGCTTCCTGAAGATGTGGGCCTTGTTTTACTGTTTAAATGTATTATCAGGGTCAGGAACACAGAAGCCTTAATTAAATGTACCCTGAAATAAGAGAAGGTAGGGGCGGAGAAAAGGCCCCCATGGGTGGAGACAAAGAGTTGGGTCGGGGGTGGGCATTCTCCTTTGTGGTAGAATCAGTTGTCTGTGGCCCTGGATTTCAATAGCACAGGAGTTCTGGTGATCTCCACGAAGAAGTTAGGGTCAGGCCATGGAATTAAAACTGTTCTTTACACAAACACAAGAACCTTTTAAAATATTTAATTGAAATGGATTGCCACATTTGTTGAAAACAGTTCTGCACTTAAAAAAAAAGCAGCTTCAGACAGCCTGTTTAGATTTCCAAAACATCTGTGCCTCTAATGCTTGGAAACTCACACTCCAGCGCATGGAAGCTGTCTCCAACAGGTCTGCTGCCAAGCTGCTTAGAAAATAACTAAAGAAGAAGAATCAAACAAACTCTCCAAGTAAGTATTCCCTTTCTACAGCATGCACACTTGCTTGCTTTCGCTTTTATTTTACTTTCTCCCCAAATGGCTTTGTTTGCAAGGCCTTCTTCATGCTGTAAAAAGAGATGGGCTAGAGGTGAGTGGACTGGGGTGTGACAATGGGTGGCAGCCTCTCTCACTGCCCCCTTTCCAGGAATCGGTAGACCAACTCCCAAATGCTCCTGTGCATTTGCCTCCAGACATAACATAAATTCATGAGAAATTTTCTTCAAAGAAAAAAATTCTTCCAAACCTCCCAGACCCACGGAATGGCAAATCTCAGAGTCAGCAGGGGCCTTCGAGGGCATATACAAAGACACCCCTCCCCACGCAGGGATTTTCTTGTCACCAGGCTGGCCTGGCTAGGGGCATCTCCCCTCCGTGGGGGGCCCTCCAATAACAGGAGCTCACCACTTCCCGGGAAGTCCAGGTCTCTTATTTGTGGTCACTTCTCTACATTCACCCAAATTGCTTCCCTGTAACTCAAATCATCAGACCTGCTCTACCCTGTGAAACTTCAAAGGATAAATCAAATCAATTCCTCTTTTCCATGGCAGACATTCAAATATGTTAAAAGAATTGTCAGGCCTCCTTGGAGTCTTCCCTTCTTGGGGCTAAATAGTCCCCATTTTCTGAAACCAGCCTGCACGTGATGGGATTGTGGGGCCATTCCCTAATCATTCATGCAGCCCCACGGGATATGCTCCCACTTGAAGATAGCTTGCAGACAGGCAGGACACTCCCTCAAAGGAATGAAATCCTCTGAATGTGGTCTGCTGACTACAGAAAACACTCAAACCATTACTTCCCCCAACTTCTGTTCTTTAGAAAACCAGAAAATCATAGCATTCTGTGGTTTATTCGTGGGTTTCTCCCATGTTCCCCTCCGTGTATTAACTACTTTTAACTCACCTTCACCCTGTCCTGGACTTTGTAGATTTGTTGAGGCATAGAGCTGAACTTGAAAATTTTTTAGAGCTTTACCTCTGAAATTTTTATCTTCACAATTTAAACGCTTCATTTAGTCTGTTGAAAGTTTTTTGTACCTTGACTTTCTCGTCTAATATGTCATCCATCCCTCCCATCTTTGGGAAGAAAGTGACTTCTGTGTCTTAATCCAAGCCCAAGATTAAAAAAAAAAAAAAAAAAAAAAAAAAAAAAAAAAAAAAAAGTGTGTATACGGTAGGTTCCAAAACAGAACATATAATAATTACCAATATTTATTGTTTTATTGTTTATCATAGGCAGGCACTATTAAATCCTTCTCATGAATTTACACATTTAATCTTCATATCAATACTAACATATAGGTATCATTAGTATCCCTCATTTATTGATGAGGAAACTGAAGCATGGAGAGGTTAAGCAACTTGCCCATAGTTATCCAGCTAGTAAATGGCAGAGGCAGGATTTGAGGCCAGGCAGTCCAAGTTCAGAGCCTTTGGTGTTAGCCACATTTCTATATTGCCCCTGCTCGCACACATCAAGACACTTCCCTCCACCTTGACAGCAGTAGTCCAACAATCAATGCTCTTTAGGAGTAACTGGGTTGACCAGCTAAAAGGCCAATATTTGTACTATAATTTAACCTATTTTTGTTCATCCTTCCGTAAGTATATTATAAGAAACTTCATCACATGGTTTCCTGAAGTCAAAATGTACTGTCTATAGCATTACCTGGATATGCAGGTTCAACCACTTGTCAAAGAAAATGAGTTTAGTTTGGAATGATTTGTTCTTAGAGAGCTTGTGCATGTGCTAGTACTTGTCTGCTTTCTTGCCCTTTAAGCCTGCCTAGCTTGACCCACATCACTACCCCCAGCTGTTCCTGGTTATTGCAGAGGGCTATTCTTGCTTATTCTAGTCTAGTCCATTCTTGCTCCAAAACCCTCTGATGCCTAGTTTAATTACTTGGTGTTTGAATCCCACCTTTGATCCTTTCTTCTCACATGGTGTATCTATGTTTTTATTTTATTTTATTTTATAAGTTCCAGGATACATCTGCAAGTTTATTACATAGGTAAATGTGTGCCATCGTGGTTTTCTGTGCCTACCTACCCATCACCTAGTTATCGAGCCCATCTCACATTAGCTATTTATCTTGATGCTCTTCTTCCCCCTGTTCCCATAAGTATGTTTTATAAAACATTCTTTCTACCAGATAATAGGTTTTGGGTTTTTTTAAGGAGTATTCTTGGGTTAAATAAAATTAAACTATTTTATTTACTGCAGAGCCTTTCGTATGCTAATGTGCATTGTGAATTTTTGGCTAGAGTGACATTCTGTGAAGAATTTCAAATTAGTTGGCCGGGGAATCTGTGCTCTCTCTTCCTCTCTCTCTCTTGCTCTCACTCTCACTCTTTCTCATTCTTTTTCACACACACACACACACACACACACACACACACCCTGTGTAGAGATATTAGGAGTATGTTATATAATATGGGTATATTTGAACACCAATAACTACTTCCTTGTCTAAATGCACACAAATCACCTGTTTGTGAATGTGTTCTAGAATTCTGTCAAGGAAACAGAGAAATCTAATCAAGTGGTATTAGAATCTATATTTTCCTATTTTCTGAAAGAACACACTATTTATTTGTCTCCATTTGAGTGGGAATAAACTCCTATGCATCTTTTTAAGTCCTCTAGGATACATTTTTTACTGAGCCTGGAAGTTTGAACTGAAAGTGACTAAGTGATCTCTTATTTCTTCTTTCCTAAATCAGGCCTCAATGTCCCCTTAACAGTCTCTGTGCTTCCCTTTGTAGATTGATTTTTTTCTTGCTCCCATTTCAAGCGTTGCTCAAGCATCATGTTCTCAAGGAAATAAAGCCTTTGCTGACCACCTTATTTTAATTTTCAACACCCTCCCAGTGGATTCTTCTTGCCTACTGCACAGATAAAACCAATTTACTGAGATAGCAGTCTTGCAATAGAGAAAGAGTTTAATAAATGCAGAACTAGCCAAGTTACAGAACAGAAGTTTATTCCTGAAATCAGCCTCCCCAAGAACTCAGAGGCTAGGGTTTTTATGGATAATCTGGTGGGCACGGGGCTATGGAATGAGTACTGCTGATTGGTTGGGGATGAAATCACAGGAGTGTGGAAAATGGACCTTGTGGGCTGAGTCAGCCTCTGGGTGTGCTGAGTCAGCCTCTGGGTGGGGGCCATGGAACCAGTTGAGTTACGAGTCACAGGTCTGGGTGAAGTCAGTCAGTTGCCAGAATGTGAAAGTCTGAAAAACCAATCTTAGGTTCTAAAATAGTGATGTTATCTATAGGAGAAATTGGGAAAGTCACAAATCTTGTGACTTCTGACCCTGAGCAGTAAGGGATTATAGAAAAGCAAGCTGGAGAACAATGGCTGGTTATCATTTAACTATGCCTACATCTTAGCAGAATTTGGGCACCCCCCCCCCATAATCCTAGTCTTGTCAGCTTTTATTAGTTTTACAGAGGCAGTTTCAGTCTCCAAACAAGGAGGGGTTTGGTTTTAGAGAGAGACTATTATCATCCTTCCTTCAAAGCTAAACTCTAAATTCCTTGCACTAAGGCAAGTGAGCGTAGTACCAGGGTCTTGAGCAGAACGCAGCAGTATGGAACAAGGAGTTGCCTGGCTGCCTCATCTCATTAGCACAACAGAGTGGAAGTACTAGGGGGGTGGGTTAGACAAAGCAAGGAAGAGAGTCTTCCAGTGCCTAGAGCTACTTGCTACAGAAATTTTAGGCAGAAGCAGCAGTCAGTTCTCTTCCTTTCATCAGCCTTGTAGTAGAAGCAAAAAATGCATCACTATGGAACAGGAGTGGAATTTCTAAGATTTGAGATCCTAAGAGAGAGGCAGACCATACCATTAGTTCTTTGGTCTAGGCAAATTCCCTAGAATTTGATGACTCTTCATTATCCCTCCTACTCCTTCAGATGTGGAAGAGCCAAAGGCTTTGTTGTGGTCTGAATTTTTTCCCCAAAACAATCATATGCTGAAGTCCTAAGCCCAGTACCTCAGAATGTGACTATATTTGGAGATAGCGTCTTTAAGGAAGAAACTAAATAACATGAGGTCATTCAGTAGGGTAGATCCTAATCCAATAAAACTGGTGTCCTTGTAAGAAGAGGAAATTAGGATACAGATAGGTACAGACGAAAGACCACATAAAGACACAGGAAGAAGTTGACCATCTACAAGCCAAAGAGAGAGGCCTCAGAGGAAACCAACCCTGCCAACAACTTGATCTCAGACTTCTAGCCTCCAGACCTGAGACAATACATTTCTGTTGCTTAAGCCACCCAGTATGTGGAACTTGTTGTGGCAGCCCTAGCAAACTAATACAGGCTTTCTTCTCTTAGAAGAGTACTCCCCAACCTTGACTGAATATTCTAATCACTTGGGGAGCTTTAAAAAGATTACTGTGTCTGGGTCTCACCCCAAAACAAATCAGAACTGCTGGAATGGGATCAAGCATTGATATTTTTATCAGGGCTCTGGAGCACTGCCCTAGATGGCTCTAGATTTATAGTACCACCCCTTATTACACACTGATTTTCAGTTGGGGTAGAAGAAGGAAGCCAGGGACATGCCTCCTAGGGCAATAAAGACACTTTCACAGACTCCCTGGTTGAGAGTTACTGCCCTACCATCTGGCAAATAGCAGATATCAGGTTCTTTATACCATGGCCTCACCATTATTGAACACTTAATTTTTCTTCATCCTTAGTAAGAGTACATCGTTAGAAATTATTTTTCCTAGAAGGTATAAATAGGTATATTTTCTGAGTCCTTGCATGTCAGAAAATAGCTTTCTTTTACCTTCACACATGGAAGACAACTTGACTGTGAAAATGCACTTCAGTCACAGCTTTTTGGTGTCTACATACGTATACATTGCTCTACTATCTTCCGGTAATTAATGTTGAAGAGTATACATCTAAGGACAGCTTGATCTCAGTTCATTTGCAGTATTTTTTTTTTTCATATTGTTACTTGGGGAATTCTTTTTTTATTCTATAATTCAAAATTTTGGTCAGAAAAATCTAGCCAAGAATCTCTTTTCATTGATGTTGTTTTCCCTGGAACACAATAAATATTTGTAATTTATATACACCAGTCCTTGTTCAGAGCAGAAAAAGGTTATTCTATTTTTTCTATTGCATCCTTAAATATTTCTTCTGCTCATTTTCCCCTGGACTCTTCAGAAGCATCAGTTATCCAAAATGTTAGAGCTTTTATTTGTAATTACTTCATTCAACAAACATTTATTGAGTGTTATGGCATCCACTATTGATTGCCTATCTAAAAGCCATTTCCCTTTTCCTAAATGCTCATGGAACCTCAATTTTTTTCCCAGTATTTGTTCTTCTTCCAAATGACTTAGGTTAATCCTGCTTGATACAGGCTAATCATGGTGTCTCTGCAAATTTTGTCAGTTACTGATTTAGGGAGTAGGTTAGGTGGTGGTTTATGGACTCAGTTTTTGCCAATCATGAGAGAAAGTCTCCTTGAGGGGCTTTTGGAACATATGTGTTAATTTCATAAAAGAGACACAAGAAAAAGCCAGTTCTTTTTTGTTTCTGGATACCCATCAGGGACCAGGGAATATAGCCAACTTGCCAATAATGGCGGTGTGAAAAGGTGTAGAGAATCTGAGCTCTTAATGATGTCATTGAGCCACTCAATCAATCTTGGACCCACAGTACCTCTGAAATTCATGATATATAAGATTTTTTAAAATCTTATTGTTGTCTAAGCTAAGGTTTGGCAACTTTGCATAAACATTGTGTCCTTTACAGGCCATATTTTCTCTGTAGCAACTACTCAACTCTGCCATGGCAGCATAAAAGCAGCCATAGACAAGACATAAAGGAGTGGCTGTGTGCCAATAAAACATTGTCTTACTCCATTCAGGCTGCTATAACAAAATACCATAGACCAGATGGCTTATAAACAACAAAACTTTATTTCTCACAGTTCTGGAGGCTGGGAAGTTCAAAATCAAGGTACTAGCAGAGTTGGTGCCTGTTGAGGGCCCAGTTCCTCACTCATGGACAGCTAGCTCTCTTTTTGCTATAGCCTCGCATGGCAGAAGGGGTGAGGGTCTCTCTAAGGTCTCTTTTATAAGGGCACTAATTCTGTTCATGAGGACTCCATCTTCAAAACCTAATCACCTCCCAAAGCCCCACCTACTAATACCATCATCTTGGATTTCGAAGTATGAATTTTGGGAGGCAATAAACATTCAGTCCATTGTAAACATCATTTACACAACAAGTAACAGCCTGGATTTGACCTGTGGGCTGTGATTTGCTGACCACTGGTCTAAGATATTTTGAATAGGACTTTCTGCTAGACACAACTGACTCTACCCTGAAGGATTCAAATACTATGTTGCAAACCCTGCCTATACTCTGAGCGATACATCACGAATCAGATAGAGTTTATGAATATTACAAAATAACCTCCAAGGCAGGAGAGGGAGAAAAGCAAGCAGGTAGTCACACCAGAATGTGATAAATACTCCAATAGGGTAATGCAGGTTGCTGTGGGAACACAAGAGAAAGGTACCAACCCTAGTTCTGGAGATGTCCAGGAAGGATTAAAAGAGAAAACTGGACCCATCCACATCTTTCATCTTCTCACATGAGTTTTATGTCTTTGTCTCTTTTATCTACCTTTTGGAAAATCTTAAATTTGTTCTTCACATTATTGATACAATTTTCTAAACTATAAAATCATCTTCCTTTTGCTTCCAATATGGATTTAAACTCCACTCTTATATATTAATTTTCCATAATTTAAAAATTATCTCCGGCCCTCTAAATTGATTCTATGCTTTTTTTTTGTTTCTCAACCTGCTGATTTTTCATTCCAGCCTGTTGTCTCCTTAGAATTTTCTGCTCCTTTGCTATAGAAACTACGTCTTCTTGCATTTCACTGAAGATCCCAAATAATTTGCTAGAGTTTTATTCTGAACCTTTCAATATATCATTTTTAGAGGAATATTCTTTCACTCTTCAAATAAAATACATTGTATCATATGTTAATATATAGTATGTGTAATTTATGTCTACTATATAAAAGCATGTATTAAATAAGTACACATGCAGGCACCTCTTTGTTTTAAACATAGAATATGATAATGTCTTAGTTTGTTCCTGCTGCTATAACAAAATACCTTAGACTGGGCAACTTATTTTTTTTTGAGACGGAGTCTCGCTCTGTCACCCAGGCTGGAGTGCAGTGGCCGGATCTCAGCTCACTGCAAGCTCCGCCTCCCGGGTTCACGCCATTTTCCTGCCTCAGCCTCCCGAGTAGCTGGGACTACAGGCGCCCGCCACCTCACCCGGCTAGACTGGGCAACTTATAAACAACAGAATTTATTGTTCACAGTTCTGGAGGAAGTTCAAGATCAAGGTGCCAGCAGATCTGGTGTCTGGGGAGGACCTGTTCCTCATAGATGGTGACTTGTAAGTGTCCTTACATGGCAGAAAGGGCAAACAGTCTCCCTCACTTTCATAATGGTATTAATCCCACTCATGGGGCTCTGCCCTTATCACTTAATCACCACCTAAAAGCCTTATGTATTAATACTATCACATTGGAAATGAAGTTCCAACATATAAATTTTGAGGGAACAACAACATTTAGGTCATGGCAATCAGTGTGTTTGAAAGTCCATGTAAGCCTTTCCCCTTATCCCTGTCCCTGAAATAACTGAATTTGCTGTGAATTATGCTCTTGCTTTCCTTTATATGTTTACCATAATTAATATATCCCCCAAAATAAGTTTGTTTGCCTTTTTAGATTTATATAAATTGAATCATACTACATGTATTCTTTCATTTTTTTTAATTTTTTGTTCAATATGAGGTTCATCTCTATTGGTGTGTATAACTGTCATTCACTCATTTTTACTTTTGTGTAATATTTCATTACATAAATGTACTATGATTTATTTACCCATTCTAGTGTTGATAGATTGGCATTATTTCCGTTTTTGCTGTTGCAAACAATGCTACAATCATAGTCTTGTTCATGTTTCCTGGGGCACTTGTGCAAGTTCTCTAGGAAAGATACCTTGGTGTAGAATTCCTCTATCACAGGACATTCACGTCTTCAACTATACCAAGGAATGCCAGATGGTTTTCCCGTGTGCTTAAGGCAATTTATACTCCAGCCAGCAGTGTAGGAATGTTTTTCTTGTTTCACATTCTTAAAGTACTTAGTATTATAAGATTTGTTAGTTTTGGAAAATATAGCAGATATAAGTGCTACCCAATACTTATGTAGCTGAACATCTTTTCATATTTATTAACCAGTCCTATTGCTTCTCTGCGAAAGGCTTGTTCATACGTTTTGCCCATGTTTCTTTGTCTTATTAAATCACAGAATTTTGTTATATAATAGATATTAATTATTCATTAGTGAGTATGTTGCAACTATTTTCTAACAATTTGGGGCTTTTTTCTTTATGGTGTGTTTTGAAAGAAAGAAGTTTTTGATTATGATGCAGTCAAATTTATAATCTAATTTTATAAGGTTTTCCTCCTATGAATATTGTTTAAGGCATTCTTTCCCACTCCCAAAATTGAAAGATATTTTCTATATTTTTCACTAAACATTTTGTAGTTTTCCTTTTTCAGTGGAATCCTTACACTTATTTAGAGTGTGTGTCTGTGGCACGGATCCAGTTCTTTCCCCACATAGATGAGCAGTTGTCTTAATGTCATCTGGTAAATGGTTACTCTTTTCCCAGCTTATTGTCAATGCCAGCTCTTCATGTAATGGCTTTTATCAGTTATGTATGCATCTGTCTTTGGGCTCTATTCTGTTCCATTGGGCTTTCTTCCTATCTCTGCACTCAAACCACACTTCTAATTATGATAACTTGAAATAAGACTTGATTTGGTAGAGCAAGTCTTCCTATCTAACATTTTTCTCTGGGAGTATATTGTGTACCGCATTTTGATCATCCATATAAACTTTAAAAATAGTCAAATTCTTCACATTCCTACTTCAGAATTTTATTAGAATTACATTGATCCTGTGGATTGATTTGGGGAAAATTAATAACTTTTACAATGGTCAGTCTTCCTGTCTGTGACCATGATATATCTCTATTTATTTAGGTTGTCTTTAATATCTTTCAATAAATTTTTATACCTCTCTCCATAAAAATCTTGCATATGTTTTTTAAAATCTATTCTTAGGGGCCAGCCTTTTTGAGAGGGAGTGATATTATAAATTCTTCTTTGACTAGGATGTAGGGAATCCTTCTCTACTCTGATATTCTCTTCCACGTGGAGGGAGCTTCACCCTTGAAACAATCCTGGTTGTCTCTGCCCCTCACTCACTCTGGCCCTGGGGGAGAAGAAGCGGCATAATCTGATTAACGATTTGAAAGGATAAACTTGGCTTTCATGCCCAGGCCCTTCCTCTTTCCTTCCTCTTAGGAGATGCTCTGTCTGTGAGAATATGTGGCCTTGATTACTCTAAGTCATGCAGAAAGCCTAACAGAAACAACCCCTCCTTTACAGGAGATACAGGAACACCAGCATCTGGTGTTCATATGCTGCTGGTGACTCACTGGATAAGGCTGTCTGGTTCTGGAATTCAGGATTATGAATCTTTCTTTTGCATAAATATTAGCGACGTTCTCCAAAATCGATGTTTGCGGTAATAAAAGGATTTCAGCCTCTATCTACCTGTTCTTTTTTTTTCAGCTTTATTGAGGTAAGATTGACAAATAAAAATTGTATATACTTAGGGTATAAAATGTGACATTTTAGTATATGTATCCATTGTCAAATGATTACTACAATCAAGCTAATTAACATATCCATCACATCACATAGTTACCATTGTGTGTGTGTCTGTGTGTGTGTGTGTGAGTGGTAAGAACACTTAAGATCTACTCTTCTAGCAAATTTCATGTACATGACACATTTTAGTAACTATAGTCACCATGTTTCCTGCATCAGGTCTCCAGTACTTATTTAACTTATAACTGAAGGTTTGTATTCTTTAATCAATACCTTTAATCAATACCCCTTTTCCCCCACCCTACAGCTCCTGGTAACCACCATTCTACTCTCTGTTACTATGAGCTCAAATTATTTTTAGTTTCCACATGTTAAGTGAGGTCATGCAGTATTTGTCTTTCTGTGTCTGGCTTATTTCACTTAGCATAATGTCCTCAAGCTTCATCCATGTTGTTACAAACAGTACAATATCCTTTTTTTTTTTTTTTTTTTTTTTTGAGAGAGAGAGTCTTGCTCTGTCTTCAGGCTAGCTAGAGTGCAGTGGCACGATCTCAGCTCAGTGCAACCTCCGCCTCCCAGGTTCAAGTGATTCTCCTGCCTCAGCCTTCTGTGTAGCTGGGATTACAGGCACGTGCCACCGCACCTAGCTAATTTTTGTATTTTTAGTAGAGACAGGGTTTCACCATGTTGGCCAGGATGGTCTCGATCTCTTGACCTCGTGATCCACCCACCTCGGCCTCCCAAAATGCTGGGATTACAGGCATGAGCCACCGTGCCCGGCCAACACTATATTTTTTTCAAGGCTGAAGAGTGTGTGTGTGTGTGTGTGTGCGTGCGCGTGCGTGTGTGTGACATTTTCTTTATCCAGTCATCTATTGATGGACATTTAGGTTGTTTCCGTATGTTGGCTATTGTCAATAATGCTGCAAAGAACATGAAAAGGCAGATATATCTTCAAGATAGTGATTTATTTCCTTTGGATAGATACCCAGAAGTGGGATTGCTGGATTATAAGGTAGTTCTATATTTAATTTTTTGAGGAATGTTACTATTTTCATAATGGCTGTATCAATTTACATTCTGGCTAACAGTATACAAGGGTTCACTTTTTTCCATATTCTCACCAACACGTACTATCTTTTGACTTTTAACAATAGCCATCCTAACAGGTGTGACATGATATCTCACGGTGGCTTACATTTAGTTTCCCAGATAATTAGTGATATTGAGTATCTTTTATATGCCTGTTGGCCATTTGTATGTTTTCTTTTAAAAAAAGTGTTTATTCAAGTCCTTTGTCCATGTTTTAATTGTGTTGTTTAGCTTTTCTGAATCCCTATCTTTTGTCTGGTTCAGAACTCAGGCTGGGAAGATAGGTGCTATTAATTGGAATCCCTCAAACTCAATATAAATGTGTTCTCTAAGTAAATGCTGCCATTATACAGACACACTATAGACTTTTCTATTTATATATAGACATTTGTATTTATACATTGATATCTGACAAACATGAATCTCTAAATTCTAGTTATTTATTTGCAGATTATTTTAGTTTTTTGTATTGATATATTATCTATAAACTACATTTTTATTTTTTCATTTATTTTCCTATTCAAATCTTGTAAGTTTCATTTATAATTCTTGTTTTATTTGCTAGGTATATCATCTAGAAAAATGTTAAATAGAAGTGTGATAGAAGGTATTCTTATAAGACTTGCTTATAAAACAGTCTGGGCATGGTGTTTTTAGGAAGCTCTTTCAATACTTAATTCCTTAAATGTTCACACAAACATTCATCTTTTCTAATTTTTCTTGGATTAGGTTTGAAAAAATTTTATAATGTTGAGTCCAGGAATTTTTCCCTCTCACCTATGTTTTCCAATTTTATTGGTATAAAGTTTTTCATTGTATTCTCTTGTCTTTTAAATATTTCCTGTTTCTATAGATATGTTATGATCTATATATGTCGTACCTCCTTCTTTTCTTGATCAATTTTATAATTGATGTTATAATTTTTATCAGTGTCTGCACTCAGGCTTCATTGGTCTTTTGTCTTAGTTTTTTAATGCATTAATTTCAGTTCCTATCGTCTTGATTTCCCTTATTCTACTTTATTTGACTTGGTTTTGCTTTTTTCTAACTTAATTTACTAATTATGACCTAACTTCTCTTCTAATGTAAACATTTGAGACTGTAAATTTTCCTCTGGGTACAGCTTTAACCAACTTCAAAAGTTGCTGTTTTATTGTTATTACTTTTTTAAAATGTTTAGCCATTTTATTGTAAAATGAAACACATATACATAAAACAGCATAAACAAATGTATAGACAAGTGAAATATTTTAGTCAACATTCCTGAACCATCACTATGGTAGAAAAAGAAAATAGAATTTTGCCAGCCACCCAGGAGCCTTCCATTTGTCTTGGCCCAATCTCAACTGCCTATTTCTACAAAAGTAACCATATCCTGATTTTTATGGTAATCACATAAGAATATGTTTTAATGTTTTTTTCCCTCACCTAAGTATGCATCGTTAGATACCATAGTGTTTTGTCATGTCCATTTGACAAATATTGTTATGTCTTTAACATTTCTTTTACGCTACAGTTTTTCATCCATTTCTTTCTTTTTCTTATAATTTAGCTGTTGAAACCCAAGACTTTTGACTCCCAGAGTTTCCTACAGTCTATATTTTGCTTATTGCATGCCCATGCTGGAGTTCAACACATTCCTCTGTTCTGTTCCCCGGATTTTTTTTTAAAAAATGGCAGCTGCATCTAGAGGTTCAATCAGATTTAGGCTTGATCTCTTTCACAATACTACAGGTGGTGTCATGTTTATTCATCAGGAGGCATATAATGCCTGGTTGTCTCTCTTCTTGTGATATTGTTGCTTGTCGTCCAGATCCAATACTTAATTAGCAGTTGGATTATGGTGATATTTCTAATTTTATAATTTTGTTTTTATCGTTAGCTGGGAGAACTTTATAAAGAAATGATTCCCTCATTTTGCTATTTTGTTACCCAGTAGTTCCGTTCATTTAGGAAGGCAGAATAAATGCTTATTCTTTCTCCTTACTAATTTTAAGAAAATGAATTGATTTTCTATCATCACCCAATTAGTTTTTAAAATATCATTATAAACACAAGAATTTAAATATATTTCAATTTTCTTATCCTCATTGATTCTTTATCCCTTCTTGCCAAAAGGAGTCTCTTCAAGTTGGTTCCTTAGTCCTTCTGCTATGATTTTAATAGTCTGTTACTTTCTTTGCTATTTTGTATGACAAAATATTCTAGTTTAATCTAATACATTCCTTTGCCAAATGTTGAATCAGTCATTTCTCCAAAAAGCCCTGGTTTCTTTTAGAAGAAAATGATAATTCAATATTATATTCTAGGTTCTAGCAATGTTCATTGCTACTGGCCTAGTCTTTCTCTAGGCCTTTCAGTAGATATACATATATAAAAATTGTTTTTATCCTCAAGGACATGAAGGGTAATAGAATTAAAATATCTATTACTACTCATTTGCTTTAATCCACATTTCACACATATCTGTCTGAGCATAATACTACTACTGCCACCACCAATCATGATTATAAAATATATTTGCATATGCTATTCCTATTCTAGCCCAATTTTTATGCTAATACTAAGCATACATTGTCAAATGTATGCCATTACATATTGTGTGCCACAGAGATAAGTTACCAAATTCTCCTTCACAGAGGGACTTCCTGCCCAGTTTCAAGAAGTTGGAGCGGTAGAGAGCCTACACCTGGAAGCTACTTCAGAGTCTACCTCAGCTGCAAAGAGATACTTTCCTGAGATTATGCTCTTCTTACTGCAGTCTTCATCTAGTGATTAAGAGAGGAGAGGGTATAAAGACCTGGCCTTTTTGGGCTAATAGCAGATACTCTGATAGTCAATACTTGATCCAGAGCTTCTTGCCAAGTTGGCTAAGACTTTGTTGGGTTTGTATGATAACCCAACAATCCTGCTTTCTCTCCCTTTCTTTCATAAGTGTTGATTCCCTAATAAACATCTTAAGCCCCAAACTCCATCTCAATGTCTGCATCTAAAGAATCCAAACTACAACAGTTAGTACCACAAATGGCGTGAGAAAACAGGCAATAAAATCATATTTTGAAGCTGGATTGCTCAATGCTTAGCTGGCAATGAGAACCCCGTCACTGATGATAAGACAGTATAACAATGGCCTCTGGCACAAGGTGGTGGTTCAGTCATTAAAACCGTTAAGTGATGAATTGGGAGAATATCCTAGGGAAAGAGAATGTAGTACGGGTGATGTATCAGTTGTTTGATATGTATAGAGAAAATAGGACAGGATTAGATGGCTATAAATAAGCACCACTGATGCACTACAAAAAGGTAAGGAATAACTAAGTGTAACATGCAATTGAAAATCTGCTGTGAAAGCCAGAGAGCCTCTTTAGGTGCTTACAAAGAATCTCTCATTGCCTAGTGTCACCTAATAGAATGGCTAAACATCAAACATGGTTAAACGCACAATAAAGTACGTCTGTTTTAACAAGATCAGGCCCCTATTTGATAAATCTGGAACTTCGAAACATGAGATAGGGATATCTGGATATCTAGACCCCGAGTATTTTGACTACCAAAACTCCTCCAAAGTTTCTTAGGTTGCATATGCAGCCCCACTCCTAAAAACCAGCATGGTCTCCCTTACCTTCCTCCCATCCTCTTGCTGGAAAAGAGCCTGGAATCTTCTTCTCTGGAAAGTAGCATGTGTTCCTTTTAGTAACCATTCCCACCTCCTCTCCTAGCCATTCACTAGCCCTACATCTACGGTTCAGTTGCAACAAATCCCAGTGGGGGATGTGCTGGAACTAGTAAGAGAGAAAGTGGTCTATATACCAAAGGAACTTTAACAACTAGCCAGCATATTTCAGGAGGAGTCAGTCAAGCTTTCCTGGGACTGGATTCTGAGAGTGATTAGTCAAGAGGCCTCAAGATATAATTGGATAGAAAAGAGTTCATTGACTTGGGAACATTCTCATAAGACACAGGATTTAAAATACTGGCAAGGCCCCCAGAGATGATTCAAATTTCCTAATAGGAGGGCTTAACGGAGCACTGAAAAACCAGTGGCTCACACTGAGTAGAGTTGAAAATGCCAGACTTGCCATGACATATGGTAGATGAAGAGGTTTTGTTTTGTTTTTGTTTTTGTTTTAAATATCCAATTGGATGGGGAGGTAGGGGCAGGAAATCTCAAGAAATTGGGAATACTGGAATATACTATGTACTACTAGGAGATCTGCTAGATGATTATTTTCCACTTGAACATAGTTACACATTATTTACAGAAACAATAAAGAATGTGCTGGTGAAATAGCCAGCAAAGAAATGAAGGCTCCCCTCTGCAGGCCATGGCTGATAGTAAAAGAGGCTGTTAGAGGACTTAACTTGCTGACAACAATGAAGATAATAGGATCCTGAAATAGAGGCTAGGTGGCAGCATTTCTGTTAATGTCTTTCTAATCATTTAAGTTTTTCTCTATTAGATTTCTCAGGAAAAGCTCATGAGAACAATGTTCCACGAGTTGTTGTGTGTTGACAGTTTTTGTTGCTTTTACTTAAAAGTCAGTTTTGCTGAATATAAAAGTTTTTGTTTTTTATTTTCTTTCCCAGGCTATCTTAAATGATATTCCTTTTTTCTTCCAACATAAAATTTTACTGTGAAAAATTCTGATGTTACCATAATTTTCTTTTCTTTATAAATCACAGGATCTTTTTGTCTGGATCCAAAAAGGATTTTCTCTTTTTCTTTAAAGTCCAATTTTAGTATACGAAGTCTATATTTGTATATGTCTTGGTATTGGTTATACTGGGTGAGTATTCTCAAATGCATGTGTGTTTTTCCCATTTGTGTTTTCATTTTTTGTCAGAAAAGTTTTATTCATTTACAGTTTTTAGTGTTTTTTCTGTTTCTTTTAGTATTTGTTGAGTTTCTCCTTTTGAAACTATTATTCATGTGTTGCATCTTCTTTGCTTGGCTTCAATATTTGTCATTTTATTGGAAATTCTTTTTCTTCTTTCTTCTTTTTTTAAAAGATATTTTTTATTTTTAAACAATGACAAACTTATAGAAAAGCTGTGTGAGGTACAAATAACTTTTTTCTGAACTATTTCAAAATAAATTGCCAATCTGATGCTCTCATCATGCCTAAACACATTAATTTGTATTTCCTTATTCTCCTACATAACCACAATACAACCATGAAAATCAGCAAATTAAGATCTTTAAATTAATTTGTTGTAATTTTTTCCTTTTGACAATTATAAACAGCATGAAACTAGATGTTGCTTTTGTTTTTATCTTCTGAAATCCAGCCTTTTACTTTCACTGGGGAATTTAGTCCACTGACATTTATTGTAATTCATAATATAGTTTTACTTAATTAAAATTTTATATTTTGTGCTTCCATTTATTATATTTCATATATGCTCATTTGATTTTTTGTCTTATTTTAGATTAATTAGATTTTTAGGGGCTTTTTCTTATTTCTTATATTTTTTCTATTGCCTAATTTAAAATTTTTACAATTTCTATTCTTTTATTGGTCATCCTAGACTTTTAACATACACATATAACCTAACAAAGTCAAAGTTAAGCAAAAGTTTTTACCATCTCCCTGAAAATAGAGCTTAGAACACTTCATTGCTAAATCACAGCAACCTTCCACCCCCAGTCATATTTACATGTATTTTTCTCCATGATTTTAATTTTATGTTGTTTTTTCTCCAAAATTGGATTTTATTGTAACTTTGATTTAGTTAAGGATTATATTTTCCCACATTTGCCATTTTCTTTTTTTTTTTTTTTTTTTTGAGACGGAGTCTTGCTCTGTCGCCCAGGCTGGAGTGCAGTGGCCGGATCTCAGCTCACTGCAAGCTCCGCCTCCCGGGTTTACGCCATTCTCCTGCCTCAGCCTCCCGAGTAGCTGGGACTACAGGCGCCCGCCACCTCGCCCGGCTAGTTTTTTGTATTTTTTGGTAGAGATGGGGTTTCACCGAGTTAGCCAGGATGGTCTTGATCTCCTGACCTCGTGATCCGCCCGTCTCGGCCTCCCAAAGTGCTGGGATTACAGGCTTGAGCCACCGCGCCCGGCCCTACATTTGCCATTTTCTTTGCTCACTATTTCTTCTTGCATTTTACATCTTCTTTTTCAGCTTTCTTCTTCTACCTTAAGTATACCCTTTATAGTTTTCTTTAATAAGAATAAATTGGTTGTAAACTCTCAGTTTTTATTTCTGTGGAAGTTTTTATTTTACTCTTATTGTTGTCAGAAATTTTTCCTGGGTGTATACTTCTATGTTTACAATTATAAGGCATTAGGCATTATACTATTGTCTTCTGATTTCCATTGTTCCTGTTTAAAAGTCTATTGTGAATCTAACTGGCATTCTTTTGCAGGTTATTGATTTTTTTCTCTTTTGGTGGCTTTTATGATCTTTATGATTTTTATGATCTTTATGATTTTTATGAACTTTCTTGTTCTGCACTTTACAATGATGTGTCTAGGTGTGGATTTCCTTTTGTTTATTCTATTTTGGCTTCCTGGTATAAGGATTGTTTTATTTTTTAATGATGGAAAATTCTCAGCCATTATCTCTTTGAATATTATCCTTTACAACCACTCCTTCTCTATAATATTTCCTTGTGCAAGTATGATTAAGGTAATGGCATACCTTATGCTAACCTCCGTGCTTTCCAATATTCCATTTCTGTTTTTCTTTTCCTTGGGTCTCTCCGCTAAAATCTGGATAATATTTCAGTCTGTCTTTCAACTCACTGATTTTTTCTTTTGGTGATTCTAAACTGTTGTTTAACCTCTTTAATCCATATGCTGAATTTCTAATTCTATTTGATTCCTTTTCAAATATTTTAGTCACTCTTATAATTGCCTCTTTTCTATTTCTAAATGCCCTATTTACTTCCATTTTTAACAATTCTAATGCATTGTGCATCTGATTCTGCAGTTTATTGTGTGTTCTGATTCTAGCACATGATGGCTGTGTGTGTGTATGTGTGTGTGTGTTGAAAATATTCCTACAGAGGATTTTCATTTGATTCTTCCATGGATCTGGGTAGACTACCAATCCTGACACCTCTGTAAAGTAAATATTCAGCTTGGAGGTTGCTTTTTAAGTTTTAGAGTTGTTGGGGAGTTTGGTCCCAGATACCTGTGAAGGCAAACTTGAGGTGAAAACTTCTTGCAGAAGGCTTTTACCTTATTTCACTCCACCCAGAATCAAAGCCAAACAGGCAAGGTTCCCCATAATCTTGATGGTGTGAAGTTTTATTCTAACTGACCACTGAGGATTCTACCTTACAGTGATGCCAGTTTCATGTAGTAGTTTCAGATCTGACTACACTCTCACCTTACATGGACTTTATCTTCTGCCTAATTAAAGTCTAGGCTCTAGGCCATGAGGGATCCACATATGCTCCATGAAAAATGCAGGCCATAACTCTCTTGTCATTTTCAGGCTTTGAAGATGTATTTTACTTTCCCACCAACTTAGAAAAGCATTTAAATAAATTATCCAGCATTTTTAGGTGTTCTAAACTTGGAGGATTTCTCCAGTCTCTTTCACGTCATTAGAAATAGAAATTCTTTCCTCTGAGTTTTCACAGTGATGTTAAATTTTCTTTGTCATGTAGTATTTTTTGGTGCTCTCCATGAACAATTTCTCCTCTTCATTCATCCTCTTATGAGGCAGGAACTATATACTAAGAGTCTTTGCCAACACCAGGGTATATGAATTGTCCTTGAGTCCACTCTAACTCCTAGTCTAATGGATGGCTCCTCCATTCAACAGATAAAGGGTGGGTTGATATTCACAGCTCAAGTTACTACGTGTTTAACAGACTTTCATCTAGTTTAACTTCAGTGGCATTTTTTCCTAAACTCATTGTTTGAGTCTCTAATACCTTTAACAAACACGGTTCCAGGAAATCTATAGTTTCCAGCATGTATTGTTATCAATGTTGTTCTTCTCTCTGGCTCTACCTACTTTACTCATGAGAACTACACCTATTTAAATGAAGTGTTCAACCACTAGTTTCTCCAGCTCTTCCCTCCATCTTTTCTCCAATTTCTGTTCATTTTTGTCATCAGATTTATTTTCTAGAAGTACAGTGGCTTTACCCAATACAATGATATTATTATTTTTTTAATTTCTTTTTTTTAATTTATTTTTTATTATTATTATACTTTAAGTTCTAGGGTACATGTGCATAACGTGCAGGTTTGTTACATATGTATACTTGTGCCATGTTGCTGTGCTGCACCCATCAACTCGTCAGCACCCATCAACTCGTCATTTACATCAGGTATAACTCCCAAGGCAATCCCTCCCCCCTCCACCCTCCCCCCTCCCCATGATAGGCCCCGGTGTGTGATGTCCCCCTTCCTGAGTCCAAGTGATCTCACTGTTCAGTTCCCACCTATGAGTGAGAACATGCGGTGTTTGGTTTTCTGTTCTTGTGATAGTTTGCTAAGAATGATGGTTTCCAGCTGCATCCATGTCCCTACAAAGGACACAAACTCATCCTTTTTTATGGCTGCATAGTATTCCGTGGTGTATATGTGCCACATTTTCTTAATCCAGTCTGTCACTGATGGACATTTGGGTTGATTCCAAGTCTTTGCTATTGTGAATAGTGCTGCAATAAACATACGCGTGCATGTGTCTTTATAGCAGCATGATTTATAATCCTTTGGGTATATACCCAGTAATGGGATGGCTGGGTCATATGGTACATCTAGTTCTAGATCCTTGAGGAATCGCCATACTGTTTTCCGTAATGGTTGAGCTAGTTTACAATCCCACCAACAGTGTAAAAGCGTTCCTATTTCTCCACATCCTCTCCAGCACCTGTTGTTTCCTGACTTTTTAATGATCGCCATTCTAACTGGTGTGAGATGGTATCTCATTGTGGTTTTGATTTGCATTATTCTGATGGCCAGTGATGATGAGCATTTTTTCATGTGTCTGTTGGCTGTATGAATGTCTTCTTTTGAGAAATGTCTGTTCATATCCTTTGCCCACTTTTTGATGGGGTTGTTTGTTTTTTTCTTGTAAATTTGTTTGAGTTCTTTGTAGGTTCTGGATATTAGCCCTTTGTCAGATGAGTAGATTGCAAAAAATTTCTCCCATTCTGTAGGTTGCCTGTTCACTCTGCTGGTAGTTTCTTTTGCTGTGCAGAAGCTCTTTAGTTTAATTAGATCCCATTTGTCAATTTTGGCTTTTGCTGCCGTTGCTTTTGGTGTTTTAGACATGAAGTATTTGCCCATGCCTATATCCTGAATGGTACTACCTAGGTTTTCCTCTAGGGTTTTTATGGTATTAGGTCTAACATTTAAGTCTCTAATCCATCTTGAATTAATTTTCGTATAAGGAGTAAGGAAAGGATCCAGTTTCAGCTTTCTACTTATGGCTAGCCAATTTTCCCAGCACCATTTATTAAATAGGGAATCCTTTCCCCATTTCTTGTTTCTCTCAGGTTTGTCAAAGATCAGATGGCTGTAGATGTGTGGTATTATTTCTGAGGACTCCGTTCTGTTCCATTGGTCTATATCTCTGTTTTGGTACCAGTACTATGCTGTTTTGGTTACTGTAGCCTTGTAGTATAGTTTGAAGTCAGGTAGCGTGATGCCTCCTGGAAAAATTCCCTTTGAAAACTGGCACAAGACAGGGATGCCCTCTCTCACCACTCCTATTCAACATAGTGTTGGAAGTTCTGGCTAGGGCAATCAGGCAAGAGAAAGAAATCAAGGGTATTCAGTTAGGAAAAGAAGAAGTCAAATTGTCCCTCTTTGCAGATGACATGATTGTATATTTAGAAAACCCCATTGTCTCAGCCCAATATCTCCTTAAGCTGATAAGCAACTTCAGCAAAGTCTCAGGATACAAAATTAATGTGCAAAAATCACAAGCATTCTTATACACCAATAACAGACAAACAGAGAGCCAAATCATGAATGAACTTCCATTCACAATTGCTTCAAAGAGAATAAAATACCTAGGAATCCAACTTACAAGGGATGTAAAGGACCTCTTCAAGGAGAACTACAAACCACTGCTCAGTGAAATAAAAGAGGACACAAACAAATGGAAGAACATACCATGCTCATGGATAGGAAGAATCAATATCGTGAAAATGGCCATACTGCCCAAGGTTATTTATAGATTCAATGCCATCCCCATCAAGCTACCAATGAGTTTCTTCACAGAATTAGAAGAAACTGCTTTAAAGTTCATATGGAACCAAAAAAGAGCCTGCATCTCCAAGACAATCCTAAGTCAAAAGAACAAAGCTGGAGGCATCACGCTACCTGACTTCAAACTATACTACAAGGCTACAGTAACCAAAACAGCATGGTACTGGTACCAAAACAGAGATATAGACCAATGGAACAGAACAGAGTCCTCAGAAATAATACCACACATCTACAGCCATCTGATCTTTGACAAACCTGAGAGAAACAAGAAATGGGGAAAGGATTCCCTATTTAATAAATGGTGCTGGGAAAATTGGCTAACCATAAGTAGAAAGCTGAAACTGGATCCTTTCCTTACTCCTTACATGAAAATTAATTCAAGATGGATTAGAGACTTAAATGTTAGACCTAATACCATAAAAACCCTAGAGGAAAACCTAGGTAATACCATTCAGGACATAGGCATGCATGGGCAAAGACTTCATGTCTAAAACACCAAAAGCAACGACAGCAAAAGCCAAAATTGACAAATGGGATCTAATTAAACTAAAGAGCTTCTGCACAGCAAAAGAAACTACCAGCAGAGTGAACAGGCAACCTACAGAATGGGAGAAAATTTTGCAATCTACTCATCTGACAAAGGGCTAATATCCAGAACCTACAAAGAACTCAAACAAATTTACAAGAAAAAAACAAACAGCCCCATCAAAAAGTGGGCAAAGGATATGAACAGACATTTCTCAAAAGAAGACATTTATACAGCCAACAGACACATGAAAAAATGCTCATCATCACTGGCCATCAGAGAAATGCAAATCAAAACCTCAATGAGATACCATCTCACACCAGTTAGAATGGCAATTATTAAAAAGTCAGGAAACAACAGATGCTGGAGAGGATGTGGAGAAACAGGAACACTTTTACACTGTTGGTGGGATTGTAAAATGATATTATTTTCATAACTGACCAGACTATATCTGTCTACAAATAGAGGAAGATAAATGAGTGGTGGAAGAACAGTTTTCAGGTAGATCAAAATGCTCTATCCCATTCCCTAAATGAATGTTCTCCTGTTTTATGGTTTGTAAACATCCTCAGCCTCTGGTCAATGAAGCAGACATCAAGGAATTATGAAATTACTTCCCCCTGCAGCTTAGGTGTTTTGTTTCATGAAGTTAAATAAATAAAACCTGGCTGTGTCATATAGAGAAACCTATGCAAGGTTTATTCCTCTAACTTAGCTCCATCTTTCTTATATTAAGGAGATTCTTCTTAGATCATAGCACGAATTGTCCATTAATACTAATTTTTAGTGTTATAGGGTTTTGTCTTTTTTTCTGGTCCTTCAGGAATATTTATATCTTTCGGATATTTTAAGAAGCTGTATCAGAAACTGCAAGCCATATGCCATTTAAACAAGAAGACCCTTCCTTGGCCTTCACAAATTACATGAACATATGATGCTTTCACCCAAAATTTGTGTCTTCCACATCCCTGATAAGTTGGCAAATGTTTCCATAGGAGGCTGGTATGCTGAGGGATTCCAAATATCTTGGATCAAACTTGAGAGTGATGACTGCTTCATGCTCATCCCCCTACAAGAATATATACCAGTTGATAGAGGCAAAAACCAACCCAGATGACCAAGCTAAGCCTATGGTCTCAGGAAAATATTTACATAAACAACCCCTTCCTCCCTCTGACCTATCCCTGATACCAGGCCTCACTCCCAGGTCCACTCCTCTCACCATGGAGGCCAATGTTCAAAGCTTCTTTTGCCAAGTTTTAGGTTTCCTCCTAATGACAATACTTCCTCCTTCCCCAATCACCAAATCCTTGATTTTCTTAGCAGTTCCTCACAACAGCAGAAGCTGCTCATGTAATTGCTGATGAAAGGAACAAAGTGAAAACAGAGAATCCCTTGAAGACTGGACATCCTTGGGTGGGTGAGGAATCCTTTTACTAGCAGAATTAGGTCTAGTCAGCTCTTCCTTAATGTTCTGAGACATCAAGACAAGTCAATAATTTCTCATGTGCATTTCCCGATGTTCCTCATAGTCAACGAATGAATATTTTGCCCCTGGGTTAGAATAATAATTTCTGCATCACTCCACCTGGGTAAGTGGCATTGTAGGCATCCAGAAACCTCATACCAATTAACATTTTCTGCCAAGTATATGCATTTTAAGAACCCCACCCAGATTAACAAATAAACTTTCACTTACTAACTGAATGACTGGAAATGGCCAAGCTTGGGAATTCTCAAGGTTGTAGCCTCAATGAGAGAACTATTAAATAATTTTGCAGTTCAGCAATCTTACTCAGGGATGATGGATATGTGCCAGTTTTAATAAAGCCTTTAGTGTTGGGCTGAAGGGCTCTGTCATTGGACCTGCTTAGTTAAAATTATAGATGACACAAAGCTGGGAGGAACCACTAGTGGGTGGATTGACAAGTTAAGATCCAGTAAACAGACAAAGCAATGGCCTGAAACAAATGGGGAAAGAGAGAGAGCTTTTAACTAAGAATAAAATTATCTGCATTTAGAATTAAAACATTAAATTGCTTAATGTAATAGTCTAATCAGGGGACTGCATAAGTTGATAGCAACTCCTATAGAAATATCTTGAGGTATTAATTTATTAGACACTAAATATTAAACAACCATGTAATCTGATTAGACAAACAAACGAAAACCCTCTGTAATACTATCAGCCTAAATCCAGACCAAGGGAGATTATAACCTCCCATTCACTACACTGTCAGAACCATCCTGGGGTAGTGTTCAGGTGCCATAAGTTGAGAATGCTGGAAAACGTGGGCATCCTCAGAGAAGAGCGACTTGGATTATAAAGGATCTAAAAGATCTAGAAACTCTATTACGTGAGAAAATAAATCAGATAAACCAAGTGAAGGGGGCTGAAAAAGAGAAGATCACTATTTTTAATGATTTAAAGTGCTGTCAGATGAATGAGGCAGCAGATTTACCTCTGCTTGGTCTATCTTACAGAACTCAGACCAAAGATAGAAAATTTTGAGAAGGGAGATTTATTTCAACTTAAAAAAGAATATCTAATCAACTTCAGCTGTACCACAATGAATGGGCTGTCTCATAAAGTAGTGAGTTCTTTATCATTGGAATCATTCAAGAAGAGTCTAGATGACTGTCAGGAAACTTACCAAAATAATTCTTTGAGGGGGGGTGGTGAGAGTTGGACAAAATGGTCTCCAACCTTAAGAAGCTCTGATTTTAAAATTATTTTATACTAAGGTTTTAATGACTAATATGTATAATATGACCATCTGACACACACAATGACTAATGGCACCACATCAGGCATTATCACAGACATTATCATAGGACTTGGGAGATAAAATTTTTGTCTGGGGTAGGGCAAGGAGGGTCTTCTTAATGCATTTTCACTGGCAACTTCACTGTTGCACAGGACTGGTTTCAGTTTATTATGCTTGCCTGCATCAGTCTCCTTCTGAGTTATTGAAGACAGAGAGCACAGAAGGAAGGAAGAGAACACATTTTATGTTTATTAAGCCTCTGTGAATTTTAACCATGCACTTTTACATGTATTACTTCATGTAGTTTTCAAGACAACCTAGAGCAGTAGAAAAGTATTAGGCCTCTTTTACATTTGAAGATAGGACATCCAGAAAAGGCAAGAGCCAAAGGTCACCCACCGAGTAAATGAGAACGATAACATCATGACAAAGAAAAAGCAGAGGATACATGGGCTCTTTCAAAGTCTGTCTTATGGAATTCTAGATTCCTGAGATGAAAAGAGCTTTAGAGGCTCTATATTCCAACCCACCTATCAGTAACATGAAGTCCTTCTTAGTTTTGGAAAATTGGCTTTGTGCACTTAGGTCAACCTAATAGGAGAATAATAAAGCTGACTTTTAAAACCTAATGACTCTCATGGCTCTGTCCTTCCCAACTTTACCTACTTCAGACCAGGCTCCTGTTGCAGATACCCAGTACAGATTAATGAGTGCCTGGCCTTGGTGGCAGAGCCTACAGCAGACTATCCCCACAGGATCCTGGAGCTCACCACTGGAATCTGGAACCTGGTGTAGTCTCAGGCCAAATTTCAGTTCTTGCCAGTCTAGGCACCCAGAGAGCTGCCTCTGTTACAAACCACCCCATAGGCCCGCACTCCAGGGAGCAAGGCTCAGTGGGAAAGAATGTGTTCCTAATATCCGTGTCATTGGTTTCGTTTCTTTCTCTGAATTTCCTGACTGGGCTGTGGATGCTTCCATGCTGCCTCAGAGAGAAGGCCCCAAGATGCAATGCTTTCCACCCCATAACTTCCTTTCATTCCTGCAGGCAGCCTTGGGTGCAGCCCAGCCTCAGAGCCAGTGCAAGGGGTGGAAACTCACGGCCTCCTGGTGTGATTCATTGGCCTCTCTATTCCCAGCTTGTGATATATCCTGGCTCCAAAGTTCCTTAAATCTTTGAAGAGGAGCCCAGGAGAATTGAGTGGCATGAGGAAAAAAAAGAGAGAGAGAGAAGGAGAGGAAGGAGAAAGAAAAATGTATTGGTCCCTAGCATCCTTCAGAGCAGGGATCAAGAACAGGTTTAGCTAGTTCTCTAAATTCTAAAACAGTAAGCTCTGCTGAGGTCTCAGCTAACTCTCCTGGCTTCTAGCATGCTGTTCCAGACTGGAAAAAATACCAAGTTGTGTCAGGTATTCTCCCTGCCCTTGGAAAGTTCATGCCTCCTGGTAAAGTCTTTTTGGACCCTCGAACTCACAATTCTCCCTTCCACTGTGATCTCATAACACTCTACCTATTCTGTGAGTCTGCTTAAGTCCCTTATGGCATTAGAAGCACACTAAATCCAAGAACAAGATTTTAATCATCTTTATGTTCACAAAGCATCTAGCACAGTGCCTAGCACACATTAAATGCTCAATCAATGTAAAATGAATGCAGTCTTACTGGAGAGATAAAAGATATGTAAGTACAGATTAAAAGTACATGCTAGGCAGTACAAGTGGGGAATAAATGGGGAGAACCCCAGGTGGTGCGTCATCTCACATGGCTCTAATCCCAGCTTGGCCATTAATAGCTGTGTAAACTTGGACAGGTTGCTTCTACTCTCCAGACCTTGCCAATCCAGGCACCCAAGCTTTCATGTCTGTAAAATCAAGGGGCTGATAAAGGATTTCTGAAGACCCAAAAAGAAGGTTCAGAGGTGGGAGACATCTAAAGGACTGGACTGAAAAGGCCATGTAAACTCAATACTTTCTGGTAGTTCCTGCCCTCAACTTCTCCCTTGGAGGTAGGGCTGCCCTCACCGAATTGCATCTCCTGATTCTTTTGCCACCAGGAAGTGAAGGGCCTCAGGTGGAGGAATCCTCTTGTGAATATCTGCTCTTATGGGCTTCTGTCCATACCACTTGCCCATTCTGATTCAAAATGGAAGCAAACTTTCTGGTCTCTGAATTCCTGAATATACTTTTTCCCACCATTTTGAATACTGAGGCATCTGCCCATCCCCAATTTTGAAGCACTTAATATTCCATAATTACATCTGCAATTGCATCCAGCCCCTGGGATGCAATTTATCTGCTTTGGGAATTGCAATTCATTGAAAGACTATGTTGCAGGCCCTCTCACCAGCTCCTTACCTCTCTCAGGCCTCTACCCATTTTTATCACTGGTCCACACCTTTCCTATGTGGAAGATATTCTCCTTTATGGAGACAGTGGATATAAAATTAGAGTTTGAGTAGTTCTGGTTTCTTTCATTGTCCATTAACATTTCACCAGCCATCCAAAAAGTGGACCTGTGTCTCCTTTGATCATCTTCTGCAGTTTAGGAATTCTGACACTCTTCTTACATGTCTCTGTTAACCTTGGGTAGGTCTTCCTTCCATGGGTTAGATACGAGTTCTAAATTTCTCTTCAAAGACTCAATATGTCAGCATGTTCAATTCTTTGCCTTCTACTTTTAAACTTAACTTCCTCCTAAAGCAGCCTTTAGGAGGCTACACACACACACACACACACATACACACACACACACACACACACGTCTTTGGATATTATTTATACGAAACATATAAAATATGTTATGGAGATTATAAATATATCCACAGTATATTGTGTGTGTATGTATGTATAATCTCCAAAGACATATATATCCAACAGCACCAGGCTATCTTCTGTCTTCCTCCCTGGGCTGAAGTCTTTCTTTTATTTATGCAATCAATCCCGGGCACCCACTTCGATCCCCATCTCGTTCCTCAAGACACATTTCCTTCTGACATCTTCTATCCTACTTTATTCCTTCTACCTTGGCTGAGTGTCCAGGACTCATTTATTACCTAATAATTTGAAGCATAATGGTGCAGTGCTCAGGTTCTTTCGCCTTTTCTTCCTGAAAGGACATGATTTTACCTAGAGCCTACATTGGGGGTGACTACCTTTTCTCTGTGACAGCTAGCTGAGAGTTTATTTTACAAGAAAAGCTGCCATAAACTGCAGCCTGTTATCTGAAAGAGGCTGCATGAGCCCACAGGCTACCCGAATGAGTGACCGTTGATCCTCGTCCCATTCCAGGGAAGAAAGGGACAGAAAAGGAAAGGCCCGGGAGAACAAAAACTCACCTCCCGCTTTTGTGTTTTCTTAATGTTAATACTGTGTAGGACAGACAATACAATAGAGGTCATTAAGCCAAAGTAGGAACCACATTAACAAAATTTACAAATGAAGCTTTGTGTGCAAGATGTGCAGCAGATATGAAATTGTTAAACGGCAAAGGCTCAGCCTACTTCAGCAGGTGGAGAGGAAGAGTTTGAGAGTGCAACGGAAGTAACCATATGTGATGAAAGATGATGAAGTTAGTATCATCAGTCCTAAATTTGTTCTCTTATGGAATCTTATAAATTCTCAACTGCCATAGGCCAAAGAAAGCAGGGATTCTGTAATACACTACAAAATTTACAAAAAAAGACAAAAAAAAGTTCTTCTTCATTTAGGTCCAGCATTGCACACAATTTATTGCACACAATAAATAGCAAGATCAGAATAAATATTGAAGTAATCAGAGGGATGACAATTCTGTACCTTAAACCATTCATAAGGCCAGGCATGGTGGCTTACACTTACATTCCCAGCACTTTGGGAAGCTGAAGTGGGAGGATTACTTGAGGCCAGGAGTTTGAGATCAACATAGTGAGATCCTGAGGACCGTTTTATATAAAAAAATTTGAAAATTAGCCAGGTGTGGTGGTGCATGTCTATAGTCCTAGCTACTCAGGAGGCTAAGATGGGAGGATCACTGCACTCCAGCCTTGGCAACAGAGCAAATAAATAAATAAACCACTCATAGGTAGAGAATGAGCCTTCTCCACAGTCAGTGTGAAGCTCTGTGATTAATCAAAGAAAGTGACGTATGTACCGTTCTGAATCAACTTGACACCCAGAAGAGGACAACAGAGGTAGAGGCCTAAAACTCAATTCACTAGAAAAACTCTCCTTCATCACGCCTGGCTCAGGATCTCACTAATACTCTATAGAGCATGTTTTTTTGGTAATAAATGCCAGAATCAAAACTATTCTGCTACTTTGGTTTTCTTTTATTTAACATGTATGATTTCGGTATATACACATACACATATATACTCACCATGCTCTTGAGTTAGCTGCTTGAAAAATTCTACCCGGTTCTTTCCATGGTGGGGGTTCAGTTCCTATCAACTCATTTTCTTGTATTCCTTATTGTATTCGATTCAGCATAAAGTGATTTTTCTTGAAAGTTGTTAATGAATACTTGAAATGGACTCCACTGACATTTCCTGTGAAAGCTCTGTGCCAAGAATGGGAAGCTTGGGAAAGTTGCCCCCTTTAAAGAATTCTTAACCTAGGCAAGCCACATGTGACACCAGACAGGATCTAGAAATGGTTTAAAATTCAGTTTCCACCAGGATGGCACTTATCATACAATTGAAAAAGAAAGAAGTATTATTACATGAAATGTTAAATAAGAGTTCAAGTTAACAGTTTAGATAACATGAAATAATACACCATTTATTGCTACGTGAATGTTAGTGATTGCAGTTACTACAGTGTATCAGAGAGGGACAGATACATTTCATAGATGGACAGTGAAGTATTTGCATTGCACAGGAAGCTATATACACGCATTTAAATAACCATAAATTTACATTATTTTACATGGTTTTAGGACTTTAGAGCTTCCAACACCAATTTACATGCCTTTCATCTGATCTTCACAACATCCATGTACATCAGGCAAGGTCAGTATTACCTCCTTTTAGAGATGAGAAAGATAATGCTTAGAACCGCATTATTTTGCTCCTTCAAGGGCAAAAGAACCAAAGTAATTTGACAAGTCTTTGAAAACTTTAGCCTTTATTGAAAACTGTAATATTTATAGTTGAAAAGACTCACAGACTTTGGCTCAGGAAACTTAAGAACCAATCAGGAGCTACAGGCACCAGGTATAAAGCACAAATGCTCCATAAATTACAAAACTACAACATGTTAGTGGTGATGGCTGTTTTCTTTTAGACACCATTTCTGAGCCCAGAGATGTAAATGCCATTTCAGTCCTAACTACAGCACAGTCTGTGAAACATCCCAGACCCTGCTGAGCGAGGAGTCAAGACCTGCTGGAGTGTCCCCTTCCTCCATCAATTCCTAATGCCGCCGGAGCCAGGACTGAAGAGAGGAAATTGCAACCCTCCGTTTTACGACCTTGATGCTGTGGCTGAAGGGTTTAAGACAGCCAGCCTGACTAATCAGGGAGGCTGGACGCCTTGGGAAGCCTTCTCTTCATGTTTTGTTTGCTCCTAACATGTCGCAGTCCCCGTGGGAGTGATGAAGACAAGTCCTTCCTGGCAGCTGGCCCTGGCAGGCCTGCCAGCCTCCTCTAGATCTAAGTCAGGGAGGCTGGGGGTAGCGGGCTGGGTGGACTTACAGTAGACTTTCCACAGAGCTTTATATATTGTGTGTCATGCAAACTACAGTGGCTAAAAGAGGGGCTCTGGGACCAGCCAAATCTAAGTTCATATCCAAGCTCTGCTGCTAGCTAGCTTTGTAATCCTGTGAATTACTTCACTTCTCTAAGCCTTGGTTTCCTCTTCTATTAATATGAGCATAGTAATAATCCCTACTCTAAGAATCTCTAATGCTGTAAAGATTTAATGAGATAATGTGGGTATTTAGCATAGCACCTTGAACAAAACAATCATTGTTAACTATTGCTTTTTTTTTTTTTTTAAAGAGATGGAGTCTCACTATTTTGCCCAGGTTGGTCTCCAACTCCTGGGTTCAAATGATCCTCTCACCTTGGCCTCCCAAGTAGCTGGAACTACAGGGCTGTGCCACTGTTTCCAGCTATAACTATTATTGTTGTAACAACTATTGCCAATTATTATTACTTAGTATGCCAGTAAACTGGTTAGAGCTGAATAAAGTGAAAGATCTAAGTAACTTTGGGTCCAGGATCTGTGGTCAATAGACCAGAGTGCTCACTGTTCTTCCCTATTTGGAGTGGCTGGAAGAGATGAGAGGAAGGAGGTTCAGTAAGCACCCCTGATACGTGGGAGATTTACTTCTACTATTTATGCAATCCTCACCCCCACTGTCATACTACTACCTTCATGTTATAGGTGATCCACGTGAGGTTCAGGCAGAGCCCAAGGTCATGGTGCCAGTCAGTGACTAATCAAACACAGGTGTGGGTGACTCTAAAACCCAGCTCCATCTAAAATGCCCCAAGGTTTTGCCCAGGTCCAAGACAGAGGTTATGAGTCTGAAAGTCTGGAAAGTGAATTCTAGCTACTATTTTGTCCCAAACCAACTGGGTGCCCTTGGACAAGCATCTTCCTTCTGAGGGCCCAAGATGCCACATCTGTAAAACGAGACCTGGCCTTGATGACACATTAGAACCCACCATGTCTGCATTCTCGGAGTGTCTGATCCAGGGCAGTCATTATAGGCTTACTGCACTGGGAGAGAGCTCTCCCTATCCTGAGGACCCCTCACCCATGGAGCACTGGAGCTCCATCTATACAATTTATTTCCCTTCCATTGATCTTTCCTGTCCCCTCCTACCCTAGACACACAGTCCCACCAGCCATCCCTCTGTGCACATCCCTCTGCTCTAAGCCACACAGTCGACAACACTTAAGTGGACACTACTGCATTTGATAGTGTCCCAGAGTAATATTAAATAAGGTTGTTATTTATTTCCTTTGAGATTGTGTTATTAACAGTTCTTGTCCTCAACGCATAAGGGATGCCCAATCTTTAAATGATCTGGGGACCAAAAAGGCATAACCTGATGTTTGGCCTAGAGAAAGCTATGGCCCTTTCCCTCTTTCCATCTGCCCAGCTACATAAAGAGCCAAGAGACTCTAGGACCACACTCACCCTGATGTCCTCATAGATGGACAACTATAGCCTCTGGGTTTCTCCATGAAACTCTGAACAAATTCAAAACCTGGGGTCCCAGCTTCGCTGGGAGGAGCAAAGGGTCAAAGTACTAGGGAGACTCACACACAATTGTTAACAGTTTATCATCTGAGACCACTTCACCAGCATCCCAGACATTGATGTGGGAAATAGAGCTGGGTGGTATTTACTATTCTAACGCCAAGAGTAACCCTTGGGGAAGGGAGAGAGAAAGGAGGCATTCACCCCAAGAATGTGTTCTTAGGGAGGCAGATGTGACATTTTAAGCTGACAGAGGGATGCTGAATGATGTGGAAGCTGAAGGCATGACCCTGAAGTGGCACAGTTCTGATTCATAACCTGTGTGACCTCAGGAGAGTTATTCAACCTCTGTTTCCTGATCTGTAAAATGAATCTGATCACTGGTCATATAGAGTCTTTTTAAAAATTAAATGAAATAGCACGAAGATCTTTTCATTTAATAAGCACTCATTAGATTATAACTACTATTTTTGGCAACTGGTGGGTGAGTCCTGCCACAATGCCTACGTTCTTTTGTTTGACAAATTCAGATTATCTTATACCAAGTTTTCTTAAATAAATCTTGAGACTATCAGAAGAAAATGTGCTTTCTTTCAAATGGGCAAGACAGGCACATTAAAGAGGAACTATATAAAATATATAGTAACTATATAAAATAAATAGGTAGTATGGAGTCCCACAGGTCCCCAAAGGCTAGTGGCTGGTCCTTCTCCTCAGCACTCCCCTCTGTCTGGGGAGCAGGACCTGGGGGCAGGGACCCTGAGAGCACATGGGTTAAAGTTCTGGGTTAGGGGAGTGGGGTACAAAGACCAATGCTGCTGTACAGAGAGCATCCTCTCTACAGCACCTTTCCGGCTAAAGAGCAAAAGTCACTGTGACCATGCAGTGGGGGCTCTGCACCTCTTACTCACAGTGTTCCCTGACTCCGCGTTCCTTGCTGCTGTTGCTGAATGGCTCACTGGCCTGGAGAGAGCTGAGAGCCAGCCTGTCACTTCTTAAGAGGGACAAAAAGCAAAGGCAGCCACAGCTAGTCATCATCCCTTAGCTGCCCTATCCCAACTTTGATAGTCCTTGAAGATTTTGAAGCACATTTAGGAGTGGCAAAGTGAAAAGCATGTAGCAGGGTGGGCAGATGGGTGACCGTTGTTGGTCATCGCGCAGCATGCAGCTTGCTCTGGGATTGTTCTCACCCAGAAAATGGCAACCATCAGGAAAACAGACCAAAAATGTGATACAATACTCTGGGGAAGATGGGAACAGGCAAGTAAGGAGGAAGTAAGAACTGATTCTTTCCCACAAGGGACAACCAGAAATTAACAGGTAGAATTTTCATGAATGAAAGAAGCAATGTATCAATGAATTAACGAATTGCAATTATCCCAGCTGGTTCTTCAGTGGGTTGATGCCAGAGGTCTATTAGGAAAAGAGCAAAAGGAAGCCAGGATGGAGGCTCTAGGGACCTATATGGGCTTGTCTCAGACCCACTTCAGCCTCAGAACAGGAGCCATAGTATTTGAACATATGAAAAGTCCCACAGTGAGAAAACCTCCAAATACAAAGTCCTGTTGAGCCATTAGGCTTCAGGACAATATATGCCAGAATTACTTCCTGCACTGCCCTGTGTTCAGCAAATACAAAAATGTGTTTGTTCTGTGAGGCTGGCTCATTAAAGTGATATGAGCTAATCTTACCATATCAAGAGATGTCTGAAATAAAACAAAAACCACAGTTCGTGCCAAATCAACTTTAAACACTCAGAATGTTTAATCCCAAGATTTTCACCCACTGGTGGGCAGCAGGGCATTTAGCAAAACCCCTTCGTTGTGACTGAACTTGTCGCCCTCATCTTCCCCCTCCAGCCTCCTGAGCTGAAAGCTTTGCAAGCATTTTCGACTCCTTTCTTTCCATCCTTCCTGATCCTAACAGTCATTATGTCCTGCCATTTCTTCTTTTGAAAAACATTTACATCTGCTCTTGGTTTTCCATCCAGATGGCTACAACCCCAGCCTGGGCCTTCATCCCCTTGTGATTGTTTTAAGACCCTCTTGGGAGGACACCTCCATATACTGTCAGCATGTTGGTGTCCTACCAATCTTCCTAAACACAGATTTTTCATGTCATGCCCTTATGTCATGCCAGTGGCACCTCATTCCTACCAAGTCTTGTCTTCCCTTAATCGCATTGAGTTTGTCGTCCTTTGAATCTTGTATTAGGGTTCTCTAGAAAGAACCAATAGGATGGAGAGAAGGGAGGGACGTGAGGGGGAGAGAGGGAGAGAGAGATGAAAGGGGACATATTAGGGGAAGTGGTTCACAAGATTATGGAGACCAAGAGGTTCCACAACAGGCCGTCTGCAAGCTGGAGACTCTGGGATGCTAGTAGTGTGGCTCTGACCAACTCAAAACCAGGAAAGCTGATAGTGTAACTCTCAGTCCAAGGCTGAGGCTTGAGAACCTGAGGGGTCACTGGTGTAAGTCCTACAGTCCCAAGACTAGAGAGCCTGGAGTTCTGATGTCCAAGGGCAGGAGAATAAGAGTGTCCCAGCTTCAGGAAAAGAAAAAATTCGCCTTTCCTCTGCCTTTTTGTTCTATTCATGCCCCCGCCAATTAGACGGCACCTGCCCACATTGAAGATGGATCTTCTTCCCCACTCTGTCCACCAACTCACAAACCAGTCTACTCTGGCAACACCCTCACAAACACACCCAGAAATCATGCTTACCACGTTAATCCAGTCAGATTGACACCTCCATTCACAGATCTGTTCCATCATCAAACTTTTGAACCCTGAAGCCCTCTATCATTCCCTGGCAGAGCCCTGCCCAGTCTTCATAGCTGCTCAGGGCCACCTCTATTGTGAAGCCTTCCCTGACTCTGCAGAACAAATGTTCTATGTTACTTTACTCCTTCCTTTTATGTAACACTTATCACATTTTATCTTTTAAGTGTACTTACAAAGTTAATTATGAGCTATTTATCCATCTCAACCAACCCCCTTGCTGCCAGCTCCGTGCATGAAACCTCACAATAGTGAACACTGGATAAATATTGTTAAATTTATCCTAACCATTTCCATCATGTCTACACTTGCCTGTAGTCCATTGCTCATGCTTACCCCAACCAGTTCACAATCCTTTTTATGATCCCCTCCACTTTTTAAATCCTACCCTCTCATCAAGGCTCACCTGTGTTTCTAAACTCCTGCACAGGACCCTGAAGTACAAAGTCCTGCCATATCAATTTCGTCTCCTGCTTCAACAAGATGGGTCTAGACTGGTAGATTACGGAATCTAACTTTGTAGTGAATCTGATTGCAGCAAAGCATTTGACAAGCATTTCAAGATAGCCTCATGGGCAAGCATAGAGAAACATGGACTGAATACTAGTGTGATTAGGACAATTAATAGCTAATTGAATTACCATATCCAAAGGGTGTAGGCCTCAGTCCTGTACTTAAATTATTCAACAAATATTTATGAGGTTTCATTTTTATTAAGGGCTTAAATAAAGGCATGCTTAATACATAAGTGATGAATATCAAATAGCAACTGCCCAAATAAAGGGAAGAAGGGTGAAGAACTTCACACGTGATTTATCAGCAATAGGTTTGAAAGATATGTAGGAGGTTTGACTGACACTAAAATCAATATGTAATGACAGTGTGATAGAAGAAGGAAGAAACGAGAGAAAAGGAAGGAAAGAGGAAAAAATAAATGATTTCAGGTGGCATAAATGGAAGTTGAACAGTGCCACCCAAAGCTTCATGGCACACTAGGGAGGTTAATGAGTAATACTTTAACAAATGGCTCAGTGGTCAAATAATTCGGGAAAAATTAGATGAAGTAAAGGTAGACAGGACTACTCAGATCCTTTAGTACTCTAACATACATTCTGAAATCTCCAAGAGGGATATTAGTCTGCAGGATTTCCTGAACATATTTGACTGTGAAACTAAGTGATCACCCACCCTTGACCTCCAGAGCATGTCACAGGGGCTGGGATTGATGGGACACACTTTGGGAAACATCAATTTAAGGCAAAGGAATTCAATTCCCTGGGTTGATTGGAGCCTATCTAGAGTATTGCGTGCAGCTGCAGGCACCTCAAAGGAAGAGGAATAGAAATCAGTTGAACTGGATTAGGAAGAGCCATCACATTGGCAAAAGGATTCAGAACTGAAATATCTGAGGAATGCTAGAGAAATTGACATGTTTTGCCTAGAGAAGAACTGACTTGGCAGGAGAGGGGGTGGTCACCGAAGGCTGGGGACTTGATCATTATACTTAAATATGTGAAGATCTATCATATGAGAAGGAATTCGGCTTGTTCATGTGTGACCTCAAAGGAAAAATCTAAGACTAAGAGTTGGAATTCTCAGTGAGTCATATTTTAGCTCGATCTAACATGGTTTCTTTTATACATATTCCTTTTGGCTAAAATTCTGGTGCAATACTTACTGCCGAGCAAGGAGTATTATACTGTAAATCTTCCAATTCCCTTGCCTTTCTTTTTTCTTTGTCCAGCAACAGAAATTGAGTCACAAGAGATCAAACAGGACACTCAAATCCTATCTGAAGTAGTTTGAAAAAAAGAAAGATGAGTCCATGGATGGGTCCCAGCCAAGACCTTGAGGGAAAACTGAGAATCAAGACAGGAAGAGAAAAGAGCAATCCTAAGTCCAAAGGGCAGAGAACAGCCAAGGCCAAGGGTCAGGCCAAGACAGCGAAGCACTGACAGGGGTACAGGTCAAGAGCCTGGCCCTGATGATTGCTGTGAATAGCAACTCCTCTGCAGGGAGTTCTGATACGACATGTCAGGCAAGCAGGGTTCACAAAGGGCCACACCAGGCAGCAAAAGGGTCTTTCTTAGCTACCCCAGGGACATCATTTGCCATAGACAAGAAGCAGTTAAGTGTCACTCATACAAAACACCAATATTTGATTCACTTCCATGAATCTCCTTCAATTAACCTTTTAGGACTAATATTTTAAGACTCTTCCTCTCATGCTGAATTTCTTCAGAATTTGTATTCCTTGGTCCAAGCTCCTCATTTGCCAAATGAGGAGGCAGAGGCCCAGGGCGGGGAAATGATTTGTCCCAGTAAGAGAACTTGATAGACAACAGAAGGAAATGGCTTGAACCAAGACCTTCTGGATTGCCCATCTCATATCTGTCCCCTTGTGCTCATAATGATGCCCAATACAATGACCAGTTTCCAGTCTGTGCCCCATACATGTCGGTTGAAGTAAATTAGGGGGACGTCAGTGTATCAAGGAATAGTTTGACTTCTCTATTTAAATGGCAAAAAATGGAAGACTCAGGAACAAATGCCGTTTCTGCCCTGGATGTAGGCTGATGTCTTTATTTGGCACTGGGGAGTGAGGCATATCTTTTCCACAGAGTGCTAGCATGAGCTGTAAGGGTCGCCCCAGGGAAGGGCCTGTGAGCCCAGACACACCACACTGAGGTGACGCTGGAGAAGTGTTCTGGGGAGTCTTTTCTCCCTGGCTGCCTATAAATAAAGCATAATTTTCAGTTGAAATATGGTCTATGGGTTTCTTCTTTCCTGACATTTGGGAATTCCCTGAGGCCCCCAGAGTTGTGCCGCCAGAAAAGGCCATTAACTCCCACAAACTCAGGGGTAAGTGCTGCTTCCCAGCCAAGGCTCATAAAATTTCAAACGAAACCCTTCCAAACCCAGGAAGATCGGCCTGGTTGACAAGAAACACATGGGCAGGGCCAACACATGGAATGCATTTTGCTCAGAACAGCTTCTTTTGATGATGTTTCCAAGGACTGAGACCACAGCTCTCGGCACCTTCATGGCAAGTACTCAGCTCTTGTCTCTCTGGGCCTTGGCATCTTGTTAGGACACCTAGTCTTGGGGACTGCTGACTCTCAATACCTTCATTGTGCCACAGCATGGTCCCTGGCCCTTCAGGCACAAACACAAAGCACATTGTCACTATCTTAACCAGACCGTTTCCTCCTCCACATGGATTCAGAGCCACAGGTGTGGGCTCTCCTTGTGGGCGGACAGCCTGATGTGGAACGTGCATCTTCACTTGCACCAAGGGCCACTTCCCTGCTTGTTCCACCTCCCCAGTAAGCCCCAGGCTCACAGTGAGTGCCTTCTCCATGGGATGCTCATTGCACCCTGACAGGGCCCTCCTACCTCATCTATTCCTCTAGCCCTGCCTCAGATGCCATCACTGCTTTCACTGACTGAGTGCCCTACCCACAGATGGCCCATGGAACATGTTTGTCAGTCCCTTCATCCCCACCCTCAGGCATCCCCTAGGTCTTCCTCACAACCTAGAATGCTTGGTCTCCTCCCTATCCTTTCTTTTCTACCTCATGCACTTTTCTAGGAAAGTTTCCCGAATTGGCCTCTCCTCTTTTTTTTTTGGATGTTGTTTATTTTGCTGTGGATTTTGGAGGAAGAAGAATACGTCTGTCATTGTTACACTTTCATTCTGTTTAAAACCCTTCCAGATGCTTTACTGGGGCTCTGTCAGCAGGATCCCCATGTCTGCTTCCCAAATACAGGGGCCCAGATAATTGCCTTTCTCCTTTCATTTCCAGTCCTCCAGTCCTCCGGGCACATCACAGTTACTTGAATGCAAGTGGATAAAACTTTAGGACATTTGACCACATTTATCTTCTAAAAATTTCTTCTGTTTCACTGCAGTTAGTCATTGTGAATGGATGGATCAGTGGATGGACAGATGGATGGCTAGATGAATGGATGGCTGGTTTAAATAAATAGATACTTCTACCAGGCCCTAGATCTTGTCTAGCCCTAACTTCCTACATTGGGTACAAGAACCGTAAATAACAAAGAAAGTAGTTGGTACCTTTCTCTGGCCATGAGGCCAGTCAGTTTTTCTACCACAGGAAACTGCCCAGCCTCTAGGTTCAAATAATAATGTCTTTTCTGTTCTGAGAAAAGCAATCAGAGGTCCTGGCCTTGTTCCTTGTCCTTGACTGTGTCTGGCCACCACTCCCAGCAAAACCCAGGAGACCCTTCCTTAACTAACTCAGCTCTTCTCCCTGTCAACCACCAACTGCTTCCAGGCCTCCACCAACACCCACCCAAAGCCTCCAGTGTCTCGGTTTTGCCCTCCTATTTTTACATACAGCAGCAGTCATTTTAAATATTTTTCTGTTGGCATTTTCTTAAGAATGAGGAGGAGTTGGGGTGGAGAAGTTAAACATCAGTCGTAAGCAGAGAAGAGCACATAATTTTTAAAAAAGGAAAAAAAAAAAAAAGAGCCACTGCCCAGAGGGCTTGCAGGGTAAATTAGATACACAGAGAAAGTGTGACAAGATGGGGCAGGCACTCACTGGGAGACAGGTGGCAGCCAGGGATAACTGTCTTTGTTCTGGACAAGCCAGCCTGTCACCTGCCACATTCGAGGGATCTCAGGGGAAGGCTCAAGGAAAAGATGAAAAGAGAGCACAGAAGTAGTAATGAATGACTTCAGATAATAAGTGGAAATGAAAGCATGACTGAGAGAGGCCCAGACACTTTGCTTCTGGTTCCTTTCCTCCTTATATTCCTACAGGTGAGAAAGGAGGATACCAAAGAGTTTCCCACTCCCACAAGAATAAGAGAAAAAGGCAGGCATGAGGACCTGGCAGGGATATCCAGAATTTAACACTGACTTTGCTCTCTCTCTTTCTCTCTCTCACTCTCTCACACTGTGTGTGTGCGTGTGTATGTATGTGTGTGTGTATTTACTGTTCCAATGTTAGTTTATTCGTCTAACATATGTTGGTGTGCTGAAGTTTTGTGAGTGGGTAACATCTTCCAGCCTCACCCCCGCCATAACCCTGCAGTATTCTCTTTTTGTAAATTCCAGGACTAGAGCCCAAAGGCATCTCAGTCCAACACATCTTGTCACATCAAAATAAAAGCAAAATTGAAGCCAAGACATCATGGAACGCCTCATAAAGCTCTCCCAACAGCCAGTCCATGCTCAAATCTCCCAACATAAAATTGCTGCTGCTAAGACAATTCTCTTGATATGCATGTTGAATAGGAAGGTCAAGAAGGGGGGGGGGGTTAATTTTTTCGCTACAAGAAATTACATCAGTTCGAGGAGCGATATTGGAGGAGAGTGTCTTTAGAGAGGTTTATAAAACTTGGCAAAGTCTATCCAATGTGGGACTCAATCCTGGGTCCATTGAGGACACAACAGGTCCTGCGCTGAAGACCCACAACACCCACCTTTCTCATGTGAATGCCACACATGAACGGCACCCCTCCCGCCTTGGATCAGCAATTGTGAAATAGAGAAGAAACATGGCAGGCCGTGAGTGCCCGAGTCTGGGCCATGGGTTCACCTGCCCACTGTACTTGCATCCTTTTCTTAGAGAGTCGCCCACGCCAGCACTTACTGAACGGTGATTACCTCAACATGTTCTACGCAGCAGAACATGACAATGTTATTTGGAATTGAGTTCTTTGTATTTCTACCTTTCTTCAGTGATTTAAAACTTGTTTAAGATGCGTGTTTTAGAGAGAGTGAGCCAGAGAAAAGGAGAAGAGATTCACCAGGTTTGACAATTCTGATGAAGGGGCAATTGAAGCATCAGAGGCTGATTCTTCAGGAGCTATGGAAATAGCAGGACCCAGAGGGCAGCAAAAGCCATTCTTGGAGAGAAGAGATCCTCTCTCTGATTTGTAGGAAGGTGACAGCCTTCAGCTCCTTCCAAGCTCCTCCTTTGACATGGGGGATGGGAAGTGGCAAGACAAGGGCAAAGAAAGCAGCCTCCCTGGGGTGCCCAGGTCCAGGTTGCCAGCATCCAGAGCTGAGCCCAGGCTGGACACTAGACCCAAATCCTCCCTTCCTAACTGTTTTGAGGGAAGCAAGGCAGAGGCACCTTAAGCCGATGGTTCACACCCGGCATCTCCCACTGTGAGTAGGGAAAATTTGGGACAAGCCCTGATGTGTGCAGTGAAAGTTGTCTTTCTGGATTTGCAAGTAGATGAATAAGGTTGAGTTTTACAGAAAACATGTTTCCAAACACATTCGCCACAGGCCAAACATCGCTTCAGAGGAGCTTTATTTTTAGAAGAGCTTTAAAAGTATTTTCTTTATGGTACTTGAGACTAAATTCAGTCCCTGTGATGACTTGAAATCCCATTTACATAGACCTTCTGAGACTGGAGAGTCATTTGACAACTTCTCACCACAGCGGTGCTGCACGCTTCATGAGCACCAGAGGAAACGCACCTGGAAACTGGGAGTGGAGACGCTGGGAAACCTCGGGCAGCTACACTCATCCAATTCCTGCTTTTAATGTCTGACGGAAACTGCAAGTTCAGAGAACCAAGTTCCTATTTGGCTTTGTCACAATCTTGAGCGTGTCACAACTTTTCTAAATCTCAGTTTTCCTATTTATATAAGAAAGAATTGCAAAAGTCCATTTACTTCCTAACCCAGAAACCACAGACACACCTGAGACACATTTCATGGATCAGTAAGTCTGGGATTGCTTGAACATGAGTAAGGATGGAGTGAGGATTTAGCCGCATGCTGTGCCACCTTCTTCCCCATGAGTAGGAGAGAAAGCATTCCATCAGGGGACACTTTGGAAGTCACATGACCTTCCTAAATATCGCTGGGGTCTCAGGGACTTCAAGTCAGGATGCCATTATCAGGACCAAATCTTTAAATCTTTAAAACTCACCCAAATCGATATGCTGTTGGCTGTGGGACATCCAGAAGACGTGGTAACTACCTCAGTGTCTTCCATGAAGACGTCTCACATGATCTGAAAACTCAGTCATGTTCCGAGGAAGTCCAGAGCTTACTAACCTTCCACCTCAGACTGCAGCACATTAGAGCCATTCTTTTAAACAATTATTTGTGTGTCTTCAAAATGTATTATCTTCTTCTTCTTTTTTTTTTTTTTTTAAGACAGAGTCTTGCTCTGTCACCCAGGCTGGAGTGCAATGGTATAGTCTCAGCTCACTGCAACCTCCGTCTCTCTGGTTCAAGCAATTCTCCTGCCTCAGCCTCCCGAGTAGCTGGAGCTACAGGTGTACGCCACCACGCCCGGCTAATTTTTGTATTTTAGTAGAGACGAGGTTTTACTGTGTTGCCCAGGCTGGTCTCGAACTCCTGAGCTCAGGCAATTTACTCGCCTAGGCCTCCTAAAATGCTAGGATTACAGGCGTAAGCCACTGCGCCTGGCCTAAATCTACTATCTTCTTAATGAGCTTTGGGCCGCAGAGCCCGTAGGCTATACTTCGGTGTCCTTTTTGCCCTTCAAAGAACAGGAAGCTGATATTCCACATATGCATCAGCCAGGTTGGTGGGTTGGTGGGTTGGGCTGCAGGAAGCTTGGGGAGACTCCAGGTTACCTCTCCAGAAATTCCTAAAGGACTGCATGAAGAGAAAGGGGAGAGAACCATGAAGCTACGTTTCAAAACAGCCCAAGAAAGCAAGCTCTCCACCCCAACAGGCCAAAGATCTCAACCTCACACCTAACTCAGAAGGGTTAACACTCAAAGCAATGTAAAAATGAAAGGATTTTTCCCCTTCACGAGTCTAGCAAAACCGCAGCAACAAAAAATGCTTCTGTGTTCTAGGTAGTAAGCAGCAAGTTTGCTGCCACTGGGGATATAAAGGCAGTGTCCTCAAGCAGGGTGTCAAAAACCACATGCTCCTGTCCCAGAATGATAGCCCAGGTTCTCAGGAGCCCATCTGTGCTTTTCCTCTCTGTTTTTCTCCCAGAAATATATCCATAAGTTAATCAGACTCCCCAGGTGCGCTGGAGTCACCAGCCACCTCAGAGGGCCAAGCTGGCCCACAGGGATGCTTTAAAACCTACTTTACAAAAGGAAGAAAAAATTCTCTTCCACTCCCAGACTGATAAGAAACTAATGAAAAGGAATAGAAACATTACCAAGAAGTGACAACACATTCCATTTAAAAAGAATCCTCAAGTGCAGTAAACACTCCATTACACATATATGACTTCACTATTTAACAAGTTTTCCACCCAATTTGGCATCACAGGGTGACATTCCCCCCACCTCTCTGCCCACAAATGTTTCAAGGTATCTCAGAACCTGTCAGTAGTCCATGAGGATTCAGGAAATGCTGATGCATTTTAATATCAGCCAAAACAAGCACAATACGTGTAAGCCTGCTACTCTCCTCCCCTGCCCACCCCCACTCTCTCTTTTTATGCCTCCTCCTCACATACACAGAGGCGCACAGGAGCACACAGGCACATACAATTCCAAAGTGAATTCTTCATGATTTGGGGTGTTTTCCAGAGCTAGGGGTTATCCATATTCCTGTTCCTCTAGAGCCTTCACTGTGGCCCATTCTGTTATCTTGATCAAGGAAGCAGCAGTCTTGACATCTCACCCTGTGCTTTTGTTAGAAACAGAAAAACAGCAGGAATTTCACAGGATTGGACCAGACTCTCAGCGGTGCAAATCTGGGACGTGTTAGAGACGTGAAAACAGCTCCACATTTGCATGGCGCCTTCCTTTCTCCGAGCTCAGGATGAGCAAGAGACTTTTCAGTGGGGGACTCACTAGCAAGACAGGGTCTCATCCAGCCCATCAGCCAGGCCTCTGCGCCTGACCGACTCCTCCTGACCACAAAAGGCCTCCCTGGCCTTCTGCAGGCAGATTGGACCCCATCCCTTCAGCATTCCTGACTCCACAGTTCCAGGCTAAATTCCCAGTTGATAATCCAGTCTCCATTTGTTTCCCCTCTCCACAAAATTTTAAATGAGAAATGTGTTGCTCTTCATTTCCTGTCTCACCCTCTCCACCGGTTTTTAAAGTCTGCCACTTCCCCCATCCCCCAACCCCAGAAGCAGATGTCCTTCAGTGCCCCAAAAGTGCCATGCCAAGTGGCTGCATGAACTCTAGTTGGTGTCCTGAGCTGACAACACGGGCAGGGAGCTTCAGGATCTGTCTGATTCAGAGTGGTCTAGCTGGCCAAGATGTAATCTGCTGGATCCGGGCTCATGTTGAGCTCTCCACTGGAGGCTCCTTGTGCAACTGGCCCTACTCCCCAGTCCACCCTTGCACCTATTTCCTCCCTTCCCTTAGGAATCATATCTTCAGGCCTCTGATGTTCTGTGCTAAGGAAGGGACAGGCATCATTCCCCTGTTCCCAAATTTGCTCATCGCAAGCAGCAGGGGAGATGGAGATGTTACGCCCCTGTTTGTGGGAGATGAATGCACACACACACAGCTTGGTTCTCTACCCTTGGAAGGCAGGGTTCTTTATTCCCACTTCCCAAAGGAAGTGGCTATTTCAAAACCAGCTTAGGGGATATGAAGATAGCCGACCATTCTTGTTGTCCAAAAAGAGAGCAAGATTATCCAGAAGGTGAGAGGCCATCTGTGGTTGGTTTGAATACGTTCTTTAAGTTTTACATTGAAGCTGATTCTTTTCCCATACCATTTCCATAATGTTTGTCTTCTTTCTTTTTCCACAAAACACTGTCCTCCTACCCCTCACCGTTTGGGTCTCTCAAGGCTTATTAAATTAACTTGAGAGTAAAAAACACAGAACTCACCCCCAAGCACACTATTAGTGCCCAATAACCTGAATCCTGAAACAAAACTGTGAAGTTCAGATTTTCTCCAACGCTCACCCCACCCCTCATCCTCATACTTCGCCAGTCTATCTCCCCATCTCGGCGTCCTCCTGAGCCTTCCCGGCAGCCTTGGGCAAGCCGCAGAGGCACTACCCACACCTTCCCTTTCTGAGCTATCCCTTACGCTCTAAGTTCACCTCTTACCCTAATGCTTAATCTCGCAAACTAGTTCAAACCCATGTGTTAATGGGTGATAATGGGAAATAATAAGAACAATTTCTACATGTATTGAATGAAATACTTTTCAAAGCCTCTTCAAGGCTTTTACATTAATCATTTTATTTAGTAATGTTATTACATTGACCCATCAGTCAGACAGGTACTTAGGCTACAATTTTCTTCTCCATTTTGTGGGTGAGGAAACTAAATTTCTTAGAGTGTATTTGTATGGCGCAAAATCACAGAGCAAGAAGGGTGGAGAGCTGAGATCAGACCGTAGCTTTTCTGGAGCCTGGTTCCCATACTGCGGCTGGATGGTTACTCTTTGCAGCCTGTGTGTCTTCTTTTGAAAGAGAATAGCTGGAATAGGCAATGCCTTAATTGTCTCACAAAGTAGAGACATGCTAGAACCATTTGGGATACTTGTTCATAGTGCACATTCATGGGAACCACCCCAGACCTACCGAATCTGAATCTCTGAGAGTGGCCTCCGCCCAGAAACCTGCAAATTAACATATTTCTAGGATGATTCCTATGCACACTTATGTCTGAGAACCTTTTCCTTAAGTCAAAGAACTAGATTTCTAATGGTGAAATTTTAGACTTCGAAGAAAGAAATAGTAAAATCTACGTGAGAAACAAACTGTCGTGTTTAATGCCATTCATACTTTCTGAGGGCTCACCTACTATGTGTCTGCTCCTTCACCCTGGAGCTGCCAGGCTCTGTCTAAGTATTGTTTCCACAACTCCTACCCCACTCCAAGGCTATTTCTATCCAACCAGGAGCACCCACCTGCAATTTGGAGGAGGGGTCTTGTCCTATGCTTCTTTCTGTTTCATGTCCTCAGTCTCCATGTTCTGTTTTGCTGGATGTTGCTAAACATAAACCCAAAAAGGAGAAGAAAGTATAAAAGGGTATGAAGAAAACACACTCTTCTTCCTTTCAGAACATTTTTCTCTCACTATCTTGCAAGAATAATACATTATTACCATAGACCAAATCCCCACTGTGACTATGTCCAGGTACAATTCAAAAACATCTGGATAACTGATTGACTTCTTCTCTTTTCATTTGAATGTACACCATTGTGTACAACCAGCCTGTGAGTTCCCCTGCGGGAAATGCTGAGGATGTGAATCCATCCCTTGTCTCTTTAATTAAAGTTGCAAAAACATCAGGAGGGTCTCAGCCTTGCAAACACTGAGAGCCTTTCCTGGAAATAGCTCTACCTTTTGTATTAACAGATGTCATGGGGCAGTTGGGTCAGAGAGTGTTGTTTTAAAATTCTCAATCAACCTTGCAAGAGGTTTTTCATTAGACAGTTCCTGGATAGCACCCCACCCTTTTCTGTTTTCAACTTGCACATCACTTCGTGTAGCTTTTCTCCTCTGATTCATCTTGAATGTTTGTCATGTGAACCAGAAATCACCCAAAGGCCAGCTCCTCAGATCTGTGATGGCCATGACATGCCGTCAGTTGATTTCCCTGGATTGGGCCGCATTTGCCTCCTGAAACTGAGAGTGAGCAGCTTTGTGATTATGCAATATTAGGCACATCTGCCTGACTTCAAACATCTGGCTGAAAAGTGGAAAATGCTTTTAAAAAATTAAGATGCTTAACATCATGGTGACAAAGTTCTAGATACTGGACAGAATTTTTTTAAATCAGCTCCGTTTTAGGTTGTTGGTTTCAATGCCTCTTTGCATGTTGTTTTGTTGACATCAAGCAGCCTTTCAGGCATGAATTCTTCTGTCCCAAGGAAAGGAAGCAAGCTTCTAGAAGGGAAGCACTGCGTGCCTTCACCCAGATAGGGGACTGAGTCAGCAAGGAGAACTAAGAGGAAAAGAACACTTCACAGACGTAGAGGAGTGAAAAGACTGAATGCACAGGAGAGTAGAGCCAGAGATTGTGGAATCCTGAAGATAAGCAAGTCTGTGTTTGGCGATGGCCTAGCAATTAGACCCAAGATTTGACAACAACAGCTAAAGAGAAACAGAGATAAGTCAGTGGAGCTGACTCCCTCAAGAAATTGAGCTGGGAGTGCAGGAGTGGGTCCGAGTGGACGCCAACATCCCTGAGATGATCACAGCATCTCGGCATGTGCTCAAATCATGGAGAACAGCCACAGATTGTCCACACTGGAGTCACGTTATAAATGCAGTGAGGCAATAAATGGTGCAAGTATGAAAGAGTTGGCTTCCAAAGTGGGCTGTGCTCAGAAGCAGAGTAGATACAAGGATTATCCCAGCCCAGCTCATCATTTGGGCATGCACAGGGAGAGAAGTGGTGCCCCCAGGACTTCCTCATCCTCCTCCACATTACTCCCAGCCAATCCTGCTCCCTCATCCCATTGCCTGAGAGGTTCTGGCAAGGCTGTCAATCCTTGTCCTTGTGCTACAGGATCAGTCTCTGTGTGCTGGCTGCAGAAACATTCCAGGGCCTATAGCTCTGTTTAATCAGCATACAGCAGAAGGTGAGAGGGGACAGAAGTGAGAGTCCACCCAAGGAGAGCACCACAGGAGGAGAGATTGGCCCCCATGGAAATGGACTCTGAACCTCTGACATCTTGGAGCCAAAGTCAAGTAGCAGTGGAGGAATCAGCTCAGAGAGAGAAACAGTGCTCAGGCAAAAAGAAACCCTTGGATTCACACTACTCTTGAAAGTGGGTCTCCAAAAGTCAAGGCTGAGTGTAACATGACTGATACCTGACAAGTCAGTATCATGGGGAGTGGCAGAAAGAGCACTGGGCTGAGAGTCTGAAAACTGAATTCTTGATCTGACCATCACAAATTTCTTGTGTGACCCTAGGCAAATCAGTTAATGTCTTTGGGGCTTAGTTTCCTCATCTGTAAGTGAAAGGGGTTAGGTGGGCAATCTATATGGCTTTCTTCAGCTCTGACTTCCAATCCCATCTGGTTCAGGGAGGAGGGAGGTGAGGGAAGTGCAGAGGCACTAGATGATGGGGTATTGCTGCCAAAATCACCCTTTCCCCCTCCCCTGTCCTACTCTCTCATGGACATGCCCTTTATTATCTTGTTGTTGTTGATGTAGTGTGTTTTTCCCACAGAACTCTGTGGGATAGGACAGCAGAGCACAGACAGGGCAGATAGGAAAGGAGGGTGTGAGCGGGAAAGGGGAGAAAGGGCCTTTCCAGCATTTCCCAAGCCCCTGTTCTCCAGGCCACAGGCTGAGCAAGTGTGCCTTCCAGACTGGGAATCCGAGAAGGCCAAGAACCGTCAGCTTTCCCCTCCCCCAAACTCTGCACCCTTTCACCAGTGCTCCCCGTTCCACACCAAGGCACCGATCACTGTTCTCTGCCACATCCTACTCTCTCCAGACTTCTTTGGGACGCTGACTCCTTCCTATAAGGCCAAGAAGTGAAGTTGGTAGGATCTGTAAAACACAGTATACTTCTGATATTAGAGAGTTTTTGCTACAGAATGAAATATCTCAAATCAGCGATTTATAGCAACAACTATTTTATTTGCTTCAATTCTGAGTCACTTAGGTGGTTCTGGTCTGGAATGACTTGGCTGTGGCTACATGGTCTAGGATAGAGCTGTCCAATAGAAATATGATACAGACCACATACGTGTTCAAAATTTTCAAGTAGCCACATTTTTAAATCAAAAGAAACTAGTAAAGTTAATTTTAATATTTTAAAATTTAACCTGATATACTCACAATATTATTATTTCAGTATATAATTTACAGAAAAATTATTAATGAAATATTTGGCATTTGTTTTATCATACAAATTTTCAAAATCCAGTGCGCATTTTAAAAAATATATACAGTACATCTGCACATGGACTACCCATGTTTTAAATGTTTAGTAGCCACCATATTGTCACTCAGGACCTCACTCACGTCTGAGGTCTCTCAGTTGGGATGACTGGCACGGCTGGGATGGCTGAAGCCTCTTGTCATACAGCCTCTTATCCTGTAGGTTTGTTCTCCCATCAAGCTTTTATCAGTGCAGGTTTGTTCACATGGTGGGAGAAGAACTCCCAGCAGCAAGATAGTCCCAATGCAAAAGTGCTTTTTAAATCTGTTTCATGTTTGCTAAAGCTCCATTGGCCAAAGCAAGTCACATGACCAAGCCCCAGCATCTGTGTGAGAGGGATCTCCCTGAGGCTGTGGTTACCTGGAGGTAACAAAGAGAAGGTCATTTCTCCTGGTCCCCCAGGGCCGGGGAAAGCACCCACCATCACCAATCCCCTCCTCTCTCCATCATAGCAAAGTTCAAAACAGAGAAAAACACAGAAAAGGAAAATTTAAATAATCTGTTAACTCCATCTCCGACAGATAACTACTGTCAACTTTTGGTTATCTCTCCACTATTTTTTCTGTACATGCATACATAGACATTTTACAAATTTGCAATCAAATTATACAATACTCACTATTTGCATTTTACAGCATATCCTAACATGTTTCCATGTTATTAAAAATTCTTCTCAGACATGAATTTTAAGTTTATAACATTCTATTGTATAAATGTACCACAGTTTATGTAAATAATCCCTTATTGCTGAATGGCTGTTTCTCATTTTTCACACTTCTAAGTAATAAGGAAATGAACAATACTAGTTCACATATCCTCCATTCATTCGTGCCTATTTGTGAAGAATGGATTTCTAGAAATAGAATTTCTAGGTCAAAAATATTGCATACTTCATGGTGTCAGATTCATTTTCTCATTCAACAAATACTTACTAATCATCTATAATGTCCAGGCACTCTTAAAGGTGCTAGGGATGCAGAAGTGAAAAAAGCAGACAAAATCCCACCCTCACAGAGGAGCTTCCATTCAGCTCCCTTCAGTAAAGGGAGGTTGCAATAAGCAAAGAAGTAGTATATTATCTAGTGGGTTTGAGACTGATAAATGCTATGGGGGAAAGCAGGTAGGGAATGCGGATGGGGAGGACCAAGTAGGGGGAGAACTACAAATGTAACTAAGGTTGCCAGGATAGGCTCACTCACATGACATTTGCTTAAAATATATGCTCAGTCTCTTCCTTCAGGGTATGTAACATTAGGGAAGGGCAGGACCAGTGGGGCAAAGCACTCAAAATGTGACCAGAAAGGCCAGAGTCCAACACATCTCTGTCATTGTTCTTCCATGAGTCATACTATTTGCCTTCACCTGTACATGCCTGTAAAGTTTTAGCCAGACCTCAGGCTGTCAAGCCGAGGGTCCGTGGGGGAGAGCTCCCACATTGCTAGCCCCAGAGGTACACACACAATGGTACCCATATAACTCTGGATGACAAACACAGTGAGGGAGATGTTGTGGGGGCAGTAGGGTCTTTGAGAATTTTTCCCATAGGCCAACTCTCAGTCTCCTAGGAGTAAACTCAGCTCTTTAGTCAAATGTTCCTTCTGATTGGCCAGAAATCCCCCAGCAGCTGCAATCAGTTCCTTTTCCTTTTCAGAAAGCTCAAACCACGAATACAGAACCTCTTCTACAATCATATCAAAGTGTTTGGAAACACTGAACATTGAGTATATGTCGAATAAATGCATGAAGATTAAAGAAATGAGTAAATTATTTGAATTAATTAAAGAAACACTTTTATTTAAGGGAGGTGAAGAAGGCTTCACTAGTCACACAGCAAGCCCTTGACATCATGGAGACAGAGTGAGAGACAGATGATAGCGGTCCCGTGAAAAGAGACCTGAGGTCTAACTGTAACTCTCTCATGAACTAGGTTTGTGTCTTTGAACACAATATTAATCTCTGAAATTGTCACCTTTTTTCTGGACATATAACATAGAACAGTGTACATCTCTACCCCTGAGGACTGGGTCATAGAAAACACCTAGAAAAATCTCCCAGAAACCATTCTTTGCAGCTACCCACAAAAGCTTTCATATGATATGCCTATTATGTGTCATGCATTGATCTAGGTATTGGGGAAAACTGTTCTGGGTGTTGGAGATAAATAAGAAAAGTCAGTCCAAATCTACATTCTACAGGGGGAAGTAAATATATAAGTGTATGAATACAACCAGGTATCAGTATGTACCATAAAGAAAAATTAGGAAAATGGTGATGATGTCATAGAAAATAACTGAGTTTTCCTTTAAGTTGGGTGATCAGGAAAGCCTTCTCTGAGGAAGTGACACTTAAGATCTAATGCCAAGCAGGAGCCAGGCATACAACAATCAGAGACAAGGGGAGTAACACCAGTCTTGCAGCAGGAATGATATTGGCTTGGCATGTTCAAGAAACAGAGAGGATGCCAGCAAGCTGGCATGTTGGGGAATGTGAGATTGGTGTGAGATGAGGGATAGAATAAGGAAGTCATGCAGGAGTTATGATTTTAACCTAAAAGCCATTGAAGGGTCAAGCCACTGAAGAACTTTAAGTAAGAATTTGCATTGTTATTTGATTTGTGTATGGAAAATGAAGAAGGGATTGAAGGAAAGAGTAAAAATAGAAGAATCAGAGAACAGGCTACTACTGCTCTTCTATAGTGATCTTGGTAAGAGACAGAAGAAGGGTTAGAGCAGGAGTGGTAGAGAAGAAAGAAGTACACTGATTTTGTTGTATTTTTCAGTAGGATTTCTCATGGATGAGACTTTGGCTTGGGCTAGTGGGTAGATAACAGGGTGATTTACAGAAATAGAGAAAACTATGGGAGTCGCTGACTTGGAGGTAAACCTCAAAATATTTGTTTTGTCTTTGTCAACTTGGAGAAGCATACTAGCTATCCAAGGGAGATGTTGAGTAGACAGTTGGAAATTAGTCCATAATTTCAGGTAGAGGTTAGGTTTGCAAGGCACAGTTCTAAGGTGGTAGGATATGGCCATGATTCAGTGTGATCACTTATTAACTCCTCTCATTAAGTTGTCATAAAAAAAAGAATAAGTGGTTATAAGAACAGTAAGGAACACTAACTCAGCTTCATAAAACCAGAATAATCTGCCACTTTCTGAGCAAGCTGCTTCCCCCTCTCTGATCTTCATTTTGTTTGTCTGTGAAATGGAATTCGTGGTATTATCTACCAAGAAGCATTGTCCTGAAGCTCAAAGGAGCCAAAATTTGCAAAAGTGCCTGCATAGGGAGGTATCTAACACAATGTAGACCTTTTTCTCTTTTTTTTTTTCTTTTTTTTTTTTTTTTTTTTTTTTTTTTGAGGCAGTCTCGCTCTGTCACCCAAGCTGAAGTGCAGTGGTGTAGTCTCAGCTCACTGCAACCTCCACCTCCTGGGTTCAAGCGATTCTCCTGCCTGAAGGTCCTGAGTAGCTGGGACTACAGGTGCACGCCACCACACCCGGCTAATTTTTGTATTTTTAGTCGAGACAGGGTTTCACTATGTTGGCCAGGCTGATCTTGAACTCCTGACCTCATGATCTGCCCAACTTGGCCTCCCAAAGTGCTGGGATTACAGGTGTGAGCCAGTGGGCCTAGCCAGCCTTTTTCAATAAATGGTAGAGTATTCAATCTGAAAGCCTTCTAGAAAATGCAAAGAATAATGTGGGGACCACCCTCAGCAGCAGTCTTCTCCATGCCTCATGGACCTTTCCTTGGCAGCTTTGGTAAAGGCAAAATCACAGTGCAGAGCTTCATTTGAATCTGAAACCAGCTGCTTTGGGGGGGAAAATGGTGATAAATTTCTTGACAGCCGCGCTATTAGTCAGCCGATAACATATTTTTCACATTTAAACTTGAGCCAAGTGAGCAAAAGTAAAAATGCATTCTACAAATATTATTATTCCTTCTGGATGAATTTTTTTTTTTTTTTTTTTAAGGAAGTGTCTGCAAGGAGCCTATTTTGGGGGTTGGCTTGAGTTGTTTTCATGGCTAAGATCCAGGGAGGTTCATAGTAAGGGTTGCTCAATCTGCAGATAGTAGTTTTGTGGGTTATTTGTTGCCACTTTTAAGTGCCTAAAAGACCTCTTATTCCCATATCTTCCTAATTCAAAAGGAAGCTGCAGGACTCCTGACCACTAATAGTGAGTGCAGATCCTCCAAAATCAAAGGGTTGAAGAGGGAAGGGGGAAGGGCTGTTACTTCATTCCATGGTCATCTGTTCCTTTCTCATGTCAGTGGCAATTCCAAACTGGACCTGCTCCAGGATCCTGGTGGGAAAATCTGTAGACGGACTACCACAGCAAACAGTACGCTTGGGGAATGTACTTGTGGTGCTTCTGTCATAAAGGGGCCATTTGCACTCAAGAGGTTTCCACAGAGGACATCATCCCAGCATGGTGTGTCATAAAGAGGGCACAGGGCCTGCAGTGAGCCACTGGGGTCCCCCATGCTTAGGTGGAAGGAGGGGCCAGCAGGGCTCGGAGCAACCTGTAAACAGAAGACTGTGAATTGGCCAGCTCTGAGTGGGCACTAAATTCTGGGTGGGTAAATTAAGCCTTCATATGTCACAGGACTGGCTCTGCCAGGCAGGGTTTGGCAGTTCCCAAACCCTCATCCTGAAGTTGTTGGGAACACTAAAATCTCCCTGGAGCTTCTGTCTGAATGATGAGAGCTTCCCCTGGAGACTTTAAAAATAGTTTGTTAGGCTGGAAGGTGCATCTCGCTGTGGCAGCAAGTAGAATAATGAGGAATAGGCAGAAATCCAGGAACCAAATCAAAGCCGAGGGGAGCTGAGTCTCAGAGATGTGTACTCACCTGTGTGCTCCATTAAATCATAAATCCAGAGAGCAGATTGCATCTGGATTGCTGCCTCTAGGGAATTTTGGGCACATACATGAAGCTCAATACATATTTGTTGAATGACTGAATGAAGACTCCTCAAAGAAACTTAGTGTCAGATGACAGATCTCTTCCTTTCATTTTACCCAACTTCTTGACATTCCCTGAGGTCAAAGAGGCTCTTCCAGGGCAACATACATTGTAGAAAGGTAAGGTGAGGAATTCCAAGTGAGGAATTTCTTTTCCTTCCGGCATGTGATTAGGTCAGGACCAATCACCATTCACAGGACTGCATACACAGTAAGACTGCACTTTTGACAGGATATTGGTGAAAGCAAGGGGAAGTTGAGGAGGATCTGCTTTATCAGGATGAAGCATGTATACAACACAAATGACTCAGTTGTATATATGTGTCAATCATTGTATACAACACAGATGACTCAGTTGTATACATGTGTCAATCGTTATGAATGCATAATACCATTAGCACAATGGTCTTTACTAATAGATTATGGACACATGTCTTTGTAGTAAAACAAGCATGGGAACAAGACACCAAATTTAGAAAAATTATTATCTTTGGGGAGGAGAGGAATTGGAAGATGCACTCAGAAGTTTTCGATTGAACCTGAAATATTTTATCTTTTGTGCGAGCTACTAGGTACACAGGAGTTTGTTATATTATTATTTATACTTTTGGTTTACCGATAATATATCACAATAAAAAAGTTTAATACTACGTTTAATGTCTATGAATAACCCAAAACAACAGATAACCCTGAGCATATCTGCTTGGATCTGGAACATGCCATTTGATTTCAAAGGGAAGAGGAAGGGAAAGTAAAAGGTTCGACTTGCTTTTTCTTTTTTTTTTTTTTTTTTTTTTTTTTGAGACTGAGTCTTGCTCTGTCACCCAGGCTGGAGTGCAGTGGTGCGATCTTGGCTGTGATTCTCCTGCCTCAGCCTCCTGAATAGCTGAGATTACAAGCTCATTTTTATATTTTTGGTAGAGACAGGGTTCCTCCATGTTGGTCAGGCTGGTCTCAAATTCCTGACCTGAGGTGATCCACCCACCTCGGTCTTCCAAAGTGCTGGGATTACGGGCACGAGCCACAGTGCCTAGCCAACTTTCTGATTATTATATTTATTGTTATCAACATATATTGAGTGCTTGCTGTGTGCCAGGCATATAGTACATAGTCACTAAGGATGTTCCATGCATTATTATCATTGTAAGTGAGGATGCTAAAGCTCAGAGAAGTTAAGGAACTTGCCAACCTTACATGACCAGTAAGTAGGGAACTTGGAATTCAAATCCAGATCCATTTGCCTGAGTGGTCAGCAGTAAGAAGCTCTAAGCATGGGTAAAACTCCTGGGCAACTCAGCACCAATCCTAATTCACTGCTTGACACTGAGCAAGTCCCCGTCCACCCCCACCCTGTATCTGGGCTTTCTCTCAAGGCTGGATTATGGAGACAGTAATAATCAGCTACCACCTGCAAGGACTTTCTAGTTGAAAATGTGCAAATCTCTTTGTAGGCCTTGGACCAGACGAGTCACATACAGTTGTGTACAGTGAGACAAAGTAAAGGTCCCATGCATTGTCCCTCCCTTGGTGCCAGCCCCTGCTACTTCCTCTCATGGTCACCTCTTTACTCAGCTTGACCCTCCCTGTTGACACTTCCACTGTCAACTCTGTGAAAGTGGGATAAGTTCAAAAATGGCTTCTTAATTAGGCCATTAGATTCCAGATCTAAAATGCGTTTTTTTCTTTTATTGTTTGTCTTTTATTTATGCTTAATATAACAAGTAACACGTGAATACATTTTTATGACAATAAAACTAAATTTTCCACTAAACACTATGCCAGGCTAACCTCCCCAGAGGTAACACTGTTTTCTGTTTGGTGCATATTCTAGTTTTTCTCCAGTCACTCACACATCCATGTATGTGTCTATAAAATATAGTGTGGAGAAATTTATAAAAGTTGTATTATACTATATCATGCTAGAACTTGGTTTGCCTTTTTTTAACTGTTTTTTAATCAAAGTTATACAAGCAAATAGTCAACTAGATCAAAGTTTATGAAGTCAAATGGCCGTCCCCAGCCTCCCTGCCCCCTGCATTTCTTTCTCCCTGCGTCAACCCCTTGCATTTCCTCTTGCTGGTTCTTTGGGTTCTTTGAGTATTTACTTCCTACCTCTTAAAATATTTGCTACGTTTTTCTCCAGTTTTAGGAATTATCAACTAAGTTTTCACAGTAAAAGGTGAAGTTTGGCTCTTCCCTTCCCCCCACCCCCTGCCCACTCTGCCACATACATTCTTCCCATCCCTTCAACCTCTCAATATACGTAGATCACAACTTTGATTAGAACAATATTTCATATAATGACTATTATGCAACTCACAGCTGAGTTTTATGGTAAGCTCTAATTAATTCCTTCCCTGCAGAACTTTTTGCTTTCTCTAGATTTAATAATTATCTTTTCCCCCATTTTCTTCTTTTCCTAACTATGATTAATTCAACAAACTCAGTACCAATTGTTTGCATTTTCTCTCAACATATTCAGATACTCCAGGTAATCTGTTAACTATATCTTCTAGAAGACGCCTGTCCTGGAGTTTTCTCATCTGCTACTATCTGATTTTTTTTTTTTTTTCCTCCTCCAGGTGCACATCTCTCATCACAGGATCTCCCTTAACCATCATCCTGAGAATTCTCACTTCTCTCCTGTATTGGGTCTCCTACTTCCTGGATCCTTTGTCTTCCTCTTGCTTGATTTTCTGTCTCCCTTAATGGAACACATTCTGTGGTAGGTTCCTGAGAAAAGGTACATGGAAGGCAAGTTGAGATCTTCAATGTCTGAAAAGGGGTTTACTCTGCACTGACCCTTGATTGATAGTTTGGCTGGGTATAGACTTCCAGGTATAAGTTGATTACATTGAAAATGTTTAAAGCATTACTCCATTTTTTTCTCATTTCCAGTGTTGCTATTGAGAAATCCAAAGCCTTTTTGCTTCGTGATCTTTTGTGTATGAACAGTTTGTTTTTTTCTGAAAATGTATAGGATCTTCCCTTTATAACCAATATTGGTAGGCAAAACATTAAGTATTGCATGTGCCCCTCTGGGTTTTCCAGCTTCTCCCATAGTTAGGTTGGAGCCATGTTCTTGCAAGTGGCCTGGGAGCAGAAGTGACAGATGTCAACTCCAAGCTAAGGAAGCTAAAAGCCAGTGTGCCTCCTTCAACCCTATTTTCTCCTGCCACAGGTACTTCAAGGGACACATGATTCAAGTGACATGTTTACAAGGTGAAGTGGAACCACCTGAAAGATATTAGACCAAGCCCATCCAACTCACAGCCCATGGGCCACATGCAGCCCATGACAGCTTTGAATGCGAACCAACACAAATTTGTAAACTTTTTCAAAACAGTATGAGACTTTTTTGTAATTTTGTTTTTTGTTTTTTGTTTTTTAGCTCATCAGCTATCATTAGTGTTACTGGATTTTATGTGTGGCCCAAGACCATCATTCTTCTTCTTCCAGTGTGGCCCAGGAAAGCCAAAAGATTGGACACTCCTGCACTAGATTTTGTATAAATGAGAAACAGTTTCGTTAAGCTACTGAGATTTTTGAGGATTGTCTGCTTCAGGAGCTGGCATTCATAATCCTGACGAATACACCAATATTCTGGAACTTCACATGTATGTGCTTGGATGTGGATCTATTTTTAACCATTGTGCTAGATACTCAGTGGGTCCTGAAGACTCATAGCCTTTAGTTCTGAAAATTTTATTTCATTGATATTTTCCTCCCCTTTGTCTTCTCTGGTTTCTTTTTTGAGCTCCTATTATTCAGTTACCAGACCTCCTGGATTATTCCTCTAATTTTATATCTTTTCCTGCTAATTTTCATTTCTTTTTGCTATAGTTTCTGAAATATTTCTTCCATTTTATCTTTCAATCTTTCTACCAAATTTTAACTTGTTATGTTAATAACTTTCAAGAGCTCTTTTTCTTACCATAGAAGTCCAAAGATCTTTCTCCACATTTGATATATTATTCCCATGCATGATTTTTTTTTGCCTTTACTGTAGATACGTGCCTATAACCCATTATTGTTTTGCACATTTTAAAACCTTATATGAATAATCTACTAATGTATCATTCTCTGGTTCACTTTATTTATTTATTCACATTGATAAATGTAGTTCCAGTTGATCCATTTCACTGCTATATAGATTATCATGATTATACCGCAGTGTATTTGTGCGTCCGTATGTGGCTGGCCATTTATGATATTTCCATATTGTTGCTGTGGCCCACATTTCAGAAACAGAAAATCGGAGTCTCAGAGAGGTACTCACCTGTGTGTGCCATTAAACCACAAACCCAGAGAATAGATTGTCTCCGGATTGCTGCTTCTAGGGAATCTGGGACCCATGGATGAAGCTCGATACGTATTTGTTGAATGACTAAATGAAGTTTGCTCAAAGATCCTTAGGGTCAGATCCAGTCCCAGAACACAGGTCTCCTCCTTTTCATTCTACCCAACTGCCTGACATTTCTGAAGCCAAGATGGTTCATCCAGGGTAACATACATTATAGAAAAGTTGTAAGGTGGGAAATTTGGAATAAGAACTGTTAAAAATTTCATCTATTACATGGATTGTCTGTCTTCCTTTAGTTCTGTCAGTTTTCATTTCATAAATGTAAAAGCTGGCCAGGCATAGTGGCTCATGCCTGTAATCTCAGCACTTTGGGAGGCCAAGGCGGGCAGATCACGAGGTCATGAGATCGAGACCATTCTGGCTAACACGGTGAAACCCCGTCTCTACTAAAAATACAAAAAATTAGCCGGTCGTGGTGACGGACACCTGTAGTCCCAGCTACTCGGGAGGCTGAGGCAGGAGAAAGGGGTGAACCTGGGAGGCGGAGCTTGCAGTGAGCCGAGATCTCGCCACTGCACTCCAGCCTGGGCAACAGAATGAGACTCCATCTCAAAAAAGTAATAATAATAATAATAAATGTAAAAGCTTTGCTATTAACTGAATACTCATTTATGATTGTTATGTCTTCCTAATGAATTCATTATGATGCCCTCATTTTATTATTATGAAATGCCTCTCTTTTCTTTGATCACATGCTCTCCCTTAGAGCCTATTTGTATATCTTCCTTTGTGAAGAGCCTGTTAAAATCTTTATTGGATCATTTGTCTTTTTAATACAGAACTGTAAGAATTCTTTATATATTTCAGATAGAAGTTTTTTGTCAGATACATGTGAGACAAATATTTCCTTCCAGTTTGTGGCTTGCCTTTTTCATTTTCTTAACAATGACAAAGAGCAAAAGTTTTTAATGTTCGTGAAAACTAAACAATGTTTAACAACTTTCATGGTTCACAGTTATTTTAATTCTATCTGTAAAATTTTTTGCTTATCTTGAGTTTGCAAAGATTTTCCTCAATGTTCTCTTGTAGAAGTTTTATGGTTTTAGTTGTTACTTTTAGATCTAAGATTAATTTCAAGACAATACTTATGTAAGGAATAAGTTAAATGCTGGGGTTTATTTTTTTTAAATGGATAGCCAATTGTTCCAACACCATTGTTGAAAAGACTAACCTATTCTCATTGAATTATCTTGATGCCTTTAGTAAAAATCAATCAACCATGAATGTGTGGGTCTGTTTCTGAATTTTCTGTTTTGTCTCATTAGCATAGTTATCTATCCTTACATGAATATCACACTCTCTTGTTTACTATAGCTTCACAGTTTACTATAACTTCACAGTTTACTATAGCTTCACAGTATTAAAATCAAGTAGTTTAATCCTCTGAATTTCTTTCTCTTTTAAAAATTATTGGCCGGGTGCAGTGGCTCATGCCTGTAATCCCAGCACTTTGGGAGGCCAAGGCGGGCGGATCACGAGGTCAGGCAAGACCATCCTGGCTAACACGGTGAAACCCCGTCTCTACTAAAAATACAAAAAAATTAGCCGGGCTTGGTGGCAGGTGCCTGTATCCCAGCTACACGGGAGGCTGAAGCAGGAGGATGGTGTGAACCCAGGAGGCGGAGCAACACTCCAGCCTGGGGTATCGTCAGTCCTTTGCTGTTCTATAAAATATTAGAACTAGATTGTATAGTTTGCAATGGAAAACATTCTGGGATTGCTGGTAGGATTGCATTGCATCTATGGACCATTTGGGGAGACTGCCATTTTAACAATATTGAGTCGTCTCATCTGAGAACATTGGTTTATACCTCATTTTACTTAGGTCTTCTTTAATTTCCCTCAACAATGTTTTGTAGTTTGCATTGTACAGTCTGGCCTATAATTGTTAAATTTATCTTAAAGAATTCCAAATTTGATGTTACTGTAAATGGTAATGTTTTTCAACTTCATTTTCAAGTTTCATTACTAGTATATGGAATTGCTATTAATTTTTTGATTTTGTCTTTTTATCCTGTGATCTTACTACCCTCACGTTACTTTTCGCAACTTTTTTGTAGATTCCTTAGGATTTTATGGAATTTAATGGAAAATAGCACTATGCTTTATTTTTATAAGAAAATAAATAATATATACAAGATTGTATCATTTGAAGCCTATAGTAAAATATTGAAAAGAAGTAGTGAGTATTAATATTTTTGCCTTGATTATGATATTGGGGGTAGGTGTGGCAGGCAAACTCTGTCTTTCTTTCATTGAGCACTATGTTAGCTACAAGTTTTTTGTAACTAACATTTATTAGATTGTTTGGTTTTGCAAGAAACTGCCATAATCCTTTCCAGAATGATGATAGAATTTTACATTCTCACTAGCAATGTATAAGTGATCAATAGCCTATCTTTTCTATCCTTTTACCTTTAAACTATTTTTTGGTTAGGTTCCTTTTCAACAGCACATAGTCAGGTCTTGCATTTTAACTAGTCTCACAATCTCTGCCTTTTAATTGGATGGTTTATGCCTTTTACCTTCAATGTAATTATTGATATGGTTGGATATAAGTCTACCACCTTGATATTTATTTTACATTAGACTATACTTGATATTATTTTACCCATCACTAAGGCACTGGTTTTTATTCTTTTTTCTCTCTGTGCTTCAAATTGAATATTTTCTATTGCATGTTTTCAAGTTCACTCATGTTTCTTCCTGTTGTGTCTTATCTTTTGTTAATCCCATCCAGTAAGTTTTTATTTCAGATGTTGTGAAATGTTTAGACTTTTTCCATTCCCAAAGTACTAATTGGTTCTTTTTGTACTATTTCTCTTATCATTATGTTTGTGTTTTCTTAAAATACTTGAATATATTTGTAAGAGCTATTTTAGCATGTTTGCCTGCTTTTCCCATTATCATTTTTATTTTGAGGTTCATTTCTATTGACTGATTTCTTGTTATTTGTCACATTTTTCTTCTTCTTGTCATGTCTAGAAATATTTAATTGCTGGACATTATGAATATTATGAATTTTATGCTGTTGCATGCCTCAATTTGTTGCCATTTTAAACAATAGAATTATGCTTCATTTCTTCAGGAAAGTAAATAATGTTCAGTAATCTTAATCCTTTCAGAAGTTGTTTTTAAGCTTTTTTTTGTTGTGAGTCTACAATAGAACTCATTTTTCTAGAGATATTTTCACCTTACTAATAAAGTATGACACCCCTCAACCCCAACCAGGAGTCTCTATTTTGTGCCATTGGGTGATTAAAGAGGACTTTTTCTTTTTGCTGGTTGGAATACAATTGTGTCCCAGTCCTGTGCGAGATCTAGTCATTGCTCAGCTTATATCTCCACAGACTTTGTTTGCCCAACCTGGAATTTCACTCTACACATGTGCAGCTTGGTACTCAGCAGAGACTCAATTGGACATTTAAGATACAGATTTCTGGATCTCTTTTTCTGTTTAGCTTCCTCCTCCACAGAACTCTGCCCCATGAGTTCCAGTTATCTCAACCTCCCTCAACTCTGAGCTCTGTATAATACCTAATGAGACTACTTTTTATTCTGCTTTGGATACTCCTCCTATACTTTCATTTAGAATGTGCCTTCTACTAGAATAACAGAAATACAGGCCTGTTATATAGCTTTCACTTCATATATTTTCATTCTTACAGGAATTGTAAGCTCATGCTGCCTGTTGTCCTTTGCTGAAAACATTGTTTCATATATTTGTTCAGCTTTCTAGTTGTTTGTAGTGGGAGGGTAAGTCTAGTTCTGTTATTCCATCATGACTATAACTAAGTTATCTTTTAAAGAAATTGAGAGAAGAAAAATACAGCATGTTTTATATTTTTTTACATATTTACAATTTTGCGTTCTCTTCATTTTTCTATAGGTCTAAATTTCTAGTCTGAAGAAGTTATTTAGCAGTTATAATTATGTCTGCTTGAATTGGTTTCTCTCTGCTTTTGTTTCTCTAAAAACATCTTAATTTTGCTTTCACTTTTGAAGTAAATTTTTGCTGGGTATAGAATTCTAGGTTGACAGGCTTTGTTTTGTTTTAATTTCAGCACTTTAAAGATACTATTTAGGTGGTGTGAAAGTAATTGCGGGTTTCAATGGCAAAACCCGCAATTAGTTTTGCACCAACCTACTAGTTCTTTATCTTTTATTCTCCACTATTCCTTACATGTCTTATTTTGTTTGCTGATTATTAAAAATATGTATTTGTTTCATTAGTTTATAAATAAATTTGATGAAAATTCAGAGTGAACATATACCCAGGTAAACTGAATTTAAGAATCAAAGAATACAGATAAATAATAGTAATTTATTTATCTATCTTCTGCTAAAGTGGCAAAATGAATTAGCCTTAAATTACACAGAAAAAATATTTTCTAGTGTGTTAAATCACATGTAGTACAGTGTATATTGTACCCCAATAGGTAGTTTTTTTCAAATCCCTCACCCCCTTCCTGCTCGCCCCTGAGTTTCCAGTGTCCATTATACTACTATCTCTGCCCTTGCATACCCATAGATTAGCTCCCACTTATAAGTGAGAACATACAGTATTTGGGTTTTCCTTTCCTGAGTTACCTTACTTAGAATAATGGCCTCCAATTCCACCCAAGTTGTTGCAAAGGACTTTATTTCATTCTTTTTTTATGGCTGAGTAGTACTGCCTGATATATTTATGCCACATTTTCCTTATCCACTTTCCAATTGATGGGCACTTAGATTGATTTCCTACCTTTGCAATTGTGAATTGCACCATAATAAACATATGCATACAGGTGTCTTTTTGATATAATGATTTATTTTGCTTTAGGTAGATACCCAGTAGTGGGATTGCTGGATCAAATTGTAGATATACTTTTAGTTTTTTGAGAAATTTTATACTATTTTTCATAGAGGTTGCATTAATTTACATTCCCACCATCAGCATGTAAAGGTTCACTTTTTACCATATCCACCTAATATCTATTATTTTTTGACTTTTTATCAATGGCCATTCTGGCTGCAGTACGGTGGTCTCTCATTGTGGTTTTAATGTATTTCTCTGATGATTTATGGTGTTGAGCATTTTTTTTATATGGCTTCTGTATATCTTCTTTTAAGAAATGTCTATTTATGTCATTTACCCAGTTTTTAATGGGATTATTTGTTTGTTTGTTTTTTTCTTGCTGACTGTTTGATTTCCTTGTAGATTCAGGATATTATTCCTTTGTTGGATGTATAGTTTGCGGATATTTTCTCCTATTCTGTTGGCTGTTTACTCTGATACTTATTTTTTTTTCTGTGCAGAAGCTTTTTAGTTTAATTAAGTCCTGATTGTCTACTTTTGTCTTTGTTGCATTTGCTTTGGAGGTCTTCATCATAAAATTCTTTCCCTAGGACAATGTCCAGAAAAATTTTTCCTAGGTTTTCTTCTAGAATTTTTATGGTTTCAGGTCTTAGATTTAAGTCTTTAATTCAATTTGAACTATTTTTTATATATGGTGAAAGATAGGGATCCAGTTTCATGTGGCTATCCAAATTTTCCAGCACCATTTATTGAAAAGGGTGTCCTTTCCCTGGTTTGTGTTTTTGTATGCTTTGTTGGAGATCAGTTGGTTGTGTTTGGCTTTATTTCTGGGTTCTCTATTCTATTCCATTTGTCTATGTATCTACTTTTTTACCAGTACCACGTTGGTTTGGTTACTATAGCCTTATATAATTTGAAGTCAAGTAATGTGATGCCTCCAGATTCGTTTTGCTTGCTTAGGATTGGTTTGGCTATTCAGGCTCTTTTTTGGTCCCATATGAATTTTAGGGTTTTTTTTTTCTAATTTTGTGAAGAATTATGTTGGTATTTTGAAAGAAATTGCATTAAAGCTGTAGATTGTTTTGGGCAGTATAGTCATTTTTATGACACTAATTCTTCCCATACATGAACATGGGATGTATTTCCATTTGTTTGTATTACCTATGATTTTTTTCAGCACTGCTTTGTAGTTCTCCTTGTAGAGCTCTTTCATCTCCTTGGTTAAGTATATTCCTAAGTATTCTATTTTAATTTTACAGCCGTTGTAAAAGAGATTGAGTTCTTGATTTGATTCTCAACTCAGTCATTGTTGGTGTATAACAGTACTACTGATTTGTGTACACTGATTTTGTAAGCTGAGACTTTACTGAACTCATTTATCAAATCTAGGGGTCTTTTGGAGGAGTCTTTAGGGTTTTCTAGATACAAGGTCATATCATGGGCAAACAGAGATAGTTTGATTTCCTCTTTTTTCATATGGGTACATTGCATTTCTTTCTCTTGCCCGATTGCTCTGGCTAGGACTTTCAGTACTATGTTGAACAGAAGTGGTGAAAGTGGTCATCTTTGTCTAGTTCCAGTTCTTAGGGGAATGCTTTCAACTTTTCCCCACTCAGTATGATGTTGGTTGTGAATTTGTCATATATGGTTTCATTATTTTGAGGCATGTTCCTTCTATGCCTATTTTTTTGAGGGTTTTTATCATAAAGGGATGCTGGATTTTATCAAGTGCTTTTTCTGCATCTATTGAGATGATCATATGGTTTTTGTTTTTAATCCTGTTTACGTGCTGCATCATATTTATGGACTTGTGCATGTTGAACCTTCTCTGATCCCTGGGATGAAACCTACTTGATTGTAGTGAATTTTTTAAATATTCTCTTGGATTTGATTTGTTAGTATTTTGTTGAGAAGTTTTGCATCTGTGTTCATCAGGGATATTGGTCTGTAGTTTTTTGTTTTGTTGTTGCTGTTGTTGTTGTTGTTGTTATGTCCTTTCCTAGCTTTGGTATCCAGGTCATACTGGCTTTGTAAAAGGAATTAGGGAGGATTCCCTCCTTCTCAATCTTTTGGAATAGTTTCACTAAGATTGGTACCAATTATTTTTAAAATATCTGGTAGAATTCAGCTGTAAATCTGTCTGGTCCTAGGCTTTTTGTTGTTCTTGGCAGACTTTTCATTACTGATCCAATCTCACTACTTGTTATTGATTTCTTCATGATTTCTATTTTTTCCTGATTCAAAGTGGGGGGATTGTATGTTTACAAGAATTTATCAATTTCCTCCAGATTTTCTAGTTTGTCAGTCATCACACATATTGTTTGTGGTCATTTTTTCAGGTGTATACTTTTAAAATATTGTTTAATTTGATTAATGTAGTTTAAAAGCAGTATGAAAAAGTGTGCTTCTAGTAATGATAGAGTAGCTTGCATTGTATTAACCTTCCTGCAGATAACAATACTACACTCTAAATAAAATGTTAAAATTTTTTAAAGTATTTATTTCCCAGTGTTATGTGCCAGCATGTTTCTGGGGTTTTTGAGTCAACCAACCTTGAAAACAACTTAATCTTTGTTAATACTGAGAATTACAATGTTGATATTATGTAGATGATGGAAAACTTTGGCTCTTAGGACTTACTTTGTGAAAAAGAATTATTATTATCACAAGAACAGATGAGATAAGAATTATTTCACAAGTCTTTGGACTATTTCCTTTTGTTTCTGTAGGGCCATTGTCTTTATACCTGGAAAAAATGGAAAACTGCTCCCACACTATTGGACTGTTTCCTCGTGCATAAACCCAACTAATCCTAGTATGCCCCCCAGCAAATGACTGCACCAACTAGAATGAATTCTTGCAAACTACTCTGTCACTTGGACCTGAACTTTTAAAAAACATTCCACATCTCTCACTTTAATCACGCTAAAGTGAACTTATTTAGGTCCTGGCTGAGCATGGTGTTGTACCCAGCAAGTTAAACATATGCAATCTCTATTGTCAAGGCAGACAACATCATGTCAAAGCAGTACAAACAAGTCAGCATAAGCACTGACTCCTTTAAGTCTGTGGTCTACTGTGCCTACAGCATACCAAACATCTGGTTGAAAGATGAAGATTTCAGTCAGGAAGTTTGCCGCTCTTCGAGATAATTGAATGGACTTTTATGTGAATTGTATAAACCCAGCAATGATAATAGTTATACCGACTTATATTTATATTATGATTTACAACTGCAGAGAATGTATGTTTGTGTATGTGTATGTGTGTGTATATAAAGCCTTATTTAATTACCATATCTTTATGGGATATGCTTAATGATCCCATTTTACAGATGAGGAATTTGAGAGACTTTATCAAGCATGTATTGATCTCATACTCTGTGCCAGAAACAAAGCCTACAAAGGAGAAATAAAATAATCCCTGCCTTAAAGGTGCTCACAGACCAAGGGAGGAGCTTGACACTGAATGAACCTGACTCGCCCAAGGTCACACAACTAGTAACTGTCAGATCTGGGACTCAGTCCAACTTTTCTGGCAACGAGTTCAGCACGCTCTTCACAGCTGCCTCCAATAAAAGCCAAATGCACTTACAGAGCAGTGACTGGAAAGGAGAAGGGACAGGGGAGCCACTGGAGTTGGAAGAGTCTTATTAAGGTCAAGATCAAAAATGAAGTGCAAGTCGTTAAAATTACAATCACAAAGACTACGACCAGACATTGGAATATGCTTCTGATGTAACATTTGGTAAAAAAAGAGAGAGAGAGAGAAAGATAGCAAAACACAAATGGCATGTCTACCATATTCACTTGATAAACATGTGGACACACACAGGATGAAAACATGGGCAAATTAAAACAGCTGGATTTTTTTCAGGTGGCAGGGTCATGGCCAAACTTTCCCTTTTTTTCTTTCCTTCTTTTTCTAAACTATAAACCATTACTTTATAGTTTCATTTATGTTGCTAAAATATAAACTATAGATAGGAAAAGGGATAACAGAAATGTTAAGGCTTTCATAGACAGACAAGCCTGGATTCACATCCCACTTTTGCCAATGACTTGTTGTATGATCTTGGAAACGTTATTTAACGTCCCTCTGTCTCAGTTTCTCTGCAGAGAATAATGTTAACCTTGCAGGATTGTGTTTAGAATTAGAGATTATATGTTAAACACCTAGTGCACACAGAGCAACCACTCAGTCTGTAATTAATTTTGTCACCGTTACATAGTGTGAACCAAGAAGTGTGTTGGAGAACAGACAGGCATTGCTAGGCCTGCTGTGAGCCACAGGTTTGGCCAGGAGTCTGCAGCGGTATCTTTAAAACAAGGAACAGTAACCTGGAATCGTCCTTATCCACAGCAAAAACAGGTATTGAGCCAAGTCCTAAGGATGTAAAAATGCATGAAACTCTACCTTGTCTTAAAAGAATTTGTTATCAATCTCTTTATCTACTCAATAAACACTTAGCACCTCCTCTAAGTCAGAGACTAAAAGAAGAACTAGCGGTATGAAGATAAATAGGACACAGCCCTTACTGTACTTCAGTGAGGGAGAAGCAATAATCGAAACAGACTAATACAATATAGTGTGGCGATCGTAGCCTTGGGCATATGGGAACACAGATTGATAAACACCTCATCCAATCTGGTGTGGGAAGAGGGGAAGTCCAGGAAGGATTTTTGAAGGGAGGTGGCCCCTGAACTGAACCTTAGTGTATAAGTGGGAGTTAGTTAGGAAAAAGGGACAGGGTGGAATGTAGTCAAGATCCTAGGCGAGAGGAAAACACATGCAACAGCATTTTAGAGAACCACAAACAGTGCAGTCTTGCCAGAGCATAGAATTTGAAGCAGGGGATGAGGTTGGAGAGGTGGGTGGGAACCAACTCATATGAGGTTCTGTACACCATATCCAGAGAGCAACAGAGGATTTGAAGCTGAGGAGAGAGGCATTAAGGTAGCCAGAGTGACATTTCAAATAAAGCCTCTGCAGCCCTGTGGGATTCCAGGTTCCCTCTGGAGGGAAGACTTGCATGGGACAAGCCTGGCTGCAGTTAGGGGTTACCTTGAAGGGTTCAGAAGGAAAATGCGTTCGGATTGGGACAGTGATCATAGGGATGGAGACGAGAGAGATGGAAATCAACTGGCAGGACTGTCTTTAATGATCCCAAGAGCCCAGTGAGAAGTAGAAAGGAAATACTTAAATGCTGGGAGAGGCTTTGTCATAGACACAGTCTGGGAAAGCTTCATGGAGGAGATGGGACATGAGTAGCCCTTTAAAGAAGAAAGGGACCTAGGTGGGGAAGGGGGGCAGATCTCAGGCAGGGAAACAGAATTGACAAAGCCAAAGAAGCAGCATTATTTAGGTGGTGTTTACATAAGAAGTAGGTCAGTTGGCGGTAAAAGTGTGTGATCTTCAACATGCCTTCTACATTGTGAATTCTCATCCTCATCATAGGGAAAGCATTTGCGGCAGGATAAATTGTATTTTCTCCCCTAAATCCCCTCTTTTCCTGAGGCTAGGCATAAAGAGAGCCTAAAATAAGCTCAAGGTAGAGAAAGATTCAAAAATTCTTCTCAATTATAAATCCAGAAAAGATATGACAGAGTGGCCCCCAGTGGCATGGAAAGGCTGGTGGTCGTATGGTGACTTCAGGCTGCGACCAGACAAGGATAGAGCCCCTTTCCTCTGCTCCTTTCTCATCCTGGCCTCCAGCCCCACTCCCTGTCATCCACGGGCTGTCAGGAGTGACTGGCTGAGAAGTGTGCCAAGAAGAAGGAGCACAATTGGGGAGGGTGGACCCCTGGAGACGGAGAAAGACTGTCAAAAAGCAAGAGATTTCCTTACAACCTGGATATCATAGGGGTTCCCCAAGGGTTAGCACAGGGGTCAGCATACTTCTTCTGTAAAGGGCTTCGTGTGAATTCACTCTGCCTCAACTACACAGCTCTACCATTGTGAAGAAAAGCAGTCACACATAACACATAAAGAAATGAGCATCCCTCTTTCCGTAAAACTTTATTTATGGACACTGAGATTTTAATTTCATAAAATGTTCACATTGCGAAATACTATTCTTTTTACATTTTTAAAAACCATTTAAAAATGTAAAAATTATTCTTAGATCATATACAAAAATAGGCAGCAGGCTAGATTTAGTGTGCAGAGTGTGGTTTGCCATCCCTGGCCTAGAAAAAGGATCTCATGACAGATGGGGAGCCAGGATGGGTCAGCTGGCATAGAGGAGCTACTCTCTACACTCCTACACTCCTGTGGAATCTGTATGGGATGGAATATTGGACTGAACTTGAAGAAAAGAACTGCCCTCTATGCTTTTATGAATTTCACAGGTACTTCTCTAACAGTAAGTTGTTTAGTCATGGATTGTACCACCCTTTCCCCCACAATTAAGGATGTAGTGATGGGGTTTTACATGCTTTTATATTAATTAAATTTTAAAATACTGCTTCCTATATTTCTATAAACTATATCAGGGTAATTAAAGTCCTCAAAAAAAAAAAAAAAACTAAATAGTAAAACAAAAGCAGGCCAGGCACAGTGGCTCATGCTTGTAATCCCAACACTTTGGGAGGCCAAGGCTGGCAGATCACTTAAGGTCAGGAATTGGAGGTCAGCCTGGCTGACATGGTGAAACCCCATCCCTACTAAAAATACAAAAACTTTAGTAGAAAAATTTTAGTGGTGGGCACCTATAATCCCAGCTACTTGGGAGACTGAGGCAGGAGAATCACTTGAACCTGGGAGGCAGAGGTTGCAGTGAGCCAAGATCTCGCCATTGCACTCCAGCCTGGGTGACAAAGTGAGACTCCATCTCAAAACAAAACAAAACAAAACAAAAAATAAACAGAAATACATATCCAGGCTATCATATGCTCTTCTGGCTACTAAAAGTAGTCCAGGTGACACCTGGGCCAGGCCACGAGCAGCTGGACCTCTCAGTTCGCCATAGGCCTCAGTTGTCCATCTGGGAAATGGACAGAACCTCTTAAAATGCTTAGGACCTGCTCTTGCCAACTGGCTGCTCTTACTTGTGAGATTCTCAGACCTTCCACAGAAACACAATATTGATTTACCCTCACAAATCTCTATCTCTTCCCTCACTGGATACTAAATGATCTTTTCTAGTTTCCAAAATTTATGTGACCTTGTTTGGAAAATATTTGAAAATCCTTGAGTTTTGTCTTTTCTTCTAACAACATAACCAAGGGGTAGTTGTGCATCAAAATAAGATCATTGGGAAGACGAACTTGATTCTTGAAAAAGAGCCCAGTGGTTTTCCTTGGCTTAAGAACAAGTCTCTGGATTTCCTTAAAATAAATAATCAATATCATGTCAAATTCAGTCTGTAAAACCACTGGCCTATAAATCCCTCCCTCCGCCCAAGCCACAGCTCCTAAAATAGAAGGATTCATGTAATTACACTTCCCCTGTTTTCTGCTTTTTGGAAGCAAATATCCCCCCGTATGAGAGAAAATGTTTGGGATGTTTCCACTGTCCTGTTCCCTTACCTATACTCCAAGCATTCCCAGGCAGCACCACAGACTCTTTCTCCTCTTACACTCATAATCTTTTAAAGGTGTGTATGAAAGAAAGGGGCCAAGGAGAAAAGCCCTTCGGGGAAAATAAGGATTATGTTGTAGGTTCTTATCCCTGAGGCTCCTCCTGCTCTCGGCTGGCCTTCGTGACAGGAAAAAAAGCCAGCTACTGCACCAAGGACCTAAAAAGCATGTGATCTACAGAACTTACACTTGAAAGGACTCAGCCAAGGGGATTTTACAGAAACGAATATGGCAAACTTCGTTGTGTGCATCCCCAACAAGTCAAAGCTTACAGAACTGGTCTGGCTCTTAGCAGGGAGCCCACCCCTCATTTCCAATCTTAAGGCTCCAGGCAAAACCCATTTTCTGCCAAGAGGCACAAGACTAGCTCAGCTGGCTTCCCACAATCGGATTCTATAGGAAGCACACAGCTCTGCTGAAAACACGTTCATCCTCTTCTCCCATTTGATCTTTCTTCCACATGCCTTTTGGATTAATGCTAGCATCTTGTTTCCATCTGTTTTCAACTCTTGGCTAGAAATGTACAAGTCCTGCTCTACCCCTCTGCAGGGTGAGGGGCTCCTCTGCAAAGTGCTGCCCTGAAGAAAGGGGTGGCAGGAGATCTGTGGAAGATCAACTGCATGCCTTCTTTCAAATCAACAAACTCTGAATGAGTGCCTTCTATGTGCCAGGCATCATGCACTTGCTAGATGCCAAGTCCCAGAGCTGCTCAAAACTCCTCCCAGGCTCCAATTTCACCCTTACAATGGCCTAGAAGACCTAAGATGACCCCCTCTCCCACCTCCCTGACCTCATCTTCTACAAAACTCCTAGTCTCCACTCTCCCACAGTCAGGCCTTGGGGCCCTTGCACTGGATAGAACACCTTTTCCCCAGAGTGTCTAACTCCCTCAGCTTCTTCATTCATTGCTCAAATATCACCTTTTCAACAAGGCTTAAACTGACAGTGCTGTTGAAAACTGCAGACCCCCCACAGCACTCCTGATCCCCATTCTGAGCCTGCCTGCTCTGGGTTTGCTTTTTCCATCGCACTTAGCACCTACTGCCTTGGCCAGGATCTCTAGAAAACATGGCTCAAAAGGATGAATTCCAGGGAAGCAGAAAGGAGGGAATAGAGGAGTAAGGAGGGAAAAACAAAGAGCAAACTTAAAGGAATTGTTTGCAATTGACCACAGCTCTGTAACAAGCTACTGGCTGGGTTCCACAGGACATCTTCAGAAAGGGGCTAATGTGTCTCCACTGTCTGCCTAGGGGAAGAAGAAAAAACAATGTATCTTCAGTATCTTACTCCCATTGGTCAAAGTCGGCCCTGTGGGTGTTGGTTTTCTCATACTTCCAGGTGATGAGAACAAGGGTGTACTCAATCCCTTACCTAAGGGTCAATCAGGAAGCCCCAGGGCAGAAGTTGAGAGTGGAGAGGTATACAGCTCAGGCAGTCAGTGAGGAGATACGGGCCCTGCATGTGAGCAACAGGAGGGATGGGGTAATCTTCACAGTGGCCCTTGAGCCTGCAGGAATGGCAGCAGTGGGTAGAGGAGACACCAGCAGCCCCAGGACTGTAGGAGTGGAGCAAGCTGTTGCCAGGGCTGCTCCTGCAAGACCAGGTAAGTGTGTGGATCTGGACTGTGCATAAACTGAAACCCACACAACCTTCCGACATGGTATCCATCTCCCACAGCTAGAATATAAGCTGCAAATAGGCTTTCTCTGTTTTTCTTCCTGATACATCCCAAGAGTTTACAACAGGCTTGGCATATGGCACATCTTTAACACACTGTTGAAAAAACAAAAGAGCTATGATAATGTGTAAGAGACAGACCTGGTCCTCGAGGAGTCTACAGTACTCAGAGGGACACAGATGATTGAGCAGATCATTACAGTACAGATTGGGGAGTGCTGTGCTGGAGACTGGCAAAGAAGTAGCAAGGCTAGGATTTGAACTTGAAGCTGCCTCTGTCAAAGTCCAAACTTACAATCATCTCCCTCTAACACTGTACTCCTGGGTCTTAGCGCCCTTTTTTGTAAAATGAAAAGATAAGACTAGATAATCTTTAAAGCCCTTAAACCACATTCTAAGTACGTCAATATCAAAGAGAAGCGGTCCAACCCAGACATAGTGAGAAGCGAATGGGTAATCTGCAGGACAAATACACCTGTATTAGTCTGTTCTCACATTGCTATGAAGAAACACCCAATGTAATTTATAAGAAAAGAGGTTTAATTGACTTGCATGTGGAGGCCTCAGGAAATTTACAATCATGGTGGAAGGCACCTCTTCACAGGGCAGCAGAAGAGAGAATAAGTGCCAGCAGGGGAAATGCCAGACGCTTATAAAATCATCAGATCTTGTGAGAACTCACTATCACAAGAAGAGCAAGGGGGAACTGCCCCCATGATTAAATTACCTCCCACTGGGTCCCTCCCACAGCACATGGGGATTACAGGAACTACAATTCAAGATGAGATTTGGGTGGGGACACAGCCAAACCATATCAACACCTATGGCATAGTATGGGCCACCAAGCAGGTATGAGTCACCAGCCGCCTCCTCCTGGCCCCCAAACCCATGGGCACTAGTCTCTCATTCTGTACATGAGCATGTGCACAGGAGACCAACCTGGTCAGGGTAGAGGGACACCAGAGGAAACATGAGGTGGGATCATAAAGACACATGCAAAGTGTCCTCTGCAGCTCCAAGTTATGAAACAGGATTTATGGAAACTCAGCTACTCACATGCTGCATAACTTGAAGGTTGGAGGACACCAGAGCAAGTGAGGTCAAAGCCTATGACTCAGCAACAACGTGACTTAGGGCCTCAACTGGCAATCTAGATCAACACTGTCTAGTGCAAATATAATACAGGCCATATATGTGATTTCGCATTCTCCAGTAGCCACATTTTCAAAAGTGAAAGAAATAAGTGAAATTAATATTGATCGTATATTTTGTTTAACCCAATACATCCAAAATACTATCATTTTAACATGCAATCAACATAAAAACTTATTGAGATATATCACATTTCTATTTTTCATATAAGTCTTTAAAATCTGGTGTATGTTTCATATTCACAGCACATCTCAATAAGGACCAGCCACATTTCAAGTGTTTGATAGCCACACGTATTGGACAGTGCAGGTCTAGAGTGGGCTGCTGGTGCTGATGGAGGACACACGCACGTGCCCACATGGATACATGAACATCTGTACACAATGCACATGCACGTGCACACATACCCACACATACACATGCGTGCACATACATATGCACATGTTTATACCAGAGCAGCATAAATTAAGGAACTTTGTCAAATATCAGCATCGGGACCAGCAAACCACACAAATCAGAGCCTTGTACCCAGGCATCTGGGTATAGCAGTAGAAACAGCTTGAGGCCCAGGGGACATGGATACCAACCTGAATTTATACAGAGTGCAGACAAATGAGAGGAAGCCAGCCCCTCATGGGGGAAAGAAGGCATCTGGCTTACTGCCCTTTGAAGTTCAATTCATCTTTTAATATTGAGTAAAAGGTCAAGAAAAAGAACTGGTGGCCTTTAAGCAATTGAGGCAAGAGGTCAGAGATCCTTGGTCAGTTCCTTGGGAAATGAGCTTCATATGAGATTCAGGAGAGGAAGGAAAATTGCTGAAAATGTATAAAGCTAACAGTTTGTGCACTCAAATGGTGTCAAACCACAGGACCCTGGAGCCCTAACACATGAATGAAAGCCTCAGCCCCAAACTCATTTACACCGAAATAATTGCTGTTCCAGCCAGACCCACAGAAGCAAGGGGTAGCAGGGAAGCTGTGTGCTTTTCAAAAGTGAAGGACTTAGAGAGTGCTGGGAGATTGTGGTTTTTCCTGGAATGGGATGGATTGAAATAGATTTGTGAAAAAGAAAGAAAGAAAGGAAAACATTTTCAACCCTCCTTCGTAGCTCCCATATACCAACCAAACATGCAAAGAAATGAAGGAAGGATGCCTCTTCTGCCACCGGGAGACCTTTTCCCTCCCTAAAGTGCAACCTCTCACAATATATACACTGTCTGCACCCTTGGTCTCCAGCCCTTCTCATCAAGACCACACCATATGGGCTACACTTCAGAATTACACTTGGGGAGTGTTTACTTGCTACACTTGTGAGGTGGAGACTGGAGCCACATGGAAGGCACATGCAGGAAATGCGCTGTAATAATCTTATGTTTATAATTCTGGGAGAAGGATGGCAGAGTCAAGGATGGGATTGATCAGGTTCCAAATCTATTTCCTGGAGTCAAATTTAAAAGAGAGACGTTAAGGGCAAAATCTCTAACAGCATGGGTACGTTGCAACAAGAAGCAAGTTTATTTCTATCAGTGTTTCTACAGATTTTTTAAATCTGTCGCTTTTTTCTCACATGTACCAGCCCATCCCTGCCAAAGCTTACAGAACTCTGAAAACTGTCTCTGGTAATATATTCTTATCAAGTTCAGAAAACTGACTTTCTAAGGGTTCATTTAAAGGACAACAGCCCCCTTTCGCTGTAATGCTGCTATGATTTTTTATTGTTGCTGAGATTGTAAGCATTGCCATCTGAAAATCGTGTATATTTTCATGGATGTTAACCATTTCTCCAATCATAGTCCGGTTTCTAAATTCCTGTCTGAAACAAACCGAAGCTTAGAATGGATCTGTTCCCATTCCCCAGCAGACCCATCCAAGGAGACGTTTTCAGGCCTGAGCTGGCTGCTCCCCTAGAGCTGCTTCTGAATCACTGTTCCTCCTTGTCTCTGTTAATTAGGATGTGAGGTTTTACAGCTCTTGCTGGAAAGTAGATTTCCTAGCTCCCTGGAACAGCATTTAAATTTAGTCACATGACTCAGATAGGAAAGCCACGAGGGAATGCAGAAAGGCAGGTGAGCTGGAAAACTAACTGTAAGGATGACTAAGGGTAATTCCTACCCTCCGTACAGCACTGTACCAATTATAAAATGATTTTGCACCCAATATCTCATTTGACTTCAAGCACCCAATGAGGTCAGAATTTAACTTTTTTAGAATGAGGAAGTTGAGGCTTAGTTTGCAGACACATCTCACTTAAGGTCACCATACAATTCATGGTGGAGCCAAGAACTGGAGAAGTTCTTCAGGTAACACATCCCTGCCCGCTCTGTCCATGACTCATCACTTTTAGACAGCAGCAAGTTATTCCAGACACCAGAGATATTTTCATTTGAGTTACTTAGTCAAACCTTGAATATGTAAGGCATGTGGAATCAAAAATTAACATGCCTCTTTTACCTAATGTATTTCTTTTAAATTTTTTTAAATTTTATTTCTAAATTTTGATCGATTATTTATTTATTTATTTATTTATTTATTTATTTATTTATTTTGAGACTGGGTTATGAGACTGGCAAATTTTTGTATTTTTGGTAGAGACCAGGTTTCACAATGTTGCCAAGGCTGGTCTTGAACTCCTGGGCTCAAGTGATCCACCCACCTCAGCCTCCGAAAACGTTGAGATTACAGGTATGAGCCACTGTGCCTGGCCCACCTCACATATTTCTAAGCCGTTTCCTTCATGGCCTTTTGATAGTGCTTAAGTGAAACAATTTCAATGTTCACCTCAAATGAATATAATGAGAGGAAAACATAAAACTTCAACCAGATATTTATTGAAGGTCTACTACATAAGAAAAAAACTTGATGCCTACTCTCCAGAAGTTTCTATTGTTTGAAGAGAAAAGGTATAGGTTGTTGAGAGTTAGATAGCAACACAGGGTAACAAAACAAGATCTGTCTGTTGTCAAAGGCATGAGACACATTCTGGGCTGGAGGAAACCATGAGAATTTGTGGAGAATGAAAAACATGAGCAAGTCCTGGGCAGTGACTTCCAAGCTTCCCTGAAGATAAGAGTCACCAGGAGCACTTAAAGGTATGGATTCCCAAAGTTTGATCCAGGCCTCTAGAATTTCCAGGAAAAAAACCTGGTAAACAGTGTATTTAACCTGTGCCCCCACTGACTCTTATCTTAGGAAGGGCAGGGGTCACCATGAGTCAGCTCCAGGGGCTGAGACATTTCAGCTGTTAGAGGCGGAGAGGAGGGGAAGAAAAATGTGGTGGGAGAGATCAAGAGAGGTACGACTAAACTAAGACAAATCCCAAAAGATTTAATCCCAAAATAACAGCAAGGCCATCAAGACTTCAGGATAGAGGGAGGGAAGGTTCCAGGAAAGAGAAGGCTAGCTCCCCACTGCCACTGAGAATGAAGCAGATGTGTGGGCAGACACCTTCATGGCATCACTTGCTGAGACGGTCCCCCCTCTCCTGTCAGTCTGTCCAGGGAACCACAGCCAGTCCTGGCCTCCTGTTTCCAGCTGGCAGTCAGGGGTCAGTAGAGTGAGCCAAGTTGCTAAATGGCATCAAGTTTTTGCTCATGCCTAAATTCTTCTTCCTCTGTTGACCAGACTAAGCCCTAAGAGATGCCAGGGGAAATGTGTTCCAAAGGAATCCTTTAGCAGCCGTAATGAAGGTAGAAAGGCCTGCAGTCTAGGAGAAATCCAGATTGAAAACCCATTTCCATGAGAATATCACAGTGCAAAATCATTTCTTCCTCATTTAAATGACAATAATACCCAGTACTTCTATACTGCTCAAGATGTGCCCAGCACTATTCTATGTATCTGATATGTTTTAATCCACTTAATTCTCACAACAACCATGTGAGGTTCTAGCATTGCCCCTGCTTTACAGATGAGAAAACGGAGGCAAAGAGAGGTTAAATCACCTGTCCAACAAGTAATTGACAGAGCCAAGATTTGAACCCAGGCAGTCTGGCTCCAGAGCCTAGGTACTTAACCACTGTTCCTTACCACCTCCTAAGAATAAAAATATCCCGCCAACACAGAAAGAACAGGTGTGTGTGCATGTGAGTGTGGGTGTACGGAGGAGGAGCAGGAAGCTGTTTCAGTGAGGTGAGAGATTTGTTGGTGAATAGGACGACAATAGATTCTAAGACAGAGGATGATTCCAGGCTACAGTGGGTTAGGAAGTCCTCATGAAGGAAGTCCATCCACCTGATGGAGGGCACCCAGAGGAGTGAAGAAAATCAATACGGGAAAAGGACTTTCAGGAGAAAACACTTACCACACAATAGGCTCATGCATTCAATTCAGCCAGTGTTTATTGAGTACCTAGTATGTGCCAGGCCCCTTCCAGACATTGTTGAATCAGCAGGCACCTCCCCGCCTTCGTGGAGCTTACAGTCTAGTAGGGGAGATGGACAAGGAGAAAGACAATGAATGAATAAAACAGCTAGAAAAGTGATGGCTGAATGAAGGAAGGAGCTGAGGAATGATGACTGGGTGATAGGAAGGCCTGTCTGCGGAAGGAATGTCTCAGGTGAGGCAGGAAAGAGCTGAGTGGGTGTGAGACGCTGTAAGAGCAGCAAATCCTTCTGGAAGAGGAGCACACTAGACAGGGAAGAGGTGACAGGCCCCCGGAGCCAGGCAGGCCTGGTCACAGAAGCCTCTGGAGGCCACCAGAAGGAGTTTGGATCTTGTTCTAAGGGGAGTGCAGAGACACTGGGGAGGAAAAAGACACTTTCTGCAGGAAAAAGTCACCCCAATTTATGTTTAAGAAAAGATCTCTGACTCACTGTGGGGAGAACAGCTTGCAGGGATATAGCCAGGAGGGTATTGCTGTCATGCAGGCAGGAGAAGGTGGTGGCCCGGAGAGGTGGTGGTGGCGGTCAAGGCAGAGAGCAGAGGCATTTGGGAGATATTTTAGAGACAGAATCCACAGGTGCTCATAGCTCTGTTTCTACCACCATTGGAAAACAGGTTTTACAGGCAGCTACAGAGTTTACAGCTCAAGCAGATGACTTGATGAGATGATTTGCCAAACATAAATCCAAAGGAAGAGCAGGAAACGCTACGCACCCCCACCTAGAAGGAAGACAGACAGACACAAAGGGACGCTTCGTCTTCCTGGAAGCAGTGGTCCCCAGGCTGCCCTCCAGGTACACACAACTCTGAAGGGCAGATGCAAGAGAGAGCCAAGTTCTCAAAGGCACTTTTGAATGAGCTTGAATTTAGGGCAGTGATCCAAACAAGAACAATACACGTTCTGTGGAAAGCAGAGTGTGATCCCCACTGGGCACTTGCAGGCAGTTGCAGTAACTGAGAGCATCCTGGCTCACAGGCTCATCGGGGAGACCCCAAGTAGCTCCCAGACCTAGGGAGTGGAGATGGCCTTCTGCAGAAGGCAACACAAGGGAAGAGTTCACAGGGGCTCAGAGAGGGAGAGGGAAACACAAGTCAGAGAGTCCACGTTTGCAGCTGCAGAATCATAGCCAAAGACAACGTCTGTTAGAATTGAAATAAAATTGCCATTGGTCTTGAAATTCTTAGTATTGTATTTCAATTTGATAGATTTTTTTTTCCTTTTAAATAAAACCGGTAGAGTTCTAATAAGTTATTTTGCTAGCCTCCTAATCTTACTCCTTCATTTGTTTATATAGTACCTGGTTATTGACAAAATATTCTAGGCCAGGGCTTCTCAAACTTCAGCATGCACATGGATCACCTGGCCCTCTGGTTAAAATGTAGATTCTGGTTCAGTAGCTGGGGGGTGGGGCCTGAGATTCTGCATTTTTAATTAGTTCTCCGGTGATGCTGATGCTGCTGATCTTTGACCCTCACTTCAAGTAGGGAGGCTTTAGTCCAATTAGACATTTCTTTCACCTGACCTTTGGTTCACTTCTCACTCCACTTTGACGTTAAAATAAAATGAGCTCCTTCATTATTTGAGTGCCTACTAGATACAAGGCAATGGATTAAGTTTTGGGCAAGAAGAGAGATATACAAACACATACGATACCATGTTGCTTTTAAGGAATGACCATCTAGTTGGAGGTGGAGAGAGAGACGGGTACTAACATGCAGTATGAGGCCTACCCTCTGCCAGGCCTCTCACTGCAGCAGAATTACAGTATACGCATTGCCCCACTTAATCTTCACTATCATCCTGAAATAAGAGTGGCTCTATCTCACAGAGAAGGAAAGCCAGACTAGGAAAATTTAGCTAGATTTCTCAAGCTCACACGGCCACCGAGAAGTTGGATTTTGATTCAAATTTGTGTCTGTCTGGCTCTAAAGCTCAAACTATCTTCATCAAGCCATACTGAGGACATAGACAAATGTAAATGCCCCCAAGCTCTGCGTTTTATGTGATATGTGCAAGATGAGAAGTACAAACAGCCTACTGGAGGCGGTCGGGGTGGGGGGATGGTAGGTGACCCCACTGCAGACTCAGTGGGGAACTACAGTATAGTTGTATATTATAGTTATATACTATATACTATGTTTGTATACTATAGCTATATACTACAGTATATAGTATATAGTATATATACTATATATAGTATATGGAACGATAGTATATTTGTTAAATTTGACTACCAGAAAACAGCAGCAGTGAAGACGTCATGTTGAAAATGTATTTTTTAACATTGCAGAAAATAGACAGGTTTTCTTGTTTGTTCACAAATTCTCCTTTTATGGATTGCAGCTCCACAGTCCAGGAAGCCACTTGCCCAGCCAAGAGACGTTGGCTTCTCTGGCTCAGGGCTCCAGATGCTAACAGGCATTTTGTCTGCAGACACCCAGAGTAAGGGCTGCCCATCCTAGGAGCAATCTGCGGTTACATGTCTACCTGAAGCCAAGCAGAGAGCAGAGCATAACCTGGAAACCCAGGATTATTTGGCCAAAAACCTACATGGGCGTGTGCACGCACCCCTCACAGAGAAGTTTTCTTCCCCTGTCACCATGGCTTTTCAGAGCCTCTGGCTCTCAGCATCGCCCTCCCACATTAGCCACACAGATGGCTCCCTCACAGTCCGCCAGCTACTGCCTGGATTGGCCACTAACTAGGAGCCCATGCGGCAGTGTGTCTGGGATTCAGAAATGACTCCACTTTTTCTGCCACTGAGTCATTGTTATTGGGACAGAGATGGGAAAACCAAACCTATGAAAGTGAACCGAGTCTCTGTCTGACGGCCACTCCTCACACTGTCATACTGGGAGAAGTGGGGCGGGAGGTCCACCTCAGGCCCCAGTGTGCCTGAATGGTGGCGAAATGTTCCATTTCATATTTAGAACAGAAAAGCAGTCTGTCATTAAGCACCGAAATACCTGGAAGTCAGGCCCTCCCCAAAACCTAAGAGAAGGCTTTAGTCACACTCTCCTCTCCTCAGCACTGACGTGTGCTTTCTTTTTCCTGCACGGCACACAGTAAACTGAAAAATGCTAATTAGAAAAAGGGACCGTCAACATTTCCAGGCCGGTGTCACTTCCCAAAAGCATAGAGCAGCTCCATCTCCATACCTGTCACTACTCCTAATCTCATTCACCTCCAGAAACCCATCCAGGCCACAGAAGCAAAGGGCAGTTTGTGAGTAGGTGTTTCTACATAGGCAGTCACCCTTGGCCCCAAGAATGGGGACTCACAGAGTTATTTTTGTACAGTCATACACATGCCCAGCAGCCAATGGTACATTTTGTCATTAAGTAGATATGAGAGGGACCTGAAGGCACCAGTATTTCTTTTGCCAAGCATTGTGGAGAGGGTTTCTGGAAAGGCTGAAATTCCATTTCTCTCTTCCAGCTGCTGACTATAGGGACAGCACTCAATGTCCAAGGATGACACTTCAATACAAATTGAACCTCTGCCATAATGAAACGAGCTGGGTTTTAAGGGTGATTTGTTTAAAAGCCACATCATAAATCAGCTGTCAGTTTTTCTTTCTTCCAAGCCTGGCAGGCTCACCTTTACACTGAATTAATCGCATCTGAAACTTGACCTTCCAGCCCTGGAGCCTGCTGGAAACAACATGTGCTCTACAACTTTTCAGTCAAAGCAGCAAGAACTTAAATTGTTCCACATTTTTAATAAATGGGCCTGGAACCCATGGGGAGACTCCCATTGACCTGGTTGCTCAACATATTGATCAAATGAAAAGGATAGAGTCATGCTTGCAATGACCAGATTTAGAAGATCATTTACTGACATTGGCAGGCCCAAGCGTGGACAAAATTGATTCATGATCTTAAGCACAACGAGAGTGAGTCTCAGCCTGAAGAAAAGCCCAGAAACATTACATTAATTGCCAATAACAGCTTGACTGGGTAGGGGGTGGGGAGTGGGGCTAAGTGGAAGTGAAGAGAGGAGGGAGGGAAGGCGTGCAGGACCACTCGCCAGGGAGGGGAAGGGAGCTGAAGCCTTCTGAAAGGAGCCGGGGCTCTGGGACTCCTTCCAGCTTGCTGCTCCTCTGATGCTAAAAAGAGAAATTTGATTGCTCGGGAAAAAGTAACTTTGGAGCGGGTTGTGACAGGGCCTAGGAGTTCATGCTCTAAGTTGGCCCTGATGAGAAGCCCCGGGCACTGTGCTAACCACTGGACTCAACGATAACACAGATAAGGGGCTAGCAATCTTGGGGAGAGACAGCATGAAAATCGATTTTGGTTTTGAATATGATGAACAGCTACTACAGGCCTGTACTAGATTCAGGGATACAATAGGGAGCAAGATACACAGCCTCTTCCCCACAAGATACTTACAGTCTAGCTGGGGAGATGGATATAAAACACAAAGTGTGATGGGGTCTGTGAGAAGGCTTCACGGGAACCCATAACGAGACCCCAGGCTTGGGAGCACAGGGACTTCTAACCAGGAAAAGGATGTTTAACTGGCTTTTTTGAGGATGGGCCGCAGTTCACCACATGGGGCTGGGGGGCCAAGGAAATTGGGGTCAGAGGAGGATGCCAGTGTTACACATGGAAGGACTAGGTATGGAAGCTCAGAGGGAAGGGACGGCCTAGCGCACCTGTGAAACTAAGAGGACACAGTAACATGGGGGCATAGAATTCAGCAGCTGAGGGGGTCAGAGATAAAGCTGGACAGCCAGCAGAGCCACCTGGACCACACATGGCAGGAGTTTAAATAGAGGGGGTGCACAGATGAGGGTGTGATGGAACTTACTGAGGGTGGCTGGAAAAGGCTTTGACCAAAAAAAAAGCCTCTTAAAGGATGACTAGGGACCTACCAGAAGCAGTGAGGCCATTCCAGGCAGAGGAAACAATATCAAAGGTAATTTGGCACTTTGAAAATTAACCCTATTCTCTCTCCTATCCCAAGTAGGGTCCAAGATGAACAACACACCCTCCACCAGACTCTCCTCTGTACAGTCATATCAAGGCTCAAGATTATGAAGCTTCAAGCTCCAGAAAGAGTGGAGGGAACCGAGAATAAGCCACACTTACCACATAGACCAGCGACCCTCCTGCTAAGGAAGGCCTGTGTTCCAAAATCAGAAACATAGCCTAGCCAATTAGAAAAGTTTTAGGGGGAACCAGGAAAATTATCACCTCCTAGGGGAGGTTCCTGTAAGCATCTATTGCTTATCATTAATAATATAGAAATACCCTCAAAACAAGGATTTCAGAAATTATGCCAACTCAATAAGCAACACTTGCCATATGCCAAGCCCCGTACAGTAAGTGCTCCCCAAGCACCATCCCATCAATCCGCTAGTCATCCCATGACACGTAAGTGTTCCTATTACTTTCCAGATGAGTAAACTGAAGTTAAATACCATGCCCAGTGTCTCAGATGGTTGGTAAATGGCAGCTGGGAGAAGGACCAGGACCCTCTGAGCCACACTTCCCCACACTGTGCCCTGCTGTTCCCCTAGATGGTAACCACTCTCCCCATGATGCCACCGAGGAAAATAACATGAACAACAGCAAGAGAAAAAATTATTTTTCATTAAAATTTTTTTATTTTAAAAATAAAAAATATCTATTTAAATATATTATTTTTAAATGATTATTTTTAAAAATATTTTTTATCTTAAAAATTGTTTTTATTAAAATTTTATTATTATTATTTGTTATTTATTATTTTTGGTACACAAATACATGTGTACCAAAGCGATGACTGTGGAGTTTACCTGAAGTTAAAGTCTTTACCCTTCTCAGGCAACAACTGGCAGCCAAATCTCCTCAACTTCCTAAAGATAAAGCTGTCTCTTCCAGGAGGCATCCAGACCATCTCACATGGGAGGCCCCTTCATATACCTTTTCTTGTGAGATCCCCAGTGTTCCCATATTATCAGCAGGAAAGTCAAGATTTAGAGCTAAGTATCTTTCCCAAGGTCTCACTACTGTGAAAGCGGTGGAGCCAGGACTCAGCCTAGGAGCCATCTGACTTCAGGAATGAAATCTTTCCGTAACATCACACCTCATCACAACACAGTCTAAAGGGAATCATGCATGTTCCCAGGAGGAGACACTTCGAAGCCAGTGGAAGAAAGCTAAGGACTCACTTTGCAAGGCCTCTCACAATGAAAAAAATGTACTTTACAAGCGTGCTGACATATCTATTCTGCCAAATACAGGTTCTTGTCGGGTGGAGGGGAACTAACTGACAGTTATCAATGCCAAAAGAGAGAGAAAGGCCATCTGCAGATGAATACGATGCTTGCTCTGCCCGCCAAATTTACAGTTAAACTTTCCACTCTTAGATGCCATTGTTAGAAAGTAATTCTTACACTGCGGATTATTCATAAGACTATATAAATAAAGGACAGGGGAGGATGGGCTCCAACGGGCCTAGAATGGAATAATGAGATAGGTTACTTGGAGAGGGGAGGTCAGAGGATGGGAAAGGAGTAGCCCATCTGTGTGGACTTGTAAGGTGAAAGCGTCATTGTATTTTATGCCAAATGTATAGACTCTCAGGCTGCCTGTAATCCTGTTCAGAGTATTGAGAGGTGATGTCAGAGAAAGCACTAGGCAGAAGAGGGACCTGGGTTCAAGTCTCGGTCTTGCCACCATTTCAGGAAAGTCACAGAAGCTCTTCTGTCTCTCGTTTTCTTTGCCTATTACATGAGGAAATTGGATTAAATGACCTCTGAGACCCCTCCAGCTCAAAAGCATGTGATCATGATTCTAGCACCCTTCTCTCCTCACATTCTTAGAATAGGCAGCAGAGGTGGGGCTCATCTGAAAGACTAGCCCATCAAACCAGGCCTATGAGGAAATATTACTAAAGGGCTTGAAGCCTGATGAGAAATCATATCTATATCACAGCCTTGCCGCAGTTCATCCTGTAGTCCATCAGAAGCCCTGGTCACCCAGCCCCCACAATACTGAGCTCTCTACTTTTATTGAATCTGCACCCACACACTCTTATCTGGATCTTTCCCTTCCTTCTGCTGCCAGCCTATACCTGCTGTGCCCCGATGAGGTTTGGGACCTTGGAAAGTCAAAAGATGAAGAATCCCTGATCTCAAAATGAGGATGCTCCCAAGAGGGCAGAGAACTCACCCTAGGATTGGAACAATATGTACAAGTCATTAAGAGCAACAGATTTTAGGGTGAAACAGAACTGTCTCTTAAAAGCTGTGGGATCTTAGGCAACTTTTCTGAGCCTAAGTTTCCTGACCTGTAAAGTAATAATGATGTTAATACAGTCTGATGTTAAATATCTGATGAAACTCTATCTCACAGCTACTATGATCATCAAATTGCACATAAAACACAGGCTCACTAAATGGGGTGACTCTTGTTCCAGGGTGAGTCCACGAACAATCTCCAGGAGTCTCAGTGCAGGGCTGGGTGCCTCTGCATGTATGTGAAACTCAGCGCTAACACACAAGCAGCCCTTTAGCTACCAAAACACTCCCACATTACCACCCATTAGTGGAAGGAAGCAGACTCACTCTCTTCAAGCAACAGGAAAAACGAAGCAGGTACATAGGAGAAGATCCGGCTGCTCAGGCGAGACCAGGGAACTAGGGAGCCAACCAGTCACCACCAGAGTGTGGACCCCTGGGTGAGAGATGGGGTTCCACAAAGGTGTCTCTTTCCTGATTGAACCAACTTCCACATAAAGTGAGTTAGAAACAGTCACCAAAAGGCGATTGCAGCTCCTCCAGGGCAGGGATCATTTCTGATGCATTGCTGTGTCTTCAGTGCCCAGCATGGAGCCGAGGCATTGTAGATGCCAACTGAAAATGTGTGTAGTGGATACACAACTAGAACAGAGAGGCTGCTGGAACAGAAATCCCAGTGAGTAAACCAAGTGTAGGCTGAGAACATCATCATGGCTGGCTTGGCCTCCAGACCAGGGGTGTCCCAGAGGTTGGGATGACCTGGAGATCTAAAGATAACCCTTGGAAATACCAGAGCAAAGAGAGGGTCAGTCTGTGAGTCACCTATCCTTCAAACCCAGTCCTGCCGAAGGAGTTGAGGAATTTATAACTGAGTCAGCGGTTATCTACACGGCTGCTTTCTGAGTCACCACCTGGCCCCGGTGGACCTGCTCTCCTGGGTGAGGGCTGTGGGGTGTGCTCGCAGGTGTCTTTATCTACACCACACACTCAGCGGACTCCACCAGCTGCGGTGACTCAGGACTCCCCTCACGTTTCACTATGCTCTGTCACCACACTGTCCTGTCATGCTGCCCTGACTCACTGCTTGCCACCTTGCCCACAGAGGTGAAACCCAGCCTGCCCCTGGTGTGTCAGGCCAAGAGCTCTGCTTCCTAGCCAGTCCTGTCAGGTATCAGCAACTGCACTTCTGCCTCACCGGGAGCACCCTGGTGAGATGGGGCCCAGGACCAAGGCTGAGCAGGACGCCCTACCCCAAGCCCTACCACAGGTCCTCCTCACAAAGCCTCCCTCCTCTGGCTTTTTTCCCCTCACAGACACCATGTTTTTATCAACTCATAGGGGATAACTGCAAAAAAGGCATTTCCCTCGCTACCTTTTGCAATTTATTATTAGAAAACTCTTGAATGCCCCAAAGCCTTCCCAATTCCCCTCCCCCAATCCCATAAAATAATTCCTAGTAAATTGTTATTCACCCCTGAAATCGTTCCTTACATTATTACCAGATCAGCCTTCCTCGGATGTAGTTCACTGCTCAAAAACTCCCATCTCATACCAAATTCAGTCCCTGTAAATGTCTTCAGGACCCCTAGAAATGTCTTGTCCCCTACACTGGACACTTTGTTGCCAGCTGAACATAGGGTGGGAGGGAAAGCTCCCGAAGCCATGTCTGTACAAAGTGGCCCTGGCCACAGCTCAGTGGTCCAGGGCTGAGCCCCCGACCTGACCCAGGACAGCCTGAATCTCACCTGGGAATAGAGGCTCAGGAATTCCAGTCTCGGTGTGGACCAAAGCCTTCAACAAGTAAGATGTAAAAACTGAGGAATGGTGGGAGCTATTTTTCCCTTGACATGACCAGGAAAGCTCAGAAGGCAAGTCACAGTGAAGGAGGAAGGAAGCTGACATGTGCAGCGAAGTGGATGCAGAAGAAAAAATATCCCCCAGTCCCTTACAGTCCCCAGGGACCCATACTACCCAAAAGAACTTCCCCCAATTTTAATATACAGACATATAGGGCAGTAGATGAAATAGGTAAATGTCCACTTAACGATAGAACATTTAATTAGAAAAATATTTGAAATCACACAGTATATAACTTGATACAATATTTTAAAATGCTATTTTCCACACCCACAGTTCATGAAACAGTTGTATTCAAACTTCTCACATTCATTTATAATACCAGTGTTCTGACCTCCCTGAAGCCACCTTCTGAATTATCAGACTTTGTTTTCTAGAGTATTTCAACTTCTTCCATGTATGTTTTTCAAGATTATACATAAGCCTGCCACTGGAAATTTTACCCCAAGCCACAGAATGAAAAAAGGAAGGAAGGAAGGAAGGAAGGAAGGAAGGAAGGAAGGAAGGAAGGAAGGAAGGAAGGAAGGAAGGAAGGAAGGAAGGAAAGAAGGAAGGAGGGAGGGAGGGAGGGAGGGAGGGAAGGAACGAAGGAAGGAAGGAAGGAAGGAAGGAAGGAAGGAAGGAAGGAAGGAAGGAAGGAAGGAAGGAAGGAAGGAAGGAGAAAAGTAATTTACAATTTATAACATCAGCAACTTACAATTTATAACATCAGAATGACTATATACATACTTTTTTCTCTTTTTTTTTTTTTGTTTGTTTGCTTTCTTAGAGACCGGGTCTCGCTCTGTCACCCAGGCTGGAGTGCAGTCCAGAGGTCATAGCTCACTGCAGCCTCACATCCCTGAGTGCAATTGATCCTCCTGCCTGAGTAGCTGGGACTATCGGCATGCCCCACCAGGCTCAGCTAACTTTTTTTTAAAAGCAGGGTCTGTAACTGGTCTTTAACTCCTAGCCTCAAACAATCCTTCCAAATTCTGGGATTACAGGCATGAGCTACCACACCTGGCCTCGTTTTCTCATCGGTAGGTATTTATGATCTAAGAATGATCTTCAAAGGGCTTATTTACCATTACATTTGTCACTTGCAAGTGAGAAGCCTCATTTCCAGTCATAATTACTGTCCCTTTTTTCCCCATAGATTCTATCTAAAAATCTCCAAAGCCCCTCAAATGGGCATTAAGATTGTTTCAGGCTGGGCCTTACCCAAACACTAACCTGTTGTTCAAAATAACATATTTGAGAGAGTTCCCCATCATAGTCCAGCCTTTGTGCAGTCTCAAATATAAGGTTTCTTCCTTGGAATCGTTTGGATAAATTCTCACTTATGTTCAGGCATATACATTACTTTGTCCCATTTAAGCTTTATCAACACCCTTGAGATATATATTACTATCTTTGTTTTATAGATGGGGTAACCAAGGTTCTCAGGGTATAAGCCTGCTCAAGGCCACACAGTGCACAGTGGAGCTGGTTTTGGAAGCCAGGATGCGGACTCTAAAGATCATACACCATCTATTTTAGCTGGCAGGTGAAGGTGGGCTCTATATATAAGTGGGGGGCCTTTACTTGCACCTCTAAACCACCCCACCTGGGCAATCACACACTAACTTTACAGATAGTCATGAGCACAGCCTTCCTTTCATGAAGAAAGAAGCTTGCTAACAAAACTCATAGGCTGCCTTGAAAGCAAGCTAAACTATTCAACCTAATTTCACTGAACACCTACTATGAACAAGGGGTTCTGCTTCAGTAGGATTTCCAAAATCAGATAGGCATGACCCACATGTGAAGAATAAGTTTGAAATATCAGAAAAACTAGAAACTTGAACCTCAGGAAGGAGATGGGGTAAGATAAAAGTGGAGAGTGAAGAGAATACGCAGCAGTTTGGTCCAAAGATCTGGCACCATGACTTTTTGTAGGAAAGACATATTAACGCCCCAATTGGATTTAACTTTACCTGGGAACCGTAACGGTGGTTCACAATTTTTTCTTTAGTTGGAATTTAGAAATTTCTAAAAATAATTAATTGCCTCAGAGCATGGGTGACCCAAAACTGCTTTACAAATAAGCTCCCAGCCAGGGTGAGAAGGCCCCTGGAAGAATCCATGGTGTCTCTCTCTCTCTCTCTTTTTCTCTTCCTCTAATTTTTGGTTCCTAGATGTAGAATCCTATAAGGAAAGCAAGTGGAAGGAAGCACAAAAAAGAGGAAAAAATGGGCTTTCTCTGAGAAGTACTTTTACAATCAATAAAAATAACATTTATTGAGCATCATATTTATAGTCCAGCCACAGAGCTAGTGATTTACAAAATTTATCTCATGTAGTCCTCACAAACAGTTTAACATGTGGGCATTATTATCACACATTTCAGAGGAAGAAGCCAAGGTCCGAGGTCACACAGCTAGTAAATGGCAGAGCCACTAAGTTCAGAGCTTATCTCTTAATACCCAGTTACACTGATGCCAGTGGCCCATCTGGATGTTAGTTTTGGCTGAGCTATTACCAAGTTGACATGGCCTGCATATGCTAGCCAATCTAACATCCAAGCTAGCCACTGTGGGAGGGGAGGCAGGTAATAGAAGTTGCTGTCATTTGAGACAAGGAGAAATCACACCATCATCCCAGAAACAAAGGCTTAGAGGCTCAGACCCAAGCAACTTCTCTTTCCGCCTTTGGTCAAGCACACTCTGACCAGGAACCTGGAATCTTGAGCTCTCAGAAAGGCCCAAAAGAGAAAATGGGCTGTCCACCAGGTGACTGTTCAAAAAGACCTGACCTAAATATGAATTGGTGAAATTGCTCTCAAAAGGCCAGAAACCAAGGAGATCGAGTTCCCCCACCCCATTCTCCTATTCCCAAAGCCCCCCAATTGTCCCCATGGAAGCAGAGAGGAGCCACTGCACTGAAGCATCTTGTTTTGATTGCACTGACAATCTTCCCTGCCACAGCTCTGACTGTGTGCAGGAGCTTTCTTGACTCAGTAGGCAGAAGAGAGTGCTGAGCAAAGAGCCCGTTCATGGCACTCGAGGGTATGAAAGCCAAGAATGCTTTCATAGTTGTGCTTTGCTGCCTGATTCCATCTGGAATGCACAGCCTTTGTCCCTTTGATCAATATGGCTGCTCAGCAGGGCCAGGAGCTCACATTTGCAGCTGGTTCTGTCTTCATTCTCCACAGAGTCCACCTCCACTCCAAGTTCCTGGACACAGTTTAGGACTTTCACCTTCTTCCCTTTCATCTCACCCACTGCTGAAGGTGGGCCCTAAACTCCAGACCACCAACAGCCCTGCCCCCTGCCCAGCAGACTGGTCTCATCATTTCCCTCAGTCCTGTCCCATCTGGGTGAAGGGAAACTTGCTTCTTCTTTACTCAGGACTGCCTGTGAAGTTTCCCGCACCCCAAATACAAGAGCTAAATATCTAGATGCTTGGAAAGAAGCATCTGGTTAATTGGCTGGGGTTTTTCTGTTTGTTTGTTTTTTGCTTTTAATCCAGATGTTGGTGTAATGCAGACCCTGCATGGAAGTCCTGCGGTCACAGCTAAAAGTTGTGTTTTCTATTACAATTCGGAATAAGTTGCAACAACTGGAAGAAGTGAGAGGCCACTTGTCCTTTAGCAAGGCATTTCCAGCACCACACCCAAGAAAAAACCTGGGGGTTTAGCCTGCTCGAATAAATTTAGTTGTGGACATGCTGTTCTGTTTTTATAAGGGCATTTATTCAGAAAAAGAAGTGATAGCAAAATTCTAGAGTCTTCCTGTAGTGGGCTGAATTGGGGGCCCCAAAGTTATCAGGTCCTGGTCCCTAGAACCTATAATATTTATATAGGTTATAAATATACCTTATTTGGAAAAATAATCTTTGAAGATGTGACATATATATATTTGAGAGGGAGACAGAAGATTTGACACCCTCAGGAGAGGGGATGGCATGTGAAGACAGAGACAAAGATTGGAGTGATGCAAACACAAGCCAAGGAATGCTGGCCGCCACCAGAAGTTCAGGAGGCATGCAGGGAGGTTCCCCTCAGAGCCTCTGGAGGGAGCACAACCCTACCTTGATTTTGGACCTCCAGGTTCCAGAACTGTGAAATAAAAGCTATTTTCAAGTCACCAAGTTTGTGGCAATTTCCTACAGGAGCCACAGGAAACTAATAGACTGCTTATTTCCAGAAGCTACTGTAGACAAGCCTGGAGATGGGAGGAAAAGGAGAGAACAAGTGGACGAATAGTCTGTGAGATCTTCTATACACAGAGGTATTCATTGGTGACTGATGTTTGCATCTGTTCAGCACACATTCAGATTAAAGCGATACTACAGAGCAGTGGGAGAATAGCACCTCAATAGTGATTCCATTTGAAACCTGGGTGAGGTTGAGAGTTCTTAGTTGTGGTGGTCCTGCCCAAGGAGTATCCAAGACCTGCTTTGACTTGGCCACCCCTCCTTTTTGTGAGTTCCCAGGAAAGATGTGAACATGAGGAAAAATGGCAAAGGGAAAACCAACGTACCACTACATAACCATCTAAATGGGTTTGGGCCTGAAACTCCACTGCAGAGCTTCCTGGTCCAGTCCAATGGAAGGGTCTTACCACCTTCTGGCCAGTCATGGACAACCACAAACTGAGTCCCCACAAACATGTGTGGGTTGGCAAACACACCAGCCTGTTGTCCTTCAAATCCTGTCCACTGGGCCGGGTGCAGTGGCTCACGCCTGTAATCCTAGCACTTTGGGAGGCCGAGATAGGCAGATTACGAGGTCAGGAGATCGAGACCATCCTGTCTAACACAGTGAAACCCCGTCTCTACTAAAAATACAAAAAATTAGCCAGGCGTGGTGGAGGGCACCTGTAGTTCCAGCTATTTGGGAGGCTGAGGGAGGAGAATGGCATAAACCCAGGAGGCAGAGCTTACAGTGAACCAAGATCAGGCCACTGCACTCCAACCTGGGCAACAGAGCGAGACTCCGTCTCAAAAAAATATATATATATATTGTCCACTGGTAAATGTGGCTCTATGTCCAGGATTGTGGCTAATCTAATTAACAACTCATCACCTTGTCAACATAAGAAGGGACGTGGGAATGGAGCCAAGCCCATTCCTCTCCCACAAATAGGAGCAATTTAACAACAATTTCCTCAAGACTGTTGATCAAAGCCTCTATTTTGGGACATGGATGATGAGAGTAAACTATACCTTTTGCTCATTTTAGCTTCCTGTTCTCACCTCCACCAGAATAAGAGATATTGTGCCAACTTTCTCTGGGTGCATACTTGCTGCCATGGACTGTTCTGGATACCAGGATAGAGCATTCAAAGGGCAGATGCAGTCCCTGCTTCCTTGAAGGGTCATAAATTCCTTACAGTGAGCCTTCATCACTCTGAAACACAGTCCAAGGAAGCCCACTCCAAGCTTACTTCCCTCCCAACAGCCAGTATGCTACAGTGACACTTTCCACCCAGCACCATGCTGGACTGAAAACCTGAGAACTAGGATTCCTGCAAGAATGATGTCTAAAGACTGTGAAACCCAGATAAAGTTCTTGAAGAGCATGAAGCACTATAAAAATACAAGCATTTTAAAATTTTAATCCATAACCAATTAAGTCAGAGGATCAGAAAATGGTATGGACAAAGTCAAAACCTTGCGGTCCAATTAACTGCATTTGTTCTCATTTAACAGAATGGACTTAAACCCCGGACAGCTGATTAAAGCCACTGGAAACCAGCTGACCCCCATCCATCCTTTTGAGCATCAGCCAATAGCACTAGCTTCCTTTACAGAGGATGGTATGTTTTGTTTGTTTGTTTAACACATGAAGAAAGAAACAGAACGAGGACACTTAGCAAGGTCCAGGAAAACCCAAATCCATGAATAAGCAAGCCATTTATCTAGAGGTGAAGAAAGAGGAGAAGGAGGAGGAGAGAAGGAGGAGGAGAGGATGGAAGAGAAAGAGAAGAGAATATGCTTGGAGAGAGAGGAGGAGAAAGAAGCAGAAAAATGTGGCCAATCATACAGATATTTCTAAATACACAAATGTTAGGTATCATGTGGAGATGGGAGCTCCATGAGTGATCATTAAAGAAGAGACTTTCCTCTCTATTTGACAACCATATCCATGAGCAAACACTAAAACTGTGGCTAATGGAGGTCAAAACAATTGTTCCAAAATGATGAAATTTGGGGATTAAGTCTAATTGTCTAATGCTAGTAAAGACAAGTAAATTTTGAGTAATTCCATGGGAAGTGGCACGGAGCTGGATCCAGGATCTTGATTACCTGGGTGGCATGCATCCACAGCCAAATGTCTTTGTTCTCCATGTCCTTCAATCTGAGCTCGTCACTGACGCTCAAGAAGCTTTCCACTAGACCACAACACATTAGGAAGGATAGCTACTGTTTGGGTCAAAATGGGTGGAAAGTGCACCACAGTAAAAGAAACAATAATAGAGAGAAAAAAAAGGAAAGAAAGAAAAGGAAGTGACAGAGATAAAAACAGAGCAGGAACATGTAATTTGAAGAAGAAAGTGGAAACAGGCCACTTTAGAGGTTTGGTTGAACTGAATGAACTGAATACAAAGGCCAGTAAATCATTCCCATTACCCTTGGCTTCAATCAGGTTAATTACGTCCTTACAGAATGTCCTGCCCAACAGTTTACTTTGGTATTTCACAATCATTCACTCATTCACTCATTCATTCAACAATTACTTGCAGACCATGCAATTCCCTGGGCTTAGTTCTAAGGATTACAAAGGTGACCACAAACCTGAAGGCAGGATCTTGTAGAGACATGAGACATATATGTAAATGCCCATAATATTAGTGTGACCTTTCCACACAAAGACGGGAACCTGATAAGACACATTTTAAAAAAATAAACTTTTAATTTTATAACAGCTTTAGATTAACAGAAAAACTATGAACAGAGTACAGAGTTCTTGTATACCTCACACTCAAGTTCTCCAATTTTTAACATTTTACATGAGTATGGTACGTTTGTTATTAATGAAACAATATTGATTAATTATTAAGTGCCTACTTTGTTCATATTTCATTAGTTTTTACCTAGTGTCTTTTTCCTCTTCCAGAATCCCATCCAGAGTACCACACTGAATTTGATCAAGTCTCCTTGACAGGTGCGTATTTTTAAAGCAATCTTATTTTTCTCATACCGTCTTTGCAAACAGGCTTAGTAGACTTGTCATTTCTCTGTCGCCATGAAATATTGAGCTGGTCCCAAACTTTTTGGATGTCCCTCAGATAATATGTCCTATTCAGATACAAATAATATGTACAGAATAGTGTAATAACTGGTCAAAATTGTGGGGCAGGAATCAGGAGAGGAGTAGACAAAGGTGAATATCATGGAGGCCAAAGCGGAGAGAATCTTAAGAAAAAAGGGGCAATCCCATACTGAAAGAGACCAGCTAGAGGAGGAGGAAAGAAGAACTTGGCAGTCAGGAGTTCACTTGGAATCAAGAAAATAGTGATGTAAAGTGGTGAGAGTGGAAGCCACAACGGGATAGGTTAAGGAGGCAGCATGTGGTTAGGAGTGAAGGCTACCAGTTCATATTCTTCTCCAGAGAAAGCTGAGTGCTAAAGATAAGGAGAAAACTAGGTTGACGCCTTAAATGGGCAGCATTTAAGGAAAAGATTTTGGGGTTGAGGTATATGGCAATCAGCATCTAAAAGGATCCCAATAATCCTCCTCCCAGTGCTCACATCTCCCCTTGTGTATGGGCCAGACCTCGTGATTCACTTCTAATAAACAGAACATGGCAAAAGGAGTGAGATGACACGTCGGAGACTGGGTTATGAAAGACCATGACTTTTGTCTGATTGCGCTCTCCTTTCCCCGTTTCTCTAGTTTTTCTCAGTTTTACTCACTCAGATGAAGCAAGCTGCCATGTTATGAGCTCCCCTAAGGAGTGGCCCATGTGGCAAGGAATTGAGAATGACCTTTAGCCAACAACCATCAAAGAAATAAGGTTCTCAGACTAGCAGCCCACAAGGAACTGAGTGCTGCCAGCAACCACATGAATGTGCTTGGAAGCAGATCCTTCCCTCCTTGAGCCTTGACAAGGACAGCCACCCCAACCGGCACTCTGCTGCTGTGAGACAGCTGGGAGCAGAGGACTTGGCTTAGCCACATGCTGACTCCTGACCTACAGAAAACTGAGATAATGAATGTTGTTTTAAGCCACCAAATCTTGGGATAATTCATGACACAGCAATAGGTAGCTAATACGGAATGGGTATTTTTTGTAAGGGAAGTCTGCACATGATTGTAGGCTCACATTTATTGTGCTTAAGAATTACCTTGGAACCTGAAACATATAATCCAAATCTTTGAATCTGGATAAAGGAACCAGATCCAAAGAATTTTATTTAGCCACTGGGGATACAGCACTAGCTGGACAGCACTCTTTTGGAAGAGACTAAAGATACTGCATTTTGAAATACCTTAGATAATTCTGTTGCACATGGGGGAGGAAAGTTTGCATGCAGTGAAAAGAAAATACAAAGATATGCAATTCAGAGATGTGGGTCTTGATGTCCAAGAGCAAGAAGGGGCAAGAATCCAGGAACCATGGGGAAGTTGGCACTAAAGTTTTGACTTTTTTGTCTGAAACAGGAGGAAAGACATTTTTAAAGGGTGAAAATACATCGAAACTTTGAAATAGAAGGAAAAGCTTCAGTGTTCTCCAAAAGAAGGACTGAGGCTATCTACAAAGCCTGAGGAAGTGGAAGTATTGTTCAAGGTTTAAAGAGAGAGGAAAAAATAGACTCCTGGAGGAGGCTTAGTGAGCCACTAATAAACTTTGAAATAAAAGTAGAGGTATTGAGATTGCCTGAGGATGACTGATGGGCACAATTTGAAAGAAATGAAGAAACCCACTCTCCTCACCCTCCTATTCCACCGGGAATGTAAGAAAGAAAATCTCTGTGGAAGAAAATTGCAAAAACAGCAACCAGGGAAAAGGCAAGGCTGTTGATAAGGAAGCAGAAAAAGGGCTTGAGGGAAAGGTTAAGGGGAGTTTGCTCTTAATAGAACCAGGGCTCCATGGGTTCAAGTGAAGCGTCCCATTGAGGAGCAGCAAGGGTGGGAGTGGGCCTGAACAGGATAGAAAGAGAGAGAAGTGGGACTCACTCACAGGGGAGTAGGAAGCAGTTTTTAATGATTAAGGGATAAAGGAGGCTCTAAGTTGGAGATGCGCTAGAGATTCTTGTCTGTTATGGGAGGACAGAGCAAATACGAATTAAGTTCGTTGAATTAACCAGCCCCTAAAATCTAAGTTAAATAAGTTAAATATTGATCCATTATCACATCAACATCTCCAGGTCCTCTAAGGTGATGTGCAAGGCAAGGGCTGGCAGCAGAAGTCTCTTAGAAGTCTCCGTTTAAGAGGTGGTCCTACAGTGAAGTTCAGGTCTCAGGAAAACAGTGGTACACACCATATTCAGGGTGTTCAAAGGCCTGCATTTCTTTAAAATTTCTCTTCATCTTGTAATTTGTCTTGTGTCTAACTTGGCATGGAGGAAAGATGATCCACTGGCTAAGGGTTAGAGCGCCTGAGAGTCCTAGTCCCAGCTCCACTCCTGACACACTAGATGACCTTAAAAAGCCATTAACTTTCCTGATACCATTTGTAAAGCGAGGGGCCTGAACCAGATGTTCCCATAAGTCTCTTCCAGCACCAACATTCTAAAAGCCTGAAAACACAAAACACTAAACCACGTCTAGGGATCATCTGGTCTAGTTCTTGGAAATGTAGTTTTTTTGTTAAAGAAAAAAAAAAAAGGAGAGAATTCCAGCTACTATCTGTAACCTTCTGGAGACTTCCTACCCATTGATAGAATTTCCTATGGGAAATGTTTTGAAATAGTGGATTGTCTATGAAACGAAATTCTGGAGATTAATCTGCAATGAGGGTTGAAAATTTTCTGAGTGATTTTTCCCAAATGTATGAGAAATCTTTATCTAATTGAATGTGGAGCATATTCTTTTCTGAAGCATCCTGTTTGCATTCTCAAAGCAGGGTTTGGTAGGAAAAAGAGCTTAGGCCAGATATTTTGCCACTTACTCATCAGGTTATTAGGGAAGATGCGCTGACAGCAACTAGTGAGTCATGTCGAGGTCATGTCATGTCTAAGTTTCAAACTATCTCCAAGTATTGCCACACACACATTCACATATACCTCACCACCAGCACCATGAAATAGATTGTGAAAGAACTTCAACCACATCCATAAAGTGAAAGTGGGACTTTCTCCTGACCTCCCGCATCTCTGAGGAATCCTCTCTCACCACTGCGTATTTCTCTGATGGGAATCCTTGAGGTCATTTAGTCTCATCTCATACTTCGTAAACTCAATATAACCTAACAGAAATGTCTCAACCTGTATCCCCAAACTTTACATGAAAGAGACAGGATAAAAAAACACATGGAAACTTCCTTTTATTTCCAAATGCAGGAATTTTTATTACCCTGGAAAGGCACTTAGGGACTCTGAGTATTTTTATTTTTTCACAATGTCATTACCAGTAAAAATAAGAACACCTCCTACAGTGGTGCACTGTATATTTTCAATATTTTACATTTTTTTAATCATTCAACATATATTGAGAACTATGGTAGGTGGTAAGAGGGTATTCAGTCTCTATAAATTATCTATAATATATGAAATAAATTATATAATTATGGTATATCAAAGGAGGATGTAATTAATTCTGCCTCAAGGTAGGGAAGTTGAGGACGGTGAGTCTTAAATGATGAGTAAGAGTTGGAAGATGAGTAAGAACTAGCCAGAGGGTGAATGAGATTTGAAGGGCATTCAAGGCTAAAGGGACAGGAAAATAAAAGGCAGATATGTGAGAGTTTATGAGGTATACTGGAGACCTACTAACAGTCTATGTGTGGCTAAAGCATAGTGTTCAATGCTAGAGGGGAGAGGAGTTGAGAGGTGGACGGGTAGATTTGGGTCTGCTTATAAAGGCCTTAACCAACATACTGAGGACTAGAGCTTTCATTCTTTAGGCAACAGGGAGGCAAAGATGACTGTGATCATGATCCAGTCTGTATTTTAGGAAGGTAATGCTGATAGCAATGAAGAGAATGGATCAAGAGGGAGAGAAGGAAGGCAGAAAGAGGTCAAGATCTATTGCAATGGCTCAGGAGAAAAATGGCATATGTAAAAAAGATCATATTTTACCATCACTATTTGTTTTTGTCTCCTTCCTTAGCCCTCACACAGAGATAAGTTTCCAGTGACCAAGTATCATGTCCTGTTCACCTTTGTACCCTAGCACAGAGCAGGTTGCCTGTGCTACATAGTATAGGCATGCAATAAACACCATTCATAGGTGAGTGCACAAATTGAGACATAAAAAGGGGGAGTAGGAGTAGGGATACAAAGAAAGGGTAGATTCAAGAAATATTTTCTGAATTAGATTCTAAAGAATTTGGTCTAAGTAAGAGGGAAAATTCCAAAGTTTCTATATTGGGCAACTAAAATGCAAGCATGGATCTTTAAAAACAGTTTTAATTTTCTTGATTACTTTTTCTTTGAAAATAAAGTTTTCAACACTTTTTTCTTGCATTTAAAAATGCAAGAGTGGGAGCAGGTAGAGAAAGGAAGATAAAGAGTTGAGTTAGGAAGATGTTGAGTTTGAGGTGTCCATTAGCCAGGGGCCTAAAGTCCAGTGGGCAGCTGGAACTTTAAGTCAGGAGCTGCTAAGAGTTCACTGCCTGATTTTCACTTACGACCATTCATTGAGGCAGTTGAACCAAATTGTTGAGAATCCAGTTTGTTGTTGTTGTTGCTATTGTTGTTGTTGCTGTTGTTAACAAGGGCTGAAAAGTTTATTTCCAAAGAAAAAAGTAAACAAGAAAATTAAAACTGTTTTTAAAGATTCCTGCTTCATCACCGCTGAAACCAAAACAAAGACAAGAGAAGGATCCATGGATCATCCTCTGCCCTTTTGTATCTGAAGATGTCATAGTGAATTTCTCAGATCTTCAGACTCTCAATGGAAAAGTTCCCATGAGCACAATTAGTTGTCCAAGCATTAGTAAGCTGACTTACTTCAGAGTGTAAAATATTCTAACAGGAAACTGCAACATTATTCCCTTTGTTTTCTTCCCGTGCATTGCCACTGAGAGCTCTAAGGCAGAGATGTTTTGTTGAAGGCATGCAACATGATGGGAGCCTGAGGCCATATGGTACCTGGAAAGAACACTGGAGAAAATTAAAAGAACTGGTTTTATTCCTGTCTCAACTATTAATTGGTCATGGTGACCTTGGACAAGTCACTTTACCCTTCTGAATCACAGCTTCCTCATCTGTCATATGAGACCAGTCTAGGTTTCTCTCTCTCTCTTTTTCTGTGTGTGTGTATGCATGTGTGTGTTCTTAAACACTTAGCACTGACCTACATTTTTCCATATGTGTTTATCATCAACTCCTCCTAAGGCCGCTAGAGTTTTGCAGGTCTGGTTCACACTACCTCAGGGACTCTAGATGCAACCGATGACCATTCATTGAAAGAAGCAGTATATGCCAAGGCACCTCTCCTTTATTTGTTTTCTCTTGGTGAGTCAAGTGACTCACCATTTTATAACCTAAAAATGTCTACTTTCTACTATACCTACCGATACAAATTTCGGTGCCTGGAAATGGGGTGCTAGCATAACAAAAATCTAAAATGCAGGAGTGACATTTGAACCAGACAGTGAGCAGAAGATGGAATGGCTATATGGACTTTAAGGAAAACGTTAATGAAATCCTAAATTGCCTCAAACAGGCGGTTAGCAAAATTAGACTTTAAAGAGGTTGTTTGTGAGGTCTTTAAAAAAAGGAAAATCTTGTTGGAAATTTGAAGACAGGAGCTCCTTGTTATGCCATGGCAGAAAGTTTAGCAGCACTGTCTCCTGCAGTAATGTGAAAGGTAGAAAATTTAGCTAAGATTTCCAGCCAGAGTGTTGAGGGTGCCATCTGGTTTCTTGTGGCTGCTTATATTAATATGTGAGAGCAGAGAGAGAAGCTAAGGAAAGCACTATTAAACCAAAAGAAGATGGGATCTGGCTGGTTGTGAAGATTCAAAGGCACTCCAGATGGCAGACAACACTAAAATTAAGAAATTGCTCCCAAGCAAAGGTCAAATCCAGGACACTCTCTAGAAACAGTGTTCTAGAGATGAAGCCAAGGGTGTAAATACAAAATCCTTTTTTTAGAAGCTTTTTTAAGTTAAAAGGTGGTTTTTCAGAATATATTAAGTCAGAGAAAAGACCCACCAAAGATTTTAAAGTTTTGCTTCGTGGCACCTACATATAAAATAATAAGGGTTCTAAAAAGCTTAAGTTCCTCACCCTTCTCAACAGAAGATTTACATGGAGGGATTTATCTCAAAGAGATCTATAGGTGTAAATTTGTCTAATGAAGCAAACCCCAATGAGATTCACAGGAGAACCACAGAGATTTTGAGAGATTTATATCACCGGATATACTCATGACACAAACTGAAAGTGACAGAGATGGTATAAAATGAAAAGAAACCTTTGAACCCTCAAACTTCTATAAGCGAGAAATAGTCTGAAAAAAAAATCACTCAGCTGCAAATACATTATACTTTCCATGAGAAAGGAAGGATGATTCAAAAGGTGAACCAAGAACCTAGAGAACAAATCCAAGAACTATAAAGTAATTTTCAGGCAGAAGTAGGATTGAGTCCTAATAGAACTTACACCATTTATCTGACTGGATTTCAGAATTGATATGAACCAGTGATTCTTTTGTCCCTTAGTTTCACCCTTTTTAAATAGGAGTGTCTATGTTGGCTATCCCCTACCTATGGCACCATTGTATGTTGAGTGTGCAGGGGACAGATAACTTGTTTCCTAAGTTCATTGGTCTACAAACTGAGAAGAACTGTACTCATGGAGCTGTGCTTAGGGAACTATGTATGAGGACCTGGACCTGACTTAGAAGATGAAATTCTGAACTCTGAGCTGATTTTGTAATGGGATAAATTTTTTGTGCGTCTGGGGATGGGACGAGTACATTTTGCATGTGGGAAAGAGATGAGTTATTGGGGACTGGAGAAGAGACTATGGTAGCCAGACTCCAAGATACTCCAGGATGATTCCCACTTCCAGGCATTCACATCCTTTTGCAGCCCTCTTCCATATTGTACCAAAGTTTGTCTGGCTAAATATAGGGTAGATATGATAGTATATCATTTCTGAGATTAGGTTATGCAACTTCTGCCTTGGGTACTCTATCTTACTCTCTCTTTCTCAGATCATTTACTCCAGAAAACTCCAGCTGCCATATCACATGTAGTCTTATGCAGATGACTACATGATAAGGAACTACAGCCTCCTGCCAACAGCCATGTGAGTGACCTTGAAAGAATATTCTGTAGCCCCTAATCTGTGATTCAACTGCAGCCTTGGCCAACAGTTGACTGCCACTCATGAGAGACTTTGAGCCAGCTAAGTCATTCCTGGATTTCTGACCCACAGAAACTGTGAGATTATAAATACTTGCATTTTTTTAAGCTGCTAAGTTTTGAGGTAATTTGCTACACAGCAGTAGATAACAAATTAATAAATGAGCTCAAATATTTTTAATATATGTTGTATTTTTATTTTTAGCAAAACAAATGGAAAATGAAATTATAAGTATTATTGATAATGGCATCAAAAACATAATACATTCAAAGATAAATTTGAAGCCACATGTGGAAGAGTCCCATATAAAAAACTACTGTACATTGCTGAAAGAAAGTAATGAAGTTTTAAATAAATACAAAAGTATACCATGTTCATGGTTGAAAAGACTCAATATTTTGTCAGTTTCCCTTAGATTGAATTGTATATTTAACACAATCTCAGTGAAAATCCTCAAAGACACTTTTTGTAGAAATTGACAAGCTGATTCTAAAATCTATATGGAAACATTAATAATCAAAACAATCTTCCAAAAACAAACTCTGAGAACTTACTCTACCTGATTTCAAGACTTATTATAAACCCACTGTGATTAAGACAGTGTAATAGTATAAAGATAAACAGGTAGTCAACTAGATCAATAGAATAAGCAGAGTCCAAAAATAGACCTACACTATATGACCAATTAATATTTTACCAATGTGCCAAAACAGATGAATAAGGAAAGGGAAATCTTTTTAACAAACGGTTCTAGGAAAATCACCTACCATATCTGAAAAAAAAGAACCTCAACCAGTACATAAACTGAATTATAGATGGATTACATAACTAAATGCAAAAGCTAAAACTATAAAGCTTTTGGAAGACAACGTAGGAGAAAAGCTTTGCAATCTTTGGTTAGATAACAGATTTTTAGATAGGACTCAAAGTAGTAATTATAAAAGACAAAACTTGATAAATTATTGTAGCAAAATTTAAAAACTTCTGCTCATCAAAAGGCACTATGAAAAAAATGAAACGCAAGACAGACTGAAAGAAAATATTCACAACTTCTGACAAAGGACATATTAAGAATATATTTTTTATACACTTGCAACTCAACAATAAAAATATAAGCAATCCATTTTTCTTTAAATGGACAAAAGATTTGAATATATACTTGACAAATGATGATCTGTAAATGATTAGTAAGTACATGAAAAGATACTCAAGATCATTAGCCAGCAGAGAAACAAAATTAAAACCATAATAAGATATCAACACGTCCACTGGAATGACTAAAATGGAAAACAATTACAATGCCAAATATTGGTGAGGATATGTAACAAGTAAAACTTCAAATATTGCTGGTGGGAATGTCAAATTGTATATTCACTTTGGAAATACATATGGTAGTTTCTAATAAAGTTACATATACACCTACCTATGACCCAGCTATTCCATTTCCAGGTATCTTCCCACAAGAAATGAAAACATGTGTCCACACAAAGTCTTATACAAGAATGTTCAGCGAAGCTTTATTTGTAATAGCCAAAAACTAGAAACAATCCATATTTTCATCAATAGGAGAATGTAAAAACAAATTGTAGAACATCTATGCAATTGAACACTGTTAAGCAAAATACAAGATAGAACTACTGATACACACAATAATATAGGTGAACCTCAAGATACATGCTGAATTGAAGAAGCCAGACACAACAGAGTCCATACTGCATGATTTCACTTATATGACATTTTGAATGGCAAAACTAATCTATGGTGAAAGAAATAAGAACATGGAACAGTGGTTACATCTGGGCGGGGGGGAAGAGGGATTGACTCAAAGAAAGAAAAGAAATCTTTCAGAGGTCATGAAAATTCATGTATCTTATACATATCTAGTATGCATAAATGTATACTATTGTCAAAATCCCATCAAACTGTATACTTATGATCTATGCAGTTTACTGTTTACAAATTAAACCTCAATTTAAAAGGGGGTGACATTTATGAAACCATTAAAATATTAGGCACCCAGAAATTATTCTAATAAAAAATGAGCAAGCCTTTCACAGAGAAAGATATAAATCATCAATGAGATCAATTGAAGAAGACCTAAATAAATGGAATAATAATCCATGTTCATGGCTTGGAAAAACAAATATTGTAAAGTTATCAATCTCTGCAACTGATCTGTAAATTCAACATAGCTCCAATAAAAATTTCAGTAGGAATTTTTTTTTTTTTTTTTGAGACGGAGTCTTGCTCTTGTCGCCGAAGCGGAAGTGCAATGGCACAGTCTCGGCTCACTGCAACCTCTATCTCCTGAGTTCAAGTGATTCTCCTGCCTCAGCCTCCCGAGTAGCTGGGATTACAGGCACCTGTCACCACACCCAGCTAATTTTTGTATTTTTAGTAGAGACGGGGTTTCGCCATGTTGGCCAGGCTGGTCTGAAATTCCTGACCTCGTGATCCACCCGCCTCAGCCTCCCAAAGTGCTGGGATTACAGGCATGAGCCACCGCACCCAGCCTCAGTAGGAATTTTTTTGGTGGAACTTAACAAGCTAATTTTAAAACATGTATGGAAATACAAAAACCAAGGATAACAAAGACGCTTGACAAAGACAAACAAATGGGGAAATTTTTTCCCCAAATATCAAAAGTATTATAAAACCACAAAAATTAAGAGTAGTATTTGTGCAAGTATAAACAAACAAGACAAATGGAATAAATAGCATTTCCAAAACCCCTACATCTAGGAACACTTGATTTGTGACAAAGATGGCAGTGCAATGTACTGGAAAAAAATACGATATTTTTAATAACTGGTACTGAGTTGACTGAATACCCATATGGAAAAAAATAAACTTAACTCTTATCTCACACCATATAAAGAAATCAATTCCAAGAAGAACATAACTTTAAATGTGAAAAACAAAATAAAAATCCTAAATATTAATATAATAATATTTTCATGACTGTGAGGAAGAATGTATTTCTTAAACAGGAGGAAAACAAGCATCAACCGTAAAGAAAAAGATTAATAAAATTCACTAAAATCAAAAACTTAAAGTGAAATAAAGTATTAGCAATTTATGTAACTGACAAAGGGCTTACATTCAGAATGTATATAAAGAACTCCTACAAATCAATAATTTAAAAAATAGCCCAATAGAAAAGTACGCATGAAATTTGAACAGGCACTTTACAAACTTCTATGGTTTGAGGGTATGTCCCCCACTTAAAATTCATATATTGGAACCGAAGACACAATGTGATAGTACTAAGAGACAGGACCTTAGAAGGTGATTAAACCATGAGGGCTTTGCCCTCATGGATGGGATTAGTACCCTCCAAAGATTCAAAGGAACTAGTTAGACTCTTTTGCCCATCTCTGCCTTCCACCATATGAGGACACAGCAACAAGGCACCATTTTTGGAAGCAAAGAATGAGCCTTTACCAGACATAAAATCTGCCAGTGTCTTGATCTTAGACTTTCCAGCCTCCACAATTATGAGAAATGAATTCCTATTATTTATAAATCATTCAGTCTGAGGTGTTCCTGTTATAGCAGCAAGAATGAACTAAGACACAAAGGATAATATCCAAATGACTAATAAAAAGGAAAAGTTGTTCAACCTCATTAGTCATTATGGAAATGCAAAATAAAGCCACAATGAGATAGTAGCTGTACATTTCTACCAGCATGGCCAAAATTAAAAACACTACACATAGTTAGCAATGACAAGAATTTGGAGCAACAGAATTTCTCATACACTGTTGCATAAATTGGCACAGCCACTTTGGAAAATACTTTGGCATTAAGTGTTCAAGATGAAAGTACTCATATCCTATAACCAAGCCACATACCCAACAGAAATGCATGCATAGGAGTATCAAGAGACAGGGTCAAGAATATGTAATAGTGGCTTCATTTGTAATAGCTAAAACTGAAAACAACCTAAGTGCCCATCAACAGTAAAATGTATACATTGTGATGTATACTACAATGGGATATTATATAGCAATGAAAATGTGTAAACTACAAGTACATTTAACAACATGAATGAGTGACTTGAAAACAGACACAAAAGAAAAAAATACTATATGGTTCTGGTTGAAGTTCAAAACAGGCAAAACTAAACTGTAGCATTAAAAGTCAAGTAATGGTTGACATTGAGGAAAGTTCTAGTGTGAAGATAGAGGACTGGGCATGACAGAGGTTTCTGGGGTGGTGACTGTTCTCTTTCTTCACCTTAGTGGAGATTGTGCAGATACTTGTTTTAGTTTATTGAGCACATTTATTTTTTGTGATATATATTTTTTCTATATGTGTATTAAACTTCTTTTAAAAAGTTAAAAATGAATTAATTAATTAAATAGTGCATGGTATGCCACAAGCACTCAGAATAAAGTTTTCACTGTTATTCTCTCAGCACTGCTCTCACCCCTGAGCACACAGAACAGACTTTCTTCTCCCAGACGGCTCTCCAAGGAAAATACAAGCTATCACAGGCAAACGTGTTCTCCCTCTCCCTCTCCCTCTCCCTCTCCCTCCAAAGTTACAGGTAATAGGAGGGACCCAGAAGCGGTTCTTCATTGCTACCCCAGACTCAGACTAAGGGTAGACTCTTGTGATCATCCCCCCTTTCTAAGAGCTGGAGACCAGATCTTACTGAAGAGTCCAGGTTCTACCATGTATGAACAAGGGTAACTTTGGAAAAATTATTGAAACTTTCCAGGCCTCAGAATCATTATATTACTTCCTAGGGTCATTGCATGGATTCAGTTAGGAAACTAAATGAGATGATTTTATGAAAGTGCCCATGCCAGTGTAGCTTCTTTATAAACCTAACATCTTCTGTCCCTCTCCAATGTTCTCCAAGGAAGTTCAGGCATCCAAAAGTATTTTCCTGGGACCAGAATGCACCTGGAAAATCGGGGTTTCAAATATTCTGTTTCTTCACTGGACTATGTTCCTCATTTTTGATTTAGAAAATATGACCCTCCTTTACTCAAAGTTGCATACTTTCTAGAGAAAGAAAACCTCTGGCACATGTCCACACCATCTCCTACCCTGCACTGAGGATTTCCACAAAGACTCTACTCTTCCCCTTCCCAGGACCCACAAACTAGTTTATGGATTTGGGTTTCTTTCCTTGGGAATGAGGGGCAGTCGTTGCTCTCCCTGACTCTTCATACGAAATGTTGTCTGTATATTGCCATGTGCCTATCTCTTTAGTGCAAATACCTAGTTTTTCAAGACTGTCCATAAACCACAGAGATACGTGAACCACTGGTGAGAACCCAAATGGTGCCTTGTTCCAGCCATTGTAGACTTTATTCTCCCATATGCAAAGGGTTTCAGAGAGTGGGTCCTTACGCTCCTTTGTATTTCCTCCCTGCACTTTGGTATACCATCGGCCTGTCTTTGTATACCACTGGTCATATTGGTTCTAGGGAGTAGTGGAGCCAATGAGTGGATATCACAGGATACTTACAGGTGCCAACATCCCTCCTTCTTTCATCTCACATAGGACTTTGCCTTTAATGTTTAATTTTTTCTTATCATTTACACCACTCTCTGCCAGATTTTCCTCCACCGTCCTTTCTCTCTCTTGTGCATCCACACACACGCGCCCTCCCAACATGTCACCTCCTAAGCTTAGTGCAGGCCTGATGTGTGCCTAATAACTGCTTCTTCACCTCTGTCCTCCGTCTTCCTCACTGCCTGGGCGCCTTGGCAATACCTTCACAGATACCCCTTCCCCTCCTTCTCCCTCACAACATCACCAAAGCAGAGGCAGTTTTACCAATACCTTAATTTTATATTGGCAATTTTGTACTTTTTCCTAAAACATACCCCCCAAACTGTATAAGCTGCAGGCTCTTAAAAACAACCTGCATCTTCCTCCACTTAATAGTAAAACAAACTGAAGGGTCTGGGCACACAGAGAAAGTATACAGAATAATGTAGAGCATAATCAGCTGCTGCTGAGTTTGTGCCTCTTTTCAAGACTCAGAAACCATAAAGTGACCTTTCTTACTTTGTTTACAAGAATCTACATGACCCCCACTGCCTTCTGCAAGGATTGTTTTTATCTGAAGGAGCTCTAAGCACACTCAGTTACATGATCAGTCACCACTGCCTCTCGTCCCAGGAACGGGCTCAAGCTTCTCCAGGTCAAGCCACTTGGCACACAGCAGTTGTGCTCCCTTGACTCAGCCATGGGACTACAGGGAGCCATGCCAGGCAAGTCTCTTCACGTCTCTGAGCAGCAGCGCCAGATTTAGCATAAATATAGTGACTCCATAGGAGGTAGTCTTCACTATGACTGTCCTAAACTCTCTAGAAATAACATCTTGGGGAATTACACCCTAGGGCAACCACGAAGAGGCCTTAGCATGCCTCTGATCCACAACTTTATAAATTGGTGCAATCAATTTGAAGGATAACTTAGCACTAACACTAACAGTAAAGTTGAAGATGCATATTTCCTGTTAGCCATCAATTCCACTTCTAGAAGTGCTCTTGCGCAATACACAGGTACAACAGTGTTTAATGCCGCATTATCTGTAACAGCAAAGAGGAAAGAAAAAAAATCTGGAAGAACCTAAATATCCATCAATATAAGCATGGATAAATAAATTATGATATAGTCACACAAAGAGCAGCTGTTATGATGAATGAACCAGATCTAATTTATTAGCATAGATAAATCTCAAAAATGCAGTTAAGTAAAACAAAAAGTTGCAAAGGGTATATTTTACACCATAAAACGCCATTTATGCACATTTAAGCATACGAGACAATGCATATCATTTATAAATGTGAAACAAAATTATGGAAAAGCGACCTACTTCAAGGAAATGGTTACCTCTGCGAAGGAAGGGGGATGGGATTCAAGGGAGACTGCTATAGCTGAATCTCTCACATTTTGTTTCTTTAAATAAGTATCTGAAACAAATATGACAAAATATTAACAATTGCTTGAACCTAGTGGTGGGAACATTGGGTGTCCATTACATTATTGTTTCCTTTTCTATGTTCGAAATATTTCCTAACTTTAAAAAAAGAATGTGAATTATCTCTCTTGAAACATGCTCCAAGCTCCTGTTTCCCTCACAAAGGATAAATTGTCTAATTCTGCTAGATGTGCCTTCTTCTTCAAGATGCAAATGGAAATTTATGATAAACAAAAGTTGGCAGAGAGGTCACCAACTCACCTTGGCCAGTTGCTGACACAGAAGCATCTCTGACTTTCAGTAGATCCCCTTCCACCCTGCTCTAGCCCTGGGAAGCTGACCTGTGAGGACAACAGGATTCTTGTCTTCTGGGTAAACTGGGTCTGACAAGTTGGAGGCAGAGGCAGAGATGGCATGACAAGAAGAGAGAAAAAAACGGTGTGTTTCTTTGCTGATTTCCTCCCTGTTGACCTGCAGGTTAGAAATGGCAACATTTCTCCACTGAGGGCCGCATCTCCTAAGTGTAGGCCTCTCTTCGGTTCTCCTGTGGCTCTCTCCAGGAAGCAGTAATTTCTCTTTCATCTTGCTTCTTCAGGCCCTGGGATGAGCAATAGCTCCCTGCTGTTGCTAACCCCAGGTGTTCCAACATCGCTTGCTAGTTCCCCTTCATTATGACCACATCTTTATAAATGGTGCCCTCATTAAACTCTCCTTTATTTCCCCAACTTGAGTATGCCATGTATTTCCTACTGGTACCCTGACATCACAAATGAAGTATGTGAAGTACTATGAGTACAAGTACTCCAAGAGATCAGAGAAAGTTGCAGTGATAAAGTTCACACCTGAGCAAAACCTGGGAAGATGAGTAGAAGTTTGTCAGCTGGTCAAAGAGATATGGTGGGAGAGAGGGCATAACAATAGTGGCAAGACTGAGGGAAAAGTTTCAGTAAAGGCTTGTGTACTATGTTGACTAGATGAAACTGCTAATATCAGACCATTTTTGACCTGCAAAATAAAGACAATTTCATATGGTTCGACCTAATACTACAGTCCACACCATGGTGACCTTAAATGGGGAGGGAACCTATAGGAACGGAAAGAATCAGAATGACCCCTGCCTTACAGGATGGATATCAGGAAGAATAGTGATAACATTAATTTGAAGAAGAGGGTGGTCCCCTTTGCAGAGAGGGATAGAAATGTGTCTTCTATGTTTTATTTCTATTCAAACAGAGCCGCAGATCTGTTTCTGTTCCCCTTATATCTGAATCTTCAATCTAGATCCTACAAAGAAGGAAAATGCATACAAATTCCCACATCTTGAACCATAGCTCTTAAAGTTAGGCCCTTCATAGTCTACGCTCTCATTTCAAAGATTAAACATAATGAGACACAGGGGTTAAGAGTCTTGTCCACTATCACACAATTGTGTGATCTTCCAATTGGTTATCTTGATAATGAAAAACTTCAAAGGGAATGAGTTTGGGAGAGCACCAATAACAGAGTTCTATGATGAGTGGGTGAAGTTCAAGTCCTGATAGAGAAGAGTCAAAACCTGAGAGGCAAACGTTGATAGAGGTGAAGGAAAGAAAAAGTTGCATGAAGAGAGAGAATGCTGAGAGCAAATTAGCTTGGCTGGAAGAGCAAAGAATGCATATGAATGATTTCCTTCTATTAATCTTATCCTGGGACCAAAATTAACTTTTCCTAGACTTGTTAGGCTAATAAAATTTATCCTTGATGACAATAACTCTTCCCAGGTTTGGGAAGAATTAAAAGACATATGATTTACTTTTCCTGAGATGATTTCCAGACCCCTAGCACTGCTCCTCAAAAGTATTATTTTGGCAGTTAATAAGCCAGGGAAATTAGGCCATGTACTCAACATTAGCCAATTTAAAATAAGACTCTAAGTAATATTTAAAGTTGGAGTTGTTTTGATCTCATAATTTCTCTATGACAGTTGAGTTAATACATACTCTGGAGTCAGATTTCCAGAAGCCTGTGTTCAGAGTGACAGCAGCCTCTCTGCGTTTCACAGTTTGGTGACCTTAACTAACAGTGTCCCAGGATGTATCTGGTAGACTAGCATAGTGTATTACCTGGGCCTTTCAAAGCACTATTTAGAGCATTATAAACAAGGATTGTAGTTGAACTTTGGGACTTGAGAGTCAAGAATAAGGTGAACTCTTACAGGAGCACAGGGGTGGTAGCTAAGTACTGCTCCAGGTTGGGGACCTTACATACACACCCGTCTTGGTGGCTAGCCATAATCATCAATGTCACTCCCAAGAATAGTGATGCAGATTAAAGTCCTGCAGGAGCATATGAGTTGTGCATCTGTCTGTTAGTTCAATATGAACTGGTGTGCCTGTTGTCATGTTTACTAACTCAAGGACTCAAATTTTCAGGGAAGTTATTGACTTGCTTATTTCAGAACTAAATTGTTAATCATCACCCCAATTCTAAGCCCTTAGGCAGAACTGGAAAATGACAAAAAGTCAGCAAAATGATCAAAGAATTGTCCCTCTAGGAAGGTCCTTGGCGATGATCTAGTGTTTAATTATCACTCTACAAATGAGAACACTGTGGTCCAGAGGTGGTGAATAATTTGCCCAAGGTCTGGTACCTAATGTGCACAGGGTTACAACTCTACCACTGATGAGCAATGATTCCCAGATCCTCCTTCAGCACTGGCTGGGAAGTTCTTCTCTGTCCTCTTCTTTTGTACTAATCTCTCCCTTCCTGTTGTTCAGTTCTATTTTATGACTTTGTATTTGTCATCCTGAAAGAGATCATATGCTTCTCAATTGGTGTAATACAGGACACATTTATCAAAGGCCTACAAGTGCCAGACCTTGTGCACATGCTAAGCACTTAGTTAACATTTATTAAACTGGACTATATATGAGAAGCTATTCTAGCTTCAGAACATGGGAGAAGTGAGAATGTGGGGCAGGGCAATGGGAAATATGGCCATGGTAGTACACTGTTATGAAGTAAGTTGGTCTCAAAAGAGGCTTGTGGTAGTGGTGATAGGAATGAAAATCATAAGAAGGTTGTGAAATGCATTTCAGAGTAAACCTGGATGTCAGGAAAGAAAAAAGAGGAGAAATAATAAGAACATTTTATTTTGCGCATTTCAAATGTGAGCTACCAAATGGACGTGCAATTGAAAAAGTTCAACATACAGTGAAATGCACAGCTGGGACTCAGGCAGGAAGTCAAGGTCCGAAGTCTGTAGAGAGAGGGTGGCTTAAACTGTGAAGGTAGGGTTTACCTTGCTGAAAGTTAGCATAACTTCCTGCCAAAACTTTTCTACTGCTTTGGAATATTTTAACTAGACCAAAGACTAACAAAGATAGTGAAGTTTTTTTGAAGTAAATAGGACAAGAACAGCCCACACAGGAGGAAGTCCAGCCTCCTCGCCCTCTTGCTGAGACAGCATTCTTCCCATCCACCATTCCAAACGCTTCATCTCCTCCAGGAAGCCCTCTTGTTTTGGTAAGATAAGAAACACTAGCTTACCTGACTCTTTTCCTAGATTTGGCCATATCAGTCATCCCTATGTTTCTATTAGTGGCATACAGAAGCACTTGATGATGATTTTATTTTCTTCTTCTGTCTTTTTTTATTTGTATAAATTTATGGGGTACGAGTATAATTTTGTTACATCCATAGACTGCATATGGTGAAGTCAGAGCTTTTAGGGTATCCATCACCCAAATAATGTACCCTGTCCCCATAAGTAATTTCTTATCATCCTTTCCCACCCCCTCACCCTCTGAGTCTCCACTGTCTATCATTCCACACTCTATGTACAAATGTACACATTATTTAGCTCCCACTTATAAGCAAGAACATGTAATATTTGTCTTTCTGTGTCTGACTTGTTTCACTTAAGATAATGGCCTCCAGTTCTATCCATGCTGCTGCAAAAGACATAATTTCATTCTTTTTTTATGGCTGAGTAGTATTCTACTGCATATATATATATATATATATATATATATATATAATTTTCTTTAATCACCTGCTGACAGAAACTTAGGTTGATTTCACATCTTTGCTATTATGAATAGTGCTGTGATAAACATATGGGTACAGGTATATTTTGATTTAAAAATTTCTTCCCTTTGAGTAGAGAGACAGTAGTGGGATTACTGGATCCAAAGGTAGCTCTAGTTTTAGTACTTTCAAAAATCTCCATACTGTTTCCCATAGAGGTTGCACTAATTTACATTCCCATGAACAATGTATAAGAGTTCCCTCTTCTCCACATCCTTGCCATCATCTGTTATTTTTGTCTGTTTGATAATAGTCATTCTAACCAGTCTAATATGATATCTCATTGTGGTATTAAATTTGCATTTCTCTGATGATTTATGGTGTTGAGCATTTTTTCATATGTCTTCTTTTGAAAAATGTCCACTGATGTTCTTTGATCACTTTTTAATGGGATTATCAGGGGTTCTGTTGTCACTGAGCTGTTTGAGTTCCTTGTCAATTCTGGATATTAGCCTCCTGTCAGATATATAGAATGAGTAGTTTGCGAATATTTTCTCCTGCTCCACAGGTTGTCGACTCTGTTGATTATTTCTTTTGCTGTGTAGAAGGTTTTTAGTTTAATTAGGTTTAATTTGTCTATTTCTGTTTTCGTTGCCTACGTTTGTGAGGTTTTAGTCATGAATTCTTTGCCTAGACCAATGTCCAGAAGAGTTTTCCTCAGGTTTTCTTCTTTTACTTTTATGATTTCAGGTTTCACATTTAAGTCTTTTATCCATCTTGAGTTGATTTTTATACATAGTGAGAGATAGAGGTCCAGTTTCATTCTTTTGTGTATGGCAAGTCCATTTTCCTAGCACATTAGTTGAAAAGGGTGTCCTTTCTCCAGTGTATGTTCATATCAACTTAGTCAAAGATCAGTTGGCTGTAAATATGTAAATTTGTTTCTGGGTATTCTAGTCTTTTCCATTGATTGATCTGTCTGTTTTTATTCCAGCATCATGCTGTTTTGGTTACTATAGCCTTGTAGTACAATTTGAAGTCAAAAAATGTGATGCCTCCAGCTTTGTTCTTTTTGCTTAAGATTGCTGTGGCTATTTGGGCTGTTTATTTGTTCCATATGAATTTTAGGATTCTTTTTACTAATTCTGTGAAAAATGCCATGGTATTTTGATAGGGAATGCATTAAATCTGTTTATTGCTTTGGGTAGTATGGTCATTTTAACAATATTAATTCTTCTGATCCATAAGCATGGAATGTTTTTCCATTTGTTTGTGTCAACATAATTTCAGGGTTTTGTAGTTTTCCTTGTAGAGATCTTTTCACCTCCTTGGTTAAATATATCCTTAGGATTTTTGTGTGTGTAGCTGTTGTAAGTGTAATTGCCTTCTTGATTTGGTTCTCAACCAAATCACTGTTGGTGTATAAAAACACTACTGATTTTTATACATTGATTTTGTATACTGAAACTTTACTGAATTCATTTATCAAATGTAAGAGTTTTTTGGTGGAGTACTTAGGTTTTTCTAGATAAAAGATCATATCGATGATGATTATTATTTTTTATGATAATGGTGGTTGTTACGTCATCCATCTGAGTATCCACCGTCTGTAAATTGTCCATTTTCCCATTGTTGACTCCTTCCTCAACAGCCCCCCACTGGCTCCAGCTCCCAGCACCCTTCTCCTCCAGACTCTTCAAAGGTCTCTTATTTATCCATACCCCTGAGAAGCTCTGCAAAAGCTAAGTTTTATAAAACAAAACTTGAAAACCCAATTCATGTCACAAAGGAGAAACCTGCTTAAAATAGACTTTGGCTTTGTAATTTTCTGCATATGTTAAAATACTCCCTAAATGTGGCAAACATCTCTATTTGATAAACCTCTAACTCAATTACATTTTTAAATATTTGTAAAATTTCCACTGGAACATACAACAATGACTGGTAGTGATGATGATTAAAATAGAAGCAAAGACACTGGATAAAAACAGCAGATCACTAAGACCACCCAAGTGAGGAAGCCAAACCACAGAGGAGCAGGAAACTCCAGGGACACAGCCCTCTGGGGAAACCTTCAGCTTTCTCTTTCCCAGAGCAAACATGTAGTCACATGGTGGTTTACCTTATCATGAAAGTGGTGCCCAGCCCAGACACTAGAATGACAGAGGCTTTGTTATTATGTATACTGCACCCAAACACCACCACAATTTACCACAACCAACCATCAGTATGTTGGAACTCATCACATATGGTCTTTTAGATTACCCAAACCTGCAATAACTTCACCAAAGTCAATATCCCATTACTGGCAAGAGAATAGCAGGGGCCTTATGGGGATGAACTTGAAATCTAAAATTCTCATGACCTATATATAACTTGAGCAGATCTCCTACTAAGAATTTCCTATTTAATCCATCACACCTTCTGTGTAACAGACTGAAACAAACCACTTCAACAATTCCTTGGCTTAGAGCACATGTGAAGATAACGAGAATTGCCTGCAGTACATTTCCCACTATCACAGCTTACAACAGCATCTTGTCTCCTAAGGCAGCCCCTCCAGTAAAAGCCCAAGTCAGACCCCACCCCACCCAGTAATGGGAACTTCACTAACAAATGTTTCTCATCTGAACCTAATCAGCGTATAGAGTATTGTACAGAGCCATGAATGTACTCCATATGCATTCCATCTCTGAAATTCTGAGGCCTCAGCGCCAAACCAAAATCATATTACTATTGTTTCTGTTGTTATTTAACACCTGTTCCTTTACGCAAGTGCAAAGTGCAGCACAATCATTTCATTAATGCCTTATCATCTGGGGCCCAGTCCCTGTTCACTCCAGAGACTTTAATAGAGATGATTTGGAGAAATGCACTAGCATTGCTGTAGCTTTGGTATCACGCCTCCACCCAACCCATGCACCCACCCTTACCATCCAAAGGGAGGGAGCAACAGGAGGTCCACATGAGATTTTGTCAACAGAGCTGATCTTGTGCATAACAACAGCAGTAAAGCAGAGAGAGCCCTATCCTTCCGAACACTGTGGGAATCTGCAGTGCTCACACCTTTAAAGCCCTTGTGAGGAATGATGACAGGAAGGCACACCAGAGTGCTCTTGTTCTCCCCCAGGGAGAATGTTGCAAGTTAGAGAAAATGATGGTCGGTGAGTCTGCCTGTTGGAGAACTTCCCAAGAAGAACATGATCAACTAGGTGATTTCTGAGAATTCAGTGGTCCACTTAAGGCATTATCCCCAACCGTTTCTAAAATTCCAGGGAAATAGTACCTTTCCACCTCCACCCCATTCTAGCACACTCGGGCCACATTCATAGGCCCAAGAGTGTCCTTGAGCATTTCAAATTCGGTAATAACCTTAAGCAAAAGGACACGGAAGATAAATTGTTTGCCCATAAAATGGTGTGCAACATCGTTGAGAGCTCAGAGGAAAGATCATTCTTTGGGACAAGCCCTCCCCCGCAAACATCTGCTTTCATCATTCATGCTGAGTATTGCTCAGAATCAATAACAGTGGAGTTCTGGAAGCATGCCTTGGGGGTACACTGCTTAAATATTATCAGCTTTCCTGATGCACTAAAAAAAAAGTGAGCATACAGACTTTTCTCAATTTTTGTTCCACCCTCAGTGCCTGTTACCACTTGCCTGTTAGCCAGAATTAGCATAAGACAAAAAAATGAATGAGTAGAAACTTTTAATGGAAAAAACTCAGAAACCAATGTGCATGTGTCCTTCAACAGCTGGCTTTTTTGTGGCCCCAGGCTGCTTGTGGTTTAATAATGTGGACACAGAATATAATCATTTGTTTGCTAGGGAAATTGTTCCTTGCTCATTTGAGGAAAATCAATAGGTCATATTTTATGGTATTCTGAAAATCCCTCTTGACTTTCGAGACCTCAGCTCCTGCCTGGGTAGACTTGGTGGCGGGCACAGGATTTTGAGCTTACTCTGGTTCCCACCCTTGGGCAAGTTCTTTAACCCGATTTCTCCAAGCTTCAGTTTCCAATTCTGTAAAATGGAAATAATATCATGTCCTCCCTGGGGAACATTTTGAGGACAGAATGTAATCATGTGTGTAATTTGCCTGGTGTAAGCTAAGTGCTTAGCAAATGGTAGTGATCATTATCCCAAGGACTAAATGAAAATACATTTTGAACATGTCCAGTCCAATTCCTCAAGTTTGCAAGGTGATCCAGAAACACCACTCCTTTCCCTTCCCTGCAATCACTTTCTGAATTCAACTTCCCAGAGGGCTGTTATTCCACATCAACTCCGTCCTCAGACTTCCCTGAGCTCTAGGAAGACACTTCTGTTCCCACTTAATACCGCTGGACTCCAGGGCTTCAGTGCCCTGTGTAACCTCCTGCCCACAACCACCAGCTGACAGGAAGCTGAGGCTCAGGCAAAAATGAAGCTGGTGAGGGAAGGAGGTGTCCACATGTCTACAACCCAAGCAGGTCTTCTGCTCACACATCACATCCACCTAGCCCCTATGGTCATCCTCTCTCAGCTTTGCCTGCACCAGGTTCAGGAGTTTCAATCCAATGAAAAAGAAAAATTGTAAATAGCTCTCCCTTAAACAAAGAAAAAGTCATCTCCATCCAGAAACAGCTAACTCTTGGAAAGACAGGGCCTGGGTGCTGCTCATGAGGTATTGATCAGATGGCAAAAGGACCCGGATTAAAAAGGCTCTTCTGGAGAGAAAAGCTGGCTGGGCAGGAGTGCTGCCCCATAGTGGCTCCAACTTTGACTTTCTTAAGGTGAATCTAATTGTTTAAACAAGATTAAACAAGCATGGAATTTGAGAAAGAGAAGGACGAAACTAAAAAAAAAAAGCAAGAGAATTTTTCCCCTAAAAACCCAAAACAAATCTAAACTGTAAGAATAGCTTTAAGTTAGTCATGAGAAAAAAAAAAAAATCTACAATGCTGAAAGTATTCAGGGGAAATTAACTTCCTCAGTTCAATATAATACAGAGGAATTACAAAGGAGCAATGAGCCCGGAGTCCCCACCTTCACTTTGCTTTAGAGAAAAGAAATGCATAGAAAGTTTCCCAACTCTAATGTGTTTCTACTGAGAACACCAGCATCGGCCACTTCATGATTTTTAAAATAAGAAAATCATGAACTCAATTAGAGCCCCAAGGACCTCACAATAGACCCACATGGAGGGATTTGAGGGCAGACTTTTAATTGATACATTCATTAATTTAGTCATTCAACAAACATTTTGTGGACATCGAGTCTGTGCCAGGTACCATGACAGGCACTGGAGCTATGGCCAGGAAGCAGATAGAAATGATGCCTGTCTTCAAGGAGCGTGCAGACTCATGGAGCAGGAAGCTAATAAACCTGCCATATTGGGTGCTGTGCAAACAGGGAGGATACATGATCTGTTTTGCCCAGAGGAGTCACTGAGCTAAGGGACCACTTCAGATGAGAGGTGACATTTGCCCTGGACCTTAAAGAGGGTGTAGGAGTTCTTCAGGAAGAGTAGAATCAGGAGATTTTTTAAGTGATGCATAGAGATGTCCCCAGGCATACTATGTGCTGGGGACCTAATGGGGAAGAAAGACAGCTTGCCCAGATTGCTAAAGCCTTGTTAGCCATTCTCCAGAGAGCCAACATTGTCCTATGGGTATCAGAGAATTTCAGAAAGCAGAATTACATCATAAAGAGAGCACTGGATCAAGAGCCAACAATCCATGGGATCTGCTAATCCCTAGCTATGTTGCCTTGGGCAAGGAACTGTCCCTCTTGGGGCCTCAATTTCCAACTCTGTCAAATGAGATAATTGAGCTAAATGACTTTTTTTTATTATTCCACAAGAGTGAAGTGAAACACTTTGGGGATAGAAGCTTGGTTTAGAAACAGATTGTGAGGCTTTCTGCTTGGGAAGTTTCCCCATGGCCCAGGGCTCTTATCTGGACCATGCACAGCCATAAATGTGCATTCACATGTATATACACTCATTCACACCCCACCAATCTGTCCTCCATTTGCTCACCAAAAAGGGGTAGGATTAAAATGCTTCAGAAATACAAAACCTCTGTAGGATAAAGCTGAAGCTCCTTAGCATGGAAGACAAAGCCCTTCACAGCTCTGCAGTCTCATGTCATACAACTTCATAACTAGACCTTCAGGCTTCAGCCTGACCACCCCTCCGTGGTCTCAACTCCCCTAATACATTTTTTGGCCTCACATGTCTGCTCCTGGGCCCATGGTGCTTTGTCTGCCTGGAATGCCTTTTCCCTAGCCTTGCTCTTGGTAGGTCTCATTGGTAGACCACATTTACTCTTTCCAGCTTGCTCAAGAACAGCCTCTGCAGCAAGGCTGTCCTCCCCTCCCATAGCCCCCTCCTTATGCATATTTCTATCCATGCTGGGACACTGGATTGTAATCACTGGTTTCCATGGCTCTCTCTTTCACAGATGATGAATGCCTCAAGAATAAGAGCGATGTCTCACTGACGTTTGTATCCCTAGCTCCTAGGGCTAGAGACATAGAATGCCTAGACTTCTATGTAGCTGGCCCTGGAATGTCCCCAGCAGACGTAAAACTAACCACTTGCATTTTTATTTAACATTCTGATTGTGTGCCCCAAACTACAGGATGATCCTTCAGTGTTTTGGTGGGAACTGGAGTCTCCTAGAGCTAAATTAGCTGCCAGAAAAGAACTGTTTGCCATACACTGGAGACCCATCATCTCCTTCTGTGTTCCCAGCTTTTCATAAATGCCACTTCAGACTGTGGGATAGGCAGGTAAGAAGGTGGGCCACTCAAACTTGTCCAGCAATGTCTTGTTTTCATGAAGTCATAGAACCTCAGAATTGAAAGGGATCCCAGAAGCCATCACAGCCTTCCACCTAGGGCAGAACACCCCTACATTCCTTACAGATGCTCATCCAAACTCAGTAGGTCTCACCTTATCCTGGTGAGGAAGCCTGGCCTGCTCTTGACTGGTTATTAGAAAAATGCTTCCTCATTTAACCCAGGTAATCCCAGTGTTCCATGTATTCCTGTCTCAACACAATCTCATTCAAATAAGAGTCCAACAACCTAGAGTAGGTGAAAATGCAATTCAAAACATGCTGGGAGTTCTCAAAAATAACGAAAAAGCAATCATCCTCTTACAGTCCTCTTTCCTCATGTTTTTCTTTGGATCTCCTACTCAGTGTAGAGGCTCCCAAAACTCTCCCTCTTCTGACCATTCCCAACCAAGCCCGAAAGTAGGCTGCAGCCTTTCTCCACAAGACCCCCACCCCTATCCTGCACAACTAATGATGGTGGATACTCTCAGCCTCTCTTGCTTTTTAATTTTCTATTGTTTCCTCTCTTACCCCTCTCCCCAGATTCTGCTCTACAAAAGAGATCCCAGGAGCTTCTTTAGTATTGACAACACTTATTTTTAAAATTCTTTATAACATGTTGATGCAAATAGAAGCATCTGCATGTCAGGAAGCTGTCATACTTCTCTAATGTCTTTTCTTCTCCAGTCTACACCACCCCCATTTCTTCAACTGACCCTCCAATGGCACAGCTCCCAGAGCCCCAGCACTCCGATGTGGATAATAGTAATTATCCACAATAATTCAAGCGTGGTTTCACAACACATAAGACCGTGGAACTCCATGAAAAAGAAGCTTTATGAATGAAGCTGAAAAATGCATTACTTTTTACCACATTTTCTTCAAAAATAAAAATAAAAAGTACAACCCTGTTCAAAACTGGACACTAACCTTCCGAGGCGCCACCACACTCCCATAAATAGGCACGTTGTGAGTAGACAACGCCGATGGACGCGTGCCCTTAGCACGACAGGCGAGGCTGAGCATTCCTAGGAAGGCCACTGTGTGGGGTGACTTGAGAGTCTCTAGGGCAACCCCATCCTTCCCATCAAAAATATCCCCACCACCAGGACACATCACTGTGCCGTGTCACTCAAAGGTATTAAAAGCAGTGGTAAGTCCCAACTATCTGAACAGCAGGAAGCCACCCTCAGCAATGGACACTAATTAGGGTCTTAGCTGAAGTTATTTCAGATATTATTGGCTACCACTAAAGGAAGTAGGAAAAGTTCTGAATCTGCCATAGGTGAAGGTCGTGTACCTCCAGGGGGAGCATGAGGTGAGGTGAAGTGAGGGTAAGGCAAGGAGAGAAACAAAGGGTCTGTGTGAAGAGAATGATGGCGCCTGTTAAGGGATTGGCCTGAGCGTAAGTGTGCCTGTGCAGCTTGGCTCAAGCCGCCAGCAACGGGAACCTAGCTGTTTTCACAAGGCTCCCAGGTGGAGCCACACTGCTGGCGGCCTCCAGTGAAGCACACGACCAGAGTGCCCTCTAGCGGGGGGAACGAGCGCTCACCACCCCTCAGATCCAGGTATTAATAGATCAGCATGGACTTGAATTTTCCATGACCCTGCTTCAGTCATTTAGTCAACAAGCACTGGTTGAATTCCCACTATGTGCTAAACACTATGATAAACACCAGGGGGACGTGTGAATAGGCATGATCGCCACTCCCAAGAGGTTTATGGCCAGACTGAGGGGGTGGGACGAGTCAGGGCAGGCGTGTGTGCCAAGGATGCAGGCTTGCAAAGGCAGAAGGGGTGGATGGGCCAGGAAGGTCTTCCCAAGAGAGCTGACCCTCATGCTGAGGAGATGTTTGCTGGACAGACAAGTGGGGGGTGGGCATTAGCACAAACTGGAGATGTTCTGACGCCACCTGGAGATAAAGAAGGTGGGGGTCATGGCCACAAAGGAAGCTGGAGAGGGGTGTATAGGGGGAGATCATGGAGAGCCTGGCCTTCATTCTAAAGATGACAGGAAGCCACAGAGGCATCAATCAATTTTGCAGATTTATAAAAGGATCACTCTGGTAAAGGGAGCAGCAGCTGAACTGCAGGGAAGCAAAACAGATGCCAAGTTTAAAAACGAAGGCCTAAATTAGGATCAAGATGAGGGAACGGCAAGGGGGAACAGATGCGAAGGAAAGAAGGTCAGCAGGACTTGGCGCAGATTGGGTGTGGAGGGTAAAGGAAATAGAAGGGTCTCCACTGTTAGTGGAGAGGGGACTCAACTAACTCAGCTCCAGTTTGGGAGGCTAGCTTGATGGTGATGTCATTCGTCAAGCCAGGAGTAAAGGAGAAGGAGCGGGTTAAGAAGAGAGACGGTAAATTCAATTCTGAACATGCAGAATTGCATATGCTTGCCAGGGACACCAAGAGGAAATTCTGGGAGGTAACTGGTAATTGACTGTTGGGTCTGAAGCACTGGGAACTGATCTGGGAGTTGGCAGTGACCTATGGCATTGGAAGGGAAAAGCTCTCTCAAGGTAAGCATTCAACATGAAGAGAGAAAAGAGCTGAGGACAGACCCTAAGGGAAAGCTAATGTTGAAGAGGCAATCAGAGAAAGAGCAGTCCCCGTGGAGACTAAGGAGATTGAGGTGGAAAAAGAACAAGAAAAGAGCTGAAGCCAGAAAAGAGGGAGCCGCAAGAAGAAGGGTATGACCAACCTCATGAAATGGCTACCAAGACAATGTCTTGCAATGAGTTGAGTTAATGGGCATGAGAGAGGGAGTTTTGTCTTGCCGGCATTCAGCTTTGTGATCTTTTCAATTTGGATTCTTAAAATGTCAGTTTTGTTTCCCTCTACCACTCTCTGTTCAGGACACTCAGTTAAACTATTTCTTAGGGGATGCAAACCTTTGCTTTGGTAACACCTGTCACAAGACTATGAGAAGGATTCAATAGAATCATTTACATAGAGCACCTAGAAAATTGCCCAGCACATAGTAGGCACTCAAAGTTAGCTTCCTCCCCCACTGAAATAACATACTTAGGAAAGTAAATTTAATAGAATACAGATGCACGTTAGATTAGCTGGTCTCCAGGCTGACCGGGTCAGTGGTTCCACTACTGAACCAGGTAACCAAGAATGGTGTCAGGTCAGTACATAAACTCCACCAAGTGGGCGCTGTCATCAGGTGGCTCATGTGTTTGCTGGGGGTCAGAAATTAGATCCTGATATTCAGATTCATTACTAACCTTAAAGACTCATTACAATACTGTAAAGATGGATACCATTATTCCCTATTTACAGGTGAGGACACTGGACTTACAGAGGTTCTATAACTAGCTCATTGTCACACATTCTGTCTTGCAAAATGGGGTCCCTTTTTAAACTGTGTCATCTTCAGGGTGTCCCTTTGGAAGATTTAGGATCAGAGGGAACGTGCGAGTGTGCACGTGTGCACACACACATACACAGAGTACTGGACAGCAGCCACTCTGAGCCAAAGCCCAGTTTGTTCTCAGCCCTGCAGCTAGCTCATTATCTCATCCTTACTAAGCGTCTCTCATTGCTCAGTGCCTCAGTTTCTCTGTTTGGAAAATGAGACAGAATAGTCCTGTGCTTCCCCACTTCCTTCTAAGGAGTGGCCTTGATGAGATCATGTCTGGGCTGCAGGATCCATGGAAATAGGTGAAGCCAGAAAGTGACACTGAGCTGTTCGGCTTAGACAGAGGGGAGGCCCATCCTCTGTCTCACTTTAAGTGGATGTGCGCATTCAGAAGTCCTGGACCAATGTTATGATGCCTAATGACCACTTACTCACTTCTGAGGCCTAAAACAAATAGGAACCTGGGTGTTTCAACAATTTTTCACAATGAGAAGCAAGTAAATAAAAGCTATTTAATGATAAACCTTCAAACCAAACGGTGCTAGGCCAAGTCTAAACTAAAATGGCGTGAGGTCTGTAAATTGTTATACAGATTTTGGGACCTGGTTTCTTTACCCTGCCCACATTCCTAACCTTATCCCTCCCTCTGATTTTAAACTAGCCCCATTTCCAAGTGCCAAATCCAAACAAAGAAGCTGAGGACAACTTCATTGGATAGTGTAAAGAAATCTCTACAGGGCTCCTCCAAAACATCTCACACCTGAAGGTTATCAGTCTTACATTTTCTTCATCACCCCCAGCAGGTCCCCCTTTCCTCTCTCCCACCCTTCTTATCTGTCCCTTGCCCTCCTCTTCCCTATGTCTACACACACACGCACACACACACGCACACACACACCTCTAGCCATTCCAAGCTGTCAAGAGGGGCAAACCACCCTGAAGGTATCTTGCCCCCACAGCCTACGGAGGACACTCATGTGTCTGGACTGTTCCCTGGCCACCTGTTCACCAAGCCCATTCTGCCCTCTTGTCTACCTGCTCCTGAAAACCCACTTCCTCTGGAAGGGCTTCTTAGATTAATTAGATAAAAGCAGCTTCCCCAACCCCACCTGCCTCTATCTGTATCTTAAAGCTGTTTCCACAAACCACTTTCCTATCTCAATTACTCATTCATCACTTTTTCTAACCTCCAAAATGCACTTACCCTTTTTGTGTAACTGATGTTTATTCTCTACTGGTCACTTATGTAACTTTCTGATGTCTTCCCATGTTCATGAGTGTCCCAGACTTATCTAATGTCAGCATGGGAAGACAATGAGTTCTCTGGCAGCAACAAAACGGCATTAATAAAGAATTTGTAAAAATGAGAACAACGATGATCACATTCTACAATTATTTATTGAGCTCCTCCTATTTGCTCAGCAGTGTGTTATCTTGGGGTTGTGATTTGAGACAGCCATTAAAAATCTATGAAGTACAGTCCTTACAAGAAGAAAATGTTATCAGTTTCTCACTGAACACTACAATTCAGAATTTACAAAGCTTTCTCCAACATTGGCATTGGACCTTCATTTCTGTTAGATAAGTTGGCCATTGTTGCTTGTCATCAGATGTCATCATTCCCATCTTACAGGTGAGGAAATAGAAGTGTGGGGACATTCATGGCTTGTCGAAGTTCACACAACAGAGTGTCGGAACAGGGACTCCTGAGTATGGATCCAGGGTCTGGGGAAGCAAAGAAAGCAAGACACCCCCAGACACAAACACAAGCCTCTAAGGGTAGTAACCAAAACTGTAGGTGGTGGGTGCCAAAAGAATACGTGTAGATGACACACGTTACAGGCATTCAAAGAATCACGATGAAGAGTCAGCCACACGGAGAGTCTCAGACAGACAAAAGATAAACACTGCCCAGAAACGGCCTTTGGGGACAGCGCAGAGTTACTGCCCTTTGGGTCAATATCCTCTGCTCTGAAACAGCATCACACTGCCTCTTGTTGGGCACAGAAAACAACATCAGCATTCTCTAGTGAATCATTTTCTGGGCACCAGTATTAGGAAATAGTTTGACTTTAAATGGCATCTACATCCTAAAGGAAACTAAAAGAAGCACTTTCTACTGCTGTGACCCATGAGTTCTTCCAACTGGACTCTCCAGGAAGGGAAGGCAGCTTTCCTCCCTGATCCCTCGTGTCCCCGCACTCGGCACTCTCCCCACCTCCCCCTCCCTACCATGCTTGCCCGGCACTCACAGGACTTCTGGGTTGCGGTGCAGTCTGCAGATCCATTTACACTGAGATACTCACATGTGTGTGTGCCTGAGGACATTCCACTGACTTTCATTCTCCAGGTCTCTAAGAAATGACTTAGGCTAGCATCAATTCTGTTTGCATAAGACTGAGACTAACCAATCTTTCCTCTTGTCGTGGGGGTTTCTTGAAGGATGCAAGGACCCAGGCACCCAGAGAAAGCCAAAAGGCCTGGCATTGCAGGGTGGGAGCAGCACGCAGAAGCTGGCTCTAGATCTGCAGTAGCCCTCAGGCCCTCGATAGTGGGACTTTGTACATTTCCACCTAATGTTCTGCATTGACAGATAACGACTTTTTCTGTCCCTTCCTTAGCACTGAACGGCTCTCTGATACCCCATACTCTCTGTTGCTTTCCCCCACCTCATAGCTCCTGCTTCTCAGAGCACCTGCTCTTCCACGTGCCCATCCAGGCTGCACTCTCTGCAACATCGTGATCTTGCAGCGTCAGTCCCAGTGCTGTCCATTCTCTCAGTGTTTTCTGGTTCAGAGACTTAGTGGGGAATCTGGCTTGGCCAGGCTCCTCTTTTCAAACGAGCCATGCCACTGGCAAGCCTGTGGATTAGTGGCACTTGAGTCAGATGCCCTGACCAATCCAGGGCTAGTCTTGGGCAAAAATAAAAGCTTCGGGCTATTTTCCAGAGCTAGGAGCTGTGAGTGAAAAGTTGGGCAGATAAGACAATGACTGCCAAGTCCCTGCACTCACATGTATCTCTCCTTTTCCCTTCCACAATGACTTTAGGTTAGGCTTTTTAACTTCACACCTGGAATTCCAAAATAGCCTTCAGCTGAATCCCTGCTTCCCACTCTGAGCAAGGCTTTAAACCCTATTTTTGCTAAAGTAATGTTTCTCTCTCTGTGTCTTTGGATTATTCTCTGGTGCTTCCATTTGTCTATTTCCATTGTCTAGTTGACTCATTAACTAGACTACAAAATTATCGGGACCAGGGGTGATCTCACCTTTCCTGTATATGACAAAGCACTGAGGATAATATTTCATGCAGGCCAGAAGCATGAATGAAGAAATACATTAATTTAGGGAGAAAAAAAAAAAAGACTGACTGACCCTCACTCTCTAAAGCAAGACAGCCCTGCAGATTCCTGGGCAAATGGTCACCTGCCCACTCTGGCCATGCTCCTCTGCCCTGGTCTTCCCTCAGGGATGCAGGAGTCTGCATCGGGGCCCACTGCTGTAATTCCCCAGGGCATTCACATGATGGGCGTCTGAGCTCTCCGCTACCCCAGACACCCAGGCCAGGCAGGTTCTGGGAAAATCCTTCCAGATAATGCTACCACATGGAAAGCTGAGTCATCTGGGCTCAAGCCAAGCCCAGAACAAAGGGGCTCAGGAGCACATGATGAAAGAATGCTCAGGAAGGGGTGAGAAGGAGGGTCATCCAGGAAAGCCTTCCACTAAATCCACAAACTGATCCCCTGTTCTAGGTCTGGTCTTGTTACTACAGCCAGCTGTGTGTCCTTGGGAAGTCTCTCATCAACTGCGGCCACGTACTTCATCAGTCCTCCCTACCTCCCAGTGGTACTTCGAAAGTCAAATGCAATCACAAATGTAAAACGATGTTGTTATCATCATCCTCATCGTTGCGAGGCAGATAATTGTGCTTGTGCCACTCAGAATGCCTCAGGGCTGGCCAAGTAGGACAGACACACCCAGACACACATGATGGAAACACAGACAGTGGGGAGAAATTCAAACAAGACAAAACACTCATGTGGGTGTATAGATCATGTATCAAATGAAGCTAAGTGGCTGTTTATTTTTAAATGTGGGCTTGGTTCCAGTGTGGAGTCCATACCCTGAGCACACAATTGACTTGAAATGAAGAGGGAAGAATTATAAGAGAGGCAGCGTAGCTCCAGGTGCTGTGTCATGGATTCCTCACGGGAGTCCTGCAAAGTTGATATTACTTTCCTCTTTCTTCCTTGCAGATAAGGAAACCAGGTATGTGGGAAAATTGAGACTTGAACTCAGGTCTGGCAGACTGCAAAGCTGACACCTGTCTGCTACAAGCAGATTCCCCTTCGCATCTCAGGTCAGGAAACTTAGAGATTATTCAGGTCAACCATCCTTCTGCGCAGTCAGTGAAAATTCCAGCTGGCGTCTCCCGTGATGGGCAGCTTACTGTCTCCCGTGGCAGCACAGAACACATTTGGACACCTGAGACCATTAAAAATGTGGCCGTTCACTAGCGCTGAGGAGAGGCAGCATCACTTCCCATAGAAGTGCTGCTGCTGAGATCCTCCTCAACACCCTTGTCAAAAGGGGCCCACCTGGACACCTGCAGAAACCTTAACAACTCAATGATTTCACAATGTCATTCATATACCAAGCAGGATGTTCTATTCTGTGAATGTACCTGTGTTTTAAAGAATAAGGACACCAGCGATATAAATGCTTAAATGAAAAGTACATGGGGGAGGATGGGTGGCCCAGAGCCACAAGATCTAATAGTCCTGCTGATAGCCAAAGGGAGGCTGGTAATGTGCAAATCAGTCTCCGTTTCAGGGTCTGAGCATGACGAAGTCATCACAATCACAAACTAGGCTCTGGGCCTTTTCAAAGATCTAGAGCCTAAAGCCCATGTTCTACTCCTTAATGAAGTCAGGCATCCTGCAGTGGCTATGTGAGCCTAGTTATAGAGGACAGTGCAAAGTGGAAAGTGGGTGATACAATTTAGATCTGTGTCCCCACCAAAATCTCATGTCCAATTGTAATTCCCAGTGTTGGAGGTGGGGCCTAGTGGAAGGTGATTGGATTATGAGGGTGGGTTTCTTATAAATGGTTTAGCACCATCCTCTTGGTGCTGTTCTCATGATAGTGAGTGAGTTCTCATGAGATCTGGTTGTTCAGAAATGTGTGACACCTCCCCACACCCCACTCCTGCTCCCACAATGTGACATGCCTTCTCCCTTTTCACCTTTCACTGTGATTGTAAGTTTCTTGAGGCCTCCGCAGAAGCTGAGCAGATGCCAGTATCATGCTTCCTGTACAGCCTGCAGAACCATGAGCCAATTAAACCTCTTTTCTTTATTAATTACCCAGTCTCGGTTATTTATTTACAGCAATGCAAGAATGAACTAATATAGTGGGAGTCCAAGAGGATGTTGGAAATGCCAGAGAAATGAACTTCTAAGGACAGCAAGGGGGCAGTAGTTGGGACTTCACAGCAGGGCTGAAGGATACTCAATTCAGATGTGGTCCGGTGAGTTGTGGTGTTCCTGCTGTTTATAATCAACAAATCCATTTTTGTGGAGTTGGTTTTTTTTTTGCTCAGTGGACCAACATCTCATACTTTTCAAATATGTGGAAAATAATGAAAAGAGCTTTAATAACGGGGTGGCTTTTTCACCATGGCTTCCCCTGAAGAGCAGATGTCCAGAACCCACAGAGGATTCTCAGAGAGAAAACAAAAGGGATCCCACACAGGACCAAGCTGCAAGACAGCCTACCCTCTCCAAGAATCTGGCAGGCCCACTCAGGCCCCCAGCCTGCTCCCCTTGAGTGACCCAGGCAGAGGAACTTTCCATCAAGACAGAGCCTGACTCAACCTCTCCCAAGCAAACCAGACACCAGCCACCAAACTGCCAGCACAACAGTTTCCATAATGGGAAGCTTCCAGGAAAGCCCCATAAAACCTTTACTGTAAATTCAATAAACTGATTTCCAACATGGTGGCTGGGCTGAGAAGTCTGGAGCCACAACACCCCCACCCCTCTCCACCATCTCCACATAACAGAAGTAGGCCATTCCAGCCCGGAGATGTGGCCCCACCCACATCCCAGTGCCAGGTTCTCCTTGTTCCCCAAGTCAGCCTCTACATTCTCTCCCCAAACCACTGGCACCACCAGACCAACCCTGGTCAGCCATGCGTGGCCATGTTGATGGAACCTCCAGACAATGCTCAGCCATCCACAGGGTGGAAAACCAAGCCCTCAGACCCCCTCAGGCTAACCCAGCACTCGTGGACTCCGGTCCCTGACCCTTGTCAGAGCTCTCCCTGCCTTTTCTATCCTCCGTACCATTAGTCCAATCATGGAACACCCAGCCATCTAAGACCAGAAAAAGGAAATGCACCCTCTGAATCATCCATTCCAGATCCAGAAGACAGCCTAGGATGACAGTCATAGCATTTTCCCCTCTTCCAGTTAAAAAGCCTCACCTCCACCACCCACCATTTCTTAGTCTCTCGCCATGATCCGCATCCTAAATACCTCACCCCCAACCCCAACACTGAGATCCTGATGTTTCTGTACCCATGATTTTCATCCACACATTTCAGTGTCTCACCCAAATACCAGCCTCACTTCATCCTTCCATGGCTGGACTATGCAAGAGATCAAAGACTCTGCAAAGCATTTTGTTTGGACAACTCAGCCTGGGCACTGTGTGGAGATGCAGGGCAGAGCAGGCCTTGGCCTGGCAGACCCTGCACTCCACTCACTCCACTAGGGCAAGGTGGGTATCAGGAAAGGTCATGTCAGAGAGTCTGTGCTGGGAAACGAGGATGAGTGGACTGAGGAGAAAGGAACAGCTTCTTTGGCAGGGCCTAGGAAGTTTGGATTGAATCAAAAAATACGGATACTTAAAACTGGAACCAGATAGGGCTTGGATGTCAGAGGTTATCCACTCAACACTTGCGTTGTGCAGATGAGGAAACCAAACCAAAGAAAGGTAAAGTCACTTGCCCAAGATCACTCATTTACTCATACAATCAGTAGCCAACCATGGGCCAAGCACAGTGCCACAGAAAGTCAGGCCTACTGACTGAAGACCAGTGCTCACTCCCCATACTTCTTGCTTCTAAGACAACAGCTGCAGGTACAAGATGATGGGACATGCCATGGTCTAGCGGCAAGGAACCGGGATTCAGAGGAGACCCAGGTCTGTATGATCCTAAGCAGACAACTTCCCTCCCTGTACCCTAGGCTCCCCTTTTGTACAATAAACCAAATAATACCCATCTATTATACATCACTTCCTCATTTGCTGCCAAGTGTCAAATGAGATTATAAGTAAACCTGTGAATTACTACATGAGGTGGGAAGAGAAGGGAGTATAATAAAGAGTAGGTTAGAACTGGAAGGCCTGGGAGACCTTAGCGTCCACAAGGAAATAGTTGTGTGTTCCACGTCTCCATTGAGCTTTCCCGGGGATCAGACAGGTATCCTGACTTATGCATGTGCTGAACTTCTGGCATGTGGAGCTGACTCTCAGGAGGCTGCGATTCCCCAGCATGATTTGTAGCCCTGACCCCTTCCTTCCCAGAGTGGCCAGAAAGTGAAAGGCATACTGCACATTGCCCCCCAAGTGATATGGTTTCACATTCCTTCCCTGCCTCTTCGCAGGAGGATCGCAGAATCTTCAACTGCAAGCCTGTCTAGGAGGAGGCTTCCCACCCCACTCTACGCAGACACTTGGGTTGTGGATATTTTCCACATTTTTTAAACTGCTTTTTTGGGAAACTATTTTCCTTCAGCCTTGGACCAAGGACAAAAGAGTCATTACTTGCAGTTGGTGAGTCCAGAGGGCAGCGAGGCATTTGCCTGAAGGCTTGAGGGGCACCAGCGCTGCCTGTACTTTTCCATCAATGGAAGGGAGGGGCAGCAGCAGGGTCAGCTTCCCTGGGAGCTGCTGACCTGGTGCTGTCTGGGAGTGCTGCCTGGTGGCCTGTCCTCCTGGGGATTTTCCCAGCCAGCTTTGGGGAAGTTATTCCAACCTGATCCAGCTGTGGCAGAGGCCATGATGGATGTGGGACGATTCGGACCTTTGCCCTGATCTTAAGCACAAGCTGGTCCAGCTTCCTCTCTTCACGGGGTCTGCACGGTAGTTCTAGCCTGGGTTTCTAGCACTTGGCTCTCTACCCTCCAAGCACCTGCCCATTATTCATATGTCTTAAATATCCCAAGCTTTGGGGCTGGTCAGCTTCACCTACAATTTGTGGCCATCCTTCAGTCCAGCGCAATCCTAGGGTCAGAGGGAAAGTAGTGAACATTTGCCTCCAACAAAGCAGAAAAATGTGAGAGGGTTTCAAGGGACATATTCTGTATGAAGAAGCAGTTAAACACATGGAATTTGGGTCTGACATGCTCAAGTTCAACTGATTCTGCCACTTACATTTGATCTTAACCAAAAGGCTCAGAAGTGATGGCTCTGACACTTTACAGCTGTTCTTTCTCTGGCTTCAGTTTCCTCATCAGTGAAGGTGAGGAGTAATACCACTTACTCAGAGGCTGTAGGAGGATTCACTGAAGCAACGCATGTGAAAAGTGCTTGTGGCCATGCCTGATACAAAGCTGGTAATTTATTGTGTGTATAAACAGGTGGAGCCATCTGAGGCCTATAACCTACTCATCACCTCATCCCAGATTTACGACCTCCTGAAGGCAGAAAGGAAGATGAGTACAAGAGAAGCTGCAGAGCAGCACAGCGGGACAGTCTCTCCTCCGCGTGAGTGGCACAGGACAGCTGCTTTGTGTGGGTAAGTCCTACGGGGAAGGAGAGGTATTGGCACTAGTCTCTTCTTTGGAGAACTCAGAGAAAATCGAATCTTCAGAGAGCTCACGTGTGGCTCAAAAGCAGCTTTCCAAAGTGACAACCTAAACCCATGTCCCAGACACGACCTGTCTTCCTGCTGGACTAATTCTTCTGAAACAAGAGCTTCTTTCTGTCCTCCCATCCCACACCCCACATCACTAATGTATACTTCTTTCTGAAATATCTTGGATCAAAACTACCATATGATACTGTATATCTCCTAGATGGTAGCTGAAAAACAATAGGTGCAGCATAATTCTAACTATGCTATGATGCACATACTTACCAATGATTGGAAGACTATATTCTGAGGTTAATAGTGACTCTCTGTTTTTTGCAGGGTGTGGCATTAGAGACGATTTTTATTTTCCAGTTGGTGCTTTTCTGTGTTTTCCAAATGAGCATATATAAGTTTTATAATCATAAAATAGAATTTTTAAAATGCCATCACTGGCTTTTCAAAATGTAGATATCATGAACTTTTCTGATTAAATGTGTTTCATTGTTTCTCATGCTATGCAGAATAAAATTCAAACTCTCTTCCATGGCCTACAAGGCTGGACATGACGCAGACCCTCCACACAGCTCCAGCCTGATCTCCTGCCATTTTTGCCATCACCTACCAGCTCCAACCGCAATGGCCTCCTCCTAGATATGAGCCACAGCTCTACTACTTAGCTGTGTGACCTTGGGCACATTACTTAACCTCTCTGTGCCCTGGATTCCAATTCTGAAAGAAAAAAAGAGACTTAATAATGGTATTCACTTCACAGGATTGTTGTGAGGATTCATTCTAAGACTGTCTGGCTTATAGTAAGCACTGTGTTTTCATTATCATCATTTTCTCCTTCACAGCTTTGCACATGCTGTTCCCTGTGCCGAGCATGAACTTAATAACATTTCTCACCTGGCTGACTTTTTCCCCATCTTGGTTTTGGCTTAAGTATCCCTTTCTCAGAGAGGCCTTCCTGACTGCCCACTCTTAACTCTTCCCATCCCGTTATTCTCCCACAGCATCATATTCTTTTCCTTCCAAGCACTTATCAGAATTTATAATTACATATTTACATGTTGGATAATGTGGTTTAATGTTTGCCTCTGCACTAGACTATAAGCTTCATGAGTACCATGGCAGGTTTGTCCAACTATGAATAGCCTGGACTCAAAAGAACCTAGCACACAAAAGGTGCTTAATAGATGTTGGTTTAAAGACTGAATAAAGTAAATAAATGAATGAATGCATTTGGGCTACTCAGATGGATTTCAAACGCTTACTTTTCTTTTTAGAAACTCTTGAGCACTTAGGTGTTCACTTTTAAATCTGCATGTTGAAACATGGCTATGTAGAGCTATTCTGCGGACAGGGTGTGTATGCGTTCCTCTTGACCTGGTGATGGGAAGCGACAAAAACCCAGCTTTCTCTTTAGGCCAGGCTAAAAGGGAAAGCAACCAAAGGGACTATAAGAATGTAGCTGAATGCAACTGGACCAGCTCACCATTGTCTTCCCGCCCCTGCTTTTCTCTGCCTGCTGCCTCATTCCCTTCTGCTGACTGACCATCTCCCTGGGAAGTCACCTGGTGGCCAAGGACTGCAGAGCCTCACAACTTTTGGCTTCCACTGCCAGAGAGAGGCTGAATCCCTTTTCTCAATTCCAGCTTGGACAAATTTTGAGAAAAAATTAATACGCCTAACTTAGTCAGATGGCCATCCCTGTGGTCATGGTAAGGGCATTCTCTGATAAACACAGACCATGAAGCACAGACAGGGTCACCTGGAACCCACCTCTGCTAGTCCCAGAAGAGAAAGAATGGTTATGAGCCGAGCAGCACTCCAGTGCAATCTACTGTGGTGAGGCATTAATCTCTCTAAAGAGAGCCCTTGTATCTCTGGGACACTCCCAGGAAGTGGCTCCTGGGTGCCCCCAAAATGCCATTGACTATTTCATTGACTAAAACTATTATTTGTCCTCTTTTAATTTGTGTATTTATTTTTCCTTTCATGTATTTATTTTCTATTGTTACTTTCAGATAATATATTAAGTTATATTATAGTAAACATCTGTGAACCACCCCCAGGATGGTCACATTGCACAATTCTGGGAGTCCCACTCACATTGTAATTCATAATGGTTCCTGGAGTTGTTTGAATCCCAGCCTGTACAGCGATACTAGATGACCTTGCTTTCCACCCATTCCAGAACTAGACTACTAATCAAAACACACATGTACTCCTTCCCATCTTGTCCTTCTGCCTCTTCTCTCCTAAAGAGCTAACCACAACCTTCTTTTTAAATATAGTTTACATATATATGTCTGCTGTGGCAGGTGATATTTTCCAAAGATGACCTCAACAGTATTTCCCACTTACAAGCTCATCTTGCCAAATGACTTTAATACTTCTCACATCAAAGTAGAGGGTCTATGTCTTCTCTTTGAATCTGTGCAGTCCTTTGTGACTGCCTCTATCAGTATGAAGGAGCTTAAGTTGTGTAATCTCCAAAGCTAAGTCAAAAAATGCTGTGCACTTTTATCTTGCTTTCCTGGGGTGCCCTCTCTAAGGGAAGGAGGCAGACATTTAAGCAGTCTATCTACTTATTAAATCTCCTTACTTGCTATCTTTAGTTAGCTTGGGCTGCTGTAACAAAAATGCCATAGGTGGTATGGCTTAAATAACAAACATTTCTCACACTTCCGGAAACTGAGAAGTCTAAGATCAAATACCAGCTGATTTGGTTCCTGGTGAAGACCCTTTTCCTAGTTGGCAGGTAGATCTCTTCTTGTACCTTCACATGATGTGGCAGAAAGTGAGTGTTGGTCCCTTCATCTCCTTATAAGAGTACTAATATCATCTTAGGGGCTCCATGCTCATGACCTCATCCAAACCCAATACCTCCCAAAGGCCCTATCTCCAAATGTCAACACACTGGGGTTTAAGGCTTCAACATACACATTTGGGGAGAATACAAGCATTCAGTCTTTAACACTTGCTATAGGTTTATTTAGATTCTGTATTTATTGTTGAGTCAGCTTTAGTAGTTTGTGTCCTTCTAGGAATTTTCCCATTTCATTTAGTTATCTAATTTGTTGGCATATAATTGTTAAGTATAATTGTTAAGTGTGAGTATTGTTGTTAAGTGTAAGTACTCCCTTATAATCCTTTCTATTTGTGTAAGGTCAGTGGTGATGTCCCCTCTTTCATTCTTGATTTTTATTTGTGTAAGGTCAGCGGTGATGTTCCCTCTTTCATTCCTGATTTTAGAAACTTGGGTCTTCCCTTTTTTTCTTGGTCAGTGTAGCTAAAAATTTACCTACGTAGTAACCTTCAACAATGCTCTTCATTTCTTTACATGGAGTCAAGCTATTGCAACAGTCCTTTCATTTCTACCTGAAAAAACTCCTATTAGTATTTCTAATAGAGAAGTTCTTCTAGTTATTTTTCATTAATTTTTTTGTTTATCTTGAAATGTTTAAATTTCTCCTTTTTTTTTTTTTTTTTTTTTTTTTTTTTTTTTTTTTTTTTTTTTGAGACAGAGTCTTGCTCTATCACCAGGCTGGAGTGCAGTGGTGCTATCTCAGCTCACTGCAGCCTCTGCCCCTTGTGTTCAAGCGATTCTCCTGCCTCGACCTCCTGAGTAGCTGGGACTACAGGTGCATGCCACCACGTTCAGCTAATTTTTTGTGTGTTTTTAGTAGAGAAGGGGTTTCAACATGTTGGCCAGGATGGTCTCAATCTCTTGACCTCATGATCCACCCGCCTCTGCCTCCCAAAGTGCTGGGATTACAGGCGTGAGCCACCATGCCCAGCCTCTCCTTCATTTTTGAAAGATAGTTTTGCTTAATATAAAATTCATGGTTGACAGCCTTATTCTTTCAGGATTTTCAATTTATCATCTCACTGCCTTCTGATGTGAAGCTAGCTATTAGTCTCATTAATGAGCCCCTGCATGATTAGTTGCTTTTCTGTTGCGACTTTTTGTATTCTCTCTTTGTCTTTGACTTTTAGTAATTTGATGATAATGTGTTTCGAGCTCTTTGAGTTTATCCTACTTCAAGCTTATGAGTTTCTTAGATGGGAAGATTATTTTTCATCAGCTTTTGGAAGTCTTTATCCAATATTTCTTTAAATATTCTTTCCGTTCCTTTCTCTCTCCTCTCTCTCTCTCTGTGAGTCCCATTATGCACATGTTGGTGTGTTTGATGGAGACCCACACATCTCTGAGCTTCAGTTCTTTTTTCTTTCTATTACTTAGATTGAATAATCTCAATTAACCTACCTTTAAGGTTGCTGATTTTTTCTTTTGCCAGCTTAAATTTGCTGGTGAGACTGTCTAGTGACTTTTTAATTTCAGTTTTTGTACTTTTCAACTTCAGAATTTCTATTTGTTTCCTTTTGTAATTTCTGACTCATCAATAGTCTCTATTTGTGTGAGACATTGTTGCAATATTTTAAACATAATTTTTAGACATAATTAATTTTTAGATATAATTTTCTTTAATTACGTTCTTTGAATATATTTATAATAGCCGATTTAAATTCTCTGTCTGATAAATTCAACATATGGGTTTCCTCTGGGAGAGTTTCTGTCAACTGCATATCCATGTGTAGGGGCCATATGGTCATCTTTCTTTGCATAGCTTTTAATCTTTTATTTAAAACTGGACATTTTAAATAATCAAATGTGGCAACTCTGAAAATGAGATCCTCCTTTCCTCCCACCCATCCTCTCCAAGTTTGTTATTTTTGCTGTTGTTTGTTTAGTGAAGTAAGTGCTGCTGTTTGTTTCCTAGAATAATTTATCTATCTAAAAGATGTAGTCTATCATCTTTGTCATGTGCAGCCTGTATTCAACTAGCTTGGTGATTGGCTAATAACTGGGGAGAGGTTTATTTAAATGCCTTGAAGCAATTAATCTCCCATCCTATGCCAAGGGTTCTATGTTTGTTGGGACATATCTTCAGTTTCCAGCAGTTTACAACTCTGCTAACCCTTCACTTCTTGCTGTGCAGAGCCTCAACGTCAGCCAGAGATGAAAGATGTGGACTTTCTCACGTCTTTCCTGGGCATATGCATATTGCCCATATATGCTCATGTCCTAGATCCACAGGAATATGTTATACTTTTACCAAGATCCCTGTGGATATTTCATTCCTTAGATTTTTTTAAGTTTCTTGGCCAGCCACTTGCCCCAGGTGGCTTCACTGACTCAAGCAGCTTGATGTGAAACAGTTGTAGCTGATTGTTTTTTGAAACATACCCTAGGAGTAGGGCTTTTCTGAGTGAATCTAGTCAGGCAAATAAAGATAAGTCCTGTGAATAAGGCTTTTCCAGGGAGGTCAGAGAGTGATAATTCTCTGGAGATGGAGCTTTTAGGGGGCACTCCAAGCCCATCCTGCCCCTCTCTAGTTAGTTTTGGCAAGACGGTTAATTATCACAGGTATCAGGGCTCCAAGGCTGTTGATTTTCAAGGCTACCACAGAGCTGGGGCAAGGGGAATGAGAATTGAGAAATAAAAATGTCACAAATCTTGCTTTTTCTTGCCAAGATTAACCCAATTTTTTAAAATAAACACTCCTCGAACTTTTACAAGCTTTTGGTTAATTTCCAGAGTTATGGAAATAATTGAGAAATGCTATTTTTGCCAATGTTCCAGTTGCTTTTACAGAGGAGTAGATATTCAGAGATCTTTACTCTGTCAGTCTGAAGGGCTTTCTCCCTTATAATATGAAGGGCATGGCTTGCAGATCCTCTCTATTAAAAAATAGAACTTCAGGCCAGGTGCAGTGGCTCACACCTGTAATTCCAGCACTTTTGGATACCGAGGTGGGTGGATCACTTACGGTCAGGAGTTCAAGACCAGCTTGGCCGACATGGTGAAACCTCGTTTCTACTAAAAATACAAAAATTAGCTGGGTGTGGTGGCATGCACCTGTAATTCTAGCTATGCAGGAGGCTGAGACAGAATTGCTTGAACCCAGGAGGTGGAGGTTGCAGTGAGCTGAGATCACGTCACTACACTCCAGCCTGGGCAACAGAGCAAGGCTCCATCTCAAAAAAAAAAAAAAAAAAAAAAAAAGACCTTCTTAAAATCTTAGGGCATTGTCCCACAGAACCTCACTGGGTGCCCAAGGTAGAGAAGGCCTTATCTCTCAGATCATCATGAATGTGGCTTTGAATTAATGAAGTGGATATAAATTGAGACATAAAAAGCACACACAGTTTTAAAATGATTTTTCCAGTTTAGATTGAAGGGAACAGTACAAAATGAAGAGGACTTTAGACTCCAAACCCTCTACAAGAAGAGAACAGAATTAGAAAATCACTCAGCTATAAACATGAGCTATTTTATATATGAAAAGAAAAACAACTCAGAAGGCAACACCAAGAGCTCAAGAGCCCAAGAGCCCAGAGGGGAAAGTGAAGAGATACTCAGAACAACTTCCAAAGAGTAGAATTAAACCTAATTATAACTGGCAATATGAACCCAGATAGATTTCAGAATTGCTATGGACCAGTGACTGCTCTATGCCTCTTTATGAACTGAAGTGTCTATAACTTATGTATGCCTAACCCACCATTGCATGTTGGATGTGTGGGGGCAAGAAATCTTACCTCTTTAATTCACAGTTCTTCAGATCAAGAGGAACATATTAAAGTTTATCCTTGAAGACCACACCTGAGCATCCTCATTAACACCTGGACCCGATTTAAGTTATGATACCTACTCTTCAAGCTGATACCACAATAGGCTAAGCCTTAAGAGTCTTGAAGACAAGTACATTTTGTATATGAGAGGAATGTGAGTTGTTGTGGCCAGAGGGTGGACTGTGGCAAGTTATATTTTTCAAAAATAATCAAAACAATATATTTTATCCTATATGCTTTTCTTACAACATTACCTGTGATGTGGTTTAGATCTGTGTCCCCACCCAAATCTCATGTCAAATTATAATCCCCATTGTTGGAAGTGGGGCCTGATGGGAGGTGATTGGATCACCTCCCACCAGGGGGTGGATTCTGGTAGGAGTGGGTCCTTCATGAAGGGTTTAGCATCATCCCCTTGGTGTTGTCTTGTGATAGTGTTCTCATGATGTCTGGTTGTTTAAAAGTATGTAGCACCTCCCCGCCCCCACTTGGTCCTGCTCCTGCCATGTGAGACACCTGCTCCTGCTTTGCCTTCCACCATGAGTAAAAGCTCCCTGCAACCTCCCCAGAAGCAGATGCTGCCATGCTTGTATAGGGCCTGTGGAACCATGAGCCAATTAAACCTCTTTTCTTTATAAGTTACCCAGTCTTAGGTAGTTTTTTATAGCAGTGCAAGAAAGGACTAATACAGAAAATTGGTACTAAGGAGTGGGGCATTGCTATAAACATACCCAAAAATGTGGAAGTAGCTTTGGAACTGGGTAACAGGCAGAGGTTAGAACAGTTCAAAGGGCTTAGAAGACAGGAAGATTAAGGAAAGTTTGGAACTTCCTAGAGACTTGTTAATTTGTTGTAACCAAAATGCTGATAGTGATATGGACAGTGAAGTCCAGGCTGAGGAGGTCTCAGATGGAAATTAGAAACTTATTGGGACCTGGAGTAAAGGTCACTTTTGCTATGCTTTAGCAAAGAACTTGGAGGCATTGTGCCCCTGCTCTAGGGATCTGTGAAGCTTTGAACTTGAGAGTGATGATTTAGTGCATCTGGCAGAAGAAACTTCTAAGCAGCAAAGCATTCAAGATATGATCTGGCTGCTTCTAACAACCTCATATGCATGAGCAAAGAAATAATCTAAATCTAAAGCTTATATTTAAAAGGGAAGCAGAGCATAAAAGTTTGAAAATTTTGCAGCCTGGCCATGTGGTAGAAAAGAAAAACCCATTTTCTGGGGAGAAATTCAAACTGGCTGCAGAAATTTGCTTAAGTAAAGAGGCACCAAATGTTAATGGTCAAAATCATGGGAGAAATGCCTCAAAGGCATTTCAGAGACCTTCAAGGCAACCCCTCCCATCACAGGCCCAGATGCCCACAAAGGAAGAATGATTTTGTAGGCTAGACCCAGAGCCCTGCCACCCATTGCAACCTTGGGACACTGCTGCCTGCATCCCAGCTGCTCCAACTCCAGCTGTGGCTCAAAGGGGCCCAGGTACTGCTCAGGCCACTGCTCTGGAGAGTACAAGCCATAAGTTTTGGCAGTTTCCACATGGTATTAAAGACTGTGAGTGTGCAGGGTGTAAGACTTGAGTCTTGGGAGCCTCCACCTAGATTTCAGAGGATGTATGGAAAAGCCTGGATATCCAGGCAAAAGACTAATGCAGGGATGGAGCCCTCATGGAGAACCTCTATTAGGGCATTTCAAAGGGGAAATGTGGGGTTAAAATCCCCACACAGAGTCCCCACTGGGGCAGTGCCTAGTGAAGCTGTGAGAATAGGGCCATTGTCCTCCAGACCCCAGAATGGTAGATACAGCAACAGCTTGCATCCATCACTTGGAAAAGCTGAAGGTACTCAGCACCAGCCCATGAGAGCAGCCACAAGTCCTGGAAAGCCAAGAGCTGCCCAAGGCTTTGGGAGAGCACCCCTTGCACCAGTGTGCCCTGGATGTGAGATGTGGGGTCCAAGAAGATTATTTTGAAGCTTTAAGATTTAATAACTCCCTCTGGGTTTCAGATTTGCACAGGGCCTGTAGCCCCTTTCTTTTAACTTATTTCTCCCTTTTGGAAAGTGAGTATTTACCCAATGCCTATACCCCCATTTGTCTTGAAACAACTAATTTGTTTTTGATTTTACAGGCTCATAGGAGGAAGGGACCTGTCTTGTAGACTTTGAAATTTGAGCTTTTGAGTAATGCTGAAAGGACTTTAGGGGACTGTTGGGAAGGCATGATTCTATTTTGCAATGTAAGAAGGACATGAGATTTGGGAGAGGTTGGGGCAGAATGATACGGTTTGGATCTGTGTCCCTGCCCAAATCTCATATCAAACTATAATCCACAATGTTGGAGGTGGGACCTGGTGGGAGGTAACTGGATCATTAGGGTGGATATTTCATGAATGGTTTAGCATCATCCCATTGGCACTGTCATGGAAGAGTTCTCGTGGGATTTGGTGGTTTAAAAGTGTGCAGCACCTCCCCCAACCCCTTGGTCCTGCTCCTGCCATGTAAGACTCCTGCTCTTGCTTTGCCTTCCACAATGAGTAAAACCTCCCTGAGGCCTCCCCAGAAGCAGATGCTGCCATGCTTCCTGTACAGCCTGTGGAACTATGAGACAATTAAACCTCTTTTCTTTATAAATTACCCAGCCTTGGGTATTTCTTTATAGCAGTGTAAGAACAGAGTGATACATCTTGACATTCTTCCCATTGAGTGCTGGTGTCTGTGTTCCCTCCCCTTGAACATAGGTGGGCCTTGTGTCTGCCTCTAGCAATAAAATAAGAAAAAATGACACTACACCACATGGAGAAGCCACATGTAGGTTTTCCTGTCAACAGCTGAGTTGAGATCATAACCAATAGGCAGCATCAACCACAAAACATATGACTCCTTACATTTCCAGATAGTTGTAAACCATAGATGTTGAGTCACCCCTGCAGTCTTCAAGTCTTCCCAGATGAGCCCCCAGGTGTAATAATGGAGATAAGCCATCTCTTCTATGCTCCGTCCAAATTTCTGGTTTCCCACAGGAACCATAAAGGATTCTTAATGATTGTTGTTGTTTTCAGTCACTAAAGTTTGGGATTATTTGTTATGCACAATAGACAATTGAAACATGCCTAAACAATACGGTTTAAAACTTTTATGCCTGGACCTTTGAGTTGCTTAATTTTTGAACATTGCTGCTATGAATATTCTTGCACATTTCCCCTGGTACACATGTTAACAGTGTCCTTTGGCTATGTACTTAAGAGTAGAACTGCTGTTTACGAGATATTCAAATTTACAAGATAATGCCAATTGATTTTCAAAGAGGTTGTACTAAGTTACATTCCCTTCAACAAGGTGTTAGAAATTCTGTTGATCTCTCACCTTAGGGCTGTCGCACAGGCTGTCCCTTCTGCCTGGAATGTTCTTCCCCTAGGCATTTGCACAAGCCACTTCCTCATGCCCTTCAAGTCTTTCTCCAGTGTCACACTCTAAATAAGGTACATCCTGAATGCTCCATTTAATTGGAAAATTATCCCACCGTCACTCTCAGTTGCTCTTTTTCTCCTATATATTTCCCCTTCTAGCATAAGATAAAACTTATTTAATTATTACATTTATTGTCTATTTTCTATCTCCTCCCAAAAGAATGTAAGCTATCACAAGAACTGGGATTTTTATCTTCTTTGTTTGTTGCCATATCCTGAGTACCCGAAAGAGAATCCAGTGTATCAACAAAAAGAGTCAAACTCTATAAAATCTTTGAAGAGATTTATTCTAAGCCAAATATGAGTGACCAATGGTCCATGACACAGCCCTCAGGAGATCTTGAGAACGTGTGCCTGAGGTGGTCAGGGTACGGCTTGGTTTTTGTACATTTTAGGGAGACATGATACACCACTAAATACATGTAAGATGTACATTGGTTCATTCTAGAAAGGTGGGACAACTGGATGTGGGGGCTTCCAAGTAACAGGCAGATTCAAAGTTTTTCTGATTGGCAATTGGTTGAGTTATTATCAGTAGAAAGAAACATCTGGGTTATAATAAGGGGTTGTGGAGATCAAGGTTTTATCATGCGGATGACACCTCCAGGTAGCAAGCTTCAGAGAGAATAAATTGTATCGGACTTAAAGAGTCTGTTCTATCAGTAATTCCAAAAGAGAGGACGGTGTAATGAGGCATGTCTGGCTCCCACTTCCTAACATGGCCTAAAACTAGTTTTTGAGACTAACTTTGGAATGTCCTTGGCCAAGAGAAGGAGTCCATTTAGATGGGTGAGTGGGGCCTTAGATTTTTATTTTTGGTTTACACGTGCAAAGTAGGGGTCAATACATTTTTATCAAATATATAGGTGACTCTCTAATTGTTTCCAATTCCCTATGTTAACAAGCTGTAATATTTGCCAATTGAATAGATATATGTTAATTCACTATTGTCTTTATTTTTCCTAGAAAACTAATGAGGTTGAATATCTCTTCATGTATTTATTCACCATATATATTTTCTTTTCTGTGAAACCCTTGTTTGTGTCATTTATCTATTTCCTTATTGAGTTGTTTGATCTCTTTTCATTGAATTATGGTAGTTCTTATATATAATATGAACTGAACCTTTGCAACTTACATGCATCCCAAATATTTTCTCCTAATATGCAACTTGTCTTTAAGATGTCAAATAAACAAATTTGTTACTGTAATATAATCAATGTTATGGTAAATATTTTGTGTGTGCCTTGTTTAAGAATAAACTATTCTTCTTGTGTTAAAGCATCAAGGCTGTAGAGACAGTCCTTTCTAAAACTTTTGTTTTAGTTAAATTATTTTTAAATGTAATTTATTGACCACAGAGGAATCTGTGCATGAAATCCCAGGTACTAAAAGGACCTCAGGGCCCCTCCAGAGAGACAAGCCCACCCACTCAAGACCCAGGGCCCTCTCCCTTTCATTCAGCCTCCTCACCTTCTCCCCTCTGGCAATGTAATGAGAGACTACCCCATTAATCACTCCTAAGAGCTGCCAGGTTGACAAGAGGTTGGGGGAAGAGTTTGCCCCAGGGAAAAGGGCTCCAGTTTAAAAATCCCAACTGCAGAAGTACCCGTCTCCTGTCAGAGACAGTGGGCAAGTCCCAACAGAGCATTCTAAGGGGGGTTGATATATAGCAAAAAGGATGATAATGATGTGGGTGGGGGAAAGATAATATACTAAGGAGAGCTCAGGCAAAAGCAGAAAAGCCTGACCTTTTGAGAAAGAGACACCCTTGCAGGTAGGACCCAGTAACCTCTATGCCTCTAACACAGTAACATCTGGAGTGGCCCATGCACATTGCAAGGGTTTCCAGAAATGAGTGGAGAGCTAAGGACAGGGGAAGAGAAGGCAATGGATCCTGTGAGCCCAGGGGCAATCTACAGGAGTGTTCAGTCCTTGGCATTGTCACTAACTGAGTACAGCTTCCAGAGGCCTCCTCGGCTTCACCACCCAAGGACAAAGTTTATTTTCCTTTATGGAGGAAAAAAAGGGAAATTTCAAAACACAAACACTAGAAGCTCTTCCTGTCTATCTCCCTAAAATGAGTTAGGCTATCAGTGTATAACCTGCAGGGACTTCCCTTCAACCATATGATTCACCACATCTTATTTGACGTGTTCAGACTCTGCCTCCAGTGAATATTCGGTTTTGACACTCTCTGTCATCACTGCTGAGAACAGAAGCAATAACCAGTTGCTGCTGCCAGGGCTCAGGGCTCCAGTAAACGTCCTGCCTCAGGTCCTTGTTGCCCATAGAAAGACAGCCTTGTGCTGAGCACTGGACTGGGAACCAAAAGAACTTATCCTGGTCCCAATTCTTCCCTTAATTTGATTGGTGTCTGGGCAAATTATTTCCCCTCATCTATATAAGGAGTCAGCCCTTTGTTCTGAGATGAGGCAAGAAATTGAGAGGCCGTCGGGCGGAGAAAACAGGGTCCAGGCCTGCCCATGATCTCACATCACATGCGGCAGAAAGGGTAAAATGCACCTCTGTATCTGGCAAAATGACGTGAGGCTCCCACAGGAAGCCCACCTTGCTCAGTGCACATTCCCCAGCCCGGCAGCTGTCACAGGACATGTGATCCCAGGGAATTTCTTCTCAAGGCTCCCTGCCGCTCACCAGCCCTGTGCCATTTCAGGAAATATGGTCCCTTGAGCAGGCAAACAGTACCAAGGTCCCTGTGGTTTTAGCCCCAATGGGACCTACATTGTTTACAAAGTGCTGAGCCCCTTAGCCCTAGTTCAAGCATCTAAGGTGTGGCAGAGGGAGGGGACACAAGTCCTACCTTCAAGGAGCTCCCAGTCTGAGGAAGAAATCATCCATTATGATTCTTCTAAACAAGGGGGGTTAAGTCTCTGCAGTCAGGCTGGAAGCCTCCCCGAGAAAGTTCAGAAAGTTCCTGAGTTCAGGAAGGGCCCCTCTGATGGGGGAGATGAGAACAGGGTTGCCAAGTTTACTGAATAAAAATACAGGACAGCCAGTTAACTGTGAATAGAAATTTAGTGAATAAAAATATAGGACATTCAGTTAAATTTGAACTTCAGATAAACAAGGAATCGTTTTTTAAGATGAGCATAACTCATGCAATATTTGGGGCATACTCAAACTTAAAAAGCAATATTTGGGACATACTTACACTTAAAAAAAGATTCCTTATCTGTCTGAAATTCAAATTTAACTGTACATCTTGCATTTTATCTGGCAACCCTAGGACAAAACAAAGTCACAAGGCCCAAACCTAAGATAACATACGTGAGCAGGTAAAAAAAGTCACAAACTGAGTCATAATGCTGATGGGGACAGGAAATAAAGGCTCACTCAATGTCTGCAGAGTGCTGCTGGGGTCTGGCAGGCTACCCAGGAAAGCACAGGTCACCTAGAAGGCCTCAGACTCAGCCTCAGCCTCACACTGCTGCTGGCTCCATCTCTGTGTGGGTGGCAGAGTCTGGGACCCTGGGAGGGCATTCCAGGGGCTTGGCAACCAGCTGCAATCTCTCCAGCCAGAGGTGAGGCAAGGCCTACTGTGGGACAGGATCACAGCAGGGCCCATGAAGGAGTGGGTGCCAAGACCTGGGAGTGCAGATGGGCACCCAAGGAATGGTGTGTGCTTTCAAAATAGAGTGATGAGAAGTGTTCCTTCTTGCCAGGAAATAAACCTCTGTGAGACTGCTGCTAAGGGTGCTGGTGACTGGGGGACCTGAGAACTAGGGAAACTACAAAACAGGAAACGGGTACAATCCAGAGACAAAGGTGCATATTCCAAAGGTCTCAGCTCCCCAGGAAACTGGAGGACCGAGGCCCACATCCAGGCTGTCTCATCCCAGAAGTCTGGCACCAAGAAGTCCCCAGACAGCATTTCACCCCCACACCCAAGGATTCCCTAGCACCCAGCATGTGAAGGAAGGCTGAGGATGTCTGAACGGCCCAGAACGTTCAGACCAGCTCTCACCACTACTAAGAGGTGGCCAGTGCAGCCCAGCTTTGAGGAGCTTGAGGAGGATGGGGGCTGACCTTAACAACAAGAATTACCACTGCTATTCTCACTAGTAACCCAGCTCTAACTGTATGTCAGGCAATGCTGAACACTCCATACACACTGTCTCATTTAACGCACCAACAGCCCTGTGCAGCCAGCACCATTGACTTCATTTTACAGACAGGGACTTGGAGCCACGGGTATCTACCAATCTGGACAGTTAACACTCAGGACAAGTCAGGTAGAGTTAACACTCAGGACAAGTCTCACTGGTAGAGAGCAGTGAGACTAGCCCATATCAGACTTTGGAAATCATCATCCATTGGGGTTAAATCCCTGATTCTTGGGAGCACGGTAAAAGGCTCCCAAGGTCCCAGACTCTGCCACCCACACTAGGAGGCAGCCAGCAGCAGCGTGGGGCTGGGGCACTCTGAGGCATTCCAGATGACCTGTGCTTTCCTGGGCAGCCCACCAAGCCCAGCAATACCCTGAGGACATTGAGTGACCCTTTGTTTTCTGTCCCCATCAGCATCATGATGGTTTGTGAGCCAGGCTCCAAGTCCTTGCAAAGCTGCTGTCTGACAGCAGGGGGCGCCAATGTCTGGGAAAAATCTACCTGCCACAGAAAATCCAGACGATTGGTGCTGAGGAATGTAAATGCCCAAAGGAAAAGGTGGGCAAATCATGATCCCCTCGGCTTGACAGGCCCCAGGAAAGAAATTCAAAACAAAATTGTCTTGTGGTGTGGGCACTCAGCCCCAGATCTAGTCAGTGTTAGATCCTATGTTATTGAACCTCCTTATCGGCATCCCAGAGCTCAGCAAATGTCCCTTGGGGAAAACCTGTCTTACCTTTAGGGCTCCTCTGATTTCCAGTCTGTCATGCCAGCCCCGAGAGACTGCCACAACCTCTATTTCCTCTCTCTCTGTCTTCAGAGTCTCTGCTGGCTTAGGTCAAGCCCTCACCCAAGCTCAGAAAAGGCAAATGTCCCCAGGGAAAAAAGTGAGGCGGGATGAGGGCTTAGGAAGGACACTTCCTTCTCTAGTTCAGTTGTCCTGCTCATTGCTTCCACTAGTCTCCATTGTCTTTAAACATGGGATTTTCACAATTGATCCACTTTTCTCTATTATTGCAACAGTAGCAGTGGGGGCCTGTTGCAGCTTTCTGTATCCTACCTAGAGGCGACAGTGCAGGCTTTTGCTCTAAGCTTCTGTTTCCTCATTTGTGAAATGACGATAATATGTAAACATTAAGTAAGGGGAAGTACATGTATCAGCCTGCTTAGTGCCCAGAACCTAAGAGGCCCTCAGTAAAGTATAACCTTTGGTCTGCCCCGGAAAGGATGTGCAGGGTAAGGGCAGCCGTGTGGACCCTAGTGAACAGCGATGCCCTTGGAGTCAGTGGCTTATACTTGAATCCCAGCTCCCCAGTCTGTAAGCTGTGTGGCCTTGAATAAGTCGCTTAACCTCTTCTAGCCTCATTTTGTCCTCAGTCAAATGAGAAAAACTAATGTCAGTTCTATAATATTGCAAGGATCTGTGGAAGCAGCACATGCGAAGCCCTTAGCTCCGTGCCTGGCTCTTGGTAGGTACTCAGGGTAACTAGTAGTACATCTTATTTCACTCAATACCTGAAATAAGTGCAGCTACACTAAAGCACTATAGCATTTAGAGAGTGCCTACCAGAAACCAAATCTTATTATGAATATCAGAAAGGTATTGTCTCAGTACACTCCGGCTCTCAACAAAATACCATAAACTGTATAGCTTTTAAACAATAGAAATTTATTTCTCGAAGTCCTAGAGGCTGGAAAGTGCAGGATCAAGGTGCTGATAGATTCAATGTGTGAGGGCCTGATTTCTGTTTCATGGATGGTGCCTTCTGTGTCCTCACACGGTGGAAGGGGAAGGGGTTTTCTTTCAGACCTCTCCTATATGGGCACTCATCCCATTCTGAGGGCTCCACCCCATAACCTAATAACCTCCCAAAGGCCCCATCTCCTAATACTATCAACTTGGGGGTTTAGATTTTAACATGTGAATTTTGGGGGGGACACAAACATTTAGACCACAGCAGGTGTAAAGTAATGATAAATACTTCTTACATTATATGTTAATTTAGCAACTTTCTGAAGTGCCTTGACATTCATTATCTCTTTGCATTCACAGGTTCAACCTTTTCTTTTAAAAGATGGATGTGTCTGTACCAAACATTTTTTATTGTCATCATTTCCTAAACAATACAGTGTAACAATTATTTACATAACATTTACATTGTATTAGGTATTTTAAGTAAAGAGTGTTTGAAGTATGGGATGATGTGTGTAAGTTATATGCACATACTACACCATTTTACATAAGGAACTTGAGCATCTGGGGGTTGGGGTGTCTGCAGGCAGTCCTGTAGCTGCTCCACCATGGACATCAAGGGACAGCTATATTTAGTGGAACAGATATTATCCCCATTTTTAAAATGAGTAAATTAAGTTTCAGTGAAATTAAATGAATTAGCCAATGTCCACCCAGCTACAATGGGGCAGAACCAGGAAAAGAGTTAGCCTTTAACCCCCTAGTTCTTGCTTTCAAGAATGTAATCATTCTATCACAAAATAGGCCTCAGTAGGAGAACATAATCAAGTGGTAGGAGGTCAACATTAGACAGGAGTACAATAGGAAGCCAGAGAAAGAACTGCAGGAAAGCGTGTTAGCAAAAACCATGCTTATGTATTCTATTAAACTATTCCAGCCGTAAAATGCTAATGCAGACCAGAGCCCTAAAGACAGCAAAGGAAGCTCAGAAATCTTATTATGAGAAGAAGGCTGGGAACACAGGTTCATCTCTCAGGTGGTCTGACAAGGTCAGACTTCACTTTCTAAAATGTATTAATTCCACAAAAACTTTTTGGCATTGGGTATACATAAAGATGAGAACAGCAGACACTGAGGACTTCAAAAATAAGGGAAGGAGGCAGGGGGCAAGGGTCTAAAAACTACCTATTGGGTACTATGTTCACTATTTGGGTGACAAGTCCAATTGAAGCCCAAACCTTGCTATCACACAATATATCCATGTAACAAACCTGCATATGTACCCATGAACCTATAATTAAGAAATTTAGGCTGGGCACAATGGCTCACACCTATAATCCCAGCACTTTGGGAGACCGAGGTGGGCAGATCACAAGGTCAAGAGATCAAGACCATCCTGGCCAATATGTTGAAACCCCATCTCTACAAAACATACAAAAATTAGCTCAGCATAGTGGTACGTGCCTGTAGTCCCAGCTACTCAGGAGGCTGAGGAAGGAAAATCACTCAAATCCGGTAGGCAGAGGTTGCAGTGAGCCGAGATGATGCCACTGCACTCCAACCTGGTGACAGAGTGAGACTCCGTCTTAAAAAAAAAAAAAGAAATTTGAAAGATGTTTTGGGTTTTTCATATGTACATCTGTTGCAAACACCAGAATATAATCATGGACAGAAGCATAGTTCCTGTCCTCATGAAGCTTAGAGTCTACTGAGGGAGATAAGCAATAATCAAATAATCAACATGTAGATATCCAATTACAAATTGAGGTGAGTGCCATGATGCAGGAGTACCCGGTGCATTAAGAAAGCCCCTAACCTAATCAACCGTGCCAAGGGCATGTGGAGGGCATGGGAAGGCAGATTGAAGAGCACTACAGGCAGAGGGGAGCGGCTGTGAAATCCCTGTGATGAGAGAGCAGGGAGCACCCAAAGAAACGAGAGAAAGTGAGTAGGGTGGAAGAGGGAGCCAAGGAGAAGTCAGGGTGGGAGGGTGGGCGGAGAAGTCCCCATGGGCCAGACAGCCAGACAGGGCTGGGCCTTACAGATTGTGGTTGAGACTTGGGTCTTATTCTCATAGAAATGTGAAGCCATTTTCTGTCATCTGAATATTTGTGTCCCCTCAAAATTCACATATTGAAACCTAATCTCAATGTGATGGTATTCGGAGGGGGACTTTTAGGGGTTGATTAGGTCATGAGGGTCCTGGGTTGTGATGGGATTAGTGCCCTCATAAAAAGAGGCCTGGAAGGCTCCTCTGCCCCTTCCTCCACATGAGGACACAGCAAACAGAGTGTCACCGATGAAGCAGGAGGTGGGCCCTCACTCTTCAATAAATCTGCCAGCACCTTGATTTTGGACTTTCCAGCCTCCAGAACCATGAGAAATAAATTTCTGTTTTTTATAAGGTACTGACTGTATGGTATTTTTTTATAGCAGCCCAAATGGACTAAGACACCATTAAAGAGTTTTAAGTTGGGAAGAAGCCTAGAAGTGGACTAAGAAAACGAGTAGAGGATGGATTTTTCAAGTTTCTTTGATTATAAGCAACAGTAACAAAATCTGTTTTACTTCATTAAAAAAAAAAAAAACTAATTTACTTCAAGAAGACGTGGTAGCATCAAAGGAAAGGCTGAACAACTGGTCCTTGAGATGGACGGAAGGAAAAAAGGTGCTGCAGGGAGATGCAGGTGGCAGGGACTGAGATACACCACCTCAGGATAAATGTGCGCCAGCCATTCTTGAACCCTGTGTCACTCTTCTCAAGATTCAAGTTCCACAGAGACAGACTCTGATGGGCCACACTTGGGTCACATGCTCATTTCTTTTTTGTTGTTGTTGTTCTTTCTTTTCTTTTCTTTTCTTTTCTTTTCTTTTCTTTTTTTTTTTTTTTTTTTTTTTTTTTTTTTTTTTTTTTTTTTTTTTTTTTTTTTGAGACAGAGTCTTGCTCTGTCACCCAGGCTGGAGTGCAGTGGTGCAATCTCAGCTTACTGCAAGCTCCACCTCCTGGGTTCACACCATTCTCCAGCCTCAGCCTCCTGAGTAGTTGGGACTAAAGGTGCCCACCACCATGCCCGGCTATTTTTTTTTTTTTGTATTTTTAGTAGAGACAGGGTTTCATTGTGTTAGCCAGGATGGTCTTGATCTCCTGACCTCATGATCCACCCACCTCGGCCTCCCAAAGTGCTGGGATTACAGGTGTGAGCCACCGTGCCTGGCCCAGTCACATGCTCATTTCTTGCCAGAAGACAACACACCTAAAGTGACAGTTCCTTGACAAAAAACAGTTTCCAAGGGGGAGGGTTGTTCCCATAGGAAAATCACAAAGAAATTGTGGTGATATTTCCAAAGAACTGAGAGGGATTCTGGCAAAACAAACAAAATCCATCAGATATCTACTACAGGTTCCAAAGGAAAGGTGGGAGGATCATCAAGGACAAAGTGGATTTACCTGTGGTTTTGCCTAGGCAGCAACTCTTTCAGACACCATCTTTTCAGGAGGCAAGCCATATGGAGGCTTGGGAGATGGGAAGTAGACAAAGAAGCTGCTAGATGGCGCCTCAGATAAGGTCACATGTCACACAACCCTTCCCCACGCCTCGCTCTCTGACTCCTCTGTAGCTTTCAGAGAGATAGGGCATCACTCAACACATAAGCCACCAAAAGTAGTAAGAGGCGGCAGAGGAAACTGAGGAGTGTACTTATTCTGCTAATAAGTATGTCTAAACCTATTCATCTAAAGATGAAGTTTGACCCCGAAGTGTTCCCCTCCTTGGGAGAATGAAGGAAGGGATAAGTGTTATCTATAGACAAGATTCTGTATGTTCAAAATGTCAAGAAAACGAATCCATAGGATCTGCCAGCAGAAAGCATCCAAGGCTTTAAGCAGAAAGCGTCCAAGAGGGACCAGAGCCACTTCTCCTGCTCTAAGAGATCCATCCGTTGAAATAGCTACAGTAATTTCCTTCCTGAATAAGCAAGATTTGCTCAAAATGTGCTAATGTAATACATAATTTCTCACAGGAAGAACATTGCAAATGTGGCTTACAGTATCTTAAGAAATCCACAGCTCTTCAAAGAAAGCAGACATCGCAAAAGGACTGAAGATAAATATTGTACAAGAGTTGGACATTGGGGTGGGATGAGGAGCCTTTGCTGCCTCTGTACTGCTTAGTTTCACTGGGTTAGAGCTCAGGCTTCTGTGCAGTTTTGAGGCACTGGCCTGATAGTTTTTGAAAGTCTTATTTTTACCTTTTTTCCTGGAAGACTTCTCCCATTGCATTCAGATGAAAACTTTTTGATGCAAAAAGAGTGGCATTGATTCCAAGGAAAGGAGTCCAGAAATGAAACTGTGATGTGTAATGTGTCAAATCGTCAAAAGACCACTGCCAAAATCAAGAAATGTCTATTTTTCAGCAAAGCAGCAGGAGAGATTGTGGGCGCTTCTGACAGCAAGTGTCACTTCCATGTGAAACAAGCTGATACATTTACAGTGAGACCTTGAGCAAGTATAGCAACGTGTGAAGGAAAAGTAGCACAGATGCCTTATAAAGGAAACTCTTTCCACTGATGCATACCACAGTTTCCTTACTGGTATCTCTAGCTCAGGCCTCTACTTTTAAAATTTGAATCCATTTTACACCAGCTCTCAGCTTGATCTTTCTAGAGAAGCACCACTCTTTAACACTTACGGTGCCTACCCTCCTAAATTTTCCTAAACTCCTTAGCCCAGTTCCCCCAAATGTTCAGTTATTTGCATATTTCCTCAACACTTTTTGTCATATCTGTGCACCATCCATATTACCACTTCCAGTTATTGATTAAATTGCCTCATTTTCTTGTATGGTCAGAAGCAACATTATCATTTCTTGTTTAAGTATTTTCAGTACATATTAACATAAACACCTAACTAATAAACTTTGAATGTCTACCATGTACCACCGAAAGTCATCTAGGACATCGCCTGAGGTATTGCACTTTGGGAATCATGTTTCAGCTGGTCAACCAAGACCTGGCTTTACACACCAGCGCCCTGGCCGATGTGGATTCCACCTTTCCACACACTCACAACGGTCATTTCTATCACCTAGCTGTGACAGAACGTGTGTCAAGGGGCAAGCCATATTGAAATCATAATAATCATTCAGGACCCAGCCTTCTGATACCAGCCCCACTTCCTGCAACCCTCTGTGGCCTAAAGGAATCTTTCCTGTCTGAACTGTCACTGCACTTAGAGCGTTCAGGACTCCTCACATAGGACTCAATGGTCAGCTCCTTGAAATATGAGATTTTGCTGGACATCTTCTCTTTCAGAACATGTGTGGGCTTCTCAAGATCTGAGATCATATCTAATTATCTGCATAGGGTCTTGTGCAATGAAAATTTATTTGTTAGATGAATGTGTCCTCCACTCCGGCCAGTACTCTATCTCATGAAACATCAATCTGAGAGGCCAGACATGGTGGCACACACCTGTAATCCCAGCACTTTGGGAGGCCAAGACGGGTGGATCACCTGAGCCCAAGAGTTGGAGACCAGCCTGGGCAACATGGCAAAACCCTGTCTCTACAAAAAGAAATAATAATAAATTAGTCCAGTGTAGTGGCGTGCACCTGTAGTCCCAGATACTCTGGAGGCTGAAGGGGAGAATGCCTTGAGACTGGGAGGCAGAGACTACAGTGAGCCATGATCATGCCACAGCACTCCAGCCTGGGTGGCAGAGAGATACCCTGTCTCAAAAAACAAAACAAAACAAAGCACATAAATCTGATCATGTCATTCTCCTGCTCTTCACAAAATAAAGTTTTTACAACTTAGCAGCTATAGAGACAAGATCCTTTAAATCTGGTCTCAAATGCCATTTTATCCACTACTCCCCACCTCTTCCCACCTGCCCCCCAGCCACCTGCCCCTCCAAATGCACACTCCATGCTCTTGCCACACCCAGCTCCTTGGCATTCCCTGGATAAGCCAGACCATCCCTTGGGCTAGTCTCCCTTCCAGCATCCATTAAACACATTCCCTCACTGTCTATTAAACTCCAACTCAGTTCTGACACATTAGCTAAAATGGGATGTCTTCCTGAAGCCGCACACAGCTCCCTAGGTCCGTCCTCTGTATTGCCACATCATGGTATACATTCTTCTATTAAAGCACTTATAGATGACGTAATGTTTTGTTTATAACTGTCACTTCCATTAGCCCATAAGCTCCCCAGGAGCAGGTATTTACTCAATATTTTCAGTGCCTAGCGCAGTGCCTGACACATAACAGTTCTCCAGTGTTTGGTGAATTACTAGTATGGAGTTAAGAATGCAGGCTCTTGGAGCGTTCAGGAGAATGTCTGCAGATCTGGAGTGATTAATCTTTTTTAATTCCTGATATGGGTTATTTGTACATTCTCTCTTATTGATTAGTTTCAACAGAGGTTGCTGATATGTTTGGGTATAAATTTACCATCTCACTGTATATTTTCAATTTATCCTATTTGTTTTATATTTCTTCTGCTCCCTGTGATGATTAACTTTATATGTCAACTTGACTGGGCCATGAAGAGCCCTGATATTTGGTCAAACATTATTCTAGCCAGACCTCTGAGATTCAAAACTAACCACTGTCATTGTTATCTTGGGCAAGTTACTTAACTCCTCTGTGCTTAAGTTTCACAGTTAAAAAATGGCAATAGTGCATAGGGTTGTTTGGAGAGTTAATAACTATAATGAGATTAGAATAGAGCTCTGCACATTAAGTGCTTAACAAATTCTATTATTTACATTATTGCCACAGAAAAGGTACACATTTCTTCAGATCTTTTTGGTTTAGGGCCTTTAGTAACTATTGTAATGGTCCAGGCAAAAGATAATGAGGTGGGGATTGAAAGAGTGGTGTAAAGACAAAAATGGTGGTAGACACCAGATAGAATCACACTGTGTGACAAAGCCATGTCGGGGGTAAAAGCAGAAAAGTCAAGGACTATCAAATTCTCAGGTAGGACCTGGAGACATCATGGCAGAATCCACGACCACAGCCAGAGCAGGCTCCACCTGCACCAGGAATTAGGGAGTTGGTGCCACTGTGCTCAAAATCCAAGAGAGAGAACTGAACCCCAAGGAGAGTAGTAGCAAGAACCCAGGACGAGATGCCAAATCCAAGGGAAGCTTCAAACCACCAGGAGCTAAGGAGGCAATGAGCAGAGTGAAAGCCTCTGTGACAGATGAATCTCACTCAGGGCTTACATAACTGATCTGGACACCCCAGGGCACCCCAGGAATTCCCCACATCAGCAAGTGATGGTAAATTTGAGTGGCAGTGACCTATTTGCTGCTAAATTGCTAAAAAATCTTTAGAAGTTGAGTGAGGAAGAAAAAATACAGTCAGTGAGATTCAATGTGAGTAGATGAAAATGAAAGTTTTTCATTATACACATCTAAGATGATGAGCTTTCATGAGTTGATAGAACCCTCATGAGAATTCTGGACACCCAGAACCTGGCCCCATCTTAAGTACTATCTAAACCATAACCTCTTTGGGCCTCAGTTTCCCCAGCTGTTTGATGAAATGATTGATCTTTGGGATCCTTTTAAGAGCTTATATTATCTTCAAAGGAGTTTTAAAAGGCTTTCTAGTTGGTTCTCTCAAGGACCCATCCCTAAACTTCACTAAGCTACTAGATATATATGTCAGTCAACTGTCATTTGCCAGAGTTCCTCAGTCAAACTTCCCCCTTAATATTATTTTTAAACCTACTAAGCCTCCATTCCATATTTGGTGGTATAACTTGTACTTTCTTCTCATCACCAGATCCTGTGGAAATTTCAGTACATCTTTCCTCATCACCTGTTGCTCTAGTTTCTACAGATGCTTCTATTGCAACTAGCAGAAAGCCAATTCAAACTGGCTTGAACAATAAAGGAAATTCATTGGTTCATATAACTGAAAGGTACAGTAATTAGAAAAATTTCAGGCATGATCTAATCAAACTGGATTTCATTCCATAATTCTCTTGGCTCTGCCCCTTCCCTTGTATACAATTTATCTTCAGACTGGGTTCCTCATAGTAGCAAACTGGCTGCAGCACTTTCAGGTCATATGTGTGTTTAATATTCAGCAAGAGTCCAGAACTTCAGTCTGATTGAATCAATTTAGGTTATATAGTCATCCATGGCCAAGGAAGTGGGATTACGATGAATGGCTTAGGGCAATCGGGGCTTATTCCTGAAGGTGGATGAAATCAACCCAACTCAAAACATATGGCTGCTATACCCTAAGACATGGTGGAGGTAACCAACATTTTCACACTGCAGTTGAGTTCATACACTCTATTCTGCCCCTCAGCTGCTGCAGTATTCTCTCTGCCCCATAGCAACACAAGGAAGAAGGCAACTGTCCTTTCCTTTCAATCCTCCAGAGAAAACACCATTCTCACAGGCATTGTGGGTCAGATTCACAACAGGGCAGGTAGTTACAGAGCAGCACAGCTCAGCACATATTTTTCAATGTAACATCTGGCATCTTGGGATCTTGCTTTTTTTTTTTTTTTTTTTTTTTTTGAGACGGAGTCTCGCTCTGTCGCCCATGCTGGAGTGCAGTGGCGCAATCTCGGCTCACTGCAAGCTCCGCCTCCCGGGTTCACGCCATTCTCCTGCCTCAGCCTCCCAAGTAGCTGGGACTACAGGCGCCCGCTACCGCGCCCGGCTAATTTTTTCTATTTTTAGTAGAGACGGGGTTTCACCATGGTCTCGATCTCCTGACCTTGTGATCCGCTCGCCTCGGCCTCCCAAAGTGCTGGGATTACAGGCGTGAGCCACCGCGCCCGGCCGGCATCTTGCTTCTTAAAGGTTCCTGACTATCTCTATAGCTGGTATTTTCTCACTGACATTGTTTTAATCTTGGGCTCTAAGCTACCACTTTGTTGTTGACTTTAATCGACATTTCCCTGGTTTCTGGGATTGAGAACATTATCATATGTGTATTGTCCATTTGGATTTACCCTTTTACAAAATACTCTTTCAAGTCTTTTTGCTCATTTTTATATGCAACAGGTGCATATAAAAAGTGGATGGGCTTTTATATAAAATGTCAAATTATCTTTTCTTAATTCTGTGTAGGAATTTTTAAAATAGTCTTGATACTGGTTTTTTGCTGAATGGTTGCAAATATCACCTTCCATTTTACGGCAAGCTTCTTTACTCTCTTAATAGTATTTTCTGATAAATGAGGATTCTTGATTTTAACATAAAAACTATTTTTCTTTATGGTGAGCAGGTACTTTTGTGACTAGCTTAAAACACATTTGCCTATCTGGAAGTCATATAGCCTATATCACCTTCTAATGTTAGTTTATTGCTGCCTAACAAACATACCCAAAGCTCAGTGATGGAAAACAAAAATCAATTTGTTCTCATTCAGGTGCCCGGGTCAGCTGGTCTAGGATGGGCTCACTTTATCTTGGCTGGGCTTGGCTCCAGGCTGGGTTTGGCTGGGGTAGCTTCACCAGAGAGCTCCACCCATGTGTCTCTCATCTCCCTTTCAGGGTCAGTGGACTGGATCAGGCATATCCTTCTCATGGGGATGGCATAAGTGGAAGAGGGCAAGCAGAGATGTCCAAGGTCCCTTGAGGCCTAGGCTCAGAATGGCACACTGTCACTTCCACCAAAGGACTTAAGCCAAACATATAGAGTCCAGGGAGGAAAAACATATTCTTCCCCTTTTGTGAGAGGAACTGCAAAGTCACCTGGGAAAGGGCATGGGCACAGAGAGGAGAGAAAAATTGGGGCCAATAAAGCAATAAACAATATTCTCTATAACTTTATATTAATAGTTTTACCTTCCATTTAAGTACATACCCCAAATGGAGTTAATTTTTGTGTGTGATGTGAGGTTGGGGTTAATTGTTTTTACGTGGGGATACCCAATTGACCTAGTGTCATTTTTTGAGGACATTTTCCCACAGTGCATAGCAGTGGTACTTTCATCATAAACAAACTGTTCACATCCACAAAAGTCAGTCTCTGGGCTCTTTTTCCTTTTAGTTTTTTTGTCTATCCCAGTGCCAATACTACGCTGTCTTAAATACTGTACTTGCTTATAAATCTTGATATCTAGTAAAGCGAGTCCAGCCCACCTTGTTCTTCAATGATGTTTCAGCTATTCTTGATCCTTTGAATTTCCATATAAATTTTTCAACATCACCCTGTCACATGCCACCATGAAAAACCTACAAACAATATCTTTGTGAAGATTTTTTTATTGTAAATGCTTGGAATCTATACATCAAATTGGAGAGAATTGACATTTTTAAAATGTCAGTTTTTCTAATTCAAACATAGCTTATCTCTCCATTCATTAACAGCTTCCTTAACATTACCCAACAAAGACTTTAATTTTTCCCTGTAAAGTTCTTACATGTCTTTTCTAGAGAGTAGATACTTCTTATGCTATTTTAAGCTATGTTCTTTTAAATTTTAGCTTCTTATTCATTACTGATATAATGAAAAGATATTCTCACATTTATTGTAATCATCAGAAAATTTAGTAAGCGCTCTTATTAATTCTAGTAACCTATTTTTTATGTAGAAAATCAAAATAAACACACAATTAGATCATCTGCAAATAATGACAACTTTATTTCTTTCTTTTTAAACCTTATACATTTAATTTATCTTATTAAGCTCTGTGGTACAGTGATGAGTAGTAGTAGTGATGGCAGGAATCTGTCTTGTCACCAAAACTTTATCTTATAGCAATGAATTCCCATCTATACCTAGTTGCTTGAATTTTTACAACAAATCGATGTTGAATTATCAAAAGATTTTTCTGTATCTACTGAGATGACCATAGAATTTTTCTCCTTTATGAATGCGGTAGATTATACTGATTGAAATGTAAATCAACATTGTATTCCTGCCCTATACAGTCATGACGTATTAGACTTTTTATGTATTACTACATATCTATTTAAATTTGGGGGAGTACATCATAGGTGTATGTATTTATGATGTACAAGAGATATTTCGATACAGGCATGCAATGTGAAATAAGCACATCATGGAGAAGAGGGTGTCCATCCCCTCAAGCATTTGTTCTTTCAGTTATAAATGATCCAGTTATACTTTTTATTTTAAAATGTACAATTAAGTTATTATTGACTACAGTCACCCTATTGTACTATCAAATAGTTGGTCTTCTTCATTCTTTCTAATTTTTTTTTGTACTTATTAACCATCCCCACCCTCCCCTCCAACTCCCCACTCCCTTTCCCAGCCCCTGGTAACTATCCTTCTACTCTCTAGGTCCATGAGTTCAATTGTTTTGATTTTTAGATCCCACAAATAAGTGAGATATTACTATTTTGTTGGCTATTACTTCACTGAAGATTTTTGCATCTATGTTCATAAGTGAAATTGACCTATAATTTTCCTTTTCATTACTGTCCTGTCTTTTTCAGGTTTGGGTTTCAAGATCATGCTATGAGTCTCATCATTTTAGTATTTTTTAAACGCTCCCTCCTTGTCTATTCTCTGGAAGAGTTTACATAAGATTGGAGTTACTTCATACCTAAACATTTGGCAGAACTCACCAATGAAGGACAATCTGGGCTAGACTTTTCTGTTTTTGTGAAAAGAATTTTTCACAATTTTTTTAATGCTTACAAGACCATTCAAACTTCTAATTTTCACTGAGTCCATTCTGATGTTACTTTTCAAAGGAATCAGTCCATTTTACCTAGCTTTCAAATTTATTTGCAGTTGTTTATATTATCCTCTTATTATTATCTAAATGTCTGCAGATCTGGAGTTACTAATCTTTTTTTATTCCTGACATTGGTTATTTGTGCAATCTCTCTTTTTCTTGATTATTTTCATCAGAAGTTACTGATATATGTGGGTATAAATTTACCATCTCATTGTATGTTTTCAATTTGGGCAACTGTTTTACATTTCTTTTGTTCCCTGTGATGGTTAATTTTATATGTCAACTTGACTAGGCCATGGGGACCCCAAATATTTGGTCAAACATTATTCTGGGTATGCCTGTGAGGGTGTTTTTGGATGAGATTTACATTTAAATTGGTAGACCAAGTAAAGCAGATTGCCATTCTTAAAGGGCAGCTCTCATCTGCTCAGTTGAAGGCCTGAATAGAACAAAAAGGGTGACCCTTTTGCAAGTAGAAAGGAACTCCTTCCTGAGTGCTTGACCTGGGACAAGATCTTTTCCTGTTTTTGGACTTGAACTGAAATATCAGCTCTCCTTGGGTCTGGAGCCTGACAGCATTCAGACTAGAACCCCACTATTGGCCCTCCTGGGTCTCCAGCTTGCTGACTGCAGACCTCAAGACTACCAGCCTCCATAATCACATGAGCCAACTCCTTATAATAAATCTCTTATATAAATGCATAATGTCTGGCTAATATAGACAATCTTGCACCTTGCTTTAGATTGTAAAAGTACTTAAGTACCTACAATTTTGCTCTCAGCCTTTGGGGCCTCTGTTCAAACTTAAAGACAATAAGAAAAGTCACATTAACATTCTGCCAGGCTATTACTCAGTAATTTTTTAAACTCTTTCCTAATTTGGATGATTCAAATGGGGATCATCTGTGAGGCACAATAAATATTCAAACTTAGACCTCAGACCTGGATGAGTTATGTTTCTCTCCTTCCCCCAACTGGCTGCACAAATGAAAACAAAAATGGGCTAGTTGTTCCCATAGGGTCCTATGGAAACAATCAGTTACCTTTTGAGTTTGCTCTCTTCTCCTGTTTCAAAGTCCCTTCTCTTTCTTCACTCATGTCCCCACAAGCAGGTATAAACTTTCTCTCATTAGCAAATAACAGAAACTGAAAAATGATCAAAGGAAGCTACTGCTGCCTGAATGCTGCTGGGAAAACATTGTAAAAGGAGCACCCAGCAACCTGTGACCATGGAGATGGTTTGTAATCAGCAAGCCAGGGCCCTCGCTTTCCTTCCTTCTCTGGGCATCCAATAAACGGTTGGTTTAGAAACTCTGAGCCCACAGACTATTTTCCAACAACAGCTGCATAGCAACAAGGTTCGTATGCTGTAAACCCAGCAGTCAAAACCTGTTCATGTTTGCTTATCAAAACCAAAGTTATGATAGCAGGCACACCAGGCTTCCTTTTCTAGCAGTAGGGCAGATTTGATATCCTGAACTACCTTCTCGACTGAAACTAAGACACTGGATAAAATATGTAAGAATGTAAAAATAAAACCACATTGCTGGGCTAGCGCAAAAGGAAGAGAATCTACAAAGGCCAAAATGAAATGAAAACCAGAACTCGAAGTAAGCAGGCACCAGAGCCACCTTTTGCCCTGGGTTTCTGTTTCGACAGCTGCAACGGCTTGGGGTTTGTGAAGTAAAGCCTCAAATGCCACTAACATAGACAGTGTATTAGGAGACCCCACCCAAACCTGGTACCTCCTCCCAAAGGATACACCCTCAAGGGAAGAGTAGATGAAAAATAAACCCATTGTGCGAAAGAGGACGAAGAAATGTATATGTTTTGATCTTGGTGTTGGAGTGGGGAAAATCTCCCCTGAGACCTTGTAACCACAAGCCAGCCTTCAAATGGATTTGTTGTCTGAATTAACACTGTGGTACTGCCTCGAGATGATTTGCAGAAGGCAAAGAAAATCCTCTCTGCAGGAATAAAATCTCAACAAAGGACTTAAAGAATTCCCACAAATTTTCAAGGAAAGTAAACGGTTTACAGCTTTTAAAAAAAAATCACATAATACACAAGGAACAAGACACTTAAATCAATACGTAGAAAAATCCACAGGCAGCAAAGTCAGATCACAGAGCGTTCAGATACCAGGGCTATGACATATATAATACAAAATGATTCTACAGCTCCACCCTTGTTTATTTTCCTTGTTTCCAAATGCAAGCCCCCATCAGTGTCTGGTTCTCAGTCCTTTTCTATTTCTTCAGAAACATTCCTCTTGCTTTTCTTCTCCTTCAACCTCTCTCTCCCCAGGCACCTTCTCCCAGGACTATGAACACATTTAAATCTTTCCCCATTAAGAAAGGAAGGAAGAAAAGAAAAAAGAAAAGGAAGCTTGCTTCCACCCATCTTGCTGCACCACTCACAACGAAGTCTCTTGAAAGAGCAATTAATTGTTCAAAATGGTATTTCCTAGGTTGTCATCCAGGGTTTCTATAGCTTGGGGTTTTACATTTAAGTCTTTAATCCATCTTGAGTTGATTTTTTTAATATGTTGTAAGGAAGGGGTCCAGTTTCAATCTTCTGCATATGGCTAGCCAGTTATCCCAGCACCATTTATCAGGGGAGTCTTTTCCCTATTGCTTGTTTTTGTCAGGTTTGTCAAAGATCAGATAGTTGCAGGTGTACTGCTTTATTTCTGGGTTCTCTATTCTGTTCCATTTGTCTATGTGTCTACTTTTGTACCAATACTGTGCTGTTTTGGTTACTGTAGCCCTGTAGTATAGTTGGAAGTTGGGTAATGTGATGCATCCAGCTTTGTTATTTTTGCTTAGGATTGTCTTGACTATTTGGGCTCTTTTTTGGTTCCATATGAACTTTAAAATAATTCTTATAGTTCTGTGGAGAATGTCAATGGTAGTTTAATAGGAATAGTATTGAATATATAAATTATTTTGGGCAGTATAGCCGTTTTAACAATGTTGACTTTTCCCATCCATGAGCATGGAATGTTTTCTATTCATTTGTGTCATCTCTGATTTCTTTGAGCAGTGTTTTGTAGTTCTCCTTACAGAGATATTTCACCTTCTTTGTTAGCTGTATTCCTAGGTATTTTATTTGTTTTGTGTGTGGCAATCGTGAACAGGATTGCATTTCTGATTTGGCTCTCAGCTTGACTGTTGTCGGTTTATAGAAAAGTTAGTGATTTTTGCCCGGGCGTGGTGGCTCATGCCTGTAGTCCCAGCACTTTGGGAAGCCAAGGCAGGCGGATCATGAGGTCAGGAGTTTGAGACCATCCTGACCAACTTGGTGAAACTCCATCTCTACTAAAAATCCAAAAAAAAAAAAAAAATTTAGCTGTGCATGGTGGCACGCGCCTGTAGTCCCAGCTGCTCAGGAGCCTGAGGGAGAATTGCTTGAGCCTGGGAGGTGGAGGTTGCAGGGAGCCGCGGTAGTGCCATTGCACTGCAGCCTGGGTGACACAGCAAGACTCCATCTAAAAATAATAATAATAAAGAAAAGAAAAGTTAGTGATTTCTGCACGTTGATTTTGTATCCTGAGACTTGGCTGAAGTTGTTTATCAGCTTAAGGAGCTTTTGGGCTGAGACAATGGGATTTTGTATATATAGGATAATGTTGTCTGCAAGCAGAAAAAGTTTGACTTCCTCTCTTCCTATCTAGATGCCCTTTATTTTTTTCCTCTTGCCTCATTGCTCTGGCCAGGACTTCCAATACTGTGTTGAATAGAAGTGGTGAGAGAGGGCATCCTGGTCTTGTGCCAGTTTTTAAGAGGAATGCTTCCAACTTTTCCCCATCCAGCATGATGTTGGCTCTGGGTTTATCATAGATGGCTCTTTTTATTTGGAGGTATGTTCCTTCAATACCCAGTTTCAATACCTACAGAGTGGGAGAAAATGTTTGCAAACTATGCATCTGACAAAGGTCTCATCTCCAGCATCTATACAGAACTTAAACAAATTTAAAAGAAAAAAACAACCCCATTAAAAAGTGAGTAAAGGACATGAACAGAACAAACAGTTTTCAAAAGAAGACATACATGCAGCCAACAAGGATATGAAGAAATACTCACCATCACACTGATCACGAGAGAAGTGCAAATCAAAACCACAATGACATACCATCTCACACCAGTCAGAATGGTTATTATTAAGAAGTCAAAAAATAACACATGCTACCAAGGTTACAGAGAAAAAGGAACATTTATATACTGTCGGTGGGAGTGTAAATTAATTCAACCATTGTGGAAGGCAATGTGGTGATTCTTCAAAGAACTAAAAACAGAAATATCATTTGACCCAGCAATCTCATTACTGGGTATATCCCAAGGGAATATAAATCATTCTATTATAAAGACACATGCAAGCCTATGTTCATTGTAGCACTCTTCACAATAGCAAAAACATGAAATCAACCTAAATGTCCATCAATGGTGAACTGGATAAAGAAAACGTGGTACCTACACACCATGGAATACTATGCAGCCATAAAAAAGAACAAGATTATGTCCTTAGCAGGGACATAGACGGAGCTGGAGGACATTATCCTTAACAAACTAATGTAGGAACAGGAAACCAAATACCGCATGTTCTCAATGATAAGCTAAATGATGAGAACACATGGACACATAGGGGAGAACAACACACTCTGGGGCCTATAGGAAGGTGGAAGGTGGGAGAAGGGAGAGGATCAGGAAAAATAACTAATGGATACTGGGCTTAATACCTGGGTGACGAACGATCTGCACAAATAAACCCATGGTGCAAGTTTACCTATATCACAAACCTGCACATGTACCCATGAACTTAAAATAAAAGTTAACCAAAAAGCATATTTCTCACTTAAAAAAAAAAAAAGAGAGAGAGAGAGCAATTATTATGACTTCCTTACCACTCATTCCCTCCTAAGTTGTGGCCCAGCTTACCCAGTCCACCCCCACTTTTCTGCGGTGGCAATAGCTGAGGTTGTCAGTGTCCTAAGGTACCAAATCAGTACACGCAATGAACTCTTCTCTCACCTCACACTGCTAAGGTATTTTGCACTGTGGACACTGCCTCCATCGAGAAACTCCTCACTCAGCTTCTGTGACACCACTTCTTTCTGATTTTACTCCTATGTCTCTGGTCATTTCTTACCAGTCTCCTTAAAGTGTCACATCTCTTTTGTCCACATCTTAAAATGTTGTTGCTCTAAAGTTTCTGTTCTCGACCCTTTTCACACTCTTCCCGGGCATATCATCCATTCTTATGGCTTAAGATAGCCGTATATCTCTGAGGCATGCATGTCCTGGGGATACAAGAACTCTTTCCAGAGGTGCTCCAACACAAACAGTTTTAAGAAAATCAGTTTGCCGCTTGTTAATTTCCAGGTGTATTCCTTCCTAGAATCAATCTGCCTGGGAATATGCCTACAACCGAGATATCTTCCACAAGCTACTGCTCACTCATTCTGAATCGGGTATATTTCCCCAGGTTGTAGAAATCTCTTGGTCACCAATTTGCAAAGTTGCTGTAGGTGCTGAGAAAGTAAATAACTATAATATGCGTAATAAATGCCTTTGTAAGTTAGAAGGGTTCCAACTCTACGCTTTCAATAAAATTGAAGAAAGGGCCAGATGAGGTGGCTCACACCTGTAATCCCAGCACTTTGGGAGGCCGAGGCAGGGGGATCACTTGAAAACAGCCTAGGCAACATGGTGAGACCCCATCTCTACCAAAAAAAAAAGAAAAATACAAAAAGTAGCCAGATGTGGTGGTACATAGCTGTGGTCCCAGCTACTTGGGAGGCTGAGGTGGGAGGATCACTTAAGCCTGGGAGGCAGAGTCTGCAGTGAGTTTTGTCATGCCACTGCACTCCAGCCTGGGTGACAGAGCGAGACTCTTTCTCAAAAAAAAAAAAAAAAAAAAAAAAAATTATAATTAAAAAAAAAATTGAAGAAAGGCCAAATGGAATTGTCAGCTGATTTAATCATTAAAAATAGTTTAATAGCAAGAGTGACAGCAAGGGTGGGAGGTGCAATGTTCTTTTAAACAACCAGATCTCACACGTGAATTCAGAGCAAGAACTCACTCATTATAGGGAGAATGCCATCCAGCCATTCATGAGGGATCCACTCCCATGATCCAATACCTCCCACCACGTCCCTCCTCCAACACTGGGAATTACCATATACGCATGTATCAGTGTGTGAATTGGGGTACATAATTTAGAAGAGGTTTAAAGAATTGATTGGCATTGCTATAAAAACATCTTCCATCTTTATCTACTTATTTGTCTAAACAGAGTTTTTCAATATTCATATCAAAACAATGAAAACCATTAAGGGAATTTATGGTGAGCCTTGTGATTTTAGCAATAATATTCATTCAGAGATATATGAACTAGTAGAAAAAAAATACCAATCCCACCAATATCATTAAGAGATGCATTTCCAGCAATATTTTACCTTTAAGTTTAGTGACTATTTATTTAAAGCTATATTTTAAATTTAGTATACGATTTTAACCACTTGTGTACCAAAAATAATTTTAACAGTAACTTAATCTAGAACAAGTTTGACCAACCCTGGGCTGCATGTGACCCAGGATGGTTTCAAATACTGCCCAACACAAATGCATAAACTTTCTTAAAATATTATGAGCATTTTGTGATTTTTTAAAATCTCATCAGCTATCATTAGTGTTAGTGTATTTTATGTGTGTCCCAACACAATAATCCTTCTTCTAATGTGGCCCAGGGAAACCAAAAGATTGGACACCCCTGATCTAGAAGAAATTAGTTAACACAGCCTTATGGTCTCAGGGGAAAAGTTTAATTTCTTTTAATAAACATAGTAAATTTTGTTCAGACAGATATAAAAGGACATTCAAGAAAAATCTTTCAAGCATAAACATGCATTAATTTAGGATGACATTTTGTAAAATGGAAATACAAGTTCAAGAAGCAAAAGGAAAGATTAAAATTTTCACCCTGTTAAAAAGGAACTTGTTTTTTTTTTCCCAGACATGGTCTCATTCTGCCACCTAGGCTGGAGTGCAATGGTGCAATGTCAGCTCACAGCAGCCTAGACCTTCCACACTCAGGGGATCCTCCCACTTCAGCCTCTGGAGTAGCTGGGACTACAGTGAGCACCAACACACCCGGCTAATTTTGTCCATTTGTTTTGTAGAGGTAGAGTCTCACTATGTTTCTCAGGCTGGTCTCAAACTGCTGGACTCAAGTGATCCTCCTGCCTTGGGCCTCCCAAAGTGCTGAGATTACAGGTGTGAGCCACCATTCCCGGCCTTGTTCATGTAGTTTTTAAATGGATGATAACAGGTAGCAGATCATACTGGCATTCAGTTTCTATTGGAGGTATTAAAATGAGTAATGTGGTCATTTGATTTTAAAAGTCAATATTTAAGACACACCAGAAGTGACATCTCTGAAAATATTCAAACTTATAATAAATAATTTTACACGTAACTTAAAAATGTGTGAGGGTAATACTATACAACGCCATTTATATGAAGGTTTAAAACAGGCAAATGTAATCTATAGTGAAAGAAAATCAGAACAGTGTTTGCCTGTAGGAGGGATGTGGGCAAAGATTGACTGGGAAGGGTTATATGAAAACTTGAAAGCTTCCTGGGGTGACAGTAATATTCTATATCTTAATAGGATTTGGGGTTACAAAGGCAAAAGCATTTGTCAAGAATTATTAAATAATATACTTAAAATGTACATTTCATTGAGGTAAATTTTAGAAAAATAGTAAATAGATATTTGAACTCTAGGTAATGTTATGCATGCTCAAGAGTTTAGGGGTGAAACATATTGTCTAAAATTTATTTGGAAGTGAATCAAAAAACAAGGTAGATTGAGAAATGGACAAGTGTATAGATAAGAAATGCAACCGAAGCAAAATGTTGATTGTAGAATCTAGATGGTGAGTATACGGTGCTCCTTGCCCAACTATTTCAATTATTTTGTATGTAATAAAATATTGGGAAAAAATGCAAGAGAAAATATTTTTGTAACTATTTGAGGGCATGTGTGGGCAAAAGTTTAAAGACCACTGACTTCTATTTATCACCATTTGCTGAAGAACCTTTACCCTAAACTTACCATCCAAACCTTTCTCCAGAATCCAATCATATTTCCATGTCATCTGGATTTCCCACCATATCTAAAACTCAGCAGATCCAAAAATGAATGCATTGGCTTCCCTCTACCAGTTAGGAATATCTTTAGCTACATGCAACAGAACACAAAGTCAAACAAAAAGAGTTATTTTTCCTATATACTAAGAAATCTGGAGTTAGGTGGCTGCTGGTATTGGTTCAGTGGTTCCACGATGTCCTAACTGGAAGGTCTGCAATTGTCTTGCCCGTTCTTCATAGTCACAAAACATTCTAGCACTTCAAGCATCATGTCTGAGCTCAAGACAGGAAAGAAAGAAAAGGGAGCAATGCCAGTGACAGTTTAAAGGCTAACTTTCTTATTATGTCATTTAATGTAGTCCTGTACTTTCTTATAGTAATATACCCTTGAAAATGTATGGGATGCCTTTCAGGCACAATACATACATATATGTTGATAATGGCAATTCCTAATGTTGGAGGTGGAACCTAGTGGGGGGTATTGGATCGAAGTGGATTTCTCATGAATGACTGGATGCCATCCTCCCTATAATGAGTGAGTTCTTGCTCTGAGTTCACACGTGAGATCTGGTTGTTTAAAAGAGTGTGGCACTCCCCACTTCTTTTGCTCCCACTCTCGCTATGTACACACTGGTTCCCTGTGACCTTCCACCACAGCTGAAAGCTTTCTGAGGCCTCACCAGAAGCAGACACCAGCACTATGCTTCCTGTACAGCCTGTATAACTGTGAACTAATTAAATCTCTTTTCTTTAGAGATTACCCAGTCTCAGATACTTCTTTATAGCAACACGAGAATGGACTAACACACATGCATCCACACACATACACATACATGTACATAAAAACCTAAACCTCAATTGGCTTCAGAAATGGCTAACTCAGTTATGGTTAATGTCACCTATGACTGGTTTTTTCAGCTTCCTGCTTTGCTGTTTTCAATGTTGGATCTGTCCTCAGGCTGGTATGAAGATGGATATAGCAACTCTATGTATATTATCCAGATCCAACAGCCTCAAGAGGAAGAAGACCATCTGGCCCCTCAGTAGACACCACTCCCATCCCATTAGTCAGAGTGCTTGTCAGTTTGTTTCCTGAACTAACTACAAGGCAAATGGGATTACCTTAGCTTACTCTTGTCAAGGGTCAGCTTCCCCTAAGACATATAACTTTGTGAAACAGTGACTGGGCAAGTCTATACTAAAGATCTGAAACTGTTATGTTGACAGGCAGCCAGCATCTGTCTCTAATACATATGTGCTAAAATTGTAGCATAAAAAAACAAACAATAGATGTATATGTTACAATAGGGGTTCTCTTCCCTCTATGTAATCTCTTGTCTTAGAGATGCAAAATTCAACGATATATTTAAAGTATAATATCATTATTCATTTCATTGATTTATTGAACGCCTTCTATGTACCAGACACTACTCTTTAACTTCTTTTCCTTTATACTAAAACAGAGGTGACAGATATAGAACTATAAGTGTTTGATTGAAGCTAATGATTCACTTCTCTCTGCATACCTAATGACTTCCATCTTTGTCTTTATTTCATTGTTGGAGACATGTTTATTACTAGAATCAGCACTTTCACTCTTCTGTCTTCTACTCATTTTTATAAATGAGTCGATATTCAAACAAATGTCCAAAGACACAGAGGTAGGCAAAGATGGCAACATGGTAGAAACGGAATGGTTAACTGATAAGAGTGTGATACAATAATACTAACCCTTATGCAGTACTTACTCTGTGCCAGGCACTGTTCTAGGCACTTCACAAATACTAACTCATTAATCTTCACAACTCTATGAGGGGAGTACTATTATCTCCATGTTGCACGTGGGGATACTCGGGGTCAAGGACAGTTTTGCACATTGGTCAGCCGACTGAAAGCTGTGATTTGGCCCTCCTGCCTTCCTGACTCACTCTGCCCCATCAGGCTTCACTCAGGCTAACTGCGGTTCTCAGAACTCCCTTGGAGGCCTTGTTCTCTCCAGCCCTGTGCTTTTGCACATGCCGTCTTCCCGGACTGATCTTTTCCGCCTGGGCTCCCTCTTCTAGACAAGATCAGGCCCCTCTCCTTAGCAATGCCTTTTCTGGTTAAGGCAGTCAGGCCAGGCACAGCTGTCTAGCACCCAGCCCACCTCTTCTCACCTTATTTGCTTACAGATCTGTCTGCACCACCAGAGATGTGGTTCCGGGCCTGGCGGTCTCCTCACTGTTGAGTCCCTGGGGCTTGCTACTATGTCTGGCCTATAATAGGCACTCAAAGTTTTGCTGAATTTATGCATAAGCTCTCCGAATTTTACACTTTCTTGTCTCCCCCATACTGTCTGACACCACATATTGTAGACACTTAGTCAATGGAAGTGGGAGTCTGATTTTCCTGCCAACAGCCTAACTTAATAAAAACAAAGCAAAACAAAAACCGCCCCCTTTCTCCCATCTCCACATCGTAATTAAGATCCCGAAAATCTGGGATCCTTCCAAGTCTTCCGATCAGCGGAACCCGGCAGGATGTGAGAAGTCAGACTCCCTTCACTGGCCGACCGGGTTGGGGGCAACTCTCAGGACGCAGGGCGCCGCCTCCCGCGCCCTCTCCCAGTTCTTGCCTATTAAGGTAAGAGTCCCCCGAGGAGGGGGAGGGGCCGGAGGGAGGGTCCCCTAGAAGCGGCCTGTGCGCTTGCTCCTCACCGCGGTGCCGCAGCCCTGGACACTCAGCCGGGTGCCCCGCCACGGGTCCTGTCAGCTTCGGGGCAACCTCGGACCCCACTTAGTTCTTCTACCCGAGGTCACCTTCCTAGATTTCCATAGCCACGAGACCAAGTGCTTATCCCTCAAGCATCGCCCGGGCCTCAAACCAGTCTCCGCACTGGGCGCTGATTAAATAGGTCCCCAGTCCCCGGTGGGCGCTCACGCCCTGCAGGTGCTCGGATAGCCACCAGCAGCAGTGCACCCACGGGAGGGAAGGAAGGTGGTCCCTGGGTCCGGGGGAAGAGCGGACATGCTCCCTCGGGCCGCTGGATCTCCATCCCCCGGCGCCCCTACGCGTCGCCAGCCTCGCCGCTTGGGGTCCTCGCGCCCCTCCCCGCCGCGCCCCGCCCCGCCCCCTGGAGGCCCCGCCCCGGTCCTCCCCGCTCCTCCCCCTCCCCGCCGGCGCCTGCCGCTCCCGGCGCTGGCAGCGCGGGCCTGGGGACTGGGGATCCCGCCGCCGGGCCGCAGCATGGGGCGCTTCCGCGGGGGCCTGCGGTGCATCAAGTACCTGCTGCTCGGCTTCAACCTGCTCTTCTGGGTGAGACCAGGAGCCGGGAGGGCCGGGCAGGGCAGGGGGCCGGGTGGCGGGCGCGGGGCCGGGGTCCCCGGGGAGCTGACTGCGGCGTCCGAGTCGCGCTCGTGGGGAGCGCAGGGTGCTCAAACGCGGAGGCGAGGAGAAGGCAAACAAAGAGGGAGGGGAGGGCTGGAGGGAAGAGAACGGGAACACAGAAGGTTGATCAATGAGAAATGGTGAGAAGGGGAGATACACCGTGTGGCCCTTTCCTGGAAGGAACACCACCTGCCTTGGTTTTTATCTCCCAGCTGGTGACCCCAGGTGCGGGAACCCGGTCTCTCCTCACCCCCGGAGGACTTGGGGCCCTGGCGGTCCCTGTTCCCCTCCAGCCTCCCCTGCACACACCCCCTTTTCACTCTGCCTACCAGCTGGAACCAGGGCCTGGCCAGGGTGTTGGGAGAGAAACGCCTGCCCTGGGGCTGCCTGGGGTGGTGCTCCGTTCGAGTGTGTGGACAGAGTACCTGGCTCTGAAGGTTTTGTTTAAGAAATTGGAGATAGGAATGAACATTGTGGTGGCGGGGGATCATCGTTTTTCTGGGCATCAGGGTAAGGGTACCGCTGGGTGAGAGGAGGTGGTGGTTGCTCTTCTAAGAAGGGGATGGGGAATGGAAGGGCTTCCAAAGGGCAGCAGCATCTCTCCACAACCCCCAGCCGCAGCCCCTGCTAAATACTAATCCTCCCAGAGATGATCTCATTCAACTTTGCAGGGTTTCATTGAACTGACAGCATTCCCAGGATTCATGGTTCACAGAGTGATAGGATCTTGACCCTTGTCTCCTGTATTATCGAGACAGGGATACAGCTAGACCAAACCTACATCCCTGGATACCCTGTCCCAGGCCCTGGAGGACTGTGAGACAAGGTCTGGAAATTGTCTTTTCTGCACATTTCCTCTTGGGCTTTCTTAAGAGAATGTCAGTCAGTGTAACTGCTTAGCTAGACCCTGAGGGAAAACGTAGGTCTTGCTTTGGATAAAGAGGTTTGAGAGCAGCCAGGGCCTGGGTGCTTTGAAACTACCAGGCTGGAGGAGGTGGCTGTCCTATCTGCTCTGGGGGAAGTTGTATTCCCATGATTGCAAGTAATTAATTATTGAATGATGGGTTCCGCTTTTGTCTGTCAACCCATTAGCTCAGATGCCTGGATGACTCCAGCAACTCTAAGCTCTTCAGTATCCTTCAGCAGTGGAAGGTGTGAAGGAGGTACCTCCCAGACATCCCCTGAACTTTAAAGAGACACATGGCCTTTGTACACATGGGGATTTACATTAAGCATACTATGGGGAGAGGGGTTTCTGAAGACCCTTTGTGTTGTATTTTTTAGGAATCTGGCTTAATTTCAGAAGCTGTTAATTATAGATGTCATGCCACAGTGACACCCTTCGTTCTCACTGCTTATGAATTCAAAAGAAGTTTTAAGCCTGAGGAGGAATTCTTCAACTGGGTTCAGTCCTTATTTAGTGCCTGATATTGTATCAGCCTTTCCAGTAATAGTTGGAAGCATTCATTGAATGTTTTCAATGCGTCAGGGACAGTGCTAAGCATATGACATTCATTATTACATATAATCCTCACAAGAGTCCTGATATACATATACTATTATTATCCCCATTTTTTACAGATGAGGAAACAGAGGCTCAAATTGGTTAAGTTACTTGAGATGGAGTCTCGCTCTGTGGCCCAGACTGGAGTGCAGTGGCCCGATCTCCGCTCACTGCAAGCTCTGCCTCCTGGGTTCACGCCATTCACCTGCCTCAGCCTCCCGAGTAGCTGGGACTACAAGTGCCCTCCACCATGCCGGGCTAATTTTTTTGTCTTTTTAGTACAGACAGGATTTTACCGTGTTAGCCAGGATGGTCTTGGTCTTCTGACCTCGTGATCTGGCCACCTCAGCCTCCCAAAGTGCTGAGATTACAGGTATGAGCCACCGCACCCAGCCGCCTACCTTCTCTTAAGCATTGTGGTACGTTCAATTAACCAGTGGTTCTCAAATGTGGTTCCTGGGCCAGCAGCGTCAGCATATCCTGGGAATTTGTCAGAAATACACATTCTCAGGCCAGGCACGGTGGCTCATGCCTGTAAGATCAGCACTTTGGGAGGCCAAGGCAGGCGGATCACCTGAGGTCAGGAGTCCGAGACCGGCCTGGCCAACATGATGAAACCTCATCTCTACTAAAATACAAAAATTAGCCAGGCATGGTGGTGGGTGCGTGTAATCCCAGCTACTTGGGAGACTGAAGCAGAAGAACCTCTTGAACCCGGGAGGCAGAGGTTACAGTGAGCCAAGATGTTGCCACATTGCACTACAGCCTGGGCAACAAGAGCGAAACTCCATCTCAAAAACAAACAAACAAATGAACAAAACATTCTCAGCTCATCCCAGACTTGCTGAATCAGAAACTCTGGGGGAAGGACCCAGCAATCTAATTTAACAAGCCATTCACATAATTCTGATCCATGCTCAAATTTGAGACCCACTCTATTAAACAATGATTAAACAAATAATAATGTATAAATATAAACACAGTTCCCTAAGCTGCTCATCTCACTGAGGAAACGAGACCAAGGGATATGGAACAACACAAAAATAAGACAGTGTGGAATCAAGTGACAAGTATCACACTGTTGACCATAGACACAGTAAGGAAAGGAAGTAGGAGCCATGCAATGTTTGAGTGCCTGAATGTGTAACCAGTGAGGTTAGATCTGACCTTTTCTATATGTGATCTAAGTAAGAAGTTTAGAGAAAGGATCAGAGTCATCATGAGAAGCCAGAAAAGTTCTCCTTAAGGAGCTATTTAAGCTGAACCTGGAAGGACTGGTAGAATGGAGCTGGGCAAAGGCGAGGGGGTGACTGACCATCCACCAGCAGAGGAGCAGAGCAAGGGGGAGTGTGTGCCACCATCTGACTGTCAAAGCCATCAGGCTGGAGTGCAGAGATCCCAAGCAGGGCGTGCCTGCACAAACAGGGTGTACTTGAGCAAGTTATTCTTGCTTCTAGGCTTATTTTCTCCTCTGTACGATTGGAGTAACAGAAATATTGAGAGGATTAAGAGGGAATATGTAAAGTATGTCACCTCAACTTCCTATGAGCCTAGGACATAGGAAATATGCAAAAAATGTTAACTATTATTTTTGTTATCAAGTGCCTGGCACATAGGAAGCATTTAGTAAGTGTTAGCTCTCTTTCTCCTGATTCTTTTCATGTTGGGGAATAGCATATAAGTTTGCCAAGTGACTTGCAATTTGTCTTCATTTGAGGATAACTATACCTTATCTTGTCAATTTGTACTTGTGGATTTTCCCCCACTAGAACTTAAAACACTCTGAGAGCAGGAATTTTGTTTTTTCTGTTTTGCTCATAGCTGTATCCCCAGCGCTAGAATAGTGCGTGGCGTATAGAAGGCATGCAGTGGGAACTGAAGGACCTTCCTCTCCCCCAGTTTCATGGGGGTGGGGGCGGAGGCAGCAACCAGAGTGAAGTGGCAACTGAAACAGGCACCTCATGACTTAAGGAAAGTAGCTGTGTGGGATAAAGTATCTAGATATTTGCCTTCACTGTAACTGAGGGAACCTGATTCCAGAAAAGCCCCACTCTAGTTTCTGAAGTTGTTTTCTCCTGGTTGGAGGGCTTTGTGGGAAGTTTGGGAAAGGGGTGGGGGATCGTTTTCCTGGAAGGCCAGGCTTTAGCTGTGACTACAGTGTAACATTTACACACACGCCCTTAGAAGCTCACATGCCTGCCCCTCTGAGTTACGCGGTTCCCTGGGTGACAGCACTTCCTTCCAGTCAGAACCTCGCCAGAGGTAAGCACAGAGGCGGGGCAGGGTTCGTTTGGTGATCTGCAATTTAACAGATCAATTTGTAGCCTCTTCTGGCAGCTTGCTTTAAGTTTCCCTAGGCTGTGCTCCTGGTTTCATAAACATCCAACCAGACCCTGCCAGAGCCAGCACAGTACTCCCTGGCCCAGGGCCGCTGACTGTACTCACCGCTGAATTTTTAAAAACAAAGTCAAGCCTAGCCATTAACCCCACTACATTAATTTCTCTTATCATGGTTAATGTCTAAGGTGAAACCCCTCCCAACATCTGTCATGTCTAAATTCAGACCCGAGATCAGATAGCACAGCATATTCCTGTGCCTTTCATTGAAATCACCTTTATTTTTTTCCTACGTTGCATAGCAATATAAATAAAACACTACACCCCCACCAAGCCGCATATGTTGGTTTAAAGGAAAACCTGGGCGCTGTTTATTCCTTGGTTTATTGTTGTATGGTCAGCGTTTTCCTATCATTGTGCTGCACTAGCTGCTCAGCAGTACTGACCCACAGGAAGCAGAGCTGTTCATTGTTGAAAAGCAGATTCCATATATGGCAAGTTTGAAGTTGCCCTCCTTTCCTTCTCACCATTTTAATACAGCTTTGGGTTTTCACTTGGAGATGCCTAACAGGTGAGTTTAAGAAAGACCATGTCTTGCAGGCTTGGGAGTCAAAGAAGTTTGACTCACATGAATCTTATAGAGGTCACCTTCCCCTCTTTCCCAAATTTATTTCAAACAGTAACTTCAGAGCAATCACTTGTCAGAGAGGTTGGTTTAGGAAAAAATACCTCAAGAAAGTATCCTTTGGAGACCAGCCCATAAGGCAGATAGGAATGTTCTCAGCTTCGCTGTAGGAGAATCTTCATTTCTGATTTTTGTTAAGGTGGAAAGAGAGCAACAGGGGCCAGTGTCCCCTAGTGTGGACCTAGAGGGGGACCTAGCATTGCTGGGAGGAACAGGGAGTCTACCAGAGGGGACAGTCTGAAGAAGCCACAGCTATGGTCCCAGGGTTCTGGTAGACCTCGGACAGACCTATGCAGTGTGGCAGTTCAAATCCAGGAATCGAAAACCTGGGCAGTGGATACTGGCATCACACTGCCTGACTTTATTCCTGCCTCCATTATTTACTACCTAGGGGACTTTGGGCAAGTTGTGTAACCTCTTTGAGCCTCCATTCTCTCATCTGTATGATGGACATATTAAAGTACTAATATCAATCTATGAACTTTGTGCAGATACAATGAGTTAATATATGTAAGGTTTTAAGTATGGTTCATGCATACAGTAAATAATAACATAAGATAGTAGTAGTTGTTGTTTTTAAATACTAGAAGTACAAATGGGAAAGTAGAATCTAGAATCCAAGAGGTTCATAAAGGCGCGATGAAGCAGGCAGGTGTTTTACATCCAACTAAGCAAGCAAGGTGGCAAGAGTCGGAGTTTATCAAGGGCGTGGAGTCAAAAGGGAAGATCACTTCCTCTACAATTCCCTGCCAAGTGCTGGGAATTCAAAGATGATTAAGACACAGTCCTTGATCTTGAGGCACTCATGCCTTTATTTAGCCTCCATTTTGCCTTTGATTAGAATTTATTCCCTGTTTAGTCTTTGCTCCTTGAGGGCAGGGACTATGTCCTTTTGGCATCCCCTTTCTCCCAGTCCCTCAGCACCTAATAGAGTTAAGCATGGCTCCAGCTAAGGGAGTTGTGTGCACTGACCTTGGAGCAGGATCTGTTTATTTCCTTTCCCGCTTCTGTGCTACTAAGTGGAGGCCAAGGAAGAGCAATGGGAAAACCTTTGGTGATCAGTGCCTCTCAGACTTTAACGTGCGTACAGATCACCTAGGGAGCTTATTCAGCTCTATTCGGATTCAGTGGGTCTAGCATTGCTAACAAGCCCCCAGGTGATGCTCTTGTTGCTGGTCTGGGCACATGCTTTTAGAACCCCTGTTTTAGATGTGGTCTGAAGAGATCAGAGATTCAGCAGTGGCACTTTTTTTCTGACTGAAGCAGGGTGTGCCCTACTTCTTGGCTTACTCACTTGGCTTGTTTTTGGCTGTTCTTTTAATTTCAGTTACCACTTTACCTTTATTAAGTCTCTTTTTTATGCAAATACTTGATACTTTCTGGAATTACTGGGAGGCCACCTGTCCATTGTTCATTGCATCTCACCGTGTTATTCTAGAACATCAGCCATGAAGTATCTTTGGGTCTCCAACCATGTGTGGCAAAAGAGAACGTAACCTCTATCCCCCAACCTTGACAGTTAATATTGCGAAGCTGCTCCCTTAAAACAAGTGATGCTATACTGAGCACTGAAACAAATCATGTCATGGTTGCTAAGGAATTAAAGCGAGAATGCTGCCAGTAAGATGGAAATACCAGCTGGGCTGGGAGCACGTCTTACAGATGAATTACCTCGGGTTACCTTGGCCTGCCTTTTTCATCCTCTTTGAATTTGATTGGGAGCAAAAATAACAATGCTAATTAACATTCATACGATGTTTCAGTTTATAAAGTGCTTTCATATGCATTATCCCACCTGATCATGAATCACAACAATCTCGTGAAATAGTGTAATTATTCCCATTTTACAGTTGTGAAAGCTGAAAGTCAGGCACAGTAGGTGGTATGTCCCAGGTCTTCTGACTTTAAACCCCATGCTCTTTTCATTGTTTTAATTTATTGGAGCATGTAGAATATAAGGTATAAGAAATGCTGCCAACTTGGAGAATGTGAAGTCTGTGATCAGGGAGATTATATTCAGTGTCAGATTTAGTCTTGATGCATTCCAGAAACACAGGTACAAAGAGATGCCTAAAATACTAAGGCATATGGGAGAAGAAGCAGGAGAGAGGTTGGGAACACTGCTGATCAGTTTCAGGCAGAGGAAAAGTAAGATGGAAATTGAGAAAGGGTATATATCAAGAGACAGTTTAAAAAATTAATTTCAGGAGCAAAAATTTGAAGAATAGTAAGCACTGTATAAATGTACACTATGTGCCGGCTGCTTTCCCAGGCACATTTTATTATTAACTAATTTAATCCTCACGACAACCCTATGAAATAGTAGCAGTTATCATCCCCAGTTTACATATGAGAAAACAGAGGTCTGAAGCATTGAAGAGACTTGCCCAGGTCTCAGAGCTGGCCGGCAGCAGAGCTGTGTCTCTGTGTGTGTCCCCAGAGTCTACACTCGTAACCACTCGAAGTTTACAGACGATCAGAGAGGAAGGTTGAAGCTCTGACGAGCTTGTGAATTCTAGATCTGCACTGTCCAATGTGAGGGCTATGCTACCGATCACATGTAGCTATTTAAATTAATTAAAACTAAATGAAATGTAACCTTCATTTTCTCAGTCCCACTAGCTACATTTCAGAGCTCCATAGCCATAGGTGCCTAATGGCCACAATGCTGGACAGCACAGATATAGGACATTTACATCATTGGAGAAAGTTCTACTTGACAGCCCTAGCCTAAATATAGTTATTCTTTCACTCATAAATACATCTATTCATATTTTTCTCTTATGAGTCCTTAAAACCATTAAAGAGAGAAGACATAGTTTCCACAAAAGGCCACTGACTTTCTAGTATAGAAGATTTAAAAAACCGAAAGGAATTCCAGCTGTCATGGAAAGAGGGAGTGTAGATCTAAAATAAAAATGAGTAGAGGACGGCTGCAGCAGACCGCATTATTGGAACCGTGGGAGCGATGTTTCCTGTCTTGAAGATTAAGCTTTCAGTTTGAAGGTAACATTAGCAAGTCTACCAACATAATAACACGAAGTGTGAGGCACTCACTGCTCTCAGTGTGTAACATGAACTCATTTAGTCTCTTTAGGAGGCACTAATAGTACCTTCACTTTGCAGATGAGGAAGCTGGGGTTAGAGAGGTTAAGTGGCTTGCCCAAGATTATAGGACCAGTAAGTGCCAGAGCCTGATTCAAACCCAAATGCCTAGAACCCCCATTTTTATCCACTACAACTCCTTTATACACCTAAGTACTGTATGCGCGCATGTGTTTATTACCCTAAGGGCATCGTTATGCACTCTGAACACCCAGAAGAGGTGAATTTCTAGAAGAGCAGTTGGCAGATATTCCAGGATGTGTATCAAGCTCTGTCCCCCACGTTATAATGGTGATTGGGAGTCAGCTTATTAACAGAGGTGGCAGAGCAAGGCTGAGCAGGGCCAGGGGTGCATTGGAGGCTGCTGTCACTCATCCAGGGAGCTGACTTTGTCTCCCTGCTCACGCCAGAGTCTATCTAGCCCTGTGTGAACGGCCCAGTGCTGCACCTTCCTGACCTCAAACAGGTCCTCGTAAAATGGCTTTTAAGAAAAATCTCTATAGCGCACCAAGCTAGACTTTCACAATTTCTGCTAGATTCCACCCATGCTAACTTCTTACTAAACAAATTGTTTTGGCTTTTCTAATCTAGCCTTAGTTCTACTTGAAACATCTTTTTAACCATTGTCATTCTGTAACAACTAAAACTGGATGAAGATCATATTTATTGATCAATAATTAAGAATCTGTTTATCTGCTCCAAAGTAGTTCTCCCAACCACTATACATAAATTGTGTTTAATGTATTGTCTTTGCTTATGTAAAGCTCTAGATAGATGAGATGTCACAGTAGTCACTGTGGCCTCCAAGAGAAGTGATTATATATGCAGAGGGCAGGCCTAGGGTGAGAGCCAGTTGGGTGTTCCAAGGAGGAAGTCCAGAGAACCTAGAAAAGACCATTTTTTCCTCCCTGGGCTTATCCCCTTGATGAGGTAAGTAAGGCGGACTTTGTGTTCAGTTCACTTCTGTGACTTGGTAGGCTGGATTTTAGCTCTGTACATATTTGATCTTCATTTGAGTAAGCCATCTGCTCCCTGGAATCCTTAGCCAGTAGTCTATGACATTCACTTTGCTGTATAAAGAAGACTACATAGGCTGGGCATGGTGGCAATCCCAGCACTTTGGGAGGCTGAGGCAGGAGGATCACTTGGGCCCAGGAGTTCGAGACCAGTCCGGACAGCAAAGTAAGGCCCCATCTCTACAAAAAAATAAAAAAAAATTAGCTGGATATGGTTGCACATGCCCGTAGTGGGAGTAGGAGGTGGGAGGATCGCTTGAGCCTGGGAGGTCAAGACTGCAGTGAGCTGTGATCAGGCCACTGCACTCCAGCCTGGACAACAGAGTAAGACCCTGTCTCAAAAAAATAAAAAGCAAGAAAACTACACAGCCATCATCTTTCTCCTAATTCTTGATGTTCCCTAATCTCCTCCTCCTTCCCCCTATATTTTTAAGAGAAAAGACATTATGTATAATCACTGAATAAACAACACACTTTCCACTGTCTATGTGTAAATTATCTGCTCTATCATTTGCAGCAAGCTTTTCATCTCAAGTTAGTTTCCTTCCCCTGAGCTTATATTTCTCCAGCACTTATAAACTGCCCCCAGCAATGTTGGTTGACCCATGCAAGTTAACTTTATAACAATTTAAACAAACTGAAGGTACATCTGGCACAAATGTGTTGCCCACTGTTCTTTCCAGAAATGAATGGAACGCTCCTGATTTTATTGTGGCCTGAATTGCAGCACCCTTCCATCAGTGCAAAGAATTAAGCATTGGTTGATTGTAAAATATACTCTTACCTGAACAAAGTCTTTCTTAGAGTGAGCTTTTTCTTAGGAAATTGTATGAGGAAAATAATGGGGAGATCAGAAACACTGGTACCTAAAGAAGCTGCCATGCATTTCCAAACTAACACAGCCTTATCATCACATGCTGCCACAGTCCTGCCTCTCAGTTCCCACTCACCTGGTCCTGATGAAGGCTAAGGTAGCAAGGTCCCTCAGAGACTATTTGATGTGGATGTCGTATGGCATTCAATTCTCACATTTTTTCTGATAAAACCCTTGATTTTGAAGAAGTGCCATCTGAATCCTTGCCTTGCTTTCACTGTATAACATAATAAAAATCTTGGGAGCCGGTTTTCCTATTTGAGAAAATTCAGATCATCTTCCAGAGCAAATGTGCTTCTGACTTTTGCCTGCTAAGAGGGTGAGACTCCATTATCCTTATGGGGTGTCATAATGGGATTTACAATCAGATCAAGAATCGTAAGTGTTCATTATGTGATTCCAACGCGGATGAGAATTGCCACCAAGAGCAAGTATTAGCTTAAAAGCATTTAATGAAAATTCTAGGGTTGAAGCATCATTTCCAATTTTGTGACTTCATCCCAAAGAAGAGAATTGCAAATGAGTTGGTATTCACCCTGGAAAAGCCAGAATACAGAACTGATTTTGTTCATTCTTTCATTTGAGTGCAGCATGCACGTGTGTGTGTGTGTGTGTGTCACCATAATTGTATTGTGTTCATATGCCCCTGCCAGTGGAAGGCATATATACATTGTGTAGATTTACTTTGTGTAGATTTTTTCTTTATGCCCACGGATGGTGCACAACACACATTTCTGCAGGCTTAGGAAAACACAGAACTGATACTACGTGCTCTAGTTTTGTTTTCTGTTTCTGGGGCAAGTGTTTTGCTGAACATATTCGACAGTGTGTTCACACAGTGCCTTCCAAGGTATCTGCAGTGTTTCCCAGGTGCAGACGAGTTTGAAAATAGCACTTTGTGAAGTATTCCCTTGGAGACTTGTGAAGGAGGTTGTTCGCATTTGCTCCTGTCAGCCTGTCTTAATCAGCTCAAGCTGACATTAAAAAAAAAATAATACCACAGAGTGGGGTAGCTGAAGCAGAAATTTATTTTTCACAGTTCTGGAGACTAGAAGTCAGAGGTCAGATGCTAGAGGTCGGAGGTCAGGTTGGGTTCTGGCATGGGCTCCCTGGTGAGGGCTCCCTGGTGAGGGCTTGTGGACAGCTACCTTCTTGCCGTGTCCTCATGTGGTGGAGAGAGAGAGAGCAAGCTTTCTGGTGTCTCTTCTTATAAGGACACTAGTTCTTCATGATGGCTCCACCCTCGTGACCTCATTTAAACCTAATTACCTCCCAAAGCCCCATCCCCACATACCCTCACACTGGGGGTTAGGCCTCAACCTGTTAATTTTGCACGTTGGAGGGATACAATTCAGTCCATAGCATCTTTGTGAAGGTCCTCCATTCACTCATTTAGCAAATGTCTATTGGGAGCCCACTCTGCAGGGCAAAGGGGATTATGTTTGGGAAATAGCAATATAGACCCTGTCCCCGCCTTCACAGTGCTTAGGCCTTAATTTACCAAAAAAATGGACATATGTAAGTAGAAAACATGATGTGAGATATAAAGGAAGGTACCTAACTAGGCCATGGTAGGCTTCCCTGAGGAACTGATGTTAGAGCTGTGAATGGGTGTCAGGAGGGGGAGGAGGGAACAGCAAGAACAGAGACCTCCACAGGGGCACGAAGGATCTGAAACTGTAGCTGGAGCATCTGAGGGCCAGCACCTGTGATTCCCACTTAGGTATATGTGCACATGCTATCTAGAACTTCCCTAAATGATGTTTCTTACCCCAAAAGTGGGCTTTTTTTTTTTTTTGCTGGGTTTGCTAGAAAGTGGATAGCAGGTATTTGCTCTTGGTGATCTGGTTGGCTAACTTTAGGGAAAAGGAGGACAGCTGGGCAGACTAGGGGAGCCCAGAATGGGGAATGATCTTTGCATTCCTACATCTCAGCACCACCCACTCCGACCACAGCGCCTCCCTAGGAACTGTGTTTGCAATTCGTGAAACTTGTCTTTTTTTAAAATGAAAAAATATGTCCTCAAGATAGGACATCTCATCAGCAATCCCAGGAAAATGGAAGTAAGTACAGTAAAATAAAAATCTATTAGCAAGCTCTGCTTCATGTACGATGACTTGTTTTTGGCAGATAGCCATTATTAAAGAAAACTTTTTGTCCATCCACTTTGCTCGAAATGCTTTCTAATCAGGTTTTCAGTCCTTCTTCTGTTTCTGCAATTTTAGAACACACATTGTTTTCACTAAAGACATATGCTTACAATTTGCAATTTTGTGTCCTCCAAACTCTCTAGAATATGGTTAGCTACTGAAAGAACTTGCCCCTGACAATACATACTATAACCATATCTGATGATCCCCTATTTAATGACTCGGAATTATTGTCACTATCTGTTCCTTTCCCTGCATTCTTATCTCTTTCTTTTTTTTTTAAACTATTTTTCTCATCCTCTTTTTAATAGTTGGCACACTCTTGCCCTTAAATACTATTTTATCACATTCTGTGGGTACCTCACATACAACCGGTCCTCAGAAAAGGAATGATGAAGCTGGGCGCGGTGGCTCATGCCTGTAATCCTAGTACTTTGAGAGGCTGAGGTGGGCAGATCACTTGAGTCCAGGAGTTCGAGACTAGCTTAGGCAACATGGTGAAACCCCGTCTCTACAAAAAATACAAAAATTAACTGGTGTGGTGGTGTGCGCCTGTATTCGCAGCTGTTTGGAGGGCTGAGGTGGAGGATCACTAGAGCCCAGGAAGTTGAGGCTGCAGTGAGCTATGATGGCACCACTGTACTCCAGCCTGGGCGACAAAGTGAGACCTTGTCAAAAAAAAGGGAGGGAGGACTCAAAAAATGATGCTCTCTGGCATCTTCTCACGTGCATTCTGGTGGGCTGCTTCTGGATTGACTTTCCACCCGCAGGGTTGGATCCCCTCCTGGGCCACCCAGTGGGGATTAGCGTCTCCTCGAGCCCCAGGAGAAGGACTGGACTTTCCTCATCTCTGAAACTCTAGCTTCTGACTCATAATGGGTGCTCAATACGTGTATTTTAAGGGATTAACATCAAAGTCCAACTTTTGCTTCTGTATGAAAAGGTCTGTTTCTGAAAATCAACAATGTTTCTAGTCTTAATTGTTCCAAAGGCACGGGGATTGGCGCTGGTGCTGGAAGCAGGGCAACCCTCAGCAAAGTTCTTCAGTGGGTACAGTGACATCATCGTTCTCACAGCTCTCCACATCCACTCCCCTGGTGTCCTGTCTCTGGTCCTCAGCCATTCAAGCCTTTGCCTTTGGCTCCTTGCTATGTCTAACATCCAGGTAGTATTCATGTTCCTGATGGTTTCCATCAAAATGTGGGCTTCTGTTCCTCCTCCCCTCAGGCAGACCTTGCTATGGGCTTTCCAAGATGGTAGCAAGCAAAGTAGAAGCCGAGTCATGGTCTGCCCCACACCCTCTTAAACCCCAACCTCCGACCTCCCCCAGACTCTCCTTAACAAACACAGCATCGAGGTAAGGAAATGCACGCCTGTGCTGCCATTTCTGCCTGGAGTTTGCCTCTGCTGCCAGTCCTTCCTTGCCCAGTGACTTCTCACTCATTCTTCAAGATGTAAATCAAAATGTAATGACTCCTTCTGCATGCCAGTGGCTACAGTTTGCTCCAGTCCCTTGGCAGTGTGCACGCTGTTCCTCTTCAGCACACTTCCTGCATTATAGTGCACTCAGTACTTTATGTGGCTATCTACCACATTAGACTGTGAACCATGTCTTTTTCTTCATCGTTTCCCTAACACTGAGCACAGTACCTGCCCTGGACCATAGTTTATTCTTAGTAAACATGCAAAGAAGAAAGGCAGGGAAAGATGTGGCTAGGGCAGAAGAAGGAACCATTAAAAAAATGGTAGCTTCTCATTTCTTATTTGTTTTAACATTGGCTGAGGTGCAATGTTATGTCTGAATGCAAAAGAGTGGTTGAGATTAAAGGGAGAAGAGAGAAATGTGGGCATGAGGCAGTTTTGGCCTCATTGGGTTAACATTTAGGATTACAGAGGTTTGAAGACTTCCTTCAGGTCACTGGGGAGACCATTTCCTCCAGCTCTATGGAATACAGGGAGTGTTGAGAACTTAGTGACACTGACATGCTCACTTTGTTCCTGACTGGACTGGAACCGGTGTGAATTTTTTTCAAGCAATTTCTAGTGTGTGATAGACCAACCAAAGCCCAGTGAACACAGAGCATTCCATGAATCTTACAGGAATGGTGAGTTAAGAAGGACCAAACGGCTGTGTGGTCTGTGCCGATGCCACTTTCCAAAGCAGTGATCACCCTGTCTCTTGTCACAAGCAGCATCAGCCCTGGCCAGGTCCTTACCCACAGCATCCCTCACACAGCCGGCAGCAGCCTGCTGGGAGGATTCCCTTCCACACAGTGATGACGTTCAGCTAAGCCACAGTTTCCTTGACCCAGGAGGAAACCCGTGTGGTTTGGGGTTAGGGGCATGGATGAGCAAGCGCAGATTTTTCCCCATTGCCCTATGGCTTTAAATTGCAACCTCTCTTTTAATTTTCCATTATGCATCAAACACATCTGTGCCAGAACTGGACACATGTATTCCGTCTGGAAGGATAATCCCAGACAGCTATAAATTAAAGTTTGTGTACAGAGATTCCAAAACTGTGGCCTCGCGGTAGGGTGTCCCTGGGACCAGTCACCTCCTCCACAGTCTGCTCGGTGGCTGCTGGCTTTGGCCCGATGCCTCTGTCAATAGATTTTGCTTTGTATTTGGAAACTGTGTCTTTCCATCAAGTCGCCACAGAGATGAGGGCGTGCAGGGTTGCCTGAGACGCTTTGCTGGGCAGACTTGTCCCAGGCAGCCTCCAAGTGCTCCTAGGAGGAACCTAGGTGCTTGACCAACGGCATTGCTCTCTTTCCTGCACAGGAACAGCGAGGACCTCAAAGCTGGTGTCCTCCCAAGTTAAAGCATGGCCCAAGAAGACTCTCCCCACTTTTTCTGGATTGAATATAGAAACTACCGTGTAACACTTTAAAAATATATTTTTAAAGCCACAGAGAAATACACGCTTAATGCAGAGAACTTAGAAAATATACTGAGAAGGAAAGAAGTCACCTGAAATCCTGCCCTAAAAAGATATTGTTGGTGTTTTAGCAAGACTCCTTTCAGTATGTTTCCATGCCATGCCAGCCTTTTTTTAACGCAGACGTCTTTCAAAAGCTGATTGATCCCGGTTCCTTTAGCTGCCCCTCACATTATCCAATTAGTGCTTTCCTCTAAGTACTGGAAACTGTTAGTTACTCCACAAGGGAGAGTCCAGCTGGTAGAATTCTGCCCCTCTGACTCCTCCTCACTGAAATCACACCTCTTTTCTGAAGAAACTGGCCGCAAAGGGAATTGGCCTTGGGGGATAGAAGGAGAAGAGGGATAGAGTCCTCATAGAAATCCAGCCAGATCGTCCAGAAGGCTAGTTCTGGGTGCTTTATAAGCTGCCTGGCAAGATAGAAGTCTCCTGTGTAAAAAGGACTATGCTGTGTCTGGTGTGATTTTGCCTTTTAGACCTCTGCTCCTCTGATTTCCATCCTCCATGCTCCTGTTCCCAGCATCTGTGTGTGCTCTGCTCTGTTTGGGCAGGGGAAGCCTCTAAATTGTTCATTTAGTGGTAGGCGAGGGCAGCCCAACAGCAACTAGATGGGCCAGCAGAATTAGGAGGCTATTTTTATATCTCTGCTTACTTTCCCGTGGTGCCCTGAGCCCAGAAGGTGCCCAGTAAGTATCTGTTGATGGATTGATACAGTGAAATTCGAGAGCAGTGTTTGTGGGGAGGGAACACCGTGGCTAGAGCCTGCTGGCACGCAGCAGTGACAGTCCTGAGATGTCAGAAAGGGCTTCCAACTTCCATGCTGAGCCTCACAAAAGCCTTCAGAGTAGGGAAGCAAAGGAAGCCGGATGATGACTCTACCAGCCGCCAGCCTGCCCAGCCACTGCTTGCGCCAGCCACTCAGCCTCTCCATGAGCCACACAGCACACAGACCATGCTTTTTCAGAAAATTATTTTTTCCTTTCTCACTTTCCATGGAAACTCAAAATAGCAACCAAAAAAAAAAAAAAAAAAAGACTGGGCTATCTCCCTACCAGCAAAACCATCCCCAGTGAGGGCAGTGACCATACAGGATAGGGGGAGAGGGTTACAGGTGCCCCTAAAACAGCTTTCTATTTGGAGACTGTGCACTCACGAGGTGTGGGTGGGTTCTGAGGTTGAGGTTGCTGTATTGTCTTCCCATTTAGAAAAGTGGATTTCCCTGAGGTCTTGGAGTTCATCTTGCTCTTGGTGACCTGGCAGCTGAGACGTTGTCACCTCTCGTTGTGGTGTGGGTGAAGAGATCCGACATGCCCAGCAAGGGACAAAAAGGCAGGGGGCAGATGCCTTCCAGAGGGAATGTGATTGGAATATTGCTTTTGAGACACCTCCCTGGCTGTGCTGAGTGTGCCCCATAACCAGAGCGCAGCCTGGCATCATGGAAAAACCCTGCTCTCAGAATCCGAAAAACCCAGTCCAATGTCACATCAAGGGCCTGAGGGACTTTGTGCACGTCACTTCACCTCTCTGAGCCTTCATTCTCTCCCCTATAAAATGGGAAGGGTGGTCTAAGTGAGTTCTAAAGGGGTGACCTCGTCAGCATCCTGTGCCTGGAGCCTGCTCTCGGATCTGTGCGTGCTCGTTCCGCTTCCACTGTAAACACAGTGTTGTTTGCCTTCCAGCTGGCTGGATCGGCCGTCATTGCTTTTGGACTATGGTTTCGGTTCGGAGGTGCCATAAAGGAGTTATCATCAGAGGACAAGTCCCCAGAGTATTTCTATGTGGGTGAGTGACTCCAGCTTCCCTAAGTTCCAGCTCGGAGTAGATGGGGCTGTGCAAAGGCTTAGAGCAGAAGCAGCACTTAAACTTTGGTGGGAGCGGGAGGGAAGAGGGGCAGGGAAAGAGCCTGAAAGGAGCCCCCCCTGAGCCCCTGTGCACTGGTTGTGTGCTGGAGACAGGTAGAGAAGCTGTTGTGACCCCTTCCCATTGCCTTCACGTGGCCTGTTCCTCCACTCTCCAAAATCAAGGGAGGCTGGAGCCAGTCAGAGCAGCCTGTTGTGCTTCATTTCAGGGAAAGAAGTCTCAAGGAAATGCAATTAAAATTTATTTCAAAGAATGAGAAAAGTCCCTATTGCCCCTGGAGTAAAGTGGTTACACCACAAGTGTGTCATTCACTAGCCCATCTGGGGTGACACAGGACCCCTGCAGGACTTTATTTTCTGATCTTATGTTTTAAATTGTGTAGGAAAAAACATAACTCAAAATACAGGTTTGAAGGGGCTAATCTCAGTCTCTCCATGACTAGGGACTGCAGAGAGGAGGAGAGGAGAGAGAAGAAGGAGGGAAGGGAGAGATGGAGGGAGAGGAGATGAGAGGGCTACCCCTGGGAAGAGGCTCCAGCAGGAAGGGGCAATAGCTCCGCCCCTGCCACAGTAGGAAGGGGTGAGGAGTGTAGGGTAAGGTGCAGCCTCCCCGCAAGGCAGTGCTCTTAGTAGGGGCTGAGCATTATTGCCCTGGGATTAGTTGACCTACTTCTAGCATTTCCTGTGGCCTTTTCTCATTCTCCAGCTAAATGGACTAAGACTGTAAATTTCAAAAAGCCCAAGACCATCGTCATTATAGGGGACACCCCCATATGACTGGCTCTTTTAGGATCTGCACCAGCCATAGAGTAAGCTTCAGTGGCTGTGGTGACCTCTATGGCGGGGAGGAGGAGCATCCTGCACAGGTCATTTGCTCTAAATCACAAGAAGAGTAGAGTCTCTTCCAGGACAGAGAGAGTGCAGGCCCCACTCAGAGCAGGGACATCCTCCAGAAAGGCCAGCCTGCAGCTGTGCTGCCTCTTGTTACAAACACTCTTCCCACACAGCATCCTCCTGCGACGAGAAGAGCTGTGTCAGTTAGGATACTTTTAGAGGAGAGTAGCAGAAAACCTACTAAAGATGGATAACAATAAGGACATTCCACATTTCAGGAAATCTTAGATGTGGCTCTTTGTAAAACACTCAATTATTTTAGGTTCCACTAAGAAAGGAAAAAATGCTACCAGTTTAGCTATGACATACCATAAAAGTTGCATTCTAATTTCAGCATGTTAAGATATACCAAAAAATAAACCATCTCAACAGTGATGAAATATAGTAAAAGAAGTCTGGAGATGGGGATTTTCCAGAATTTGTTCAAGGCTGAACAAAGTCATCAAGGGCCCAGGTTCTTTCCCCGTCTCTGCTGTCCTCAGTGTCCTTAGACATCTCCCCTTAAAAGATAGCTGCAGTGGCTCCAAGCATCATATTCTCATACAGCAACATCCAAAAGAGAACAAAGAAAATTTCGCTTCATATTGTCCCTTTTTTGAATGAGTAAAACCTTTTTCAGAATCTGCCAACACATTTCCCCTTGCAGCTTCTTAGTCAAAATTGCATTCTGTATTCAGGCCTAAGCCAATCATGGCCAAGAAGCGAATTACTATGATTGGATCTCTGACTAATTGATATTCACACCCTCACACCCTCCCCTGGGCCTGGGGAGGGGCCTGGGCCCCCCACAGGGCCTGTGACACTTGGACAAGATTGGGATTTTGTGACAATGAAGAAGCAGAGGAATCTGCCGTAGACATAAAACTGAAATGCTCCTTTCTACCCACATGGTTTCCAGGAAGTATGCACAGGACAAGGACATTTGAGACAAGAAAATATAACCTATCAGTATAACCTCAATATAATCCATTGGCCAGCCGTCACAGTCCTGGGCTCTGCCGTCACTCAAAATGTATAAGAATTCTGTAACTGCTCCCGTGTAACTTGTAATATAAATGAAAAGACTCATAGACCTCACAATTTAAATTACAATAAAAATTAGCATGTGACTAAATGCCAACTAAGTGGTATTTGCAGTGGGTGCTTTAGAGGTCATTCTAAACTGGTAAGGAAAGAAGAATTTAAGTTAGGTTTTAAAGACCAGGCTGTTATCAATGGAGAAGAGGAAAAATGGGGACTGGGAAGGCATGCACAAAGCATGACTGTGGGGAGGGATTAGCAAGCTGGGCGGGGCAGGGGGCTCTAATGGAGTCTGAGGACTGGGACATGGTGGGCAGTAGGATTCGGACTGTTGGGGAGGGAGAGGGGACAAGTATAGAGGCCTTTGAATGTCAGGGTTAAGTTGGTAAACAGTCGAAGGATGATTTGGGGCCAGGGGTAAGGTATGATCTGCACTGCATTTTAAAGAGATTATTATGGCAGAAGTAGAATGAGAGGGGAATCCCAGGACAGAAAAAAAAAGGCAGATGATTGATACAATCAGGCCTGGGAAATTAGGATATAACCCACAGTGGTTGCAGAAGGAATTAAGAAGAAAGAAACAGAAAGACAAGAAACATTATTAAACATTTTTAAGCCTGCCTAATCAAACTCAGGGACAGAAGAAATCAAAATGGCAAAAGAGGTGAGTGAGAGGCAGAGTCAAGCCTCTCAGTAATAATTCATGACTTTCTGATGGAAACCTGAGTTACAGGTATGAGTAAGGGGTCCCTGCTCCGTCAGAGGGAGGGGCCGTTGCGTGGAGCTACAGATGGAAGACCTCCCCGGGAGAAGCCTCAGTCTGTGTTTCTCCAGAAACAAAAGGCTGCTAGCCATTTCACAGCTGTAGATGTCAATTCCACATAAAAACCTTCATGATTGGATACATCAAAAAGTTGAATAGACTTCCACAGATGAAAGTGAGCTCTCCTTCATGTCATATTTAACCACTATCGTGGCAAGAATCAGAATTGTGTGTTTTATTCAGGAGATTCCTGTGCTGAGCCGGAGGCTGAACTGGCTCCGCACACACATTCCTGATTTTGTTTCTAATCTAAACCAAACAATACACACACTTCCTGAGATATGAGGAATTATTCATTATGTCCTATCTTTATGGACATGTCTATCAGGACTCTTCGTATTGCAAATCACAGACACCTACTCAAATTGACTGAAGCAACACAGACCTTTATTGAGTAACATACTTGAAAGGTCAAGGGTTAATACTGGCCTCAGGGACTCAGGTGATGTGACCAGAGTTCAGTCTGGAGCCATCTCTTGGCCCTGCTTTCCTTTGGCTCCATTCTTAGGCAGGTTTCTTCTCCATGTGATAAAACGGCTGCCAGTGGCTCTAGGCTCCATTTCCAGAGTGACTCCAGAAATAGAACATGCTTCTTTCATTCCAACAGATCCATCTAACGCCCCGGGCCTAACTCTTATTGGCAATATTGGACCTCGTGCCCATCCTTGAACTTGTCATTGTGGACAGCTGCTTGTGGGTATATGCCTGGGCTTCATGCCCACCATGGAGCTGGAGGTGAGTCAGCCCTCTCAAACCACATGGGCAGAGAATGGAGGAGTTCCCTTTACCCAGTAGAGAAAAAGAAGTGGATCCTGGGCAGGGAAAACAGCAGGCCACAGCAGGGCCTGAATCCTCCTGCTTGCCCTTGGTGTCACAGGGCATGATATGGGTTTACCCACCCTTCGTTCCTCGTCCACCACATCTCCCTTCCCTAAGGCAGCCCAGAGTGGTTGGTGGTAAAGGCACTTACGATCCATGCTCAAAATTCAGCGAAGTGGGTCATCATAGAAACTTAGCACCATGCAGAATAAGGAAACTACAGACTGTGGATAAGCACCTGGGGCTGGCAGTCAGCCAGGGCTTCTCAGCTCCTCCTGGTGAGGTTCGGCCTGGAACCCAGGTTTGCCGACAGCCAGGTCTGTGCTTGCTCTGTCTCCCAGTGCTGCCTCTCTGGATAGTGGCAATAAGAAGTCTTTGTGAAGTCAGGTACCTTTTTTCTCCTTCAAATACGTCTTATAATATAAATAGAAAGAGCAATAGACATGTTTGTAGAAATTGACATTTTTTCCTTAGTGAATAATTTTCCAAATAAGAAAGATACCTGCTCTCCAGCAATAAAACAAGGAGAAAAATACACTAGGATACTGTTTATGGATTTGCACTGCACACAGTGTGAGGTGATAGCACTTTAGGAAACAAGCAGGCCCAGTGTTTGGAAAATCTCGCTCCATTGTCACAAGGCACCGTTCATTGATCTGGGTATTTCCTTTTCAGAATAGGTTCCAGATAAATCAGTCCATTGAACTCTTATCACCCCTTTGTTAAGGAGTGTCCTAAACTAGCGTGGTACATTCAGGTGGTTCTTAAAGAAGTAAGCCCTTCCAGCCTTGACTCTCCTCTCTGAGAGGAACCCCAGGAAGACACATTGTTTAGGTCCCTGCTTCGGGGTAGATGACTGCCAGACTTTGTAAGGGAAATTGTCCCATCTTCTGGGGGAAGCTTTCCTTTCTGGCATCCTTGGTTCTCTCTCCTTGGGGATGGAGTGAGTTTCCCTCCCTGTGATAAAGATCAGACATAACCTCCAAGCCAGGGGAGTGGTCAATCCCAGGCCAGGGCGGGAGGATTCAACTGTGGGAAATGAGGACAGGGCGAGAGGGTGGTCTGACTGACTGCCACCTGTGTCTCTTCTCAGGGCCCTCTGCATCCAGGCCAAGGCCTGGAGGCCCTTCCAAGGTCTCTGTGTCCACTGGTTGCTTAGGGTAGAAGAGAGGACCTGGCCGGAGTGATGCTGGCAGAGGAGGGCTTGGGTTGCTCAGAGTTTCCTAGACCCCGTCCACGCTAGTCTCTTTCAGGGCACTCTTGGGAGAAGCCCCATGTCTTCCAAATTCCAGCAACCTGCCCATCGGACTTCCTGTTACAGTCCCTCTCTGGAGTGGGCAGACACCCCGGGGGCTTCTTTCTAGAGTTACAGAGTAGGGAGTGAGCCCCTCAGACCTTGGAAAACTGGAAAGACTGTGTGCTTGGGGCATGAAGTCATGTCTGTGAGCAGAGAATATTAACAGGTTTTCTCCAAGAAGGGGTTGCCCACACACACAGGAGCCACTCGGCTCTCCAGGATCGCAGCCTGACTGCAGCTGTCTCTCCCTGTGGCACTCAGAGTCTCCAAGCCTGGCTCCGATTGTGGCTGAATGTTACGTATAAGGAAAGCATTCCAGTGCTGAACACCAAGGGGGTGGCTTGGCTTGTTAAAAACTCTGACTCACGCTGGTCGTATTTTTTTACTTCGTTTTCACTTGTACCTGACATCCATGGTAACTGGATACCAGAGAGGTGTTGTAGCTTACATTGTTGAGCCAGTTTCTCCAGAGCATTTTTATAAGAAGTTGGAATAGACAATCATTTCCATATTGTAGCTAACAAAACTGAAGAGTAGGAGGACTTACCTAAAGCCATAGTTGGCAGGCCTGGATTTCTGGCTGCCAGCCCTGTACTTTCAGAGGAAAAACCAGGAACCGTCAATTCTAGATATCTCAAGTACTTTTCTCAAGGAAGAGGAAAAATAACTGTACTGCCATTTATAAATTGCAAAATGAACTAATTTCTAACTAAGAGCATTATTGTCCTTCAGAGTTACTGCTAAAAGGAAAGCATAGGGGTTCAGGGGGTACACTTTGGAGTAGGCTCCCCTGGGTTCAATTCCAATTTTTCCCCTCACTAGCTATGCAATCTTACATAAATTTTTTAATTTCTTGGTGTCTCAGATTCTTCAGCTGTGAAATATGAACATATTTAAGCATAGTATCTGTTTTGTGGTGAGCCCTCAGTAAATATTGGCTATTGTTACTACAGATCAAGCAACCCTAATCTGAAAATCCAAAATCCAAAATTCCCCCACATCCAAAACCTTTTGAGCACTAGTCTGACTCTCAAAGGAAATGCTCATTGGATAATTTCAGATTTTGGATTTTTGGATTAGGAATGCTCGACCAGTGTAATGCAAACATTTCAAAATGTGAAAACATCCTAAAGCTGAAACACTTGCCCTTCCCAAAAACTAAGTTGCATTCAATATTCTAGATATTTGCATTATTATATGCATTCAGGGGATACTGGAAGGGAGAGAGAAGGGACATAAATGTAGGGACATAAAAATTTTTTTAGATAAAAAATGGTCATTAGCAGATTATGTAAAACCATCTGCTGCTAGAAAGCCATTAAAATTGATGACCACATCCAGTCCCTAAAAGGGGGGAACCTTTTTTAAATGAGTTTATCCCAGTAGGCCGTTAGAAGGCTCTCTCTCATTTTTATGTTAACTAAAATCATGTTTCTAGCTTAAAAGAAAACTCTGAAACCTAAGAAAAGAGTGATGGAATTGCCTGGGAACATGTTCCAAATCTTACCCCAGCTAGAATGACTATTATCAAAGCAAGAAAGAATAACAAATGCTGGAGAGGATATGGAGAAAGGGGAAGCCTCATACACTATTGGTGGGAATGTAAAGTAGTACAGCCACTATGGAGAACAGTATGGCAGTGCCTCAAAAAATAAATTTAGAGCTATCATCCAGCATTCCCACTGCTGGGTATATATCCAAAAGAAAGGAAATCAGTAAATCGGAGAGACATCTGCACTCCCATGTTTATTTCAGCACTTTTCACAATAGCCAAGATACGGAGTCAACATAAGTGTCCATCAGCAGATGGATGGATGAGGAAAATGTGGTACATGTACACAATGGAATATTACTCAGCCATAAAAAGAATGAAATCCTGTCATTTGTAGCAACGTGGATGGAACTAGAGGCCATTATGTTAAGTGAAATAAGCCAAGCACAGAAAGTCAGATATCACGTGATCTCACTCATGTGGGAGCTAAAGAAGTGGATCTCCTGGAGGTCGAGAGTAGATTGATGGTTACTGGAAGCTGCGGAGGGTAGAGGGGTGGGAATATAAAGAGAAGCTGCTTAATGGGTACAAAAATACAGTTAAATAGAAGGAAGAAATTCTTGTGTTCTGTAGAACAGTAAGGAAATTATATTTAACAATAATTTTTATGTATTTCAAAGTAGCTAGATGAGAAGAATTTTTTTAGATTTTAACTTCCCAACACAAAGATAAATGTTTGAGGTGATGGATATCCCAATGACACTGATTTCATCCTTACACATTGTATACATGCATTGAAATAGCACATGTACCACCAAAATATGTATAAATATTATCTATCAGTGAGATATTAATTTAAAAAACTTTTTAATACTTTTTAAATTTTTTAAAAAGAAGGTGTCCCAGGAAAGTACTTGTGGTAGCATGTCCCAGAGATCACTGGCATCCCAAAGCTCAGCTATTCATGATGAAAATGTAATTTCAGTGTTTTCTATTTTTCAAATCAAAGGCAATAGGACTCGGAAAGCGTGAGGGATTCGGGAAGTAGGTCATACGTTTGTCACACCTGCTCCTATGGGAAGGAGAGCGCTCTACAGTAACCATCTTGGAATTTAAAATGTGGCTGTAAATTAATTAATTACATTCAGCAGCTATTTTTTGAGGGGCACACCATAAGAAGGATAAAGTATCCTTGGAAGCCACAGGTAGCCTTATGGCATGCAGAGTATTGTAGCCAGATTTGGAACTGGATCCAGCAGGCCCAGGGAACCTCTCCTCTTGTAGAATTTCTTCTGCTTTTCCCTTCAACTCCAGTAAGCAATGCTCATTTGGAGCTGGGCTGAGTCACAGGCCCACACATACAAAACAGAGGCTGGCTGAGAAGAGGCCTTAAAGTTGAAGCTGCTAGGGCAGCTTCAGGTTGTTGTTGCCATGAGCTCTGGGATTCTGATGGCCTAAGAATGAAATATTGTTCACATAAGCACGTTTTCCTGAAAAGCTCATTATTTCAGCAGGATAAGGATTGTTGCCTGGAGGGAGCAGACAGTTTCCTTTACAGTGGGGAGCAACTCTGGCCTCCTCAAACCTCTGTGCCCCTGTGCAGTGAACCTCCCGCCTCCTCAGGAGCCTCCCTCTTTCCTTATTCCAGGGTTTCTCGGGGTGTGAAGCAACCATCCTCCTGTGCTTGGCTTTGGAGAGCCCAGCTATGTAGTTCCTCTGTGGATGTTTGCTAAGATGTGTTTCCAGCATGTATCTCTAAGCAAAGATGGGTGATGACAGCCAGCCAGCCTGGAACTGATTTGATTTTCTCTGTCTTATCTACTCATGCAATGCACACCGACCGAGAATTCTGCCTTGTGCAAGGCATTCTTTAGAGAGGATGAATAAGGTTTGTTTGTCGACTTGAAATCTATAATGAGAGACTAATATGAGAACCTGCAAAAGCACAAAATGGAAAAGAGCAGGTCACAGTCAGATTGTGGTGAATTCCCAGGTGGCTGGAGCATAGGATGGATAAGGATTTGGGGGGCAACTCGTCTGCAGGCTGTGACTTCATGATAGGTCTGCAAACGGCATCATGTAGCAATTGTGGCAGTAGCAATCGGATGCAATGGCATGTTCTGTAGCAAGGTGGTCCACCAGGAGACATTCGTGAAGGAGCTGAATATGGTGGTGTTGCTGCCGCCCTGCCAGGGCATCCTACCTGCGGCCATCTTGTCTCTCAGACCTCCATTTGTAAAACAGAAATAACAGTCCTTGCTTACCTAACCAGGTTGTTTTGAGAAGCCAATACGATGATGGAAGTGAAAGAGCTTTGAAAACATTGCAACACAGTGAATGACTTTTTTTTTTCTTTTTCAACTTTCATTTTAGAATCAGGGTACATGGGCAAGTTTGTTACAAAGGTATATTGGGTGATGCTGAGATTGGGGATATGACTGAATCTGTCACCCAGGTAATGAATACAGTACCCAATAGTTAGTTTTTCAACCACTGTGCCCCTCTAATAGTCCCCAGTATCTATCATTCTCATCTTTATGTCCATGTGTACCCAATATTTAGCTCCTACTTATAAGTGAGAACATGTGGTATTTGATGTTCTGTTCCTGTGATTGTTTGCTTAGGATAATGGCCTCCATCTGCATTCATGTTGCTGCAAAGGACATGATTTTGTTCTTTTTCAGGGCTGCATAGTATTCCATGCTGTATATGTACCACATTTTCTTTATCCAATCTACCATTGATGGGCATCTGGGTTGATTCCATACCTTTGCTATTGTGAATAGTGCTGCAGTGAACATGTGCCCTTTTGGTAGAATGATTTATTTTCCTTTGGGTATTTACCCAGCAGTGGGATTGCTGGGTCGAGTGGTAGTTCAACTCAGTTGTTTGAATCATCTCCAAACTGCCCTCTGCAGTGGCTGTACTGATTTACATTCGCAGTAGTGTATAAAGTGTCCCCTTTTCTCCTAGCCTTGCCAACATCCATTATTTTTGACTTTTTAGCAAAAGCCATTCTGACTGTTATGAGATGGTATCTCATTGTGGTTTTGATGTGCATTTCTCTGATGATTACAGATGACGAGCATTATTTCATGTTTGTTGCTCGCTTGCGTGTCTTCTTTGGAGAATTGTCTGTTTATGTCTTTTGCCCACTTTTTAATGGAGTTATTTGCTTTTTGCTTGTTGATTTAAGTTCCTTATAGATTCTGGATATTAGACCTTTGGTGAAAGACATTTTTAAAAACAATAAAGTGTTTAAGCAGTGGGGCCAACAACACTATTATTTTTAATATGATATCGTTTCTCGCATTACCACATCCATTCCCTCATGAAATTATTCTTTTAGAGAAAAGGGAAAGGGAGGAGGTGCCAGAGCTGGAACAGCAGGAAATAAATACCCGCCTCAGGGCTACAGAGCAGCAGGGCCTCAGGGCCCTGAAAAGAACCCTGCGGCCAGGCCCGGGGTGGGGCAGGAAGCAGAGCAGCCTCGCCTGTGGCTCCTAGTAGGTCTGTGAACTGTCAGATCTGCCCACAAACCACCATCAGCAACCCAGAGGAGCCCCAGGAAGCACCCTGAATGCCAGGCCCAGGGGTTCCCCATGGAGGCAGGGCACCAGCCCCCACCCTCCCTGTTAATGGGCGTGGTTTCCAGGTGACTCATATGAGTAAAACGCAAAAAATGAAATAGAGACCATTAATATGATTCCAAGTAAGACAAGTGCCAGGTCGCACATTGTATTCTAACTTATCTCAGAATCAGAGAAGGAGATACAAAAAGGCTTGGCTTTAGTTCTCTCAGAACCAGAGCACTTCTGCCCTTTCCTTTCTCTGTAAGAAATGTAACCTGGGGCTTGACTAAGTAGTAAGTGAAATCCCCACCTGAATGATGGCTGCCTCCATCACTGGAGAGGCAGGACAGAGTTGGGATGTGGGCAGCCTTTTGAGGCTCACGGCTATTTTTCTCCCGGCTCTGCCAAGCACCAGCTCTATGACCTGACGCGAACTGCTTAACCTTCTGGGACTCAGTTCCTCTGTGTTAAACACGGCAGTAACGATAGTACCTTGTGGTACTATTAGAATGCTCTGCAGTGCCCAGAGTCTTAAGCCTAGTTGGTCATGGAGGCATTCGGTTGGCTGTCAATGGTCTCCTCTGATCTCTTCCCCACAGGGCTCTACGTTCTGGTTGGAGCCGGGGCCCTGATGATGGCCGTGGGTTTCTTCGGGTGCTGTGGAGCCATGAGGGAGTCGCAATGTGTGCTTGGATCAGTAAGTGGGGTGTGGGGGTAAATGGTGGGATGGTAGTGATGGAACTGCCTGCATCTGAAGGGAGTCAGTGCCTCTGGCCCCTGGCTGCAGCTCCTCCATGGACTCTCTGAACCCTTGGCACGCACTTTTCCTCCCTCAGTCTTGGTTTCTCCATCTCTTATATATGAATAATATTACCTAGGGCCAGGTGCCATGACTCACACCGGTAATCACTTTGGGAGGCCAAGGCAGGAGGATCTCTGGAGCCCAGAACTTCAAGACTAGCTTGGGCAACACAGGGAGACCCAGTCTCTACCAGGTGTGATGGCACACACCTGTGGTCCCAGCCACTCAGGAGGCTGAGGCAGGAGGATCACTTAAGCCTAGGAGTTGGCAGGCTGCAGTGAGCCATGACTGTACCACTGCACTCCAACCTGGGCGACAGAGCAAGACCTTGTCTTGAAAAAAGAAAAAAGAAAAAAAATATTATCTTTGTTCCTGCCTCATATGGGAAGTGTGAAAAGAAATGAGGTCATTGGTGTAAAGATGTTTTGGGAGTAAAAGTACTTAGTAATTGTAAGGGGTGACTATGATTGTTCTTAAAAATATGCATATGTGTGTGTGTATATATATGTATGTATACCTATATGAGTATATATACATATACATATATATGTGTATATATATACATATATAGGTATACATTATGTGTGTGTGTGTGTGTGTGTATATTTCACAGTGGGTGAGACAGCTGAAAGGTTTCTATAGCCAGGGAAGCACTGTTATCTACGAGGAAAACATTTATGTTTGAGATCAATAACTTAACCAAAATCCCTCTTGTGGCTTATTTTAACAAGCAACCTCTGTTTAAAAAAAATCAGATAATTTCAATTAACTGCTATACATTCAATGCCAGTGTAACCTAAGAGAAACAGAAGGGAAGAAGAGGGGCAGGAGGAGAGAAAGTGTTGATATTTCTCCACAGGGAGTCAGAAACAGCAGTTTTAAGAGGCAGCCTCTCATCTCATTACTCATTGTGATCTTTGGATTTTTAACTCTGGCCATAGCCTCTGATCTCTTACTACATGAAATGTCTAACTTGTTTCTTTGCCATTCATTCTTTCTCTTTCTCCTACTGCTGAGCACATTTCTGTCTTGTTTATCACTGAACTAGGTTTGATCAGAGCAAATCCATAGACCAGAACAGAAATCCATCCAGAAGGACACGCCCTCACCTCTACTCCGATCTCCTCAAAGAAGACTTTCCAGACTAGAGTCTCAAGTCACCCCCTTCCCCATGCCCAAGCTGCATCAGTGACTCTCTCTCTCCTGGCCTTATTTTATATCTTTCTAGATGTTTTGTGTTTGTCAAGTATTTACTGAGCACATAGGTGCCAGGTGGTGTTCTAGGTGGTGGGATTTTTACATCACTATCTGAACTTACCTTATTCACTTTTTAATTTCTTTACTCAGTTATCGTATATTCCCCTGTCCAATCCAAGGTCCGTGGTAGCAGAGACATTGGAATATTATCTTGTTCACCACTGAATACTCAGCACCAAGGACAGTACCTGGTGCAGAATAGATGCCCAATAAACAATTGCTGAATGAATGAATGAATGAATGAATGAATTAACGAACGAACCACATGTAAGCGACTCAGCCGTTACATAAGGAAACTAAGGTGCGAAATATATAAATTGAGAAGGTATTAAATTAATGAAATTAGTATTTTCTCTCCTCTACAGTTTTTTACCTGCCTCCTGGTGATATTTGCTGCTGAAGTAACCACTGGAGTGTTTGCTTTTATAGGCAAGGGGGTAGTAAGTAAATTACTTATGATGTTTTTCTGTGATGGTTAAAAGTTTTAGAATATTGATACCCACAATATTATTAAGAAACCAAATAATCTCCATTATTGTAGTTTTAACAGAACTTTTTAACTTAGAAGTGGTGTGCAGAACTGAGCATATGTGTGTATGAGTGTGCATATATACATGCTCACATTTTTTTGGAGAGATAGTTCATATCTTCCATTAGACTTATGAAGTGGTCTATAATAAAACCAAAAAAAAAAAAAAGGATCTCTAGTTTAAGATTCTTCCCCAGTTTGAAATGGGGTAAGAGTTAGAGTACAGACTTGAGAAAGAATCTAGATTCTCATCCCCTGTCAGACTGTCATTTCTTCTTAAGGATTGACCTGGACAGGGCCGTTTCATTCTCAAAGACCAGAGCCTGCCCTGCTGTGGGCTAGTGAAGCCAGTTTATATTTGCTGCCCAACTCTAGGTGTCCAGAATAGCTTATCAGGAGGACACACAGAGGAAGTAACCTTTCTAGGAGGGTAAAACACACTGTGGGATAGAAGAGAATGGAATGGAAAAGGAGGAAGAATGGAAACTTAAGTCTGCTGTATTTCACATTAACTCCTGTGTCATTAATATTATGTTTATGAACTTATTTTAGATTATAAAAACAGTAAACATGTAGAATAGTAAATGTCACCTCTTTTTGAATTTTTCTAAAGTAGCTGGCTGTGTTCATAGGTTAGTTTAAATTCAGCTACATACAGAAGTAGAATGGAATCTTAGGACCTTTTGAGATTTCTGTGGATTTGAAATCACAAGCTTTTATACTAGAAAAAGCATTCTCTAAGCTTTATGTGATATTTGAATGTAGAAAGTTTTCCTTGGTGATGAATATCTTTTAAACCATGTCATAAAAAGCTTTGAATGCTTTTACCCAATGGGGTAACAGGAATGTATAAGTCCCGATTCTAGCTATGCATCCGAATCACCTGGGTGGAGCCCCGGAATCTGGGGCCCAGTTGATGCTGAAGCCCAGCCGGGTTTGGGAACTGTCAGAAATCTTTCTAGTCCATGAAAACTGTTCTGGTTAGTCTATCCTTCCATCCTCAAAAGCATCTTGGAGACTCCAGAAACTATAATCTTCTCCAGATGTGCAGAATTATCCCAAAATACCTATGGAAAGGCAGTTTTGTGTTTTTTTTTTTATTTCAATAGGTTTTGTGGGGAACAGGTGGTGTTTGGTTACACGAGTAAGTTCTTTAGTGGTGATTTCAGAGATTTCAGTGCACCCATCACCCGAGCAGTGTACGCTGTACCCATGTGCAGTCTTTTATCCCTCACCCCACTCCTACCCTTTCCCTCAGGTCCCCAGAGTCCATTGTATCATTCTTATGAGACAGGCAGTATTTTTGAAAGATGTGGAAGCAGGGATTTTCCTTGATGAAAGGAGAATGTTTGAAACTTCCCACTCAGTAGTCCCTCATTTTTCCTGGTATTTTTTCAGGCTATCCGCCATGTTCAGACCATGTATGAAGAGGCTTATAATGATTACCTTAAAGATAGGGGAAAAGGCAATGGGACGCTCATCACCTTCCACTCAACAGTGAGTAACTTCACTTCTTCCTTCAAATCGCAGCTTCTCAAGATTATGTCTGAGCCAGGTTCTCACCAATCACCAGGATGAAAAATAAAAATAAATTCAGTAAAGCCAAGTAGCATCCCCTATTTTAGCCCTTTCGAGGGCCATAGTTTGCGTTATGTGTGGAACCCTAGAAGGGAAAGATGCCTGTCACACAGAGTTCACAAGAGGGACAGAAGAGCATGAACCCAAAAGACACATGCCCCAAAGAGACAAAAGAGCACAAACGAGGTTACGGAGAAAGGAGCCCAAATAAATAGCAGGCTCTGTCAGAGGGCAGCATTGTGGTGTAACAGAAACAAGTGTGATCTTTAAGTCAGAAAAACTAATTTCTAGCTGCCACTCTGCCACTTCACAGGCTCATGACCTTGAGCGAGTTACTTGGCCTCCCTGATACTCACTTAACTCTCTCATTTGGAAAATGAAGGGTCATGGGAGATAGCTACACTCCCTTCTGGAACATTCAGTGGGACTGTGCTGTCCATGGAGTGCTCAGAGCTACATGCAGTTAATCACGGAAGGCTTGCAGAGGAGATGGGCCAGGCCAGAGTCATTCTCATTTTTTAGACACTGTGATATGGAGAAGTAGCTGTGAATTTCTGGGTCAGGTGTTTTCAGGTACCTAGTTCTCGTCTAGGACAGGTTATGTCCTGGAAAGTGGCTACCATTTATACATTTACACAGTTTCACCTCAGCTGCCCTCAGGACCTGAGGCAGCACACAGGTTCTTTTGTCTTAAAGGGCCAGTTAGCCTAAGGCAGGATACCTGTTTGCTGGCCAATCTTCAAATCTTGTCTTTCGGACCCTGGAATTTCCTGCAGCCACTTCTCCCCTCTTTCCCAGACTATTCCCAGCTAATGAGTCCTTCCTGAAGCTCTTAAAACTTGAGCTCCTCAGCAGGTTAAATGACCCCCAGTCTGAAAGAAGGAATCTAAAGCCCCAACCCCTTTCTAAAAAGCAACCATTTACACAGACATTGTCAATTAGCTTCTTGCCTTGTTTGGGTTGCCTTGAGTCACTTCCCATCATAAACTCAGATGGCTTTAGCGAAGTCATTTTCTTGTTTTGCCAGCATGATTGTGTGATTCTTCGCTCTCCTTCCAGAAATAGCAGTCTGGGTTGCAGTGACTGGGCCTCGGAGCTGCTTTGCCGCCTCGGCACCCCAGTCCTTAGCAGGGTGCCCAGACTTGTAGCTGCTGCTCCTCCTTCCTGGCCCTGAAGTCTCTTTTCTGACTCTCTAGTTTCAGTGCTGTGGAAAGGAAAGCTCCGAACAGGTTCAGCCTACATGCCCAAAGGAGCTTCTAGGACACAAGGTAAGCTTCTACCAAGGTTCCTGCTCTACCTGTAGTGTGGGGTGTTTTTGCCTTCAGGGTAGGGCCAGGGGCTCAGTTCCTACCTCAGGGATTCTGGGAGGCCCTCTCTCAGTGGCTTCTGTGGCTTGGCCTTATTCCATGTGAAATAAGTGAAGCAATGCGGTGTCACAGTCCCCCGATGCCCTGGGGAAAGATGGTATGCCAACTTCCAGTAGTGATGCCACCTGCTTATGGTATTAATTAAGGTCACCAGGGCTGAAGTTTGTGCCCAAGAATGTTGTCCCACACCTCTCCAAGCACTGATAAATGCTTCCTTTATTCAGTTCTGTGTGTCAGACACTATGCCAGTTTCTGGGAACTCTGAGATGAAAAAGACATGGTCCCTGTGCTCAGCGGCCTCACAGACTTAGTCAAGGGCAATAGTGCTATGTAAGAAGTCTGAACAGGGAGCCCTAAAGCAGCAGATTTAGGAAAGGTTCATAGAGGAGTGGGTCCCCGAGCTGAGTTCTAACAAAGGAGGGTCATTGCAAGCCCAGGAAGCAGCAGGAACACAGACACGGCCACCTGAAAAACTCCAGGACTGCAGGAGAACAGGGAACCCACGGAGAGCACTGGGTAACATGTTGAGAAAAGCAGGCAAAGGCAGGATTTTACACCTGGAAGTTTGAGGAAGCCATTGATTTTAGTAGAGAATGAGCAAATCCGCTTTGAGTTGTAGAGAGTATTTTCAGGCCGCTGGGGTGTGAAGGATAGAATAGGGTTGGAGAGTAATGGAGGAAGACCGCTTAGGTGGCACTTGTGGTCACCCTGATAAGAGAGGATGAGCGGCCACAGCAAGTCAGAAACAGTAGGGATGGAAAGGAAGTGACAGTTGAAGAGACGTTCAGGAGGCAAAATCAACAGGCCTGGGTGACTTAGTGGGTACAAGTGGTGAGTGAATGGAAGGAAGGGGGCTAAGATTTCCAGACTTCTGCTTGGGTGGCTGGGTGGGTAGAGGTTCCACTCCCTGATTATAGGGAAAGGCGCAGATCCTGGAGACAGATGACAACTTTGGTTTTGGTCAAGTTTGTACTTTATGTGCCTGTCAACTTATGGGTAGGCTGAGATGAAGACACGGTGTGGGAAACTGAGCAGTTTGGCCGTAGCCGAAGCCCTCGGAGTTAACGAGAGCACCAGGGAGAGTGAACAGAACAAGGAAGGAGCAGGGGCTCCCTCATTTCAGGGGCAGACGGAGGCCAAGAAGCCAGCACAAGAGACTGTGAAGGAGGAGTCAGAGTCTACTTGGGAAGCCAAAGTGGAGATGGTTCACCCATAAAGTCAAATGCTGGGAAGAGACAAGTAAATGAAGACCAAAAATAGTTTGTTGGATTTGTTGGTTAGAATATCATTAATGACTTTTGTCATACAGTGTCAGCAAAGTAATTGGGGAAAAATACAATGTGGGAACGAGAGAGGGAACTATGAGACTATGGAGACAATAATGTAGATGTTCTTAGATCCTCGGCTGTGAATGGGGTGGATGAGATTGTAGCTCCAGCTTGTGTCCCGAATTGCCCATTTAACACTGGTTGGGTCTTTCTGAGTTGGATGAAACGAACAAGACAGCACTGCCCTCAAAGTGCTCACGTCTGGCAGGGGAGACCCGCACAGGAGCCATGTACAGCACGTGGGCTGAGTTAAGGCTATGCAGGACGGTGCAGCAGACGAACCTGGCATAGGATTCCAGGGTCCACAGGCGCTTCCCTGACGTGATTCTCAGGATGAATTTTGAAGGATGACTAGGAGTTCAGTAAGCAAGCAAAAAAGAGTGGGATATTTCTGGCAGAAACACAGGGCAAAGGCATGGAGGAGAGAAAAGGTAGCTGTCTGCAGGCGAGTGCCAGCGGTGGAAGTGTCTGAAAGCCCAGGTTGCCTGTGGGAGATGAGTACTTCAGAAAGGAGGGACCTGTACTCAAAGGGCCAAGGGCACTCTTGTGAGACCAAAAGTCTAGCCTTCATGCTGCTAGCTTAGGAAGCCATTGAAGGTAGAATCTGGGATGGGATCTGCATTTTACCAAATTTGCTCTAGTGGCAGCATAGAGGATTGATGGAAAATGAATAGCATTGAGCTAAGAGACCCATTGGGAAGGCTGCTGCCCTTGTTGTTAGCAAGAGATGTTAAAGAGGGTCTTTTAGAAAGTGATGTCTATAGGAGTGGTGACCAGTTAAAAATCAGAGGAGAATCCACTACTGGGTTTTTGGCTTCACCACCTACATAGATAATGGTGTCATTTACGGAGCTGAGGGAGAGAGGAAAAGGAGCCAGTTGTGGAGAAAAATGAGCTTTGTGTTTAACATGGTGATTTTGAGGAACCAGTGGCACTTCCAAGTGGAAATATCCAGTAGGCAGTTGGAAAATCTGGTTTGTCACTCAGGAGAGAGGTCTGAGTGTCAGCACTTGATGGGAAACTTAAAGCTATAAATACGGATTTGATCCGTTAGACTTGGAAGAAAAGAAGGATGAGGATAGAGCCCTGGGGAACAACCACATTTAAGGGTGGGCAAAAGAAGAGGTGCCAAAGAAGGAAACTGGGAGGGGCAGCCAGACACAAGTGAGGAGACACTGCAGGAAGGAGAGGGAATGGTCACCAGGCCCATATGCTGCTGTTGAGGGCAATTCAGTATTGATCAGCTGCCTACCTTATGTTCGGCACTGTGGATGCAAAGGGGAAGGAGAAAAGGTTCCTACTCCCAAGGAGCTTGCATTGCAGTCTAGTAGGAGGGATGAACATGAAGTCCGTACAGTGCAGTGATTAGGCATGCATGGAATGTGCATCGTGCTCCGAAAGCACAGAGGGAAAGACACTTAGGAGAGGCCAGAGGCTGGGGGATGGGGAAGGCTGACTGGAGGTAATGATGTCTCAGCTAAATCTTCAAGAATGGAAAGTAATTATGCTAGCACTGGGCAGGAAGCGGGAGGGGGAGGCCTGCCTGCAGAGAGACCAGGGTAAACAACAGCACAGAAGTAGAAATGCCATGGTTTGTGTGGGGAACTAAAAGCCTAAGAAGGTCCACTAATAACTACTGAAAAGCTGGCAGGATTTAGCATGTAAGGAACCAACTGGTGCGTGCTATGAGGGATGGAGTGAGGACAGAGCCCAGGTTTCAGAGAGCAAGATGTGAGGAGAGAGAGCATCCTTTCAAGAAGTTTGGATTTGAGCCAAGGACACAAAAAGAAAGTTTACAAAAGCCAAAGTCCACATTACCATTAAACATATAGAAAATATAGGAAATTAAAAGTAATATTTAAAATTAATAGCACATCAAAATGAAGAGATGCTGTTGTTTAACCTATGAAATTGACCAAGTGTTTTTTTTTTCCCCCTTAATAATACACAGTTTTGGTGAGAGTGATGTGATGAGCTTGTTCAGAGAAATTAGTAAATAGTCTTAAAGATCAGTATGACTGTGTAAGACTGGAGGATGAATTATGTTTATGCCCTTCTATCCAGAAATTCCACTTCTCGGAGTTTATTCTAAGGAAAACGAATCAGAAATGCAGACACACATTTTTGTGCAAACCGTGTTCATTACATGTTATTCATAAGAACAAAACGCTGGATAGGCCGTTAATATGTGGCTGTAGGGGATTGTTTAGATAAATTGTGGTATATTCATATGATGAAATGTTTTACCACCATTAAGTATCATGATTTCATCTGTAATCCCAGCATTTAGGGAGGCAGAGGGAGGTGAATTGCCTGAGCTGAGGAGCTCAAGACCACCCTGGGCAACACGGTGAAATCCCATCTCTACTAAAAATACAAAAATTAGCCAGGCATGGTGGCATGTGCCTGTAATCCCAGCTACTCAGGAGGCTGAGGCAGGAGAATCGCTTGAACCTGGGAGGCAGAGGTTGCAGTGAGCTGAGATTGTGCCACTGTACTACAGCCTGGGTGACAGAGCAAGACTCTGTCTCCAAAAAAAAAAAGAATCATGATTTCAAAGAATTTTTTAGTGAAGCAAGGCATTTTTGAAGTTGTTAAGTTAAAAAAGCACACTGTTGAATATAAAGAATGTGTTTATATATTCTTTATGTTGAATATAAAGATGTGTTTGTGTGTGTAAGTATCACCAACAAATTTATTACCTTTTATGGTGAGAGTACAGATACTTCTTTTTTTAAAACAATCTCTCTTCCAGATTTATACAAGAAGCATGTATTCCTTTTGTGACTAAAGCCAATATATCTTTTGTACATTTGGTTTTTACAAAAAGAAACTGGCAATGAAGGGAAGGAGGGCCTAATGGCAGAACTAGAGGAGGACAATCTTGAGTGTTGTTTTGTTTGTTTTGATTGAAGAACTTGAGCATGGTAATAGGATAAGTGGAAATGTCAATGGATAAGGAGAGGCTGAATGTATAGGAAGGAAAAAAAGTAACTGGCAGCACAGGCTTCCTGAGGAGCTGAGGGAGAGACCCAAAGCAGGATATGAGGTTAACTTTCTTTTATTTTTATTTATGTATTTGTTTATTGAGATGGAGTCTCAGTCTGTTGCCCAGGCTGGAGTGTAGTGGCAAGATCTTGGCTCACCGCAACCTCTGCCTCCCAGGTTCAAGTGATCCTCCTGCCTCAGCCCCACTAGTAGCTGGGATTATAGGCAGGTGCCACCATGCCCAGCTAATTTTTGTATTTTTAGTAGAGATGGGGTTTCGCCATGTTGGCCAGGCTGATCTCAAACTCCTGACCTCAGGTGATCCACCCACCTCAGCCTCCCAAAGTTCTGGGATTACAGGTGTGAGCCACCACACCCAGCCACGAGGTTAACTTTCAACAGAGAAGGGTACCTCTTTGACTCTGATTAGAGAAAAAGGAGTCAGGAGTGTGCTTGCTACCTACAGCAATGCCTGGCACTGAAGGAAGGAAGCATCTAAGTGTATAGGAGAAGGAGAGGAAGAGTGAAAGAATTGCTATAGGTTGCCTCTCATTTTTTCTACTAAGTAAGGGAGCCAATCTATATAACAGTAGTTTTCATACTTTTGGCAGAATGTATTATAGCTTTCTCTTGTGGATCTGTGTCCTTCTCTAAACTGTGAATTCCCAGAAAGCAGGAGAAACCATATCCTATTGTCTCTGCATCTGCCACCCCTCTTCCAGTGACTAATGCAAGGTAGAGGCTCAAGAAATGTTTGTTGAATGAATGAAGTGTGATCGGAAATACAAAGAGAGAAGTGAGGGTTTCACATAGCTCAGATGGTATCAGAAGGAACCAACCAGTGACAAGCGAACAGATCTGAACAACCCGAGGATACTGTTGGATTGAGAGCATCCGGCTATTTAAGAGCACTCCAAATAGGAGTGTTTGAAGTTGGGGAAACTAATAATAGTTACAGGTGATCTATTTGGCTTTCTGTCTAAGTTTCCCCACATCCATGAAGGCCCTTTGAATCTATGCTGCACAGGTCTCTTATGGGCACAGATGAAAGGATAGGAACCCACCCAGCCCAGCCCAGCCACCACAGAAAAGAATGGTCTTTTAGCTCCCAAGACTTGGCTTTTCTAATTCTTGGCTCTCCTTTGTTTAACTTGAATCTGTTAAGACTTTTTAGTTTCTTAATAGGTCATGCCTACCTTGCATAGTAAATTGGATCAAAGACATAGAAAGTATTTTAGACTGTAAATGACAATATGAAAACAAAGAGTTATTGTTTTAAGGGCATTTTACTTATTTGCTACAAGTAAGAAGTGGCTCCAAATTTTTAGATTCCTTGGAACCAGACTTCCTCCAGTTATATTTCAGGGCTCTGAAGAAGCCAATGTCCTAAACATGAAAATCTCACCCAAAAGAGAGACTTCTATTTTTTTCCCCAAACTGCATTTTTGCGTTAAGTTTATCAAGATTATGTTATCAAAGATGAATTGTTGAAACACGAGTAGAAGCTGGCGTGGATTGACTCTCACAGAATGAACTGTAGGGATGGAAAGGATTGGATCAGGGTAATGATTGACACATACAATCAGTTTTTATTCCTGGCTTTTTTTCCTCAAAACAGAATTGCATCGATGAAATTGAGACCATAATCAGTGTTAAGCTCCAGCTCATTGGAATTGTCGGTATTGGAATTGCAGGTCTCACGGTGAGAAAGTTCTAGAACTTACCTTTTTTGCCCTCTAAAAGCCTTGAAACTTTGCATCTCATTTCTCTTCAAGTGTAATAGTATCTTAAGAGAGAATTCTCATAAAGAAAAAAGACCTTTGTTCATAATGTATTATATCTTCTAAGAACAAAGCTCATTAAATATATTAATAGTTTGTCCTCTAAAATATAATACAAATTTCAACTTTAACTCATTATGACCTTGAGTGTACCATTGTTATTAACTTCCCATTTTAAGGCTACCATCCGTAACCCAGATAAATGATTTTCAGTTCTGGGTCTCTTTCTACTGTTACAAATTCAATGCAACATATCAAGTTAATCTCTCTCATCTATGATTTTAAGAGGCAGCAGAGCATAGAGATTAATAGGGCGAGCTCTGGCATCACATAGTTTGGATTTAATTCTAGACTCCACCACTTGCAAACTCTGAGATCATAGGAAAGTTTCTTAACTTCTCTACACCTCAATTTCCTCATCTTGTTAATATATAAACCTCATAAGACTGCCGTGAAAATTAAATGGGATACTACATATAAAGTAGTATTACAAATTATTACAGGTAAAGTGTCTGGGACATATAGCACTCAACAAATGCCAGCTCTCTGAATAATCTACCAGGCAAAGGCAATGCCATAGAAGGTATTAAGCGTAGTGCATCCAGGCCACCACCAGGTGGCTCTGTACTTCTAAAGTACAAAAGAAGAGTGTGTGAGAAGAACGGAGAGCAGCGGACAGGTATGGCAGGAGTTGCAAGAGATGTAACGGAGAGAGTGTTGCGTCCACATCATTGAGGTCTTTGCATGCCCCTTTGAAAGGGTGGGCTTCATCCTTGAGGGGAGGGAAGTCACCAAGGGTTGGAAGAACCTGTGGTAGAGGATAGAGGAAAGGTTGGAGGGAGGCAAGATTGGATTTGGGAGGCTGGTTAAAGGGTGATTTCCATTTTCCAGGGGTTGGGTGATAATAGCTAATACTAAGATGGCACTTAGTCTCTAGCCCTCTATGTAGATTAATTCATGGCCTAAACTAAGGCAAGGGCTGTGGGAATTGTGAGGAAATCAGTGAATTTGCAGTTATCAGGGGACACACAAGCGCCTTCCCCTTTTCTGTATTTAGAGCACAGAGGGGTGGGGAAGTGGCTGGAAATACTCTACTGAGGCCCTCCAAATCAAGGGACAGCTCTCAGGTCCTCCCCATCTGCTCTGGGGATAGCCTGGCTGCAGTTCTGCAGCTCCCCAAAGGACAATCCTGAGGTAGGTCTGAGCATGTGCTACATAATGGAGAGTTTCACAATCTCAGCAAATGAGAAGCCTAGAAGCATTCACCCCTGACTCGTGTCAGCAGTAGGCTGAGACTGAAGAAGTCTCACTGAAGCCACGATGGGGTAGAGATTACATCCAACCTTATGGCAGTGGTAAAGGGGAAATGCCCATAGCGAGCCTATCTTGAGTCGGCACCTCCAGGTTTCTTCGTTAGTTCTTTTCTCTGTAAAGTGAGGGTTGCACAATGTAATCAGTTAACTAAATGTCCATTGGGTGTCTCCTGTGCTGCATACTGGTACTGAGTCCTGTCATCCAGAAGCTTGAAATCCTGTTCCTGGCCATGCCCTGCTTACCTGCTTCTGTCCCTCCCTTTTCAAAACAACTGATCATTCATCTTATTGAATTTAACATTTACAGATCTTAGTCTGACTTAGGATGGAATTGAGGAGAGAACCAGAAAGTTACATTACCCATTTTTTAAAATAAGCATTGACAGTAGTTTATAGAATGGTGCCTACAGATAGAGTTTCATGGGCTCTACAAAATTGTAGGGGAAATAACTGCAGACAAGAAGTATCTTTGGCATTCTTCTATTTAAACCATGGAAGTGGATATTGATTTCAATCAAGTATTCGACTTCTCAGAGAACTATCCAAAAGGTAAAAGTCAATAATGTCATAGTATAAACACCAGTTTATGCTTTGCTAAAACTGTTGCATTAAACAGTGAAGTATCATTTGCCCTTAAAAATGAACCAAAAATGAAGTGATGCTCTACTTTTTTTTTCTTTTTTTGTGAGACAGGTTCGCTGTCACCAGGGAGTGAAGTGGTGCGATCATAGCTCACTGCAGCCTCGACCTCCTGGGCTCAAGCGATCCTCCCGCCTCAGCTTGCCAAGCACCTGGGACTGTAGGGACACACCACCATACTCGCCTAATTTTTGTATTTTTTGTAGTGACAAGGTTTCACCATGTTTCCCAGGCTGGTCTGGAACTCTTGAGCTCAAGCGATCCTCCCACCATAGCCTCCCAAAGTGCTGGGATTACAGGCATGAGCCACTGCACCCAGCTGATACTCCATTTTTTGCTATACAGACACTGTTGTAAAAAATCAGAGCTTTTCCAACAATAGAAAATTATTTAGACCACAAGCATATCTAAACAACAAATGGTTATGAACACAATTTTCAAAATAAACTTATAAAAGAGATCTGGGATTAACCTGAAATATAAAATTCCAAAGCCAGTATTGTATCTGTCTTTCACAAGTAGTCAGAACGGTTTGATAATTCTGAAGCAGGGTAGGTTCCTTTAAAGCAGAGCCTTGTGACTTGTTAACAATAATCATATACATTTAAACAGTTAATCTGGAAATCTTTACCCCGCAGAGCCTTATTACTTGTTAACAATAATCATATACATTTAAACAGTTAATCTGGAAATCTTTACCCCATAGCCTTAAGTAACATACTAAAATGTGATTTGTAACTGGTAATTATTGGTTATAATTATTTGTTAACTTGAGTTAGACACACAGGAAGTCTGCTGAACTTTTTACCAATCAGTACCCATTTCAAAGTCACTGATGAGTGTTTCCTTCTGTTTCAGATCTTTGGCATGATATTCAGTATGGTCCTCTGCTGTGCGATACGAAACTCACGAGATGTGATATGAAGCTACTTCTACATGAAAATTGCAATCTAAAGCTTTCATACCAAATGTCACAGGAGCTGTCTCCCAGCTCATTTTTAATACTGAAATGACATTAGTATCTAAAATAATTTGCTGTCAATTGTACATTTGCATGAGTACATATGTTTGGCTCATTACTGGTTTACCCCTTGAGTGAATGCCTGTGAATGTTGACTGAGAGCATATTCATGTGTGGTCTGTGTGTTTCTGAAATATGCTTTATACATAATGAAATCTGTTTGCTGGGAATTCCTGATTCTTGTTATATAAGAGAAACAACCTATTTCACTCCCAGAAGAAAAGATCAAAGAGCTTCCAGAAACTTTGAGAACTTGGTTATTTAGAAAAAGTGATAATGGGTCAGTTTCTCAGACTGTAGCCATTGAAAATTGGATGCAGAGAATTCAGAGATTTCTTCTTAATGGAAGCAATAAGCTGTAAGAATTGAGAGATCACAGTGGAGTGTTAAAACTGACTGTATCTAAGTTGGTTGTAAGGGTGTCCTGGGTTTTTTTTATATACATGTTCTCCCCAGAATACAGTAAACCACAGTTTTAGAACTAAACACATCTGTAAAACTAAATATAGCATGGAAAATCTAATTTGAATAAGTCATGCTTTCCTAGAATTTAAAAATAAAAAAGCCTTCCTCTGGAAAGAGAAGTCACACAGACAATCATGTGCCCTATAAAAGTGAGTGTTTATAGGACTAAAAACCTTTTAACAACTTTTTAAGGAAATATTTTTGTTCTTATACAAAAACATGTAAATATTGCTTTATTACTTTCCTTTTCTGACCCTGCTGTAAACTACTGCAACCCTCACATCCTCAAAGGGACTTTTATCTCAAACTCTTCTATTTCTCCAAATATAAGGACAAAAAGACTAAAGCAAGAGATCTGGCAGTTGAAAATTGTGGGAAAGAGAATTTTTACTGGCACTGTATCTTTGAAATACCTCATAACTTACGTTTACATGTTTTCCCAATTTTTTGTATTTTTCTTATATCTCCACCTGGAGAATTCTTCATAGATTAAGAACTACAGTTTTCACCACTTAAAATAAATAAAGCAAAGTCCTTCATAATTTAACCATTAGCATCTTTGGCCAAACTAAAATAAAGAAAAGCATCTTCTAGTTGTGTGCAGACAACAGAAACAAGTTAAGGAAACAAAAATGCTTGTATACACACAGAACAAAAATATGTTCTTTTTGTGCAAATCCCCTGTGAAAATAAAATTTTCAATTTTTTTTTTGGTCTTAATGCTTCATTTTAAGTTAGTAAACCCAAATTTAGGATTTACATTGGCAAATTTTTCAGTAATTTTTAACATGTTACATTTAGTAAACCATAGATTTTTTTTAAACTGCATTTTGTAAGGCCACACTTAAGTGAAAATACGGGAGGCTTTGGAAACCCCCAAGTGAACTTCTATACATGTGAAAACACAAGTCTTTGAGTGTGCACTAAAAGTGTCACACTCCCAAAAAACCTCACAAAACATTTTGCTAAAAAGATATAACTGCTTGAAATAGTCTCTCTCCCATGGAGAACCACATTTCTCTTTCTGCCATACTTGCTACTGCTACTGATTTAGGAGGAAACTTTTCTAGAAGAATAAAGGTCATATTTGAGGCAAGCTAAAATCTTAATTATACATAGCTACTTTACTGTGTCTATAGCTAAAGAAAAATTATTTTACAAAAATTACTTCATGAAATATAGCTTGTATCCCAGTAGTTGAGAAATGTGACCTTTTAGGCAAAGAACAGACAGTCCATCTCTCTTAGCTTTAGTTTATCTCTTTGCCTGAAGACAGGAAACAGGCCCAAGTGCATACTCGGGTTCTTTCCAATTCAGAATTATCTCTGATTCCACAAAAGTGAGTTTAATTTCCTACCTAAATTAACAACTTTAAAGGAGACGACAATAGTTAAAAGTGGAAGAATAGAAATAAATAAATTTAAAAAGAAATGAATTAAAGTAGAAGAGAAGGGTTCTGTTCCATGTATGATTAATGTGCCCCTTTGGGGGTAAGCTTTCCAAAATATGTGTGTGAGAAAAATTAGAAAATTCCACCACTAAGCTACAATAGATTTTATATGTACAATAGATTTATATATAAAATCTATATATAGATTTTATACATGTGTATATACACAGACACACACAGAAGATAAATATATATATCTGTATAGACACATATAGTATATCTATATAGATATATAATCCCTATATATCTTGATTCTACAAATATCTTTATACATATATAATTTGAATATATACATGTATATATAGATATGTGTGTGTATATATATACACATACACATATACATAAATTTTCAGTTATTTCTGTTCCCCTGAACTAATTTGAGATTAGACCCAAATATGCTTTTAAACGTCTCATGCCAAGGCACTGAACTAAAACTTCTTAATGTTGAAATATTTTAAGTGATTTCATATTAAATTTTCTATATACTGAAATTGCCTGCTTGATTTATCTTAAAGTCCTATAGTGTCTTTCTACAAACCTTCACCCAACTTATCTAAATGTCTAACTACCAATCAAATAATGTGATTTAAAAAAAACAGTGGTAACCCTTCTATAATTTGCTATTGATAGTTGACTTAAAAGCAACACCCTAAGGACTGTTATTGCATATACAGTCATCTCTCAGTATTCATAGAATGGTTCCAGGATCCCCTGTGGATACCAAAATCCACAGATGTTCAAGCCCCTTACATAAAATTGTGTGGTATTTGCATATAACCTATACATATCCTCTCATATACTTTATTTTTTTAATTTTTATTTTTTTATTATTACATAATAGTTGTACATATTTATGGGATATATGTGATATTTTGATATTAGCATACAATGTGTAATAATCACATCAGGGTAATTGGGAAATCTATTACGTGAAATATTTATCATTTCTCTGTGTTGGGAACATTCCAGATCTCTTAGGCCTTTTAAAATATATAATAAATTATTGTTAACTATAGTCACCTTATTGTGCTACCAAATATTAGAACTTATTCATTTTATCTAACTGTATTTTTGTACCCAGTAATCAACCCCTCTTCATCCCTCCCTGCCTGCTCCCGTTTCCAGCTTCTGGTAAGCACCATTGTATTTACTACCTCCATGAGATCAATTTTTCTAGCTCCCACATGTGACTGAGAACATGATTTATCTTGATGATATTTGTCTTTCTGTGCCTGGTTTATCTCACTTAATATCCTCCAATTCTATCCATGATGCTGCAATTGACAGGATTTTATTCATTAATCAGCCATTGTCATGACTGAGTAATATTTCATCGTGTGTATATAGCACATTTTCTTTATCCATCTGTTGATGGACACTTGGATTAATTCTGCATCTTGGCTATTGTGAATAGTGCTGTAATAAATATGAACATGCAGACATCTCTTTGATATACTGATTTTCTATCTTTTGGATATATACCCAGCAGTAGGATTGCTGAGTCATATGGTAGTACTATTTTTAGTTTTTTGAGGAACCTTCAAACTGTTTTGCATAGTGGCTGTTGATTGTTTCCTGTGTTGTGCAGAAACTTTTTAGCTTGATGTAATCCCATTTGTCAATTTTTACTTTGGTTGCCTGTGCTTTTGAGGTTTTACCCCAAAAATATTTGCCCACACCAGTGTCCTGAAGCATTTTCCCAGTGTTTTCTTCTAGTAGTTTCATAGTTTCAGGTCTTACATTTAAGTCTTTAATACATTTGAATTTTTTGTAGGGTGAGAAATAGGGGTCTGGTCTCATTTTTCTGCATGTAGATAACCAGTTTTCTCAGCACTATTTGTTGAAGAGACTGTTCTTTTCCCAGTGTAAGTTCTTGGTACCTTTGTCAAAAAAATAAATGCATGGATTTATTTCTGGGTTCTCTGTTCTGTTCTATTGGTCTATGTGTTTGTTTTTATGCCAATACCATTCTGTTTTGGTTACCATAGCTTTGCGGTATATTTTGAAGGTAGGTAGTGTGATGCCTTCAGCTTTTATTCTTTCTGCTGAGGATTGCTTTGACTATTTGGGTTTCTGTGTGTGTGTGTGATTCCACATGAATTTTAGCATTTTTTTTTATATTTTTGTGAAAAAAAGTCATTGGTATTTTGATAGGGATTGCATTGAATCTGTGGAACACTTTGGGTAGTATGGTCATTTTAACAATATCAAGTCTTCCAACTATGAACATGGAATATTTTTCCATTTTTTTCTGTCCTCTTCAATTCATTTCATTAGCATTTCATAGCTTTCATTATAGAGACCTTTCACTTCTTTGGTTAAATTTATTCCTACATTTTTTTGTAGTTATTGTAAATGGGATTGCTTTCTTGATTTCTTTTTCAGATTGTTCACTGCTGGCATATAAAAATACTACTGATTTTTTTATTATTTTGATTTTATATCCTGCAACTCTACCAAATTCATTTATCAGTTCTAACAATTTTTTTGGTGGAATCTGTAGGTTTTTCTAAATATAAAACATGTCCTCTGCAAACAAGGATGACTTGACTTCTTTCTTTCCAATTTGGATGCCCTTTTTTTCTCTCGATGAATTGATCTGGATAGGACTTCCAGTTCTATGTTGAATAGAAGTGGTGAAGGTGGTGGGCATTATTGTCTTTTTCCACATCTTTTAATTTTTGGCCAGGCACAGTGGCTAACGCTGGTAATCCCAGCACTTCGGGAGGCCGAGGCAGGTGGAACACAAGGTCAGGAGTTTGAGATCACCCTGGCCAACGTGGTGAAACCCCGTCTCTACTAAAAATACAAAAATTAGCAGGACATGGTAGTGCATGCCTATAATCCCAGCTACTTGGGAGGTTGAGGCATGAGAATTGCTTGAGCCTTGGAGGCAGAGGTTGCAGTGAGCCAAGATCATGCCATTGCACTCCAGCTTGGGTAAGAGAGTGAGACCCTGTCTCAAAAGAAAAAAAAAAAAAAAGAAAGACTTTTAATATTTTATTTTTCCGTGTTCAATATGATGTTAGCTGTGGGTTTATCTTATATGGCTTTTAATGTTTTGTATTATGTTCCTTCTATCACCAGTTTGTTGAGGGTTTTTATCATAAAGGATACTGAATTTTATCGAATGCCTTTTCAGTATCTATTCAAATGTTCATATGGTTTTTGTCCTTGTTACTATTAATGTTTATTGATTTGTGTATGTTGAACCATCCTTGTATCCCTGAAATGAATCCCAATTAATTGATCATGGTGAATGACCTTTTTAATGTGTTGTTGAATTCTGTTTGCTAGTATTTTGTTGAGTATTTTTGCATTTATGTTCATCGGGAATATTGGTCTGTCATTTTCTTTGTTGTATTTTTGTTTGGTATGGCTATCAGGGTAATGCTGGGCTCATTGAATTAGCTCTTCAGTTTTGGGGAATAGTTTTAGTAGAATTGGTGTTCTTTAAATATTTGATAAAATTTGGCAGTGAAGGTCCTGGGATTTTCTTTGATGGATGGCTTTTATTACTGCTTTTATCTTATTACTTGTTATTAATCTATTCAGGTTTTCTACTTCTTCATGGTTCAATCATGGTAAATTGTATGTATTTAGAAATTTATTCATTTTTTTCTAGGTTTTTCAATTTATTGGCATATAGTTCAAAAGTCTCTAATAATCTTTTGTATTACTGTGGTATCAGTTTTCATGTCTCCTTTTTTGTCTCTTATTTACTTAGGTCTCTCTTTTTTCCTAGTCTAGCTAAAATTTTGTCATATTTTTATCTTTTAAAAAATTTCATTTTTCATTTTGTTGCTCTTCTGCATTGTTTTTTAGTGTCCATTTTATCTCTACTCTCATTTTTATTATTTATTTTCTTCTACTAGTTTGGGATTTGGTTTGTTCTTGCTTCTCTAGTTCTTTAAGGTACATCATTAGTTTATCTATTTGAAGTATTTTTACTTTTTTGATATATGCATTTATTACTATAAACTTCCTTCTTAATACTGCTTTTGCTGTATTCCATTGGTTTGGTATGCTGTATTTCTAATTTCATTTGTTTCAAGAATTTTAAAAATATTTTTAATTTCTTCATTGACCCATTGGTCATTGAGGAGCGTGTTGTTTAATTTTCATGTATTTGTTCAATTTTCAATATTCTTCTTGTTATTGATTTCTAGATTTTATTCCATTGCAGCCTGAATATTTAATATTATTTCAATTTTTTGAGTTCAAGACTTGTTTTGTGACCTTGCATATTGTCTTTTCTGAAGACTGTTTTTATGTGCTGGCAAGAAGAATGTGTATTCTGCAGCAGTAGGATGAATGTTCTGAAAATGTCAGTTATGTCCATTTGGTCTAGAGTGTAGTTTACTTTTCATGTTTCTTTTTTTGTTAATTTTCTCTCTGTATGATCTATTTATTGACAAAAGTTGGGTTTTGAGGTTCCCTACTATTATTGTACTGGAATCTAGCTCTCTTTTTGTGCTCTGATGTTGGGTACTATTATATTTACAATTGTTATATCCTCTTACAGAATGATCCCTTTACCATTATATAATGACCTTCTTTGTCTCCTTTTACAGTTTCTAATTTAAAAAGAGACAAAGTGTTGGGTCTTGTTTTTTCATTCATTCAGTCACCCTGTGTCTTTTAAATTGGAGAATTTGGTCCATGTTTACATTCAATGTAATTAATGATGGGTAAACACTACTGCCATTTTGTTATTTGTTTTCTGGTTCGTAAGACCTTTATTTTATTCTTACTATCTTTCTCTGTGGTTATTGTCCCTCGTATTACATTTTAATTCCTTGCTTTTTATTTTTACTGTATCTATTGTAGGTTTTTGCTTTGTGGTTGTTATGAGACAAAAAAAAAATCTTAAAGTTATAACTTGTTTTAAACTGATAACTTTGGTCACAAAGAAAAGAAGCAAACAAGCATGTTTTTAGTTGTTTCTTTTTTAGTTGTTTTTAGAAACAACTAAAAAACTCTACAATTTAACTCCATCTTCCTCCACTTTTTGACTTCTTATTGTCTCCATTTATAACGTTTTTTGTGGTTTATCTCTCTGTCTCTCTCTTTTTTTTTTTTTTTTTTTTAAAGACGTAATCTCACTTTGTCACACAGACTGGAGTTCAGTGGCGTAATCTCAGCTCACTGCAACTTCTGCCTCATGCGTTCAAGCTATTCTCCTGCCTCAGCCTCCCTAGTAACTGGGATTACAGGCGCCTGCCGCCACACCCAGATAATTTTTTATATTTTTAGTAGAGCCAGGGTTTCAGCCAGCTGGTCTTGAACTCCTGACCTCTAGTAATCCACCCCCCTCGGCCTCCCAAAGTGCTGGGGTTACAGGCATGAGCCACCACATCCAGCCTTATGTCTCTTATCTCTTAACAAAATGTTGTAGTTATTATTTTTGATAGATTTGTCTTTTAGTCTTCATACCAAAGATATGAGTGGTTTACTCACCACAATTATTGTATGAGAATATTCTGAATGTGTATTTACTTTTACCAATAAGCTTTATACCTTCTGATGATTTCTTGTCACACTTTAACATTCTATTCTTTTAGATTAAAGAACTGCCTTTAGCATCTTTGGTAAGTCAGATCTGGTGCTCATGAATTCCCTCAGCTTTTGTTTGTCTGGCAAAGTCTTTGTCTCCTTTATGTTTGGAAGATAGCTTTTTTGGGTACAGTGTTCTCAGTTGAAAGTTTTTTCCTTCAGCACTTTGAATATGTCATCCCACTTCCTCCTGGTCTGTAAGGTTTCTGCAGACATATTGGGGCTCCTTTATATGTTATTTGTTTCAAAAGAAAAGCAGCCCTTGCTGCTTTTAGAATCCTTTCTTTATCCTTTACCTTTGAGAGTGTAATTATTATATACCTTGGGGTAGTCTCATTTGGGTTGAAGGTGCTTGGTGTTTTCTAACCTCATTGTGCCTGGATATTCATAACTTTCTTTAGGTTTAGAAAGTGATCTGTTATTTCTTTGAATAAATTTTCTACCCCATCTTTTTCTCTACTTCCTCTTTAGGCCAGTAACTCTTAGATTTGTCCTTTTGAGGCTATTTTCCAGATCTCGTAATGTACTTCAATCTTTTTTCTTTTTTCTCCTCTGACTTTGTATTTTCAAATAGCCTGTCTTTGAAATCACTCATTCTTTCTTCTGCTTGATCAGTTCTGCTGTTGAGACACTCTGATTATGCATTTTTCAGTTAATCAGTTATACTTTTCAGCTGCAGGATTTCTATTTCTTTTTTATTATTATTTCAATCTCTTTTTTAAATGTCTTTAATAAACTTCTGAATTTTTTCTGTCTGTTTTCTTAAAGTTCATCGAGCTTCCTTAAAACATCTATTTTGAATTTCCTGTCTGAGATATCACATATTTCCACCACTCTAATGTTGGTCATTGGCCCCTTATTTAGTCGTTTGGTGAGGTCATATTTTCCTGAAGTTTTGTGTAAATGCTTTTGGATGCTCATTAATGTCTTGGCATTGAAGAGTTAGGTATTTATTCCAGTCTTCATAGTCTGGCCTTGTTTACCCTCATCCTTCTTTAGAAGGCCTTCCAAGAATTCTGAAGAGTTTTGAGTTCAGTAAGCCTGTGTCATTACAGCTATTTCAGCACTAGAGGGTGTCCAAAGCCCACGTACACTAAGATTCTTTGCAGATTCCTGGATATCCATCCCTGATGGACTTGGGGAAAATAAGGGAATTTCCTGGATACCCAGGAAAAGTCCCTCACTCTCTTCCCTCTCTTTCCCCCAAGCAGGAGTCCTTCTCTGGGGTTGGCCACCTGGTGTTGTGGGAAGGGTGACTCAAGCACTCTGTGGCCATTGCAGCTGGCAGTGCACTGAGTTGCATCTGATACCCATGACCTCCCAAACCAGCATAGGACTGGGATACTCAAGGCCCATGGCTGCTATTGTCTGACTGCACTGATGTTTATTCAAGGCCCAAGGCCACTTTTGTCAACAGGTGATAAAGCCAGCCAAGAATTGGGTTTGCCCTGCCAGGGCAGTGGATTCCCTCCTGGTCTGGAGTGGGTTTAGAAGTGTGGTCCAGGAGCAGTGGCCTAGAAATAGGGGCTTCAGGATTCTTCTAGGTGCTTTGTTTTACTGTGGCTGGGCTGGTACTCAGTTGCAAGACAAAGAGTAACCTCTTGTTCCCCCAAGTAGAAAGAGTCTCCTTCCTTGCTGCATTGCCTGGAGTTGGGGTGGGGTGACACCAGCACTCTCATGGCTGCTGCAGCTGGTGTTTGCACCAGGTCACATCCCAATCCCACTGCCTCCAAGACCGATGCAAAACCAAGGTTTGCCCAAAGATGAGAGTCACTATGGCTTGACTGTCACTTGAATTTATTTGGAGCCCCAGACCACTTTAGTCAGCCTGTAGTGAAGCCAGCTGTGACTTGTGTTCCTCCTCCTGCTGCAAAAGATGCCCCTCTGTCCCAGGACTGGTTGAAATGCTCCCTTCTTGAGCATCAGAGAAATTCTGCCTGGTGTTGTGTTCTATGTCAGAACAGCTCTGAGTTCCAGTGCAAAATCCCTCATATTTTGCTCTCCCTCCACTAAGCACACAGATTCTCTCTCTGTGCTGCACTGCCTGGGGTTGGGAATGGGGTGGTATAGGCAATGCAATACTGTCCTTCCCACCCTCTTTAATGCATCTTTCCTTGTTGTTTTATTAAAACCAAGTGCTGTGATCTCTCACCTGATTTTTTAGTTCTTTCGAAGATGCTTTATTTTATAGATAGTTGTTCAATTTGATGTTCCTGCGGGTAGGGGCACTGTCACTGCAGGGTTCTATTCCGGCATCTTGCCCCACTTCCTAGCTCCTCCTGTATACTTTAAATCATTTCTAGATTACTCATTTACTTAATTCAAAGTAAATGCTATGTAAATACTTGTTATACTTTATTGTTTAGGGAATAATGACAAGAGAAAATTTTATACATGTTCAGTACAGATGCAACCTTTTTTTTTTTGGTCCAAATTATTTTAATCTGTAGTCAGTTAAATCCACAGATGCAGAACCCACAGATACTGAGGATCAACTATAGTTGTATTTTAATTAATATTTTTATGTAAATTATACCTCTTTTCTGCAGAACTGCTCCTTTGTTATCCATGGTTCAAGCTATAAAATTGCACACTGATGCAGGGTCCAATGTGTTTCCCCATGCAGTCAGCAACAATAATTGTTCTCCTTACCCTGTGAACAGTGTTTATAGATTTGACTGGGTGAGAATGAGGCTGGTGGGAAGATGGCAGTGAAGGAGATAGCATGTTTTCCCTTCTGAAACAAGTTTATCAAAGATGAAAAGGAAGAGGTACCCTTCTGTCATGGGTAAAATGCAGTTTCCATGGCCACTGGGAAAGCCACTAGATCTTTAATAGGTGCACCACACCCCAGCTTTCCTGGTTCATGGCCCCTTTGATATCCTCTTTGACCACCAGCTCCTCAATTTCAACAACTTCATTTTCCCCATCCCTGGGAAGAACACTCATGGGCCTTCAAAGCTAGTAGATTAACTGCATCATCTTAGTTCAGGCTCATCCAAATCAAATTTATGTTGTTATATTTTAAGAGGGACAAAAGGTTTCTACTTTTTTTCAGCATGATCCTTCATTTTTTACAATAACATGTACCTGTAAGGTATTATATGTAAGTTTCTTTTGAAACGTAAAAAGACTTCACCAATGCAAAATGATTTTTTAAAATATCCTCATTATAACAACAAAGGGTAAATACATTCCAGAAATCCACTGTTCATAGGGCTTATCTCCTGGGGATAACAGTTACTTGAACAACTGCCACCAAAACTGTCTTTAATGGGTATAAGTCCTTAGGATATCCAAGGCTGAATTAATACAAACCCAAGTTTCTCATATGCTCCAAATGTCAATATGAATGCCCAAAGTGTCAATATGACACATAAAGTTATCTCCACACTGGCCTTCCTTCACAAAGTTTGGAATCTTCGTCACTACAGAATCAAGCAAAATCACCAAGCAAAAGTACAGTCCAGACCTACATTACTGTTGCCTGCTAAAGACCATGGCATAGCTTTTGAGTCCTCTTGGAGAAGGAGGGTAGAAAGAAAACATGAAAAAAGAAGAAAATGTGGATTTCATCTTGATTAAGACTGGTTATAAATGCCATAATGAGGAAAAAGAGAGAAAGGAACCAGTTAGGCACATAGCTAGGATAAGTCCTCCATAGGATTCCTTTTGTCTAACAAAGGAACGGCCTGAAAGATCAGACTGCAAGCATAGATAAGGAGGTAAGGTCCACTACGAAGATGCCTTCTGTGTAATTAGCAAGGGTCACTTATACACAGTAGGCTTCAGTGAGCACATTCCTTTCCTTTTTGAACATATTCAGATAAGGGAGTTTGCACAGGGGAGGGAGGGGGGGCTTGCTTGAAACATGCCCAAGAGCAGTAACACAGAAACTGGCAAGTCCACAATGGAGAATTCTGCCCCCTTACACATGCACAGTAAGGGAAACTAAGTAACATAGAGTAACTTAGGCTAAGAGTCCACATGCATACCAAAAGGACAGGGAGGAGCTGTCAGGAATTCGTGTCTTATACAAATGAAACACCTAGTCCTAACTACTTTTTCACACCTTATGTAAATGAAATATCTTGCCCTACTAGCCTGTTTATAAAAGCCCTTGTATTCCACTGTAGAATGGCGACCCTCTTTCAGGTCCCAGCTCCTCTAAAGGAGAGCTTTCTCCTTTCGCTTATTAAACTTTCGCTTCATCCTCACCCTAGTGTTCATGTTCCTTAATTTTCTTGGTGGTAAGACAAAGAACTCTGGGTCCTACTTAAAAACAACAAAACTAAAACATCCTGGTGCATTGGCAAGGCTGCTAGGATAAGATGTATTGCATTTTGAATCCAGATATGTGAGGACCACTGGGCCCTCTAGGGAAGAAGGGAGGTCAGGGCAGATTGGGACTAACACTTGTCCTGCATATTGGCCCATTAGCAAGTCATTGTTGACCTTACTGAAAACAATTTCAAGAGGGGACAATAGTGGAAGCCAAATTGTGATGACTGTGAAGAGAATGAGAAGCGAGGAAGTAGCTGGTTAGTGTAGTGGGCTCTTTCACACACAGACACAAAAACTTGAAATAAGAACTCAAGGAGAGGGGGAGCAAATAACTAGATGGTTGCAGAGGATCAAGAGAGGGTTGTTTTTTTGCTTTTGCTTTTTTTATGATGGGAAGAGATTTAAGGATGCTTCGTACTGAAAAGAAATGAAGAAAAAGGAAGCAAGAGAAAATACAAGAGCAAACAGCAAAGTCCTGGGGGAGATGAGGAATGGAATTAGGAGCATCTTCTGAAACTAGTGGGAAAGATGCTGAATTCATCAGAACTTCTCAGTTGCACAAGTGTCAGAAACCTAACTCTAACTGGGCAGAAAAGGGAAGTTATGGTTTCTTTTAAGGGGTGAAGCCAGCTTCAGGTTAGGCTCAAATGATAACAATAGGCCTCTCTCTCCTCAGTCTCTCTTGCTCTCCACTGGATTGGAGAGCTAGCTGTTTCCAAGAGATGCCAAAGATGGCCAGCAGCAACTCCAGGCTGACATTTTGTCAGTTTAGGAACCCCAACAGGCCAATCACTTGTCTTTCTAATAGTCCAGGTTTGGTTGAGCCTAGTAGCATACCCACCCTCATCATCCCCACTGAAACCACTTGAACTCAAACTGGAAGTGAAGAGAACACCAGAGGGAAATCAAGGTGCAGCTACCGGAAAAAGAGACATGGATGCTAAGCAGGCAGAAACATCAGGTAGAAGGAGGGTAGCAGAAGTAGAGAAAGTGAGCTAGAGTTGTCTTATAAGTGGGAATTAACCAGGAGAGATGAGCAAGTAGGGAAGAACCCAACAGTGAACAGCAGAGTGGAAGTTACCTTTATCAACGGATTTTTATTACACTTAGACTCAGTTCAAATCCTTGAAAAAACTTTTTCAGAATCCATGAAGGCATTTGTGACTAGTGCCAGTTAGATTTGAACATTAGACTTTGTATTTATTAATCAAAGATCTATATTTGACATACAGTTTTAAGTGGTATGCAGCTTTAAATGTCCGTGTTATCAGCTGATATGAGAACCCAAAACCCTAGATTAATATGTGGAGACCACACAAATATCAACTTCAGATATTAAAGTAAAATAATGTGGGTTCTGACTTTTGTATGTAAATACACATTTATTCCCTCCTCGTTGTACTAATCCATCTACAGGACCCCACCACTACCACCACCACCCTCCTCACCCCCACCCACCGTGCACTATCAGCATACAGACATTTACAGTATGCCTAGCTGAATTTAACTGGTGGCTGTAGAATACAGCAAAGGCAACTGGCCCTGCTGAAAACTGTTTTTTGCCTTGGTGGGGGCAGTGTGAATGAAAAGGAATGGACAAATAGAGGATATATCATCTTTTTGAGATCAAGTCTGCAGGGTACTAGGTCTGTCTCATGTCAGTCATCTGTTGAAACCAAATTCTCATGAAAGAGTATCTAAGGAAGGAGAAGAAAAATAAACAGCTGCTTACCAAGCACATTTACCAGAAAACAGTGTTTCAATATTGATGAAGGTTTAGATTAAAATTTAGGATAATTCCACTCTCTCAAATCCCTTTGCACTCTCCCCCATCCCTAAAACCTTTTACAGTCATACTAGTTTTTCATTACATTAAAAGTCAAAACAGCCCCAGTTGCTTTTGGTATAAATGCTGAAAAGCATCTCCTATTACTTGAAGGACTACGAAGGATTTATACTTTCACATGTAAAGTGATCGTGGCCTCTTTTCTAGGCTTTGTAAACTGACTTTTTGGGGTATAACTTTTATAGGTCAGTTGGTGCACCAGAGTAATTAATTAAAGAAAATAGGCCGGGCGCGGTGGCTCAGGCCTGTAATCCCAGCACTTTGGGAGGCCAAGGCGGGTGGATCATGAGGTCAGGAGATCGAGACCATCCTGGCCAACATGGTGAAACACCATCTCTACTAAAAATACAAAAAAAACTAGCCGAGCATGGTGGTGGGCGCCTGTAGTCCCAGCTACTCGGGAGGCTGAGGCAGGAGAATGGCATGAACCCAGGAAGCGGAGCTTGCAGTGAGCCGAGATCGCACCACTGCATTCCAGCCTGGGCAACAGAGCAAGATTCCATCTCCCCCACTCCCAAAAAAAAAAAAAAAAAAAAAAAAAAAAACAGAAAAAAGAAAGAAAAGAAAATAGTTCCTAGACTTTTCTGAGTTTGGGTGGAGTTTTATCCAGTGCATTTGAATGACCAGGAATAAAGCACTACATTGTAGATTCCACATGCTCCTTACTCCCCACCTCCATGCCAGCCCTGCTTCTAGCCTTTTGAAGTAGATGTCTCCAGTATTCTGACACCATGTGTTCCTTCAGCTTTTGATCACATTACTCTTCATAACTCTGTAGTCATCCCACATTCACTTTCTATATCACAGAAACCTCCTGGCCCTCTGTTAGGAGAGACTGCTCAATGCGAGTTTTTTGGCATTTCATATCCCTGTTTTCCATTTAACCTCCACTCTGCTCTTTCACGTGAAAACCATCCTTCGACTGAGCCCAGAAGGCCCACTCATTCAACTTTTCTTCTAAAACCGCTTAAGCTCTCTAACGCCTGTGTAGGTATGGGTATGGATTAAATAATTCTCAAAATGAACATAAGATATTGTGAAACATAATATTTTTGTTAGCTTTATTTCAGGCAAGCACATTTAACCAAATTGCAAATTATATCACTATTAGACAGAAAATCCTACCAGATAAGACTTCTGAGGTTTGGTACAGTAGTTTGTCTTGATGGCCTCATGTATACAGTCGCTATAGTCAGTATTGCACTTGCCACACTTACAGCTTAAAGCAACAGGATAGGAAAAATAGGGAGCAACATGGAGTGGGCATCCTGGTATTTCTACAGTCCTGTAGATGAAGTCTCTGTATGTGCAAACATCCTGGGACAGAGCATATTTGGGAAGAAACAGTTTGCCATTGATATCCTGAGGAAAGAACAGAAAAGAGAACATAATGTGACAGGACTTTAGGAAACGTATAGAAATAGAAACATAAAAATAAATTCACTTACATTCCTTCATCACAAATACAACTGGGAAAGAATTCTTTAGCCCCATTCTCCAATACCAACTTAACCACGCTGAATTCTACAGAGATAAAAGTGACACCCTCCTCTCTTTTATCATTGATCATGGGAACAAGATAAGGTTTAAGTAAATCTGGGACATAAAACTGTTACAAAATTATCTGCATCCATTGTGCTGACTAGATTCACATAATATTGTAACCTGTGTACGCTGCTTCTAAGGAGTCAATAACCATTAGATTTGGGAAACGAGGCTGTGATTTATTTCATTTCCTTTCTATATAGGAACGGACTTCTTAAAGGCTTATATAATTTACAGCCAAAAGTAGTAACATGAACTACATACCCGTGTCATACAATATCCAGCACAGATGGTGGTGTTGATGGTTAGGCAATAAGCACACTCTCTCCTTTCGATGTGCATTGTATACTCAGTTGGAATACAAAAAGACATCGCTTGTCCACATGCAAGGCCAAAAAGCATGGACATCAGAAAGACAGCCGTCATGCTAAATCAAAGACAAAATTAAAGAACCTATTGGTTAAAATCAGAAAGGGCAAATAAGCCAAGAAAAAGTATAACCAAACCTCAATACCATCCCAATGCATATAATCATGCTTATAATTCTACCATTTGGTCAAGGAAGATGCCAGAAAGATAAAGTCCAAAAAAGGTCAGCTAAAATTACTACTGGCATTAAGGGGCTAACTCAGAAATCTAGGAACCCCCGATCCCACTTCCAAACCCTTAGGATATCCCTTTAAGGTTGAAATATGTACAGTTGGAACAAATAAAAGATTATTTTACACAGAAAGAGGTATGTAATTTGTTCTCAAAAAGAGTAACAGGCAAAAAAGAAAAAAAAAGATTGACACAATTAGAAGAATACAATCAAGGATGACAGCTCCATTATGGGTTAGCCAGGAATATTAAATAATTTTTGGATGCATGGAAGAAAATAGAGGATCCACAGTGCCTCAGAGGCAGAAACAGAACATGCATCTCAATAGAGCTTGTGTGATGAAGAACTTGTTCAATATCAATTGGATATCATTATCAATATGTATTGATCGGATATAGTTATATTTATATGATATATTGGATATATCATATCAATATGACATTGATATGATATTGATATCATTATACCTCTGGATAATGTTATGACATAAATATTTTAGTTCTACTACTGAGGAAGAGTAATTAAATTTCAGACTTTTGGATGTAAGTTGATCACCTTGAAGATTTAAGAAGTTTTTTTTTAATCTTACAAATATTGTACAGCTAGCTAGATGTGTCTGGATTTTTTTCATTCTCAAGTATCATTGTCAGTAAAGAAAATATATACCTTAATGGAGTATTATTGTTGTCTATGAACATAAACTTGTTTGCTTGTTCTATTAAATAAATTATAATTTACAAAATATTTTGTTCAATAATCAGAAGTACCAAGATTTCCCCCAAATCTGTCAGTTATACCTAAACAGCATCTTTAAGCTATATACACTAAAACCTATGTTAACTGAAACCTCATAGGTTCAGCCTCAGTTAACCAGGATTTTTTTTTCAATCAACTTATAAGAAACCATGAAAACCACATTACACAGGTTACCAGGGATTTATTTTAAATGTCGGATTCCAGAGATTAGTGGTCATTTCAATCAACCTTCTATTCCTAGAATAAGAATTGCAGATAAATTAGATAAACATATATTGAGTGTCTGAAACAGGCACTGACAGACACAAATGGAAAAGATACGGTCCTTTACCTAAAGGGGTGACTGTCCAGTGGAGGAGCTAATATGAACACAAATAATAAAAATACAGATTGTTCTAGTGCTCTGAAAGAGTCCAGATTATGACTTTAAGACCTACAATTATCAAAGATTTATGTTTACTATACTTCTTATTACACAAGAAAGTAACCCATTTTAGGAAGACTTAACTTTTAAAGGTTAAAATAACAGGGGTTTTTCTCACAAATTCTTTTAAATGAAATGTTGCATATTCAAACATTCTATGGAGGGTTTTTTTTTTTTTGGTATTTGAGTTAAGGAGCAAAAACCATACAAATTCCTTACTCATGGAACCTGGCTTTCTCAAGCGCTTCTCAAATGTCAGCTCCCTCTGTGGTACAGAGTTGGTCCCAGTATTTTAGAGATACAGACCTTGAGGATCCTCTGTAGGATCTTAACATTACTAACTGCTAAATTATGTAAAATGCTTACCCATCATGGTCATTATAGTTCTGGCTTGTTTAGACAGCCAGCTACTGAGTTTTTTCTATAGGAAACAATTAACTTCACATATTTTACCTTTTAGCTCTATGATTCTGTATAAAATCGATGTGGTGACCTGGTGATGAAAATATTGGTCTAAAAATTAAGAAACAGAATTCTTCCATAAATCTATGAGAACTTGACTAAAATGTATAATCTGTTTGGGTGTTATTTCCCCATCTGCAAAATAGAAAGTGACAAGTACAAGCGACCCTTTTTAAAATGTAGGATGAAAATTTGTTTTGGTTTTCCTGTTATTGTCATACTCACTATGGATACTCTATATTTTTTAAGTTTCTCCTATAAATGTAGAACTCTAAAGTAACAAAAGTAGAAAATGAAAGTGCTGAATTACCAGCCACAGTAGCTGTACAACTTTGTGGGCATAAAGAAAGCAAGAACTGTGCCTTTTCCATTATTTCTTTATTGCAAATAGTAAAACTTCACCCACAGAATCTTTCTGGACCTCAACTTTCTCATCTATAAAAGGAAGGCTTAGAACCAGAAGATGATCATGAAAATCTTCACAGCACAAATAGTCTGTAATTCTATATGATAAATTAGTGTCAGATCTGATTGATTGATTAAGAGTTAGTGATCTAAATTCTACTTCAGGATTTAATTGCAGTTGTGTGCAACTGAGTAATTTAATGTCTTTGTGCCTTCATTTTTCCATATGTCCTTTCCTAAAGTCATAAAAAGAATAAAACAATACACGTGAAACACTTGGCACTCTATATAAGAAAGATCATATAGCTATATAACACTGTACAAATCAGCGTTAGTTAATCCCTTCCTCTGTGATACGCCACAATTTCTTCTTCATCATCATCTGGGTTCTCATCTTTGCCACTTAATCATCTGAAATCATCATAAATAATTTGTTGGGTACCTAAACATAGAAGGCATGGTTTCAGGCAGGGCCTAAATAATGAGATGCCTTCTTCAGATGCATGACCATATATGTCCCTACTTTCAACATATTTTCTTATTCCAAGATATGTTCTTTCCTTTGCCCCTTTCCTCTCTTTTTTCCTCCTATTTTTGCTCCCAATGCTTCATTCTTAATAAACACTTTCCTCTCTGCTCTGCCAATTTCCTTCATTAATTTTTACACTCCAAATCCCTTACTATGAAAAGAACTAATTGCCTATCCTATGAATAATCCTGGAACTTCATTAAAGCAGCATATTTTTCTAGAAAGCAAAATGTGCTATACAGCAGGTGTGTGTGTGTGTGTTAAACACTATCAAAGGTGGTTTAACTGTTAAATAACTAAAAAGAACTTATAATACAGAGCACATTACCCCTGCAGGTACTCAAAAATGAATTTGCTCTAACATTTCCAGAAGCATATTTTCATAAAAGATGACCATTAGTACAGGAATTGAGAGGATTTAATACACAGATCATTAAATTGACAACAATATTTAAATCAAAATGAAAACAGAAGAAAGCCATGAATATCAAATATCCTTCATTAGGGAACTAACCAGTTGCTTCTCTTTCTTTAAGTCAATGAATTTTTTCCTTATCCTTATGTATGTAGTTCACTCACCTTCATCTACTACTAAACAATTTGGAGCAATAATTTAAAATATTAGAGCCTATTGAAGCAAATTATCTTTCAGCATTTTCCACTTTCTAAAAAATGGTAAAATGGTGAAAATGAAAAAAAATAGCTTAAGAACATTTCATTTCACAGAGCCTTCTTACTATAGATACCTACCTTACTTTGCATTGGTGAGCAGATGCTGTGATGACCCAAACTAAAAGCTCTTGGTTCATTTTATACCCTTCAGGATAATCCCCTCTGATCTTCTTGTTTATATAATTGCATTTGATTTACTGCTTTTTTATCTGAAAAGCATCTATTGAAAATTCATACTGAACTACAAATAAAATGTATTTAGACAAACAAGCTCACAATATCTTTCCCTGGAAGCTGACATTATTGAAGCATGCATTTTCCTCTCTCCTGTTTCAAAATAAATTACCTTTTAAATTTATTCTTTATTAATATTTATTTATTAATATTAATAAAAGATAGATACAGAATGGGAAAAGCCAAATTCAAAAAACACTCTAACATCATCTAAGTAAGTCTTGGGAATAAAAATTTATTTGGGGCTTGAGTGCTTCAAGTTTTACCTAAATGTTCATGTAAAGATATATAAAATTATTCCTCATCTAAAAATTTTGTTTAGAACAAAATGTGTAGTTCAAAATATTTTGGGGGAGATTTTAAGATATTAAGTAAAATTTACACGTGTGAAAGAATGACTGTCTGAGGAACATGGCCACATCTGACAGGATGTCAAGCTGACCTGAGATAAAATTTTGGCCCTGCCATTTGCTTGCTATATGACATTGGCATGCTTGACCACTTTAGTTTCTATGAAAAGGTAATATCACTTCTCTAATGATTTTTGGTGTTGAGCATTTTTTCATACGCTTCTTGGCCACATATATATCTTCTTTTGAAAAGTGTCTGTTTATGTCTTTTGCCCACTTTTTAACAGGGTTCTTCAGTTTTTGCTTATAAATTTGTTTAAGCTTCTTATGGATTCTGGGTATTAGACCTTTGTCAGATGCATAGTTTGCAAATATTTTCTCCCATTCTGTAGGTTGTGTGTTTATTCTGTTGATAGTTTCTTTTGCTGTTATACCAGGTAACAAAAGTACACGATCCTAGAGAGATGGGAAGCAGACAGGGAGAAACAGACTGGAGAAAGTTTCTGGGCCATAATGCAGAAGCTCTTTAGTTAAAGGTCCCATTTATCAATTTTTGTTTTTGTTGAAGTTGCATTTGTCGTCTTTGTCATTAAATCTTTGCCCGGTCCTACATCTGGAATGATATTTCCGAGGTTATCTTCCAGAGTTTTTAGTTTTAGGTTTTACATTTAAGGCTTTAATCCATATTGAGTTGATTTTTCTATACAGTGTAGGGAAGGGATCCAGTTTCAATCTTCTGCATATGGCTAGCCAGTTATCTCAGCACCATTTATTGAATAGGGAATCCTTTCCCCATTGCTTGTTTTTGTCAGTTTAATTGAGCAAAGAACGATTGTTGAATCAGGCAGCCCTCAGAATCAGAAGAGATTCACAGAACTCTGCTTCTCAATGTGGGCAGACAGCATTTATGAACAGAAAGTAGAAATGAGATACTGAAACAGCTTGATTTCATTATAGATCAGCACTTGCCTTACTTGGACAAAGTCTGATCAGCTGGCTGCCTATAATTGATTGAATCTCAGCTGCTGTGATGAGCTGAAACTCAGCTGTTTGTTACCAAAGTATACTCCTAAGTTAGGCTTTCAGTTAGTTTACATACTAAGTTAGGTTGCAGTTCATTATGTAGGAACTCACAACACAGAGGTATCCTCAGGCCATATTTCCTTTAACAGATATATACTGAGAAATGGCCATGCCAGGGGCTCCAAAGTCTTGGGAATGTGAGCTACTATGTAATAAGATAATTTTGAAAACAGGGAAACTGGAAATGAGGGTGCCAATCTAATTTCAGACAAGATGCTAACACAAGAGTATGATAAATGGAAGAATATTAGATATGTGTTTCTAATGGAATGAGTGCCTCCTTTGTATATAAAGCATTGATTCAGGAGCTCATTTTCTAGTGGATTTATATACCTATCCCTGGGAGATATATATATGTATGTGTGTGTGTACATATGTAATGGGCAACTATATAAACACTTGGCCTGTTACTAGAAGAACTATAATAAATATCATGCATTTGGGTAGTGATTTTCTTGCTAAAGAGGCCTTAATGTATATGATCTCATACTGTTAAAAGAATCCAGGCATGTTGAATTTGTGCTTCTGATCCAGGTTTACTTTCTCACCCAAAATAATTATAAAACAGTACAAAATATATAAAATAATGTCTCTATACATTTTGGACGTCAGGTAACAAAAGTACGTGATCTGAGAGACATAGGAAACAAACAGGAAGAAACTGCCTGGAGAAACTTTCTGAGCCATAGGGCAGGAAAGGTTACCAAGGCAGAGGCCAGAAGCATCACCAAATTGAAGAGATAGACCTGGGAGTCCATGGATCCCCAAGGTAGACAGAGTTCACAAGAAAGACATTATCAAAAAAGAAAACCACAAACTAATAACCCTCATGTAATGAACATAGATACAAAAATTCTTCACAAAATTTAGCAAAACAAAATAAACAATACATAAAAAGAATAATACATCATGGTCAAAGTGGAATTTATTTCAGGAATGCAAGTTTAGTTTGCATTCAATTAAGAAAATTCACCATACTAACAGACTAAAAAATAAAAGGCTTACAATGATCTCAATGGAAACACACACGCACACACAACCACATACACAAAAGCATTTGACAAAATCCAACATACATTCCTGAAAAAATTTTCAGGAAACTTGGAATAGAAGAACACTTCCTAACTTAATAAAAGGCATCAGCAAAAATTTATGATTAATATCATACTTAATATTGAAAGACAAAATACTTTTCCTCCAAGATCAGGAAAAAGGCAAAAATGTCTGCTTTTGCATCTTCTATTAAACACTGTTCTGTACGTGCAATGTTAATGCAATAAGCCAAAGGAAAAAAGACATTCAGGTGGGAAAGGAAGGAGTAAAATTGTATTCACATACAACATGACCATCTATGTAGAAAATCTTATTGAATCGCTGATTTCAAGATTGTAAAACTATGGTAATTAAGAAAGTGGTGGTAAGACAGATCGTTGGATCAAAATATGGTCCAGTAATAAACCTGCACACATGTGATCAAATGACTTTCAAGAAAGGTGAAAATGAAATTATGTAGAGAATAAATAGTATTTTCAACAAATGGTGCTGGAACAATTCGTTATCCATATATAAAAATAAATACTTTTTTAAAATAAATAACTTCAATACATAGCTTGCATTATATACAAATGTTAACATGAAATATAAAAACTAAAATTCTAAAACTTCTAGAAGAAGGCACGGAATAAAACTTTTGTTAGGCAAAACTTGAATTAGGCAAAACTTTCTTAGATATAACACCAACAGCATGATCCATTTTCAAAAACAATAAATTGGACTCTGTCAGAATTAAGAACTTCTCTCTTCAAAAGTCATTGTTAAAACAACAAAGACATACCACAAACTAAAAGAAAAGAAACTTGCAAATTATACCTAAGATAAAGAACTTGTATGCAGAATATACGAAGAACTTGCTATACTCAATTGTAAGAAAAAATTATCCAATTTTTTAAATAAGCAAATGTTTGAATAGACATTTCACAAAATTATATAGATGGGAACTAAACAGATGAAAAATTTTCATCATTAGTCTCAGAGATAAGCAAATTAAGACCTCAATGACATAGCACTACACACTTCTTGGGCTGCCTAAAATTTAAAAATTGGAAATACCAAGGGTTAGCAAGGATGTGGAGCAACTGAAATTTGCGTACAATGTTTGATGGAAACATAAAATGGTACAAGTTTGTCAGTTCATAAGTCTCTCAAAAAGTTAAACATACACCTACAATATGACCTAACCATTCCACTCCTAAGTATTTATCTAAGAGATATAATAGGATATATTCATCCATGAACTTGTACACAAACATTTATAGCATCTTTATTTTTAATAGTCCCAAACTGGAAACAAACTGAATGTCCATCCACAGGTGATAAACAAATATGTCATACATATGCAATAGAATATTTGCCAGCAATAAATAGGAATAAACTACTGACATAGCAGTGATATTAATATCAATAATTATGTTATAATCTTAATATTATTAACATAGACCAAAACAGAGTACATGCCATATAATTCTGTTTATATAAAATACCAGAAAATACAAATTAATGTAAGACAGCAAGCAGATTAATGATTGCCTGGGGATGAGGAAAGACAAGGAAGGGGAAGAAAGAGGATTTCCAAGGGGCAGAGGAAACAGTTAGGAGGTGAAAAGTATGTTCATTATCTTGATTGTGATGATGGTTTTACAAGATATACATATGTTAAAACCTACCAAAATATATGCAGGGTTAGGGGTTGAATTATGTACCCCCAAATTTCAAATGTTGAAGTTCTAACCTGTAGTATATCAGAATGTGACCTTATTTGGAAATAAGTTCATTACAAATGAAATTAATTAATATGAAATAACACTGGAGTAAAGTAGGCCACTAGCCAATATGATTGGATATATCCCCTTACAAAAAGAGGAAATATGGACACAGACACATGAACAAGGAGAATGCCATGTGAAGAATGAAATTATGTTGCCTCAAACCAAGGACTACCAGAAGCTACAATAGAGGCCTGGAATACATCCTACCTCAGCAGCTTCAGAGGGAACATGGCCCTGCAGACACCTTGATCTTGGACTTCTGACCTCTAGAGCTGTGAGAAAATAAATCTCTGTTGTTTTAAACCACTCAGTTTATGGTACTGTGTTATGGCAGTCCTAGGAAACTAATACATGCAATTTATTGTATGTCAATTATACCTCAATAAAACTGATAAAAAATACGGTAGGTGGAAATGATCTGTGCCTATTTGTCTAACTTCATGTCATACCCACCTCCCTCCACCTTTTATTTATTATGTCTCTTCGAACATTCCAAACTTGTTCTTGGAACAGTGCTTTTACATTTGCTATTTGTTTATTATGGAGCAACCTTTCCACAAGTCTTTGAATGACTTTCTCCTTATCATCTCAGCTTAAAAATTACTTCTTTAGAAAACCCTTCCTTGACCACCAAGTCTAATGCAGCCTACTGCCACTGTCACTTTTTATCCTGTTATCTCATATTTTCTTCATTGCACTCAGCGTTTTCTGATACTATATTTGTTTATATACTTATTCTCTGTCTCTCCCTTTCCAACTAGACTGTAAGCAATTTAAATGGAAGCTTTATTTGTCTTGCTCATCACCATATCTTCAGAATCCAAACCAGCCTCTGCTATATATTAGGTACTCAGTAAATACTGATTACATAAATAAATGGAAACATAGATCCTATTCTGACATTTTGCATCCCTGGAGAGGTTACTTAATGCTCTGATGTTCTATAGATAGTTACAGGAACGGTCAGGCTAACATCCAAGTTTCTTGACATCGTTTTTGTTGCATTAAAATTTTAACTCATTTTCACACTCTTTAGTTAGCTAAACAGAGAAGTGGCATTAAAATATGAATCAGATTTACTGACATTATCCTTTACCCCAAAGATTGGGTACTTTTCTAGCTCCTACTATTCTTTATATCCATACAATTCTAAAATCCTGGTCAATATAGACATTTTTTTTTAAATCGGTTTAGTCATCTTAAGTCTGAGTTATCAGTAAGAATCATATTAAAATGGCCTGCAACATGAAACAAAACCTGTTTGTTTACTTAATTCCTTTCAATGCTTTTTTCCTTAATACAGATAATTGGTAGCAAATAGAGTTCACCCTATTTGCATATTGATCATTTTATTATTTTAAAGCTCTCAAGTGAGAAGACAAAATTGATTTAATATGTATAAAAATTGTGTCAATTTGCTTCTCTCTTTTGGTAACAGATTAAAGCCCCTTGTATACCAGATTTACATGAATGTATGCAAGTTCTTTTCTATTTCAAAACATTTTTTTAAATTAAGGTCATCTATAAATGTTAATAGAAATTGCTAATGTCTTCTGTAATAAAATTTGTAGTGTTATAAAGTCAGATTGGTATCTAATTTTCCTTACCCGTATGTCAAAACTAGTTTCTCTGTCCCTTAGTATAATATCTTTCTTCCTACTTATGTTACTTTATATAACCCCTGGTAATTAGATATTATTTCTCTGGCTGAATAATGTGAGCTGTATTAACCGTACTCACAATAATAGGTGTAACCAATTCTCAGCAACTAATGAACAATATGCTGTTAATCTCACCCAAAAATTTTTAACTTTTCTTATCTTTTTTAGCACACCTTTTATTTCTAAAGAAGTTCACAGTATTATTATATGCAAAAATCAATCAAAAATTTAGTTAGCAAATTAATCAGTGGTAGTCACAGAATAATAAATCCATAATGTAGTTAACGTGTCTCATTACATATGTATGAGTTTTCCTAGTATTTAGAATTATCTTCTATTGGGAACAATGGCTATTCATGAACTCATTAATTCATTTGTTCAACAAATCTATGATATTTCCACCTCATTCCAGACACTGCCCTCAAGAAATCCCTTCTTACCAGTCATCTTCTTCACACAGCTATAAAATAGCAGTCCATTTGAGCCCCACACCCATGTATCCAACTCCCTATCTTGTAGGAGTTGTCTTCATCTCCAGTTAGATGTTCCACAGGAACTCCAAACTCAGTGAGCACCCTGAATCCCAGGGACTGAGTTACATGCCTCATTCTTATATCAGCATATCGCCCCCTGGGCTTACTCCCAAAATAAGGCAGGAGAACAGGACTAAGCCAGCTATTCTAGCCCAAAACATGAACCAGGTTTCGTGAACCTCCCCATAGGTAAAGTAAGTAAAAGAATAAGGAGAGGACCAAAATGTGTTTAGGTAAACACATTTTGATTTCAAGGAAGTCAAGAGTAGGGAAAAGCTCTTCCCTGCCTGGCACAAGAGGAGGCCTCCCAGTTTCTACTCCAGCACTACCAACAACTGTTCTCATTTGTCAGTGCCCAGACTATTCAGCTTCTCCCCAAAGCCCCACATATTTCTGCTTTCACCCATCAAGGATTAACTGGTATAAGAATTTCTCTTCTACTAAAAACAGTTAGAAAACAGGGCAAAATATATGAAACAATTATTCATAGACTTTTGATAATAGGAACCACAAGGCTGATACTGAAAGAAAGGAAACCAATAAGTTAACCCCTATGATTGTCCTAGAAACCTGAAGGCAGTTTCTAGGCTACAGCACAGAGAGGGGCAACCAAACAGAGACGATATTCTTGAGGAATTGTGAAGACACATATAGAAGTTCAGGGAGGCTGAAATGCCTAGAATTTTTAGGACAGAGAAATGAAGAGGAGGGAGCTGCCTAGAAAGAAAATCTGGAGATCTGAAAGGGGTTTTCACTGAGTCTTTGACTGATGACCAATTTGTATATGATCGGGTTGAAACTATGAAGCCAAGGAAAGATCACTGAAAATCAGGAGGCCGAACAATTCCTAGAGTTTACTTATATCTAAAAATAGTTTGTGCTTCCATAAGACAGAGTGGAGAGGTACTATAATACATAATTAGGTAGAGTCCTCAGAAAAGTCATGCTTTAAAAGTGAGGATAAATTAACTCTAGAGTTAAGGCTGCTCTGAACCTTCCTGAACAAAGATAAAAAGCAACTTTCAAAAGGATTGAGCGAATCAAGTAACATGAATGTCTGCCAGAACGAAGTTCAGTATTCCTTTAAAAAATACAACAAAATATAACTTATTTATTAAAATATAAAATTAACAATGTCTAGCATCCAATAAGAAATAACTAGGCATGCAAAGAAGTGAAAAATGTGACCCATACCAGAAGGAAAATCAATAAACAGAAACAGGCTCAAAATGGCAGAAATAATGAAATTCAGGGACAAGAACCTTAAAAGAGTTTTTACAAACATTTTTAATAAGCTTAAGAATCTAAATGAAAACATGAACATGAGGAAAAGAGAAATAAAAAGTATAATAAAAGACCCAAATGGAACTTCTAGAGATGAAAAATACAGTATCCAAAATGAAAAAAAAAAAAGTCACTTAATGAACTGAAAAACAGAGTGGATAGTTCAGAAGAAAATATCAGTACACTTAAAGACAGAACAATAGAAACCATGGTAGCCAACTTCCAAGATGGTATCAATGATCTTCAATTCCTAGTACTTGTGTCATTGTGTAATACCCACCCATTGTGTAATACCTGGATTTGATATGTCTGTGTGATCTTCAGACTGGAGCAAAATTGAAGTTATGCCCTAAAGCTGTCATAAATGACATTTCCTCTTTCATCTTGCTCAGTTGAATCACTTGCTATGAGGGAAGTCAGCTATCAGGTCACAAAAACACTCAAATGACAGCAACTATGGAGCAGTCCAAATGGCAAAGGACAGAGACCTCCTGCCAACAATCAGAACCAACTTGCCAACAATGTAAGTGAGCCATCTTGGAAGTATATCTTCAGCCCTTATTAAGTCTTCAAATAACTGCAATCCTAAGACAATATCTTGACTGCAACTTGATGAGGGACACTCCAAGCCAGAACCATTAGCTAAGTCACACCCAAATTCATGATCCACAGAAATCATTTGATGTATATTTATCATTGTTTTAACCTATTAAGTTTTAGAATAATTTGTTGAGCAGCAACAAATACCTAATTCAGAGACTACTTTAAATGAATAGCACAGGGAAAAAAGTTTTTAAAAAAGCCCTAGTGGAATAATATCAAGCAGAATAAAATACATGTATTTCGAGTCCAGAATAAAAGGTGAGAACTAAAGTGGGGACAAAAAAATATTTGAAAAAATGTGGCTAAAATATTTCCAAATTTGATGACTATAAAGCCACAAATCTTAGAAGTTCAATAAAACCCAAGTAAAATAAACATTTAAAAAACAATTCTGCTTTTCTCCTCCATGATGGAAGATTAGATGCTTTTCTAGCATCCTTCACCTACTTGGAAGAAGCAAAACAATATTTCAAGATTCACACTGTGATCTTTTATTCAAGAAGGAACCTGAGAATTCAACAGAAAAGCAAAGGACACTTCAGATCTCAGGAAAAAAAAGGTAGGCAAGCAGTCTGCACAGCAACATCTGGCTGAGAAATGTGAGTGAAGCCCCAGTACATGAGAAGCCAAGACAGTGTCTTTCTACGAGTTAGTCCGTTCTCTCATTGCTGTAAAAAAGATGTGGGACTGGGTGATTTATAAAGAAAAGAGGTTTAATTGGTTCATGGTTCTGCAGGCTATACAGGAAGTATAGCAGGTTCTGCTTCAGGGGAGGCCTCAGGAAGCTTCCAATCGTGGCAGAAATCAAAAGGTGAGCAAAGTGTCTCACATGGCAGGAGCAGGAGCAAGATAGAGTAAGAGGGGAGATGCTGCACGCTTTTAAACAACTAAATCTTATGAGAACTCACTCACTATCACAAGAACAGTGCTGAAAGGATAACGCTAAACCACTCATGAGAAATACACTCCCATGATCCAACCACATCCCCCCAGGCCCCACCTCCAACACTGGGGACTAGAATTCGACATGAGACTTGGTGGGGCACACAGACCCAAAGCATATCAGTCTACATTCCACCTTTCCACTGGGGAACTGTACCAAAAGCACCTTGTCCCTCCCAAGCCCTGGAGCTAACTGGGGGAAAGGCTTGGATACTGTGAGAAGAAAAGACACTGAGAAATGTCCTAGGCATTTTCTCAAATCTGGGACCCAGTTGGAGGATAGTATTCTCAATCCTGGCCCATCCCAAACTTGGTGGGATAAGGCTACTTAGCAGCAGTGCCTGCCGTGGGCATTAGAGAGTCTTGGGCTGGAGATTGGAGTCCTGGGTCTGGAGTGAGGGAGGAGCTCCCATAGCCAGAACTGAGGAGCAAGTTTGGAGTGTGCTGCAATTATGGGCACTGGAACTGGGCTCTGCCTCTTCATGGGATCAGAGAAGGAGGAAATTTTCTGGAGAGCTGTGGTTTTGCACAGGTGGTGAAATTTGCAGACATGAACAGCTTTGCAATCTAAAGGCAATCTGCATGCAACTTTACTGAGTGCCCAACCTTGCTCTCTTGGTCAAAACGAGGGATTGAGCACAGCTGGATCTGGGGAGTGAGAGATAAGTGAGTACCACACCCACTCACCTAGTCTAGGAGCTAGTGCCACCCCTCCCTTCCCATGCAAGGAACTTCGTGCAGTGGCTGTTTTTCACTCCTTACCTGGGAACATCTCAAGGCATTTGGCAACTGCACCCTGGGCTCATCAGAGCAGATACTTGCACCCACAATTAGGAAGGCTGAGGGCAGGCTAGGCTAGTCCAGCTCCAACAGCTTCACCCCCACAACTCCCACTGAGGCTGAGCCTAGAATCCCAACCACTGAGCATCCCACAGCCCAGTCCAATGCCTGGGACACTGGAAAACTTCTCCTGGTAAACAAAGATCAAGATAAACCCAATTGCTGCCACCCTAGCCGTCTCTTACCTGCAAGTGCCACCTACTGGCCTGGGGGTCAAGTAGCACAACCAAATACAAAATCTGCGGACACAACTGCACAGCAATTGAGAATGAGAGAAGCTTCTTTGGCCCCCACGCCTCCAGCTTCTCAGGAGACCGTAAGCCTGTGGTCTCAACTGGTACACAACTACTACAACTGGCATTTGAGAAACCTACCACCCTAAGGTTATCTGTAACCAGTCTTTGCCACTGACCACACTCAGAAGCAAAGCAAAATGGCCCTACTCAACATACCTTATAGTCACAGCTTCAAGGAAAAATTAAAAAGTTCCATCTGTGGCTGGGGAATTCTTGTGGAGGTCAGAGTGGAAGCAGGTGTGGGAAGCTCCAGCACAAGGAAACATGACTGCCAAAGTGTTTGAGCTCATTAGCAAGTTTGGCCCACCGTTAGCTGTTGCAGCAGATGTGGCGAACTCTGCCTTACATAATGTGGATGCTGGGTGCAGAGTTATTGTCTTTGACCAATTCCATGGAGTACAGAACATTGTGGTAGGGAAAGGAATTCACTTTTTCATCCCATGAGTGTAGAAACCAATTACGTTTGACTGCCATCTCAGCTATGTAATGTGCCAGTCATCATAGGTAGCAAAGATTTACAGAATGTCAACATCACACTCCACATCTTCTTCTGGCTTTTGCTAGCCAGTTTCCTCACATCTATACCAGCACTGGAAAGGACTATGATGAGCATGTGCTGCCATCCATCACTATAGAGATCCTCAAGTCAGTGGTGGCTCACTTTGATGCTGGAGAACTAATCACATAGAGACAGCTGGTCTCCAGGCAGGTGAGCAATGACCTTAAGGAGTGAGCAGCCACCTTTGGGCTCATCCTAGACAACATGTCATTGGCATATCAGAGCTTCTGGAAGGAGTTCACAGAAGTGGTGAAAGCCAAACAGGTGACTCAGCAGAAAGCAGAGAGGGCCAGATTTGTGGTGGAAAAAGGCTGAGCAGCAGAAAAAGGCAGCCATCATCTCTGCTGAGGGCAACTCCAAAGCAGCCAAGCAGATTGCCAACTCACTGACCACCACAGGGGATGGTCTGATTGAGCTGCATAAGCTGTAAGCCACAGAGGATATCGTGTACCAGCTCTCATGCTCTTGGAACATCACCTACCTGCCAGCAGGCAGTCTGTGCTCCTCTAGCTGCCCCAGTGAGGGCCCACCCTGCCTGCACCTCCATGGGCCAAGTGAGTTACAGCCCTGATGATTCTTAACACCACCTTCCTTCTGCCCTGACCCCAGAAATCACAGTGAAATTTCAAGATTGGCTTAAAGTGAAGGAAATAAAAGTAAAATCACTTCGGATCTTAAAAAAAAAAAAAAAAAAAAAAAAAAAAATCCTGTCCAAATAAAAGTAAATGCAAAAATAAGAAATAAGAAATGATTGTTTCTTCAGATGAGAAGAAACAGCAAAGTGAGCCACCACTGACTTGAGGATCTCTATAGTGATGGATGGCAGCACATGCTCATCATAGTCCTTTCCAGTGCTGGTATAGATGTGAGAAAGGTAGCTAGCAAACATAAGAAACATAAGAAATAAAAATATTAAAAGTATGAAAAAGTAGGGTGTTATCACACATTGCCCAAAAAATCACACTAACTCTCTAGTAATGGATTCTAACCAAAATGAAATCTTTGAAATGCCAGATAAAGAATCAAAATATTGATTTTTAAAGAAGCTCAGTAAGATTCAGAAGACATCTGAAAACGAATACAAAAAAAATCAATTCAGGATATGAATGAGAAATTTACCAAGGAGATAAATATCTTAAAAATAGAACTTCTGGAAATGAAAAATATTGAATGAATAACAAAATACAGTTGAAACCTCCAATAGTAGACTAGAATACACAGAAGAGACAACATCAAAACTTGAAGACAGGCTTTTTTCATTAACCCAGTCAAGCAAAAATAAAGAAGCAAGAATGAAAAAAGAATAAACAAAGTCTTCAAGAAATATGGGACTAGGTAAAATCTCCAAGAAGTATAGGACTACGTAAAGTCTCCAAACATACAAATCATTGGTATTCCAATGGAATACCAATATATAGACTCATGGTATACAATGGAGTCCATGGGAATGCCAATGATTTGTATGGGAGAATAAAAAGCAAAAAGTTTTAACAACTGATTAAGGGAAATAATTCATAAAAAGTTCCCTAGTCTTGCAAGAGAATTAGACATTTAGATACAGGAGGCCCAATAAACACCAGGAAGATACACTGCAAGAAGGACTTTATCATGACATGTTGTCATCAGACAGTTTAAAGTAAACATGAAGAAAAAAAATCCTAAAATCAGCAAGAGAAAAGCATCCAGCCACCTATAAAGAAAACCTTGTCAGACTAACAGTGGAAATTTCAGCAGAAACTTTACAAGCCAGAAGATATTTCATTTTCAAAGTGCTTAAAAAAACCTACCAATCATGAATTCTGTGTCCTGCCAGAATAAGTTCCATAAATGAAGAGGAAATAAATTCTTTCCAAGACAAGCTAATGCTGAGGGAATTTGTGAGTACTTGGCCAGCCCTATAGGAAATGTCCAAAGGAGTTATAAACATGGAAAACAAAAGGTTGTTATTCACCATCATAAAAATTCATGAAGTATAAAACTCACAGGTCTTATAAAACAGTCACATAAAGGAGAAAGAGAAATAAATAAATGGCAACATGACAGAACTCCACCAAACCACAGATGGGGGTGGTGGGGGAAAGAAACAAATAATCTACAAAGCAACTAGATAACAATTAATATTATGACAATAATGAAAAATCACATAATCAATGTTAACATTAAATATAAATGGATTAAATGAATCACTTAAAAGATATACATTAACAGAAGGAATACAAAAACATGAACCAACTATGTGCTACTTACAAGAAACCCACCTTCTGGAAAAGACACTTATAGATTGATGGTAAAGGAGTGGAAAAAGATATTCCATGCAAACAGAAACCAAAAGCAAGAAGGAGTAGATATACTTACATTAGATAAAATAGACATTAAGCCAACCACAGTTAAAAAAAAAAAAAAAGACAGAAGTCATAATATGATAAAGGGATCAATTCAACGAGAGGACATAATGATCACAAATACACATGCATCCAACATTAGAGCCCTAAGATTCATAAAACAAATAACGCTAGACCTAAATAAAGCCATCGACTGCAATACAGTAATACCGGGAGATGTCACTGCTCCACTCATAGCACTAGACAGATTACTGAGACACAAAACCAACAAAGAAAAACTGGGCTTAAATTGGACTTTGGACTAAATGAACCTGAAAGACATTTATAGAACATCCTACCCCAAAATGGCAGAATAGACATTCTTCTCATCAGTTCAGGGAACATTCTCCAAGACAGATAATGTATTAAGCCACAAAACAAGTTTTAATAAATTTTTTAAAAGTAAAATTGTACCAAGTATCTTCTCAGACAACAGTGTAATAAAACTAGAAATCAATACCAAGAATAACTCTCAAAACGATACAAATACATGGAAATTAAGCATACTTCTGAATGATCTTTGGGTCAATGACAAAATTAAGATAGAAATTTAAAATTTTTTGAAACAAATGAAAATGGAAACATAACATACCAAAACTTCTAAGATGTAGAAAAAGCAGCACTAAAAGGGAAGTTTATAGTGTTAAATGTCTACATCAAAAAAAAAAAAAAAAAAAAAAAAAAAAAAGAAAGAAAGATAACAAAGTAACAACCTAACATTGCACCTCAAGTAACTAGGAAAAAAAAGAACAAACCAAATCCGAAGCCAGCAGAAGAAAAGAAATAACAAAAATCACAGCAGCACTAAATAAAATTAAGAACCAAAGAATACTGAGGATTAATGAAACAAAAAGTTAATTCTTTAAAAGATAAAGTTGATAAACCATTAGCTAGACTAACCAAGAAAGAAAGAGAAGATCCAAGTAAACGTAATCAGAAATTTAAAAGAAGATGCCAAAACTGATACCACATAAATACAAAAGATAATCAGAGACTACTAGGGGCAACTATATGCTCACAAACTAGAAAACCTAGAGGAAATGGATAAATTCCTGGAAACATACTACCAATCAAGATTGATTCAGGAAGAAATAGAAATTCTGAACAGACCAATAACGAGTAGTGAGACTGAATTAGTAATTTTTAAATCTCCCAAGAAAATAAAAGCCAATGACCACAGAGATTCACAACAAAATTCTGTAAAACATATAAAGAACTGGTACCAATCCTCCAGGTACTCTTTTAAAAAAATTGAGGTGAAGGGAATCTTTCCTAACTTGTTATATGAATCTGGTACCATCCTAATACCAAAGCCAGACAAAGATACAACAAAAAAAGAAAACTACAGACCAATATCACCAATGAACATAAATGCAAAAATCCTCAACAGAATACAAGCAAACCACATCCAAAAGCACATCAAAAAGATACTACACTATGATCAGGTGAGATTTATCCCAGAAATGCAAGAATGGTTCAACGTATGCAAATCAATAAATGTGATTCATTACTTAGACAGAATTAAAAACAAAAACGATATGATCCTCTCAATAGATGCAGAAAAAGCATTTGATAAAATTCAGCATCTCTTAATGACAAAAACCCTCAACAAACTAGGCATTAAAGGAGCATACCTTAAAATAATAAAAGCAATATATGACAAACCCACAGCCAATATCATACTGTACAGGTTAAACTTGAAATCATTTCCTAAGAACTGGAACAAGAAAAGGATGCCCACTTTCACCACTCCTATTCAACATAGTACTGGAAGTCTTAGACAGAGCAATCAGGCAACAGAAAGAAATAAAAGGTATCCAAATTGGAAAGAAGGAAATCAAATTATCTCTGTTGATGATGTGATCTTACAGCTAGAAAACCCTAGGGACTCCTCCAACAGACTCCTAAATTTGATAAATGAGTTCAGGAAAGTTTTAGGATAAAACAAAAATCAATGTACAAAAATCAGTAGCATTTCTATATAACAATAATGATCAAGCTAAGAATCAAATCAAGAAATCAATTCCATTAACAATAGCAACAACAACAAAATACCTAGAAATATATTTAACCAGGAAAGTAAAAGCTCTCTGCAAGGAAAACTACAAAACACTTGCAGGGGCCTTTGAAAACAGTATGCTGAGAATAGATAGGGCTCAAGGACAGTATCTCCAATTGAACTTTTAATGAACTCCCGTAGGCGCCAAGAAGGCGGGCAGGTAAGGAAGAGCATAGAAACAAGGAACTGAGTAGAAGGTTACATCTGAGAAAAGAAAGTTTGTTTTGTATTGCATTCTTTCTGCTGACGTGGGGTTTATGGGGTATAAATAAAGTAAGGCAGAGGCTCTGAGTGCGGCCGCCATGTTCTCTGTGTGTCTTTGTCTTGTGTGTGTTCTTTCATTCTCCACCACCCCCAGCACGGACCCCAACAACACTGGTAAAGGAAATTATAGATGACACAAACAAATGGAAAAACATCCCATGCTCATGGGTTAAAAGAATCAATATCATTAAAATGACCATACTACCCAAAGCAATCTACAGATTTAATGCAATTCCTATCAAAATATGAATACAATTTTTAACAGAAAAATACAATCCTAAAATTTATATGGAATCAAAAAAGAACCCATAGCCAAAACATTTCTAAGCAAAAAGAACAAAGCTGGAGGTATCAGATTACCTGACTTTACACTACAAGGCTATAGTAACCAAAACAGCATCCTACCGGTATAAAAATAGATGCATAGATAAATGGAACAGAATAGAGAACCCAAAAATACAGCCACATAGTTACAGCTGACCAATCTTTGACAAAGTTGACAAAAACATACATTGAGTAAAGGACACTCTTTTCAATAAATGTTGCTGGGGAAATCGGATTGCCATATGCAGAAGCATAAAACTGGAGCCCCTCCCCTTTCAGCTTATACAAAAATCAACCCAAGATGGTTTAAGAATTTAAATGTAAGACCTGAAACTATTAAAATACTAGAAGAAAACATGGGAAAAACTCTTCTGGACATTGACCTAGGCAAAGTATTCACAACAATTATGGCCTCAAAAGCAAATGCAAGAAAAACAAAAATAGACAAACGGGGCTTAACTAAAAAACTTATGCACAATAAAAGAAATAATCAACAGAATAAACAGACAACCTGCAGAATAGAAGAAAATATTTGCAAACTATTCATCTGACAAGGGACTAATATCCAGAATCTACAAGGAATTCAGACAACTGAACAACAAAAAAGAAATAGCCCCATTAAAAAGTGGGCAAAGCAGTTAGAACGGCGATCATTTAAAAAGTCAGGAAACAACAGATGCCGGAGAGGATGTGGAGAAATAGGAATGCTTTTACACTGTTGGTGTCAGTGTAAATTAGTTCAACCATTGTAGGAGACAGTGTGGTGATTCCTCAAGGATCTAGAACCAGAAATACCATTTGACCCAGCAATCCCATTACTAGGTATATATCCAAAGGATTATAAAATCATTCTACTATAAAGACACATGCACACATATGTTTATTACAGCATTGTTCACAATAGCAAAGATTTGGAACCAACCCAAATGCCCATCAATGATAGACTGGATAAAGAAAATGTGGCACATACACACCATGTAATACTATGTAGTCATAAAAAAGGATGAGTACATGTTTTTTTACAGGGACTTAGATGAAGCCAGAAACCATCATTCTCAGCAAACTAACACAAGAACAGAAAACCAAACATGGCATGTTCTCACTCATAAGTGAGAGTTGAACAATGAGAACACATGGACACAGCGAGGGGAACATCACACACCAGGGTCTGTCGGTGGGTGGGGGGCTAGGGGAGGGATAGCATTAGAAGAAATACCTAATGTAGATGACTGGTTGATAAATGCAGCAAATCACCATGGCACGTATATACCTATGTAACAAACCTGCATGTTCTACATATGTATCCCAGAACTTAAAGTATAATAATTTAAAAAAATAAACAAACAAAAAGTGGGCAAAGGACATGAATAGACATTTTTCAAAAGAAGACATACAAATGGCCAACAACCATGAAAAAAATGCTCAACATCATGAAGCATCAGAGAAATGCAAATTAAAACCACAATGAGATATCATCTTACACTAGTCAGGACAGCTACTATTAAAAAGTCAAAAAATAACAGATGTAATGAGTATGCCTAGAAAAAGGAACACTTATACACTGTTGGTGGGAATGTAAATTAGTGCAACCTCTATGAAAAACAGTAGAGATATTGCTCAAATAACTTTAAAAAAAAAAAAAAACACTACTATTTGATCCAGCAATCCCACTACTGGGTATCTACCCAAAATAAAAGAAATCATTATATTAAAAAGATATTTACATCTATATGCTTATCACAGCACTATTCACAATAGTAAAGACATGGAATTAACCTAAGTGTCCATCAACAGATGATTGGATAAAGACAATACAGCATTCCATTGTGTGTGTACTCACGCATACACACACAATGGAATACTACTCAGTCATAAAAAAGAATCAAATAAAAATGCTGGCAAAGATGGCCAACTAGAAGTAGCTGGTGTGCACACTCATGGAGAGAAATAGAAAGGGCAAGAAAATACAGCAAGGGCAGGTAAATACAGCATCTTCAATTGAAACATCCACGTACATGCATTGAGACTCATCAAGGAAACAACTCAACTCACAGAGAATGGAGAAATTCAAGGCAAGACGACCACCTATGTGGCAGCAAAATGGAGCCAGGGGAGCCTCCCCAGGCCAGGGAAGCAGTGAGTGAGTGAGCAACCCTGGGGATCCACACTTTTCCCATGCATCTCTGTAACCCTTGGCTCAGGAGATCCCCTCATGAACATACTCCACCAGGGCCTTCAGTCTGACATGCAGAACTCTGTGGAGTCTCAGCAGAGTAGCTGCTTAGGCACACACAGAACCCTGGGAGCCTTAGATATCTGGGGCTCTTTTTTCCCAGCAAAAAGCAGCTGCAACTCTGGCAAAGCAAGAGGTTACACACACCCCTGCCCCACGGATACCCCTAGGAAAGGGGCTGAATACAGGACGCCAAGCAGTGATGAGCTGCAGGCCCTGCTTCCATAGTACCTTACAGGATAAGACCCACTGGCTTGGGATCCAGCTAGCCACTGGTAGCAGCATTACATCTCCCTGAGATGGAGCTCCCAGAGTGAGAGGCAGTCCACCATCTTTGCTGTTTCACAGAGTTAACCATTGTTGTCTTCTGTGCAGCCGCCCTACAGAAAAGCGGCCAGACTGCTTTTTAACATGGGTCCCTGACCCTGCTTCTCCTCACCTCGTGGGGCCTGCTGAGCAGGTCTCCAGCCACTGGCTCAACAGTGTTTTCCATCCAAAGATGGCCACCATCTTTGCTGTTTGACTGCCTTAGCTATTGTTGCCCTTGAACTCCAAGGAGTCTGTGATGACTAGGGACTGGAGTCATCCTCCAACATAGCACAACTGCCCTACAGAAAAGCAGTCAGACTGCTTATCCACATAGGTCCTGAATCCCGTTTCTCTTCAGTGAGCAGAATCTCCCAACCAGGGCCTCCAGCTGCCCCTGCCACTGTTTTCCAGCCGGCAGCAGTTTCAAACCTCGCTTAGACAGAGCTCCCAATGGGAGAGGTAGGCTGCCATCTTTGCTATTTAAGCAATCTTAGCCATTGTTGCCTTCAGGCTTTAGAGAGTTCACAGTGACCAGGAGCTAATGTGACCCCAGCAAAGCACAGCTGCCCTACAGAAGAGCAGCCAGACTGCTTTTTTACATGTCCCAGATCCTATTCCTCTTGACTAGGTGGGCTCTCCCAACCAGGGTGTCCACCCACCTCCTGCCAGTGTGTTCAGGCTAGCAACAGGTCTGTACCTCCTTGGGACAGAGCTCCCAGAGGGAGGGGAGGCCACTATCTTTGCTGTTTCATAGCCTTCAGTGTTGATACCTTCAGGTACTGGAAAATCTGAGGTGACCAGAGACAAAAGCAGGTTCCCAGCATACTGCAGCAGCCCTGTGGAAAAGTGGCAAGACTGTTTGTTATGTGAGTCCCTAATCCTGTATCTCCTCACTGGGTGGGTCCTCCCTGTCTGAGACTCCAACCACCCCTCACCAGGGCTATCGAACCAATATCAGCTCTGCAACAACTTGGGAGACAGTTCCCAGTTGGAGGGGCATGTTGCCATCTTTGCTGTCTCACAGCCCTTGCCATTGTTATCTCTAAGCACTGGAGAGTTCGTAGGGTCCAGGGGCTGGTGCAGATCCCCAGCACAGAACACCAACCTTACGGAAAAGTGGCTGGACTGTTCACACAGGTCCCGGTCCTCACTTCTCTCTGGGCAGGACTGCCTAATCTGGGACTCCAGCAAAACCACCCTGCCCCTGCCTGACCACTTCAATCCGAAGCAGTCTAGAATTTCTCCAAGGAGGAAATCTCAGAGCCACAACCCCTCTGCAATCGTGGTTGCAGTGTTACCACCCTAGCAGTCCTTGGGCTGGGGAAGGAACAAAAGGCCTAGAAACCACGATGGTATATTCAGCACACCACAAACACCCTGGAGAGAAGTTCACCCCCTCTTCCCTAGGAACCTTCACCCCCAACTCTTCACTTCACCAAGCAGGGCCCCCAGCTCATGACCAAAGTACAGTCATCCCCCCTAGAGCTGAGCATATCTACTGGTAGCAGCCCAGAATTTCTCTGAGCAGAAGCTCCCAGAGGCATACAACAGCCCCTCTGCCACTGCTACAACAGCAGATCTATCCCTGCTGCCCCTTGGTATTGGGAAGAAACAAAGAGCCTGAGGCTACACCCAAGCTTTTAGCACAATCACCATATAGAGAGGAAATCAGTCTCTTCTCTCAGTGATGCCTTGGCTCTCTGCTCCCTGACAGGCAGAGCCCAAGCTCACACCAACAGGGCAACTGCCCTACTCCATTGGCTGAACAGTCCTAGTAACAGCAGCTGTGTGTTTCTCCGAGGTGGAACCACCAGGAGCAATCAAAAGCCTCTTTGCCACTGCCTCTGCAGTGGTACTACCACTGTTAACCTTGGACTAATGAAGGAGTAACAACCCCGAGTACCTCATCTACATGTCCAACAAGCTGCAATCAACCTAAGGAAAGGAGGCCAGTCTGTCTCCCATGGGTCCTACCCATCCTCACTGCTTATCACCAGGCAGGAAGCCCACAGTTTGGGCCCACAGCACAGACCACCCCCCATCCCAGGCTGTTCACACTGAGCAATTGCTGGCCTGCATCTCTCTAGGAGATGAGTAAAAGACTCTCAGCCACGACCACTACTAAGGTCCCTTCTTCTACTGCCTCCAAGTTGTGGAGGAAATATAAACCCTGAAATCACCTTAGAGCTGCAGTGCATAGACTGCACTGACTGCCTGCAGTGACTGCCAAGCCATGATCTATAGTCAGCACTCAAGTGGAACAGGAGTCCACAGTTTCTAAGCATTAAAGGGAGCATGACTGCAACTGTGAAGAAATATAGGAGAGTGGCACAACTCAGCAGGAGCCTACCAACTGACCACTACATTGAAGCACCACCTGTTAGATCAAACCCCAAAACTTCAACACCAAAAATACCTCACTAACTTACCCCCATGTGAAGCCAAAGACAAGAATCAGCTATAAATAAAGACCCTGTACAAAGCCTTGGTCATGTGAAAATGTCCAGAAAAGAAGTCTATTGATTGTACTCAATCTATACCACATTTAAAGGAACACTCACACACAGAAATTTAAAAAACAATGCAAGAACTCCAGCAACTCAAATGGCCAGAGTGTCTTATGCCCTGTAAATGACCTCACTGGTTTCCCAACAAGGTTTCCTAACCAGGCCAAATTGCCTGAAATGACAGAAAAGGAATTCAGAATGTGGATAGGAATAAAGATCATCAGGATTCAGGAGAACAGCAAAACTCAATCCAAGGAAACTAAGAATCACAATAAAATAATGCTGGGGCTGACATATGAAATAGCCAGTATAAAAAGTAACCTAACTGATCTTGTAAAGCTACTGATCTGAAACACACTACAAGAGTTTCACAATGCAATGGAAAGTATTAACAGCAGAATAGACCAAGCTGAAGAAAGAATCTCAGAACGTGAAGACTTGTTTTCTGAAATAAGACAGTCAGACAAAAATAAAGAAAAAAGGAATGAAAAATGAATGAGCAAAACCCCTGAGAAACATGGGATTATGTAAAGGGGGAAAATCTATAAATCATTGGCATACCTAAAAGGGAGGGGAAGAAAGCAAACAACTTGGAAAGTGTGTTTCATGATATCATCCATGGAAACTTTCCCAATGTCACTAGAGAGACCAACAGTCAAATTCAGGAAATACAGAAAATTCCTACAAGGTTCTACACAAGAAGATCATCCCCAACACACATAATCATCAGATTTTTCAAGGTTGAAATGAAAGAAAGAATGTTAAAGGCAGCTAGAGATAAAGGGAATCCTATCAGGCAAACAGCATACATCTTAGCAGAAACCCCACAAGCCAGAATAGATTGAAAGCCAATATTCAACATTCTTAAAGAGAAATATCCTCAACCAATAGTTTTACATCCAGTCAAACCAAGCTTCCTAAGCAAAGGAGAAATAAGATCCTTTTCAGATAAGCAAATGCTGAGAGAGTTCATTACTATCAAACCCACCTTACAAGAGATCTTGAAAGGAGCACTAAATATGGAAAAGAAAGACCATTACCAGCCAATAGATAAACACACTTAAGTACACAGACTAGTTGCATTATAAAGCAACCACACAAACAAGCTGGCATAATAACCAGCTAACAACATGATGATAAGATCAAATACAGATGTATCAATATTAACCTTGACTGTAAACAGCCTAAATGCCCCATTTAAAAGGCACAGAGTGGCAAGCTGAATTTAAATAAAAATAAAATTTTTTTTAAAAAAGCAAGACTCAATGATATGCTGCCTTCAAGAGACCTGTCTTACACACAGTAACACCCATAGGCTCAAAATAAAGAGATGGAGGAAAATCAACCAAGCAAATGGAAAACAGAAAAAAGCAGGGGTTGCAATCCTAATTTCAGACAAAACAGACTTTATACCAACAAAGATCAAAAAAGACAAAGAAGTAAATTACATAAGGGTAAATAATTCAATTCCACAAGAAGACCTAACTATCCTAATTAGATATGTACCCAACACAAGATTCCTACAGCAAGTTCTTAGAGACCTTCAAAGAGACTTAGACTTCCACACAATAATACTTCACTTACAGTCTTAAAAAGAGCATCAAGACAGAAATTTTAAAAAGATATGCAGGACCTGAACTCAACATTGGACCAAATGGATGTGATAGGCATCTACAGAACTTTCCACTCAAAAACAACAGAATGTACATTCTTCTCATTGCCACATGGCACATTCTCTACAATCAACCACACAGTCAGGCATAAAACAATCCTCAGCAAATGCAAAAGAACTGAAATCATAAAAAGCACAATGAAAATAGAAATCAATACTTTAAAAAAGCTCAAAACCATGCAATTACATAGTTATTAACCTGATTGTGAATAATTTGGAAAGAAATAATGAAATTAAGGCAAAAATTAAGAAATTATTTCAAACTAAGGAGAACAAAGATGCAACAGGGCAGAATGTCTGGGACACAGCTAACACAGTGTTAAGAGGGAAATTTATAGCACTAAATGCCTGTTTCAAAAACCTAGAAAGATCTCAAATTAACAACCTAACATCACAACTAAAAGAACTAGATAAAAAAGAGTAAATGAACCCCAAAGGTAGCAGAAGACAAGAAATAACCAACATCAGAGCTGAGCTGAAGGAGATTGAGACACAAAAAAAATTCAAAGGATTAGGAATACAGGAGTTGGATTTTTAAAAAGATTAATAAGATAGGCCACTAGCCAGACTAATAAAAAAAAATAGAGAATATCTAAATAAAGACAATTAGAAATGGCAAAAGGAGGTGTTACCACTGACCCTACAGAAATACGAATAACCATCAGAAACTACTACAAACACAAACTAGAAAACCTAGAAGAGATGAACAAATTGCTGGACACACACACCTTCACAAGACTGAACTAGGAAGAAATTGATTCCTTGAACAGGCTAATAATTAGCTCCAAAATGGAATCAGTAATAAATAGTCTGCCAACCAGAAAAAGCCCAGGACCAGACAAATTCACAGCTGATTTCTACCAGATATACCAAAAAGAGCTGATACCATTCCTACTGAAACAATTCCAGAAAATTGAGGAGAAGGGACTCCTCCCTAACTCATTCTATGAGGCCAGTATCATCCTGATACCAAAATCTGGCAAAGACACACCAAAAAAAGAAAAAGAAAAAAACTTCAGGCCAATATCCTTGATGTAAAAATTCTCAACAAAATACTTGCTAACTGAATCCAGCAGCACATCACACAGCTAATCCACCACAATCAAGTAAGCTTTAACCCTGGGATATAAGCTTGGTTCAATATATGCAAATCAACGAGTGTGATTCATCACATAAACAGAACATAATCATCTCAGTAGATGCAGAAAAGGCTTTTGATAAAATTCAATATCCGTTCATGTTAAAAACTCTCAATAAGCTATATATTGAAGGAATATATCTCAAAATAATAAAAGCCATCTATGACAAAACCACAGCCAACATCATACTGAATGGGCAAAAGCTGGAAGCATTCCCCTTAAAAACCAGCACAAGATAAGGATGCCTTCTCTCACCACTCTTATTCAATATAGTATTGGAAGTCCTAACCAGAGAAATCAGGCAAGAGAAAGAAATAAACGGAATCCAGACAGAAGGAGAGAAAGTCCAACTATCTCTGTTTGCTGACAGTATAATTCTATATCTAGAAAACCCCATATTCTTTGCCCAAAAGCTCCTTAATCTGATATAACTTCAGCAAAGTTTCAGTATACAAAATCAATGTACAAAACTCACTAGTATCCCTATACACCAACAACAGCCAAGCTGAGAACCATACCAAGAATGCAATCTCATTCACAATTGTCACAAAATGAATAAAATATGTAGGCATACAGCCAATGAAGGAGCTGAAAGATCTCAACAATGAGAATTACAAAGCACTACTCAAAGAAATCAGAGGTGATACAAACAAATGGAAAAACACTCCATGCCCATGAATAGAAAAAATCAATATCATTAAAATTTCCCTACTGCCCAAAGCAATTTACAGATCTAATGCTATTCATATCAAACTACCAATGACATTCTTCACCAAACTAGAAAAAACTATTTTAAAATTCTTATGGAACCAAAAAATAGCTCAAATAGCCAAGAGAATTCTAAGAAAAAATAACAAAGCCAGAGATATCACATTACCCAACTTCAAACTATGCTATAGGCCTGCAATAACTAAAACAGCATAGTAGTGGTACCAAAACAGACGCATAGACCAATGGAACAGAATAGGGACCCCAGAAATAAGGCTGCACACCTATAACCATCTGATCTTTGACAGAGTTGACAAAAACAAGCAATAGGGAAAGACTCCCTATTCAATACATGCTGCTGGGATAACAGGCTAGCCATATGCAGAAGATTGAAACTGAGCCTTTTCTTCATACCATATACAAAAATCAACTCAAGATGGATTAAAGGCTAAAATGTAAAACTGAAAACTATAAAAACCCTGAAAAAAAACCTAGGCAATGCCATTCTGGGCATAGAAACTGGCAAAGATTTCATGATGAAGATACCAACAGCAATTGCAACAAAAGCAAAACTTGACAAATGGGATCTAATTAAACTTAAGAGCTTCTGCACAGCAAAAGAAACTATCAACAGAGTAAACAGACAACCTACAGAATGGGAGAAAATATTTGCCAACTATGCATGTGACAAAGGTCTAATATTCAGCAACTACAAAGAACTTAAACAAATTTAGAAAAAAAACAACCCCATTGAAAAGTGGAAGATTCACAACATGAGGGGCGGAGCAAGATGGCCAAATAGGAACAGCTCCAGCCTCCAACTCCCAGCGCAAGTGACACAGAAGACCGGTGATTTCTGCATTTTCAACTGAGGTACTGGGTTCATCTCACTAGGGAGTGCCGGACAATCGGTGCTGGTCAGCTGCTGCAGCCCGACCAGCGAGAGCTGAATGAAGCAGGGCGAGGTATTGCCTCACCTGGGAAGTGCAAGGGGAAAGGGAATCCCTTTTCCTAGCCAGGGGAACTGAGACACACAACACCTGGAAAATCGGGTAACTCCCACCCCAATACTGCACTTTAAGCAAACAGACACACCAGGAGATTATATCCCACACCTGGCCGGGAGGGTCCCACGCCCACGGAGCCTCCCTCATTGCTAGCACAGCAGTCTGTGATCTAACCGCAAGGCAGAAGCGAGGCTGGGGGAGGGGTGCCCGCCATTGCTGAGGCTTAAGTAGGTAAACAAAGCCGCTGGGAAGCTTGAACTGGGTGGAGCTCACAGCAGCTCAAGGAAACCTGCCTGTCTCTGTAGACTCCACCTCTGGGGACAGGGCACAGCTAAACAACAACAAAAGCAGCAGAAACCTCTGCAGATGCAAACGACTCTGTCTGACAGCTTTGAAGAGAGCAGTGGATCTCCCAACACGGAGGTTGAGATCTGAGAAGGGACAGACTGCCTGCTCAAGTGGGTCCCTGACCCCTGAGTAGCCTAACTGGGAGACATTCCCCACTAGGGGCAGTCTGACACCCCACACCTCACAGGGTGGAGTACACCCCTGAGAGGAAGCCTCCAAAGCAAGAATCAGACAGGTACACTCTCTGTTCAGCAATATTCTATCTTCTGCAGCCTCTGCTGCTGACACCCAGGCAAACAGGGTCTGGAGTGGACCTCAAGCAATCTCCAACAGACCTACAGCTGAGGGTCCTGACTGTTAGAAGGAAAACTATCAAACAGGAAGGACGCCTACAGCAAAACCCCATCAGTACGTCACCATCATCATCAAAGACCAGAGGCAGATAAAACCACAAAGATGGGGAAAAAGCAAGGCAGAAAAGCTGGAAATTCAAAAAATAAGAGCGCATCTCCCCCGGCAAAGGAGCGCAGCTCATCACCAGCAACGAATCAAAGCTGGACGGAGAATGACTTTGACGAGATGAGAGAAGAAGGCTTCAGTCCATCAAACTTCTCAGAGCTAAAGGAGGAATTACGTACCCAGCGCAAAGAAACTAAAAATCTTGAAAAAAAAGTGGAAGAATTGATGGCTAGAGTAATTAATGCAGAGAAGGTCATAAACGAAATGAAAGAGATGAAAACCATGACACGAGAAATACGTGACAAATGCACAAGCTTCAGTAACCGACTCGATCAACTGGAAGAAAGAGTATCAGCGATTGAGGATCAAATGAACGAAATGAAGCGAGAAGAGAAACCAAAAGAAAAAAGAAGAAAGAGAAATGAACAAAGCCTGCAAGAAGTATGGGATTATGTAAAAAGACCAAATCTACGTCTGATTGGGGTGCCTGAAAGTGAGGGGGAAAATGGAACCAAGTTGGAAAGCACTCTTCAGGATATCATCCAGGAGAACTTCCCCAACCTAGTAGGGCAGGCCAACATTGAAATCCAAGAAATACAGAGAATGCCACAAAGATACTCCTCGAGAAGAGCAACTCCAAGACACATAATTGCCAGATTCACCAAAGTTGAATGAAGGAAAAAATCTTAAGGGCAGCCAGAGAGAAAGGTCAGGTTACCCACAAAGGGAAGCCCATCAGACTAACAGCAGATCTCTCAGCAGAAACTCTACAAGCCAGAAGAGAGTGGGGGCCAATATCCAACATTCTTAAAGAAAAGAATTTTAAACCCAGAATTTCATATCCAGCCAAACTAAGTTTCATAAGTGAAGGAGAAATAAAATCCTTTACAGATAAGCAAATGCTTAGAGATTTTGTCACCACCAGGCCTGCCTTACAAGAGACCCTGAAGGAAGTACTAAACATGGAAAGGAACAACCGGTACCAGCCATTGCAAAAACATGCCAAAATGTAAAGACCATCGAGGCTAGGAAGAAACTGCATCAACTAACGAGCAAAATAACCAGTTAATATCATAATGGCAGAATCAAGTTCACACATAACAATATTAACCTTAAATGTAAATAGACTAAATGCTCCAATTAAAAGATACAGACTGGCAAACTGGATAAAGAGTCAGGACCCATCAGTCTGCTGTATTCAGGAGACCCATCTCATATGCAGAGACATAGATAGGCTCAAAATAAAGGGATGGAGGAAGATTTACCAAGCAAATGGAGAACAAAAAAAAGCAGGGTTTGCAATACTAGTCTCTGATAAAACAGACTTTAAACCATCAAAGATCAAAAGAGACAAAGAAGGCCATTACATAATGGTAAAGGGATCAATTCAACAGGAAGAGCTAACTATCCTAAATATATATGCACCCAATACAGGAGCACCCAGATTCATAAAGCAAGTCCTTAGAGACTTACAAAGAGACTTAGACTCCCATACAATAATAATGGGAGACTTCAACACTCCACTGTCAACATTAGACAGATCAACGAGACAGAAAGTTAACAAGGATATCCAGGAATTGAACTCATCTCTGCAGCAAGCAGACCTAATAGACATCTATAGAACTCTCCACCCCAAATCAACAGAATATACATTCTTCTCAGCACCACATTGCACTTATTCCAAAATTGACCACATAATTGGAAGTAAAGCACTCCTCAGCAAATGTACAAGAACAGAAATTATAACAAACTGTCTCTCAGACCACAGTGCAATCAAACTAGAACTCAGGACTAAGAAACTCAATCAAAACCGCTCAACTACATGGAAACTGAACAATCTGCTCCTGAATGACTACTGGGTACATAACGAAATGAAGGCAGAAATAAAGATGTTCTTTGAAACCAATGAGAACAAAGATACAACATACCAGAATCTCTGGGACACATTTAAAGCAGTGTGTAGAGGGAAATTTATAGCACTAAATGCCCACAAGAGAAAGCAGGAAAGATCTAAAATTGACACTCTAACATCACAATTAAAAGAACTAGAGAAGCAAGAGCAAACACATTAAAAAGCTAGCAGAAGGCAAGAAATAACTAAGATCAGAGAAGAACTGAAGGAGATAGAGACACAAAAAACACTCCAAAAAATCAATGAATCCAGGAGTTGGTTTTTTGAAAAGATCAACAAAATTGACAGACCGCTAGCAAGACTAATAAAGAAGAAAAGAGAGAAGTATCAAATAGACGCAATAAAAAATGATAAAGGGGATATTACCACCGACCCCACAGAAATACAAACTACCATCAGAGAATACTATAAACACCTCTACGCAAATAAACTAGAAAATCTAGAAGAAATGGATAATTTCCTGGACACTTACACTCTTCCAAGACTAAACCAGGAAGAAGTTGAATCCCTGAATAGACCAATAGCAGGCTCTGAAATTGAGGCAATAATTAATAGCCTACCAACCAAAAAAAGTCCAGGACCAGATGGATTCACAGCTGAATTCTACCAGAGGTACAAGGAGGAGCTGGTACCATTCCTTCTGAAACTATTCCAATCAATAGAAAAAGAGGGAATCCTCCCTAACTCATTTTATGAGGCCAACATCATCCTGATAGCAAAGCCTGGCAGAGACACAACAAAAAAAGAGAATTTTAGACCAATATCCCTGATGAACATCGATGCAAAAATCCTCAATAAAATACTGGCAAACTGGATTCAGCAGCACATCAAAAAGCTTATTCACCATGATCAAGTGGGCTTCATCCCTGGGATACAAGGCTGGTTCAACATTTGCAAATCAATAAACATAATCCAGCATATAAACAGAACCAAAGACAAGAACCACATGATTATCTCAATAGATGCAGAAAAGGCTTTTGACAAAATTCAACAGCCCTTCATGCTAAAAATGCTCAATAAATTTGGTATTGATGGAACGTACCTCAAAATAATAAGAGCTATTTATGACAAACCCACAGCCAATATCATACTGAATGGGCAAAAACTGGAAAAATTCCCTTTGAAAACTGGCACAAGACAGAGATGCCCTCTCTCACCACTCCTATTCAACATAGTGTTGGAAGTTCTGGCTAGGGCAATCAGGCAAGAGAAAGAAATAAAGGGTATTCAGTGAGGAAAAGAAGAAGTCAAATTGTCCCTCTTTGCAGATGACATGATTGTATATTTAGAAAACCCCATTGTCTCAGCCCAAAATCTCCTTAAGCTGATAAGCAACTTCAGCAAAGTCTCAGGATACAAAATTAATGTGCAAAAATCACAAGCATTCTTATACACCAATAACAGACAAACAAAGAGCCAAATCATGAATGAACTCTCATTCACAATAGCTTCAAAGAGAATAAAATACCTAGGAATCCAACTTACAAGGGATGTAAAGGACCTCTTCAAGGAGAACTACAAACCACTGCTCAGTGAAATAAAAGAGGACACAAACAAATGGAAGAACATACCATGCTCATGGATAGGAAGAATCAATATCGTGAAAATGGCCATACTGCCCAAGGTTATTTATAGATTCAATGCCATCCCCATCAAGCTACCAATGAGTTTCTTCACAGAATTGGAAAAAACTGCTTTAAAGTTCATATGGAACCAAAAAAGAGCCCGCATCTCCAAGACAATCCTAAGTCAAAAGAACAAAGCTGGAGGCATCACGCTACCTGACTTCAAACTATACTACAAGGCTACAGTAACCAAAACAGCATGGTACTGGTACCAAAACAGAGATATAGACCAATGGAACAGAACAGAGTCCTCAGAAATAATACCACACATCTACAGCCATCTGATCTTTGACAAACCTGAGAGAAACAAGAAATGGGGAAAGGATTCTCTATTTAATAAATGGTGCTGGGAAAATTGGCTAGCCATAAGTAGGAAGCTGAAACTGGATCCTTTCCTTACTCCTTATATGAAAATTAATTCAAGATGGATTAGAGACTTCAATGTTAGACCTAATACCATAAAAACCCTAGAGGAAAACCTAGGTAGTACCATTCAGGATATAGGCATGGGCAAAGACTTCATGTCTAAAACACCAAAAGCAACAGCAGCAAAAGCCAAAATTGACAAATGGGATCTCATTAAACTAAAGAGCTTCTGCACAGCAAAAGAAACTACCATCAGAGTGAACAGGCAACCTACAGAATGGGAGAAAATTTTTGCAATCTACTCATCTGACAAAGGGCTAATATCCAGAACCTACAAAGAACTCAAACAAATTTACAAGAAAAAAACAAACAACCCCATCAAAAAGTGGGCAAAGGATATGAACAGACATTTCTCAAAAGAAGACATTCATACAGCCAACAGACACATGAAAAAATGCTCATCATCACTGGCCATCAGAGAAATGCAAATCAAAACCACTATGAGATACCATCTCACACCAGTTAGAATGACGATCATTCAAAAGTCAGGAAACAACAGGTGCTGGAGAGGATGTGGAGAAATAGGAACACTTTTACACTGTTGGTGGGATTGTAAACTAGTTCAACCATTATGGAAAACAGTATGGCGATTCCTCAAGGATCTAGAACTAGATGTACCAATGACCCAGCCATCCCATTACTGGGTGTATACCCAAAGGATTATAAATCATGCTGCTATAAAGACACATGCACACGTATGTTTATTGCGGCACTATTCACAATAGCAAAGACTTGGAATCAACCCAAATGTCCATCAGTGACAGACTGGATTAAGAAAATGTGGCACATATACACCATGGAATACTATGCAGCCATAAAAAAGGATGAGTTTGTGTCCTTTGTAGGGACATGGATGCAGCTGGAAACCATCATTCTTAGCAAACTATCACAAGAACAGAAAACCAAACACTGCATGTTCTCACTCATAGGTGGGAACTGAACAATGAGATCACTTGGACTCGGGAAGGGGAACATCACACACCGGGGCCTATCATGGGGAGGGGGGAGGGGGGAGGGATTGCATTGGGAGTTATACCCGATGTAAATGATGAGTTGATGGGTGCTGACGAGTTGATGGGTGCAGCACAGCAACATGGCACAAGTATACATATGTAACAAACCTGCACATTATGCACATGTACCCTAGAACTTAAAGTATAATAAAAAAAAAAATTCACAACCCAAAAATCTGAATGCATAAACATTTAACTTTCAAATCTGATGTTTAACTATTTCATTGGAAATCAGAAAACTCATAAATTAATTATGAGACAATTTTTATCATTTAATCACCATAGAAATCCTTAAAATAATGTGCTTTATATTCATGTTACTTAAAAATCATTAAACTTTCAAAGAACCTTAAAAAAAAAAAAGAAAAGAAAAGTGGGCAAAGGACATGAAGAGACACTTTTCAAAAGAAGACATACATGCAGCCAACAAGCATATGAAGAAAAGCTCAGTATCACTGATCATTAGAGAAATGCAAATCAAAACTACAATACCATCTCACATCAGTCAAAATGGCTATTATTAAAAAGTCAGTGGCTCATGTCTGTAATCCCAGCACTCTGGGAGGCCAAGGCAGGAAGATCACTTGAGCCCAGGAGTTTGAGACCAGCCTGGGCAATATAATGAAACAGTGTCTCTACAAAAAGTTAAAAAATTAGCCAGCTATGGTGGCATGTGTCTATAGTCCCAGTTACTCGGGAGGCTAAAGTGGAAGAATTGCTTGAGCCTGGGAAGTGGAGGATGTACTGAGCACCACTGCATTTCAGCCTGGGTGAGGTGACAGAGTGAGACCCTGTCTCAAAAAAAAAAAAAAAAAAAAAAAAAAAAAGATAAAAAAGTAACAGAGGAAAGAGAATGCTTATACACTGTTGATGAGAGTGTAAATTAGTTCAAACTTTGGGGAAAGCAGTGTGGCAGTTCTTCATAGAACGAAGAACAGAACTGCGATTCTACCCACCAATCCCATTACTGGATACATACCCAAAAGAATATAAATTGTTCTACCATATAGGCACATGCATGTGTATGTTGATTGCAGCACTATTCACAATAGCAAAGACATGGTATCAACCTAAATGCCCATCAATGGCAGATTGGATAAAGAAAATGTGGTACATATAAACAATGGAATACTATGCAGCCATAAAAAGAATGAAATCATGTCTTTTGCAAGAACATGAATGGAAACTGGAGGCCATTATCCTTAGCAAATTAATGCAGGAACAGAAAACCAAATACCACATGTTCTCCCTTATAAATGGGAGCTGAATCATGAGAACACATAGAAACAAAGAGGGAACAACAGATACTGGGGCCTACTTGAGGGTGGAGGATGGGAGGAAGGAGAGGATTAGAAAAAATAACTATCAGGTACTAGTTTTAGTACCTGGGTGACGAAATAATCTGTAAGACAAACCCCTGTGATACAAGTTTACCTACATATCACATGTGCACATGTACCCCTGAACAAAAATGAAAGTTAGGAAGAAAAAAAGAATGAAATCATGTCTTTTGCAGCAACATGGAGGGAACTGAAGGCAATTATCCTAAGTGAAATAACTCAGAGACAGGCAAATACCACATGTTCTCACTTATAAGTGGGAACTAAGTAATGTGTACACATAGACATAGAGTGTGGAATAATAAACATTGGAGGGAGATTTGGAAGGGTGAAAGGGAAGTGAGAAATGAGAAGTTATTTAATGGGTACTGCTAAATCAAGTTTAGCTTAAAGCTGCCCCCTTACATATTAAGTTTGACCTAAAGGTATCTCTGTACATTGTGAAGTATAACCTAAATGGAGTTGTGTACAGACTACAGTCCACTCTTGTGCCAATCACCAAGTTTTGACTAATCAAAGGGGGCCATTTGTTCAAACCATGTACAAATAAACCACCGACCTGTAGCCATTCTGGCTATTTCTGTACTTCACTTCCATTTTCTATCCATAAATCTTTTACCACATGACTGCACTGGAGTCTCTGAGCCTACTATGGCTCAGGAGACTGCCCAATTCATGAGGCATTCTTTGCTCAATTAAACTCTTCTAAATTTAATTTGGCTAAAGCTTTTCTTTTAAGAGTACAATGTATATATACTCTTTGAGTGATGGTTACTCTAAAGCCCAGACTTCATGAGTATGAAATATACCCTTGAAACAAAACTTTACTTGTACCCTTTACATTTATACAAGTAAAAAACTATTCCAAATTATCATAATCACCTGGCTGAAAATTATTTTTAAGAAAAATCTTAAAGGCAACTAGAGAAAAAGGACATATTAAGTATAGACAAACAGAGGTGAGAATTACAGCAAACTTCTCATTAGAAATTATGCAATCCAGAATCCAATAAAAAATCCCCACTTAGAGTGTTGAAAGAGGAAAATCTGTCAACCTAGAAATACGATTTCCCACCAAAAAAAGCTTTCAACAATGAAGGCAAATTTTTAAGATTAAAACAAAGGTGACAGATTGCATCATCAGCAGATCTGTATTACAAGAAATGTTAAAGGAGGTTCTTTGAGAAAATAAAATAAACAGGAGAAAATGTAATACTACTCAATGAAGAGATGAGTAAATATGTGAGAAAATAAATTTTTTTAAAATTTTTAATATTGGCAAAAGATGGCTGAAGTGAAAGAAGCCAGATACAAAAGGTCACATATTCTGTGAGTGCATTTATATGACATATGTATAATAGGTAAATGCATGGAGACAAAAAGCTGACTGGTGGTTACCAGAGGCTAGAGAGAGTAGGGAATGGAAAATAACAGCTTAATGAGTACAGAATTTTCTTTTGGGGTGATTAAAATGTTTTGGAACTAGAGAGAGGTGGTGGTTGCACAACATTGTGAATGTATTAAATGCCACTGAACTCTTCACTTTAAAATGGTTACTTTTCTTACGTAAAATTTACCTCAATTTTCTTAAAAAGACAATTGACAGCTTAAAGCAAAATTAATAATAATTATTGTGGTGTTTGTAGAAGTAAATAGTATGTCAAGAATAAAAGAGAGGATAGGAATAAGAAACAGAAATATATTTCTGTAAGTTTCTCACACTATATATTAGTTTGTTCTCACCCTGCTAGAAAGAACTACCTGAGACTTGGTAATTTGTGAAGAAAAGATATTTAATTGACTCATAGTTCAACAGACTGTACCAGAAAGCATGAGTGGGAGCCCTCATGAAACCTACAATCATGGCAGAAGGTGAAGGGGAAGCAAGCACCTTCTTCACATGGTGGCAGCAGAGAGAGTGAGAAAGAGAAGAGGTAAGTGCCACACACTATTAAACCATCAGGTCTTATCACACAAACAGCAAGTGGGAATTCCACCCCCAAAATCCAATTGCCTCCCATTAGGTTCCTCCTTTGCTTCAACATGAGATTTGGGTGGGGACATAAATCCAAACCATATCATTCAACCCCTGGCCCCTCCCAAATCTCATGTCCTTCTCACATTTCAAAACCAATTATGCCTTCCCAACAGTCCCCCAAGGTCTTAACTCATGCCAGCATTAACTTGAAAGTCCAAGTCCAAAGTTTCATGTGAGACAGGGCAAGTCTCTTCCACCTATGAGCCTGTAAAATAAAAAACAAGTTACTTACTTCAAGATACATTGGGGGTGCGGCATTGGGTAAATGTTCCCATTCCAAAAGGGAGAAATTGGCCAAACAAATGGGCTACATGCTTCATGCAAGTCTGAAACTCAGCCACTAAATCTTAAAGCATTGAAATAATCTCATTTGACTCTGTCTCATATCCAGGACACAGTGATGCAAGCAAGGGGTGGGCACCCATGGCCTTGGGCAGCTCCACCCCATGGCTCTGCACAGGATAGCACTGAGTGTCTTTAGCTTTTCCATGCACACAGTGCAAGCTGTCAGTGGAGCTACCATTCTGGGATCTGGAGGATGGTGGCCCTCTTCTCACAGCTCTGTTATGCAGTGCCCCAGTGAAGACTCTGTATGGGGGTTCCAATCCTACATTTCCTTTCCACATTGCCCTAGTAGAGGTTCTTCATGAAGGCTCCACCCCTGCAACACCACATGGAAGTCACCAAGGCTTGGGGCTTGCACTCTCTGAAGCAATGGCCTGAGCTGTACCTTGGCCCCTTTTAGCCATGGCTGGAGCTGGAATGGCTGGGATGCAAGGCACCATATCCTGAGGCTGCAGAGAGCAGCAGGGCCTTGTACCTGGCCCAGGAAACGAATTTTCCCTCCTAGGCCTCCGGGGCAATGGGAGGGGCTACCTCAAAAGTCTCTGAAATGCCCCGGAGACATTTCCCCATTGTCTTGACTATTAACATTTGCTTCTCTTTACTTATTCAAATTTCTACAGCCAGCTTGAGCTTGAATCCTCTCCAGAAAATGGATTTTTCTATTCCACCAAATGGTCAGGCTACAAATTTTCCAAACTTTTATGCTCTGCTTCCCTTTTAAATATAAGTTCCAATTTCAGACCATCTCTTTCTTTATGCAAATGAGCTTAGGCTGTTAGGAGCATCCAGGCCACATTTTCAAGGCTTTGCTGCTTATAAATTTCTTCTACCAGATAACCTAAATCATCTCTCTCAGGTTCAAACTTACACAGATCTCTAGAGCAGGGGCAAAATGCTGCCAGTCACTTTGCTAAAGCATAGCAAGAGCGACCTTTACTCCAGTTTCTAATAAGTTCCTCATCTCCATTTGAGACGCCCTCCGTCAAGCTTCTGAGACCAAACTAAGCCATCATATCCCCATGACATGCACGTATACATCCAGATGGCCTGAAGCAACTGAAGTACCACAAAAGAAGTGAAAATAGGCAGTTCCCGCCTTAACTGATGACATTCTACCATTGTGATTTGTTCCTGCCTCACCCTAACTGATCAATTGACCTTGTGACATTCCTTCTCCTGGACAATGAGTCTCAGAAGCTCCCCACTGAACACCTTGTAACCCCCACCCCTGCCCACAAGAGAAAAACCCCATTTGACTGTAATTTTCCACGGTCTACCCAAATCCTACAAAACTGTCCCACCCCTATCTCCCTTTGCTGACTCCTTTTTTGGACTCAGTCCGCCTGCACCAGGTGATTAAAAAGCTTTACTGCTCACACAAAGCCTGTTTGGTGGTCTCTTCACACGGACAAGCATGTCGCCCTCAGCCTGGACTGCATTGTCCATATCACTATCAGCATTTTGGTCAAAAGCATTCACCAAATCTCTATGAAGTTCCAAGCTTTCACATATCTTCCTGTCTTCTTCTGAGTCCTCCAAACTGTTCCAACCTCTGCTCATTACCCAGTTCCAAAGTCACTTCCACATTTTCGGATGTCTTTATAGCAGTGTCCCACTCTTCTAGTACCAATTTTCTGTATTAGTCCATTCTCACACTGCTAGAAAGAACTACCTGAGAGTGAGTAATTTATGAAGAAAAGAGGTTTAATTCACTCCATTAATTACCTGACCTCCATAAGCCACTACTTTAACTGGAGGACCACAATGATGTTTTGGTTCCCTTGGAATCAATGTCAGCTCAGAGCCAGTGTCCAGCATTCCCTGAAAGGTCTGATCATTTCCCTTTCCCCAGTGCACAATTACCCTGGTAAAAGGTTGAAGGTCAGGCCGGGTGTGGTGGCTCACACCTGTAAACCCAGCACTTTGTGAGGCCGAGGCGGGTGGATCACGACATCAGGAGTTCAAGACCAGCCTGGCCAACAAGGTGAAATCCCATTTCTACTAAAAATACAAAAATTAGCTGGACATGGTGGCTTTTGCCTGTAATCCTAGCTACTAGGGAGGCTAAGGCAGGAGAATTGCTTGAACCAGGACCCAGGAGGTGGAGGTTGCAGTGAGCCGAGATTGCGCCACTGCACTCCAGCCTGGGCTACAGAGTGAGATCCTGACCCTTCCCCCGCCACCGCCAAAAAAAAAGAGTTGAAGGTCTCCTTGGGGAAGAATGAGACAAAGATTAACAGCATAAATTGTTAGTAGTGTAATGGGGTCCTTCCTCAGGGGTTCTGGGTCTGTAAACTGGTTCAAGTCTGAAAATTGATTGAGGGGCTGTGATTCTCTGTTTTTATAATTCAAATTAGTCTTTTGTCCATTCGACCTGGAAGTTTTCTGCTTATATAAATTAAGGATGCAATAGGTTTCCTATAAATTTCACTTCTAGCTACACCATGATTAGTTAACCAATGACAGAGTTCTACACGCATCAGATTATTCTGATTGCTGCTTTGCCTCTGCTATCTATTATGGTAGCTACGCCCACCTTACCTTTGATGGTCGACTGCTGCCACTTAGCCCCTGCCACTTTGGGATCCAAGTGTTCTCATTGCATTTAAATTTTGTAGTTGAATGACTGCAGTTCCTATTGTAAGATCTGGCACACAGAGAAGAGCAATTACAGAGCTCTTCAGGGATGCAAATGCTCCCCTCACAAATCTGTTTCACAAAATATTGGTCAAGGGTATTATCTTCTGGATCCTCCCAGCTGGGATGAGGGGGTCTAAAGTGACTAATCTACTCCAGCATCCCAATCTCCCTAAGCCTTTGGATCCTCTACATCAAACCAAAAGAGATCAGGCATTTCCAGCTTGTTCACAGCGGGCTTTCTTTTAATCCATATTTTAGCTAACCAAGCAAATAAACTATTTGAAACTTTTTCAACTCCCCAAGCTGCAACATTAAATGCAGAATCCCTGCTTAGTGGGCCCAAATCAATAAATTCAGCCTGATTCAATCCTATGTTCCTTTCATCATTATCCCACACCCTTAATATCCATTCCTTTGTCTGTTCTCCAGATTTCTGCTTATATAAATTTAAAAGTTGAAGCAGTTAATGGAGTTTTAGCTCAGGTCTGACTTACAGTGGGTGCAGTGGGTCCCTGGATTCATCCTGTGGTCATTTCCTCAGTGTCAGTATGCATAATTGGCATAGATATACTTAGCACCTGGCAGAACCCCCACATTGGCTCCCTGACTGGTAGGATGAAAGCTATTATGGTGGTAAGGGCCAAATGGAAGCCATTAGAGCTGCCTCTACCAAGGAAAATAGTAAATCGAAAACAATATCACATCCCTGGAGTGACTGGGGAGATTGGCACCACCATCAAGGACTTGAAAGATGCAGGGGTGGTGATTCCCACCACACCCCTATTCAACTCTCCTAGTTGGCCTGGGCAGAAGACAGATAAATCTTGGAGAATGACAGTGGATTATCATAAGCTTAACCAAGTGTTGACTCCAAATGTAGCTGCTGTACCAGATGTAGTTTCATTGCTTGAGCAAATTAACGCATCTCCTGGTACCTGGTATGCAGCCATTGACTTGGTAAATACCTTTTTCTGCATTCCTGTCCATAAGGCCCACCAGAAGCAATTTGCCTTCAGTTAGCAAGGCCAGCAATATACCTTTACTATCCTACCTCAGGGTATTTAAACTCCAACTTTGTGTCACAATCTTGTTCAGAGAGATCTTGATCACTTTTCCACTCCACAAGATATCACACTGGTCCATTACATTGATGACATTGGGCTGATTGGATCCAGTGAGCAAGAAGTAGCAAACAGACTGGACTTATTGGTGAGACATTTTCATGCCAGAGGATGAGAAATAAACCTGACTAAAATTCAGGGACCTTCTACCTCAGTAAAATTTCTAGGGGTCTAGTGGTGTGGAGCCTGTCAAGATATTTCTTCTAAGGTGAAGGATAAGTTGCTGCATTTGGCCCCTCCTACAACCAAGAATGAGGCACAATGCCGAGTGGGCCTATTAGGATTTTGGAGGCAATACATTCCTCATCTGGGTGTTTTACTCTGGCTCATCTATCAAAGGACTTAAAAGGCTGCCAGTTTTGAGTGGGATCTAGAACAGGAGAAGGGTCTGCAACAGGTCCAGGCTGCTGTGCAAACTGCTCTGCCACTTGGACACCAGCAGATCCAATGGTGCTTGAGGTGTCAGTGGCAGCAGATAGGGATGCTCTTTGGAGCCTTTGGCATACCCCCAGAAATGAATCACAGCTGAGGCCTCTAGGATTTTGGAGCAAGGCCCTGTCATCTTCTGCAGATAACTACTCTCCTTTTGAGAGACAGCCCTTGGCCTGTTACTGGGCTTTGTTGGAAACTGAATGTTTGACTATGGGTCATCAAGTCACCATGCGACCTGAACTGCCTATCATGAATTGTGCTTTTTTACCCATCTAGCCATAGGGTGGGGTGTGTGCAGCAGCATTCCATCATCAAATGGAAGTGGTATATACCTGATTGGGCTCGAACAGGTCCTGAAGGCACAAGTAAGTTGCATGAGGAAATGGTTCAAATGCTCATGGTCTCCGCTCCTGCTACCCTGCCTTCTCTCCCCTAGCCTGCGACAATGGCCTCATGGGGAGTTCCCTATGATCAGTTGACAGAGGAAGAGAAGACTAGGGCCTGGTTCACAGATGGTTCTGCAAGATATGCAGGCACCACCCAAAAGTGGACAGCTGCAGCACTACAGCCCCTTTCCAGGACATCCCTGAAGGACAGCAGTGAAGGGAAATCTTCCCAGGGGGCAGAACTTTGAGCAGTGCACCTGGTTGTGCACTTTGCGTGGAAGGAGAAATGGCCAGATGTGCGATTATATACGGATTCATGGGCTGTAGCTAATGGTTTGGCTGGATGGTCAGAGACTTGGAAGAAGAATTATTGGAAAATCGGTGACAAAGAAATTTGGGGAAGATGTATATGGATGGACCTCTCTGAGTGGTCAAAGACCGTGAAGATATTTGTATCCCATGTGAGTGCTCACCAACGGGTGACCTCAGTAGAGGAGGATTTTAATAATCAAATGGATAGGAAGGCTCTTTCTGTGGACACCACTCAGCCTCTTTCTCCAGCCACCCCTGTCATTGCCCAATGAGCCCATGAACCAAGTGGCCATGGGGCAGGGATGAAGGTTATGCATGGGCTCAGCAGCATGGACTTCCACTCACCAAGGCTGACCTGGTTACACCCACTGCTGAGTGCCCAATTTGCCAGAAGCAGAGACCAACACTGAGCCCTTGATAAGGCACCATTCTTTGGGGTGATTAGCCAGCTACTTGGTGGCAGATTGATTATGTTGGACCTCTTCCATCATGGAAAGGGCAGCAGTTTGTCCTCACTGGAATAGATACTTACTCTAGATATATCCTGCACACAATGTTTCTGCCAAGACTACCATCCATGGGCACACAGAATGCCTTATCCAGCATCATGGTATTCTACACAGCATTGCCTCTGACCAAGGCACTCACTTTATGGCCAAAGAACTGCAGCAGTGGACTCATGCTTATGGAATTTACTGGTCTTACTATGTTCCCCATTATCTTTAAGCAGCTGGATTGATACAATGGTGGAATGGGCTTTGGAAGTCACAATTGCACCACTGACTGGGTAACAATACTTTGCAGGGCTGGGGCAAAGTTCTCCAGAAGGCTGTGTATACTCTGAATCAGCGTCCAATATATGGTACTGTTTCTCCCATAGCCAGGATTCACGGGTCCAGAAATCAAGGGGTGGAAGTGTTCCCGCAACATTATGTTCTGCTGGCCTAGAGGTCTTAGATTCCAGAGGCAGAAATGCTGCCACCAGGAGATACAACAATGATTCCATTAAACTGGAAGTTAAGATTGCCACCTGAACACTTTGGGTTCCTCCTACCTTTAAGTCAACAGCCTAAGAAGGGAGTTAAAGTGTTGGCTGGGGTGATTGACCCAGACTATCAAGAAGAAATCAGTCTACTACTCCACAAAGGAGATAAGGAAGAGTATGTCTGGAATACAAGAGATCCCTTAGGGCATCTCTTAGTATTCCCATGCCCTGTGATTAAGGTCAATGGGAAATTATAATAGCCCAATCCAGGCAGGACTACAAAATGGGACAGACCCTTCTGGAATGAAGGTTTGTGTCACTCCACCAGGAAAAAAAACCATGACCAGCTGAGGTGCTTGCTGAAGGCAAAGGGAGTACAGCATGGGTAGTAGAAGAAGGTAGTCATCAATACCAGTTATGACCACGTGACCAGTTGTGGAAACGATGACTATGATTGTCATGAGTATTTCCTCCTTCTTTTGTTAAGAACACGTTTGTGCATGTATACACCTGTACTAAGAAAAGATCATTTTATTTCCTTTTTCCTTTATCATGTGACATTAGATTTATTGACTTCATATCAGCATTTAAGTGTTAACTTTATGTAATAGCATTTGGGTTGGGGATTGTGCATTTCCCATTGTATGAAGGACAGTATTATGTTAGGCATAATTATGACCTTATTATTGCCTTTATTTGAAGATTATGTGTGATTTCAGGAGATGTGTATGGGTTCAAGTTGACAAGGGGTGGACTTGTGATGGTTAATATTGAGTGTCAGGCTGGGCATGGTGGCTCATGCCTATAATCCCAGCACCTTGGGAGGCCGAGGTAGGCAGATCACTGGAGATCAGGAGTTCGAGACCAGCCTGGCCAACATGGTGAAATGCTGTCTCTACTAAAAATACAAAAATTATCTGTGTGTGGTGGCGTGCGCCTGTGGTCCCAGCTACTCGGGAGGCTGAGATAGGAGAATCGCTTGAACTCAGTGGCTGGATGTTGCAGTGAGCCGAGATTGCACTACTGCACTCCAGCCTGGGTGACAGAGTGAGACTCTGTCTCAAAAAAAAAAAAAAAAAAAATTGTCAACATGGTTGGATTAAAGGATGCCAAGCATCATTCCTGGGTATGTCTGTGAGGATGTTGCCAAAGGAGATTAACATCTGAGTCAGTGGATTGGGAAAGGCAGACCCAACCTCACTCTGGTTGGGCACAATCAAATCAGTTGTAAGTGCAGCCAAAATAAAAGCAGGCAGAAGAACGTGGAAATGGTTGACCGATTTAGTCCTCTAACCTACATCTTTCTTCTGTGCTGGATGTTTCCTGCCCTCAAACATTGAACTCCAAGGTCTTCAGCTTTGGGACACAGACTGGCTTCCTTGCTCCTCAGCTTGCAGATGGCCTATTGTGGAACTTCACCTTATGATCATATGAGTCAATACTCCTTAACAAACTCCCCTTTATAAATACATCTATCCTATAGTTTTGTCCCTCTAGAGAACCCTAATACATTGACTTTATCAAAGTTGCAGGTTACAAATTCACTAGACAAAAATCTCAATACCGACTTCTCCCTGCCACAGGGTATCTGAAGGGTGATACCATGCCACACTCATAACTTTTCTTGGATCTTGAGACCAAAATTTGAATCTCAAGACCCGTGACACACCAAGTGAACCTGTCATCCTTGGACCCATCTACTTTCTTGGCCCATCATGCCCATGTGGCATGTCATATGCTGTAGCTACCTATCACTGGCCAGAGCCTTCCTGTGGTAGCCCTCATGTGTGTGTGTGTGTGTGTGTGTGTGTGTGTGTGTTTTTATTATTATACTTTAAGCTCTAGGGTACATGTGCATAATGTGCAGGTGTGTTACATATGTATACTTACCCTCATGTGTTAATTCATGGGAACTACAGCCTGCAATCTACAGTTGATCTTTGACAACACAGGTTTGAACTATATGGGTCCATGTATAGGCAGATATTTTTCCAACCAAACATGGATTGAAAATACATAATTCAGCCAGGTGCAGTGGCTCATGCCTGTAATCCTAAAACTTTGGGAGACCGAGGTGGGCGGATCACTTGAAGTCAAGGGTTCAAGACCAGCCTGGCCAACATGGTGAAACCCCGTCTCTAGTAGAAATACAAAAATTAGCAGGGCATGGTGGCACATGCTTGTAATCCCAGCTACTCCAGAGGCTGAGGCAGGAGAATCACTTGAACCCGGGAGGCAGAGACTGCAGTGAGCTGAAACCGCATGACTGCACTCCAGCCTAGGTGACAGAGTGAGACTCCATCAGGAAAGGAAAAGAAAGGAAGGGGAGGGGAGGGGAGGGGAGGGGAGGGGGAGGGGAGGGAAGGGAAGGGAAGGGAAAATACATAATTCGTAGGTTTCTGTATCCCATGAATTCTGCAACAACCACATATACTGAAACTTGTATACACAGGTTTTGCAGGGTGAATTGTGAGGCATGGATTTTTGGTATATCAGCAGAGAACAGAGGGTCCTGGAACCAATTCTCCAGGTATGCCAATATTCCTTTTGTGTTTTTTTAGAGATGAATTTTCCATTATGTTACCCAGGATGGTCTCAAACTCTTGGGCTCAGGTGATCCTCCCACCTCAGTCTCTGGAGTGGCTTGGACAGTGCTGGGCTCTGTACTTCAATTTTTAAAGAACCTGGGAGAAGCAAGTAGGTAATAATAATGGCCACTTTAATACACCAACCTAAAAAAAAAGAAAGACATCAATCTGGTAATACAGGTTCTACTGACATTGCAGGTCCTTCCAGGATAGGAAAGGTTTCTGAGGATGGGGAGAGCACACAGGACCAATTTGTAGCTAGGGAACTTCTGGAGCACCAGTCCTCCTATTTCACTGCCCCTGTTGCATTTTCAGTTTTATATGGCGAATCAAATTCATTACTACATAACCACAATGGGTTAATGGGGGAACTTTGTTCTACGCAATTTTCACTTCAGGAACTGAGGATGACAGAGACTTTGTCATCTATAATACCACAAATTGCTGCAACAGAAGAAGAGTGTGATAGAGGGTCTCACACCACAGAAGTAATTAACACACATCACTTCTACCTAAAATTCATTTGCTAAAACATAGCATCACCAAGGAGGGAGGGAAGTATAATCTTCTCATGTGCCTGGGAGAAGATTAGATTAGATATAAGTGATCAAGGTCTCTACCACACCTTTTAACAGAGAAATAGTGAATTATTATACACCCAGGAAATATTATACAGCCACTAAAAAGAATAAACTGCAACCATACCACGTTTAGAGAGATTTACCAGGTTTTAGAGAGATTTCCATGACAGTGAGTAAAGCAAGACTCTGAAAAGTATACATATTATCCCATGTTTGTAATTTAACCATAACCAGAAAACCCTATGTATATGTATATATGTGTCAAAATATAACAAACTACTAAATAGATTATAACTATGTCTTTCTGTCATGGAGAAAAACAAGAAATTAGATTCTTGTCGAGGGTTACCCTAAGAGAGGAGAAGTTAGCAGAGGTGGACTCAAGTGTGTGGAGTGGGGAAGAGAGAGGTTGAGGGAGAAAGCAAAAGAAAAAAAAGGAGGGTACTGAGATTTTATATGCTCATATTTATGCATTCGTATAAATTATGTATATGCATACTGAAATTTAGAGTCATTTTTTAAAACTATCCTTTCCTTTTCATTTTTACTCCTTTTATAGGACTCAAATGACTGATCTTTTGAAATTAAATGATCCTTGATCCTTTTGGTTCCCTTCATCTCTAAACTCTGATTTTGTAACTTAAATAATGTTGTCTTATCTGTCTCTTGTTTGTCATTTTGTATTTCTAACCCATGGTTGACCTGTCACTGATTAAAGTTCCCGATGTACTACAATAGCCTGTGGAGTATTAATTATACTGAATTCAGGTTACCTAAATTATCAATAATTTATTTCTAACCTTTATATCAACCAAAGCAACTTGCTCTTTGACATCATTAATTTAAATTTACATGAAGTAGAAGACATTTTATTACTGTTAGAGTGATAAAGTTATGAATATTTTTCTCAGGACAGGTATTAGATCTAATCCAAAAGTTTGGAACTTAAGCTTTCAGCCTAAGAAATTTTCCCATTGTAATCGAGTACCCCCATTTTCCTAAGAGGTAGTTTAATTTTTTTTCCTCTCTCCTCATTTCCCCTGTTCCCTACTTCCTACTTAGCCCTTTAGAAACACAAATATAACCTTTCATCTCCCACTCACCAGACATTCCCTACAGGGGAAGTTCATGTGTTTGCTCTTAGATGGATCTCTCCTTGAGAGTTGACAGTCAATTTGCAGACCAAAGCATGCCCCTTGCACCCCACTATGGAATTCTCACCTCCAGGAGGTCACCTCAGGGGGGCATGTCAAAAGCATGTCCACTTGGCCACTTTTACAACTTACTTCTTCCCAGGACAGCGCCAGTTCAACTGCCGGATAGATAAGGTACTGAGCTAGCAGGGGGACCCTTGCCCTTGCTCATTTCCTCCCTTACCTTATGAAAGTGCCTGATTTCTACTCCCAAAGTGAAGCAGTATGGCAAGACATCTGTTTCAGACCTCCTGTTTGTTATTTGGACTCTGCATGCGGCAAGCAACTTACCTGCATTTTGGTTACACTATCTTTTACCTGGACTATTTCAATAGCTGCAATTGCTTTATCCAGTTTCAATTACCCTTAGTTGTCTTCCAAAAGAAAAGTATTTTCCTCAAGTTGGGGGATGGATGACAGAGTTAGGAGACCTTATACTTTATAACCTTTTGTAAAATTTAAATTAAAAAATACTATATTTTTTGTTCCATGTGAATTTTAAGATTGTTTTTTCTAGTTCTGTGAAGAGTCATGGTGGTATTTTGATAGGAATTGCATTAAATATGTAGACTGCAAAAAAGAGCCTGCATAGCCTAAGCAACACTGAGCAAAAAGAACAAATCTGGAGGCATCACATTACTTGACTTCAAACTATACTACAAGGTTATAGTCATGAAAAGAGCATGCAACTAGTAATAAAAATAGGCACATAGAACCATGGAACAGAATAGGGAACCTAGAAATAAACCCAATACTTACACCCAACTGATCACTGACAAAGAAAATAAAAACATAGAGTGGGGAAAGACACCCTATTCAACAGATGATTCTGAGATAATTGGCAAGTCACATGTAGAAGAATGAAACTGGATTCTCATATCTCACATTATGCAAAAATCAACTCAAGATGGATCAAAGACCTGAAACCATAATAAGTCTAGAAGATAACATCAGGAAAACCCTTCTAAACATTGGCTTAGGCAGAGAGTTCATGAAGAAGAACCCAAAAGTAAATGCAACACAAACAAAGGGAAATAGATGGGACTTAATTGAACTAAAAAGCTTCTGCACAGCAAAAGAAATAATCAGCAGAGAAAGCAGACAACCCACAGAGTGGGAGAAAATACTTGCAAACTGTGCATCTGACAAAGGGCTAATATCCAGAATCTACAAATCAGCCAGAAAAAAAAAGCCAACCTCATCAAAAAGTGGGCTAAGGACATGAATAGCCAATTCTCAAAAAAAAGATATACAAATGGCCAACAAACGTGAAAAAAATGGTCAACATTACTAATTATCAAAGAAATGCAAATCAAAACCACAATGTGATACAGCCTCACTCCTACAAGAATGACCATAATAAAACAATCAAAAAATAATAGATATTGGCATGAATATGGTGAAAAAGGGACACTTTTACACTGCTGGTGGGAATGTAAACTAGTACAATCACTATGGAAAACAGTGTGGAGATTCTTTAAAGAACTAAAAGTAGATCTACCATTTGATCCAGCAATCCCACTACCAGGTACCTACCCAGAGGAAAATAAGTCATTATAGGAAAAAGACACTTGCACGTGCATGTTTATAGCACAATTTACAATCGCAAAAACATGGAACCAGCCCCATGGATACTATTCAGCCATAAAAAGGAACGAAATAATGGCATTTGCAGAACCTGGATGGAATTGGAGACCATTATTCTAAGTGATGTAACTCAGGAATGAAAACCCAACCATGGTATATTCCCACTAACAAGTGGGAGCTAAGCTATGATGACACAAAGGCATAAGAATGATACAATGGATTTTGGGGACTCATGAGGGAAGGACAGGAGAGGGTGAGGGAGAAAAGACTACTCATTGGATACACTGTACACTGCTGAGGTGATGGATGCACCAAAATCTTAGAAATCACCACTAAATAACTTATCCATGTAACCAAATACCACCTGTTCCCCAAAGCTTATTGAAATAAAAACATTTTAATACCATATTTAAATAATAAAGTCTGCTTTTCTTTGCGTATACTCTATTCCATTTCCCACACCAGAAAATCCAAGCTTTACAATATAACACATAAAATCCTACATGAAGAGACCATGACTTTTTTCTAACTATTCTTCTCTTCATCCTTTATAGTGTGATTTCTTATGTCTTGGTTTTCTCTTGTCCTTCTTATACACCTATAGCATTCCCATTTATGTCCAAAACCCAGAAGTCCTTCTCTGATGCCTGCATTTATGTCATGAAATTAACATTCGCTTCTCTGTAGCTCTTATATGTGTGTACTGTCAAATTAATTATAATTGATCCATTTGTTTACATATAAAATTTTGCTCCTTGACTGTGAGTCATTGAGAGCAGAGATTGTATCATACAGATAGCCATAGGTCCAATTATTTATTTTCTGCTTTCATGCTCAGCAGGATTTCACACAGGGGAATATTCCCTTCTTCTTGAATCACTTTGTTCTTTAGGCTTCCATCATCCCTTACACTCGCTTTTTCCCTCCTCCAGGAGTCCCTCCTTCTTAGCTTCTTTGTGGCTCTTCCTTTATTGCTTCACTTTCGAATATTCCTTTACCTCAAGGCTTGGTACTAATTCCTTTCTCTTCTATAACTAACATTTATTACTGTACAAAGAATGCATTCAGTAATAGAACCTATATGTTCTTTTTACAGTACTGTAAAAACAGTGCATTCAGTTATAGAACCTATATGTCAATGATTACTAAATACCCTTCTGGAGAATTCTAGATTCATTTATCCAACGGTCTACTCAATATCTCCACTTGGATATCTAAAATATCTCGAATATTACATATGCCCAAAACCGTACTTCAAAACCAAATCTTGTACCTTCTCTTTCCCTCATTTAATCCTTATCTCCAGAAATCTTTTTGGTTCCATCATCAAAATATACACAGAGTATTATCTCTGACTGAGTCTCACCTCTTTACCCAGTCTAGTGTGGCTAATATTTGTTTTTTAATAGCCAATAATTTGGCTGAGGCCCCTTCAGGCCATGCATCTTCTAAAGTTTATGGCCTGCAGACATATTAAATGTTCATTTCTGCTTCAGATAAAGCTTATGCACTATTCACTTAAGATCCAGAACTTGCAACCTGTTTCTGTAAAAACAGTAACTCATGTAAAGAAAAGGCTACCATAAGCTATAATCACCTAACAAGTGAAAATTCCTATGTGGCTATTTTCCAGATTAGTGCCACCAAAGCCATATCAGAGCATCAATATTGGTATGTTAATTCCTCTGAATGCCACTCTATTTCCTTCTCAAAGTGTCCAGCCTATTCATCAAAATACTGGAACTTGCCAATATTCTTCTGAATTTTTATTTTATTAAACTTATCCCCTCAAAACAGGACCACTCTTCCACCTGCCCTATAAAACTTGCAGCATAGAGAAGATCATGTGATTCCTGTAGGAAGCTCCACACTCAAGAGAGAGATAGAGAATAGTGTGTATCCCATATGCCTACTCCTAAACACATCTGATTGATCCTAAATCCATCAGATTAAGTCAATCCCACAAAGCGTGGCTAAAAGGTAGGAAGAGTTTCCTACCAACTTAAAAATAGGCTTTTTCAAAATCTTTTTCCTGTAATAACCTCCAAAATGCATTCAAAGTTTAAAAAGGCATTAGTTAATAATCTTGTAATTAACTTACAAAATTTTCATAATTAAATAATCAAATTACGAATTTGCCAATTTTTCATTAAGACTAGTGGTTTTTAAAGGAGTAGTTTAAAAGTAAAAACAATAACATTAGTTATAAATTTTGGGGGGGCACTTTATTGTCAAAACTGAACTCTCCAGAGTGCAAAGAAGAGTCAAATATAGTATACTATAACAATATGCTTTTAGAAAATGTCATGATCATTCTAATTTCCAATATTTAATCTTATTTTTAAATCAGCCACTCAACATTTAGGTTGTAAGATTTTACTTATTGTAAGAATCACTAATATGGTATATGTATGTTTTTCTTAAATGTGTATTAATATTTTACTTATTCAACAAATACTGACTACCTACTATGGGCCAGGCACGATTCTAGCCACTTGGAATACATCAATAAGCAAAGGAAACGAAATTTCCTTTGTGAAGTTTACATTCTTGTGAGGACAGACAATGAATAATAAACATACCAAATAAGGTATACAGTATGTTAGAAGATATAAGGGAAATAAATGCTGGAGGAAGGAGAGGGGATATAAAGCAGGAACATACCCACCATGTTCAAGGAAGAGCAATCTTCCAAAACTTAGGAGCCTTAACTAACTCATCTTGTTTTAACTAAAAGCAAGAAAGAACAATATTTGAAAATTTAAAGACTGTGAACTAATTGTGGCAGACTGGCTAGTTGTTTACCCTTTTCCCAAATCTCCTGAGAGATAACTGGAACATGGGTCACAGTCTCCCCTGAAGTTAGGTGTGGCCGTATTGACTTGGTTCTAGAAAGTGAAATGTGGGTGGAAGTGCTATATATCTCTTTCATGCCTAGGTCATTAGAAACTTCCCACATGGATCCTCCATGGTGTTTCCCTTGTAGCATAAACCTGGAAGCCAGCTCCTGAAGATGGCAGAATTAGAAGTTGAAAGGAGCCAGGGTTCCTGAATTACTGCCTAGAGAAATGGTTCTCACTAAACAGAAACATTACGTAGGACTTTAGGTAAGTTAGAAGTAAATGAATAGTTAGCCAGAGCAGCTAGTCTTATTCTAAATATTCGAAAATATATAGCTTAATAGACTAGTCCTATTGTAAATATTTAAATCAAAAATACACTAAAGGTATAGATTAATATATTAGTTATTTTAATTTGAAAATATATTTATATTATTTATAATATTTGAAAATATATAGCTTCCAATGTGAAATTTCACATTTTCAAGACCAATAATTCTCCAAAAATGCTTGCTCAGGAGACTTATAAAGTTTCAATTAAGAGATCAAAAGCTAGAAATCCCAAGACCATTGCCAGTTAACAAAGTATAGTTGTAGTCACACAAATTAAAGAAGGAACAAAATAATTTCTGTAAAGTTATTGCATTTCCATTTTTTCTTGGTTAACCTTTCCTACAAACATAATCCATACCATAAGAGGATTCAAATTTTACTTCACTATAGTTATTTACAGATAACTCTAAAACCATTTTTATTCATGTATTCATTGTTTTCATAAAACCTGTTCACTTTCCTACTCTGAGTCTTTCATACTTACTTTTCTCTCCACAACCTCCAACACTGTCTTCCCTATCCTCATTCTCAGTGCATGATCTTAATTCCAGCTTCATGGAGAAAACTGAAATTATGGAACCAAAACTTCTACAAACTCCCATACACTTACCATCATCTTATGCCATATACTCTTCCTTTTTTCCTATTGCTATGGCAGAAGTGTCTATTCTCCTACCGAAGGCCCAACAGTTTTAATTATCCACTAAATTCCACCCCCCTTTCCTGTTATAAGACATTCTACAAAAAGTTTCCCTTTCTCTCCCACACCATCATTTTCCCCATTCTGAATCTTCCTCTAATTATTTGGATATGCTATTAATTCTTACGTCTTAACAAAAAAACCTTCTGTTAATCCACTTCACTTTCCAGTAACTTCCCTACTTATCATCTTCATGTGAAGTACAACTTCTTGAGTTTGTTACACCTGATAGAAATCGCCGTCTCTGCTTACTCTCCCTCTTTTTCCTTTAAATCCTTCCAATCAAGCTCCACTCTAACGAAAACTGACATTAAGATTACCAATTACCTTCATATTAATAACACATTAATCAATTTTACTTCACCTCTGGTTAGCATTTAACACAATTTATCACTCCCTCTTCTTTGAAATACTTTCTTGCTTGGCTTCCAAGAAACCATAGCCTACTTTTTTTACTACGACTCTGGCCAGTCCTTTAACGGCCCCTTCTCATCTCTCTGACCTGTTCTCTTTCCTAGGTACACTCACTCCCATGACTGTTAATGTTCTCATCCAGTGTGATAGCTTTAAATATGATGTTGACTCCCAAATTTATATCACTAGTCTGGACTTGTCTCTAAGCCTACTTACCATCACTGTTTGGATGTCTAACAGGTATTTCAAGCCTAACATTTGCAAAACTACACTGTTCAGGCCAAAAATATTGCCCATTCTCTTTCTTTCATATTCTACCTATATCTTCAAAATATATCCAAAAGTTAATTACTTTACTCCTCTGCTGCTCTTGCTGCTGTTTAAGCCATTATCATCTTTCACAGGCATTACTAAAATAATCTCCTGTTTATTTATGTCCCCTTTTCAATCTGTTCTCAATACAGCAGTCACAAAGATACTGTTAAAACATAAGTCAGATCATGATTCTTCTTTGCTCAAAATCATCTACTAATGTCACATCATATTCAGAGAAGCCAAAGTTCTTACAGTGGCCTAAAGTGCTACATAATCTGCCCACTCAAAACCCTCATCCCATTAACTATTAGGCCCTCTCTTCCTTCTACTCTTCCTTTTGCTCACTATCCTTCCCAATACTGGGCTCTTTGCTGCTTCCCAGATATGCTAGGCACACTCCCATCTCTGGGCCTTTGTACTTCCTATTCCTTCTGTGAGAAATGTTATTCCCTTAGGTAGCCCCAGATTCAGCTGCTGTTTTAATCATATCTTCATTCGAAATTCAGTTCAGTAAGGGATATCATACCTAAAACGTAGCCTTCTTTATACTCCTTAATACTCTTCCCTGTTTTATTTTTCTTCTTAGCAGTTATCATTAACTAATATAATGTGTTTTTTAATTTTTTTAATTGTCTATTTCCCTCACTAGAATGTAAGCTCTAGGAAAACACAAGTTATTTTTCTGTTTTGTTCACTATTACATACCCAGTATCTAGAACTGTTTGACTCCTAGTAAACATCAATAAATATTTGCTTAATAAATGTTGTATAAATGAAATATTTCAGGAATTCATACTGGTATAGCCACATTTTCCTGCCACTAAAAGCAATTTCTCAATTTCATAAAATAAAAAAGTCAAAGCTGCCTCAGAAGTACAAAACTCCACTACAATGCTCTCAAGACTTTAAAATGAATAATATTATCTCTAAATTACAATGATGAGCTGTTTATACGACCTAACAGAATCAATAAGAAGCACTTATTTGCATCCAAAATATTTTAATAGTAAAGAATAAAGAATGACTCTCAATAATGCATTCCTAGCATTCAAAGGCTAACTTTACAAATTTGAAAACTTAGTAAAAACAGTTTTCATGAATACAAGAAAAAGTAACAACAAAATATAATCATCTAATTATCTGAATATAATGAGGTTTTCAGACAATATGTAGTTAACATTTAGGCTAAAAATATAAAGAAACACAAATCATTCATGCAAATATTTTTTAAAAGTCTCAACTTCCAGATAAAATTTGGCTCTGGCAAATAAGAACAAAACATTAACTATCAGTTTCATGTTATTAGGCTCCTTAACTACACTGATTCTCTGAAATTAAACAAATAACTTTTCTGCTTCTTTTAGTTTTTTTTTCCTATCCATTTTAGCAATTACAGCCCAACGGTCCTCCCGCATTTTTCTTATAGCTCCAAACTTCATTGTAGATCCAGGGGTTGTTAGAGATGAAGGGGCCTGAATACAAAATAAAATTTAAAAATCATAACATGTTTAATTTTTTTAAGTGCAGCTTTTGAAATTTGCTTTCTGGAATAAAATTTAAAAGCTACCTTTTTTGGTGTTTTGACACAAAGATGAGAAGCTGGTGGATTATTTTTCCTATATAGTGTTTTCAATGTCTCTTCTTCTGAAACCATGCTCTTGAAGAAAAATTTAAAAATATGATGTTGGGGTTACCATCATTAATATTATATTATTAACATTTTGTCAACATATCACATGTGAGGAGAACAAAGAGTGGAAAGAGGAAGGATGAAGAAGGGAGAAGGGCAAAGGGAGGAGGAAAGAGAAAGAAGATTATAGAGAGAAGAAAGAAGACCAAACAAAGAAAACAATAACAAAATAAATCAATGGGCCAAGAAATGACCTAGATTTTTATTCTATTAACTATATTACTGAAAGGCTATGTGAAATACAAGACATGTGTAGTGAGTAGCACTTCTCTACTGATTTCTATTTCAGTTTCAGAGTCTTGATAATACCATCTTGTCCTCCTTCCCTGACCCTGTTTATTCAAACTCATACTTATAACAAGTATTTATAATTCTATAAAAAATTATAATATTATCTATGATCCAGCAATTCCACTTCTGGATATATACTCAATAGAATTGAAAGCAGAGTCTTAAAGAGATAATTGTACAACTATGTTCATAGCAGCATTATTCACAATAGTTAAAACATGGAAGCAACCCAAATATCCATCCATGGATGAATAAATAAGCAAAATGTGGTGTATATATACAATGGAATATTATTCAGCCTCAAAAAAGAAGAAAATTCTGATATATGCTACAACATAGATAAACCTTGAGGACATTGTGCTAAATGAAAAAAAAACCCCAAAGGGTAAAGATGGAAAAAGAAGAAAGGAAAACAAAAAAAAGACAGATATGCTTCATGTAAATTCCTGGAAGTTGCTTCAGTCAGTAGGGGTTGAAACACTGAACTCTGATGTTTGAAGGCCAAGTCCTATTGCCCCCTCTGGCATCAGCAAGTCACTCAAGGAACATGAGCATGGTTTCCTGACATAGGACTGTAGACTGGAGAGACTGGTAGCTGCTATCATACTTTAGGCTGAAATCAATGTAAATTAACCACAATTTACCAGCTAACCTTTCCCCTGGAAGCTATAAACATTCAAATAACATTGCATATTTACAAAATAGTTACTTCAGTTTCTGCCAGTATATTTGTTGTCTATGTAGAGAGATGGATTCCTGGCACTTCCTACTCCACCATCTTCCTGAGGTCATGCACAACAACCCATTTTTAAATCTTAATTTTTATAATTTGAATGTTCAAAATTTAACTACAAGAGCTAAGAAAATTACAAAATGACTAATAGGTTCATATAATAATTATAACCACAAAACTCATTGTGAAATGTGTTTTTAGACTAGTTTGAACAATTGTGTGCAATTCTACAATACTGTAATATGTTTATTGTGTTGCAAGTTTGTGATGCTCCTTTTAGAAATGAAATGAAATAATGTTGAATCATTCTAAATCTCAGATCAGCTAAGAAATTGGCCTAAACTCAAACTGCTAGAATAATAGCAGGGATTACAACCCTAGAATGTTCAATTCTAAAGCTTATTTTCTTTCTAATTCTCATTACATTTTTATATATCTGGACTACAGTCTGAATTGGCAGTTATTATGTGCAATGCCTTACACAGGCTATGATGCCAGACTGTGTTCAAATTTTGGCTCCATATCTTACTATGTGATCTTGAAAAAAATACTTTTGTGACTCAGTTTCCTCAACTGTAAACTGGAAAGAACAGTATATACTGTGATCATTTAGTATCCATGGGGGATTGGATCCAGGATCCCTCCATGCATACCAAAATCTGTGGATGTTTATATAAAATGATATAATATTTGCATGTAACCTATGTACTTCCTCCTATATACTTTAATCATCTCTAGGTTACTTATAATATCCCATACAACGTAAACACTATGTAAATAGTTATGTTGCATTCCTTTCTTATTTATATTATTTTCTATTGAATTGTTATTTTTTATTTTTTTCAAATATTTTTGGCCTGTAGTTGGTTGAATACACACATGTAGAACCTGTGAATACAGAAAGCCAACTGTATTTCTAAAGGCTGGAATTGTTATAAGAAATAATTAAAGTAATCGTCATTGTATAAAGTGTTTACAATAGTACCTGGTTCACAGTTTTAATTGTTAAGATGTTAATCATTATCTATAAAACAAAGGGGTTCTGAAGTAGGGACTCTGTAAGTTAACTTCAATAATTAGGGTTTTAAGACTTCAATTACTCATTATTCCAGAAAAAAAATGAAAATAGAGGGTCTCAAAGCAACAGAAAAGCTTGAAGGATCTTCTAGTTATAAATGAGAATAATAAATGAATTTAACTGGGATTTTTGTCATTAAGAATTTTTGGTGCATTGCTCCATTTACTCTGGTATGGTTTACCTTTTAAAAAAAAATTGAATGAATCTAAGCTTAATTATTCTCAATAAACCATTATTATGCCTTCAGAAAATAGTGGTATATGTGAATGGGAGTAATTAGGGATACAAAGTGCTAGAGGAAATAGCTTGCTTAAACATGTTGTCCTTAATACATTAACTTCTTTAGAGTGATGGAAATGTTATAGTCATCAACAAATACCTTGATATAAATATCAACCAGTGATGTAAAATGAGCATGTATAATATGCAAAATAGAGGGGATGCCTAAATAACAGATTTGGCTATAGTAAAATATTCACTCCATCTCTCTTTTTAAAAATATAGTAAGAACTCCTTTATGACATTCTGCTGGAAAACAAGACAATGATTAATCATATCATATGCCCATTGTGCTATATCAAGTATTTTCAAAGTGCCAGGTTTTCTGAAATTTACAGGGAAATTATTTGAACCCTAATTTCTCTAAAATGCTGCAAAAGCACAAGGATCTGCATTTTAGCAGAGCTCCACTGTATATCAGTATTGCAATGGTAGGTACTATGTAAATATATTATACATGTATATCAAGGAAAATTGTATACAAATAAGTAATATAAATAAATACTAAATATTATTTGTAAAATTTTTACCAAAAGATCAGTAGTTTCTGAACTATCTGAATTAATATCAAATTCAAAGGCCATTTTTCTCTTTTTATTACTTTCTTCAATGGGTATATTCAGGTTTTCTCTTTGCTGTAGTTTTGGTTTTGTCGGTGTCTTCACTGTATATGCCTATCCGAAAATAAAAAACAATATATTATCATATCAAAATATGCATTATTAATAAAGGATTTCACAAATAATTTTAAGGCAATTTGAGTCCTTAGCAATCAGAAACTTCCATTATTATTGGCAAGTATATGAGACAAAAATTTTGAGTAAGAATTAAATCAGATGTTTTTGATACTGTAAGTTGTCTTTCTTCAAAAATTTTACAATGGTAGACTTTCTTTGCCCTTCCTTTAACTTGCTGAAGAAAATAAGAAAGAGAAAGAGTGAAACAGAGACAGACACACTCCAGATTCAGCAATCAACAATCTTAGAGGCCTTAATATTTCCAATCATGATCTCAAAAAATAACTGGGTGAGCTTTTCTCACTCCACAAAACTCCTTATTACTTTGTGAGAAAATACGCTTGCTTATTTTTATATTGGTAAAGTAATTCACATTAGTCAATGTTTCACATTCTAATTTTTATAATTTGCAAAAGTATCTTTTAAAAGTAAGGTCAAAAGCCAAGCACAGTGGCCCATGCCTGTAATCCCAACACTTTGTTACAAGGCAGGAGGATTGCTTGAGGCCAGTTCAAGACTAATCTGAGCAACATAGCAAGGTCCCAACTCTAAAATTTTTTTTAATTAAAAAAACACAGCCAGGTATGGTGGTCCATCTCTATAGTCTCAGCTACTCAGGAGGCTGAAGCAGGAGAATTGCTTGAGCCAGTAGTTCAAGGTAGCAGTGTGCCATGATCATGTCACTGTAGCCCAGCCCAGGCAACAGAGCAAAAGCCTGACAAAAAAGACAAAAACAAAACAAACAAACAAAAAACGTTAAGGTCAGAGACATCAGCAAAAACGGCAGAGTAATGAGCTCTAAAAATTCACTCCTCCATAAAAAACATAAAAATACTGGTAAAAACTTGTCAGAATCAGTTTTTTTTTCAGAACTCTGGAAATTAACCAAAGGCTTGCAGCCACCTGGAGAGCGCTTATTCTTTAAAAAAATAAAATAAAATGGTTGAACCTCTTTAGGAACCCCAAACTTTGTGGTGTCTTAACTTCCCCGGTCCCATCCCCTGTTCTAGCTCTATGTTATCCTTAAAGAATAACAGCCCACATTCCTGGTGCAGCCTGGCAGCCACCAGACAGAACAGAACAGAACTGAAGCTCTTTCAAAGCTTTATTCCCAAAGAATTGTCATTATTTGATTTGTCTGGTGGGTCTCTGCAAGATCCCACTTAAAGGCTGATGGCTGATTACATTCAACCTGAGCACTCACTAGTGAAAAAATGCCTTCTCCTTGGTGTGTGTGTGTGTGTGTGTGTGTGTGTGTGTGAAGTAGGGGGCAGAATTTGTCAAAAACAACAACAAGCGTTTTAACTTTGCAGCAACATGAAGCAGTGATGAATAGTTGGGACAAACAAAAGACTAACCAAAAACCTTAAAAGAAAAGCTAGGAAATGAAATATCCATGGGGGCTTTGAAAAGCTCTGACATATTCCTGGAAATATAGAGTGCCATGCATATGTGTAGGGCTATCTACAGGCTCAAGAAAGTCCTGAAAAAGCCCTAAGTTTTCAACACTGGCTAATCTTGAGATTCTGTACAAGCAGGAATGGAAAGCTAAGGCAGAGTTGTCAACTACCTGGCTGAGTGTTGAAGGCATGCCCTTACACACATATAATAGAGACCTTTGACAAACATCGGGAAATTTATTGATTCTAGGCATTTAAAGAAATTTCTGCCCAAACATTAGCTAAAAACTAAGATAATCAAGGAGAACCTTTAGTGGCACTCACAACAAAAAATACAAACTTTACAGAATTAGTCTAGAAAAGTTACAAAACAAACAATAAGCACAACAAGGAGCAACAACAAATAATGGGAATAGGAGAGAATCTGATTTTCAGAGTTGTTATATTTTAAATGTCCAGTTTTAAACACAAATTATGAGACATGCAAAGAAAGAAGAAAGTATGGCCCAAATAGAAAAGGAAAAGAACAAACAATAGAAACTGTCCCTGAGAAAGCCTTGACATTGGACTTACTAGACAAAGCTTTAAAGTCAGCTATTTTAAATATGTTCGAAGAGTTAAAGAAAATTATGTCTAAAGAAATGAAGAAAAGCATGAAAACAACATCTCACTAAATGGAATATCAATAAAGAGAAACAAATTATAAAAAGAACCAGATAGAAATTCTGGAATTAAAAAATGCAATAGCTGAAATGAAAATTTTACTAGAAGGGCTTAATATCAGATTTGAGCAAGCAGAAGAAAAATCCATGAACCTGAATATAATTCAACTGATATGGAATAGAAAAAAAAAAATGAAGAAAAACAAAGTCTCAGAGACTTGCAGACACCATCAAACACACCTGGGAAACTGAGAAGGAAAAGGCATGACATTTAAGCTTAGTGGGATGGAGACAATTGAGATCCTTTTCCTTTCAACTTCCAAGTGAGGCAGGAACTCCAAGAGCGTCTTTATAAAGAATACTAGGAGTGCTTCCAAGAAAGAAAGACTGGCATCTCATTCCCTAGTTAGATATGAACCTAAGCAGCAAATTTGTTTGTCTTTGTATCTAGCTGAGGAGAGGAAAAGGAAATGAGAGAGAGGAAAGAGAGATCAAAGGTAGAGCATCTGCACTGCCATTTAGCATGGCAAAGTTGTATGAATTCCCCACGGATTAAGTGGATGTATGGAAGACATCCAGAATTGGGCCACTTTGCTAGAGGCATCTGCTCCAAGATGACTGCTAAGGACTACAGATGCAAGATGATGTGGGGTAAACAGCAAAGGGAACTAGTAACTGCGGTGATGCTATAAAATGTCAAGTCAGAATCAGATTTCCTGTGTCAGGGCCTTAAACACTGATAAATAACTAGTAAGTTATGAAATCTGCCCAAGATGACATTAAGTTGTAGACAGTGATAGAAAAAAAAAGAAATAATTTCATATCGAAGGCCAGGCACAGTAACTCACATCTATAATCCCAATACTTTGGAAGATCAAGACAGGAGGATCAGTTAAGGCCAGGAGTTCAAGACCATCCTAGCCAACACAGGAAGACCTTGTCTTTACATTTCATGCTGATACCACAAAAAAATTGAAACTTTCAAGAAACTAGTTATATATGTGTGCATCACGCCAGGTATATATGGTGATAACAGAACTTTATTTATTAAAAAAATTGCTACTAACTTGGAAAGTTTAGACACAAACCTTTGGTAATGGTGTAGATAAAGTATTTTTGGCAGATGTCCACAGATAGTCTCTTTTATCTTTGGATTTGCCATGATCAACTGATGTGAAATTTCGAGATATAGTTTGTGAAGGAACTGCTTTCGAATCAAATTTCCAATAAATTTCAGGTGTTTCCAATAAAGATGTCTGTGTTTTCTGCATTGAACAACAAGAGTGAACAAAACCATCACTAAATTTCATTTTAGTTATTTATTTCCTTAATTAAAGTGCAGCAACTAGTAGAATTAACAATGAAATACGCAAATTTATCCCCAAATTTATCATTGACTAGATAAGTTTGAATAAATTACAGTTATCTTCTTTGTCACTTGCCCATTTAAGATGCAAATGTTATCTGCCCCTGCCTGTCTTCACAGAGCATCTATGAAAACAAATAAGATATCTTGGAGGTCGTTATTCTCAGCAAACTAATGAAGGAACAGAAAGCCAAATACCACATGGGCTCATTTACAAGTGGGAGCTAAATCATGAGAACACATGGACACATAGAGGGAGACAACAACACACACTGGGGCCTATTGGAGCATGCAGGATGGGAGGAGGAAGAGGATCAGGAAAAATAACTAATGGGTATAGTCTTAATACCTGGGTGATAAAATAATCTGTACAACAAACCCCCATGACAGATGTTTACCTATATAATAAATCTGTACATGTACCCCTGAACTTAAAATAAAGTTAAATTTTCAAAAATGAAAACAAATAAGATATCTCAATTATCTGACCAAAAGTTGAGGATTCTCTTTAAAAAATAAAAAATCTGTACTCCTGGTGGCAAAAAGCCCTAATCTATGGTTCATTACAATAGCCTAAAAATCAAAAGGAAATCTATTCTAATTTTCATTCATTCTCTTTCATACATTGATACTTCTTTTTCACCTATAAAAATATCAGTCTTTTCCTATCCACCAGCCTACTTTGCATCCAAAAGCAAGGAGAATAATTATGAAAGTAAAGAATGAGAAAAATTTTCAGGGAAAAAACTGAGAAAATCGCTATTTGCTTCAATTCTAAATAAATAAATTGCAAGTTTACTCTAAATACTTGACACTTTTTTCAACTCTATTTCCTCAGTTCTCTTTCACGCTACCTTTGTATACAGCTTCTTTTAGCACCTGACCTAGCTTTCTAGTAAAAGCTAGTAATAGTTGCTTTAGTGGGATTCTACATGAAAATGAAACTTATGCTCATCACTTTCTATTTCACCACTTTCTTTGGTCGCTACCATCTCCACGAATACAATCATGGCAATTACTCATATGAAAGAAACAATAGAGCACACATACACACAAAGGGACTACAAAGACAAAATTTGAAAGCATGGTGGCTGAACTTTCAGTGCGTTTAAATTAGGGTATATGATAAAGAGGCAACTACATGTACTATACAAAAAGTACATAACATGGTCTTTTCTCCTAGATCTTTCCTATCTTTCCAGATTATTTAAGTAAATCTTCAAGTATCTCCAAGCTTAAATTTATTCATCTATAAATCAAGGGGCTAAATGAGATGGCTTATATCTTTCCTGCCCAGTTCTAGTGATCTGTCATTTCATAATCCTTTCTCCAGCAAGTATGAATTTTTTCAGAGTTGCATTTCTGTATCCTTTTCCCTACATATTTATGCATCATAGTTGATGACAAAATTTTGATGAAAGCAATTTTTTTACTGCTGTCTGGATTCATCAGGGGTAAACTTTGGAACTTCCAGAATGTAACTGCTTTCATGGACAAATTGTTTCTCCCTACAAGTAGAATGACAATTTAAGGTCACTGCACCACCTTGTGGCCATATCTGGAATTTGACATTTCCCTGGTAGCCTAAAGAAAATTCTCCTGCATGTGAAAATACTGAGCCATCCCTTTCCAGAACACATAATGGAAACATGTACTTCCTTACAAGTTACATTCTTTTTTGGAAGGATGTAACATTTACAGTTATGCATGTAGACAGAAAATTCACAAATTTCTCTGTTGTATTTTTCAAACAAACATTTATAAGGCATGTGCTATGTGCCAAGCATTATTTTAAATGTTTTACAAACACCATCTCATTTAGTCCTCATAACAACTTTAGGAAATAGGTATTATTATTATCCCTTCATAGATGAGAAAATTGAAACACGAAGAAGTTAAGTAACTTGTCCAAACTCAGAAACGTTTGGTAAATTTAACAAGACTTATGTTTCAGTAGTGTTGGAATAAAGTATAGTAAAAAAAAAACAAACAAACAAAAAAGCCTAGTTAAATTTCTTCATTTATCATTTTTTTCATTTTGCAACATACCTATGGTTCATTTTCCGACATATATATCTAGACTCTCAGATAAAATATATGGCATTTACTAATCTACTTGATAATGGAAACATATAGAATTATACGTGAATCAAAATATCTCTATAAGAATGTGATACAAACTTTCATAATATGAACACATTCTAAATTTAGAAAACATTATTGGAGATTAACCAATTTGCTTATATTCATTAGATACTTCCATAAGTCTATATCTAACCATTCTGGCTAGTTTTATTATGATTATAATTTCTCCAAATATAATGTTTCCAAGTGTCTAGCACAGTGTCGGAACATACAAAGCACTCAATATTCACTCACAGGTTCAATACCTCTTTTCTTTATTCTCTTTTAACCCAAATGTAATAAAATGTAAGGAACTGTTCTCAAACTACTCTGAGTGTCATTTCCTTCCAGTTTAACTATAATCATAGCAACCTCTGTGGGAACTTAGAAGACTATATCACTATCTGTAAAGAAAATTCTTAATCATTTTAACCAAAAATTTGCTAAATCAAAATCATTCTGCAACAATCCTATAGTATCACATAGGTTAGAAGCTGAGGGGTATTCTTCTTCTCTATGACTGATGTTTCCTTCCATATGCAGGGAGTACCACCAGGGTAACATTCCAAACCTCTTCCTGATTCCTTAGGGTAGAAAAAGTTACTTAATGTGATTGGTGAATTTAAAGAAAGCGAGAAGTTGGTCACATGCAGCTCAATCTCTTCCTTATTCCTCCTCTTGAGAACTAAAATAATTACACATAAATTCTGCTCTACTCCTTTATAACCTAAGTTTTACAAGACCAGACGATCGAGTGGGTAGACCTATGCTATTTAAGCTCTACTTGTGACAGTAGATAAATTTTTCTAATTTGGGATTTCAAGATTAAGAGATCCTCTTGCCTTCAAATATAAACTGTATTCTCCAGTATTTAAAATATTGATACTTTTTAATAAAGTCTTCAATAATAAAAATATTATTTTTATTCTCCCTTGTCTTTCACAGTTGGTTCGGAACATAAGTGAGGAAAACAGGATGTCATTTATTATGCCCCCTCAAAACCCAAAATTAGACATAATCTAAATAAGTTTTAGAATTGTTTATGAAAATATTTTGCCTCTAACATTAAAAAAATTTTAAGAAACACAGAAGTACCTAATTAAATTAAAACTATAATAAGAATTGTAGAGAAAAACTGAAATCTTTTCTTTCTTCTTTTTTTTTTCTGCATTAGGAAACCTCTAAATCTCCAAATGACAAAAATTTTGAAATTTTTAGCTAAAATGCTTTTGAATTAATAAATAGCAAGAAATAATTTAGGAAATGAAATTGTATGAAATATTTAAAATGCTATTGCTATTTTACCACTTATAAACAAAAAAATCATTTCTTGGTAGATGTTAGAAAACGAATTTGTATTTTAAAACTATGAGAATTATATGCTCTTACCTTGTCTTTTTTTTCTTTAAGAGTAGCTGTGTTTTCTTTTGCCTCTCTTTTGAGTTCTTCCTATTAAAAATAAATATCAAGTACAAATAACATAATCATCACTATGATCACAAATGAATATTATCAAAATCTTTTCTAATGAGTATTAACAAAGAAAGATGACTAACCTCTCAATCTTATAAAGTAATAAAAAGAAAAAAAGAAAAGTTAGTTCCTTTCTACAGAGGTATTATTTGGTTTTATCTTTTCTTTTATTCTAATCAGTCTCTAGTGTATATCTGTAGACTTTTGAATAAGTCTCTTAAAACTCTGAATGTCAGCTTTCTTATTTGTAAAATAAAGTTAATGGAACAAATTACAGAATGAGAGATACGCACAGGTAACTAAGCTGTGAAAAGTTGCAAAAAGATCTAAAATATTGTGAGCCTTTACAGGCAGAATTGGATTTTTCCATGCATGTTGAGAAAAGGTGCAGTTCAGTTAGACTTTCAATAATGAACAAGTTTTCAACAGGGGATAAGTAGAGACGAGGGATAAAAGGAAAAACTAAGAAGCAAAAATCATCACATGAATAAATACAGAAAAGAGCACAACACTTAGGAAATAAAACATAACTTTTGCTGAAGAATAGGGTATGTGTATAGTCAAGATAAAAACGGAAAGGAGAGCTGTGGTCAGATTGGAAAGAGTGATATGCTAATATCACTAGATAGAATTTACTCAGTAAGATAAAAGAAAAGCCTGGCCTACATAAATGAATATGTAGAGTGCCTGTAATATGACAACCATCTGAAGAACAAAATTTTTACAACTCCAGGGAGTATTATATGTCTTAGAAAGTAAAAATCTCCAAGTGTGCAGAACTTTAGGCAGTAAAACTTGCCCATGATGTCTATGCCAGTATCTATCCTCACTGAATACCTTGCATACACCATGTTATCTCTCCCGCAGCATTGCTCCTAACCACAGAACTCACTTCACTATGAAAGAAGCTGGCTGCAAACTGATGTAATAGTATTTACTACTGTTCTTATTATGTATCCTATCATCTACCAGTGGTTGATCTTCAGTTATAGTGACAATTGGAATGTACTCTAAGGGGCTGGCATGCTGTCTTTTAAGACAAAGTACATTTCCTAAACCAGCAATATCGTAATAACTCTCAGAATATGTATCTTGGCTTCTAGAGGACAGAGAGAGAAACCATTGCCCACAACTGCACTGTCTCTGCAATTCTGACTTTTCCTGGTCTGGAGATCTTGGTAAAGTCTGTTCTAATAAAATATATGTTTCCAAGGTGTGAAACAGTTCATACAAGAATGTGCATCTTTAGTGGTAGCTAAATAATCATCAGTTCCCTTAGACCAAAGAGATGGCCATACCTCTAAGGTTCTTATTTAATCTGAATAAGTAAAATATGCCTGTAATATGGCCTGGCAAACACAGGGTTGACTTGAGCAACCACAGTAGATAATGACAGCCTTGTGAACAAATTTTGGATCTAAATAAATTTATCAGCCTATAGCCATTTGAATAAAAAGGAAACCTGGTACTTTAGTGGAAAAGTTCTGAAATAATATAACAAATACATACTACATCCTTCCTACTATATTATGCACTAAGGATTAAAATATTAAGACATGGGTAATTGCACATCAACTAACTTAATTCTTGGGAATCTATAATGCCACTATTTTTTCACTAGTCAGAGTGCAAGCATATCAGTGTCAAGCAATAATTAGAATTTTATCAGAGTCTACCTCATGGTGAGCCCATGGAACCATAAACCTATCTTGTGCTCATTTTTTTAGATTCTAAGTATATAGTTTGAATAAACTCAATAAAAGGAATAATCCCCATGTTTGTTCTGACCACAGAGTAAGAGATTTTAAGGTTGAAAGGACCAATTAGAACACTTTGAATCTCTCTCTCCATATCAAGATAGTAAACAAATTTCACATTGCTAGGCAGAGATTAAGGCCCCATTAAATTAATGAAAGATACAGGAAAAATGATTTATCATAATCCCCAAAAGCCAATCTATTTTAATTAGAAGTTAAGACGGTCATCTAGTAACAGTTTCCTATACCAATGGGCTTATAGGTAAAGTGGGGATTGTCATATTAACTGAGAACTTGGAAAAAAGTTGCATATAAAAGATGAGCTGAATCTATGTAAATATAAAGCTCAAGTTAAAGAGATATAGGAATCATAGTTAAATAACAGAATATATATTTTTATCAATCTTGACAATGTAGAATAATAAATACTAAAATTGTATATGCAGAGGAATATGAAACAGGAGACAGTATTAGATACATTACTTTAAAATATAAAGGTAATCAATAAACTAATTTAAAAGGCTACATACACCTTCCAAATCAACCAACGTAAGACACACACACACACACACACACACACACACACACACTTTAGAGAATAAGAAAATAAGTATTACTATGTAATGAAAAATAAGATGATAAAAACATTATTAAAATATATAATCAATGAAGAGTTAATATCCAGAATCTATAAGCAACTCCTACAACTCAACAACAAAAAATTGGATTAAAATTATTATTAACCCAATTCAAAAATGGGCAAAAGACTTGAATAATTAAACCACCAAAGAAGATATACAATGTCCAACAGGCATATTAAAAATAGTCACCATTGCTAGTCACACAAGAAATGCAAATCATAGCCCCATGAGATATTGCCTACACACATTAGGATGGCCACTATCAAATGAACAGGACATAACAAATGCTGATGTGAAGAAATTAGAATCCTTATGCACTGTTGTGTGGGAATGTCAAATGGTACAGTCACTATGGCCAATATAGAGGTTCTCAAAAAAATTAATGATACAGTTGCCGTATGATCCAAGAATCCCACTTCTGGAAATATATCCCAAAGAATTCATAGAAAGATCTTAAAGAGATAGTTGCACACTCGCTTTCATTACAGGATTATTCACAATAGCAAGAGGTAGAAGCAACCCAAATGTCCATCAAGAGAAAAATAATAAGGAAACTATGGTATATACATATAATAGAATATTATGCAGTCTTTAAAAAGGGCATCCTGTTACATACTACAACATAGATAAACCTTGAAGACATTATGCTAAGTGAAATAAGCCAGTCACGTAAACACAAATACCATATGATTCCACTCATATAAAGTATTCAAAATCAGAAACAGAATGTACAAATGCCAAGGACTGGGAGGAAGAGGAAAAGGGAACTCGTGTTGAATGGGTATAGACTTTTAGTTTTACAAGATGGAAAACTACCAGAGATCTGTTGCACAACAAGGTGAATATACTTAACACTGCTGAACGGTACATTTAAAAAGTGTTAAGATGGTGCACTTAATGCTATATGTTTTTTATCACAATAATGAAGTTAAAGTACAAACCATTCAACTTATGCATATCAACATAAAAATGCTAAATAAAATATTAGTCAGCATAATCTAACATCATATTTTAAAAATACATGATGACCAAATAGAGTTTATTACAGAAACATAAGAATAATTCAAAACTGATACATATCACATCAACAAATACAATCAGGAAAACTAACCTATTAGTCAAAAAAAGACTCTCAGGTTACAGATTCAATCAAGGTTAATAAAAAATAGACAAAAACACAGGAGACAAAAACAATAAGAAAGTGAGGGTCACAATATGAATACCAGATAAAGCTGATTTGGGGGCAAAAAGACAAAAATAAAGTATACTATTTCCAAAAAAAAATGAATTAGTATAAACTTTTGTACAACAAATAGCATTCATCAAAATATGCAAGGCAAAATTAGTAGAGAATTCAAAAGGAAGAGAAAGATAGTAGTAATAGAACCCTTAACTCCTTTTAGCTCATGATTGATCAAACAGAAAAATTATATAAGAAATTTAAAGTATATATAATTGAAATGCAATAAATCAAACTTCTTGGTAAAGATGGTAAAGTCAGATTACAAAATCTTCCTTCTCCTAAACTAACAACAACAACAAAAAAAAAAAAGTAAGAGAGGAAGAGAGGAAAAGAAACAAAAGTAGTTAAAAACTGGCAAAAATACATTCAACAACAAAATCATACAATCTCATGCTATAATCTCTAATACTAGTGAGGCTTAGTAGGAGTCACAATATACAATTGTGCTCATTTGACCCCACTCACTGTGGCTCCTCACCCTATTACTACTTGTAGAGTATTGGTGAAAGAAAATGAAAACATATAATAATGAAAGTAAAGGTCACTAATATACCTGAATTTTGTAAGAAGAGATTTGAGGACATAAATAGGCAATCCAGGAAAAAGATGCCTAGAAAATGCATAACGAGTGATCAGTAGGAAAAACCACTTAAGTTTATATTTTGGTCTCTCTCGATTGGAGAAAGGAGGCACAACCATAACCATAAAGAATTAGTTATCCTTGCCAATAAACAGAACATACTAGAAATAAAGTCAAAAGATAAACTTCTTGAACAGAAGATTCCCCTATAAGAATACAAAGCACAAAAAGAGACTCACTAAGAGCACCAGGTAAATTTTATCTTTTTCTCTGGGCTCCTCTCATCACCCTGTAAGTGGAATATCCCGAATCATGATATTTATATCTTTGCACTCACAAAGCTGTGCAAGTGATGTAACAGAGCTTGAAAAGACTGGTAAAATGGCCAAAATAAATAACCACAGCTTATCCTATCAGACAGACACACAGGCCCCAGAGCTCTACACTGAGCTGGTAAAAAGATCTGAAGCCTGAGGAAAACACATAACAAGAAAACTACAAAACACTGGACTTAATCTGCACTATAGACCAAAAGGATCTAATAGATATTTATAAATATTTCATCCAACAGTTGCAAAATAAACATTCTTCTCCTAAGCACATGAATCAATCTTAAGGACAGACCATATGCTGGCCGCAAAACAAGTTTTAAACATTCAAAAATGGAAATCACATCAAGTATCTTCTCTGACAACAACGAAATAACCAGAAATCAATAATAAAGGGAATTTGGGAAACTATAAAATCACATGGAATTTAAACAATATGCTCCAGAATGACCAGTGGGTCAATGAGGAGATTAAAATGGCAATCAAAAAATTTATTGAAACAAATAATTGGAATAAAACACAACAAAATCTATGGGATACAGCAAAGGCAGTACTAAGAGGGATATATACAGCTATAAACATATACATCAAAAAAGAAGAAAAACTTCAAATAACCTAATTACACATCTTAAAGAACTAGAAAAGCATGAGCAAACCAAACCCAAAGTTAGTAGAAGAAAAGAAACAATAAAGATCAGAGCAGAAATAAATGAAATTGAAGAAAATGATACAAAAGATCAATGAAACAAAAAGTTTATTTTTTTGAAAAGATATACAGAAGGACAAACCGTTAGCCAGACAAACTAAGAAAAAAAAGAGAGAAGCCTCAAATAAATAAAATGAGAGTTGGAAAAGGAGACATTACAATCAATACCACAGAAATTCAAAGGATCGCTAGTGGTTACTATGAGGTAAATATATGCCAATATTTTTAAAACCTAAAAATAAATAAATTCCTAGACACAAACAATCTACAAAAATTGAACCATGAAGAAATCCAAAACTTGAAGAAATCAATAACAACTAGCAAGACCGAAGCTATAATAAGTAGTCTCCCAACAAAGAAAAACCTAGGACCCAATGACTTTACTGCTAAATTTTACCTAACATTTAAATAAGAATTAATACCACCCCTGCTCAAAGTATTCTGAAAAACAGAGGAGAGGGGAATACTTCCAAACTCATTCTATGAGGCCAGTAGTACCCTTAAACCAAAACCAGACACAAAGACACATTAAAAAAAAAGAAAACTAAAGGCCCATATCACTGATGAGCATTGATGCAAAAATCCTCAAAAAAATATGGGCAAACCAAATACAACAACACATTAAAAGATCATCATCATGGCTGTGTGATTTATCCCATGGATGCAAGAATGATTTGACATACACAAATAAATCAGTGTGATATATCATATCAAACCGTATGATCATTTCAATGGATGCTGAAAAAGCTTTTGATAAAATTTAACATCCCTTCATGATTAAAAACCCTCAAAAAAAACTGGGTATAGAAGGAATGTATCTTAACATAATAAAAGCCATATATGACAAACTCACAGCTAGTATCATACTGAACGGGGAAGTACTGAAAGCTGCTAAAGCAAGATCTCAGCCCTACACACTGGAGGTCTGGATATAAATTTGGCTCTGTTGGCTGTTGTGAGAGTACAGAGGGAGTGAAACTGGCCTTGCTGGCTGTGTGGGAGCTGGGTGAGGCCTGTCAATGCCAGCTTTCCCCCTACTTCCCTGGCGACCTGTACAAAGCATCAGAGGCAGCCACAATCCCCCTTGGAACTTAACTCCATTGGCCTGAGAACCACTACCCCACCCCTCACAATGGTGGCAGCAAGCCCTGCCCAAGTAAAGTCTGAGCTCAGAAACGCCTAACCCTGTCCTCACCTGATGGTCTTTCTCTACCTGACCTAGTAACTGAAGACAAAAGAAATAAACTCATGGGAGCTCTACGGCTCTGCCCATTACCTGAGAAACCTGAATACTTATCCAGGTGATCTTAGGCCAAGCTTGTATTCATCCACACTACCATAGATGATGCTCTCTTGAAGGCAACACCACGTGGCTGGAGGCCAACCAACTCAAAGCATTACAGCAACTCTTAACAGATCAACCCTACTCCAAGGAAGGGGAAAACAATAGCTAATTCCACCACCTGTAACACCCTGGCTAACCAGAGGTCCTGAATCTGTTCACGTCATAACTTCACTGCCAGCCATAACCAGCATTTGAGAAAACCAGCACACTAAACAAAACTACAAGCAGGGACTCTCACAGAGTCTACTTCACTGCCCTGCTACCTCCACCAGAGAAGGTGCTGGTAGCCACGGCTGAGAGACCTGAAGACGAATCACATCAGAGTACTCTTTGCAGACACTCCCCACTACCAGCCTGGAGCCTGATAGCTCTGCTGGGTAGCTAGACTCAGAAGAGCAATAACAATCACTGTGGTCATGCTCTCAGGAAGCCCCATCCCTAGGGGAAGGGGGAGAGCACCACATCAAGGGATCATTCCATGGGACAAAAGAATCTGAACAGCAGCCTTTGAGTCCCAGATCTTTCCTCTGACATAGTCCATCCAAACTAGAAAAAAAAAAAAACAACAATTCTGGTAATATACCAAAACAAGGTTCTATAACACCACTAAAAGATCACACTAGCTCACCAGCAATGGATCAAAACCAAGAAGAAATCTCTGAATTGCCAGAAAAAGAATTCAGAAGATCGATAAGCTACTCAAGGAGGCACCAGAGAAAGGTGAAAACAAACTTAAAGAAACTTTAAAAATCATATAGGATAGGAGTGAAAAAAAAATCTCCAAAGAAATAGATATCATAAAAAAAAAAATCACAGCTTCTGGAAATGAAAGACACACAGAAATGCAAAATACACTGGAAAGTTTCAACAATAGAACTGAACAAGTAAAGGAAAGAACTTTAGAGCTCAAAGACAAGGCTTTCAAATTAATCCACTTCAATAAAGACAAAGAAAAAATGGGGGCAGGGGGCTGGCAAGATGACCAAATAGAACAACTCTAGTCTGCAGCTGCCAGTGAGACCAATGCAGAAGGTGGGTGATTTCTGCATTTCCAACTGAGATACCCACTTCATCTCACTGGGACTGCTTAGACAGTGGGTGCAGCCCACAGAGGGTGAGCAGAAGCAGGGTGGGGTGTTGCCTCACCCAGGAAGCACAAGAGACCAGGGAACTCACTCTCCTAGCCAAAGGAAGCTGTGAGGGACTGTACCATGACGGATGGTGCTATGCAGCCCAGATACTACACTTTTCTTATAGTTTCTGCAACCCGCAGACCAGGAGATTCTGTTGGGTGCCTACACAACCAGGGCCCTGGGTTTCAAGCACAAAACTGGGTGGGTGTTTGGGAGGACACCTAGCTAGCTGAAGGAGTTTTTTTTTTTTTTTTGTACCCCGGTTGCGCCTGAAACTCCAATGAGACAGAACCGTTCACTCCCCTGGAAAAGGGGCTGAAGCCAGGGAGCCGAGTAGTCTTGCTCAGTGGATCCCACCCCCATGGAGCCCAACAAGCTAAAATTCACTGGCTTGAAATTGTCGCTGCCAAAACAGCAGTCTGAAGTCAACCTGGGATGCTTGAGCTTGTTGGGGGAGGGGGAGGGGAGTCCATCATTACTGAGGCTTCAGCAGGTGGTTTTCCCCACACAGTGTAAACAAAGCCACTGAGAAGTTTGAACTGAGCAGAGCCCACTGCAGCATGGCAAAGCCGCTATAGCCAGACCGCCTCTCTAGATTCCTCCTCTCTGGGCGAGGCATCTCTGAAAGAAAGGCAGCAGCCTCAGTCAGGGGCTTATAGATAAAACTCCCAGCTCCCTGGAACAAAGCACCTGGGGGAAGGAACACCTGTGGGTGCAGCTTCAGCAGACTTAAATGTTCCTGCCTGACAGCTCTGAAGAAAGCAGAGGATCTCCCAGCACAGTGCTCAGCTCTGCTAAGGGACAGAATGCCTCCTCAAGTGGGTCCCTGAACCCTGTGCCTCCTGTCTGGGAGACACTTCCCAGGGACTGACAGAAACCTCATATAGGAAAACTCCAGCTGGTATCTGGCAGGTGCCCCTCTGGGATGAAGCTTCCAGAGGATGGAACAGGCAGCACTAGTTGCTGTTCTGCAGCCTCCGCTGGTGATACCCAAGTAAACAGGGTCTGGAGTACACCCCCGCCAAACTCCAGCAGACCTACAGAAGAGGTACCTGACTATTAGAAGTAAAACTAACAAACAGAAAGCAATAGCATCAACATCAACCAAAAGGACGCCCATGCAAAAACCCCAACTGAAGGTCTCCAACATCAAAGACCAAAAATAGATAAATTCATGAAGATGAGCAAAAACCAGAGCAAAAAGGCTGAAAATTCAAAAAACCAGAATGCTTCTTCTCCTCCAAATGATCACAACTCCTCACCAGCAAGGAAACAAAACTGGATGGAGAATGAGTTTGATGAATTGACAGAGTAGGCTTCAGATGGTGGGTAATAACAAACTCCTCCAAGCTAAAAAAGCATGTTCTAACCCAATGCAAAGGAGCTAAGAACCTTGATAAAAGGTTACAGGAACTGGTAAATAGAATAACCAGTTTAGAGAACATAAATGACCTGATAGAGCTGAAAAACACAGCATGAGAACTTCATGAAACACACACAAGCATCAATAGCCAAATCAATCAAAAGGAAGAAAGGATATCAGAGACTGAAGATCAACTTAACAAAATAAAGTGTGAAGACAAGATTAGAGAAAAAGAATGAAAAGGAACAAACAAAGACTCCAAGAAATATGGGATTATGTGAAAAGACCAAACCAACATTTGTTTGGTGTACCTGAAAGTGACAGGGAGAACAGAACCAAGTTGGAAAACATACTTCAAGATATTATCCAGGAAAAATTCCCCAATCTAGCAAGACAGGCCAACATTCAAATTCAGGAAATACAGAGAACACCACAAAGATACTCCTTGAGAAGAACAGCCCCAAGACATATAATTGTCAGATTCACCAAGGTTGAAATGAAGGAAAAAATATTAAGGGCAGCCAGAGAAAAAGGTCAGGTTATCCACAACGGGAAGCCCATGACATTAACAGTGGATCTCTCTGCAGAAACCCTACAGGCCAGAAGAGAGTGGGGGGTCAGTATTCAACATGCTTAAAGAAAAGAATCTTCAACCCAGAATTTCATATCCAGATAAACTAACCTTTATAAGTGAAGGATAAATAAAATCCTTTACAGACAAGCAATGATGAGGGATGTTGTCACCACCAGGCCCGCCTTACAAGAGTTTCTGAAGGAAGCACTAATTATGGAAAGGAAAAACCGGTACCAGCCACTGCAAAAACATGCCAAAATGTAAAGACCATCAACACTATGAAGAAACTGCATCAACTAATGGGTAAAATAACAAGTTAGCATCATAATGACAGGATCAAATTCACACATAACAATATTAACCTTAAATGTAAATGAGCTAAATGTCCCAATTAAAGGACACAGACTGGCACATTGGACAAAGAGTTAAGACCGATCGGTGTGCTGTATTCAGGAGACCCATCTCACGTGCAAAGATACACATAGGCTCAAAATAAAGGGATGGAGGAATATTTACCAAGCAAATGGAAAGTAAACAAACAAACAAAAAAGCAGAGGTTGCAATCCTAGTCTCTGATAAAACAGACTTTAAACCAACAAAGATCAAAAAAGACAAGAAGGGCATTACATAATGGTAAAGGGATCAATGCAACAAGAAGAGCTAACTATCCTAAATATATGCACCTAATACAAGAGCACCCAGATTCATAAAGCAAGTTTTAAGAGACCTACAAAGAGACTTAGACTCCCACACAATAATAGTGGGAGACTTTAAAACTTCACTGTTAATATTAGAGAGATCAATGAGACAGAAAATTAACAGGGATATTCATGACTTGAACTCAGCTCTGGACCAAACGGACCTAATAGACATGTACAGAACTCTCCACCCCAAAGCAACAGAATATACATTCTTCTCAGCACCACATAGCACTTATTCTAAAACTGACCACATAATTGGAAGTAAAACACTCCTCAGCAAATGCAAAAGAATGGAAATCATTATAAACAGTCTCTCAGACCACACTGCAATGAAATTAGAACTCAGGATTAAGAAACTCACTCAAGGCTGAGCACAGTGGCTCATGCCTGTAATCTCAGCACTCTGGGAGGCCGAGGAAGGCCAATCACCTGAGGTCAGAAGTTCAACACCAGCCTGGCCAACATGGTAAAAACTCGTCTCCACAAAAAGTACAAAAATTAGCCGGGCATGCTGGCACATGCCTGTAGTCCCAGCTACTTGGGAGGCTGACACAGGAGAATCACTCAAATCTGGGAGGCACAGGTTGCAGTGAGTCAAGATGGCACCACTGCACTCCAGCCTCGGTAGCAGACTGAGACTCCATCTTAAAAAAAAAAAAAAAAAAAAAAAAAGGAACTCACTCAAAAACACACAAGTACGTGAAAACTAAACAACCTGCTCCTGAATAACTACTGGGTAAGTAACAAAATTAAGGCAGAAATAAATAAGTTCTTTAAAACCAATGAGAACAAAGACGCAATGTACCAGAAGCTCTGAGACACAGCTAAAGCAGTGTTTATAGGGAAATTTATAGCACTAAAATGCCCACATCTAAAATCAACACCCTAACATCACAATTAAAAGAACTAGAGAAGCAAAAGCAAACACATTCAAAAGCTGGCAGAAGACAAGAAATAACTAAGATCAGAGCAGAACTGAAGGACACCAAGACATGAAAAACCCTTCAAAAAAATCAATGAATGCAGGACCTGGCATTTTGAAAAGATTAACAAAATAGATAGACTGCTAGCCAGACTAATAAAGAAGAAAAGAGAGAAGAATCAAATAGACACAATAAAAAATGATAAAGGGGATATCACCACTGATCCCACAGAAATACAAACTACCATCAGAGAATACTATAAACACTTCTACACAAATAAACTAGAAAATCTAGAAGAAATGGATAAATTCCTGGACACATACACCCTCCCAAGACTAAACAAGGAAGAAGTCAAATCCCTGAATAGACCAATAACAAGTTCTGAAATTGAGGCAGTAATTAATAGCCTACGAACCAAAAAAAGCCCAGGACCAGATGGATTCACAGCCGAATTCTACCAGAGGTACAAAGAGGAGCCAGTACCATTCCTTCTGAAATTATTCCAAACAGAGAAAGAGAGACTCCTCCCTAACTCAGTTTATGAGGCCAGTATCATCCTGATACCAAATCTGGCAGAGATACAACAAAAACAGAAAATTTCAGGCCAATATCCCTGATGAACATCGATGTGATAATCCTCAATAAAATACTAGCAAACCGAATCCAGCAGCACATCAAAAAGCTTATCCACCACGATCAAGTTGGCTTCATCCCTGGGTGGTAAGGCTGGTTCAACATACGCAAATCAATAAACATAATCCATCACATAAACAGAACCATGTAAAAACCACATGATTATCTCAATAAATGCAGAAAAGGCCTTTGATAAAATTCAACACCCCTTCATGCTAAAAACACTCTAATAAACTAGGTAGTGATGGAACATATCTTAAAATAATAAGAGCTGATTATGACAAACCCATAGCCATATCATACTGAATGGGCCAAACCTGGAAGCATTCCCTTTGAAAACCAGCACAAGACAAGGATGCCCTCTCTTACCACTCCTATTCAACATAGTATGGGAAGTTCTGGCCAGGGCAATCAGGCAAGAGAAACAAATAAAGGTCATTCAAATAGGAAGAGAGGAAGTCAAATTGTCTCTGTTTGCAGATGACACGATGGTATATTTAGAAACCCCTATCATCTCAGCCCAAAAACTCCTTAAGCTGATAAGCAACTTCAGCAAAGTCTCAGGATGCAAAATCAATGTGCAAAAATCACAAGCATTCCTATACACCAATAACAGACAAACAGAGAGCCAAATCATGAGTGAACTTCCATTCATAATTGCTACAAAGAGAATAAAATACCTAGGAATACAACTTACTAGGATGTGAAGGACCTCTTCAAGGAGAACTACAAACCACTGCTTAAGGAAATAAGAGAGGACACAAACAAATGGAAAAACATTCTATGCTCATGGATAGGAAGAATCAATATCATGAAAATGGCCATATTGCCCAAAGTAATTTACAGATTCAATGCTATCCCCATATCAAGCTACCATTGACTTTCTTCACCATATTAGAAAAAACTACTTTAAATTTCATATAGAACCAAAAAAGAGCCCGTATAGCCAAGACAATCCTAAGCAAAAAGAACAATGTGGGAGGCATCACGTTACCTGACTCCAAACTATACTACAAGGCTACAGTAACCAAAACAGCATGGTACTGGTATCAAAACAGATATATAGACCTATGGAACAGAACAGAGGCCTCAGAAATAATGCACACATCTGCAACCATCTGATCTTTAACAAACCTGACAAAAACAAGAAATGGAGAAAGGATTCCCTATTTAATAAATGGTGTTGGGAAAACCAGCTAGCCATATGCAAAAAACTGAAACTGGGCCCCTTCCTTACACCTTATAAAAAAATTAACTCAAGATGGATTAAAGACTTAAACTTAAGACCTAAACCCATTAAAAACCCTAGAGGAAAACCTAGACAATACCATTCAGGATATAGGCATGAGTGAAGACTTCATAACTAAAACACCAAAAACAATTGCAACGAAAGCCAAAATAGACAAATGGGATCTAATTAAATGAAAGAGCTTCTGAACAGCAAAAGAAACTATCATCAGAGTGAACAGGCAACCTACAGAATGGGAGAAAATTTTTGCAATCTACTCATCTGACAAAGGGCTAGTATCCAGAATCTACAGGAACTTAAACAAATTTATAAGAAAAAAACAATCCGATCAAAAAGTGGGCAAAGGATATGAACAGACACTTCTCAAAAGAAGACATTTATGCAGCCAACAAACATGAAAAAAAAAAAGCTCATCATCACTGATAATTAGAGAAATGCAAATCAAAACCACAAGGAGATACCATCTCACACGAGTTAGAATAGCAATCATTAAAAAGTCAGTAAACAACAGATGCTGGAGAGGATGTGGAGAATTAGGAATGTTTTTACACTGTTGGGGAGTGTAAATTAGTTCAACTATTGTGGAAGACAGTGCGGTGATTCCTCAAGGATCTAGAACCAGAAATACCATTTGACCCAGCAATCCCATTACTGGGTATATACCCAAAGGATTACAAATCACTCTATTATAAAGACACATGCACACATATGTTTATTGCAGCACTATTCACAATAGCAAAGACTTGGAACCAACCCAAATGTCCATCAATGATAGACTGGATAAAGAAAATGTGGCACATATACACCATGGAATACTATGCAGCCATAAAAAAGAATGAGTTCATGTCCTTTGCAGGAACATGGATGAAGCTGGAAACCATCATTCTCAGCAAACTAACACAGAAACAGAAAACCAAACACCACATGTTCTCACTCATAAGTGGAAGCTAAACAATGAGAACATATGCGCACAGGGAGGGGAACATCACACACTGGGGTCTGTCAGGGGGTGGGGGGCAAGAGGAGGGATAGCATTAGGAGAAATACCTAATGTAGATGACGGGTTGTGCAGCAAACCACCATGGCACATGTATGCCTATGTAACAAACCTGCACATTCTGCACATGTATCCCAGAACTTAAAGTATAATAAAAAAGAAACAAAAAAGAAAAAATACTTTTAAGAAATGAACAAAGCCTCCAAGAAGCTTGGGATTATGTTAAACAAACAAACCTAAGAAAAATTGGTGTTCCTGACGAAGAAGAGAAATCTAAGACTTTGGAAAATTTATTTGAGAGAATAATCAAGGAAAGCTTCCCTGACCATGCTAGAGATCTAGGCATCCAAATACAAGAGGTTCGAAGAATACCCAGGAAATTCATTGCAAAAGATCATAATCTAGGCACATAGTCATCAAATTATCTAAAGTCGAGATGAAGGAAAGAATCTAAAGAGCTTTGAGGCAAAAGCATCAAGCTAACCAATAAAGGAAAACCCATCGGATTAATAGCAGACTTCTCAGCAGAAACCTTACAAGCTAGTAGGGACTGAGGTCTTATCTTTAGGCTCCTTAAACAAAATAATTATCAGCCAATAATTTTGTATCCAGTGTAACTAAGCTTCAAAAATGAAGAAAAGATAGTCTTTTTCAGACAAACAAATGCTGAGAGAATTCACCACTACCAACCTAGCACTACAATAACTGCTAAAAAGAGCTCTACATCTTGAAACAAAACCTAAAAGTACACCAAAATAGAACTTCCTTAAAGCATAAATCTCACAAGGCCTATAAAACAATAACATAATGAAAAAAAATCAAGGATTCAGGCAACAAATAGCACAATGAATGGAAGAGTACCTCACATCTCAATACTAATGTTGAATGTAAATGGCCTAAATGCTCCACTTAAAAGATACAGAATAGCAGAATGTATAAGAATTCACCAACCAAGTATCTGCTGTCTTTAACAGACTCACCTAACACATAAGGACTCACATAAACTTAAAGTAAAGGGGTGGAAAAAGATATTCCATGCAAATGGACACCAAAAGCAGGCAAGAGTAGTTATTCTTATATCAGACAAAACAGACTTTAAAGCAACAACAGTTTAAAAAGACAAAAAGAGACATTACATAATGATAAAAGGACTTGTTTAACAGGAAAATATCACAGACCTAAAAACATATGCACCTAACACTGGAGCTCCCAAATTTATAAAACAATGACTACCAGACCTTAAAAATGAGATAGACAGGCTGGGCATGGTGGATCACACCAGTAATCCCAACACTTTGGGAGGCTGAGGCAGGCCGGATCACCTAAGGTCAGGAGTTCGAGACCAGCCTGGCCAACATGGAAAAACTCTGTCTCTACCAAAAAAATACAAAAATTAGTTGGGCATTGTGCCAGGTGCCTGTAATCTCAGCTACTCTATTCGGGAGGCTGATGCAGAAGAATCTCTTGAACCTGGGAGGCGAAGGTTTCAGTGAGGCGAAATTGTGCCACTGCACTCCAGCCTGGGCAAAAGGGTGAGACACAGTCTCAAAAAAAAAAAAAAAAAATTAGATAGATAGCAACACAAATAATAGTGGGGGACTTCAATACTTTACTGGCAGCACTAGACAGGTCATCAAGACAGAAAATCAACAAGACAGAAAATCATTTAAGAAAAAATGGACTTAAACTATACCCTGGAACAGATGCATTTAACAGGTAGTTACAGAACATTCTACCTAACAACTGCAGAATATACATTCTATTCATCACCACATGGAACATTCTCCAAGACAGACCATATGAAAGGCCACAAAACAAGTCTCAATGAATTTAAGAACATTGAAATTATATCAAGCACTCTCTCAGACCACAGTGGAATAAAATTGGAAATCAACTCCAGAAGAAACTCTCAAAACCAGGCAAATACATGGAAATTAAATAATCTGCTCCTGAATGATCTTTGGGTCAATGATGAAATCAAGATGGAAATTTTAAAATTCTTTGAACTAAACAATCATAGTGACACAGCCTATCAATGCCTCTGAGATACAGCAAAAGCAGTACTAAGAGGAAAGTTCATAGCATTAAACGCCTACGTCAAAAAGTCTGAAAGAGCACAAATAGACAATCTAAGGACACACCTCAAGGAACCAGAGGAACAAGAACAAACCAAACACAAATTCAGCAGAAGAAAAGAAATCACAAAGATCAGAGCATAGCTAAATGAAATTGAAACAAAAAATACAAAAGGTAAATGAAACATATTCTCCATATGTATATGTCATACACCAAATGGGATTTATTCTAGGGAATAGCATTCAAAAATCAACTAAGGTAATTCACCATATCAACAAGCTAAAAAGAAAAATCATATGATAATATCAATCAATGCAGAAAAAGCATCTGATAAAATCAAGTACCAATTCATGATTTTTAAAAACTCTAATTAAATTAGTACAAGGAGATTACATCAACTTGAGTTTTTAAATCTAGAAAAAAATATATAGCTAACATCATACTTGATTCAAAAATTGAATGTTTTCTCCCTACATTTATCAATACTGCAAGCACGTATGCTCTCACCACTTATTATAATGTCTACCACATGGTGCTGGAAGTTCTAGTCACTCACTGCAATAAGTCAAGAAAAAGAAATAAAGGCCAGGCATGGTGACTCACGCCTGTAATGCCAGCACTTTGGGAGGCCAAGGCAGGCAGATCACGAGGTCAAGAGATCGAAACCATCCTGGACAACATGGTGAAACCCTGTCTCTACTACAAAGACAAAAATTAGCTGCACGTGGTGGCATGTGCCTGTAGTCCCAATTACTCGGGAGGCTAAGGCAGAAGAATCTCTTGAACCCGGATGGTGGAGGTTGCAGTGAGCCAAGATCACGCCACTGCACTCCAGCCTGGTGGCACAGCAAGACATCGTCTCAAAAATAAATACATAAATAAATAAATAAACAAATAAATAAACAAATAGAAATAAAAAGCACACTGTATGGAAAGGATAAAATAAAATATAATAATTATTATTGTATTTATTAATATTAGTGTTTTATCCTTTCCAGTCATCCTGCGGATGACAAATGTCTGCATAGAAAATCACAAAGAATAAAAACAAGCATTATAGAGCTAATAAATAGGTTTAGCACGGGCACAGGATACAAAATAAACACAAAAATCAACCATGTTTCTATACACTAATGATGAGCATACAGGAAACAAAATTAAAAACACAATCTATTGCACTGCATGATGACCACCACTAATAATAAGATATTGTGTATTTCAAAATTGTTAAAAAATTTTTAAAGTTCTCACCACAAAAAAATGATAAGCTGGTAAAGTCATAGACATGTTAATTAGCTTGATTGAATCTTCTATAATGTACATGTACATATATCAACATGCCACATTGCACCTCATAAATGCACACAATTACTATTTGTCAATTAAAAATTAAAAAGAATAAATTTCTATTTTTTTCAATTGCAAGAAAGGAAATGAAATAGATATACATTTAACAAAACAGGTTCAGAGGCTATATAATGAAAATTGTGAAATGCTTATGAAAGAAATCAAATATGTAACACATGGAGAAAAATACCATGCTATAGATTTGAAAACTCAACAAAGATGTCAATTTTCCTAAAACTGTGATCTATAGGTTTAATAAATTTTCTACCAAAATCCCAGCAAGGTTTTTCGTAAAGATAAACAAATGTATTCTAAAATATATGGAAAGTAACAGGCACTAAAACATCTAAAACAATCTTGACAGAGAAAAATAAAGAAGGAGAATCATTTTACTTGATATTAAGGCTTACTATAATCATGGCAGTGATATTGGTGAAGAGACACATAGATCAGTGGAACAGAATAAAGACCATAGAAATAGATCCATAAGAACATGCCTAATTAGTTTTTGACAAAAGTTTGAAAGTAATTCAATGGAGATAAAGTAGTCTTTTCAACAGCTGGTGATAGAGCAATCTAAGATCCATACGCAAAAAACTGAACTTCACACTTTAGGTAACAATTAACTCAAAATAGATCAAAGACATAAAGTATAAAAAATAAAATTCTAAAGTTTTTACAAAAAGACACAGGACAAAGTCTTTGGGATCCAGGGCTAGGCAAAGAGTTCTTAGACTTGGGATCAAAAGTACAATCCGTAAAAGGAAAAACTGAAAAATTAAAATTTATCAAGATTAAAAACTTTTGTTCTGCAAAAAAACTGCTAGAATAAAAAGGCAAGCTATAGACTGGGAGCATAAACTGGCAAACCACATATCTGACGCTACGGTTTGAATGTTTGTAACCTCCAAAACTCATGATGAAATTTGGTTGTCATTGTGGCAGTGTTAGGAGGTAGGACATTTGGAGGGTGACAGGGCCATGAGGGCTCTCTGCCCTTATGGGTGGCAGGAATCCCATCACAAAAAGGTGTGTTTGGCCCTCTCTTTATTCTTTGCCTTTTTGCCTTCCACCATAAGAAGACAGGGCATTTCTCCCTCTAGAGGATGCCACAAAAAGACCCTCACCAGATGCTGGCACCTTGATCTTGAACTTCTCATTTTCCAGAACTGTGAGAAAAATACATTTCTGTTCTTTATAAATTACCCAGTCTCAAGTATTCTGTTATAGCAACACAAATGGACTAAGTCCTCTGACAGAGGACTAATAATTACATTATATAAAGAATTCTCAAAATTCAACAGGTAAAAACAAGTCTAATTAGAAAATTAGTTAAAAATAAAAACACAGATACAAATCTCATCTTGAATTGTAGTTTCCATTGTCCCCACATGTTGTGGGAGGGTACCCAGTGGGAGGGTACCCAGTGGGAGGTAATTGAATCATAAGGTTGGTTAACCCCATGCTCCCATGCTGCTGTTCTCATGATAGTGAGTTCTCACAAGATCTGATGGTTTTATAAGGGGCTTTCACCCCTTTGCTTGGCACTCATTCTCCTTCCTGCTGCCATGTGAAGGATGTGTTTGCTTCCCCTTCCACCATAATTGTAAGTTTCCTAAGGCCTCCCCAGCCCTGGGGAACTATGAGTCAATTAAACCTCTTTTCTTTATAAATTACCCAGTCTCAGGTATGTCTTTATTAGCACATGAGAATACACTAATACACTGTTCAACAGCAGAAAAATGCAAATTAGAACCACAATGAATTATAACTACAAATCTACAAGAATAACTAAAATAAAAATAGCAAGTTGCTGCTGGCAAGGATGCAGAGAAACTGGATCATTTATACATTGCTTATGGTAATGTAAAATGGTACCACCACTTTGGAAAATAGTTTGGCAGGTGCTTATGAAATTAATATGCAACTGCCATACCATTAGTTGTTTCAGAAAAATGGAAACAGGTTCACACGAAAACCTGTACACTGGTGTTCATAACAGCTTTATTTATAATAGCTCAAAACTAGAAACAACTAGGTACCCTTGACTGGGCAAACTCTTAAACTGCAGAACATCCATACCACAGAATACTACTTGGCAATAAAAACTAAAAAAATTATTTACATTTTTCTATCTGCTTTCCAACTTTTTACATACTCAGGTTGGACTAACAACTTAGATAAATCTCCAAGGAACAAAGCCAGTCACAAAAGGTTACATAGTGTATGAATCCATCTATATAACATTCTTGAAATGGCAAAATTATAGAAATGGAGAACATGTTAATGATTGCCAGGGGTAGGGGAGGGAGGTGGATGTGGTTATAAAAGGGCAACATGAGGAATCTTTATGGAGACGGAATTGTTCTGTATCTTAATTGTGTCAATGTCAAAATCCTGATTGTGATATTATCCTACAATTTGTAAGATGTGACCATGGGGGGAAACTTAATAAAGGATACATGGGATCTGTATATTATTTCTTACAACTGCATGTGAATCTACAATTATCTCAAAATAAAAAGCTTAATTAAAAGAAACTACACGGGTACCTACAACTTTCCTCCCTCTTCAAAATGTTTTTCAGTCTGTTTTCTTCACCTTAGAATCTAAGCTCTTTCAAGAACTATTAAATGTTTTGTAAAGAAATATCTATCTTAAGTTTAATAATTCTGCAATTCCAATTTCAAATTATTTTTCTGATAAATTCAAATATAATATGTACATTAAATTTTAAAGTAACTAATATGGCATTTTTTTCAAAGGTATTCTTTCTTTATCTTTCTTGGTATGTATAAGTGTATCTGACTATGGTTCTTTTTGTTTTTGTTTTTTCATAAAGGAGCCATATGAAGTGACAGATACCCAAAATAGATAAAAGTTATTCTGGGATGTAAGCTCTAGAATTCCATCAGCATTTTCCTTTACATTTGTATGTATTACTTACATTCTTAAAATGCGTATAAAAGTGTAATTTAGGCCAGGCATGCTGGCTTATGCCTGTAATCCCAGCACTTTGGGAGGCTGAGGCGGGTGGATCATGAGGTCAGAAGATCAAGACCATCCTGGCTAACACAGTGAAACTCTGTCTCCACTAAAAAGACAAAAAATTAACCAGGCATGATGGCGGGTGCCTGTGGTCCCAGCTACTCGGGAGGCTGAGGCAGGGGAATGGCATGAACCCGGGAGGCAGAGCTTGCAGTGAGCCGAGATCACGCCACTGCACTCCAGCCTGGGCGACAGAGCAAGACTCTGTCTCAAAAAAAAAAAAAAAAAAAAAGTGTAATTTAACATGATAATGTATATATGTATGTATAATTAGCATTCATCATTAGCTAGATAATCAGTCTATAGATTATAATTATACCTTCATTTTATGTCCTCATGTACATTCATAAATACTGGCTATATTTTACAGCATTAGAAAAAACACCAAAGAAATTTCCAAAAAGTAACAATAGTATAGACAATGTAATAAAAGTGGACACTTTTCAAATAGAAGAAGAACACCTAAAGGTATTATCTCTATAACTATTAGTCCAATCTGAGTATACAGAAAGTTGGAAAGCAGATGGAAAAACAGTAAACTCTGAGACATGGGTTTGTAGGCTATTATTACCCTTTTTGTAGTTTTCTGTATTCATATTTTATAAAATATAAACATAATGTGTTTTTATTAAACAATATAAATTTATGTGTACAATAAATCCTGATATCAATGAGTTTAGACTAAATTATACTATAGTAACAACCCCAGATCTTAGTGGATTACAAGAGAAGTTTATTTCTCAACCACATTACATGTCAATTATAGACTGGTTTCTATACCCTACTTCTTGTCATCTCCAGGAATCTAGGCTGAAGAAGCAACTTCTATGTCAGTCTCAAGGCCAAAAGAAAAGAGAGGCTGGGAAGACCATGTGGTGTCTCTTAAAACACCCTCTCAGAAATGCCACTTTTGCTCACATTCCATTGGGCAAAATAAAACATTTGGCCAAATCTGAAGTCAGCAAGGTGGAAATATATAATTCTTCCTTTGGGAGGGACCCTAATAGAAAAGGGTAGCATACATTTTGAATAAAACAATCTATCACAAGCCCAAGTTTTTTATATATATCTATGTACAGGCATATTTGTGTGTGTGCATGTGTACACGTGTGTGTGTTTATATATTTTTTCATAGAAAAATGATCAGAAAGAAACACAATATGATGTAAATTGAGGTCCTAAATTATTTTTGATATGCAAATAAAAAAGAAGCACTTAAGTTTGTTAATAAGGAGTTCAGTGTGACCCAAGTCAAGAAAGCAGTTAGGCCAATAGCTAAATTGTAATAGGTGAGGAGATAAGAAATGAAAAAATAGACTGCTACTTAAGAAAAGAACAGAGATAGTATAGCAGCTTAAGCAGTTTAATGGTTTAAGTTTTTATAAGATGATAGAAATGAGACAGTATAGGGAAGGGATTCAGCCCTGGTAGACCACAGACATGGTAATCAAGACCCCATGGGCCTCACATATCAAGGCATATTCTCTCCCCTACCTTCCTGTCTCCCTTAATAAGCTGACCCAAGTCACATAGCAGAAGGAGGACCTCTCCTAACTTAGCTGACTAGGCTGAATTCCTAACTATCAAAAGAAGAAACTAATTGTTTATCTCCTTGAAGTGATGTCTCCCAAGGTTACTAAAAGTGAGAAACTAGCATTCCTGATAAGAACCTGACCATCTTTCAAGGTGAGTGAGGCTCTGGGGCATTCTCGATAAGAACTGGACCAGATCCAGTCTGCCGAAGACAAGACGGGCTCCTACACTGACCTTTCACTGATTTTTTCCTCATTATAATATCATTTTAATACTAACATCTCCAACAAAAGCAGGGCTTATCCATCATTTTCTGATCATGCAATGTATGTCAGAGCATGATGCCCCATTGTGCAAACACAAAGAAAATTTTGCCTAAGCATGCTTGTACATCATTTCATTTTCTCCCTCAGCTTCTAAAATGACAAGAGTTGAGCCTCAGGGAGCTAGCACCGAGATACCTTTGCCATAAACTCCTCCCTTTCTTTGATTAAGCCACAAGCCTATTAAACCTTCCCTGAGAAAAATGTCTCTTTGGCCTGATGTTAATTTCCACTTATGTGAGAGCCAAAGAACTTGAGATACAAGCTACAGTAATATAATTCTTATTTATGTTTATTGACTAGAGTAAAAAGTAAAGATTGCTGAGGGTTTAATAGCATCGAGAGTTAAGCCACAGAAGAATTCCTCTTCTACTGAAACAGTAGGATAAAGGTAAGCATGAATCTTATTATTGCAAATGAAGGGAAAGCCATTTGGTTAGTCCTTTAATTGAAAATATAAAAATTTCAACGCCCTGTACACAGATAAAGGGAAAACAAAGATAAATAAGGCATAATTAGCCCTTGCAGAGCTTAATAGAGGGCACAAAGTGAAATAACCATTTTAACATTAAAAACAGTGCTATGAGAATACATACGAATATAGTAAGCTCACAACTATAAGATGAAAGATGTATGAGATTTTCCGAGATAGAAAAGGATGAAAGGAATTAAATGCAGAAAACAAAGTAAATAAATTCTTAGAGGCTTAAAATTGAAAGTGTATGTTATCTAAGCTGTTGCAGAGTGATTAAGAGAATAGGTTGGAAACCATGCAAAAATAGACCTAGGTTTGAAATCTAGTCATTCTGCTCTCTTACTATGTAATCCTGAATAAGTAATGTAACCTCTGTCAAAATGAAGATAATAGTAAAGTATTGCATATAACATTGCTGTAAAGATTAAATTAAATGTAAGTAGGGTACTAAACACAGTTCCTATCTCATAGAAAGCAAAAAAAAAAATTAGTATTTGTCATTTATAGTGTGAATCAATTCACTTTGCAAACTGTAAAACACTACAGAGATAGCCTTTTTTTCTGAAACATGATTAATCTCTTCAAAAAAAGCATATCTAAATATATATGTTAGGAGGACCTCTCTTAACTTAGCTGACTAGGCTGAATTCCTGACCATCAAAAGAAGAAACTAATTGTTTATCTCGTTGAAGTGACATCTCCTAAGGTTACTAAAAGTGGGAATCTAGCATTCTATGTAAGCATTTTAATATGAGATATAAACATTTTATATATATAAGCATTTTAATATCAGATAATGTTACTCAAATACAGTATATTTAAAAGTATTCCTTTTCTTAAAAGTACACTTATATTTACATGTGTTTTGCATGTACATTAGGAAATATTCTAAATGTTTCTAGAAAAAAAAGCTTATGGGGAAAAACTATTTTCTCATCCCATTACTAAAATTTATCAAATTATTTTATAATATGACATATTTCTAAAAACGCAAAATTGCCCTAAACCTTACAATCATTTTATCTATAATGCCAAAAAACCTACTTTCTCTTCTCTTTCAATTTCAAGTTGTTTCTTAACAGACAAAAGTTCAGTTTTGAGATTGGATAGTTCAGTCTCCTAAAGAAAAAGAAACACGAAGTTTAGAAGAGCTTCCATATATTTCTCAAGACAATGAAAATATAAACTAGTGCTCTGAGTAAATTCAATATTACAGAGAAATAAATTCACTCATAAAATATAGATACTTTTAAAGTCAACGGTTATAAAGGCTGCTAGCTTAACATAGCTAAAAACCTCATTTAAACAAGTTTTTGGGCTGGGCGCAGTGACTCATGCCTGTAATCCCAGCACTCTGGGAGGCAGAGGCAGGCATATCACTCGAGGTCAGGAGTTTGAGGCAAACCTGGCAAACGTGGTGAAATCCCGTCTCTACTAAAAATATTAATACGAAAATTAGCCGGGCATGGTGATGTACACCTGTAGTCTCAGCTACTTGGGAGGCTGAGACAGGAGAACTGCTTGAACCCAGGAGCTGGAGTTTGCAGTGAGTCAAGATCATGCCAGTGCACTCCAACCTGGGGGACAGAAAAAGACTCCATCTCAAAAAAACAAACAAACGAAAAAAAAAAAAAACAAAAAAAATGCAAGTTTTTTACAGTTTTCTTTAAAGAAAAATTTAACACAAAGTATATCTCTCCTCGTTCTCTCCCAATTTATCCCAGCCTCCTCTCCCAATTTCAATCAGAGCTCCAAACTTATTTGTTAACTGGAGTTTATAAAATTTCACTTGAAAAAATAGTTTGTTCCCTATTTCAAAGACTAAATTAGAAAAAAAAATGTAACTAGAAGATCTATAAGATCCCTTTCAGATTTAAGACTCTGATTCTATAGCTCAAAATTTAGTTTTACTTAATATTATTCTTTACCACCAGTCACTGCTTAGTTTTACTTAATATTATTCTTTACCACCAGTCACTGCTGACATTATGAAAACTGGCCGTTACTGCTATTTTTTCTGTATCTCACCAAAGATGCTCTCAGTGATGACTGTTCTTGTTCTTTGCTCTTATAAAGTCCTAATTCTGAGTCTCTTTCTTCAATGATCTTATCATATTGGTGCTATATTAAACAAAGAAGACATTTTAGATATATTAAAACTGAATAATTATAAGATTGGTATCCTAACATATTTCAATATTTAATTTAGTATTTAATTAATTATTTAGTATTTAATTTTGCAGAAAATTATGTTTATAAATTCAGTGAGATATATGGGTATATATTTTTAATGTTTCAATCATATTTTTTCATTCAAACAACCTCAACAGTGAAACACACAACAGTCTTGGAAATGACCTAAGAGCAAAAGATAATTCTTTTACTGGAAACATTGAATTTTAACATTTAATAATATGCCAGAAACACCAGGACTTCTACAAAACTGAATGATTTCAAATCTGGGACAGGAAATATAAGCCTTAAATATTTTGTCGTAACTTAAAGAAAGTTGTCAGAGAAAATTAGAGTTAAGTCAAAAGGACTTGCCAGTCAGCTTGAAGAGGCTCCTGCTGGCCAAAGGTGGTAAAATGTGAGTTATCAATAAGGACAGATGCCGCACTGGATTGAAACATACCAAGTGTGTTTAAATCTATGAGTTCACAATGTTATTTAAATTTGTTTTTAAATCCTCACCGGTTCCCTCATAATAATCTCGTATTCCAGCAGCTTTTTTTTTTTTAAATGAATAGGTAGGTATACCCTACCTCTTCTCCAAATCTTAAGGGGAATGAGGCTTAATTCCTTAACAGATGGATACTCTAAAACAACAATTAAAAACATAAGACACAAAAACATCAAACACTAAGTATTTCATCTATTTATTCCTTTGATAAAAATCGATTTAGCCCATTATGTGTTAGATGTCAATGAGATACTTACCCTGGTTATGTACTTAAAAATATATAAGGTAGAAAGTGCTGTAAGAGACTACTAGGAGAATCCAGAAAAAGAGTGATTACTTCTATTCATCACAGATAATAAAGAGCGATTTCCTCAAGGATGTGACACACAGGCTCAACTTTGTATGGTTAAGATCTGAACTTGGAGAAATGGGCATCAAGGGTACTCTAGCTATAGTAAGTCACAGTTCCATAGACAATAATCTTCTCCGACAAATTGGAATACTATCTTGATTTCACCATTATTTAACAGAAATATGGCTCCAATTAATAATTTTCATTATATAAGGAGAAAAAAATTACCTTATGTTTTTCCATAAGTGCTACCATTTCAGCTATTTTATGCTGACATCGTTTATCAATTTCTTTCTGTAATTTTACTGCTTCATCAGCTATTACTTTTGCTTTCTCAACCTATCAAATAAGCAAAAAATAGTTTCTTAAAATAAATGCACAAAAAACAAACAAGTGTAAAAAGTGTATGTTCTACTTAAATAAAAGCAAACCTCAAACACCAGGAAACTGGAAAAATAAGTAGAAAATGCACTGTTTGGGGGTTTTTTCAGGGTGTTCTATGAAGTAAGATGACAGTATACCACTGTGGCAATCATTTAACCTTTCGAAATAATTATATACTCAAATACTTAGAATAACAAGGATACTTTTAGCTTCTATAAAAACTGACACACTGACCCTAATATAAACTTACCAAACCTTTTTTAAAATCATAATTTAAAAATTAAGAATTTTTTTTTACTTTTCTCTTAAAATCCTAATAAAAATATAGATTTTTAGTATAATAAGTTCTTAATACTAAGTTTTTCCCACCTCTTCCAAAAGATTTTCTTCTGATATCTTTTTATCCTCAATTTCTTTCTGATAGGTGTCAGTGATTTCTCCAAATTTCTGTTTGGCACTTTCTAGTTCTAACTCTAATTTATTGACCTTTAAGTAAAGAAAAATAACATGAATATTAGTAAATGCTATGGATTACTTAAAAATATTCCATATTCATTTTGTGGTTTTGTGAATCTTAAAAGATTACTTATTCATGGAAATTATGGATGGATCACTCGCCTTACATTTTCATATGGTGAGAAGTGTTTTATCTTCACAAAATCTATCTTCTCCCCTAAAATATGTATTTTGTCTTGACAAGTAACATAAAATAAACATCCATGCATTTATTTTTAATGAATTTCTCAACAATATTTACATTACTCTGTTTAATATGCTTTATTAGAATAAGTATTTCCATTGGACAGAAAACTCATGTGATTCAAAGAAAAGGCATATTCTTAATGAGATTTTCTATAAAGAAGCAACAACTTCCATTTATATTATTTTCACATACTTTGTATAAATATTTACTGAGTTGTGTAGATATAATTCAAATATAGAAATTATCAAGAGGGAAGGAAAGCCCTGAATTAGCACCCTTCATATTCACTTTTATCTTAGGGCTAACTTAATACTGGAAAGGTGTTATACAGCAGGGACAGGAATTGGGAAGAGGGTTATGGGTAATATAATGATGAATCAGACTGTATTTTGTATCCATGAGTCAATCATTGACTGTATATAGACCATTACCAATATTGATAAAAGCTATTAAATGCCCCTCCCTCTTCATTAGCTTTCCCCTACTGCCTTTTTAAGCATAAAAAACACTCAACTTATATTCCCTTACTCTTCTTTATAGATTCATTGCATAATTATGTATCCCTAAACAATATTTCAAGATTTTTTTTGAACTTCATATAAATGTTGTCATAGTACATTATTTTTCTGGCTTGCTTTTCTCATTAAACAGTTACGCTTCAGATATTTATGTGTAAAAATACAGTTAGTTCATTTTCACTGCTGAGTAGTGTTCTATTGTATGAATATAACACTGTTTATTTATGTAATCAATTGTTCAGGGCACTGAGTTGTCTCCATTTTGGGACTGATACACACAATAGTGCTATGAATGTTCTTGTAAACATCTCCTGGTGAAAATGTAGAATTTCTCTACAGTATACACCTAAGATTGGAATTGCTGGGTCATAGGGCAGGTTACATATACAACTTTACAAAATGACATTATTTTCCATATGCATTTATACCAATTTAAATTCCCAGCAACAGGGTTATGACTTTTCCTGCTTCAAAACCTCACCAAGAGTTGATACTGTCACATAAAAGTATTCAAGTGAAGTTTTGTTGTATTATTTGCATTTTCCAGAAAATTATGTAACATGTTTAACTCTTCATGTTTTCTGTTCTGTAACCATCTCTTTTCATATATTTTACTCATTTATCTACTTGGTGCTTCATTTTCTTCTTACTTACATTTAATGGGTTCTAATCCTTTGTTCATTATATATGTAAAGTGGGAATATTTCTCCAACTTTGAGGTTTGTTGCTCTACTTTCCAAGTAACCAGAAATTGTTATAGCATATATGAATTTATCAATATTTTCAAATATGGTTGTGTTTTTAAATCTTATTTAGGAACTTTTTCTTTACTATCAGGCCACAAAGATATTGTCCCACATCTTCTTCAAATGTTTTGAAGCCCTGCCCTTCACATTTATTTATATCCTTAAGGAATTTGTGTTTGTATGTAGTGTAGAGGTAGACTTCCATTTTTTTTTTTTTTTTTATACTTTAAGTTCTAGGGTACATGTGGATAACGTGCAGGTTTGTTACGTAAGACTTCCATATTTTTACATGTAGATAGTCAAATGTTCTAGCACTACATATCTGCAATATCACTTCTGTATTGTGTCTAGTTACCATGTACCCCTGGATCTTTGTCTCGGTTTCTCTTTTATTCAATTGACTTGAGAACTTCTGTGCCAATGTCATACTGTCTTAATTACCTTAGCTATACAATTAATCTTTATATCTGGTAGGGCACATTTTCCGACTTCATTCTTAAAGATTGCTTTAGTTATTCCTGGCCTATATGATCATTTTTGTTAAACAGTCCAAGTGTTCTTGAAAAGCACATTTTCCTCACTTTTTAATATAAAATTATGCTTATTTCTCCAACATTCTTAAAAGATAGGTATGTTGTGGACAAAATTTAATGTTGACAATAATTTTCTCAGCCCATGAAAATACTTTCTCATTGTTTTCTGACTTCTATTGTTGTTTGTTGAGATGTTCATGACCAATCTGTCATTCCTTCACTGGTGATCTTTCGTTTCTCTCCTGCTACTTTTAATACTTCTATGTGTCCAATATTCTTCAGTTATACCAAGTCTAGGTGTGGATTTCTTTTAATTTTTCTTGCTTGGTATAAATTTCTCTTTCTGTATCTGTGAATTCATGTCTTTCATCAACTCTAAATATTCTCAGTAGAGGCTGAGTATTCCTTTTCCAAAATGCTTGGGACCAAAAATGTTTCAGATTTCAGATGTTTTCAGATTTTGGAATATTTATATATATCTAATGAGATATCCTAAGGATAGGACCTATGTCTAAACACAAAACTCATTTATATTTTGTATATACCTTACACATAGCCTGAAGGTAATTTAATACAATATTTTAATAATTTTGTATATGAAAAAATATGTGTTAAGTACTTATGCATGGACTTCTCCACTTGCAGCATTATGTCTGTGCTATAAAGTTTTGGATTTGGGAGCATTTTAGATTTTGGATTTTCAGGTTAGAAATATTTAGCCTGTAAGTACTGCTCATCCCCAGTTCACTCTATTTTTTTTTTTTCTTCTTGGACAATACAAAACCCTAAGAAAAAAAAAATCATCAAAGTACATGACAACAATAATAATATACTAACATATAAGTAAGACATAAGAGATAAAGGAGATAATGTAATCTAAGGCCAAATATACCAGTAAAAGAGACAAAGATTGTCAGAGTGTATAAAATTATAAATTCTGGCTACATGCTATTTATAAGAGTCATTTAAAACACAAAGATAGAGGATAAGAGTGAACAGATTTAAAAGATACAACAAGCAAACACAAAACAGAATAAAAAATGGTATAGTTATAATAACAACATAAAAACTTGCTCTAAGGCAAGTTTATCTCTATTAGAGATAAAGGAGGTATCTTGTTTTAACAACAATTTCCATTATATATAAATATGTAAGATACATATTACGTATACAATTGACCTTTGAACAACATGTGGATTTTTTTTCAACCAAATTTAAATGGACAATACAGTATCCACAGGATATGAAACTCACATATATGAAGGGCCAACTTCTTGTTTGCATGGGTTCCGCAGGGCTGACTAGGGGATATGAGTATGCACAGATTTTGGTATTCTTGGGGGGTTCTGGAACCAATCCCCCATTTATAAACCAAGGGAATAACTGTACATATAAAGTTCTATTGTATGTAATAAAAAGTTGCATATATTCTAAATAATGTATACCCAATAATATGAGCTTGAAATAAAGACAAGTTAACAGAACTGCAAATAAGAGGACAGAAATCCACAATCATTGTGTAAAATTTTTAAACACACCTATCTCAGTCACTACTTAATAAAACACAAATAAAAAATAAGCAGAGGTACAGAATCAAAAAAAGATATACAAATATAAAGAATATAACTGGTAATCTTTACATAAAGGAACACTTTACCCAACAACTATACAATATACATTATTTTCATGTATGTAAGGGATGTTTATAAAACATGACCCCATATATTGGGCCATCAGGCAAATACCGATAAATTTCAAAGTACTAAAGTCTTACCAGAGTGTGCTCTCTAATAACAATTCAATTACGCTAGAAATCAGTAACAAAAACACAATATGTCCCCTTAAATTTGGAAATTAAGAAATACAGGGGGGCATTGGGCTAAACAACACTAATTTACTATATATCAAAACCTATAGGACACAGATACAGCAATACTTCTTGGGAAATTTATAGCCTTGAAATGTGTACATTAGAAAGACTGAAAATTGGCTGTATGAATGTCTTCTTTTGAGAAATGTCTGTTCATATCCTTTGCCCACTTTTTGATGGGGTTGTTTGTTTTTTTCTTGTAAATTTGTTTGAGTTCTTTGTAGGTTCTGGATATTAGCCCTTTGTCAGATGAGTAGATTGCAAAAATTTTCTCCCATTCTGTAGGTTGCCTGTTCACTCTGATGGTATTTTCTTTTGCTGTGCAGAAGCTCTTTAGTTTTATTAGGTCCCATTTGTCAATTTTGGCTTTTTCTGCCGTTGCTTTTGGTGTTTTAGACATGAAGTCTTTGCCCATGCCTATGTCCTGAATGGTACTACCTAGGTTTTCCTCTAGGGTTTTTATGGTATTAGGTCTAACATTGAAGTCTCTAATCCATCTTGAATTAATTTTCATATAAGGAGTAAGGAAAGGATCCAGTTTCAGCTTCCTACTTATGGCTAGCCAATTTTCCCAGCACCATTTATTAAATAGGGAATCCTTTCCCCATTTCTTGTTTCTCTCAGGTTTGTCAAAGATCAGATGGCTGTAGATGTGTGGTACTATTTCTGAGGACTCTGTTCTGTTCCATTGGTCTATATCTCTGTTTTGGTACCAGTACCATGCTGTTTTGGTTACTGTAGCCTTGTAGTATAGTTTGACGTCAGGTAGCATGATGCCTCCAGCTTTGTTCTTTTGACTTAGGATTGTCTTGGAGATGTGGGCTCTTTTTTGGTTCCATATGAACTTTAAAGCAGTTTTTTCCAATTCTGTGAAGAAACTCATTGGTAGCTTGATGGGGATGGCATTGAATCTATAAATAACCTTGGGCAGTATGGCCATTTTCACGATATTGATTCTTTCTATCCATGAGCATGGTATGTTCTTCCATTTGTTTGTGTCCTCTTTTATTTCACTGAGCAGTGGTTTGTAGTTCTCCTTGAAGAGGTCCTTTACATCCCTTGTAAGTTGGATTCCTAGGTATTTTATTCTCTTTGAAGCAATTGTGAATGGAAATTCATTCATGATTTGGCTCTCTGTTTGTCTGTTACTGGTGTTAAAGAATGCTTGTGATTTCACTGGCCATCAGAGAAATGCAAATCAAAACCACTATGAGATACCATCTCATACCAGTTAGAATGGCAATCATTAAAAAGTCAGGAAACAACAGGTGCTGGAGAGGATGTGGAGAAATAGGAACACTTTTACACTGTTGGTGGGATTGTAAACTAGTTCAACCATTATGGAAAACAGTATGGCGATTCCTCAAGGATCTAGAACTAGATGTACCATATGACCCAGCCATCCCATTACTGGGTATATACCCAAAGGATTCTAAATCATGCTGCTATAAAGACACATGCACACGTATGTTTATTGCAGCACTATTCACAATAGCAAAGACTTGGAATCAACCCAAATGTCCATCAGTGACAGACTGGATTAAGAAAATGTGGCACATATACACCATGGAATACTATGCAGCCATAAAAAAGGATGAGTTTGTGTCCTTTGTAGGGACATGGATGCAGCTGGAAACCATCATTCTTAGCAAACTATCACAAGAACGAAAACCAAACACCGCACGTTCTCACTCATAGGTGGGAACTGAACAATGAGATCACTTGGACTTGTGAAGGGGGACATCACACACCGGGGCCTATGGGGAGGGGGGAGGGGGGAGGGATTGCATTGGGAGTTATACCTGATGTAAATGACGAGTTGATGGGTGCTGACGAGTTGATGGGTGCAGCACACCAACATGGCACAAGTATACATATGTAACAAACCTGCACGTTATGCACATGTACCCTAGAACTTAAAGTATAATAATAATAATAAATAAATAAATAAAAATTTTAAAAAATAATTTGAAAAATAAAGTACTTTTTTGAAAACAAACAAACAACAACAAAAAAGAAAGACTGAAAATTAATGATCTAAGAATTCATCTTAAGATAGGTCTGGGTGCAGTGGCTCACACCTGTAACCCCAGAACTTTGAGAGACCGACATGGGTGGATCACTTGAGGCTAGGAGTTTGAGACCAGTCTGGCCAACATAATGAAATCCCATCTCTACTAAAAATAGAAAAATTAGCCGGCGTGGAGGCGCACGCCTGTAATCCCAATTACTTAGGAAGTTGAGGCAGGAGAGTTGCTTGAACTCAGGAGGTAGAGGTCGCAGTGAGCCGAGATCACAGTCACTGCACTCCAGTGTGGGTGACAGAGGCAGACTTCGTCTCAAAAAAAAACGGAAGAAAACTTCCCAAATTGACAAACTCCTGGTGACACTGATAAAGAAAAAAGCAAAAGAAGGAACAAATAACCAACATCAGATTAAAAACAGGATATTACTGTTTTTACCAGTAAATGCTACAGACAATTCTGAAACTGTAGAAAATGTAGATGAACTGGATGAAACCCAGAAAAATATTATTTATCAAACTTGAAGAAATAGAACAACTAAGTTATACTGTAACTATGATTAAGTTGTTTCAGAAATTAAAAGCCTTTGCATAAAGAGAACTCTAGGCCGGGGAGCTTTCATCGATGAGTTCAACTTCAATGAGACATAATTTACATGTAATAAAATGCAAGGTTTTAAGTGTAAAGTTTAATAAGCTTTGACAAATTGTTTTTAAAACCATGTAATGGCAATACCAATCAAGACATAATTACCATAATCCCAGAAAGTTCCCTCATATCCCTTAACAAACTAATAGTACCCTACTGAGGCAACCATTGTTCTTTCTGTCTCCATAAATTGGTTTTGTTGATTTGAAAACTTCATTTAAATGAAATCATGCCAAACACACTCTCTTGTATATAGGTTATTCATTCAGCATATTACAAGATTCATCCATGTTCCTGTGAGTATCAGTAGGTCTTTTTTACTTCTGAGTAGTATTACATAGTATAAATATACCAAATTTGTTTATCCAGTCTCTTCTTAATGAACATTTTATGTGTTTTCATTTTTTATCATTGTGGATAAAGCTACCATGAATATTCTTGTACAAGATTTTTAGTGGACATGTTTCCATTTATTTTAAGTAAATATCTAAGAAAATAATTGTTGGATCACACAGTAGATGCATGTGTAGTTTTAGTAGAAACCATCAAAACATTTTCCATACTGTATGGAATACTGTATGCAGAGGCCACCTTTAGTCTACCCATTCTTCTGTCAATGGACACATGGGTTGCTTCCAACTTTTGGCTATTGTGAATAATGTTGCTATGAACGTAGGTGAACACATATCTCTTTGAGAGTATGCTTTCAATTCTTTTAGGTATATATCCAGAAGTGAAATGAGAGGATTGTATAGTTATTCTAATTTTATTTTTTTGAGGAGCCACAAAATTGTTCTCCACATTGACTGTACCATCTGACATTCCCATCATCAGTGCTCGAGAGTTCCAATTTCCCCACAACCTCGTTAACATGTTATTTTCTATTACTTCATTAGTACCCATTCTAACAGATATGAGGTAACATCTCATGAGATTTTGATTTGCAATGATCAGTGATATTAAGCATATTTTCATTTTTATGTGCTTATTGGCCATTTGTGTATCTTTGGAGAAATATCTATTCAAGTCCTTTGCCCATATTTTTTTCCAAGCCAAGATGAATTTATTGATGAATTCTACAAAGCTATTGAGGAAAAAATAATACCAATTCTAAACAAACGATTCCAAAATATTGAAGTGCCTTGATTTTAGAATTCCCAGTCTCCAGTACTGTAAGAAATAAATGTTCATTGTTTATACGCCACCCAGTCTATGGTACTTTGTTACAGAAACCTAAACTAAGACAGCTATACTTTGTTGCATTATTTTGTAGTGGCTGCTCTAAAGAGGATAGTATATATCACTAACTTATCAAACTCTAAGTGTTAATATTGTAACTATTTCATATGCAATGTAAAAATGTTACAACAAAACAGTTATATTTACTCCCTTGTCCTTTGTGTTACGGAAGTCACATCGATTATAAACTCTATAATAGCAATTTGTTTTCCTTTAAGCAGCCATATATACCCTTTTAAAATTAAAAGAAAAATATGTTGCCTTTTAAATTCATCTCAGTATTTACCATTTCCAGTGCTTTTCACTTCTTCTATTGATCAAAGTTTCCATCTAATGCCATTTTCCTTCAGCTTGAAGAAATTCCTTTAGTATTGCTTAGGGTACAGCTTTTGATGTCATGTTGTCTTCATTTTATAAAGATTTTTGCTGCATACAGAATTCTGGGTTGATGGTTTATTTTTGTTAGCATTTTATAAATGCCATTCCTTTGTCATCTGACCTTCACTGTCCTGATACAAGGTCAGTCATTATCTATGTCATTATATATATATCTATGTCATTGTTGTGCAATGTGACATTTTTTTCGGTCTGCTTTTAAAAGTTTCTTTTTATCTTTGGTTTTAGCACTTTGACTAAGATATGACTGCCTGCATATGGTTTTGTGTCTATCTTGCTTTGGATTTGCTGAGGGCCATGGATCTGCAAGTTTGTTTTAAGTGTTATAAATTTTTGAGAAATTTCTCAATTAATTTTATTTGTCAAGGTCAGGTACAGTCACTCATACCTATAATCCTAGCAATTTGGGAGGCTGAGGCAGGTGGATCACTTAAGCTGAGGAGTTCGAGATCAGCCTGGGAAACATGGCAAAACCCCATCGCTACCAAAAATACAAAAATTAGCTGGATGTGATGGCATACACCTGTAGTCCTAGCTACTCAGGAGGCTAGGGTAGGAGGATCACCTGAGTCCAGGAGGTCGAGGTTGTGGTGAGCTGTGATCGCTCCACTGCATACTCCAGCCTGGGTGACAGAGTGAGACTGTCTCAAAAGTGAAAATTTTATTTGCCCTATTCTCCTTCTCTTCTTACTTGGGGATTCCAATTACACACTTAAAAACACTTGTTATTGTTCTACAAGCCACTGAGGCACTATTCCTCTTTTAAAAAATTTTCTTCTGTGTACCTCTGACTAGATAATTTCTACTTATCCAGCTTCCAGTTTACTGACACTTGATTCATTTGTCTTCAATCTACTATTAGGATCATTCAGTTTTGGCTTTGGTTTTGGTTTTGGTTTTTAAAGACATTTTACTTTTCAGTTCTAGAACTTCCATTTGATTATTTTCAGTTTCCATTTCTTCACTGACATTCCCCATTTATCTTTCATTATGACCATATTTTCCTTTCTGTCTTTGAGGATGTTTATAATAGCTGCATAAAAGACTTTATCTGCTAATTCTAACATCTGGATTATTTTGGTGTTATTTTTTATTGACTGATTTTTATACTATTGATTGACATTTGTGTTGTCTTCTGTTTGGGGCTAATACAAAGAATGCTGCTATAAATATTTTTGTACCTTTCTCCTTACTCTACCTAGGAGTAGAAGAGCTGAATTATAAGATATATGAATCTGCTATGTTTATATAGAATGTCAACAGTTTATGAAAATCCTTACTTGACTTAATTTTTAATCACATTTACATATTTTTAATTTCAAATACCATTAAAGGAAGGTATAAGATTTTTATGTTTCCTCCCAAAGAGCACATAATTAATACAATGAGAACTGCTGTTTTCCATTCATAATTCAAAAACTATTTATTGAATACTTACTGTCAGTCATTGTTCAAAGACATAGGAATAAGGTTACAAAATATGGCTCTAATATTAGGAGCTTATATTGTAAGGCTTTAATTTGTTTTATACAAGTAAATGGTTCTCAATCCCCTTCTGCAGCAGGATAATCACACATAGAGCTTTTTAAAATGTAGATTCCAAGAATCCATTCTACTTACTCAATTTCACTTTTTAATATGGAGGTAGGGAATATGACCACACACAAAGAGCTCATGCATGCAAATATATTCTTAAGCTGCTTGAATCCAAGCTTAAGAAGATATGTGCATGCTAAATCACAGATGTGTACTCTATTACAACTAAAAGAATTGATATCCCCTATTTAAAAAGATAACAACCTTTCAACTTTTCAATTTATACTGTATAAACAAGTGGAATAAAACATCTAAATTCTCATCTATTAATATTTAAAAAACAAAAATAAAGATGCCAAATACCTTTATCTCATAAACATTCAGTTGCTTGCTTTCTGCTGTACCTTTTTTTTTCAAGGCCTTATTCTGTTAAAAGTAAAAATAATTATATTTAGTACTAAAGTTATTCAAACTTACCTTGCCACTGACTTAGACTCAAATTACTAAAGGAAGAGAAAGCATTATTCTCTAAAACTGTGATGAAAATATCAGTTTGATTTTGAGAATATTTATAAAAAATACATACCTCCTGCTGAAGTTCTTCAATATACTTGTTTTTATTTTCAACTTGTTTCCTTAAATTGTTACACTAAAAAATTTTGAGAAATTATAGCTATTTTATTTAGTATTCCAGTCAAAACAGGCAATTTCAGACTAATAAAAATATTGCATAAAGTACTGATAAATGTCACTTCAAAATCATGGTAATTCCATTAATATAAAAATTATACTAAAATCACAAATTTTAATAAAGATCATCTAAATACAAATGCAATCATAGCTCACTGCAACCTCCAATTCCTGGGTTCAAGTGATCCTCTCACTCCGGCCTCCCAAAGTGCTGGGATTACAGGTGTGAGCCACTATACTCAGCCTCAGTGTCCCTTTTTTAAAAAAACCGCATCTTTGTATGTGAAGTGATGAATATGTTAACTAGCATGATTTAATCATTTCACAATGTATACATACATCAAAACATCACTTTGTATGCCATAAATATATATAATTTTTCTCAGTTAAAAAATCATTTTTATGTTACTGCTTATATGTCAACATTCATCATTCTTATCTTTGCAATGTTTAATTCCGAACTTTGCAACAATCCAATGAGATAGAAAGGATAGGTATTATCTCCATTTGAGAGATGAGGAAACTGAGGCTCAGATAGGTAAAATATATATAAAATAAAAAATGTCGGAAAAAGGTAGCATATTGAGGGAAGAAAAGTGTAATGAAATTTAATGTCACACAAAATATCTGGGAAGTGTTTACAACCTGGATTCTTTCTGGGAAACTGTTTTAACAGGTAAGTTGAAATCGAAATATGGGAAACTGAAATATGCTAAAATTTTGTCATGCATTTCATTTTTTTCCTTAAATCGTCACTAATATTTTCTATATTGGCAAAATAAATTGTGTTTTAAATTCTTAATAGAGGATTTTATTTTACATTAAAAATTAAAATCATGTTTTTCTCCATGAACAAACAATAGGCATAATGATCTGCAGTGGACTCTGATACAAATTTTAAAGTAGTGAATTACGTACCAAGTATTTAGCATATTAAGTTCATTTTTTTCAGGCTGAATTTAACTAATAAATATGAACTAAAAGAAAAATAGCTTTTCAGGGAGGAGAATGTGGTATAGTTTAAAGAATGTAGAAGACCAGCTCTACTACTTCTTTCTTAGTCATGTAACCTTTTGAAGGTTTTTATCCTTTGGAGGTCTGATTTCTCACTTTATAAAATAAGAGCAATAATGACTTCTAGTTAAGTGAAATAACACATAGAAGGAACCTAGAATGTGCTTGGTCTATTGTAAGCCCTTTAAAATGGTACCTTATCTCATCCTTGAATTGTTTCAATAGTTTTACAGCTCTCAAAAGTGTAAATATAATTTTAACAATCCTCATGTCAAAATTCTTCAATGGCCTCAAACTCCTAAATGCAGCTTAAGTGGCCTTAAATGATCCACCCTCATCTTTCCCCACCTTCATCTCTCCATGCTTACCTCTCCCTACCCTCATCTTTCCTCACTCTGCCCTCTACCACCACTACCTTAAACTCCATCTTTTAGTTACAATGAATTTTTTGTACTTAAATATGCCATGCTCTGATACTTTCAGACTTACACATACAATGTTTATGGTTTTTTAAACTTAGAATATTATCTTCCCTGCTATACTTGTGTCCACCACCTGTCCTCCACTAATTCCTATTAATCTAAAGCTTCACACTGAATGTGACTTCTTTCAGGAAGCATGCCCTAGCTTAAGTTTGAATTAGATGTCCTTTCTATAGACTCTAATAGTATCCAAATAGAGGACCTATGTTGTGGTCTGGCCAACACCCTTTCCTGCAAGAATTCCTCTACTATAAAATTCACAGTAGTCCTGCTCAGTTCATGTAATTTGATGGGGGCTAACTCTATCTCTATGAGTGGACATGCCGCTCAGGCTTAGCCAGGTTACTCTATCCCCTAGCCACAATTATTGACTCGGGAATAAGTATGAATTGAACTAAGCCAGAGTCTTCTCCAAGATTTTTTTAGAATTTTCAAGATGACTTTTAATGGCTTTCCAACTGATTCCAATGCCTTTCATCTCTCCCCATTCCATTCGCAAATATTAAACGGTGTCACCTCCTCAATAAAAAACTTTAATTAGATCACTACTATCTACCAAATAAATGAAATCCAAATGTAACACCCAGAACAGTGCCTGACACATAGTAGGTGGTCAATAATATTTGTTGAATGAATGAAAAAAACACAATCAAAGACCTCATAATCTAGATCGATCTTTCTACTTTGGCACAATTTTCTTCTACTCTGTATAATATATACTATAATCATGTCACATATCTTGTACTATTCCATTTTCATGACACTCTTCCCTAAAAACCTTATTATCTTAATTTGATATCATATTCACCAAAGCATGACACAAAATTATTAAACAATTTGTCATCCATATATTTTATATTACTGAAGTATGAGCTTTTTGTTTAGCCTAAAAAATGTTAGTCTACATTAAATATTGAACATATGTTAAAAGAAAATCAGAATTATGCCACTATTTCTTCTAGATATAGATAACAGATTAGTAGTAAAATAATCCAACTTTTCCTAAATATTTAAGGTTGATGGCTGATGACAGTCTCTAGATCACTATTATTTATACAACAGTATACTTCCCTTTATTTTTGTTTAGATATGTGGTGTTGCTTTTACGATTTGAAATTTTGTGATACAATCCATTATTAAATACAACATACATTTTCTTCACTCTTGTCCAATTTACATTTAATTTCATCTCTTTTCTGTTTTAGCTCTTCTCTCACATATTCCAGTTCATTTCTAAAAGAAAATGGAAGAGTGACATTATAATAAAAATTATTAGATCTAAAGAAGATCTCAAATAACTCTAAATAAGGAAGTCTTAAAGACCACATTCTTTAACCAAATGTAAAAAGCCAAAACTGAATGCTTCAGAATATAAGTACAAACAAGAGGCTGGGTGTGGTGGCTCACACCTGTAATCCCAGCACTTTGGGAGGCTGAGACGGGCAGATCACGAGGTCAGGAGATCCAGACCATCCTGGCTAACACGGTGAAATCCCGTCTCTACTAAAAAATATAAAAAGCTAGCCAGGCGAGGTGGCGGGCGCCTGTAGTCCCAGCTACTTGGGAGGCTGAGGCAGGAGAATGGCGTAAACCCGGGAGGCGGAGCTTGCAGTAAGCCGAGATCGCGCCACTGCACTCCAGCCTGGGTGACAGACCGAGACTCGGTCTCAAAAAAAATAAAAAAAAGTGAAAAACTAAAAAACATAAATATCCAAAAGTAAAAATGACAAAAATAATGTCATTACATCCACTTGAATGACTGGTAGATGGACATAAAATAGATGACTGTGAAAAAACATAAAAACATTAATAATGCTAAAAATAATATTAAATGGAAAAACCACATATAAAATTATATGTGTATGGTTATAAGCAATAACCAAATACATTCTTTAAAATATAGAGTGGGTATAAAACTCCAGTATTATAATCATTCATATGATTAGAAGTAATTTTTAAGATTTCTATATTTTATGAAATGTGATTAATACATTTTCTTAATTAAATATTAAAGAATTAGAAGGTTTATGATGCTTTAAAATTTCTGTCTAATCTCACTAACTTTTAACACTAAGCACAAAGTAGACATTATTATAATTTTATTTTAAGCAGGATTCCACAACAGTGATTTATGTCTAATTTTTACTTTATACAATATTCAACATCAGTCCAATTTAAATTAATGATAACAAGTTAACAGAAAAGAAATATCAAAATATTTTGCCAGACAAAAAAAGGCCAATTTGTTAGTCTTGCCTTAATTGGGTTTCTGTTTCTTCCAGATTTCCTATTTGTTTCAACATCCTTTCTTCTTGCTTTTTGTTATTCTAAAGAAATAACATTGTTTATATCAATTATTTTGTTTAAACAAAAATAAAATTAAACTACTATTTAAGACCTTTATCTGTCAGTATAAAATTTATTTAGTTATACATAAAGGAAAAAAAAATGGGCTTTTCAACTTGTATAGTTTCATACTACATTTTAAGCCTTACTTTAATTATTCTCCCAACAATCCCTATACAATAGTTAACAAAACAAGTCTCATTTGGTTTTCCAGTGTTACTTTGAGTCTGTATCCTTTGTTCATATTGTCACTTCAAGTAATGTTTTCCATTCATTGTTACCTACTGAACTCATAATTCATCTTTTAAGACGAAAATCAATGCTATATTCTCTCAGAAGCCTTCTCTTTATCCAAAGCAGAAGTGATCCTGCAAACTCTGATAACACTTTGTCCCACTAACAACACATATGACATACTATTTTGCTTAAGCTATGTGAGAAATTACTATTTTTATTAAGTCATAAGTTCTTAAAGAGAAAGGGTGACATTTTATTCATCATTGTATCCTCCACAATCTTATATGACTTAATAAATACCTATTGACTAGATGGTTTTTAAAAATCTTGATGCCTAAAATTAGATTAACTTGTTCTAGGAGTGGCCTCCACATTAATCAGAGGGTAGCCTCTGTCACCCATTACCACCCTGTAAGACCAATATGCATATTTTTCTTCTAAAACAAAGTTTTAGCTCTAAAGCAATCAGACTTTAAAGTTCAAAGGATCTTTAGAGGTCATCTATTCTAACCTACTAATTGGAAGAAAACTAAGTCACCAGCACTTTCTTTTTCAACTCACATTAATATCTTCTTGCTGATTCTTGAGTTCTAGGGTCATATCACTTGTTTCCTGTGTGAGTTCTTTGTTTTCTAGTGAAAGCTTGTTGCAGTGTGAAGTTAATTCAGTATTCTTAAGCCTATTTTTTTTAAAAAGTCATACCAAAATATTTACAAATGAAATGACATAATATGGAATTTAATTCAACATAATGATAGGGGAAAGGGATGATGGACTGGGGGAAAAACATGAAACAAAATTGACTATTGGTTTATAATTCCTAAAGCCGGGTGATAGGTTGATTATTACATTATTCCCTCTAATTTATATATTTTTGAAATTTTTCTTTACTAAATTTTCAAATGTCACACAATGTATTTCCTTGCATGTTCCCTGTATGCTCATCCTTTCATACTTTCCACAAATTTTGAAAAGTACATTATTTTTTTCAATAATTTTTTCCTCTCCATTAGACTGTCTCTTAGAAGTTATTTCAAATTTCCTATAACTTGATTAAAGTAGTACATGAGGCATGAGCTGTGTTTAATTAAGATATTTTCATTTTAAAAAAACACCTAAGTTTAACTTTTGTGCACAACACCTAATTTGCTCTTAAAAGATTTCAAATGTTCTACCTTGGAAGAGAGATTATTGCTGTATTGGCTACATCCAATATCAATTTTAAATGAAGGCAGAGGAGTATGTGGCTCTACAGAGTGATTTTAGGAGCATCTATTACCTATTTCTATTTAATGATACTGGAAATTCATCAAAGAGGAGATAAAGCATTTCATTAAGCCATGAAAAGTTGAAAAGCAAATATACTAAGGATAACAAATGTACATTAAAATACAAATAACTAATCAGTCCATTCATTAAAAGGGACATTAGTTCATAGATGAGTTTTACCTAGGGCCCTTAAAAAAGTACTATTGAAAAGGTACCAGAAATAGAGAATTAGATAAAAAGGAAGGGAGAGGATGCTGCATAAAGTGTTTACTTCTCTTATTTAATCTAGCACTGAGAAGCCACCAAAAGGGGAAAATCATGCTCACCACCACTAGACTGGCTACTTGAATTTACTTTTCTCTGAGTAATAATACAATAATAATTTCCCCCGCTTTCTCTCCAAATTAAACTTACTGAGTAGGTAAAATCATCCAATTCAATATTTTATCTGGATAATGTAAGAAATAAATTTTTATTTTGACACTTTATCAACAAAAACCTATAAAATAATTTAGCAAAACAACCAAAACAACTAGTTAGAACTGAAAATGATTATTTTTATGAGGAACTAAATACCTCTAAGAAAAGGAGCACATTGATGTAAAGTATTTCTAAACTTTGGGGTGTACTCTTTTTCATGTCAGTGATATGTACTTTCCTTAGCAATGAAATTAGCACATTATTTAGATCCTTAAGAATAAAAATATAATTTCAAATACATTCAAATAAATATTAAATATAAATTATTATTTATCACCAGAAAGCTTAGGAATTGAGTACATAAGCTATTCTTAGATAAATGGAAAACATACTTCTCATTTTCAAGCTCAGTTTTCAGATCTTTAACCTCTTTTGAATAATACTGTTCACTTGTGGTAATGGCAGTTAACTGTATTTCCAAATCATGTACTTCTTTCTGCAAAATAAACATATATAACTATGGCAAGTGTTTTTCCAATTTTCTCATTTGAAAGGTATATTCACTGAGTAATTAAATCATATATTTGGCAAAAATTGGGCAAGTTATGTCAAATATTTTAAATGAGTAAATTTAAAGTGAATAATCACTATAATCACTATAATTTTAAAACAATGAACAATGACATATTCAATGTAAGTAAATTCTATCTTGATATTGTAAAATTCAAGCAGAAAAATAGTTACATGTTATAAAATATTCTTATCACTCTGCCAACTAATTAATTTCAATTAAAATTTTACATTATCAAGGAGAAATATATTAATTGATGAAATCAGGTAGTCTCTTTAAAAACTAAAATGTTATTATTACAAAAAGACAAGGTGTAATTCTGTCATGGACTGGAAACATACTTTAAAATACAAATTCTAAAACTATAACATGAGCACTATAAAAAGTACTGTAAACTAAGAACCTAACTTAACGAAGGCTAAATTTCAAATGTACCAATTAAGAAATACTTGGCTAGGCATGGTGGTGTGCCCCTATAATCCTAGCTACTTGAGGGGATGTTCCAGGAAGCACAGGGTTCAAAGCTAGTGTGCAATTACTGTGCATTTGAATTAGCTACTTCACTCTAGCCTGGGCAACATAGTGAGACTCTGTCTCAAAAGAAAAAATACTCAAGACATCAAGAAATATAACTATTATAAACCATAGCATAATGCATCATATTGATCTTTTAAATGTTGGTCTTTCTCACATTATAATGTGGAGGTTGTCTAAATGTGTTTTAAATAAATCGTAAGCATGTTAATGTAATAACAAATGCTTTGAAAGGAATTTTGTGAAGAAATCTTTAACAAAACAAATACTTACACCATAATTCATAAATCTATATTCTACTAACAAAATATTTAAAATAAAAATGTTTCCTTAAACAAACCTCTCTGGCTTGGAGAAGACCAATTAGTTCTTGTTCTGTTCCTTTTAATTCTTCAGCAATCTTCTCAAATTGTTTATTTTCATATAAAAGCTTTTCCTTTTCTCCCTATTTATAAACATTAACAAATCAGGAGTACCAAATCATACACATATTCAAAGTAATCAAACTGGCCAAATGGAGCTATGGAAAGATCTATGAGCTTCTCCCTGGCTAAAATTCTTTAAAAAGAGAAAATTAGTCAATATTAAGTAAATTCAAAGACTAAACATGATGACAGATAATTCAATAGACACAGCCCTGGAACACAATAATTAATTCTTTAGTTATAGATGATTAATTTCTCTTCATTCCTTCTACTATCCAACACAGCATATATTTATGAACTCACTTTTTACTTTGTCTTCCCAAGCACAACATCACAACAATTTTATAAAAGGCCTCACAATAAAAGGTCCTAAATTATTAATTATAAAAACTACTAATTGTAGTTAAGGAGTTTGAATTTTATCTATAGACAATGTGGAATCATCATAAATTTTACTGTAACAATATAACATCATCATATTTGTAATTTTAAAAGATAACACCAGCAACAGTGCACAAGAAAGCTTAAGTAGGGTGAACCTAAAAACAAGAAAGCCAGTAATGAGAATACTGTGCCAAAACAAATGCAAGATGAAAAGTGTTTAAATTATGTCAAGGGCTGTGGAGACAGACTGATAACAATAACCATGGTTTCACGCTTTCGAATGACTTCTATATGCCCAGCCCTCACTAGATGCTTAAAATATATTTTCATTCTTTACACTACCCTATGGAAGTCAGATTTTTGTGTCTCAATTTGACAGATCAAAAAATAGAAGCAGTCTTTTAGCTTTTAGTATGTCACTATAATCTCATGCCCAAAGACCAACTCTCCCACTGAAAACTTCTATAAACTCTGGACAAAATAAATAAATATATATAAATATGTGTGTGTGTGTGTGTGTGTGTGTGTGTGTGTATATGGCAAGTGAGAAAGAGAGGGAAAGGAGGAGGGAGGGGGAGAGAGAGAGAGAGACAGAGAGATAACCTAAGGATTTTAACAAGTGAAAAAAGAAAAATTAACACAAGTGGCTAAAGCAGAGTGAGTTTGTCAGTTTTTGGTAGCTTTGTCCCAATGGTGAAATGTCACTGCTAAGCAGTGTGGTATAGGCAGCTTAAACTACAATAGAAATCCCACCATCTCTCTTGCTAGAGGAACCTGGTATAACCAGGGAAAGGAGCCCTGGGAACCATGACCAGCTGCCAGAATATAAAGGAGAAATCATACAAAACAAAGAACCACGGAAAGTAATCTCCTGATTCCATGTATGAATACTACACAAATTTAAAAACAACCCATGAAGCATACATTCATATACAGAGTCAAAAGAAGTACACCAAAGGCTTAGAGAATTAAGATTTGAAGCACCATTCACAGAAGGTGAGATAAAGTTTATTTTTGAATCTAGCAAAAATAAAGATAGATAAAACAAAAACATTTACATTATTCAGAAGAATATAATAGAATCTACATAATATAACCTTCACAATGTCCTGAATATAATCCAAAATTATTCAACATACAAAGAACTGGTAAAATGTCAACATTCTCAAGGGAAAAGGCAACAAATATATACTAATCCCAGTATAATCAAGATGTGAGAACTTTATCAGATGAGAACTTTAATGCAGCTAATTCAAGTATGCTCAATCAGGTATAGGAAATACTCTTAAAATGAATAAAAAGATAGAACATCTAAGGAAAGAAATAGAAAATAAGAAAAATGGAAATTTTAGAACTGGTAAAAAAAAATTCATTGGATGCTCATAGGAGCACAATGGAGATTACAAGGAAAGAGACAGTGAATCTGACTATCAGAACAACAGAAATGATACTCTGAAGAACAGAGAGGAAAAATATTGAAATAAAATGAATAGCACCTCAGGAACCCATGGAACAATATAAAAAGATCAAATCAATGTATAATTGTAATCTTAAAAGGAGAAGACAGCAAAAATAGGGCAGAAAAATATTTAAATGGCCAAAACTTCCCATATTTGAAGAAAGTTAAAAATTTACAGATTTATGAAGTGCAGTGAAACTCAAATACAATAATTCAACTTCACTTACATACTGCTGAAAAATCAAAGTTAAGGAGAAAATCTTGAAAGTATGTGGTCTCTCATTAGAAAACATGGAGGATCAAAAACAATAAGACATCATCTTTAAGGTGCTTAAAGAAACAAAACTGTCAACCCACAATCCTATACCTAAAAAATAAAATAAAATCCTTTCAGAATGAAGAGTAAATAAATAATATATTCAAAAAGAAAAACTAAGAAAATTTGTCAGCAGCAAAACTGCACTACAAGAAATACTAAAGGAAGTTCTTCAGGCTGAAGGAGAACGATATTAGAGGTAAATGTGGATCTTCAGGAAAAAATAAAGGATATCACAACTGGTAAATATTGGAGTAAATATAAAAGATCATTTTTCCTCAAGTTATTTAAAAAAAATATGACTACTAAAGCAAAAATTATAGCTGTCTTATGAAGATGTAAATGCATGTAGGTGTAATATATATGACAACTCTGGCACAAAGGACAAAGTGGGAAAAGGACATAAATAGTCAAAAATTTTCAACATTCAACATGAAGTGGTACAGTATTAACTCAATATAGACAAGGTAATGGATACACATTGTAATCCCTAGAATAGCTACAAAAATAAATGTAGATAAATATAGATAAAATACCAGTAGATACATTAAAATGGAATACCAAAAAATATTCAAATAACCCAAAAGAAGACAGAGAGTTTAAAAGAGGAACAAAATGAAAGGAGCAAACAGAAAACAACTTTTAAAGGGTAAATCTAATCTAGCCACATCAACACTTAAACAGCAATTTTTAAAGGTATCTATGGACTAAATTCTCCAATTAGCAGTGATTGTCGAAGGGCATAAAGAAGGAAGACCCAATTATATGCAGGCTACATATAAGCACATATGTACAAATATAAAGTCAAATGTAGGTTAAAGATATACCATGCAAACAACAAGCATAAGAAACATAGAGTGTCTATAATAATATGTTAAAATAGACTTTAAAACAAAAAAGTATTATCAGAAATAGAGGGCATTTAATTATAATCAAATGGTCAATTCATCAAGAAGATATGGCAGTTATATACAAATGTGAAATTTATAGCAGAAGTTCAAAACACATGAAGCAATCACTGATAGAATTAAAGAGATAAACAATTCCAAAATTGTACTAGTTTTAACACTCTTCTCTCAATAAATAATAGAATTAGACCCAAAAATTCAATTAAAAACATATATTTGTACAAAACCATCAGCCAACTGAACCTATTTGACAATTATAGAACACTCTACCTAACAATAGCAGAATACATATTATTTTCAGTGCACATGGAACATTCGCTAAGATATATCATATCCTGATATATAAAACAAACCTTAATAAATTTTTTTTTAAAGTACATTCTCTGACCATAACAAAGTTAAACTAGGAAAGAATAACAAAAAATAACAGGAAATTCTCCAAATACATGGAAATTAAACAACAAACTTCTAAATTGGATCAAAGGGCAATCCTCAAGATAAATTTAAAAATATTTTAACATAAATGAGAATACAACATATAAAAATTTGTGAAATACAGCTGAAAAGGTGACTAGAGGAAATTTATAGCACGCAAATGCTTACAGAAAAGAAAGATCTCAAAACAATCTAAACTTCCACCTTAGGAATCTAGAAAGAGAGCAAAATAAACTCAAAGCAGCAGAAGGAAGGAAATAATAAACACATGAGCAAAAAACAATGAGATTGAAAACAGAAAAACAATAGAAAGAATCAATGAAATATAAACTAATTATTTGAAAAGATCTATAAAATTAAGAAACCTCTATTAAGACTAACAAAAAAGGGGCCAGGCACGGTGGCTCACACTTGTAATCCCAGCTCTTTGGGAGGTCAAGGCGGGTGCATCACTTGAGGTCAGGAGTTCAAGATCAGCCTGGCCAATATGGTGAAATCCCATCTCTACTAAAAATACAAAAAATTAGTACAGTGTGGTGGTGCATGCCTGTAATCCCAGCTACTCAGGAGGCTGAAGCAGGAGAATCACTTGAACCCAGGAGGTGTAGGCTGCAGTGAGCCTAGATCATGCCACTGCACTCCAACCTGGGCGACAGAACAAGACTATCTCCAAAAAAAAAAAAAAGACAAAAAAGAGAAATGACACAACAACCAATATCAGTAACAAAAAGAAGGTAATCCTACAGACCATACAGATATTAAAAAGGATAACAGGAAAAGCTACAAAAAATTCTATGTACAGAAATTTGACAACTTAGGTGAAATGGACTAATTCCTTTAAAACCAAAAACTACCAAAATCATTCAAGATTAAACAGGTAACCTGCATAGTTCTATAACAATAAAGAAAAATAAATCCATACTGAAGACCTTGCCAAAAAGAAATCTCCAGGCCCAAGTGATTTCACTAGAGAATTCTACTAAACACTTAAAGAAGAAATTATAACAATTCTACACAATCTTTTCCAGAAAACAGAAAGAAACAAAAGCTTCTATGGAGCCTAAAACAACTCTATTTTGGAAGCTAATCTACCACGTTGGCTTCTGCTTAACCCCTGTTCCAGAAAGGCCTCTAAGATTTCCAGTTTATCTATTGTTTCTTGTGTACAAGAAGGTACTTCCAGTAAATTCTGCCCTTAGGGCATATTCCTAGTATTGCCTCTGAAGCACATGTGCCCCTCCTCTAAGGTATATAATCCTTGGGTCTGGGGGATAATGATGCAGGGGTTCATCATCTTGTCTTGCCCCAACTTGAGACACACGTGGCTTCTATTTGTAAGTCCCTATTAAACTTTTCCAATAAACTGTTTTTGTAAGCTTCTTTCTTCAGCCTCTAAGCTTCTTTGAACTTTGGGATAGGTTTGCAAAGACCTGCCTCTGTGAAACAGCTTCTCAGTTCATTTTATAAAGCCAGCATTACTTTGTCTCCAAAACCAGACATAGAGAGCAAAACAAAAGATATCTATAGACCAATATCTCTTATGAACTCAAATATAAGAATCCTCAGCAAAATATTAACAGATAAAATTCAGTAATATAGAAAAAAGTACAATACTCAACACCAAATGGGGTTTATCCTGAAAATGCAAGGCTCATTCAATATTTGTAAATCAATGTCTACACCACATTAATGGTCTGAAGAAGAAAAACCACATGATCATATAAACTGACACAGAAAAAGCATTTGATACAATTCAACATCAATTCATAATAAAAACTTTCAGTGAACTAGAAATACAAGGGAACTTTCTACAAAAAACCTGCAAGTAACATCATAACTTAATGGTAAAACACTGAATGTTTTTCTCTTAAGATCAGGATATCAAAGATTTACAAGCTCACCACTGTTATTCAGCATACTGGAAGTCTGCGCCCAAGCAATAAGGCAAGAAAAAGAAATCAAATGCCTATTTGGTAGTTATTTAAAATACCTGCAAAAAGAGAAATACTTAGGTATAAACCTAATATAACATTTACAGTACTGTATGCTGAAAACTGCAAAATGCTAATGAAATAAATTATTATAAGGAAAATCTATGTAAATAGAAACAGATACTATGTTCATGTACTCAACATACTAATGATGTCAGTTCAACCCAAATTAATCTATATATTTCACACAATTCCAACAACAACTTCAGCGAGTGTTTTTTAAGGTATAGAAAAGCTAATTCTAGGCTGGGTGTGGTGGCTCATGCCTGTAATCCCAGCACTTTGGGAGGCCAAGGCAGGCAGATCATGAGGTCAGGAGATAGAGACCATCCTGGCTAACATGGTGAAACCCCATCTCTACTACAAATAAAAAAATTAGCCGGGCCTAGTAGTGTAGTCCCAGCTGCTCGGGAGGCTGAGGCAGGAGAATGGCATGAACCCAGGAGGCGGAGCTTGCAGTGAGCTGAGATCACGCCACTACACTCCAGCCTAGGCAACAGAGCGAGAATCCATCTCAAAAAATGAAAAGAAAAGAAAAAAAGAAAAGCTAATTCTAAAATTTATATGGAAATGCAAAGGAACTAGAATAGCTAAAACAATTTTGAAAATGAATAATAAAGTTGGAGGAATCACATTACCCAATTCTAAGACTTAGTATTAAATCTACAGTAATCAAGACACTGCAATATTGGCAAATGAATAGACAAATACACCAAGACAATATAAGACAGCCCAGAAATAGACCCATGCAAACACGGCCAGTTGATTTTTTTAATAAATGTGCAAAAGCAATTGAATGGAGAAAGGAGAGTATTTTTAACAAGTGGTAATGTCATCCTACATCACTTTTTCTTACTACTACTACCACCTCCCAGAGGAAGCCACCATCATCTCTCCTCTGGCTACTGTGATTGTCTGTCTACTCTTAACTGTTCTACCTTAATATACTTTTCTCCTTCAGGCCAAATGTGCTTTTTGAAATGCAAATCTGATCAAGTCACTCCCTGCTAAAATTATCTGGAGTGTCCCATTCCTCTTAGGATAAATACAAAATTCCTTTGATATGATTTACAAGGCCATGAATTGCAAGGCTCCCATTCCTCTTGGGTTAAATACAAAATTTATTTGATATGATTTACAAGGCCATGAATTGTAAGGCTCCTATCTAACTCTCCAGCAGCATCTTTCACTTCATCATGTACTCACCATACTACCTCCCATGAAAAAAAATCTTAGCGTGTTTCCTCTATCTGATATGCTGTATTTTTTCTCCAGAATTCAGTTCAATCCTTACTTCTTCAAAAAAGCATATTCTAATCTAACTACTTCAAATCCTTTTATCATAGGCCTCATCATACTATGAACTAATTCCTTAATGCCCTTGTCACCATTGTAATGTTACATTTCAATGAGTGACTGAATTTAAGTGTGACTATTTGATCACTGTCATTCCATGAAGGCAGTATATGCATCCATTTGCTCCCCACTGTATCCCCAGAGCTTTAGCATAAATAAAACTCAACAAATGTTTGTTTTTGTTTTTCAGACAGGGTCCACTCTGTTGCCCAGGCTGGAGTGCAGTGGTTTGATCTCGGCTCACTACAACCTCCATCTCCCAGGCTCAAGCAATTCTCATGTCTCAGCCTCCCGAGTAGCTGGGATTACAGACACATCGCCACCACGCCCAGCTAATTTTTGTATTTTTAGTAGAGACAGGGTTTTGCCATACTGTCTAGGCCAATCTCAAATTCCTGGCCTCAAGTGATCTGCTCACCTCAGCCCCCCAAAGTGCTGACATTACAGGTGTGAGCCACCATGCCCAGCTGAAAAACTCAACAAATGTTTGTTAAATGAGTAAATGAATTATTGCATTTATTCCTCACAATCACCCTATGAAATATGTACAATTATTTTCTCCGTTTCATAGATGGAAAAACTGAGGCATCAAGAGTTTAAACTGCTCTTGGTCATATAGCTAGCAAGTAAAGAGCTGCACACCAATCAAGACATTCTGATCCTGAGAATCCAGATATTAATTGTTGTTCATATATAATGAGACGGCCAAGTAAAAAGAGCACCCTGGAGAACCTCCAGCCAGCCTGCTTACTGGAAGGACAGGGCAGGGCCTTAGGAAGTTCATGCCGTTTGCAGGGGTGGATGAGCTTGACCCCTTCTGCTCTTATGTGGTAACCAGGAATTCAATCTCCGATACAGAAAGCCTGATAGCAGGACTCTCTTTGCTGAGAGTCCCTGTGGGCCTTTTTGTCCTTTTCACCCAATAAACCCTGCCCTACTCACCCTTCAAAGTGTCTGCAAGCCTAATCTTTCCTGATCCTGTGACAAGAACCCAGTTTTTTCCTACAACATACTGTTTGCAAAACATAAGGCATGAGAAAGGGTTAGTGAGATGCAAACCAAAAAAAAAAAAAAAAAAACAAAACCTTTTTCTCTTTCGCTTCTAAGCCTTTTTTCCTTTGGATTTCTTCTGAGGATAAAGGAAATTGTGCCCCCCCACTCCTATTGCTCCCAGAGATCCAGAATGTCGGCCTCAATCCAACCCAGCCTTTCCATGGCCTTTTCTTTCCTTTTTTGGTACAGATGGGCGAGCAGCAGTTCCTCGCCGCCCTCCCCTCCCTGCCAGGGCTGGGACGCATGACCCCAGGGCCCCACGAGGCTGGCTGGCATTCCCTGCCAAGCGCCCGTGGCGTCTCCCACTATCCCAGCCAGGGAGTCCAGTTCCATTCCACAGCAATTATGCTTCTCTCCCTAGTGGAGGAAAAACTGGCATAAGAATAATAGGTTCTTCCCCCAGGCATCCTTTTCTCTTCTCCACCCTGTCAGCAGTTAACATAGCCCTGTATCTAAGCTGTCTCATCTTTTCTCTACCTTGTCAGCAGGTAACTCTTAAACGAGGTTTTTTTCTTTTTGGAAGACATTTTGCTGGGCCAGGAATGATGGTGATCACTATTTATATTTTCTGTAGTTTTAGTTGTGAGAAAGGATTTGTGAGGTTCGTCTTAAGCTGCAACCAATCTAGTGTGCTTTGCATGACTTTCTGTAGAGTCCACAGCAAACTTTGCTGCAGGCCTCCATCTTGTTGTCCTTGAGAGTAAGACCTGTAACCACGTGGCAATGTTTTATTCTAGCCTCTGCCATTTTACAATGGTGGCCCCAGGTTCAATCCTAGCTTAGCAAATGAGTCCTTTATGGTTTCATATCTGCATAACCTTTTGCTGCTTACTGACTCTCTTCCCCTCCACGAACTGCCTTGGATTTTCCTTTCTCTAAGCCTTTAGTAAAGTTTGAAAGCCAAAAGTATTGGCAGCTTGGCCCAACCAAAGTTGGCTAATAATGGAATTAAAAGGATTTTCTTAAGGAGCACTCAGCTTAATTAAAGTGGATATCCAAGTTATAGTTCTATTTATAAGGCCTTTATGTTTTCCTTTTATTGGACCTTGTTTTTCTGGAAAAAAGGTTTTTTTCAGTTGACTGAATTATTTTTCTTGATTTTGCCTTGCCACTTTTAATGTACATCTGAGTAGGGAGAGACCTCTGTTATCCTCATGGAACCCTAGGAATTAGAAGTAGATAGATCCCTCTCACCATTTGAAAAAATCTTATGACAACTGGGGTTTTCTTCTGCCTGCCTATGTAGTTACGTATGTGTGTTGTCTCTAAAAAGAGCTCTAATTAATTGGCCTAAAGGAAGATAAGTGCTTGCATCAAATATTTTTTTTTTTTTTTTTTTTTGAGACAGAGTCTCGGTCTGTCGCCCACGCTGGAGTGCAGTGGCCGGATCTCAGCTCACTGCAAGCTCCGCCTCCCGGGTTTACGCCATTCTCCTGCCTCAGCCTCCTGAGTAGCTGGGACTACAGGCGCCTGCCACCTCGCCCGGCTAGTTTTTTGTATTTTTTAGTAGAGACGGGGTTTCACCGTGTCAGCCAGGATGGTATCGATCTCCTGACCTCGTGATCCGCCCGTCTCAGCCTCCCAAAGTGCTGGGATTACAGGCTTGAGCCACCGCGCCCGGCTGCATCAAATATTTTTAAAAGGTAAGATAAAAGCTGTAGTACCTTTCAGTTCATGTAACTTTAACCTTTGTAAAATAAAGAAAGACTTAAAGATTATTGGTAAAAAGCAGATGTCATCAAAATATAAATAGGTGGACTAAATTACGCAGGTCAGATGCAAGGTTTGTTAAGTGTTTTAAGGTTATAAACTGCTTTTTGGTTTTGAGAACTTTTCAACTTGGTAAGGCATGGGGACATACGGAACTAGCCACACCCTTAATTATGCAGGAAGGAGTCAAACCTTAGCTGCTCCAAGCACATACTCAAAACAACTTACCAGATTTTACACTGAAGTTAAAAATTGCTAAAAGTTACCACCATGACATATAATAGAGACTACTGGAAATAGATTTACATGTGAGGTGTGTAAGAACAGTAAAATGTGTTTTTAATTAAAGGTTATGAGAGGCTACGTGCAGTGGCTCATGCCTGTAATCCCAACACTTCAGGACGCTGAGGGAGGTGGATCACTTGTGGTCAGGAGATTGAGACCAGCCTGGCCAACATGGCAAAACCCTGTCTCTATGAAAAATACAAAAATTAGCCAGGCATGGTGGTGGGCGACTATAATCCCAGCTACTAGGGAGGCTTAGGCAGGAGAATCACTTGAACCTGGGAGACAGAGGTTGCAGTGAGCTGAGATCATGCCACCGCACTCCAGCCTGGGTGACAGAGCAAAATTCCATCTCAAAAAAAAAAAAAAAAAAAAAAGGTTATAAGAAGGCATTAAAAATCTAAATTCTTGCCTAAGGTTAAAGAATTGTTTCAAAGTAGATAAAAGTTCATACGAGTGGTGGAAAGATTGTAAAAATTAATCTTGCAAAAACTCTGTGTGTGCATATATTGACTAAATTTAAAAGGGTACTATAAGGTTTTTCTGTAAATTGAGCATTAAAATAAAAGCACAAGAAGGTATTCATAAGGAACTAATCTGCTCTTTAGCAAAATTTGTAACAGGTTATAAAAGTTTCTGAATCATGATTTTGGCAAAATAAATGATTTATGTAATCTGGAATTCTATTTCATAACATTAAGTGTTTTAAACCTCTAACATATTTAACAGGCTTCCCAAAATCAAACCTCAGTTTCAAAATTGCCTTTCCTGACGCCAGACTTTTCTGATGCTTCAGAAGGGCCTCTGGAGTATCCAGAAAAGAGGTAAACAGGATTATGTGACATGTTTAGTTACATAGGATTGCCAAAATGGTGTTCAATATTCTTTAGGTTATATTTTGGTGAATAATACTAATATATGTTCCCAAATTGTATGGGATTTCTAAAATTCTAATGTCTGAGTATGCTATCAATCACAATTAAGGTTAAGTTATTGTAAACCAAGGAGATACCAAACTTCTTTGTCAATTGTGTTTCTAATTGTAACTACTCTGGGCATTTCATTATGCACAGTTGTTGTCTTGTTTTAATTCTTTTCAAAAGATTGTTTATAATAAGCTATAGAATTTTGACAAGTGCTCTCAAATACAGGTCTGATAACTTTGAAGATTATGACATAGGAATAAAGGGAAATGTACAGAATTCACAAAGAGCTAAAATGTTCATGAATATCAAGGAAAACAAGAGCTAACTGAATGAATTCAGAAAACTGAAGCAATCTTTTTGACTTTTTCTTGGCATATTGCTGATATTTGTTTTGTTTTTCAGAATAAAGGAAACATTCTGGACTATTTACAGGCTTTAATAATTGAGTAAGGTATACTCTCGTGAACAAAATTTAGAGCATGTTTGTTTCTCTCTGCCTGGTTCCACTAGAATTTGGAAACTATCTGTGAGTATTCTTAACTTATGGCAATATAGTTCTTTGCATCAGTGCAATAAGAATCCATTTTCTTTTACAACAGGATGCAATTAAAGAAACTGGTTGTTTCACCAAGTCTTTGACTGGAAGGGTATGCTTCCCTTTAAGGAGTCAAACTTGACTCGCAGAGCCAATAAAAGCCCCTTGGGAAAAAAACTGGCCTCACACCCTTGTCTGCACAGCCCCTGTACAGGGTTCCTGACCTGTGGTCAGTGAAGAATGTCACTTTCTAACAGGCCAGGAGTTCCAAGTATATCTTGGGACCTTAGGAGGAGAGGATCACCCAACTCAGAGGTATTTGAGGATAGAAACCCATGGCTGAGCTTAGCTTTAAAAGGACTTGTCTGAGATTCCTTGTGGAACACAGTACCATCAAAGTCAATCTAGAAGTCCCATGTAGAAATAGTTATTCTTGCTGTACTTTATGCAAAAAATCAGGCCAAGTATAAGACTAAAGTCTATTTTGCAAACAACTCAGTCCTGTCATGATTTGTTTCTTTAACAAAAATGAGGACTAGAGAGAGAGAAATTATGTTTCAAAACTTATCATACATTTGTCATTACATTCTAAATTCATTAGTTGTTTTTAAGTTTTTGCCTACATTTTAGACTAACCCTGCTTGTTCCTATGAACCAACCAGCATTCTCCAGATGCAGTTCAGAAGGAAGAAAGGGGGATGGGTAATGTAAAAATCTGGATCAATATTCTAGCTCTAAGCAACTATCCTGCAAATCCAGACAGATGATGGGAATAAACAGGGTGCCCATCACCTGGAGTTTTCTTTTTTGGGAAAGTAAGACCAAGGGAGCTAGCCAAAGCCAAGCACAATGCACCCAAATCTTAGCAAGCATAATGATAGCCACCAGTTAGTTATCTGGGCATGTCACAAGACATCCTTTTCTCTCCCTTGTTGGAGGAAAACTCAACTCCACAGTGTTACCTTAGCACTCAGCTTACAATAAGGAGTCCATGCAACACCCCTGAGACACATTTTGGTCCCAAACTCAATTCCAAGGTTTGGGTCAAAGCACTAGGAAAGAAAACTGGATCCAGAGGCAGACAATAATGGAAGTTAAAAGGCATAGTACAGGTGAGTGTGGCTGATTCCTGCCAACTAAGCCAAGCTTCCCATTTCATGGATAAAGTCTACACTAGTATCCATGACACAAATGAGGTCTAGGGAATTCAAAGCTACTGACAGCAGGAGAGATATAGCATATGTGGGTAAGAGCTGATACTTCCATCCTCTAGGCTCCCCTGTTAACCTGAGTGAAAACCACTAAAACACCAATGCGTGGTACCCTGTCATGGCTGCCAGGACTCAGGGATGCAAGAACAGAGGAAAGAAAGAGGAATGCCTCACTTTCCCTCCCTCATATATCCCAGGCATTTGCTAGGAAGAGAAAGGAACCAGGGATGCCTGCTCTCTTTTTCTAGATGAATAACCATTTATCTTCAGTCTGCACCCCTTTCAAATGCATCCTGAATTCCTGGGACTCCTTTGGAAAAAAACCTTCTTTTTTCCTTTTTCCTCCTCTCTCCTCTCTTCACTGATAGGTAATCGTGTGTCCGTACTATGGGAGACTCCCCTCAGATGCATCCTCCAAATTGGGAAGTTAATTTCTCAAACCTTAAACTGGTCTGCTTAGGACTGGGCTCAGGGGAAGGGAACCCAGAAGCCTGACATATCAGCAAAAAGGTAAAAGTTTTTCTTACCAGTCAGGCTTTTGGCCCCCCTTTCGCCATGCAAACTGGTAAAAGGCCTTGGGATTTTTGAGCTGTCCTTACCGCCCACCCCACATTTCATTTTGATACATATTTTCTAATAATCCTGTTTGTGTCTTCTCACCTTCAGGGCATCAAACTCCAAAACGGTCATGCAACTCAGACATTGGCCCCTTTTGCCAGGAATCCTTAGATACATCTCTGAGGGAGATTTGACTGCTGTTTTCCCAAAACAGAACCCCCTGTCAGTAGGAAGCAGTTAAGATTGGTCTTTGTCCATATCCTTATCCTTGTTCTAATGGCAGTTAGATGTACTTCTTTAGAGTGGAGAATGAGACAGCCAAGTAAAAAGGTCTTCCCGAAGAACCTCCGATCAGTCTGTGCACTGGGAGGACAGGGTGGGGCCTTGGGAAGTTCATGCCATTTGCAAGAAAGAGGAGCCTGGCCCCTTCTATTCCTGTGTGGTAACCGGGGATTCAATCTGTGAGGCAGAAAGCTTGCTAGCAGGACTCTCACTTTGCTGACAGTCCCTGTTTCCCTTTTTTCACTTTTTGCCAAATAAAAACTGATCTACACACCCTTCAAAGTGTCTGCGAGCCCATCGTCTCAGCCCAAAATCTCCTTAAGCTGATAAGCAACTTCAGCAAAGTCTCAGGATACAAAATCAACGTGCAAAAATCACAAGCATTCCTATACACAAATAACAAACTGAGAGCCAAATCACGAGTGAACTCCCATTCACAATTGCTTCAAAGAGAATAAAATACCTAGGAATCCAACTTACAAGGGATGTGAAGGACCTCTTCAAGGAGAACTACAAACCACTGCTCAATGAAATAAAAGAGGACACAAACGAATGGAAGAACATTCCATGCTCATGGATAGGAAGAATCAATATCATGAAAACAGCCATACTGCTGAAGGTAATTTACAGATTCAATGCCATCCCCATCAACTACCAATGACTTCTTCACAGAATTGCAAAAAACTACTTTAAAGTTCATATGGAACCAAAAGACAGCCCACATTGCCAAGACAATCCTAAGCTAAAAGGACAAAGCTGGAGGCATCACGCTACCTGACTTCAAACTATACAAGGTTACAGTAACCAAAACAGCATGGTACTGGTACCAAAACAGAGATATAGACCAATGGAACAAAAGAGAGCCCTAAGAAATAATACCACACATCTACAACCATCTGATCTTTGACAAACCTGACAAAAACAAGAAATGGGGAAAGGATTCCCTACTTAATAAATGGTGCTGGAAAAACTGGCTAGCCACATGTAGAAAGCTGAAACTGGATCCCTTCCTTACACCTTATACAAAAATTAATTCAAGATGGATTAAAGACGTAAATGTTAGACCTAAAACCATAAAAACTCTAGGAGAAAACCTAGGCAATATCATTCAGGACATAGGCATGGGCAACGACTTCATGTCTGAAACACCAAAAGCAATGGCAACAAAAGCCAAAATTGATAAATGGGATCTAATTAAACTAAAGAGCTTCTGTACTGCAAAAGAAACTACCATCAGAGTGAACAGGCAACCTACAGGATGGGAGAAAATTTTTGCAATCTACCCGTCTGACAAAGGGCTAATATCCAGAATCTACAAAGAACTTAAACAAATTTACAAGAAAAAATCAAACAACCCCATCAAAAAGTGGACAAAGGATACGAACAGACACTTCTCAAAAGAAGACATTTATGCAGCCAACAGACACATGAAAAAATGCTCATCATCACTGGTCATCAGAGAAATGCAAATCAAAACCACAGTGAGATACCATCTCACACCAGTTAGAATGGCAATCATTAAAAAATCAGGAAACAACAGGTGCTGGAGAGGATGTGGAGAAATAGGAACACTTTTACACTGTTGGTGGGACTGTAAACTAGTTCAACCATTGTGGAAGACAGTGTGGTGATTCCTCAAGGATCTAGAACTAGAAATATCATTTGTCCCAGCCATCCCATTACTGGGTATATACCCAAAGGATTATAAAGACATATGCATACGTATGTTTATTGCAGCACTATTCACTATAGCAAAGACTTGGAACCAACCCAAATGTCCATCAGTGATAGACTGGATTAAGAAAATGTGGCACATATACACCATGGAATACTATGCAGTCATAAAAAAGGATGAGTTCATGTCCTTTGTAGGGACATGGATGAAGCTGGAAACCATCATTCTCAGCAAACTATTGCAAGAACAGAAAACCAAACACCACATGTTCTTATTCATAGGTGAGAACTGAACAATGAGAACACTGGGACACAGGAAGGGGAACATCACACACCGGGGCCTGTCATGGGTTGGGGAGACAGTTTTACGTACTCCTTTCTAATTTGTATATATTTATTTTTCTTGCCAGAACCTCCAATACAATGTTGAATAGGTATGGTAAGAGCAGACATTGTTCTTGACACTGCCTTTCATCAGTAAATAGGATGCTAGCTGTAGGTATTTTGTAGATGTTCTTTACCAGATTGGAGAAGTCCTCATCTATTCCTAGTTTACTGAAAGTTTTTTTTTAATCATGAATGAGTGTGAAATTCTGTCAAATGTCTTTCTGCAACTATTGAGATAATTATATTATTTTTCTCCTTTATTACTTGATACAGTAAATTACACTGATAGCTCAAATTTTAAACCAACCTTACATTTCTGATAAATCCCATTCCTGATAAATTGTTTGATGTAATATGGTCTTTATCATGTATTAAAATCTAGATTAGATTTACTAATACTTTATTAAGAATTTTATATTTATACTCATATTCATAGAGATATTGGTCTGTAATTTCCTTTTATTCATAGGGATATTGGTCTGTTATTTTCCTTTATTACAATATCTCTGTTAGGATTTGGTATCAAAAACCTACTTGAAAATTGTTTTCACTCTTCTATTTTTTGGAAGGGTTTGTGGAAGACTGGTATTATTTCTTCCTAAAGTGTTTGACAGAATTTACTAGTGAAATCATCCATGCAGAAGTGAATCATTATATAAAAGCCAATGCTTTAGTATTCATTCAACAAATATTTATAAAGTGTTACAAAGTGTCCCTCTCTGTACTAAGTACTAGAGTCACAAGGTAAACAAGACAAAGGCTCCTAACCCTTATTGAAGCATACATTCATTCCACTATTTATTTATTGAGCACCTACTATGTGCCAGCCACTTTGCTAGGTAAGGAGTCTAAAGGGTGAATAAAGCCTTAAATAGTAATACCAAAAATAAATGTATTTCATTTGTGATAAGTGTTATAAAGGAAAAATTCAGGGTGCTATGGAAATAAGTCATACAAAGACCTAAACCTAGCCTGGAGTATCAAGAGAGGTTTCATAAAGCAGTTACATTTAAGCTAAGACCTGTACAAGCATGCATTAATAAATCTGAAAGCACTGAAAACATTATTATTAGTTGCAAACAGTTTGTCCCAGAGCAATTAAATGGAGAAAAGAAAAGTATTTTAAAATAATGCTTCCAAGGGACAGAAGAAGTAGGAGCTGCAAAATCAGGTAGAGATATGATAGGTAAACACAAAATCAATTAATCAGTCATCATAAACATTTTCTACATCGGGGGCCAGAAAACTGCAGTATGCAAGACAAATTCAAGTCTCTTTTCCTAGACCCTCAAGCTAGGAATGGTTTTTATATTTTTACAAGGTTCTTAAAAAGAGAGAAGGCAAAAAGGAGGAGAAGAAGAGAAGAGAGACCATGTATGACCCACCAACTGTAAAATATTTACTATCTAGTCCTCTACAGAAAGTTTGCTGACCCATGTTCTATACACTGCAATCAATTAAAATATAATGAAATTTTACCCTACATCTTCACTAAACATGATTCTACCTGAACATTAAACATAGGTACTGAATATATATCATACACCTTTTTCAAAATTGCATCTTTATTGTTCAAAGGGTATAACATCCAAAATTACCAAATTTACAATCAGCTGCATAACATGCAAATTTGATCTCAGTGTGCTATCAACACATATTCAAATGATATAAACAGCTTGATGAAGACAGTTAACAAGGTATATAAAAATTGGTATAAAAATGCATCTTTACTTAAAACCAAATATAATTTTTACATTTTTGCTGAAAAAATTAGTATAAAACATCTATAGTGTGAGAGTCTGTAAGTTAAGGGATTCAATATTCTTCTGAAAAGTAATTGCTATATATTAATAGGAAAGACTATACTTACCAAGACTTTTTTCAATTCTTCAAGTTCTACTTCTTTGTTATTTGTAAGCTTAGTCATCTCTTCTAAAATAAGCAAAAAAAAAGTGTTAAAAAGCTGGATTAAAATAATAGGAAAAGAGACAGAAGGAACAAGCATAATACTATGCAAAAGGGAAAAATCAGGAGAGATAAATGCAATTAGAGCAATGTAAAGCATAGAGGAATTCCAAATCTAACTATGCAAAGCTAATTAAAGATAAATATTAATAGTGATGTTTCTATAAAGTTAATGCCATTGCCAAATAACCCAACATTCACAAAGCAAAATAAGCAATAAATCTATATAAAATATATTTGAAATGAGGTCAGAATGTACATTTACCTTCAACTCATCACTGTCTAAACATCTGACCTTTCAATCATCATTCCAAACTTAAAAGAAGTGACTCTCTTTTTTCAAGCTAATTCTGAGCATCGTACTTTGGATTTCAACATTCCCATCTCCTCTGAGACTTTGCTCTTATACTACCAATATACACAGATTCTATGTAGAGGAATCTTTAATTTCCCCTATCTCGTCTAAACATTCTATTTGAATATAAAACAATATCTGACCTTTCTGCTCTTTCAAGCAACTATCAAATTTCTTAGTTTGTTTTGCCAACAAATTCCTATTTGTTACCTACACATCTCATTTTGAACTCCAAGTAAAACTAATGCCTATCACCATAATAATAAAATTATCATCTTAAAGATCACCAATAATCATTTTGTGATACAATTCTTAAGTCTTCATCATTGTAGAGGTTTGTACTATTGGATACTATTAACTTCTCCCATTTTTTCCTCTTTGATTTTGCACTATTCATATTTCCTGTTTCCTCTCTAACTTCTGCTCTTGTTTTCTTTGCTGACAGCCTTCTTTCTTGCCATCCTAAAAAATAAGGCCCAATGTTTTTCTTTTTACACTTCCATGAGTTCAACATTATGCTAATAAATTGAAAAATCTTTCCAGCCCAAGCCTCCCGCATTTTTCAACTTTCTTATATTTTTAACCTGCCCACAAAAAATGAAACCAAAAAAGAACTGCCTACAGAGTTCCCTAATATGTCCAGCTGTCAGCTAAAACTTTATTATGTCTGAAATATTGTTCTTCCTCGCTGTTAAGGGTCATTATTGATTACTGGAGATGTAATAGACTTACTGAAAATTTCTCAAACTCTGTACATTTTTAAAAACACTTGTAATAATTGTCCACAGTCTTTAAGGAAAATTAACAAAATATAAAATGTCAATATAGAATCCAAAAGAAAAACCTGACATATACATAGCTTATTTAACCAGAAAGTGTATTTCAGGTTAAAATACTTAATTTTTAAAAACTCAAAAACTGATTAAAGACAGTGGACTGAGCATGTTTCTATATGCTCTCTCACCCCAATCCCACAAAATTAGGAAAAAAGGTACAAGAAAATATATATATAAAAGAACAACATTAACAAAATAAGAGAATATCATTAACAAACCAGAAAATTAAGGAATCATTGGAGGAAAAAAAATTCACACTAATTCAATGAAGGCTATGTGGAACAACAAGACCAAGTGACCATACCTCTCACCACAAAGCCTACCTCAGGATAAAGTAAGGATCCTAGGAATTTGGGTGGCAGACGAGGTAGTGTTCCAAATAGCTCATTATTCTTAAGCAGGATAAACATCCCCTATAGTAAAAGACAAGCCACTATGCCCACCTTTCCACACAGCAACTCCCACTCACTCCCATAATCAGAAGAATTAGATTGTAATACACAGTGGGAAAAGATGAATACTTATACGTAGATGAGTCAACAATCAGGTACCAACAATTTGCAAAGAAAAGCAAAACAATGAAAAAGAAAGCTCCAAATTAAACTGTGAAAAAAACTAAAACCCAAAGAAAAAGAGTTAATAGAGTAAACAGAAACAGATATTTAACTAAGTATAACATTCCAACAGGATACCAGATGCCTGAAATAGATTACCTAGAGCTCTTAGAAATTTAAAATTTGACAATTGAGATTTTTAAAATAGCAAAACAGACATAAAATTTAAAGATCGAATTAGCAAGGGAGAAACAAATTCAGATAGAGATAGAGATGAGATAGACAGAGACAGAGATACAGATACAGATACAGATACAGATACAGATAAAGATAAAGATAAAGATACAGACAGAAATAGGATAGAGATATCTCCCAATTCAGGAAAAAGAGCAAAGAGGTAGAAAACGTAAGACAAAAGTTTAAAAACCAGAGAGGCTTCAAGATGGCTGATTAGAGGCATCTGCTCACTCACCTCCTCCACAAAGAAGAACTAAATTAGTGAGTAGATAATTACACTTCAAATAGATCCTCTAAGAACACTGAAATTCAACAGAGATATGTCAGGAAACACCTAAGGCAAGGAAGGAGAGGGAAGTGAGGCAGCCTGCTCAGGATGGGCTGGAAGCCTGGAAAGACTCCCTAATCCAGGGAAAGGGTAAGTGAGAAAGCCCCAACTATCCACAGTCCCACTGCAGACTCCTGCAATCCCAGCCATTGTAGACTCCTTTGGGCCCTGACATTAACATAGGTAGCTGACTAGAGATCTCACAAAGGCATTGCTCCAGAGAGGGAGTTCATGTTGAGTTCCACCCACCCTCTGAGTTCTAAGCAGCTATAGCACAGTGCCATTTTGAGAGCCCAGCCCCCAGGAGACTACATCTTAACTCTGAGGCCCAACAACCCCTGCATCTCCATATCCCTGGAGCCCCACTGACATACCCTCAGCCAATACTCACTGCTGACTACCGCCACCAAGACTGAAGTGCACCCCACTGGCAGCAACCCTGCCCCCTACCAACAGCAGGGCTGCCACACATCTTCCCGTGCCCCAGGGAAAGTCTCCCCCTCCCACAGCTGCTACTACTGGCTGCTGCTGCTGGAGCCATAGCAGAGCCAATGGCATCAATCCCATGTCACCCCAGCAGCAGGGCCATCACACATTTGCACACACCCCAAGGACAAGCTACCTTGCTCACAGCCACAACCACTGCCACTGCCAGCTACCAGGTGAAGCCAGAGCCACTAGCAGCAACCTCATTGCTCCCAGCAGTGGGGTCACATACCCTGAGTACAGGCTCACGGACAGCTGATGCCTGGGGCTGAAGTGCACACTCCTCAGAGGCCTGCCTATAGCTGCTGCCACCTAAACAATCCCATCATCCCTGGCAGCAGGGCCATAGCACACTTGCACATACTCTTAAGGGCAGGCTCCCCCAGCTCACCACAACTGCTGCAGCACTCACCTGAGTGCTCCACCAGGGGCGTAGGAATCACCCCACCCTGCCCACCAGAGCCAGCACCTATAAACACAACTAGGAAGCCTGAAGAGAGGCCCACCAGGACTATCTCTGCTCCCTCAAGTGCCTGAGTACACTGTCCAAGAGCCTAGGGGATCACACTGTCCCATCCACCACCATTAGCACCTAAGCACTCCTCCTGGATGCCTGACGAAGGGTCAGCCAGGCCTGCCACTACCACCACAGTTGGCACTCACCCACATGCACTTGCCTGTAGGCCTGGGGACTGGCCCACACAGTCCATTGCAGCCACCGCATTGCATCATTTTTATTTCCTTCATAGCACTTATGCCAATTTATAATTAAATATTTATTTGTGATTATTTGTTTTGTATGTTTCTCCAAGAAGAGTGCAACCCTCGTGAGAACAAAGACATGTCTGTTACATTCCTCATCACGTATCCAAGGCTAAATAAGGAATAAACATCTAAGCCTTACTTCGATAGTTATTATATTATACATCTAATAATCAAAGCAGAAGCAATAGAACATACTAGGAGGGGAATCTGTTACATAACCAAATTGAAAGCAAAGATGGATCCAGATATGGAAAAATGAGTACAAGAAAAAGACACATTTACAGCAATATTAGATTAAATTGAAGATGGGCAATGCATGAAGCAGTAAAAAAAAAAAGAAAAAACTGTAACAAGTTAAGAAGCTGGGAAAAAACTGCCAACGATTTCCTATTGCAGTGGACTTCAACTCACTTGGTATGCAGTACTCCCACTCTCTAAATGAACAATGAAAAGATAACTCATATCTAAATAGTTTGAACTTAGACAATGAGATGCCTCTTAAATTTGCCACATAGAATAATCAGATTTGTATTTTTAAAGAAACACTCTAGCAGCAATGTAGAAAATGATCAAAAGGTGGCTATCCTAGAAACAAAAGGACTGATTCTCAAGCTACTGTAACTATAATAGCACTGGTCAAAGATGTCTGACCTAAAAGATACAAGGAGTAAGGCAGCCTATATCTGAGCAGTACACAGGTTAAAAGTGTTTTGAGGATTGAAACTGCTGAGGAAATAAAAGACCACTTTAACCAAGATGTAAGCCTAAGAAAATACCATCAAGGAAGAATGTAAAGTGTAGCCAGGAAACAAAGAAGAATGAGAGCTGTTGGGGTAAGAAAAGAGATTTTAAAGAAAGGTAAAGCAAACAGAAACTTAGTTAAATATAGCAAGGGATGAATAAAGATTAGGACAAATGGGGGTAATGTGAAGCACGGATTGATGATTAATCTAACAAATACAATATTGGTACCATTATGTTCTTTACATGCATCCTGAAATTCTAAAACCAAGAAAGAGAAAATGAGGAATTGAACTGTTCTAGGTCTGTGGAAATCAAGAAAAGGAAGATATTCAAATGATAGTTAAGAGGAACTTTTAAGTTAGTTATATTTTATGAGTTAGGTGTCAAGGAACACCAGATAACCAATTAGCAGTAAAGCATAAGGGAAAGAGAATAGTACAGAATATCCTTCAAGATTTCTGGTTTTGAGACTATATTGTCACCCAAAGAAGTTCAGTACCTATGTCACTGTTAATGCTACTTTCCTACTCATGATGTTTCCTACACTCCCTCATCCTCTACAACTATCCGAAGCCTTAAAGCCTACTTTTAAATTTAAATCTACCTTTTCCATAAAGCCTTTCCCAGCTATGCAGTACACATTGCTATCTTAAGCTTCCTCTTGGTATCAGTATTAACATACCTCCATCAATAAGAAATCCATAAGCATTCACCCAAAATATATAAGTGTGTATGAAATACAAATGCATATTTATATTTACATAAATGTATAATCAATGTTATAAATGTTTATAAATATAAATTTATAAAATATAAATATGTATTATAGTATTCATTATAAAACAAGTTTAAAATATAAAAATAAATAAAAATAAAAATTCTAATATTTTCTTCCCTTTTCCTAAATGAAATTTTGCTCACCCCTTCATCTTGGACATCATTACTCTAAGGGTTTTATGTGTTTAACCTTTCTCCAACAATAATCAGAGATTTCTCAAAAGGATGGTATTTTACTTCTATACATTCCTACAACATCTAAGGCAATGCTAAAAAACATACATGGTTCTATTTCATTATTCTAGAATACTTTTTTCAAATTTGCCAAAATATATTGCTCTACTATGAGAAAATCATATAATAATACAAAATAGCAGTCACTTAATTTCAATACTAGACTGAATTATTACAAATAAATATCCATTAAAGACATTTTAAGAAACAAAATTATTCCTTAGTCTAAGACATTAAATTAAACAATTCTAAAGAAAATAAGTATAGGTATACAAAAATTAACTCGATGGATTAAAGACTTAAATGTAAGACCTAAAACCATAAAAAACCTAGAAGAAAACCTAGATAATACCATTCAGGCCATAGGCATGGGCAAGGACTTTATGACTAAAGCACCAAAAGCAATGGCAACAAAAGTCAAAACTGATAAATAGGATCTAAACTAAAGAGATTCTGCACAGCCAAAGAAACTATCATCGGAGTGAACAGGTAACCTACAGAATGGAAGAAAATTTTTGCTATCTACCCATCTGACAAAGGGCTAATATCCAGAATCTACAAAGAGCTTAACAAGTTTACAAGAAAAAAACAAAAAAAAAAAACATCAAAAAGTGGGCAGAGGATATGAACAGAAGTGTCTTCTCAAAAGAAGACATTTATGCAGCCAACAGACATATGAAAAAATGCTCATCATCACTGGTCATCAGAGAAATGCAAATCAAAACTACAATGAGATACCATCTCACACCAGTTAGAATGGTGATCATTAAAAAGTCAGGAAACAACAGATGCTGGAGAGGATGTGGAGAAATAGGAACACTTTTACACTGTTGGTGGGAGTGTAAATTAGTTCAACCATTGTGGAAGACAGTGTGGCGATTCCTCAAGGATATAGAACTAGAAATACCATTTGACCCAGCAATGCCATTACTGGGTATATACCCAAAGGATTATAAATCATGCTACTATAAAGACACATGCACATGTATGTTTATTGCAGCACTATTCACAATAGCAAAGACTTGGAACCAATCCAAATGTCCATCAATAACAGACTGGATAAAGAAAATGTGGCACATATACACCATGGAATACCATGCAGCCATAAAAAAGGATGAATTCATGTCCTTTGCAGGGACATGGATGAAGCTGGAAACCATCATTCTCAGCAAAAATATCACAAGGACAGAAAACCAAACACCGCATGTTCTCACTCATAAGTGAGAGTTGAACAATGAGAACACATGGACACAGGCAGGGGAACATCACACACTAGGACCTGTTGGGGGTTGGGGGGCTGGGGGAGGGCTAGCATTAGGAGAAATACCTAATGTTAACGACGAGTTGAGGGGTGCAGCAAACCAATGTGGCACATGTATACCTACATAACAAACCCACATGTTGTGCACATGTACCCTAGAACTTAAAGCATAGTAATAATTTTTTTAAAGTATAGGTATATATAATGATTTAAAACAGTACTTTATGCTCGAAGGAGGAATAAAAACTGGAATGGTTTATATTTTAACCATTTTAATTTAAACTTATCCTAAGAAGATAAAATCATTTGCATTTGATAGTACAATTTTAGATGATAAAGGGTTAATCTATAGTGGAAAATTAAGCCTTACCAAAAAAAAGCATAAATATGGTCCAAAAGTTCATATGGTCCAAAACCTAACTACTTGTGAAATGTAAAGCACACATTTCAGATACTAGATAATATTTTAGTTGACAATTATTTTAATTATATAAGTAGTTAAATCTAATAATAAAGCTTACATAAAGTTATGAAATAACTTTTTATTTTATAAAATATTTGCCAATTCATGAATATTTTATAAAATATTTGCCAATTCATGAATATTTTTAATTTATAAAAATTTTGTTTTCACTAAAATTGGAAAATATTTTATGCTTTGTAATTTTCTACATTTATAGATATGAAGATTTATTAATATGAAGCATAGGTTATTAGAATTATCTAATTACATGGCCATAAATTATAAAATAACTACTGTAGAGAATGTCTCTCTCTTTTGGCCATGAAAGTTGTTGAATTTTAATAACACCTATGATAAAATAGGATCACATTTTCCTGTGAATAGTACATAATCTAACACAACAAGCAATTATATTTCAAAATTCAATTAAACAATAACAGACATTTCTCACTAAGAATTATTAAGGTCTCTGAATCCTAAAATAAAAAAAACAGAATATCAACTTCTCTTAGTTGTATTCTGTTAGGAGCCTCAGTCCTCTCTTAGGCTCCCCACACTTCTAAATATCTATTAACTGCATAATAAAATAGTCTTTCTTAAGTTTTAAATTTTCTACCTTCAAATATTGAAATAAAAACATTATCAAGCAATCTCTACTGGCAAATGACAGAGGGGAAATTATATTTTATTTCAAAACAGTGTTTATGATTTTATAATAAGCTAGTATTATTAAGGAACACACATTATTCTCTAAGTCTTACCCAGTTCACTTGATTTCTTTTGAAGCTCCATGGTAAGTATTTTCAATTGATCTTCATTTTTTTCCAATCTTGTAAAATATATCATTTTCAATACAAAATATTATTTCAGTCAGAATTCATCTCATAACTAAAATTGGTGCAATTTAGCAACTGATACATCTTAAAATAGATTCACCCACTGGATTCTTAAACATTTATTAAGTACCTACTCTGTGCCATATAGTATAACATTTTAAAATAAGATATTACTATTATAAATACAAAATTGTATATTACTTTTATGTAATATACATATATATCTTAAAGCTTATGGTATAAGTTTTCTCTTAGCTGTTGATGATAATCAGATTAACACATCCTAGAACTCTGAAAGAGATTGAGTGTATAACTACTATTATACTGAATTCTGCCTTAGGAACAATATAATTATGACAATATGTATAATTTGGTTAACTTCTCTGGCTTTCTGTTTCCTCAAAGTATAACACTGAGGTAATAGGGATAGATGAATCTTAGGTAACTTACCATTTTAAAAATGAAAAATCACTGGATAGGTCAATCAAAAATATGTAAATTAGGGGAGCTAGAAAGGCTAGTATTTCCCTCACCATGCACAAGCAACGGAGAAAAAATATTGCTAGGCCCCGGCTATGGCTTCAGAGAGAAACGTGCTCTCCTTTATCCTACCAAACTTAATTAACTCTAATGCTAATGAGACAAAAAATAATTATCTAGGCCTCCTAACACAGCTTTATATACATATTTCCTTAATATAAAGTACTGAAAAATAGAGTCTTTAACATTCAAGTGTTAGAAAAAACGCTATTTACATGAAATGAAAATACTAGTTTATTTTTTATGTAATCACATTTGTTAAACCATTTATTAAGTTAATAATAATTATATTAATTACATTGATACAGAGTAATTGGTTAATTCAATAAACATAGAGTAGTACCTACACCAGGCTAGCTGCTAAACTTATAAATCAGAAAGGTTTACAGACCTCAGTAAGATAAACCCTACAGTTTAGAAGTTACTTCTAGGAAGCTAATAATAATCTACAGAGTCATTAAATAAATCACCGCATCAACCTTTCATGAGTTTATGTATATAACTAAATTCTATGGCAAAGCACACATGGGAACTATCCTAGAGAACATCGTCTTTTACATTTTTTCCTAAGATATCTGTCTATCCAAAGAAACTTTTAAAATGTATTCCCACTTTATACATAAGAGACCTGACTATAGTTGTTATATGAATTATACGTCAGTTGGCAATGCAAAGAAAATGGCATTGAATATTAAAAGTAAATTGTTTTTTATTCACTTATTTTATGTATTAAAAATAATAAATATTTTACCTTTGCTGTTCTGTTCTCAATAATTCTTTCAAGCTGCAGATGGTAGTTTCAAATTCAGTAACCACAAATGAATGAGCAGCTCTAGCTTTATTAAATGCTTCCATTTGAGCTTCTTTTTCTTCAGTTAGCTGACAAATTGTTTTTGTTGCTATCTGTAAATCTTCCTCTAAAGCCTTTTGAGTACTCTAAATGAAATAAAGTATAAAATAAGAGCAATGATCCAAAGGCCTTAACCAAAAAAGCTGAACTTATCTGCTTCTATACATTTACTTCCCCTTTCCCATCCTCATATTTTCCTAACTATTATTCCTCCTCCCTACCCTCAAATGCCCACCCACTACTCTTATTTCAATTCACTGTTCTCCAAATCCCACCTATAGTTCCAACTCCTCCATGGAGCCTTCCTAGCCAACCCAGCCATACTATTCTTTCAATTCTTAGAACTACTGATTTATTACCTAAACCACCCTGTTGGCACCTGTCCAATACAAAATATAATTGTATTTTAATTGTACTTTTGATGTGTTTTTATGCAATGTCTCTAAACTATAGCATTTTGCAGACTAGGATTGTGTCTTCTCTATCTATTTGAAACTCCAGGTCCTTGTACATTGTATTAGTATTTAATAAATATTTGTTGACTGATTGATAGTATGAGACTGATTACACATTACTGAGTTTTTAAATCATACCACACTTCTTTGTAATGACACTTTAATATCTTCTAGTTCTTTAGTCAAATGATGCTGCTTCTCAATTGATTGTTTTAAGTTTTCACTCTGTAATTCTAAAAGAGAAAGTTATAAATAGATCGTACTTAGCAGAAGATATATACCAAGAAAACTAATTATTATTTGTGACAATTAGTCTTTTTCCTCCATTAGATAATAGTACAAAATGAGGGGGAAATATGCAAATATAAACACACAAATATTGGTCACCATCAAGCTTTACTGACTTATCAAGACTGTTATCTCCCAATAACTCAAAAATAAATATTTAAGGATTTACATTTTTTAACACAAATTTTATTGATTGATTACTAATTTGGATATTCATAAAATGTAGAATAAAAAGAGTGGGTTTAAAACAATATTTAAATACTGCATGCAAAAGGAAAAGATACACACTAAAATATGAAAAGTAATTTATCTCCTGAGGGTAAAATTATTCATGATTTTATTTTCATTATTGATTATCTTGTTTTTTTATTTTTCAAAATATTCTCTTTATTTATTAAATGATAAATAAAAGCTTTTGACTCCACTTAAGAGCCCATTTTTAATAAATACTAAGTCTCAGGTACTAGTCTATATGGTTCACATTTATGCACTCATTTTTAAACATCATAAAAAAATAGAAAAAAGAAGTTCATTATATTCTCTGGATTCAAATTATACAATTTCCTTTTACTAAGCTACCTGGCCTCGGGCATGATACTTAACCAGTCTGACTACTTTTCCCACCTGGAATATTAGAATAATGATAATTATTCATATTATGAAGAGTTACCTGCTGTTAGAATTAAACAAGATAATGCAACTTAAAATGCTCAAGCACAGTGTCTAATCTATAATCAATAAATGATAACTGCTATTAACATGATGATAATGGTGATATATGGTAGAAACTGGACCTTAATATTCATGATAATTTACAGTATATTGGTCAGGCAGGCAAATAAACAATGATTGTGCTGATGGGTACTTACTAGAAGTTCTGCGAGTTTACATAGAGGAGACACCTAAGTCAAATAAGATCAGTCAGAGTTAGAGGTACAGGGAGACGGAGAAAGTTTAAAGACTTCCAGAAAGTAGCAGCTGAGTTGAAACATTTGAAAGACAGTAAGAATTAGCAAAGGTAATGGGAGTTAGGAGAGAAAAGGTCACAGGCAAGTGTAAGAGCATGGAACACAGAAGAGATAGAATGACACATTCTGGCATCTAAAGAAAATGTATTTTAGGAGCATAAGGCTTGAAGTATAACAAATAAGTCACAGGAGATATGATTGGAAGGATAATAAGGACAGGATCATAACAGGACTTATATAACTTGTTCAGAGTCTTCTGGTTCATAATTCATGAAGACCATGCAAAACAATGAAGGATGTTAAGCAACAGAAGTATGTGCCAAGTTTATATTTTTAAAATTCCATTCTGAAAAACCCACATAGAATGAAAGGGTCATTGGTCCAACTCTGAGGAAAAAATAGAAAAAGTAAATCTGGGCTGGGCCCGGTGGCTCATGCCTGTAATCCCAGCACTTTGGGAGACCAAGGTGGGCAGATCACGAGGTCAAGAGTTCGAGACCATCCTGGCCAACATGGTGAAACCCAGTCTCTACTAAAAATACAAAAATTAGGTGGGCATGGTGGTGCGTGCCTGTAGTCCCAGCTACTGGGGAGGCTGAGGCAGGAGAATCACTTGAACCAGGGAGGTAGAGGTTGAGCGAGCCGAGATCATACCACTGCACTCCAGCCTGGTGACAGACTGAGACTCTGTCAAAAACAATAACAACAACAACAATAACAAAACAAAACAAAAAAACGAAAAAGTTAACCTGGAGAGAGGGAAATGTTGACTAATGATTGTGGTGTCCATTATGATACTATTTCTTATGGTCTGGTAATAAATGTTTCCCCTGAAAAATCATAAGCACAAACTAGCCCTTAGTCATGTATGGGAACAGAATGTATACTGCCAGAATGTTCAAAAGAGCTCCAAGCCAAAATTTAATTTGAAGTGCTCCTAAGTTTCCCCAGGATCCTAGAAAATGGAACATGCAAATTTTCTCCAGGCCTAATATACTGCTAATCCAGGCCTTAAAGAATTTACACAAATAAAGTTACATGACCTCACAATCAACAAACACAATGGGAAACAAAGCACCATGAACAATCAGCAAAGTGAACAAATGGCCAACTTAGATCTGCAGAGATTTCAGATTTTGGAATTATTGGTTATGAAACTTAAAAATAAGTATTATCACATACTTTGTAAACTAAAGGAAGATATCAGTAAATCAATAAAACTACTAGAATACATAAAATTGAAACTGAAAACTCCAAAGGGATAATGATGAGCTTTGTCATTTAAACACTCCTATAAACGGGAATAAAAATTCAAGATCAAATATTAAGAATATTAAAGCATTAAGCTCCTGACAAAATAGGAATTTGCCAGGCCAAAAATGAAGAGAAAATAGAAACCTATAGAAGTAAGGTACCCACAAAACTTGTTTGTGCCCAAAGGGCATTTGCAAACCCTGGCAAAGTTGGACTTTTGGTTTAAAATATGATGGGATAAAGAATTTAAGATATATGAAAACCCAAAGACTACAGAGAGTAGAGGAAGTCTAAGAAGTAAACTTTTGTACAATAAATTGGGACAGTTTTGATGCAAGGAGCAAGCAAAAGTAAACCAACTCAGAGGCAGATTTGCAGCCCAGGTTGAAATCACCTGAGTGGTTCAGGACACCCCAAGCCTTCAAGCTGACTTAAGGTTGTCCCAAATGGATAGAAACACCATGTGCCTGGGGGGAAAAAAGCAAATCCTCCCAGGGGGATGTTAAGCAGGCCTTAACTTATTCCTATAAGTAATCTTTTTTTTTCAAGTAAAAAAATTGAGCATAAAGTCAAAAACAATAAGGCACACAAGCAAACAAGGCACTTTGACTAAAAACTATCATAAACAAGACAGAATGAGAATCACAAACATTTAAAATAAAAAATTATCAGAAAAGGACTACAAAATAGCTATGATTTGTATATTTAAGAAAAGACAACCTTGAAAATAAGAATAGAAAACCAGATAAAGTAGAATGGCAGCTTAGAAAAAGAAAAATAACATCTTAAAATAAACATCTTAGTAACTAAAAATAAAATGGAGGAATTTCATAATGTGTGAGAAATAAAAGAGAAGAAAATTAGTGAATTACAAGATAGGTAAAAAGAAATTATCTAGGATAAGGTATAGAAAGGCAAAACTGTTGAAATAGGAAAAAGAGATTAAGAGTCAAAGAAGAATTAGAAAATTATTGCATTGGGAGTTATACCTGATGTAAATGACGAGTTGATGGGTGCAGCACACCAACATGGCACAAGTATACATATGTAGCAAACCTGCACGTTGTGCACATGTACCCTACAACTTGAAGTTTAATAATAATAAATAAATTTTAAAAAAAAAAAAAAGAAAAGAAAATTAATGTAGGTTTTTACTTTGGTTTCGGGTTTGTTTTGTTTTGTTTGTTTGTTTGTTTGTTTTGAGACAGGGTCTCACTCCGCCACCCAGGCTGGAGTGCAATGGAGCAATCATAGCTCACTGTAACCTCAAACTCCTGGGCTCAAGTGATCCTTCCAACTCAGCCTCCCAAGAAGCAACATGGGTTTTTTTCCTCAACATTTTTTTCTTACTCAGAAAATGAGGAAACAGAAAGTAGAGTAAATACAATATTTGCAGAGATTATTGTTGAGAATTTCCAAGACACAATAGTAACAGATAGTAATTGATAGATTGAAGAAGTTATTAAACAAAACTAAGCCTATGAGTAAACATATTATACTGTAAATGCTAAAAATCAAAGATGAAGAAAATCTGAAAAGATACTACTGACTTCTTAAAACCAACATAGTAAGCCAGGCATGGTGGTTCACACCTGTAATCCCAGGACTTTGGGAAGCCAAGGCAGGAGAATTGCTTGAGCCCAGGAGTTTGAGACCATTCTGGGCAACATAGTGAGACCCTGTCTCCACAAAAAATTTTAAAATTAGCCAGGTGTAGTGGCATCTGCCTGTATCCCATTTACTCAGGAGGCTGAGTTGGGAGGATCACTTGAGGCCATGATTGTCCCACTGCACTCCAGCCTGGGCAACAGAGCGAGACTCCATCTCAAAAAAAAAAAAAAAGAAAGAAAGAAAGTAAAATAATACCTTCCATGTGCTAAAAGAAATGTCTAAAAATAACATATGGTGTGCCAACCTAGAAAGACATATCATGCAAACATATCCTTTATGGATGAGAATGAATAAACAAATTTTCAGACAAATGAAATCTATGACAGCTAATCACAAACATATTCTCACTAAAGGAGATTTTAAATATTCCTATTTAAAACAGAAGGAAAATGATCTGAATGAAAAGTTTAAGATACAAAAAAAAAAAACAGCAAAGAAATTGAAAAAAAAAATACATGGGTAAAATGAAATAAATACTGTCTGTATAAAACAGTAATAATAATGTCCTGTCTATAGAACTAAAATACACCTATTGTAGCACTATTCACAATAGCAGCAATATGGAATCAACTGGTGTTCATCAACAGATGACTGGATAAAGAAATGTATACATATATATATATATACACACACAAATTGGAATACTGTTCAGCCACAAGAAATAATGAAATCATGTAAAATATTATTGTTATATACTTAATTTTTGATAATTAATACTCTTTAGGAACCAACTATTATTAGCAAGTGACAAAATAAATTAGGTAATAACAAGCAAACATTAAAAAGAAAAACAAAAATTAGTCGATCATAATTATTTTAAATGAATATTTCTAGGCAGGATGGAGTAGTTAGTAGCATACCAACTCTCACGCTGGAAACAACCAGAAAAGGCAGAATGACATAAAAGGACTAAATGGGCTAAGATTCTTAAAAGAAAACTGCTGAAAGTGAACTGATAAAGTACAACTGACATCTGCCGATCTGGATATAAACAAAAGATTAAGATGCTGTCTTAAACCAGGCAGAGGCCTGCTGCTAAGGAACAGAAAAGCCAGCTTACTTTTGAGACGTCTCAAAGAGCTAAAGAAACAAAATTGAAGACTTGAAAAACCTTATATACTTGGCCAGTTTCCTTTCATTTAGCTCAGTCTCTAACTGGATTCAGATAATCAACCCAACACACACCCAATTTCTCTCTAGCAGAGAAAAGACAACATCTTCGGGAAGCTCCAAGATTTTTCTTATTACATTGTACAGAGTTTAATTTTTAAAATTACTGGGCACACCAAAGGATAAGAACAAATGCCCAAACAGCAAAATTAAAAAGTAAAAGTAAAAAGAAAGAAAATCAAATAGTGGTGGCCAGAAGCTGCAGGAAGAAGGGAATGGAATGCTATTTTTTAATGGGTACAGTTTCCATTTTGCAAGATGAAAAGAGTTCTTGGATGGTGAGTTCTTGGAGAAGACAGATGGTGGTTATGGTTGAATAACAATGTGAACATACTTAATGCTGCAGAACTGGACACTTAAATATGATTAACATGGTAAATTTTATGTCACACATATTTTACCACAGTTTTAAAAAAGAAACAACAGAAATAAACCAACAGATGAGACATATATTAAAATAAACAGAGAATAGCTATAAAGTATCAATGATGAATATATATTTAAGAGGTGAAAAATGAGATTTTTAAAAGAGGAGAAAACTTAACCAGAGAATTGAACTCTTAAGTAATCAAATGGAAACTTCAAAATGAAAAATATATGATTCATTTAAAGTAAAGAATTCAGTAGATGGGTTTAAAGCAAATTAGACACATCACAGGCAGGATCAGATAACAGATCAGTAAAAAATATCCACACTGAACACAGAGAAAAACAAGCAGAAGATACACACATATGGGAAACAATGAAAAATCACTTAAATGAACACATTTCAGTGGGTATGAGTCTACAGAAATCATATAGAATTATTGTTATGTATTACTTTTTTCAGTTTATATAAGATTAAATATTATTTCATTCATCCAACTATTGAACTCATATTATATGTATAACAATATACTAGGCACTATAGTTACAAAGATATTTAAAACCCAATCCCTCCTCAAGACACTCCTAGTCACAGGGGACAGACAAACAGGTAATGCTTATGCCATTACTAAGAATTTAGCCAACAGACATGGGGTGGAGAGAAGAGATTCATTTTGAGTAGAGGTAGTAGCCAAAAGCATGGGGTGGGATTGAAAGATCACAAAATATAGGTGAAGTTAAATTATTTCAATATATCTGGAAAATATCACATAGTTATGACAGTAAGATGAAATTAGCAGGTATAGATTGGCAGAAACCAGATAATTATTTGCCACATGAAGAAAAGAGAATGTTTTGAAGAACAGAAAAACATAAGATCCCTATAATGTTCTCCAAGGTGCATGGTGTTTCACAAACACTATGCCTTCTAAGTGTCCTGCCTTTTGGAAAAGTTTGAAAAATATTCACTAATAAGACAGTCTAAACATGACACTACACTCAGGATCCTTCATAAAGGGATCCAAATCTTTTACAATTTCATCTGCCTGAGTTCAATAAGATACTGCCATACCAGTCAGTTTACTAAAAATATACCCTAACATTTCTACTTCCATGACTTGCACAAGCCATTTATTCCACCTATATTGTCTCCTCCAGTTCACTGTCTAGTAAACTTTTAAACAGTTCAACAGTTTTTTCCTACTGCCTTTCTACAGGTCTCTCTCTGGGAAAAATCAGTAACTCTCTCCATCGTGCTCCCATACGATTTGTTCATTCAAAAAATAATTTTTGCTAGGCACAGTGGCTCATGCCTGTAATCCCAGAACTTTGGGAGGTTGAGACAGGTGGACTACCTGAGGTCAGGAGTTCAAGATCAGCCTGGCCAACATGGTGAAACCCTGTCTCTAGGAAAATACAAAAATTAGCCAGGCGTGGTGGTACACACCTGTAGTCCCAGCTACTAGGGAGGCTCAGACAGGAGAAACACTTGAACTCGGGAGGCAGAGGTTGCAGTGAGCCAAGATTGTGCCACTGCACCCCAGCCTGGGTGATAGAGTGGGACTCCATCTCAAAAAAAATAATAATATTAATTTTGAGTGTCTTATATGTGCCAGGCACTGTTCTCGACACTTGGAATGCAACAAACAGTTTCAAGTCAGTGAACAAAAAAGACAAGGTCTCTGTTTTTGTGGAGCATATAGTTGAAACATTTGAAAAAGGTAAGAGCACGGAAAAGGGAAAAGAAGAGTATATGTATTTTATAAAAGCTTCCCAGATTAATCTATTATGCCCTCCTCCAACAAAACCAACTCAGATTGAGAATTACAGTACTAGAAAGCATTAAAACAAACTTGTAATGAAAGCCAACATTTCTAACATAACAAGAGGAATACATAAGGTACATTATATTATCTTATATAAATTCTTACTTGTCTTTTCCTCTAATTGATTAACTTTATCTCTGGATTCCTCTAGCAGAAATGTTAAATCTTTCATTTTATTTTCTTTCTCAGAGATTTGGATCAATAGTAGCGACACCTAAAATATTTAAATAATATATTATCAATATAAAAAGTTAAATATGACACCTTAACATTCATAATACCTACAATTATTTTATGTACTTGTCTACATGTTTTTCAACTGGTCCACTTAATTCTCCCACGCTGGTACTCTACTCCCTGGACGCCAATGTAGTCAGAGAACTGGCCCTATTATCTTTGTAAGAGACAGTGGCATATCAAATTGAAAAAGGCAATCTCTAAACATGGGAATTCCAGGCACAGGGATGGGTGGGGGTATATATAATGGAAAAGTCAACATATATAATGGTAAGATTCAGTCTGTCTTTGCTATCCTGCCCAATCCAGCTCCAGAATGCCATCAGCCAAGTTTGTATCCGCAAGCAAGAATTTAGAAAGCCCCAGCAAAAAAAATTGTTACAAATAATGACATTTAGGAGTCCTCAGTAAAAGCACTAGCTGGCCATGCCATCATTTTACAAGGAAGCCCGACAATCTATAAGCTCTGCCCATGCACCTAGAACACCAAAAAGCGTTTTAGTACTTCACTCTATTTTTGTGGTTTTTATTATCCTCTCTGTATTGTGAATTAATTTTTTAAATTATTAAGTAGCTATCCCTGTTAACCAGGTTAGAAGACATCTTGTGGCAAATCAGACAAGAAAAACTGCAAATATAGTGAGAAATAGAAGAGGATTCTATTATATATATTGCTTTCCATTTGGGAAGCAGAAGACTTGAAACTGATAGAGATGGCATAATAATAATCTGAAACATTCTTGTGCATGCCAAAGGATATGGAGTTAACATTTTCAAGTCTTCCACTACGTGACATTAATATAAAAAAGCATCTGTGTCTTGTTTTCTTAGGCTAAAAAAGAAAAAAGAAACAAGCAACAGAATATTTTAGTTCCTCTTCATTGGTATTATGAATAGCACATTTCAAAACAAACTGCAAAATGTAAGTTGACTAGTCAATGATCATTTATACATTTTATGAAGTTTTTGTCTGAACAAAATTTCTCACAAAATAATATATTTTGAGGCAATATCCTATTACTCACTGATATAAATATTATAGAAGAATAATTGATTAAAACCCAAAAAAAGCTAGAGTGAGTACATATTTGAGTCAACAAAAATTAAGTGAATCTAAAGGTTAAATATTTAGATATGTATAATACTAAAATTCTCTCATAGGAATTTATCATACATTCAGCAAATATAAACTTCTTTTGAAATTTTAAGTATTTAATGAATTAGCAAATATAAAGAATACAAAGAGTTGTTTTTTTAAAAAAACCTGCTTTTCCTTGTCATTTACTTCCTTCTTGTATTCTTGTTCAAGGTGTTGGATTTTTTCATAATCTTCCTTTACTTTAAAAATAAAACAAATATACTGTAATGTCATAACATAATTGTATCACATTTCTATTACAAACAAAATTTAAAGTTTATTTCACCTCTTTATCTTTAAATTATATTAAACTCTAAAAGTTTGTAATGGGTTAAAATTGCTGTTTTCTTCCTTATTTTCTGTTTAGTAAAATACTGAATATAAATAATATCAGTTATAATAACCTAAAATTTTACAATTCTTATATATAAAAGTTTATTCTCTAAAACACACTAATCTGAAACAACAGGTTTTAAGTATATATAATATGATATATATAAAATTATTTTAACATGCATACTACACCAAGATATGTAAAAAGAGACCAAATCACATTTCTAAAAAAAATAAAATTAGTTTGATTTCATGAAAGACGTAGTTTTAAAGCCCAAAACTATTTTTAACAAATATTAATTCCCTGCCACATTCCACAAGATTTAGAGGGCTTACAGAAATAAAGAAAATAGAAAATAGTTGAGAGCATCAGGAGATGAAAACATTAATGGAATCCAATAAAAATATAAATAGCAAAACAGTAATATAAAAATTAAGTAAGATCCCTATCCCTACACTTAAAATGCATTTCCAGTCTGGAATTCTCAGCTTGCACACGAAGTTCCTCAAAAGCTGTTATCATTTTCTGAAATATAAAGTTTAACTTTTAAGAATCACACTTAGATTTTTTTAAATAGCTTTCTTCAAACTATGAAAATATTATCAAATTTGTATCATGTGATCATTAAATTTAAAACCACACAATTTGGAATAATTAAAACATTGTAATTTGAATTACTTACTAAAAATGTATTAAGAGGGCCTTATATTAGTTTCCCAAATGCTTAAATGCACTGGCAACATGTTATACAATACAAAACAGCAGCAAATGGATTGTTGGTACACCAGCCATTTACTTAATAGCATGTATCAAAATCTGTAATTTTATATTTATTTGTGCTTATTTATTTATGTCTTCTTCACTAAAGTGAGGCCTCTCAACATGAATCCGAAGTTACACTTCCATCATCTGGCAGCATGTGTTCATTCAGCATTCAACAAGATTTGTTGAATCAGGTTTTGTAAAATCAGGTTAATTAATTAATTAATTAATTACTGAGTGCCTATTATGTGCCAGGAACTGTTTTAGGCAATAGGGATAGAAGACAAAGTCTCTACCCTACTGGAACTTATAATAAAGTGTAAAAAAGAATGCAAACACACACACACACACACACACACATATATATATCAAATAAATGCCAAGTAGCTTTATGTGCTCTTAAGAAAAGTTAAATGAGGTGGATATATATAGAATAATCAAATAGAAATTTTAGATAAAGTATCAAGGGGAGAATAACAAAAAAGAAGAATGAACTTTAGAAATGTGCATAAGACCTTAGATATAAAAGTTCTGGAAAAGGTACAAATTCAAAGAACCACCATCAGAAAGAGCTTAGCAAATTTGAGAAACATAAAAGAGTGACTATAGCAGAAAAGCAAAGTGAAGAATGACAGGAAACAAGATAACAAAGGTAAACAGAAGCCAGACACAGATGAATAATACTTTATCTGTTTTCAAATTAATGGTTATGTGTAACAATGTGCTGATTTCTGACAAGAGTCAGCAAATATTTGATAAATTAAGTGATGTCACTAACATGTAAATCAAAAAGCTACTACATAACAAAACATTAATGCTCATAGTATAGAACCTTAGGAATTTTATTAGTGATACAATAATATATCAACAAATAAATAATAATCTTTTCAGTAAGAATAGTTGTCCATATCTTTGTGGTAATCACTATAATTTGCTTAGAAATTTCTATGTTTAAAATACTCAGATTTCATGAACACTCACCTCAATGTTATTATTTAGATCCATATAAACTTGCCTGGTTTCTTCCCGTTCATATTCATCTGTTGTTAATATAAAAATTTCAAAATTAAATTTTAAAATAAGATATCAACAAGATAATGCTCAAAATGCCTTCGGAAAACATTAAAATATTTAAAATTCTGTGTTAATGATGAACATTGGGTTATCTAAATCATTACTGGGTCTTTTTAAGTTGTATCAAAAGTTGTTTGGGTCCAGTCTGATGTGAAGAATCTTAGAAGTCACTGCTCCATCCTAACGACAAGTAAAAAGCTGAACAAACTAAAAAATTAACAACTCTTCTCAAATCTTAAAAGAAGTAAAGTCGCAGGGCAAACTACTACCCCAAAATCGGAGAGACAGGCAAACACAGAGAGAATCACAACTTACCAGGGCAGAAACCCATGAGCAGAAAACTCTGTGGGCACCAGAGTCAGGGAAAGAAAACCTGAACTATAATTGATGCATTGCTGGAAATTCAGTGTAAACAAATCTGAGAGATACACTCTGTGGAAACTGGGTGTGATGGCTCATGCCTGTAATCTTAGCACTTTGAGAGGCGGAGGTTGGCACGTTGCTTGATGGCAGGAGTTCAAGACCACCCTGGTCAATGTGGTAAAACCCCATCTCTACTAAAAATACAAAAATTCTCCAAACATGGTAGCACATGCCTACAGTCCCAGCTACTCATAAGGCTAAAACATGAGAATCGCTTGAACCCAGGAGGCAGAGGTTGCAGTGAACTGGGCAACAGAGCAAGACTCTATCTCGAAAAAATAAAAATAATAAAACCTCTATGGAGAACCAGTCATCAGAGAGGGCCCAGATTCTTGTGAGTTTTACCTTCTGGAGCTCTACCAGGTTTCTCACAATGAACATAGGAAAAACATCCCCTTGTGCTTTTGACAGGAAAAGCCATTTTGAACTATGCCAATGTGTCCTGTTCTTAACAAGGCCTCCCTTGGGAGAGAAAAATCTGTTGGAAATTTGTCAGAGCCTAACTAACCTGGGGGAAGGGAAATACCCAATTCCAGACAGCTCTAGTCCTCCATGTGAAGTAAGGAAAATATCCAACTCCATGCCCCTCTAGCCTTCCACATGGAAAATGGGAAATTCCCGACTGCAGCCCACTCTACCCACCCCGTCCCATCTAAGAAGGAGCGGGATGCAAGGGCTGAGAAGTATTTATGAAGTTCATAGTCTGGAGGCAAAAATTTGCTGAAAAACTGAGACCTAACCACAGGTCTATAGAATACTCCTCCCCCTATACTTTACCAGCACATTACAACAATTCCTTTACCCAGTACATCATGTGTAGCTATCCAAAACAATAAAAATACAAGCATACTAAAAGGCAAAAAATACACTTTGACAAGACAAGACAAGCATCAGAACTCCAATACAATTAAGGATGTCAGAATTATCCCAGACCAGTAATTTAGAACAACTGTGATTGATATAAATGTGATATAGGGCTCTAGTGGATAAAGTAGACATCACACAAGAATAGATAAGCAATTTAAAGAGATAGGTGAAAATTCTAAGAATGACTCAAAATATAAATGCTACAGATCAAAACCACTGTAACAGAAATGAAGGGCTTGTGGGTGTGGGGGCTCAGGCCCATAATCCCAGTCACTCGGAAGCCTCAGGCAGGATGATTACTTGAGGCCAGGAGTTGGAAACCAGCTTAGACAACATAGAAAGACCTTGCCTCTAAAAAAAAAATAAAACGAATAAATGAAGGGCTTATTAGTAGACTAGACACAGCTGAGGAAAGAAATCTTTGAAGTTGAAGATATTTCAACAGAAACCTCAAAAACTGAAAGGCAAAGAGAGAAAAGACTAGAAAGAACAGAACAGAATATCCAAGAACTGTGAGACAACTACAAAAAGTATAATGGGAATACCAGAAGGAGAAGAAAGAGAAAAAGGAACATTAAAAATATATATATTTGTAACAATAATGACTGAGAATTTCCCCTAAGTTAATGTCAGACACCAAATCACAGATCCAGGAAGCTCAGAGAACAGAAAGCAGGATAAATGCCAAAAACACTATACTCATGCATATTACATTCAAACTACAGAAAATCAAAGATAAAGCTAGAGGAAAAAAACATTTTACCTATAGAGGAGCAAAAAGAAAGATTATATCTGACTTCTCCTCAGAAACCATGCAGGCAAGAATAGAGTGGGGTAAAATATTTAAAATGTTGAGAGAGAAAAAAAAAAGCAACACAGAATTCTGTAATTTGAGAAACTATCCTTCAAAAGTGAAGAAATACTTTCTCTGACAAAAGTTGACAGAATGTGTTGCCAGCAGACCTGCCTTCCAAGAAATGTTAAAAGAAATTATTTAAAGAGAAAGAAAATGGTTTAGAAATTCAGATCTCTATAAAGAAAAAAAAAAGAGCAACAGCTGGTCTCAGTGGCTCACACCTATAATCCCAGTGCTTTGGGAGGCTGAGGTGGGAGAATCACTTGAGGCCAGAAGTTCATAGCAAGACCCCATCTCTACCAAAAAACAAAAAAAAAAAAACAAAAAGAAAGAAAGAAAAAAAGAGCATCAATGCAGAAATAAGTGAAGGCTAAATAACTTTTATTTTTCTTATTCTTAATTGGTCTAACATATAAGTTTGTCAAAAATAGTAATATCTACAACGGGCCAGGCACAGTGGCTCACGCCTGTAATCCCAGCACTTTAGGAGGCCAAGGCAGGTGGATCACTTGAGGTCAGGAGTTTGAGACTAGCCTGGCCAACATGGCAAAACTCCATCTCTACTAAACATACAAAAGTTAGCAGGGTGTCATGGCACATGCCTGTAATCCCAGCTACTCAGGAGGCTGAGACAGGAGAATCACTTGAACCCAGGAGGCAGAGGTTGCAGTGAGCCAGGATCATGCCACTGCACTCCAGCCTGGGCAACAGAATGAGACTCTGCCTCAAAAAAACAAAACAAAACAAAAAATAGCAACAATGTATTAGATTATAAATGCTTATTTATGCTTTATATAAAAGAAATGAATGACAGCAATGATACAAAAGATGGGAGGAGGCCAGGCGTGGTGGCTCAAGCCTGTAATCCCAGCACTTTGGCAGGCAGAGGAGGGTGGATCACTTGAGGTCAAGAGTTCAAGACCAGTCTGGCCAACATGACAAAACGCTGTCACTACTAAAAATACAAAAATTAGCCAGGCTTGGTGGTCGGCACCTGTAATCTCAGCTACTCAGGAGGTTGAAACACGAGAATCACTTGACCCCGGGAGGTGGAGGTTGCGGTGAACTGAGATGGCACCACTGCACTCCAATCTGGGCAACAGAACAAGACTCTGTATCCAAAAAAAAGAAAAAAAAAAAGATGGGAGGAAAGAATTATAAGGTACCCATAGTAACCTTGAAGCAGTAGAGGGTTATTTGAAAGTGGACTTGGATTACTGTAAATATATATTACAAACTCTAGTGAAATCACTTTAAAAAGTAAAAATAGAAGTATAACTAATATTCTAAGAAAGGAGAGAAAATGGAATCACAGGAAAGGCTCAATTAAAACCACAAATAGCATAAAAAGTGTAAAAGACAAAAATAGGAACAAAGAACAGGACAACAAATAGAAAAACAGTAATAAATATGGCAGATAATAATCCAACTATATCAATAATCACTTTGAATGACAATAGTCTAAATGACCAACTAAGAGATTGTCAGAGTGGATCAGAAAACAATACCCAACTACATGCTGTCTATAAGAAACTCACTTTAAATGTAAAAACACGTCTAGAATAAAAGTAAATGGATACAGATATACCATATTAACACTAATCACAAGAAAGCATATTAACACTAATCAAAAGAAATTTTAAAACTTCCACTCTACAAAAGAGAATGTCGAGAAAATGAGAATACAAACCACAGACTGGGAGAAAATGTCTGCAAAAGAAACATCTTTTAAAGGACTGTTATCTATAATATACAAAGACTCAAATACTGTTAAGTCTTTTCTCTTATTGTTGATTAAAATTCAACAATAAGAAAACAAGCAACTTGATTAAAAAAATGGGCCAAAGACTTTAACAGACACCTTACAAAAGGAGACATACAGATGGCAAATAATCATATAAAAAAGAGTAGCTATATTAATTTCAGACACAGCCAACTTCAAAGCAAGGAAAGTTGTCAGATACAAAGAGGGCCATTTCAAAATGCTTTTACAGCTGAGCAGTGGTTCATGCCTGTAATCCCAGTACTTTTGAGAGGCTGAGGATGGAGGACCACTTAAGTCCAAGAGTTCGAGACCAGCCTAGGCAACGTAGCAAAATCCATCTCTACAAAAAATAGAAAAATCAGTCAGGCATAGTTCTACACACCTATAGTCCCCACTACTCAAGAGGCTGAGGTAAGAGAATCCCTTAAGCCCAGGATTTCAAGGCTGCAGTGAACTGTGATCACATCATTGCACTGCAGTCTAGGTGACACAGCAAGACTCTGTATCAAAAAAATAAATAAATGAAAATAAAACGCTTTTGGGTCAATTCTCCAAGAAGATATAACAATGTTTAACATGTATAGGTCTAGCAATACGGTGTCAAAATACATGAAGCAAAAACTGGTAGAACTGCAAGGAGAAATAAATTAATCCTCTATTATAGCTGAAGACTTCAACATCTCTATCAGAAATGGACAGATTCAGCAGGCAGAAAATCAGTAAGACATGTAGGTTGAGTGTCCCTTATCCAAAATGTTTGGGACCAGAACAATTAATACATCAGATTTCAGATTTTTTCTTAGATTTTGGAATATTTCCATTGTGTTTGCCAGTCGAGCATCCCCAATCTGAAAATACAAAATTTGAAATGCTCCAATGAGCATTTTCCTTTGAGCATCAATTTTGGCACTCAATTGGATCTTGGAGTATCTTAGATTTGGGATTTTTGGATTAGGGCTGCTTAACCTGTAGTTGGATTCAATAAAACCATCAATCACCTTGACATCTACAGACTGCTTAATCCAACAATAACATACATAGTCTTCTGAAGCTCACATGGAACATTCATCAAGATAGACCACATTCTGGGCCATAAAACACACCTTAACAAATTTAAAAGATTATAAATTGTACAGTATCTGCTCTCAGATCACAATGGAATTAAACCAGAAATAAATAACAGAAGGATAGCTGGAAAATCACAAAATGCCTGGAGATTAACCAAGACACTTCTAAATATCACCTGAGTCAAAGAAGAAATCTCAAGAGAAATTCAAAAATATTTTGAAGTAAATGAAAATTAAAACACACATTATCGAAATCTGTGGGATACAGGAAAAACTGAGAGGGAAATTTATAGCATTGAATGCATAAATTGGAAAAGACTATCTGAAATCAATCATCTAAATTTCCACTGTAGGCAACTAGAAAGAGAAGAGCAAATTAAATCCAAACTAAGAAGGAGAAAAGAAGTAATGAAAATTAGAGTAAAAACCATGAACGTGAAAACAGAAAATCAATAATTTTTAAAAATCAATGAAACCAAAAGCTGGTTATTTGAAAAGATCGATAAAATCAGTAAATTCTAGCCAGGCTAAGAAAAAGAGAGAGAAGATTCAAATTACTAATACATAAATGAAAAAGAAGACATCAACACAAACCCCACAGATGTTAAAATGAAGACGTATTATGAACAATTCTATGCCCACAAATTTGCTAACCTAAATGGAATGGACCAACTGTCAAAAGACACAACTGACAAAACTCACAGAATTAAAAATAAGCAATATGAATAAGCCTATATCTATTAAAGAAATTAAGTCAATAATTAATAACCCTCCAAAACAGAAAGCACCAGACCTGCCAGCTTCACTGGTGAATTCTACAAACATTTAAGGAAGAAATTATACCAATTCTCTACTATCTCTTTCAGAAGATAGAAGCAGAAGGAATATTTTCTAATTCATTCTATGATGCCAGCAGTACCCTAATACCAAAACCAGACAAAGACATATAAGAAAACTACAGACAAATAATCTCTCACGAACACAGATACAAAAATACTCAACAAAATATTAGCAAATCAAATCCAACAATGTATAAAAGGAGCCTGACACAGTGACCCACACCTAAAATCCCAATTCCAGCTACTCAGGAGACTGAAGTGGGAGGATTTCTTGAGGCCAAAAGTTTGAGACTAGCCTGGGCAACACAGCCAGATCCCATCTCTAAAAAGAAATTTTAAAAATTATCTGGGTGCAGTAGCACACACCTATAGTCTCAGCCACTGAGGAGGCTGAGGCAGGAGGATCACTTGAGCCCAGGAGTTCAAGGCTATAGTGAGCTATGATCATGCCTGTGAATAGCCACTGCACTCCAGCCTGGGTGACAGAGCAAGATTCTGTCTCAAAAAAAAAAAAAAAAAAAGGAAGTATAAAAAGAATTATACAACACACAACCAAATGGAATGCAGTCAAGGTATGCAAGGCTGGCTCAGCATTTTAAATCAATTATTGTAATCCATCACATAACAGGCTAAAAAAATTACATGATCATATCAATAGATATAGAAAAATTATTTGACATAGTCCAACACCCATTCATGATAAAAACTCCTAGTAAACTAGGAATAGAAGGAAACTTGCCAACCTAATAAAGAATATCTACAGAAATCTATAGCTAATATCATACTTAATGGTGAGAAACTAGAAGCTTTCCCACTAAGATCAGGAACAACGCAAGGATGTCCCCTCTCACCATTCTTTTTCAACATTGTACTTAAAGTTTCAATTAATACAATAAAACAAAAACAAGAAACAAATGGAATCAGATTGAGAATAAAGAAATAAAAACTATTTTTGTTCACAGATAACATAGCTGTCTGTACAGAAAATTTGAAAGAATCAACAGCAAAAAAATCCTGGAACTAATAAGCAATTACAGCAAGGTTGCATGATACAAGATCAATATACTATACAAAAGTCAATCGTTTTCCTATACACCAGCAATGAATAAGTCGAATTTGAAATTGAAAACACAATACCATTTACATTAGTATACAAAATAAAATGAAATACTTAGGCACAAATCTAACAAAACATGTGCAAGAGTTATATGAGGAAAATTATAAAATTTTGATGAAAACAATCAAATAATAATTAAATCAATAGAGAACTATTCCATGATCATGGATAGGAAGATTCAATATTGTCAAGATGTCAGTCCTTCCCAACTTGATCTACAGATTCAATGCAATTCCAGTAAAAATCTCAGCAAGTTATATTGTGGATATCTACAAACTGATTCTGAAGTTTATATGGTGAGGCAAAAGACTCAGAAGAGCCAACACGACATTAAAGGAGAAGAACAAAGATGGAGAACTGATACTACTCAAATTCAAGACTTACTATAAAGCTACAGTAATCAACATAGTGAGGGATTAGTGGGGAAAAGAGACAAAGAGATCAAAGGAACAAAATGGAGAGTCCAGAAATAGACCCAAATAAATATAGTCAACTGATCTTTGACAAGGGAGTAACAAATAGACCCAAATAAATAGTCAACTGATCTTTGACAAAGGAGTAACAGCTATAAAATAGAGAAAAGATGGTCTTTTCAAAAAATGATGCTGAAGCAAGTGGACATCTACATGCAAAAAAAAAAAAAAAAAAAAAAAAAACTGGACACGGATCTTACACCCTTAAAAAAATTAACTAAAAATGTATCATAGACCTAAATGTAAAATACAAACCATAAAACTCCAAGATAAATAGGAGAAAACCTGGATGATCTTGCGTATCACGATGACTTTTTTTTTTTAGATACAATAACAAAGATACAATCCATGAAAGAAATAATTCATGAGCCGGACTTCATTAAAATTAAAAACTTCTGCTCTCGCTGGGCGCGGTGGCTCAAGCCTGTAATCCCAGCACTTTGGGAGGCCAAGACGGGCGGATCATGAGGTCAGGAGATCGAGACCATCCTGGCGAACACGGTGAAACCCCGTCTCTACTTTAAAAATACAAAAAACTAGCCGGGCGAGGTGGCAGGCGCCTGTAGTCCCAGCTACTCGGGAGGCTGAGGCAGGAGAATGGTGTGAACCCGGGAGGCGGAGCTTGCAGTGAGCTGAGATCCGGCCACTGCACTCCAGCCTGGGTGACAGAGTGAGACTCTGTCTCAAAAATAAATAAATAAATAAATAAATAAATAAATAAATAAATAAATAAAATAAATAAAAATAAAAACTTCTGCTCTCCAAAAAATAATGTCAAAAGAATAAGAATACAAGCCGCAGACTGGGAGAAAATGTCTGCAAAAGAAACATCTGATAAAGGACTGTTTTCTATAATACACAAAGACTCAAAATTGTTAAGTCTTTTTTCTTGTTGACTAACAATAAGAAAATAAGCAATCTGATTTAAAAATGGGCCAAAGACCTTAACAGACACCTTACCAAAGGAGACATACAGATGGAAAATAATCACATGAAAAGATTCCCATCATATGTCATCAGAGAAACGCAATTTAGAACAACGAAATACCAATACACACCCCTATTCGAATGGCCAAAATCCAGAACTTTGATGACACCAAATGCTGGTGAGAGTATAGAACAACAGAAACTCTCATTCACTCCTGGTGGAAATAAAAATTGTACACCCAATTTGGAAGACAATTTGGCAGTTTCTTACAAAACTAAACATACTTTTACCATATGATCCAGGAATTGTGCTCCTTGGTATTTACCTAAAGGAGTTTAAAATGTCCATACAAAAGCCTGCACATGGATACTTATAGCAGCTTTATTCATAACTGCCAAAACTTGGAAGCAACCAAGATGTCCTTTAGTAGGTGAATGGATAAATAAGCTGTGGTATGTGCAAACAATGAATGGAATATTATTCAGTGCTTAAAAAATGAACTATCAAGTGATGAAAAGACATGGAGGAACCTTGAATGCATATTACTAAGTGAAAGAAGCCAATCTGAAAAGGCCACATACTGTAGGCTTCCAACTACCTAACATTCTGGAAAAGGCAAAATTACGGAGACAGTTAAAAGATCAGTGGTTACCAGGGTAAGATGTAGAGAATCAACAGGCAGAACACAGAATTTTAGTGCAATGAAACTATTCTGTATTATACTATAATGGGGGATATATTTGTCCAAACCCATAGAATGTACAACACCAAGAGTGAACACTAATGTAAACTATGAACTTTGGACAATCATGATGTGGCAATGTAGGTTCATCAATTGTAACAAATGTGCCACTCTGGTGAGGTATGTTGATAATGGGAGAGGTTATACATGCATGGGACAAAAGCTTTGCAAACTGGACTCTACATAAAACCCAGAACTATCCTTGAGTAGACCCAGAACTATCCTTGAGTAAAGCATACATTAAATAGACCCAGGGGCAGCACAGCAAAGGCACTGAAAATTGAACTGACATTGGAACTCCCACACTGAAAAGGCAAGACGGAACCTATTAGGAACCTAAGTGAGCTGACTGCCTGTTAGAAAATAAACAAATAAACATTCTCTAGGAAATCTGAAGAGGACTCATATTCTCACAACATAATATTCAAAATGTCCAGGACATAATCCAGAATTGCTGAACATTCAATGAACTAGGAAAATTTAACCATTCTAAGTCTTAAATTATTAATTATTATCTAAGATAATAGTTAGATAAGATAAGTAAGATAATGATGAGATAACCAATAAAACTAGGATCTATGGGAAAAAAATCTCAGAAATGGACCCCAAGATATTCCAGACATTGGCATTACTGGATACAACTATGTTTATAATGTTCATAGAGATAAAAAGTAGAGCTTTAAAAAGTCAGCAAAGAACTTAAAATTCTGGAAAGTGACCCTACAAATTTTTAAAGAACCAGCTAATACTCAACCAGTAAATACAGTAACAGAAATTAAGACATCAACTGATAAATTTTAAAACAGACAAGAAGTAACTAAATAGAAAATCAGTAAACTGGAAGAGAGGTTAGAAGAAATTATGTGGGCCAGGGCAGTGGCTAATACCTATAATCCCAACATTTTGGGAGGCCAAGGTGGGAAGATCACTTGAACCCAGGAGTTTGAGACTATCCTGGGCAACATGGCGAAATCCTGTCTCTAAAAAAATACAAAAATTAGACAGGCCTGGTTGTGTGCGGCTCTAGTCCCAGCTACTTGGGAAGCTGAGGTAGGAAGATTGCTTGAGCTTGGGATGCGGGGTTTATAGTGAGCCAAGATGGAACCACCGCACTCCAGCCTGGGCAACAGTGTGAGACCACCCCCTGCCCAAAAAAAAAAAAAAAAGAAAAAAGTATCCTGAGTGGAGTACAGTGAGAAAAAAGATGAAAAATACATACAGAATCAGAAATACAGAACAGTGACCTCATTATCGTGACCTGAAAAGACTGAACAGGCTCTCATCTCAGGGACTTTGCACTTAACTGCTTCCTCTGCCTGAAATATTCTTTCCCAAAATAGATGGCCCACTCCCTTACTTTATTCAGGTCTCTACCCAATGTCACTTAATCAGAAAAAACTTCCCAATCACACTGTCCCAAAATATTATCTCCTTTAGCAATTATCATTTAACATATATTTTATTTATTCACTATGATCTGTATCCTCCCCCCTCACTACACTATATACTCTTTTTTTTTAAAGTTCTGCGATACATGTGCAGAATGTGTAGGTTTGTTACATAGGTATACACGTGCCATGGTGGTTCGCTGCACCTATCAACCCATAATCTAGGTTTTAAGCCCCACATGCATTAGGTATTTGTCCTAATGCTCTCCCTCCCCTTGCCCCCATCTCCCGACAGGCCCCAATGTGTGATGTTCCCCTCCCTGTGTCCATGTGTTCTCATTGTTCAGCTCCCACTTATGGGTGAGAACATTTGGTGTTTGGTTTTCTGTTCCTGTATTAGTTTGCTGAGAATGACGGTTTCCAGCTTCATCCATGTCCCTGCGAAGGACGTGAACTCATTCTTTTACAGAAAAAAAAGAACCCCATTCAAAAAGTGGCCAAAGGATATAAACAAACATTTCTCAAAAGAAGACATTTATGCTGCCAACAAACATATGAAAAAAAGTTCATCATCACTGGTTATTAGAGAAATGCAAATCAAAAACCACAGTGAGATATTATCTCACGCCAGTTAGAATAGCGATTATTAAAATGTCAGGAAACAACAGATGCTGGCGAGGCTGAAATAGGAACTTTTTTCTTTGAGAAGAGCTCTTGCTCTGCTGCCAGGCTGGAGTGCAGTGGCGTGATCTCGGCTCACTGCAACCTCTGCCTCCCAGGTTTAAGTGATTCCCCTGCCTCAGCCTCCCAAGTAGCTGGGACTACAGGCGTGTGCCACCACGCCCAGCTAATTTTTTTTGTATTTTAGTAGAGATGGGGTTTCACCATGTTGGCCAAGCTGGTCTCGATCTCTTGACCTCATGATCTGCCTGCTTCAGCCTCCCAAAGTGCTGGGATTACAGGTGTGAGCCCCTGTGCCCGGCCTAGGAACACTTACACTGTTGGTGGGAGTGTAAATTAGTTCAACCATTGTGGAAGACGGTGTGGTGATTCCTCAAGGAAATAGAACTAGAAATACCATTTGACCCACCAATCCCATTACTGGGTATATACCCAAAGGATTAAATATCATTCTACTATAAAGACACATGCACATGTATGTTTATTGCAGCACTATTTACAATAGCAAAGACTTGGAACCAACCCAAATGCCCATCAATGACAGACTGGATAAAGAAAATGTGGCACATATACACCATGGAATATATACTCTTGTAAGAGTAGAGACTTTGTTCACTGCTGTTTTTCATCAGCATCTAGAAGATTTCGTGACATAGCAGGCACTAAAAAAAATATTGAATGAATGAATAAAAGAAAGAAAAAAGCACCACAATAACAAAAAGACTGGTCAACAACTTAAGGCAAGAATCTGTATAGAGTTTACACTAATAATAAGGCAAGTATCAAGACTTTAAAAAAAAAAAAAAACTTTCTACATGTCACATCAAGACATACCTCAACTTTAGTCTATTAAAGAGACAACCTTGAAAAATGTTGGGTTCTCTAAACCTTCCTCACCATCTGATCTCTAACTTAGCTAAAAACTAAATATAAGAAAGAACTATCGCCAGGCGCAGTGGCTCACGCCCGTAATTCCAGCTCTTTGGGAGGCTGAGGCGGGTGGATCACGAGGTCAAGAGATGGAGACCATCCTGGCCAACATGGTGAAAGCCCGTCTCTACTAAAAATACAAAAAAATTAGCCAGGCGTGGTGGCAGGTGCCTGTAGTCCCAGCTACTCAGGAGGCTGAGGCAGGAGAATCACCTGAACCTGAGAGGCGGAGGTTGCAGTGAGCCAAGATTGTGCCACTGCACTCCAGCCTGGCCACAGAGTGAGACTCCATCTTAAAAAAAAAAAAAGAAAGAAAGAAAAAAAAGAAAGAACTATCAGACTTGTCTCTCTAACCCAAGTTATTTTCTGCAAGATAGCCAATGTACTATCCTTCTACCCTATCACTGTACTTTTCACCACTTTTTATATCTAGGCAGAAAAATTTAATCTTGAATGTTGAATACACAGGATATAGCAGAGGAGCTGGTAATGGCATGGTACATTCTGGAAGATATATATAGTTTTAAAAAGCAAGGTACTACAGGCAGGGACTAAAAATAAAAAACCTGGCCGGGTGCAGTGGCTCACACCTATAATCCCAGCATTTTGAGAGGACAAGGTGGGAGGATCACCTGAGGTCAGGAGGTCAAGACCAGCCTGGCTAATATGGTGAAACCCCGTTTCTACTAAAAATACAAAAAATTAGCCAGCCGTGGTGGTGCGTGCCTGTAATCCCAGCTACTTGGAAGGCTAAGGAAGAATAATTGCCTGAACCCAGGAGGCGGAGGTTGCAGTAAGCCAAGATTGCACCATTACACTCCAGTTTTGGCAACAAGAGCGAAACTACATCTCAAAAAAAAAATAAATAAATAAAAAAACCTAACAGTCAATGTTAGAAATAACGACAATAATAATAATAAAATACCCAACATTTATTGAGCACTTTGCACTGTTCTAAGCATATTTATTAACATTTAATTCTCAGGGCAATACTAAGAGGCATTTAATTAATAAACAGAGTGACAGAGAAACTACATAATTTACTCAAATTATTCAAGCTCCCCAGGTGGACAGAGACCGAAAGTCTAAATTTGAGCACAGGCTGTCTAATCCTTAAGCCCAAGCTGTTAAGTAGTAAGCTGCATGATACAAATTAAAATTTTTACCGAAGAAAAATAGAGACTATCCTGAAAAAGCAGGTAGACAGTATTTCCCAATGGATTCTTGGCAGAAACAAAGTAAAGTCAGTGTCAAATTATGGCAAAAATAAAGACTATTATTTTTTATAATCACACTTTTTTTTTTCATCAAAATGGGAAAAAAATCCTACTTTACAATTTAAAAAAATGAAAACATGCTTAAAAATTTTTACACTGTTCTTTCACATACACAACACAACCATATTATAATATTTCAAAAGAAAGTTTCTTTAGGAAAAATTTGATAATTCTATTTAGATTGAATATAAACATTGCACCACTGTTCATAAATACAATGGCTTTAGCAAAGCCTCTACTGCTGTTTTCTATGAGCATGGCTATGTATCTTATTCTTGATTGAATTTCCTAGTTGTTCCAGACAAAGATTAGTCTCAAAATCATACCTTACCTGAAACCAGGATTAACTATAAATACCAACAATATACCTTTTGACATATATTACCTTTCAAAAATTTTTGAGCTTTCAAAACTCAAAGAACTGTGACTCTCCTTATTACTTACATAAAAATAGTCTGAGGCACATATAATTTGTTCAAATCAGAATTGGTTCCAAAAATTAAAAAGACAATTTCTTCCCCTCTCCACCTCTACCAGTAAAATAAATGAATAAAATCACATAAAACAAGAAAGATATTTACATTTCTTTGTCTTTTCTGCAGATCTAGCACAGGTTTCTTTGAGTAGATTACATAAATGCCTTGTGGCATTATTCCTGAAACAAAGGAAAGAGTTTGCCTGTGTGTAATCTGATCCCAAAGCAAAATCACAATGTGTTATGAAATATATTGTTACAATTTTTAAGAAATTTTTAAAATATTATAATATTTGGTATATATTACGTTATTCATAAATGACTATATGAAGAAACAGTGGGTTGACTATACTACTAGCAAAGATGATTTAGTAATTGCCTCCCTTTAAAAGTAAAAGTTCTAGTAACTGGCCACTAAAATAAACAAATAAAAGTGACAGTTCCTTAACAAGTTTCTACCCAAGTTGCTATCAATAAATTTTCAGTAGACAGGTCTAGATTTGCCTAAGGAAAATAATGAGAATAGGTTGGGCCATTCATTAACAAATTAATATATGTCTAACCTTCAAAACACAAAATAAGGTAACTTTCTGATTAGGCATTCATTATGTGAATAATGAGACCTGTGACTATCTTGAAGTTACTAACACATATGGCAGTTAGACTTAATTTTCTAACTTATCATTTTTCTGTAGAAATAAACTGTTACATTTTCAAAAACAGGAATTTGAGTAAGAATTAACTTGGAACTAAGTTAAGCCCTATTTTGTAAGTACTGTACTCAAGGCAGCAGTGAAACAGACAACATACATAGGTAGTTGCAGATACAGAATTATCAGGCATCTTTTTTGACATCAAGGAATGTTTATTCCTGATGCCTGACATTTTAAAAAGTGAAGTTATTAGTCAGTGACCATAGTTTGCCAAACACAAGAATGCATGTCTTCCTTTTACCATAGCACTCAGATATAATTCTACTTATAAATTCATATTATATAACATATAGAAAGTGCTCAAATACGTTTTTGAAAATTATTTTAGTAGTAAATTTGGAATAAAAAATGTGAAAGAACAAATTCATTAAATTACTACTTACTCTTTTATTAAATCTTTATTTTCTTGAATTCCTTCTTCTAATTTCAAACTTACTTTTTCATTTCCAAACTAATTTATAAAACAGAACAGTTCATCACATTTTGCTTATTAGCAAAAATAAACATGAATATAATCATTAAGCAGTATTTCTTTACTAATGCACAATAGTCTAAAAGAATTATTTTCTTTCCACATAAAAAGGAAACATTTTTGCAATAGCTTATGATTTCCCTTAAGAATATACCCTTCATCAATCTAAAATAAAGATGGCTAAATCATCTCCAAAACACATTCAACATATTTTAATGCAATATTATCTTCTCTAAATATTTTGAAGTAATGTTTTATCTTTGTGCTAACACAATGTCACATTTTCTTAACATTTTTTTCACTTTATGCTACACAAAAAGTTACACAGTTTCAGCCGGGCGCGGTGGCTCACGCCTGTAACCCAAGCACTCTGGGAGGCCGAGGCAGGCAGATCACAAGGTCTAGGAGTTCGAGATGAGCCTGGCCAATATGGTGACATCCTGTCTTTACTAAAAATACAAAGATTAGCCGGGCGTGGTGGCAGGTGCCTGTAGTCCCAGCTACTTGGGAGGCTGAGGCAGAAGAATCACTTGAACCCGGGAGGCGGAGGTTGCAGGGAGCCGAGATGGTGCCACTGCACTCCAGCCTGGGTGACAGAGGGAGACTCTGTCTCAAAAAAATAAATAAATAAATAGTTACACAGTTTAAAATTTAAAGTGTTATCTGCAACTATTGTACTCTAAGAGAATATATTTATATAAAACATCAATAGGAATAAAAATTGAAACTCTTTATAAAAATTAGAATCATTAAATCAATTTGTATATAAAGTGATTTATTATTTCCCTAATCATTTGCACTAAGCATTATACAACTTGTCCTCTATGCTCATTCTTAAAGTTAAAATGTATCCAGTATTGATGTAACTTTTAAAAAGCATTATCCTTAAAATATTCATCACGAAAACAAGATCAATCCAATTTATCCCAAATAATACTCTACTTTCAACAGTATTATGATAAGATTTACTATACTATGTTTACAATTCAAAATTTTATCATACTTGCAGTTCTTGAATGGCTTTTCGCTGTGCTTCAATTATCTTTCTGTTTTCTTGCAACTTATTTTCTTTCTGTTTCAGTTCAGCTTCTATACTTACTTTCCATTTTTTTATCTTTTCAGCCTCTTTATACAGTTTTGAATACACTCTGCTCAATGCCTCTGAATTCTATTAAAATAGGTTTTCAAAAATTAATTGTTCAAAATTCTAATATAACCAAACTACGGCTGCCTACTGAAAATCCATATACTAATAGTTGAGACCAAATGTTTCCTCAATTTAAGCACTAATAGCATACTGAAAGCCACATTAACTCTTTTAAACTACTAAGGCAGTATTAACTACTTCATTAAAGTTATTGGTCATTTGACTAAATTATACCTTGCTGAATAAAATGAAATGGCTCCATAAAAATATTTTAGTTAGTGAGAGAATCTGGCTGGTTAAAAGCTAAAATAAATCAAACTATAAAAATCTATAAATCTTAACAATGGTCTTGAAACACTTTGATTATACAAACAGTTTGAAGATTCACTAAAGGACATGAAGTTTAAAATATAATGACAAGAAAAATAAAAGTGAACACAAGATATAATTTTCATCAAGTCTGATGTTTTAGATAGATTTCCTGCCTTCTTTTAAGTCCACATTATATTGTAAATATCAGAGATTTTTAATCACATCAATTTCTGCTGGTTGATAACTTTTTCTTATAAAAATATATAAATAAGTTCTATATATTTTAAATTGTTTGGTACTATAATCACAGCCACAAACATCTAGTACCTTACCAGGCTGTGGAATTTCTCTTCATTTTAAAGACATCTATATGCTATAAATAAGAAATATCTTTATAACTAAAATCAAAAGTACATAGCATGTCCTACAAATTCCTTATACAATAAACCAGCCAACCAGTCAATTTCATGTATTAATTAAAGGCTGATTTTGTAAAATACTCTCTTGATACTACACTTTTCACATATAGTACCCATTTCCCCTCCTCTTGATTTCATGGTTTAAAACGAAATTGCCTCTACATAAATGGAACTTTCATAACCCAAAAAATACAGAAGCAGGAAAAAAGGTTTTAAAGGATATATCTTAAAACATTAACCAAATAGTAATCCTTTTGAAGCTTCAAAAGAAATATACATATAGGTAATAAGTTATATTCCAATTATAAGAAATTTAATATGCATGGAAAATCTTCTGACCTCCAAATCAGAGTCTTTTAGTCCTTCCTGATAGTGACAGTCAGAATTACCAACCTAAAAAAATAGATGTTTCTATAAGAAAATACTTCTGATAAGAGCTTCCAAATAATAACAATTAAATACAGAAGACTAGTAATGTAATAACTAAAGACTGTTTTCTTCTTCAAATAAGCAGTTCATTACCTAAACAGGTTATATCTGTATGTACTATGCTTAACTGACCTGCTCAAGCATGGGCAAGAAATTAACTTTTTGTAAAGCAGGATCTGCAAGATAAAAGACGACAGGTATTAAATATGCCAACATCTTTTTTTCTTTCTTTCTTTCTTTCTTTTTTTCTTTTTTTGAGAGAGAGAGGGCGTCTGGCTCTGTTGCTTAGACTAGAGGGCAGTGGCGCCATCATGGCTCACTGTAGCCTCAAAGCCTCCATCTCTAGGGCTCAAATGATCCACCTTAACCTCCCAAGTAGCTGGGACTGCAGGCACATGCCACCACGTCCAGCTAGTTTTGGGGGTGGTGGGGTTTGTTTGTTGTTGTTGTTTTTTGTACAGACAGAGTCTCCTTATGTTGCCCAGGCCAGTCTCACACTCCTGGCCTCAAGTGATCCCCCTCTCTCAGCTCCCTCCCAAAATGGTGGAATTACAGGTGTTAGCCAGTGTCCAGCCTTATTTTTTATATTGAGTATTATATCTAGCTTTTGTGTCAAGAATAGTGATATAATACGTTATATTTTCAATAACTAGCGATATATATAACACAATGTTTCCATATAAGCTGATACACTGCTTTTCCAGGCTCTTACCTGAATCAATGTTTTCCCCATTTTTGGAGAGATTAGTCATTGCAAATGGAAACTCAAAATCATCTTCAGTACATTTGTTGAAACTCTAGAGACACAAAGAAGTTCTTAAATATGCTGTTTCATACCACTCTGATACTAATAGTGTAATATATACATATGTAATATACACCTGCTTAAAGAGGTCACTATAATTGCGAATCCTTTAATGTACATACATGTTTAAAATATCAAATGCCTTTTCTATATAAACAAAGAAAAACTTCTAATTAGATATTTCCACTTGTAAGATGAAGCTAAACTATACATTACTCAATATATGGCTTTGTAGGTATTCAAGAATAACAGTAAATCTAACTAGTAGTATAGAATAATATTAGCAGATTGCTTCAGTTTATGATTTCCCTGGATAGAATTAAAGATTATCTTTACTGAATAGCATTTAATAATATATTATTGCCTATAGCAGCAACAAGAATTTTTTTACAGCATATACAAGTAAAATATTCATTGCATCACTGCATCTCCAATATAAGGATCCAGATGATAAATTTTTTAAAATAATTTTTTAAAAGCTCTGTTTCACCTGGGAAACTTGGTATAATTCCTCCTATCCAATGATAACTCCATTACACAAATGAATTTCCCTCTTTGTCCTATCCACTAGGAAGCTCAGAGTCAAATCTGAAGCCCAGTCACAACACGAATTATTACTCATATATAGGCATTTGTCCAAATAGTCCTCATTTTTCTTGATAATTTTCCTAATTTTCTCCTAACATATTCTACTGTCTCGTAGTATCTGTCCTATAAGTTGCCTCGAATCAAATACGGCAAGAAGGAGGATTAAAATAAGGTTCCACTATGTATGCAGAGTTCTACGGCAGCAGTTATTATTTAAATGCATGATGCCTACATAATAATGCTCACTGTTCATTTAAAGCAATGGGATTCAAAATTCTTGAGTAAATGAGACCATTTATTGAGAAGAAATAAATTATAAAACACCACCAGGAAGAAAGTACACTTTTCTTCATTTCCCTAAAGTTAAGAAGAGTCCGATTAAGAGTCACATGGAAATTTACCTTGAAGAAAGTGGAATCTCCTCCCAGGGTCTGAGGTTTCACCGCAGACACCTGACTGCTGCTTAATCTCGGCGGTACGAACAACGTAAAGGGCTTTTGCTTTTCCATTTTCTATTACGGTTGTAAATATCTACTGCCCTGGGGGCGGGAGGGGAAGGAAAGTTTTGTTCACTGTGTGCTGTGAATACACTATGTATTCTTTAAAGTGATGTTTACAAACTAAATGGCTAAAAAAAAGGAATCCACGGGGCTCTCACTACAGTGGAGCCCTACGAGGTCGCTTACCGCGGAGTGGGCAAAGGGATAAACCCTCGTTTCCTTCTCCCTTTCGCCCCACCGCCCGCCGCCACGCTGGCCTGAAAAGCAAGCCCATTCCCTTCTCCTGCCCTGTTAAATTCCAACACATCGCCAGGAGGAACTGTCTTAAGTTCCTGGACCACTACCCAAAAGAAAACAGCGGCGGGCTGCGGCAGGGAGGTGCAGTAGCACAATATCGCCCCGCTCTGGGCTCAGTCCCCAAGAAAAGAACTCGGGGCACCTGCCCTCACCTTTGAAGAACTAGCGGGAAACCGTGGGCTCCGTGCCCACGCGAACTGCTACCTATGGTCTATGAGGGCAACAGAAAGAACCAATAGCTCCCGCCTCAGAACCTCAGAAAAGGCGGGAAATCGCTCAGGCTGAGTGGCCCCGAGCGCCCGGGCCCCGGGCGGCTGGCAGTTCAACGGCTAAATAACCGTCGCTGCGTGGGCTTGCCAGGCTCCCAGGACCTGAATCTCGCGAGATTTCCCTTCTCGTTAGGAACAATTCCTTCCCGGATTCTGTATTTCCTTGGAGTGGAAGTTCTTTAGGCTTCTATTGTCGAAGAATGCTGGGGAAACTCTCAGGCGCTATGACAGACTGAAGCTGAGAGTGAAAAATCCATTTCTGCCCTCCAAGAGGTCACAATCGTAGGAAGGAAACAGATGGGCAAACAATTACAAAGTCGTATAATCATTTAGGGTAATTCCTATGATAGGGACGTAGGGAAAGTGGCTGTTAGGGTGGCTTGTGGAGTCAGGAGAAGCTCCACACATGTGGTATGGTTCTGTTACTGCTTCACATAAGAATGAGTGAATGGAGAGTTGGCTAGGCAGGCTATTGGCTCACGCCTGTAATCCCAACACTTTGGGAGGCCAAAGCGGGAGGATTTCTTGAGCCCAGGAAGGAGTTCAAGAACAGTCTGGGCAACGTAGTGAGACCCTGCCTATCCTAAAATAGCCGGGTGTGGTGGCACGCACCTGTGGTCCCAGCTACTTAAAAGGCAGAGGCGGGAAGATCGCTTGAGTCCTGGAGATAGAGGCTGCAGTGAGCTAATGATCCTGTCACTGGCTCCCCTCTGGGGCAACAGAGCCAGATTGTGTCTCAAAGAGACAGAGAGAGGAGAGAGAGAAGAGAGAGGAGACAGAGGAGAGAAAGGGGGCAGAGGGAGGAAACGGGGGAGAGCGGGGAGAATGGAGAGAGAGGGGAGAGCGGGGAGAAGGGGGAGAAGGAAAGGGAATGGGAAAAGAGTATTGCTGGCTGACGGAAGGCTAGCAAAGGCCTTGGAGTTGTAAGAGAGATTAGTATGACTAAGCCCAAGAAGCGTACTGTGTAAGGATTAAGTGGAGAAAATGGCAAGAGATGACACTAGAGATTTCAAGAGCTCGGTGGCTCACTCCTGTAATCCCAGCACTTTGGGAGGCCAAGGAGGGCGGATCACTTGAGGTCAAGAGTTTGAGACCGGCCCGGTCTCAAACCGGCCCAGCCAACATGACGAAACCCCGTCTCAAGTAAAAATACAAAATTAGCCAGGCACGTGGCACACGCCTTTAGTCCCAGCGACTGAAGCTGAGGCAGGAGAATCGCCTGAACCACCGGGGAGGCGGACGTCGCAGTGAGCTGAGATCGCGCCATTGCACTCCAGTCTGAGCCACAGAATGAGACTCTCTCAAATAAAAAAAGAGCGAGCGAGAGAGCAAGTATTATAGAAAGGCCTTGAAAAAGTGTCTGGATTTTAGACTTTGTGGACGGAGATCCCGAAGAATTTTGAGCAGAAAGGATTACATGATCGAGTTCAGAAGAAAACTTGTAGTATGAGGAATGATTTAGGCTTAAGAGACCAGAGTAGGGAGACAGTTTTAATAGCCTGGGTGAGACATGAGGACCTGAGCTATGACACGGACAGTGGAACTGAAGAGGAGATGTCAAATGTAAAAGATATTTAAGAAGTAAAATTAATAGAATTTGATAACTTTTTAATAATAAGAAGTGAAAGAAAGGGAGCAGTCTATTCAGGCTTGAGTAACTAGCTATTATCATTATCCTAGTGCTAAGTTACTTAATTTTGAGCAATAAAATAATGAGCTCCATTTTGAATATACCATTGACTCTGTTTTCCAACTTTCTCTGGGCATCATAAAATAATTGATGCTTTTTCTAGGGGCTTTAGCAATATTTTTAAGAACTCACTTTGTATAATCAGAAACAATCATTCCTGATAACATTTTTGAGCAGTTAAGGATGATCCAGTTTAACTCCTTTATTTTGCTATTTAAGGAAACTGAGTCTAGATACTCTGAAAAAGATAAGGTACTCCCTCAGAGAGATGATACTAAGAATATACACAAAGTACCACCAGAGGCAATAATCGATCTAATTAAAATTTTTCATTCAATTGAGAGTATAAATCTAATATCCCAATATTTTTAAAAGTTTTACAACAGTGAAAATTTCAACTATGATCACTTTTTTCTTTATTGAAAATCAAAATGCTACTCCTAGTGTTATATTAAATTTACCATATTTTATTTACTTAAAATCAGTCTTTCAAAGCAATGGTGCCACCATAGAATTTCTCACTTCCATGTATTTCACACAAAATTTAATTTACCATATTAACATCTTGTCCATATAAGGACTTAAATATTTGTAGAAAGATTTCTGGTTTTAAGAACTTCGTTTTTTCCACAAAAGATGTTGGCAAAAATGTTAAAATATTCTGCCAGAATGAGAAGCAAATTATGTTTAATTTCCAAATATATGTTAAAATGTTTTAATAATTTGTATTTTAATTTTTCATTATTCTCGCCATCACACAATTTCTACTTTTTTATAAAGCATCCCTTTTTTTTAAGGCATTTTAAGAAACGATAAGATTTGAACAGGTTTTGCTTGTCTTTAATAATTCATAAAATGCTGTAACAGGAATAGGTTTAAAATGTTACTTCCTTATTCCATCAGTCTGTCTTTAGTTAATGAGGCTCACAAACTCTCTTTATTCTGTTGTTGTTGTTGTTGTTGTTGTTGTTGTTGTCACTGTTATTGCTGAGACGGAGTTTCACTCTTATTGCCCAGGCTGGAGTGCAAGGGTGTGATCTTGGCTCACTACAACTTCTACCTCCTGGGTTCAAGTCATTTCTCTTGCCTCAGCCTCTGGAGTAGCTGGAATTACAGGCACGCACCACCATGCCTGGCTAATTTTTGTATTTTGTTTTGTATTTTTAGTAAAGATGGGGTTTCACCATGTTGGTCAGGCTGGTCTTGAACTCCTGACCTCAGATGATCCACTTGCCTCAGCCTCCCAAAGTGTTGGATTACAGGTGTGAGCCACCACGCCCAGCCAAACTCTCTTTATTCTGATTACAACCATTTCCACTAGCTAGCCTTTCTTATATCCATAAATTTATATATTTTCATTCAATGTTTTACTCAATGAAAAAAGTGAAATTTCTTTAGGTAATAACTCTCTGGCTCCTTTTGAAGGAACCATGAGGAAACAACTTTTGCTTTTTTTGAGTCCAATCATAAAAAGAATCCTAGATATCCCTCAGTGATAGTTCTATATTCCACAAAATTTTGATAAAACTTCAATGAGCATTGATGATGTCCATTTTATGGTGATATGTTGGTAATACAGCAATACCTTTCGTGTTGTCCCAAATCAGTCATCCTATATGATAAAATAAACAATTCAGATTTAGGAAGTTTAAAACAAACCACAACATTCTAAAACTTCAGCAAGAATACAAATTTCACTTCTCAGAAAGTAAAGTAGCCAATTTGGGGTCCTTTGTTTTCCAAGTGCTAAGTATTTCTGAATGGTTGTAATTCAGAGTTCTCAGTTCAGTAAAGTTCCATATGAGATGAGCAAAAAGCTGTGGGTCTTTTGGATGATACATTTTTGAATATTTATACAATATTTGTAAAACTGGTTCTTGTAAATTTTCCATATATTGCTTATTCTTAAGGCATGGATGATCTGAAAAATACCATCGTATTTATCTTAATGTATATTGGAAAGTAGTAAAATATAAATAATCTTAAAACAATGCAGCTTTTAAATAATAAAAAACAAATATTTACTGAGCCCTTAATATATGCTAAATATTATGCTAAGTGACTTGCCTCTATGCATTATTTTATGTAGTTGCCACAATACCATATGAGGTAAGTTCTATTATTACCACCATTTTCCAGATGAGCTTCTTGAAACTTAGAAAAATAAGTAATTTCCACTAAGTTACATACAAAAGAAGGGTCAGTAAGTAGTTATAAGAATATAAAAGCAGCCAGGCCAGGCACAGTAGCTCAAGCCTGTAATCCTAGCACTTTAGGAGGCCAAGGCTGGTGGATCACCTGAGGTCAGGAGTTTGAGACCAGTCTGGCCAACATGGTAAAACCCCATCTCTACTAAAAATACAAAAAATTAGCCAGGCATAGTGGTGGACACCTGTAATCCCAGCTCCTCAGGAGCCTGAGGCAGGAGAATCACTTGAACCCAGGAGGCTGAGGTTGCAGTGAGCCAAGATCACACCCCTACACTCCAGCGTGGGTAACAAGAGCAAAACTCCGACTCAAAAAAAAAAAAAAAGATTATAAAATCCGCTAAGGGCTTACTTGAAACTAAGAAAAATTCAGTAATTTTCCCAAGGTCAACAGTAAATACAAGGTAAAGCTGTTCAAGTATCCAGCTGTAAAATGTAAGAGCCAACCAATAGTTTATTAATGTTTAGACAGCATTCATTCATCCGTCCAGTCATTGTGCTAGTGATACAGCGGTGAACATAATAGACAAAATTTTCTCCCTTCACTGAGCTTATATTCTGGGTCTGAGAGGAGTCAAGGAGGAAAGAGACATATACACATTTTTAAAATGTATATATGTAATACATACTTAAATGTAATAATGTAATATAGCAGAGTGATGTGTTATAGAGGAAAAAAACAGGGAAGAGGATAAGAATTTAGTGTAAGGGGTAGTAACTAATTTTCAAAGGTGAGTCAGAGATAAAATGGCATTTAGCAGAAATCTAAGATAGTGAATGAGGGAGTCATATGACTATCTGGGGAAAGAGGTTTCTAGGCAGAAGATTTATCAAATACACTAGAACCTGTATCAGGAGCCTGCTTGAAATTTTCCAGGAATATCTACGTCAAAAGCAGCATGGCTGGGATGGAATAAGCAAAATGAATAGTAATAGGCAATGATGAAAAGAACTTTGGCTTTAATCTGTGTAAAATAGGAAACTATTTAAGGGTTATGAGCGGAGGTGTATCACATGATCTGACTTATATTTTCAAAGAATTACTCTGGCTCCTGTATAGAGAATAGATTCTAGAGAGGCAAGGGCAGAAACAGAAAAAGCCAGTTAGGAGAGTAGTTTAAATTAGGATTGTAAGGATAGAAATAGTAAGTTCTGGTTTAGTTCTGGATATATTTTGAGAGCAGACCCAGTGGGATTTGTTGTATATTTGATATGGGTATAAGAGAAAGAAAGAAGTTAAGGATGACAAAAAATTTTAGCATATACAATTTCAAGGATGGAAAATACCATTTAGTAGAGATGGAGAACAAATATAGAAGGATGGAGCAGGAGGCAACTAGGAATTCACTTTCAAGCGTGTTAAATTTGATATGCCTATTAGATATGCAAGTTAAAATCTTGAATAGGCTATTTAATGGAGTTTGGGGGAGCACTCCAGGTTGGTATGTATAATAAATTTAGGAGTGGTCAGCATATACACGGCCTTTAAAGCCATGAGATAGGATGAAATTGCAAAGGAATTGAGTACAGAAAAAAGAGAACTGAGTCCTGGAATATTCTTGTCATTTGTCACTGTGGCAGATGAAGAGGAATTAACAAAAGAAACTGAAAGTGCAACCACTAAAGAGGAAAATCAAGAGTGTGTGGGGTCTTGGAAATCAAGAAAAAAAATGCATGTCAAGAAGGAAGAAGTGATCAACTGAAGCCAAGTGATGAAAGTGTTGAGAGAGGACGTGATCTGTTCTGTCAAATGTAGCTCATGGGTCAAGAAAGCTGAGGACTAGGAATTGACCACCGGAATCAGCAATGCCAAGATCCTAAAGATATTGACTAGTTATGGTGGTATGGAGAGGAGAGGACATAATGTTACTGTAGAGGGTTTAGGAGTTAACCAAAGGAATGGAGACAGGAGTATACACAACCCTTTAAAGAAATTTTTTTCTGTGAAGTGGAACAGAGAAATAAGAGAGTAAATGAAAGTGGATATGAGGTCAAGAAAGCATTTTTTAAGCTGCAAAAAATTATAGCGTGTATATAAGCTTAAAGGAATGCTCCTGTAGAGAAGGAAATTGTGATAAAACAAAATTGGTACATTTGGCTGTAATTAATAATTTAGTAACCACAAACCTCATCATTTCATTGCCAAATTTAGTACAGATTTTTACCACTGAATGATTTTCACATGAAAAAAACTTTTTACCTGAAAAAACAATTGTTGCTGCAATCAGAGCATATTCAGTATTAGTAGTATCAGGTTTGCTTATTCTTCTGTAGAAGTAAAACAGTGTGGTAATAAATTTTTCAGTAATACCTAAAAAATTGATACAAAAATGTATTTTCATCCAAACATAGGGTAGAATCAAACATATGGAAATTATCATTGTATCTCAAAGCAGTATATGAAAGTGAAACATTATATACAAATTTTTCCATCCAATATAACATTTCATATTGAGTCATATTACCAGTTAGAGTAGTATAAGGACATTCTTCATTGTAACATTTTTCCATAGAACAAATAAGACTTCTGTCACCACTCCTACTGTGACAATTTGGTGTATAATCTGAATGATTTAATATTCTCACAGAATCTAGTTAAAAGGAAAAATATAAAGCCTGAATTTTTTTCTAATCTTTAAACTCAATCTTTCAGAATCCAGCATAATTGTTAGATCAGAAATACTCCCAGCAAATGATAGATTTATAATTTTTATTACTGAAACATGAAGTTAAATTAATAGTTTGTAGTTTATAGAAAGATTGTATAGGAGACCCTTCAAAAATGTGTTTTCCATGATGCTATATAATAAAAAATAGCTTTTTATAAAACAACTTATAAAGAGCTATTATGAAGTATTTTTGCCTATAGTAACTGGCAAAATTAAAATAAAAAATAGCTCAATGTGATACAATTTATTGCTAAATTTAACAATAACTATTAACATTAAAGTTAGAAAGAAATCCTTTTTTACTTTCAGAGTCTGATTCTTTCTGACTGTAAAGTTGGGCCCCATGGAGAAACATCACTTCAGTTTTTGATCCCTTCTGTAGTGCAGTTTGATCCTCATTGGTCACATTTTCAAATCCTTTAAAGAGAAGATCACATAATTGTTTGAAATCGATAATGAAAAGATAATTTTCAGACGTAGTATTTTAACATTTTAAATTATTCATATAATAGTATGAATCCTATTAGAACAATCATAATATCTTATTTCAAATCTGAAATAAAATTTTGATTCCACATGGTAATATTTTGGTACACTGTTATTAGAACTAAATAATACTTTTCCTATGGCAAGAGCAAATTAAACATAGTGGATTTAGCCTTGAAGAATTTATGTTTAGAATGAGATATCTGTACATGTAAATAGATAGATAAGTTTTGGCCAACAGTGGTTTGATATTTCAGTACTGTACAGGGAATTTTCTTTGTTACATGCTTTATAGAAAAAAAAGTCATTTTCCAAAAACAAACAACATTTTGTTTGTCTTAATTCTCAAGTCTTTGAAGTCATTTGAATAATTTTATTTTTTTATTTTTAATTCTTATGGGTATAGAGTAGGTATATATATTTATGGGGTACATGAGATATTTCGATACAGGTATACAACGTGTAATAATCACATCAGGGAAAATGGGTATCCATCACCTCAAGCATTTATCATTTCTCTGTGTTGCAAATATTCCACTTATAGTTTTGTGAGGTTTTTTGTTGTTGTTTAGAGACAGTGTTCTCAGTCTGTCGCCCAGGCTGGAGTGCAGTGGTGTGATCACAGCTCACTGTAACCTCGAACTCCTGGGCTCAAACAATCCTCTAGCCTCAGCCTTCTGAGTAGGTGGAACCACAGGCATACACCACCAGGCCTGAGATTTTTTAATATTTTGTTGAAATGGAGTCCTGCTGTGTTGAGTCGACTTGTCTCAAACTCCTGGGCTCAAGTAATTCTCCTGCCTCGGCCTCCCAAAGTGCTGGAATTACAAGTGTGAGCCACTGCACCAGCCTCTTTTAGTTATTTTTAAATGTACAATAAATTATTGTTGACTATAATCAGCATGTTGTGATATCAAATACTAGATCTTGTTAATTCTAACTATATTTTTGTACCCATTAACCATCCTCACTCCCCTCACCACACTACTCTTCCTAGCCTCTTTATCTGAATTCTACTTTCTGAGCAGTATTTTTAAATATTTAGATTTTTCACCCATCTGATTAAAGCAGACAAAATAAACATAGTTTTGCATTGACAGGCAGCTTTGTGAGCCCAGGAGTTTAAGATCAGCTTGGGCAAAACGGTGAAACCCTCTGCATACAAAAAACACAAAAATTAGCCAAGCATCGTGGTGCATGCCTACAGTCCCAGCTACTCAGTAGACTGAGGTGGGAGGATCACATGAGCCCAAGAAGTCAAGGCTGCAGTGAGCTGTGATCATGCCACTGCACTCCAGCCTAGGCAAAAGAGTAAGATCCTGTCTCAAAAAAAAAAAAAAGAAAAAGAGAAAGCAACAAAAAGTTGGTGAAAAAAATAGAGAGTTTTTTTTTCCTTTTCCTAAAATACCCACTTCCCTTAAAACAGGGAAGTTTTTATAAAATTAGCTTAAGTATTAAATTAATTTTTCCCAAAGGTAATTACCTGGGAGCCTCTTGGTAAAATTCATTAGCCCACATATGTGTAGGACTGCTGTCTCTGAAAGTCGCAAAAAGCTCAGTTCAGAATCTGCATGTTCCTGCAGCTAATCCATGAAAAAGCAATAAGATTAATAAATTTTATTTTTTCAAATCTCTTTTGAAATTTTAAGCTGTTATGCTTGTGCCTTTGCTTCTTAACATAATTATACATTATTTCTTTCAGTAATGAACACAAACAAATTTGTTTCTTCTAAAGGAATGGTATATTTTTGATGAGCAGCCACAATGTTATTAATGAGCTGATGTTTCTCTTGAGTTAGTTCCATGCTTTCCTGAATCTATAAGAAAACATAGGAGGAAAATTATAAATATAGAATTCATAGTTATTAAACAAAACATCATAATTAAAGAAACAAATTTTATAAGAAAAACCTTGCCACTTTTCCAGATCTACTGGTGGATGATAGAAATGTGTTATCTACTCCTTCCTCTTCCACTTTCATGTTAGAGTAAAATCAATTATTCTGCTTAAAGTTCTTTTGAAGTCTCCTCGATTTACATTGGATTTCTGTGAGCAAACCCGTGTTATTACAAAATTCATACAAAGTGTTTTCAGTATGACAGATAACATGATAGGATTAAAAATTCTCATATTGTACATGTATATATACATATATCATCATAGACTTGTCTTTTTACAAAGAAGCCTTCTTTTGGGCAAGTATGTACATAGCAATTACATTTACTACATTACTTTCTCCTTTTCATTCCACAACTGTCTTGTCTACTTAAAAGTACATAGTCATCCTAGACATAAATTATACATTAATTTTGCATCTCCAAATTATAAATTTAGACTTTTTAATATTAGAACAATTTTCACATTAATTATATTTTGGAAACAACTTAAAATATCAACTCATAAAGCAGTTGAACTACCTTAACTACAGGCTTTTATCTTTGATTTTTACATCATACAGTCAAGAGAGTATCTTGTGATGTTCAAAATCAGCTCAGTCAATTTTTTTCTTATAATCAAGACAAGGCAGTGGACACTCTTTATAAAAGTGAACAATTTTTAATTTTGGCTTGCCACCTTTACACGTCTTTGAATCTTCAACTAGAACTTCTACCTGAAGAGCAACAATTGTTGCTAAAACTAACCAAATATTAATCTTTATCATTTGTAATATTTGTCATTTTTTCATAAGTATTTAAAACATAGCAATCACATAAAAAGTATGTCAGAAGCTGAGGTAGAAAAAAACAAAAACAAAAGCCTTAGCCCCTTTCTAAATTATTTCATTATTTTGTTGGGAAACAAGAATATATCAAAACATAAAGCTGTTTAAAGAATATCAAATATTAAAATAATTAGAACTGAATACACAAATGCAAAAATTATATAAAGAAAAGGAGTCATTAAAATCAGAGAGAATTAATTGTGGGGAGGCTTACTGAAGAGGTATATTCGAAAGAGGTTTTAGTTATGAGAAAGAAGAGTACCCTAAAGGAAAAGGGAATGGCAGAGAAGTGAAGATAAGTCATGAAAGGGTGAAAAATAAATTCATAAAATCTTAGACAGGCACAAGACAAAATGGTGGTAAAGAATTTCAACTACAGAAAGATTTCAAATTAACAAGAATTAACTGTTTGGAAAGAGAAATTATAGACTCCTTTAAAGAAAGGAGCCATGCAGGAGTTTGAGAACAGCCTGAACAACATGGTGAAACCCCATCTCTGCAAAAAATATAAAAATTAGCCAGACGTGGTGTGTGCGTCTGTAGTCCCAGCTACTCGGGAGGCTGAGGTGGGAGGATCACCTGAGCCCGGGAGGTCAAGGCTTCAGTGAGCTGTGATCACACCACCGCACTCCACAGACTGAGCAACAGAGTGAGATCCTGTTTCAGAAAAAAAAAGGAAAAAGAAAAAAAAATAAGGAGCCATATCAAAATGGAGTCCGTGATATGTGGGAAAAGGGCATGTTTTTAGTTACATTCAAAGCAAGAAATGAGACTCACAACTTGGTGCCTGTATATAATATTGATGACAACTTAAAGGAAACAAGTCAATCTTTTTGGACAGCACAAAATAAAATGGTCATCTAAATGGTTGAAGAAATTATTTATAAGCAAGTGTTCTTAATGCATTTATATCTCTTCAACTGAAAAACATTAGTTTCTATAGAATTGAACTATAGTCTGATATTGGAGGAATAGTAGATAATAATAGAAATGTCATTAGAAGTCAGAAGACTTCATAATGATTTTCAAAAAGAGGCAGAAAGATAAATTTCATACAAACTACACCTGAACAATTTGTTTATGGAAGCTCAAAAGGAAAAGCAATAATCAATGAAACCCAGTATAAACTATAACAGAACAACTAATCATGTCAGCTTAATTTCAATTCTGTCTTGGACAGGATTCTTAAAATGGCAGATCAAGGAAATACTTTAGACAAAGTGTATATGGAATTTAACACATCATTTCACAAGTCCTCTTAATATGTGCTTAGAGCCAGAATTGAGATGTAGGTTGGATTCAAGATTGTTGGTGTAAAGTAGTAACTACTTGAGGAACCATATTCAAAGACAGTTGATAAATAGATGAATGCCAGTCTATAAGAATATTTTTAATGGTAAGTCATAAGGTTTCATACTTCATCTAGTTCTAGACAATATTTTAAACCACAATATGGATCAAATTTGTCAATGTTATCTTAAAGAAATAACCCAAACATCATATGACAAAAAAAAAAATTTTTAAAGCTCTTCAGAGTGAATATTATGCTGAAATGTAACAAAGGAAAAGTTTACTGAGGATAGATATTAGGACCTGCACATGATGTCAGTCCCTGACTTTTCCAGTGCTCCTCAGCAGGAAGTGCTAGCATCTTTAACCTGCAAGGTCGGCTTTGCAATGTTTTTGAACCAATCTTGAATAACATGAAGGGGGACACAGTCACACACATTGTATTTCTGACTGTAAAACCACATAATGTTTAACATAACCAATACTGGAGCTGGTCGGCATGCCTGGGTTTGAATGTTGGCTCTACCACCTAGTTAGCCATGTGACTCTATGACTTGCTTTCCTCCTCCATAAAATGGAATGATAAAATGCCATTTTCATTGTGGTTATAGTGAGAATTAAGTAAGATATGTGGGAAAATGCTTGGTTCTATTTTTTTATTTTTATTAGCTTTCTGTTCAGCTCCCCAGTGAGAGTGAAACCTTCTCTTGAGCCTTAACCTATTTTTCTAGTGGCCTATAAACATTCTTAGATCTCACCAGCTCCCCTGAAAGTATAGGACTTGGTCTGCTATGTCTGCAACCTTTGGCTAGGATGTTAATTCACTGGAACCATGACATTACAACTCATCTGACTTCAAATGACTCCCACTACCTGGGATATCCTATGGTAATCATACCTCAGAGTGTGGTCAGGGGACACCCTTGCTAATAAATCAGATTTGTCCTTGGCATACAACTTTTGAACTTTGTAGAGTGAACTGGTTAATAACAGTAAATTAATAGCAGTACATGTACAAGCAAAAGGAGGTAGTCTGTCACTTCTTAGCTCAATTAGCAACCAGTAAGATTGAGCTGAGATTAAAAGAGAGAAAAAGGGATCTAGAGTGCAGCCACCTTTAAAAGCCAATGTGCTCTTAAACTATATTAATATACCCATAGTATCTAGAAAGACAGAAGTATTTGAATTCCACTCTGCTTTGCACATGTTTGATTACCATGTTTGGTAGTTGACATGATACTTTAAAATGAGAGAAAGGAATCCATGAGGAACAAGATAGCTATATTCAGACACTTAAAGTATCATCACGTGGCAAGGGAATTCAGACTCCAAAGGAAAGAAAGTAATGTTGTACAGGCTCTGTTTGTACAGACTTCTATAACTATTTATGAAAGTGAAAAAAAAATGAAACAAAAGTATGTTAGTTCAATTTAATGGTAAGTGTAGTATGAATATCTATGGTAATGGTGGCAGGATCATAAAAACCAAAGTCATGCATTACTTTAGGGCAAACCTGTGGCAACCTCAATTCACTAGGTCTTGACAATTTCAAATTTTACCTGAGCCCCATGCTCCTGTAAAATAGCAAAAGCTAAAGGAATCTTCCCATCCTTTTATGTTCCAGAAAATGGCTTCCTGCAAAGAACTACCTTTCTCAATCTGACTTAGGTAAGACTTGTGGATGCCCCTTTGTTTACCGATGACAAAGCCAGATGCAGACCATGAAAATTCACATTCTCTGCTTCCTGAATGATTATCTCAACTGTTTTATCCCCACTGATCAATCAAAACAAAATATGTATTAATCAAACTTTGGCTAACCTTCATTTCTTGCTCCAGGCCCTGAAACTTTGATCCACCCTAAGCCTGAGCCAGCAAACATAGCTTTCTGAGACTAGGCTGGACTCAGAGTAAAACATTCTCTGATACATTTTCTGATCATATCACCTTTTTATCCTACTCTGTAATCAGTTCTTTCTAGCTTTATTTATTCCTTCCCATAAAACTCTTTTTTGCCTAACTCTTGAATTGCTTGTATATCTTTTAACTACAGCATTCTTCCTATTGCAGTAGTCCCCCTTGCCCTATTGCAAAAGTCCATTCCCCCCTTGCAATGCACCTTTCACATAAAATCTCTCCATTTTTCTGTGTTTTATTTGACAGATGTAGACTTAAGCAGACCTAAGTCTAGAGAGATATGCACATTGTTCTGTGAACACATCTCTCAGATAAATAGGGACCAAATGCTTGAGAAGCAAGTGGACTAGCTTTGTGTACTCCATAGGAATCACAAAGTTTTAATGATATACCGATTACTTTACTGGGACTCCTGTATTCTATGAATATAGGAATGTACTGTGTATTTAATACTTTTGGTTCATCTTTTTCCAGTTGCATCATTTCAGTTGCATGATTATGTAATGAAACCAAGCCACATAAAAATCCAGGGCTTTCCTGATGAAAACTCCTTTTACCTAGAATATGGGGTCTAGACACCCAGAAATTCAAACATAGAAGGATAAACATGAGAGAGAGAGAGAGAGAGAGAGAGAGAGATTCAGTGGGAGACTGGAAAGCATATGAATAACATTTTAATAATGTTTATATTCACGTTCCATGACAGCTACACTCATATCCATTCTCTTTTTCCAATTTTGGAATAATTCCTTCAAGTTTAGAGAAAAGGAGGACTGATTTCACTTATGCATTGTCTTGGGAGAAAATGAGTTCCCTTTCACATAGGTTTTCAGGCATAGGTTAAAAGACAACTTACCAACTTACCAGGGATTGCTAGAAACTGAATCGTATCCTTCAAAATTCATGTATTGAAGCCCTAACCCCCAATGTGATAGAATTTGGAGATGGGGCCTTTGGGAAGTAATTATGTTTAGATAAGGTCATGAGGGGTGGAGCTCTGGTGATGGGATTTGTGCCCTTCTAAGAAAAGGTTAACAAAGCAATGTTAACAAAGGTTAAGTGTAAAACAACCTCAGGCAGATCCTTCAAGAGATATTCCGGGGAAGGCATTGTTATCTTAGGAGATGATGTTTCCATGTATATTATTGCCCTTGAAGACCTGCCAGAGGGACAATGATGTGGAGGTGGAAAATGACTGATGATTCTGACCCAGTGTAAATCTAGCTAATGCTTGTGTTTGTGTCTTGTCCTTAACAAAAAAGTTTTAGAAGTTTTTTAAAAATTTAATAGAAAAAAGTTAAGAATAGGAAACAGATACAAAGAAAATATTTTTGTACAGCTGTACAATGTGTTTGTGTTTTAAGAAAAGTATTATTGCCAAAGAGTCAAAAAGCTAAAAAAATTAAGTTAATAAAGTAAAAAAGTTACAGTAAGCTAGGATTAATTTATTATTGAAGAAAGAAAATAATTGTTTATAACTGTAGGGTAACCTTAGTATACAGTATTTATAAGTTCTATAGTAATGTACAGTGATGTCCTAGGCCTTCACATGCACTCACCATTCACTCACTGACTCACTCAGAAAAACTTCCATTCCTGCAAGCTCTATTCATAAGTACCCTATGCAAGTGTATCATTTGTTATCATTTGTACCGTATTTTTACTGAACCTTTTCTATGTTTAGAATAATTTACCAAATACTTACCATTGTGTTACAATTGCCTACAGTATTAACTACAGTAATATGCTATACAGGTTTTAGCCCAGGAGCAATAGGCTAGGCCATAGAGCCCAGGTATGTAGTAAGCTATACTGTCTAGGTTTGGGTAAGTACATTCCATGATATTTGCACAATCATGAAATTGTCTAACAATGCATTTCTCAGAACGTATGTAAGCAGCACATGTTATTAAGTAACACATGACTATATGTAATTAAAAGCATGTATATGCTATACTATAAAATGATACATAATGTATATCATTATTATCAGAAGCTCCCAAACACCAACTTACTTCCTGCTTTCAGGAGAATTACTAAATTTAAAATTTAAAATTTGGCTGTAGAAAGATCCAGGAATACATCATTGTTCAATGTCCATAACTAGTAATATGTGTGCTTCCCGTGGTGCTGAATCATCAGATGATTACACTTATTCTTATCCTCAAAATTCTGCCACCAAGATTGGTAAACATCATAATTTTAATTAATTTACATAAATCATTTACAATCTTACAGTGTCCAAAGCAATGCTAAATGTTGAATGAATACCAAATGACAGCCTTATATAAGAAAACAGGTTAACAGTAAAACAATGTAGCTTTCTTTAAAAAAAAAAAAAGAAAGAAGAGGACCTTTCTTGGATGACTGTCAAAAAAGACTGTCTCTTTTTCACTACAGTAGAAAACTGGCTGATGTTCTGTTGGCATGGGAAATCAGTTCGAACCATAAAAGAAAGCTGCATTTAAGGTTAAATGTATATTATAATCTTAGTCTTTTTGCAAAAATTCCTGTTTCTTTTGCATTCCATTTTCTTTCTCTTTACCTTTTATAAGAATCTATGTTAAGATTAAAATGTCAAGCATGTGAAAAGCTATTGCAAACTGCATTTACTAAATGGCATGAAAACTAGTTTGAGCCAACCCCTAAAAATAACTTCAAATTTGCATGTTAATTCTCTTTTTTAAAACTGAATAAAATTTTAGACTATTGTGGTTTTCCTTCCTTACCTTTCATTTTGGTTTACAATATTTTAGTATTATTGATTTTTGAAGTTAATTATTTTCTTTCAGAGAGAATAATTTACAGTCTTTTGTTCATTTGTTAATTTATTTTTTAAATCTCTGTAATTAACCATAATTCTCACAAAAAAGCTTTATTAACCATTTTTTACTGTAGTTTTTTGTTACATATCATAGCAATGCACTGACTGGTTCAGCAAGACAATACCTATCAGATGCATAAGTATTTGCCATTCCCTGGCCCAGTTCTCACTTCTTCATTCATTTCAGTCAATGCTGGACTTTTTAGAGTAAAACATGAAGGAAACAAAATTTTTGCAGACTATTTGAAAGTATGGTTATCAAATCGTATGGTTTGATGAAAGTACAATGCTATTTTTTAAACTAAGGATTTAGCAGAATTTATACAAGACATTCATATTTACACTTTAATTGGGAAAATGTTGATTTTTTATCTCTAAACACTAATTTATTTAATTCTGTTACAGTAGATAGGTGGGTATGAGCAGGGCAGGAGAAGCTGCTGATCAGCAGCTTTCCAGTAAGATCTCAGGAGTTAGGTGAGTGGGCTCAAGCATGCGCAATTAAGAGGCAAAATGGCAGAGTTTAACTGGTACACGACCTTCTAGGGACATTCAACTGGTAAGGAAAGAACACGTCAAGTGAGCATTCATACAACTCTAGTAAACTGTATATGCTCCCCTCCCAACTGCTAGCAGGCCACTATACAAGCCGACAACCCACCCCAAGGCAAGAATCAGGGGAGAAGGGATGCAAGAACCCAGAAGGATGCCAGTGTATAAGACCCCATGTCAAAGGTCAAAAAACATCTCTCAAGTTGCCTGCTTGGCCCTCTTCTAAGTGTACTTTACTTCTTTTCATTCCTGCTCTAAAGTTTTTTAATGAACTTTCACTCCTGCTCTAAAATTTGCCTCAGACTCTCCTCCACCTTATGCCCTTCAGCCAAATACTTTCCTCTGAGGAGGCAAGAACTGAGGTTGCAGCAGACCCATGCAGATTCACTGCCACTAGCATACTTGGGTGCTGTGTGACTTCGATACGATCTGTTGCTAACACATTTGGTGCCACGTGACTTGGATACATTCCCCAGTGGTAAGACACCTCTATCCTTGCCTTCTTCATCTGGAGGCATTTCACCCCCATACACTGTTTTCTTCTCCCCTTTCCCTCTCCTGCTTACTAACTAACACCCAGAACGGTTCCTCTCAGCCACAGTGTTCGGCTCCCCCTGCTGATTTCTCAGTTCACCCTGGCTCATAGGGGTGGCTCATGGAGGTGGGAAGGACCTTGAGGTACACACCGAGTAGAACTGAGGCACTAATGGCCCTTCTGGACAAGGGGCTTTCAAGAGTGAGAGGTCTAAAGCCTAAAACCGGGCAATGTCTGGGGTTTCTTCTGCTTTTTCAACTAAAATCAGCTCTTTCTAAGAACCCATACTGCCTATTCCCCTATTTTCTCTGTGTGTTTTCAGAAATGATCTTACACACCCACCAGACCATCCACCATAGGGGCAAGTTTGCCTGTTTTGCTTTTACGTCACATGCCACATGGCTTCTTAAACACACACTCCCTGTTATTTGTGTGCCCACAGCTCTTACTGTGTTTATGTGGCAGCAAAGACACAGGCTTTCTTGCAGATATCCCTGAGATTTATACTTGTTTTTACCCTACTAGTTTGCATGACCTCCAAACCTTCCCCTGTCTGCTGGTGACATTGTTGGGACAGACACTAATTGGAACATCTGCTCTGACAGCTCCTTATGACTTACTGAGACAGCTAAGTGTAAGGAGGTCTCTGGAAATCCAACGGGCCAGTGCACTGGGAGGAGTGCACACTGGGGTGGAGCCACAGAATTTCACACGATTTGCAGTGGGGAGGAGCCTGGCCCCACCTCTACCTGGGTGGAACCCAGGGTTCAATCTGTGAGGTGGGAAGCACAGTAGCAGGGACTCTGGCTTTGCAGAGAGTCCCTGTTTCCCTTTTTGCCTTTTTGTCCAAAAAATTCCATTAGCCTCACCCTTCAAATTGTCTGGAAGCCTAATTTTTCATGGTCATGTGACAAGGACCCAGCTCTTAGCTGAACTAAGGAGAGAGTCCTACAACATCTTTGTCACCCAACATGGGGCTCAAGAAGCAGTGAAGGAGATGCAAACCAAAAAAAAAAACTTTTACCCTCTTGTTTCTAAGCCTTTTCATCCTCAGACTTCTGAGGGTAGGGGAAACTGTGCCCCCACCCCCATCACTCCTGGGGGTCAAGAAGGTCAGCTTCTGTCTCCATGGTCTTTTCCTTCCTTTTTGGGAATGGACAGGCCAGCAACTGCTTCCTCCTCCCCTCACCTTCCCCTCCCTGCCAGGGCTGAAATACATGGCTCAAGGACCCTGAATGACCAGCTAGCTGGCAGTCCCTGCCACTCACTGCCAGAGACTTTCCCCTTCCCTGGCCAAGGGGTCCAACTCCATTGGATAGTAATTAAGCTTCTCTCCCCAGTGGAAAAACCACTTGCATAAAAATAAGAGGTTGTTCCCCCAGGCATCCTTTTCCCTACCCCATCAGCAGTTAAAGGTTTTTTTCCTTTTAGAAGGCGTTTTACTCAGCTGGAATGATAGGATCACTGTTTATATTCTTTGTAAAGTTTTAATTGTGAAAAAGACTTTGTGAGGCTGGTCTTAAGCTATAGACAATGTGGTATTCAGTGGTTTTTCTTCAAATCGAATAAATCTTTTGCCTTTTACTATAGACAATGTGGTGTGCTTTGCATGACTGTTATAGCAAACTTTGCTGCAGGCCTTCATCTTGTTTTACATCCTGGGGTTGTGGTCTATAACCTGTGCCAAGGCTTTCTTTAGCAATCCTGTTTTAGGAAATAAGTCCTTTCTGGTTTAATATCTGCATATTTTCCTAGCCCTCTCTCTTAAAGGGCTCCACCTGGGGACTGGGTTTTCTTCTGCCTGTTTGTGTAGCAATATGTGTGCTGTATGTAATGTCTGTAAAAAGAGCTCTAATTAATTGGCCTAAAAGAATACAAGCAATTGGATCAAGTAGTTTTTAAAGGAAATATAAAAGCTGTGGTACCCTTCAGTTCACATGACTTTAATCTTTGAAAAATGAAAGCAGCCTTTAAGATTATTGGTAAAAAGCAGATGTCATCAAAATGTAAATAAGTGGACTAAATTATGCAGGTCAGAGGCAAGGTTTGCTAAGTGTTATAAACTACTTTCTGGGTGTTGAGAACTATTTGACTTGCTGGCTTCATAATTGGTAAGGCCTGGGGACATGTAGAACTAAACACGCCCTTAATTACGCTGGAAGGAGTCACACCTTGGCTGCATATAGCACACCATTAAACAAGTTACCAGGTTTTACATTAAGGTTAAAAATTGCTAGGGATTACCATTATTATATCATGTAATTGAAACTATTGAAAATAGATTTACATGTGAGATGTGTAAGAACAGTAAAATATGTTTTTCAGTAAAAGGTTATAAGAAGGCATGGAAATATAAATTCTTGCCTAGGGTTAAAAAATTGTTTTACATTAGGTAGGATAAGGCTGAAAGTTCAAACAAAAGTAGTGGAAGGATTGTGGAAATTTATCTTGCAGAAGCAGTCCTCTGTGTGAACATATCGAGTAAATTCAAAAAAGGTAATATGGATTTCTGTAAACTGAGCATTAAAAGCACAATGAGGTACTCTTTAGGGATGAATCTGCTCTTCAGCAAAATTCGTAAAGGGTTATAAAAGGTTTTTGTTTCTTTACAATTTCTGAGTCATCATTTTGGCAAAATAAATAACTTATTGTAATCTGGAATTCTATTTCATAACATCAAGTGTTTTAAAAATCAAACATCTTTAACAACCTTCCCAAAATGAAACTTCAGTTTCAAAATTGTCTTTCCTGATTGTCTGGCTTTTTGGGTGGATCAGAGGGCCCCTGAAACATCCAGAAAAGAAGTAAACACGATTTTTTACATATTTAGTTCCATGAGATTGCCAAAATGATGTTCAATTTTATTTAGGTCATATTTTGGTGAATAATACTAATATATGTTCCAAAATTGTATGGGATTTCTAAAATTTTAATGTCTAAGTATATGCTATCAATCATAATTAAGGTTGTTATGTTAAGTTATTGTAAACCACGGAGATAACTAACCTTCTTTGTCAATTGGGTTTCTAACTGTAACTACCCTGGACATTTTGTAATTCACAGACAATTGTTTCTTGTTGTAATCCTTTTCCAAAGATTGTTCATAATAGGCTATAGAACTGTAACAGGTGCTCTCAAATACAGGTTTGGTTTTTGATGATTTTGGAGATTGTAACATTAGAATAAAGGGAAATGTACAAGACTCATGAAGAGCTAAAATGTTCACAAATATCAAGCAAAATAAGAGTTAACTAAATGGACTGAACTCAGGAAACTGAAGCAAATCTTTTTTACTTTTGCTTGGAATATTATTGACCTATGTTTTTTTCAGAGTCAAGGAAACTTATTTTGAACTATTTACAGCCTTTAATAATTGAGTAAGGTATACTTCTGTGAACAAAATTTGGAGCATGTTTGTTTCTCTTTGCCTGGTTCCTCTAGAATTCAGAAACTATCTGTGAGTATTCTTAACTGTGGCAATATAGTTGTTTGCATCAGTGCAGTAAGAATCTATTTTTCTTTTGCAACAAAACACAATTGGAGAAACTGGTTGTTCTAGGCTTTGACTGGAAGAGTATTCTTCCCTTTAAGGAGTCAAGCTCAACTTGCAGAGTCAATAAAAGCACAATGGGGACAGTGGCCTCATACCCTTGTCCAATAAAAGCACAATGGGGAGGGTGACCTCATACCCTTGTCCCTGTACAGGGTTCCTGACCAGTGGTCAGCAAAGAATGTCACTTTCCAGCTAGAGGAGACAAGTCCTTCTCTCTTTATGAAGGTGTGGAGAGGCAGCACTCTTCATACACTCCAGACACACTGTAGAGCCATGCATTAGCTCTCAGAGACAAACTTCCCACACAGAATTGAACAATGAGATCACTTGGACACAGGAAGGGGAGCATCACACACCGGGTCCTATTGTGGGGAGGGGGTAGGGGTGAGGGATAGCATTAGGAGATATACCTAATGTAAATGACGAGTTAATGGGTGCAGCACACCAACATGGCACACGTATACATATGTAACAAACCTCCACGTTGTGCACATGTACCCTAGAACTTAAAGTATAAAAAAAAAAACTTCCCACACAATCATCTCTTGGGTCAAAATAAGGGCAATTACAAGCTGACATAAATCAGATAACCAGATCATCAGGGATAGAGGCCTTTGGAATCTCCAAGTCACACTCTCCCAGAGTTCCTTGTTTACTTAATAAATATTTTATTTGCTTTATTGAATTTGACATTCTTCCACTTTGGTTACAAAACATTAGATCTCTACAAACTAATGAGTAAAATACAAAGGAAGCAGAAAAAAACCCTGATTAATTCAAACTTCATTAATGCAGATGCTAAAATGATTCGCCTTGATGTTTATCTTTGCATTACCTACAAATAAAGTTTTCAGCCAATTAGAAATATGTGATGCACACCTGTAATCCCACCACTTTGTGAGGCTGAGACTGCTGGATCACTTGAGCCCAGTAATTTGAGACCAGCCTGGCCAACATGGCAAAACGCCATCTCTACAAAGAAACACAAAAATTAGCATGGCTGTGGTGGTGAGGCCTGTAATCCCAGTTACTCGTGTAGCTGAAGTGGGAGGATCGCTTGAACCTAGGAGCGGAGCCGGATATTGAAGTGAGCCAAGATCGCACCACTGCCCTCCAGCCTGGGCGACAGAGAGAGACCGTATCTAAAAAAAAATTAATCTCTTGGCTAGTGCCATGGCTGTAATCCTAGCACTTTGGGAAGCCAAGGTGGTAGGATTGCTTGAGTCCAGGAGGTTAAGACCAGCCTGGGCAACATGGCAAGACTCTGTCTCTACAAAAAATTTAAAACAAATTAGTCGGGCATGGTGGCATGTGCCTGGTCCCAGCTACTTAGGAGACTGAGCTTGGAGGAGGATGGCTTGGGCTCAGGAGGTCAAGGCTGCAGTGAGCCACAATTAGGGTCACTGTGCTCCAGCCTGGGCAACAGAGTGAGACCCTGTATCAAAAAAATTTTAAAGAAGAAGAAAAAAAGAAAGAAATATGAATAACCCATAGATTGATACAATGTTAGATCTGAACATTGTAATCAAACTTGCTCTTTTTTTGGCTAAGAAAAATTGCGACACAAATAGATGTTACTACTTGTTCAAGTTCTCATAGCTAATTAGTAGTGGAGGTGAGAATCAATGAAAATCCAAGCACTTGTACAGAATATATAAATAACTTGGTCATGATTTTTTTTAACATCACATACAATAACAAAGTCTGTTACATACTAAGCTCATAGTCTCATCCCTTTAAGAGGCAAAGTTTCAAACAGGTTCAGCCAGTAAACTCTGACTCTCCTGGTTACATCTCCTCTGATCTGATGACTCACATATTTTTTTTTTTTTTTTTTTTTTTGAGTTGGAGTTTCGCTCTCTCACCCAGGCTGGAGGGACATGATCTTGGCTCACTGCAACCTTTGCCTCCCAGGTTCAAGCAATTCTCCTGCCTCAGCCTCCTGAGTAGGTGGGATTACAGGCGTGCATCGCTACACCCGGCTAATTTTTGTATTTTTAGTAGAGACAGGGTTTCAACATGTTGGTCAGGCTGGTCTCTAACTCCTGAGCTCGTGATCCACCCGCCTCAGCCTCCCAAAGTGCTGGGATTACAGGCATGAGTCACCATGCCCGACCGACTAACCTTTTTTATCTGGCTGTAGGGTTTGGTCTCAGTCCTGCCCAATTCTACATTCACAGGAACAACACACTGTTTCAGTACACGCCTCGACTTTCCCTGGCATATGGTCTTAGCCTTCATCCTGTTTCTGGCTTCCCAATGACTATATTCATGTTGAATTCTTCAAAGGTCCTCACTGTAAGTCATGTTACACGGAGTTTTGTTTACTTTTTAAAATAATAGGCTCGGTGCCTGTGAATTTTAGTCAGTGAGCCAAAAAATAATAATCATAGCATTACAATTCCTTTGTGTTAATTAAAAAATATTCCAAAAATAGGCTCCAAATTATGCCTTAAAAGAAGTGACACTCTACTGGCAACCTCACATTGAAGAATAGCAAAAGAATTCATAGTACTTGATATTTTTTAAAGCAATGCTTAACTTCTAAAGTACTTATCAGAAACATTTGTTTCTTTTTTTAAAAAAAATTTTTGTATTGTTTAGTTTTTGCGGAGATGGAGCCTCACCATGTTGCTCAGGCTGGTCTCAAACTCCTGGGTTCAGGAGTGATCTCTTGTCTCAGCCTCCCAAAGTGCTCGGATTACAGGTGGGTGCCACCATGCCCAGTCATTGGTTTCTTAAGAGAACATTTTTTTAAAGTTTAATTATTAGTACACTAATATGAAGGTTAAAATTAGCCTTGATAATTTTATGATGGGCTTTTTTTAACCAGGGGCCTTTCAGTCCAAATAGGATTGCCTTTTTTAACTCAGCATAATTTCCTGGAGAGTCAACCAAGTAGTATTTATCAAGTCATATATATAAGTTACTTAGATAATTCCCAATCTTAACCTTTACTTATAAGCAAAATTATTAGTTTATGAATTCAAATGATATATCTTCAAATACTCCAGGATTCAAACTTTTCACTAATTCATATCATCTTGGCTAGCCATTCCCTCAGTCCCACCCATCCACAACCCCAAATTAGTTTGAAATTATCATCACATAAATAAAATGAATTAATGAAGCCTATTACAATAAACTTCTTTGGAAATACAAGATACCAATATGGCCATCACATTTAAGCTGGAACTAACCATATCTTAAATATTATCAGGAATAATGTAATTCATCAGGACTCAGATTATATCTGAGATATTTCAGTTCATTATGAATCAGCGTCCTTGTTTAGTTTTACAAAAATAATCCATTCAGAATTATGCAGCTATAGATTTTTACATGTATTTCCTTGATTTATAACACTCTAGACTTACTGTGAGATTCTATAGTTAACTTATTCCAAGGCACAATATATGTCTAAGATATACAAATATATGTCAATATTTTAAAATAATAAAATAGAACATATATATACATTTTTGTTGAGACAGAAGTCTCACTCTGTTACCAGGCTAGAGTGCAGTGGCGCAATCTCAGCTCACTGCAACCTCTGCCTCCTGGGGTCAAGCAATTCTCCTGTCTCAGCCTCCTGAGTAGCTGGGACTACAGGCACATGCCACGACGCCCAACTAATTTTTGCATTTTTAGTAGAGACGGGGTTTCACCATGTTGGCCAGGATGGTCTCCATCTCTTGACCTCGTGATCCACCCGCCTCAGCCTCCCAAAGTGCTGGGATTATAGGCGTGAGCCACTGCACCTGGCCAGTAGAACTTTTTTTTTTTTTTTTTTGAGTAGCTGAAATTACAGGCATGTGACACCACGCCCGGCTAATTTTTGTATTTTTAGTAGAGATGGGGTTTCACTGTGTTGGCCAGGATGGTCTCGATTTCTTGACCTTGTGATCTGCCCGCCTTGGTCTCCCAAAGTGCAGGGATTACAGGCATGAGCCACGGCGCCCGGCCAATAGAACATATTTTTAAGTTTTGCGCAGGCTACTATCACCTGAGCATTTTATTTATGATCACACATTTCACTGACATTCCTTAACAAGCATGAATGGGGAAATCTCTTACAGTTTATTATTTTTATAATGTCACTCAATACACAGCTAGCCTACATAGATAGATACATGCCATTTAAAATATTAACATTATTGCCTTATAAGTAATGATATAAAGAGTTACAGATCTAATCCACTTGTTTTATTTATTTATGTTTAATATTTATCTTATTTTCTTGACTGATTGTCATTAGAGAAGGGACTCTGAGGAGGTAACATCCAAGCTATGATCTAAAAGATGAGAAAAACCAGCCACAATAAAAACTGAGGGATGAGTGTTTGAGTGGGAACAACACACACAAAGTTCCTAAGTATGGAAAGAGTTTGGCCTGTGTGAACACCAAAAGAAGTCCAGTGTGGTGAATAACGAGAAAAGACAGGATTAGAACAAAATGATACTGAAGAGAAAATATGAACCAGACTGTATAGGGCCTTACAGAGAAGTCTGAATTTTATTCTGAATGTAATAGAAAATCACTGAAGGGTTTTAGGTAAAGAAGGCACACAATCTGAAGTATATTTTTTGTTTTGTTTACTCTTCTTGTTTTGTGTAATTGAAATTTTTATTGAGATCATTGTAGATTCACTTGCAGTTATAAGAAGTAATACAGAGAGATCTCACGCTTTATCCAATTTCCTTCAATGTGTAATATTTTGCAAAAATATAGTACAATACCACAAGCAAAACATTGACATTGATACAAGCCACCTATCTTATTCAAATTTCCCCAGTTTTACTTGCAGTTATGTATGTGTGTGAGTTCTGTAAGATTTTTGTCACTTGCAAGTTTATGTGTCCATCACCACAGTTCAAGTACTGAACAGTTACAACACCACAAGGATCCCTCATGTTGTACTGTTTTAAACCACACCTTTCTCCCTCCACCATCTTCCCATTGCCAACCTCTGGAAACCACTAACAGTCCTCTATTTCTAAAATTTTGTCATTTCCAGGTTAGCATATTATGTAATCTTTCATGAATGGCTTTTTTTTTTTTAACCAGGAGCCCTTTTAGTGCAAATAGGATTGGCTTTTCTTAACTTGGCATAATTCCCTGGAGAGTCATCCAACTTGTATATACCAAGAGCTCACTCCTTTTCATTACTGATTAATATTCCATTGTATGAGTGTACCAAAGTTTGTTTAAACATTCACCCATTGAAGGACTTGTTATTTCATTCTAGTTTCTGGCTATTGCAAATAAAGTTGCTATGAACATTCACGTACAGGTGTTTGTGTTAACATGTTTTAATACGTGTTTTCATTTCTCTAGGATGAATGTCCAAGAGTGCAATTGCTGGGTTTTGTTGGCAATTGAAAATTTTATTTTATAAAAAACTTCTAAACTTCCTGAATAGCTGTGCCATTTTACTTTTCTACCAACAATGTATGAGTGATCCGGTTTCCTTACATCTTTACCAGAACTCAGTATTATCACTATGTTTTATTTTAGCCATTCTGATAGGTTGTGGTTTAATTTGTATTTTTCTCATGGCTAATAATGCTAAGCATTTTTTAATGTGTTTATTTGCCATTTGTATATCCTACATGGGGAAATGTCTATTCATGTCATTTTCTCATTTTCTAATTGGTTATCTTTTTACTGTTGCCTTTTTATATATTCTAGTTCCTAGTCTTTTGTTGTGTATATGATTTGCAAATATTTTCCCAGTCTGTAGCTTATCTATTCATCTTCTTCAGAGGGGTCTTTTACAAAGTGAAAGTTTTTCATTTTTACAGAGTCTAATGTATCAACTTATTCTTTTATGGATTCTACTTTTAATGTCAAATCTAAGAACTCTTTCCCTAGTCCAAATCCTGAAGATTTTCTCTGATTTTTTTTCTAAAAGCTTTACATATTAAATTTTACGTTTAATCTATGATTCATTTTTAGTTAATATTTTTATAAGGAGTGAGAGTGAGTCTTAAGCTTCTTTTTCTTTTCTATTCTTTTCTTTTTGCCTATGGGTATCCAACCAATTGCTAGAGCATCATTGATCGAAAAGGTGATCCTTCCTGCATTGAATTGCTTTTGCACCCTTGTCAAAGTTCAGTTGGAAATATTCATGTAGGCCAATTTCTGGATTCTCTATTCTCTTCCGTTGTTCTATGTGTCTGTCTCTCCACCAATAATAAACTGTTTTGCTGTTTTGATTACTATAGTTAGTAATCCACAGTATTAAGTAGAGGGATTTCTCCCACTTTTTTCTTCTTTGTTATGATTATTTTAATTTTTCTATGACTTGTGCTTTTTTCATGTAACTTTCAATATTGCTAAAAAAAAATTCTATTGCTAAAAAAAAATTCTCTGGGATTTTTATAGGAATTGTATTAAATCTGTGAACCCCGAATATCTGAGACAGGTCTCAGTTAATTTAGAAAGTTTATTTTGCCAAGGCTGAGGACATGGACCCATGACACAGCTTCAGGAGGTCCTGACGACATGTGCCCAAAGTGGTCAGTACACAGTTCGGTTTTGTACATTTTAGGGAGACACGAGACATCAGTGGAGTGCATGTAACATGAACATTGGTTTGGTCCGGAAAAAGTGGGGCAATTCAAAGCAAAGGTGAGATATCTTGAAGTAGGGAGGAAGCTTCCAGGTCATAGATAGAGAAAAGACAAATGGTTCCACTCTTTCAAGTTTCTTCTTAGCCTCTCCAAATGAGGCAATAAGATAGGCATTTATCTCAGTGAGCAAAGAGGTGACTTTTAATAGAATGAGAGGCAGTTTTGCCCTAAGCAGTTCCCAGCTTGACTTTTCCCTTTAGCTTAGTGATTTTGTGGCCCAAAGATTTGTTTTCCTTTCATAAACCTATTGATTAGTTTGAGACACATTAACATCTTTACTCTGTTGAGTCCTCCAGTCCATGAACACGATAAATCTCTCCATTTATTTAGGTCTTCTTTGAGTTATTTCTTCATATTTGTTAGAATGCAAATCCTGTACATGTTTTGTTAAGTATATATTACGTATTTCATTTTCTTTGGAGTGATTGTAAATGGTATGGCTTTTAATTTCAGTTTCTTCATGTTCATTGTTAGTATATAGAAATGTGATTGTATTTTTCTGTATTGTCTTATATCCTACAACATTACTGAACTTACTTATTTCCAGAGTGAGTTTTTAATTCCTTGGTATTTTTTTTACAGACCATCATCTCATTGGCAAATGGGAACAGTTTTATTTCTTTCCTTCCAATCTATATGCCTTCTATTTCTTTTTCTTGACTTATTGCAATGGCTAGAATTTCCAGCACTATATTGAATAAGGATGGTGAGAGAAGACATCCTCACTTTGTTCCTAGTTTTAGAGAGAAAGCATTCAGTTTTTCATTCAGTGATGTTAGTTGTAGGATTTTTATATATGCTCTTTATCAAATTGAGATAATTCTCCTCTACTCCTAACTTGCTGAGTGAATTTAATTTCCAAATAACTCAGGATGTTATATAGGGACTAGAATGGAGGAGAGAAAGCGAGAAAGTGAGGTGACTAGTTAGGTGACTATCACAGTATATAAAACTAGGACGATGGCTGTGACTTGAAGTAGGGCATGGAGATAAGTTGACAGATTCAAGAACATTTTGCTGTAGAATCTGTAAGTTTTTCTAATGATTGGATGATTAGAATGAGAAATTGCATTTGGCAGCAAATAATAGAAAATTCTACTACAATGACTTAAATAGAGAAGTGTTTCTCCCATTTAACAATAAGTCTGAATCTGAGTAGTCCAGGGCTGGTATGGTAGTTCTGTGATGTCATCAATGTCATAAGATCTTTCTATCTTTTGCTCTCTCATCATTAGTGTATGGCTTTCAAACATATGGTCACGAGATAAATGCCATACTTCCAGGCACCACTGCTGAGTTCCAGTAAGGAAGATAGAGGCAGAGTTACAAAGATTTTCTTTTAGTGAGATTTCATTCAGAAACATGAGCACTTCTAGAAACATCCATCAATAGCTCCTTGATCAAAAGTATGTTATTAACCACGCAGGTTCAAGGGAGGCTAGGAAATGAGTATTTCATTTTCCAGCCCCTAGAAAGTTTATTACAATAGTGTCAGGTGAGCCAGTTCATAGTATCTGCCATAGTAGGAATGATGGAGAGTAATGAATCACGGATGACTTCCAGGTTTCACATTGATGGATTATTGGATCAATTTACAGTTTATTAAGGATAAATAAGATTTGAATAACAACGGATTTTTGATGAAAATCAATAATTCCATTTTGGACATGTTGAGATTAAAATGAAGTACTAGGACATGGCCTTGTGGAACTTCAACATTTAAATGTTAGTTTGAGAGTAAACTCACAAAATAGATTGCGTAGCTAAAAAGGTAAAAGAAAAAAAATAGCGTGGTATCAAAGAAATCAAAAGGGACATATGTTTCATGGAGAAGGTACTCAACAGTGTGGAATGCTACTGAGAAGCTAAATAAAATGAAGAAAAAAATTTTCTATTGGATTTGGCAAAATGAAAGTTGCTGATGATTGTAATCATTAGAACTTATTTCAGAAGCAAGAAACAAAAATCCAATTAAACCCAAATAGGGCTCTGCTTTTTTATCCCCACACAACAGAAAGTCTTTATGCAAGCAGCTAAAGACATTTGTTGGCAGCTGAACATCAGGGCCTGCTTCTCTGGGATTTCCTTGGACTTTCTCTACTAGTTGCAAGGTGGGTGTCATTGCTCTAGACTCATATCTATGTGCAAGGCAGGAAAAAAAGGCAAAGGTATGGCACCAGCAACATGTGTCCTTTATCAAGAATAGAAAAACTTGACATGAATCCACATGGAACTAATCCTGAGTAGTAGGAGAAGGAAAGTCCAGAGCTCTTCTTTTCTGAGGCTTTAGGCCTGTGTGTGAGGGCCTGCCCTCCCAGATCAGTACAGTGACCCCAAGGGTGATCATGTCCTGAAGGGGGGATGCTGAGATTGTTTTTTCTGAAGCTGAAGTAGCACCAGCCTCTTTGGTAATACATGGGAATGATAACCTTTAATACTTCGGCCTAGCTTGTCCCATAAAGTGTTAGGTAAATTGAACAACATCATATACAAGCGAAGTTACATTACATTCTTCACTAGGTTCTTCATCCATGGATACATTAAAGATGAACTGAAACTTGGTCTAAGAATAGGTTTTCTAAACAAAACAAATGGAAGAAATTTTTTAAAACTTAGAACCTTGATATGGTAATTATCTGTAAAGATCGTTATCTGTAAACATCTAAAATAAAATAAACTAAAATAAATAAACTAAAAAAAGAAAACAGAACAACTTTTCAAGAAGTCCTTATCCCCAGAATTCTTTTACATCTCTTTAGTCAGAACTATATCACGTGACCACCCTAAACTGCAAGGGAAGCTCTGGGAAAGAGACCGTTTAATTTTTCTAGTCTCTATAGTGAAAATGGACAAAGGAAAAATGCACTAGAATTGGATGATTAGAACAACCAAAAGTGCCTGCTGTGATGACGTTGATCACAGCAGCTTTACTGGTGTGGTGAGAATGAAATCAGATTCTAAGGATTAATAAGAGTAATTGGGAGGTGAGGTAGTGAAACACAATAAGTAGAAATGTTTTCTATCTATCTGACCAGAGGTTTGTGAAAAAATAAAGCAAAAAATTTCCCCAGACCCCACAACTCAATCTAGATACCATTCCACTTCTCTGCCCCTTTTCGCATGAAGCAGTAGGCTGTGTTTGTAAGATGATAGAAACTGTTTTGTAGTGAAGAGGGGGAAAGACTAATGATGCAGGGAGGCAAGAGGATAAAAAAGAAGACTCCAAATGGTTCATGCCTGTGGGTTTCAGCCTGCTTGTAATCCGTTCCTGACCACCAGACTTTTGACTTGCTGAAACAGCCTCCACAATTGCAATTGTATAAGCCAATGCCTTGTAATAAATCTCTTAAAATTCCTGGTTTGGCTTCTCTAATTGATCACTAACTGATAACAGAATTTGGTCCCTGAAAAGTCCTTGAAAAGGCAATAAAGTTATGTACTGTTTTCTGTGAAAGCAGAGAAGAGGGACACTTGCCTAGGTGAATGAAGTCTTCTGAAATGTAGTTTTATTTAAGCAGTGGTGTGCTGGCAAAACAGCTCACTGGAAAAAATCAAACTTTATCTGTAGCATTTGATAATTTCCTGGTATATATACTCCCACCATGCCCAATTTCAAGCTACCAGTGTAATGTCACAGAATATAGAGTTGGAAAAAGGTGTACACAATCAGCTTTCATAACTGGTATGAGTTTGCATCACTGATTAGAAGGGCATCATGTACAATAGAAAAGTAAACACCAAACTTCTTTCTTCCACAATATACCTTATCATGGAGAAAAAAATCTAGTGGACACCTTTCTTCACCCAGTTGTCATTGCAGTAGAAAGCAAAACTCAGAAGCATGCCTGAGGTTTTTGACAACATGTAATAATGAGTACCATGATGATTAATTCAAACAAGAAACTTCTAGACATTTTCTTATAAAGGCAGATATTATCATTCGGCTGGGCTCAATGACTAGCAAACTCACAGATGTGATTCAAACCTAGGCAGCCTAGAGAGAATGCTATTTCAACCATAAAATGCTTCTTCCCTACTGCTTCCTATTATAAAACAAAGTCAAGAGACCAAAATATGTACCTGGAAAAAACTTACATACCCTATTAATCTGGAGTCAAATTTTTGAGCATCTCTGTAGTGAGATTAAAATGTCCACTTGGTGGCAGAGCACATTGAATGCCCTGGATTACAGTGGATCTGTAATCCCAGGACTTTGGGAGTTCAAGATGGGAGGATCTCTGGAGGCCAGAAAGCCCAGACCAGCCTGGGCAACATAGCAAGACCCTGTCTCTAAAAAAAAAAAAAAAAAGTCAGCTTAGTTTTGCAATAATTTAAAAGTCAGATTCTAACTCATACATCTATGGCTAATTGATTTTAGGCAAGGATACCGAGACCATTCAATGGGGAAAGAATAGTCTCAACAAATGGTGCTAGGACAAATAGATCTCTACATGCAAAAGAATGAATTTGGACCCCTACCTCACCCCATATGAAAAAAATAAACTCAAAATGTGTCAATGAGAACTAAAATCATAAAACTCTTAGAAGAAAACATAGGGGTAAATCTTCATGAGTTTGGATATGGGCATGGTTTCTTAGATATGACATTAAAAGAGTACAAGTAATACAAAAATAGATAAATTAGACTTCATCAAAATTAAAAACTTTTGTGCATCAAAGAATATTACCAAGAAAGTGGAAAGATAATCTACAATCTACAAAATGGGAAAAACATATTTGCAAATAATATATTTATCAGGGTCTAGTGTCCAGAATACACAAAGAACTCTTACAACTCAACAACAAAAAGACTAAATTTAAAAATGGGCAAAGAACTTGTATAGACATTTATCCAAATATATACAGATAACCAAAAGCACATGAAAAGATACTCAACATCATTAACCATTAGGGAAATGCAAATCAAAACAATAATGAAGTACCACTTCACATCCATTGGCATGACTAAAAAAAAAAAAAAAAAAAAAAAAAAAAAAAAAACCAGAAAATAAGTACTGGTGAGCATGTAGAAAAGTTATAAACCTCATACACTCCTGGTGGGAAGGTAAAATGGTTCAATGCAGTGGAAACAAGTTTTGTGACTACTCAAAAAGTTAAATATAGAATTTACCATATGATCAAGCAATTCCACTCCCAGGTCCATAACAAAAAGCATTTAAAACAGGTATTCAAAGAAACACACGTTCATAGAAGCACTATTTACTATAGTCGAAAGACAGAAACAATAAAATGTCCATCAAGAAATGAATGGAGACCGTCATGGCAGCTCACACCTGTAATCCCTGCACTTTGGGAGGCCAAGGCAGGCAGATCACTTGCGGTCAGGAGTTCAAGACCAGCCTTGTCAACATGACGAAACCCTGTCTCTACTAAAAATACAAAACTTAGCTGGGCAATGGTGGTACGTTGCTGTAATTCCAGTTACTCAGGAGGCCAAGGCACAAGAATCACTTGAACCTGGGTGGCGGAGGTTGCAGCGAGCCGAGATGGCACCACAGCACTCCAGTCTGGGCAACAGAGAGAAATTCTGTCTCAAAAATAAATAAATAGGGCCGGGCGTGGTGGCTCAAGCCTGTAATCCCAGCACTGTGGGAGGCCGAGACGGGCAGATCACGAGGTCAGGAGATCAAGACCATCCTGGCTAACACGGTGGAACCCCGTCTCTACTAAAAAATACAAAAAACTAGCCGGGCGAGGTAGCGGGCGCCTATAGTCCCAGCTACTTGGGAGGCTGAGGCAGGAGAATGGCGTAAACCCGGGAGGCGGAGCTTGCAGTGAGCTGAGATCCGGCCACTGCACTCCAGCCTGGGCGACAGAGCGAGACTCCGTCTCTAAATAAATAAATAAATAAATAAATAAATAAGAAAGACATATTTCTTTCCACACTACTGTGCTAGACATGTGAAGTCCCAGCTACTCAAGTGACTAAAGCAGGAGAATTGTTTGAGCCCAGGAGTTCTAGTGGAGCTTGAGCAACATAGAAAAACTCCTGTTTTTAAAAAAATACATCTTGTAAGATGGTACAAGCAAGATTATCAATTTACGTACCCAAAACCAAAATTAGATTTAAATTTCCAATTTTAAAAAATTATTTACTGAGATTTAATGAGAATGCCACAAAGTTTTAAATGGTTTATAAAAAATATATTGCACTGTTGTAATTCTTTCTTTCCAAAGTTTCATATTTTATTGAGTTGAGAATATTATTAAATCAGGAAGATGAAGCAAAAAACTAGAATGCTAATCAGAATATAAGAAATAATCATGGGATGCCAGCTTTATATACATATGATACTAGTGACTGGTCATCAATTGAATACGTTCTTTGAGCTGCTTTTCTAGCACTTTTCACAATTCACAGCTGCACTTTGCTAGCTTAAGGGGTCAATCTGAAGCTGTGAAACAGGCAAAGGCTCTAATCTGTGATTGGTGATCCAATTCATGATCTTTTTTTCATTATCATTCCGTTAGACTCTTGGTCTGTGACTATCTTCTTTACTGTTGTGTCTCCAGTGCCATCACAGGGCCTGGCTCACAACAGGTACTCAATAAGTATTTATTGTGTAAGTGAATAAATGATCAAGAATGAATGGCTATGTTAATCAACTGAGTTGCCTCTAGGATTCAAGAAAGTCAGAATACTCAAGGCGTTCTTTATCTTATACTTTCTATTTTGAACTCAAGACTTATTCTCATTTCGTAGAAGAAAAACTAGTAGTTGACAATTTGTTTATGCATCTGTTAGTACTTTATCTTGCTGGGCTGTAATTGCTTTCATTCGTATGTATCTAACCAATTGATTGTGTATAGCTTACAAGCAATGGTCATTTTTACTTTTATTTCTCTGGTACTTAATATGGTGACTTGCATGTAAGAGATACTTAACAGACGTTTATTGAATCTGAGATTGATACTTTTTCTAAAATATTATCTTCATTTTATGTTGTTTCTAGTACTCTAATGTAGTACAGACTTCAGAATTCAGAAATCTATAGAAAATGACAGAGGCATTTCTACCTATGTATAACTTTAATATATTTTCTAAATCTTATTGATTAGCACGACATTTTAAAAATCATAATAAAATCACCAATGAATAAATAAAATGAATAAATAAAAACTCATGACAATCTCAATTTCAAGGGCAGGAAAATTTTCTAAAGTGCTCTAGTTACGGTTTTCCTATCTAGAGAATTTGGGAAACAATACTGCCCAATATATTTCCATAATACCAGTCAAAATCTTCTGGAGAAATAGTACTTTTTCTCCAAAGTGTCAAGGTATATGAGCACCTGTTAAGGATCTTATTCTGGGGAATGGAGAGAGGGCAGAAGGAACACCTCGTTAAATGGCCAGGTGAATCACCCTTGTATGAATTAAAGAACTGAACAATATAAAGGAGAACTTGTGGTTTCACCATTTATGACCCTGACAACCTTCACCTGGAAATTTCACCATTGATTTTGGACTGTCAGATATTTTGTATAAATGCACTTTAAAATGTAGAATTAAATACTCTAAGACTTTTTTTCATTATATCCCCCTTTCTTCAAGCAATCATATGTTTGATATAATATTATAGAAATACACATCATATGTGGAGACTGTTTCATTGTCGTTGTCTGTTTTGTGTACTGGGGCACTGACAGACCAGCTCAGGCTCTAATTGTAAGGGTAAAAAGTTATTCACATTTTTAATGCAGTGTTTATGACTATTTGGCACTTCTCTTTATATTAGTTCTAGAGTTAGAATGGGTATTTTAAAGATTATCTACGGAGAATGATGGTTGCTCTTTCTTGTTTTTTAATTAAATCAAGTAATTCTTTGTTTCTGGGTCCTGCCAGAAAGAACTTGTATCATTTTGACAAGATGCAGAAGTGGCACTGATAGTTATTAAAAGCACCAAAGCATTAACTTCAACAACCTCATTTTTCACTCGGAATACACATTTAAGTATTTTATCAAGCTGAAATCAAACACTAAAAATTAGAGTGAAAAATTGACCCATTCTCTTTAGCCTTAAAAAAATAAATGTGATCAAAAGTAAGGGCATTAGTATAAAGAGGGTGTTCATAGTTGTTTTAGTGTCAGTTAATTTAATCCTATTCACTTATGGTTGGTGTAACTTAAGTGTCAGGAAATTATTTTAGAAATATTCACTACAATTATCATTTAGTCGTCAGTATTTCAAGATGATAGAACACACCTGTGGTCCTAGCTACTCAAGAAGCTGAGGTAGGAGGGTCTCTTGAGACTGGGAGGCAGCGGTTGCAGCGAGGCGAGATCATGCCACTGCACTCCAACCTAGGTAACAGAGAGGGACTCCCATCTCAAAAAAAAAAAAAGAAAGAAAAGAAAGAAAATAAGAGCAAAGGTTATAGAATTTGTAGTACTAATAACGGATTTATTGTGCATTACGTAAGAATTCTAGATTCAAGAATTATCAGATCAGAGTACTGAGATAGCAGGCCCCCAATGACAAATTTAATTTAGTTCAATTTACAGCCATTCACAACACACCTCAATAGCAGATTCTCAACAACTACTAATGACTACCCCAAACCTCTTGCCACATGACTACACCCCCGGCACTTCACTGGCCACTAAAGGAATGCAGAGATGAATGCAACGTAAGTCCTTTCCAGGTGGGAAAGACATGTATTCAAGGAATACTACACAGGATAAAACATGGTAAGTACTATGCAAACAAAGAACTATGAGGACATAGCGAAAGGAGAAATAATTAGCATGGCCACAATAAACATTTGTAATTGACATCTGTCATACTTTCTAGCTACCTAGTATCTGAAACTTTGTTGTTTGTAAAATCCCCTCATCTTACGATTCTTGGTAAGGCAGAGCCCGGCCTCCACTATGAAAACTAAAAATGTGACTTTTCCATCCTCTCTTGAAGCTACAGCATAGGCCCATCCCATGATTTAAGCTCAACAGACCAAACTGCACTACCTAACTCTGCCCAGTAGTAAAAACTTCCACAAAACTCTGTCTGTGGTAGTAGCTACAATTGCAAATAAAGTTCCTGGAGCAACTACAGCAGTTGTTTTCGAGCAATGCCTGCAGAACAAGCTGAAGCATCTAGTGATGAGGATAGTGGTTGCAATGTCCTCACTAGGTCAGCTCTGCAACATAATCTTTTTTTTTTTAGGCAGAGTCTCACTCTGTTGGCCAGGCTGGAGTACAGTGGCACAATCTCAGCTCACTGCAACCTCTGTCTCCTGGGCTCAAGCAATTCTCCAGCCTCAGTCTCCCGAGTAGCTGGGATAACAGGTGTGTGGCACCATGCCCAGCTAATTTTTGTATTTTTAGTAGAGAGGAGTTTCATCATGTTGGCTAGGCTGGTCTTGAACTCCTGACCTCAGGTAATCCACCCACCTCAGCCTCTCGAAGTGCTGGGATTTCAGGCGTGAGCCACCACACTGACCTGCAACATGGTTTTGAATGTTGCTCCTGGTTGCACAAGTGTAATCTGATTCTCCAGTCTTCCTAATAATTCTGTAGGAAACTAGGAAACCCAATATCCTTAAAATAAATGATCCTTCACTCAAACCCACCAGAATTTATTTCTACAGCCAGCAACTAACAATGTTGGAAGACACAGCAACTAACAACTAATAAGTAGTTGGCTTTTCTTCTGTCATATTTCCACATATTGACTCAGCCCAGAGTATTAAGCAGGACCCTCTATCACATATCACAGCAATGATCCCCAAACCTGGCTGGCCATCAGAATCAAATTTGGGAGCTTTCAAATTCAAAATAAGACCGTTTGATCAGGAGGTCCAAAGAGCACCATTCATTCATTCTATTTATTTATTGAGTTCCTGCTACTTTTTAGGCACTCTGCAGGTGCTAGGGATCAAAAGTTAAAAAAAAAAAAAAAAAGTATGTTGTCTCTACTGGAAATGACTACCTTGTGGGAAAAGAGAAAGTAATCTCACAAGCACTCTGATGAATATGTAATTATAAATGAAATAAACGTTTTTTAAAAACACAACTTTGTGGCAATAATAAAGGAATCTAACCAAAACTGAAGGGTTGCAGAAGGCTTCCCTCGCGAAGGATGCTTGAGTTGAGATCTGAAGAATGAGAGACATTTCAGTCGGCCCATAAGGGATCTCAGACTGAAATGCAAGAATGAAAATGTCAGATCAGTGACCAAATTAGATTGTCTCATCTCCTGGAACTATGAGACAGTGCGAGACCAAGAGACAGCAACTTCCTCTTGAGAGTGTTGAAAGGGACTATTATCAAAGGAAAGTCAAGCTTCAAGAAAGGGAAGATGGAAAATATGTTTGAAGAATCCAGATAGCCAGTGAATTTGTTCACAAAAGAAAGTGTGTTCTTGGGGACACAATGCAAGGCAGCAGTCTCCAAACTGGGATACTGGTACCCCTGGACACACATGAAAACTTTCTTATATCATCCAGTGATGTTTTTGAGAAATCAACCTCTAGATCCACAAGAAACGTTTTTCTACAATTGATCTTCCTGATAATATGCTTATATTCATAAAAGTCTTTCTCCTACTTTCCAAAATAAATGCATACCTCTCAGTCAACCCAAATCTTAACGTGCTACTTTCCCCTGGGTTATGCCTCCAGAGTATCAAACAACAGCATACATGAAAACACTGGTTTGGAAGAAATCTCCCTTAACAATGAACCAAAGCACACTAATCCATAAGGCTTTCTATCTTTTTTATAAGGCTTGGCATTAGAGATTGGGCATTTGGGTCCACATTGCACATAAATTCAGAACAGATAAAACAAGTATATTTGTCAGGATTATTCTTTTCAATATAAATGGAATATTTTGTGGGACTCCCAAATTTTTTCAGATGTACTGACTAAAATCTGTAGATACATGGTGTGCTTTATTCAATTGAGCATTAAAACCAAATTTATCAAATCATATAATTGTTTATTCCAATTAGTCAATTCTAGTCTTATAAAATGTTTATTTTCTACTTAATATTAACAAAAATAAAACTTATTTAAACATTTGCTGAAAAATCATTGAGGACAACTTAAAAATTATCAGTAGATGTCAGGTACAGTGGCTAATGCCTGTAATCCCAGCACTTTGGGAGGCTGGGATAGAAGGTTCACTTGAGGTCAGGAGTTCAAGAACAGGCTGGTCAACATAGTGAGATCTCGTCTCTACAAGAAAATTTTTTAAATTAGCCAGACATGGTGACACATGTCTATACTCTCAGCTACTCAGAAAATTGAGGAGGGAGGATCACTTGAGCCCTGGAGGTTGAGGCTGCAATGAGCTATGATCACACCACTGCACTCCAGCCTGGGCAACACAGTGAGGCTCTGTCTAAAAAAAAAAAAAAAAGAAGAAGAAGAAAAATATATATATATATATATGTAGCTATACATTTTTTTCAAGATTCTTGTAGAAGGTACACAAATACAAATGTGTAAGGAAGGGATCATGCTCATCACTGAGTGTAAACAATGACTACACTTTTATTTGACAAGCACTATTATTTAAAGTTTATTTAATCTAAATGTCTTCAGGAAATGGGGATAGGGAGGAGCATGCTCTCTTGAATTCATCTTCACCACAGAGCCTGCCATCCCACAGAGCCTAACTCCCTGTTGTTAGCACTTAGCTCAATAAACTTATTTATAATACCTGTGTGCACCCCACCCCTCACCTTGGCCCTTTGAGTTTACACTTCCCATAAGGGAATAGTGTGTATTTGTAATAATACAGGAAGGTGATTGTTGAGGAACAATTCTGCAAGTGTCTTACACATTTCTGCATTTACTTCCTTTTATTCACACTATCTTTTCAAAGATGTTTGAATAGCAAACAGCCTTCAAAGATGAGATAGTGTCTCCCTCCATACCAAAAGGCGGACACGCTCACTAGCCTTACGAAAAAGATTCAGGTTTCCTAAGCTCTGGATTTCTCTCCTGTCACAAACCCACTGCATGCGCTGGTGTCACCTAGCCCCACTTTACATCATCCTCTGGTAATTATGGATTGGAGAACCAGTGCAACAGTGCTGACACTCTGGCTACTGCTACGGTAAAGAGTGTAAACCAAAAGTATCTAAGATGGGTCTCATCAATTTAGGAAGTTTATTTTGCCAAGGTTAAGGACACACCCATGACAGCCTCAGGAGATCCTATCACCATATGCCCAAGACGGTCAGGGTGTAGCTTGGTTTTATATTTTTTAGGAATGCATGAGACATCAATCAATACATGTAAGATGTACATTGGTTTGGTCCAGAAAAGTGGAACAACTTGAAACAGGGGCTTCCAGGTCACAGGTAGATTTAAAGATGTTCTGATTGGCAATTGGTTGAAAGAGTCATTATCAATAGAAAAGAATGTCTGGGTTATGCTAAGGGGTTCTGAAAACCAAGGTTTATCATGCAGATGAGGCATCCAGATAGCAGGTTTCAAAGAGAATAAACTGTAAATGTTTCTTATCAAACTTGAAGAGTGTGTTCTATCAGTAATTTCAAAAGGGAAAGGGGTATAATGAGGCATGTCTGGCTCCCCGTTACAATCATGGCCTGAACCAGTTTTTCAGGTTAACTTTCGAATACCCTTGCTAAGAGGAGGGTCCATTCAGATGGTGGGGGGCTTAGAATTTTATTTTTGGTTTACAAGAGTAATACACTTCCCTTAGTCTCTGCTTCAAGAATTTCAAATATGGTTCCCTCTAATCTTTTTAAGTGATCTTTGTCCAGCCTCATGCAGTTTTCTCACCTGCTTGTGCTCAAGCAAGTACCTAAATATGAGTGTCTCCTTACACTTTGTTGTCTAGGTATCTCCCTTGCCTCATCCTAAACCCAGCTCTGTCCATATCTCCAGAGCTCACTCTCTCTCTCTCACTCATTCTTGCTTTCTGTCTTGGTCTCACTGAAGCTTTTTTCTCTCTGGTACTCTGACTTGTGAACTCTGGGATGCCTGGGCCTCCCTCAGACTCCTAGTTTCTTCTCAACTCAGGGAGACCACTAGGCTCTGCCTGTGTAGCTCCTCTCCATGCTGTGCCTGGAATCTCTCTCTAGGTTGTCAATTGGGCAATCACAGGCCTCACCTTGTTTGTTTCCCCTCTCAGGATCACTCTCCAGTGCTACCTGATACACACTGTCTTGACAATCATTGTTGCACATATGTTTTGTGCAATTTTTTAGTTGCTTCAAAACAATCAAGCAGGCAGGAGGATAAATCAAGTCCTGGTTACGCCATTTTGGCTGAAGGTTGGAAGCAGAAGTATTATGTTTTGATGGCATGTTTTGCTGTCCTTTTCTCTTTCTCTCTCTCTTTTTCTGAGACAGGGTCTCACTCTGTCACCTAGGCTGGAGTGCAGTGGCAGGATCATAGCTCTGCAGTAGCAAACTCCAAGGCTCAAGTGATCCTCCCTTCTCAGTCTCCTGAGTAGCTGGGATTACAGGCACCCACCACCACACCTGGCTTACTGTCCATTTTAAGGCACAAAAGATGTTTAGTGGATGCTGGTACTTGGGCTGTCTGAAGCATAAGGCTCTAACAATCTCAGACAGATGAACTGCCTTTAAGAGGTGCAGTTGCTACATGGCACTTTTGGGCAGAGAATTCCCAGGAATCTGGATGGATAACTGTACAGAGTAAGCTGATATCTGCAGTAATGCCTGAAGAGTATCAAAGCAGGACTCAGGCTTCCAGTACAATCGTCAGTTTTTCTACTTCTGCCTCGCCATATGGCTGTTTTCATTGAGGTTTTTGTTGTTTTGTTTTGTTTCGTTTTGTTGTGACAGAGTCTTATTCTGTTGCCCAGGCTAGAATGCAGCAGCACGATCTCAGCTCACTGCAACCTCTGCCTCCTGGGTTCAAGCAATTCTCATGACTCAGCCTCCTGAGTAGCTGGGACTACAGGCACGCACCACCACACCCAGCTAATTTTTGTATTTGTAGTAGAGACGGGGTTTTGCCATGTTGGCCAGGCTGGTCTTGAATTCCTGACCTCAAGTGATCTGCCTGCCTCAGCCTCCTAACATGCTGGGATTACAGGCGTGAGCCACTGTGCCAGACTGAGTCATTCCTTTTTTTTTTTTTTTTTTTTTTTTTTTTTTTTTTTTTTTTTTTTTGAGATGGAATCTTGCTGTGTCACCCAGACTGGAGTGCAGTGGTGTGATCTCAGCTCAGTGCAACATCCACCTCCAGGGTTCAATTGATTCTCTTGCCTCAGCCTCCCGAGTTGCTGATACAACAGGCGTGCACCAACATGCCTGGCTAATTTTTGTAGTTTTCCTCGAGACAGGGTTTCACCATGTTGGTCAGGCTGGTCTTGAACTCCTGACCTCAGACGATCCACCCCCGCCTCGGCCTCCCAAAGTGCTGGGATTACAGGCATGAGCCACTGCACCCGGTTGTCATTTCTTAATAAACTGACACATTCCATAGCTTAATTTTCTGTGCTGCTTAATTTTGCAATCATCCCAAACAGATTGGCACAATCTATTTGTGGTCCAGGCACTATAATTGTTTTTTTCTATATATTGCCTCTTTAGTTTTCACAAGCACCACATTACACAGGTACTGTGTTATTCTCATTTTACAAATGAGGAAACTGAGGCTCAGAAAAGTTAAATGTCTTTTCCATCATCACATAGCTGGTAGGTGTGTATACAATTAAAATGTATACACTCCTAACCTCATGTAATGGTTCAAGAAGATAAATTTACATGAGAGATAAACTGGACTATTCTCCCCAAAACACTGATCACAATATGTATGGCCAGATGACCACAGGAAAGAAAGGGACCTAACATAGAAACCATAATCTTCATGTTCTAGGAGTAGTAACCTGTTGGGACTTCTTGACTTGTCCTTGAACATGGCCCATATCATACAAGACCATCGAACGAACTGGCAGAGTGAGTGCTGCCAGGGGCAGAACCATGGCATAAATGTAAAACTAGCACTTAGGTCTCATCCACTGGGACATGCGACCATCCGTCAGGGAGAAGACCATGAAAATGGGTAAAAAGGAGTAGCTAGAGACAGAATTCCATATATATCTTGCAAATCCCAAAAGGCCAAGGAACTGCCCCATTAATTTTTAGCTCGATAAACCAAGTCAAGTTTCATAAAGGTATTCAAAACTACCAGCTGAGTTAGAGGGGTTTAAACCTAGATTGAATCTCTGTTCCATGAGAGTGATAGAGTTTCAGAGGATACTTGCTTATATCCAAGATATGCTAGAAAAAACATTTCTTCAATAACTAAAAATAGGAAGATAAAAGATCTTTAGTTTCTCTGAAGAAATTCTCTGAGAGAGATTGCACTGAAGTCTCAAGGAAACACTAACATAAATAATCTAAGTAAACGGCTCAATCGTATTGTCTACAACTTAAGCATACATCATATTTCTTTCTCCTAGATAATTTAGATTCTTTTTTAATTAATTAATTAATTAATTAATTATTTTTTAAACAGAGTCTTGCTCTGTCACCCAGCCTGGAGTGATCACGGCTAACTGCAACCCTGACCTCTAGGGCTCAAGCAATCCTCATCTCAGCATCCCGAGTAGCTAGGGACCATAGGTGTGTGCCACCACACCTGGCTTTTTTTTTTTTTTTCCATAGAGATGGGGGTCTTCCTATCTTGCCCAGACCGGTCTCAAACTCCTAGTCTCAAGTGATTCCCCCCAGTTGGCCTCCCAAAGTGTTAGGATTACTGGCGTGGGCCACTACACCCGGCCCAAAATAATTGTTTAACAATTGAATCAAATTTCCACTATGCTTCCATCAATTATATTATATATTATTCCTTGAGTGAATTTTAAATGGCTAAGAAAATCAGATTAAATATTCCATATGTCAATGGTCATTTAAATTTCAATGAATATACTAAACAACAATAATGTTCAATGAAATTAGTAATACTTTAAACTTTTAATAAAACTGTGTAAATTAATTCCTTAAATGGTTAATGTTCTGAAAATAAAGCTTAATTGGACATTTTAAAAAAGTAAATACCAGGGGAATCTTCTGGCAGAAAATCAAGAATAAAATCAATTCAAATGGCGTAAACCTGGGAGGCGGAGCTTGCAGTGAGCTGAGAGATCCGGCCACTGCACTCGAGCCTGGGTGACAGAGCGAGACTCCGTCTCAAAAAAAAAAAAAAGAAGTTCTGTTATTTTAATGTGAATAATATCATTGACAAGGTGGCATAACAACAGATTTTTATCATACGGTTTTTAAGGAATATCTGAACTGAAAATTTGAATCTCTTTTGGTCAAGGATGGCTTCTCTGTTTTAAATTCATACTAATTTAATAGTTAATTAGTATGAGTGAACTTACCATTATTACATTTAAAGAACATTTTAGAAAGTTTTAAAACACACCAATGCCCTTTACTAGTAGTCATTTCATAAAATGTTGTGAAGAATAAATGAGCAAATACCTGTAAATGCTTATCAGATGCCTAAAACATATAAAGAGTTCAATAAATATTCATTATTGTTGTGATTGCTATCATTTAAGACATTTTTGTGCTTTTTGGTTGGAGATATTAGGTTTAAGTTTTGTTACTACTTTCATTTTGTTTAACAAAGACGTGTCATTAAATCAAATTCACCAAAGAATCCCCATAGCACAGTTTATGTTTTATTTTATTTACTTATTTTAGAGATAGAGTCTTGCTGTGTCACCCAGGTAAGTGTGCAGTGGTGCAATCATAGCTCACTGCAACCTGGAATTCCTAGGCTCAAGCAATCCTCCTGCCTCAGCCTTCTGAGTAGCTACCACACCACCATGCCCGGTTATTCTTACATATATTTTTTGTAGAGGCAGGGCCTTTGCTATATTGTCCAGGCTGGTCTCAAATTCCTGGCCTCAAGCAGTTCTTGTGCCTCGGCTTCCCCAGGCATATTGGGAGTACAGACATGAGCCACTGCACCTGGCCTTATAGCATGTTTTAAAGGGAAAAAAAAAGTCTAGTGATACCTGAAAAATGTTCACATTGTTTAGAAATTACATTACAATTATAAACCTTTATTAAAAACATATACAACCTTGTAAACGGAAAAGTAGAAGCCTTGGCATCAGTCCAGTAGAGAAATTTGACTATAGCATCACTATGAACCCCTTCGGGAATAACAAAGCTAAAGTATAAACCTGCCAGTACTTCTCATATGTACACAAATCACTCACAAATTTTTAAAAAGAAATGAAAAGAAATAAAGCAAGTATGCTTATCTAACCCAACTTTCCAATTTATTAAAAATTGAAGCCACTCTCTTACTGGGAACTGTGGTTTATATTGCACACAGAATTTTAAGATTTAGTGTTTCTCTGGCTTTTGCCCTCACTGTCTCTTCAAGTCACCTGACTTCCATACTCATATTTATGGATGTTCTAAGGAATGCATCACATGTGACAACAAAAATGACTGGTCAAAAATAATCTGGAATTCTTGTTGTTTAGCTTCGTCTATCTTACTAAAATAGTGATCTCTACCCGGTACCTTCTACTGCATGGGACTGCCTTTGTTAAGCACCAGTGCCACCTCAGGTGGGTATCACCCTGTCCACGAAATACCATATCCCTAGGTCCACCGCCACCTTCTTCGAGTGGGCATCATGACTAATTCCCAAAGGCCTCACTCTCTTCCACCTCTAATACCACAATCTGCCTTTAAGAAGCTGAGCCATGCTACAGAAAATGTAAAATCATAGGGATTGTGCTATGACAAAAGTCTAATTTCTAATTTTAGTTAGACCCTTAACACCCCTCATTAATCTTTAACCATTGTTACCTCTCCTTCTACAGCAGATTGCAAAAATGGCCATGCATTCTTTCCCTGCCCTAAAGAAGTGGGATTTATTTCTCCACACCATGCTTCTCAAAGCAGGGGATTTGAAATAATAATAATAATAATAACAACAAATACTTATCTACTTTTTGAATGCAGGTTGACCACAGGAGGTGCTTTGGCCAATGAGACATTTTGACATACGTGAGCAAGCAGAGATTTAAAAAACACTTGCATGTTGGAACTTAGAATGATCTTGTAATCCTGTAGCCACGTGAACAAGCTGGGGCTAGCCTGATACAGGATGAGAGACACATGATTCAGTTACCCTCGTCACCACAGTTGACAGCCAGCCTATCACCAGACAGACATGTGAGTGAATCCTTCCAGGACCAGCTAGACTCAACCAACCAACCAATCACAAACCAGAATCAGATGAACCTGACCCAGACCAAAATTATCCAGCAGTTTCATGAACGAAATAAATGGTTTTCGTTTTAAGCCACTACGTTTTGGAATAGTTTATTATGCAACAATAGATTAATGATACACCCTTTGACTCACTTCAGTAATTATTCTAAACATTTGCATCATCAATGACTGCTCCTACTCTTATCCTTAGCACTTAACTTTATCTCTTTTTTGATGGGTAAAACAGACACACTTAACTTCCCACACTTTCCTAACAGCACACTATAGCATAGTGGTAAAGAGAACTGGTTTTGAAGCCAAATCACCTGCTCTTCTCTTGGCTCTGGGCACATATAAACTGTAAGACCTAGAGAAAATTACACAACTTCACTGCATCTCATGTTTCTTCTCTGTAAAAGTAGGGATAATGATAATATCCACCTCATAGAGCTGTTATGAGAATTATAAATGAAGAGTTCAGATCATTATATTGTATACAGTGAATGCTATATAAACTACCTTTTTTTTTTTTATTGTGCACTGGTCAGTGATCCAGAGCTTAATGTTTTTAACAGTTTTACTTACATACCATACTTATATATTCACCTATTATTAAATTCACACATTTAAACTATATGTTTCAGACCAGACGCGGTGGCTCATGCCTGTAATCCCAGTACTTTGGGAGGCCGAGGTGGGCGAATCACCTGAGGTCAGGAGTTAGAGACCAGCTTGACCAACATAGTGAAACCCCGTCTCTACTAAAAATACAAAATTAGCTGGGCGTGGTGACGCATGCCTGTAATCCCAGCTACTCGGGAGACTGAGGCATGAGAATAGCTTGAACCCGAGAGGCAAAGGTTGCAGTGAGCCGAGATTGCACCATTACACTCCAGCCTGGGCAACAAGAGCGAAATTCTGTCCCCCCCTCCACAAAAAAAAAAATTAGCCAGGCATGGCAGCATGCACCTGCAGTCCCAGCTACTAAGGAGACTGAGGCAGGAGAATTGCTTGAACTTGGGAGGTGGAGGTTGCAGTGCGCCAAGATCACACCACTGCACTCCAGCCTGGGCAATAGAGTGAGACTGTCTCAAAAAAATTTATATAAATTAATAAAGTACATGATAAAATATATGTTTCAGTGGTTTTTAGTATGTTCAGAGTTGTACAACCATCACCACTATCTAATTTTAGAGAATTTTTTATCAACCCAAACACAGCTTGATTTTGAGACCTGAAGTCCTAAGGTAGATCTGAGACAACTCCTTGGGAAAAGGCCAAGAATACAAGAGGGAAGATCAAATATGAATGCTGGTCCAATGAACAGAAGCAGAACTGTAAACAAGAGATGAAACCAAGAATCAGAGTCAGATGGGAATATGGTTAGATATATTTTAACTAATAGTGAAAATTGGGAGAGGATAGGACGCAAGCAGCATTAGACCATCTACAGCTGACATTACCATGTATGCCAGACTGGCTTAAAGATGTGGAATCAGGGGAAGCTCCTCACTCCCCACATTCAGGTCTACCCTGCCACAGCTGGCAAATCAAGGGTTTGCCCCAGATTTTTGCCCTCTAAAAAGTCCTAACATATCTTGGTATGCCTTAGTCAACGTTCTTTGGGTTACAAGTATAACCTTCAAATGTCCCCCAAGTTCAGAATCAAGGGATTGCTTTTCTTTTTTAATGTCCTATTAACATAGTCTTTTTTGTTGTTGTTTTGGTTTTTGCGTTAGGGTCTCACTCTGCCACCCAGGCTAGAATGCAGTGGCATAATCATAGTTCACTGCAGCCTCAATTTCCTGGGCTCAAGCAATCTTCTCACCTCAGCCTCCCTAGTAGCTGGGACCACAAGCACACACCACCACACCCAGCTCATTGTTAAATATTTTGTTGAGACAGAGTCCCTCTATGTTGCCCGGGTTCTGCTAACACAGTCTAAGCCCTCATCTTATGTAACTTCGGGGAGTTTTGTCTACTCTCCAAGTATTTCTAAGATTCCCTGGGAAATGTTTACATCTTCCACAAACATGTCCTGATTGTTTCCTGCCATCTCTTACTCCAGATTACTTCTTTGTTTCTCACAATATCTCTTCCTACTCTCTCAAAGTCATTTCTCCATCCTGCCAGAGGTATCCCCATAATACCTTACCCCAAGTATAGACATAGGCATCTCCCTAAAATCCCAAATTACAGGAAATGTTAGGCTTTAGTGTTATAAATTTAACTGCTGACTTCAAGATAAAAGCACTACAACCACACAGGAAAGATGATTATTTAAAACAAAACACAGCTATCATTACTCTAGAATCTACAGGCCATACTTGACCCCAGAGGGTTTCTCACCAGTCGTCTTTCCCTTTACCCCTCAGCTGGTCACAGAATTATAGAATACAGCTTCCCTCTCAAGGTCAGGACTACAGGAGCAGAAGTCCCTTCAAGCCTGTCTTTTCCTCCCCAAACCATGGTTTCTCTTTCTCACAGACCCAGCCAGAGAAAAAAATCTGTCCTTCTCTACCTATGGGCCACATTTCTTCCTTGAGGATAATTGACAGTGGGAACATGCATTGTATTCAGGAAAGCACTCCTATTTCCTGCCATGCAAAGTAGGATATGGACCCTGGCTCCACGAAGCCAATACATTATAGTTGACAGTACAGTTCCCAAAGTCTGATTTATTCAGCCTTAACTAGGACCATGTTGTTTACTGACTGTTCTGCTTAGGCACTGCTATGACAGACACAGTATAGTTCCTTTTCACACACTGTCCTCTAGGTTACAGTGAAAAGGACTTCAGATCTGCATTTTAAAATACTGACAAATTATATTCAAGGTGTGCAACATGATGAGCTATGTGTATATATTGTGTAATGACAACCACAATCAAATGAATTAATGCATCCATCACCACCCATGTTGTACATTAGATCCCCAGAACTTGTTCATCTTATAACTGAAAGTTTGTAGCCTTTGACTAACATTTCCTCATTTCTCCCCCTACCCAGATTCTGCAAACCCTCATTCTCCTCTCTGCTTCTATGAGTTTGACTTTTTAAGATTTCACACATAAATGAGATCATATAAGTATTTGTCTTTTTGTGTCTGACTTCACTTAACACAATTTTTTCCTAGTGCATCCATATTATTACAAGTGGCAGAATTTCCTCTCTTTTTTTGGCTGAGTAATATTCCATTGTGTATATACCACAATTGCTTTATCCATTCAGGCACTGAGGGACACTTATCTAATGTGAATAATGCTGCAGTGAATATGGAGTACAGATATCTTTGGGATACTGATTTCATTTCCTTTGGCAATACACCCAGAGTGGGAATCCTAGATCATATGGTAGTTCTATTTTTAATGTTTTTAGGAAACCAGAAGGAGGTATTTTGGTTTTCATAACTAGCACCATCCATCTTGCTGTCTTCTCCAGCAGGCATAATACAAATAAGGTCTGTTTTTTGGATTCTCTACTATTAATTTGAATGAGAGTAGATCATTTGTTTACTTTAGAAATCCACCAGTAATAGCTTTTGCTTATTTGTTTTTAAACTCCGTGAATGAAGGAGAAGAGGGCAGTACCAACAAAATTCTTCTGATTTCATTTAGAGAAATCAACCTTATATGTATATATTAGTTTCCTAGGATTGCTATAACAAATTACCACTGTGTGACTTAAAACAACAAAAATTTATTCTCTCACAGTTATAGAAACCAAAAGTCTGAAATCAGGGTGTCAGTGGGGTTGGTTACTTTGAAATTTCTGAACGAATTCATTCCATGCCTCTCTCTTCGCTTCTGATGGCTGCAGGAAATCCTTCACATTCTTTGGCTTATAGACACCACTCCAGGCTCTGCCTCCATCTTTACATGACATTCTCTCTTGTGTGTCCCTGTGTGTTCTCTTCTTTTGTTTCATAAGAACATCTGTCATTGGATTTACAGCCCACTGTAATCCAGGATGAGTTTACTTTGAGATCCTTTCGTTAGGTATATCTGCAAAGACCTTTTTTCCAAATAAGGCCACATTCACAGGTACTGGGAGTTATAGCTAGGACACATCTTTTAGGGAAACACAATTCAATCTACTACAATGTGTGTTTAAACCTTTTAGAAAATAGGGAACTCAATTAAAATATTATTACCAGTACAAGCAATTATTAAGACAACCAACCAGAATTACATAATTTTAGGTATTAAAGGTTACTTTCAGAGGCCACAGCAACAATCTCTGAAGTCACAGTGTCTTACAAGACTCTTAATTAAAATTGATATTTACAAGGAGAATTTTATGATACAAACTAGTATCTATTTACTGACCCTCTTGGAGAAGACTAAACATTTCTCCTTATCTTGTTAATATTTCTTTCACCATAATTATGAAGGCCTGTGGTTTTTCAAGCCTAAGTCTTAGAAAACCAGCCATTAATTGGTGGCAACAGGGGAAAAAACCAGCTATGAGAGCTCAAAACTCACCATATGGGAAAGGAGAAAGGAGTAAAATAGGATACTTAATAAATGCAGTACAGGACATGAAATGCTTTCCATTTATTATGCTTCCCAACCACAGATTCTAAGTTTCTATAAAGATTTGCATTTTGAATTATTGAAAATTTTTTCCAGAGATGGCATTAACAGGTATGGTATGGATGTGTGGACATGACTCAAGGGAGCTATGTGAGTGGTACTGGCCAGATAAAGTAGAGTAGCTCTGCCCTTGCCTCTGTTATTGGACCAATGGGTTCACCTTCTACTCACAGAGCCCTGTACTCCCATACTTCTGTGGCATTTCTCATGTTCAGTGACCAAAGTAAGCCGGTCATCCTGTCTATGTGGTATGGCTATAACAATGGGCATGGTATTGGAAGAGGAATTTGCAATAAAATGTACAAGTCCCTCCCTCACTAGAGTTCAGGTGTGGCAGGAACACTGCCTTGTGGGTCAGATTTGGCATTTTGATCCTCAAAGGATCACTGGGGTAAGGTATATACCCAAAAAGAAGTAGAAGTGGAATTGTAAATAGGGTAGTCTGAGAGTTGAGCATAAAGTTAGGGAGACCCACAATTGCTTTCTGGCCCAAAGAGCAACAGTGAAATAATAAGGAGCAAATGTAGCCAAGAAACAGGAGACAGACAGAAATTAGACCAGAATGAAAATAATTCAGAACAAGTAAAAGAGGTCTTGGATAATTTGTATAATTTCCACAAAACAACACTAAAGATTGGATTATTGATGGGTGAGGTGGAAGTGTTGGGTTATCTTGAAATTTAGAACTCCCTTCAACTTCATGCCTCCCCAGTTATACTTCTGTGTATCTACCCAGAAGAACTGAAGGCAGGGAGTTAAAGAATATTTGTATATTCATGGTCGTAGTATGACTGGCTTAAGTCCCACTGCTCAGCACTCAAAGGCCAAATACAGGAGAAGCAAGGTATGGTGAAAGGAAAGCAATTTTATTTAAATGCTAGCAGTTGGGGAATGGCCAAAGGCCGTTCTGGTTACAAATTTGGTGCCCCAGCTGAGGAACTGTGTATTTTGATCAACTCAGCCTGTACACCTGGTTTCCAGTGAGTGGAGCAATTGGCTGTGGCAGTGCACCAGGGCTTACCCACCCATGCTACCAGGCAGGACAGAGACCACTTGCAAACTCCAGGTTCTCATGGCTAGCTGACCCCACAGCTGGGACCTTAGTGAATTCCCAGCAGTTGCCAGGATTTTCCCTTCTCTCCCCTTCATGTCTCCTCAACACTGGACCGGGTATAGGTCATCTGTGGAGCCGTGTGGGCCTCTGTGACATCTGGACTGAATGCAGGTCAGTCTGTGGTGTCACTTGGGTTTCAGACAAGATCTCAGGACTTTTCTCGAGTCTTCCCTCTTCAGGATCAATTTGGAGTGCTCCGTCTACATCAGATCTATTTGTGTTTGTCTCTCTGTTTGCTGTTACTCCTCCCTCCGAGGGTACTTTAGCACAGTCTCGGTCCCACCTGATAAGACCAGTCTTATCTGCTTGTCAGAAGGCAGCAAGATAGGCTGCTCCTGTCCTCACTTGGGGAGAAACAGTTTTCAACCTCCTGGCCCCTGATTTTGTCATCCTTTTTGGGAATCCAGAGTATTTCCTGTAACTGTGTCGAGCTTTGGGGAATGTAGAGGGGAAGCATGTGAACTCTTTCCTAGACTATCTGGGACTCCAGCTGGTTATATATTATTGTCAGTTTTTGTGCACATTTTTAACTAATGGGCAAATTATGCTAAGGAAAATTCAGAGTTCAAATGGTTAGCCTGCAACTATAAAGTTAAGAAGTCTTCTAAAGCTATCAATTTACTTTCTTTTCTGCCTGCTTTCAACCTGTTATTAAGCTACTGGTGTTGAGACAAAACTTACTGTTTCAAGGTTACTTGGAGATTTTGTTTTTCTTATACAGGTCAGCCAGTTCTGGTTAAAATGGAAACATTAGAAACTCATTTGAAACTGACAGAAAAAAAGAGGTAAAATATGTTTTTAAAATCAAAACTGCCATGAAAACTACTTTACCCAAATTCTGGCCCACAGCTTTCCTTAGTTTACCTGTCAGGGCAAACAAGGTTTAACCATGTGAACAGGTTCCAATTTCATCAGAAAAATAATTTAGATTCAGCTATCTTTTATAAAGTGGTGAGTTTGTATTGCTATCTTATGGCTAGAGTTCTGAGGTAAAAGCTACTGGATCTTTGTGCATATACGTATACATGTTTTTATATGCTTATGTGTATGTATATGTATTGTTGTATGTTGTGTCTAGCATGCTACAAAATTGGCTTATAAGTAAATGGGTACTCATAAATTAAGTCCAAATGCTTTTCAAATTTACATGAATCTTTGGTAAATAAAACTGGCTTTAAAATTATTGATAAAATTAGGCCAGGCATGGTGGCTCACATCCATAATCCCAACACTTTGGGAGGTCAAGGCAAGAAGATTGCTTGAACCCAGGAGTTTAGACAAGCCTGGGCAACGTAGCAAGACCCAGTCTCTACAAAAAATAGAAAAATTAGCCAGGTGTGGTGGCAAATGCCTATAGTTCCAGCTATTCGGGAGGCTGAACTGGAAGGATTACCTGACCTTGGGGAGGTCAAGGCTGCAGTGAGCTGTGATTGCGCCACTGCACTCCATACTGAGCAACAGTGAGACTGTCTCAAAAAAATTATTGGTAAAAATAGAAATGTCATCAGAATTGTCAGCATACATTTTTGTCTGAGTTAATTGAACAAATGGTTTTATATTTGTCTCTGTCTCTCTATATTAAGGTGTCAGGGTTTGTCACAAAGGTTGTGAGACTATAAACCCAGCCAAAAACAGGATAATCTTTGTTTGTGCGATTTTTTTTTTGGTCAAATAAGACTAATTTAATATTGTTGGTTCAATGAAAATAGCTGAATCTTCTGAGTTAACAGCAAAAGGCATTTAACTTTAAGGTTCTTACTTAACTATTCACCTGCTATTCTGACTTTAAAAATGATTAACTGGGAAATAACTTTAAATAATAATTAGTTTTGTATAATGTCTCAGTTTTCAGAAGTAATGTAGAGAAACTGTTAAAATGAAAATGAATACATGTAAGTAAGATAAATGCTTATAAGTGGATTTTATGTATAATTTAAAAATTTTTAATTATTTTGAATTAGGTAATAAATTCTCATTAAATGTCTGGGTAATTTCCAAGAATGAAAAGGAACGAACAGCTGGGCATGGTGGCTCACTCCTGTAATCCCAGCACTTTTGGAAGCCAAGGCAGGCAGATCACCTGAGGTCGGAACCTTTAAGAAAAGGTTATGATGTAGAAAAACATATTTTTAAAATTGCGGAATGATTTCATCTATAAAATGCTAACATCCATCAGACAGTTCAGGGTTTTCTGCACTAAAATTTAAGGTTTCAAAGGATAAGTATTCTAGCTGATATATACTTCTGCAAGTTGTGCTCTTATTGAAAATAAATTGTGTCATTTGGAGGTTATTTGAAAGTTATTTATTGAAGAAGGTTAAAAAATCAGTAAGTAGGGGAGCGAGATGTGGAAAAAAAAGTTATGGCATATTTTTGGTAAGGAATGCTATAAAGAAAAAAGAATAATTTTGTATGAAAAAGGATCTTGTATGGTAAATTTTTGTCCTAAAGCAAAATGACTGATTATTTAAGAAAGAGTACAAATTAGGAACCCCAAGCATATCGTAGTTATGTGTAAGTTATGACAAGGTTAGTGAAGGAAAATTTATCAAAGGAATTTTGTGTATGATTAAGTTAGCTATAATTTAAAAGGAAGTGTTTACAATAGTCTTTCTAAAGAATGATCCCCAGCTGGGCACGGTGGCTCGTGCCTGTAATCCCAGCACTTTGGGAGGCCGAGTTGGGCGGATCACGAGATCAGGAGATTGAGACCATCCTGGCTAACACGGTGAAACCCCGTCTCTACTAAAAATACAAAAAATATTAGCCGGGTGTGGTGGCAGGCGCCTGTAGTCCCAGCTACTCGGGAGGCTGAGGCAGGAGAATGGCATGAACCCGGGAAGTGGAGCTTGCAGTGAGCTGAGATACACCTGCACTCCAGCCTGGGCAACAAAGAGAGACTCCTTCTCAAAAAAAAAAAAAGAATGATCCCCAGAGATTGGCAAGACGGTCAAATAGGAATAGCTACAGTCTGCGGCTCCCAGCAGGACCAACACAGAAGGCGGCTGATTTCTGCATTTCCAACTGAGGTATCCTGTTCATCTCACTGGGACTGGTTAGGCAGTGGGGACAGCCCACAGAGGGTGAGCAAAGGTAGGGTGGGGCGTCACCCCACCCAGGAAGTGCAAGCCAGGGGCCTCCCTCCCCGAGCCATGGGAAGCCGTGATGGACTGTGCTATCCGGCTCAGATACTACGCTTTTCCCATGATTTTTGCAATCCAATCCACAGACCAGGAGATTCCCTCGTGTGCCTACACCACCAGGGCCCTGGGTTTCAAGCACAAAACTGGGTGGCTATTTGGGCAGACACCGAGCTAGCTGCAGGAGTTTTGTTTTGTTTTGTTTTTTCTCACCCCAATGGTGCCTGGAACCCCAGTGAGACAGAACCATTCACTCACCTGGAAAGGGGGCTGAAGCCAGGGAGCCAAGTGGTCTCTCTCAGCGGGTCCCACTCCCACAGAGCCCAGCAAGCTAAGAACCACTGGCTTGAAATTCTCACTGCCAGTCCAGCAGTTTGATGTCAACCTGGGATGATCAAGCTTGGGGTGGGGAGGGGCGTCCACCATTACTGAGGCTTGAGTAGGCGGTTTTCCCCTGACAGTGCTAAGGAGGCCAGGAAGTTCAGATTGGGCGGAACACACCACAGCATGGCAAAGCAGCTGTGGCCAGACTGCCTCTCTAGATTGCTCCTCGCTGGGCAGGTAATCTCTGAAACAAGGGCAGCAGCCCCATCAGGGGCTTATAGATAAAACTCCCATCTGCCTGGGACAGAGCACCTGGGGGAAGGGGAGGCTGTGGGCACAGCTTCAGCAGACTTACACATTCCTGCCTGCCAGCTCTGAAGAGTGCAGCAGATCCTGACAAGGAGCATTCTCCCAGCACAGCACTTGAGCTCTGCTGAGGGACAGACTGCTTCCTCAAGTGGGTCCCTGATCCCCGTGCCTCCTGACTGGGAGAGATTTCCCAACAGGGGTTGACAGACACCTCATATAGGAGAGCTCCAGCTGGCATCACGCCGGTGCCCCTCTGGGATGAAGCTGCCAGAAGAAGGAGAGGCAGCAACCTTTGCTGTTCTGCAGCCTCTGCTGGTGATACCCAGGCAAACAGGGTCTGGAGTGGACCTCCAGCAAACTGCAGCAGACCTGCAGAAGAGGGTCCTATTAGTAGAAAAACTAACAAACAGAAAGCAACAACATCAACATCAACAAAAGAACCTCCACACAAATACCCCATCCAAAGGTCATCAGCCTCAAAGATCAAAGGTAGATAAATCCACAGAGATGAGGAAAAACCAGCGCAAAAATGCTAAAAATTCCAAAAACCAGAATGCCTCTTCTCCTCCAAATGATTGCAACTCCTCTCCAGCAAGGGTGCAAAACTGGATGAAGAATGAGTTTGATGAATTGACAGAAGTAAGCTTCAGAAGATGAGTAATAACTAACTCCTCTGAGCTAAAGGAGCATATTCTAATCCAATGCAAGGAAACTCAGAACCTTGATAAAGGGTTACAGAAACTGCTAACTAGAATGACCAGTTTAGAGAAGAACATAAATGACCTGATGGAGCTGAAAAATACAGCACAAGAACTTCATGAAGCATACACAAGTATCAATAGTCAAATCAATCAAGCAGAAGAAAGGATATCAGAGATTTAAGACCAACTACTGAAATAAGGCTTGAAGACAAGATTAGAAAAAGAAAAATGAAAAGGAACGAACAGCTGGGCATGGTGGCTCACGCCTGTAATCCCAGCACTTTTGGAGGCCAAGGCAAGCGAATCACCTGAGGTCGGGAATTTGAGACCAGCCTGACCAACATGGAGAAACCTCGTCTCTACTGAAAATACAAAAATTAGCTGGGTGTGGTGGCACATGCCTGTAATCCCAGCTACTCAGGAGGCTGAGGCAGGAGAATCACTTAAACCCAGGAGGCGGAGGTTGCGGTGAGCCGAGATCATGCCATTGCACTCCAGCTTGGGCAACAAGAGTGAAACTCCATCCAAAAAAAAAGAAAGAAAAGGAACAAAAAAAGCCTCCAAGAAATATGGGACTAGGTAAAAACACCAAATCTACGATTGATTGGGGTACCTGAAAGTGACGGGGAGAATAAAGCCAAGTTGCAAAACACACTTCAGGATATTATCCAGGAGAACCTCTCCAACCTAGCAAGACAGGTCAACATGCTGATTCAGGAAATACAGAAAACATCACTGAGATACTCCTTGAGAAGAGCAGCCCAAAGACACATAATCATCAGATTCTCCAAGGTTGAAATGAAGGAAAAAATGTTAAGAGCAGCCAGAAAGAAAGGTCAGGTTACCTACAAAGGGAAGCCAATCAGACTAATAGCAGATCTCTCTGCAGAAACCCGACAAGCCAGAAGAGAGTGAAGGCCAGTATTCAACATTCTTAAAGAAAATAATTTTCAACCCAGAATTTCATATGCAGCCAAACTAAGCTTCATAAGTGAACGAGAAATAAAATGCTTTACAGACAAGCAAATGCTGAGGGATTTTGCCACCATCAGGCCTGCCTTACAAGAGCTCCTGAAGGAAGCACTAAATATGGAAAGGAAAAACTGGTACCAGCCACTGCAAAAACATACCAAAACATAAAGACCAACAACACTGTGAAGAAACTACATCAACTAATGTGCAAAATAACCAGCTAGCATCATGATTACAGGATCAAATTCACACATAAAAACATTAACCTTTAATGTAAATGGGCTAAATGCCCCAATTAAAAGACACAGACTGGCAAATTGGATAAAGAGTCAAGACCTATCTGTGCTGTATTCAGAAGACCCATCTCACTGGCAAAGACACACATAAGGGACGGAGGAATATTTACCAAGCAAATGGAAAGCAAAAAAGCAAAACAAAACAAAACAGTGGGGGTTGCAATCCTAGTCTCTGATAAAACAGACTTTAAACCAACAAAGATCAAAAAGACAAAGAAGGGCATTAAATAATGGTAAAGGGATCAACGCAACAAGAGCTAACTATCCTAAAGATATATGTACCCAATACAAGAACACCCAGATTCATAAAAACAAGTTCCTAAAGACCTACAAAAATACTTAGACTCCCACACAATAATAGTGGGAGATTTTAACATCGCACTGTCAGTATTAGATAGATCAATGACACAGAAAATTAACAAATATATTCAGGACTTGAACTCAGCTCTAGACCAAGCAGACCTAATAAACATCTACAGAACTCCCCACCTATCCCAAAGCAACAGAATATACATTCTTCTCAGCACCATGTAGCACTTATTCTAAAATCGACCACATAATTGGGAGTAAAACACTCCTCAGCAAATGCAAAAGAATAGAAATCGTAACAAACAGACTCTCAGACCACAGTGCAATCAAACTAGAATTCAGGATTAAGAAACTCACTCAAAACTGCACAACTACATGGAAATTGAACAACCTGCTCCTGAATGACTACTGGGTAAATAATGAAATTAAGGCAGAAATAAGTTCTTTGAAACCAAGGAGAATAAAGAGACAACAAAGCAGAATCTCTGGGACATAGCTAAAGCAGTGTTAAGAGGGAAATTTATAGCGCTAAATGCCCAGGTCAGAAAGCAGAAAAGATCTAAAATCGACACCCTAACATCACAATTAAAAGAACTAGAGAAGCGAAAGCAAACAAATTCAAAAACTAGAAAAAGACAAGAAATAACTAAGATCAGAGCAAAAAAGGAGATACACACACACACACACACACACACACCCCAACCTTCAAAAAATCAATGAATCCAAGAGCAGGTTTTTCGAAAAGATTAACAAAATAGATAGATGGCTGGCAAGACTAATAAAGAAGAAAAGAGAGAAGAATCAAATAGATGCAATAAAAAATGATAAAGGGGATATCACCACTGATCCCACAAAAATACCAACTACCAGGCTGTGCATGATGGCTTACGACTGTAATCTCAGCACTTTGGGAGGACGAGGTGGGTGGATCACGAGGTCAGGAGTTCCAGACCAGCCTGGCCAAGATGGTGAAACCCCATCTCTACTAAAAATACAAAAATTAGCCAGGCGTGGTGGTGCACGCCTGTAGTCCCAGCTACTTGGGAGGCTAAGGCAGGAGAATTGCTTGAACCCGGGAGGCAGAGGTTGCAGTGAGCTGAGATCATGTCATTGCACTCCAGCCTGGGTGACAAGAGCAAAATTCCATCTTAAAAAAATATATACAAACTACCATCGGAGAATACTATAAACACCTCTACACACATAAACTAGAAAATCTAGAAGAAATAGATAAATTGCTGGACACATACAACCTCCCAAGACTAAACCAGGAAGAAGTCAAATCCCTACATAGACCAATAACAAGTTCTGAAATTGAGGCAGTAATTAATAGCCTACCAACCAAAAAAGTCGAGGACCAAATGGATTCACAGCCGAATTATACCAGAGGTACAAAGAGGAGCTGGTACCATTTCTTCTGAAACTATTCCAAACAATAGAAAAAGAAGGACTCATCCCTAACTCATTTTATGAGGCCAGCATCATCCTGATACCAAAACTTGGCAGAGACACAACACAAAAAAAGAAAATTTCAGGCCAATATTTCTGATGAACATCGATGTGATAATCCTCAATAAAACACTGGCAAACTGAATCCAGCAGCACATCAAAAAGCTTATCCACCACGACCAAGTCAGCTTCATGCCTGGGATGCAAGGCTGGTTCAACATACACAAATCAATAAACATAATCCATCTCATAAACAGAACCATGTAAAAACCACATGATTATCTCAATAGATGCAGAAAACACCTTTGATGAAATGTAACATCCCTTCATGCTAAAAATTCTCAATAAACTAGGTATTAATGGAACATATCTCAAAATAATAAGAGCTATTTATGACAAACCCATACCCAATATCACACTGAATGGGCAAATGCTGGAAGCATTCCCCTTGAAAACTGACACAAGACAAGGATGCCCTCTCTCACCACTCCTATTCAACATAGTATTGGAAGTTCTGGCTAGGGCAATCAGACAAAAGAAAGAATAAAGGGTATTCAAATAGGAAGACAGGAAGTCAAATTGTCTCTGCAAAAGACATGATTGTATATCTAGAAAACCCTCTCGTCTAAGCTCAAAAACTCCTTAAGCTTATAAGCAACTTCAGCAAAGTCTCAGGATACAAAATTAATGTGCAAAAATCACAAGCATTCCTATACACCAATAATAGACAAGCAGAGACCCAAATCATGAGTGAACTCCCATTCACTATTGCTACAAAGAGAATAAAATACCTAGGAATACAACTTACAAGGGATGCGAAGGACCTCTTCAAGGAGAACTACAAACCAATGCTCAAGGAAATAAGGGAGGACACAAACAAATGGAAAAAGAAAATTCCATGCTCATGGATAGGAAGAATCAGTATCATGAAAATGGCCATACTCTCCAAAGTAATTTATAGATTCAATGCTATTCCCATCAAGCTACCATTGACTTTCTTCACAGAACTAGAAAAAACTACTTTAGATTTCATATGGAACCAAAAACAAGCCCATATAGCCAAGACAATCCTAAGCAAAAGAACAAAGCTGGAGGCATCACGCTACCTGACCTCAAACTATACTACAAGGCTACAGTAACCAAAACAGCATGGTACCAATACCAACACAGATATATAGACCAATGGAACAGAACAGAGGCCTCAGAAATAACACCACACAACTACAACCATCTGATCTTTGGCAAACCTGACAAAAACAAGCAACGGGGAAAGGATTCCCTATTTAATAAGTAGTGTTGGGAAAACTGGCTAACCATATGCAGAAAACAGAAACTGGGCCCCTTCCTCATGCCTTAAACAAAAATTAACTCAAGATAGGTTAAAGACTGAAACATAAAACCCAAAACCATAAAAATCCTAGAAGAAAACCTAGGCAATATCATTCAGGACATAGGCATGGGCGATGACTCCATGACTAAAACACCAAAAGCAATTTCAACCAAAGTCAAAATTGGCAAACAGGATCTAATTAAATTAAAGAGCTTCTGCTCAGCAAAAGACACTATCAGAGTGAACAGGCAACCTACAGAATAGGAGAAAATTTTTGCAATACATCCAGCTGACAAAGGGCTAATCTCCAGAATCTAAAAGGAACTTAAACAAATTTACAAGAGAAAAAGAAAAAAAAAATCCCATCAAAAAGTGGGCAAAGGATATGAACAGACACTTCTCAAAAGACGACATTTATACCTGGCGCAGTGGCTCATGCCTGTAATCCCAGCACTTTGGGAGGCTGAGGTGGGCAGATCATGAGGTCAGGAGATCGAGACCATCCTGGCTAACACCGTGAAACCTGGTATCTACTAAAAATACAAAAAAAAAAAAAAAAAAAAAAAAATTAGCCGGGCATGGTGGCAGGCGCCTGTAGTCCCAGCTACTCTGGAGGCTGAGGGAGGAGAATGGTGTGAACCCAGGAGGCAGAGCTTGCAGTGAGCCGAGATCTCACCACTGCTCTCCAACCTGGGGGACAGTGCAAGACTCCATCTCAAAAAAAAAAAAAGAAAAGAAAAGAAAAGAAGACATTTATGGGGCCAACAAACATAAAAAAAAAAAAAAAAAGCCTCATCACCACTGGTCATTAGAAAAATGCAAATCAAAACCACAATGAGATACCATCTCATGCCAGTTAGAATGGCAATCATTAAAAAGTCAGGAAACAACAGATGCTGGCGAGGATGTGAAGAAATAGGAACGCTTTTACACTGTTGGTGGGAGTGTAAATTAGTTCAGCCATTGTGTAAGACAGTGTGGTGATTCCTCAAGGATCTAGAACCAGAAATTGCATTTGACCCAGCAATCCCATTACTGGGTATATACCCAAAGGATTATAAATCATTCTACTATAAAGACACATGCACATGTATGTTTATTGCAGCACTATTTACAATAGCAAATATTTGGAACCAACCCACATGCCCATCAGTGACAGACTGGATAAAGAAAATGTGGCACATATACACTATGGAATACTATGGAGCCATAAAAAAGAATGACTTCACCTGGACAAAGTGGCTCATGCCTATGATCCCCAGGACTTTGGGAGGCTGAGGCAGGCAGATCACCTGAGGTTGGCAGTTTGAGACCAGTCCGACCAACATGGAGAAACCCTGTCTCTATTAAAAATACAAATGCCTGTAATCCTAACTACTTGGGAGGCTGAGGCAGGAGAATCACTTGAACCTAGGAGGCAGAGGTTGCAGTGAGCTGAGATTGCACCATTGCACTCCAGCCTGGGCAACAAGAGTGAAACTCTTGTCTCCAAAAAAAAAAAAAAAAAAGAAGAATGAGTTCATGTCTTTTGCAGGGACATGGATGAAGCTAGAAACCATCATCCTCAGCAAACTAACACAAGAACAGAAAACCGAACACCAAATGTTCTCACTCATAAGTGGGAGTTGAACAATAAGAATGCATGGACACAGGGAGGGGAACATCTCACACTGGGGCCTGTCGGCAGGTGGTGGGCAGAGGGAGGGACAGCATTAGGACAAATACCTAATGCATGTGGGGCTTAAAACTTAGATGATGGGTTCATAGGTGCAGCAAACCACCATGGCACATGTATAGCTATGTAACAAACCTACATGTTCTGCACATGTATCCCAGAACTTAAAGTAAAATAAAAGTAAAAATAATGAATGATTCCCTAGGTTTAAATAAGGTTTTCCTAAGGTATTGGTTTACTCTTAATGAAATTAAAGGAAATTTTGCTTTTTAATTCTATCACCTATTTCTTTTCAAAACTTCTCAGATTCATATCATAGACGTTCAACTTTTGTTGTGCCTGCTGTTTTCAGCTTTTTCCTCCCTTTGAAAAGGACTCTTCAACTTTTTCCATCAGCTCCTCTAATTTTTCCTCTGATTCCAACTGTTGGGGCCTGATGCTGAAATGTTTTATCTTAGAATTCCATAAAAGCATTGTTTTCCTCCAATATAACTTGATTCTGTATTCTTGGCTTTTCTTGATAAGTATGATTTTCATTGTAGTCAGGAAACTTCTCACACAATTGCTCAGAGTGATGTATTCCCTTGCTGTACTCATAATCGTGAATACGCTCTTCTTGTGTCTGATTAAATTCAAGCACTTTTTTCAAGTCTGACTTTCAGGTTATCTACATGGTCTTCCCCTAAGGAGAAGCAGTCACACAGCAGAAGGGGTTTTTTGCCTGTGTAGTAACTTGCTTAAGAAACAAGATTTTTATGTTTTATCAAGATAATTCCCATGCTCTCTTTAACCGGTTTTTAATTGCCTAGAAAAACTGAGATTTAAAAGGGTTCGGGTTTTTATGTGCAGGTAACCTTCTGAATTGCCTTTATTTTATTTTATTTTATTTTTATTTTTTGAGACGGAGTCTCGCTCTGTCGCCCAGGCTGGAGTGCAGTGGCGCGATCTCAGCTCACTGCAAGCTCTGCCTCCTGGGTTTGCGCCATTCTCCTGCCTCAGCCTCCCGACTAGCTGGGACTACAGGCACCTGCCACCTCGCCCAGCTAGTTTTTTGTATTTTTTAGTAGAGACGGGGTTTCACCGCATTAGCCAGGATGGTCTCGATCTTCTGACCTCGTGATCCGCCCGTCTCGGCCTCCCAAAGTGCTGGGATTACAGGCTTGAGCCACCGCGCCCGGCCCTGAATTGCCTTTAAAGTCTTTAATTATCAGTTTGGTTAAATGAGTAACCATTTAACCAAATTTATTTATAAAAATAAATACATTATTTTTACAATGAATATTATCCTGTTTTGATCAAATGTTTTGAGACTTTTGAAATCTTTGACAGATGTCCTCAAAATCAAAATCATAAATTAAGTCTCTGACTTATTGCTGGGGTTTATCAAAGCTATAAAAATTACTCACTGCAAGGTTGTAAAATCTTTTTACAGCTTCCAGTCAGGTCATAGACTCCAGTATCACACCTCCAGCTCCTTGAAAAGGTCCTTATCAGGTGACATTAACTAATCCTTGTGCTTCCAAGTTACAGGGCTTTACACATATCTCATCCAAAGAAGGCACCAACTCTTGCCAGTATCTGACACTAAACTGCAGTTAACCAAAGCCTCATCTTTAGACTGAGGCAAAGGCGACAAAGTAAACTGCTTTCATGAGACACAGGGACAGTCTTGTGTTCAAAAATATTAAGATTCACTTAATAATTTTGCCTCTATCTGAACTAATGTAATGTATTCTGTGCCTTGATAGTAAATAATTTAAGTGTTTAGCTCCCTATGAACTTTCTTTCCTGTTACTCTCAAAACTAGGCAGGGTTTATGACCTTTGTGTTTGAAATGTTGTTAATTCTTTCTGTTTTGTTTTACCCACAATAGTTGAAACTCTTCAATCCCCTCAGGCTAGAGACTATAACATAATGTTGTAAGGGCCAGTATTGAGGGCTAAAATCAGTTCAGACCCTACAAATCAAGGATGACACACAGATGCCAAAACAGCTAAACAAAATGCTTGCATTTCATATAGCTAATTGCAGCAAGCCAAGATTACAGCAGCTCAATGCATAGAATTTATAGATAAGTCAATTTTGTAACCTTGCCTTTTGGTTTTTGGGTTTTGGCTCTTAACATTGCTTAAGAGGAGTTTTAAGGTTAATCAGTGCCTGCCCACCTCCTTCCCCATCTGGCCTAGAATGTTTAATTGGCTGTAACTCTTTTGACTCTAAGTCGGTTGGCCGCAGGAGTGACATGATGGACTCAGGGCAGGTAGCACACCACCCTGGCATTGATATGGGACAAAATTAAAGTTTGGACACTGATACTGTCTCTGGGATACCTTGACAAAAAAAAAAAAAAAAGTGGAATGCTGTTTTGAAGGCATGAGTGTAGCCATTCCCCATCTGCGAGCGTTTGATTAGTAAAACTGCTTTCCTTTCACCACCAGTCACTTCTTATGATTTTGGCCTCTAGGCAACAAGCAGCCAGACGTGAGCCAGTTGTAATAGCAGCATTATTTACAATAGCAAAAGGCGGAAGCAACCCAACTGTCCAGCGGATGAATGGATAAACAAAACGTGGCATATACATATTATTCAGCCTTAAAAAGGAAAAACATTCTAACATATGCTACTGTATGGATGAAACTCGTGGACATTACGCTAAGTGAAACAAGGCAGTTATATGAATATAAATGCTGTATGATTTCACTCATGTCAGGTACCCAGAATAGTCAGATTTGTAGAGACAGAAAGTAGAATGGTGGTTGCCAGGGGCTGGGGATAAGGAAGAATGAGGAGTTATTGTTTAAAGAGTGCAGAACTTCAGTACTGCAAGACGAAGGAGTTCTAGAAATGGATGCTGATGGTGGCCGTATAACCATATGAATATACTACTGAACTGTACACTTAAAAATGGCTGAGATACTAAATTTTATGTGCATTTTGCCACAATTTTTTAAAAATTAAATGAAAGTAGGCCAGGCGCAGTGGTTCACACCAACACTTTGGGAGGCCGAGGCAGGCAGATCACTTGAGGTTAGGAGTTCAAAACCAGCCTGGCCAACATGTGAAACCCCGTTTCTACTAAAAATAGAAAAATTAGCCGGCGTGGTGGCGCATGCCTGTAATCCCAGCTACTGGGGAGGCTGAGGCAGGAGAATCGCTTGAACCTGGGAGGCATAGGTTGCAGTGAGCCAAGATTGTGCCACTGCACTGCAGCCTGGGCGACAAGAGCAAGATTCCGTCTCAAAAACGAAAAAAAATAAATAAAAATTAAATGAAAATAAAAAGAAAATAACTGTGACTGAATAACAATCCACATCAACGAAAACCAGTGAGGAAAGAAGACCTTCCTTCTGCCCAGCTCATCATGGCCTGACCACCAGGCTGTGGCAACTGGAAACCAAGAGCGTAGCAAGGGCAGGTCTGCGGCTCCAAGTAAGGCAGGACCGCAAGGAAGCCACAGGTAAAAGCGGGTGAACCCGCAAAATAGGCTGCCACTGCGCAGGCGCCTCTTGCGTCTGCCAAGACACCTTTTAAACGTGCCCGGAAGTGACGCCAGTAATGCTGAGACAGACTCCCAGAAGATCTGAGCGAGTCGCGTAGCTGAGCCCGGCAGGGGCTGGGGTTGTGCTGCTGCTATGAGCTGCACCATCGAGAAGATCCTGACAGACGCCAAGACGCTTCTGGAGAGGCTGCGGGAGCACGATGCGGCCGCCGAGTCGCTGGTGGATCAGTCGGCAGCGCTGCACCGGCGGGTAGCCGCTATGCGGGAGGCGGGGACAGCGCTTCCGGACCAGGTCAGGCAGAGGGTAGGAGTCCAGTGCTCTCGGATTCTGGGCACTGAAGGGTGGAGAGCGAGGTAAAGTGGGAACTCGGCCTGAAATTTATTCCCGGTCTCAGAGGGCGGCGGTGAGACCTTTTTCCTGGGTCGGAGCTGAGAATCCTGCCCTAGAGCTCTGACTTCTGCCACTTGAGTTGCATCTGCCGCTGTTCTCTTTAAGGCATGCTTAGACTGTCTCTATTTGTCCAGTATCAAGAGGATGCATCCGATATGAAGGACATGTCCAAATACAAACCTCACATTCTGCTGTCTCAAGAGAACACACAGATTAGAGACTTGCAACAGGAAAACAGAGGTTAGTCAGGCCTTTTCATATCTGGTAATAGTTTAAAGTTATTGCAAAATTGCCCTAAACATTCACAAGGATGTACATCTATTTCCAGGTCAGTACTTTTAGTAGGAGAGTCCTCCTGTGCTGGCTCAGTAACAGTAAAATTTGTTAGATTACCCATTTCAAGGTCATCTGACTGATTTTGTAGCAGCTTACCAAAGAGGGGCTATGTAGAGTTAAAATTACTGCATGGTTTATTTTTAAGCATCCCCAGATATGTAACAAAAGAGTTCATATCCTCATGGACTTAAAATTTAATGTTTAAGTATTAATATAAACACTGAAGGTAAGATTTAAAGTTTTGTTTATGTTCTTGTTTGTGCAAGGTGAAGCAGCAGAATTTTATTCTAAGGCTATACTTAGGCTTGATTAGTACATTATTAATGACTGTCGTGTTAATAGTTGTTTACCAGAGGGGTACATATATCATTCTACTGTATTCTCATATCTTCATTTTTATCTATCTCAATGCTGTTAAGAAATAGGCTCAGAGAAGCTAAATGATTTACTTATGAGTATTAACCAAGCAAGTTACAGAACTGAACTCAAATCCATGTCTTCTGATGACATATCCATTGTTGTTACTGCAAGATTTTGCTTCTCTGCCTAGAAAGTTACCTTTAACATAGACTTTAACTGCTCAGTTTTGTGGACTGAAACATTGATTTACAACCTTGGATTCGTATTATCTCTATAGTATTGCAAAATTCTAACTGTTAAGACTTTGGATTTGGGAACTGTCTCTCAGACATCACTGCCAAGTTATTTTATTTTTTGACAGAGCTGTGGATTTCCTTGGAGGAACACCAGGATGCTTTGGAACTCATCATGAGCAAGTACCGGAAACAGATGTTACAGTTAATGGTTGCTAAAAAAGCTGTGGATGCTGAACCAGTCCTGAAAGCTCACCAGTCTCACTCTGCAGTAAGAAACTTTGAATAAATTTGAAATGAACCAAATTGAAATCTTGAGATTGTTTTAGATTGTGTGCTTGTTTTTTTGCTTTTTGAGATAGGGTCTGGCTCTGTCGACTAGGCTGCGGTGTAATGGCACGATCTCAGCTCACTGCAACCTCTGCCTTCTGGAGTCAAGCCATCCTCTCACCTCTGCCTCCTGAGCAGCTGGGACTACAGGTGCACACCACCATGCCCTGTTAATTTTTGTGGGGTTTATTTTAATTATTATTATTATTTTTTTTTTTTGGTAGAGATGAGGTTTCGCCATGTTGCCCAGGCTGGTCTGAAACTCCTGGGCTCAAGCGATCAACCCACGTTAGCCTTCCAAAGTGCTGGCATTATAGGCATGAGCCACTGTGCCTGGCCATATGTGCTTGTTTTTGAAGAAAAGTAAGCTTGTTTTCCTTTCATGTTTATCACATTTGTTGTTTATTTTGCCATGGCTTTGTAAAGATATGAATAGAAAGAAGGATAGTGGTTGCTCAGGTCCTTTTATTTGAGTGGGACTAACGTTCCCCCTCCCTCACCAAGATCTCTTTTGAAAATGTTCATTAATTCTTAGCCCTCACACCAAACGTAATGCCAGTTAGTGTTGAAGGTGCCCAGTGAATACTTGGTTGGTTATTATACATTTCACTTAAGCTCCTTGGTTGTGAGGCACTTGAATTCACATTTTATTCCTAACATAGTCCCTGACATATAGCAAGCAGTCAATAAACCTTTTATAAACTGAACCACATAGCATCATACTATGTTGTTAGGGGATAGGAGTATGATTTTTAAAAAAAACAAACATGGCATAGTTTCTATGCTTTGATTGCTTATTATCTAATTTGGGAGACTCAGTAATTGTTCTTATGTTTGTAGGTGCTTCATGGTTGTCATTGTACATTCGTGTGTACTGTATCATTTAATTCTAGATGTATAGGTTGGAGCCTACTACTTCTGTGAGATGTAGCGAAATATAAGCTTCATCTTAAATTCCATTGAATGCATTTTACTGACTTAAAAGTTTTAGGAAACAGATATTTTAAATATTTGAATGGCTTTCAACTGGAAGAGAAAAATAGATTTTATTTATTCTCATATGGAGGAAAAAACCTGAACTTTGAAAGAGACAGTTTACTCAGATAGATGAACTTTCTAAGTGATATGTCCAAAGATAGAATAAGGCACCTTGGAATGTAGTAAGCTTCCTGCCAGTGAAAGTATTCAAATTTAAGTTAAACAGCCACTTAGAGATAGTATCCAACACCCAATGGGTAGTTAAACTACAACTGATTTTTTTTTTCCGTTTCAAATATTTTTATTGGAGTGTGGACCTATTGGGTGATTGATGCACTGGACATAGATAATTTTCAGAAATGAAAATAACATTGCTTGCATCAGATCAGATTTCACCCACAGAAATGACTAAGGCCTTATCAGAGTTGGCATTGGATGAAAACTTAATCCTTTATGGAAAGGGAATCATCTGGCCTTCTATTTCTGAAATCGACTAAAGATTACTCATTTATTCTCTGCAATTACAGCCATCAGATGCTTTGAAATCTTGGAAGGCGTGAGATGATAACATGACTGTAACACAAATCCATATCGAAGAGCCCAGTATTTAAAAATTCCCCATGTTCACATACTGAAGGGTTACTTATGAGCTGATGCATATCACTGATAACCATAGGATTATCAACTTGATGTCTGGGCAAAGAGTGAAAACAGAAAATGCATTCTACTCTTCACTTCTTGGTTTTAAATATAAGAAACATTATATATTTGTTTAAAAACTGTATCCCTTAGTAATGGTATCAATAGAACATATACAACTGGAATGAGGATCCCCTTAAGGAGGCCTTCTTTTTTTTATTTAAGTTCTAGGGTACATGTGCAAAACGTGCAGGTTTGTTACATATGTATACATGTGCCATGATAGTGTGCTGCACCCATTAACTCGTCATTTACATTAGATATTCCTCCTAATGCTATCCCTCCCCACTTTCCCCACCCTATGACAGGCCCCGGTGTGTGATGTTCCCCACCCTGTGTCCAAGTGTTCTCATTGTTCATTTCCCACCTATGAGTGAGAATATGTGGTGTTTGGTTTTCTGTCCTTGCGATAGTTTTCTCAGAATGATGGTTTCCAGCTTCATCCATGTCCCTACAAAGGACATGAACTCATCCTTTTTTATGGCTGCATAGTATTCCATGGTGTATATGTGCCACATTTTCTTAATCTAGTCTATCACTGATGGATATTTTGGTTGGTTCCAAGTCTTTGCTATTGTGAATAGTGCTGCAATAAACATATGTGTGCATGTGTCTTTATCGTAGCATGATATAATCCTTTGGGTATATATCCAGTAGTGGGATGGCTGGGTGAAATGGTATTTCTAGTTGTGGATCCTTGAGGAATCGCCACACTGTCTTGCACAATTGATTTTTTGGAAGAAAAAAAATTATCTGTGAATACCACAAGGTCACTTTACTATGGCTTTATGTCTAAGGACTAAAATTATAGTGAAACTCCATTGTAACTTCTGTATCATAGATTAAATGAACTTTTAAAAATCATAATGCACACACTTTTACGTTCTTTATATATAGAGAACAGGTGACTTTTCCACCTTTGTTTCCTTAATATCTTCACAGGAAATTGAGAGTCAGATTGACAGAATCTGCGAAATGGGAGAAGTGATGAGGAAAGCAGTTCAGGTGGATGATGACCAGTTTTGTAAGATTCAGGAAAAATTAGCCCAATTAGAGGTAAGATTGTAGCTATTTTAGGTTCACAGTATTTCAGAGTTTTCGGAGTCTGGAAGATATGCCATCACTATCCCATCACTGTAATATATTAATGTTTTCTGTGTGCTCATGATTTAAAATTAAAACTCCTCCTTCATACTCTTTGATATCCTTTTGAAGAAAGGAAATATAGTAAACAGCAATCAGTGGAAATACCAACTATGTATTGGCAATAACTTGAGATATTATAATGGGAAGGTAGAGGGAGTAGAGGGGAGAAGTTATATGTGAGATAAAATCCTTCATCTGCCATAATAAGTGAAGTAGATAATGTCTAAAATTGATGATCAGGAAATAGCAGTATAAGCATATTATTTAGAATTACAGAATTAAATACCAAAAGAAATAGATAAAAGTGTTAAAAGTGGTTGCATTTGGGTTACAAAGCCAAAGAACTGCTTGTATAAGCCTTGTAGTCTTGATTTCTTAAAAGCTATGTTTAGGTCAAATTTTGATTAAAATAGGAATATGTTACAAAAAAGGGTTTGGGGCATTAGTGTGCTCATAAAATTGTTAAGGATTTCAACTTTCGGAGGCTGAGGTGAGTGAATTGCTTGAGCCCAAGGGTTCAAGAGCAGCCTGGGCGATATGGCGGGGACCCTGTCTTTACAAAAAACATACAGAAAATTAGCCAGGTGTGGTGGTATGCACCTATAATCCCAGGTACTCAGGGGCTGAGGTGGGAGGATCACCTGAACCCAGGAAGTCAAGACTGCAGTGAGCCATGATCATGCATGCCACTGCACTCCAACCTGAGCGACAGAATGAGATCCTGTCTCAAAAATTAAAAAAAAAAAAAAGCGAAGCATTTCAGTAAATGGTTTGTGTGCTGCTTATTACAAGGTGCTGTCCTGGGGCCTTTGAGAAATACCAGAGAGAAAAAAACAAGTACCTGCCCAGAGTCTAGTGGAAGGGATAATCCTAGTATCATATGATATTAAATAGTACATAAATGCTAGGAGACAGATACAAATACTGAAGGAAGCAGTTCATGTGGTCGAAGATTCATCGACCACAGGCTCTAATCTCTTAGTTACTCTAGCTGGGACTTCCGCACATCTTGGTGAAGCTAAAAATGCTTTGGTTTACCAGAATTTTCTGCACAGAATAAGGATGAAGAGCGGAAGCTACTCTCTCTAGAAATCAAAGGTAGTGACAGGTCCCAAGTAGTAATTAGGAGCTAGTGAAATGATAGCATGACCTTCTATTTATCCTTGATTTACCTCACTTATGGAAACAGCCCTAAGGAAATGTGGGACAAATTCTACCTTAGTACTTCAAGTAGAAAGAACATGACCACTAGATTCAGACCCCAGTAATACCACATCCAAGTTGTCTGAATTTGGACAACTTTTAGGAATTTTGTGAGCCAGAGTATCCTCATGAAATATATGGATGTAGGCAATGATACCTACCCTACAGATTATTGTGAGATAGCATATACAGGGCACCCAAGTAGTACCCAGCTACATGCTCAGCAAGTAATTTCTTTCCCCCTTTCCTTCCATTTCTCTGAAACTATAAGATATCCAGGAGAGGAGATTAATCAGAGTGAAATGATTATTAGGAATTTTTTAAATAAAAGAAATAATAGTAAAACTGTGGGAACCATGAAGAATAGAACATAGTAAATTCCTCAAATGGAGAAGGACCCTGTTTTTTGTTTCTCCTTTGTAATTGTAACACTTGGTATATAGAAATTACTCAGTAAATTACTGCTACAAAAGACTATCATTGCCTACATCCTACATGTAAATGTTTGTTAAATGAATAAATAAGTAGTATTTAAGGAAATTCTCAACTAGTGGATTTTTTGTTTCCTTAAAATTTTTTAAATTAAAAATAATGTTTTCTGCTCCTGGCTCAAAATAATGTGTTGTTATAATGCAGCTTGACAGTAAATATGCCAGAAATAAACATGCCTTTTTTTTTTCCAGCTTGAAAATAAGGAACTTCGAGAATTATTGTCCATTAGCAGTGAGTCTCTTCAAGCCAGAAAGGAAAACTCAATGGACACTGCTTCCCAAGCCATCAAATAACTGAACTCTGAATGATGGCTGGAGATTGTCTATCAAGGAAGGAAGTTACTATCTTCCCATTCAAGTACTGTCCATTAAGTGTCTTGCCTCAGATTTGATTTAATCTTAATTAAAGGTATCAGGTGGCAATTTAGAATTCCAGTCAATATTGGCTGTCCACGGTTCTCAGATGTGTTAATATGAATACATGCTGAATTTCACCATTCCTTTCTCAAAGAGACTACTTTTAATTTTCATTTCTGGGACTTTGATTTATATAAACTGTGTTTTCAGTTCATTGTTATTTTTCACATCTCTGAAACTTTGAGATTTTTTTATAAGCCAGCAATTTTATTTTATATAGCATTGTAAAATACACTTCTAGGAAATTTTAGGAAAGATTTAACTTTTTAAATCTATTTGGCATAAACTCTGATTTTTTTTTTTTCCATTTGACAAAATAATACAATTCCACAGAACTAGATCAGCAGATTCTCTGATTTGTAATGCCATTCACCTGTGAAGTTTTAAGTCTCTCTGGTGCTAAGAATTGGCACTTTATAGCCTGGTGCCTTTACTTTTAATTTGAGAGAACCTACTGCTAGTCCCAGGAAACATACTTGGAAATAAGTCGGCTATTTTTTTCCCCAGTGATACTATAGTTGTCATATTGTTCAAAGTTCATATTGTTCAAAGCTGAGGAGCTTGTCCTGTGTATGCGCATGCACACATGTGCACTTAGTTCAAATACTAAAAGTAGCTTTTATTAAATATAATCAGCCAAAAACGCATACACAAAAAATCAAAAAACCAAATATTAGTCAGTTTTTCAATGTTATTGTATTAGTTCTATATTCTATTTTAATGTTTATACAATTTCCATTTTATAATCAAGAACCATCACTTACTTGGATTGGATGTCTTTCATTCCTAGCACTAATAGGTAGTTGGCTTGCTCTTTTTTTTTTTTTTTTTTTTTAACATAGAAGCAGTTGTTGTTGTTTTTTTTGGTCTCTTTTCTTTTTTTTTTAAGCTATATAAAAAGGTGAGGAAGCAGTTTTGTTACCTAATGAAAATTATTACACTCATAATGCTGTGTAGGCAACATTGAGATTCAAGTGCCCAGTGGTCAACTGGGTTCACTCATCAATTCATTCCCATCTCAGTTTACTCACATTTCAAATTTATAAATTCTTCATGTTATACTATACTATTTAGATTTGCCCAGAATTAATTGAAATAATGCTAAACCTGTCAATAGTTTCCAGTAACATTAAAGCACCATACTGCATGGGAGAGACACAGTATTAAAAAGAGTTTTTAGTGCTTTATGTGATATAATATTTCTTTTGTAATGCTATAAAGAACTACAGTTAAAACAAAATCTTTCAAAGATGTCTTAAAAGCATCTGATCCCAGTAATAACTAATGGATGTCATCTAGAGCAGTAGGTGTTAATGAATAAGTATATGTCATTTAAGAATTTTTCAAATTTCTGTTCGATATCCTGCATAGAATTTGACAAAAAACACCTCCAAGTGTGAGCATTTTTTATTTCATTTCCCAAGAGTAAGTAAGGAAACTGTTAGCCCAGCCATCTGCCTTGAAGTATACCTTAAGTGACCCATAAATCCATTCAAGAGGCAGTACTTGAATGGTACTCTATACCATTTGGTACTCTATACCATTTGGTACTCTATACCATTTGGTACTCTATACCATTTGGCAGCCATGGCCAAACTTACCATGGCCAGATTTCAGCGAAAATGATGAAGTAATCAAATTAAGGTATAATATGGTGTCCCTTTATCTGCTTCATGTTCCTTTAGAGCTGTTTATAAAGTCCTTTATATCTCAAGTGTAAGGATAAATCTATATATTAACTTTTCCCCCTGAGAAATTAAAAGCCTGAGGTACAAGTCTAAGAAGCTTTTAGTGCCCTACATAATATAAATTCTGGCTGGTGTTAATGCTATGAAGATATGTGTAGTTAGAAAACTGAGTAGGGGAGGAATGCTCTTCATTTTAAGTGGATTTTAAAGTTTCTCCTTCAGTGGATGAAGAACTTGCCTGGTTTGCAAAAATCTTAGTTCAAAATTATATTTTCTAACAAAAACTGCATTTTGAGAAGATCAGCTAATTTTACTCAGTAATAAGTCAAATTAGGAAGTGCAGTGTATTTTTACGTATATATATAGCAACCTTGTCAAGTGGTCCTCACAAGAGTCATAAATACTTTGTAATTAGCACAGTATATTCAGCAGTGTATAACTCTACAAATAGTACCTTATATTAGTGTAGTATTATATCAATGTCTTATATATGATTCTTATATTAATACCTTATGCATAATTTGATTCAAACATTGAAGGTCTATTTTAGTGTTCTTCAAAATGTGGTTCCCTGACCCACTGAAATAGAAAATTGGCGATGGAGTTCAAGAATTTATATTCTAATCATCCCAAAGAATTCCTGAAGACACTAATTTAAAAATGTCTAGTCTAGGCCCCATTGTGTAATAGTTAGCACTCTAAAAGATTAAAAAGAAAATAGTCTATGTGCCAACCACTTCATTAATACTTATGATTTTAAAAATGAAAAAGTCTGGTACAGGAGACAAGTATATATATAATTATAATGCAGTGTGATAAATCCATTATGTAAGTATGTATAGGATACAGAAGAGGGACTTTAAACTTGAGAATTCAATAGAGATAATAAATGGGTAGGAGAGAAATAGAAAACTTTGGTGCCATAAAAGCAAAGTATGTATGGTATTGCTAATAATGGCTACCATCTATTGAGTGCTTTACTGTCTGTCAGGTACTATATTATATAATCTCCATTTTAACTGTACCTCATTTTGCAGATACTCAGGCACAAGGAGGTGGTTATTTGTCCAAACTGGAACTAAGATTCAAACCCAGACAGTCTTAAGCTCATTTTTAATCACTAACTAACTTGAGATGCCTAAATGCCAAATCCTGCTGGGAGTTCAAGTGGTTCTTAATTAGCAAAATCTATTTTTATCAGTGCAAAAGAAACACCACAGCTCATATATTAGAAAGTATTATGACTTCAATAAATGGAGTCTTAACTAATGAGATATTATTATTTTCTAGAATGGCGTAGCTGAGAGTATGTGTGCATTCAACTGAAAGGAATAATGTATAATCAGTGACTCTTACTATATATAGGAAAAGGTGCAGTTCTGTCTTTCAGATCTGCCTCCTTACCATATTGGCTTTCATCCCTCATGCTGTTTTCTTGTGTTTGCTAGAAAGTTGTTGACTAGCCAAGTGTCATGCCCATGTTGAAGGCAAGGAAGAAAAAATGGAAATGGCCTGTGCCAGCTATATATATATCCCCTTTTATGAGGGAAAGCAAAGCTTTCCCAGAAATTCCAAATGGATTCCCCCTTGACTTACTTGCCTGACCAGTTAAATGGCCACTGGTACCTGCAAAGAAAGCAGAGTACATAGCTGTCCCAAATAAAATCAGTATTAGCAAGAAGAAAGAATATTGAGAAAGCAACTAACAGTGTCTGTGACTGTTACATGTCTGTGACTGTTAACATTGTCAAGTCCTTTCCCCTTGAATATAGTTTTGGAAGAATTAGCTGAAGAAGTATGTTGATATTGAATGGCCAAGAGAATGGGCTGTAGCAGACATCTGTCATTTCTCTTTTAGCTGCCCAATATCCTAAATCCTGTGTTTAGGGAATCCCTCACCTAATAAGGCAGAGCATTCCTCCCTCCTAAAGAATTTGAAAGTACCAGGTAAATGTTTTATCAGCCTCCTTTGCAGCTAGGGAAGAAACATCTGCCTTCAACTTTAAAGTTAGTGATACAAAGAAGCAGGGAACCATGCAGATTCCTTTGAAGATGGTGACTAACAACACTACTGCATTCATCTCCACAGAGGAGCAGCAAAAGTGGTTTAATGATAACCTCTAATTCTTTTTTTTTTTTTTTGGCGGGGGGGGGGACAGTCTTGCTCTGTTACCCAGGCCGGAGTGCAGTAGCACTATCTCAGGTCACTGCAACCTCCACCTCCTGGGTTCAAGCAATTCTGCCTCAGCCTCCCAAGTGGCTGGGATTACAAGTGCCCACCACCATGCACAGCTAATTTTTGTATTTTTAGTAGAGATGGGGTTTCTCCATGTTGGCCAGGCTGGTCTCAAACTTCTGACCTCAGGTGATCCGCCCACCTTGGCCTCCCAAAGTGCTGGGATTACAGGTGTGAGCCACCGCGCCTGGCCCGTAACCTCTAATTCTTGTTTGTTGGCTGTCCTAGAGAACCTGAGAATTACTTTTAATAAAATCATTTTTTTGTTGTTATTAAAACTAACCTGAATTGCCTAAAACCAAGAACTCTGCTTGATAAAATAAGCATAGTTTTAGGAACAGCCATGCAGATATAAATTTTATCAACATTTTATACATAATTTTGGACTTATATTTAAATGTAATATTTGATGCTTATAAAAGGGTAAATGTGGAATGCAAATAAATTATCAAGCATAATAACTCATCACCTAACTTAAGAATGATAACATTACGAGTGCTTGTATTTTATCTATTTTAGCTCTTTTCCTATCTTTGCCCACCCCCCTGCTCGCTTTTTAATAGTTTTATTCACATGTAGAAAGACCTAAAATACATATGTATCCCTAAAGTGACTTATTTTTTAGTTTTCTTTTTTTTTGAACGTCAAAAGAATTGTATCATACTCTTATGTAGTCTAAGGATTTTTTTTTTCACTCAACATGTCTCTAGAATTTATACGTTTTGTTGTTTTATAGCTGTCATTTTCATTGATACATATTTCTTTGTTGGATTATACAACATATTGTTAAGGAATACATACATATATAATAAATTATACATTTTTTAAAAAATCTTTGCTAACATTTTACTTCCTAATTTTTAATTCCCCTTTCCTCTGCCTCATTTATATTAAACACATTTAACTATAAGAGATCATATTTCACATTCTGCAGTTATTTCACTGATATATCTCATGGCAACTTTCAGAGTGAATTAGGGGGTATTATCTGCTAATATAGGAAAAAGCAGATAATGCTTTTTGTTTTGTCACTCCTGTAATGCTAAAGAGGAGGCAGAACCTTCAGAGTTTAAATTAGGTACAACCTCACTCAGTGTCATCTAGCCTCGTAGAAATATGTGTGGAACTAATTGATGAATTTTTATATGTTACTGATTGTTACATTCATTTCTATTTCTTATTTTAACATCTTTGATACTGGGATATGTCTTACACAGGTACAGGTTCCGATGTGGTTGACTGTAAGCATATACAAAATTGGTTTGCACTCATGGGGGACGACTGGACAAAGGCAATCTGAATATTTCAATCAAGCTCAGGACCATTTGAAAAAATAACATGGGTTTTGGCCATTTTCTGTACTTTCCATTGACACCTTTTTATCAAGAGTGTGCCACTATACAAATTTGGAGTATGGCTGGCTGTCTTAGTTTTCTACTGCTATATAACCAATTACCACAAATAACAGTTTAAAGCAACATCCAGATATTATATCACAGTTCTGTAGGTCTGAAGTCCATGCAGGGCTCAAATGGGTTCTTCTCTCTTGCACTCACAAGGCTAAAATCAAGGTGTCAGCTGAAGCCAGTATCCCATATGAGGCTCCAGTCTCCCATGTTCTCATAATTATTGACAAAATCTATTTGAGTACAGCTATACAACTCAAAGACTGTCTTCAAGGCCAACAGGAAATCATCTCTGACTTCTTGTCTCCCACCTCTAGACTCCCTTTTTTTTTTTTTTTTGAGACGGAGTTTTACTCCTGTTACCCAGGCTGGAGTGCAATGGCATGATCTCGGCTCACTGCAACCTCTGCCTACTGGGTTCAAGCGATTCTCATGCCTTAGCCTCCTGAGTAGCTGGGATTACAGGCATGCGCCACCACGCCCGGCAAATAGACTCCCTTTTAAGAATACATCTAAGTCAGGTGCAACCAGAATATCTCCCTCTTGATTAAACCAACTGATTAGAGATCTTAATTATATCTGCGGTAGTCCCTTTGCCATAAAAGAGATATAAGTGATATAGCTTCTCACATCCACGTTTCACCTGTGCTTAAGATGGGACAATACAAGACATGTACAGTGCCAGTGGCAATCTTGGTGGCCAGCTTGGAATTCTGCCTACCCCAGTGGCTTTTAGCAGCTTGGAATAAAATCCTGGAAACCATGAAGCATTCTTTGAGGAAATACTACATTATCAGTGTTCTTGGTGGCCTCAAAATAATTCTATATGAGAAAACCTGGACATCTGTGAACCAAAAAGATTCAGCAAGATCCACCAATGGATGGTGGGCTAAAATTTAAGCAAAAACAGGATATTTATATATGTTTGTGTTAGTTCCTAGAGTTGCCATTACAAATGAACTCAAACTGGGTGGCTTAAAACAAATTTATTCTTTCATAGTCCTGGAGGCTAGAAGTCTCAGGGAGAATGTGTTCCATGCCCCTCTCCTAGCTTCTGGGGTTGCTGGCAATTCCTGTTCCCTGATTTCTAGATATATCACTTCAATCTCTTGTCTTCATAAGGCATTCTCCCTGCATGTCTCTAGTCAGTGTATAAAACTCCCTCTTCTGAGGACACTACTCATTGGATTGAGGCCCACTCTAATCCAGTATAACTTTATCTTAATTTGATTACATCCACAAAGGCCCTATTTATAAATAAGGTCACTTTCTAAGGTTCTAGGTGGGAATGAATTTAAGGGGGACGCTATTCAATTCAGTACATTACCAAAGCATTGCCCTGCCCCCAAATATTTACTAATTACAAAGCGAAGAGTAGTAATTTTACAACGGAGAATCCTGGCAGATATCAACTGATTAAGGTAAACATCATTAATAATACACTTCAACGGCTGGGCGAGGTAGCTCACACCTGTAATCCCAGCACTTTGGGAGGCCAAGGTGGCTGGATCACCTGATGTCAGGAGTTCGAGACCAGCCTGGTCAACATGGTGAAACCCCGTCTCTACTAAAAATGCAAAAATTACCCGGGCATGGTGGTGGGCACCTATAATCCCAGGTACTTGGGAGGCTGAGGTGGGAGAATTGCTTGAACCCAGGAGGTGGAGGCTGCAGTGAGTCGAGATCATGCCACTGTACTCCAGCAACAAGCAAGACCTCACCTCAAATAATAATAGTAATAATACACTTCAACATTATATACCCTGATATTGATGCAATGAGAGGCACATAACCTCTGTAGTCTTCAAAAGAGGGACATTTGTAAAATAGCTGACTGATACTGTTTCAAAGTGTGTGTGTGTGTGTGTGTGTACATATATATATATATATATATATTTTTTTTTTTTTCAGTGTCTCACTCTGTTGCCCAGGCTGGGGTGCAGTGGCACTATCTGCACTCACTGCAACCTCTACCTCCTGAGTTCAAGTGATTCTCAAGCTTCAGCCTCCAGAGTAGCTGGGATTGCAGGTGCCTGCCACCACACCCAGCTAATTTTTATATTTTTAGTAGAGACAGGGTTTCACCATGTTGGCCAGGCTGGTCTCAAACTCCTGACCTCAAGTGATCCGCCTGCCTCGGCCTCCCAAAGTGCTGGGATTACAGCCATGATCCGGCATGCCTAGACTGTTTCAGTGTTAAAGCTGTAAAAGACAAAGACTAAAGAACTGTCATAGAAGGGAGACAAAGGACACATAAAAACTAAATGCAGTGTGAGATCCTAGATTCGATCCTGGAGGAGAAAATGGACATTGGAGGAATAACTGGTGCAGCCCAAATTAATTTTGTATTTCAAGTCATATCATGTCAAAGTTGATTTCCTAGTTTTGAAAATTATTCTATAGTTATGTAAGGTTAAAATAGGAGAAGCAGGTACAGGGTTTATGGCAACTTTCTGTACAATTTTCTACCTCTTCTGTAAGTGTAAAAATCTTAAAAAAAAAAAAACAAAAAAAATCATCTCCCTGATTTCTTTCTTTTTTTTTTTTTTTTTTTTTTTTTTGAGACGGAGTCTTGCTCTGTCGCCCAGGCTGGAGTGCAGTGGCCGGATCTCAGCTCACTGCAAGCTCCGCCTCCCGGGTTTACGCCATTCTCCTGCCTCAGCCTCCCGAGTAGCTGGGACTACAGGCGCCCGCCACCTCACCCGGCTAGTTTTTTGTATTTTTAGTAGAGACGGGGTTTCACCGTGTTAGCCAGGATGGTCTGGATCTCCTGACCTCGTGATCCGCCCATCTCGGCCTCCCAAAGTGCTGGGATTATAGGCTTGAGCCACCGCGCCCGGCCATCCCTCTGATTTCTAATGAGGCTGGGTATAATTTCAAGTATTTGCCTATACAGGTTTTTAAAAACATACGGACCTTCACGTCTTATCCCCATTTTCCTTTTCTTTCCTTTCGGCTTTTTCTTATTAATGTATTATATATTCATGATACCAATACATTTTTTATATATTGCAAATATATATTCTAGTCTGTTGACTTTTTTATGTTGACTCATGATGAGTGGAATTTTTAAAATATGGTCAAATATGTTACTGAAAAGAGATTCAGAAGAGTTAGACTTTTTGAAGAATACCTTAACAAATTTATTTTGCTTTTTTTTTTTTTTTACTTCATATACACACAAAAGGGAGACATAATTTAAATCTATGTCTAGGGTGGGCACAGGTGGCTCATTCCTGTAATCCCAGCACTTTGGAAGGCTGAGGCAGAAGGACTACTTGAGCCCAAGAGTTCAAGACCAGCCTGGGCATGGCAAAACCCCGTTTCTACAAAAAAAATACAAAAATTAGCCAGGCATGGTGGTGCACGCCTGTAGTCCCAGCTACTCAGGTGGCTGAGGCAGGAGGATTGCTCGAGCCTAGGAGGTGGAGGCTGTAGTGAGCTAAGATCATGCCACTGCAATCCAGTCTGGACAACAGAGTGAGACCCTGTCTCCAAAAAAAAAAAAAAAATAGTAAGTTTAAAATAGTCCTTTCAATAAATATAAAAATTCTAAGTAGTGGAAGTTTTATTTCATAATTGTATTAGTCTGTTCTCATGCTCCTATAAGGACATACCCGAGACTGGGTAATTTATAAAGAAAAGAGATTTAATTGACTTTCAGTTCCGCAAGGCTGGGGAGGCCTCAGGAAACTTACAATCATTGCAGAAGGGGAAGCAAATACGTCCTTCTTCACATAGTGGCAAGAAGGAGAATGAGTGCTGAGAAAAGGGGGAAAAGCCCCTTATAAAACCATCAGATAGGCTGGGAGCATTGGCTCATGCCTGTAATCTCAGCATTTTGGGAGGCCAAGGCAGGTGGATCACTTGAGGGCAGGAGTTCGAAACCAGCCTGATCAACATAGTGAAATCTCATCTCTAGTAAAAAAAAAATTCAAAATTAGCTGGGCAGGGTGGTGCACACCTGTAATCCCAGCTATGTGGGAGGCTGAGGCAGAATTGCTTGAACCCAGAAGGTGGAAGTTGCAGTGAGCTGAGATCATGCCATTGCACTCCAGCCTGGGCAACAAGAGCGGAACTCCGTCTCAAAAAAAATAAATAAATACAAATAAAACCATCAGATATTGTGAGAACTCACTCACTATCATGAGAACAGTGGCACGGGGTAACCGCCCCCATGATTGAATTACCTCCCATTGGGTTCCTCCCACGACATGTGGAGATTATGGGACTACAATTCAAGATGAGATTTGGGTGAGGACACAGCCAAACCACATCATTCCACCTATGGCCCCTCCTGAATCTCATATCCTCATGTATCAAAACATGATCATGCCTTTCCAACAGTCCTCCAAAGTCTTAGCTCATTCCAGCATTAACCGAAAAGTCCAAGTCCAAAGTCTCATCTGAGACAAGGCAAGACCCTTCCACTTATGAGCCTGTAAAATCAAAAGCAAGTTAGTTACTTCCTAGATACAATGGGGGTACAGGCATTGGGTAAATATACCCTTTCCAAATGGAAGAAATTGGCCAAAACAAAGGAGCAATAGTCCCCATGCAAGCCCAAAATCCATTACAGCAGTCATCAAACCTTACCTTAAAGTTCCAAACTGATTTCCTTTGTCTGACTTGATGTCTCACTTCCAGGTCACAGTGATGCAAGAGGTGGGTTCCCAAAACCTTGGGCAGCTCCACCCCTGTGGTTTTACAGGGTACAGCCCCACTCCCAGCTGCTTTCACAGCTGGTTTTAACTGTCTGCAGCTTATCCAGGCATATGGTGCAAGCTGTCAGTGAATCTACCATTCTGGGGTCTGGAGGACAACGGCCCTCTTCTCACAGCTCCACTAGGCAGTGTCCCAGTGGGGACTCTGTGTGGGGGCCCCACATTTCCCTTCTGCACTGCCCTAGCAGAGGTTCTCCATGAGGGCTCCACCCCTACAGCCAACTAATGCCTGGACATCAAGGCATTTCCATACATCCTCTGAAATCTAGGCGGAGGTCCCCAAACCTCAATCCTTGACTTCTGCACACTCACAGGCCCAACATCATGTGTTAGCTGCCAAGGCTTGGGGCTTGCACCCTCTGAAATAACAGCCTGAGCTGTACCTTGGCCCCTTTTAGCCACAGAGGAAGTTGAAGTAGCTGAGACTAAGGACACCATGTCCCAGGGTGAACATATCCCAAGGCTGCACAGAGCAGGAGGGGCCTGGGCCAGGCTCAGGAAATGGTTTTTCCTTCCTTGGCCTCCAGGCCTGTGATGGGAGGGGCTGCCATGAAGGTCTCTGACATGCCCTGGAGACATTTTCCCCACTATCCGGATGATTAGCATTTGTCTCTTTATTACTTATGCAAGTTTCTACAGCCAGCTTGAATTTCTCCCCAGAAAATGGGCTTTTCTTTTCTACTGCATCATCAGGCTGCAAATTTTCTAAACTTTTATGCTCTGCTTCCCTTTTAAATATAAGTTCCCATTCCAAACCATGTCTTTGTGAATGCATAAAACTAAATGCTTTTAAGAGCACCCAAGCCACCTCTTCAATGCTTTGCCACTTAGAAACCTCTTCCATTAAATGCCCTAAATCATCTCTCTTAAGTTCAAAGTTCCACAGATCTCTAGTGCAGGGGCAATATCCTGCCAGTCTCTTTGCTAAAGCATAGCAGGAATCACCTTTGTTCCAGTTCCCAACAAGTTCCTCATCTCCAACTGAGACCACTTCAGCCTGGACTTCATTGTCCATATTATTATCAGCATTTTAGTTCCAAACTTTCCCACATCTTCCTGTCTTCTAAGTCCCCAATTCTCTAGGAATTTCCAAACCTTCCCACATTTTCCTTTCTTCTTCTGAGTCCTCCAAACTGTTCCAGCCCCTACCTGTGACCCAGTTCCAAAGTTGCTTTCACATTTTTGGGTATCCTTATAGCAGTGCCCCACTAACTCCTGATACCAATTTGTTGTATTAGTTCATTCTCATACTGCTATAAGGACACACCCAAGACTGGGTGATTTATAAAGGAAAGAGGTTTAACTCACTCACAGTTCAGCATGGCTGGGAAGGCCTCAGGGAATTTAACAATCCTGGTGGAAGGGGTAGCAAACACATCCTTCTTCACATGGTGGCAGGAAGGAGAATGAGTTCTGAGCAAAGGGGGAAAAGCCCCTTATAAAACCATCAGATATCATGGGAACTCTCTATCACAAGAAAAGGAGCATGAAGGTAACTGCCCCCATGATTCAATTACCTCCCACTGGATCCCTCCCATGACATGTGGGGATTATGGGAACTACAATTCAAGATGAGATTTAGGAAAGGACACAGCCAAACCATATCAATAATGAAAATGGCTACAAGTTTTCTTATTGGTAATCCAAAAATGATGAGCGGACCTTACAATCACTACTGCCTTGGATTCAATAAAATAAGTGTAATTTACTCATTTCATGAATATTGTTTAAGTATTTACTGCATACGTAAGTCACTGTGCCAGGTTTTGGGGACACAATGATGAACTAGAGAATTGAAGCTTATGCTGTAGTTCAGAGGGATGAGCAATAAACAAATGGAAACTGATAGTTTAGTGGGTACTTTTACTTTAGAAAAGGCCTTTGTAAGGTGGTAACATTTGACGTAAGATCTGAATGATGAGAAAGTGCCCAAAGATTTGGGCTAGAACATTCCAGGAAGAGACAACAGTAAATTCATGGGCCTTGAAGGAGGAACAAACTTACAATATTGGAAGAACCAGTTAACCAGGGGTTAGAGAATCTGGTGGGGACTATATCATTCAGGGCCTTGAAGAGCACAGTAAAAGGGTTTGGATTTATGTTAAATACAATTGGATTTCATTGGGATTGAGTTTAAGTTAAATTATAAATATTCTGTTGCTCTACCCTTCCCTCTATTAACTGACTCCCAGAGCTACAATGTTAGATGGTTACTTTCGGTGCAGCAGTTTAGCATGTCCACATAATTATCCCAGTAAGTGCAATGTTAACATTTTACAGGGAAGCATTATACAAAGCTTTTTGCATTCTTATTTAAATTCTAATATCTGATTACATTAGTGGTATTATTATATTATTCTTATTTATATAATGCACTTTAACTGTTTAGAGGCTGGTTAAAGAATAAGTTTTGGGTCATAGGCCTATAGAACCAGATCTTAATTATTTACATTACTTCTTATGGAAATAATTCTTCTTTATGAATGTTTTTGCTCTAGAAGTATTATTTCTGTTCTGAAACCTTGGATGTGGACCCCTTTACCATCCACTATTATCATAATTTTATCTTATTTATTTAATTAAATGTTTTTTAAGACCGTCTCACTCTGTTGCCCAGGCTGAAGTGCAATAGCATGATTACGGCTCACTGCAGCCATGACCTCCCAGACTTAAGCAATCTTCCCATCTCAGCCTCCTAAGTAGCTGGGACCACACATGCATCACCACGCGTGGCTAATTTTTAATTTTTTTGTAAAGACGGGGGTTTGCCACATTGCCCAGGCTGGTCTAGAACTCCTGAGCTCAAGTGATCTTCCCACCTTGGCTTCTAAAGTCTGGGATTACAGTTGTGAGCCACCGTGCCCAGCCTATCATAATTTTATAAAAGAAGATCCTCTTTAGTTTTTCTAAACAGGGAGGACATGTCAAAATAAAAACAACTCTTAAAACCTGGAATAAATTTAGCCTTATTTAATTTTTTAAAACAGCTCTACATTGACCGAATTTTTCTCATTCGACAGAGAAATGACAAAAATCTCACCCACCACTGCTCAAGAAAACCTTACAAACTATAAGAAATACTTACTTTTGATTCTAAAGTAGACTTCAGAGATAATGTGCTTATTTATTATTGTAGAGGGAAAAAAAGCACACAACCATTATCAATTTCATTGTCTAAGTCTTTCAGAGTAGAAAACTAAGTATGATGAATAACTAAAAATAATTTCTGAAATTTTTTTTCTGATGGTTCCTTAACAGACTATCTTCCCAAAATCCATGTCACCCTGTTGCATAGGAGATGGTTTTCCAGTGATTTAACAAGTTTCTGATTTAATTTTAAAAAAATAAAAAGATAACCACAATTTTTCAGTTTTTGATTTGACTTCAAAATTCATCTGAAAAAAAATCATTATGTAGTGATCTAACAATGAAACCTACCTCTATTTATGGGTTTTACTTGTAGAAAGAGTAAATCATTTTCACTTGTAATTTACATCAAATTGCTCCACCTGTTACTTTCTTTAATGCATTAGAAGCTAAAATATGTATTTCTGGGTTTATACAGATTTGCATTTTGTGTTAAATGTAAATCGATATTAATTTTGGAACAAGGAGGAATTTAAAGGAATTTAAAGGCAATTGTGATATATTCAGAATGACGATGATGAAATGATCATATAATTAAAGAACGTTTTCAGAAGTTATGTGTAATGGTAGAAATCAAGGCTTTATCCTTTCTTATTAACAGTAATTGTATTGATAGAATTTAGTGAGACTTTTTTTTACATTTTCTATTGCTGTGATATTTGAGAATATATGCTAAAAGTAGAATTACCTAATTGCCTAATTAGTTTCACATGACCTCATATCTAGTGCAAGAGCCTGGTACAGTTTCTCTATAACATTTGATTAGAATACACAGACCAGCTGTATTGCAGGAAGGGGAGATCTTGATTTAAGAACTGAGTGAAGTAAACAAAACAGCTAGTTTGAAATATTTACATTCTGGGCCAGGCGTAGTGGCTCGTGCCTGTAATCCCAGCACTTTGGGAGGCCAAGGCGGGTGGATCATGTGATCTGGAGCTCAAGACCAGCCTGACCAACATGGTGAAACCGCGTCTCTACTAAAAATACAAAAATTAGCTGGGTGTAATGGTGTGCGCCTGTAATCCCAGCTACTCAGGAGGCTGAGGCAGGAGAATTGCTTGAACCCAGAAGGAGGAGATTGCAGTGAGCCAAGATCATGCCATCACACTCCAGCCTAGGCAACAAGAGTGAAACTCCATCTGAAAAAAAAAAAAAGTTTACATTCTGTACTTTCCCAGAAATACATTCCAATTTCTAACAACTTATCATACTGTTGTCCAGTGCTATTTATTCAACAAACTTTTGAGAGTTGTCGAGACCAGGCACTGTCAGCAACCAGGGATGCAAAGATGAATGTCATAAGCTCTGTGCTGGAGTATTACTACCTAGTAAAAACTAATAATTACAATAGAGTGAGCTATGAAAGCATTGAAAATGAAGCAAATATTTGTGCTTAGGAAAGCGTGGGAAGGCATCAGAGAGAGCAAAGGGGCACTTTTGAGGTGTTATACGTGGGACCGGACACCAGCAACAAAGGTGGAGAGAAATTTTTAAACAGAAATGGGACACGGCCTCCCCTTAGAATTCAAGAGGTTTGAATTGAAGGTTATCTTTCCTTCATTGCACTTATTCCAGTGTGTACGTTTAGATTTATTTTTGTGATCATTAATGATGCTAGACTAAAAGTTCCTTGAGGACAAGACTATATCCGATTTTCTTTACAACTGTACACTTCCCAGTGATTACACATACAACATGTCAAATAAATGTGTTGTAAGCAAAAAGTGGGTAGGAGAGTACTCAGGAGACTGGCTGCTGATTATTTATCCAATACTGTCAAGTGAGAGAGCCAGTGAATCTGTGAAAATAGAAGCATTGAATCTGGGAAAAGCATTCCTCTCACCAGAGGAGCATGCTGTACTGTCTGACAGGGGCTAATCCATTGAACTTCCTGTGGTCATAATTACCCATTTTCCTCCTTCCCTCTTCCCCCATTGGATGAATCATCTCTGCTCTTATTTCAACCTTTTAATTACTGATTCACCCTCTTTGATTACCTGACACAACAGGAATATCTTTGGTAACTTGAAAGGTCAGTTGACTGAATTTGTTTCATTTTGTTTAGTGATTATGCAGCCTTGCTCACTCTTGTGCATCTGTTGCAATGTTGTTCATGGAAAACAAAGGTCTCATTTAGATTTCCAAATTACCTTGCTAAAAAACTGACTCTATACTAATGAAATTCGTCTAATGCAGTAGATGTAAGAAAGAATGCTTGTACTATGAGAAGAAACGAGTGTGAGGCCCTTCCGGATTTTTGCTGCTAAAAGATAAATCATTTTTTATGACTCCTGGATATGCCCTCAGAATTGTTCGCCTTCAAGGTTTACCCCATTATTGTGGGCTAAAACGTATTCAAACGCTCAAAGACTAGAGACGCCTAAAGCTACCCGCCACCCCTAGTGTCCAGGAGGAGTCAGTAAACACCCAGATTGCTTCCCGCAGCACACCCAAGAAGCAATGTAAGGGAATGCAGCCACCATGTTGGTTGTGGTTAAGTGCAGCAAACTGCTTGGCGTCACGCAGCCCTGCTGCGCAAGCGTATTGAGAGTACGCTTCACTCCGCCCCTTCTCGTGCACGAGCTCGGAGCCCGCAACTCTCGCGAGAGAAGCGAGATTTATTCCTACGTACCGGGCCGTGCTGCTTATGGCGGCGCTGGAGAGGGGGCGCTGAGCTGTTGGGGTGAGTACGACCTCAGGGTCCAACTGGGGGTAGCAAAAACCCAGGGGAAGGGCTGAGAATAAGACCAAGGCTAAGGGGAAAGCTTTCTGAGTCAAGGTGGGCACTTGTAGAGCTCTAGGTGGGGAAGAGTGCACCCCAATTCCCTGCCCTGGGCTTTTTCATACGTCTCCCGTTCAACTGCCTGGGCCTCACGTCAGGTCGCAGAGCTGAAACCAGGAGTCGAGGCCAGCCGGCTGCGCGTTTTGGTAGTGGTGGTGGTGACTAAAGTGGGGGGAGGGAGCGAAAATGGAGGCTCCGACCGCAGCCAAGATGGAGGCATAGGGTGCGGGGCTCGGGCGCGGAGGCTGCTGGGAGCTGTAGTCTGGCGGCTTCCCCATCTGCCGCTTGGCTGGGGAAATGGGAACTACATGTCCCGGCGGGCGGGGCGAGGGGGTGGTGGCGCGGTCCTTTGTGTGAGGTTGGAAGAGCCTGAGACCGAGAAGAGGGGCCTGCTTTGACTCTGGACCCTATAGTTTGCTGGCCGTTACCTGCTTGGGAATCTGACTACCAGTACCAGAGCGCAGTGCGGCAGTGGCGCCTTCTTTGTGTATAGACTGAGACCCCGCTCCATCTAGATATCTAGGGGTAGTGCTTAAAGATAGCTTTCCCCAGCCACATCTGGCACAGCAGCGTGGCGGAATTGACATCGTTACTCCAGTCACCTAGAGCAGGGTCTCAGCACCCAACCTTCCCCGCATTGTCTCCCCTTCGGCTTCTTGGGAAAGGGAACCAGTCCCTAATCTTTTAGGCACGTGGCTCCCACCCCTCTATCACTTGAGGAAAGGGCGTGCGCCTTGAAAGCTCAGTAGTGTCCTCCCTTCCACCTCCTCTGGCTCTCATGGTGCCAGCGCCTGGCCCACATTGTGCAGTGAACTGCCTGGCTTCGTCATTGTAGGTAGAATTTTTTGAAGTTCCCCCGTGGGAGACAGCTTCAAATTTTTACCATGATGTTTTATCAATACGAAATCTTAGTGCCAAGGTTCTTTTGCTTTAAGGTTTTCCCTTAGAAACACCCAGATGGCGGCCGTCTTGTTTAACTCACAGGTGAAGCAGAGAACGCTCCCTGAAACAGGCTTCAGTCTGCAAAGAAAATCTGAACGTTGTTAGGCAAGTTAATTTTCGTGTTTTGCACCTTAAATGAGTAAAAGAATGTGGCGCTCTTTAAACAGTTGGGAGGCAGGGCGGAGAGGGAGAATGCTCAAAGGCACTGTGGTAGTTAAATCTTTTTGAGAGGCTTAAATTTTCATCAGGCTGGTATGAGCTGGCAGTTCTCAGCCACTGCTACTAACCTACTTTTTTAAAATGTAGGTTTCAAATTATAACCCACAAATATAAGCTACACTATACTAAAATGCTGAGTAATTTTCATTTTGAGTAAAGGCAAACATTCTTCATACTACATTGAGGGGCACTGTAATACATACTTGATTTTATTTTGGTATTGATATCCAATAATGTATATCCTTGGTGTGGGTAAGGAGGGGGTTTATATACTTGAATAGGCATATACCTGAGTCATAAAACCTGGATAAATATTCGGCTTTCTTTTTGTTTTGTTTTAGCCCTGGGACTAAAATAAAAGAGAAGCTAATAGTTTGGTTTTGCAGCTGTTCTGGATGTTTACCATGGAGATGAGTATTTATAGCAGCTGAGTTGAAAACTAAAGTATTTGAGGCACAGAAGATAGGTTTTCTTTTTTTGTGAGTAAGTTCTGACTTAAGTGTGACCTTTAGCGAGTGTGGGTGAAAATCTGGTGAAGTCCTAGCAAATCAAAATTGAAAGTGTGAAAGCTGATGTGCAGTCCGGCTTTATCCCCTACCCTTATTTTTCCCTCCCCCCCCCCCGCGAAGACACATCGTGTAGGGCCATCGATTTTTGTTTTATACAAACAAAATGCTAAAATATCAAATTATGCTGGAGTATACATAACATTTAGTGTTCCAGTGTTTTTTATTGTAGAGTTCAGTGGCACTAAGTCTGTTGAAACTGTTGTGAGAGCCATACTTTCGACAAGGTAGTTAAAACATGGAAATTTTGGACCGATGTTCTCTTGGACAGATTTTTGAGGAATTGCATTTCAGGACTGTATTGCAAAATGAGATGAATATCTTGATCTTGTTAAACACAAAGAATTGATGTGCTTTCTTCTTAGCTTTGTCTTTGCAGAAAACAGAAGAGGAAGCACTTTGAGATCTATTTTGTAAGCTTTAATAGCTAGACTGTCTTAAGTGGTGAAACTACTATGGGTGAGAGTGACTTGCTGTTAAACCCTTCTGCCCAGTCAGGATTTTAAAAATTCCTTTGTTTTGATATTAGAATGTTTTCCACTTGCATGTGTGGGTACCTAGTTAAAAACAACACAAAACTTTTTAATATTTTAATGTCCTTTTATGCTGAGGTAAAACTGTGTGACTGAAAATTATCAGTTGCCATATGTTGCACATGTAAGCAAGCTATCCGTTGATTTGCAGCTACAATCAGTACATAACCAGTTATTTGCATTTCTGTTTCTCCAATTTAGTAACAACAAGCTTCTGTGCTAGATACTGCCCACTTTTATTAGTGAGAATCTTTGCTCAAGACTCTTACATTTACTTCCTGTTGCTAATTGGCACAATAGTGCTTTTTTAGACCCCTACTCAGTTTATATACCTACTCTGTGGAACATGGTAGCTGCCAGCCACGTGTGGCTGTTGTGCACTTGAAGTATGGCTAGTTTGAATTGAAATATGCTGTGATTGTATAATAACATTGGATTTCAAGGAATGTAAAAGTGTCAATTTTTTACATTGATTCTGTAGAGAATAACATTTTGGATATAATTGGTTAACTAAGATATTTAATGAAAATTCCTTCTGTTTCTTTTGACTGTAATATGGTTACTAGAATTAAAATTACACATGTGGTTTGCACCGTATTTCTGTTGGACACTGCTGGTCTGTGTTGTTTTCTGATGTGTCTAGAGTGTTTCTTCAGCATCTTCCCACACTACCATTTGTCCTGCTTAAAAGTATTAGACTTCTGGGTGTATGTATAAGCAGTTAAGTGATAGATAGTTTTAAATATCTCAGTAGCTGTTTAGATAATTAATCCAGCACAGTTGTTACTACTAAACAGATACAAAAAGATAGCTGAGTCGGTTTGATTTTTTTATTTTTACTCAACAGGTGACTTAGGTTGGTTAATTATCTAGACTTGATCATTTACCGTAGATCCTAAAGTGAAAATGAATTAAGACCTATTAAGCACTTCAGTTATAAACTGTGGTGCTCAATGAAATGTCAGGCAATAGAGAAACTTTTCAGTCCTATGCTACCTATTTGGGTCTTTGTTTTTCCCGCCTAAAAGAAGATACTGCCTGAGGGAAGTGGGTTAGGTGAGCAGACTTTTGTAGAATGGCTTAGCCTTTTATTAACTTTTCCCAAAGTCAGTGCTGCCCATACTTTCAAAATAATTTGTCAAAATAATAAACTAGGTAGTGTGATACATTTTAGATGGATTACTTACCACATAAATGTGTGAGTTTAACCTCTTGATTTAGTGACTACTATGTCATGGCTTATGCTAGGCCTTTGAGGTAAAACAGCCAACTGAGGAAGACATGAAATAAAACAGGTGGTGGCCAGGTGCGGTGACTCGCACCTGTAATCCCAGCTCTTTGGGAGTCTGAGGCGGGTAGGTCACTTGAGGTCAGTTCGAGACCAGCCTGGCCAACATGGTGAAACCCTCTCTGCTAAAAATACAAAAATTAGCCAGCCAGGCGTGGTGGTACACGCCTGTAATTCCAGCTACTCGGGAGGCTGAGGCAGGAGAATCGCTTGAACCCGAGAAGTGGAAATTGCAGTGATTAATACTACTATTTCCATGCTGAGCAAAGGGAAAAGGAGTTGATTACTTAGCACTCAGGGAGATTCTCAGATACACATTTAAATTGTTCACTAGTGTTTTTATTGGTACCCTATGGTGGGTTTGTGGGGGCGATTTTTTTGAGTCAGCGTCTCACTGTCGCCCAGGGAAGAGTACAGTGGCACAATCAGCTCACTGCAGCCTCAAACTCCTGGACTTAAGCGATCCTCTTGCCTCAGCCTCCCGAGTAGCTGGGACTACAGGTGTGTGCCACCACACCCAGTGAATTTATTTTTTATTTCTAAAATTGTTTGTAGAGACAGCGTCTCACCATGTTGCCCAGGCTGATCTCAAGCAATCCTCCCACCTCGTCCTGCCACAGTGCTGGGGATTACAAGTGAGAGCCACCGCCCCAGCCCAATACCCAGTGTTCCGTGTGACTTAAGTTTCAAGCTTTTAGGTGGATGGAGGAGATGCACTTACATTCCTAGGGTTAAGGCAAAAGAGTTGGTTAGTAGCACCAGTTAATGTTAATCTGGGCATGAGTGGATAGCCATTTATATTAAAATGCCTGAGCAATACCTTGAAGTTCTTCAGTAAGTGTTAATTTAATTGAAAAACATTTATTTAACTGCAGAAGCTGTGAAGATGTTAATTCGGCCAATAAATTATTCATAACTGTTGGTGGGTTCGTTTGAGCTTTAGTAGCTCCTAATAGACCTCATTAGTGCCTAAGAATGGCCCTGTAATACTCCAGAGTTTCGGTTCCAGAAATCTCTTTTTGTGTTACTGTATCTTGGAATTGACAGTTCTTAATGTAATACAACAACCTAGACTGGGTTAATCCAGTTCAAGTTTTTCAAGATAACTTGCTTTCTCCGTCTTGAGTTCTTTGGGTTCATTAATAGACTTAAAGTATTAAGATAAAACCAATATACACAGTCCGTATTTTTTAAAGAAGAGATTATTTCTTGATTGGATAATTAAAACTTCATACAATTAAAGGTGGTATAACTGTTTACACTTGAATTGTGGTGTCCTTTTGCTTATTAAGGGTTAACTACCTTTTTCCTTTGGTTGTTTATGGCAGCACTGTATTAGGTGCTAAAGGAGGCTGTGATAAAGAAATTTGAGTTTACCTCTCAAATTTGAAATAGAATTGGAGGAACAAGATACATAAAAACATGAAGTAAACAAAGTACAGAAATTGCTTGGTACCACTTGCTGCAAATTGCTTGATGCAGGCAGTGGATGTTACTGCCCCATTCTTTAGTAGGAATTAATGAATGAGTCTGCTAGAATGGTCAAGAAAGGCTTTTTTGTCACCTTGAAGATCACAACAGTATTTTTTTGTGGGAAGACCCATATAAACAAAGGTGGCTAGAATTCAGGAATTTCCCAAGAGTTGTGTTTAAGGATTAGGCAAGGTAATGGACTTCTGGGAGAACTGGAACACAGTAGAGAGTACGAATGGGAGGTAGAATGGAGACACCTGGAATAGTAGTTCTTAATTTTGGTTGGAAGTCAGAAACACTTGGGGCAGGTTTGTGGCTGGGGAGTGGGGGGAGATAATGTCTGGCACCTAACCTAGTGTAGTTAAATTTAGAATCTTTGTATGGGACTCAGGCTTTGATTTTGTTTATTTTTGTTTGTTTGTTTAAGGTTGCTGGGAGCGGTGGTTAGCCAGGATTAAAAACTTCCCATCTAGAGTGGTGGAAAAATAACTGAAGATGTTTGATAGGGGAGATGATAAGTGAAATTGGAGGGTTTTTGTTTTGTTTTTTGAGACAAGGTTCTGATCTGTTGCCCAGGCTGGAGTGCTGTGTCGCTGTCTTGGTCTCTGCAGCCTTGACTTCCCAGTCCTCAGTAGCTGAGACTCCAGGTGTATACCACCATGCCTGGCTAATTTTTTGTATATTTAGTAGAGATGGGGTTTCTCCACATTGCTCGGGCTGGTCTCGAGCTCCTGGGCTCAAGCAATCCTCTTGCCAAGGCCTGCCAAAGTGCTGGGATTACAGGCGTGAGCCAGCTCACCTGGCCAAAATTCAAGTTTTTTGATAGTCTGGTGGCAGTATGTGACAGAAAATGGAAAGTGTGTACGCTGGAATTTGGCGGATATATTAGACACCTGAGCTAAAATACGTCATTTAGTAGGACAAGAGATGGATACAAACGATATCGTGAGGGAAATACTAACACAACTTGCAACATTGGGTATGGCGATGGAGAGTGGAAGAATCAAGATAAAGAAGTGGCCCTACCTCAGACCAGTTATATTCCTCTGAGTGGGGGCTGGGCATAGGTTTTTTTTTTTTTTTTTTAAAGCTTCCCAAGTAATTGAGCACCATTATCCTCAGACATATATCTAGTCTGGGTAATAGAATGATCTAAATAAAGTGGAAAGATCAGACAAGTGTATGTAACATTTGATATTTGAAGGAACAATATAAAGTCATGGGATGTTAGATAATAGAAAATGGCCAGATCAGCTATTATTGAGTTTTTATTTTGCATGTAAGGAAAGTGAAACCTAAAGAGGTTAAATAACTTGTTCATGGTATTTACTAGTACCAGTGATTGAGATTACGCTCTTCTGATCTGAGCTGTTTCATCAGCTCTGATCTCTCACCTGATAATCATTCTGATGTTTTCAAATATATTATCCATTTCTCAGCATGTCCACCTTTTTCTTCTCCCTGTAGAAATAATTTTCGTTAATGCCATTTGGTTAACTTTGGAGTCAGTGCAAAATAGTTGTTTATTTTATAGCTAATATAAAGCAGAAATGTGATTTTTACTGACAAATACATTTTATTTCTCTTCTATAGACATTTCTCATCTATTTACTGCAGCAGTGCAAACGAGATTTCTATTTGCTCACTAAGTCATCTCCTATAGGATTTCAAGACTTAATACCACTTTCATCAAAAACTAAGGCACTGTTTCCTGTTACATCAGGTTGAAATGCTTCATAGTCTGGCTTCACTACACCTGTCACACTACATATCCTATTTCACTTCAGCCCAGTTCTCTGTTCTCCAGGCTAGCCTGTTGATTTTCCTCTGAAACAACAAGCCACACTGTTGCCACGGGCATTCATGCAGAAGACTTCATTGGTGCCGGGCTTAGAAAATCATAGAATGCATGGTTGCTTCTCTCAAGAAACTTAGAATTTAGTGGCATATTCTAGCTTGACTTACGTGCTATTTCATGCCTAGAACACTCAGCTATTTGCCTGATTTTCCAGATTCAGTTCAAATTCCACTTATTTAAAAGCTTTCTCTATACTTACCATGTTGCTTTGATGCACATGCAGTTCTGGATAAACAATAAGTAATATTTCTAGATAGTCTGTGACATATCTAGATGCTAATTGAGCAAAATAATTTTTGTCGTTTTTGTCCTATACTCTTTTTTTTTTCCCATGTATAAATCTTGTATTCTCAGCAAGATTGTCTATGCCTTCATGGCAGGGACTTCTTTTATGTTTTCCACAGAGCTAGATCATTATAAAATACTTGCACTAAATTAAATATTATGTCATGTAACTGAGCTTATTTGGGGGAAGAGGTCAATAAAGACTATGGAATAATTTGAGGTCTTGGGTCTGAGATACCAAACGAGGTAGTTGTTAGTACTTGAGAGATTGCTCCAAATAACATCAAATGAGCATGCTTCCAGGTTTTCTGTATTACTTGCATGACCTGTGATTCTAAGTTAATGAAATGAGTTCGTCCCTCTTCTCACCCACTGTCCCTGATTATTTTATATATGTTATACTTAATGTCTTCATTTTTTGCCTCTAGTATGAAGTGTAACAGAACAGACTTTACCACCTGAAACTGCTGCTTCAAGTTCAGATCAGGCAAGGAACAAACCTCGTAACAACTAACAAGACCAAAGAAGAGTACACTTAAGTTGAAGACACAACACTTGATCTGAAACAAGAAGTTTGTGCCTACTCAACAGCTTTGAAAGAGCACTTCCCAACGCTGCTAGTAGTCTTTGTTTTCTTCAGTGCTGTACTGTGAGATTGCCCGGTACAGCAGCAGTTGTATTCTTTATTAGCTTGGTAGATCATTTTCTCTCGCTCTTTTTTTTAATACTAGCAACTTTCATCCTTTGAAACGTGTGCTGAAAAGAAGAATCAGCAAATACTACTGAAAGTGCAATATTTGATTATCACTGCGAGGTAGGTTTGTAATTTCCTATTAAGAATCAGTCCATAATTCTGGATTTCCTGATTATTTGGTCAAATATAAAATCTTTATTATTTTCTAAAGGTATTCAGAAGACAGTTTTTCTATTCTCAACTAGTATGAAATGTCAACACTATCTCTTGTTAGATAAGGGCAGTGTTTATGGTCAAATTTTTCACACAGATTTTTCACACCAGATTATATTAATACATACTGATCTCTCGACTTACTGGTCTCTTAGAGAAGCTCCGTCTGTACTATTTAGAAGTTAGGATTTCAAATAAGAATGTGCATTGCAGTCTTTCCACGAGGGTCTGTGAAACTTTGGTGGTTATTTGTTATTGACATCTGTTTCTCTCTCTTCAATGTTAGCTTCTTGAGGGAAGAACCTTGGTTTATATCCATACCTACATTTACAGTGCATATTTATGAATGGTATATAGTGCATATTTGTGAAAGAATGGTTGACATGCCTACTGTATTGTTAGGCATTACTAGTGCTGAAATATAATGAGTGAATAAGGTATTAGTGGACCTGCAATACAGGACGATTTGTTACACAGGATCACAGTTTAATATAGGCTAAAAGATATTCATAAAATATTAAGAATATAACTGAAGCTGTTCCCTTGGAGGTAAGGAGGAGGGTAAAGAAAGCCTATAGAGAAAGGATATTTGAAGGTGAGTAGTACCTTGTTAAGAGGGAGAAGAGACATTGGTAGAGGTATAGAGATAACAGAATTAGCAGATTCAGGGAGACCTGAAAGCACATGGTATATATTAAGTTGTTCATTATGAACAAAGTAGAGAATACAATTTTGTGGGGAGAGTTATGAAAGGGAAGTTTACTGGAGGCTTGGCCCAATACATTTGTCTTTATTCTGTAGGAGAGCCATCAGATGTCTGTAAGCAAGGGCTTAATGGGTTTTTCCCCCAAAAGTAAGATAGCTTTGTTGCTTCACATTTTAAAGTAATATTCAGAAGTGTACCTTTAAAAGACAAATGGTGACACTTTTGAGGGAAAGGCTGAGGATGGGAAATCTGTCAAAAGCAGTGGATCGAGTATAAGGAAGATAAAAGCTAAGGTTTAGGTAGAGAAAAAGGTAGATGCTGAATGTTCTGATGATAGAAGTGAGGACTTGGAGACCAGTTGATTCTGAAGGTAAATGTAGAGGGAATGACTTTATCAAATCCAGTTGTCCAAGCTAGAAACCATTGTTCATAGGAATAGGGAAGTTAGAGTAGTAACTTACTGATATTAAAATATATAGTGGAAATCTATTGTGGTCATTAGCAATCTGAAGTTGAAGGAAATACGCTAGTACAGAATATTAAACAGTGGTTAACTTTGAAGGTTGGCTTATGAAGAGCAATTTTCCTCTTTAATCTTTAGTTTCCAGATTTTCTAAAGTTAGTAGACATAAAGGAATTCAGAAAGAAGTCATCAGATTATAGGTAATAAAGGAAGAAGCACTAATGAAGAGAGCAAAGAAGTAGAAGTCAGGAAGAAGCACCAAAGATAATTTCAAGAAGTCAATGGTAAACATTTTTTTAAATGCTACAGAGGTCAAATAAAATGAAGAATGAGAGTAAGTCATGCAGTTACAAAAGCTTCACTGCTATTTCAAGAAGCACTTAGGACTTTATTTCCAATTTATTGAAGGATTATGTAATAGTGTTGATGACCTTACTGTGCACTAGAATATTCCTTAACTAAAAACTAGTAATATTATCTATGTCTCATTAACAGACACTGTTATTTAATTTTAAGGTAACTGTACCATTTAGTTTTTCTATTTGTTTCTTCTTACCTTAGCTGATTTTTAAAGAATAATTTGAGTTTTAGACTAGTTGTTATGGATTCTGTTGGATTAGCTAAGGAAGATTAACACAAATTGAAACCACAAGTTTATGTTCTGGAGGATAAAAGATTAGATTTTTTTTTTTTTTTTTTGAGACGAGTCTTGCTCTGTTGCCCAGGCTGGATTACAGGCGTGTGTCACCACACCTGGCTGATTTTTGTGTTTTTAGTAGAGACGGGGTTTCACCATGTTGGCCAGGCTGGTCTCGAACTCCTGACCTTGTGAGCCACCGTGCCTGGCAAGATTAGATATTAAGGCTTTCATCTCATTGACATGATTTATAGAAATAGATTTAAAGAAATGCTTTTTGTTTAGTGTAATCTTTGTATTCTGAATATTAGTTTACTACATGAGCATTTTAATGTATAAATGTATCCATAGCTGTCTAAAAATTACATGTTTACATAGTTACAAAGAAACCACAATTGGGATGAAGATTTTTAGCAGTAAAACATGGCCATGGTTGTACAGTTGTGAAATAGTTCAGTGAAAGGGGACACACACCTAAGGAAACAGATTTGGTAATGCAGTGGAACCCCCAGATTTTAAAGGGGGGTTTTGTAAAGTCAGTAAAAATAATACATCATTAGGAACAAATATATATGGAAGGGTAGAATTAGCCATAAAATGGCAAGAAAGAACAAGGACTGTAAAACATTTGTTTGACATGTGAAAATAGACCTGAATTGTTTGGTGAATGATTTGATCCAGGTAGTCTAAAGGTGACAGACAAGAGGAAAACAAAACTAGAAAATTCCTGTCATGCTCCTAGTTTTTTTCTGCTGAATGCAATAATTTTCATACTTGAAACATAGCAAAGCAGAGAAAACCGAAGCCCCAGATGAGTGAGAAAGTAACAGGATTACTTGGCAGTTGCTAAGGTGCTAGTTACTAGGTGTGTGATAGTAGTCAAATAGAGACCTATGACAGAAACTCAGTGTCCTGATTTTTCAGTCAGATGTGGGAACTGTTGAGCTTACTTTTCATCTCTAGCAAAAACCCCAGAGCCAGTGAATAAAAAACTTGACAGAGTAGCTCATGATAGCGTAATGGTCAGTATGGAGAAATGTTGGATGGATAACAATTAAAAGAGGTTAGTAAGAGACTGATTTTAGAGAAGTCTCCAGGTGTATGCTGCCAGATGCTATCCTTGCCCTGCTTTTTTCAGAGACCTAATAAGTAGTTATGTGAGTGCCTGTGTGCTATGTAAGCACTTATTTTAGGCTTTTTACATGAAGCAACTCATTTAACTATCTCAACAACTGTGTGAGACAGGTATTAAGATAGGAGAATGAATGATTAAAAGATACACTACACAGAGTCTGATAATTTAAAATTAGTCACCAAATTGAAATACTAGATTAACCAACAGAAGGCATTTTAAAAGCATTAGGTTATAGTTTTTTATTTAGGAACAAATGATCCATTACAGAGGAACTGAAAGAAAACCTGATTTTGCTAATGTGATTTGTGAAGAAATGATGGGGATATTTTTTAGTTTTACAAAGTTATAAAACTTCAGAGGTGTAATCACTCAGTACCTTGTATTGGTCGGGTACGATAAGAATAGTCGTGAAATGCGCTTTAATGAATAATTACTTAGAACCTATCCAGAAGACCGCAATTAGTATGAAAAATGGTTGTGTTAAGAAAATTGAAAGAAACAGTGGAAGTCAAGGGGGAGGTATGTTTGAGAATACAGGGTGGTTTTCTAAAGATCTTATGGTGAAATAGGCTACCTTTTCTAAAGTAATTGTTTGACAATCAGTAGAAGCCAAGCAGACCAGATTAGTGGGGAAAAACAACTTAGATCTTGTAATAAATTACAAAGCATAGATTTCCACCCCCTCTCCCTAAAGGAACTTGGAAACCAGTTAGGTGCTCCCACTTTACTTTTGAGGACAAAATCCCAGAGATGTTAGAAGTACTTGAGAGTCAGGGCTGAAAGCCAGTCTTTTGACTTTTATGTTCTTCAGGGAACTTTAGTTGATTTCGTGGGTTAGAAATGAAGTTTAAATTTGACCTGAGATTTGTTCCAGTTTTGCTTTTATTAAAGGAGGACTAATTTTGTTAATGACTTCTTCAGTTTTAAAAGTAACTATGTAGAAAAGGGTAGAAGGTCTAAACTTTATGAGGCTGGAGATATTTGCCTGTTGTGTTACCTACTATATGAGTAGAACCTAAAATAGTGCTGATGTATTGTGCGAACTCAATTGTGGTTGAATGAATAAGGCAGTGGTTAAGAATGGAGTCAGAACTGGATTCTGTTCCCACATTTGCCATTTTTAGCAGTGTGCCCTTAAGATGGCTAAGTGTTTTCTCATCTGTGAACATTAAAGTAGATTTTCTGGTCTTTAAATACATTTGAAATCATACTGTATAAATATCTGATGTTTCATTTCCTATTACAGAATAAGCATTTTCCACATATTCTTTCCAATGAGCACATAGCATTACATAAGTTGCAATGACGTCTTGAACCATAAAGTGTGTTAGACTTTAGATTATTTCCAGGAATTTGCTGCAAAAATATATTTGTTAAAATACTTGTGCATAAAGCTTTTTTCACATTTCAGATTTCCCCAGGAGAGCTTTTCTGCAATGCAGTTGTTAAGAAAAGTATCTCCACATTTTGATACGTGTTGCTAAATTGCATTTCTAAATGTACCAATTTACTACCATAAAAATGTATGTGTTGTTCTTAGCTCACTTTTTCATTATTTTAAAATCTTACATCTTTGCTAATTTGGTATATGAAAGTATTAATTTGCTTTATCTGAATTTTTTTATTGCAAAAATTCAAGGGTTTTTTGTTTAATGTTTTGAGCTTTTGTGTTTAAAGTTTAATGATTGATATTCAAGGATGATTTATTTACTCACTTAATCAGTAATTCAACATAGCAACATACAACCTGCTCTGTACCAGGCACTGTTTATCTAAAATCTAGAGATTTAGCTTTTAATAGAAAGTTCTGCCCCTCAAGAAGCTTATATTCTGGTAATTTAATTATACTGATTTGCCTAGAATCTTCAATACTACTCTGGTGTATATACACTTTTCCCCCTAGGTTTGAGTATGAAAGCTTGTGCTTTTTCTATAATCAGATATCAGTCCCTTGTGATTTTTTTTTTAAAATTGATTTCAAATCTAGAAAGTTCCTCCCTTGCAAAGATTTTACAAATATACACATCCAGGGTGTGTGTGTGTGTGTGTTGTGTGTTTTGGGGTTTTTGTTTGTTTTGTTGTTGTTTTGTTTTGAGACGGAGTCTCACTCTGTCACCCAGGCTGGAGTGCAGTGTCAGGATCATGACTTGACCTACCGGCTCGGGTGATCCTCCCACCCCAGCCTCCTGAGTAGCTGGGAGTATAGGCCTCCGGCTAATTTTGGCTAATTCTTGTATTTTTTGTAGAGACAGCGTTTTGCCGTGTGCCCAGGCTGGTCTCAAATTCCTCGGCTCAGGCAATCTGCCACCTCAGCCTCTCAAAGTGCTAGGATTACAAACATGAACCACTGAGCCTGGCTGGTTTTTAAATATTTTTAAGACATTAAACTTGGTTCATTTGCATACATTTTTATATGCTGTTAGGCAAGCAACTAAATTGTGGATTTTGTTTTCCCCTGTTTGAAAAAGAAGCCAAGTAACATTTACCTATTGGGTCCTTCCTACCACCAGCTTTGTTAGTGTCTTTAATTTTTTATAAACAAGGATCTGTTAAATTATCTAATTCCATTTGTCTTCTACTTTTATGTGTTGTTTCTGTGATAACTTCCATTTTGCTTGTTTTTTGGTGGTGCTGATGAAGAAATATTTGCAATGCCATAAAAATATAGTTTAGCCAAATTATTGGGAATTCTTTGAAAAGTATTAACGTGTCACATGTCTTATATAAAGTTGTTTGAGTGGTGCGTTTCCTGTTGGAAAAATAAAATAAAGGCATCCTCCAAATGGATAAAGGCTAGGGAAAGAGAGCTCTAGTCAGCAAAGATTCTGGGATAAGGGGACAGCTTTTTCAGCTGTTTTGTTATGCGTCTAAGGATGAGATGAGACCCAAACAGTGGAGCCCAGATTCCGGCATTCTTGTTGGGGAGCAATTTAGAGTCTTAAAATGTTAACTTTGATGCTTTCTGATTCTGGTTCAGTCTCCCTTTGGGTGAGAAAAAGAGGATTTCTATCTCCTGCCTGCTGCAGAGATGTGTGGCAGGATTGGAGACTTGAGAATGGATTTTTTGCAGCTTTCAGGCATATATATTTCAGATAATATCATTGTGTTCTTGTTTAATAGTAATCAGAACTATAATCCAAACATGAGGCCAGGTGCAATGGCTCACGCCTGTAATCCCATCACTTTGGGAGGCCCGGGGCGCCGGTGAGGGGGACGGGTCTCTCGAGGTCAGGAGTTTGAGAACAACCTGGCCAACATGGTGAAAACCCGTCTCTACTAAAAATACAAAAATTGTCTGGGTTTGGTGGCGCACGCCTGTAGTCCCAGCTACTTGGGAGGCTGAGGCAGGGGGATCACTTGAACCCAGGAGGTAGAGGTTGCAGTGAGCCAAGATCGCACCACTGCACTCCAGGCTGGGTGACAGGACGAGGCTCCATCTCAAAAATAAATTAATTAATTAATTCAGCCTGGGTGACAGCAAGACTGTGTCTTCAAAAATAAATAAATAAACAAACATGAAAGAAGCACAGCTTGAAAGTCCCTCAGTGATCTAGAATAATGGTTCTCAAGGTAATTTTATACTGCTTGTCAGTTAAAAACATGTATTGTCGATATGTGTATATATTTATAAATTGTGTGATTACAATTTTGTGTCTGCATTGTAAAACAGTGGTACAAAGAAATAGGAAAAATGTGAAGTGAGGGATATTATATAAAAAGTTTCCTTGTGCAGAAATGCTCTGTTTTTGCTAGAAATACTATGTTCTGGATTGCTGGTTTTTGAGTGTTTAATTTTAAAAAGCTTTATAATACCATGAATTACTGTCAAGGAGATCAACATTTAGTGCATTGTATTGCAACTAATATAAATCCATATCATAGTCTTGATCTTAACTTTTTGGCATACTTGTCATATCTCGTTAGATGGTTTCTTAATGTGGAGGTTGAAGAACTAGTACTAGGAATAGAAATGTCAATTCCCATGCTCTTTACATGTGCTTGCCTTATCTTCCATCTGAGGTTCTTCTGCGGGAATCTTTCAAACATTTGTCTATTTGGGCTTTTTTTGTTTTTCTGGGTTGGAGCCTTGCTGTATTGCCCAGACTGGAGTGCAGTAGCACAATTTCGGCTCACTGCAACCTCTGCCTCCTGGGTTCAAGCAATTCTCGTGTCTCCACCTCCTGAGTAGCTGGGACTGCAGACCCATGCCACCATGTCTGGCTAAATTTTGTATTTGTAGCAGAGACAGTCTTTTACCATGTTGGCCATGCTGGTCCCAAACTCCTGACCTCAAGTGATCTGCTCACCTCGGCCTCCCTGTGCTGTGATTACAGGTGTGAGCCACTGTACCCGGCCTCATCTGTCTATTTGTGAAGGTAGTTTAGTTACACTAGATAACTAAATTTGTGTATTTCCTTATCGGCCATACTGTAATATAGCGAGAGCAAATGAGTGAGGACTTCACTGTCGGCCTCTTATGGAGTTCTCCACTCTTCCCTCAGAATACCTGAGTAATACATGATACCATCTGACATACGAACTCGGTGAAACCTAGACTATAAATACATAGTAAATATTTATAAAAGCTCATTTTTATCTCTGGGCAGAAAAATAGTCCCAATTATTTTCTTCTACACCCCATTGGATTATCTGTGTGTACTGTACTTTAGGGAGACTAGTAACTAAAAATGATAGGTTCTATTTAAAGTTGATTGGCATTGAAAAGAAATTGGACTGAATAGTCTCACTCCAACAACCATCAAGAGTCCTTGTGGCATTTTCAGAATTGTTGATATCGTCGTATGTTTTAATGGCTTAAAAAAAAAATACATTTCACCTTTTATAGTAATGTTATATTTTTTAAAATATATTTCCTATGTCGATAGAAATCTGATTAATTATATTTTGCTAAACCCAAGCTAAAAATATATAAAGGTTGACTGTGAAATGTGCGCAAAATTGTTATTGATCATAGTTATCAACATTATGCTATGTTATAACAGCTGTTTGAGATGGAGAACGTTTTTACTGTGTCATCAGATCCTCATCCCTCTCCTGCAGCCCCTCCTTCACTTTCTTTACCCTTATCTTCATCTTCTACCTCATCTGGAACTAAAAAACAAAAGAGGACCCCAACTTATCAGAGATCTGTAAGTCAGGAAAGCAGTCATTCTCAGCTTACCTTGCTTTGTGTTAAGAGCATGACCTCGGATTGCCACTCATTCTGGGTGAAATATCCTGCAGACTCACCTTCTAACTTCCCGAATCATTTTTTTTTTTACCTTCAGTCTTGAAAGATAACCCAGTAGATTAGGGCCTTGCTCAAAGTATGTCCAAGAATCAGAAGCATTATTAACACCTTGGATCTTAATAAAGATGGAAAATCTCAAATCCCTATACGCAGAGTCTGATTTTGTATTTTAACTTCTCATTTGAGAAGCCCTGGTTTAGAGCCAGACCTTCTTGGTTTGAATCTTCTGTTTGACTTTGGCAAGTCATTTAACTTCTCTTGTCTGTTTTCTCATTGGTAAAATGAGGCTAATACAATACTTTCTTTTGTAAAAGTTAAATGAGTTAATATATGTTAAACACAGAACAGTGGCTAGTGTAGAAGAATTAGAACGTAACCACCTACAGGTGTGGTGGCTTTGATTTACCTGATTTGACCACACATCGTTGACTCCTACTTTTGTTTATCTTTCTAGAATTTTAGTTACTCTTTTTTCCTAATGAAAATGTATCCTTTTTATTAATAATGTCCAATATCCCACTTAAATGGAAATACTGATTATAAATGAGATTTTCAATGAAAGGGTCTAAAACATAATTGTAATGATTTGGAAATGTCATTACTATGGTAAATTATAGACCTAGGCTTTGCTAAGGATTTCATCCTATTTTGTGCTTCACTTACAGTTTTTGTTGTTTTACTCAAAGAAAGGAAAATGGAACATCCAATGTGATAGTATTTTATGACCTAGACAGATTATGTTATATTGCTTTTAAATAGCTCCTGTTTCACTAAAGAATGGGAAAGAAATGATAGTTACAGATTTCATCAGTATGTGAAAAGTGAAGGGTTTCTTTCAGGTAAAGATGTCTTTAAATGTACCTGTGAAATGATTCAGCATTTTTAAAATGGAAATGCTTTTGCTGTCTTGTAGTTTTGTTGTCTCAGAAATTTTCTAATACACTATTTTGTATAGTCTTTCATTAAAGGACCTAAGCATGAATTACTCTGAGATTTTCTAGTTTAAGTATTGCATAGAAAGTTTATTTTATTGTGTTAATCTTTACTAACTTGAAATATGCCTTCCAAATGCATGACTTACTAAATTGTATTAAGGTATCGGCTGAAGTTTCAAAATAGTGTTACCAAATCTCTTAAGAGTCTTTGGTAGTTTGTGGTCACTGTCTCTTAATGTTAATTACCCTTGTTCTGAATTTGTTTTAGTAATTTTCAGTTTATGTAAAGGCAGCATTTACTACTGTAGCTGTCATACGTTAATATTAAACCCCAGAAATTCTATTTTTGTCTGGTAAGTGGAAATTCTACCATAATTTGGGGCAGTTCTCCAATATAATAACTTAAATTGTTTCCTCTGAAATGTTTTATTAGCTAAATTAATGCTGCATTAATAAAAGTCCATAATCTTCCTTTCATTTTACTTTTTTTTTGCCTTTTTATATGGAAGATTTAGTGACTTATTAACCAGACATAATATGCTATGGAGATAATGTGCAGATACGTATATATTCTTTTTGTTTTTAAAACAGATGAGCTTTGATCCAAACCTTCTCCACAACAATGGACATAATGGGTACCCTAATGGTACTTCAGCAGCACTGCGTGAAACTGGGGTTATTGAAAAACTGTTAACCTCTTACGGATTTATTCAGTGTTCAGAACGTCAAGCTAGACTTTTCTTCCACTGTTCACAGTATAATGGCAACCTGCAAGACTTAAAAGTAGGAGGTAATCTGTCAGTTCTCCTTTGTAAAAATGTAATCACAAAATTTGTCTTGCATATCAACTTGTTCATGAGTGTTTTTCAAAAAAATGTTTTATGTAAATAAAAACATTTTGGACTTTCAGTTGTATTGTTTACTGGAGAATATCTGTATAAACCAGCAGAATCCTTAAAAGATATATTTGTTTATATTTACAATAAATGCTTGGAAGATTTCTTTGTTCCCCCTAATGATGACTGTTTACCTGTAAGATTTTAAGCCAGTAGGAATATTGAACTTTTATAATGTTATAATGTTACTTATGATTATTCTATCGGGTACTATTTTGGTAGTACCTGAAAAAAGTAATTCTTAGAATGTCACCTCTTAGATTATATGGAAATTCATTTTGGCTGACACCATACAAATTATTTCACAGGTCTGGCATGGTGGCTCATGCCTGTATTCCCAGCAATTTAGAAAGCCAGGGCAAGTGGATTGCTTGAGCGCAGGAATTCAAGACCAGCTTGCAGCCTGGGCAACATGGCAAAACCCCATCTCTACAAAAAATACAAAAATTAGCTGGGGAAGATGGCTTGTGCCTGTAGTCCCAGCTACTAAGTAGACTGAGGTGGGAGGATCGCTTGAGTCCAGGAGGTAGAGGTTGCAGTGAGCCTAGATCGTGCCACTGCACTCCAGCTTGGGTGACAGGGAGACAGAGTCTCCTGTCTTTTTAACACAGGAGATTTTTTTTTTTAACACACACACAAAAATCATTTTTATGTGTTAAAGTGTTTGGCTTACTAAAGGACTGAAATTATGAGGCCTCTGTGCGTTTTTAAAAAATATGTTTGAGAAAAGAGTATAGTAGCTAACAAGATGCATGCTATAGGAGCATTGTTTTGGTTAATCCTCATGGCAGTCCTGTTTGTTAAGAATTATTCTCCTTTTACATATGGGAAAACTGAGGTACAGAGGAGTTTAAAAAAAAAAAAACTTGCCAAAGGTTATGATTGATAAGTGATCTCATTTTTAGTATGTGTAACTTCCATAAAAACTAAGATTAAGACATGGCTATCTTAGCCTAAGATGGTGGTTCTGAAACATTTTGTGTGTATCAGAATTACGTGGAAGGCGTGTTCAAACAGATTGCTATACTTGATCCCCTGAGTTTGTCTTTGGCTAGAACTAGAGTGAGGTCCAAGAATTTGCATTTCTTTAAGCTCCCAGGTGGTATTAATGCTGGTCCAGGGACCACGCTTTGAAAACCACTGGTCTAAGGCAATTCAAATGCTACGTTAAGTATAGTTTGGAATCAATATATTGTTTCGCAAAAATTAGTTCAACAAATATAACACATTCTTTATTTTAGATGATGTTGAATTTGAAGTATCATCGGACCGGCGGACTGGGAAACCCATTGCTGTTAAACTGGTGAAGATAAAACAAGAAATCCTCCCTGAAGAACGAATGAATGGACAAGTTAGTGACTTTGATGCTTTCTGTTTTTTTAGGGCCCTGCATTTGCATATCTTTCACATTAGAAAAGGAAGATTCTCCCCATCTCCTCAGTTTGCACGAAAGAGAGCTATAGTATATAAAGATTACTATTTTAAAATTAATCAAAAGCACTGGCATTTCTTGACCTGAAATAAAAATATGGTCAAGACTCAGTTGGGTTTTTACATATAACCCTGAGTCAATGCTTACAGTCAATTTACATACTGTAAGTTTGAAACTTGGCAGCATGACATCCTCTTGTGGATCATATTAAAATGCATCCCTGTGTATAGTATAGAGGATATTAAAATTCAGTTTATATTGCACAGTGCTGCTCCTGAAATGATTAGCAATGGAAATTTTTTTTTTTTTGACTGGTAGGTTGTGTGCGCTGTTCCTCACAACTTAGAGAGTAAATCTCCAGCTGCCCCGGGTCAGAGTCCAACAGGGAGTGTATGCTACGAACGTAATGGGGTAAACTTGTGTATTTTTCTTAAACCTTTGCCTGATCCACCATGTGATCTATAAGCGTACTTTAAAATTCGAAATAGAAAACGTAAGCTGCAATTGTTAAAATCAGTTTTAAATTTGGTTTTTAAGAGGCTTCAAATGCAGCATAATCAAAAAACTTAAAAAGAAAAATTCCATAGGACTTCCAAGTGTCAGTTTGCCCAAGTATGACCTTAGTTAGAACATTAAGGTAAAATGTTCCTTTTAATCACTTTTTTGGGGGTTGTGGGGGGGGATCTTTTTCTGGTTTCTTTTAAGCACTAACACCAGCTTTTTTTGTTTGGAATGCCTTATATAAAATTGGTTTTTTTGAAATGTAACTATAGTCTCTGGGCAAATGCTTCCACGTGTGTAAGCTTTTTGAAGTTGGATTGCTGCTCAGCTGTGGACTCGCAGAAGTCATCAGCACCATGGAGGGGAAGTGTGTGTTTACATGAATAAAGTAACTTACTTGTCATAAAGCATTTAATTTTAAGAAATTTGGCTTAAAATGCCAGTATAAGAGGTTTTTAAGTAAGTAAATCACAGTATACAGTGAATATGCATCCTGCCAAAATAGTAATAATGATTTATTAATTCACAGGAAGTGTTTTATCTGACTTACACCCCTGAAGATGTCGAAGGGAATGTTCAGCTGGAAACTGGAGATAAAATAAACTTTGTAATTGATAACAATAAACAGTAAGTTCTTTTTTAAAAAAATTTTCTCACCTAAGTGTTTTGCGTGTGTTTTGTTTTCCTCCATTAAGAAATTTGAAGTGGGTTTAAAACCTAACTTGTAAGTCTGGATAGTTTTCATGAACTTTCAGTTCATCAACTAATGATTTGAGGTCTGTGAATATTGTATTACAGCTATGATGTAGGATCTCAGAAATAGGAAGATGATAATTAAAACATTGTCAGGCATTTCAAGGACTTGTTCTAGAGATCAGTGAAGGTTTTTCAAAAAATAGTGCTTTGAGGTAAGTTTTGAGGAAGGGATATAGTCACTAGAGAGATGAGAAAAAAGAGCATTATGGATAGAAGAAATATCATGACATGTTTTGGGGAAATGGCCAAAAGTTTAGCCGAATTGGCCGGAAGGTAAAGTTTGAGTGTTCTTCTATGTAGGAATCTTTGTGGTATTTAAAACAAGGAAGTGTGATTGGTTTAGCTCTTTGGAGGTGGTGGAAGTGGTAGACTTTTGAAAAGTGGGGATGCTGTTGACCAGAGGCAGTGATGTGAGAGTTAACGTGAAAGATGGCTAGCTAATATGGATAGACTAAGAGGATGGGGTGGAGGAGTCAAGTCATATTAAGAAGATACCATCATCAATCTTAATTAATCAGGTGAAGGTGGGATTGGAATTAAAGGGAGTCCCAAATAGTTTTTCTGGCCTGGCCTACTGGGCAGATGATGGTACCATAAACTGGGCTAAGGAGACATAAGGAGAAAGTTCAAGGTGGGAAAAGAATCATACTTACTTTGGCAATTTTTGAGTGAGGTGTTTGTGACATCTGGGTAGAGATATCAAATCTACAACTGCGTGTATAGGTCTGAGACTTAGACCTATAAGTCTAAGGTCTGTTTCCTGCCTATAGGGAAAGTATATAGAGCTGTAGAATTCATCAGCATACACAGTTAAGGAAAATGTAGTTAAGAAAGCTCAGGGAGAATATTTTTATCTTGGGATATGAGAGATGCAAGAGGAGAAGGAAATTAAAATAGGAAGTTGGAGAAAGTGCTAGTAACGTACTTTCCAGTAGCATGTGGAGGGAAAAGTCCTAAGAGCATGTCTGTGGGATTATCTGCCTTGAACCTTCTCTCTTTCTTGGCAAGTCTAGAAGGAATCAGATTGCATTGTAGGTATGGTTATTATTACAGTCTGAAGGCCTCAATTTATATAGTTGTTAATCTCAGAACTGCCTTACCTGGTAAGTTTCTTCATCTGTAAAATGAGGTATAAGTTCTCACAAAGTTACTTGTCGACGTTCGTACTGCTTTTAAATAGCAGGCATTTAAATTCCCATCTGATTCTAAAGCCTTTTCACTGCAGTAAGTTACAAAAGCAGGTAGAATTTTTCTGGTGTCTTTGTTAGTCTGTAACTTTTTTTTAAATAAAAAACACATTTTGGGTTATTTGTCCATGAAAAATTAAGGGAAGTAATTGCTTGGTGTATAGGTCTTCTCTTAAAACATTTAGACTAACAGTACCATTATGTCTTATATAGTCTATGTTATCTTAAAATTGAATTTACATCGCTGCTGCACAAAAATGAGGGCATAAAAGCAACATGTGGTGTCTCTAACTTGTTTCCAGTCTCCAATGGCGGTGAATATCATTACTTTTAAAAGCATAGCAAGTTCTCTTAAAATCACTTCATTTGCTCAACTTTTGTGGCTGTTTACTCAGAAATAATTGAGATAGCTACTAAGTTTAGCACTCACTGAAAATAGAGACCATCTCCTATTTATCTCTGTGTCACCAGTACCTTACTTTGCCACAGATTATGCCTACACAAATGTTTGTTCAGTGAATAACCTTTATAAAACTTTAGTATTCCCCACGTTTGGTAGCATTCGCTTTGTGGCTTTATTTCAGTTCTTTTGTTGAAATAGAAAAACAGTAGAACATCATGCACTCATGTGTAAGTTTGTAAAAACAAATCTTCCAACAACAGTCCTAGAGAAAGATGACCTATATATATATTTGCCAAATGTAGATAAGTAAAGTCCTTTGCATATAAAGCCATATGAAAGTAATCAAATGTCATAAACCCTGTATTTATTCTTAGTGATGATAGAATTATTGAAGCCCCAGGAAACTAGTTTCTTTAGACTCATATCTAAGCAAGCCAATACATTTTTAACCCGTGTTTCATTCCTCCTCCCTGCAATTATTTTTTTCTAGTACTGGTGCTGTAAGTGCTCGCAACATTATGCTGTTGAAAAAGAAACAAGCCCGCTGTCAGGGAGTAGTTTGTGCCATGAAGGTAAGTGTTAAATTTGAGAATCTTGAGTTTTTCTTTGGCCATTTGAAGTGTTGTACTTCAAACTCCAGCCCCTTTTTTTTTTTTCTTTTTTATCTTTACCCTTTAAAAATATTTCACTGTTAGCCTCAAAAGTAGTCTCTTAAAATTCCTTGGTTGCTAATACATTGTCTTCTTTAAAATTGGCTGTTTAATTGATAATATTAGATTGTACCAAATTATACTATTGTGACTACAGTATAATTTTACAAAAATTATTGGTTTTAAGTTGTAATACTAAATTTGTACAGAGTGGTAATAATGTTCTTGGTTTTTTGTTTTGCTTCAGGAGGCATTTGGCTTTATTGAAAGAGGTGATGTTGTAAAAGAGATATTCTTTCACTATAGTGAATTTAAGGGTGACTTAGAAACCTTACAGCCTGGTGATGATGTGGAATTCACAATCAAGGACAGAAATGTAAGATAGTTAACTTGATCTTTGGACTTTTAAGATCAGCGGTGGTTTATGTTTTTAAGAAACACTTAAAATTATATGATTCTTCCTTCCCCTGTGCCCCCACCACCTCCAACCCCTTCTGATTTAGGGTAAAGAAGTTGCAACAGATGTCAGACTATTGCCTCAAGGAACAGTCATTTTTGAAGATATCAGCATTGAACATTTTGAAGGAACTGTAACCAAAGTTATCCCAAAAGTACCCAGTAAAAACCAGGTAAATAATCTTTTTCAGGAGAGTCCTATTTCACCTCAGTAGTAATAGAATAATATGGTATGGTATACTGAAATTTTATCTTACTCAGTTAACATGATAGTGGAACAACTAAGTGTACCTCTTGTTATGTATAGTTAAACTAAAAGAGAAACCGGATTTACATATCCATAATATGGTTTTTGGTGTTTTGTGGTTTGGTTTTTTTGTTTTGTTTTGTTTTTGTTTTTGTTTTTTTTTTTGGAGACAGAGTCTTGCTCTGTCACCAGTCTGGAGTGCAGTGGCGCAATCTCAGCTCGTTACAGCCTCAGCTCACTGCAATCTCTGCCTCCTGGGTTCAAGCGATTCTCCTGCCTCAGGAGTTGCTGGGACTACAGGCACGCGCCACCACGCCCAGCTAATTTTTGTTTTTTTTTTAGTAGAGACGGGGTTTCACCCTGTTGGCAAGGATGGTCTCGATCTCTTGACCTTGTGATCCACCTACCTCGGCCTCCCAAAGTGCTGGGATTACAGGCATGAGCCACCTCGCCCAGCCAAATATGTTTTTGTTTTTTTGTGTTTTTTTTTTTTGTTGTTGTTGTTTTTTTTTTACTGGGTGATGAGAAAAGACCAAAGAAGGAAATGCTAATTAAATTGGAAAGCACCTGATTGGATTAGACTGCAGTTCAGGTGTACATTTGTTCCCTCTTCTGCCCTTGCCCCACCTCTCCAGTTTATTTGTGGGGAAGCTGAGGACACAAATGGTGTCATTGCTGGGAAAATTCCTTAAATAAAATTTTTTGGTACCAGAGTACAGGGTCTTAATAGCAATGTTGTAATTTTATGGTTGACTCATGTGACCATAGACCATGAAGCTTTCACATTGGACTTATGTTGTCAACACCTTTTTTCGCTTCAGGAAACTATGTTAAAAATAACATGGGTTTACTATGTGTTCTTCTTGTTTGACTTAGAACTAGGAAGGATGAGAAATCTCCAGCTAAAATCGTTTTTCCTTCTCATCAGAATGACCCATTGCCAGGACGCATCAAAGTTGACTTTGTGATCCCTAAAGAACTTCCCTTTGGAGACAAAGATACGAAATCCAAGGTGACCCTGCTGGAAGGTGACCATGTTAGGTTTAATATTTCAACAGACCGACGTGACAAATTAGAACGAGCAACCAATATAGAAGTTCTGTCAAATACTTTTCAGTTCACTAATGAAGCCCGAGAAATGGTAAGTGTTGGATATTCCTGGATATGTATCTAATATGTGAAAGCCAATGTTATATTCAAGTTTATACTACTAAATTAAAAATGTTTTTAAGTTAAATAACCCTAATGGGCATTTACCTTGTTAAGGTGATTAAGAATCATACACATTTGATTAGTCTGGGTTCTCTCTGGCAGTTATCTTGGAAATATATGTGAAAAAATTTTTGAATGGAAATCTGGACAGGATTACTAAGGTATTGTTAGAGTCAGTGATTCTCTGGCCCTTAATATGAAGAGTAAGAAAATTCAAGTTCATCATTGTAGAAAGTAGATTTTCCCAAACTATTTCCTAAGACGTTTAATCAGTGATGGTTTCTGTTTTTAGGAAACACAGTTCTCCAATGTGGTCCAGGGAAGCCGAAAGATTGGACACCCATGATCTAGACACTAGATCACACATAAAATACACTTAACACCAATGATAGCTGATGAGCTTTTAAAAAAAAAAAAAAATCTTAGGCGTGGTGGCTCACACCTGTAATCCCAGCACTTTGGGAGGCCGAGGCAGGTGATCACTTGAAGTCAGGAGTTCAAGACCAGCCTGGCCAACATGGTAAAACCCCATCTCTACCAAAAATAGAAAAAGTCAGCCAGGTATGGTGGTGGGCGCCTGTAATCCTGACTACTCAGGAGACTGAGACAGGAGAATTGCTTGAACCCGGGAGGCAGAGGTTGCAGTGAGCCAAGACCATGCCATTGTCCTCCAACCTGGGTGACAGAGGGAGACTCTGTCTCAAAAAAATAATCGCAAAAACATCTCATGTTTTAAGAAGGTTTGTTGTGTTGGGCCATGTTCAGAGCTGTCCTAGGCCACAGTTTGAACAAGCTCGCAATTAAACCAGAGTCAAAAAGGTTTCGTTTTGGCAGAACTTTGCAGATTGTTTTTAAAGAGTTTGTGTCTGGGAGTGGCATATACCAACCAGAATTATTTCCCGAACATGTTTTATGAATTCACTTTCTCAGACATAATTTACATTTAGTTATGTTTGGGATCATACCGTCTACACTGTAACTCAGTGTTGTCAGTGGAACTGGGTACATTGAATGAAAATTTAAGTTTCTTGAGTTTTTTTTGATCCTTTGCCTTTGAAGAACTGATTGTATTTGACACAGTGTATTTAACTTTAAAAGTTTGTAAGTCTGAATGTGTGATTTCTTTTTTTTTTTTTTTTTTTTTTAAACATTTTCAAAGGCAAGATCTGTTTTGCTTTACAGTATGGAAAATATAACTTGGCTACCATCAGGACGTAGCAAGGATTAAATGTCAGTATATTGTTTAGGTCATATTTAAAACTTACAGAATCACTTCTGCAGTGAGCAAATATGTAGTATGTAATACAATAGCAGATTGATAATTTGTGTTCATTGTCTCATTAAACATGAGTACCTACCATGTTCCAGGTACTGTTGATACAATAGCCCTTACAAAGCTGGTAATTTAGTAAGAAGGAAAAGAAAAAAAAAACAGGAGAAAGGATTTTGTATGTTTTATTCTTCAGATGTAAATTTTAACTCTTTCCTGGGCCTAAACTCATGCAATTTTTGAAGTAGAAACTAGAGAATTGCCTTTGTCTACTTTGGAATTATGGTCTCTAAATTACTGAAGTTTCTGGAAATTATATTGTCATTAGGCGTGGGCTTTTATGAAATACATTGTGTTCATGTGTTTACGTTCAAATGTGGTGATTTTTTCTAGTGCATATTTGCCAGGAAGTAGCAATTGGGGAGTCTTAGAAAATTGCTCAGGTTACTTTGTTGAAAGCAATGAGTTTGTACTTAAGTGAGAGAACAGTTCAAATGTGGATACAATATTTGTGTCACATCAGAGAAAATTCCTGATGAATTTAACTTGATGGTGGTTGTAAAGTTGAATGTTGCCTTACTTGACAAATTTCACAGCCAGTGAAAATATTATTTGGGTTTCAGGGTGTGATTGCTGCCATGAGAGATGGTTTTGGTTTCATCAAATGTGTGGATCGTGATGTTCGTATGTTCTTCCACTTCAGTGAAATTCTGGATGGGAACCAGCTCCATATTGCAGATGAAGTAGAGTTTACTGTGGTTCCTGTGAGTTGTTTTTGAGAAAACTTGGGAGGTGTTTCTTGATGCTTCCTTTTTCAATTGAAAGTTAATTTTGTTTTATCATTTTTTAGGATATGCTCTCTGCTCAAAGAAATCATGCTATTAGGATTAAAAAACTTCCCAAGGGCACGGTTTCGTTTCATTCCCATTCAGATCACCGTTTTCTGGGCACGGTAGAAAAAGAAGCCACTTTTTCCAATCCTAAAACCACTAGCCCAAATAAAGGCAAAGAGAAGGTAGGTTTTGCGTAATCCAAATTATTTTTGTAGCTCTTTATTCCTCTTCTGCTTTAACAGCACATAGTTAATGGAGCACATATAATGAGCAGAGTTTGTCTCTTTCAGAATTCTCTGTCGTATTAACAGTGAACTAAACAAAGTAAGGTTTCTTAACCTCAGGATTATTGACATTTTGGGATGAATGATTCTTTACTGTGGGGAATGGGATGTTTAGCAGCATCTCTGGCCTCTACCCACTGGAAGCTGGTGTTCTGATCCCTTTTCCCTACCTCCCACTACGACAGCCAAAAATGTCTCCAGACATTGCCAAATGTCCCCTGGGAGGCAAACTCACTCCAAGTAGAGAACCAGTTATATAAAATGATAGTACTGTCTTCCAGGCAATTGAAAACTTTCAAAGTTGGGTATCCTCAGTTCACACATTTAAACTTCATTTATTGAAAAATCCCCTGAACAGGAAATATAAAGATGTCTGAGATGAATTCTCCTTTCAAGTTAATAACAAATTGAGAGAGTTTTATAGAAACAAGTAATTCATACAGAATATAAAATACTGCTATTGAAGGTCAGCGATAGTGCTCTGGTGAAAATTAACTGGTAGGGTATGGGATGGTTTCACTAATAGATGGAGACAGGAAAGAGCATTATTCACAGAGTAAAAGTACAGATGAGAAAAATTCAGGGTTTCTTTAGGAAGCAATGAGTAACTAGTCTGACAGGAGTTTTTTGGGGGGTTTTGTGTATGGGTTTTTGTTGGTGAGGGAGGTTAGGAGAAATAAGGATGAAAAATCAGGATCCAGCTAGACTGAGAGGGTGTTGATTGCTTCTGTAAAGAATTTAGACCTTGTTGACGGGCACGGTGGCTCATGCCTGTAATCCCAGCACTTTAGGAGGCTGAGATGGGTGGATGACAAGGTCAGGAGATCGAGACCATCCTGGCTAACATGGTGAAACCCTGTCTCTACTAAAAATACAAAAATTAACCAGGTGCAGTGGTGCGTGCCTGTAATCCCAGCTACTTGGGAGGCTGAGGCAGGAGAATGGCGTGAACCCGGGAGGCGGAGCTTGCAGTGAGCTGAGATTGTGCCACTGCACTCCTGCCTGGGCGACTGAGCGAGACTCCATCTCCAAAAATTAAAAAAAAAAATTTAGACCTTGTTCTGTACTTAAAGGAAAAGATCTCTTTTAGATAATGACATTAGGTATGTGCTTTGGGAGAGTAATGGCAGCAATATGAAGCCTAGATGGGATGGAGAAAGACAAAAGTTGAAAAGGATTACTATGAAATTACTCGGATAGTTAAGGTAGTCCTTGAACTAGGCACAGAGATAGTGGCTATAGACAAGTGAAGGTACATAAGAGATACTGGAAAGTCAGTCATGTTGTAATTTAATAATTACTATTAGGCAGAAAGAGCAAGGCTAGTATCTTGCTTATCACTTACTGTAGCTTGGGAAATTATTTTACCTCTGAGCTTCAGTTTTTAAATTTCAAAAATGATTGTGTAATAGTTTAAAAAGCCCTCAAAATACCTAACTCATAATAGGAATTTCACATGTGACAGATGATACTGTTAACAAAAATAAAAATAACTTCAGTTGGGGTTATTTTTAATAGCTCTGCTTCCCAAATGTGTCTGGCAAAACTGGCTTGATGAAGAGAGCCTTTGTGTGAGACTCTCCCTGCCATTTTTGTTTTTTGTTTTTTTTGTTAGTCCAACAACACCCTAGCTAGTAAATCCTCTGTCATCGTGCTTCTTATAGTATATAACATTTACCAGTTTATGAGTCTGTCTCTGCTGCACTGGACTCCCTCAGAGCAGGGATTCTCCTGTCTCTAATATATTTGATGTATAGTATATTGTCAGCTGTTGACTGGATGTCAAAGTTGATGAGTTAAGAGCAAAAGGTGAACAGTAAGCTTTTGAGTTTGGTTGTGGAAAAGTTGATGACTTTGGAGTCAGACCTGAATTCACTGACATTGTTCTTAACCAAACTCAAATCCTCTGGATTATTTTGTGCTGGGTTTTGTAACCTTGGTAAGGTTTACTTAATTCCTCAGATTTTCCCAATTTGTAAAATGAGGGAAAAGAGAAACTATGGAGATAATTTTGTACAAGATTAATTTGATAATACATAATACCTGGTAATGTTGTAAGTGGTCAGTAAATAATTCTGTAACAGTTATGGAAGGAGTGTGATTGGTAGAAGAGGAAAATGAAGTGGTTTTGAATATGTCATAGTTTGTAATGAGGACTGGAGTTGAAGAAGGAAGTCAGGGCTAGAGTAGGGATGTGGGCATTATCTCCATAGAAATGTTGAAACCATAAAATCAGTATAATTTATGTAGTTGCTGTACACTGTCGTTACTTCACGTGTATGATTCAATACGACACACCTGAACTTTTTAGAATTTTATTGTTTTTTATTTTTTTAGTCAAGTGCAGTAGTGAGAAGGGGGGAAAGAGTAGAACAAGGAAGTTCGATCTGTAACGGACTGAATAATCAAGATAACTCGCTACCTTCAGACCAGCACTTAGACTTTTTTAAGAGTTAATCATTCTTACATGTAAGACGATTGAAATGTTGCTTCTCCTTGAAGTCTGGTATTAAAACAATTGTTGAAATACTGGTATGTCATAATTTTTAATCACCTACTTTATATCAAGTGCTTGAACTATACTAGATCATATACCAAATTCTTCTGTATTAAGTATAATGATTGACATTACATATTAAATACCGTGCAAGGTGCTGTGTGCTACTAAAAGAGGATACTTCAGCAGCTTCTTTAGAAAATACTAAAGCTTCTTGCCCTATAGAATTTCCGCTTCGTTGGAAGTAACATGCCCAGTTTAATTTCTGATTGGCTATGAGGAGCATAGGTGTATTAAACATTTTCAGTAAGCTTTTTTCTCCTCAATAGCAAAAATTAGATTCTTAAGATTGAAAGACAATTAAAAATTACAGCAGACTGAGCTAGTCTTAAGGCAAGACTACCTTTTATTCATATGAATAATCTGTTATTAGAAAACCCTGGAATAAGACATTTTTACAGCTGTACCAATCCTTTGGCTCAAGAATCTGTAAGAACTGTAGTTGCTTTTATTGGTTTTTGTTCTTGAGATTGTTTTCATTCTATTTTTGACTGTATCTCTTTAGGAGGCTGAGGATGGCATTATTGCTTATGATGACTGTGGGGTGAAACTGACTATTGCTTTTCAAGCCAAGGATGTGGAAGGATCTACTTCTCCTCAAATAGGAGATAAGGCAAGATAATTCTGCTCATTCGAGAGAGGGTTAAGAGTTGTCATCTTAATCATAAATCCTGCAGGATGGTTCTTCAAATTTTGTCAAGTTTTGCTGAAGTATATTTTGTGTTTAAGAGAAATACATTATTATCTTCCTATTTGAAAGCAGCTTATTAAAACAGTGTCTGTCAAGCTCTTTGTTAATCAAAGCCTTGTTAATCTAGCTGTTTAAACGTAAGATGAAACATGCTTAAATAAAGTTGTTATTGGTAAGAAAGTTAAAACAGTTACTACTGAAACATCAAAGTAAAAGCACACCAAAGATTTTACATTGCTGTTCATTTTTTATTTCTCATACTTACTATGTTTGGTTTTTGGATAGCCCTCTAAAGAAATTAAGACTCTATAAGAAATACAGATTGAAAGAACAAAACTTTGATCCTTTGTGAAAAATGGGATGAGACATAAATGTTTTGGTGAAAATCAGTTCCACTGGAGTAATAACAAAGGATATTTGGAATGAAAAGCATGCGCTGGGGGAGTTACAGGTCTTGTTTTCTGAGTTAAGGACATTGGTGTGGAAGTGATATGGTGTTAATGAGCACCCTTAATTTTCACAGGTTGAATTTAGTATTAGTGACAAACAGAGGCCTGGACAGCAGGTTGCAACTTGTGTGCGACTTTTAGGTCGTAATTCTAACTCAAAGAGGCTCTTGGGTTATGTGGCAACTCTGAAGGATAATTTTGGATTTATTGAAACAGCCAATCATGATAAGGAAATCTTTTTCCATTACAGGTAAGGTGTGACTTTCAGGAACTTATAGCTAGCTTACCATCCATTCTTTGCTGTTGCAATAAAAAACATTTAGTATTGATTGATTATACTTGTTGAGGCCCAGATTTCGTATTTGTAGAATTATGCCATGATATAAACTGAAGTTAATCCTTGATCTCTATATACAGAGCACGTGGCCAAAAGAAGTAGGCCTGTGCCTTTTTGTTTTATGTGTTGGTACCATAAGGTTGGCCATTTGGTTTATAATATAGTGGTTAAGAGTAGGGAGTCTGACTGGGTGTGGTGGCTCATGCCTATAATCCCAGCACTTTGGGGGCTGAGGCAGGTGGATCCCTTGATTCCAGGAGTTCGAGGCCAGCCTGGGCAACACGGTGAAACTCCATCTCTACAAAAAGTACAAAAATTACCTGGGCGACTGAGCAAGACTCCATCTCAAAAAAAATGGTGGTACATGCCTTTAGTCTCACCAACTCAGGAGGCCAGTGTGGAGGACCACTTGATCCTGGGAGGCAGAGGCAGTAAGCTGAGATCGCACCACTGTACTCCAGCCTGGGTAACAGAGTGAGACGCTCTCAAAAAAAAAAAAAAAAAAGGGCTCTTAGAACCAGACAGTTCAGCTTTTGAGTCCAGGGCCTGCCACTTTATACCTGTGTAATTTTTACCAAATAACTTCTTGGTATTTTAGTTTTATTATCCTGAAGTTAGGGATAATGTTACCTCTTCATGGGGATAAAGGATTAAATGAGTCAAGACATAGAAAGTACTTAAAATGGTGTCTAACATAAATAAGCATGCCAGGCCATGACTGTTACTGTAAAATAAAGGCTGCCTGTTACTGTTGATGTTTATGGTAATGTTTAGTTAAATGTCATTTCCTTTCTCCTTAGTGAGTTCTCTGGTGATGTTGATAGCCTGGAACTGGGGGACATGGTCGAGTATAGCTTGTCCAAAGGCAAAGGCAACAAAGTCAGTGCAGAAAAAGTGAACAAAACACACTCAGGTAATAAATTGTGACTTCTCATTCAGCCTGTGCTTTTAAGTGGGAGATAAAGGATGGAGTAGTAGTAGGAGATGAGGCCTAATTATTCTACATCAGTCATTCTCATGTGCGATTGCCTAAAACAGCAGCATCACCTGGTTACTTATTAGAAATACATATTCTCTGACCCTGTCCCATACCTACTGAAACTCTGTGGGTGGGCATTCTGTTTTAATAAGTCCTTTAGGTGATTCTGGTATACACTGAAGTTTGAGAAGGACCGGCCTAGATATTTTAGGTAATTTGCTTTATATTTTCAATTCATTGTCTTTTAAAAAAATAACCCCAAGATAGCCAGCTGTGGGTGGTGGATGCCTGTAGTCACAGTTACTTGGGAAGCTGAGGTGCAAGGGTCGCCTGTGCTGGTAGGTTGAGACTGCAGTGAGTCATGATCCTACCACTGCCCTCCAACCTGGGTGATGGAGCAAGACTGTCTCACAAAACCAAAAATAACGTCATGATACGTATACATCTCCATGGAGTAGGGAAGAGAAGCATTTCCCTAGAAGACTGTTTTGAAGAGGAATGAATCTAAATGTGAAAAATAATGGGAAGTGAAGAAAATTAATTGTAATTTAGGATCTCTGACTTTAAAACACCTGCAGCTTATTTCTGGCTCTCATCTAAACTCTTTAAGTGTGTGTTATGTTTTAGACACTGGGGATACAGCAGTGAAGAAATCAGATACATCCGTGCATTCATTGACCTTATTTTTTGGTGGAACTGGGGGTAGACAGTCCCAGTTGGGGCAGACGAGGAGTAAAATACTGTATATGATGTTTAGAAAGACAGTAATACATGTAATAAGGATGAATCAGGACAGTATATAAGTATTGGGATTTGCATTTTGGAGACCAGGAAAGGCTTCTTAAAAAGTGACATAGGGTCACCTGGAAAAAGTAAGAGATCAAGGCATGTTTTATTTATGGAATACTTCTTAATTCCTTAAACAAATTTATTTAAACAATTCTATTTAGGAAAAGCAGGCATTTTGGTAGTTTAGAAGTATTTAAAGTCCAACAGCTGTTCTGAAAAATAGAACTTGGCTTCGGGTTCCCTACCCCATTTCAGTAGCAGGCACCAAGCTACCCTGTTAACATCTGTGTTATTTGTTGCTTGCTTGTCTTTCTGTACAGTAGAGATAAAATAAAATTGAAAGATGCACATGCCTTTGTTTTGCAGTGAATGGCATTACTGAGGAAGCTGATCCCACCATTTACTCTGGCAAAGTAATTCGCCCCCTGAGGAGTGTTGATCCAACACAGACTGAGTACCAAGGAATGATTGAGATTGTGGAGGAGGGTAAGGATCATCACTATCAGGCTGTTAGAAATTTGCCATAACTTCAGATGAGCACCTATAAAGTTTTAAAATACTGTGCTCATTGCAGTTGTTTTTAGGTTAAAACTGAATTAAGGAAAAGTGACCTCTCTCATGCTTGCTTATTTTCATACCCTTTGAAAATGAGGTCAGTCTGGATTTAAGTAGTGAAAATATGACTGCTTTGTGAGCACATGACCGATACATGAGCAACTATGAGTTATATTGAGATAGACCTAAGAACAAAATCTGATACCAAAACATTTAATGTTGAGTGTATGATAATCAGATATTCAATTCCTTCACTAGTATTTAAATCGGTAACCATTCAGTTCTGTATTTTTGCTTCCTGTAAAAGTTTACTGTTCTGCCCCCCCTTCCCCCACCCCTCACCCCCCCCTCCCGCCAGACTATACATATGTGCATAATCTGTTTCTTAATAGCTAGAGTTCTATGAGGATCCTATTTCTCGTTTCTAGGTCAGGGTTCCTTTCATTCTCTACTTTCTTGTTTTTTCTCCCTGCTATCTTCAAGAATTCCCAGAGTTCAGTGCAACTGTTCCTCCAGCAGTCACCATCAGAAAGACCAACTTTGTATGATCTGTATGCATAAAATAAATGCACGATAGAAATAGGAGAGAACTCTGTAGATGATTAGGATAGCAGAGTTACATGATGGTGGAGTAGATGAGAAGGCTTGAGTATTCCAGCCAAAGATGATGGCTTGGTTTACAAAGAAAATAAAGTCCTTGCATCATCTAAGAGTCAGCGAACATAAAGTGAATAGCAGGTCATTTGGGAGAAGAAAATGAACCTTGATAACCTATTCCTTTACCACATGGGATTCTTAGAATTTCTGTTTTACATAAAACCACTATTCCCCCACCTCTAAATATGAATTTTTAAACAAATGCCATGACAGCACACCCCTGAAAAGGCCATGGGAGTATAGACTACTACTTTAACTCATGATACGATATCAAATTGCCTTTCCACCTCTTCCTAACATGCTGCTTTTACTTCCTTTTGCATCCCCACTTCCCAGTCTACTCATTCTTCAGCACTGGCTGTGGGATATAGTCCAAAGCAAGGGTTTTGTTTAGGCATCTCTAAGCCTGGGACTAGACAGATTACATTTTCCCACTTGGTAAGCACTAGCTCTTTATTCAGTAACACAACTGTAACTTATACTAAGACTTTTAAAGTTGGGCAGACATAGATCTGGACACTGTTCTAGCATTATAATCTTGGACAAATAAATCTTTACTAGCTCAGTTTCTTCATCTTTAAAAGGGTTAGCCTTAGAAGGTTCTATAAAGTATGAATCAGTATGTGCATCATAAGTGGTAATTATTGATATTGCATGAGGTCAGACCAGCTTCCTCTAATCACTCTTCCTCATGACTTGATCTCTTCGGATTATCTCCTCAAAGTTTTTTGGTTCCTGTATTTAAAATAAAAAGTCAGCTGGGGCTGAGAGTAGGGGCTCACACCTGTAATCCCAGCACTTTGGGAAGCCAAGGCAGGCGGATCACCTGAAGGTCAGGAGTTCGAGACCAGCCTGTCCAACATGGTGAAGCCCCGTCTCCACTAAAAATACAAAAATTAGCCAGGTATGGTGGTGGGTGCCTATAATCCCAGCTACTTCGGAGGCTGAGGCAGGAGAATCCCTTGAACCTGGGAGGCAGAAGTTACAGTGAGCTGAATCATGCCACTGAATTCTAGCCTGGGCAACAGAGCATGACTCTGTCTCAAAAAAAACAAAAAAAAAACAAAAAAGGCCAAGTGTGGTGGCTCACACCTGTAAACCCAACACTTTGGGATGCCAAGGCGGGCAGATCACTTGAGCCCAGGAATTTGAGCCCAGCCTGGGCAACATGGCAAAAACCTGTCTCTACAAAAAATACAAAAATTAGTCATGGTGCGTGCCTGTAGTCCCAGTGACTCAGGAGCTGAGGTGGGAGGCTCACCTGAGCCCAGGAAATCAAGGCTGCAGTGAGCCATGATCACCACCGCACTCCAGTCTGGGCGGCAGAGCGAGTACATTTGCCTGGATGCTGAATTGTTAGGCAGCTGAATTCTTTGGCATAGTTTTTATCTGTAGCCTGCACTGGGCTTCAGGCAACTTTATACTGTAGGGCAGGGCTCAGCATACATGGTGGCCTTTTTTTGTGATCACAGCCACAACCATCTGTTTACATACTGTTTTTCGTTGCTTTCTCACTACAACAACAGAGTTGGTTAGACAGGATGACTTGCAAACCTAAAATATATACTATCTGGCCCTTTAGGAAAATGGTTTTTGATCTCTGATCTGGAAAAAGGAACCTATCAGGGAACCAGAATTGGAACAAAAAAAAGGAGATTGGGTGTCAGGTTTATCTAAATTGTTTTTGCCTATGCCTGCCTAGTTGTTTACTGGCCGATTGAGTATGGGACAAAAATATTTTTGGCTGGTTGGCTCATATTGTGAACTTGGGAAGAAGATAGTCCTGTGAATATTATTAGCAACCCATAGTGCTTAAAATTTAGGTAATGGGATTGTAAATGACAGTTTTTTTGTTTTTTTGTGTTTTTTTTTTTAAATTTATAAATGCAGTTTAAAATTGTTCATCAGCTAATAAAGTACTCATGAGCTGTGACATTCTCATTTGGTTCCATGGTAGTATTTACATTTGGAATTTCATTTAAGCTTTAAGGTGAAACTTCTGAGTACTAAAAATAGATATATATATATATATTTTTTTTAGGTAACATAACACATTTTTAGCAACTATATAAACTTTCTAGGATCATCAGCAGAGGACTGTTGTGAAATACTAGCTTTTAAACTTTGTACCTGTTCTACAGGCGATATGAAAGGTGAGGTCTATCCATTTGGCATCGTTGGGATGGCCAACAAAGGGGATTGCCTGCAGAAAGGGGAGAGCGTCAAGTTCCAATTGTGTGTCCTGGGCCAAAATGCACAAACTATGGCTTATAACATCACACCCCTGCGTAGGGCCACAGTGGAATGTGTGAAAGATCAGGTAAGTGCCAGCATCTCTGTATCTGAATTTGATCCTTCTATGATTTGGTAACCAGAACCTTCAAATTTTTTCAGCCAAGGGGAAATCATCAACATTCATTCGTTTTTGTATTTCTACTTTACCTTTTTTCAGTCATTTGAGGTAGCTTAATAAAAACAGAAAACTACACAAAGAAAAAAGTGACTATATTAGCAATGAGAAAGTAAGATTGGTATTGGTAACTAATATTACGCAATGGGGAAAATAAGTTTGGGGTGAGATTTCCAGAATAGAAGGACTATATGGTTTTGTACACTTTTGCTTAGAGCTTCTTTTGCATGTCACACAGACACAGAAACCGTGTTCGAAAGTACTTAAAAAATAAGCTTAGGGCAAACAAACTTAGTCTTACTATTGAGATCTCAGGGAAATCTGAGTCCTCATAATGTTTTTCGTCATCAGTACAGAGAATAACAACATTTTTGTATGGCTGCTTCATATACTGCTATAACCCAGCTTAATTCTAGAGGGGATCCAAACAATATGTATGTTGAAGTAACAACTTCCTGATGAGTTTGCTTAAATCAAAAAGCTTAGTTCATAATGTATGAAGGAACAAGGCAACTTTTATTTGTTTGGTTCAAGTTTGTGATATAGTGAATGGCACTTTCAAAGATACATTTCTTCCCTGACAGGTTTTGCCACAGGCAGCTGGACTGGAGTATCAACATTAATATCATGTTTTATACATCCTTTTATATAGGGGCAGGCATTGTGCTTCACTCAGAGTGAGGTGTGGCATGTCTTCTCTTTTTTACCTACTTTTTTTTTTTTTTTTCCAGTTTGGCTTCATTAACTATGAAGTAGGAGATAGCAAGAAGCTCTTTTTCCATGTGAAAGAAGTTCAGGATGGCATTGAGCTACAGGCAGGAGATGAGGTGGAGTTCTCAGTGATTCTTAATCAGCGCACTGGCAAGTGCAGCGCCTGTAATGTTTGGCGAGTCTGGTGAGTTGTTGTTGTGGTTTGATTAGTAACTACCCTGGAGTGTCTCAACTTCTGTAGTCTCTGTTTTATCACATTTCTTTACTTTTCTGTGCCTTGTTTTTTCCCCTCTTTTGCCACTTTTTATTTACTTCCTACTTACTAGTCTAATACAAAAAGATTGTGTAGTACAAGGTTTTTAAAATTTTTGCCAAATTCCTTTCCTTCCATTAAGTCATTTCTAGGTTATATGCTACTTAAAATTCTAATACTTTAGTCATCCTGATTCATAATGCTGCTTTGCTTCTCTGCCGCCCAGAGACACAGTCTCACAGTCTGACTCTGTTACCCAGGCTGTAGTGCAGTGGCGCTATCACAACTCATTGCAGCCTCAACCCCCTGGGCCTAAGCAATTCTCCCACATCAGCTTCCTGAGTAGCTGGGACTACAAGCATGCGCCACCACACCCAGCCACTTTTATTTTTTGTGGAGACATGGTCCCACTATTTTGCCCAGGCTGGTCTCAAACTTCTGGGCTCAAGTGTTCCTCCTGCCCTGTCCTCTCAAAGCACTAGGATTACAGGTGTTAGCTACCAGCTACCACATCTGCTACCTTGTTTTTTATGCATCTGTGGAACGGGTCATTCTGATTGCATTCAAGTCTAGGGTCTGCAAATGATTCCTTCCATTCCTATTAAGCTGGAACCTTGAGTTGGGGATAATAATATATAAACAAACTTGTCTATCTTGTCTTTCTAGCTAGGTAGATGAGGCAAGAGTCCCGTCATTAAAAGTGAGTCATTTGGGCAGTTAGGTGGAAAACACACTCCTTTGCAAGTGCTTGCTGTCTGCCCACCAAGTATGGTTTCTTCTCGTCTTTTGACTTCATTACAGTGAGGGCCCCAAGGCTGTTGCAGCTCCTCGACCTGATCGGTTGGTCAATCGCTTGAAGAACATCACTCTGGATGATGCCAGTGCTCCTCGCCTAATGGTTCTTCGTCAGCCAAGGGGACCAGATAACTCAATGGTATGAGGGCATACAAGGCTTGGGGGAGGCCAACTCATAGACCTACGTACAATATGTGGTCCTATTTAAACTATAGGTCAGGAAATGAAGCAGGGACACTTTCATATTGCTTATTACTAGTTAGGACTTTCTACACATTGGTTCAGCCCGTAACCTAATGGTTGCTTACAGTAAGAAGCACATTTCTTTTCTTGATGCTCTGAAGATAGTTTAGGTAATGGGTCAGGAGGGCTTACTGTGGATTTTCTCCTCTAGAAAAGAATTAGTAGTACATAAGATGATTAAAAATAATGCTTTTGTAGTTTCATTTCGGAATAGTGAATGTACCGTGATTGTTGTGCACTCAAATCATTAACTGCAGGGTTTTTTTCCCCCCCACAGGGGTTTGGTGCAGAAAGAAAGATCCGTCAAGCTGGTGTCATTGACTAACCACATCTACAAAGCACATCATTAATCCCCTGATCAAGTTGGGGGGAATCTGGTGAAGGGTTTTGAATATCTCCTTCTTCATCCCTCCCAAAATCTGAAATACTTATTCTATTGAGCTATTACACCAGTTTTAACACCTTCCTCGTGTTATGTTTAAAAAAATAAATAAATTTAAGAAAACCATTTTAAAATAATGCACAGTTGCAGCCTGGAAAACTTAAGGTGGCGCCTTATAGTATCAATTTTAGGAGCTTTATTTGGTGCATTTAACGCAACTGGTAATTGCAAAATCCACTTCGCCTGTGTTAAGTGAAAAATATAGACTGTTATCTTGTTGGCCCTATGAAATTCTGCACTTCTCATTATATACTCTACCTTCATTAATTACTTCTGGCAAGATGTTCTGCCTTAGCACTCAGTTGCGTTCTTTTTCTTTTTCTTCCTGTTCATTATGCTTTAATTCTGAGGACCATATGAGGGTAGAATATATTATCTTTTAAAAATTACAAAGATTTGTATAGGCAAACCATTTCTTAAAGTTGATGGCCAAATTTTAAAATGTTATTTTTCATATCATTTATAATCTTGTCACAATCCACTTAAAGAAGTTTGGTTATATTTCAGTGAAAATTATCTTACAGAGTAGGTTTTTTTTCGTGGGTTGGGGGGTAACTTTACTACAATTAGTAAGTATGGTGCAGAATTTCATGCAAATGAGTGCCAGCAGTGTGATAATTTAAACATATTTAAACAAAAACAAAAAAATGAATGCACAAACTTGCTGCTGCTTAGATCACTGCAGCTTCTAGGACCCGGTTTCTTTTATTGATTTAAAAACAAAACAAAAAAATAAAAATAAAAAAGTTGTGCCTGAAATGAATCTTGTTTTTTTAATAAGTAGCCGCCTGGTTACTGTGTCCTGTAAAATACAGACACTTGACCCTTGGTGTAGCTTCTGTTCAACTTTATATCACGGGAATGGATGGGTCTGATTTCTTGGCCCTCTTCTTGAATTGGCCATATACAGGGTCCCTGGCCAGTGGACTGAAGGCTTTGTCTAAGATGACAAGGGTCAGCTCAGGGGATGTGGGGGAGGGCGGTTTTATCTTCCCCCTTGTCGTTTGAGGTTTTGATCTCTGGGTAAAGAGGCCGTTTATCTTTGTAAACACAAAACATTTTTGCTTTCTCCAGTTTTCTGTTAATGGCGAAAGAATGGAAGCGAATAAAGTTTTACTGATTTTTGAGACACTAGCACCTAGCGCTTTCATTATTGAAACGTCCCGTGTGGGAGGGGCGGGTCTGGGTGCGGCCTGCCGCATGACTCCTGGTGCGGAGGCCCACGTGGCCGGGGCGGGGACACAGGCGCCTGGGGCGCCGACTGATTACGTAGCGGGCGGGGCCGGAAGTGCCGCTCCCTGGTGGGGGCTGTTCATGGCGGTTCCGGGGTCTCTAACAATTTTCCCGGCTGTGGTCCTGAATCTGTCCAAAGCAGAGGCAGTGGAGCTTGAGGTAAGTTTCTCGCATGCATAGTGTTTGGCTTTGGGCTGTGGAATGTTCAGGCGTTTCACTGATGCCAGAAATCGAGCAGAATCTACCAGCTGGAGACAAAGGCCTTGGGCGGGGGTCCTTCCATTTGGTGCCTACGTGGGGAGATCCTTGGAGACAGAAGGGAGAATGGGAAGGAGTTGCGGCCTGGAGGCTTCCCGCTAGAGCTGAGAAGGCTTCGGGGAGTAATAGGAAGGGGGATTTCCATTGCTTAGGCGAGGGCGGGGCCCAAGGACTGTTGAAAAATAGCCAAGGGTGGGGGTTGCTAGAAAACTACTCCAGAAATGTGAGGCCGATATTGGTCCGGTGTTTTTGCGTTCCCGAGTCACTTTAAGAACCAAATGGCAGGTCACGCTAGGGTTTTCATTTCCATTGATTATAGAAAGCTTTAAAGTACTTTAGCTGTGGTGCTCGCCAATTAACCCTGATTACTGGTTTCCAACAGGTTCTTGCTGGTGTGAAATGACTGAGTACAAACTGGTGGTGGTTGGAGCAGGTGGTGTTGGGAAAAGCGCACTGACAATCCAGCTAATCCAGAACCACTTTGTAGATGAATATGATCCCACCATAGAGGTGAGGCCCAGGTGGTAGCCCGCTGACCTGACCCTGTCTCTCACTTGTCAGATCGTCTTTACCTATATTCTTTATTAAAGGAATAAGAGGAGAGAAAGTAAAAGTTATTTTGGGTACTACATTCAGTTATGCAATAAGTTTAACGTGTTTATAGAGAACAGTTCATTTTTATTAGCTGCTGAAGTTTCTAAAACGTCCAGTTTTTAACAGTTCTGTAAACTTGCAAACTCAGTGTTGAGTTCATTCGTGAGTTTCTTCATATATGACAGCTCTATTACATGAGAAACACAGGCCATAGTAGCGAGACTGTATGGGAGATAATAGGTTGGAGATAAAGGATTCAGAGATCTGAGTGTTCTTCAATATTTATTTATTAGCTAGTTGAAGCAGCTGAGACCAGATGATTGGAGTAGTAAGAACTTGAGATTTTTAGTCTTTATGCCTAGGATTTTGGTCCCTGTTTGTTTAGTTGTGTGATATTGAGCAAATGAATCTCTCTCAACCTCATTTTCCTCATGTATTAAATTATCATAAACTTGTCCTGCCTACCACACAGGGATGTTATGGAAAGTTAATATATTTAAGTTATTTATGAATGGTAAAGTACTATGTAATAGTACTTAGAGATTCTATTGTATTGTGAGGGTTCATGGTACAGATTGTCTTCAGTAAGTGGCATCTAAGGCTCTTTAAATAAAGGGTTATGCCGGACGCGGTGGCTCACGCCTGTAATCCCAGCACTTTGGGAGGCGGAGGCGGGCAGATCACGACGTCAGGAGTTCAAGACCAGCCTGATCAACATGGTGAAACCCCATCTCTACTAAAAATACAAAAATTAGCTGGGTATGGTGGCACGCACCTGTAATCTCAGCTATTCAGGAGGCTGAGGCAGGAGAATCGCTTGAACCAGAGGCAGAGGGTGCAGTGAGCCAAGATCACGCCACAGCCCTTCAGCCTGGGCAACACAGGGAGACTCCTTCTCAAAAAATAAATGAATAAATAAATAGATAAACAAACGGTTTTGTAATTTTGTTCAGTTTAGAAATGCCTAACTTTAGAGATTATTTTAATCAACACCTGGCCTCCCTACCATCTGGCTACTAGTGTTTAATTGATGCAAACTAACTGTAAAAAAATTGGTTGCTAACCCTTGGCAAAATCTTTATTTCCAGCTTAACAGCTTTAATATTTTACATGAAATGTTTAATATTTTAATTAAATATTTTTAAATGTTTGATTTATTGAGCAATTTACATAAGTAAAATTCATAAATTTTATGTTTAGAACCCAGTGCTTTTTGCGTTTTTATATAGTCATGTAGCTACCACCCAGATAACTGCATAGAGCACTTCCAATACTCCAGAGACTTCTCCAAGTGTGATGACATTAAAATACAAGTAAAGGGCCTGTTGCCATAAAACCAAAATGAAAGTTTTTTTTTTATATGATCTATGCCTGTCTGTCTTCCTGAGAAATTAATCATAACTGTACCTTGTTTGGAACCTTTAAGAATTTGATTCAGGAATATTTCTCAAAGGTACGTCTGTCATGAGAAAAAAAAATATTTAGCGTTATAACCTTTTCTGAAACAAAAGGTATTTGTTTATTTAGTCATAAACACAAATGATGTATATAGGGCCAGATTATAATTGGTGAAGATACGTTTAGATTTCTTAAAGTAAAATAAACAGCACAAATAAAATAGTACAGTTCATAGCTTAGTGAAATACACTAGGTACCTAATCTGTAGCCTCCTGGCTGCAGTAGAGTTGTCATTTGAGTTACCGTGTTTTTTAAATCTTTTCCAGGAACAGAGTGACCATCTTTATTTTCTGCAGGCATATAGAATTTGGTGGGTTTTCTTTTACATAGGGTGACATTGGATACTTTTTGTTTGTGATTTTATATTAGCAATTTGAGGGACAAACCAGATAGGCAGAAATGGGCTTGAATAGTTAGAGGCTTATTTGACCTTGACAATAGCATTGCATTCCCTGTGGTTTTTAATAAAAATTGAACCTCCCTCCTTCCCTTACCCTCCACACCCGCAGGATTCTTACAGAAAACAGGTGGTTATAGATGGTGAAACCTGTTTGTTGGACATACTGGATACAGCTGGACAAGAAGAGTACAGTGCCATGAGAGACCAATACATGAGGACAGGCGAAGGCTTCCTCTGTGTATTTGCCATCAATAATAGCAAGTCATTTGCGGATATTAACCTCTACAGGTACTAGGAGCATTGTTTTCTCTGAAAGGATGATCTTTGTGTTCTGAAGCTTTATAGGGAAATGAGGTTAACACACTAGGGAAGATAGAGCTTTTTAATTACAGGAAGTGTTGGTTTTAGGTTGTTTGACATTGAGAATCTAGGGTAATTACTGAAAGTTAATACTGGAATTTATTTTGCATAATATACTGTTACTATAATGTTTGATAATACATAAGTGAAGCTTGCTACTGGGAACAACTCGGAACCAGAGTTGTTGTAATTGGAGATCACAAAGGAATTTCAGAGAGGAAAACATCTCCAAGAAACATCTTTCACTATGTAATGGAAAAGATGGGCCAGGCACAGTGGCTCACACCTGGAATGTCAGTGCTCTGGGATGCCAAGGCGGGAGGATCACTTTGAGCCCAGGAGTTGGAGACCAGCTTGGGCAACAGAGCAAGACCTTTTCTCTACAAAAATAAAAATAAAAAAATTAGTCACACATGGTGGCAGCTACTCGGGAGGCAGAGGTTGGAGGATCACGTGAGCTCAGGAGGTCGAGGCATGCTCACTCCACTGCACTGCTGCACTCTAGCCTAATCAACAGAGCAAGATTCTGTCTCCATAAAAAAATAAAAATAAAAAACAAAATGATAGAAAAAAGCAAATAGGGAGTACATAAAGATGAAAACAAAGCAAAGGAACATAAAGATAGACTTTGTCTATAGAACCATAAAGTTTCAAAGCTAGATTGGACCATGAAAATTCTAGTACAGTATTCTTATTTTGCAAAATCAGAGTTCAGAAGGTGGTTTGTTAGGTTTTGGAGTCAGGATTGTTATTAGTAGCAGAGCCAGGACCAAAAACCCAAAGCTCCTTTTTCTTAGCACAGTGTTCTCAAACAGAGTAATATAATGGTTAAGAATAGGAATTCTACCTGGATTGAAACCTAGCTCTATTTAAATAATACCTACCTCATAGAGTTGTTGTGAAGATTACAGTTTTAATAAATATGCAAATCACTCAGAATAGTGCCTGGCACACAGTAAATGCAACTTAAGTGTTCTGCCTAAAGACTTGAGTCTTGGCTTATTTTCTGTCCATGTGAAGATGTCTGCTCTCAAAAGCAGATTGGTCCAAAACTGAATTCAAGTGTTCTTTTCCTAACCTGTTGTACTTCCCATTTTTATTGTCTAAAAGTAATAGCAGTACTTAATAAAATGCCCACACTTGGTGGCGTGCATCTAATAAATGTTTGTTGAATTTCTAGAAGTCATTTCTTTCTTACAAGAAATTTGTTCATTTTTCTGTATGCCTTACCTCAAACCAAAGAGTATTTAAAACATCTTATGAAAATGCATATAGTAGAGCAAGGTAAAATTAATGAAAAATAGGCTTAAGTGAGACCAAAAAAATAAGGGTAAAGGAAATAAAACAAATTTAGGAATGAGCATATTGTGTGGTTGTGCATGAAGCTCCAATGACTTTCTAAAGGTGGACTACAATTTGGTCACTGTTGTGAAAAGGAAAGTAGCCAGCTGAAAGATTCAGTATCTGTATGCTGAAAGCAGTTAAGTTGCTCAGAAGAAGCAGAATTATATTGCTACTAGAAGGAAATTTTCCCATGGATCCTCAAAGAGGCTTGTTTAATGTAAAAATCACTAGTAACCTAACAGTGACATGGTCCAGGTACTTTAGGCTGTCTTATCCCTTAATGTAGGCTACTGCCATCAAGCACAGTTTTGCAAACAGCCAATAGAGTGTAGTTCAGATGCATGATCTTGTGGGTAATCCAGGGGTAGAGTCTAGAACAGTACTGTGCAGTATGTAGTTATTTACAGTTAATTAAGATTAAATAAAATTTAAAAATTAGTTCCTTGACCACAAAATGCTCAATAGCTACTAGTGGCTACCATGTTGAACAGTACAGATATAGACCATTTCCATCATCACATAAAGTACTGTTGGATTGTGTTGGTCAAGACAATCTAAAGCAATAGTTTCCCAGGTGTGGTGTGTCTTACATGTCATTGAAGGGGGCGTTGTCAGGAGTTCTAGATGTTTCAACCTCCCTTTACTAAGAGCTGTTCTTAGTTTTCTGTTGTGTAGGTTGGGCTTCCAGATACAATGTTTTGTTTTAGTTTTTCTTTTTTTTTTTTTTTTTTCTTTTTTTGAGACTGAGTTTCGCTCTTGTTGCCCAAGCTGGAGTACAATGGTGCGATCTCGGCTCACTGCAACCTCCGCCTCCCAGGTTTGAGAGATTCTCCTGCCTCAGCTTCCCAAGTAGCTGGAATTACAGGTGTCCACCACCATGCCTGGCTAGTTTATTTTTATTTTTATTTTTAGTAGAGATGGGGTTTCACCATGTTGGCTGGACTGGTTTCAAACTCCTGACCTCAGGTGATCCACTCACCTCGGCCTCCCAGAGTGCTGGGATTACAGGTGTTAGCCACCGTGCCCAGCCTGTTTTAGTTTTTTTGAGGAGTCGTCTCCCTCTGTTGCCCAAGCCGGAGTGCGGTGACATGACACTCTCAGGGCTCAACCTCTCAGGGATCTAGGGATCCTCCCACCTCAGCTTCCCGAATAGCTGGAACCACAGGCACATGTGCCACCATGCCCAGCTAATTTTTGTATTTTTTGTAGAAGCAAGGTTTCACCAGGTTACCCAGGCTGGTCTCAGACTCCTAGGTCAAGTGGTCCTCCCACCTCAATCTCCCAGAGTTCTAAGACTATAGGTGGGAGTCACCATGCCCAGCTTCATCTATAATTTGTTTGAAGAAAATGTTTAAGCACCACCCATCTTCAAAAGTGATAGATTGCCTTCCATTAAATACTGTCACGCCAGTTATTAGCAGCAGTGAGCTTCACTTTTTATACTTTAGACCTTAATCTAAGGAGTGATTTCTAGTTGCCAATTAAATCCAGAGCCAAGTTCTTTGGAGAATCCAGGAGCCTAACTAGGGCATCTGTCAGGATAAAATACCCATCCACTTCCAGTAGAAGGTGAGCTTGTACTTATGGCTTCCTGATGGCTGTTGCATCAAGTCTAAAGCAGTCTCCTTGATATACAACGTCTTCTCTAAGTGGTAGAAAAAAGCAAAAATACTAGAAGTTAATAGGGCTACATAAAATTTGCTAGTTTCTTTTTTGCCCTAGCCATTTATTCCTTCCTGAAATCTTGTCTTTCTTTCTCTTGCTCTTTCTCTCTCTCTCTCTCTTTCCTTTTCTTTTCTTTTCTTTTCTTTCTTCCCTTTCTTTTCTTTCTTTCTTCCTGCTGCCCCGGCTGGAGTGCAGTGGAACAATTATGGCTCACTGCAGCCTCGACCATTCTGGGCCCAGGTGATCCTCCCACCTCAGTCTCCCAATTAGCTGGGACTACAGGCATGTGCCACCACACCCAGCTATAATATGTGTGTGTGTGTGTGTGTGTGTATACTTTTTTTTTTTTTTTTTTTTTGGACGGGTGGGGATGGAGTCTCACTCTGTCACCCAGGCTAGAGTGTAGTGGCGTGATCGTGGCTCGCTGCAATCTTCGCCTCCCGGGTTCAAGCGAGTCTCCTGCCTCAGCTTCCCGAGTAGCTGGGACTACAGGTGCCTGCCACCACACCTGGCTAATTTTTGTATTTTTAATAGAGATGGGGTTTCACTCTATTGGCCAGACTGGTCTTGAACTCCTGACCTTGTGATCCGCCCACCTCAGCCAAAGTGCTGGGATTACAGGTGTGAGCCACTGCACCCGGCCCAATTTTTATATTTTTTGTAGAGACCGGGTTTTGCCATGTTGCCCAGGCTAATCTCAGAACTCCTGGGTTCTAGCAATCTGCCCTCCTCAGCCTCCCAAAGTGCTGAGATTACAGGCATGAGCCACTGCACCCAGCCTAATCTTGTTTTTCTTATATTCTGGTAATATATTCCCATTTTTAGGGAGCAGATTAAGCGAGTAAAAGACTCAGATGATGTACCTATGGTGCTAGTGGGAAACAAGTGTGATTTGCCAACAAGGACAGTTGATACAAAACAAGCCCACGAACTGGCCAAGAGTTACGGGATTCCATTCATTGAAACCTCAGCCAAGACCAGACAGGTATGGTACAGCTTTCAGCATTTGTGCAACAGTTTGCTCTAGGCGAGAGAACATCAGTTGATTAATTCTGGTAGAGATGTGATCCATGTTCATATTCTTTGTTGTTATGCATTTTTTTCTTTTCTTTGTTCTTTTTTAGGCACAGTCTCACTCTGTCTTCTAAGCTGGAGTGCAGTGGTGCAATTTCAGCTCACTGCAGCCTCCGTCTCTTGGATTCAAGTGATTCTCCTGCCTCAGCCTCCCAAGTAGCTGGGACTACGGGCGCATCATCATGCCTGGCTAATTTTTGTGCTTTTAGTAGAGACAGGGTTTTACCATGTTGCCCAAGCTGGTCTCGAACTCCTGGCCTCAAGTGATCCTCCCACCTGGACCTCCCAAAGTGCTGGGATTACAGGCGTGAGCCACCACGCCCGGCCTGTTGTTAGGCATTTTTAATAGTGTTCTTTTTTTTTTATCGCTTGTTTAAACCCAAAATGAATGTATTAATAGTCTACTATGGCATGTTTACTCCTGCATTAACATCCACAAATATTTCTTCTGAAGATCCTTGACTAAAAATATTTATAAACATTAGTTATTTCTCTGTCAAAACCAGCCCCTGTTTAGGGCTTAAGTCTCCTGAATGGAGTCTTTAGTTTAATGTAGTTTTGTTCTGTATGTCTCACATTACCCTTTTCCTTTGCCTGAATGTTTATTTGGCAAAATGTGCCATTTTTCTATCAGCCTGTTCATGTGATTCAATAGGAGTGTGAAATTTAGTGTTCTCTTCCTTAAATCACCATATTTTATTTTATCAGCTATTCATTATGTAATTGGAATCTTATGTCCACATAAAGAGATACAAGTGCAAGAGAGCTTACAATTTGGATTGTGTCCGTTGAGTTAGCTCTCTCATTTTTTTTCATTTTTTCCTTTTATAGGGTGTTGAAGATGCTTTTTACACACTGGTAAGAGAAATACGCCAGTACCGAATGAAAAAACTCAACAGCAGTGATGATGGGACTCAGGGTTGTATGGGATTGCCATGTGTGGTGATGTAACAAGGTAAGCATATGGTTTCTTGGCATAATTATAAATCTTAGTATTTAGTATTGGTCAATTTTTGGAGGAGTGTTAGTGTTATCGTCTATATGTTATTTGAGTTTCTGCCTATTCTTTTCTGCATATTTTCCATATGGCATCCTTTCTGAAAGTACTGAGGTCTAAAGTATTTAAAACATTTGATTATTCTACAGGTATCTTTATATTTTTGCTAACATTAGAAATTATAAGACATTATTTATGAGATGTAGGCATACCCTATTCCTGGCAATGACCAGGAATTTGAAGGATCACTACTTTGAAACTAGATAATAATGACATGGTTTGTGTTCTTTGTTTACAGATACTTTTAAAGTTCTATCAGAAAAGAGCCACTTTCAAGGTAGGACAAGTTTGGAAATGTATACTCATTCCTGTTAATTTCGTATACTTGTTTGTCTTCTACTCTGAATGTGTCACTTATACAAATTCTGTTTTTATTTCAGCTGCACTGACACCCTGGTCCTGACTTCCCTGGAGGAGAAGTATTCCTGTTGCTATCTTCAGTCTCACAGAGAAGCTCCTGCTACTTCCCCAGCTCTCAGTAGTTTAGTACAGTACTCTGTATTTGAGAAGTTCTCAGAATAACTACCTCCTCACTTGGCTGTCTGACCAGAGAAATGCACCTCTTGTTACTCCCTGTTATTTTTCTGCCCTGGGTTCTTCCACAGCACAAATACACCTCTGCCACCCCAGGTTTTTCATCTGAAAAGCAGTTCATGTCTGAAACAGAGAACCAAACCGCAAACATGAAATTCTGTTGAAAACAGTGTCTTGAGCTCTAAAGTAGCAACTGCTGGTGATTTTTTTTTCTTTTTACTGTTGAACTTAGAACTATGCTAATTTTTGGAGAAATGTCATAAATTACTGTTTTGCCAAGAATATAGTTATTGTTGCTGTTTGGTTTGTTTATAATGTTTTCGGCTGTATTCTCTAAACTGGCATCTGCTCTAGATTCATAAATACAAAAATGAATACTGAATTTTGAGTCCATCCTAGTCTTCACTACTTTGACGTGATTAAATCCAACTTTCACAGTGAAGTGCCTTTTTCCTAGAAGTGGTTTTTAGACTTCCTTTATAATATTTCAATGGAATAGATGTCTCAAAAATCCTTATGCATGAAATGAATGTCTGAGATACTTCTGTGACTTATCTACCATTGAGGGAAAGCTATATCTATTTGAGAGCAGATGCCATTTTGTACATGTATGAAGTTGGTTTTCCAGAGGCCTGTTTTGGGGCTTTCCCAGGAGAAAGATGAAACTGAAAGCATATGAGTAATTTCACTTAATTTTTACCTAATCTCCACTTTTTTCGTAGGTTACTACCTATACAATGTATGTAATTTGTTTCCTCTAGCTTACTGATAAACCTACTATTCAATGAACTTCCATTTGTATTCAAATTTGGGTCATACCAGAAAGCTCTACATTTGCAGGTGTTCAAATATTGTAAAACTTTGGTGCATTGTTATTTAATAGCTGTGATCAGTGATTTTCAAACCTCAAATATAGTATATTAACAAATTACATTTTCACTGTATATCATGGTATCTTAATGATGTATATAATTGCCCTCAATCCCCTTCTCACCCCATCTTCTACAGCTTCCCCCACAGCAGGAGGGGCTTGATTATTTCAGTTGAATAAAGCATGGTGCTAATGGACCAGGGTCACAGTTTCAAAACTTGAACAATCCAGTTAGCATCACAGAGAAAAATTCTACATTTGCTCATTGCACCATTAACTCCAACTAGTACTTTTGCTGGGTGCCTGTAGTTAGCCATGCAAGGAAAGAAGAGATCAGTTAGCACAAACCCTTTACCATGACTGGAAAACTCGGTATCACGTATTTAAACCTTTTTTTTTCTTTTAACCATGTAGAAACTCTAAGCCAATATTCTCATTTGAGAATGAGGATGTCTCAGCTGAAAAATGTTTTAAATTTTCTGTACTCATAATGTTCTTTGAAGGGTTTAAAACAAGATGTTGATTAAGCTGATGAGTTTGCTCAAAGCAGGAAGTTGAAATTGTTGAGACAGGAATGGAAAATATTATTAATTGATAGTTATAAGGATTTGGAGACTTGGCATTTTCATTTGCAGATAATACCCTGGTAATTCTCATGAAAAACAGACTTGGATAACTTTTGATAAAAGACTAATTCCAAAATGGCCACTTTGTTCCTGTCTTTAATATCTAAATACTTACTGAGGTCCTCCATCTTCTATATTAGGAATTTTCATTTATTAAGCAAATGTCATATACTTTGAAATTGAGAAAAGAAGAAATATATACTGTGCCCAGAGTATAATGAACCTGGAGAGTTGTGCTCCTTACTGCTAATTCTGGGAGCTTTCACAGTACTATCATCATTTGTAAACAGAAATTCTGCTTTTCTGTTTCTGTTCCTTCTGGAGCAGTGTTACTCTGTAATTTTCCTGAGGCTTATCACCTCAGTCTTTTTTTTTTTTTTTTTTTTTTTTAAAGTGTCTGTGACTGGCAGTGTGATTCTTTTTCTTAAAAATCTATTAAATTTGATGTCAAATTAGGGAGAAAGATACTCATCTTGGGCTCCTGTACCAATAGCCCTTGTATGTATATACTTACAGTTTTCTCAAGTATGTTCTAAGCACAGAAGTTTCTAAATGGGGCCAAAATTCAGACTTGAATATGTTCTTTGAATAGCTTCTTAAGAAGTTACAGTTAGCCGGGCATGGTAGCCCATGCCTGTAGTCCCAGCTACTTGAGAGGCTGAGGCAGGAGAATCACTTGAACCCAGGAGGTGGAGGTTACAGTGAGCGGAGATCATGCCACCACACTCCAGCCTGGGTGACAGAGTGAGACTTGTCTCCAAAAAAAAAAAAAAAGTTACACCTAGGTGTGAATTTTGGCACAAAGGAGTGACAAACTATAGTTAAAAGCTGAATAACTTCAGTGTGATGTAAAACGTGGTTTTTAGGCTATGTTTGTGATTGCTGAAAATAATTCTAGTTTACCTCAAAATACTTCTCTTTCCCCAGATTAAGTGCCTGGCCAGCTGTCATAAGTTACATATTCCTTTTGGTTTTTTTAAAGGTTACATGTTCAAGAGTGTGAAAATAAGATGTTCTGTCTAAAGGCTACCATGCCTGGTCTGTAAATGAACCTGTTAAATGCTGTGTTTGCTCCAACAGCTTACTATAGAATGTTACTTAATACAATATCATACTTACTACAATTTTCACTATAGGAGTGTAATAGGTAAAATTAATCTCTATTTTAGTGGGCCCATGTTTAGTCTTTCACCATCCTTTAAACTGCTGTGAATTTTTTTGTCATGACTTGAAAGCAAGGATAGAGAAACACTTTAGACATATCTGGAGTTTTTTCCCATTCCAGAACTTGTGAGCATAATCATATTTGCTTTATATTTATAGTCATGAACTCCTAAGCTGGCAGCTACAACCAAGAACCAAAAAATGGTGCATTCTGCTTCTTGTAATTCATCTCTGCTAATAAATTATAAGAAGCAAGGAAAATTAGGGAAAATATTTTATTTGGATGGTTTCTATAAACAAGGGACTATAATTCTTGTACATTATTTTTCATCTTTGCTGTTTCTTTGAGCAGTCTAACGTGCCACACAATTATCTAAGGTATTTGTCTTCTATAAGAATTGTTTTAAAAGTATTCTTGTTACTAGAGTAGTTGTATTATATTTCAAAATGTAAGATGATTTTTAAAAGCCTGAGTACTGACCTAAGATGGAATTGTATGATGAACTCTACTCTGGAGGGAGGGGAGGGTGTCCGTGGAAGTTGTAAGACTTCTATTTTTTCGTGCCATCAAATATAGGTAAAAATAATTGTGCAATTCTGCTGTTTAAACAGGAACTATTGGCCTCCTTGGCCCTAAATGGAAGGGCTGATATTTTAAGTTGATTATTTTATTGTAAATTAATCCAACCTAATTCTTTTTAATTTGGTTGAATGTTTTTCTTGTTAAATGATGTTTAAAAAATAAAAACTGGAAGTTCTTGGCTTAGTCGTAATTCTTATATTCACTAAAGCGCTCATACTAATTTCAAACTTTTGGATATGACATTTGGAAGTGTTGGAATATCTGAGTTCCTTGTTTCATCATAATATAAAATATATCAAAGCCTACTTTAAAGTATTACCCTGTGGATGATTCATAGCTATTTGTCAAATTTGCATACATTAAGATGCCATTGGAGCTCTTTTGTCTCGTTTTTGCATTACTGCACAATCTAGCAATCTTGGTATAGGTGGAGGAGCATTGATGCTAGGGGCTGGAGAACTTGAGGCCCAATATAATTTTACTACGCTGGCCCAGTTTCTTCACTTACAAAATAGGAGAGTTGAATTAGGATATATCAGATTTCCCAACCTTAAGGAGATTTTAAAAAGAATAATATCAAATCTAGGCATTTTCAACTAACACTGGAATACTGTAATTTTGGAGACCTTGGTTTACTCTACGAAAGACTTACCACAATTTTTCTTCTTCACTTTTTTTTCTTAAAAAGGAGGCAGGGAAGGTAGGTCATTAACATGTGGCTAAAGTAAGCTTGGGAAAACCAATTTTAAATGACAGTATTTTTTCTAGCTAGGACAACTAGAAAGAGTATAAATAATTGTAAAATGTATATGAAAAAGAAATAGAATTATGGACTTTGTATCTTTCAAACTATCACATCATATAGAGGCCTAAGTGATAGTTTGAGAGAGAAAGTCCACAATTTTGTTTCTTTTTCATATACATTTTACAAAATTTTGTTCCAATATTTGACCCTCTAATAACAGAAAAGAGGAAAGGATGTTTTCTGGTGAGAACTGCTATTCCGTTCAGCAAAATAAAGCTACAGAAATAATGAGAAGGTACCTAAAGAAACTTATTTGGAATATGAGGGAACGTCCTGTGCATCTCTGTGCTATTAAGGTTTCTGTTCTCATAAGCAATACTTAGGGTCACTGAAAGGCCAACATAGTTGCATGAGTTATTTGATATCCATAAATACATGAGAAGAGGCCAAGAGGCCTTGCTAGTGATCATTTTGCAAAACTGAGCATGTCCAGCTCCATGACAGCACAGAGAGAATCAATGTCCAGTTTCCAAGTGGGAAAGGTATGTTTTGTAATGCTTTTAAAAGCAACTGGGCGGTGAAATGTGACCCTTTAGCTTAATAAAAGAAAGCTGGAACTTCAGGAACATACAAAATAGAGATAAACATTCTTTCCAGTTGCAAAAGGAATATAAGAGGGTTCAGATTCATGAACCAAGAGTTGAGTTGACCATTCTTATTTGCAGTTGTATTCTACCACATGATTTACTTCACACTTGCACCAAAATAGTCTATTATAAACTACTGATGTTGGTGGGGAGCAGGGGTGGAAATGGGGAATGGAGGGGAGGAATGAACTTAGTTTCTTACCTAGTATAAATTCAGATTACCATCAACTTGTAGAAGCCATATGAAGTAAAAATGGGTAGCACCTGCAATATTGGGTCTTAGAGTTGTATTAAATGTTTCTAAAGATAGAGGCAGCTACGTGCCTGATAGGGTAGGATGTGGTTGTAGCTAGCAGTTGCCTACTAGCAGGCTCCTTTATTTGCAGCAGCCTGAAATACCCAGGTTAGGAAAAGCAATCCCAGAATGGATGCTGCGGACATGATGCAATTGGCGCTATTGATACTTTCTGTAGGAGCTTGAAATGTGTGGATTATAATTCAGTCTGAAAGAAAACTTGCACATTATTTTAAAACAATTTCTTCTAAATTCACATTTACAACTGAAACCCAACATTCCTGATAGGAATATTTTTGTAAATCAATGGTATAAAGTGTAAAGACATGTTGAAAGTTAGATCAAGAGATCTTTTTTTTTTTTTTTTTTTTTTTTTGAGACAGAGTCTCGCGCTGTCGCCCAGGCTGGAGTGGAGTGCAGTGGCCGGATCTCAGCTCACTGCAATCTCCGCCTCCCGGGTTTGCGCCATTCTCCTAGCTCAGCCTCCCGAGTCGCAGGGACTACAGGCGCCCGCCACTTCGCCCAGCTATTTTTTTTAATATTTTTTTAGTAGAGACGGGGTTTCACTGTGTTAGCCAGGATGGTCTCGATCTCCTGACCTCGTGATCCGCCCGTCTCGGCCTCCCAAAGTGCTGGGATTACAGGCTTGAGCCACCGCGCCCGGCTCAAGAGATCTTGTAAGTGTATGCTTGTTTTGCCTGTGAAGCTGAGGAGTTTGACATTTACTATTAAAGTCCAAAATGAAACTAGCATGGCAAATGAAGTGATCCTCCCACCTTGGCCTCTGAAAGTGCTGAGATTCCAAGTGTGAGCCACCATGCCCAGCCTCAAACTAAATCTTGAATGAAAGCCTGAAATGAAAGAGATGAACGTGGAACTAATCTGGTGTGAAACTTGTTGGGAACTCCCACTTCTTCCCAACCGGTTCTTCACCCTACCTCCTCCTCCTTCCTTGAAGTTGGGGGACAAGGGAGGAGGAGCAGAACCACAGCCATTCAGCCTCTCCTAAAAGTCTCCTTTATCCTCCAAGGACTGAGCAGCATGGCTTAAAAACCACTAGTGACTGCGCATGGTGGCTCACGCCTGTAATCCCAGCACTTTGGGAGGCCAAGGTGGGAGGATCACTTGAGGCCACACTTGAGGCCAGGAATTCAAGACCAGCCTGGGCAACATAGCAAGACCCTGTCTCTACAATGTTTTAAAACTTAGCTAGCCCTGCACCTGTTGTAGTCCCAGCTATTCAGGAAACTGAGGCAGGAGGATCACTTGAGCCCAGGAGTTTGAGGCTGCAGTAAGCTATAATGGCACCACTGCATTCCAGTTTGGCCCACAGAGTGAGACCCTGTCTCTACTGGGGGGAAGAAAAGATTTAGTTTAAAAAACAGATTTCATAAGTAAAAGTATAAAAACCACTTGACTTCACCAATCTACTTCTATGACTATGTATCAAAGTGGGAATCACTAGATCACATCCTGAAGTCTAGTCCAGATCCCAATATTCTATAGACACAATCGTGTTCATTGCACTCTACATAATAGTGAGATGGTGTATAACATAGTGCTTAAGAGCCCCCACTCTGGAGCCAGAATACCTTGCCTTGAATGCCCCTTCTACCACTTATTAGTTGTCTGACCTAGAGCAAGTCAACCTCTCCATACCTGAAGTTTTTCAACTGTAACATAGAAGAAATAATAGTTCTTCAAAAGACTATTGTGAAAATTAGATAAGTTAATATATAGTAAAAACAACATCAACAAGAAACAATAAGTTAGAACACTATCTAGCACTGTTCTTATTGCAGGGACCCCATAGTGTGCCTCCCTCTCTCCTCTAACAGAACATAGTACACTGCTGAAGTACAGCTTGTTTTGTTTAAAGCAAATTGCTGAATTTCAGTTCCATTCCAGAGACAGGAAATAAAGTCAGTTTGTCTCACGGAAAAGGATGTGTCTTAAAAATTTGACTTCTTTATTTTTAGGCATGTAGGGGAAATTACTACTGACGGGAAAATGAGACTGAATGCAGTAAAGTACCATAAAATGCCTCATCATTCCACAGGTTTGGTTATGCTCCAAACCAAAACGCATTCCTTAAGTATAAAGGAATTGTTATACACCTCTAACAGGATGACAAAATCTATGGTTGCTGCTGGCAACTATGTTCCAGTTCTATTCCTAAACTGGAAGTTGTAATGAACTCAGAACTGCTCCCACTGAAGCAATGTAACAAAAAAAAAATGGAGCTGGCAGTTTACCGACAGTCACCCTCAGCCCCACAGAACCCTTTGGTATGCTGTCTTCTCAACCACAACTTACTGTGGTCACTGAGGCATTGAAGGATGTGGGGTGATGAACAAGTTGGAAAGAGGTGGGAGCCCCAGCAAGTTTCCCAGCAGGGAGGGAGACCTGCTATAGCAGAATGGAGGTAAGGGCTTTCTGGACAATAAGGAACCAAGCACAGCAATCTGTGTACAGTTCATTCCTGTACAAGGTCATCTGCTTCCCGCAGATCCTCAGGTATCTCCAACTGAATGAACTACAAGAAATCTCCTATTTAAAAAGTACCTTTGTAAAGTTGATATTTGGATCTTAGAATGATTTCCCCTAAAATAATGTTGTAAACAATGGTTAAGTCCCTAGGTTAGCTCCAACTGATGTGGTCCATCATATAGCTGAAATATTTGCACACCAATCATTTCAAAAGACATAAAAAATAGATGGGAGGCTAGGGGAGGGAAAACATTAGGAGAACTACCTACTGTAGGTGACGGGTTGATGGGTGCAGCAAACCACCATGGCATGTGTATACCTATGTAACAAAACTGCACGTTCTGCACATGTATCCCAGAACCTGAAGTATAATTTTAAAAAAAGACGTAGAAACCAATATTTTCGCTGAAAACTAAAACAAAAATAGAATTAAATGAGCCTAGTTTATCTTATATGCTTATGCCTGAAGAAACGCGTGCTTAATTAGAGAAAAAAAATGAGTAGATAGATTTTTCCCATTAGAGGGAATTTCTGGGCGTTTTTCTTGAAGTTTGCAGATGATGATACAACTGAGATTTTTATTTGTGTTTTGCTTTAAATTCAGAGTTTGTTTCCTGGTGATAGAAATAATACTTGTTCATGGTAGAAAATGTACATAAGCCAAAAGAATGGGGTAAAAATCATCATCATCACACTACCCAGAAAGAATAAGAGTGTAAACTACCCAAGCTGCTTTCAATGCTTAGAGTGATAAGTAAATTAATACTTTTCTTCCTTTTACAAAGACAAGATTATGCCATATATACATCGTTGTAATATTATTTTAACTAATAACATTTTGTGAATGTTTTTCATGTTAATATGTATTCATCTGCATCATTATTTCATTGTGTGGCATTTTACTTCATGATTATACCATGCTTTATTCAATCTTTTATTGTAGACATGTGGGTTTTTCCTGCCTTTTGACTATCATAAAGGTTTAGCTACAATAAACATTCTTGAACTACATTTTTGATTACTTACATGAAAATTTTCTTAAGAAAGTCATAAAAATAAAGGCACGGTGGATCACGCCTGTAATCCTAGCACTTTGGGAAGCCGAGCCAGGCAGATCGCTCGAGGTCAGGAGTTAGAGACAAGCCTGGCCAACATGGTGAAACCCTGTCTCTACTAAAAATACAAAAATTAGCCAGGCGTGGTGGTGTGCACCTGTAATTCCAGCTACTCGGGAGGCTGAGGCAGGAAAAATCGCTTGAACCCAGGAGGTGGAGGTTGCAGTGAGCCAAGAGCGCCCCACTGCACTCCAGACGAGGCGACAGAGCGGGACTCCATCTCAAAAAAAAAAAGAGTCACTGAATGTTTCCGAACTGAGAATATAATGATCAAGTGGTTTTTCAGAAGATTTAACCTGGTAGTATTATGCAATATGGATTGGAGGCAAGGGAAATAATTAGGAATCTATTGCAATTATCCAACTTTGAGGTAACTAATGACTTATTGGGTAGAATTACATTGGCTTCTAATAACCAAAAAAACTGACTAATCAGTGACTAAAACAAATTTATTTTTCTTTTTCTTTCTTTTCTTTTTATTTTTATTTTTTGAGACGGAGTCTCGCTCTGTCACCAGGCTGGAGTGCAGTAGTGTGTTCTCAGCTCATTGCAATCTCCGCCTCCCGAGTTAAAGCAATTCTTCTTCCTCATCCTCCTGAGTAGCTGGGACTACAGGCCACCACACCTAGCTAATTTTTGTATTTTTAGTAGAGACGAGGTTTCACCATGTTGGCCAGGATGGTCTCGATCTCTTGACCTCGTGATCTGCCTGCTTCGGCCTCCCAAAGTGCTGGGATTACAGGCATGAGCCACAGTGCCCGGCCATTTTTCTTATGTATCAAGAAGTCTGACTGGGCATAGTGTTGCATGCTTGCAGTCCCAGCTACTCAGGAGGCTCGGGCAGGAGGATCACTTGAATCCAGGAGCTCTGGGCTATAGTAATCTATGCTGATCAAGTGTCGGTGACCTCCCAGGAGTTGGGGACCACCAAGTTGCCTAAGGAGTGAACCAACCCAGGTCTGAAACAGAGCAGGTCAAAACTCCTGTGCTGATTAGTAGTAGGATCACTCCTGTGAATAACCACTACACCCTGGCCTGAGCAACATAGTGAGACCCTGTCTGTTAAGAAAACATTCTTTAATTAAACAAGAATTCTAAATATGGGAAGTCCTGGACTAATATGGTGGCTTTAGGATGCCATCAGGGACCCTAATTCTTTGTTTCTGTTCGGATACTCTTCATGTGACTCTTGTCCTGCTCACCATTTGTGTTAAAACAATGGTTGGTTTGGAGCCCCCTATCCACATATTTCCTTTTTCAGGCAGGAAGAAGAGGAAGGGCAAAAGGCAAAACATATGCCAGCTGAGCTGGTCCCTTTTAAAAGAACTTTTGGAGACATCCCACCCAGCAATTCTGCTTACATCACGTTGGCCAGGCTGTGTCAAATGGCCACTTCTAGCCACAAAGGAATCTAGCAAATGTTTTTTTTTTTGGCTGAGCACATTAACGCTCAAACCAAATTTTTTTGTTTGTAAGAAAGGTAGGGAAAATGACCTTTGGGTAGGCAACAAGGGTATTTACACAATTGGAATGAGAAAATTGGAGGGCAACTTATATAAAGATAGGAATTACTGAAGGAGAAGCAGGTTCATGGAGGAAGATGCTTAGTTTGGATATATCAATTTGTGGATACTGTTGGGAAATCCAGCTGAAAATGTAACAAAATGGAGTTGGAAAGAAATGAGCAAATATTTTGGTTCAGTAACACCTTTGTAATGTGTTCCAATATTGTTGATTGAGAGGTTGGCCATAAGGCTAAACACTAAAATATTATTAAGTTTTGCCAACAAAAAGGCTTGTCCAATTTTCAAAAAGAAATAGTTAACAGTAAAAAGATCCTTTGGTCTATACCCATAATTCTGTTGCTAATCTGAAATGCCAAGCTGGTCTTCAATATAAGCTGTTATAATTTAAAATTTCTGCTGAGTCTAGCAGCGTACTTTCTTTACCTAGAAGTAACCATCAAATATTTAGTCATAACTGGCCAGGTGCGGTGGCTCACGCCTGTAATCCCAGCACTTTGGGAGGCTGAGGCGGGCGGATCACGAGGTCAGGAGATCGAGACTATCCTGGCTAACACGGTGAAACCCCGTTTCTACTAAAAATACAAAAAATTAGCCAAGCGTGGTGGCGGGCACCTATAGTCCCACCTACTTGGGAGGCTGAGGCAGGAGAATGGAGTGAACCCGGGAGGCGGAGCTTGCGGTGAGCCGAGATGGCGCCACTGCACTTCAGCCTGGGCAACAGAGTGAGACTCTGTCTTGGGGGGGCAAAAAAAGGACTGTGTGTTATTGTGGAAAGAGCGTGAGATTTGGGTCCAGAGAGCCTTGGTTTTGCCATTTAAGATGAACAGAATGACTTTGAGCAAGATACCAGTCAGAGCCCCAGTTTTCTTATTTGGGAAACAGGGATAAGGTATTACTTGCCTTACAGGATTGTAATTAGTATCAAATAATGTTTGCAAAGTGTTTTACATACAATAAAATGTTATACAAAACAAAGCTATTGTTCCTATTATAACAATAAGTAGAGAAGTGGTAACTGAACACTCCGGAGGACAGTTGAGTTTCTGTAAGACTTGAAGTAAATTTACCACTTAATTCATTAAACTGTCAACTGAATTTCTGCTAAGTCAGATATATTTCTAACAAAAACATGCATTCCTGCGCATGTGTGCATGTGCGTGTGTGTGTCTGTTGAGAGCTTGGTGAATGTACCAGCATATTCACCAACCACAGAAAGCTGTTCGTGTGATGTGAAACCCTGAGGATCGTAGCTTCAGAAACCAAAAAGACTTCACTGTGTTTCACTAGGGTGGGAAATCACCATCAGTGGTCACATCGTGTACTACACTTGCCAAGGATCCAGTCTGTAGGAAGATTTAGAGAGTATTGAAATGCAGTTTTTGACCCACCACAGATAAGTTCTAATCCCAAAGTAAAGACTGAAAGCTTCACCTGTTTTTCACTATCAAATGCCTCAAGCTATAAATAGGTCCAAAGCTCATCTCTCTCCACTTAGCAGAGAAGGGTCAAATTTCAGGGGGCAAAGCAAAATAATAAAATGAATGTCAGGATATTTTATAGTGTCAGTCAGTCACCCACGGTCTCCTCTCTCTTCTTTTCTACTGTGCTATCCTAGAATCAAGGATTTCAGCAACAATGCCTCTGTTCAAACTTGCAGGTAGGTGTACAAAGTGTTTGGAGAGCTCAGGGTTTTTTTTTTTTTTTTTTTTTTTTTCATATGCAACTGTTCCTTTAGCTACCATATCAGCTTTGATCATTCTTTATTTGGGGTTCATGATAGTTTCAAAATACATTTCAGGAAAACACAAAATGTTTTCAAAGGTTTTTTGTTTGTTTTTAGTTTTGGTATGTGGGTAAGTTTCTAAAACTGTTATCATGTATGTTGCATCTTTGATGATCCCAGTAGAAAATTCTGTGAAATATTTAATAACTATTCTGCTAGTCTAAACAAAACCTGTGCTGCCATAGCTCTGAGACAGTTCCTACATAATGACTCTAGCTATGGTATTAGCTGAAAATCATGAACATGACAAAAATAACCCAATATGTGTATTCTGATAGTTCATGAGAATAGCTTTCTGTTGTCCAGGTTTGTATGCAGAGTAATTTTTAAAATAATAATGTTATAATTTTAAATGATAAAAGCAATACATGTTTCATGTGAAATAGAAATTGTGCTGAAAAAATAAAAGTAATAAACATTCATTTTGAAAGTTGGGAAATTCAGTACAAATAATAATTTTATTTCTTACTTATTTATTTTTTGGAGACACGGTGTCCCTCTGTTGCCCAGGCTGGAGTGCAGTGACACGATCATGAGTCACTGCAGCCCCAATCTTCTGGGATCTGGTGATCTTCCCACCTCAGCCTCCTGAGTAGCTGGGACTACAGGCACGTGCCACCATGCCCAGCTAGTTTTTGTATTTTTTGTAGAGACAAGGTTTCGCTATGTTGCCCAGGCTGGTCTCAAACTCCTGGGCTCAAGGAATCTGCCCACCTCGGCCTCCCAAAGTGCTGGGACTACAAGTATTAGCCACTGCACCCAGCCAAAAGTAATAATTTTAAAACTCTGCACATCCATTATACAAAGATAGCCACTCTTAACATTTTAGTGTTTTTTCTTTTCAATCTCTTTTCTGTGCAAAATTAAAGAATTTTTTTTAAAAGACACTGTTATGATTATATTGCACATGTAATTTTATATCCTGCTTTGGCAGGATAATGTTTTGGCTTAACTTTACAACTTATCCATTTATCATGGTATCCCAAACTCTTCCTAAAAAGCATTTTAAAAGACTGCATATTCTATTTTCTTAACTAATTCCTTAGGTTCTTTATGGTTTTGGGGTTTTTGTTGTTGTTGTTGTTGTTTGTTTGTTTGTTTTAGAGACGGAGTCTCGCTCTGTCACCCAGGCTGGAGTGCAGTGGCGCCATCTCGGCTCACTGCAAGCTCCGCCTCCTGAGTTCACACCATTCTCCTGTCTCAGCCTCCCGAGTAGCTGGGACTACAGGTGCCCGCCACCATGCCTGGCTAATTTCTGTATTTTTAGTAGAGACACGGTTTCACCATGTTAACCAGGATGGTCTCGATCCCCTGACCTCGTGATCCGCCCGCCTTGGCCTCCCAAAGCACTGGGATTACAGGTGTGAGCCACTGCGCCTGGCCTCTTTATGGATTTTTATAAATATAAATGTGTTCTGACAACAATATTGACACCTAAAGCTTTTTCCATGTTTAAGGATGATTTCCATAGGATAGCTTCTCCAGTGGTTGTTTGGTAGGTGTTACTAAATTTACCAAATGAGCTGTCAACATCATATGAGCGTTCCCATTTTTCTTCATCAGATATTTTTAAAAATCATATTTTATAGAGAGTGCCTTTTTAAAACGTTAAGAGACATATTAGAAAAGAAAAGAAAATGAAGAGCTGTATAATGACCATATTCCCAAGCTTTCTGATGCCAAGTGTAGACAAGCTGGAAGACTGAGCTGAAATAACAGCAATCTACATGCATCTACCCCAAAGCAGTGACTAATAGCCACCGTGATTATAGAAAGTTGTTCACATATTTTATCTTGTTTTATTTTACTTCATACAGCTGAAGAGAAACGTGAGTATTGCATTACTTTTGCTGCCATTTGTCAGAGTATCAATTAAAGAAAATATACTGTTCCTTAATTCAGAAACATGGCTATTTTTCAGCAGTGTTTATTAAATAATAGCCTTGAAACTCAACAGAGATTCGTAATGACCATAGCTATCCCATAGCATAGCAAATAAGCTCATGGCTTTTCTGGATTCTAGTGTGTGTATAAAGATATATACATATATAAAGATATATATATATATAATTTTTTTTAAAGAAAACCTCATGTGGCACATTTATTTATTTATTTATTTATTTATTTATTTAAAGATGGAGTCTTGCTCTGTAGCCCACGATGGGGTGCAGAGGTGTGACCTCGGCTCATCACAGCCTTCGCCTCCGGGGTTCAACTAATTATCTTGCCTCAGCCTCTCAAGTAGCTGAGATTACAGGTGCCCACCACCACACCTAGCTAATTTTTGTATTTTGAATAGAGACGAGGTGTTGCTATGTTGGCCAGGCTGGTCTCGAACTCCTGTCCTCAAGTGACCCACCCACCTCAGCCTCCCAAAGTGCTATGATTACAGGCATGAGTCACCGTGCCTGGCCTTAAAAACCTATTTTAGATAAAACTATAACTTTAGTTGTCTATTCCCCTCAATTTCAAATTAGACTTGTCCTTTTGTTGACTGATAGTAGGTCTGCCTCTGAATTCCTTTGGGAGATGAGATGTGGCAGATGAAAGGCCTACAACCTTGTCTTTCCTACACATTAATAAAGCACTGCTGAGAAACAAGCATGTTTTTCTGGACCTGTTGGGTTAAGAAGTAAGCATGATATTCCTCTTCTCAAGAGTCTTGCGCTTCCGGTGTTAATAATAGTAATCTCCGACTTCTGGACGGTACTGCATGATTTTAAAGTATTTTTTGTGTAATCTTCATAACAATTCTCTGAAATTGACATTATTATTATTAACATTCCCCTTTATGATGATGAACACTGAGGCTCCCAGTTATTATGTGGTTTGCCCAAGGCCATCCAGCTGTCCTACACACATTTTCTTTTTTTATTTTTATTTTTCTTGAGACAGTCTTGCTCTGTCGCCCAGGCTGGAGTGCAGCAGCATAATCTCGGCTCACTGCAACCTCCACCTCCCAGGTTCAAGCAATTCTCCTGCCTCAGCCTCCTGGGTAACTGGGATTACAGGCATGTGCCACCACCCCCAGCTAATTTGGTATTTTTAGTAGAGACAGGGTTTCACCATGTTGGTCAAGCTGGTCTCAAACTTCCGACCTCAGGTGAGCCGCCCACTCAGCCTCCCAAAGTGGTGGGATTAGAGGCGTGAGCCACTGCGCCTGGCCTATCTACTTATCTTTTGAAATATAAGTTTCATTTTTTCCTTTCCATAATCACCACCATTCCCTGAAATATATTTCATTTGTTTGTTTGCACTCTGTTGCCCATGCTGGAGTACAATGGTGCAAACATGGCTCACTGCAGCCTCAACCTTCTGGGCTCAAACGATCCTCCCACCTCAGTCTCCTGAGTAGCTAGGACTTCATGCATATGCCACCATGCTTGGCTAATTTTTGAAAAAAAAAAAAAATTGTGGAGATGAGGTTCTTACTATGTTGCCCAGGCTCCAAAGTCTCGAACCCCTGGCCTCAAACAATCCTCCCACCTTAGCCTCTCAAAGGGCTGGGATTACTGGTGTGAGTCACCATGCCAGGCCCACTCCCCGAGGTATTTTTGAAAAGCAGAGCTCTTGAATTAAGAGTCAAATTTCAGCTGTGGTTACATGAAGTCAAAACAAGTGGTTGATTCAGTGGAAGGAAATATCAACCATATAATTTTTGGTCATCATGTAAGCTACTTCTCAAGAGTAGAGTTTCTACTTTTCAACTGTCTGTAGTGGCTTAGAGAGATACAATCTTAGTAAAAACAATACTGTTTTAAAATAGGAAACAAATAGAAATGTGCAGTCCCAGACAAAATGCTTGTTCTGGAAAAGCCAGATATCAAGCAAGTAGGATTTGGTTTCTGGGCATCCATTTCCATACTGTCCTTCCTGAGGCCTCCAGCACTATTGCTGCAGACCCAGCATGACTGACCAGTTGCATCATCCTCATTCTCGTCTTCATAACCAACTGTCCTATTTCCATTTACCCTTCATGGTGCATGCAGCCTCTTCCAACTTCTGCTTGCCACTCTCCCTTGAGATGCACGTGCTTGCTCGTGATGCTTAGGAAGAAGTGACATTATTTCTGGGGATCAGTTGGCAGTAGGGTGTGAAGGCATTCTCAGGCCATCAAATGCATTTACTTGGTGTTCCATTTGTTCCTTCATGGATCATGGTGCTTGCCAAAGGACTACTGATAGCATCCAAGGATGCATTTCCGTTTCAGGTGCTTGAGTTTAACAAGGCAAATACATGCATGAAGTTTGGCCAACATAGTGGGCTTCTCTGTTAACTTTGCTGTAACAAACCAGGTTTTAAAAACTGGCTGACCTGACTTATTGTTGGGGAAGTTATGAATCAATTCCTATCATCTCCAATGTACATTACATCACATACTAAGTCATATCATTTATCATCTCATTCCTAGTCCAAAGCTAACCCCACACACCAAATGTCTGTTTGACCAATGCTACACATTACCTCATTCAATTTAATCTGGTGCTTTACTTGTCTTAAGGCATTTCCACATACACTATCTCACTTCGCGTCGCAACAGCCTTGCCAGCGAGGTTGGGTAGGTATTAGTATTCCCACTTTACAGATAAAGAAATGGAAATAGAGGAAGATGTAGGAGGTGTTAAGTGCAGAGCAGGGAGCTTGAACACATGACATCTACTTAATTTAGAATAGAAAATATGGACTTTTGCAGGTCTGTATAGACATTCATGGGTGGGGGCATCTTTCTCTCTGCATACAGTTTGCTCTGTCATCCTGTGGGGAATGTTTCTGTCTTCTACTGTTGCTCCAAATAGCTAGCTATTTGCCATTGTCATTATTGCTACCAGCTATTTGCTGGAAATACTAGGAAAAGTATTAGAGGTAATGATTATTTAGACAGAAAACACTGAGGATCTGGAGAACACAGTGGAACTTAACAGAAAGGCAGATACTTGATGGCCATCACCATCCTATATGATGACACTGGTTTTCTTTTCTTTTCTTTTTTGAGACAGAGTTTGCTCTGTCACCCAGGCTGGAGTGCAGAGGTGCAGTCTTGACTCACTGCAACCTCTGCCTCCTGGGTTCAAGTGATTCTCCTGCCTCAGCCTCCTGGGTAGCTGGGATTACAGGTGTGCACTACCATGCACAACTAATTTTCGTATTTTTAGTAGAGACAGGGTTTCACATGTTGGCCAGGCTGTTCTTCAACTCCTGACATCAAGGGATCCACCCTCCTTGGCCTCCCAAAGTGCTGGGATTACAGGGATGAGCCACCGTGCCCAGAGACACTGGTTATCTTACATCCTGAGGGTCTTGGGGTTATTCGTTGCCAAACTAAGAAGCATCCTCTCCCCCCATTTTAAGAATGGGAAAATTAGGGTATATACAAGTAAACTTGGCCTTCCAAGGGTCATTCTCTACTGAGGCCCATGTCCACAAGAAATGGGACTTCCAGTACTAGGTAGTAAATGTCAGTGGTCCCTCGCTGCATACAGCAGCATATCACAAAGTTGTCTGGATTTGAAGAAAATAAGGTTTGATGTGTGAGAGAAACACAGTATCTGTCTTAAGTAGAAGAAAGGCCCTAAAGTACACATTTATTTCTCAGAACTACTTAGATCACTGGAATCACTGTTTCTCCTTAGCAAGAGAAACTCCAAGGACCAATAATCCTATCCACATCTTTAAAACCATCAGAAAAACTCCACCAACCTAATGGGAAGAACTGTGCTGCATGGTTCAAACTATGAAATCAAACTTAGCCTTGCCAGAAACAGGTGATCTTACATGAGGTGCTGGTCCTCCAAGAGCCCAGTCTCATCTTTAGGACCATCTTTAGGACTATTCTGATATGTGCTATGAGAATCTGACCCATGTTTCTGAGAGCATATTTTCAAGGTACCCACACAGAAACCCACTAAAAGGAGAACAGGCACTGAGCTCTGCGGTGTTTCAGGGACCCTGGTTGGAAAGCAGGGGAGTCATGCACGCAGCACAGTCCCTGTCTCATGCCTTACACATAGCAGAAACTCTCAGATGACTTTTGAAAAGGGGCTTGAACACTAATGTGAAAACCTCTTTTAGAAATTGATGATGCAACGCGCAGCTTTGCTGAAAAAGTGTTTGCCACTGAAGTCAAAGATGAAGGAGGTCGTCAGGAGATTTCCCCCTTTGATGTGGATGAGATCTGTCCAATTTCTCATCGTGAGATGCAAGCACACATATTCCATCTGGAGACTCTGTCCACCTCCATAGAAGCCAGGAGGTAAGTGGTGTAAGTGGAATGCTTAGCATATTGGCACCTAAGGAGGGGTATCTGCCAGGGAAGATATGGTTTAATTTATCCAAATGATGTTCAATTCAGAGGAAGAACTCTGCCAGAGTTAGAAATTCCTAAGGCTGGGCACAGTGGCTCACAAGTGTAATTCCAGCACTTTGGGAGGCTGAGGTGGGTGAATGACTTGAGGACAGGAGTTTGAGACCAGCCTGGTCAACATGGTGAAACCCTGTCTCTACTAAAAATACAAAAATTAGCCAGGCACGGTGGTGCACACCTGTAGTCCCAGCTACCTGGGAGGTTGAGGCAGGAGAATCGCTTGAACCTGGGAGGCGGAGGTTGCAGTAAGCCAAGATCGCCCCACTGCACTCCAGCCTGGGTGACAGAGCGAGACTCTGTCTCAAAAATAAAAAATAAAAAATAAAAAAATAAAATAAAATTCCTTTTCCCCCCACCCTGGATATGCTACAGTGAGTAGAGTGAGGAGCCAATGATGAAAAAAGAAGAAAGCAGTGGGCCTCCTATCTCGTTCACATCTCCCTTGATTGAAGCCTCCCTACCTTCTAAGCAAGAGGACTTCGAGATACCATAGAATTATTTCAAACCAAAGTGGGCAAACGGCTGCTGTGAACATATTCAATTTACACACAACGGTTATATAAACTGGGACACAAGAGCCTCCATCTTCAGACTCTGTCCCTAGCCAACCTCAGTGTTATGCTCCCTGGCATGAATCCTGCCTTCCAGTTAGTCTGACCACCTCCTGGCCTTAGGAATACTGCTCTCTACTTCTGCCCTCATGCCCTGCCCATCCTATGTCTGTGATGCATACTTGCTGCCTCCCCCAAGCAGTCTTTGAAAATCCCTCTCCACCAAATATATTTTCCTTTATTTGAACCACTCTAGGATTCTCTACCGGCCATACTTTAGTCCTCAAACCTCAAACCTATACTAACCACTTTGTTGGAATCCTCTCCTTAAGTTCTCTCCCGATCCCACCAGCTTCATGGGGAAAAGACTATTCTGCTATCTTTCTCTTGGTTTTACATCTTTAAGGAAAGAAGAGCAATCCACCTCCTTTGGTGTCCCCCATAGGACTTAACACAGGACTTGGGTCCCCCATAGGACTTAACACAGGACTTGGGTCAAAGCAATAAACTTGGGTCAAACTCAACAAATACTTGTTGATTTGAGAAAATAATATTAAATACCTTGTAAGTTCCAGGTACTCTGCTAGGCATTTTGTACACATTAAAATCTCATAGAAATCCTATAAGGTAGTCATTTTTGCACCATTTTTTTAGGTGGGTAAATGGGAGCTCCTTTATCCATGTTTAAGGAACATGAATAAAATGATACAGGTAGTAACTGATATAACCTGTGTTTTCTGTAGTACCTAAACTGCCTGTTCAGCTGGGAGTGGATTGCCTGGGAAGAAGGGTGTCATGGTGAAGGTCTTCTAGGATTGCTAAGGCTCTTCCAAGGTAGACCAGGGAGAGGGGCACACTGTCATGTGTCTTCAGTGATTTCTCCTCCCACTATGCTTGGATCCTGTTTCTGATACCCAACCACATTTTAAATTTTACTTTTTGTCCTCAGAATAAAATCGTATAGAGAAACATCTATCTGTCACAGTGAAATGCCTGATGAAGACAAAATTAACTCTTACTTTTAAATTTCGAACCCAGAAAAAAGCGTTTCCAAGGACGGAAGACTGTTAATTTGTCCATTCCACTAAGTGAAACATCTTCCACCAAACTGTCCCACATTGATGAATACATTTCCTCATCTCCAACCTACCAGAACGTGCCTGATTTTCAGAGAGTGCAGATCACTGGTGACTATGCCTCTGGGGTGAGTTGGTCCTTGCCACTCAGACTTAGCAACCAGGAAGCCATTCAGCTTGACAGTTCTAGCTCCTTACCTTCTTCTCCTTCCTGTTGAGGGAGGTGTTAGCTCACCTGTACTTTGTTACACTTCATTATTGCATTTCACTACTAATATGGTATGTTTTATATTTCTGTTGTTTTTATCATCCCACATAATTTATCCTCTGTCTCATTTGCTTGCACATGGAGAATATGGAGTAGAATGCAGTGTGTATGTTACAGAATACAATGGACAGATTTTGGCAAAAAGGATCAAAGAGAGCAGTAGAGTGGTCAAATCTCACTGATGTTATCATAAATCAGAAAAGGGAGCCTCTGGGGAGGCACGGAGACTCTGGGGAAAAGAAAGACCCCAGCAGACCTAGGATAGTGAGAAGGGTTGCAGATAGCATAAACCAACCAAAGAAAACAGATCCAGAGAAAGAGAGAGGGAAGAGAAAAAAGAAGGAATCAGAGAAAAGAAGGAAGACGAGAGAGGGGTTAGAGAATCCTAACGAGGCTATTGTGTTTTGAGGAGCTGAACTCTCCAATTTCATTGCAGATGGTTACATAGTAGATCGTTACTTGGAACAGACTCTAGTATGCCACAGGGATAGTAAAGTCATGTCACAAACAACTTGACCTGCTTGTCTCATCCAGAACAGTTGGTCAATTAATAAATCTCTGCCACAGGGACTTGCAGAATCAGCATCATATTGGTGAAACTGCTGTGCAGCCATCAGTCGATGCTCCAAATATAGTTTTAATGACCAGTGCTGGGTCCCCTTCTCATGTAACTGACCCACTTAGAGTCAGTCCTAAGATACTTAAAAGTGACAGAGCAATTAAATGCACCTCATTCTTGCTTATTCATTTTCTGTATAACATGGGTGCTCTCTAAATGTCAGGGGGTTTAGGCACTAAATAACTAAAAAGAAATGCCTAATAGAGATGAGTACAGGGGAAACACAGTTTGGAGGACTCCAGAATTCAAAATAACATAAAAATTTGGAGATAAACATCATACTTGCATGCTTGATAGAAATGAAAACAACAATAAAAACAAAGAAGTTAGGAGGACGAACAAAATGTACAGAAGTCAAAGAGTAGCTTCTCCTCCTGTGAAAGCTGGAGGGCACCTGAAACCTTGACCTGGAGACTGGGAAAAACGAAGTATGTTGCTGTACCTGTTGGCTGAATGTGGGCCGCTGAGCAACACTCTACGCTCTACCTGATTGTAGTCTGTACCCAAATTAGTCTTCACCCTTGTAATTTAAACAGAGAGGCAAAGGGGAAACCAGGGCTCAGTTCCCAAGATCATTAATTCCTGCTAAACACTTGATTCAATTTAATCAGTCTTTGTTGAGCATCTATTCTGTGCTAGGCGTTGTGTGCTGAGAACATGAAGCTGAATAAGACCCAGCTCTCATTCTTGAGGACCTGATAGACTAGTGGCCTATTAGGTGGCAATGAGCTACACATGCCATTGGAAGCATGGAAGCAGACTCCCAGACCTAGCACCTGTGCCAGACTCTTTTGGCCAAGGTCAGCAGGTCCCAAATAGTTAAACTAATTCAGGATCAATATCTGGACCTTAAACTATTGGGGACAAGCATATGTTAGTCCCAGAGTAAAAGTCTTTGGGTTCTGATAATGAACGTTCAGTGATTTCAAGTTATAACTACTTGGGCACGCCTGCCTGGCCCAGTCAGGAGTTGGGAATGGGGGCAGGGGAAATTTCCAGCAGCTCTAATGAAGCTTTCCTCTAGAATCTCTCAATTTTTACCCAGAAATAAAATCATCTAGAAGACTGACTTCTCACAGAATGATGTTGTGATCATCATAGCTGAAGAAGGCAGTGCATGGGTTTGAGAGATTTGTGACCCCTTATTCATCCCAAAATATTTCCCTCACTGACCAAGTGGTTTGAATTCTCACAATTTGAGTCACATAGTCTTTCAGTTGAGGTATTGTCTTTGTTTTGTTTTGTTTTGTTTTGTTTTGAGACGGAGTCTCGCTCTGTTGCCAGGCTGGAATGCAGTGGCGCAATCTCGGCTCACTGCAACCTCCACCTCCCAGGTTCAGGCGATTCTTCTGCCTCAGCCTCCCGAGTAGCTGGGATTACAGGCACGAGCCACCACGCCCGGCTAATTTTTCTATTTTTAGTAGAGATGGGGTTTCACCATGTTGGCCAGGCTGGTCTTGATCTCTTGACCTTGTGATCCACCCACCTTGGCCTCCCAAAGTGCTGGGATTACAGGCGTGAGCCACCACGCCCGGCCTGAGGTATTGTCTTGTACTTAAAATATTCACACGCACTTGGAAGGAAGAAAGTATATACCATGTTAGAATGGATTCTTTTAATCTTATTTGCTAGATAATCCCTGCTATATAACAAAAACCAAAAACAAATACAGGACTATAAGGGAAAGACTCGTAGGACAGGTAAGTTTGGTAGAGACGAAAAAGCTAGAAAAGCTTCAGGACCTGCTCTGGGAGGGAGATTTTGGTCCCAAGTCAATGAAGAAGCAGCAAGGTGAGTGGTGAGGCTCAGAATGGGCTGCAATACACAGGAGAGCTGGGAGGTGCCAAGGATAAGCTTTACTAACTTCTCAGTTTTTCATGGAATGACTCTGATATGCTGAGGAGTTGTTTTTTTTTTTTTTTTTTTTTTTTTTTGCAGGTTACAGTTGAAGATTTTGAAATTGTTTGCAAAGGTCTGTATCGGGCACTATGCATACGTGAGAAATACATGCAGAAGTCATTTCAGAGGTTCCCTAAAACCCCTTCCAAATACTTACGCAACATTGATGGTGAGGCTTGGATAGCAAATGAGAGCTTCTATCCAGGTAACAATTCTCTTACATAATGTATGAAACATATCTTTTATTTAAACTATTAAATATTAAATTTAAAATATGCCCCTAGATTATAAGTAATCTAGTCTAAAAATACTATAGTAATAGTCATCTTTGGCCCCATTTTCTCATGTGTCCAATCACTTGATTCAGTCTGCACATCTTTCTGAACTTTTTCTCTTCACCATTCCCTAAACCGTCATTCAGGCTTAGCCTTCTCCTTGTCCAGATAATTACAAGAGCTTCCTAACTACTCTGCTAAATTTCAGTCTCACTCTCTTTTGGTTCATCTTTACTTTGGTGCTAATTTTTAAAACACAGATCTGAGCACATCCTTCTCCTAACAAGAACCTTTAGCTGCTCCTTGCTACCTACAAAGCAAAGTCCAGTCTTTAGCCTGGCATTTGAGGCCCACATCCTCTTGCCCCCAGCTACATTTTATTTGTTTGTTTGTTTTCCGAGACAAGGTCTCATTCTGTTGCCCAGGCTGGAGTGCAGCGTCACCCTCTTGGCTCACTGCAACTTCCACCTCCTGGGTTCAAGCGATTCTCCTGCCTCAGCCCCCTGGCTAGCTGGGATTACTGGTGTGTGCCACCATGCCTGTCTAATTTTTGTATTTTTTGTAGAGATGGAGTTTTGCCATGTTGGCCAGGCTGGTCTCAAACTCCTGGCCTCAAGTGATCTGCCTGCCTCAACCTCCCAAAGTGCTGGGATTACAGGCATGAGGCACCACACCTGGCCTGTTTATTTTTGAACTTGCACACTCAACCTATTTCTTTTCTTTTCTTTTCTTTTCTTTTTTCTTTTCTTTTTGAGACGGAGTCTAGCTCTGTCGCCCAGGCTGGAGTACAGTGGCACCGTCTCAGCTCACTGCAAGCTCCGCCTCCTGGGTTCACGCCATTCTCCTGCCTCAGCCTCCCGAGTAGCTGGGACTACAGGCGCCGGCCGCCACGCCTGGCTAATTTTTTGTATTTTCAGTAGAGATGGAGTTTCACCGTGTTAGCCAGGATGGTCTCGATCTCCTGACCTCATGATCCACCCGCCTCGGCCTCCCAAAGTGTTGGGATTACAGGCGTGAGCCACCATGCCTGGCCCACTCAAGCTATTTCTGAACTTACTTTCTCTGCTCCATCTTTATACTCTTGGTTCCGGTTGGAAATAGTTCTTGTTCCCTGCATAGTTCAACACTTTCCTGCTCCTGGATTGCTGCTCTGCCTCCCTGTGCCCAGACTGTCCTTCCTCTCACTTACTCACCACTTGTCCAAGTCTCTAGAGCCAACCCAATCTTTCAAGAGGCAGCCTAAATACTATCATTTCTTGCCTTCTGGATAGATGTAAACTACATGTTCTGACTTTCTATACCACTTTATTTACTTATCTCAGTTTTTACTTTCTGCCTTGTAGAAAGTTAAGTACATATTTTTCAACAATCAGATTTTAATAATTTTACAGATTTCTATTGTATAACTGGAACATAATTGACTTAATTCCTATTTTTAGGCAATTAAATTTCTGACTTTTTAAAACTTGTTTCTAAAAAGGGTACAATAAGCATCTTTATATACACATCTTCCTGTAATTGTCTCATAATTTTAGGATTACACTCCTAGAACTAAAATTTCTGGGGAGGCAAATACTTAAGATTTTTGAGGCCAGGTGCAGTGGCTCACGCCTGTAATCCCAGCACTTTGGGAGGCCAAGGCAGGCGGATCACGAGGTCAGGAGATAGAGACCATCCTGGCTAACATGGTGAAACCCTGTCTCTACTAAAAATACAAAAAATTAGCCGGGTGTGGTGGCGGGCGCCTGTAGTCCCAGCTACTTGGGAGGCTGAGGCAGGAGAATGGCATGAACCCGGGAGGAGGAGCTTGCAGTGAGCCGAGATGGCGTCACTGCACTCCAGCCTGGGTGACAGAGCGAGACTCCATCTCAAAAAAAAAAAAAAAGATTTTTGAACTTCCAAATTGTAATACTATTAAAGATTGCCAGTTCCACAACTTCCTGTCTGTAATTCCTTTTAATATTAAAATCATATTAAACATGTCTCCAGTTTGGTAACTCCTAACAGTGGTTTACCCGTCCTCTATAATATTGACATTTAGTTTGTCTTGTCTTTATTTCCCCTAAGTTATGCTTTCATAATAATTATATCATTAATAGTGAGCTATTAATCCTTAAGTATAAGGATTTCAAAATTAATATTTGACGTAGCAACATGCTGTTTCACTTCTCTTAGGTTCCTTTTCTCCCAATTTTGAATAGGAAATGTGCAGACTGTTTTGGTTTTTTTTTTTTTTTTCTATGCTATTTTTCTCACTTTGGCTGCTGTAGGCATCACTTGCGAACAGGAGACTTTCCGATGCCTTCCTTGGGCACAGCAGTGAAGAGGCATAAATGACCATACTTGTTGAAAGTAAAAGGATGCATTCTTAAAGGCTCTGACAGTGTGAAATGTGTTCATGGCTTCCTTAGGCTGAAACCACTAGCAGTGGAAAGAAGGGAACACATCCACTTAATCTCTTCTCAATTCCTTTAGCAGAAATTGTATGCGCTTTAAAAGGTGGGAAAAATAATTCTCATAAGAATTATTACTCTTACAATAATAATTTATTTTGTATCCCTTTTTTACATTAAAACCACTTTAGGTGGAGCACAGAGGATTCTTAGGAGAGTGAAACTATTCTGTATGATACTATAAGAGTGGATATATGTCATTATACATTTGCCAAAACCCATACGCTTTGAGTGAACCCTAATGTGCACTATGGACTTCGGGTGATTATAAGGTGTTAATGTAGATTCATCTGTTGTAACAGATGGACCCTCTGATGCAGGATACCTAGAGTGGAGACTGGCTGTGCGTGTGTGGGTGCAAGGGCTGTGGGGAAACTGCATTTTCTTTTTTTCTTTCTTTCTTTTTTTTTTTTTTTTGAGATGGAGTCTCACTCTGTCACCCAGGCTGGAGTGCAGGGGCACAAACTCACTCACTGCAACCTCCACCTCCTAGGTTCAGGAGATTCTCCTACCTCAGCCTCCTGAGTAGCTGGGACTACAGGTGTACAACACCACACCCAGCTAACTTTTGTATTTTTAGTGGAGATGAGGTTTCACCATGTTGGTCAGGCTGATTTTGAACTCCTGACCTCAAACGACCCACCCACCTTGGCCTCCCAAAGTGCTGGGATTACAGGCATGAGCCACTGTGCCCAGTCTGGAAACAGCATTTTCTACTTAATTTTACTGTGAACCCAAAACTGATCTTTAAAAGCCTATTTCAGAAAACACTCTAAATTAAGACTAATAAAAAAGATTGGCTTAAATAAGCTAAACTCTATTTTTTTTAACTGTAGTTTGACTTTTATTCTTATCTTATTATCTAAGACCTAATAATATGCTCTAAACAGAAAGCCTTTGATGACCAACTTCAGTAAATAATGAAGATTGTTTGTAAGTAGTATATGGATTACTTTATGTAAACAGTTCTTCCAAATAAATTGAAAAATCATTCTTACACTAGATAACATATTGTTTTATTTTTCTTTTTTTGAGATAGGGTTTCCCTCTGTCACCCAGGCTGGAGTACAGTGGTGTGATCTCAGCTCACTGCAACGTATGCCTCCCGGGTTCAAGTGATTCTCCTTGAACTCTCTACTCCTAGCCTCCTGAGTAGCTGAGATAACAGGTGTGCACCACCACAGCCCGGTTAATTTGTGTATTTATAGTAGAGACGGGGTTTCACTGTACTGGTCAGGCTGGTCTCAAACTCCTGACCTCAGGTGATCCACCCGCCTCGGCCTCCCAAAGTGCTGGGATTACAGGCACAAGCCACCACACCTGGCCAACATATTATTTTTATAGTTGTTTTATACTATGAAGTCACCTTTGAAAAATAATGCAAAAATAAAGGTTAGCTTAATTCCAGATAATTACAACTTAAGTACTGGATTCCAAGCTAAAGAGATGTTGTAGTATTTCAGATTTTGGTTATTTTTATGTGGTCGTTCATCCTATGTGCTAATATATTACTCTGTGCTTGATTGAAAAAGTCTTTACTCCTCCTGTGAAGAAGGGAGAGGACCCTTTCCGAACAGACAACCTTCCTGAAAACATGGGCTATCACCTCAAAATGAAGGACGGTGTAGTTTACGTCTATCCTAACGAAGCAGCAGCCAGCAAAGATCAGCCTAAGCCACTTCCTTACCCAAATCTGGACACCTTCTTAGATGATATGAATTTTTTACTTGCTTTAATTGCTCAAGGACCTGTGTAAGTGTTTAGCGAGACCTAAACAACTAGTACTACGACTACTGATAGTAAGACTAAGTGTTTACTAAATGCTTACTATGTTCAAACACTATATTAAACCCTTCATGCACGTTGTTCCTTTTATTGCTTACACTTGCTCTGTGAGGTGGTTATTTTCATAATTCCAGTTTTATGAGCTAAGATTTTGATGAGTTAAGTAACTTGCCAAAAGTGACACAGCTGGCTGAGCCAGGATTTGCGCTTGAATCTGCTGACCCCAATGCCAGGGCCTTTAACTTTGAACAACACTCTCTCCACGGAGTTTTAAGATATCTTTCCAAGTTCTCCCTCATTATTATGTCCAACATTGTTGAAAAGATTAAGCCCTTGGATCCCACTACTTCTCAATGAGATTAACTGAAGAGTAAACTGAAAGGTTTGTTCCAATAATTATTTCCTAGGAATGATAAAGGTCCTGATAGTTTTGAAATTGTGACTGTTTTCCTTGAATGTCTGAAACTTTTTGGAGTTATCTAATTTTATTTTTCACAGTAAGACCTATACCCACCGGCGTCTGAAGTTCCTCTCCTCCAAGTTCCAGGTCCATCAGATGCTCAACGAGATGGACGAGTTAAAAGAGCTGAAAAACAACCCCCACCGAGATTTTTATAACTGCAGGAAGGTAAACATTTTAGTTGCTCCGAGGTCATTCCTGGGCAAAAGCAATTCAATTATTTATTGAGAAGCGCAAGAAAACAGTGTGTTTCTGATTAATCTAAGATTTCTACAGGTTTGGTGGATTTTAGTAAAAGCAGATAACAGATTATGTCTAATGGGTTAGAGTTAAGTGCCATTTCTACTGTTTTCCCCACAGAAAGGTTTGCCACATTTTTGGCATAAAAAATTATAGTTATCATCAACAACAAAAATAACAACAACAACAAAACAATCAAAAATGACCATTCTGGAATTTGAAAGATCTTCCCTCTAGTCCTTTTTCTTTGAATTCCTGACTGTAAGACCTTGGAGGAAGTGACAACATGTTTTCATTTCAGTCCTCATTTGTCAAATTGGGAACTACATCTGCACAGTCCAGTTCACATGAGGATTGTGAATATCAAATGAGCTAGCCTAGAGATTGTGAAATCCAATCAACTAGAAACACTTCCAAGATGTATTCTGACCATTAACATGATTACAAGGAAGTGGGAATAGGGAATACATGAGCAGAGATTCAGGCCCAAATCCCGGCTCAGCTGCCTATACAACTTTGGACTAATTACTTAATCTGCTGAAATTTCAGTGTATAAAATTTAGTTATAAGAATATCTACCTCATAAAAGCCACCACCGTGTCATGGCTTCATAATTTCAATCCTTTATCCTTAGAGGCTGAAAGTTACGGTAGTGACTTCACTTCCAGCTGTGTTTCAGGAGTGAAGAATGGTCCTGAAGAATGTGTGGATCAGACGTAGGAAGTAAATTGGATGTACAGATATACGGAAGAAGCAAGAATTATTATTGCATCTAGCCGAACCTTCCACATCCTCACATGGGCACATCACAGTTGTAATGAGTTTTTTATTGCTGGACCACCTCCACCAACTGTCAGCTCACATCCTCATTATTTACTTTGTCCCAACACGGTGGGATTTGCAGCACCATCTCCTCTAAACAGAGTATCATAACTAAGGCTGATTGATGTTTTTTTCTTTCTTTGAATGTACATACAGGTGGACACTCATATCCATGCAGCCGCTTGCATGAACCAGAAACATCTGCTGCGTTTTATTAAGAAATCTTACCAAACTGATGCTGACAGAGTGGTCCATAGCACCAAAGAGAAGAATCTGACCCTAAAGGAACTTTTTGTGAAATTGAACATGCATCCTTATGACTTGACTGTTGATTCTCTGGATGTTCATGCTGTAGGTTGAAATGCCAATGTCAGTTTCACTCTAATACTCAGAACCTCACGTTTCTTTCTCCTACAAGCCCTCCCTTCTCAGAGCTCTTTTAACTATCTTGGCTTGCCATGATGCCTGAAAGCACCACAGACAATTTTGAAGTTTGCTCATTGTCACCTGTCCCAAATTCCATTCTTGGAGCCCAATGCCCTCCCCTACTACCAGACCCCAGTTCTGCTTGAGTATTTCCTAGCTCTCTGAGTCCAGACCGCTCTGGTAATAATACATTTCTACAATTTTTTCCTGATTCAGGGACGCCAGACCTTCCAGCGTTTTGATAAGTTCAATGACAAATATAATCCTGTAGGAGCAAGTGAGCTACGGGACCTCTACTTGAAGACAGACAATTACATTAATGGAGAATATTTTGCCACTATCATCAAGGTGAGGAGGAACCAATCAGATCTATGGTACCTGGCACCGTTCTTGAAGAAAGGGAAGAAGGAAGGAAGGAAGGAAGGAAGGAAGGAAGGAAGGAAGGAAGGAAGGAAGGAAGGAAGGAAGGAAGGAAGGAAGGGAGGGAGGGAGGGAGGATGCTATCCCTGGGGCCAAACACCACACAAATGAATATAAGAATTTCTTCTGAAACATCCACTCTAATGATTTTTAAAGACCTCTATTCCTAAGGTAGAGAAATTAAGGGTGTGGTTTTGAGATTGATTAAGGACCTAGCCTTTTCAGATTCTGAAAGGAAGAGTTAGAAAAGGAATCTCCTCTCCCTAGACCCCAGAGGAACTTGTGGGAATTCCCGGCTTGGACTTCTCCCTTGGCTTTGCAGGAGGTAGGTGCAGACCTGGTGGAGGCCAAGTACCAGCATGCTGAGCCCCGCCTGTCCATCTATGGCCGCAGTCCTGATGAGTGGAACAAACTGTCCTCCTGGTTCGTCCGCAATCGCATCCACTGCCCCAACATGACATGGATGATCCAGGTCCCCAGGATCTAGTATGTACCTCTAGAAACTCTAGAGCCTGCACTTGTCTCATCTGCTTCAACTCCCCTGTATGAACAAGGAATGTGTTGCCCATCTAGATAGAAATCAGCTTTGTTAAAACAGCATTCACTATTGGGTCCTGAATGCTTGGTTATGTGCACTCTAGGTACACCACTCTTAACCACAGACAGGAGTTAGGAAGATCATTTCAGTTCAGTCCTCTAGCTTTATGAAGATCATAAATAACTTACTGAGAATGATTAAAACTAAGATAGAATAAGAACTATGTAGTTTGGTATACATTGTCTTTCACCTGGTCTTCTCTGTGTCAAGTCCATTCTTTCCCATGCTCATCTCTACTGGGATGTGGCTTTCTTGTATCAGAACCTTTACTACTGTCTGTCAATTGTCCCACCTACAAGTGCTCAAGTTCTCCACAATCAAAAAGTATTTATCAATGGTATTGCTGAGGATGTCGTCTCCCTTTCATACCCCCTGCTGTCATTCATCGCCTTCAGGGATGGCTTCTCTTTCCGTTTGTTCAGTATCATTGATCTTTTACCTAACTTAGGTGTTTATGTATTTTCTGGCTACCTGTCTTTGTGTTCTGTGTGACCTACTGCAATGCAAGAGTTTCATTCCGTCTCTTTAACCAAAAAAGTAATTTTTTGACTAGGATAATACTTCCTGTCTAATAGGCAGAGAGGCAGTAGGTTGGTTAGGAGTACAGATTCTGGACCGAGAGTGTCGATACTTGAATCCTGGCTCTACCATTTCGCTGTGTTACCTTGGGTTAAGTCATATCACCCCATCGTGCCTTAGTTTCATAATCTCTAAAACAAGGTTAAAAACAATACCTAACTTACTGAGTTGTTATGAGGATTACATTAGCTAATATTTCTGGACACCTAGAAGAGTGGTTGGGATATATTAACTGCTATATAAGAGTTTGTTAAATTGCAGACCAGAGATATTCTTGGAAATCATTTCATGCTCACTGTCTTGTAGCTGCACACATATATTGAAACTTTTATGACATACTTGCTATATTCCTCTATGAGGACTTAGCTGTGAAGGTTTAGTTTTCTTATGACAAAGATTTGTAAAAAAGATGGGGGAATAGGGTCCACCAAAAAATTTTTATTTCCTATGTGCAGCCCAAACTGAATCCCTCTCTGTAGGGGACCAAGAAGAATGTATGAGGAGCATGGACCTAGGATAGATATACCAAGTCTTTTCCTGTGCATGACATTCGGCCCTCTGGTTCCCTCATACTGGGGCTATCAGTCCTAAAAATCATTTTTTCTCCTAAATTCTCTTAATTCTTGCCTCTAGTGATGTGTTCCGTTCCAAGAATTTCCTTCCACATTTTGGAAAAATGCTGGAGAATATTTTCATGCCAGTGTTTGAGGCCACCATCAACCCCCAGGCTGACCCAGAACTCAGTGTCTTCCTCAAGCATGTAAGCATGACCCTTCAGGCTTTCATACTGCTGCTCATGAACCAGCCTCCCTACCTGGTCATGACGAATTCTTGGTGCTTATCTCTTTATGTTTGGTTTGTGCCTTTGGACCTGAAAGTTTGTGTGAGGACTGGGAACCTGCAGTTGGACTGAACCCATTGCATGACTCACTTTTCCTAACAGATCACTGGCTTTGACAGTGTGGATGATGAGTCCAAACACAGTGGCCACATGTTCTCCTCCAAGAGTCCCAAGCCCCAAGAGTGGACATTGGAAAAGAATCCATCTTACACTTACTATGCCTACTACATGTATGCAAACATCATGGTGCTCAACAGCCTGAGAAAGTAAGCAGGAGAGAACTGGAGCTAGGAGGGTCTATTTGACACAGCTCTTTCCACATATATTGGCACTAAAGGTGGTCAAGGGTCTCATGCATTACTGTGATGGTTCCAACTGGCCCAAATCAGAAATTTCCTTCTCTTAACTTTTTTCTTCAGTTTATTTACTTAGGGGCAGAGATTGATATTTTGATGCTTTCAGTAACTTTCACAGTTCATTTTTTGGTGGGGGGAAGTTTAGGAATTTATACTAATCATTGTGTAATTAATTATAACACTTCATATATTTTTCCCTTCTTGATATATTTGGGTAAGGAATAAGTAGAGGAATATTATACTGGGGTTTTCTGGAAACATTTCTCCCTTAAAGTTTGAATAGAATAGAAAAAATGATGAGATGTTGATATTGGTAAATTTCCTATTGAGACTGAAGGTATTTCCATCCAGGCAATCAATACTTGATTTACTTCCTTACCCCCATATCCTCTGCTGCCTCTTTTTAGAAACTTTGTATTTAGAAAGAGTTAAGATTATGATTTGGGACTGTTTTGCTGAATCCTTTGGATAGTTTACTTCCTTCTAGAGTGTTCATTTTTCTACTGAATTTTATTGTGAATCACTCCATACTCAGAACCTGTGATTCCAATAGCAGTTCTATTTCCCCAGGGAACGAGGCATGAATACGTTTCTGTTCCGACCTCACTGTGGGGAAGCTGGAGCCCTCACCCATCTCATGACAGCATTCATGACAGCAGATAATATATCTCATGGCCTAAATTTAAAAAAGGTGAGTTGGAAGCTCTCTTCTTAATTTTTACATTGAAACTAGAGGACTCTTTTTCCCCTTAGCCAACCATACTGTCGCAAGTCATTATCGACACTGGAATCATATTCAAGTAGAGCATAAAAGATTTTTTAGTTTAGTGCAGTTCATTCTACAGAGAGAAGTAAAGGGACTTGCTCAAGATTACCTTGCTAGTTGCTGTTAGAGATATGTTAACACAGATCTCCTGACTTCTAGCTTAGAATCCTGACAAGGGTAATAATTCAGAGATGGCCTGGCTTTCCTTAAGCTAGTTTTTGCCAGATTTCTTGTTATAGCATGCTTCAAGATGTTTTTTGTGAGAGTCAGAACTTTCTTGTAGAGAGAGGGGGAAAAAAAGAATGTTTCAAGGCAAAGTCTTTTGCCTGAGACAGACCATCTAACGTAGGCAATTATAGATCGAATAAACAATCTGGTTTGACTCAATGCTTCTGAAAATTAATGTATCCTAAATACATTTATCCTAAATAGCATTTACATTGAAAAACTCCTAAATTCTCCTTACTAAGGGACTTGAAGAACAAGTGATAATTTTGTTGAAAGCTGAAGCTTAAGGTAGATCATGAGATTGTAGTGTTTCTAGTTTGTATTTCTTTTTCAACATCTTTACGTATTTTTTCACTTTTCTTTTTCAGAGTCCCGTGTTACAGTACTTGTTTTTCTTAGCCCAGATTCCCATCGCCATGTCACCACTAAGTAACAATAGCCTATTTCTAGAGTATGCCAAAAATCCTTTTTTGAATTTCCTTCAGAAAGGGCTAATGATCTCACTGTCCACAGATGACCCAATGCAATTCCACTTTACCAAGGTATAGTATGGACTTGGGCAATACAAGTGTATTTTGCTGGACTGTTGTTTCCCATCCAGAATTTGAAAGTCAAATAAAGGTATTTCATTATTTTCTTTTGTGCAGGATACATATTATTTATTAATTCATTCCTCCTTTTTCCTCATTTAATAATTAACTGCAGGAGCCCCTAATGGAAGAATATGCTATTGCTGCACAAGTCTTCAAGTTGAGCACCTGTGATATGTGCGAAGTGGCAAGGAACAGTGTCTTGCAGTGTGGAATTTCTCATGAGGTAGACCTGTCCTCAAATGGCTTCCCTTCTGAGTATAGGGTCTGCTAACTTGAATACCGAAAAAGTAGTTGGTAAACACATGTGGAAAAATTGGCCCACGAATCACATGCAGTTACTATGGACAAGGACTAGAAGGGATTATTCTATCTCTTTGCCTGTGCCTTTTGGGCAAGGGAAGTAAAATACACTTGATTTCTCAGCAGACTGTGAACACCGAGGCACTAGATGAGTGCTTTTAATGGTTTATTATTATTATTCTTTTGTCAGTGGCTAACATAAGGAAGGAAGTTTTGTAAAGAATACAATTATTGTCGGCCGGGCGCGGTGGCTCAAGCCTGTAATCCCAGCACTTTGGGAGGCCGAGACGAGCGGATCACGAGGTCAGGAGATCGAGACTATCCTGGCTAACACGGTGAAACCCCATCTCTACTAAAAAATACAAAAAAAAAAACTAGCCGGGCGAAGTGGCGGGTGCCTGTAGTCCCAGCTACTTGGGAGGCTGAGGCAGGAGAATGGCGTGAACCCGAGAGGAGGAGCTTGCAGTGAGCTAAGATCTGGCCACTGCACTCCAGCCTGGGTGACAGAGCAAGAGTCCGTCTCAAAAAAAAAAAAAAAAAAAAAAAAAGAATACAATTATTGTCTATACCAGTGTGAAAAGAGACAACAATAATTCTGCATCCTTTTCTCTTATAGGAGAAAGTAAAGTTTCTGGGCGACAATTACCTTGAGGAAGGCCCTGCTGGAAATGATATCCGGAGGACAAACGTAGCCCAAATCCGCATGGCCTATCGCTATGAAACCTGGTGTTATGAACTCAATTTAATTGCTGAGGGTCTTAAATCAACAGAATAAAAAAAAAAAATAAACCAAATAATAATATGAGTGAGAATTTCATTGTAGAGTTTGAATAATAATAGTTACCTGTTAATTGAGTCCCTACTATAAACCAAGGACAATATTAGATGTTCCACTGATATTATTTCATTTAATCCTTCTCACAACCTTTATAAAGTAGATATTATTATCTCCATTTTGGGGAAATTAGTACACTAAAGCTAATAAGGTTAATAACCTGCACAAGGATATACCTGGTGAAGGGTAGCAGTGGGAATGTAGGTTTCTCTGACTGTAGTCTCTATGACTTTCAGGCAAAATATCTAATAAAGCTGGGCAAAAATACAAGCAAATGACTTTTTGGGAGATAGGCTTCTGGTTTATAGAATGAAATTTGCTTAAGGCACTTAGAACCATTAAAAAGTCCTTTGACAAGGTATAAGTGAATAGTGGCTTTTTTAGACAAAACCAGAGGGTGTGCCTCAATATAAAAAATCAGTACTTCTGAGTTATTATACTCAGGGAGAATTTACCTTACAAAAGGATTCTTAGCTTTAAGGACGTAATTGACAGTAAGATTATAGTGAGCTAAACTGGTACATTTTAAATGATTTTGCTTACCAAAGTAAAATGCACATATAACTTTTAAGAAGCATGCCTATTACTCAAGGTCAGGTGAAATTCCAAATGGGCAGATGATACTTCCACACATACAACTGTGTTGGCATCTAGTGGCTAGGCTGACATTTCATTCAATTTACTCAATAAACAATTATTGATCAAATAGCTAAATTATCAGGTACTATTCTAAATACCAAAGGTATACAGAATAAGACTTCATTCCTATCCTCTAGTTGTCCTCAGCATGAAGTTATAGTGTGGCTATAAGTAAAAAAGAGAATTTTGTGAGATGTCTTCAAAAGTTATGAACTTTTTTCTTCTTCATGAGACAGGGTCTTGCTCTGTCACCCAGGCTGGAGTGCAGTGCAGTGGTGTAATCACAGTTCACTGCAGCCTCGGCCTCCCAGGCTCAGGTGATCCTCTTACCTCAGGCTTCCGAGTAGCCAGGACTACAGGCACATGCCACCACACCTGGCTAATTTTTTAATCTTTTGTAGAGACACGGTTTCACCATGTTGCCCCGGCTGGTCTCAAACTCCGAGGCTCAAATGATCCATGTGCCTTGGCCTCCCAAAGTACTGGGATTATAGGCATGAGCCACTGCGCCCAGCCTGAACTTTCAAATGGAAAAAAAATTGAAAGCAAATTCCTGCATGTTTCTATATTCTATACAGGCAGCCATAAGCACAGGTGTAACCCTGACGGCATGTTTGTACTAGCTCTGGTGTAAGAATCTCTTCCTGATTTCTTAAGTTGAAGTTTTGTTTGTTGAGTATTTGTAAACCCTTTAAAGAACCAGATTTTATTTTATTTTATTTATTTTTATTTTTTTTTTGAGACGGAGTCTCGCTCTGTCACCCAGCCTGGAGTGCAGTGGCCAGATCTCAGCTCACTGAGAACCAGATTTTATTTTACCTTGGCCTCCTCCTCATCAAAATAGTACAAATTGCTACATTAAACACTGTATTCTCAGACTTCAGAGGGCATTAACTACCATTATGTATATCTCCATCTTACCCATGAGAGGGCAGTACAATACATACATGTGAATTCATTTATTACATCTATAAATTTGGTTTCATATGTGATACTTGGAATTCAACCTGCCTCATTTTGCCAAATAATCTTCCTGAATGCAGAGGACAAAAAATACATTTCTGGGCTGGGTGCAGTGGCTTGTGTCTGTAATCCCAGCACTTTGCAGAGGCTGAGGCAGGAGGATTGTTTGAGCTCAGGAGTTGGAGACCACCCTGGGCAACATAGTGAGACCCTGTCTCTACAAAAAAATAAAAACATTAGCCAGGGGTGGTGATGCATGCTTATAGTACTAGCTACTTGGGAGGCTGAGGTGGGAGGATCCTTTGAGCCTAGGAGGTTGAGGCTTCAAGTGAGCTATGATTGGGCAACTGCACTCCAGTGTGAGTGACACACAGAGACCCTGTCTCAATAAATAAATAAATAAAAAGATACGTTAAATAAGATTTTTTTTTTTTTTTTTTTTTTTTTGGTGGGGGAAGCCCATAAAGATCAGTGTTCAAAATTTACTACAAACAATACCCACATTTATTTCCTCATTGGGACATGATTTTTTTTAAGTATGTCATTACTTTTTCCCCCCATCATGGAATGTAATTTCTGTTTTACTGTCTACAGGTCATAGTTTCACAGCTGTTTGGGATATGCTGCCTTTATTGTTTGGGTTAAGTTTGCTTGTGACAGTCATCTGTGATACGTAACTAAACACCTCTCTTTCTGGTAGTCTTCTATTTTGGTACCTCTGTGTGAACAAATGTAGGAAGAGTTTGGTCACCAGACCCAAGAGGCTCTGGCTGGGTGGGGCGGGGCGAGGCGAGGTGGGGTGGTTAGCGAGTGCCTGGGAAACAGGCTCAACAGATCCTTGTCCCGCAGCCTCGGTGAAACTGGGTTACAGCTTGCAGTAGGCACAACGCCATGCACATACCTGAGTAAGAGCGTGTTGCAGGCGGAGCGCTTAGGCATGTGTGTCTCAACAGGGCGTGGGGGCTGACCTCACGCACTGGGAGTATCAAGGCACCCCTGTTCTGAGATTCCAAGCCTGAGGTGCTGCGAGAGTTATTTGCTTCTCTTGACGTTTCAAATTGGCACCGTAGTGCAAGTGTTTGCCCACTGAGGTCATCCTAGGAAAGAGTGCTTGGATTCCCTGATTAAGCCAGGCTTTATCTTGTTGAGTAGTTGTGAAGAGTAAACCTTCACATCAAGCGTAGGGCAGTCGCCGTGGGCCCGATGCGACGGCAGGCGAAGGCGATGGAGCTCTGGCTCGAGGGCTCGGCCGGACGACGGTGGCACCGATCGCCTGCCTGCTGGAACTGCAGCGACCGAGGTCCTGGCAAGGTTCTGGCCATTCAGCGGACTTGAGGTGTGGAAGTTCCCCTCACCGCCGGCCGGGGCGGTGTTAGGGGCTGGCGTAGCGGGAGGGGTGGGAATAGAAGCCAATAAGAACTGAGACTTGCCAAACCGGGCGGGGCTAGGGGTGGGGCTGCAGCCGGGGCGGAGCCTTTGGCAAGGCTTGCGGGGGCGGGACGGAGCGGACCCGAGTGAGACCCAGGAGACTAGCCTGGCCACAGAGACAGCGTTGAGGTGCAGACAGGTAGGAGTCGGGGTGATTCGGTGCGGGGTCTCAAGTCGCAGGGGCTTCGGACTCTCGGGGCGGTTGGCATCACCCCTCTGGGCGTCGGGCGCGGAGCTGAGGCGCCGCGGTTTAGTCCGCGGAAGGTGCGAGCCGGGCTGGCGGAGGTGGAGTCTCCGAGCCCTGCTGTCTCGGCACCTCCCCGGTCCGGAGGAGCAACCGGGTGTTGGGCCCAGCTTTGGGACGTCCTCTCGTGGCCGCACGGGTTGGGGCAGAGCCTGGCTGAGGACCTCCTCGCTCACCTCAGGGGCTTGGGGACCCCTAGGCGGGGCGCCGCGCTCTGCTGGGGAAGAGGGAGGGAGCGCCCCACAGCCCGGGGAAATGCGGGCTTTCTCCAAGATTAGCTAGTGAGCTTGAACTTCGACATGCTGGGACGATCTACTTCCAAACAATTTTTTGCTTTTTTTTTTTTTTTTTTTTTTTGGTGTTTTGATTCTTAACAGCATCTAATAAGCACAATACCGAAAGTTGTCAAGTATAATTTTAATTTAAAAATCTGACAATGGAACACCTAAGAGCATTTGAGTAACTAGTGCTGTTATAGCAGCTGATGATTAGATTATGAGTCAAAAGGCTTAAGTCTAGGGCCAGAACCCACGGAACCAGATGTGATACCTCGGTCAAATTAACTTCCTGGGCCTCCGTTTCCGTAACTGTGAAACTGGTAAGTTCATGCCTATGGGCATTCTCAGGGCCAAGTGAGATGAGTGAGAGTATTCTACAAATCTCAGATATTTGAACGTGCGTGTGGAATGTGTATATTCTGTGAAGCAACTACTAAGGTACATAGTAGGCGCTTTGCAAAACTTTACCCTAAAGCTAGTGATTCTCCTGCAGTGTTTTAGATAAAGTGATAGATCCTTGCTTACTGTGTAAATAAGTTGTTTAAACTTTTCCCACAAAGTCACCATTGTTTGAGTGTGTTCTATTTTTAAATGATTGATGAAATTTTCTAGAATAGCGCAGTGGTGTTATCTATACACTGTTGCTGAATCATTTACCACGAAGTCTGTAGCAATCAAATAATCTACTTCTTTGCCTTAGCTAAATAGTTGTAGTTTAAAATGCTTGCTAAAGTAAGCTGGGAATATTGCTCCAAATCAAGACTTTCATTTGTTTTTGTGAATTGACGGGCTGCTTATAGGAAGATTTAAATCTTCCAAAATATTGTTAATATATGTTTTTTTCATACAGTCTTTATTATAGACGTTTTTGTTCTTTCCTATGGATATGTGTGCAAGGGATTTAGCGGGGAGATGGGAAATACAAAAGAAAATGGCAGTTTTGTAACCCGTAGGCTTTTGCTGGGGATACTTGTAGGCCTGTTCTGACTTTGTCAGGCAGAAACCAGGAAATGTAGTAATTATGTGTCTTGGTCTTTCATTAGTTGGTGTGTGTGTGTGTGTTGAATGTGGCAGTGCGTTTTTTAAATGCAGGAATAAAGGAAGAATATTCATTTTTCTTATTGACAATAAGCAGTTTTCTAAAGCTGGAAATTATATTGAGTTTAAATGATCTGTAGTGAGTCTTAAGTTATAGGCAAGATTTTTAGGCCACTGGATACCAAGATCAAATTAAATGAAGTAGTAGAGGGAAAGTTACTAGTGAATGTAATTTTTGTGTATGTTGCTTTAGAAGTTTTACTTAAACATGTTTCAACAATTCAGTGGAGGATGGGTCTTTTGAAACTACTTTAAAACATGAGTTTTAAACATATACTCCATGTATAAATTTTTCTGTGATTTTACAATTTGTTGATCTTGGAAGTCTGAAACCTTACATTCACATTGTTTTTTGAGGGCCTACTATGCAATAGGCACAAGATTATATTTATGTAAGAGCAGTATGTAATTCTTTTCATCTAGGAGATTCCATTCTACCAAGTGAGCTAAAATAAGTACCGAAAAAACAAAAGCTGTTTTTAAAGCGGATGGTAACAATAACGACATTGACTAACATTCATTGATACCTACTCTGTGCCAGACAGTATTCTAAATTCTTTACATGTATTAGCTTATTTAATCCTCACAACAGCACCATGAGGGATGTTAATTATGATCATCTCGTTAAGAGGCATAGAGAGGTTGAGTAACTTGCCCGTGATTAGACAACCTAGATAGCGAAGGTAGAATTCAAATCAGTCATACTCCAAGGACCTGGTTGTAACCTTTGCACTATACTGAGTTTCAAATTCTGTGAGTGAGATACAAATGACATCTAATAGGTATTTTAAAAAGAGGTCTATAAAAAACTATTTCAAAAAGAAGGAAAGAAAGAGGAAAAAATAAACTGGTATTGCAATATATAGATAAAGTCATGTCCAAGATACGATTTAATTACAGTTTGTATGTAGGAACCCTTTTTTTTGTTGTTGCCAGTGAATGACATGGTGTTGATTCTAAGCTCTCAGTCCCTCAGTAACAACAGTTATGGCATTATCTTAACAATGTGAGGTGCTTATTTTTCATTAAAAAGCACCTCATAACTTCTTTCGTTAAGAAGTTAAAAATATCTGTTCTCAGACTGTAAGTTAAGTGTTAGATTCAAGAAAAGAAAATGCTTCCCTATCTTCAAGAAGCTTATAACCCAACATGTAAATAAGTCCTTACAATTTTCAGCGTGGTAAGACCTGTAAAGAAGTATAGATTTATATATGTTTGAAGAGATGCAAGAAAAAAAAAAAAGAAGTATAGACAGAGTTTAACCACTGATGAGGAAAAATCATTCTACATGTGGTAGGGAGGACGATTAGAGAGAAGATATTACATTTGGCTTTGAAGGATGAATAGGAGTTTGCTGAAACTGGATCAGGAAACAGGTGATATGAATAAAGAACAGGGATAAGTGTGAAAGTGTATGGTATGTTTGAGGAATGTGTTGTAGTCCATTGTCACTGAAGGCCAGGGTGTACAGAAATGGGTGGTTGGGCTAAAGGAGATGGTGCCTGGAAATAAGATGAAAAAAGAAAATTGCAAAGCTTCCTTGCTGATTGCATTAGGATCACTAAAATTGCTAGGTAATCTGGTATTTCACTTCCCTTCGTTTGTAACAATGAAATGAGTAATTAGTTCAGTTTGGCAGAAAATTTCATTAAAAAATACGGTGTTAAAGGTACTTTTAATACTTTGAAGTACAAGATATGTTATAAGATAACATTACAGACTTGGGTAAGTAAAAAGTTAAGATTTAGGGCCAGACGTGGTAGCTCATGCCTGTAATTGCAACACTTTGGGAGGCCGAGGCTGGTGGATCAAGAGGTCAGGAGATCAGGACCATCCTGGTCAACAGGGTGAAATCCTGTCTCTACTAAAATACAAAAATTAGCCGGGTGTGGTGGCGCATGCTTGTAATCCCAGCCACTCGGGAGGCTGAGGCAGGAGAATCACTTGAACCAGGGAGTCGGAGCTTGCGGTAAGCTGAGATCGTGCCACTGCACTCCAGCCTGGCAATCTGTCTCAAAAAAAAAAAAAAAAAAAAAAAAGTTATGATTCAGAAAAAGAGGGAAAAAAGTCTTCTGGTGCTAGGTCATGAAGAGCCAGAGTATCATGCCAAGGACTTTGGACTTGATTCTAAAGACAATGGAGAGCAGTGAAGGATTTTAGATATAGGTATTTAGGAAAGATAACCTGAAGATGGTTTGGAGACTGGATTGGATGGAGAGAGACAAAAGGTAGGGAGATAAGTTAGGAGGCTATTGCTATTGAAATAGTCCAGATAAGAGAGGCTAAGGGCCTGGAGTAGGAAAATAGTAATAGGGATGGAGAGGAGAGGATAGATAGTGAAGGTGTAGAATTTGACAGGGCTTTAAAATCAGTTGGCTCAGAAGGTGAACAGAAAAGTAAATGACTTGGTTTTTTAGCTTGGAAAACTGTTTGGATGAAGGGTCTTGTTTTATTTTTTAATGTTGGAGGGAGATAATTGTTTCCATTTTGAACATGTTGAGTTTGAATTATCTTTGGAGCATTCAAGTGGAGAAGTCAAGAGAGGATCTAGAGTCCAGAAGCTAGACTAAAATTGGTGATTCAGATTTCAGAGGTAACCAGTAAGTGTTAATTGAAGCTGTAAGAGCAGATGAAATTGCTCAAGGGAGCATACAGAATTAGAAGAGAAGGGGGCCAAGAATAAGTGACTGACTTTGTATAAGTAGAAGGGAGTATTTATCTATGCTAATTTTGTTCTATAAATTATTATAAAGCAATGAAATGGGTTTTACTTGAAAGTTGAACAACTTTTGCATCCAAATGAGTCCTGTTCTTTTAAAATTTCCTTTGGGAGTCACTCATTTATTCCAGAAGTACAGATGTTCCTCAATTTTCGATAGGGTTATGTCTGAATAAACCCATCATAAGCTGAAACTGTTGTTAGTCAACATATGATAAACTTACGACGGGTTTATCCGAATGTAACCCTATCATAAGTTAAGGAGGGTACTGAGCACATACAACTTTGGCACCATCATAAAGTTGAAAAATCATTAATTTAAAACATCAAGTCAGGGACTGTCTGTATTGCCCAAAGTATTATTGGAACTTCTCTTTGTAAAAAACTTTATAGCAAATTCACAGCTACACAAGAACATTTTTCTTCTGGCTTTATTATGGAATTATTTTTCTGTCTTTTTATTTGTGTGGCACATATAACTTATTTACTTTTTTTTTTTTTTTTTTTTTCAAGAGACAGGGTCTTGCCCAGCCACCCTGGCTGGAATACAGTGATGCAATCATAGCTCACCGTAGCCTGGACCTCTTGGGCTCAAGGGATCCTCCTGCTTCAGTCTCCTGAGAAACTAGGACTGCAGGCTTGCACCACCACCCCCTGCTAGTTTTTGTTTTTTATTTTATTTTTCTTGAGACAGAGTCTTGCTTTGTTGCCCAGGCTGGAATGCAGTGGCGTGATCTCAGCTCACTGTAACCTCCGCCTCCCAGGTTCAAGTGATTCTCCTGTCTCAGCCTCCCAAGTAGCTGGGACTATAGGCATGTGCCACCACGCCTGGGTAATTTTTGTACTTTTTAGTAGAGGTGCGGTTTCACCATATTGATCAGGCTGGTCTCGAGCTCCTGACCTCAGGTGATCCACCCACCTTGGTGTCCCAAAGTACTGGGATTACAGGCGTGAGCCACCGAACCCGGCCTGACCCCCTGCTAATTAAAAAACAATTTTTTTTGCCCAGGCACAGCGGCTCACACGTGTAATCCTAGCACTTTGGGAGGCCGAGGCGGTGGGTCACTTGAGTCAGGGGTTTGAGACCCGCCTGGCCAACATGGTGAAATCCCATCTCTACTAAAAATACAAAAATTAGCTGGATGTGTTGGTGCGTGTCTGTAATCCCAGCTACTTGGGAGGCTGAGGCAGGAGAATCACTTGAACCTGGGAGGTGGAGGTTGCAGTGAGCTGAGATTGCGCGATTCCACTTCAGCCTGAGAGACGAGAGTGAAACTCCATCTTAAAAAAAATTTAAATAAATAAATACTTTTCTTTTGTAGAGGTGGGATTTCACTGTGTTGCCCAGGCTGATCTTAAACTCCTGGGCCTAAGCACTCCTTCTGCCTCAGCCTACCCGAGTGCTAGGATTACATGCATGAGCTACTGTGCCCAGCTTTTTTTTTTTTTTTTTTTTTTTTTTACCATCAATCAAAGCTTTAAAAGCATATTCCTATCCCAACACTGGCTCTTTAGTTCTTGGAAATCATAGACAAAGCTTAAAAAACAACAAAAGACTGTGTCCCCATGCCTGTAATCAGCACGTTGGGAAGCCAAGATGGGAGGATCACTTGAGCCCAGGAGTTCTAGACCAGCCTGGGGAACATAAGGAGACCTCGTCTCTACAAAAAATTTTTAAAAATTAGCCGGACCTGCTGGCACATGCCTGTGGTCCCAGCTGCTTGGGAGGCTGAGGTGGGAGAATTGCTAGAACCCGGGAGGCAGAGGTTGCAGTGAGCCGAGATTCTGCCATTGCACTCCAGCTTGGGTGACAAGACAGGAAAAAAAAAAAAAAGAGAATAACTATATGGTCTTCTAAGGCAGGGGTTAGCAAATATTCTGTAAAGGGCTAGATAGCAAATATTAATATTTGTGTGCCATATGGTCTGTGTCACAACTACCCAATTCTGCCAAAAAGCAGCCGTAGACAACACTTAAATGAGTAAGCATGAACTGTGTTCCAATAAATCTTTATTTATGGACACTGAAATTTGAATTTCATATAATTTTCACATCACAAAATGTTATACTTATTTGATTTTTGCCCCCAACCATTGAAAAATGTAAAAACCACTCTTAACTCGAGAGGCCTTGTAAAAACAGGCAGTGGGCCAGATCTGGCCCACAGGTAGGCCATAGTCTGCCAACCCTAAGGGATGTTCTTTGAAATACTTAAATTTGTAAGCTTGGTTTAGAAAAAAATCATGGTTCTTCGAAATTATACCTCCTGTTTTTAAATTCTAGTACATTTCTTAAAATAATGAAAACATTTTCATTCATCTTCCATTTCTCATTTAAATGGAAAATATTCCCTTTACTCATTTGGAACCTGAGATACAGAGAAATAGATTAACTTGTAGAGTCAGAATAAAGAAGTATGTTTGAAAAATATTTTTTGATATTCAATATTCTTTACTGAATCAATAAAGCATTGCTCTTTTTGCTTCGGTGAAAGTGGGGACATTGAAGCCTGGGTGAAATAAAAGATAAACTTGAAGGGGTATTCTTCACTGGTTCCCAGAGGATTGGACAGGATGGAATTTTTTTCCCTTTTTCTTCTTTGCCCTGAATGAGTAATTTTTATCCTAAAGATAAGAAAATATGACAATGTCTCCACTTTGTAAGCAGTATAGCAAATTTTAAGACTGAAGGATTAAGTAAATGATGATAAGAGAAGAAAATTTAAAGGACTGACTTTTTCACGTCTATCCCAGGTGTTTACCTTTTCCTTTTTCCCTTTTCCCTCTTCCCTCTTCCCTTCCCTTTTCTTTTCTTGGTCTTTCTCTGTCATCCAGGCTGGAGTGCAGTGGCACTCCAGTTTACTGCAGCCTCCAATCCCTGGGCTCACGCGATCCCTCCACCTCAGCCTCCCAGTTAGCTGGCACTACAGGTGCACACCACCCAGACTTTCTAATTTTTAAAAAAACTTTTTGTAGAGATGGAGTCTTGATACATTATCTAGGCTGAGCTTGAACTCCTGGCCTCGGGATCCTCCCATCTCAGCCTCCTGAAGTGCTGAGATTACAAGCATGAAGCCATTATGCCTGGCCCCTGTTTTTGAGGAAGAAACTCAAGATCTTTTTTTTTTTTCTTATGAATCTTAGACTTCTGGTTAGTGGCGTGAAAATAGAGTTTTTAGCATTCAGTTCAGGCAATATTAATCCATTTATATTACTTAAAGATTACTTATGCTCTACTTTTTAAAGTTAAATTTCTAACTTTCGTAGTTTTCATGGCAGTGGTATTTACAACAAAGGATATGGAGAGAAATTATTTGTTTTCCTTCAAGTTTGAATTCATAGAAATGACATGTTTGTGGATTTTTTATTTGGATGTTAAAATTCAGGACAGATTGGTGGGGGAGAGAGAGAGTTATTTTTGCTGCTGCTTAAAAGGGATTTGCATTTTTCTCTGTCTTTTTTTCTGTTGGAGTGAAAAAACAAAATCTTCCAGCTGTGTGGGATGTGTTTGAATTGGTTACTTAGCAATGTAAAGCATAATTTTGTATTTAAATATTTATCTGTACTCTTTGATATTCTGATTAAATAAGGGTCTATTAAGGCTGTAATAATAGAGCCTTCTGTGAGGAAATGACATAGCCTGCTGCACAACAGTATTTACTGAAAATTTCCTTTTCCCTGGGCCCTATTTAAACTATAAGGGGTAACTTGGAACAAAAGAGGAAAATTATGTGAATTAGAGTGATGGTCAGTTTAATCATGAGTGTAATGTGATAGCTATCATTGTATGGTTATATTGACGTAAATCAGGGTTAAGCAAAGTGTAGGAGAATTTTATCTGCTGTTGTTAAAAATGGTGAGGAGTTGAACCAGATTTTATTTTTGAACTTTGCATTCATCAAGTGTGATATTTTCAAGAGTCTAGTGATAATTGTATTTTTAAATCAAACTAGATCAATTTACCTTTCAAATTTGTTGTTTCATTATTAGAGGAAAAAAACAAAGTAAAAAATACAGAAGTAGGTGCAAGAACTGGATCTGGAAGAACAAAACTGTTGAGGGAATTGGTCACCTGAGAAAAAGTATAATACTTTGAATGAAGATTATTTAAAATATGGCTTTATCAAATGGGCAAAATCTGAGTAAAATGACAGACCCATGTCTTCATATAATGTTGCAAATGAAAATTTAAAATCCTTAAAATTAAAAAGATTCTTGGAAACATAGCATACTGGACTTTTAAATAAGCCCTTTCAAATATTTTCAAAGAAAAAAAGAGATAAAGTTATCTCAGTTTCCTATTTATTCAAGGATCATTCCTGAGAAAGATTATTGTCTCATTTAGTTGTATATCAGTGGCATAAGGGAAAAATGACTACATATCTCTTGAAAGAAGTATTCATCTAGAATTCATGGATATTGTGCTCATGGTTTTTGACACTAAATGAGCTGGAAATTAAACATTATACTTCTTAGTGATGACATATCTCTATTCTTTACCATTGTGGGACTTTTCAGCAGTACTTGTAAGATGGTTAGAGTCTGGTGCAGATTTTGCAGTCCAAATCGATGGAGTTGCTGATATCATTAAGTTGTACTGTGCTTTTAGGTAGTGAAGATAATAAGGAGGATTTTCTTGTGTTGTTTAAATTTAACCACAGCTGTATGGGCATATTTACAGAATTTAAAAAAATAAATCGTTGATCCTCAGAAATTAAACTGGGAAAAAACTATTAATTATGAGCAATTGAATAGCAAATGTGATTAGAAAATATAAAGCAGTTATTTTAAGCATTGTTTGAAGCTGCTACTAACAGTGTTCCCTCCCCCTTGTCCAGCCTCCCATGCAAGTCTCACACTTGTGTTTTAGTGAGTATCTCCTCAAAGCACCTTCCAACACTCAAGGGGAGGGAGGGAATTAGAGACAAACTTACAGCCAGTAGTCAAAACAATACAGCTGAAAGTATAGACATCCTCCTGCTTTCTTCTGAATGTCCAGGGCAGCAGGAAAGCTCCTTGGAGCTTTCCCTCCAGCAAAAACAATAAGCTGGGTGTGGGTGAACATACTGCCCAGCAAGTCACTGCTGGGCTCCATTTCTGTCCTGTTTGTTCTAAGGGCTAAGAGTGCTGTTTGAAACTGCTGTTTTATATGTTGCAAAGCTTTGGAATGCACAGAAAACTTTCTGAATCTCATGAATATATTGAAAGTTGTTAATTATATTAAAGGAAGCTTGCTGAGTAACCAACATTTTAAAATATTTTATTCAGAGTTAACTGTAGCTGTTTACTATATCATAATGGAGTTTGATAGTTGAGATAAGGAGCTAAGCAGATTTTATGAATCCAGAATTTTTCTAGTTGAGAGGCAGTCTTGGTCAGGCATGGTGGCTCATGCCTTAAATCCCAGCACTTGGAAGGCCGAGGCAGGAGTATCACTTGAGCCCATGAATTTGAGATCAGCCTAGGCAACATGGCGAAACCCAGTCTTTACTAAAAATACAAAAAATTAGCTAGGCGTGGTGGTATGTGCCTGTGGTCCTAGTTACCCCGGAGACTGAGGTAGAAGGATCGCCTAAGCCCAAAGAGTGAGGCTGCAGTGAGCTGCAATTACGCCACTGCAGTCCTTCCTGGGCAACAGGATGAGACTTTGTCAAGAAAAAAAAAGAGAGAGAGAGAAAGAGAGAGAGAGGGAAAGGAAGGAAGGAAGAGAGGGAGGGGAAGGGAGGGGAGGGAAGGGAAGGGAGGGGAAGGGAGGAGGGAGAGTAAGAAAGAATCTCATTGGGCAGATATTTTTCAATATTTTAGAATAACAAAATTTGCAAATTCACTGCTTTTGGTGGTCTAGTGAACTACCTTTGAAGCTATATGCTGAAGGATTCCAAAAGACATTGTTATGGCAAATGACACTTGGTACTATTGTCTATATCTGGCTACTGTATCTTTCAAGCATCACTACTGCACCTTTTTTTATGAGACAGAGTCTAGCTCTGTAGCTCAGGCTGGAGTGCAGTGGTGGGATCTCCGCTTACTGCAACCACTGCCTCCTGGGTTCAAGTGAGTCTCCTGCCTCAGCTTCCCAAGTATCTTGGATTACAGGCGCCGGCCGCCATGCCTGGCTAATTTTTTGTATTTTTAGTAGAGACAGGGTTTCGCCGTGTTGACCGGGCTGGTCTCGAACCCCTGACCGCAACTGATCCACCCACCTCTACCTCCCAAAGTGCTGGGATTATAGGCGTGAGTCACTGCACCTGGCCACTACTGCATCTTGAACACGGCATTATCAGTGAAGAAAGTTTGACCAAAATAAAATGTAGAGATATTGTTAGTTCTTATTACTATTATCAGACTTTTAGTTGTTATTTTCCTGAAGAGAAACCTGAAACATTAAAGAAAAATATTTGGCCAAGAGATTCATTTGTGCCCCATCACATCAATACACTTGATCTTAGCCAAAAGACTGAGAAGCGATACATCCCGTCAATAATTGAGTTTAATGTGCACTCCAAAAAGAGAATGAATTCTTGCAGCTTAGTTCTTCTTTTACTTTGAAGAATGATTAATTGGCATTGCTTATCATCATTTAAACAATTTTTAAAATAGAGGCAGGGTCTCACTGTGTTGCTCAGGCTGGTCTTGAACTTCTAGGCTCAAGCAATCCTCCTCTGCCTCAGTTATCATTTTGTATTAAGACTAAGAACTGCTGAAAAGTAGTACTGCCATTCTTTTGCCCCTCTTGTGAGCCGTAGCACCTTTCTTCCATCAGACTTTCTCCTCCCTCTTCTGTGTATTTATTATATCTTTCATTATTTTTTGCTGCAGTTTTAAAAAATATCGATTTTCCCCAACTTTAAAATGTTTCATTTGTAGTTGTGTCTCCTTTTTGTTTTTATTATCCCTCTTACTGAGTTTCAAATAAATGTTGTATTCATACTTTGTCCATTTCCTCACTAATTTTCTTTTTAATTTTGGCTGTTACCTGCCTTCACCATCCTTTAGAAACCATTTATTTAATGCCCTCTTACCAAATGCAAGGATCCTTTCTCAGTCTTTATTCTCCTTACTTGTATGACACTGGTTTGCATCTTTCTTTTCTTTTTAGAATTTTTTTCCTCTCTTGATGTTATCCTGGTTTTGTTACCCCTCACCAGCCTTTCTCCCACTCTTTATCTGACGCTCTCTTTTCTTCTCATCTATGGTCCCTAATCATGATGAATGTTCTCAAAGGTTTTTTTCATAACTCTTTGAAAACTCTCTGCTTAGGGAACCTGTGTATTCTTGCACCTTCCCCCCCCCCCCCCACCACACACTTCCTATTTTAAACCTTCTTCCTTCTCCTTAAACCTTTGGTTTTTGTATCTCTCACTGTACTCTCAGCAGATAACCATGGCTGTTAAAATAGAAAATAGAAGCCATCAGATGGAAAGTTCATCAGTGTATTAGCCGCTAAACCTGGAAATTTACCTGCACTCTTATCTTTCTTTTATCATTTACCTTCTGTTCCAGTGGAAGACCTGTCCGTCTTCCTGGCAGATGCTGATAATCCTTCCAGGTCCCATTGGAGGCCCATGCTCTCACTCCTTCTTGAGGTCTTTGCTTTATACCCTTGTTTCTTTTCTTACCTCCTCTTTAGCAACTCTTTCCCACTGGTGTTTAAACAAGATTAAACTTGTTTAGGAAACAAATTTAGAAAGCTTTCCTGGACTTCATGTTCCTGTCCAGCTCCACTCTATTGTCCACTTGCCTACTTGGATAAACCCCTTGAATGGATTGTCTGCAGTTGATATTTGTATTCTTTTTTTCTCATCCAATTCTCAATTCACTTATTTTCCTTCAGCCTCTTCCATGCCACTGAACCTACTGTTGTCCAAGTCCTAATGACCAACAGACACTCCAGTTTTTGTCTTACTTGACCTTTTGACAACATATCTGTCATTATTGACCACTCTTTCCTTCTTGATAAAGTCTCTTCCTTTGGCTTCCATGATTCCACACGTTGATAGTATTTCTGCCATCTTTTGTCTGCTTTCATGACCATATGTGATACAGGAGGACTTACCTAAAATGTTTGAGAACTCACTTATTCTTGATTACCAATGTTTTGGAGTTTATAAAGCTTAATTCCAACAGAACATGATGATGTATAAAAATAATCTTAAAAAATAAAATATGATAATATAGTAATAAAGTAAAAATAAATATGGTATGGTAAGAAACAAACAAACGAAAGAAACAAATGAGTTTGAAAAGTTGAATGGAAACCACAGGGAGATGCTACTACATACCAGAATGAATAAAATTAAAAAGACTAACAATTCCAGTGTGACTGAGGAGTGACTGCAACCACTTATATTGCTGGCGAGAGTGTAAATTAGTACAGCCTCTTTGGAAAACTCTGGCAGTGTCCACTTAAGTTAAACATATGCCTACTTGGCCAGGTGCGGTGGCTCAGGCCTATAATCCCATCACTTTGGGAGGCCAGATCACTTGAGGTCAGGAGTTCGAGACCAGCCTGGCCAACATGGGGAAGCCGCATCTCTACAAAAGCTAGCCAGGTGTGGTGGCATGCACCTGTAGTCCCAGCTACTCAGGAAGCTGAGGCAGGATAATTGCTTGAACCCAAGAGGTGGAGGTTGCAGTGAGCCAAGATTGCACCACTGCACTCCAGCCTGGGCAACAGAGTGAGACTACATCTTAAAAACAAAAACCAAATAAAACCCAAAAACATATGCCTATTCTATAACCCAGCAATTCTGCTCCTAGATGATACCCAAGAGAAGTGTGATTGTGTCTATCAAAGATACATATAAGAATGTTTAGGCCGGGTGTGGTGGCTCATGCCTATAATCCCAGCAGTTTGAGAGGCTGAGGCGGGCAGACAAGGTCAGGAGATGGAGACCATCCTGGCCAACATGGTGAAAGCCCGTCTCTACTAAAAATACAAAAAAATGAGCTGGGTGTGGTGATGTGCGCCTGTAGTCCCAGCTACTTTGAGAGACTGAGGCAGGAGAATCACTTGAACCTGGGAGGCAGAGGTTGCAGTGAGCCAAGATCACACCACTGCACTCCAACTGAGCGAGACTCTGTCTTTAAAAAAAAAAAAAAAAAAAAAGGATGTTTATAACAGGCTGAACACAGTGGCTCACTTCTGTAATCCCAGCACTTTGGGAGCCTGAAACAGGAGGATCGCTTGAGGCCAGGAGTTTGCGACCAGCTTGGACAACATAGTAAGACCCCATTTCTACAAAAAAAGTTTTTAAACAATTAGCCAGGCGTGGTGGCACACACCTGTGGTCCCCGATACTTGGGAAGCTGAGGTGGGAGGATCACTTTAAGCCCAGATGACTGAGTTGGCTGTGAGCCTTAATTGTACCATTGCACTCCAGCCTGGATGACAGAGCAAGACCCCATCTCCGAAAAAAAAAGAAAAAAAATTATTTGGAATGACTTTCTTCATAATAACCAAAACCTGGAAACAGTTCACATATTAGTCAACAGGCGAATGGATAAATAGATATTGGCATTACCATTAAATGAAGTACTATACAGAAACAAAGAAGAAAAACTGACTGCTATATACAACAACATGAATGACATATGTATTTTATATATATATATTTATATATATATATAAAAAAGTTCTTTGAGTTGTACATAGATTAGTGGACTTTATGTGCTTTATGTATGTTACATTTTAAAACATTTATAGGCTTTAGGCTGGGCACGGTGGCTCATGCCTATAATCCCAGCACTTTGGGAGGCCGAGGTGGGTGGATCACCTGAGGTCAGGAGTTCAAGACCAGCCTAGCCAACATGGCAAAACGCCGTCTCTACTGAAAATACAAAAATTAGCCTGGCATGGTGGCGGGTGCCTGTAATCCCAACTATTTGGGAGGCTGAGGCAGAAGAATCACTTGAACCCGGGAGATGGAAGTTGCAGTGAGCCGGGATCATGCCACTGCACTCCAGCCTGGACAACAGGGCGAGACTCCATCTCAAACAAACAAACAAAATTTTTTTTTACAGGTTTTTGAAAACCCTTGGTGCATCATAGGTGCTTCATAAATAATTTGTTGCTGATGTTACATTTGCCAGGAACGTGCTCTTAGTTTTGTTCATTTTGTAGATGACTTCTCATCTATCAATAATCTCATTTAGTAATAAACTGCCTTTAATCATATATAAATGTCCTGTGAGTGTGCTTATATTTATTTTCATGCATATAATTTTCTAATGGGGCACAGAATGTGTAGTGAAATGTATATAGACCACTTTCAAATTATCCTCTGTCATTTAACCATTTGATTCTGTACCTCTGTTTTCTGTGTGCGAATGAGGATAATAATACCTGCTTGTGGCAGAGATTTTTTGGCTAATCTAATATCCATTCTTCTAAGTAATAGAACTCAGTAGTTTACTTGAGGCACATTGCAGGATAAAATGATTAAAGATTATATTTCCCAGCCTGGCTTGCAGTTTGTACATGTGACTAAGTCCTGGTCAATAAGCCATAGCAAAAGTGCTGCTTAAATAGAACTTTTTTCCTTTTTGCTTCCTGGAATGTGGATGTAATAGCCGGAGCTCCATGTGTGAACTATGAAGTGATCTTGAAGACAGAATCCATGTGTTGAGGGTGGCATAGCAGAAACATAGGCGCCTGGGGATTTGATGACATCTTAGACTGCCTACTCTTTTTTTTTTTTTTAAAGTGGCAGCGAAACAAACATTGGTGTTGCTTAAACCATTTGCTATTTCCAGTTCCAGTTGTATGTACCAAGACTTAATCTTATATAGTACCCCAAATAGGTGCTATGAAAATTAATTGTGATAATGTGATTGAAGTGATTGGCACATAGTATTTAACAAAATATTTAATAAAGTGTAATCACTGTTCTTGCTGTTTTAATTCTCACAATGCTCTGTATGAAGTGGGTGTTCAGTAAGTATTTGATGTATCTTAAAAAGTAAGCTGTCTCTTTTTGAAACAAATGCTATGAAAGTGATTTATGTTTATTTTTATTTTTATTTTTTGAGACAGAGTCTTGCTCTGTCGCCCAGGCTGGAGTGCAGTGGTGTGATCTCGGTTCACTGCAAGCTCCGCCTTCTGGGTTCACGCCATTCCCCTGCCTCAGCCTCCTGAATAGCTGGGACTGCAGGTGCCCACCACCACACCCAGCTAATTTTTTGTATTTTTAGTGGAGACAGGGTTTCACCATGTTAGCCAGGATGGTCTCGATCTCTTGACCTCATGATCCACCCGCCTCGGCCTCCCAGAGTGCTGGGATTACAGGCATGAGCCACTGCGCCCGGCCCGTTTATTTTTTAAAATTAGAAAATACAGATAAACCAAAAGAAAATTCAACCATAGTTATATCACCCAGAGATAATCGTTGTTAGCTTTTTGGTGCATATCCATATTAACTATAAATTCTATTTGTTTATTCATACAGATTAAAGTTAATTTATATTACACAACCTTTTATAACATTCTTTTACTTAATAGATCTTGAGCATGTTATAACTTCATTGTATTTCGGAGTATGGATTTACCATGGTACATTTAATCATCACCTACTGGAAATTTATTCTCAGTTTTATAATATTCTAAATCTCCTCTTGTACATATATCTTTGTGAATTTGTCTACTTATTTCATTAGGGTAAATTATTGGAAGTGATATCTCTGCATCATCATATGTGTTCATTTAAAAAAATTTATTAGGGTTTTACTTAATATAGAAAAATATAACAAATACCACTTAAAAGGTCCATTATTCCACCATTCAGATCCTGTTTTAACATTTAAAAACAACAAAAAACACAAAACATGTAATCATTATAAAAAGTTATAAAATAAACAGTAAATAACTTGTTTCCCCACCCCAGGTTCTCTCACTGGTACCATTGTTGACAATTCCTTGTGTAGCCACCGTAATTTAATAAGTGGGGACCAGAAAATTCAATCTTATAAAAATCTCGAGTCTTATTATAAGGATGAAAAAACAACATTTAAAAAATATGATTTAATATTAATAGTATAAAAAGTACTGATGGGAGGCTGGGCACCGTGGCTTACACCTGTAATCCCAGCACTTTGGGAGGCTGAGGCAGGTGGATCACTTGAGTTCAGGAGTTCAAGACCAGCCTGGGTAACATGATGAAACCTGATCTCTACTAAAAAAATACCAAAATTAGCCGAGTGTGGTGGTGCACACCTGTAATCCCAGTAACTTGGGTGGCCGAGGCAAGAGAATCTCTTGAACCCAGGAGGCAGAGGCTGCAGTGAGCCAAGATAGCACCACTGCACTCCAGCCTGGTCAACAAAGTGAGAACCTGCCTCAAACAAAACAAAACAAAACAAAAAAAGTACCAATGTGAAGTTAAAAAAACTTTATTGGTATAACTGATCATATAGAATCAGCCCTCTGTATCCATGGATTTTGCTTCTGTGGATACAACCAATCATGGATCGAAAAGATTCAGAAAAAATTGGATGGTTGCATCTGTACTGAACATGAATGGACTTGTTTTGCTTGTCACTGTTCCCTGAACAATATAGTATAATAGTAATTTACATAGCATTTACATTGTATTAGGTATTATAAGTAATCTCAAGATTATTTCAAGCATATGGGAGATAGAGTCAGGCATGGGGCTTGTAGTCCCAGCTACTTGGGAGGCTGAGGTGGGACAATCACTGGAGTCCGGGAGTTCAAGGCTGTAGCGCACCATGATTGTGTCTGTGAATAGCCACTGTACTTCAGGTTGGGCAACGAGGAGACTCTGCCTCTTAAAAAAAAAAAAAAAAAAAAAAAGTAAATGGAAGGATATAAGTTGTAAGTAGGTTTTATAATGCAAATTCAACACCATTTTATAAAAGAGACTTCAGCGTTTATGGGTTTTGGTATCCGAGGGAGGTCCTAGAACCAATCCCTACACATACCAAAGGATTACTGTACTGAATTGAGAAAGTTCAAATGGTCAGAAAATGATTGCTTCCTAACTACCCACCTCCTACAATTTGAGGAAGAGAACTATAGCCTGCCCACCCCCCATTTGAGAAAAGGGGGCTGGACAGAGACTAAGAGTCAATTGTGTAACATTCAAATTCATATTATTGCAGTACATGTGTGAGGGGAGGGCATGTATATAGATACATGTATAGCAGGTGTATAGATATATGTATATTCTTTTTAAAAAGTATATTGAAAATTGTTTTTCCACTTGCTTTTGCCCCACTTTTATTTTGGACATCTTTGCATGTCTGCATACAGATCTCTACCTCATCCTTTTTAATAGTTGCATAGTATTGAGTCAGGGTGCTGTGTTTGATTAAGTAGTTTGTGCATTACACACAGCACCCAGCCAAGAAGCTGAAATCAAGCCCAAGGTCCACTTGCCAATTGGCTCTGTGCCAGTTGGCTCCCTCCTAGGATGCTTTCCTCACCTTGCCCTGACTCTGACAACCTGCATCAGGCCATCTATCAGCCTGGATACCCTCTTCATTCTGCTGAAGCTCTAACATCCCATGCTGGGCTACCCCTCTGTGGGAGTGCACTCCTTACCTTGTTTAGGCCCTGATACTTCCACAGTAGGCAGCCCTCCTACACAAATGCTCTCCTTACCTTGCTCGTTAGCATGAGGGAAGTATGCCTGCCTTACTTACTCTGCTTTGCCTAATTAGGGCCAAATTGTTGAGGAAGAAGAGTTGGTAATAACTTTTTTTTTTCTTTGAGTCAAAATCTCACTCTGTCACCCAGGCTAGAGTGCAGTGGCGTGATCTCAGCTCTGCAACCTCTGCCTCTCGAGTTCAAGTCATTCTCCTGCCTCAGCCTCCCAAGTAGCTGGGATTATAGGCACATGCCACCATGCCCGACTAATTTTTGTATTTTTAGTAGAGATGAGTTTCACCATGTTGGTCAGACTGGTCTTGAACTCCTGACCTCAGATGATCTGCCCACCTCAACCTCCCAAAGTGCTGGGATTACAGGCACTTTTTATTTTTATTTTTTATTTTTAGAGACAGTCTTGCTCCATTGCCCAGGCTGGAGTGCAGTGGCGCAATCATGGCTCACTGTAGCCTCCAGCTTCTGGGCTTAAGCAATCCACCTGCCCTAGCCTCCTGAGTATCTGGGACTACAGCACATACTTGATACTTGGCGCTTGTGTGTGTGTGTGTGTGTGTGTGTAGAGGGAAGGTCTCATTGTGTTGCCTAGGCTGGTTCAAACTCTTAGCCTCAAGTGATCCTCCTGCCTTGGCCTCCCAAAGTGTTGGGATTACAGGTATAAGCCACCATGCCCAGCCCTTACTATGTTTGGTTGTTGGTTTTGTTTTGTTTTGTTTTGTTTTGAGACAGAGTCTTGAGTCTTGCTGTGTTGCCCAGGCTGGAGTGCAGTGGCGTGACCTCAGCTCACTGCAGCCTCCACCTCCCAGGTTCAAGCAATTCTCCTGCCTCAGCCTCCCAAGTACCTGAGACTACAGGCGGTTGCCACCACACCCAGCTAATGCCCTTACTGTGTTTTACATGGCACTGTGAGGGATATGAGATGTATTTGATAACCATGTTACTGCAGTTTTACTTTTGTTGCTCTTTTATTGTCAAATGGGATAAAATATGCAAAGAATATATAATTTTGGAATCTCTTTTGAAAATTTGAGAAATACATCTTCTGGCTTTTAAGCTTTAGAATGAAATAGAAAGTTACATCGTACAATTGTTATGAATGTGTGTTTTTTAAGAAAGTCTGTTATGTCTGCAGTCTGAAATTCTTGAAAATTGCATCTCTTTTTTTTTTTTTTTTTTTAAACAGACTTTCACTCTTATTGCCCAGGTTGGTGTGCAATGGCGCGATCTCAGCCCACTGCAACCTCCACCTCCTGGGTTCAATTCTCCTGCCTAAGTCTCCTGAGTAGCTGGGATTACAGGCATGCACCACCATGCCCGGCTAATTTTTTGTATTTTTAGTAGGAACAGGGTTTCACCATGTTAGCCAGGCTGGTCTCGAACCCCTCACCTCAGATGATCCACCCATCTCGGCCTCCCAAAGTGCTGGGATTACAAGGCATGAGCCACAGAGCCTGACCAAAATTGCATCTTTTTGTGTAACTCTGAATAAAAAAAAGCAGGATACAATATATACACTGTAATTGCATCTGTATAAAAATGTGCTTAAAAAACAGGAGAGATACCAAAATGTTTCAGTGACCATGTTGGAGGTAGTAGACTTACAGGTATTTTTCTCCTGTTTTCTTTGTTTTCAAAGTTTCTAAAAAGTAGTAGTATTACTAGTAGTATTACTTTGTGACTTTTAAAACTTTTTTTATTGCTTCTTTTTAGCTTCTGGAAAATTTCTTCAACCTTTGAATACTTTAGTAATGATTTTGCTGCCTTTATTTTCCAGTGTCTTGCTAAGAGCTTACGAAGTTTGAATTTGTGGTTTAAAAACTAGGTTTTATTGGCCAGGCGTATCGGCTCATACTTTATAATACCAACACTTTGGAAAGCTGAGGCAGGAGGATTGAACCCAAGAGTTCAAGACCAGCCCTGGCAAGAGAACAAGACCCTGTCTCTATTTTTAAAAAAAAAAAAGAAAAAAAAAAAAAAAAACATTAGCCAGATGTGGTGGGATGCTCCTGTAGTCCCAGCTACTTGGGAGGCAGAGGCAGGAGAATTGCTTGAGCCAGGGAGTTAAGGCTACAGTAAACTATGATCACACCATGCCTCTGGGCAACAGAGTAAGACCGGTCTCAAAAACAAAACAACACAAAAACACTAGGAAAATACTAGGTTACATTAAAGTTGTTTTGAAGCAATTTGTATAGCTGCAAAGTTCTAGTTTGGGACAGTTATTTTTTACTTTGGAGGGGATTTTTAAAAGGATAATTAAGTGAAAAGTGCCGGCTGCAATGGCTCACACCTGTAATCCCAGCATTTTGGGAGGTCAAGGCGGGCGGATTACTTGAGGTCAGGAGTTTGAGATCAGCCTGGCCAACATGGTGAAACCCTGTCTCTACTAAAAATACAAAAATTAGCCAGGCATGGTGGCAGACGCCTGTAATCCCAGCTACTCAGGAGGCTGAGACAGGAGAATCATTTGAACCTGGGAGGTGAATGTTGCAGTGAGCCAAGATCACGTCACTGCACTCCAGCCTGGGCGACACGAGCGAGGCTCTGTCTCCAAAAAAAAAAAAAAAAAAAGTAATTATGTGAAAAGAGATATTTTATTTAATTATATGGGCAATTAATAACATTGCATTAACGTAATTAAATTCTAGAAGTTTAATGTTATTAAAGTTAGTTTTACATGTAATTTTCCATACTGTGGCATTTTGTAGAACTTCTGCTGAAATTTCTCATTTGACTGTTGTGCCTAAGCTGTCTTTAACATTTAGCTACATGTCAGCTCTTTTTATCCACCAGGTGGGAGTCAGATACCAGTCCCTGTGTCTATGTACTTCCCTAAGTCTGGGCATATGCCTCAAGCACTTTGAGTGGTTATCTTGAGGTTTCAGTCCCTGGCTTGAGGTAGGCAAGAGGTACATCCCTCTTTCCTTATAGGAGGCAGGGAAACACACCACCTAGTTTCTTTAAAGAAGTCCTCTCTGTTGTCCCTTGTAATCCTCACAATTTAAGAAATTGTAATTCTTCTCTTATACAGCCTTGAGAAGGGTAGTGAACTAATGTCAGCAGAGCCAATTTTTGGCAACCTCACTTTCTAAGCCTTGCACTTTTCTTAGAATGTGGGGGTATTCGACTTCTATTGTTTTGGTTTTGGCCTTTGAGGCCCTGCTGAAACTCGGAGAACACAGGAAAAGTTGCATTTGACATCCTGTTGCATTAGTTTATATTATTGTTATGTCTACCAACTAACAAGTAATAATATATAGTGGTTTAGTGCACAAACTTTGAAGTAAAGCAGAACTAGGTTTGTGTGTGTTTGGGTAATTAATCAGTTCAACTTCAGTTTACTCATTCACAAAATAATAAAACTTGCTACTATTTATTGTAGGTAATAGTAACTATCTGTTAGGGTTGTTGTAAGAATTAAATGGAGGCCAGGCACGATGGCTCACGCCTGTAATCCCAGCACTTTGGGAGGCCGAGGTGGGTGGATCACCTGAGGTCAGGAGTTTGAGACCAGCCTGGCCAACATGGTGAAACCCTGCCTCTACTAAAAATACAAAAATTAGTCAGACATGGTGGAGGGCACCTGTAATCTCAGCTACTTGGGTGGCTAAGGCAGGAGAATTGCTGGAACCTGGGAAGCAGAGTTTGCAGTGAGCCAAGATGGCGCCATTGTACTCCAGCCCTGGCGACAACAGCGAGACTCTGTCTCAAAAAAAAGAAAAAGAAAAAAAAAAGTTAAATGTAGTAATGAAAGCAAGCAGATACATAGCATAGTGTCTCGCACAGTAAACACTTAATAAGTAATAATTATTTAAAATATATGCTACACAGGTCAGGCGTGGTGGCTCACACCTGTAATCTCAGCACTTTGGGAGGCTGAGGCAGTTGGTTCACTTGAGGTCAGGAGTTACAGACCAGCCTGGCCAACATGGCAAAACCCTGTCTCTACTAAAAATACAAAAATTAGGCAGACGTGGCAGTGCATTCCTTTCACAAACATTACCTAATAGTATAAATAAGTGATTTAGAAGCTAACTAAATGGCTTGAGAAACCAGAAGAATATTAGAGAGTATTGTCACCAGGCTGTACAATAGTGGATTATTGAACCTGAGAGGCAGAGGTTGCAGTGAGTGGAGATCACCCACCCAGTCTGGGTGACAGAGCAAGACTGTGTCTAAAAAAAAAATCACATTGTACTCCATAAACATATACAATTGGAATTGGTCAATTAAAAATAAAAATTAAAAAGAAATAGTTCTTCCTTTTTCTGAGTAAACAAAGGAAAGGGTTGTTTACATTTTATATTCATACACTTTTGGCCACCTGGTTATTTTAGCAGACCCCTGAATATTCTCTCTCTCTCTCTTTTTTTTTTCTTGAGACAGAATCTCACTCTGTTGCCCAGGCTGGAGTTCAGTGGTGCAGTCTCGGCCCACTGCAACCTCTGTGCCTCCTGAGTTCAAGCAGTTCACCTGCTTCAGCCCCCTGAGTACCTGGGATTACAGGCCTGCACCACCACATCTAGCTAATTTTTGTATTTTTAGTAAAGACAGGGTTTCACTATGTTGGCCAAGCTGGTCTCAAACTCCCGACCTCAGGTGATCCTCCCACCTCAGCCTCCCAAAGTGCTGGGATTACAGGCATGAGCTACCGTGCCCACCCTAAATATTCTCTATTTACCTAGGTGAAATAGTGAACATTAAAGCTAATGCATGTGTAAGTTAGAATACCTTATTATGGACTCATGATCTCCCAGAGGTGCATAAGATTGTACGTTAGGATATGAAAAAAACATTAGAAATGTTTCTTGTATTCATTTTCATCTAAAAATAAATTAAGCCTTACTAAATATTTAATATACAATTTGACACTGGTGCTTTCTCTGGATCAGACTTTATATAAGCAATGATCCCCAGGGGAAGAGTAGGCATTCCCTCAAACAAAACGGAGTTGCGGTGACATCCTCACTTGTTTGTTCACTTTTAGCTGTTGCAACATACAGCAGTTCATATGTGTCCAAGTAGGTGGATTTACAGATTGTATCTTAAATAATAGAATCATTATAATCCTTTGAAAATGAGAAGTGTCACAGTCATGAAAATATATCACATACTAGTTTTCTGATTACGTTATGGAAAAGTATTTTTTAAAGTTGCGAATCTTAAAATAAGTCACACCATTTTCCTTTTCCAAAGAAAAGTGTTCTAAAATTGTTGATTTTCTGTAATGACAAGTGGTTGTCAGCAAAAAATTCTCTTAAACATGGTCAGTGTGTTCCTACAAGGTAAACATGATGTTTTAACAATGAATGAGAGGCCACGCGAGGTGGCTCACGCCTGTAATCCCAGCACTTTGGGAGGCTGAGGCGGGCAGGTCACGAGGTCAGGAGATCGAGACCATCCTGGCTAACACGGTGAAACTCCGTCTCTACTAAAAATACAAAAAATTAGCCGGGCGTGGTGGCGGGCACCTGTAGTCCCAGCTACTCGGGAGGCTGAGGCAGGAGAATGGCGTGAACCCAGGAGGAGGAGCTTGCAGTGAGCCAAGAATGCGCCACTGCACTCCAGCCTGGGAGACAGAGCAAAACTCCGTCTCAAAAACAAAAAAACAAAAAAACAATGAATGAGAAATTGTTTTTCTAAAGAAATATGATTTGCAGACAGAATTTGGTATTTGGTAATATATCAATTACTACTTAATGTTGCCCAAAACAAAGAATGTGTTATCTTTAAAGCTCTCTTATCTACACACTTAGATTTTGAATCAGTTTGTTAAAAGTTTTTAAATATTCGGTTAGTTTGAAAGTACAGATGATAAACTTAGAGAAGATGAAAACTTAGTCAAATTTCAACAAAAATCCATGCTTAATTTAAGGTGAATAGAATTGACAAATAAGTATTCTGATTCAGTCAGTGAAGCTCTTCTTTCATTGTCTCCATGTATTTATGGTGAGTTGCCATTTTCTATTACTGTGGCATTTTGTATTAGTTTGCTAGGGCTGCCATGACCAAATACCGCAGATTGAGTGGTTCAAACACCAGAGATTGATATTCTCACAAGTCTGGAGGCTGTAGAAATCTAACATCAAGGCGCTGACAGGGTAAGTTTCTTGTGAGGCTTGTTTCCTTGGCTGGTAGATGGCAGTCTTCTCCCTGTGTCTTCACATGGTCTCCCCTCTGAATCTGTCTGTGTCTAGATTTCCTCTTTTTTTCTAAGAACACCAATCATTGGATTAGAGCCCACCCTAGTGACCTCATTTTAACTTAACTACCTTTCAAGAGATCTGATCTCCAAATCCAGTTATATTCTGAGGTGCTAGGGTTAGGACTTCAACATATGAATTTTCAGGGGACACGGTTCAGTCTGTAACACCCTTAGAACCAAGTATTGAAATAAATTGAGTTTTAGACTAAATCTTTGAATCACTGTATCAAAAAAACCCACGTTTCATCACATTGCTCTTACTCAAAATATTTGTAGTTAAACTTCAGTGAGAATGAAATGGTTATTATACCCTCCTTTTACATATTTAATTTTTACTAATTTAAACTAGTAAAATGGTTTTTAAAATCTCATACCTTTAATTTTTAGTTTTAGTATGCTTTATAATGTACATGATATTATAGTTTTATGTTTATAATTTATAAATAACTATATATAAATCAATTGTTTTCTTCATTGGAGACCCCTAACTTAGATATTGCCCCTCCTCAAAATGTCTTTCTATCCTGAAGGTAGTATGTTGTGTGCTATTAAATTATGCTTTTCAAATTGTAACGATGTATATGACCTTAGAAAGCCATCTAAACTTGCTAAGCCTCAGTTTCCTCATCTAGAAAACGAAGATATCTTCCTCTAAGGATTGTTATGAGGATTGAATGAGGTTATGCATATAGTGCTTGGCAAATAGTAAATATACGAAAAACATTCTTATTGTGGTGTGAATTATTTAAATAAGTTATTTTGGTGTTACTCATATTCTTAAACTATTCTAAGAAGCTTCCCGATTCTACAAATGGGGCAGCTTCAAATCGTTGGAGGCACTTAAAGTAACAGGCACTGCAAATTTTTCATCAGCCTTTTCCTTTTAAGCATTCTTATACTTAGGATTTTGTCATTCATTCAACAAATATTTACTGAGGGCTTACTGTATGATGCATACTCTTCTGGGTGCTGGGGATACAGTAGTAAAAAGGCTTACATTCCAGTGAGGGAGAGAAGTAAATAAGCAAATAAGTAACACAATTTCAGATAAATGATAACTTCTGTGGCGAAAACATGGCAGAGTGTGGACATAGAAAATCGTGTTGGAAAAGGGGCTTTATTTTAGATAGAATGAACAGGGAAGGTGAAAATTGACTAGAAATAGAAAATGAGAGAAGAAGAAGTGATAGTGGCCTGGTTTAGTGTGTTAACAGTACAGATGATAAGTGGTGGGAGTTTGATTTGTTTTAAAGGTGGAGCTAACAGGAATTACCATTGGGTTTGTTATGGAGATAACACCTAGGGTCATGTAGCTGTGGCAAATAAACCCTCCAGTAGTACCCATTACAATCAGTAAACAGCAAAGAAAAGGAATTGTAGTCATTTGGAAGGTTTTATGAATAGTGCGGATAACCAACCATGTAACACAATCATGAAGTCAGCATTATTCTAAGTCTTTGGCTTATGCCTCAAAATTCTGAATATAATCTGCATCATATCAGCTATCATTTTTCATTCTTTCATTTTAAAAAACCTGAAAAAATTTCCATGACAAATATCACAACAGACTTGATAGAACTGTTAAAAGGATTAAATTTACTTTTTAAAGAATCTTACATATTTCTTGATTTGCCAATAGGTAATGACTTGAGAAATTTGTATTATGTGTTATAAGCAATATTAGGACTTTATTTAAAGTTTTTTTGTTATTTTGGGAACCATTTTTAGTTACTTATAAGGCTGTTTCCTCTGATAGGAGTGAGATAAAAGGCTGGTATCCTGTATGTGCTTGCTTTGAAGATTTGTTATTCAAGGAACAGTCAACAAGATGATAGAGGTTTGAAAAGTAGAAGCCTGTTTGACACTTTTTCCTCTATTAGCCTGGTCCTTTATTATTTGTTTTAAAATATCTTTAGCCACATTTAATGAAGAATCTTATGCAAGATATATTCCTGTGGGCTTTATTAAAAATATATTGAGGCTTTCAATTAAATAATGTGTTAATGTAATAGAAAATTGAAAAAAGCAAATAATGTGAATAGTGCAAATTCCCACCCAACTTCCTGAGCAGAATTTATGTTGTTCATTGTTTTTCCCTGACACAAGCCTTAGCTTCCTCTGCTATAACAAGTTCAGGAGTGACATTCTGAGATTGAGGTTTACTTTAGGTCTTGTAAGACAGTATTGCAGAAGCATTTGCTTGTCACTATTCATGCTCCTTCCCCTTCAGTCTTATCCCTGACTTTCCTCTTTTTCTAAGTGTCGCCAGCAAGAATGAGTGTTAAGAGTCTTGAGGTCATGGAAAAGACGTACACAGGTATTTGCTGTAAGGCGAATTCAGAATTGGAAAAGTATAACAATATGCAAATAGGTGTAATAGAAGCACACAGAAGGAGTGATTAACTCTGGGGAGAGGGCTAAGGAAGCTTTCACGGAAAAACTTTCAACTGATCTTGAAAGTACATGGTGTATTCAGAGAGAAATTTATAGTACCTGTCATTTATTGAGCAGTTACTATATTCCAGTCACTGTCTTAAACATTTTATTTACTTTATCTCATATTTAATCCTCACAACCTTATAAAATAAATATCTGTATCTGTTGTGCCAAAGGATATTAAGACATGTGTTTGTTACTTAACCTTTTGGTGCCTTATTGTCTTATCTGTAAAATGAGATTTACAGTAGTATCTACCTCATGGGGTTGTTACAAGAATTAGGTGAGTTAATATGGATAAAGTTAGTAGAGCTATGCCTGGCTCATATTAAGTACTCAGTAAGTATTATCTGTAAACATTGTGATCATTCTACAGATAAGAAAACAAGCTTAGAAGGGTTAAGTAATGATATACAACCAAGAACCAAAGCTGTTGGTATTTAAACTCTGTAATTCAAACATTCTAACTTTGGACTGCTAATAGTTCCAGATTATTTGGCATTATTGGAAAATATGTAGCTAGTGAGTAAGGCAAGTGGCAAGAGTCAAAGCTCGAATTAGAGGGTGAAAGACCTTATATGTCATATTTAGGAGTATAGGCTTTGTCTTATCTCTTGCACACCATGAAATATTTACCTGTTTAATTTTATTGGCCGGACACGGTGACTCACACCTATAATCCCAGCACTTTGGGAGGCCGAGGCAGATGGATCACTTGAGGCCAGGGGTTTGAGACCAGCCTGCCCAACATGGTGAAACCCCTCTCTACCAAAAATACAAAAACTAGCCGGGCATGGTGGCATGTGCCTGTAATCCCAGCTACTTGGGAGGCTAAGGTGGAGAACCACTTGAACCGGGAGGCAGAGGTTGCAGTGAGCCTAGATTGTGCCACTTCACTCCTGCCAAGGTGACAGAGCAAGACTCCATCTCAAAAATAAATAAATAAATAAATAAATTTATATATATATATATATATATAATTTATACCAGAAACTAGTTTAGTGGCAAAATTATGATCATATTTTTGTATGCATCATAAAAATACAAGTTTTGTGTACCTGTGACATTTTTAAAATAGGTTTAAAACTATACTGTTGGCTTTTCCCAATTGTTTCATAAATATTTGTTGGCTATTGTATTAGTCCATTGTGCGTTGCTGTAAAGGATTACCTGAGGCTGGGTAATTTATAAAGAAAAGAGGTTTATTTGGCTTATGGTTCGTCAGGCTGGACAAGAAGCATGGCACTAGGATCTGCTTCTGGTGAGGCCTCAGGAAGCTTACAATCATGGTGGAAAGTGAAGGGGGAGGAGGCGTGTCACATGGCAAGAGAGGGAGCAAGAGAGATGAGAGGACGTGCCAGGCTCTTTCAAATAACCAGCTCTTGTATTAACTAATAGAGCAAAAACTCACTTGTTACCTTAGGGAGGGCATTTAGCCGTTCATGAGGGATCCATCCCTGTGACACAAACACCTCCCACTCAACCCCACTTCCAACATTGGAGATCAGATTTCAGCATGAGATTTGGAGGGGACAAATATCCAGACTGTATCCGCTATATATTTGTTTTGCTGTTATGTTAATATTACCTCTAATTGCTGAGTTCAAAGTGATTTTTTTTTCTTTTTTCTTTCTTTTTTTTTTTTTTTTTTTTTTGAGAAAGGGTCTCTTTATGTTGCCCAGGCTGGTCTCTTGGGCTCAAGCAGTTCTCTCACCTTGGCCTCCCAAAAATCAAAGGCTATTATTAAAATATCTGCATGTGTTTTACTCTTTAACAGCAGTTGCTTATTATGTTAAAATTGTGTTAAGTTTTGTATTACACTGTGATAAAACAAAAAAAAATTTATGTTTTTGTGTATTTTTCCAGAGGCTGACTTTATTCTGTGTTGATATGTAAAAGCCTTCGGGTTTCTGAACCGTTTCAGTGCGTGAAGTTGGCCTAGCTATGGACTATTTCCTTTTTTTTTTTTGAGACGGAGTCTCGCTCTGCCGCCCAGGCTGGAGTGCAGTGGCCGGATCTCAGCTCACTGCAAGCTCCGCCTCCCGGGTTCACGCCATTCTCCTGCCTCAGCCTCCCGAGTAGCTGGGACTACAGGCGCCCGCCACCTCGCCTGGCTAGTTTTTTGTATTTTTTAGTAGAGACGGAGTTTCACCGTGTTAGCCAGGATGGTCTGGATGTCCTGACCTTGTGATCTGCACGTCTCGGCCTCCCAAAGTGCTGGGATTACAGGCTTGAGCCACCGCTCCCGGCCTATGGACTATTTTCTTTAAAGATTGGTGTCCTCACATCTTTTCTCTGAACTCCTGCTTAGCACTGAAGTGGACCTTAATGTCTCTAGAACAGATGCTTTCCACAGCTTTCTGACCATACCTCACCATGGTCACACACACATGCACACACACACATCCCTGAAACAAACGTTTCTGAAGCAATACTTGCAGTGTACTCTAATGTATTCTATTCTACACTGTTTTGTTTCATTGATTATTTTAAGACTTCCATTTAGGATGTAGAAGGATGTAAAAAGACCTTTGTTCTGATAGTAACAAGAACGTTCTAGACAAAATAAAAATCATATATTTCTCTGGGGCTAGTGACTAGCAATGGATGCAAATAAACTTCCATGAACTGATTTTCAAAATAAAAATAGCCCTTATAAATGAGCAGAGAGCCACAGGAACTTTTATACCTGGAACAAGCACATGATCTGGATTTAAGTAGCTCTGACATAGATGGTAAGACTTTATGAAATCAGACAAGCCTTAGTTAATGGTGTAAATTGTTGAAATGTAGGTTGGAATCTGGAAGAATCTCAAATGGAAAAACAAACCACTTAGCCCAGGAATTATCTGCTGTGTCCTCTTTCTCCCAACTTTTGCTTAAAAAGCAGCATTGAAGGAGGACAGGAGAGATACAAAAAATTGTGTAGTCCCACATATTATACAGTAATGCCCTGCCAGAGTTGATTACAGAGGTGAACCAAAACTATGTGAAACTGCAGCCACGCTCTTTCCAGCTTAATATTGATAGGATTAAAAAGGCAGTGGTGGCCAGGTGGTTCATGCCTGTAATTTCAGCACTTCAGATTGCTTGAACTGGGAGGCCAAGGTTGCAGTGAGCTGAGATCACGCTGTTGCACTTCAGCCTGGGCAACAAGAGCAAAACTCCATCTCGAAAAAAATTAATATAATGGGTGAAGAGATGGAGTGTTTCAAAATACAAATGAGAATATAAAGAAAAAAAAAGAACCAAATAGAAAATTAAGAGCTGATAAATACAATAGCTGAAATAAAAATTCTTTTTTTTTTTTTTTTGAGATGGAGTCTTGCTCCTGTTGCCCAGGCTAGAGTGCAATGGAGCAATCTCATCTCACTGCAACCTCCACCTCGCGGGTTCAAGCAATTCTCCTGCCTCAGCCTCCCAAGTAGCTGGGATTACAGGTACCCACCACCATGCCTGGCTAATTTTTTGTAGTTTTAGTAGAGGCGGGGTTTTACCATGTTGGCCAGTCTGGTCTCAAACTCCTGACCTCGTGATCTTCCCACCTCGGCCTCCCAAAGTGCTGAGATTACAAGTGTGAGCCACCACGCCTGGCCAAATGGCTACATCATATAGCAATCATATGTTAAATTTTGTAAGAAACTGTCTGTTTTCCAAAGCAGTTGCACCATCTTACACTAGCAATATTTGAGAGTTCCAGGTGCTCCAATCTTTTGTATTGTCATTCTTTTAAATTTTATCCATTCTAGTGGGTGTGTAATTTTAGAATCTTGTGTTTTAATTTGCATGTTCTTGGTGACTAAGGATGGTGTGCATCTTTTCATGTGCTTTATTGGCTACTCATAAATCTTTTGTAAAGTGTTCAAATCTTACTCATATTTTAGTTGTGTTGTTTGACTTTTTTAGTGTAATAATTGTTTACATATTCTAGATTTAAGTCCTCATCAGATATATGTATTGCAGATATTTTTTCCCAGTTTGTGGCTTGCCATTTATTTATTTATTTATTGCCAATTAAGTCAAGTTGATTGATAGTGATACTCAAGTCTTTTATATATTTACTGCTTTTCTGTCTATATATTTTCTTTTCTTTCTTTTTTTTTTTTTTGAGACAAGGTCTTGCTCTGTTGCTCAGGCTGGAGTGCAGTAGAGTAATCATCGCTCACTACATCCTTGACTTCCCAGGCTCAAGCGATACTCCCACCTCGGCTTCCCAGGTAGCTGGGATTACAGATGCACGACACCATGCCCGCCTAATTTTTTTTTTGAATTTTGTGGAGACGGGGTTTACTATGTTGCCAGGGCTGGTCTCAGATTCCTGAGCTCAAACGATCCTCCCACCTGGGCGCCCCAAAGTGCTGGGATTACAGGTGTGAGCCACCGCACCCAGCTCCATTTCATTTTTAAGCCAATGTCTTAAGTGAGCAGAAGGTTTTAATTTTGATGAAGTCCAGTGTATCCATTCTTTTTCTTCATGGTTAATGTGTTTTGTGTCCTAAGACATCTTTTTCTTCCTCAAAGTCATGAAGTTTTTTTCTTCTAGAAAATGTGATCTATTTCAACTTATGGTTTATGATCTATTTCAACTTAAATTTTGTAAATGTTATGGGTAAATGTTGAGGTTCATTTTTTTTTCCAGATAGATACCTGTTTGTTCCAATGCCATTTATTGAAAAGATTATTTTTCCCCAGCTTTGTGGAAATCAATTGACTATATAAATGTGAGTTCATTTCTGGATTCTGCTCTTCTGCTGATCTTTTTGTCTATCCCACCAACTAAAATACATTGTTGAGATTACTGCAGTTTTATAATAAGTCTTAAAATCAGGTAGCGTATGCCCTCCAGCTTTATTCTTTTTGAAAATTATTTAGGCTATTCTAGATTCTTTGCCTTTCCTTATAAACTTGAAAATCAACTTGTCAATTTCTACAGCAAAGCCTGCTGTGATTTTGTTGAATCTATAGATTCAACAATCTAGGGATTGTGTTGAATCTATAGGTCAATTTTGAGATAATTTTTTATTGTAACAAAGTTGAATATTCCTAGCCAGGCCCAGTGGCTCACGTCTGTAATTCTAGCACTTTGGGAGGCCGAGGCAGGCAGATCACTTGAGGCCAGGAGTTCAAGACCAGTCTGGGCAACATGGCAAAACCACATTTTAATCTCTTCTAAAAATATAAAAATTAGCCAGGTGTGGTGGCACACACCTGCAGTCTTGGGAGGCTGAAGCAGAAGGATTGCTTGAACCTGAGAGGTTGAGGCTGCAGTGAGCCAAGATCACACCACTGCACTCCAACCTGGGCAACAGAGCAAGACTCTGTCTCAAAAAAAAAAAAAAAAAAAAAAAAAAAATTGAATATTCCAGTACATTAATGTATAATATCTGTCTATGTAGTTATTCTTTATTTTTTACTCTGCATTAGCTTGTCATTTTCAGTGTACACATCTTGAATCCCTAAGTATTTCTTTTTCTTTTCTTTTCTTTTTTTTTGTTTTTGTTTTTGTTTTCGTTTTCGTTTGAGACAAGGTCTTGCTCTGCTGCCCAGGCTGGAGTATAGTAGCATGATCTTGGCTCACTATAGCCTCCACCTCCTGGGTTCAAGCGATTCTCATGCCTCAGCCTCCTGAGTAGCTGAGATTACAGGTGTGCACCACACCCAGGTAATTTTTTTTTTTTTTTTTGGATTTTTTTTTGTTTTAGTAAAGACAGGGTTTTACCATGTTGCCCAGGCTGGTCTCAAACTCCTGACCTCAAGTGGTCTGCCTGCCTTGACCTCCCAAAGTACTGGGATTACAGGTGTGAGCCACCACACCCAGCCACTGTTTCATGTTTTTATGCTGTTGTACATGCTATTTTAAATTTCATTTTCCAATTGTTTATTCTTAGTGTATAGAGGCACAATTAATTCTTCTATACTGACCATGTATTCTGAGACCTTGCTAAATTCTCTTACGAATTCTTATATCTTGTAATACAGATTTCTTAGAAATTTCTACATTTACAATCATATTGTTTGCAGGAAAAAAAAAAAGCTTCTTTTACAATCTCTGTGCCTTTTACTTAGTTTTTCTTGCCTTATTCATTATGTTTTTGTTGTTGTTGTTGTTATTGTTGCTGTTGAGACAGGGTTGCACTCTGTCACCCAGGCTGGAGTGGTGAGATCTGCTCACTGCAGCTTCAACCTCCCAGACTGAAGCAGTCCTCCCCTATTCCCACCTTAGTCTCCTGAGTAGCTGCGACTACAGGCCCACACCACCATGCCTGGCTAATTTTTGTATTTTTTGTAGAGACTGGATTCACCACTTTGCCCACGATGGTCTTGAACTGCTAAGCTCAAGCCATCTGTCCTCCTTGGCCTCCCAAAATGTTAGGATTACAGGCATGAGCCACTGCACCTGGCCTTTGTAAACTTCTTTTACAATGTTGAATAAAAGTGGTAAGAGGAGACATCCTTGCCTTTTTCCCATACTTAAGGAAAAAGTATTTAGTTTTTACCACTTACTGTGATATCAGCAGTGGGTTTTTTTATTTATAGATATTTTATCAGATTGTAGAAATTCTGTTCTGTTTCCGATTTGCTGAAAGTGTAAATTTTTTCAAATGCTTTTTCTTCATCTATTAAGATAATTTATTATTATTATTATAATTTTTGAGACAGAGTCTCACTTTGTCGCCCAGGCTGGAGTGCAGTGGTGCATTCTCGGCTCACTGCAAGCTCTGCCTCCCAAGTTCACTCCGTTCTCCTGCCTCAGCCTCCCGAGTAGCTGGGACTACAGGCACCTGCCACCACGCCCGGCTAAGTTTTTGTATTTTTTAGTAGAGACGGTGTTTCACTGTGTTAGCCAGGATAGTCTCGATCTGCTGACCTTGTGATCCGCCCACCTCGGCCTCCCAAAGTGCTGGGATTACAGGCGTGAGCCACCTCGCTCGGCCTGTTAAGATAATTACATAGTTTTCTTTATCCCATAAACATGGTTACTTTTAATGTTAAAGCAACCTTGCGTTCTGGTATCCTTTCTGTATATTTATTTATGGGTTTGATTTGCATATATATATATATATATATATATATAAAATTATTATTATTTTTTTGAGGTGGGAGTCTTTCTCTGTCACCCAGGTTGGAGTGCAGAGGCGTGATCTTGGCTCACTGCAACCTCCACCTCCTGGGTTCAAGTAATCCTCCCACCTCAGTCTTTCAAGAAACTGGGATTATAGGTGCACACCAGTATGCCCGGCTACTTTTTGTGTAGAGACTAATTTAGAGACAAAAACTACTTTTTGTGTACTTTTAGTGGAGACTAATTTCGCCACGTTCCCTAGGCTGGTCTCGAACTCCTAACCTCAAACGATCGGCCCTCCCCGGCCTCCCAAAGTGTTGCGATTACAGGTGTGAGCAACCGCGCCCAGTGGATTTGCTAATATTTTAGACGGACTTTTGCATTTATGTTCATGAGTTATATTATTCTGTATTTTTCTTTTATAAGTTTTTTGCCCAGTTACCTAGTAGGGTAATGCTGGTCTCACATAGAATGAGTTGAAATGGTTTCTACTTCCTCTATTTTCTGAATGAGTTTGTATATGATTGGTATTATTTCTTTTTCTTCTCTTATTTTTTGTATTAAGAGACGGTCTTGCTCTGTCACCCATGCTGGAATGCAGTGGTGCAGTCATAACCCACTGCAGCCTCAGACTCTTTTTTTCTTCACTTTGCCTAGAGGTCTGTCAATTTACTAATGTTTTTAAAGAAACAGTTTTTTATTTCATTGATTTTTATCCTATGTTCATCTATTTCATTAATACTCACTCTTTATTTTCCTCCACTTTCTTTGGGTTTACCCTTTTTTTCTTCTTAAGGGAGAACTTTAAATAATTGTTCCTTTTGAAGATATTATTAGGTGTAATGATGACACTCAAATTTCAGTACAGGATGTAGAAGACTATGATGTTGAAAAGGTTGGTACATTTTGTGCAGGATTAGCAATGAGACCATTTAAACAAATGTTAAGGTAGAGCACCTAACCTAGAGATAAATTTAAAATAATAATTTGAAACTTTATGAGGTAAAATGTGTTCCAGTTTTTTTTTTGGATGGAGTCTCACTCTATTGCCCAGGCTGGAGTGCAGTGGCACGATCTCGGCTCACTGCAACCTCCGCCTCCCAGGTTCAAGCGATTCTTGTACCTCAGCCTACCCAGTAGCTGGGATTACAGGCGCACGACACCTCGCCCGGCTAATTTTTGTATTTTTTATTTTTAGTAGAGGTGGGGTTTCGCCATGTTTGCCAGGCTGGTGTTCAACTCCCAGCTTCAGGTGATCCGCCTGCTTTGGCCTCCTGAAGTGCTGGGATTACAGGCTTGAGCTACCACGCTCGGCCGTGTTCCAGTTTCAAATATCAAGAAGTAGTATCCTCACTTAGTGTTTTTAAACTTTTTTATTTTATAAGATTTATTTCCAAATAATTTGGGATTTTCCAGATATCTTTTTGTTACTGATTTCTCTTTCAGTTCCATTTTAGGCTAGAAAACATTCTTAGTATGATGTCAGTCTTTTAAAATTTATTGAGTCTTATTTTATGGCCCAACATATGGTCTACTGGTGAATGTTTCATGTACACTTGAAAAGAGTATGAATTTTTGGTGGCACGTGCCTATAGTCCCAGCTACTCAGGAGACTGAGGCAGGAGAATCGCTCGAACCCAGGAGGCTGAGGCTGCAGTGAGCCGAGATCACACTAGTGCACTCCAGCCTAGGCAATAGAGTGAGACTCTGTCTCAAAAAAAAAAAAAAGAAAGAAAGAAAAAAAAAGAAAGGAGTATGTATTTTATGTTTGTTGAGTAAAGCATTCTAAAATGTCAAGTTGATTGATAGTGATATTCAAATCTTTTATATATTTACTGATTTTCTGTCTATATGTTTTGTCAACTACTGTTGAAAAGTTATGAAATCCCCAAGTAAAATTGTGGATTTGTCCATTTGGCTTTTTAGTTCTGATATTTTCTTGCTTCTTACATTTTTGAAACTCTTACTAGGTGCATGAACATTTAGAATTGTTAGGTATTCTTGATGAATTGCCCCCATTATCTTTTTGTAATGTCCCTCTTTTATCACTGCTGTTATTTCTTGCTCAGGAGTCTACCTTGTCTGATATTAATATAGACAATCTAGCTTTCTTATGATAGTGTTTACTGTTTGTGTCTCTTTAACAGATCTGTCTCTTTGTATTCAAAGTACATTTTTTTATGAACAGCATAGAGTTAGGTCTTGCTTTTTAAATTAAATTTGATAATCTTTGCCTTGTGCTTAGAGCTTAACCTATTTATATACAATATAATTATTGATACAGTCAGATTTAAGTGTACCATCTTGCTATTCATTTTCTGTTTGTTCCATGTGGGTTTTTTATTATTGTTGTTACCATTCTTAGGGTTCCCCCTCCAACTCCCCTGTTTTTTTGGCATCAATTTTTGTTTAGAATTCCATTTAATCTTTTTTTGTTGACTTCTTAGCTATTCCTTTTTTTTTTCTTTGTAGTTTCATTAGGGTTTATGACACAACTTTAACCCATCATTTTAAAATTATATATAAAGTACCACTTCATATCATATGTAAAGTGATTTCTTTTTTCTTTTTTTTGTCTTTTTTTTAAATTTTTTATTTATTTATTTATTTATTTATTTATTTATTTATTTATTTGAGCTAGGATCTTACTCTGTTGCCCAAGCTGGAGCACAGTGGCGCGATCTTGGCTCACTGCAACCTCGCTTGCTTCAAGCGATTCTAATGCTTCAGCCTCCTGAGTAGCTGGGATTGCAGGCATGTGCCACCACACCTGGCCAATTTCTGTGTTTTTAGTAGAGACGGGGCTTCACCATGTTGGCCAGGCTGGTTTTGAATTCCTGACCTCAAGTGATCCACCTGCCTCTGCCTTCCAAAGCACTGGGATTGCAGGTGTGAGACACCGCGTTGGCGTGAAGTGATTTTTAATTCAGTTCCATTGTGGGTTAGAGAAACTTACAACACCATACACAATTTTCCATTCCTACCTTTATGCCCTGGTCTTACATTTATTTCCACATACATTGTTGTAAATTTCACAGTGCATTATCATGTTTACTTTAGTGAAGTCATCTTTTAAAGAGATTAATAAGAAAAAATATGCCTTTTATATTTATCCACAAGTACCATGTTTTGTTCTCCTCATTCCTTTTTTAGATGCAGATATCTATCTGGTATCATTTTTTCTTCAACTTGAAGAACTTTAACATTTTTACGTGATGCTGCATACGAGTTAAATGTGCTGATATTTGCATTTAAAATGGGCACTAAATATAGATAAATGTAAAATTTCTGCTAATAGCATAATTTTCTTTTTTTACTTAAAACAGTGTTAAATAGAAAATAAAAAAACACCACAAGTTGAAAGCAAGGCTGCAGAAGAAAAGAAAAAGCTTTATGTGTACCTTTAAAGGCACTTTTACTGCCCTTTGAACAGGGACCTTACATTTTCAATTTGTACTTGGACTCATGAATTATATCACTGGCTCTGAATGCAGGTCTGCTGTTGACAAATTTTTACAGCTTATGTTTAACTGAAAGCATTTTTATTTCGCCTTCATTTTGAAGATTGTGTCTAGAATTCTAGATTTGCAGTTGTTGGGTTTTTTCCTAGCACTTTAAAAATTTTCCTTGTTTTCTGGCTTACCTTGTTTCCCCTGTATATATATATATTTTCTCTGACTTCTTAAAGAATTTTCTTTTTATCACTGGTTTTTAGCAACTTGATTATGGTTTGCCTGGTGGCTTTCTTTGTGTTTATCCTGTTTGAGGTTTGTTGAGCCTCTTGGATCTTTGGGTTTAGAGTTTTCATCAAATTTAGAAAATTTTCATCTGTTTTTACTTGAAATATTTGTTCTCTATCCCCACTCCCAACCCCTTCATTTCTGCGACTCCAGTTATATGTAGGGTAAAGCAAAACCACTTCATGTTGTCCCAGTGAAGCTCTGTTTTTCATCTTTGTTTTAGCTTTTTTTCTTCACTTTGTGCTTCAGGCGTTTTTAAAAACAGGTTCTATTGCTACTTATTCAACTTTATTGGTCGTTCCTTCTAAAATAACTAAAATCTGCTCTTCAACCCATCCAGTGAATTTTTCATTTCAGATAGTATATTTTTAAGCTCCAGAAGTTTTATTTGTTGTCTTTTTTTATATCTTCCATTACTCTACTTATGTTCATGTTTTCCTTCAAATTTATGAAAATATTTATAATAACTGAATTGAAGTCCCTGTCTGCCAATTCCATCATGTCTGTTGTTTTGGATCTATTTCTTTTATTTTGTATTATTTTGGTTCTACTTCTTTTTTTTTTTTTTTTTTTTTTAGACAGAGTCTTGCTCTTTTGCCCAAGCTGGAGTACAGTGACGCAATCTCGGATCACTGCAAGCTCCACCTCCCGGGTTCTGACCATTCTCCTGCCTCAGCCTCCCGAGTAGCTGGGACTACAGGCGCCTGCCACCACACCCAGCTAATTTTTTGTATTTTTAGTAGAGACAGGGTTTTACCGTGTTAGCCAGGATGGTTTCGATCTCCTGTCCTTGTGATCCACCCGCCTCAGCCTCCCAAAGTGTTGGGGTTACAGGCGTGAGCCACCGCGCCTGGCCCGGTTCTACTTCTATTGATTGATTTTTCTCCTGGGTATAGGTCTTATTTTCAGGTTTCTTTGTATGTTTAGTAATTTTGATTAGATGATGGACATTTTATTTTATTTCATTTTATTTATTTTTATTTATTTTTTGAGACAGAGTCTTGCTCTGTCTCCAAGGCTGGAGTGTGGTGGCACAATCTCGACTCGCTGCAACCTCCACCTCCCGGGTACAAGCAATTCTCCTCCCTCAGCCTCCCAAGTAGCTGGGATTACAGGCATGTGCCACCATGCTCAGCTGATTTTTGTATTTTTAGTAGAGATGGGGTTTCACCATATTGGCCAGACTGGTCTCGGACTCCTGACCTCAGGTGATCTACCCACCTTGGCCTCCCAAAGTGCTAGGATTACAGGTGTGAGCCACCACGCCCAGACATTTTAAATGTTACGTTGCTGAGTGTCTGGATTTAGTTGTCTTCATGTAAAAATTATTGAATTTTGTTTTTGTGCATACTTAAATTTCATAAGAATCAACTTCATCCTTGTTAGGGTGGCTCTAAGATAGTCTTTACTCTAGGGTTAATTTCATCCTACTGGTAAATCATGACCTCTTGTTTCTCTACTGAATTACCTGGGCGTTCAATGAGGTTGCTCCTCTGTTGTTGGACTTTGAAGGTTTCCCAGAGCTGGCTGAACTCCGGGTTAGCTTAAAAATCCCCCATAGTTTTTCTTTCTCCACTAGTTGTTCATTGTCTAGCCTCATGTAGTATTACCCTATGCATTAACAGCTTAGTATTCAACCAAAGATTCAAGGGGACTCTATGTAGATTTCTGGAGCTTTTTCTCTATGTTGCTCTCTTTTCTGATACTGTGCCCTGAAAATTCTGTTTGCCTCAGCCTCTCCATATTCCAATCTTGTTATCCTCAACTCAGTAAGGTTGCCATGTCTATTTGGGTTCCCCTTCCTGACCCTACTTTCTGGAGTCTCCAGGGAGAAAACTGGGCCATCATAGAACCTGCCTCATTTTTCTCCCTTCTTTCAGGGATCACAATCCTAAGCTGTCTGTTATCCAGTATCTGAAAGCACTTATTTTATATATTTTTCTGGTTTTATAGTTATTAATGTGGGAAAGGCAAGCCTAGTTCAGCTACTCCATCATGGCCAGAAGTGAAGTTTTCCTGGTCCCTTTCATCATTTTTCTTCTTCTTTTATTTATTTATTTATTTTGACAGAATCTTGCTCTGTCGCCAGGCTGGAGTGAAGTGGCGTGATCTCGGCTCATTGCAGCCTCTACCTCCTGGGTTCAAGCAATTCTCCTGCCTCAGCCTCCCGAGTAGCTGGGATGACAGGTGCGTGCCACCACGCCCAGCTAATTTTTTATATTTTTAGTAGAGATGGAGTTTCACCGTGTTGGCCAGGTAGGTCTCGTTCTCTTGACCTTGTGATCCACCTGCCTCAGCCTCCCAAAGGGCTGGGATTACAGACGTGAGCCACTGCACCCAGCCAGTTTTGTTTTTCATTGAGGTAAAATTCACTATTTTTACAGTGTACCCCTCAATTATTTTGTAAATCAGGTTTTAGAATGTTCCAAATTCTTCCAAGTTATTTTTCCAGATGCTTATATCTAATCAAATAAAATATTTTAAAAGATTTGGAGTGAGAAACTTGCCCTATCCAAGACTTGAATTAGTAAAATAGAGCATCAGTATCCTCTTTCCCAAAGGTAATTTAATTTACTTGAGTGAATTCAGATTGGTTTCTCTTAATATGTTAAAAACACAAAATTCTATATATGATAGGTTATGTTATAAATTGTATTTTAAGCTGATAAACTACAGTTGGTATATTTCTTGGATGAAAATAAATACACGGAAGAGCAATAGAAAATAAAAAGAAAGGGACATGATTAAGAGTCATCTCAAAGTATGCTGTTTGAATAGGCTTCTAAAAATCATGCTTGGCCCGGCGCAGTGGCTCACGCTTGTAATCCCAGCACTTTGGGAGGCTGAGGCAGCTGGATCACCTGAGGTCAGGAGTTCGAGACCAGCCTGGCCAACATGGTGAAACTCCGTCTCTACTAAACATATAAAAAACTAGCTGGGTGCGGTGATGGGCACCTGTAATCCCAGCTACTCAGGAGGCTGAGGCAGGAGAATTGTTTGAACCCGGGAGGCAGAGGTTGCAGTGAGCCGAGGTTGCACCATTGCACTCCAGCCTGGGCAACAAGAGCAAAACTTCACCTCATAAAAGAAAAAAATCATGCGTGAGTTTTTATGTTTATACTTCTATTGTTCAGGTGAGGAACTGAATGACTGCTGTTGTTTCTTTTGTTGAAATTGCCCATTGTGGTTGTGTGTGTTCTGCCTTCTCTTTTTGTGAGTCCCATCTGACTTCAGTAGTTTTTAATAGCTGGAAAAGTCTCCGACTCATTTTGTGCTATTAAAAGAAAAGACAAAATGATTCTTAAAATTGTTGAAACTGTTAGATTTTCTCAACCTCTATTTCTGTTAGAACTGTTAAAGCAAACTTGAGAAAGCAGTCTCTAGGACACGTATGCAAATAAGTTGACTTTCGAAAGTTTTCAAAAGACAAATCTTGGGAGAGATCTAGGATTTGAAAGTTGGGCCAGCACTTAGGAGTTAGGATGTCCACCAGTAATGGAGGTTAAGGCAAGAAACTGGGAAGATGAAGAATGGGATGAGTAAGATCTCGCAGGCTAGGAGAGCCATGGGAGAGGAGGCACTGAGAAGCAAGGTGGCTCAGAATATAATTAGGTTAAAGGGACAGATGTGAAGTTTCTGTAAGAAAACAACTGAGGTGAGCAATTCTTATTTTTGAATGGGACAAAATCACAACCTGTATGTGAGAATAGGCAAGCCACATTATAAAGCGTGTAAGTTAATTTGGCAAAAATTGGAACTGTTAATCAACTCTAAGACAGATTTTCTGTGTTATCAGTACAGTCATAGATCTAGTTAAAATTCATTAAAGTGTTTTCATTTTTGAAATAGTTCATTTTTTGAAAGCTATAAGTATTAAAGCATACATTTAGGAGAAAGTAAATACCTACCTATTTTATGAGAGTCTTACCTGCCGTGCTACTCTGTTCAACTGAAACACCATCAGTATACATCATTTATATTTGTGTGTGAATTCTGTAGATTTAGCCATGTTCCCAGTCATTTGACTTTTACCTTTTTTTTTTTTCTTTTTATGAGTTGGGGTCTCGCTCCATCACCCAGGCTAGATCACAATGCTGTGATCATAACTCACTGCAGCTTCCAATATCTGGGCTTAAGCAGTCCTCCTGCCTCACCCTCCCACCCTGTAGCTGGGACTGCAGGTACATGCCACCATGCACAGCTAATTTTATTTATTTATTTATTTAGTAGAGATGAAGTCTCACTGTATTGCCCAGGCTGGTCGCAAACTCCTGGCCTCAAGTGATGCTCCTGCCTCAACATCCCAAAGTCCTGAGATGGCAAGTGTGAGCGACCACACCCAGCCATGTTGCCAGTAGTTTTCAAGGTAAAAATTGTTTTTAGCCCTGACAATTTTCATCTTTTTTTTCCCTCAATTTGAGCCATTCACACTTAAGACACATTAACCAGAGAAGAATAAAGAAAGGGTTAACAAGTACCACCAAAAACCTCCAGGAGTTTCCCAGGAGCTGGAGAAAAAAAGTCCTATCTTGTCTATAGTGAAGAAAACTTGAGTCTCAAAGACACCCTAAAATCCTAGGAATTCCCTATAAATATCAGAAGCAAGAAAAGAATTTTCAGTTTTAATAATCAACAGTAGCAGATTAGATCTTTAAATTGTGTGCATTCGTTTTTTATCAAGAGTTCTGTGCAACAGTTGTGGTGTTTTGGGCTTTGGGTATAGTTATTATTTTTTCATCCACATGAGGTTAATTTCTTAAAGTTGTTTGGAAGTTTTTTTTTTTTTGCATCAGACTGTCACCAAAGTTTATTTGCTGGCAAAGCTGGTTTTCCCACAGATTTGTAGGTAGGAATGGTTTAAATGAAAGTTGATGGAAGTCTTAGTTAGCAGTTGCTCTGCCAAGAATAACATTTTTGTGTACTTTCTGTATGTGACAGTTTTGGTCAGCTGTACTGACAGAGCTGGGCTAAGATATTTTCCTGCCTGTTAATCAAGGCCACACAGACAAAGCTCAAGGAAGGATGATCCCTGCCTCAGGAAGTTTTGAATCAACTGCTATTTTTAACAAGTATACAGTAGAACTTGAGATCAGGTCTTTACTCAGTTGGTAGGAAAAGTTTTCCACTGAAGCCTACATATGAGGAAATGGTTTATGGGCCTGAATGAAGCCTCTGTGTGAAAAGAAGGAATGTGACAGTGGCTGTAAGTATTTGTGTTGATTTGGGTCAAGGGTGTGGTAGCATAGATGTGGGAAGTCCAGTCATCAAAATAGGTTATTACATTTTAAAGCAACTGATGGTTAATGGGCACCTTGAGTTGTCTTTAGTGTATATGGAATCCTGTGCTGCCAATAGTAAAGTTGAAATAGGCTATATGATGGGCTGATATTATTAATCAACGTAGGACAGGAGGAGGACGTTGGCTATTGGTGTATTTCCATGCCAACTGGCTCTTGCTGTGGACATACATAGATTTTGGGGGGTTTTTGAGATGTAATTCTGTGTATATATATGCTCCTTATGATACTCCATTGCTCCTTGTTTCATTAAGAGAAGGTTTCATAAAGAATTAATTTATGCCTAGGTGCAGTGCCTCATGCCTGTGATCCCAACACTTTGGGAGGCCAAGGGGGTGGATTGCTTGAACTTAGGAAGTTCAAAACTAGCCTGGGCAACATGGAGAAACTCCGTCTATACAAAAAATACAAAAACTTAGTCAGGTGTGGTGTCACGTAACTGTAGTCACAGCTACTCAGTAGGCAGAGGTGGAAGAATCACTAGAACCCAGGAGGCAGAGGTTGCAGTGAGCCAAGATCACCATCACTGCACTCCAGCCTGAGTGACAGAGCAAGACTCTGTCTCAAAAAAAAAAAAAAAAAGAATTAATTTATTACAAAATAATATTGTATACTACTATGTATAATTTTTTCTAAAACCTCATTCTACCTAACTTTAGGAAATTAAATATGGCAGAACATTAAAGCTGACAATTTGAAAAATGCCACAAATAATGTTTTGTTAGTATTATTATCTCACCATCTTAGGAGTGCCTTTATGTAGTTGAATCACTTAATAGATGACAGGTATGTTTTTACATGTGCAATTTATATGAATTATGTAGGGATAGGTGGGCAGTGTTTCAGTGGAGTTTTAAATTAGGAAATTATAAAATGTGTTAACATATTTTTGTGTCATTTTCACAGGATTATTCAACATCAGGTTGTAGCCATTTTCAACAAGGATCACTGATCAAAATTGTTCTTTTTACAAAGAGATTTACAAGTTAAACATGAAGGGAAAATACTGGAATCATTTGGATTCTGACAGGATAAAGAATACAGTATTTCACATTTACTTGTAATGGAACCTTTGTAAGATTAATCACTTGTCATTCACCCAGTTGGAAACATGGATGTTGGTTTTTCTCGTACTGCTGTTCAGACACTGTCAAGAAGCCACTGCAAAAATATCAAACAAAAAATTTCTCAATGGGAAGGAAGGGCTAATATATCTAATCCAGAAAAGTGGCGTCCAAAGGACTTTGGAGTGAGATATAACTGTCACCAAGAGATCCTTCCTAAGAAAAATCCTATAGCTGAGAGAAAGAGCAAAAACTTGGATGTAACCAGCTGTGAGAATGTAGGTCTAGATATAAATGAAGATACCAAAAGCCATGATCAAAGTGAGAATGAAAATAAGAAACAGGAATATGATGATACACACTTCTTTAAAAATGAATCAGAATCCAACTGGGTATGTTCTCGAGTCAAAGAAATTGAAAGCTGTAAAGAAGATGTCTTAGATCCAGAGACTTCATTACCTCCAGGAAACTTCTATACCTCACAAATACTGTGGAAGAAAATAGAAGCACTTCCCCCAGATAAACTCTTAAATTTGGCTTTAGAACATTGTGACTCTTCAGAAAAAGAACTGAACTTCAGAGTTCTGGATAGTTCATACGGAATAACCAAGAGCTTAGAAAATATTTACTCTGAGCCTGAGGGGCAAGAATGTGGACCTTCCATAAATCCTTTGCCAAAACCTCGTAGGACATTCAGATATTTATCCGAATCTGGTGTTATGCCGTATAAAGAAAAAAACTGTGACAAAAAATACTGTGAAAATAATTCTTGTGCACAATCTTCTTTGGCCTCTTCTCAGGAACCTGAACCAAAGAAATATGGTGGAAAAATAAGAGGAAGATCTAAAAGGTATGTTTTTATCCTACAGATAAAGACTTGTAGGTATTTTCCTTACAGGATTATTGAGCTTCTTTTTCCTTTTCAAACTAGTTTCCATTTCTCAGCTTAGGTGATGGCCCTGATCTGAACATGCAGGTGTTGATTAATGTGGAAGGAAAATAAGAGAAAAAAGTAGAAATGTAGTAATGTCTAAGATAATCTACTGACATAAGAGCATCAGAACGCCTTCCATTTTATTAATATATCTTTAAGAATCTGGGCCAGCGCCGGGCATGGTAGCTCACTCCTGTAATTCCAGCACTTTGGGAGGCTGAGGCTGGCAGATCACTTGAGGTCAGGAGTTCAAGACCAGCCTGGCCAACATGGTGAAACCCTGTCTCTACTAAAAATACAAAATTAGCTGGGCGTGGTGGTGTGCACCTGTAGTCCCAGCTATACAGGAGGCTGAGGCAGAAGAAACACTTGAACCTGGAAGGCTGAGCTTGCAGTGAGCTGAGATCGTGCCACTGCACTCCAGCCTGGGTGACAGAGCAAGACTCAGTCTCAAAAAAACAAAAAACAAAATTAATCTGTAGGAGCTGAGTGCGCTGGCTCAATCCCAGCACTTTGGGTGGCTGGGGCAGGAGGATCACCTGAGGCCAGGAGTTCAAGACCAGCCAAACACTAGACAGGGCAACATAGTGAGACCCTGTCTCTACAGAAAAAAAAAAGAAGAAAAAATTAGCCAGGTATGGTGATGTGTTCCTGTCGTCGTACCTACTTGGGAGTATTACTTGAACCCAAGAGCTCAGGCTACAGTGAGCTGTGATCATTTCACTGCACTCCAACCTGGGCAGCAGAATGAGACTCTGCTTCTAAAATAAAATAAAATAAAAATTAAATTAAAAAATTCTGTAGGGAAGCAGTAACATTCTTCCACTTCATTTAGGGCATGCTGTCCTCAGCCCCACTTTTCCTTACTAAGTGAACTTAATAAAGGAACCCAATGTAGAACATGAATGTGACTGGCTGCAAGCATCCAGTTTTCTCATGGTGTTTATAAGGCACAGCCTACTTCATTATTCTTAGATCTCTGATAAAACACCTTTGTAATTCTGTATACAAGTTCTGTACTTATTTATTTCTGTCTCCCATACCAATTTAAAGAAGATTAGAATTTTCTGTAATCCTAGCACTTTGGGAGGCTGAGGCAGGCAGATCACCTGAGGTCAGGAGTTCAAGACCAGCCTGGTGGTCATGGTGAAACCTCATCTCTACTAAAAATATAAAAAAGAACTGGGCATGGTGGCATGCACCTGTAATCCCAGTCGTAACATCCCTACAGCAATGTAGAATCGCTTGAACCTGGGAGGCAGAGGTTTCAGTGAGCCAAGATTGTGCCAGTGCACTCTAGCTCGGGCAACAGACTGAGATTCTGTCTCAAAAAATAACAATAATAAAACAATCAAATAAATAAATTAAAATTTTAAAAAGTAAAGAGAGTTTTGAAAGATATAACTTTAAAATATATCTATTTTCTTAAGGAAATCCTTTGAATTTGAGGATATTCAGCACTTTCGAAATCGGAACTCACAGACGATTCATGAAGAACTTGGAAAAAATTCTGGGTCAGCACTTTATTACACACAGTCTGAGGACAATATCTATGAAGATATCATATGTAGGTGTTGACAACTTTGCAATTAAATTTGATGATTATGTATTTGGTGAAGCCTTTAATTGTAGGATGATATTTTCTTCTACAATCAAGCATATATTGCCCTGGGTTTTTCTCTTTAGCATGGAAACCTTTGGTGTATAAATTATTTTATTCTCTAATGAATTTTACAACTAATGTGATAGACTGCTTAGCTCATAAGTAGATTTTTATAATATAGCATTTTGAAAATTCTTTTAGCTCTGTTGGACACATAAGTGGCTTTGTAAGCTTAAAGTGCTTTAACCCACATCCCTACAGCAATGTTGAATAAGAAAGCTGAACATAGTTAGCTTTTTCTTTCTTTTGCTAGCTGTGGTTATCTTTGCATTTAATTATGTTCATGTAAGCATTTTTTTTAAATTATTTTTTAAGATCCCACCAAAGAAAATCCATATGAAGATATTCCAGTGCAGCCTTTACCTATGTGGAGATCCCCTTCGGCATGGAAGCTACCACCCGCTAAAAGTGCTTTTAAAGCGCCCAAGGTATAGCCAGATAATTAATTGAAGAAAACATTAGAATCTTATTCATGGTATCTACAAAAAGATTAAGGGTATTTAATTGGGGTCAGAACTAAGAGGCACTGAAATGTAAGGTTTAATGTTGGTGGTGGTTTTTTTGTTTTGTTTTGTTTTGTTTTTGGGATAGCATACAGCTTTTTTTTTTTTTTTTTTTTTTTTGGTGGTTATTTTAACACTTCAAAAATAATTGAATATATATGCCTTTAGACAGCCATGAACTTTTCAGTTCACTTTAGTTCCCACTTTCCCTATTAATCTACATCAACCTATGACCATTAAATTACCTTCCTAGTCCCTGAAAGCATGCGAGACGCCTAGAAACAAAGGCTCCTTAGAGTTGATGAAAACTGTGAGCCATTGTTTTCTGGGAATTTGATTACCCTGTAGTGGAACTTTGGATTAGAAACCCGAGAAACTTCTTTATAAATGGTGAGAAAGAAATTATGTTATCTTCATTTGAAATGATTTTAAATGAAATACAGGATAAATGCGTTTCTGGAATAGCTTTGACTTTGTATGATAACACAGGGATTAACTGGATGATGCTGGCCAGGCGCAGTGGCTCACACATATAATCCCAGAACTTTGGGAGGCCGAGGTGGGAGGAATGCTTGAGCCCAGGAGTTTGAGACCAGCCTGGGCAACCTGGTAAAACCCCATCTTTACAAAAAAAAAAAAAAAAAAAATTAGCCAGATGTGGTGACACGTGCCTGTAGTCCCAGCTATTCAAGGGGCTGAGGTGGGGGGATCGCTTGAGCTCAGAGGTTGAGGCTGCAATGAGCCATGATCATGCCACTGAGTTCCAGCCTGGGTGACAGAGCAAGACCCCATCTCAAACAAACAAACAAACAAACAACAACAACAGAACTAGGTGATCTTACCAATACATCTTATCCTGTTTTAGCTCCCTCCCAAACCTCAATTCCTTCACCGGAAGACTATGGAAGTAAAGAACTCACAAGCCTATTTGCGGTCAAAGCTCACAAAAGATACCACTTTGCCGGTCACTTTAACGGAATGGAAGCTTTTCCGAGCTGGTGAAGTTGCAAACAGGAAAATGAAAAATCTTCCAAGGGTAAAGACTCCAGTGCTTTCATTCTTTGACTCTTACTTCAGCATTTCCATGAATGAGAATAAGTAAACTGTAGACTGGAATGAATAATAGGTTAGAACTGACCTACTGGGATTAGAAGACTTGGAAGGTAGCGTTATGTTTTAAGTTTTTGCTCATGCTAGAAAAGTGCATGAATGGCTTTTGCCAGAGTTTCATTATGGATTTGTAAAATTGATTTAGATGGGGACTTCACTTCAGTTACTTTAGCTCTCATTAAAATCATCTGCCTATTTCAAGGAAGCACCAGAATCTTATATAAAAGGGCGTTCTCTCAGGATGGCTTCAGTGTTGTTCTAATTCACTCATTCATATCATTGCCAAAGTGAGTTAAGTTTTGTGCTTGAGTTTACAGATTTTCAGTAACGAAAAAATATATGCCATTTATTTGGGGCAAAAATTTCCAAAGAAAAAAACAAATCTATTACTTGGGAATAGAAATTATCAGCAACCATAATACATAAATGACTTCTCCCTCAAGGGAGAAAAGGCAGTAAGTCTGTACATCATCTCTACTAGAAGCATTGCAACCAAAATGAAGAAATTGAGATTACTTGCAGACATACATATATGTATTTTTTCTTACATGTTTACTTATTTTGTAGAGACAGAGTCTCGCTATATTACCCAGGCTGGTCTTGAACTCTTGGCCTTAAGCGATCCTCTTGCCTTGACCCCCTAGAGTTCTGGGACTGCAGGTGTGAGCCACTACATCTGACTGACAGACATTTTCTTTTAGGAGAAACACTTAAGAAATTATATGAAAAATTTTTAAACTTTCTCTGTTACTTTGTTCTGCTGTAATGCAGGGTGTTATCAGGATTGTCAAAATACTGTGCAAATATTCTGCTGTAATGAAGAAATCAGATCACTTAAATATTATTCCTTCTTTAATCCCTCTGAATTAGCTATATGTGTTCATTTAACATGTAATTTTTTTTTTTTTTTTTTGAGATGGAGTCTTGCTCTGTTGCCTAGGCTGGAGTGCAGTGATGCAATCTCGTCTCACTGCAAGCTCCACCTCCTGGGTTCACGCCATTCTCCTGCCTCAGCCTCCTGAGTAGCTGGGACTACAGACGCCCACCACCACGCCTGGCTAATTTTTTTTTTTTTTTTTTTTTTTTTTTTTTTTTTTTTTTGAGACGGAGTCTCGCTCTGTCGCCCAGGCTGGAGTGCGGTGGCCGGATCTCTGCTCACTGCAAGCTCCGCCTCCCGGGTTCACGCCATTCTCCTGCCTCAGCCTCCCGAGTAGCTGGGACTACAGGCGCCCGCCACCTCGCCCGGCTAGTTTTTTGTATTTTTTTAGTAGAGACGGGGTTTCACCGGGTTAGCCAGGATGGTCTCGATCTCCTGACCTCGTGATCGCGATCCGCCCGTCTCGGCCTCCCAAAGTGCTGGGATTACAGGCTTGAGCCACCGCGCCCGGCCTAATTTTTTTATATTTTTAGTAGAGACGAGATTTCACTGTGTTAGCCAGGATGGTCTCGATCTCCTGACCTCGTGATCCACCTGCCTCGGCCTCCCAAAGTGCTGGGATTACAGGCTTGAGCCACTGCGCCCGGCCTAACATGTACTTTGTACCTGATTTTAACATTAAACAAAAGTCATATCTGTTTCTTGGGTTAGTAACTGTTGATTGATTCCTTGGGAAATATTCTATTCCACAGTTTAATTCTTATGATCAGTTTTCTGCCCCTTCCTCTTTACTATGTGAAAAGTTAAAGACATAGAGGTTTTTTAAAGCTAAACTGGGCCGGGCATAGTGGCTCATGCCTGTAATGCCAGCACTTTGGGAGGCCGAGGCGGGCGGATCACGTGGTCAGGAGATCGAGACCATCCTGGTTAACACGGTGAAACCCCTTCTCTACTAAAAAATACAAAAAATTGGCTGGGCTTGGTGGCAGGTGCCTGTACTCCCAGCTACTTGGGAGGCTGAGGCAGGAGAATGGCGTGAACCCGGGAGGCGGAGCTTGCAGTGAGCTGAGATCACATCACTGCACTCCAGCCTGGGCAACAGAGCAAGACTCTGTCTCCAAAAAAAAAAAAAAAAAAAAAAAAAAAAAAAAAAAAAAAAAAAAGATCTAAACTGATCTCTCTTAGTGAAAAAAAAAAAAAAATTAACTGTTTATCTTTCTGTGTATGATGAGGAATATTTTTTTAAAAAGAGGCTTAAAGAATTGCCAGGCATCTTGCAGTAGCTCCGTCCTCCGGTAGATCATGTTGGCACAACAAAGCAGCCTCCCACATGGCCAAGAAACGACAAATTGTGTGTTCATAGGGAGAAGAATGCAAACACCTTAAGGGACTGCGTTTAAGATGTGGTTCTTATAATGGCATTAACAAATATTTAGGAATCATGGATTATAGAGTTTAATGAGACCCAGGGAGGCTTTACAGCACTTTTGATTTCATGCCTCAATGTTTTATGTATTATGGATCTCAAGTACTCAAAGCTTTTTCTGTATCTGATGATAGGTGATATGATCTAACTTTTCCCTTTCTAATATTTTTCTGAAGGTTTTTGGAGATGTGAGGAGAAAAAAATGATTATGAATTTTTAATTGTCAGGTAGGAACAAGCCATGACAGCATTTCTACCCATGACCCTCCTTGGATTAAATCTTGTTAGGATGTCCCTTATGCAATACAAAGTTTGGCTTTGGAGTATCTTCTAGAACAACATTCCATAAGAAAGTCCATTTTCATTTATTTCCCCTTTAAGGCCTTCAGCTGTCCCTGGAAAGGAAACTGCCTCACAATTTCACCTCACTGATCTAGTCCATTTGCCTCTTCCCCACTCTTCCGTTCCTTCCCTGCTGTGGAATCCTGTGTCGGATTGTTTGCTAGAGTACACTTCCTACTGCCTTTATTGTTTGTGTTGTGTGTACAGCAGTATGATTTCCATCATTTCTTAGGAAGAATATTCTACAGTATTTCTTGCAACTAGGAGGCTCTTCTTCCTAGTTCATGACAGAAATTTAAATTTATCACTTTATCGCATAGTTTTAGAACAATTCTCTTTCCTTTATACTTGAATATACTTTTGATTCTACTTTTCAAATGCAAATTAACAATTATGCTATTTTGGGTCATTATGTAACCCAAATATATATTTATTTCCATACATCTTTCCTATAGCTCTTAGTACTTTTTAATTTTAGATTCTCTTAAATTTGTTTTTTGTAATAGTAATATTTAAGAACATTGGCAATTTTTCACTTGCATTGCAGCCATAAAAATTTTTAAGAGCACAAACTCATCCAAAAATGTGGTAATAATCTGTGTATTGGAAGCATGTGTTTCTTGCATGGTTTTTTGGGAGTGGGTGGTTGGCGGGGGACGGTGGTTTGCACTGGACTGATTCACTGCCTGTCGATTGCCAGGATGGCTAGAGAAATAAGGACAAAAGAGAATACAAGAGCATTTTTCTCGGGGAACTTTATTGGTTGTTGTCATATATAATATTCCTAACAATTGTAATTCTAGTCATTAAGTATGTTAAATCAGGATTGATACTTAAGAAAAGCTTGGAATTTTAAGAAAAAAAGAGAAGTATTTATAGAAAAACTAATCAATTCTTCCTTTTAAAAGTACCTGTTGATCAGCTCTGAATCTCCTCTTTTTTACCGCATTCTGTGTGTGTCTCCTGTCTCTCTTACACACACACATCTCTCCCAGCAGCAAAGAAAACTTTCTAATGAGTAATACTTATGAAATGGAGAGAAGCAATTATATAACAATTTAAAATTAAATGGTCTGGATTTTACTTGCTTGAGAAATAGATTGGTGAGTGGAAGAAAAAACATAGTTTTTGTATTTCAGTATATTTGGGTCTCATAATTTTATGACATATTTCTGAAATAAATGGTAATGTTAGTACTCTTAGAATATTCCCTTTGACAAAAGCTTTCTAAGTATGTTTATCTGCTCCTTGGGAAGAATTTCTGGGAGCAGAAATAACTATGCCTCACCTTGCCTTTTAGATAAATGAGTGTTCCACTTCCTACTCCAGGCAAGTGAGAACTTGAGTTTAATAGTAGAGGCTTGATCACTATACAAAGGGCAGTAGCCACATTTCCTGCATGTTGTGACATGGAGTGACAAGGAATCTAAAAGCCTGTGCTGGGTTCATACGATATTCTTTCCCATTTTCCTTCCCCATGTTATGTGGACTTGGTATTAGAACAACATATCATCTAATTAAAGGTCATCATTTTAAATCCAAAATTCAAAAAGGTAAAGGTTTCTATTTATAAAATAGGTCTTTTCTCTGAATAAGAATCCTTAATAGATTAATATCATCAAACTGTACAACTTTTGGGTGTTGGTTTTAATTTGTATTTTTCTGGTCTTTTTTCAGCTTGTGTTGAAAATAGATGACATATTTGAATCTAAAAGAGGGAAGAAGAAGGTAAAGTTACATTCTTACACTGGAAAGGAATTACCTCCAACAAAAGGTAAGCATTGTTTTCTGTTCCAGCTATCCTGTAGCTGTCAGGATACAAGAGGAGAATCACCATATAACTTAATGTTTGATATGTATTAAAAATTTTGGCTTACTTTCCTGTTATCCCACTTAAGCATAAACTTCTTTGAGATAAGGGATTGTTTCTCAAATCCATTTTATTTAATTCTGTGCCAAGTAATAACTATTGGATGAACAAATAAATAAATGCAAAAATAATCATAAACCAATGATACTAATTTTCATAGACAAATTGAATCACTATTTTGTAGTCCTACTTTGATTTATAATCATTTATCAGTATAGACTCTTTTGTTGTAGGTATGAAAACATTAGTCTTGTATAGACTGGAGGTATGTGGTACTCAACTTGTAGTCATTTAATAAGTTTTATCCTGGCCAGGTATGGTGGCTCATGCCTGTAATCCCAGCACTTTGGGAGGCCGAGGCAGGCAGATCACAAGGTCAGGAGTTCGAGACCAGCCTGACCAATATGGAGAAACCCTGTCTCTACTAAAAATACAAAAATTAACTGGGCGTGGTGGCACGCACCCATAATTTCAGCTACTCAGGAGGCTGAAGCAGGAGAATCACTTGAACCCAGGAGGCGGAGGTTGCAGTGAGCTGAGATCACACAAGTGTGCTCTGGCCTGGGCAACAGAGTGAGACTCCATCTCAAAAAAAAAAAAAAAGTTTTATCCTTCAGATGCCTAGATAAAACTTATATTGTTAACTAAGAAATTGTCAACATTTATAATAAATCATTAGAACTTTCTTAAAAACTTATGCAAGATTCTTAACTTGGTTGTCTGGGAATATGGTTTGGCTGTGTCCCCACACAAATCTCAACTTGAATTGTATCTCCCAGAATTCCCACATGTTGTGGGAGGGACCCAGGGGGAGGTAATTGAATCATGGGGGCCAGTCTTTCCCATGTTATTCTCGTGATAGTGAATAAGTCTCACAAGAACTGATGGGTTTATCAGGGGTTTCTGCATTTGCTTCTTCTGATTTTCTCTTGCTGCCACCACGTAAGAAGTGCCTTTTGCCTCCCATCATGATTCTGAGGCCTCCCTAGCCATATGGAACTATAAGTCAAGTTCAGCCTCTTTTGTTTCCCAGTCTTGGATATGCCTTTTTTTTTTTTTTTGAGATGCAGTTTTGCTCTTGGTGCCCAGGCTGGAGTGCAATGGCATGATCTCGGCTCAGTGCAACCTCCATCTTCCGGGTTCAAGCGATTCTCAGCCTCAGCCTCCCAAGTAGCTGGGGATTACAAGCATCCACTACCACGCCCGGCTAATTTTTTGTGTTTTTAGTAGAGATGGGGTTTCATCATGTTGGCCAGGCCGATCTCAAACTCCTGACCTCAAGTGATCCACCGCCTCAGCCTCCCAAAGTGCTTGGGTTACAGACGTGAACCACCGTGCCTGGCCTTGGGTGTGTCTTTATTAGCAGCATGAAAATGGACTAACATATCTGGCAAATATGTAGAATTTAGCAATTTTTGTTTATAAGTTCCTTAGAAACAACAGCTAAGTCATAGCAAAGGAGAATATTTCTTCTTTTTGCAGACTTTTAAAGATAGAATTTTCTTTTCTTTTTTTTTTCTTTTTGATACAGAGTCTCACTCTGTCACCCAGGCCGGAGTGCAGTGGTGTAATTTCAGCTCACTGCAACCTCTGCCTTCTGGATTCAAGTGATTCTCCTGCCTCTTCCTCCTGAGGAGCTTGGGATTACAGGTGCATGGCACCACACCCAGCTAATTTTTTCTAAATTGAGATGGGATTTTACCATATTTGGCCAGGCTGATCTTGAACTCCTGACCTCAAATGATCCACCTCCCTGGGCCTCCCAAAGTGCTAGGATTACAGGCATGAGCCACCACACCTGGCCAGAATTTTCTTTTTTTTTCTTTTGCTGCTGCTTTTTTTTTTGAGACAGTCTTGCTCTGTCTCCCAGGCTGGAGTCCAGTGGCACAATCTCAGCTCACTGCAAGCTCTGCCTCTTGGGTTCACACCATTCTTCTGCCTCAGCCTCCTGAGTAGCTGGGATTACAGGTGCTCACCACCACATCCGGCTAATTTTTTGTATTTTTAGTAGAGATGGGGTTTCACCATGTTAGCCAAGATGGTCTTGATCTCCTGACCTCGTGATCTGCCCGCTTCGGCCTCCCAAAGTGCTGGGATTACAGGCGGGAGCCACTGCACCCAGGTATCTCTAAGTAGGTTATTACCGAGCCCTTAATTTATTTGTAGTCTATGCCTTATGAATTAGGAACATTCTAGCAAATTTGGCTCTAAGACAAGTTTTTGAAGAGCCAAACAGTTTTTTGACTGTATTAATGTTGAAAAGAACAAAAAATCCTCCAACTTCTAGCCAACTTCTGCTGTCCAAAACAAAAGTAAAGAAAAAAGGAGCAGCCTCTACATTGTAACCCTTCACTTATGGCTCAAATAAAATAAGCATTTACCTTTCCCTACCTCTGACCAACTCCTCCAATGCACCAGAGAAATTTCTGTCATGCCTGAGGATCTCCTGCCTTTATCATCACAGTTCTCAGATTTTCATTTTCTTTCTTAAGCTTTTGTCTGTATATCAACAATGCCTAATACGATAGATAATTTTATTTACCTGCTCTGAAGTCCCTGCTAGAGTTTACTGAATATATTCCAACCTGAATATTTCTTAATTTTTTTTTTTTTTTTTTCTGAGACAGAGTCTCATTCTGTCACACAGGCAGGGGTGCAGTGATGCAAACATGGCTCAGTGTAGCCTCAACCTCTTGTGTTCCAGCTTTCCTCCCACCAGAGCCTCCTGAGTAGCTGGGACCACAGGCTCATGCCCACCACACCCAGCTAATTTTTAATTTTTTATAGAGACAAAATCTCACCATGTTGCCCAGATTGGTCTTGAATTCCTGGGCTCAAACGATCCTTCTGCCTCGGCCTCCCAAAGTGCTGGAATTATGGGCATGAGCCACCATACCTGGCCCTAAATATTTCTTAACTTTCAGTTTTCACGTGTTACAAAAGGACTTATCAGCCTTCATCAATTCTGTCATTATAATTTTGTGTGTTCAAGTCTCATATTAAAAGTGGACTATCTGGTACTTTTTCGATCCCTGTGGATTCTCAGTAGATTTTTCTCTTGGCTCATAATCCCCCTAACCTTCATTCATTGTCTTAGAATACAGGTCATCAAAACCCATAGATGAGAATATATTAAGCCAATTAAGTGATCTTTTATAAGGACTTTTCTAGTTATATTGCCTTTTCTCCCTTTCTTCTCTCTTTTCTTTCTTTCCAGGCACTTCCTAAGTTTCTAAGAGGTACCTGGTACTAAGACTATAGATAGGACCAGGAGCTCACAGTGTTTGTTTCTTCCTCTGAATAATATGTTACAGCCACACTATACTTTTTGTCATGGTGGTTAATTTTGAGTTATAAAACATATGTAATATGCAATATTTAAATAAACACTTTTTCTGTAACATCTCTTATGTGTCTTTCCCACCTATCTTAAGAATAGGCAGCATTTATTTTAATGTTTTCTTATTCCTTATTATAAAATGAAAAGCCAGAGTTTTCCAAACTTCCCCCTTCCACACCTAGAAAATTTCATGTGCATGCAAATACATTTTCTACACAAATACTCTTACACTATTCAGGCTTTGTATGCCTTCCTTTTTTAAAAAGCTTAATTAATGTATTTCAGAGCTCTTTCAGTATCAACACGTAGAGATCCACATAGCTGTACTGTATTTCATTGCATAGAAGTAAAATAATTTTATTTAGCTAGTAGACAGTTTAGTTGTTTCTAACATTTTATTTAACCTGTAGATATTTAAAAGTGTGTGTGTGTGTTTACATAAAAATCTTCAAGGCTGCAAATGCGTCTTTTACTTATGTTTCGACTATTTCTGTAGAATAAGTTCCTAGAAGTGGGCTTAATCACAGAACATATGGATTTAAAATTTTGGGCCGGGCGCGGCGGCTCAAGCCTGTAATCCCAGCACTTTGGGAGGCGGAGACGGGTGGATCACGAGGTCAGGAGATCGAGACCATCCTGACTAACACGGTGAAACCCCGTCTCTACTAAATATTACAAAAAACTAGCCGGGCGAGGTGGCGGGTGCCTGTAGTCCCAGCTACTCAGGAGGCTGAGGCAGGAGAATGGCGTGAACCCGAGAGGCGGAGCTTGCAGTGAGCCGAGATCTGGCCACTGCACTCCAGCCTGGGCGACAGAGCAAGACTCCGTCTCAAAAAAAAAAAAATAAATAAAAATAAAAATAAAAAAATAAAATTTTGGCCAGGCATGGTGGCTCACACCTGTAACTCCAACAGTTTGGGAGGCTGAGGCGGGTGGATCACTTGACCCCAGGAGTTTGAGACCAGCCTGGGCAACATGACGAAATCCTGTCTATACAAAAAATACAAAAATTAGCTGGGTGGCCAGGTGCGGTGGCTCACACGTATAATCCCAGCACTTTGGGAGGCCAAGGCAGGCAGATCACAAAGTCAGGAATTCGATACCAGCCTGACCAACATGGTGAAACCCCGTCTCTACTAAAAAATACAAAAATTAGCCAGGCATGGCAGCGCATGCCTGTAATCCCAGCTACTCAGGAGGCTGAGGCAGAAGAACTGCTTGAACCCGGGAGGTGGAGGTTGCAGTGAGCCAAGATTGTGCCACTGCACTCCAGCCTGGGCGACAGAGTGAGACTCCGTCTCAAAAAAAAAAAATTAGCTGGGTGTGGTGGCACATGCCTGTAGTCCCAGCCTACTCGGGGGGCTGAGGTAAGGGGGATCACTTGAGCCCGGGAGGCAGAGGTTGCAGTGAGCCAAGATTGTACCACTGCATTCTAGCCTGTGCAGCAGAGTGAGACCCTGTCTCAAAAAAAAAAAAATTGTAACTGCTGCCAAATTGTCCCACAAGCAGATTGTAACAGCTTATGTTTCTACAAACATCATTTGAAAATACCTCTTTCCCCATAATCTTCATCAATAAATACTATGCTTTATTAAAGCTTTTTATGACAGTATCATGGTTGAAAATGTATGTCTTGTTTATTGTTTTAATTTACATTTATTTCATTATGAATTTGGGCAGTTTTCCTGTTTATCAACAACTTACAAATCTTTTTCTATGAATTGCCTGTTCCCACCCTTTATTCCTTTTTTCTGTTGTGCTTCTTCTTGATTTGTAACAATTTTTTGAACATTAAGAAACAGCCTTATATCTGCAATGTGTTTGTAAATATTTTCCCAGTTTATCATTCACTTTTTGAGTTTAATACTGACTTTTAAATTAGATACAAGTTTATATAATCAAATTTCACTTATGACTTCTAGGCCTTTTTTTTTCTGATACATTTAAATGTTTTCCCTTTCTTTGCATTTCTATTTTGCTTTAACTTTTCAAACTTAATCTAGAAATGTTTCATTTATTTATTTTAAAAGCTGCTTTGTGTGTGTGTGTGTGTTGCCTGTGTGCTCAGAATTATACAAAACACTCCCTTGTGAAAACAAGATAGCCCCTTATCCCCAAAATACTTAAAATCTGATTGGGGAAAATGAAAATAGTTCAAAGCATTATGAGTACTGTAAGAATTTGGAGTAAAGAAAAAATCAATATGGACTAGAAGTAGTTTACAGGCATCATAGAAGAGGTAGGCTGACTTGGTAATATCTCTCTCCTAGTTCTCATGGTTTCCTGTTATTCTAAATTTGTAGTCTGGTTGGTGTTTATATTCTTGGTTAGCCCTCTTGGTGTTTGCCTTTGATACTTTATTTGGAATATACAGACAACTATGTGGATATAGAAATAGAATCCACTCTGAACTAGACTTCTTAAAACTGGTCTGAAATGCAATTAGTTTCTAGAATTAGGGATGAGAGGGGAGCTGAGGAGTGAAGTAGGGTGTGAGAAGAAGATGTAGTACGGGAGTTTCCTCTTTGAGCCTTTTACTCTCTTTTGATAACTATCCCAACCTGATACAACCAAGTGGTTTGGAGAAAGGCTCAGCAGCTTTATTATTCCTTACTCCAAGTCCCCAGGTTTGTGGGTTTACATTGTTCTCATCCTCATGCACTTCCTACTGTTGGACAATACAAATGGAAACTCCTTCTCTCTTTTTCAGGTGAAACCAGTGGGAACGAAAGTGATGCCGAGTATCTGCCAAAGAGTGAGTGAGTCAATGGAGCTGCTCCTGTTCTTGTGATGATCATGGGTTAGGTGGAGTGGCATCTACCTTTGTGATTAAGCATGTTTTTCCCCACATGAAGTTCCATTTTGTAGGTGATTTCCTTATTTTCAGAACCTGTTGAGGTTTGGAGAATTAAACGGTCAGAATTAAACACTGTCAGATGTTTGACAGCATTTAAAGTCTCCCGTGGTAGAGTGAGGCTGAACAGTGTGGTTCTTATGATGGAATATTCTTAGGGGAGCGGCAGAGAGCTGCATGTCCAGACATATATGCAGTAGTTTCCTGGCAGCCAAAACAGAGTGTGTGAATCATCCTCTGAGCAGTAAACATCTGATTTTTTTTTGAAACGGAGTGTCGCCCAGGCTGGAGTATAGTGGTGTGAGCTCGGCTCACTGCAATCTGCTTCCTGAGTTCAGGCGATTCTCCTGCCTCAGCCTCCTGAGTAGCTGGGACTACAGGCACGCGCCACCACACCAAGCCAATTTTTGTATTTTTAGTAGAAACGGGGTTTCACCATGTTGGTCAGGCTGGTCTTGAACTCCTGACCTCATGATCCTCCCATGTCAGCCTCCCAAAGTGCTGGGATTACAGGCATGAACCACCACGCCCGGCCAAATATCTGATTTTTTTATAGCCACTCAAGTGTAATTATTTAAGTAACTTTGATACCTCTGACATTGAAAAAGGAAACATCTATTTGTTATTTATAAGCATTTATATTCCAGATTATTGTGCTGTTTACTTTCTAGTAGAATATAGAAGGCATCATGCTTTTTTGATTCTATTTGTCCAAGCACTTCATGGTGCCTTCATCCTTCATCTAATGATAATGTTATCTAGTTATCACAGCAAGTTATCTACTTTCTATTTAAGCGACTGACATACTAAGCCGTGTAAAAAGTAGAAGACGTACATTATCAAAGCTGAGTACAGGGCAGTTCCACTTCCAATCTGACACCCTAATTTTATGATTAATAGTCTTGTGCTTCTTCCACTGGCCTGAATTGCTTCAGGTGTTGATTCTGTAGCCTGACTGAAGGTGAAATTTAATAATCATCAGGTTCAGTCTTGATGTGTAAAGATGACTAATTTAGAGCTGTTACTACTGAGAAACAGGACCTAAAATTTTCTTGACTTGAACTCAGCCCTTTGACGTAAGTAATGTTTTGCCTAGAGCACTGAATGTACTGGATAATTCTGGGGAGCCATTCCCGGATGCATTTTTTAAAATGTTCTTAATATTTTGATCTATAGTATAATTTCTTTTGGGACAGAATGCATTATATCAAAAAGAAAGGAAAGACAATTAGAGGTTGAGTCTATCAGTGGCTCAGAATGACACATAAGCAAATCACTGGGACATGTAGACTATTCTGCAAGTCCACAGTTTCCTTCAGTGGGGACCACCCTAGATTGCTCAAAATTTAGAGATAAATGAGAATAGAGGATAGGTGTTATCCAGTTTTGATTGATATTGCTATGACTGTTTAAATAGTATGCTTCCATAATTTTATTATTTTGAGAAAGTCTGCTGATGGATATCTTCTTCCACTTAATATTTTTCTCTTGCGTCTAGCACCATTTACTGATACAAGCATATATTCATTGTTAGTAATATATGGCAAGGAGGGAAGGGAACTGGACAGTTTCTTCAATGTGAGGATAATTTTTGTGTTAATTTATCAAACTCACCCCTTTCTGTACTTAGGACTCAATTATTTTATCAAATTTCTGCCCCCTGCCACCTGGCACCCTGTGATTTCATGGCATTCCCAGCAGTAGCATCTGTTGTCAGTCTAGCACTTTTTTGTGACATTTTCCATGTGTCCTGGTGTGATGCCATGAAAGATGGGATAGCATAGATTATTTCTTGGGACATACATAAGTATTGGTTGGTACATGGAATGTCAGTCCCATTGCTGGCCAGAAGTGGAATGAGGCCCCTGTGCACTTGTGAGGGTCTGCACCTATTCCCCCTAGTATGTCACAGCCCTAACAGATATGTCTATGCGTCAGATACTGGTTATTCAACATTCATTCCGCAGTGACTGTGTGAAGATTAATCCTGTGTGGGTCATGACCTCTGGTGCTGGAAGGAAGGTAGGGCTACAGAGAGAAAACATTGCTCCATGATTTCATTACAGATCGCCATAAACGCTTAGCACAACTGCAACAGTCTTCCAAGAGGAATCCTCACTACCAGACCTTGGAGCGGGATCTTATTGAATTACAGGAGCAGCAGCTGTTTGAACTTTTTGTGGTGGTGTCTCTACAGAAGAAACCATCAGGAATAAGCTATATTCCCCAGGTCATACAACAATTCCCTGGCAAGGTAGGTACAAGGAGGCCAAGAGGCATTCAGGAATGTTCCTGTGTCTCTGTGTACATTTATTTCCTATCCTCTTGGTTTTTGTTATCTCAGCCAGTTTTTACCAGTACTTGTGGTAGGATCTCGTGGTTTTGAAAACGTCTTATGTTAGGCATGAGCTGCAACCCAGCAAAACAAAGCAAAACAAAACAACTCATTTTACTAGTTTTTTAAATTTTTGGCTCTGCCATTTAATAATCTTTAACAAGTTACAAAACCTTAGTTTTCTCATCCTTAAGGAGGGGAATAATAAATGTGACAGAATAGGGTAGTGGTTTAGAGCGTGTACTCTGTGCAAAAGCTCTGCATTTCCCACTTATAAGTTCTGTGACTTTAAGAAGTTACTTTTCTTTCTCTCTCTTTTTTCTTTTTTTTGAGACAGAGTCTCGCTTTGTTGCCCAGGCTGGAGTGCAGTGGTACAGTTTCGGCTCACTGCAGCCCTGCAACCTCCACCTCCCAGGTTCAAGCCTCCTGAGTAGCTGGGACTACAGGCATGTGCCACCACACCCAGCTAATTTTTATATTTTTAGTAGAGACAGGATTTCACCATGTTGGCCAGAGTGATCTCGAACTCCTGACCTCAAGTGATCCGCCCGCATTGGCCTCCCAAAGTGCTGGGATTACAGGCGTGAGGCACCATATTGTGTCTTCGTCGTTTAATTTGTAGAATGGGGGTAATCACAATAGTATCTACCCCTCTGAGTCATAGTGAGGATTAAATAAACTAATTTATATAAGGCACTTAGAACAGTGTCTGGCATATAGTAAGCTCAATATAATGTTATCCATTATTAGTAAGGATTTAGTGAGATAATGTATATAAAGTGCTTAATGCCATCCCTGGCACATAGTAGGTACTTGATAAATGGTAGGTATTAATTTTTGGTAGCCATTATTATTAACAATAATATTTGATTTCTCTACGTTTTTAAAAATAAAATCATTCATTCATTCAAATATTTTAAAAATACCTAATATTTGCCAGGATTAGGTGATGGGAGTACCACTGAAAAAGATCTTAGTCTCTGGTTCACAGAGCTTATTGAGCCTGTGAACCAGTTAAGCCCACAGACATGATTGGGTTTCTTTTGCTTTGCATAGTGTTTGTGTAAAAGTAACAATAATTTTTGTTGCCAACATTTAACAATCAAATTTCACATACAAATCTGTATTTCTGCCTTTTCCTGAGAAACTGGAAAGAATGCCAACACAGCCTGCTTTCCTAAGTGTCAGGAATGGGTTGAAGCTTAATAAGGAGCAGGACTTCAGAGCAGGTGACCAGTGTAGTTACATAAGGCCATCACTCAGAAGGGCCCTGCGTGTAGGGTTTAATGATCTGCAGTCACCATCTTGAAATGCTAAATAATTTTAGCTTTGAATTTGTGTTTGTAAATGAAGTCTGATAGGAAAATTGGACATGTGCCAAGGTCTTAAAGCCTGAGTTCATGCATGGTGTCACCTTGTGCTGCTTCCCTAGGATGAGTTCTCTTGTCCTGTTCTCCACTGCCCGATTCCCTGGGTCCTTTATACCTCTACTCAGTCACTACTGCCACCTTCTCCCCCCGGCTGGGCACAGGCATTGGGAGGGTTAGGATCAGGCCAGCATTGCTCTGCAACATCTCCAGGCAAGGCATGGGGAAGCTTTCCCAGGCCTGGGCTGGTGGTGCCACTCTTGGGTGACTTTTTGGGGGTTGCTCAACTGCTGTGGGTTGGAATGGTGGCCCCCATGGGAAGGGGAGATGCCTGGCTTAACTTCCCAACCCCCAGTCGAAACACAGAGTCTCAATTCTGCAGCTACCCGGAGAGGAAACCCAGTACCTCATGGGCCCCTTGTGTACCAAATGACAGACTGCAGCACCTGGGTGTCTGTGAGAGTCTACACTCATCCCCCAGGATCCTCATGCCTAAGGGAGTGTGACGTTAAATAGCAAATAAAAACTCCATTACAGAGGCCATAGAAGAAAAGATGTTGTTTTTTTTTTTTTTTTTTTTTTTGAGGCGGAGTGTAGCTCTGTCGCCCAGGCTGGAGTGCAGTGGCCGGATCTCAGCTCACTGCAAGCTCCGCCTCCCGGGTTCACGCCATTCTCCTGCCTCAGCCTCCCGAGTAGCTGGGACTACAGGCGCCCGCCACCTCGCCCGGCTGGTTTTTTGTATTTTTTAGTAGAGACGGGGTTTCACCGTGTGAACCAGGATGGTCTCGATCTCCTGACCTCGTGATCCGCCCGTCTCGGCCTCCCAAAGTGCTGGGATTACAGGCTTGAGCCACCGCGCCCGGCCGAAAAGATGTTTTATGTTTAATTTTTTCTGCTTTTTGGACAAGAAGCTCCACATTTTCATTTTGCATTATGCTGTCTGAATTATGTAGTTTTCCTTAGTAAGGAGTGATCCCTTTAATAGGGACATTTACTCACTCTCCTGCTTATTACTTGGACCACTTATCTCATTTCAGTTACCTGCTTGGCCACTTTAGGACTTTTGGGTTTATAACCCTGAGTTACATATTTCACTAAAAAAGCTGATGAAGTACAACTGTACTGGAATCTAAGAGGCGTTTCCTGCATGGATTCTCATTTTCAAAAAGTCCTCAAAAATATCCCTACAGTAAATAATCAGTAAGTTTAATTTCTCATAAAATTTCTCAGTGTAGCCTGAAAGTACAATGTCACAGCACTGTTAAGTGACCCAGAATGGCTACATAGTTTGGATTTTTAAGAAATTAAAGGGGCCGTGCACAGTGGCACATGCTTATAATCCCAGCTAGTTGGCCAGCTGAAACAGGAGGATCACTGGAGCACAGGAGTTTGAGGCCAGCCTGGGCAACATAGCAAGACCTCCTCCTCAACAACAGCAAAAAAGAAATTAAAGGGGAGGTCATTTTTACTAGTTATCTGAAGGCAATATGGTAATTAGACTTCAGGGCTTGTTTTTATAGAGGACAGGTCATACTAATTTCTAAATGTTTGGTTTACTGAAATTTAGACTGTCACGTAGGTACAGTACCAGATTTATGCAAAAGGGTCTTCTATGCTAAAATTTTACAAGAAGTTGCAAACCAGCAATTAGGTAGCAAAGATTCTATGCTAAAGGAAATGATTATATATGGGGTGGATTCTCAAAATAGTATCTCTTTTTTTTTTTTTCTTTTTTTTTTTTTTTTTTTGAGATGGAGTCTCGCTCTGTCGCCCAGGCTGGAGTGCAGTGGCCGGATCTCAGCTCACTGCAAGCTCCACCTCCCGGGTTTACGCCATTCTCCTGCCTCAGCCTCCCGAGTAGCTGGGACTACAGGCGCCCACGACCACGCCCGGCTAGTTTTTTGTATTTTTTTAGTAGAGACGGGGTTTCACCGTGTTAGCCAGGATGGTCTCGATCTCCTGACCTTGTGATCCGCCTGTCTCGGTCTCCCAAAGTGCTGGGATTACAGGCTTGAGCCACCGCACCCGGCCTATTTTTTCGTTTTCGAGACAGGTTTCTCTCTGTCACTCAAGCTGGAGTGCAGTGGCGCAATCACGGCTCACTGCAGCCTCATCCTCCTAGGCTCAAGAGATCCTCCCACTTCTCATCCTCCTGAGTAGCTGGGACTACAGGCATGTGCCACCACACTCAGCTAACTTTTGTATTTTTTGTAGAGATGGGGTTTCACCATGTTGCCCAGGCTGGTCTCCAACTCCTGGGCTCAAGTGATACGCCCACCTTGGGCTCCCAAGGTGCTGAGATTACAGGCATGAGCCATTGCATCTGGCCGTATCTTTTCTAAATAATATTCACCTACCATTTCAAAGCTTCTTTGATCATTGATTGGACAGTGTCTTGAGCTGACTAGGTTTTTGTTCTCAGTACATTGAAGAATGAATTTTTATCTTATGTCCCACGGTTCATAAAAATACTGGGTTCCCATTAGTTTGTGAATCCTGAATTAAGATATTTCCTCTTGATAGGAAACTTTTCACTAATCTCTTTTACAGTAGATGCTGAGATATCCACAGGTACTATTTCTCAGTAAAAATGGGATTCTTTGTTCTCAGTAACTGTTCTCAGTTCATCTTCAGTGATTTCCAGAATTGACTTTTTAATTTTGTTAAGCAGTACAAAACCATGCTGAGGCTTATCAGTAACTGCCCAGGCTTATCAGAGACCTTTTTTCCTGAGATGAGACTGAGTTTTTTATTTCTCTCCCCCACTTACATAGTATAATTTAAGTCACCTATTTTGAGGGTGTTTGAGGGTGTTATCTTTTTCAGGACGATCATGGCTATAAGCAGTCCAAAGACACGGAAGAGAGGCTTAAAGTTATCCCAAAATTTTGTTTTCCTGATTCAAAGGACTGGATGCCAACCTCAGAACTCAAGAGGTAAATGGGCTAATTTATCTAATTTATATTCATTAGAACTGCAAAAATAAATCAGAGTATTTGAGAAATGAGTAGAGCCATTAGTGAAGCTATGTGAATACTGTGGCAAGTCAAGGATGTGGTGGGAGGAAAGGAAGAAGCAGTATTAGAACATTTCCTATGTGGGGCTTAAAAAAAGAAAAACATGGAATAATTTCAGTGTCAAAAGGAAAACAAATTTGAGAGTCACTTCAAGGTTGCCAGTTCAACAACAACAAAAAAAAAAGTTCTATTTTACGTGCAATCAAAAATGCTCCCAAGTGTACAGAAAGGAAAAAAGACTTGGATTTTGAGACTCAACCTAGAAACAGAGATAAAACAGAGCAAGGTCTTCATCTTCATTTTCTTTCTCCTTCAAATTAACAGAAGAATCCACAGCCCAGCTTTTATGTTCCCCTGTGGAACCTGTACAAAGGGAGGCTCCAGTTTGGGAAGTGTAGTATATTAAGAAAGGAAGTATTAAAGAATTTCTTCCAGGTATCTAGAGGAAATTGCTATTTTTAATTAATGAGCTATCATAATCTCTGAATTCTGCTTGTAAATATTAATAGATGCCTGCTTTGTTCAAAACTGTAATTACTGATGATGCCATTTAGTTTGAAAAGCTTGATTTGTTGAACCATATCACATGGTAATGACCTTCTGGATAATAGCCTCAGCTGTTGCTTAAATAGCTCTGCACTTCAACTTCGCATTGCCTCCAGACTAAGCTACTGTCTCTCATAAGCAGTTCAGCCTGATTGACACTGTCATCTCTCAGCCATCACTGTTGATGCCCTTGTGTTGTCAGTTGCACTGCTACCTTTATAAACAGCGCCTTTCATATTGACCTGGCTGCTCTGTGGCTGGCTTTCCCCCACAACGAGTTATATATGTTTATTCTAGAGTATTTGGGAAATACAGAAGAGTAAATAAAAAGCAGAAATTGCAGATCACTGGCAATCTGGTTACTCAAAGGTAATCACTGTAAATATTTTGTCATATTCCCTTCCAATCTTTATTTTTAGCCAAATACAGATATGTATATATTGTTCAGGTTTGGATTTAGGCCAGGTGCAGTGGTTCACACCTGTAGTCCTAGCACTTTGGGAGGCTAAGGTGGGAGGGTCACTTGAGGCCAGGTTTGAGACCATCCTGGGCAGCATAGCAAGTCCCTGTCTCTACAGAAAATACCAAAAAGCTAGACAGACACGGTGGTGTGCAGTTGTTACTCAGGAGGCTGAGGCAGGAGGACCACTTGAGCCCAGGAGTTCAAAGTTGCAATGAGTTATGATTATGCCATAGTACTCCAGCCTGGGCAACAGAGCAAGACCCTGTCCAAAAAAAAAAAAAAAGGAATGGAGGGAGGGAGGGAGGAAGAGAGGGAGGAAGGGAGGAAGGAAGGAAGGAAGGAAGATAATAAATATGTCTTCAGAAAATTAAGTTCTGTTCAGTGAGACTCAGTCTCTTAAAAAAAAAATTGGACTTTGCCGGGTGCTGTGGCTCACGCCTGTAATCCTAGCATTTTGGGAGGCCGAGGCGGGAGGATCACCTGAGGTCAGGAGTTCAAGACCAGCCTGGCCAACATGGTGAAACCCCATCTCTACTAAAAATAAAAAATTAGCTGGGTGTGGTGGCACATGCCTGTAGTCCCAGCTACTCAGGAGGCTGAAGCGGGAGAATTGCTTGAACCCGGGAGGTGGAGGTTGTAGTGAGTGGAGATGGCGCCACTGTACTTCAGCCTGAGTGACAGAGTGATACTCTATCTCAGAAAAAAAAAGTGGGGGGGGACTTATTTGATTATCGAGTCTGAGTTTCTTTCTTGGGCATATTTAGGTTTTCATTTGTAAATTATTAACGCATATCTTTTGCCCATGTTTCTAATGAGGAGTTGATATTTTCCTAATAATTTTTATATATTAAGGATATAATCCTTTGCCTATCACTGCTCTATACAGCCTCTCAGAACTAAAGACAAGAATTTGGAACTGGGAAATGACATATCAAAAGTCTTTGTAGCTTACCTGTTTGACTAAATTGGGGATTCAACAAAAGGAAAATAAGACCAGGTGCAGTGGCTCATGTCTATAATCCTAGCACTTTGAGAGGCCGAGGCAGAAGGATTATTTGAACCCAGGTGTTTGAGACCAGCCCTGGCAAGATCATGAGACCTTATCTCTACACAAAATTAAAAGATTAGCAGGGCATGGTGGCACACATATGTAGTTCCAGCTACTTGGGAGGCTGAGGTGGGAGGATCACTTGAGCCTCAGGAGGTCAAGGCTACAGTGAGCTCTGTTTGCACCACTGCACTCCAGCCTGGGCAACAGAGTGAGACTGTCTTAAAAAATAAAAATAAAATTTAGGCCGGGTGCGGTGCCTCACGCCTGTAATCCCAGCACTTTGGGAGGCCGAGGTGGGCAGATCACAAGGTCAGGTGATCGAGACCACGGTGAAACCCTGTCTCTACTAAAAATACAAAAAATTAGCCGGGCGCGGTGGCGGGTGCCTGTAGTCCCAGCTACTTGGGAGGCTGAGGCAGGAGAATGGCAGGAACCCGGGAGGCGGAGCTTGCAGTGAGCCGAGATGGCGCCACTGCACTCCAGCCAGGGGGACAGAGTGAGACTCCGTCTCAAAAAATAAAATAAAATAAAAATAAAATTTAAATGAAAATAAGCCTGATTAATACCTAGAGTGGATGAATAAGAAAACAAAAGGAACCAACATCAACAGCTTATCCCATACCTATTCTCTCACTCCAGTACAAGGCAAGATATTCTTAAGGCCTGCGCATTCATTCCTTAAGAGGAATGTGACTTGCAATGAATGTAATATTATGCCTCCTCTTAGATCACAAAATGACTACTGTTGGACTCTAGTTTTCAATTGTTTGCTCCATGGAGAATGCCATAAGTGGTTGTTTGGATCCTAAACTAACTATTGGCTCTTTTTTCAGTGAAACATTCTCCTTTGTCTTGACTGGTGAAGATGGAAGCCGGTGGTTTGGTTACTGTAAGAAGCTCTTGGTAAGTATCAGATTTGTGTTACTTACCAAGACAGGGTTGGTCAAGGAACAATTGGGTCAGAGTAGGAACTTCAGAAGCACTATCTCTAGATGAGTTTGAGGGATGCTCAATGACCTGTGTATTAAGGAAGCTGTATTAGCGTTAAACAGCAAGAGCAAGGTGGGGGTTAACCATGGAGTGTTCTAGAAAAGAAGGGGTATGGATTTATTTTATTTGTTTACAATAGAGAAAGTAACTGATGACATAGTGGCTGAATCTCATCTGGATATATTTGGAATAGAGTACAATGAGCTACTCGAAGGAGCTCTGAGTTACTCATCAACCATATTAGGGCTTTTGTCTTGCTTAGGTGGCTTCACTAAACCTAGAATAAATCATGCTATCATTTTTAGCACTTTTCACATCTTTTAGTGTTCACTGAAGATGAGAGCCTTGGTTACTGCTCTGTACTAAAGAGTAGTAAAAGATAATTAATAGTCCAAATCAATATTAATAAAAACTTACGCTGCTTGATTTTTTTGTTGTTGTTTTTATCTTTTAGCCAGAAGGCAAAGGAAAGCGACTCCCTGAGGTATACTGCATGGTTAGTCGCCTAGGCTGCTTCAATCTTTTTTCAAAGGTGAGTGGAGAATGAGCTGTGTGAAAAATGGTGTCCTTTTTGATCTCGCAATGTTAAGTGGCATAGACTTTAACATACTACTTCAGAAAGGTTCCCTATTAGTAAAGTAGGAACCACATGCCTGAAGGCTTAAACTTATATCTCTAATCCATTTGCTGTTGTTATATCATCTTCATTTTGGTTTGCTAGAACTTTCAGCTTAAGGGAGAACATAATCCAAAGCTTATCTTGTCTTGTGTCTTTCTTAGACCAAATTGCAGGATATCATTGCCACTGTCACCTTTCTTGCCCCTCCCTTAGTGAGCCAAAAAGGGGCTTCTCCTTTAAAAATATGTTGATTTATGTTAGTAACTTTTCTTCAGGGTATAATGATACCTCCCAAGAGATGTGATGCTTATTTAATTTTTATTGATTGCAGAAGCTTATCTGTCTTAAATTATATTTGGGTTATTTTAAAGTTTGTACACCAGGCTGGGCAGTTCCTGTAATAGCATTCTTTTATGTTTTTTAACTTAGTCCATAACAAAATAACGCTTTGCATGTATAGATTCTGGATGAAGTAGAGAAGAGAAGAGAAATGTCTCCAGCCCTTGTTTACCCATTCATGCGAAGTGTCATAGAAGCTCCTTTCCCAGCTCCTGGACGCACCATCACAGTTAAGAGTTACCTCCCTGGGGCTGGAGATGAGGTAAGTTAGCTCATTTTGAAAAGATTTGATAGCCACTAAAAAGCAGGACTTATACTAGTAGGCAGTTTCCAGAGCCCAAGGGGATAGATTTCCCTTTTCCATAAACTGTAAAGGATATGTTTTATTTCCATAAAGCAATGGAGAAATATCCAGCTGATCTGTAACGTAGTTCTTCCTAGACCCAGGACCCAGAGATTTTCTACCATACATAGACTGACTCCCTTTGTAATGACAATTTCAATGTAATAAAGGAAGACTGTATGTACTGTTGTCAGAAGGAATAAAGGATCTTGATTTACAGAACAAAAATAAGCTGTTGGGTCCTGGCATTAGTATAGGAAGCTTCACAGACCCTGCGTAGCAGACCCTTCTTGAATTTAACTTATGTAAGAATAACAGGATCCATAGCGTTGGCACTAGGGATTGTTTTCCAACATTAGCTCACATGATTCAAATTCTTGCATTTCAGTCCATTGAACTCTGCCGACCACTAGATTCCCGATTGGAACATGTTGATTTTGAATGTCTCTTTAAGTGCCTGAGTGTGTGTCATCTCATCCGCGTCTGTGCCTCTCTCCTTTTGGAGCGTAGGGTAATCTTTGTTGCCAACAGCCTAAGGTAAGAAATAAGTGAAATATGTTACTTCACACTGGTGTTTTATTTGCTCCAAATTTTAAAATTGGAGCTTTTTTTATTATTATAGTTTAAGTTCTAGGGTACATGTGCACAACGGGCAGGTTTGTTACATATGTATGCATGTTGGTGTGCTGCACCCATTAATTCGTCATTTACATTAGGTATTTCTCCTAATGCTATCCCTCCCTCCCTCCCCCCACCCTACAACAGGTCCTGGTGTGTGATGTTCCCCACCCTGTGTCCAAGTGTTCTCATTGTTCAATTCCCACCTATGAGTGAGAACAAAAATTTGGGCATATTATTAAAATGTAGGATCAGTCTCTCAATTAGCTAGTGGTATATAGTGGCATGGATAATTTCAAATGGTAAGTCATCCAAAAGCCACTTGCATTAGGGTATACAAATGACTTTTTTGGGTTATAATAAATTTCCCTTTTAAATGCATTTTGCTTACCCTATTGTCAAAAGTCGGTAATACTTTTCTAAGTACACTAATTTTTCGCATGAGAAATTGTGGAGATGAGCTGGATTGAGATTGAACATTTTCAGTAAATTAAGTTTAAATTTTAACTAAAATGTTAAAAAATTAATGACTGTTCACATAGTTTTTAATCTGTGATCACTAACCAGCATCAACTTTTAATTCTTTAACATAATAACTGAAATGTCCTCCTTATGTTGCTCTATATATGACACCATTTATTTTCTCCTCTGGCTAGCACCCTGTCAAAATGTGGCCATGCTGTGGTAGCTACACTGTATCCATTCACCTGGCAGCATACCTACATCCCAGTCCTGCCAGCATCTATGATTGACATCGTCTGCTCACCTACTCCATTCCTTATTGGAATCCTGTCTTGCTCCTTACCACAGCTCCAGGACCTACCCATTGAAGAGGTGAGATGGAAGAATGGAACCTAATATTGGAGCATTGAGAAGTAAAAATAAGTGATCTTAAGAGTGGTGGAATTGTTATTAATTAATATAGTTATTATTACTACTTTATGCTATTTATAGTATTTCTATGATATTATAATATTGCTGTTCATAATATTTCTAGTATTAAGATGGGAAAATTTGATAGTACACATAAATCCAAACCTGTATCTTATTTACAGTAGTAACCTTGGGCTCATTCTTGTGTTATTCTGAAGGGTACAGTACTCTGGATTAACTTTAAAAATTATTTCAAGGCCTGGCATGGTGGCTCATGTCTGTAATCCGAGCACTTTGGGAGGCTGAGGCAGGTGGATCACTTGAAGTCAAGGAGTTTGAAACCAGCCTGGCCAACATGGTAAAACCCCATCTCTACTAAAAAGACAAAGATTAGCCAGGTGTGGTGGCACATGCCTGTAATCCCAGCAACTTGAGAGGCTGAGTCAGAATTGCCTGAACCTAGGAGGCGGAGGTTGCAGTGAGCTGAGATCATGCCACTGTGCTCCAGCCTGGGTGACAGAGGGAGACGCTGTCTCAAAACAAAAACCCAAAAAACTTTATTTCAAATAAAACACAATATAGATACATGGTTAAAGCAAAATGTACAGATACATAACCAGCATTAGAATGGAATGGAAATATTACCACAATGGAATCAGTGCCAACCCCCTAGAAGTCCCCATCATGCCTCTTTCTAATCTGTTTCCATCCCCATCCCCATCCCCCACCAAAGGTAATCATTATCTTGACTTTTATGGTACTCATTGACTTGTTTTTCTTTATAGTTTTACTCCTAGGCATTCCTCCCTAAGCAATGTAATTCAGCTTTGTCTGGTTTTAAACTTGAAATAAATAGATTCATATGGTATATATATTTTTGCCTGGCTTCCTCTGCTCAATATTATATCTGTAAGATTGATCTATGTTGATGAGGTCAACAATAGTTTGATCATTCTAATTGTATATAGGATTCCATTGTGTGAATGTACCACAATTTTCTTATCCATTCTACAGTTGAACATTTGAGTTGTTTCCAGTTTGAGGTTGTTATGAATAATGTTGCTATAAATATACATGACTCCTAGTGCATACACACGTAGTTCAATGGGTATATACTTGGAAATTGAATTGCTGAGTCATAGGGTAAACATATCTCCAACTTTAATAAATAAAGTTAAATTGTTTTCCAAAGTAGTTGTGCCAATTTAAATTCCCTTCAACAGCGTATGAGAATTCCTGTTGCTCCACGTCTTCACCATCACTTACTGTCATCAGTTGTATAATTTAGCCTATCTGGTGGGTGCATAGTGTCATTCACATTGTGGTTTAATTTGCACAAATTTAATTTAATTTGATTCCTGTTGAGGTTGAGCATCCGTCTATTTATTGGTCTCTTGAATATCATCTTTTATAAAAATCTTTGTCTCTTTCCACTACATTGTTTACTCTCTTGTTTTATTTTTGGTTTTGTTTTGTTTTTGAGATGGAGTCTCACTCTGTTGCCCAGGCTGGAGTGCAGTGGCGTGATCTCAGCTCGCTGCAACTTCTGCCTCCCAGGTTCGAGCAATTATCATGTCTCAGCCTCCCAAGTAGTTGGGACTATAGGTGCATGCCACCAAGCCAGCTAATTTTTTGTATTTTTAGTAGAGACGGGGTTTCACCATGTTGGCCAGGATGGTCTCAAACTCCTGTGCTCAAGTGATCTGCCCTCTTCGGCCTCCCAAAGTGCTGGGATTACAGGTGTGAGCCACCACACCCAGCCCCTACTCTCTTATTAAGATGTTTTCTTTTTCTTTTCTTTTCTTTTTGAGATGAAGTCTCGCTCTTGTCTCCCAGGCTGGAGTGCAATGGCGTGATCTTGGCTCACTGCAACCTCTGCCTCCTGGATTCAAGCGATTCTCCTGCCTCAGCCTCCTGAGTAGCTGGGATTACAGGCACCTGCCACCATGCCTGGCTAATTTTTGTATTTTTAGTAGAGATAGGGTTTCAGCATGTTGGCCAGGCTGCTCTTGAACTCCACCTCAGGTGATCCGCCCACCTTGGCCTCCCAAAGTGCTGGGATTACAGGCGTGAGCCACCGCACCTGGTGTTAAGATGTCTTTTTATGCTCTGGATACTAGCCCCTTTGTCTGTGGCTTGCCTTTTCATTTTCAAAAATGATGTTTTTTAATGCACAGAAATTCTTAATTTTAATGTGGTTAAAATTATCAATCTTTTTCTTTATACATGAGCTGCTTAAGTTACTTTATATTAACCTCATGAAAATATCCTTCTATATTGTCTCTTGGGCCTTTCATTATTTTGCCTTTAACTTTTGATTATGAATCCTTCTGGAACTTGATTTTTGTGTGTATAATGTGAAGTAGGGGTTGTTTCATTTGTTTTTATATGGTACCGTCTGTGCTGATACCACTTACTGAAAAGACTGTTCCCTGTTACTCCGCTGCCTTGTCCTTCTTAAAAAAAAAAAAAAAAAAAAAAAAAACTTTTTATTTTGGAAACTTTAAACATATGTAAAAGTAAACAGAAGAGTGAAATGAATCCTTGTGTACCAGTCACCTCACTTCAGTACTTATCAAATAATGGCCAGTCTTTACCCTTACCCGTTCCTTTTTCCCATAATATTTTGAAGGATATCCTGACACAATTTCATCTCTAAATATTACAATGTGAATCTCTATAACATAAGGGCATATTTAAACATAACCTCAATACCATTATCACACCTAAAATATCCAACAATTCCTTGATATCAGCAAAATCCAGTGTTTAAATCTCCAGTTGTCTCATAAACTTTTAATAATTTGTTTAAATCAGGTTCAAAACAAAGTCCACATATTGTACTTATTTATTCATTTATTTATTTATTTAGAGACAGGGTCTCATTCTGTCACCCAGGCTGGAGTGCATTGGCGCAATCACAATCAATGCAGCCTTGACCTCCCAGACTCAAGTGATCCTCTCAGACCAGCCTCCCGAGTAGCTGGGACTACAGGTGTGTACCACACGCCCAGCTATTTTTAAATTTTGTGTATAGACAGGGTCTCACTGTGTTGCCAGGGCTGGTCTCCAACTCCTGGGCTGAAGAGATCCTCCTGCCTCGACTTTCCAAAGTTCTGGGATTACAGGTGTGAGCCATCGTGCTTGGCCCCACACATCGTATTTAGTTGATATGTTTTTAGTCTCTTTTAATCTATAGGTATGCATGTCATCATTCTTCTATTTGCAATTTATTTTTTGTTGTGTTGATTGGCTACCTTTTAAATGGGCTAAAACTTTGAGTAAATTTTGTTTAAAACTATTCTCATTGCCTGTATTTGTCTGTGAATGTCTCTGGTTGAACTTGTCTGGCTCCTTTATTTCATAGGTGCTGATAGTTGATCTCTGTGCAGACAAGTTCTTACAGGAGGTGAGTGCCAAAGGAGGTAATTACTAATGTTTTAGGATAAATGTCTACTGTAGATAATTGGACAGATAATATGTGAAAGTACTTAGAGAATATGACTCAGGCAAAACTTTTAGTTCCTACATATACTTGAGTTGACACCATGGCCAATCAAGCAAGATCGACCTGAAAAATTTGGCTTCAGTTTATAGCTGCCTATCCCAAAGGAAGGAGGAAACATAAATGTGTCATTCTCAAAAGAGGTAAAACCACCCTTCAACTCCAGGTGGGTCGACACATAAGCCTCTAATTTAATTACATTTTAAAAGCATTTATTAAGCACTGATTGTTTCTAGATACTCTGTTAGAATGTAAAAATGAGTAAGACACAGTTTGAACCCTTAGGTCTTACAGTCTAATGCGGAGAAACAGACATACATAAAGTTTTAGAAATTGTATAATAGAAATTTATACAAGGTACAGTAGGAGCAAGAATGAAGTGATCATTTATTCTTAATATTGAAGTGGAAAGGAAGAGTTCATAAAGCCTTCTTAGATCAGCCCTCCGGATATAACCTGTGTGTCGGAGTGTGAGCTCTGAAACACAGGGTGAAAAGAAGAGTGTTTCCCAGGACATTTTCAGAATCGATTAGCTCATCACGTTTGAAATACAATTTATTTGTGGATGATCTTCATAATATAATAGAAGACTTGTAGATGAGAGAGATCTGGTGGAAAAGTGCCAGAAAATTTTATAAAGTATATTGTTTATTTGTTTAATATAGTTAAAATATATACACCATAAACATGAAAGATTCTTCATGTAGGGAAGGAGACTTCAGACTGACTCTCTAGCCAAAATATATAAAGTCACTTGTGGAATTTTGGAGAAATAACTAGGGCATATTTGAGACTTAATCCCTCAAATCTCCTACAAAGAAAAATCTCCATTTTTTTTTCTTAAGGTATCTGATGAGGATGAAATTCTACCACCAAAACTTCAAGCTGCCCTGATGCAGATTTTGGAAGAACGAAATGAAATCTTGACTCAGGAGCAGAATTTTTCACAAGGTATGAGACAAGTGAGCCAAGGACTTAAGGATTAAGGTAGTAAATGTTTACTGAATGCCCAGCACTATGTTAAAGGGTATACCAAAGTAGCATTAGATTGCCTGCGCCTTGAAAATCTTATAATCAGGCCAGGCGCGGTGGCTCAAGCCTGTAATCCCAGCACTTTGGGAGGCCGAGAGGGGCGGATCACGAGGTCAGGAGATCGAGACCATCCTGGCTAACACGGTGAAACCCCGTCTCTACTAAAAAGTACAAAAATCTAGCCGGGCGAGGTGGCGGGCGCCTGTAGTCCCAGCTACTCCGGAGGCTGAGGCAGGAGAATGGCGTAAACCCAGGAGGAGGAGCTTGCGGTGAGCAGAGATCCGGCCACTGCACTCCAGCCTGGGTGACAGAGCCAGACTCCGTCTCAAAAAAAAAAAAAAAAAAAAAAAAAAAAGAAAATCTTATAATCAGCTTCCTTGCTTATCCTCAGTATGCCAGGTCCTCTTCTATTTCAGGACCTTTGCACTTGCTCAGTTCCATTTATAGAATGCTATTCCCGCAGATATCCACATGACTCCTGCCCTTTCTTCCTGTAGGTCCATGCTCACGTCACCTGCTCACTGAGGCCTTTCCTGACTGTCCTACTTTAAATTGTACCCATTCCCCTAGTGCTCCTTATCCTCTTCCCCTTGCTTTAATTTTCTTCAAGACTCTTAGCACTATTTCATATGCTACAGCATAAGTTCTGTGAGAACAGTGGCTTTATTTTGTTCTCTGTCTCCAGTACTTTAAACAGTATTCAGTAAGTAGGTACTCAATAAATACTTGTTAAATAAATGGGCAAATAATATTTATTGGGTGCTTACACTGTATCAGGCATTATGCTAAGCACTTAACATACATTTTGTTTTATCTTTATGAAGCAGGTATCATTATTTAATCCTCATTTTACAGATGAGAAAACTAAGGCTATGTACTGACAGGGAATATTAAGGAAGGAGCAGGGCTTTTTTTGTTTGTTTTAGGTTTTTTCTTTTTTTGTTTTTTGTTTTTTGCTGTGTCACCCAGGCTGGGGTGCAGTGATGCAATTATAGCTCACCGCAGCCTCAACCTCCTGGGCTCAAGCAATTCTCCTGCCTCAACTGGGACTACAGGCATGCACCACCACAGCTAGCTAATCTTTTTATTTTTTGTAGAGACAGAGTTCTCACCATGTTGCCTAGGTTGATTTTAAACTCCTGGTCTCAAGCAATCCTCCCGCCTTAGCCTCACAAAGCACTGGGATTACAGTTGTGAGCCACCACACCTGGCATAGAAGGAGCAGATTTAGAGGAGTAATAAAAAGTTTAGTTTTGGATGTTACAGTTTGAGATACCTATTAGAAGTTTAATACTTAAGCAGACATCCAACTGGAAATGTTTTAGAAGAAAGATTTGGGCTAAAAGCAAACATTTAGAAATTGCTGTTTTAAAGCTGTGGGACCAGATGAGATGATGGTATAGAGTGAGTATTGTTAGAAAATAACAAAGGTTTAAGGATTGAGCCCTCTGTTGGTTGTAAATGGCATGGTTAGATTTCCAACACTTGGAGGTTGGAAGGAGGAGAACTATCCAGCAAGGGAGACTAAGAGGAGCAGCCAGGAAAGGAGAAAAACCAGGAAAATATGTGTGTAAACTGCCAGGAGCGTGGGCAGGTACAGTGGCTCACACCTGTAATCCCAGCACTTTGGGAGGCCAAGGCAGGAGGATTGATTCAACCTAGGAATTCCAAACTAGCCTGGGCAACATAATGAGACCTCATCTCTACAAAAAGTGAAGAGAAAAATAAAAAACAAACAAGAGTGTGGCATTGCAGAAGTTGAGCAAATAGAATACTTCATGAAAAGAAGAGTAATCAGTTATGCCCACAGCTGCAAAGAGACCAAGTATGGCGAGGACTAAGATTTGACCAGTGGATTTGACAATATGAAGACCTTGATAACAGCAGATTCAGTGGAATGAGGGGAAGAAAGTGAGATGGGAGAGGGTTCAAGAGAGAATAAGAATTCCATTCAGCCGACTGATTGTAAAATTTATTATTTATTATTTTTATTTTTATTTTTGAGACAGGGTCTCGCTTTGTCACCCAGGTTGGAGTGCAGTGGTGCAACCATGGTTCACTGCAGCTTTGACCTCCTGAGCACAAGCAATCCTCCCACCTCAGCCCACCATGTAGCTGGGCCAACAGGCGTGCACCATCACACCTGGCTAGTTTTTTGTATTTTTTGTAGAGACAGGGTTTCACGATGTTGCCCAGGCTGATCTTGAACTTCTGAGCTCAAGCAATTCACCCACCTCGGCCTTCCAAAGCCGTGGGATTACATGGGTGAGCCATTGCGCCCAACCATAAAATTTAATTGGATGTACAAAGGGCCAGGAATAGCCAAGGCACTCAAAAAAGAACAAGATTGGAAGGCTTGCACTACTAGACATCAAAATTTATTATAAAGATAGTAATTAAGATAGTTTGGTATTCACAAAAACTAAAAAATCTGTCCAGGCACTGTGGTTCATACCTGTAATCCTAGCACTTTGGGAGGTCAAGGTGTGAGAATCACTTGAGCCTGGGAGTTCAGGACCAGCCCATGTAACATAGCAAGACCCTGTTTCTACAAAAAAAATTAAAACATTAGCCAGGAGTGTTGATGTGTGCCTGTAGTCCCAGCTACTCAGGAGGCTAGGGTGGAAGGATCACTTGAGTCCGGGAATTTGAGGCTGCAGTGAGCTGTGATGGTGCCACTTGCACTCTAGCCTGGGCAATAGAGCAAGACCCTGTCTCAAAAAAAAAAAAAATTTAACAATTAAAAAAAAAATCTAACAATATCAAGTGTTGGTAAGAGTGTGTCAAGTAGTTCAACCACTTTGAAGTTGGCATTATCTAGTAAAATTAAAGGTGTACATATCCTACAACCCAACAATGTAGTTTGTAGATACATACCCTAGTGAATCTCTTATACATGATCACTGGGAAACAAGTTCAGTAATTTTCATAGTGCCAGTATATGTGATAGCAAAAACTAAAAACAATGTGAATATCCATTTTCAGGATGATAAACCTTTAAGAATGAATTTTTTTTGAGATAAGGTTTTATTTTGTCAACCAGGCTGGAGTGCAAGTGGTGTGATGATGGCCCACTGCAGCCTTGACCCCCTATGCTCAAGCAATCCTCCGTCCTCAGCCTCCTGAGTAGCTGGGACCACAGGCCTGTGCCACCACGCTCAGCTAATTCTTAAATTTTTTGTAGAGATGGAGTCTATGTTGCCCAGGCTGGTCCTAAGCTCCTGGGCTCAGGTGAGCTGCCTGCCTCAGTCTCCTAAGTGTTGGGATTACAGGCATGCACCATTTTAGCTGCACCCAGTTACAAATGAATCTTAAAAACATATTGAATAAAACAGTAAGTTGAAGAAGACTACAATATTTTGTATACCGTTCAAAGACATACAAAACCTAATAATATGCTATTGGGGTTTTATATGTGTATAGTGAAACTATAATGCAGAGCAAGGGAATAATAAATCCAAAATTCCATGGTCACTCTATTGGAAAGTAGGAGAAGAATGCCATTAGAGAGAGTCACACAGGAAAACTTCAAAGATATTAGTAATATTCTGTTTGTAAGCTTTGTTTGTGGTAGAGAATTTATTCATTTCATTGTTGATCTTATAAAATACTCATACATATCAAAGAATATGTAAAGTATATACATTAAAAAGGAAAGAATAAAGAAATTATAGAAAAACATAATTTTTAAAAGAAAGAAAATAAGACATAACAGTGAGGCAAAAGTGTTGAAGATAAATGCAGTGTTGGGGCTGGGTGTGGTGGCTCATACCTGTGATCTCAAGCACTTTGGGAGGTCAAGGCAGGATAAGTTCAATACCAGCCTGAGCAACATAGCAAGACCCCATCTCTACAAAAAAAAAAATTAATTAAAAAAAAGAAAAAAGATAAATGCAGTGATGGACACGGATTCTCAGCTGCAGAAGGAAAGAGATGAGAAGGAAGGGAGTTGGACAAAATATAGCAAAACCCTAGATTAGAGTCAAAGTGTAATTCAGAAAGAGACCTTGGAAATCACCTGGTCAGCCCTGCTGGCTGCCCAGATGTGGACAGGCCAACTGAGAAAAGTGAGCCGCCCACTATTATGCAACTGCTTTATGGTAGAACTCTGACTAAACTTAGGTCCCTGATTCCCATCCTGAGTGGATCCCTGGGAATAGAGCAATAGACAGTGTGAAGGGTCGGCGGGGGAAGACTATTTGGATATGGAAGAAAAAGAGGGAGTATAAGTTGAATCTGAAGTTTGAGCCTGGGACCTGGAAGGCAATATAATGTAGTGTATTATAGGGATTAAAAATCACCTGACTTGTGAGTCCAGCATCTTCACTTACTAGATGGGATGACCCTGGAGAATTTATTTAATCATTTGGCATCTCAGTTTCCTCTGTAAAAGAAAAAAATAATAATAGATTATTATGTTTGTAAAAGCACTTAATACAGTGCAACTTCAGCCCTCAAATCACTATTTTTATGGAATAATTATAGTGTAGTATGAAATGGCAATGTCACCGAGGCATGGTGGCTCACATCTGTAATCCCAGCATTTTGGAATGCTGAGGTGGGAGAATTGCTTGAGCCCAGGAGTTTGAGACCAGCGCCTGGGCAACATAGCAAGACCCTGTCTGTATTTTAGGGAAAAACAAAATTTATTTAAAAAAATGGGACTATTGAGAGGGAAACTGATTTGGTGGGGAAATATAATGGATTTGGCTTTAGATATGTATTGTTTGTTTAATTGATTCATAGTCCAAGTTCCAAAAAGAACCTGATATAGTGACCTTTAGACAGATGGAACTTATGTGCTAATGGGACAGCCAAATGATAACCACCCATAGGTAGCCTGAAAATGTAGAAGGTGAGATAACAGGGCTGGAAAACTAAGGTTTGGAATTACAGTATTATCATAGCCAGCTCTATCTCTGTGCCAATTAGCCCTTTAAGGAAGGGAGTGTTGAAGAAGAGTGTCTGAGCACCATGCTCAGGAAGAGAAAGAAAGGACAAGAGAAAAATAACTGCTTTGTCATCAAGTCAGGAAGGGAACCAGGAAATCAGAAGAGCATAGAGTTGTGGGGGACAAAAGAACTGAGGAGGTAGTCAGCACAAATGCAACATGGAGCTTAAAGGAGATAAAAATAGAAGAGCAGATTAAATTTGGCTGGCTCTCACCAGTGGCCTTTGAAAGAGGAGTTACAATGAAATCAACAGATGTGCAAGCCAGTTTGCAAGATGTAGAAGGAGTATGTATGGAAAGAAAATGAAGGTAAGGGTAGAATCAATTAGCCTTTTCTAGGTCATGGAGAAAGAAAGTGAAGAATGAACACTCCTAGATTTATTCCCAGTCCTTTGATCTATAACTTCTTAGGCATGACTTCCATAACCAGAGCCAGTGTTTACAGATACAGATAACTGAGGAGATTTTTTTCTTTTTTTTTTTTTCGTCTTGCAGCAGATGTGACACTCAACTCTCTGGTGTCTGAAGCATTTGTCAGGTTTTTTGTGGAGTTGGTAGGACATTATTCTTTGAACATGACTGTCACGGAGCGTGGGGAGCGTGTTTTCCAAAGGGAACCATTCCGTAAGTCCCACACCTCCCGAAGTGTACGCCACTTCCTGGATCTCTTCATGGAGACTCAGATGTTTGCAGGATTCATCCAGGACCGAGAGCTCCGGAAAAGTGGAGTTAAAGGTCGGTTTCATTATTAAGTTCTCCCTCTCTATTTAGTGAATACCTTGAAAGATTTTACTATATTATGAATAAAAAGTATTGTAAAGCAACAAGGACTCAAAATCCGAGTTGTTTATTGTGAGAATTGTTTATTTTGTAATATTGTTTTAGCCCTGGAAGTAATACACTGGTAATGAGCACAGAGTTTTATGTAATTCCCAGTCTGGAGTGTTAGACAGTTTCACCAACATGAGTTTTTCCTTGTAGGTTTGTTTGAGGTCCGGGCCATCCAGTATTTGGAAACAATTCCTGAGTCAGAGCCCAGTGGGATGAATAGAATTTTGCGGAGTCTTGGTAAGTTGCTGTGTTTTCTTGTTAGATAAATGTTGCTTAAGACCAGGTGCAGTGGTTCATGCCTGTAATTCCAGCACTTTGCGAGGTCAAGTAAGGAGGTTTGCTTGAGGCCAGGAGTTTGAGACCAGCATGGGCAACATAGTGAGACCCCATCTCTACACAAAATTTTAAAATTAGCTGGACATGGCTTGGCATGGTGGCTCACGCCTGTAATCCCAGCACTTTGGGAGGCTGAGGCAGGTTGATCACCTGAGGTTAGGAGTTCGAGACTAGCTAGCCTGTCCAACATGGTGAAACCCTGTCTCTACTAAAAATACAAAAATTAGCATGGCTTAGTGGCAGGCACCTGTAATGCCAGCTACTTGGAAGGCTGAGGCAGGAGAATTGCTTGAACCCAGGAGACAGAGGTTATAGTGAGCAGAGATCACACCATTGCACTGCAGCCTGGGCGACAAGAGCAAAACTCTCTCTCAAAAAAAAAAAAAAAAAAAGGAGGCATGCTGGCACATGCCTGTAGTTCTAGCTACATAGGAGGTTGAGGCCTGAGGGGGATTGCTGGAGCCTGGGAGTTTGAGGCCTCAGTAAGATGATCTTGCCACAGACCACAGAGTGAGATTCTTGTCTCTGAAAAAAATAAATAAAAATTTAAAAAATAATAAATGAAAACTAAATAAATAAAAATAAATAAATGTGGCTGAAAAAGCTTTGCGGTAAGTAGGCCTCATCACAAAAGCTTTATAATCAGATCAGTAATATAGCCTTAAATAGGCTGACCATAAACCATGATGCTAGTTTCAAAGTGTTCTGGAGAAAAAGAAGCATTTTTCTCAAAATTTGGGATCCCTCATCAGAGTGGTCTGTGGGGCCATTTCCCAGAGATGTACCTCTCTGATAGAAGTTTATTTATTTCATGATATGTTTGTATATCATGATTATTAATCTTTTCTAGGACACATTCCTTGGAGAATCTTATAAAAACTGTGGTCCTTTTTCCCAGAAAAATGTATTTACAGCATATAAATAAATTTTGCGTGTAATTTTAGGCTGCTCATGTACCCCACGGTCTATCCTTGGTACTCCAGATTAAAAACACCTGGTTTAGAGGGACTTCTGAGGCAAAAGAGGATTTCTTCCAAGTCTCTAATTTTCTACTTCATAAACACATTTATGATTTTTCAATAATAGTTCATTATCTAGTATGATATAAGAGAACAGGGGTGTGGCTAGCCTAAAATTATGAATAACCTATATTCTATGATATTTATATTTTGTCTTTGACATATATGCCCCCTAATTAGGCCCTGTCCTTCACTAGTTGACAGACCATGGACATATTAGGCCTTAGGCTGTTATTTCATCTTTATACGATGGGGTTAGATTAGATCAGTGGTTCCCAGCTCTGACTACATTTTATAATCTCCAGAGAACTTTAAAAAATTTTCCCCTGGGCTCCAGGAAATCTCTGGGGAGAAGTCAGGTGATTTTAACCCATAGTTAAGGTTGAAAACCACCGGATTACATGATGTCTGAGTTCTTTTTAACCTCTGCAATTAATTAGACACATGGGGTTCAGGGTTCGTTTTTGTTTTGGTTTTGGTGGTTAAACACATCAACTGCATTTGAGATGTCAGCTTAACTCTTGGGCTGTTCTGAATGACTGACCGGTTAACCCCTTGCCTCAAATAATGTACAATAAATAAAAATGAATTGAGAGTTCACTGTCCTTTTCTTTCACTTTAGGAAGTAAAATGAAATTTCTGCAGAAGAAATGAAACCTCTGATTGTCTCCATCCTGAATATACAACAGAAAGTGCCAAAGAAAATATTTTTCCAAGGGTCAGGATCCCATGAAGTATTCTACAAAATTCTTGAAATTTTAAAAGGTTAAAGAGCGAGTCAGGCTGTCGGAGGAGGATGCTCCTGTTGCTGCTGTAGTAATTACTGGAGAATTGTTGGGAATGGTCTGGAACCAATGCCATCTTTACTCTGTCTCCATTTTTTTTTTTTTTTTTTTTTTTATAGCAGCCTTTTCTATGTAATTCTTGGGCTCATTCTCTGTTTTGTGCTTCATCTATGAAAGTAGTTGTCTTTCACAAGGAAAAGCCGTGTTGTTACATTTTAAAAAAATAGCTCAAAATGAGAATAAGGAGAGAAATGCTGAGTTTAACATAGTAGAGAGAGACGATGGAAATGGAGTACGCTGGCCTTATACGCGTAATTCTCATCACTGAACTATCATGGCAGCTTTAAATCCATGGGCTGTTTGACCTGGGCAAAGGAATAGACTCATCACATATCTCCATTATTTTGCCTTATATTGTATCTAGGGGAATCTCAGGAGGAAGCCCTACTTGTAGTATTATAAAGTACTGTTATTAAGTACCTTATAAAATTAGACATCTTGCAACTCCTCCTCCAAATTGTGTAGCATTTGAGTAGCTTGCTTGTCCCTCACATGTCAACATTAAACTTTGTGGAGGCTGGATCCAGTGGCTCACGCTTGTAATCTCCACCACTTTGGGAGGCTAAGGCAGGAGTTTGAGGGTAGGAGTTTGAGACCAGCCTGGGCAATATAGCAAGATCCTATCTCTACAAAAACATTTTAAAAATAAGTAAATAAATTTAAACTTTGTGGAATTATAACTATTATGAAAATGTCCTCTCAAGGGCATGGGAGCCACCTTTATTTTTTAGTGTCCACCATGTGCCATGCACTGTGGTATATGTATACATATCATCTCAACCAATCCTTAAATCAACCTTATGAGATAGATATTTACATCTCCATTTTACTAATAAAGAAACTAAGGCTGGGTGCTGTTACTCACGTCTGTAATCCCAGCACTATGGGAGGCCAAGGCAGGTGGATCATTTGAGGTCAGGGGTTCGAGACCAGCCTGGCCAACATGGTGAAACCCTCTCTCTACTAAAAATAAAATAAAAATTAGCTGGGCGTGGTGGCAGGTGCCTGTAATCCCGGCTACTCGGGAGGCTGAGTCACGAGAATTGCTTGAGCCCAGGAGGTGGAGGTTGCAGTGAGCGGAGATCGCACCACTGCACTCCAGTCAGGGTGAGAGAGTAAGACTCCATCTCAAAAAGAAAAAAACACAAATTCAAAGAAGTTAAATAAGTTGCCCAAAGTTATACAACACAGAACTGAAGCCAGGACTTTTATGGACACAAAGTTGGTTAGTCCTCCAGATGGAAATTTCATCTCAGTAGGATTATATAGCTATTTATTTTATTAATAAAAATTTTCTATTAAGTGTACCAGAGCCACTTTTCAGCTCTGAGGATAAGGGATTTTATATATAGATGCCTAGATGAGACTCTTTTTATTCCCCTAGAAATGCTGAAATTTTTGCTCTAATTAAATTAGACTCAAAATATGAACATTCCTTGAACATATACCACTTAGTCATCCAGACCTTTAATATCTAAAGTAGTAGTAGTAGTGATTGGAAAGAGAAATTTTTCAGTGATGGTGCAATGTTTTGTGTGTGTGTGTGTGTGTGTGTGTGTGTGTGTGTTTTAAGATGGAGTTTTGCTCTTTTTGCCCAGGCTGGAGCGCATTGGCACGATCTCGGCTCACTGAAACCTCTGCCTCCTGGGTTCAAGCAATTCTCCTGCCTCAGCCTCCCGTGTAGCTGGAATTATAGGTGCCCACCACCACACCTGGCTAATTTTATATTTTTTGTAGAGACGGGGTTTCACCATGTTGGCCAGGCTAGTCTCGAACTCCTGACCTCAGGTGATCCACCCACCTTGGCCTCCCAAAGTGCTGGGATTACAGGCATGAGTCAGTGCACCGGGCCTGTTTGTTGTTTTTTTTTTTTTTTTCAAATTAATGGGCAAATTCAAGTTCAGATGGTGCACTTTTCATTTATTAATGTTATAGCAAATGTCAGTTTGTTTTCTTCAGTTTCTGCTGATGGTTTCAACTGGCACAGAAAGTATTTATTCAGCCTTACAAAACTGTTAAGTTGTATTGTGATACAGTTTATTGACTTATACAGTATTTCATTATAACCCATTCAGGTATGCATGAACCTGAAGCAGAACACCATTTAAGACTGGTGCTGTATAATATAATTCCTACAGATGTGGGTCCAGGGAATAGAACTGAGCCTTTTTTTAAATGTTAAGCAGGTTACCCTAATGGGGCTTCTACTAGACATCTCTCCATTTGGTCTCTTCTTACACTCCAACCCAGCGGGAACAGTTAATAATTGGATGTTTATAAAATGGGGGTAAAAGGGTTTACTGTGATGGATCCTGGCTATCCCTTTAGGAGGAGACCTTTGCTTCAGGAATGCTGTCTTCATCATTGCAGCCTGAAGCTGCTTCATTTCCTTAGGTCTGTTGTGTTTTGTTTCTGTAAAGTGTTATGAATTCTGGATATTTTTGTAAAAGAATCAAGATTTGTATAAAATGTTGTTTACAGATCTTTTAATGAATAAATACATAAAAACCCCACAGATCCCTTGGAGAATTCTTAAGATGTAAAGATCTTTTATGTCACTTAAATCTACAGCTAGCACATTTACCTAATGGTACTTAGGTAATAAGAATTAGTCTTAGACTGATCAGGCTTTATAATGGAGGTCAACATTTCGAGGCTCTTGGCAGACAAAGCCTGGGTCTAGACTGCACACTGGGCAGGATATATAGTCTGACAACTTTATTTGGTCTTTACCTGCTTAATCAAAGGGAGGCTGCTTAGTCCAGGAGCCATGCAGAAGACAAAGTGCATGGGCAGCAGCTTGAATGGTTCGGAGACAGTGAGGAGTGCCATTCTATTACCGTTTAACTCCTAAAGGCAAAATGACAGGATTTTTAAGGAACTGAGGTTCCTTTTGATACTCAGACCATAAAGCTTCACAATTTTAATTGGAGACTGGCGCCCAATTCTAGAGCCTCTTTAAGAATTGTACTTATCCAATGCAAAGGTTTTCAGGGTGGCAAGGGGGGAGGATAGTCGGGGTACAGCAAGGAAGTAAAAGAGGAACGACCCGGGGTGCAGTGGCTCACGCCTGTATTCCCCACATTTTGGGAGGCCAAGGCGAGAGGATAGCTTGAGGCCAGCCTTGGCAACATAGGAAGGCTCCAACTCTACAAAAAAATTTTAAAATGGCCGGGCGCTGTGGCTCACGCCTGTAATCCCAGCACTTTGGGAGGCCGAGGCGGGCGGATCACGAGATCAGGAGATCGAGATCATCCTGGCTAACACGGTGAAAATACAAAAAAATACAAAAAATTAGCCGGGCATGGTGGCGGACGCCTGGTAGTCCCAGCTACTAGGAGGCTGAGGCAGGAGAATGGCGTGAACGCAGGAGGCGGAGCTGGCAGTGAGCCGAGATCGCGCCACTGCACTCCAGCCCGGGCGACAGAGTGAGACTCCGTCTCGAAAAAAAAAAAAAATTTAAAAATTAGCCAGGCGTGGTGGTGTGCACCTCTAGGCCCAGCGGCTCAGGAGGCTGAGGTGGAAGGATCGCTTGGGCCCGGGGGAGTTAAGGCTGCAGTGAACTATGATCGCGCCACTGCACTCCAACCTGGGCAGCAGAACAAGACCGTGTGTCCATAATAAAAAAAGAAAGAAGTCCGGCACAGAGGAAGAGAAGATTAAGAGGAGACGGTGGGAGTAAGCAGAGGTGGGAAACCAGTTATCTCTCCCCGTCAAATCCTGCAGCCAGTTCCCTCTAAAAGTGTTAAGGGGCTCCCGTTCCAGATATCAGTGTTTTGGAGGAAACGAAAAGCCCTAACTTCCAATCGCCACCATTGGCTGGCAAAAAAAATACAGTAAGCAGAAGACAGGAAATTGAGGCCTTCCGCTGACGCAGTGAAGCCAAGACGTGACGTCACGTCCGCCCAAAACAAAGCAGCCCGGCAATTTCTAGATACCGGGCGGACCCGCCTTCAAAATTAGCAACTGAGCATGCGCTAACGTCCATATGCAGGGAACGTGATTACATCAGTGTCAGGCGCCGGCGTATCTGAATAGAACTCAGTTTACGCAGACGCAGAAAACGCAGGCAAACCTGAGGTCCTCAGAATGGCGGGCACGGGTTTGGTGGCTGGAGAGGTTGTGGTGGATGCGCTGCCGTATTTTGATCAAGGTTATGAAGCCCCTGGTGTGCGGGAAGCGGTGAGTGCGGGGTGTCTTTGTAGCTGACTCACTGTTCGCTGGCTCGGTACCGAAAGAAACGTGTTACAATTTGCTGCTTCTACCCTGGCCCCAATTCTCTTTCTAAGGCTGCAGCGCTGGTGGAGGAGGAAACTCGCAGATACCGACCTACTAAGAACTACCTGAGCTACCTAACAGCCCCGGATTATTCTGCCTTTGAAGTAAGTATGTCTTGAGCCCGGGTATGAACGAGGATTCCTGTGAACCTTTATTTTGGATTGAGAGCTTCAGCTACGTAAAAGTGATTTTTAAATTCCAGTTTTAACTATTGCCTGCATAGGTATCAGTCTATTGAAAACAGCTAGATAGATAAGTCTTCTCTGAGGTTCTTATTCTAAGATCCATAGGAAGACTTTCTGGTACTCCACGACTCACTTAATGCAAAAATTTGTGGCTACAATTCTTTGAGACAGGATCCATGCGTAAATTCTCAAAGGGACCCTCTCCTGCCAAGAGTCACTCTACAGCAGGTGATCTAGAGTTTTTTAATATGTATAAACCTAATTACCTAAGCCCTTTAGAACCACTGGAGAGTGGCGTATTAAAGTCTAGTTATTTACCAAACGTTTGTGGTATGACTGAAAGGACAAACCATATCCAAGTGTATACTACTCTTTTCTCAGCCTTCTCCTTTTTTCTATAATCTGTCCAATGTTTTTATTAACACATTTCTGATTAATGTAGGCAAGAACTTTCACTGATACGAATACTTTCCAAGTGCTAGGTGCCATTCCAGATTCTGAAATCATAGAGATAAAAATATGTGGGTTTTTAAAAAGTATGTATTTTGTTTTCTTTTAATTTTTTTTTCTTTATTTAAGACAGGCATCCTTTCCAAAAAAAGATAGGGTTTCTGAATACAGAAAAATACAATACAATGAGGAGCTAGATATATAAAACAAAGTTTACGATAGTATGTATAAATGTGTAATAATATGTAAAGGACCTGTAGTGGAGGTATATATAAGGACAAGAGGATTAGAGAAAGGAGTGCCCATGCTTGCCTAGGGAGTCAGATGCTGTTCTACTCCACACAGTGAGTATGATACTATTTTAAATGTATAACCTTGAAGTACACCCAAGATTCTAGTTAGGGTCTAATTAGCTAAGTGAAATGTAAGATATTTCTAAATTATTGGATTCAAGTATTTTAGTATGTACAGCCTGGAAGTTTTTTTCCCATTATACCTAATCGTTTATTTATGAAAGGATTGTGTTATTAAAAGGCAGTATTTAGCTGGGTGTGGTGGCTCACACCTGTAATCCCAGCACTTTAGGAGGCTGAGGTGTGAGGATCACTTGAGACCAGCCTGTGCAACATAGTGAGACCCTTTCTCTACAAAAGAAAAATTTAAAAATTAGCCAAGCATGATGGCATGCACGTGTAGTCCCAGCCACTCAGGAGGCTGAGGTGGAAGGATCACTTGAGCCTGGGAGTTCAAAGCTGCTACAGTGAGCCATGCTAATGCCATTGCGCTCCAGCCTGGCAACAGACTGAGATCCTGTCTCAGAGGAAAAAAAAAAGATATTATTTGCATTAAAGTAACATGAAAAAATTGTTAGTTAAGTTTGTTGTTTCTGTTTGAGACGGAGTCTTACTGTGTCACCCAGGCTGGAGTGCAGTGGTGCCATTTCTGCTGACTGCAACCTCCACCTTCCGGGCTCAAGTGATTCTCCTGCCTCAGCCTCCCGAGCAGCTAGGATTACAGGTGCCTGCCACCATGCCTGGCTAATTTTTGTATTTTCAGTAGAGACGGGGTTTCACCACGTTGGCCAGGCTGGTCTTGAACTCCTGGCCTCAAGTGATCTGCCCACCTCATCCTCCCAAAGTGTTGGGATACAGGGTGAGCCACCACACCCAGCCTTGGCTAAGTTTTAAGTAGAAGACATATGTTCCTATGAACGTGTTTTCCTATGCTTTTTCTAAATATTGTTACCTCGGTGTAGATGTTAACCACATTAAGAACTAAGTACAGTGGCTCACACCTGTAATCCCAGCACTTTGGGAGGCTGAGGTGGGTGGATCACGAGGTCAGGAGATCGAGACCATCCTGGCTGACAGGGTGAAACCCTGTCTCTACTAAAAATACAAAAAATTAACTGGGCATGGTGGCGGGCGCCTGTAGTCCCAGCTACTCAGGAGGCTGAGGCAGAAGAGTGGCCTGAATCCAGGAGGCGGAGCTTGCAGTGAGCCGAGATGGTGCCACTGCACTCCAGCCTGGGCGACAGAGCGAAACTCCATCTCATAAAAAAAAAAAAAAAAGAGAGGACTGAATACAGTAATGCTTCTTTATTGGACTGATTTCTGATGTTTTCAAATAACTGCATTCAATCACAGACTTTTTATAATACTTTTGCCAGTTTTTTACCTTCTCTTAAATACCTTTGTAATTATTTACTGATTATTTAATTAGCAAACTCCTGGGTTCAAATGATTCTCCTGTAATTATTTTACTGATTATTTAATCCTTTCTTTTTTTGAGACAGAGTCTTGCTCTGTCGCCCAGGCTGGAGTGCATGCAACTCCTCGGCTCGCTGCAACCTCTGCCTCCTGGGTTCAAGCGATTCTCCTCCCCCAGCCTCCCAAGTAGCTGGGATTACAGGCATGCACTACCATGCCCAACTAATTTTTGTATTTTTAGTAGAGACAGGGTTTCACCATTGTGACCAGGCTGGTCTCAAACTCCTGACCTCAAGTGATTCACCTGCCTCGGCCTCCCAAAGTGCTGGGATTACAGGTGTGAGCCACCACACCTGGCATCCTTTCTTAGTAATATTTGGTAATGTATACTGGGCTCACTGTCTTTCTTGGTAAACAAAACAGCTCTATAAACTATATAACTATGTTCGCTATCCCCATTTTTTAGCTGGGAAAACTGCAGCTTAGAAAGGCTCATTGACTAAGACCTTAACCATTCTTCAAACTGCTTGTGAAATTACTCTTTCATTAATTCACTTAACAACTATTTACGAAGGTCTATTCCATGCTGGGTATTGGAGAACAGTATCGGCGGGGTCCATACTGATGAACCTTACAATCTAGAGTGTTGAGATGGACAATAAATAGATCAGAAAAATTGTTGATAAATGCTGCACAGAGAATGATAGTGATGAAGTAACTGGGTGACTCTAGGTTGGGTGGTTGAGGAAGGCCTTGCAAAGCTGAGGTGAGACTACTCTATGAGCAGGGATTTCCCCCACCGCCCATGACTTAGCTCCATGAACACTGGCTTAGTCTTTGGAGAGAGCTGAGCTAAAATTCCAGATCTATCACTCACTGAGCATGTGAGTTAGTTAAGGGTTCCTCCTGTGCTTTATGGCTCAAGACTACTTATACCGCATTTTTATACTGCCTCTTGTTTAATTATTAGCTGTTACTCTTTGTCACTGCAGAATTTTCTAGCTAAAATGCCTTGGTTTTTTTGCAGGAAACTAGGTAACTACATTTTCTTAAGATTATGTGTAATTTAGCAGTAGCCCCTGCAAAATGCTTTCAACAGAAAGAAATGCTTAATACAAATTTTTTTTTTTTTTTTTTAAGATGGAGTCTCACTCGGTTGCCAGGCTGGAGTGCAGTGGCGCGATCTTGGATCACTGGAACCTCCGCCTCCCGGGTTCAAGCAATTCTCCTGCCTTAGCCTCCCGAGTAGCTGGGATTACGGGCGCGTGCCATCATGCCCAGCTAATTTTTGTATTTTTGGTAGATACGAGGTTTCACTATCTTGGTCAAGATGGTCTCAATCTCTTGACCTCATGATCCACCCACCTCGGCCTCCCAAAGTGCTGGGATTACAGGTGTGAGCCACCTCACCCAGCCTAATACAAAACTTTTAAAGATTAATGCAGGCTTCTGTAAGGCCTTTGATACTTATTCTCTAGTCTAATTGTTAAGATAGTTGAAGGCCTCGGAAAATTAAAATTACATGGAATAACTGAAGTATTACTACAAACGAATATTTTAAGCCATTCTTTATACTCAGGGTAGGAAATGTGCAGAACGGAAATGGGATAAGATATTGGCCAAAACATCCCTAAAGAGGAAGAGCCATACTACATTTACTTGCAAACAGTAAAATTGCTAGAGAAGATAGTGAATATAAAGAAAAGACACTTTGGGAGACTGAGGCGGGCAGATCACCTGAGGTCAGGAGTTCAAGACCAGCCTGGCCAACATGGTGAAACCCCGTCTCTACTAAAAATACAAAAATTAGCTGGGTGTGGTGGCAGGCGCCTGTAATCCCAGCTACTCGGGAAGCTGAGGCAAGAGAATCACTTGAACCTGGGAGGCAGAGGTTACAGTGAGCCAAGATTGCGCCATTGCACTCCAGCCTGGGGGACAAGAGTGAGACTTCATCGTGAAAAAAAAAAAAAGAATTCTTAGATTTCTGGAGGCTGGAAAGTGTGAGTAAGGTTCACAGGCTGCATCTGGTGAGGGCGTTCTTGCTGATGTGTACTTGGTATACAGTCCTGAAGCAGCACAGAGCATTACATGGCATGTAGGGGCACACAAGAGAAAGACAAACTGGCTTTTATAACATACCCACTCTGGTGATAACTCATTAATCCATGAATGTGTTCAGCCTTCATAACCCAATCACCTCTTAAAGACCCCACCTCTTAATACTATTACATTGGGGATTAAGTTTCCATATGAGTTTCAGAGGGGACAAACATTCAAACCATAGCGCTGTCCAACTGATGGTGATATGCTTCTGGAATTGAGAACCGCTGGTTTAGGATTAATCCTTTTATCTGTGGGCTCCTTAATACATGCCACTTTTCCTGCCTAAGCTGAATGTGAAGACTGTGTGTGTGTGTGTGTGTGTGTGTGTGTGTGTGTGATTCTAGAGAGCATTTAACTCAGAGAAGAATTAGGGAAAGGTAAATGATTCATTATAATAGGTAGTGTAGCTTAAATCTGTTCTTTGGTGATTGTTAATTTCAATTGTCAACATGATCTTAGAAATCTTTTTCTGATTTACACGTCAGACTGACATAATGAGAAATGAATTTGAAAGACTGGCTGCTCGACAACCAATTGAATTGCTCAGTATGAAACGGTAAGAATATTAAAATGGAAATTAAAATTTAGTTTGTAGTAACTCAGTAATGAGCTGAGATTTGTGAAGAATGTATTTGCTGGCTAATATTGGCAGTGTTGGCTGGGCGTGGTGGCTCACACTTGTAATTCCAGCACTTTGGGAGGCCGAGGCTGGCGGATTGCTTGAATCCAGGAGTTTTGAGACCAGCCTGGACAACATGGCAAAACCCCATCTCTACCAAAAAAATAATAATAATAATAATAATAAACAACGTACCTGGATGTGGTAGCACGCACCCATAGACCCAGCTACTTGGAAAGCTGAGGTAGGGAGATCGCTTGACATCCTCCAGGAGATGGAGGTTGCAGCAAGCCGAGATTGTACCACTGCACTCCAGTGTGGGGAACAGAAGGAGACCCAGTCTTGAAAAAAAACTATATATAGAGAGATGTCTGTAGATACAGATATAGATAGATAAAGATATATCTATGGACATAGATATAGATACAGAGATCTATAGATAGATATAGAGATGTAGATATAGATACGTATCTATAGATATCTGCAGATATAGATCTATAGATATCTAGAGAGGCAGTGTTGAAGGACTGACTGGGTAGTATGAAGAGGGTATAGAAGGAGTCATATCACTTCTTATTTTTTTCTCTACCGGGGAATGGGTATGTTAGTGGATGGGTGGATGTGAGTATTTTACAAAAATGGTAGCAAAGGTTTTTGTCTACTACTTTTTCCCCTTAATATATTATTCACATCTTAATATTATTAAATGTTCTTCAGTGACATCATTTAATAGCTAATATAACAATATTTTATGTGAATGTAATGTTGCTTATTTAACCAGTTCACATTGAAGTGAACATAATGGTGCTAAATCATATTTGTAAATTGATTGTTAGGATATATCAGTTTCTTATTATAGCAAGGTTTACATCCTCAGTCTTCTGTAGTTTTTATACTATATGGAAACTCATGGGACATTCTGTTGGGAAGAGATGTAAAGTCTTGACAGTACAGATGGTTTTATTTTATTTTGTTGTTTAATTTCAGATATGAGCTTCCAGCCCCTTCCTCTGGTCAAAAAAATGACATTACTGCATGGCAAGAATGTGTAAACAATTCTATGGCCCAGTTAGAGCATCAAGCAGTTAGAATTGAGAATCTGGAACTAATGTCACAGCATGGATGTAATGCCTGGAAAGTATACAATGAGTAAGAACCTTTTTTTTTTTACTTTTCTTTCCGTCTCACCCAAAGTTTTAGTACCTTTTAAAAGTATGGGAAGTGCTGGGTACAGTGGCTCACGCCAGTAATCCCAGCCCTTTGGGAGGCAGAGGCAGGTGGATTGCTTGAGGTCCGGGGTTGGAGACCAGCCTGGCCAACATGGTGAAACCCCATTTCTACAAAAAAAAAAAAAAAAACACACACACACACACACACACAAAATTAACTGGGCATGGTCACGCGTGCCTGTAATCCCAGCTACTTTGGAGGCTGAGGCATGAGAATTGCTTGAGCCTAGAAGGCAGAGGTTGCAGTGAGCCAAGATTGTGCCACTGCACTCCAGCCTAGGCGACAGAGTGAGACTCTATCTCAAAAAAAAAAAAAAAGCCGGGTGCGGTGGATTACGCCTATAATCCCAGCACTTCAGGAGGCCGAGGCGGGTGGATCACCTGACGTCAGGAGTTTAAGACCAGCCTGGCCAACAGGGTAAAACCGCATCTCTACTAAAAAAAAAAAAAAAAAAAGGATTAGCCAGCCATGGTGACGCTTCTGTAGTCACAGCTACTCAGGAGTCTGGGGTAGGAGAACTGCTTGAACCCGGGAGGCAGAGGTTGCAGTGAGCTGACATTGCACCAGTGCACTCCAGCCAGGGTGACAGAGCAAGACTCCATCTCGAAAAACAAAAAAACCCCCACAAAGTATGGGTAGGGGAAGTGTGATAAAAATAATATAGCTAGACTTTTTCTTGGGATTATGTTCTAAAACTACGACCCATATGAAAGGCCACTATTTTGAAACCCACCCCAAAGTTCAAGAGTACTAAGAGGACCTAAACCAAACTGCCACATTTAATGAATAATATTGTAAGAAAACAAGTTCTGAGGTCCCATTTGCAGAGCACCACTTGATAGAATGTTATCAAGTGTGCTTAAACAGTTGATTCTCATTAGTCGTGCATTATGTTCTTTAAGTCCTGTGGACACTGAATTAGCAAATACTGTACCATTTCTCCTAGGGGGAATATATACATATCCATGTGCACACATATACATATCTCTCACACAGATTATAGTCTTAAATCCTAGAATAAACTCATCCTGGTAGACTTCTGTCTTTTAAATAAAGAGAAAACAAAGTTGAGAAATATAAAGTAACTTCCTTGAAACTACCCCACTAACAGATCCCAGACTTAGAACTTGAACTTCATCCTCTGCTTATTTCTGTATGAGAGCAGAAACAAGAAGGCAGAGCACCTCCTTGTTCATCCTCAGCTGCGAATGTGCATGCTCAGCAGCCCGGATTTTTCACTGCTCTGCACATGTCCATGAATGACTGCAAAACACTACAAGTAGTAATTTTGAGATTACAGATAAATTTGAGCAAGTATTTATTGTCAAAACAAGCCACTGACCTCCTGTTTCTGTTCCATGTAACTAGCTGTAGCTTTAGTATTTATTGTCTATCTAGAATTCAGATTCCTTGCTTGCAAAATTCAGTGGTTAGATTATCTGCATGGCCCCTTTGTACCCTGAGATTTCCTGATTGTGTATTTACAATTTAAGAGAAAAAGGCCACAGAACTTCATAACAGTGTGTACAACTTTTGTTAGAGTGTGTTTCCTGAAACATAGCTGTATAAAATAAAGCAAAACCATGAAATGATAATACTGTTTCTCAAATCTTCAGAATTATGCATTAAGTATTTGTAGCCACATAATGCCAGTGGACAAAATCCAGAATTTGGGAAACTCTACAAAGCCAACAACTAATTTTCTTTTATATATCTATATATTGCAAGGGGGAAAAAAAGAAAGAACGGGATCAGGGTGATTAAGAAATTTAAGTGACATCAATAAATCTGTTTCACAAAATGGAAAACTGTGATTCTCAAGAAGCTTTATCTAATGGAAGAGACAGTAAGTTGTATGCCAAGTAAGCAGTAGTCTATTTTTGGCAGTATGGGGGCAAGTGTTACATTGTGTGCTGTGGTCTGTAAGCTAAGCATTAAGAGATAGGGCATTGCTAGGCGTGGTGTTTCACACCTGTAATCCTAGTGCTTTGGGAGGCTGAGACAGGAGGATCACTTGAGGCCAAGAGTTTGAGACCAGCCTGGGCAACGTAGTGAAGCCCTGTCTCTACAGAAAACAAAAAATAGCCAGGTATGGTGGTACACACCTGTAGTCTGTTTGAAAAAAACAAAAAAAAAGATGTGGCGTAAAGTTGAGGGTTGTTGAAGAAGGGTGAAATTGGAATGTTTAGAAGGAAACAAGGAAAACATTCCAGGAATGGAGTGCATAGATGCAGAGGAAAAAATATGACATTGAAGAGAACACTGCTGTCAAATTACCTGAAAACCTTTAATAATTCCCTGTTACCTGCAAGGTAAGGGCCAAGCTTTTTTTCTTTTTCTTTGGAAGTGAAGGCGGGAGTCGGGACAGAATCTTGCTCTGTCGCCCAAGCTAGAATGCAGTGCCACAATCTCAGCTCACTGCAACCCTCCCGGGTTCAAGCAACTCTTTTGCCTCAGCCTCCAGAGTAGGTGGGATTATAGATACACGCCACCACGCCTGGCTGATTTTTGTATTTTTTGTAGAGATGGGGTTTCACCATGTTGACCAGGCTGGTCTCAAGCTCCTGGCCTCAAGTGATCCTCCGGCATCACCCTCTCAAAGTGCTGGGATTATAGGTGTGAGCACCTGACTGGGCCAGGCTGTTTAACATGGTATTCAAGGCCTTTTCCTTACTCCCTCAACTGTAAACTTTTCACTCAACCCAAACTAGTCCTTTCTTTGGTGATTATCATAAATCCTGCCTCTTGGCCTTTACTTGCCCTTGACTTTTCCTGTTCTACCCAAATTCAGCTTGTTTAGGGCCCAGCTCTAGTTCGCTTACTTGTCTTCTTCCCTGATTGAAATTCTGCTTCTAGTATTGTCTCCCTCTTCTGAGTAACTCTACACAGAATTATTGTGCACATCACTTTTTTCCATTTAATCACAAAGTCCTCTGTAGTGCTTAACATTCCCCTGAGCATATTTTGTCTCCTCCAAATTCAATGGACACTTCTCCAGAGGAGGTGTACTATATTTTATCAAAGTATATTTAAGAGGAAGGGTGGGAGAAGGGAGAAGACAAACTAAACTTTCAGGGAGAGCCAATTCAAAGGAAAGCTCCCTTGTTGGTGGGCAGAGTCTGGAATAGAGCACTAAAATCAGTAGTCCTCAGCATGGAGTGATCGTCGAAGTCAAGGAAAGAGGGTTGACCTGAGGGAAAGCCTAGAGAGGCACAGCTGTTTAAAGACTGAGTCTTGAGAGAATTGCAACTAATGCAGGGAAACCAGTCAGTAGAGATAGGAGAGTAACGCAGGTGAGCAGCAGAAAATTTGAGTCACAAAAGCCAGGAAACAATATTAGATTTAGAGCAAGAACACATTAGGGCCAGATGTGGTTAAAATGGACCCTATAGGTGATTGATCCACTGCCTTAAGAGGAAACTGATATGATGTGGAATTATATCTCAATAAAGCTGTTATTTAAACTTAAAAAAGAGATTAAAATCTGTTTTATTACTTCTCTGAAATAATGATATGGTACTCTGTATTATTGAACTTTTCTCCTGTGCTAGTTACAGCTGACCTGGACTGGTATCTGTTTTTTATTTTGCTGTGCATAGGTTACATGCAAATATGGACTGATCTCTCAAATCTACAACAGTTTTCTTTTTCTCACCTCTCTCTAGTTAGCAGTGGACAGGAGGAGAGAATGACAGGATAAATGTATATGAAGAAATATAGAGATAAAAGGGGGTTGAGAAATAATAAGTGGATATACTCAGATATATTCCATCTTCTCTGTGACAAGAAGTCATGACAGTTTAAGAAGTGACAAAAGGCTGTGTGTGATGTCTCACGCATGTAATTCCAACACTTTGAAGGCCAAGGTGGGGAGACTGCTTGAGCCCAGGAGTTCAAGACCAGCCCAGACAACACGATGAAACCCTGTCTCTACAAAAATATTACAAAAATTAGCCAGGCATGGTGGCTTATGCCTGTAATCCGAACTACTTTGAAGGCCTGAAGTGGGAGGATCGATTGAGCCCAGGAGGTTGAGGCTGCCATGATTGTGCAGCTATACTCCAGCTTGGGCAACAGTAGAGCAAGACTCTGTCCAAAAAAAAAAAAAAGCCGGGTGCAGTGGCTCACGCCTGTAATCCCAGCACTTTGGGAGACCGAGGTGGATGGATTGCTTGTGGTCAGGAGTTCAAGACCAGCCTGGCCAACGTAGTGAAACCCCATCTCTGCTAAAAAAAAAAATACAAAAATACAAAAATACAAAAATTAGCAAGGCATGGCAGTGCACGCCTGTAATCCCAGCTACTTGGGACACTGAGGTAGGAGAATTGCTTGAACCAAGAGGCAGAGGCTGCAGATCACACCACTTCACTCCAGCCTGGGCAACAGAATGAGACTGTCTCATAAGAAAAGCAACCTAAGTACTCAAAGTATCAGGCAGGGCATAGTAATTCCAGCAGTTTGGGAAGCCAAGGTGGGAGAATTGCGGCTCCTCGGGAGGCTGAGGCAGGAGGATTACTTGATCTTGGGAGGTGAAGGCTGCCGTGAGCCATGATCACACCACTGCATTCCAGCATGGGTGATAGTCCTTGATTATGGAGTGTCCAACATAGTTCTTGGCACAGAGCTCCATAAATACGATTTTTAGCAAAAAAACTTGAAAAAGTTCACTTTTAATTGGTACTATTTTCATGTATTTTAATCTGATTTTCCTCTTTTCCTTCAGAAATCTAGTTCATATGATTGAACACGCACAGAAAGAACTTCAGAAGTTAAGGTAAATTGTTTTTTCCTATTACAGAGTGAACTTTATTAAAGTGAACCTTTAATAAATAGATAATAGGAGGAAAAAGAAAGCAATGAGACTGCAGCCAGGTGAAAGTAAACAATTGATCCACTCTCTTTGTTCAACATCTGGCAGTGGGTTTGCCCTACCTAAGTAGACGAGTAATAGGCCTGAGGTCTGAAAACATCTCTGCCACTTGCAGCTTGCAAGTCTGCAAACATGGAAAGACACTTTTAGAGGGGGAAAAAGTTGGAGAATAACACATATAATCTGATTTTTAAAACCGATTTCTACACACACATATAGGAAAGCCTGGAAGGACACCCAGCAAAAACTCAACAGGAGTTATCAGGAAAAAGGAGACATGCATGCGAAGAGGGACTTGAGACTTGTAATCTGTGTGTGCTCGTGTGTATGTGTGTGTGATTTCTCACAATGAGCATGTTTTATGAAGCTCGTAATCAAAAAATAAATAGAAGAACAGTAATTTCTACAGTTAGCCTGTAACTGTACATAATATTGTTCTCATGGGATTAAGATATTCTCTTGTGTTATAGAGTTTTCTGTTGAGTTTTGGTCTTACATTAAAATGTCATTAGGTTGTATAATTTTTTACAGAAAACATATTCAAGATTTAAACTGGCAGAGAAAGAACATGCAGCTCACAGCTGGATCTAAATTGAGAGAAATGGAGTCAAAGTGAGTATCTATAATTCCATCATCTTTTAAATTGTTTAGCCCTGTCAAGGTCGATTCAATAATATGATTCAAATAGCATTCAAGTGGGATGCCATAGGTGTCAAAGAAAATGCTGTTTTCTGAATTCACCCTTCACTGTCTCTGCCTTTCTATAAGGTGTTAAAGAGAACTATAAACGAGAATTGAACCATTGGTGAAGGATCCTTTGCTAAATTGAACCATTGCTAAAGGATTCTGGTCTTAGAATACCCTGTTTTTAGTCTAGTATTTTTGGCCTTGAATAGAATTCTACCTTTATTCTCCTTTTAAATGGAAAAAAAAAAATCGCCAGCTACAGTGGCACATGCCTGTAGTCCCAGCTACTGTGGAGGCTGAGGCAGGAGGATTGCTTAGCCTGGGAGGTTGAAGCTGCAGTGAGCCATAATCGCACCAATGCATTCCAGCCTGAGCAACAGAGTGAGACCTAGTCTTAAAAAAAAAAAGGAAAAAAATTAATTTTATAAAATATTGTAGGGAGAGAGATTTCATACTTTTCTTGATAATCTGTTTGCACCTCAGGTTTATACATTTAAAAAAATGTTCTTTTACATACACACTTTTGCCTTTATACAATATCTTGAATATTTGTGTCATTTCTCTTTTCTTTTTTGCTTTCCCATTCCCTTTGTCCCTTCATTACTCAAGTTATTCTCCTTGTTCTACCATCTCCATGTACGTGTTATCAGTCTCTTTGGTACCCTTTCATGTTTTTTCCTCAATTTAATAAACTGTTGCCTCTTTCCTTTTTGTTGATTAAATTAGATACTGTCTTCATCACTCTTTCCTATTTCTTCTGATTTACAAGTTCTCTCATCTGTTTCTAATTTGCTTTTTTATTAGTTGAACCATGCAGTTGTAAGAAATAATATAGAGAGCCAGGTGTGGTGACTCACATTGTAATCCTAGTGCCTTGGTAGACCAAGGTAGGAGGATTGCTTGAAGGCAGGAGTTCAAGATGAGCCTGGGCAACATAACAAGACCCTGTCTCTACAAAAAAAAAATGTTTTTAAATGAACCCAGGCATGATGGCATGCACCTGTAGTCTTAGCGTCTCGGGAGGCTAAGGTGGAAGGATTGCTTGAGCTCAGGAGTTCCAGGCTGCAGTGAGCTGTGATCACACCACTGCATTCCAGCCTAGGCAACAGAGAAAGACCCTATCTCTAGGGAAAAAAAAAAAAAAGAAACAAAGAAAGAATACAGATTCCATGTACCCTTTACCTACTTTTCCACAATTGTGCCTTGATTTTTTTTTTAATGGAAAGTTGAAAGTAAAGTTTAGGCCGGGTGCAGTGGCTCACGCCTGTAATCCCAGCACATTGGGAGGCCGAGGTGGGTGGATCACCTGAGATCAGGAGTTTGAGACCAGCCTGGCCAACATGGTGAAAACCCCACCTCTACTAAACATACAAAAACATTAGCCAGCCGTGGTGGCATGTGCCTGTAATCCAGCTGCTCGGGAGGCTGAGACGGGAGAATCGCTTGAACCCAGGAGGCAGAGGTTGCAGTGAGCCAAGGTTGTACCATTGTATTCCAGTCTGGGCAACAAGAGCGAGACTCTGTCTCAAAAAAAAAAAAAAAAAGTGAAGGTTAGTGTTATAGCTCTGGGTGAACATGTGTATACATTTAAAATAAAATCTTCTAAGAGAAATTTTACACTGAGTAATTTTTTTCCTTTTTCCCCCCCATTCTAGTTGGGTATCCCTGGTCAGTAAGAATTATGAGATTGAACGGACTATTGTTCAGCTAGAAAATGAAATCTATCAAATTAAGCAGCAACATGGAGAGGCAAACAAAGAAAACATCCGGCAAGACTTCTGAAAAGACAGTTTAGCAGGTAGAAGAAAAGGTGGGCTTTCACAGAAGGCATCTGAACTTTTAATGAACTGTGAAGGACAACAGCATCTTCGCAAAACTATTGATGTTTAAATGTTTAGAAATCATAGAATGTGTGGGCTGCTGTAGTAATTCTATTTGTATATCTCAACAGAATTAAAATGTCTAGCTTGGTGGTATTTTTGTAACCATAAAAGAAAATCTTTAGGCTTTCAAAGTAAGTTATGACTTTAGAATAATATTGTGTCAAAGAATTAATTTTCAGCCATGTGGACCATATTTTGTATCCAAGGATCCTTATTTAAAACCTTCAACATGTACAGGAAGTTGGAAATTTTTGGTTTATGACTTTGTCTAATAAAGAGATAGTTTGAAACACATTCTTGATTACCAAACAAGACTTCAGAAATACAGTGACTGTACAGAGTCATCATTGTCACCATCATCATCATAGTTAACAGTTATATCAAGCTTAATATGTGCTGAACACTGTTCTGAACACCTTAGATAGGTGAACTAGATGTGTATGAATAAAAATTATTCGGTTCTCACAAAAACCTCAGGAGGCGGTTACTGTTTTTCTCATATGTGGACATGTAACAGACCCCAGTTAAATAACATAACTTGCCAAGGTTTTATAGCTGAAAATGTCAGCTTTTTTATAGAAAATGTCAGTCAGGTTTTGAACCCAATAGTCCAGCTCCAGAGTTAATGTTCTTACTTCTCTACTTGTAAGGAATTAAATTGTATAAAAGATTCGTGCCCAATTCAGAAAAAATATTTGCAACATATCAAAAGGTAGTCTTGCTAGGTGTGGTGGCTCACGTCTGTAATCCCAGTGATTTGAGAGACTGAGGTAGGAGGATCACTTGTGTCCAGGAGTTCAAAGCCACCATAAGACATGATTGTGACACTGCACGCCAGCCTGGGTGTGCAGTGAATCAAGGTAGTCTTAATGTGTAAGTACTGACTTAAAATTATTGAAAGGTCAGTGGCTCACACCTGTAATCCCAGCACTTTGGGAGGCTGAGGTGGGCGGATCATGTGGTCGAGAGGTCGAGACCATCCTGGCCAACATGGTGAAACCTCGTCTCTACTAAAAATAGAAAAATTAGCTGGGCGTGGTGGCATGTGCCTGTAGTCAAGCTGCTTGGGAGGCTGAGGCAGGAGAATCGCTTGCACCCATGTGGCAGAGGTTGCAATGAGCCGAGATTGCACCACTGCACTCTAGCCTGGTGACAGAGTGAGACTCCATCTCAAAAAAAAAAAAAAAAAATTATTGAGATGTTTATCTCAATAACTGAGAAATATAAATTGAAAAATCTAAAAATTATTTTTCAATTTTGAAAAATATAAAAGGATGTTCATTATAATACAAAATAAACCTAGAATTTTTTGATCTATGATATTGATAAATGGTCAGTACTTTTGAAAGTACCTTAAGACAATTGAGAGCCACATTTCTTTCTTTCTTTTTTTTTTTTTTTTGAAACGGAGTTTTGCTCTTGTTGCCCAGGCTGGAGTTCAGTGATCCGATCTCAGCTCACCACAGCCTCCACCTCCCGGGTTCAAGCAATTCTCCTGCCTCAGCCTCCCAAGTAGCTGGGATTACAGGCATGTGCCACTACGCCCGGCTAATTTTGTATTTTTAGTAGAGGTGGGATTGCTCCATGTTGGTCAGGCTGGTCTCAAACTCCCGACCTCAGGTGATCCGCCCACCTCGGCCTCCCAGAGTGCTGGGATTACAGGCGTGAGCCACGGCACCCAGCAAGAGCTACATTTCTGTGTTAAAGATAGGGACTGTGGGAATGAATGCATATGGAGTGTTGTTATCCATCTCTTCATTCCCCACCCTTGGCCTTCTCTCGGAAGGAAATGGGAAGAGTTGTGGAGTATTTGACCAGCCTAAGAGAAAAGACCTACTACAGTTGTTGAAATTGAGAGTTTCCCAACAAATGAAATGACCAAGCCAGGACACAGAGCAGAGAGGCTCAACAAACCACCCCCTAACCAACACAGCTTCTAAACCGTGTTTTAGCTCCCCACTTTTAAACTTGAGTAGAGAGTTGAGGATCACCAGATAAGGCAGTTGTACATTGTGAAAGACAAGGAGTAAAACAAATCTGCGAAAGACTATGGAGAAAACAGATGATGTAAGAAGAAAACTTTTTTTTAAGAAATATATCCTCAGGCTGGGTGTGATGGCTCATGTCTGTAAATCCCAGCACTTTGGGAGGCCAAGGTGGGAGGATAACTTGAGCCCAGAAATTTGAGACTAGCCTGGGCAACGTAGTGAGATCCTCATCTTTACAAAACATACAAAAATTAGCCAGACATGGTGGTGTGTGCCTATAGTATCAGCTACTTGGGAGGCTAGGGAGGAGGATTGCTTGAGTCCAGGAATTCAAGCCTCAGGAGGCGGTTACTGTTCTAATGAACTATGTGACACTGTACTCCAGCCTGAATGACAGAACCAGACCCTGTCTCAAAAAAGAAAAATATATCCTCAGAGAAGATATTGCAGCCATAATAATATACAAGATGCTATTTTATTAAGAAAGAACAAAACAGCTCATCGAAATTAAAAATATGGTAGCAGGAATTAAAATTCAATGGGAAAGTTAGGAATTAAAGTTGACAAACTCAAAGAAAGTGGAGCCAACAAAGACAAACATGGAAAACAGAAGAGAAAATAGGAGGACCACTCTGGAAAGTCAGTAGCTGAATAACCTGAGAGAAAACTGGAGGGAAGAAGTCATCAAAATAATTCAGAATTTTCCAGAACTGATTGATAGATAGAATTTCCAGAATCAAAAGGTCACTGCACAATGGATGAAAATAGACCAACTCTGGAGCATGTTATTTGTGAGATAGCAGAACACCCAAGCACACGAAGATTCTGCAGGCATGGAGTGGGGGAGGAGGGGCAGATTGTTACATATAAAGGATCAAGAATCAAAATGTCTTCAAGCTTCTCAACAATATCTTTGGAAGCTACAAAGAAGATAATGGAGAAATGCCTTTGGAATTCTTACAAAAAAATTATTTCCAACCTAGAACTCTAGACATAGGCAAATTTTAAAACAAGGGTTAGGGTAGAATAAAGACACTTTGAGATATAAGAGATCTCAAAAGCATTTCCTTCCTGAGTATCATTTCTTAAGGGGCTTCTGAAGGATGTGTGCTCTTCCAGCCAAACACAGGGAAGCAGTGACGGGACTCCTCCAAAGAGCTTGGTGAAGGGCTCTCGGGATTATACATGTACACTCCGTAGAAGGCAACTGGTTCAGACTGGAACACTATGGCTCATGAGAGCTGTCATCACAAAGATGCCTGCTATCATTGTACCATCATTTTACACTGAGAAACAGCCCAGGGGAAAACTGGCCCAAAATCTGACCATGTTCTTCTCCACCACACACAGGTTATTGGGGTGCAAGTGGTGGTTGGTTACATGAGTACGTTCTTCAGTGGTAATTTGTGAGATTTTGATGCATCTATCACCCAAGCAGTATATGCTGTACCCTATTTGTAGTCTTATCCATTACCCCACTCCCACCCTTCCTCCCAAGTCCCCAAGACTGTGTTCTGTGTTCTAATGAAGTTCCTGTTCCTTCCTTGACCTGCTGGAAATGTTCTACTATGTACCTGCTCTTGGAGAGCTTGCAAGTATAAAATTCATAGGAGTTCATCCCTAAACTTATGCCTGCCAAATGAGCATTCCAGCCTGGCCAGAAACTCCAACAATATTAAGCCCTTTGTTTCCAAGAAATCACTTAAAGCTTTGTTCCCTCACTTCCCCAGAATAGGCTTTATGACTGTCAGGGAAGCTGAAGCCAGACCAGCTTATTTTTCCCTGGGAGCTTTCATCCAACCATTGAAATTGTGCCTTTTATTTGCAGGGGTAGGCTGTGCTTACTTCACAGTTTTTATTTTAATTACCTTTCGTATTCATTTACATGTAGATAGTTGTGGAAGGCTGCAAAATGGCCCCTAAAGATGTCCAGATCTTAATCCCTGGAACCTGTTAATGTGTTACTTTCCATGGCAAAAGAACTTTGCACGTGTGATTAAGGCTCAACGTGAGATTATCCTGGATTATTTGGGTAGATCCAATGTAATCCCAAGAGTCTTCTTAAGAGGTAGGTAGAAGGTGGAAGGTTAAAGAGGAGAAAGGATGCTAACCTTCTGGCCTTGAAGATGAAGGAAGGGGGCCATGAGCCAAGGAATGGAGGTGCTGTCTAGAAACTAGAAAAGGCAAGGAAACAAATCTCCCGTCAGAGTGTTGACCAGGATAAACTGCTTTGCGGACCCACTGTATTCTGACTTCCAGAACTGTAAAATGGTAAATATGTTTTGCTTTAAACCACCCACTTTATAGCAATTTGCTACAGCACTGATAGGAAACTAATACAATAGTTGGTAAAGAGTAATGATAAGTGTTTGATTTAAAATGGTGAAAAATCTACATATGTTTGGCCGGGCGCGGTGGCTCAAGCCTGTAATCCCAGCACTTTGGGAGGCCGAGACGGGCGGATCACGAGGTCAGGAGATCGAGACCATCCTGGCTAACACGGTGAAACCCCGTCTCTACTAAAAATTACAAAAAAACTAGCCAGGCGAGGTGGCAGGTGCCTGTAGTCCCAGCTACTCGGGAGGCTGAGGCAGGAGAATGGCGTGAACCCAGGAGGCGGAGCTTGCAGTGAGCCGAGATCTGGCCACTGCACTCCAGCCTGGGTGACAGAGCAAGACTCCGTCTCAAAAAAAAAAAAAAAAAAAAAAAAAAGAAAAATCTACATATGTTTATTATAGGCAAATCAGAAAATGCAGGTAAAAAGAAAATGAAAATTATTCATAAGACTGCCACTCAAGGTACTATTTTTATTTAGTGCCAGAAGAACACAGACAGAAACCACATTTCATTTAATTTAAATACAAATTTGTAGGATACCATGGAATCAAAAATAAGATGGACTAATGGGACACTCTGTAAACCTATTCATGAACAGAAGTTTCTATTTCTGTTTCACTCTGCTTTCTACCCTGAGGACTAACATTTACTACATTAGATCCACTTCGCTTCCTCCATCCTTAGAAGTTTATTTCTGGATATTAGAAGTCTGTTTGCAAGGGACAAAAAGCTAACTAAAACTACCTTAAGCAGTAAAAGGGGATTTATTGGTTCATTTAATTTGTAAACACAGAGGTGGAACTAGCTACATCGTCAGCTAAATCCAAGGATTCCAGTTGGGCATGATGGCTCATGCCTGTAATCCTAGCACTTTGGGGAGGTTCAGGCAGGAGTTTCAGGCTGCAGTGAGCTATGATCACACAGCCACACTCCAACCTGGGTGACAGAGTGAGACCCTGTCTCAAAAAATTTTTTTTCAATAAATAAAATTTAAAAAATAATTCCAGAGATCCCATGTCATCCTACTTTTCATCTCTCTGTTTATCCTTCTGGCCATATTATCTCTTACAAGTAGGCTTCCTCTATGCAACAGAGGCCAAAGCCACAGGCAGCTCCAGACTTACATCATCTTACAACCAGACTTACAGGCTAAAGCAGCCTTAGAAGAAAGCAAATACATCAGTATATATTATTTCAGAGGATTTTGATTGATGTGCTCTAAATTTCACGTTCAGTCCTTAGAGTCAGAAGTATAGCTAGGACTTGGGGGCACTGTGATTGGCCAGATATCAATCATATACCTGTAGAATTGAGAGTAGAGTACTATACTTTGGCAGTTGATTGGATTGGAATAATATCTCCCCAAAGTAAGATACGATGGCGCTTCTATCAAGAGAGGAAGTAGTTGGGCAGATAAAGATAACATGTCTATTACACCCCGGGTCTTACCTGGGTTAAGAGGCAACCCTTTGGCCAGGAGCAGTGACTCATGCCTATAATCCTAGCACTTTGGGAGGTGGAGGGGAAAGGATCGCTTGAGGCCAGCAGTTCAAGACCAACTTGGCCAACATAGTGAGACCTCGTCTTTATAAAATAGAGAGAGAGAACCCTTTTCACTTAGCTGGCCCAGTATGATAAGCAGTTCACCCAACTACTACCTAGGATTTTTTTTTTTTCTTTTTAAAGAAAAACATAATCGGTTATATTTATTATGGCATAATTTTAGTAGTGGAGAAGTGGGATGTTCTGTTTCATAGTTTGTGCTGGGAAATACCCATAAAAGTCAATAAACTTGCTATTATGGTTTGTTGAGAGATGTGGGCCAAGTAATTTGTTATTCACGGTAACTTAAGATCTGCAGTTTTTAGCCGGGCACATTGGCTCACACCTGTAATCCCAGCACTCTGGGAGGCTCAGGTGAGAGGATAGCTGAAACCCAGGAGTTTGAGACCAGCTTGTGACCTGCATAGTAAGACCCCTATTTTAAAAAAATAAAATAAAAATAAATAAACCTGCAGTTTTGTTTTTGTGTTTTGAGACAAGGTTTCTCTCTGTCACCCGGACTGGAGTGCAGTGGTGCAATCCCAGCTCACTGCAACCTCTGCCTCCCAGGTTCAAGCAATTCTCCTGCCTCAGCCTCTCAAGTAGCTGGGATTACAGGCACATGCCACCAGGCCGGCTAATTTTTGTGTTTTTAGTAGAGATGGGGTTTCGCCATGTTGGCCAGGCTGGTCTCTAAATTCTATCCTTAAGTAATCCACCCACCTTGGCCTCCCAAAGTGCTGAGATTACAGGTGTGAACCACGCCCAGCCAAAACCTGCAGTTTTTAGTAACTTTCTTTCTAAATATATCATACAGATTCAAGATGATCCCTATGCATATCTCACTCAGTTGTATTTTTACATGTCTTTCAGAAGGAAAGGGGTAAACTCAGAGCTTGTTGTCTCAGTGACTTCCTGTAGCAGGGACTCCTTACTTGTCCTTCTAATATATGCCATCCTCTCCTATAATGACAGAAGTTTTAGCTGGGCATATGGATTCTCAACTAAAAACTAACTGCCCAGCTTCCCATCCAACCATGTGCATATGCTGTGTGACGAGGTTGTGTCCAATGAGACAGGAATTGAAGTGATGTGTGCAACTTTCAAGTCCTGCTTTTAAGTACCACATTTTACCAAGCAGAAATCTTTTTTTCCCCCTGAGACAGGATCTCACTCTGTTGCACAGTCTAGAGTGTGGTGGCTCAATCTCAGCTCACTGCAGCCTCAATCTCCTGGGCTCAAGTGATTCTCCCTCCTCAGCCTCCTAAGTAGCTGGGATTACAAGCAGGTGCCACCATGCCTGGCTAAGATTTCTGTTTTTTGTAGAGATGGGGTTTCGTCATGTTGCCCAGGCCAGTCTCAAACACCTGGGCAGGAGTGATCCACCCACCTCGGTCTCCCAAAGTGCTAGGATTCCAAATGTGAGCCACCACACTTAGCCAACAGTTTCTCTAACATGTAGGGTTTTTTTCTCTAGATCTTAAAAAAGTTTGGTCAAGGAATTTGGATATGGGCTTTAAGGGTACATAATTCAGGATAATAAAAAGCTCAGCTTCATCTTAGCTCGGTGTTCCCTTCTTCTTCCACACCGTACAACTAAATGCTTTCAAAATAATACGCTATTGATGTGTGTACAACTTAGTCTTAAATTGAATTCTGTTAATGGCCATATATATTAGACTTTTGCTTATAATTACAATTAAATTTTACCACTCACTAAAACTGGCCCTAAGAACATCTTAGTCACACTTAAATGTTATTTGGCTTCTTTTCTATTTTGTGCTTTTCACTAAGTTTCAAGATCTTTTCAGTCTGCCATCTGTTATGCTCTCCTCCTATTTTTAAGAGGTCCTGCTTATTTCCTGTAGTATCCTTGTTTGACCATAGAGGGCACAAGGCCATTAAAAAGTAAAATAAATACCCATGCAGCAGCAATTTATACCTGCCTGCTCTCCATTACATGACTTGAGAAAATGGAGATAATTAAATTTACTTTGGTGTTTCATATATTGAAGGATCCTTGCATTTTTTTCAGAATTTAAATGTAATCCCACATAGACTTCACTTTTACAGTTAAAATTATGAAGTGCATCCAACTCACCAGAAGTGTAAAATCATTTGTCCTGCTAAATTGTTAAATTTACACTTTGGAGATTTGTAAAGAAACAGAGCTCTACTTTATATAGAGTAGCAATTACCTTGCTACCTTGAATCTCAATTTCTAACAAAAAATAAATAATTGTGGATATTTATGAGTTCCAGTTAGTACAGTTCTTTTGGATTACTTTGTTCCATTTTTTAAAATGCAGTGCTAGTATACCAATAACACAGGAAAAACAGATTAGAAAATTAGAAACTACAGTAGCATAAAACAATGAAAATTGTAGCATAATAAATAAATTTTTATCATGAGTAATTATACAAATTCCCAGTTTCCTTCCAAACTCACTGAGTTTAGTCAATTATAAAAAGGACTTTGTAAAGAAATCAAATATCTTTAATACATCAGAGCCTTTTGTGACATAATAGAGTATAACACAACGAGCACATCTTTTTGTGTTAATACCAACTAATCAATTGTAATTGGTATAATTACTACTTTGCTATTTTCTCCTAGTATTCATTATTACTGAATACATAATTACAGCACAGGATATAATTTATTCTTTGGCAATCTGTCAATTACAGACCCAGCATTTTCAATATATTTCCCTTTACGGAATTTGTTGTATTATAAAGAATGCCATATAAACCCATCTATTTCCCTGTTAAAAATTTGATAATTTCAGTGAACACTGAAAGTTATTTGTCTCTAAAACTGTGTCTATTAATCGTGTTGAGGAAAGTATATTTTACTTTATTTTTTATTATGGTTTTATTTTTGCCCTTTGTGAACAGAGGAAAGGAAATTTTTAAAAACAGACGTCATAAGGACAAAAAAGTGATGTAGGAGCCGGGCGGTGGAGCTCATGCCTGTAATCCCAGCTACGAGGTGGGAGGATTGCTTGCCCAGGAGTTCAAGGCTACAGTGAGCCATGATCATGCCACTGCACTCCAGCCTGTGCAACAGAACAAGACCCTGTCTTTAAAACAATAATAATAATAATAATAATAAATGTTAAAAGGACATAGGCCATTGGGAATATAGACGGACAATTTCTCATTTTTCACCCTTCATCTTTCCCTCTTAAGAGCTACCAGACTGGCCAGGCACGGTGGCTCATGCCTGTAATCCCAGTACTTTGGGAGGCCAAGGCGGGCAGATCACAAGGTCAGAAGTTCCAGACCAGCCTGGCCAACATGGTGAAACCTCATCTCTACTAAAAATACAAAAATTAGCTGGGCATGGTGGCCAGCGCCTGTAATCCCAGCTACTCAGGAGGCTGAGGCAGGAGAATAGTTTGAACCTGGGAGGCAGAGGTTGCAGTGAGCCGAGATCACGCCATTGCACTCCAGCCTGGGCAACAAGATCAAAACTCCATCTCAAAAAAAAAAAAAAAAGTTATAAGACCAATTATCTCAGCAAGATGCTTTGCAGGGGACTTTGATATTCTGAACACTCTGAGGTAACCATTCTAACAATGCTGATCGCTTTATTACCACCAACTTTACAATACTTTTTTGCCCATTTTTATTCCAAGTTTTAAATTTCCGAACTTTGTTTGTAGAGCTTTTAAACTAAAGGAGAGTAATGTGCTTAGCTGAGAGCCGTCTGATAGTGTCATAGTTGGTGATTTTTTTTTTTAAGTAGTGTTAAGTGCCAAGTATATAGGTTAAGATATTTTGGATAAGCACAAAAAAAAAAAAAAAAAAAAAAAAAATCAAATGGTATCACAGTTTCTTTGTGATCCAAAACAATACTGTAAAATTTCCACTTGTGGACTACCTCCACGGAGTACCTGGTGTCTCCAAGAGTATTACTATACAAGACGCTGAGCAATGCACTCCATTAACCTATGGTATATCCTGCTAAGACATAGTTACCACCAATTCATTATTTCCTTTTGATTGATATTCCTTACGTATGCTTAGCTGTTTGTATCTACTACTGTCTTCACAAAAAAACTGAACTGATGTATAGTGCCAAAATGGGTGTGTGATTTTAGAGAGTGCAGGTTTTATAAAAGGTAGATCTTGGTGTTCTAAACTACAAATGTCAAAATTGTTGAAGAACATTCCTCAAACCAAAATCTGGGCTCACAAAATGTGTCTGCAGTTTAATTGTTAAGTAACATAGATGAAAAGTTGAGTGAAAACTATAATTATCATGTATGTTTCAGTTTCATTCCCCAGAAAACAAACTGAGATGGAAATTAGAATGTAGGAAGTTCATTAGGAAGTATTCTTGGGATCAACACCTGTTGAGAGCAAAGGAAGCAGGATTGAGCAGGAGATGAACTGTGCTGCGTTTGCAACAAAGACCTCAGCCAGGAGGCTCTGGAGCTGCGAGGAGGACACTTAAAGGTTTTTCTGAACTGGGTTGGGGAGGCTGGGCCTTTGTAAAGCTCATCAACCAGTCATTAATGTGCGCTGCTCCTGGTAAGGGGGTGGGACATTAGGCAAAGTGGCTCTGTTCAGCTGAGGGCGAGTCCCGGAGAAGGACTTAGCTGAGAGTTGCCAGCCGTCTACTCTCCCAGAAGCTGGGGGCATGCATGCGTGCTTCAGACCTGGAGCGAGGCAATCTGGGCAGCACATCACAGCAACCACTGTAGTGTGAAATTGGCGATGGGAAAACGTATCAGTGATAGACATTTTGTGCAATAAAAATAGCTATTAATATATCCCGTACAATAAACATCACAAACCTGCCCAACAACCTACAATAGCTCGCTACTGCTTCCATGTCTATTCTAAGCCCCAACTAAGTTATATAAGTTGATTAGTAAGGTAGGCCTTATGCTACCTATCTAAAACCTTACTTCCCATGAATTCCCAACTGAAGTCTTCAAGTTCAGTCAGGTAAGTGAACTCATACCTTTATTTCTGCCCACATTATTCTTCTCCATCTAAATCCAGCCCAAGTCCACTCTCTTCCTCCATGAAGCTCCTATACACATATTATCACACCTTCCTTCTCTGGATTGCAGCCCACAGGCTATGCCACAAAATTCAACCCTTAATTATAAATGATCTCCATCTCCAGTGGGTTTTGTTTGTTCGGGTTTTTTGTTTTGTTTTGTTTCAGTAGCTGTGTAGAGACTAAGCTCCCCAGTAAACCGAAAATTTTTCTAACCAGGCACGGTTGTGCGTGTGTGTAACCACAGCTACTTGGGAGGCTGAAGTGGGAGGATCGCTTGAGCTCAGGAGTTCAAGGCTTCAGTGAGCTATGATTGCGCCACTGCACTCCAGCCTGAGTGACAGAGCAAGACTCCATCTCTAAAAACAAACAAACAAAAAACTAAAATAAGAAAGCTCTTCTAGAGTAGGGGTTGTGCCTTTCTTTCCATAGCATCTACCATGTTAATGGGTACATGGTAGACATTGAATAGATTCAAAGATTTAGAGACAAAGTGATTTCAGAGATCACTTAGTCCAACCTAATTTTACAGGTGAGTTAACAGAGACTCAGACTAAGTTGTAGTACTCCTCTGAACTCCCACATTACTTTGTTTGTACCTCTTTTATGGTATTTATTGCTTTCTGTTTAGTATTTTAATTATCTTCCTACCTGTTTTACCCCTCTTTCTCTGTATTTTTATGGGCTATTTCTCTTCTGCCCATTGCTTGAATGCTGGTGTTCCCTAAGGCTCTGTTTTGGATCAGCTAACCTGAGCAATCCATTCCCATAGACTTTAATTATCACCAGTGAAGTGGATGACTCACTAATCTGTATCTTTAGCCATATCTCTCCCCAGCAGTATTGCAACTGACAGCTCCACCTGGATGCTCTGCAAGATTCTCAAACTTCACTTGTTGTCCTTGACTCCTCGCTAATCCTTATATCCAACTGGTCACCAAATCCTATTCGTTTACTTTGGAAATGGCACACTAATCCTGATCTATGTATTCGCTGCCACCTGTCATGAATTCAGGTCCTCCTCATCTCTGAATCATAGGAATAGTGTCTTCCCTGTTCTCCTTGTAACCTTTCTTTTTCTACTAGTTAACCCTCAAAGCTGGTACCAAAGTAATCTTTCCCAAAAATTAATCTAATAAAACCATTCCTTTGCTTAAAATAATTGGTTCTTTCTTCCTAATTTTGTTTTGTTTTGTTTTGAGACAGAGTATTGTTCTGTTGCCCAGGCTGGAGTGCAGTGGCACAATCTTGGCTCACTGCAACCTCTGCCTGCTGGGTTCAAGTGATTCTCCTGCTCCAGCCTCCTGAGTAGCTGGGATTACAGGCACCTGCCACCAAGCCCGGCTAATTTTTGTATTTTTAGTCGAGACAGGGTTTTGCCATGTGGGTCAAGCTGGTCTCGAACTCCTGACCTCAAGTGATCCGTCTGCCTCGGCCACCCAAAGTGCTGGGATTACATGCGTGAGCTACCGCGCCCAGCCTGTTACCTAAAATTAAAATCTAAACTTCTTACCATGGCATACAAAGTTTTTAAGAGAAAGGCAGATAATCGCCAGGCATGGTGGCTCACACCTGTAATCCCAACACTTTGAGAGGCCAAGGCAGGAGGATCACTTATGCCCAGGAGTTTGAGACCAGCCTGGGCAATATAGTGAGGCCCTGTCTCTATAAAAACACAAAAATAAAAAATAAATAAATGAAAGAAAGGCAGACAGTGAACCTAGTGAAGTCAAACTACCATTTAATAGCTATGTGATCTTAGGCAAGTTTATTTACTTTTCTGTGTCTGTTTTCCAGGTGGAAAATTAGCACAATAATTCTACTCTATCTGATAGGGTTATTGTAAGAATTACATAAATTATTACACATTAAATGCATAGAACGGTGCCTGGCACATGTTAAATGCTGCTATTATTTCCAAATCTTGTAAATCTCATCTGCCTGAACCCCTTTCTCAAACCATATTTAAATTTTCAGCCAGATGTGCTCATGCTTGTAATCTCAGGCATGAGAGATTACACATCTGTGATCTCAACAATTTGGGAGGCCAAGGCAGGGGGATCACTTGAGGTCAGGAGTTTAAAGCTAGCCTGGGCAACGTAGCAAGATCCCGTCTGTACAAAAAATAAAGTGATCTGGATGTGGTGGCACGTGCCTGTAGTCCCAGCTACTCAAGAGGCTGAGGCAAGAGGACAGCTCAGCCCAGGCAGTCAAGGCTGCAGCAAGCTATGATCATGTCACTGCACTCCAGCATGGGCAACAGAGCAAGAGTCCAACTCTAAAAAAGGAAGAAAAAGAAAAGGAAAAATTTCCTATTTCTCTAAACCCACCATGATGCATCCTTCCATTTTTTACCCATTTTCATATACTTTTTTCTTTCCTTGGAATACCTTCCCCACTTTGTTTTTTGTTTTTTGTTTTTTGTTTTTTGATTTTTTGAGACGGAGTCTGGCTCTGTTGCCCAAGCTGGAGTGCAGTGGTGCGATCTCAGCTCACTGCAAGCTCCGCCTCCCGGGTTTACGCCATTCTCCTGCCTCAGCCTCCCGAGTAGCTGGGACTACAGGCGCCTGCCACCTCGCCCGGCTAGTTTTTTGTATTTTTTAGTAGAGACTGAGTTTCACCGTGTTAGCCAGGATGGTCTCGATCTCCTGACCTCATGATCCACCCGTCTTGGCCTCCCAAAGTGCTGGGATTACAGGCTTGAGCCACCGCGCCCGGCCCCCACCTTGTTTCTTGATGAATTTGTGTTTATCCTTCAAGGAAGAGGTTAAGGATAGTAGGCTGTCTGCAGTCTTCTCCATGATGCAGAGGTATATTCATCTTTAGACAAATTTTTTAAGTTGCAGACATTTATCTCAAAATAGAGTAGACTCAGCATGGTTGCTCACACCTGTCATCACAACACTTTGGGAGGCCAAGGCAGGTGGATTGCTTGAGTCCAGGAGTTCAAGACCAGTCTGGGCAACATGGCAAGATCCTGTCTCTACAAAAAATAGAAATATTAGCCAGACCTGGTGGCATGTGCCGGTAGTCTCACTTACTTGGGAGGCTGAGCTAGGAGGATCACTTGAGCCTGGGAAGTTGGGGCTGCAGTGAGCTGTGATTGTGCCACTGTACTCCAGAGATCCTCTCTCAAAAAAAAAAAAAAAAAAAAAAAAAAGAGACAGAGTAACTATCACAAAAAAAAAAAAAAAGATGAAGTTGAGATATATGCTGATAACAGAAAGATATTTGTGGTAGGCAGTTTCTACAGTGGCTCCCAATTCCTGCCTCCGATATTAACAACCTTGTATCATCTTTCTGTGTGTATGGGCTGGACCTAGTGACTTGCATCTAATGAATAGAATATGGCAAAAGTGATAGAGAGTCACTTCTGAGATTAGATAATAGAAGACTGACTTTCACTCTGCTCTCACTCTCTCTCTGACTCATGTCTTTCTTCTGATGAAGCAAGCTGCCATGTTGTGAACTGCCCTATGGGGAAGTCCATGTGGCAAGGAACTGAGGGTGGCCTCCAGCAGACAGCCAGAGCAAAACTGCACCCCTTGGTCCAATGGCCTGGGATATAGTGAATCCTGCCAACAACATGAGCAAGCCTGAGTCTACTGCAGCCCCAGGCAACACCCTTCCCCTTCCCCTTCCCCTTCCCGTTCCCCTTCCCCTTCCCTTCCTTTCCTCTCCCTTCCTCTCCTTTCCTTTCCCTTTTTCTTTCCTTTCCTCTCCTTTCCTTTCCTTTCCCTTCCCTTTTTCTTTCCTTTCCTCTCCTTTCCTTTCCTCTCCTTTCCTTTCCCTTTTTCTTTTTCCTCCCTTGCTTCCTCCCTCCCTCCCTCCCTCTCTCTCTCTCTTTCTCTCTCTCTCTTTCTTTCTTTCTTTCTTTCTTTCTTTCTTTCTTTCTTTCTTTCTTTCTTTCTTTCTTTCTTTCTTTTTCTTTCTTTCCTTCCTTCCTTCCTTCGTTCCTTCCTTCCTTCCTTCCTTCCTTCCTTCTTTCTTTCTCAGTTTCACTCTGTTACCTAGGCTGGAGTGAAGTGGCACAACCTCTGCTCACACTGCAACATACGCCTCCTGGGTTTCAAGAGATTCTTCTGCCTCGGCGTCCGGAGTAGCTGGGATTACAGGCACCTGCCACCATGCCCGGCTAATTTTATTTATTTATTTATTTATTTATTTATTTATTTATTTATTTTTGAGACAGAATCTTACTCTGTCGCCCAGTCTGGAATGCAGTGGTGCGATCTCAGCTCATTGCAACCTCCACCTCCCAGGTTCAAGTGATTCTCATACCTCCGCCTCCTGAGTAGCTGGGATTCCAGGTGTGTGCCACCATGCCCTGCTAATATTTGTATTTTTAGTAGAGACGGGGTTTCACCATGTTGGCCAGGCTGGTCTCAAACTCCTGACCTCAAGTAATCCACCCACCTCAGCCTCCCAAAGTGCTGAGATTACAGGCATAAGCTACCGCACCTGGCCTGATTTTTGTATTTTTAGTAGAGACGGGGTTTCTCCATGTTGGCCGGGCTGGTCTCGAAATCCTGGCCTCAGCTGATCCGCCTACTTCAGCCTCCCCAAAGTGTTGGAATTACAGGCGTGAGCCACAGTGCCCAGCTTTTTTTTTTTTTTTTTTTTTTTTTTTTTTTTTTGTGGTGGGCTCTCACTCTGTCACCCAGGTTGGAATGCAGTGGTGTGATCATAGTTCACTGCAGCCTTAAATTCCTGGACTCAAGGGATCCTCCTGCTGGGCAACATTTTGACTTGCAGCCTTTTGAGAGATCCTGAAACAGGAGCCCCAACAAAGCCCACACCCAGATTCCTGATCCATGGAAACTATGAGATAATAAATGTTGTTTTAAGCCACCAAGGTTTGGAGTAATTTGTTATGCAGCATTAGATAACCAATAACAATACTATATTGCTAAGTGAAGAAAGTTACAAAATAGCATATGTATGCTGTATATATATATACACACACACACAGTGTCATCGCATTTACACATAAAAACACAATGCATGTTTTTTCTATATAGTCACATCTCTTTTTACTAATTTTACTAATTTTCACATTAACTATGAGGCTATTTGCATTTATATAAGGTACGTAGGGTAGACAAACTCATAGAGATAGAAAATGGAATGAGAGTTGCCAGGGGCTGGGGAAATGGGAAATGAGGAGTTGTTTAACAGGTAAAGAAGAGTTTTAATCAGGGACAATGAAAGCTCTTTGGATGGATGGTGGTGATGGTTGCACAACAATATGAATGTATTTAATGCCAGTGAACTGTACACCTAAAAATGTAGAAAATGGTAAATTTTACATTATGTATATTTTACCATAATTTTTAAAAACCACCAAATGGGGAAAACATTTAAAATGAGACAATCTAATAATTTAAAAGGTTTTTATACATTACTTTTTTTAAAAAAAGGATCGTATTCTCCCTTTTTGCACAAATTCTAGTGTCTACATCGCAAAGGTAATCTTCTGGCCAACTTAAAATTTAGGCTTTTAAGAGGGATAGTATGCCTGAAAAATCAACCTTCTTTTCTCAAATTCACATTCAGCAATGGGCTGGAGTTATCACCAATTACTTGCACTTAGTGAGCAGGCAGACACATAGCTACCATTTTCAGTGCTAGAAGGGAACCAAGGCTTTAAAAAAAACTCCAAGAGAATGGCAAGAGAGCTTCTTGAAAGATCTGATGGTATCTCAACCCTCATCGGGTAAATTCAGCAAAAGTCATCTGACCTCAGGAGGGAACCTGAAGAGCAAGGAAACTGACCCCTTTATCTGAGTATGTGGCTGTGTCCTCTATGTCTTCAAGCTGTTAAAATTCTTGTGTGTTTACCTACATTACAGGAACTTGTATTATTGGCTTGGCTCTGTTTGTGTCTTTTAGTTAATCATACCGTCATTGCTTTTTTTCTTTTTCTTTTTTTTTAGAAATGGTCTTGCTCTGTCGCCCAGGCTGGAGTGCAGTGGCATGATCTTGGCTCACTGCAACCTCTACTTCCCAGCTCAAGCAATCCTCCAGCCTCAGCCTCCAGAGTAGCTGGGACCACAGGTGCAAGCCAACACACCCAGCTTATTTTTTCATTTTTGGTAGAGACGGGGTTTTGCCATGTTGCCCAGGTTGGTCTCCAACTTCTGAGCTCAAAGTGATTGGCCAGCCTTGGCCTTTCAAAGTGCTAGGATTACAGGTGAGCCACCATGCCCAGGCCATCATTACTTTTTTACATCTATACAGACTGGTATCAGAAGTGAAATTGACTGAAAGTCCTAGCTCCTAAAGTAATTTGGAGGAATTTTTATGAAATGCAAGCAGAGATAAATGTTGCAAGATTTCTAGGATGGTTCTCAGATCATCCTTGGAGCAGGAACCCCAAAATGTTCTGACTATTTATAATGGAGAGGGATCAATTCACTGTCCATTCTCATCTTGACTTCAAGTGGTTTGGCACAGTAAATTGAAAAGATATAAACATTTGATGAGGCCAAAAACATAATCTATGGGTGTTTCTATCAGTTTTTGCTAGAGTAGCCCAGGTTCCTGGGGTTTTCTTGAGGTTCCCAAGGTTTTCTAGACTAGTTAACTAAGCTTATAAGAGAAGGAAATTATTAGCTAGGAGTGGTGGCACGCACCTGTAATCCCAGCTACTTGGGAGGCTGAGGCAGGAGAATTGCTTGAACCCAGAAGGCGGAGGTTGCAGTGAGCCAGGATCACACCATTGCACTCCTGGGCAACAGAGCAAGCCTGGGCAACAGCTCAAGACTCCGTCTCAAAAAAAAAAAAAAAAAAAAAAAAGAGAATGAAATTTAAACCAGTGGACACTGATATCTGGGATAAAAATACCTGGGTTGACATACTAGTGATTGAAAGAAAGACTGAGGACTCATTCACACCACAACTAACACTAGATTGAGCAACTTCTCAAGCAGAAACCGGGTAACCACTGAGGCAGTGTTAAGAGGGGATGACAGTGGTGCCAAAGTATGCTGACTCTCACTGGCCCCACCTTTCCTGGCAGTGTAGAGAAAATCAAGGAGGAAAGGAGGTGAGCAAGTCATAGCTAAGGGGAAAATATTAAGTTAGAACAGCAATCAGACATTTTGAGGACACACTTGGGTACTATATATTTACATAATATTGCATCACTTTTTTATTTCATGGGTAAGATAAAGGTATTGTGGTTTACATTCTTCAAAGATACGTGCTGGAGTGTTTTAATGATGAAGTGTTATGATGTTTAGGACTTACTTTCAATGGTTTCAGCAAGAAAAAAAGACACATAAATAGGAAGATAGATAATAGATTATATATATACACACACACACATATATACACACACAAATGTAGCACAATACTAGCAATTGGATAAATCCTAGTGAAAAGTATGTGGGTGTTTATTATACTATCCTTTCATCTTTTCTGTATGTTTAAAATTGTTCAAAATTAAAAGTTTTTAAAAAATAATTTAAACTGCTGTGAATAGCTTTATTTCAATATGTGTGAACTACTTTTGCTACTCTCAAAGACAAGGCTGAAATACATTATGACCTTGGAGCTCCGTCATTTGTGAAAACTAACTGAAGGTAAAAAGATAGATAGATAGATAGATAGATAGATAGATAGATAGATAGATAGATAGATAGATAGATAGATAGATAGTAGAGGCCAGATGTGGTGGCTTATGCCTGTAATCCCAGCACTTTGGGAGGCCGAGGCAGTGCAATCACTTGAGCTCAGGAGTTCAAAAACAGCCTGACTAACATGGTGAAACCCCGTCTCTACTAAAAATACAAAAATTAGTCAGGCATGCTGGTGCTCACCCATAGTCCCAGCTACTCAGGAGACTGAGGCAGGAGAATCACTTGAACCTAGGAGGTGGAAGTTGCTGTGAGCTTAGACTGTACCATCACACTCCAGCCTGGGTGACAAAGCGAGACTCTGTCTCCAAAAAAAAAAAAAAAAAAAATAGTGGAAAGCTTCAAGCTAAAGAAAGTGAAGTGAATGTTTACATTTATTTCTACTCCCTCCCCAAATCACACTACAACATTTAGTAAAAGTTTTTTGTTTTTTGTTTTGTTTCAAGGCATAAATCCACAAAGACAAAGAAAATGAGAAATAAGACAACAGCAAGAAATTGGAGACGATGGAATGCAAATGGAAGAGGGGTAACTGATTTAACAGATGCAAAGAAGTTAAACCCTAAACCAACAGTGAGAAAGCAAAATATGAAAGTTAAAAAGCAGTTTTGTTGCACGTTGTGCACATGTACCCTAGAACTTAAAGTATAATAATAATAAAGAAGACTTCATATGTAAAAAAAAAAAAAAAAAACAGGCAGTTTTGTTTATCCACACAACCTTCTGGACCCAGGATTTGGTAGCACCAGTGACCTCGGCGAGTTGGGGGTGAATGTGAGGTAAAAAGTGAAATTGGGCCAGGTGCAGTGGCTCATGCCTGTAATCCTAGCACTTTGGGAGGCTGACGTAGGCTGATCACTTGAGGTCAGGAGTTCGAGACCAACCTGGCCAACATGGCAAAGCCCTGTCTCTACTAAAAATACAAAAATTTGCGTGCTTCTGTAGTCCCAGCTACTCTGGAGGTTGAGGCAGGATAATTCAAGCAATTCTCCTGCCTCAACCTCCCAAGTAGCAAAGGTGGAGGCTGCAGTGAGCCAAGATTGTGCCACTGCATTCCGGCCTGGGTGACACACTGAGACTCTGTCTCAAAATAAATAAATAAATAAATAAAATAAAAAACACTGATATAATAACATTTTTTCAATGTATAGTCTCAGTGCCCCCCAGATGTCTTTATGGCTCTTTGAATTTAACTTTAAGAAGGAGTTAGACCTTGTTCTACCTTAACTTTAAAGAAGCAGTGAAAGGCTCAAATCCTCATCTTCAATCCAAGCTGGCTGGGCAGACAGAAGGCAGAAAGTGTGTTTTCCAAAAAGGGGGGAAATAGACAACTGCTTGAGTGGGAACACCTAGTACTGTCAAGGGCAAGGATTCAATCTTGAAAGAAGAAAGATTAAGTGAGAGCTCATGTACTTAGGAAGAATCCCTCAGCCCTCTTTCCCCACGCTGCTAGCAGCCTCCTTCTGGAAGGAGATTATAAGAGTCTTTGCTGGCAAAATCTGGTCTGGCCAAGAGAAAAGATCTAAAGATCTAAAGACATCATCGAAATGAACCAGCTAGATTACCCTACGGTGAAGGGCAGAGTTGACAGGCCCCGTCTACATGCACAGGGTTTTCTAGTAAAAGTTGAATAAAGAATATGTATTAGGTGGCCAGGTACAGTGTCTCATTCCTGTAATCCCAGCACTTTGGGAGGCCTAGGTGGGAGGCCAGGAGTTTGAGACCAGCCTAGGCAAAGTAGCAAGATCTTGTCTCTCAAAATTAATTAATTAATTAATTAATAATAATATGTATTATGTAGAGTATTATATCACTGTTAAATTATCAGAATGTGAAATTATAATGCGTTTGCCTCAATTCCTAGCCAACTAGGAAGTCAGAGAGAATCGTATGTATAAAAGACCACTCTCACTTCTGACAACCAACTGCAAGTCTGGGAGTTCCCAAAACCATCCTCAGGTTAATAATCCTCTAGAAGGACTGACAGAACTCACTGAAAACTATTCATGGTAATAGTTTCTACAGGAAAAACATACAGATTAAATTTAGCTAAGGGAAGAAGCACATAGGGCCAAGTCAGGGATGGACCAAATGTGGAGCTTCCCTTGTCCTGTCTTCATAGAGTCAGAACACATTACTGCACGAAAGGATAAGATAATGAACACACACAGAATTTTCACCGAGATTCATCCAATTGCTAGTATTGTGCTGTTTGCGATGTCTCTTTCTCTCTCTATATATATTTATATATATTATCTATCGTCTACCTATTATTTATCTATCTTCCTATCTATGCATGTCTTTTTTTTTTTTTTTCTTGCTGAAACTATCTTCCAGTGTTGATGTATACAATATGCACCAAGTATTCCTAACCAGGGAAGCTCGCCCAGGCCTAAGTGTTGAGAGTTTTATTGGGACTTCATTATATAGGCATGATTGACTAATTGTCCCTGTGGTTGATCTCAAACTCCAGGTCGACTGATACCACGTGAACCAGAGCCCCCACCCTTCCAATGAGAACATGACCTAGAGAAAAAATAAAAATATAAGAGAAAAAAAAACTAAACTAAAATCCAAAGCACCTTCACTCTAAATAACATGTGAGTCTTTCTGGTGTGGCCAGCCCCTGCCCTAAGTCACATTGTTAGACTATCCAGTGTGACACAAGGCGCCCTGACAAAGACTCCCGTCAGGCATAACATTCCAAGTACCCAGAGATTACATCCATGAAGCCTAGGGCAAAGGCCAGAACTTCTACTTGGGCAAAGCCAAATTCTTTACTACATACTGTTTATATAAGGTAACATCCTTATTATTGGAAGTGTGCTAAAGTTTTTTAGGTGAAGCACCATATTGTCTACAGCTAACTTCTAAATACTTGAGCAAAAATATGTGTGTGTGTGTGTGTGTGTGTGTGTGTGTGTGTGTTTATGCATGCGCATGGGTTGACAGAGAGAGAAAGAAAACGTGTCAAAATGTGAACAATTCAAGGATCTAAGTCAAGGGTGTATGGATATTTATTGTACATTACAAATCTTCTGTCGGTTTTTTATTTTTTCAAAATGAATATTGGGGAAGGATTTTAGTAGGTTTTTCAGTTTAATGGAGGGTACCTTTATCAGAATAAGAGATAGAAAGGTCTCACCTTTAATCTGATCTCTGCTCTGAAGGCTTCATTCAAATGACAGGTTTTCCTGGCATTACCCCTTTGATCTGAATTTGCCCTGAGGCACGTTAAAGCACTAAGGAGTTTTAATAATAGGTGTGAAACCACCTCCTTAATGTGATCTTTGCCTGGAGACATTTTAATCAAGTAATAGGTTTTATAGGGTATTTTTTTCACTCAAAACTTTTATAAACTCTCATCTTTTTCTATTTAGGATCTAGAAGCTCAAATGCTGGTGAGGATGTGGAGCAAAAGAAATTCTCATTGATTGATGGAAGGAATGCAAAATGGTACAGCCATTGTGGAAGACAGTTTCTTACAAAACTAAACCTACTCTTACATCCAGCAATTGTACTCCTTAGTATTTACCTAAATAAGTTGAAAACTTATGTCCTCACAGAAACCTGCATACATATATTTGGAGCAGCTTGAATTATGATTGATAGAACTTTAAAGCAACCAAGCTGTCCTTCAACAGATGAATGGATACATTAACTCTGATATATCCAAGAAATGGAACATTATTCCATGCTAAAGAGAAATGAGTTATGTTGTAAAAAGACATGGAGGGAACCTAAATATCTATTACTAAGTGAAAAAAAAAAACAAACAAACCTGTAAAGGCTATATACGTATTGTACCATATGATTCCAACTATATGACCTTCTGGAAAAGGAAGAACTATGAAGACAGTAAAAATTTAGTAATTTCCAGGGTTTGGAAGGAGGAAGAGATGAATAGGTATAGAACAGAGGATTTTTAGAGCAGTGAAACAATTCTGTACAACACTATCATGGTGGACACATGTCCTTATACATTTGTAAAAACCCATGAAATGTACAACAGCAAAGTGAACTCTAATGTAAACTTTGGACTTTAGGTGATAATGAGGAGTCAGTGTAGGTTCATTGATCCACAAATCCACCACTCTGGTGTGGCACGGTGATAGAGGGGGATGCTGTTCATATTTAGGAGTAAGGGGCATATGGAAATTCTCTGTACTTTCCACTCAATTCCTCAGTGGACCTAAAACTGCTCTAAAAAATAAAGTCTATTTAAGAAAAAATTTTTGGGTCAGGCATGGTGGCTCATGCCTGTAATCCCAGCACTTTGGGAGGCCGAGTTGGAAGAATCACTTGAGCCCAGGAGTTCAAGACCAGCCTGGGCAACATAGTGAGACCCTGTCTCAAGAAAGAAAGAGTTGGAGAGAGAGAGAGAGAGAGAGAAAAGAAGGAAGGAAGGAAGGAAGGAAGGAAGGAAGGAAGGAAGGAAGGAAGACAGAAAGAAAGAAAGAAAGAAAGAAAGAAAGAAAGAAAGAAAGAAAGAAAGAAAGAAAGAAAGAGAAAGAGAGAGAGAGAAGGAAGGAAGGAAGGAAAGAAGGAAGGAAGGAAGGAAGGAAGGAAGGAAGGAATGAAGGAAAGAAGGAAGGAAGGAAGGAAGGAAGGAAGGAAGGAAGGAAGGAAGGAAGGAAGGAAGGAAGGAAGGAGTGAAGGAAGGAAGGAAGGAGTGAAGGAAGGAAGGAAGGAAAGGAAAAGGAAAGAAATTTTCTGGGCCAGGTGTGGTGGCTCATGTCTGTAATCTCAGCACTTTGGGAGGCCGAGGTGGGTGGATCACTTGAGGTCAGGAGTTTGAAACTAGCCTGGCCAACATGGTGAAACCTCATCTCTACTTAAAATACAAAAAAATTAGCCGTGTGTGGTGGTGGTCGCCTGTAATCCCAGCTACTTAGGAGGCTGAGGCAGGAGAATCACTTGAACCCAGGAGGTGGAGATTGCAGTGAGCTGAGATCACGCCACTGTATTCCAGCCTAGGCGACAGAGTGAGACTGTCCCCACCACCCCCGCAAAAAAAAAAAAAAAAAAAAAAAAGAATTTTTTGAATGCTAAACCCTTTAATGGGAAAGCATACTGTACTCTCTGTACTCTATTCCAAGGTAAATTGAGTTTGAGAAGTCAAGGTATTTTCAGCTTCTCACTCTGGGAGACAATCCAGACCTTTCAGGAGTGGTGTCTACATTGTGGGTTAATGTAATGCAGAAGCTAATTAAGTCTCTACTGTCCATCCTGGTGGCCACTAATCCTATGTGGCTATTGAATATTTGAAATATGGCTAGTATGAATTGAGATGTGGTGCAACTGTAATACACATTGGGTTTTGAAGGCTTAGTACAAAAAGGAATGTAAAATACCTCATTAATGCATTTTTATATTAATTACATATCAGAATGATATTTTGGGTATATTGAACTGAATGTACCCAATTGAACAAAATACATAATTACAATTAATTAACTGATCTCACCTTTTTTTTTTTTTTCCCCATTGTGATGGCGTCTCATTCTCTCACCCAGGCTGGAGTCCAGTGGCGTGATCTCAGCTCACTGTAGCATCTGCCTCCCAGGTTTAAGCGATTCTTGTGCCCCAGCCTTCCAAGTAACTGGGATTACAGGTGCCCACCACCACACCTGGCTAATTTTTGTATTTTAGTAGAGATGAGGTTTCGCCATTTTGGTCAGGCTGGTCTCGAACTCCTGACCTCAAGTGATTTGCCTGCCTTGGCCTCCCAAAGTGCTAGGATTACAGGCGTGAGCCACTGCACCCGGTGTGATCTCACCTCTTTAAAAACTTTTTATATGTGGCAACTAGAAAAATTTTAAATTATAGATGTAGTGCATATTATATTCTATTGGACAGTGCTGCTCTAAGCAGAAAATTCCTGCTGATTACTTTGGCAAGAGCAATTCACTAACAAACTTGGGCAGTTAAAAATGTGTTACTACAAATAAAAAGGTGTTATTAGTGTTGGCTGAACAAAGGTTCTGGAGGATTCCCATTATTTGGTACCCTACTTACATTTTGGAAAAACAATATTGCACCCAGGGGAATCTTCCTGGACCCTTTCCATCAAGTTATTCAGAAGAAAATGTAATTTTTTTTTCTATTCTAGTGACAATTACACTGTCACTGATGGTGTAGTTACCCCAAATAATACAATTGGGGTTACAGGCAGAGCATGTATTTAATCCATGCGAGGCTGGATGTTTTATGAAGGGATAAAAACCTCCGGAAGTTACTTTGAGCAAAAGTCTGGAAACTACTTATAAAGATATTGAGACTACTTATAAAGAATATCTACATCTAATGTGAAATGAAATTGCAACTTAAATATACTGTAATCTATACATGCTGTGGCTTTTACAAGCTGATTGTTCAGAACCTAGACAACATTATAAAAATATAAATCTAGGCCGGGTGTGGTTGCAGTGAGCGGAGATTGTGCCACTGCACTCCAGCCTGGGCCACAGAGTGAGACTCCATCTCAAGAAAAAAAATTATATATATATGTATATATATATAAATCTACATACAGTTTTAAAGGACTATGATGATTCTTTTATCATGGTGGTAGATTGCATTTTCTAAATTCACGAAGAGCTTTTCAAACGTTGAACTATTTAACTATATAATAATAAATAATATATGTATTAGTAATAAGATGCTGTTTATCCAAACACTTATAATAAAGAAATTGGATTGCAAAAGAAAGATGTTTGGGACAAAATATAAGTAGAGACACTAGTGCCAAGAAAAAGACTTTAAACACAGTTTTTTTTTTTTTTTTTTTTTTTTGGAGATAGAGTCCCACTCTGTTGCCCAGGCTGGAGTGTAGTGGTGCAATCTCTGCTCACTGCCACCTCTGCCTCCCAGGGTCAAGGGATCCTCCCACCTCAGTTTCCCCAGTAGCTGGGATTATAGGCGCATGCCACCATGCCCAGCTAATTTTTGTATTTTCAGTAGAGACAGGTTTCTCCATGTTGGCCAGACTGGTCTTGAACTCCTGACCAGGTGATCTGCCTGCCTCGACCTCCCAAAGTGCTGGGATTACAGGCATGAGCCATCACACCTGGCCTGTTTTTTTCTTTCATGTTGCTGCCTAACAAAGGTCTATAAAATAGAGTTAACAGGGGCAGGATTATTTGGAACCAGGGTGACAATCTCTCTTAAAAGGTCAATGTGAAAGTCCTTGGCCTCTGTCTTTGTTCTCGACAAAGTCCCTCTCCAGTCATTTCAGTGGCCATGTAGGGCAAAGGAAACAGAATAGTCATCAGAACTATTAGAACCAATAGTTAGTAAATAAATTCAAGTAAAAAGTAAATTTATACAAATTTCAAGGAATAATTATTTGGTGACCAGGTAGAAAGATGGCTCTTTTATTTATTTATTTATTTTTGAGATGGAGTCTCGCTCTGTTGCCTAGGCCAGAGTGCAGTGGCACAATCTCGGCTCACTACAACTTCCCCCTCCTGGGTTCAAGGGATTCTCCTGCCTCAGCCTCCTGAGTATTACAGGTGTGCCCTTCTGCCTCCCTGGGATTACAGGTGTGCACCACCAAACGTGGCTAATTTTCAATATTTTTGGTAGAGACAGTGTTTCACCATGTTGGCCAGGTTGTTCTCGAACTCCTGACCTCAAGTGATCTGCCCGCCTTGGCCTCCCAAAGTGCTGGGATTACAGGCGTGAGCCACTGCGCCCGGCCTAAGATGAGTCCTTTAAAATAGAAAGAAATTCAGATTGATGTAAGTTTCCCAACAGTGAAACTGGATGTCAGAACACAGAAGAGTAATACCTTCACTGTACTCAAGGAAAGAAACTGATGCAAAGAGTTTTTATTCAGACAAACTGTCCTTCAAACATAAAGGTTACAGACAAACACCTTTTTAGAATATGTATGTATGTATGTATGTATGTATGTATGTATTTATTTATTTATTTGAGACGGAGTCTCGCTCTGACACCCAGGTTGGAGTGCAGCAGCATGATCTTGGCTCACTGCAACCTCTGTGTCCCGGGTTCAAGCAATTCTCTGCCTCAGCCTCCCGAGTAGTTGGGATTACAGGTGCCTGCCACCACACCCGGCTAGTTTTTTGTAGTTTTAGTAGAGATGGGGTTTCACCATATTGGCCAGGCTGGTCTTGAACTCCTGACCTCGTGATCCACCTGCCTCGGCCTCCCAAAGTGCTGGGATTACAGGCATGAAGCACTGCGCCTGGCTGACAAATACTTTTAAGATAGCAAGAACCCACAGAATATTGACTATATAAACAATACTCTTGAGGAAACTACCAGCAAACTACAGCCAGCCAAGAGAAAATGAGCAAACTTTAGCTACAGGACTGAGAGTAAGAATCAAACGTTTTTAACTCCAGATTTAAAACAAAAATAAGGCTAGGAATAAGAAAGATAAAGGTGAGAATGAGGATGACAGAATGTTACATACTATGACAATGTAGGAAAACTTGAACTGCCAAAAATAAATGGAAGAAAGGAGAGATAATTTGGAAGTAGCATAAGTCTTGAAAGCTTCATCTGTAATTGCTCAGAATTTAAAGGTATCTTTAAGGGTGGCAAGTCAAGCAAAAGGATAAATGTACAAAGGTAAGCCCTGAGTCAGGTAATGTTATTTACTAAAATTGAATGGAGAAAGAGAAGGAGGTTAGACAGGAGGAAGAGGATACAGCTCATGTTGTGCATGGCAGGGAAGCAATAAATATTGCTTAAGAGGAAAGATAATATATAAAGGTGTCATTATAACAATAACCATGAGAAAAATAAAACAGCATTTAAATAGCAGAAGAATGACAGAAACAACAGCAATGAAAAGCAAAATTAAACTTCTTAATTATTAACTACAACAGACATACAGAAAAATACATAAAATATGAATTACAGAATAATAATTATAAAGCACATATGTATTAAGCACTACCCAAGTCAGGAAATACAACATGACTAGCATTCCTTCCTGATCATAATCTCTTCCCCTATATAGATAGCTACTATCCTGACTTTTATAGGAATTACATGCTTTTTTTGTTTATAGTTTTACAATCTATGTATGCATTTCTAGTTTTGCCTATTTTTGGACTTTATATAATATAATCATACTGTATTTATTCTTTTATATGTTATTTATTTTATTTAAAAATGTGTTTCAAGAGTCATTCACTATATTGCATCTATCTTTAGTTCCTTTTCTTGGAAGGATAGTATTCTGTTGTTTGAATATAACAACAATTTACAAGACTATACTTTCAGGGATATTTTATTTTATTTTATTTTGAGGCAGAGTCTTGCTGTGTTGCCCAGGCTGGAGTGCACTAGCATGATCTCAGTACCTGAACCCTCTGCCTCCCAGGTTCAAGTGATTCTCGTGCCTTAGCCTCCTGAATAGCTAGGACTACAGGCACACATCACCATGCCTGGCTACTTTTTGTATTTTTAGTAGAGACAGGGTTTCGCCATGTTGGCCAGGCTGGTCTCAAACTCCTGACCTCAAGTGATCCACCTGCCTTGGCCTCCCAAAGTGCTGGGATTACAGGCGTGAGCCACCACGCCTGGGCTGTACTCTTTTAATGATGTTTCCAGATAAACAAAAGTTCTTATTTACATTAAATAATGTAAACCAATTTATCATCTTTTTCTTTATAACTAATGCTTTTTGAAACTAGATTAAGAAATCTTTCTCCCTCCTGAGGTCATAAAGGTATTGTTTTTTATTATCTCCTAAAAGTTTTATAGCTTTCTCTTTCATGGTAGATCCATATCCTCTGGAGTTATTCTTGTGAGTAGCACTAGTTACTTTAAAAGGTGAGAACAAGGATCTAGGTTTAAAACAAGGAAAATTGTTGAAAGTGTGTAAACAAAGCTGTTAGACTCATCAGGTCCCTTTTCCAGCTGGGCATAACCAGGCAACAACCTCTCCAGATAAATGATCCAGGAAGGGCTCCAGACTTAGGCACATCAGGTGCACCAGATGACGGGAGTTTGTACAGGGGCTAAAAAGAAGAGAATGCGTGAAAGTTTGGTTCTTTTCTCCATCTCTGGACCCTGAACTCATGCAGCCAGGTATATGCTGCCTGGGAGATTGGAAAGTTCTTTTCTGAATAAATTGAATCACTCTAGAAAAAAAGACCTCCAGACAAAAACATTTGTGGATACCCAACACATAGGTCTACCAGATCACCTTATATTGTAGCCCAGTGCCTAACAAATTACCCCAAATATAGTGGCTTAAAACAACAAACATTTATTATCTTACAGTTTGTCCAGGTCAAGAATCAAGGCATGGTTTAGCTGGGCACCTCTGGCTCAAGGTCTCTCATGAGATTACAATCAAGTTATCAGCCAGGGCTGCAGTCTCATGCAAAGATTCAACTGGGGTAAAGATCCGCTTCCAACCTCAATTATGTGGTTATTGGTCACAGGATGAGTGGGTATCTCCACAGGGCCACCTCAGGACATGAATGCTGTCATCTCCCAGGGTAAGCAACACGAAAGAGAGTACCCACGATGGAAGACTAAGCTTATTTATAAACTAATCTTAAAATGGACATCCTGTCACTTCTGTCACATTTTATTTGATAGAAGCAAGTCCCGAACTCCAGCCCATACTAAAGGAGACATGACTACATAAAGGTATTGCGAATATCGGGAATCCCCAAGACCACCATGATTTCTGACCTCAACTGCAAGCCTGGGGTCCCTGAGACACTGTCATGTTTGACAATCTGTTGGAAGGACTCACATAACTCACTGAAGAGGCACATGGGACAGTGTCCAGGAGAGTTGTTTTTTTTTTTTTTTTTTACTTCAGCTGTTGTTTATTGACATACAGGTAGGCTCTATAGCAACAGGCCCGGAGGCGCTGTAGTAGTTGGGGAAAATGGAAGGTGGAGGGTGGAGTGTTTGCTGCAGGACAGCTTAGTGGAGGGCAGGGACAGGTGCAAATTGGGAAGGCCCAGGGGTTAGGGGAAGCAAGTAAGGGCCAGGGCCGGAGTCGGCTTAAATGGAACAACTGCCCCATACCCTAAGGCCCCTAACTCTCACTGGCTGTTTCCTGACCCCAGGCCAGCAGTGGGAGTCCTCTGGGCATCTGTTTTCTAAAGGAATTGAACAGAGTTCACACAGGAAAAGAAGCTGTGACCCTCTTGCCATCTGGCTCCCGGGGCTTCCAGTTGGGCATTCCTCCTTCTTCCCTTGATTGGGTGGGGCCATATGATGGGCAGCCAGGCTCTGGGCTGTCCCACCAGAGCAGGCTGTAAACACAGCCATGTTTCAGCAAGGCGTTTATCTTCTCCTCTGGTGTCCCAGCCCACCAGTGCCACATTACAGCCCAGGGTGAGCTCTACAAGCGTTGCTGGCCTAATGGATGGTTTGGAGAAAGGAGGTGGGATGGGCTGGAGGAGGGGCTCTGGGGTCTATCACCACACAGAAACAACATGCATGGTGTTGGTGAAGCCAGAGCCAGGGCGCCACCCAATCAGCGCAATGGCCACATCTCACTCCCTCTTTTTTTTTTTTCTTTTTGAGACAGAGTCTCGCTCTGTTGCCCAGGCTGGAGTGCAGTGGCGTGATCTCGGCTCACTGCAAGCTCTGCCTCCCGGGTTTACGCCATTCTCCTGCCTCAGCCTCCCGAGTAGCTGGGACTACAGGCACACGCTGCCACGCCCGGCTCATTTTTTTGTATTTTTAGTAGAGACAGAGTTTCACCATGTTAGCCAGGATGGTCTCGATCTCCTGATCTCATGATCCGCACGCCTCGGCCTCCCAAAGTGCTGGGATTACAGGCGTGAGCCACCGCGCCTGGCCCACATCTCCCTTCTTAAAGAAGCTTCCGGCCTTGTCAACATTCATGGCCAAGTTCACCCAGCGGTCCACATCCTCAGCCCTGGCCTCCTGGACTGGGTCCTGGCACAGCACAGGGAAGATGCCATGGTGCAGGTGGGCCTGACCAGCTGTCTGGGGATTCCGTGTCACAGCAATGATGGGGGCACGTGGGCGGTATCTGGCCACCTGGTGAGCAGACCTGCCAGACTTGGTGAGGATGATGATGGCCCCATTGCAGCACTTGAAGGAGGTCTCGTTGGCACCCACGGTGGTGGCTTTCGTGGGGTCGCTGGTAATGGTCGCCAGGCGGGGAGAGTTCCTCAAATAATTGCAAGTGGTAGATGGCGGCCTCTGCCTCATGGGCAATCAGGTGCTGCTTGCGCCCAGCCCCCAGATAGTCCCCTTTGGCTGCTTCTCCAGACAGCATGATGCAGTTGGCTGCATTCAGGACTGCATTGGCCACATCACTGTTAATGACAGACTACCCAGCTCGGCTGGGAAGACCTTCTCTGCAGGAATCTCAATGCCTAGATCACCGCCAGCCACCATGATCCCATCACTGGCCTCTAGGATTTCATCAAACCTCAGAATGATTCTCAATTTTGCTGATTACCTTGATGTTCTTTCCCTTCTCTCCCAGGGCCTTCCTAACTTCATGGACATCAGATGCCTTGTGGATGAATGACGTAAACACCATATCGACATCCTGCTCGACCCCAAACTTCGGGTCCTGGATGTCCTATTCTGACACAGCAGGCAGGTCCACAGCAGCCCCAGAAAGGTTCACACCCTTCTTGCTGCCCAAGGAACCACCATTTTCCACCTCCGTCACCAGGAAGTCAGCACCTTTCTGCTTTACCTGGAGAGAAATAAGCCCATCATCCACGTAGATCTTGCTGCCCACTTCCCTCACCTTGCAGATGTTCTTGTAGTCCAGCCACAGGATGTTCTCATCACACTTTTTCATGTAGGCATTATCCAGGATGATTTTGAGAGTGGCTCCCATCTTCAGCCCCACCTCCGCGGTGCTGCTGTCCTTGATGAGCCCAGTTCGGATCTCAGGTCCTTTAGTATCCAGAGCCAAAGCAACAGGCCAGTAGAGGATGGGGTCAGAAGCAAAAATTTCCGTGGCTGTGCGCACGTTCTTGATGGTCTCCACGTGGTACTCATGAGTTCCATGAGAGAAGTTCAGACAAGCCACATTCATTCCAGACTTAATCATCTCCTTCAACTTCTCCACCGATCGGGAAGCTGGGCTATTGGTACAGATGATGCCAGTGTTCCAGGCCGTGATGGGTGGTGTGTGAATGTCCAGGCGGCACATGTGCTCCAGGAATGTGTCAGCTACATGGCATGTAGCTGCTGGGTCTGAATGAAGGCAGTCCCGGCTTCCCTATGGGGCTTCGACATGGCTGCTGAGGTCCTCTGGTGCTGACCGACTTGGGCTACACTGCAAAGGCGAAGAGGTCAGGAGCCCCGGGACGTGCAGCTGCTGTGCCCCAGGAGAGTTTTAAATGCAGATCATCTAGTTGTCCTCTCCCAGTGGAGTTATGCAGACAATTCTTACTTCTCACAGTGACAATGTGTGATAATACACATGCAATATTCCTAGCCAGGGAAGCACCTCCAAGCCTTGGTGTCCAGCATTTTTATTAGTCATGTAGACATGGCTGACTGCCTGTGTGGCTGGCCTTCATGTCCAACCCCCTCCTGAGGTTGAGCTGACAATGCATGGTTCAGAGCCCCTACCATATATCACATTGTTAGCATAGGCCAGCTGGCATGGCCCAAGGCCCCCAGGTAAACAAAGAACATTCCAACAGTTTAGAGATTACCTCCCAGAAAGTGAGAGTAAAGGCCAGATACTTCCTGGGGCAAGGTTAATACTTTTGTTGCACAAGCATGAATACCAGGAGGTGAGGATCACTGGGTGCTACCTTTCGGGTTTCTTACCACACTCACCATTTAGAAAACTTCCCAACCTGAGCTTCTGATTAGCCTCATTCTTATTTTTAAATTAATTTATTTTATTACTTTTTTTTTTTTTTTTTTTTTTTTTAGAGACAAGATCTCACTCTGTCACTGGAATGCAGTGGTGCAATCACAGCTCGCTACAGCCTTCAACTCCTGGGCTCAAGCGAACCTCCTACCTTAGTCTCTCAAGTAGCAAGAACTACAGGCATGCGCCACTATGTCCAGCTTTGGTTCCTCATTCTTAAATATGGTTGGATGACCACCCCTTTTAGGAAAGTGTCCAATATAAGAGAGAGGCCAAAATAAACCATGAGGGAAAAGGAACTTAAAAGGAAACAGGCAACTGAGAAAATAAAACTAAACTAAAAAACCAACCAACAAACAAAATAAGACAACCCCTACAATATTGCTGGAGAGATCAAATATAGGATCCATAAGACAAAGAACAGGCTAATGCAGAAAAGATAACAAAAGGTTGGGCGCTGTGGCTCACGCCTGTAATCCCAGAACTTTGGGAAGCAGAGGCGGGTAGATCACGAGGTCAGGAGATCGAGACCATCCTGGCTAACACGGGGAAACCCCGTCTCTATTAAAAATACAAAAAATTAGCCGGGCGTGGCGGCGGGCGCCTGTAGTCCCAGCTACTTGGGAGGCTGAGGCAGGAGAATGGCGTGAACCTGGGAGGCAGAGCTTGCAGTGAGCTGAGATCGCACCACTGTACTCCAGCCTGGGCGACAGAGCCAGACTCTGTCTCAAAAAAAAAAAAAAAAAAAAAAAGATAACAAGAAAGGGCCCTTAGAGGTTAAAACATGATAAACAAACTAAAAATGAATAGCTTGACTACATTTTGGGAAACTGGGAAGGGGAAATGTTTGTGTATTGGTGTGTGTTGCAAGGGCTACGATCTAAGTTAGCTAAACCCTCATCATCCAAAGTAGTAAATTAAGGGTGGATTCAGGGCTTGTAGGGCCAGAAGCATACATGATTTGGAGGATGCTCTTTAAGATAATTTTTTTTTGAGGCGGAGTCTCGCTCTGTCGCCCAGGCTGGAGTGCAATGCCCTGATCTCAGCTCACTGCAACCTCCGCCTCCTGGGTTCAAGCGATTCTCCTGCCTCAGCTTCCCAAGTAGCTGGGACTACAGGCACGTGCCACCACGCCGGGCTAATTTTTTGTATTTTTAGTAGAGATTGGGTTTCACCATGTTAGGCAGGATAGTCTTGATCTCCTGACCTCATGATCCTCCTTCCTTGGCCTCCCAGAGTGCTGGGATTACAGGTATGAGCCACTGTGCCCGGCCAAATTTTTTAAAAATGTATTTTTTAAGACAGTCTCACTCTTTCACCTAGGTTGGAGTGCAATGGCATGATCCTCCTGCCTCAGCCTGCTGAGCTGGGACCACAGACACACACCACCATGTTTGGCTAATTTTTTTTTATTTTTTATTTTTGGTAGAGACAGGGTTCTCAGTATGTTCCCCAAGTTGGTCTTGAATTCCTGGGCTAAAGGGATCCTCCTGCCTCAGCCTCTCAAAGTGCTGGGATTGCAAGCGTGAGCCACAGCACCAAGCTGAATGCTATGTAAGAAAATAAAATTCCAAATTCAATGGTTAAGAATAGGGCCTTGGAGGAGGCCCATGAAAATGAGGGACTCTGAAACTTAAGCTTTATTAGCTTCACAATAAATCTCCCTCTCTAGCCAACAGAAAACATCTAAAATTGAAAAATCAAGAAATAAGAGTTTTAAAACTTTGTCTAAAAATGCAAAGCAAGTTCCAAAAGAAAAATCTGAGTAAGTTGAATGTTAGGGGTTATGGGAATTGTGGTAGACTATGATAGGCCAAAGAATTGCTCTTTCTTTTCCTCTTTTCTTTTTCTTTTTCTTTTTTTTTTTTTTTTTTTTTGAGCTGGAGTCTCACTCTGTCACCCAGGCTAGAGTGCAGTGGCGCAATCTTGGCTCACTGCAAGCTCTGCCTCCCAGGTTCATGCCATTCTCCTGCCTCAGCCTCCCAATTAGCTGTGACTACAGGCACCCACCACCACACCTGGCTAATATTTTGTATTTTTAGTGGGGCTGGGTTTCACTATGTTAGCCAGGATGGCCTTGATCTCCTGACCTCGTGATCTGCCCGCCTCGGCCTTCCAAAGTGCTGGATTACAGGCGTGAGCCACCACGTCCGGCCAGAATTACTCTTTCTTATAATAAGCCCTGAACACTATTTGACTTCTTGTCCTATGCAAGGACACTCCTGTTTAATTCATTTATTGTTTTATTCTCTTTTAACCCATGCCCCACTCCTTTGTTGTAGCACTGTTTTAATGTGTTTAATGGTATTTAAAAACAAATTTAAAAAAAAAATTTTCTGTAGAGACCAGATCTTGCTATGTTGCTCGGGCTAGGTTTGAACTCCTGGCCTCAAGCAATTCTCCTGTCTCCCAAAGTGTTGGGATTACAGGCCTGAGCCATTAAGCCCAGTCTTAATGGCATTTTTTGATGAGTATGTTGAAATAAATTGGCTGCTGACTCCTTCCCCTGAGATCAAACTTAAAGAAACTACAGGAATCCAGGAAATAACAAGCAAACCGTAAGAAGCTCTGGGTAGATAAAGGACTGTTTTGAACTGGTGTGTACGTGCATACTGGGGGAATTGAGGTGGTGGTGGTTGCAGCCTAGGACAGAGAGCATTGTCTAGGCTATGAGAGGGCAACTTGGACAAAAAGCTTTCTTTCCTCTCACCTGTGCAGCTCCCTGGCTTTGGGACGATCATCATCAGTCTGTTTTTTTTGTTTTTTGAGACAGAGTCTTGCTCTGTCACCCAGGCTGGAGTGCAGTGATGTGATTTTGGTTCACTGCAACCTCTGCCTTCTGGGGTTCAAGCGATTTTCATGTCTCAGCTCCCGAGTAGCTGGGGTTACAGGCATGTGCCACCATGCCCGGCTACTTTTTGTATCTTTAATAGAGATGGGGTTTCACCATGTTGGCCAGGCTCTTCTCGAACTCCTCATCACCAGCGTTTACAACAGAATCTCTACTGTCCAGACGGGGTACCTTTAACTTATAATGTTTCAACATTTATGAGGATAACATGATCAGGTAATCATGTGATAAATAAATACGTATGTTTTCATACATCACTTGGACTGTGCAGATGTCAATAAATATAGTTTTAGGAAAAAGAATGCAAGGCCATGTCATGAGGACTTAAGGAACTGATGCTTAAGAAGACATATTGCTTTCTAACAAGTTAAAAGAGGATGACTAGATTACTTCTGAATAGCAGAGAAAATGAAGTTGAAGTTGTACAAAATGAATCTGCCCTGAAGTGGGTCTAAGAAGGAACCATGAAACAGGTGACCATGAAACGAGAGGATTGATTGTCTTATGAAGAAGAAACTATTATTTAGGTAAGAATTCTACACAAAGAATTCTTAGAATTAATTACAAATAGCAGGGGCACAGTGGCTCACGCCTGTAATCCCAGCACTTTGCGAGGCTGAGGTAGGTGGATCGCCTAAGGTCAGGAGTTCGAGAGCAGTCTGGCCATCATGGTGAAACCCTGTCTCTACTAAAAATACAAGAACTAGCCAGGTATGGTGGCGGGTGCCTGTAATCCCAGCTACTTGGAAGGCTGAGCCAGCGAGAATTGCTTGAACCCAGAAGGTGGAGGTTGCAGTGAGCCGAGATTGTGCCACTGCACTCCAGCCTGGGCCACAGAGCAAGACTCCATCCCCTCCCCCGCAAAAAAAGAATTAATTATAAATATTCTAAGTAAATAAGGATATGTATGAAATTAAAACACAAAGTATATTCATAATATTGAAATATTAGAAATAACCTTATGTCTTTTAGAGGGAATGTTTAAGGCTTAGAACAAGCTTTGAGGAGAGTAATATTAGCAACATGGTCTATTAGAAGTCCCTAGCACTCATCTTCCTCACAAAGACACTCAGAACAACTAATAAGCAACTATATTTTAACAAAAATAACAGGGAGAGTTCTAGAGTGTATCAGAGGACTAATAGAAACCCTGGTGAGCACAGAAACTCAGGATGGCCACTTAGAGAACAGAGAATGAGAAGAAATGCCAGGCCTCCACCACTGCATCCCCCAGCTGGGATCAACGAGGAAGGAGGACTTCCCCTTATAGTGAGGGGGTAAGTAAGGGGATTCCATCAACACGTTGGACAGGTACAGACCTCACCACTGGGGCCCACTGCAGTCCTCATAGGCACTAAACCCTGCTGAGGGAGCTGCCTGGAATCCACATAGCTGTGCTCCCCCCAGAGAAGGAGCCAATACTGTGCCCCACTCACTGTGGCCCACATGAGGCACAGTTTCAGCCAAGGTGCTACAGGACAATGGAATTAGAACTACTGCTGTAGTGTGTCTTGCTTCAGAGGTAAGCAGCCATTTCTCCCCATCATCTCTGAGGTTAAGCCACCACAAAACCACCCCAGCCTAGAGACCTGACAAGGTGGTGACTAGATCTCTCCACTGAACAGGTATATCTCCTTGTAATCATTAAGTAATCTGTGGGGTAATACTTTGAGACCATGTGAATATCATGTTCCCCATTAACCTTTCACTCAATGATTTTAGCATAAATTAATGGCCCTTGCCAAAATCAACTTTTACATTGGGGTTGTAAAATGGCAATCTTCCTAATTCTCTCATTTCTTTTTACATATTAGTTGGTATTTTTCTATAAGAGGAGTTTAGCCTTTCTTCTTTTCCCTATGCTCTTTAACTTTTTCAGTTTTGATATCCACCCCCAAAGCAAACTCTGACACAAGAAACCTGGGTGTGGGTAGGTTATATGGGAGATGACACCAGAAAACACAGAGTTAGCAGGGTGAGTGACACAGGGCAGGGAGAAAAGCCAATTAAGGATATATTGAACATTTTGCTCTTGGCAACTGGGGCTCAGTCTCAATGAAACCGCCCTGAGAAACCATGTGAAATTGTTCCGAATCTTCCCAATTCCATCCCTTCTTGGTGGCTACTCCCAGGGAAACCTATCTTCCAGCTTTCAAACGATGTCGCCCAGCAGCCATGGGCTGTAGGCAGTTCTTGAGAAAGACCCCAGACAGAGGAGAGAAACATAGGCGCTTGAGGTCAGGGTGTCGGAAACTGTTGACAACTGCAAGAGAATTCAGGTAGGCCAAGGGGACGTGGAGTAGGGCCTCACAACATCTGCTTCTCTCTCCTTTTAATATTACTATGAACTCATGGAATTAAAAGTTTTAAAAAGCAAGTGTGTCATAATCCTTTACCATCATTATACATTTTGATCCTCATACTGACCTTTGACCCTGGCTCCTTTGTCCTTTCTCTACGTTCCCAAGAGTCTTTAACACTTCCTTGTTTTCTGGCACAACCAAACGTTCCAGGCTCACCTTGTACTTTTTCTATCCCTGACCTAGACTCACCTATTTCTCTAAAGAGTTCTGATTCTACAGCTCTGTTTTCCATGGTGATGAGATGTCACCTCCCCCTATTGTACCATCCCTTCTCACAGGCTGAGGGACCGGGTAACTGAGGTGGCTTAATACTGCTGTGTTTCAGTAGCTGAATGTTTTTATTATTTATCTGTGTCCTTTTTGGAGTGATTTTTTTGGGGGGATGGGGGTTGGTATTTGGTACCATGTAGTGTTCTCTCTTATCCCAAAAGGATGTGTATGTAACTTTTTTTCTTTTTAGATGGAGTCTTACTCTGTTGCCCAGGCTGCAATACAGTGGTACGATCTCGGCACTGCAACCTCTGCCTCCCAGGTTCAAGTGATTCTCCTGCCTCAGCCTCCTGAGTGGCTGGGATTACAGTTCCCTGCCACCATGCCCGGCTGATTTTTGTATTTTTAGTAGAGATGACACTTCCACATATTGGCCAGGCTGGTCTCGAACTCCTGACCTCAGGTGATCCACCAGCCTCAGCCTCCCAAAGTGCTGGGATTACGGGCGTGAGCCACTGTACCTGTCCAAGGATGTGTATGTAACTTAAGAAAAGAGAAATATAAAGTGTTGTAAATAAGCTGGCTCATGAAGGTACAGTGAGACTGACCCCATCCTGTATGCAGGACTAGGCCATCCCTCTCTGCATGGTGAAGAGACATACATCTATTCATTTATTTATTTAGAGACGCAGTCTCACTCTGTCGCCCAGGCTGACGTGTGCAGTGGTGCAATCCTAGCTTACTGCGACCTCTGTCTCCTGGGTTCAAGTGATTCTCCTGCCTCAGTTTCCCCAGTAGCTGGGATTACAGGCATGCGCCAGCATGCCCAGCTAAATTTTTTTTGTATTTTTAGTAGAGACAGGGTTTTACCATGTTGACCAGGCTGGTCTCGATCTTCTGACCTCGTGATCCTCCCACCTTGGCTTCCCAAAGTGCTGGGATTACAGGCATGGGCCACCGTGCCTGGCCAGAGACATGTTTATACTGTAATGCCATGTAGGGCTAAGGCTTTCCCTAGCCCCAGCGGGGAACTGTTACCCAGACTGAATTGTTTTTATTACTAAATCTTGTGACTTGACACATCTACTGATTAAAATGGATATCTTAATCTAGACTATTATTTTTGTCATATGGAATTAAATAAAATGCAGGATGTACTATTTTTTTAAAGACAGTTCTGGTTCTTTAGAGTGAAGAATGGTATTTATTGTGGAAATTATTCTGGATTGTTCTTGCTTATAGGCCTTTTTAGCGGGCAAAACTGGTTAACACACTTAAAAAACAGAACGAAGCAAAAAGCATGAATTAACACTGACTCCTCCAATTCAAATCCAACATCACAAGGCCTTTCCTGACTTCCCCCATTTGGTATTTGTATTTTCCATCTCCCACAGAATCCTGGCTGTCAGTATCAATCATTTGTTCTTTGATGTATCACACACACAAAAGAATTTCAGAGTTGCAACACCGAAATCATTACCAGCAACCAATCTAAGTAACATTTTAAGATTTCACTGTAGTTCTTTTTGTCTTCAAATAGTATTTCCCTAAATGTGTACAGTGAAAACCTGTGCTCAAAGCTATTAATTCTTTTTCTCTCTGAGGTTATATTATCTAATATACAGCTAAATTTATTTATTTATTTTTTTGAGATGGAGTCTCACTCTGTTGCTCAGGCTAGAGTGCAATGGCACGATCTTGACTCACTGCAACCTCTGCCTCCCGGGTTCAAGCAATTCGCCTACCTCAGCCTCTTGAGTAGCTGGGACTACAGGTACCCGCCATCATGCCTGGCTAATTTCTGTATTTTTGTAGAGACAGGGTTTCACCATGTTGGCCAGACTGGTCTTGAACTCCTGACCTCAGGTGATCTGCCCCACTTGGCCTCCCAAACTGTTGGTATTTGCAGGTGTGAGCCACCACACTCGGCCTTTTTTTTTTTAAATTCAAATTTAGGATATGCTTTTTTAAAATTCACACAATGAAGTATTACGTGGCCATAAAAAACAAGGAAGATTTCTAAATACTGATGAGGAGTGAAAAATCCAGGTTGCAAAATGGTATACATGGTATGCTTCCTTTTGTGTAAGAAAGAGAAATATAAATATGCACACTTTTTTATTCCTCCCAAAAAACCTCAACACATGCACACAGCAAGGATGAACCAGAAACTAATGAAAAACGTTATTATAGGGATTGGTGGGAATAAAATTTAGGAGATAAAGATAGGAGCAAAACATCTCTAAATATACCTTTGTATATTGTTTTGATTTCTGGACCATGTAAATGTTTTGGTTTTTTGTTCTTTTAGTTGTTGATTTTTTTTTTTTTTTTTTGGATATGGTCTTTCTCTGTTGCCCAGGCTGGAGTGCAGTGGCACAATCTTGGTTCAATGCAACCTCCACCTCCGAGGTTCAAGAGACTTTCCTGCCTCAGCCTCCCTAGTAGCTGGGATTACAGGCACACGCCACCAAGCCTGGCTCATTTTTGTATTTTTAGTAGAGACAGGGTTTCCCCATGTTGGCCAGGCTGGTTTCGAACTCCTGACCTCAGTTGATCTGCCAGCCTCAGCCTCCCAAAGTGCTGGGATTACAGGCGTAAGCCACAGCGCCTGGCCATAAATGTTTTGTATATTAAAAAAGCAATTATAGACTGGGTATGGTGGCTCATGCCTGTAATCTCAGCACTTTGGAAGGCCAAGGCAGGAGGACTGCTTGAGCCCAGGAGTTTGAGACCACCCTGGGTAATGTAGAAAGACCCTATCTCTACAAAACATTAAAAAATTAGCCAGGTTTTGTGGCTTATGCCTGTAGTCCTAGCTACTTGGGAAGCTGAGATGAGGAGACTGCTTGAGCCTAGGAGGTCGAGGCTGCAGTAAGTGGTGATTGCACCACTGCACTCCAGCCTGGGTGACTGAGTGAGACTGTCTCAAAAAAAATAATAATAATATTTACAAATAAAAAAATGACATTGAGTCATATCTACTGACTTGGGAAGATATTTATATTAAATGAAAACAGAACAAATATTATGATCCAATTTAAAATACATACATTTAAGGTATATTACATATATATATTTGGAAAGTACATACCAAAATGTTAATAGTGGTCATCTTTGGCTGACAGAATCAACTTATTTTACTTTTTATTCTTTTTATTTTTCTGTATGTAATCAGTTCTATGAAAAACATATTTTATATGTAACCAGTTTCTCTATAACAAGCATATTACACTTATTTATTTTTTTTTCCGAGACAGAGTCTTGCTCTGTTGCCCAAGCTGGAGTGCAGAGGTGCAATCTTGGCTCACTGCAACCTTTGCCTCCCAGATGCAAGCAATTCTTCCTACCTTAGACTCCTGAGCAGCTGGGATTACAGGTGTGCACCACCACGCCCAGGTAATTTGGTATTTATTTATTTATTTATTTATTTATTTATTTATTTATTTATGAGACAGATTCTCACTGTGTTGCCCAGGCTGGAGTACAGTGGCAAGATCTCAGCTCATTGCAACCTCCGCCTCCTGGGTTCAAGCAAGCCTCTTGACTCAGCCTCCCAAGTAGCTGAGATTACAGACACATGCTACCATACCAGGCTAATTTTTGTATTTTTAGTAGAGATGGGGTTTTGCCATGTTGGCCAGGCTGGTCTCAAACTCCTGACCTCAGATGACCCACCTGCCTTGGCATCCCAAAATGCTGGGATTACAGGTGTGAACCACCACACATGGCCAATTTGGTATTTTTTAATAGAGACAAGGTTTCACCATATTGGCCAGGCTGTTCTTGAACTCTATAGACCTCAGGTGATCTGCCTGTCTTGGCCTCCCAAAATGCTGGGATTACAGGTGTGAGCCACCACACCTGGCCTACATATTACACTTATAATCACAATTTTTTATGACATGTGTGACACAGAATAACGATTCTCCCAAAAATGTCCGTGAATAAATTCCTGAAACCTGTTCTATTACCTGGCAATGAGGAATTAAGGTTGCAGATGGAATTAAGGAACTGATCACTTGGACTTAAAATAGGGAAATTCTCTTGGATTATCTGATGGACCCAAGGTATTCACAATAATCCTTTAAGTATGGAAGAAGGAGGCAAAAGATCAGAGTCAGAGAGAGATTGGAAGATGCTCTATTGCTGCCTTTGAAAATGGAAGAAGGGGCTAGCATCCAAGGAATGCAGGTGACTTCTAGAAGCTGGAAAAGCTAAGAAAATGGATCCTTCCCTAGAGCCTACAAAAAGAATACAGCTCTGCTGATATCTTGATTTTAGCCAAGTGAGACCCATTTCAGACTTTTGACTACCAGAACTATAAGATAACACAGTTTTATTGTTTTGAGACCCTGTTTGTGGTCATTTGTTACAACAGTAATAGGAAACTGATATAGACATATACTGGAAGCAGTAAATAGATGTATAATACCATGTGATTTGAGATACACAGTAAGATTTTAGAAGATTTTTAAGAAAAATCAAGCCAAGTGTGGTGGCTCATGCCTGTAATCCCAGCACTTTGGGAGGCCAAACCAGGAGAATCACTTGAGCTCAGGTGTTTGAGACCAGCCTGGTCAACATGGCGAAACCCCATCTTTACTAAAAATACAAAAATTAGCCAGGTGTGGTGTTGTGTGCCTGTAGTCCCAGCTCCTCAGAGGCTGAGGTGGGAAAATCACTTGATCCCAGGAGGCGGAGGTTGCAGTGAGTCATGATCGTGCCACTGCACTCTAGCCTGGACAACAGAGCAAAACCCTGTCTAAAAAGAAAAATCAAAACGGCAAAAATTTGGGAGTTATTCCTATGTTACTAGGAAAACTCAGTTACCAAAATACACTTCACAAGCCCTCTAATGAACTGTTTCTGCTTAACTATATTTTAAGACAGCAAGTATAGTAATTTTTAAAAATTACTTCCTTAATTTTTATTTCATTATGTTGTGATTTTTGGATTCCAGGTTTTGATGTTCTTGATTTTCTATCCTTCTCCACAAAATTTTCCATAGCAAAGACAATTCAACTTATTTACTAAACCAGTTAATTTTTCTCCTGCACAGATAGAAAGACTACATTTCCCAGTGACTCTTTCAGCTAGGTGGGGCCATGTGACTAGTTTTGCCCTATGGAATTCGGGTAGAAGTGCTAAATAATCCTTCCCACACAAGCCTATTAATCTGTCTCTCCCTTCTCTGGTGTCTTGGAGGTCAAATGTTGATGGCTGCAACATGAAATCAGGTGAATGTACTCCCACTTCCTGCCTTCCTGTCCCTGCACTGTACTGAGATATGAAAGAGGAGAGATGCATGATTTTTGAGTTGGGCTATTGAGATTTGGGGATTGTTTGTTAAAACGGTTGTAATCTATATTTAACCATGCTAATCTATATTCCAGTATTATTTTAAATTATTTTAAAAAATACTATACACACGCAACATTGATTTATAATTTCTATATTAGTCAAAACTTCATTTAACTGAAAGTTACCTGAAAATTTTTTAAATGAGAAAGAGGTTGATTTGTTTGTTATGTCCATCTGTAAATAGTTCAGAGCTGGTATTGGGAGTTTAAATTTTGTCCTCAAAGAACCAGGTTCCTTCTACCTTCCTGCCTTGCTTTCTTGCTAATGGATACCACACATCAAATATTTTATATATTCCAAGCCATCAGGAGGAAAAGGAAGAGGCAACAGCAGCTGACTTCCAATTAAGTCTCATTAAGACAGAATTCAGTCACATGGTCACACTTAGCTACAGGAGAGTCTGGGAACATACTTCTCTATGTTAGAGTAAAGTAAGCAAAAAAGGGTTTGGAATGAAGGCTGAGTGAACCAATCTACTGTATCTGCCATTACTTATGCAAACAGACAAGAATTTAAAGAGCTAGCAACTAGCAACATTTTTCCAAGTTGTTAAAGTAGTTGTAATAAAATCAGCCTATTTAGGAAGCAGAAGTCAGATAAGAAAATTTGATATACTATATTTTACTGGACAACGGATATCTATTAAAATTATTGTGTGATGTGTCTCTAATCTTATTCAAATTGATCAACATCTATCTCCCTAGCTATATAGTTATCTATCTGATTGATGCTTCAATTTATAACTACTAATATTGATGTCAATTAGACCTGTTTTTCTCCCTTGAGCATGTTAAAAACATGGTATACATAAATGACTGCTTGCCCTGGTTTTCCTAGGACAATCTCTGTGTAATTATTAATAGCATCCCCTTTCATTCTCAACTGTTTTGGTTTAGATAATACATTATATGGTTTTCCTTCATATAAAGAACAAGGGCAGATGAACTGGTCTAGGTAGGGGTGTTACTTACGATCTGAAAGGCTGGGTGTAGTGGCTCACACCTATAATCCCAGCACTTTGGGAGGCCAAGGGGGAGAATCACTCGTAGACCAGGAGTTCAAGAACAGCCTGGTCAACATAGTGACACCCTCATCTCTAAAAAAAATTTTTTTTTTGTTTTAAATTATGACTTGAAATGGTTCAATAGTCTATTCTCCCAAAATGAATAAATCATATTTGCGTTTCACCTGGAACCCACAAGGATGCCTCTTGTGCATTACAGAAGATCAGGAGGAATTCTTCTGCTTGGGCAATCCTTATAGCCATTAAAAAAAAAGTCAAAATTTCTGTAGACTGAGAAATCTCAATTCCTCTCTTTGCTTTCCTTCTTCCCATTCAACTTTGATACTACTTTCTTTTGTACTTGTTAAGAATAGTTAACTGAGGCTGGGCACAGTGGCTTATGCCTGTAATCCCAGCACTTTGGGAGGCCGAAGCAGGCGGATCACTTGAGGTCAGGAGTTTGAGACCAGCCTGACCAACATGGCGAAATCCTGTCTCCACTGAAAATACAAACATTAGCTGGGCATGGTAGCACACACCTGTAATCCCAGCTACTAGAGATGCTGAAGCAGGAGAATTGCTTGACCCTAGGGGGCAGAGGTTGCAGTCAGCTGGGATTGCACCACTGCACTCCAGCCTAGGCAACAGAGTGAGACTCCATCTCAAAAAAAAAAAAAAAAAAAAAAAGCTAACCAAATTTCCTGCAACTGAGGCATAGCTGGGGGTGGGAGTGGGTGTTGGGGGCAGTGAATGACGTTCTAACAATATAGGCATTAAACAGGCAATCTTAGAACTCCTATAAATGTGGAAGGCATCATTAATCCACTGTATACATGAATCATGTACATTACTTAATAATACTATAGCAAATGTTTTCATCTTTGGGAATTTGCCCAATTATTTCCTTATTTTTGTATTTTTTGGTAGAGACAGGGTTTCACCATGTTTGCCAGACTGGTCTCGAACTTCTGACCTCAAGTAATCTGCCCTCCTCTGCCTCCCAAAATGCTGGGATTACAGGCATGAGCTACTGCGCCCAGCCCATTTATTTTCTTAAATTAAACAAATACACAATTAATTTTGTATGCATAATACCAATTTGTTGTCCCTCTTATAGAATATGAAGCTACATGTTTTCTCACATCTTCTACAACAATAAATAATATTATCTTCTTTGATCATCTGATCTGTGACACATGACAGCTCATTTTATTTGTATAGTTCTTTTATTACTAGTGCATTTTAAACATTCTAAATATATTTAGTGGTCATTTATTTTTATTCTTCTGTATTTGGTTAGTCATACTGTTTGTCCATTTTATATTGAATGCAATTTTTCTTCTTGACTTTTAAAGAGTTCTTTTTATACTAGTGTAACCAGTATGATCCACAAACTCAAGGAACAAATGTGATCAGTTACAGCTGTTAACTTTCTCTATTATAGTTTAAGCCTTCCACATACCCTAATCAGAAGTCATTTTTCCCACTTGTGGTTTGCCCTCCTCTCCTCTGAATGTCCAAGAATCCTAGTTGTAGGGGGTGGGGCTGGGACTTACTCAGCCCAAATGGCAACAGAGTCCTCTTCTAAATGCAGAGATAACTAAAACTGGTGTCTCTTCAGTCCTCCTTTGCCACTGGGACTTAAAGATAAGATAAAGTCTCCTTAACTTCAGATCTGGTTGAGCAGAAACTAGGGTCTCGGTCCCCTTTATCCTATAAGATTGAGCTTCCTAAGCCAACTGATCCACCTCCTCTCTAGTGACTAACTAGACCAAAGGATGAGGCAGTTTTTGCTAATCAAGAGAGAAACACTTGGCTGGCTATGGTGGTTCATGCCTATAATCCCAGCACTTTGGGAGGTCAGTCGAGGTGGGAGGATTGCTTAAGGGCAGGAGTTCGAGACCAGGCTGGACAACAAAGCAAGATTGCCCCCAGCCACCATGTCTTAAAAAAAAAAAAAAAAAAAATTAGCCAAGTATGGCGGCGCATGCCTGTAGTCCCAGCTACTACCCGGGAGGATAAGGCGGGAGAATCACTTGAGTCCAGGAATTTGAGGCTGCAGTGAGCTATGATCATGCCACTGCATTCCAGCCTGGGCAACAGAGTGACACCCCAACCCTAAAAAAGAGAGAGAGAAACACACACACTCTACAAAAGGTTTTATTATTATAGAACCTTCTTGCTAGGTGTGGTGAAGTGGATAGTCAGGGAGAAGTATGATTGGATTGAAAAAGTATGACCTAATGATAATAAACTGGAGAGAAGTTTCTGAGGCCTGTTGTACTCAGATTCTTTTCTGTGTCCCTGTGTTTTCAGAGATAAGGATGTTCCTTTTTTCCAGGAATAGGGAGAGCACTACTCAAATGAGGTTCTTATGAGCTGCTTCAGGGAAGAAGGAAGAAGCAAGAGTGACCTACGTGCTTTTGCTGTTTTCTCAAATGCTAAGGTGCTATATTTTGGGGGTATCATGGCCGGAATCCCATTACTTTCAAATTATTCATTTATTTTTATTGGTTTGGACTCATTGTTTCCTATTTTATTCACTGAGTTATAATCCATTAGAATCACCATTTATTTTGATACTCAAATTATTCCAGGTTTGGCTTATGGGAGTCCATTCAAGCTGACTTCTCTGATCTCTTAACTTGTTATCATTGTATAAGGACTACCTTACTTTCTGCAACAACAAGATATCCCAGGCTCATCTTGCATTTTCCTTACTCCAGACTTGGAATCAGTTATTTCAGCAAAGAGTTCTTTTTAAAGGAGGATAATATTTAAAAGCCAAGATCTGGGTACTAGGTGTATTTGTTGCTATTGGGATATTGTTGCCTCTAAGCCTCTCAGTGGACAAGCCTAAGGAATATATGTATTTACGTACATACAAACATACACATACATACATTTACATCTATATTATTTCTATAACTATGTATGTGTATATTGATAGACATAAGGACACAGAGATACCACAATTCCAATCCAGCACTACAAGGTTCATTCTTTTTTTTTTTTTTCTGAGGTGGAGTCTTACTCTGTTGCCCAGACTGGAGTGCGGTGGCACAACCTCGGCTAACTGCAACCTCCGCCTCCTGGGTTCAAGCGATTCTCCTGTCTCAGACTCCTGAGTAGCTGGGATTACAGGCACCCATCACCATGTCCGGCTTCTTTTTGTATTTTTAGTAGAGACAGGGTTTTGCCATGTTGGCCAGGCTAGTCTAGCACTCCTGACGTCAGTTGATCCGCCCGCTTTGGCCTCCCAAAGTGCTGAGATTACAGGCATGAGCCACTGCTCCCGATCTTGAGGTTCACTCTAATTTTTCTCTTTCTACATTTGTACTTAAGAATTTTTTTCTTTTCATTTTCTCTCTTTCTTTCTTTCTTTTTTTTTTTTTTTTGAGACAGAGTTTTGCTCTCATTGCCCAGGCTGGAGCACAACAGCTTGATCTCAGCTCACTGCAGCCTCTGCCTCCCAAGTTCAAGCGATTCTCCTGCCTCAGCCTCCCAAGTAGCTAGGATTACAGGCACCCGCCACCACGCCTGGCTAATTTTTTGTATTTTTAGTAGAGATGGGTTTTCACCATGTTGGCCAGGCTGGTCTTGAACTCCTGACCTCAGGTGATCCACCCGCCTCAGCCTCCCAAAGTGCTGGGATTCCAGGCGTGAGCCACCACGTCCGGCCAGGAGAATACATTTTTTAAATCGTTTGCTTATTTGGTCAATCTGCCTGTATGTAAACAATCCCTCCTTGTTGCTACCACATCTGTCCCTTTGTGGATGTCCTTCTCATTGTACTGGGATTTTGATGTGTAATGAAAGCTCACATCCCTGCACTAATGCCCTAGTTGACCTTCTTGGGCTATCTGGGCTGGGCTAACCTCTCCCATGAAAAGCTGTTCCACTGGGCATCTTCCTTACCCTGTTCTGGCTCCAACACCCTGCACTGGCCTCCCTCCCACAAAGATGCCCTCTTGGGTGCTGATACTCAGGGCCAGGCTATCCCCCTGTGTGGGCCACATTCCTCACCCTGTGCTTTGATGTCCCATGCTGGAGTGCTTCTGCCCCCCACCTCATGTTGACCCCATGCCTTTACTCTGCTCTGGCTTTGACTGCCTCTGCCAGGTTATAGCCCCTGCACGGATGCCCTCCTCACCCTGCTTATGCTCCAAAACCCTGTGATGGACTCCCCCATGCCCTTCTCCTCACCCCAGGTACACTTAGGCACCCTGTCCTAGGCCGACCCCTCTCTCCCCAGGGATGCCCTGCTCAATCTCTGACTCTCCACTCTGGATCACAGTGACCCTCCACCCCAGACCCTGATACCTACATTTTTGATCCTACGTTATTGCTTCAGGACTGAATTGTTGGGGAAGGGAAAGAGGAAGAGCTCAGTGCTATTTTAAATATTTATCAGTCGTAGCAGATCATGTTGATTGCCTTCTCAATAATTGTTCCTCCCACGAATTTTGTTTCTTGCAGCTAAGATAATTCTCACTGCCAAGCTAACCCTATTGGTGTCCCCTCTCCTAGCATACAGCCTTGCATCTATCACAGAGGCTGTACAGCCTCTTCCTACTCTTCTCCTCCTCATCTGCCAAGCCACAGAATTCTCTGCATCACTACAGTGCTCTTCTGTCTTCTTTCCCTTCATTGGGAGGCAGTGATATTCTTCCTCTTGTCCAAAGCTAATTTACTCATCTGTGTTCTACACCCTATTTTCTCCCAGATTCCTAGGGAGTCTGCTTTCCTTTCTTTATTTTCAAACTCTGTATCATTATTGGTTCTTTTTCTTAAGCAGAAACATGGTCAAATCTCTCCTGTCTTTTAAACAAAATAAACTTTCTTCAGAGGACTTGCACAATGAGTATCAGAAAACATTTAATATGTGCAAACTCTTTTATCCACTTGAAAGAGTCTTAATTGTGGCTTGGCACAGTGACTCATGCCTGTAATCCCAGCACTTTGCGAGGCTGAGGTAGGCAGATCGCTTGAGCCCAGGAACTTGAGACCAGCCTGGGCAACATAGGAAGACCTTGTCTCTACAAAAAATACAAAAAACTAGTTGGACATAGCAGAGTGTACCTGTAGTCCCAGCTACTCGGGAGGCTGAGGTGGGAGGATCACCTGAGCCTGGGGAGGTCAAGGCTGTAGTGAGCTGTGATCTCACCACTGCACTCCAGCCTGGGCAATAGAGTAAGACCCCATCTAAAAAAAAAAGAATCATTTATTATTATTATTTTTTGAGACAGAGTCTTGCTCTGTCGCCCAGGCTGGAGTGCAGTGGCCGGATCTCAGCTCACTGCAAGATCCGCCTCCCGGGTTCACGCCATTCTCCTGCCTCAGCCTCCCGAGTAGCTGGGACTACAGGCACCCGCCACCTCGCCCGGCTAGTTTTTTGTATTTTTTAGTAGAGACGGGGTTTCACCATGTTAGCCAGGATGGTCTTGATCTCCTGACCTCGTCATCCGCCCGTCTTGGCCTCCCAAAGTGCTGGGATTACACGCTTGAGCCACTGTATTAATTTTTTGAATATTTAATAAGCACCTACGTGCCCAGCACTGTGAATTTTATTTGCAGTAAAAATAGATATCATCTCTGCTTTCATGGAGTTTAATGAGAGACAACTGTAAATCAGAAAATAACACTTATGAATGCATTATTACAAATCTAGACATTAACAATAAAAGAAAACATGTGCTTCTATGTGTAAGGCCTTGTTCTCAATACTTCCCATGTATTAATTTAATCATTAAACAACTTATTATATATAACATGAATATAGTTGATAACTATTATACACACTTATAGATGATGAAACTGAGGCAGAAAGAGGTTAAGTTTTCCAAGGTCTTGAAGCCAGTAGGTAACAGAGCTGGAATTTAAACTCAGATAGTCTGGCCCCTGTTCTTAACCACTAAACTATACTGCTTCTCACAAATAGCTCTGAAGGAGACAAATGGGGATCTATGAAAACATCTAACAAAGAAAACTGATTTAGACAGGAGCTTTTTTGAAGGAGTACTACTTGAACTGAGACTCAAAGTTTGAGTAGGCATTAATTCTGTAAAGTGGGTGGTGGGGAGGGGGAAGGGGTGGAGAAATGATCATTCCAGCTAGAGGACAGTATGTGCAAAAGGCCTGAGGGAAGAGGGAGCACAGCACAGTGAAGAAACTGAAGGCCAGTGTATCTAGAATGTAGAAAGCAAATGGACAGTAGGGCATGGTGTGGTTGAAGAGGCAGTCCGGGTAAGATGATAAAGTCATAAACCCTTAAGGATTTTGTTCTTCGTCCTAAGAGCAATGGGAAGACATGGGGATGGTGGCTGGGGGAGGAGGGATCAGTTCCTTTTTGAAAAGATGACTCTCATTGCAGTTTCACAATGGATTGCAGGGGAGTCACAGTGCACTCAGAGATAAGGGGGTGATATTTTGAGGGTGTTAAGTTGACATAGGGTGGTGACAGTGGAAATGGAGACAAATGGAGGGATCTGGACAAATATTTAGGAAGTCAAATTGACAGGACTGAGTAACAGATTAGATACAAGGGGTCAGATGTTGTAGGTTTCAAAGATGACCCATCCTACATCCAATCTGCCATTCTATATCCAAAAAGCCAGTTAATTTTTTTTTTTTTTTTTTTCTGAGACAGAATCTCACTCTGTTGCCCAGGCTGGTGTGCAGTGGCATGATCTTGGCTCACTGCAACCTCTGCCTCCTAGGTTCAAGTGATTCTCCTGGCTCAGCTTCCCGCGTAGCTGGGATTACAGGCACGTGCCACCACGCCTGTCTAATTTTTGTATTTTTAGTAGAGATGGGGTTTTGCCATGTTGGCCAGGCTGGTCTCAAACTCCTGACCTCAGGTGATCCACCCACCTCGGCCTCCCAAAGTGCTAGGATTACTGGCATGATTACCACACCCAGCCCAATTGATATATTTTCTAAATATCTTTATTTCTAGTGCTACTAAGAGAATGTAGTACCAGCCACTGAGATAGGGAATATGGAACAAGATCAGGCGGTTTGGGGGAAGATTACTGAGCCTTGGACATGCTGAGTTTGAGATGCCTTTAAGACATCCACATGGAAACATTAAATAGGCAGTTGTCAAGATGGGCCTGGACCTCAAAGAACAGCCCTGGGCTGAAGATATACTCTCGGGAGTTATCACTGCATTGATGGGAAATGAACCTGTAGCATGGATGAGTTTGCCCAGTGAAAGAAAATTGATTAAGAGAAGGGAATCTAAAGTTGAGACTTGAGAAAGCCCAACATGTAATAAGTCTGTGCTCAGGAAAGGGTTAACTGGATTGCTCAAACCTTGCACATTCCAAAGAAAGGCTTGTCTTTAGAACTGCCTTTGACTAACTCCTGGGAAGTAACTTCCAAGTCCTTGGAATACTCTGTCTAATGAGTATTTTTGTATGCCTGAGGTCTTGGGCCACACTGTATCAGTTTGACCTCTGAGGGCATGGAGTCTGAGTAGTTGAGGTGAATCATGTGGGTGTTGCATGCATATGTGACTGACCCCCAATACAAAAACTCTGGACACTATGGCTTAGGTAAGTTTCCCTGGCTGGCAACACTTCACATGTGTAGTCACACTTCTAATTAATGAGAATTAATGCTCATAGAGCTCTAATGGGAAGGGACATTTGAGTTTGTTTTCTCCTGGATTTTCCTTCATGTGCTTTTTCCCTTTGTTGATTTTAATCCGTATCTTCATACTTTTTTTTTTTGAGACAGAGTCTTGCTCTGTCGCCCACACTGGAGTGCAGTGGCATGGTCTCCGCTCACTGCAACCTCCGCCTCCCGGGTTCACGCCATTCTCCTGCCTCAGCCTCCCGAGTAGCTGGGACTACAGGTGCCGGCCACCACACCCGGCTAATTTTTTTTTGTATTTTTAGTAGAGACGAGGTTTCACCGTGTTAGCCAGGATGGTCTCAATATTCTGACCTCGTGATCTGCCCTCCTTGGCCTCCCAAAATGCTGGGATTACAGGCATGAGCCACCGCGCCCAGCCCCGTATCCTCATACTTTTAATAAACATAAGCACAGCAGATTTTCTGAGTCCTGTGAGTTCTTCCAGAAAACCATGGAACCTAAGTGTGGTCTTGGCGACACTGACAGTGTGTAAAAGAGAAATAGCAGTCCAAGGGGCAGGAGGAAAACCAGAAGACAGTGGTGTCATGAGAACCAAGGAAGTGATTCCAGAAAGGGGAGCGGCCAACAGTGTTAAATCTCCCAAGCACACAAGTAAGGTTAGGGATAAAATATGTTCACTGGAGGCCAGGCACGGTGGCTCACATCTGTAATCCCAGCACTTTGGGAGACCTAGGCAGGCGGATCACCTGAGGTCAGGAGTTTGAGACCAGCCTGGCCAAAATGGCAAAACCCTATCTCTACTAAACATACAAAAATTAGCCGGGCATGGTGGCATGCACCTGCAATCCCAGCTACTCAGGAGGCTGAGGCAGGAGAATCACTTGAACCCAGAAGACAGAGGTTGCAGTTAGCCAAGATGGCGCCACGGCACTCCAGCCTGGGCGACAGGGCGAAATTCGTCCCTAAAAAAAACAACAACAAAAAGATGTTCACTGGATATACAATTATGGGAGTAATTAGTGGCCTTAGCAAAAGCTGTTTTGGTAAAGTGATGGCAGCGGAAGCCAGGCCAGAGTAGACTGAGGGATGAATGGGATGTGAGGAAATAGACTTTTATTTTATTAGAGACAGGATCTCAGTCTGGCACGATCACAGCTCACTGCAGGCTCAAACTCTTGGGCTCAAGGGATCCTCCTACCTCAACCTCCCAAGTAGCTAGGACTACAGATATAATACCACACCTGTTTAATTTTTAAAACATTTTTTGTAGAGATGGGGGTCTTGTTATATTGCCCAGGCTGGTTGCAACCTCCTGGTCTCAAGTAACCCTCTAGCCTTGGCCTCCCAAAGTACCGGGATTACGGGCATGAGCCACAGTGCCTGGTCATGGAAATAGGGATCTTTAGGAAAAAAAAAAAAAAAAAAAGGAAAAAAATTGCATGTTAATTTCACTTTTTAATTTATAGTAGCAAAACACATGAAAATAATTTAATAATCCATATGGAATACTTTAAATTTACATATTAAAAACTTTTACAGTGGGCATATTCTTTGAATAAGCAATTCTACTTTTAGGAATATTCAGAAGAAATAATTATAGATGTGCAAATAATTATGCATCACAATGCTTATCACAGTATTGTTTATAATAGTAAAAAATTTAAAACAACCTTATTGTCTATGAATAGACAGATAATACATTACGGTACATTCACATAAGGAAGTCTATTTATTGAGCTATATTTTACTGGTTGCAAAAATTAAGAGATAATGTGTGTGAAAGCATTTTGTCAACTGTAAACTGCTGTTCAAATGTGGTGTTTATTACTAGAATTACAATGTGCCCCTGAAAGGCCTTAGAGACACAGAAAAGCCAATAGATAGTAATTAGACTCAGAACTCTGCTATCTGTCCTGCTTTTCTTGGTACTAATAGTTCTCAAACTCATTCAGACAACAGAGTATCTAGAAAGTCAAACTGTACTTGGTACACCATGGAATGATGAGAAGTAAACTTTACATTATTTTAAAAATTTGTATTAATAAATTTTTTTTGTAGAGATGGGGGTCTTGCTATGTTGCCCAGGCTGGTCTTGAACTACTCGCCTCCAGTGATCCTCCTGTTTTCCTCCAAAGTGCTGGTATTACAGGTGTAAGACACCACACCCAGCTGAGAAGTGAACTTTAAAAGATAAAATGTCACCTTTAGGTCCTCTGGCCTCATCCATTGGTGAGTGCAAGTATTGTACATTTACAGAAACATCCCAGATTTCAGCTGCAGCTCAGCATCCTTCTGCTGGTTCTCATGTACTCTTCTGCTCCTGCTGTTCAGAATGGCTACTCTGTCCAGAAGGTGCAGACCAGCCTTTGCAAATCTTCAAGCTACTCTTCAGCTACTGCCTTGCTTTTGCTAACCTCCTGTGCCCAGCTGATGGACACACCATGTTCTCACCATTGCTTACCTACCTCCAACGCCCTTTCTCTTTCCTGGACAACTGGAAAACTCCTTCCACTATTGTTTACCAGCAACTTAGAGAAGTTTTCTTTATAGCAGAACTGCTATGAACCTACTAAGAGCGCTTTCCGTTATTTCAGAACTGTGTTTTTCTGAAAATGCTCAGACCAGAGGAACAAGGGATAGTAGCTTAGGTCAGGAAAATGGCTGGACACAGCCTCTACCTATACCTGCTGCTCAGTTCGGGTCACAGCATGATTTCTCTTCTTGAAATTTTCTCAGTGGCATGGGTTTCTCCTGCCAGTTCTGTTTCCTTCAGGGAACTCTGGGTCTACTTTAACATCCATGTTCACCATGTGCTGGGTGCTGTTATTAACGTTTTACAAATATTGTTTGTGAGACAACCTTGAGGTAGGTCCTACCAGTAGCAAACACCCTTTCATGACTGAGGGAACTGAGGCAAGCTAAGAAAGTTTCCCTAAATCACATAGCTAGTAGGTGATGGAACTAGATTCAAACCAAGCATTTTGTCCCAGGGCATACTGAACCCCATGCTGTGCAGTCTATTAGACAGGTTTGTGCATTATCATATCTCAGCCTCATCTGTGGACTTATTTCATAGTTTCTACTGCAAGATTTCTGGGCTCCCACAGAAAATCAAGGATGTAGCTGGGTCTGTTTCAATGATCCTATTTCATGAGTTATACTCCAGGCACTGCCTTCTCAGAGCACACAGTGAACTTCACGGGGCTGTTTCCTTCCTATACAAATTAAACAGTTTTCAAAAACAACATTTTTATTCTAGATTTTAATAAAGGCAAACAGTAGCAGGCATCAAAAGGTTAAGAAAACTCATGGAAGCAAAACTTTCGGTTGAGAAATTCAGTCCATTAACTTATTTTTTTTAAGTGAATTTGAAAAGAAGTGTTTATGGTTTATACGCCATATTTTTCACCACCTTTACAGATTCCAACCTGGTCCAACCAACCGAGTTATTACCCTATTAGCCCCTCTAACTGGTCTTCCTTATTCCACTGACCCTTTATAGGTGATTCCTCTAAGAGGCAGCCACAGTGACTCTTCCCACAATTCTGCTTTGAGTCTTTGCTCAAAACCCATCCAAGTCTTCCTATCTGACTCAGTGGTCCTAAGGCTAGGGTATGAGTACTCCTGGGGTACTTCAGTGAAGGAAAATTTTCCAAGGGGTACATAAAAGTGTAGTTTTAAGGGAATTAATCTATCATATATGTGAGTGTGTAACTACACACATGTATACATAGTTGTAAATGCAAGAGTTAAGTCTGTGACAATGAAAAATGGAGTTGATACAGGACCTCATCTCATTCTAGCAATGTTATATGCATTCATGCCTACTCAAACTAATTAGGGGAAGGGGGAAGACTCCCAGCCATCTCATTAAAACATTCCCAACACTTTTTCATGTTTAAAAAAATACATTTTAGTATACTTTAAAAAAAATGGATAGTATTAAGCCACTTTAGTGTTTACTTTCCTATTTAAAATAATTTTAAAATGTCAGTATTACAAAATGTCACAAATTACACTCTGCAACTATTTAAACTTCTGAAAAAATTTAGTCAACTTACAATGTTTTGAGGCAATAAAACAGCTTTACAAAATTCTTTTAAAGGGTACAAAAGTTAAAAAAAAAATTTAAGACCATTTCTGTACATGACCTGGCTCCCTTAATAACTCTCTTATCTCATGTCCTACTATTCTCTCTCTTGTTCAAGCCACTCCAGCCACACTGACTCCTGTAACAAGCCAAGAATCAGTTTCCCTCAGGCCCTTTGCACTTGCTATGTGTTCCGCTACCTGCTCTTCTGCAAGACAGGTTCCTTCATCCGATCAATAGGGGCCTTCTTCAGTCACCTCTAATCCTTTCTACCCCACTTACTCTTTTCTTCACAGCACTTACCACTCCCTGGCATATATCTGTTCTCAATCTTTCTCTATTAGATTGTAAATCCCTTGAATGCAGGGAGCGCCTCTGTTTTGTAATCCCTGTGTATATCTAAAACACTATGACAATAAAGAGGTCAGGAAATATTTTTGAATAAATTTTAAAAGGTTTTCAGGAGGCCAGGCGCAGTGGCTCGTGCCTGTAATTCCAGCACTTTCAGCGGCTGAGGCGGGCCAATTGCTCGGGCCCAGGAGCTTCAGCCTGGGCAACATAGTGAGACCCAAGCCTCTTCAAGGCAAGGGGGGGGGGGAAGATCACCTAAGGGGTGGTGGCGTGCATCTACAGTCCCAGGTAATTGGGAGGAGCACGGCTTGAGCCTGGGAGGTCGAGGCTGCAGTGAAATGTGATCACGCCACTGCACTCCAGCCAGGGCGATAAACGAGGTCTCAAAAAAAAAAAAAAAAAGTTTTCACGTGGTTTAAGCGCCCTTCTTGGGAACACTAACAGGAGAGCATTTCATGATCTTAACACTGAAACAGTTGTTGCATTACATAAAATCCTCCAAATACTTTTTTTCCCCAAATAAAACGGCAAATTTCTGAAAGCTTTTATTTATTTTTTTTGAGACGGAGTTTCGCTCTGTCGCCCGGCTGGGTGCAGCGGCGCAATCTCGGCTCACTGCAGCCTCCGCCTCCAGCCGGGTTCAAGCAATTCTCCTGCCTCAGCCTCCTGAGTATCTCGGATTACAGGCGCCCGCAACCACACCCGGCTGATTTTTATGTTTTTAGTGGAGACGGGGTTTCACCGTATTGGCCAGGCTGGCCACGAACTCCTGACCTCAAGTGATCTGCCCTCCTCGGCTTCCCGAAGTGCTGGGATTACAGGCTTGAGCCACCATGCCCGGCCTGAAAGCTTCTACTACCATTGTTGTAAGGGCATTTGTCACCCAGCTCAAACCAGGACACTTAAAATGGGACCTCAGAAGGACGCAGTATTGGTTACAAGCCGTGGCTCTCCAAACTGAAATACATTAGAATCAGCCGAAGGGACTTTTCCCCACTCCGTCGGCTCTCTCCCTCACTTCCTGATTCAGGTCTGGGGACTGGCCCTGGCATCTCTGCTTTGAAAAACTCCTCCGTTGATTCTGATACGTAGCAACTCCTGAGAATCACCTCAAGATGCCAAAAATAGCTGTTAAAGAGTTTCTTCCTCACTCGGTCTTTTCAGCCTATTTCTGGTAGATCCTCAGTACAAAAACAAAAAACAAACAAACAAAAAACCCAAAAACAAACAGAAAAACAAAGCCCCGCTTTAGGGCTCCACAGCCACCCAAAGGAACGCGGCTGGTCTACGCACAGCAGAGACCCAGGAGGCCCCGACGATCGAGCGGCCCGGCAGGTGAAGCTTCCGCGAAGACACCCGGGACACGCTTGCAAGGACCGGAATCGGTCCGGCTTCCACCCTTCCGTACGCACCACAGCTGTGTCGGAATTCATAACCAACCCCAGCCACAGGCAACCCGGCGTCAACCGCCTCTGGCTTTAAAAGCTCCTTTCGGGTTAAAGAGCCGCGGCACTGACGCAAGGAACTGGCTTCGAGGGCACCGGACCGCTCCGCGCCCGCGCACCGAGTTCCCGCCTCCCTCGGGAGGACGTCCGTGCGTACGTGCGCGTGCCGCAACCACCCTCCTTCAAACGCGCGACGCGAGGGCGGGGGCGCCGCGTGCGCGCGCGCTCTCGTTGGTTCGCTCTCTCGCTAGCTCTCGGCTGCCGCTCTTGCTGCGGCTGCGGCTGGGGCTGGGGGCGGCGGCGGCGACGCGGGCGGCGGGCGGCGCGGGGCGGTCCGGCGGGTTCAAAGAGGAAAACATGGCGGAAAACAAAGGCGGCGGCGAGGCTGAGAGCGGCGGCGGGGGCAGCGGCAGCGCGCCGGTAACTGCTGGGGCCGCCGGGCCCGCGGCGCAGGAGGCGGAGCCGCCTCTCACCGCGGTGCTGGTGGAGGAGGAGGAGGAGGAAGGCGGCAGGGCCGGCGCTGAGGGCGGCGCGGCCGGGCCCGACGACGGGGGGGTGGCCGCGGCCTCCTCGGGCTCTGCCCAGGCTGCTTCATCTCCTGCGGCCTCAGTGGGCCCTGCAGTTCCCGGGGGCGCGGTATCGACGCCGGCTCCAGCTTCAGCCTCGGCTCCCGCTCCGGGTCCCTCGGCGGGGCCGCCTCCTGGACCGCCAGCCTCGCTCTTGGACACCTGCGCCGTGTGTCAGCAGAGCTTGCAGAGCCGGCGTGAGGCGGAGCCCAAGCTGCTGCCCTGTCTTCACTCCTTCTGCCTGCGCTGCCTGCCGGAGCCGGAGCGCCAGCTCAGCGTGCCCATCCCGGGGGGCAGCAACGGCGACATCCAGCAAGGTGAGCCGGAGGCCCTGTCTGGCATCTGGGCCGCACAGGATTTGCGCAACCCTAGAGGAGCTGGGGACGGAGGTGCTGGGGCCTGGGGCTGCTCGGACAGGCGCGATCCGGAGGGGTCTCTAAGGTGAAAGAGTCGCCCCTGGGACACTTTCCAGAGAAGCTGGACCGCAAGAGATAAGGGGAGCATGAAGGGAGGGGTGCCGGCTGCGAGAGGCTGGGGGAGGGGACGCTGGCTTCGAGGTTTGTGATGTGCGGAACCCGGCCGAGCGCTGGTTCTGGAGCTGGCAGACCCGTACAGTGAGAGAAGCGGGATTTGGGAAACACGTTGTGAGAAGCGTTTTGGCTGGAAGGGCCCGGGCCAGAGAGATGTTGAGGGAGTAGGTAAGAGGTAAGGGCAGTGAAGATGGATTGCTTTGGAGGGAGGGGACTTGGCCTGTTCGCAGATAGGAGAGAGGAGCACTATGGATTAAATGGAGGTGGATAAAATATGTTGGAGGGCTTGGGGTACAGAGAAGGCGCCTGATAGAAAATTGTAAGATGACATTGGGAAGGAGAAACTCGGAAACTGGACTGCATAGTTAGGGAAAATCCTAAGGTTTGGGGATGAAGGAGAAATGAACTTTGAAGGAAATTGAGAGTTAGGGAAAGCTGGGCATGAATTTGTTTTAGCTCTTTGGACGTTAATGAGCCCCTAGTGTTGAGGCACTGTGCTAGGATTGAATAAAGTACTCAATGAAGACTTCATTCACAGTCTAACAGGGGAAACCTATATAACTTGCAGCAGTGGAGGAGGGTATTCAGTACAATGGTTGTGGCACAATAGAGGAAAGGTCAGGGAAACTTCACAGGAAAGGAAATCCATGAACAGGTTTCTTGAATGAGTACCTCACTGGGTTGGAGGGTATTCAGGGCACAGGGAACCCTTCTACATCCCTGGAACTAAAGAATATGTAAGGTGATTGGTGGAAATTAGATTGGATTGATGGGCTGAATAGATAAAGGTTTCAAAGTCTCTTAAACTCTTGGAATCCAGGTGTGTTTTGAACTTCAGAGTATTTTGGGATTTTTCTTTTTTCTGGCAAGGTCTCTTATGTGAGACTTTTATCAGGGTCTGAATTAACTCTGTATCAAACACGTTAATGTTTCTGCATTGAAGCACATGAATGTCACACTAATGGGATAGACAATAAATAACCTCCCAGCACTCACAGTGGGTTCTGTTGCAAACTAATGAAAAATAAAATAAAATTTCAAAGCTTTTGAATTTCGGAACTGTAGGTAAGGGATTGTGGAGCTGTACTAAAGGGCTTGGAATTCATCCTGTAGAGTGTATCCTGGACATTGTGGACTAAAGGATGTTCCTGGAGGGTTTTTATATCAAGAGGATAAATGGATCAGATTTCTGATCCAAAAGGATCACTTAGGGCACTTGAGGGATGAGGGAAGGCAAGGCTGGATACAGGGAGACCAGTTAGGAGAATCCTGGCAGTAATATAGGTAAGAAATTAACATTTGGAATGGGTAGTAAAGAAATGATATCAGGTATTACAGAATGAAGCATTTTGGTTTGGGGGAACGGTAGGGTTTGGAAATTTCCTTTGCCATCTCCTACACTTGGGCAGATGACCTTTTCTTAGCTTCAGTTTTCTCATTTGTGAAACAGGGGGAAAAAGTACATAACCTCATAGGGTTATTGAGAGAATGAAGTAAGATATAATGTGTAATTATATATACGTGGTAGTTACTAATGAAATGGTAGCTAGTATATTAATAGTAGTAACTATTAGTAAGTGGCTATGGGAATGGAGGGATGGGGGGATTGTATTGAAATTAGTGTGAGGGAAACAAACATGTAGAATTCCACATTTTTTGTTTGGTGAATGGCAATGCTATTAATACGTATTCAGACGCTGAAGCAGGCTGGGATGAGGGTGAGGCCTGGGGTGGAGGGAGGATAAAATGTTTTTAGTTTGGGTTGTTTTGGGTTTCTAGCATTATTGGGACATGTAGGTAAGAATGTTAAGAATAAGGCTTTGGTTGTTGGAGAAGCTACTAATTGTTAATGGGTGTTTAGAGAATAACCGCTCATGGTCTGTGCACCCATGAGCATAGTAAGACCCATAGGATTCAGTGTTCCTGTGGGAACCTGGGTTAGGTGAGAGATTTAGAGGGAACCCAGAGATGCAGATTATGTTTGACTGATGTGGCTGAGGGACTGAGGTTATGAAATTGGCTATCTGAAATTTATGAAGGAGAGGGAATAATATGTAAATCCCCTCTTCATTTCTTTATCCTTTCTTTTTGAAGAAGGAGGAGTAAGTGGAAGGGACTAACCAAATACTGTCAATCTTAAGTGATATTGCTGTCAGCGAATATCTAAAACAAATTGAGTCTGGAATCCACCATGTTTTTTATTTAAAAAAATTTTTTTTGAGACAGTCTCGCTCTGTTGCTCAGGCTGCAGTGCAGTGGCTCGATCTCGGCTCACTGCAGCCTCTGCCTCCCAGATTCAAGCGATTCTTGTGCCTCAGCCACCCTAGTAGCTGAGATTACAGGCAGACACCACCATGCCTGGCTAATTTTTGTGTTTTTAGTAGAGACGGGGTTTTGCCATATTGGCCAGACTGGTCTTGAACTCCTGGCTTGAAATGATCTGCCTGTCTCAGCCTCCCAAAGTCCTGGGATTATAGGCATGAGCCACCGTGCCCAGCCATCCACTGTGTTTTTAGATAGTCTGGAAAGTAATTTGTCAGTATTAACCTCCTATATACCATTCTGCTTTGCTCTTTAAAAAGATCAAGCTGTGCTGGAAAGAACACTAGATTGGGTGTTGGGGACATAGTTCAGCTCCTTAACTGTTTTACGCTAAAGGAAATTCATACTGTTTTTGTCCTTCAGTTTACTTCTAAAATGTAGCTAATAGTCGTTTACTTATATCTCACTAAGGGAAATAATAAATGCGAAAACGCTTTGTAACTGAGAAATGATTCAACAATATAGGGTATTACTGATCAACCTCAGATATCATCTTCTCTGGTCTGGAGATCATAGCTAGTGGTTTTAATTCACCATCTTTTCCAGTGATTTTGAAACAAAGATGAGTATAATGCCCTCCTTCCTAAGTGGTGTTTTTCCTGTTTCTCTTAATACATTTATTCACACTGTCTGGCTGCTCTCTCTAGATCAACAGTTCTCAGAGTGTGGTTCCTGGACCAGCAGCATCAGCATCATCTGCGACCTTGTTAGGAATACAGATTCTTGGGCCCCATTCCAGACCTCCTGACCAGTAGTCTCGTTTAACAAGCTCTCCAGGTGATTCTGATTCACGCTTAAGTTTGAGAACCACTGTCTTGAGTGAAGGGCTCCTCACTTCAAATGTCTCCTCAGAGTTTGACTTTTCATATTAAGTAGTCCTCCAGGTCGCTCTCTCATACATCATCTTTTTTTCTTTGTAGTACAGCTAAAATCCAAAATGTTTATTTTTGTTTACTTACCCATCTCATTTTGCATTAGGATATTGTAGACTGTTCAATAAGTTTTGAGTAAATAAGAATCACTGAGAGCTTATTAAAATGGTAACTTGGGAGTTTCTTCAGAGACTGGTTTAGTTGATTTGGTGATGACTCCATGTGCCTGCATTTTTAACAGGTGCCCTGTGATTTTGATGCTTTTGGTACCACCACACTTTGAGGAAGATGGATTTAAATATTTTGAGGAGAAAGTATGATCTGTTTACCGTTGGAGTATTTGCAAAATCGAAGTAGATAAATTAGTTAATATTGACTCTCAATAGTGAGCTTTTTAGAGTACTTTTGTGATTGTTTTGGGGGTGCTTTTTCAGGTTGAGGCAGAATAGCTATCAGTAGTGGATATATATAATTTTATACTTTATCAATAAAAATACAGATTTGCTACTCAGGAGGCTGAGGCAGGAGGATCACTTGAGGCCAAGAGTTCAAGATCCGCCTGTGTAACATAGCAAGACCCTGTCTCTAAAAAAAATTTTTTAAAAATAGGAATCATATTGATGCATCTGAACAAACTCTCAGATGAACTCTTGAAGGAGATGAGGCTACTTGTGAGATGGCACAATGATACAGTTGAAGAAATGAATTGGTATTAAGTTGCATTGGGTTCTGCTGTTTTTTTTTTTTCGAGACAGAGTTTTGCTCTAGTCGCCCAGGCTGGAGTGCAGTGGCGCGATTTTGGCTCCCTGCAACCTCCGCCTCCTGGGTTCAAGTGATTCTCCTGCCTTAGCCTCCCCAGTAGCTGATATTATAGGTGCCTGCCACCATGCCCACCTATTCTTTTGTGTTTTTAGTAGAGACAGGATCTCGCCATGTAGGCCAGGTTGGCCTGCAACTCCTGACCTCAAGTGATCCGCCCGTCTTGGCCTCCCAAAGTGCTGGGATTGTAGGCGTGAGGGCACCGCCTGGCCTGGGTTCTGCTATTAATTAGCTACGTAGCCCTTGGACAAGGAACCTAGGAAGTCTCTCCAGGTCTTTTGCACTGTGAAGAGGCTGAGTTCCTATCCTGTTAGGTTCTATGATTCTATTGTCTTTTATGCTAACATTCTGTATGTATGTACGTTTAATGTCCTTATAGTTTGTGGGGAGTAATAGAGGAATCACCATGGAAAAATCATTCTGTTACTGAATTCTTCAACTTCCTATGGGCTGGGCACAGTGGCTCATGCCTGTGATCCCAGCACTTCGGGAAGCCGAAGCGGGCAGATCGCTTGAGGTTATGAGTTCGAGACCAGCCTGACCAATATGGCGAAACCTCGTCTCTACAGAAAATACAAAAATTAGCTGTGCATGGTGGCGGGTGCCTGTAATCCCAGCTACTTGGGAGGCGGAGGCAGGAGAATCCCTTGAATCTGGGAGGCGGAGGTTGCAGTGAGCTGAGATCATGCCACTGCACTCCAGCCTGGGTGACAGAGTGAGACTCCATCTCAAAAACAAAACAAAACAAAACAAAAAAAACTTACTACGAAAAGTCCGAGATGGCAACAGTCTTGTAAGTGGGAGGGAAAACCTCTTGAGTGTAGTGTGAAAAGCACTTCCTCATAGTGTTTCTGTTTATCACAGACTATGCTGAGCCACTCTGAGGAGTCTTCTGTTTGAACCCTTGGAATTTGTTGTCCCTGGAGTGTGTATACTATATGACAGTTCTAGCCTCAGTGTGACTTAACTGGTTTGGGGACTTTTTAGGCTCTACTTTTTCTGACTGTCCTCTTCAACAGAAACAAGCTTGAGTGTTTGAATGATCATGTGGTATTACACCAACAACTAGTCATTAAAGATGTGTCCGAGATTGCTGAAATACTTCCTAACAACTTCTGTCTAGCATTGTGGTCAAACTACCTGAATTCATTTTTGAGCTGTGCCATTTAGTACTGGAATGACCATGGATAAGTTACTTAACATCTGTAAACCGGGAGTAATAATTATATCTGTGTCATAGAGTTTTTGTGAGAATTAAGAGAGTTAATGTGTTGCAAGGTGCATTTATTGGGAGCTTACATGGGAAGCCCCCAATAAATTGCAGTAGTGTGATTTCGGTAATTTTTCATTTGTCCCCCCATTGCCTTTGTGACTGTATCTCACAGTAAACGGAAGGAAGAGGCAGGGGGGTAAATTGTGGTTTTAAAGGCTTTTCTGACGTCTACTGATGTGTATGGCATGCATGATAAATCATTTGAGTTCCGAATCTTTCTAGTTACCTAGAACTTGTAAAAACTTATAAACTAATGTCCTAAATCCTAAGTCTTTGTAATGTCTGGTATTTGTACATCAATAGCCCTAGTTAGGGGACTTTAATTACTTTTACTTTTCTCATAGATACTGCTCTCAGTGGGTCCTAAATGAGAATACCTTAAAGCAGTGATTCTCAAAGTGTGGTCCACAGAATGCTAGGGTGGGGGTTAAGGTAGTGACCATGTCACTGAGACCCTTTTAGAGGTGCACAAGTTTAAAACTATTTTCATAATTACACTAATTTAATATTTACCTTATTCACTCTGCTGACATTTATATTAACGGTGCAAAAGCAATGATGGATAAAACTGCCGTCACCTCTGCATGAATTAAGATGGTGAGTGACTCCATTTGGGAGGCCAAGGTGGGTGCATTGATTGAGTCCAGGAGTAGGAGACTAGTCTGGGCAACATGAGGAAACCCTGTCTCTACAAAAAATACAAAAAAAATTAAACAGACGTGGTAGTGCATGCCTGTAGTCGCAGCTACTCAGGAGGCTGAAGTGGGAGAATCGCCTGAGTCAGGGAGTGTCGAGGCTGCAGCGAGCCATGATTGTGCCATTGTACTCCAGCCTGGGCAATGGCGTGAGACCCTGTCTTTTTAAAAAAAAAAAAAAAAAAAGATAGTGGCTCCAAGCCATACTAAAAGTCATTGCATATTTACTTTCACACACTTAGAGAAAAAACAAAAATAAACCTATCCATTGTCACATCCTTTATGAAACAGTAACAATTACTATATTAAATTTTGGTCTTTAAAGCTCTGTGTGATGAAATGGGAAATGTGCCTAAAATGCTTCTGCTGCTTACGAAAGTGCAAGAAAAGTACTTGTGTAGTTTTTTGAGTTCCAAGCTGAATTTGCTTTTTTTCCATAGAAAACTATTTTTACTTTAAATAATGATTGACAAACTATGGTTTTTAGGCCTGGGTATTTGGCAGCCATTTTCTCAAAAGTGAATGAATTGAGCCTGTCATTTCCAGGGAAACAACTGACATATGTTGCCAGTGATAAAAATAGAGATTTTAAATTAAAATTAGAATTTTTGGAAAATTGGTGTTTGCTGCCATGAGCTGGTCAGTTTCTCAGTATAAAGACTTTTCCTGAAGAGATTGGTGGTGATATTAATGAACGTGAATTTTTTTGATACTGTGTAATGTCAACATTTCAAAGATCTGCGTAGCTTATTGCAGTATATTCTAAATGACCAATGCATGATGTTAAGTGCAAAACAGAGCAATAATAAATAGATTGTATTTTATTTTTTTATTTGAAATGGAGTCTTGCTTTGTTGCCCAAGCTGGAGTGCAGTGGCACAATCTTGGCTCCCTGTGACCTCCACCTCCTGGGCTCCTGGGTTCAAGCAATTCTCCTACCTCAGCTTCCCAAGTAGCTGGGATTACAGGCACATGCCACCACGCCCAGCTAATTTTTGTATTTTTAGTAGAGATGGGGTTTCGCCATGTTGACCAGGCTGTTCTTGAACTCCTGACCTCAGTTGATCTGCCCACCTCAGCCTCCCAAAGTGTTGGTATTACAGGCATGAGCCACCGTGCCCGGCCAATAAATAGATTTTAATGCAAGAGAGTAGTAAAGTTTATTGTTAAGGTTTGAGATGCCACATTGCAACTGATGTTTAAAAAATAAATATACTTCTTAAGTTTTTGTGTTGTATCAAATAAAAATATCCACACAGTGATCTGAAAAGGCTATTAAAATCTGCTCTTCCTGTTTCTTCTTAGCTGTCTGAGGCCGGATTTTCTTTATATTCTTCAAAGAAACAACGTATCAAAACATTAAATGCAGAAGCATATATCCAGCCATATTCTATTAAACCACATGTTAAAGAGATCTTTAAAATTTAGCACAATGACACTCTATTAATTTTTTTGTTTTAGGAAGTACAGTTGTTTCTGATTTTTAAAAATGTTGTTTAAACCTGTTGTGCTAGACATGGTGGCTCATGCCTATAATCCCAGCACTTTTGAAGGCTGAGGTAGGAGGATCACTTGAGCCCAGGAGTTCAAGACCAGCTTGGGCAATATAGTGAGACTCTGACTCCACAGAAAATAAAAAATTTATCCGAGTGTGGTGGTGTGCGCCTGTGGTTCCAGCTACTCAGGACGCTGAGGTGGGAGGATCGCTTGAGTCCGGGAGGTTGAGGCTACAGTGAGCTGTGATCATGCCATTGCACTCCAGTCTGGGTGACAGAGTGAGACTGTCTCAGAAAACAAACAAAACTAGTAATAAAATAAACATCATTTTAACATTTTAAAATTTAAGATTCATTTTTAATTCATTTTGTAATGAATTAAAATACATTTAAAACATATTTGATGGTCATACCCCATCTAAACAAAAGCTCTTTGTGTTTCTCAATAATTAAGACTGTAAAAGAGGTCCTGAGACCAGAAAGTTTAAGCCCTGCTCTGTTAACAGACATTAAGAACATGATAATGTTTCAGAGTCTTTGGGCTAGTGGGAAGAATGTCAGATCATAAAATAATAGGTGGCAGATTTATACATTTATAGTTTTGCATTTTGGAGTACCCGTAACAGTTCAGAAAAAGCTTCCCGTCAATAAAATGTAAAAATGAAGAAAGTACTTATTAACCGAAGTTAAACTTTTAAAAATAGCTCACTATAGATTTACTGATTTTTTTTCATGTTTATGGCTGTCTAAGCCAACTTCAGAGATTGCGCTCAGGATGATAGGTAAATTAACCTCTTGTCTCTGGCCACAAATTGCACCTCTATCCCTTGCCATTGGACCAAGGGGAAGTGGGAAAAAGAACAAGGATGGATGAACATAAATATACCATTTTTAGAAAAATATTTAAAGCCTATTCCCCAGTGATGAGTAAATGGCATGCACCGTGTGGTACTAACGAGTACATTTGAATGCTTATTATTTGCTATTTATGTTCCTTTTGTGAATTATTTGTCCATGTGTTTTATGTTTTTCTTTAGATTGCTTACATTTTCTGTTTTGATTTACAAGAATTCTTGACAAATTCTGTATACTGATCCTTTGTTGATGATTTAGGTTGAAGATGTATTCTGAGCCTATGGCTTGGTGTGGTAGCCAACCTCTAAGATGGCCCCTTGTTCCTTTTCTCCTATTACTCACACCATTCTATGGTTGCTGTCCAGTTGCTCAAGGCTGGTCTCCGTGACCAAGAGAATATATTAGAATTAATAGTGACTTCTGAGGCCAGGTCATTAAAGGCATATATACAACGTTTTCCTTGCTCTTTGGATCCCTCATTCTGGGTGGAAAACAGCTGCCATTCTGTGAAAGATACTCTAGTAGTCCTTTAAAGAGGCCATATGGAGAAAAACTGAGGTCTTCTGCAAAAACCCGGCACCAACTTGCCAGCCATGTGAAAGCCACTTTTGAGGTAGATTCTCTATCCTAATCAAGCTTTCAGATGACTGCAGTCCTGGCTGACATCTTGACTGCAACCTTCTTAGAGGCACTAAGCCAGAACTGCCTGCCAAGTCCCTCCCAAATTCTTGTTTCAATAAAGCTGTGAGAATTATTGTTGTTTTAAGTTATTAGTTTTTGAGGTAATTTGTTACATAGCAATAGATAACGGATACACTTTTACTTTTTAGAGAGCTGTCTTTTCATGTTTTTATATTAATGTAGATTTTTCTCCTTTTTTTTTTTTTTTTGCTGTCCTTAGTAGCTTTAAAATAAGCAGTAAGTTTTGTTCATTAAGGTAATTTCACTGCGCTCTCTACATATACCTTGGTCATCTTCAAGATTATCTCAACTGATCTTGACCCTTAGCTCCTTTTTTTTTTTTTTATTAAAAAATTTCTTTTTCCAAGACAAACCTTGGCCATTCACCTTTTGCTCGCTCTTATACTAAAATGTATTATCTTGTGAAAGTTCATTTTAAAAACCTCTTAAGCAGTGTGTGGTGGTACCTGCCTATAGTCCCAACTACTCAGGAGGCTGAGGCAGGAGGATGACTTGAGCCTAGGAGTTTGAAGCTGTAATGTGCTATGATTGCACTTGGGAATAGCACCTGTACTCCAGCCTGGGCAACACAGAGAGATGCCACCATCTCTATAAAAAAGAACAGAAAAACAAACCAAAAAAACCTGTCAGTGTTTTTGTTGGAATTGCTTTGAATATGTAAATCAATTTGGGAGAAAATGTCTTTATGATGTCTGCCTATTTATAAACATGGTATGCCTCTGCATTTGCTTAAGTCTTCCATGAATGTTTTCGAGTGTATATTTTGAGACGGAGTCTCACTTTGTTGCCCAGGTTGGAGTGCAATGGCGTGATCTTGGCTCACTGTAATCTCTGACTCCCAGGTTCAAGCAGTTCTCCTGCTTCAGCCTCCCGAGTAGCTGGGATTACAGGTGCATGCCACCACGCCTGGCTCATTTTTGTATTTTTAGTAGAGACAGGGTTTCACCATGTTGGCCAGGCTGGTCTTGAACTTCTCAGCTCAAGTGACCTGCCTGCCTGGGCCTCCCAAAGTGCTGGGATTACAGGTGTGACCCACTGTGCCCGACCTATTTTTTAAATGTCTCAAGTATACTGATTTCATATTTACATTTGATAATTCCTTCATCTGATGTTCTTGATGTCTTATTTTACTACTTTCTTCTGCCTGCTCTTGTTTGTTGTGGGTGGTGTCCTCCTGTGTTTTATAGTTTTAGACAGTGAGCCTGTTCACCAGGGCTTTATGAAATCTGCCAGACTGGTTTTAGGGAACAAGCCTCCAAAGGGTGTTTTGCATTTGCTTCTGTCAGGTGCCATCAACACAGAAATTACTGAAGCAGACTTTTAGTTTACCGTATCTTAGTATTGTCAGATGTTGATTTAGTGTTTACCTTATAGGCTGGCTGTATTTAGAAATTCTTAGAATTACACGCAGTGTGGGTGTAGCGGGGGGAAAAAAAGGGAAATTCTCAGGAGAAAAATTTTTTCCTTACCCCGAACCCAGGCAGTGACAGATTTCTTCATTTCCATGCTGTTGGTCAGATTTTTTTTTTTTTTAATTTCACTATTCTTTGCTTATGCACCCTAATAACTGAGGTTGTAGTCGTTCAAGTCAGTTTTATGAAGATGAGTCTTGATCTAATTAATACATTACATAGGCCCTGGGCTCCCATGTCGTCCCCATTCTTTGTTTACTCCCTTGTTTGTACATTCTAAAGAAGAGTCACTAAGAGTATAGTTTCTGAGCCTTTGCATTTTTGAAGTTTTCTTTATTCTACTCTCTTCTTAAATGATCCCTTGGCTGGATATGAAATTCTGGGTTAAAACTTTTTTCTTCAGAACTTTTAAGACATATCTTCCAGTGTCTTAAATCAGTGTTGCTGATGCTACTCTAATTTTGCTCGTTTGTACAACCCCAGTTGGGTTTCGTTTGTTTATTTACCTCTTCTTGAGATCTTTTTATGTCTTGGATCTCTTCTTCTATTTATCATTGTTTTGAAATACAGTGATGTGCTTCTATTGATTTTTTTTTTCTAAAAGTTTCTAAAAATTCATTGTTCTTTTTCATTTAGTCTTGTAATCTTCATTTATAGTAAGATAATTTTACATTTTTTTCAAAAGGTCCTTCCCCACCTCCCGCTCTTTGAACTATTACTATTTGATGTTGGCTTGCCTAAGTTCATATTCTCCCCTATCTTTTATAGTTTCCTTCCCTTTGTTTTCTTGCTCAGCTGACATTCTGAAAGATCTCCTTGTCCTTATTTCTAACCCTTTTATCCAATTTATTAATTACATTGTACATTTCTTTCTTTTCTTTTTTTTTTGAGATGGAGTCTCATTCTGTCACCCAGACTGGACGGCTCACTGCAACCTCTGCCTCCCTGGGTCAAGTGATTCTCCTGCCTCAGCCTCCTGAGTAGCTGGAACTACAGGCTCGTGCCACCGCGCCTGGCTAATTTCTTTGCATTTTTAGTAGAGACGAGGTTTCACCGTGTTGGCCAGGCCACTCTCGAACTCCTGACCTCAGGTGATCCACCTGCCTTGGCCTCCCAGAGTGCTGAGATTACAGGCGTGAGCCACTGCGCCTGGCCTACATGGTACATTTCTAAGAGCTTCCTTGCTTAGGTTGTATTTTTATAAGATTCTATTCTTTTTCTGTGTACTTAGTATCTTCTTTCTCTGAGGATACAAATATTTTTCTTCCCTAGGCAAAATACTTATTTTACGCTATTTTTCATTTGACTTTTTACTTTTGAAACATTTCAGGTATATTGATTCCATATTTATATTTGATAATTGCATTATGTAACTTTTTTTTTTTTTGAGACAGAATCTCAGTCCGTCGCCCAGACTGGAGTGCAGTAGTGTGATCTTGGCTCACTGCAACCTCCGTCTCCTAGATTCAAGTGATTCTTCTGCCTCAGCCTCTGTAGTAGCTGGAATTATAGATGTGCACCACTATGCCCAGCTATCATTATATAACGTTTTTGACATCTTATTTTACTGCTTGCTTCTGCCTACTCTTGTTTATCTTCTGTTCCCTTTATTATCTGTTTTACTTTCTGTTTTTTTTTTTCTTTTGATCTTTGTGTTCATAGGTTTCCCCAAGCAATAGATGATCCTTGGTTGTCTCCCCACTTGAATGAGGCAATACAGTTCTGATTGAAGATTCCATGCTTGTGTGTGGGGCTTGTTAATTTTTGGGCATTGCTTTAGATCAGGGATTGGCAAACTGGCCCATGAACTAAATACAACCAACTGCATGGTTTTGTATGACCCGTGAGCCAAGAATGATTTTTGTATTTTAAATAGTTGGGAAAAAAGAATATTTTGTGACATATGAAAATTATTAGAGGCCGGGTGTGGTGGCTCACGCCTGTAATCCCAGCACTTTGGAAGGCCAAGGTGGGCAGGTCACTTGAGGTCAGGAGTTGGAGACCAACATGACCAACGTGGTGAAACCTCATCTCTACTAAAAATACAAAAACAATTAGCTGGATATGGTGGCAGTTGCCTGTAATCTCAGCTACTTGGGAGACTGAGGCAGGAAAATCTCTTGAACCTGGGAGGCAGAGGTTGCAGTGAGTCAAGATTGCGCTGTTGCACTCCAGCCTGGGGAATAAGAGCAAAAACTCTATCTCAAAGAAAAAGAAAAAAAATTATTTTAAGTATAAATTTGTGTTTAGAAATTTTTATTTGAACACAGCCATGTACATTCATTTATGTATTGTCCGTGACTACTTTCGTGCTATAATGGGAAAACTGAGTAGTTGTGACAAAGACTGTGTACTGCTTTTTGGTGCATTACAGATTGCAGTGATGCAGCTATAACTTGATAGGGATGTGTATGGCTGTAGCACAACATTTAAAATTTTAAAAATTTTCCAAAAGATTGCATACCTATCATTTCAAAGAAGAGTGAACGGATTTTAAATGTCATGCTTCTACAGCAGAGTACATTTTGTTTTGAGTTAGATGGCAAAGCATGGTGTTTATTATGTACTTATACTATAGCTGTGCTGAAAGAGTACAATGTTATGTTGACAACCCCAGACTAAGCACTGATTACATTATTCCCAACCCACAGGAAAGCAAAAATCAGAAATAAGAAAGTTTAAAATGGAATATCTGATCACCGCAGAATTTCTTTTTTTTTTTTTTTGAGACGGAGTCTCGCTCTGTCGCCCAGGCTGGAGTGCAGTGGCCAGATCTCAGCTCACTGCAAGCTCCGCCTCCCGGGTTCACGCCATTCTCCTGCCTCAGCCTCCCGAGTAGCTGGGACTACAGGCACCCTCCACCTCGCCCGGCTAGTTTTTTGTATTTTTTAGTGGAGACGGGATTTCACCATGTTAGCCCATGTTAGGGTGGTCTCGATCTCCTGACCTCGTGATCCACCTGTCTTGGCCTCCCAAAGTGCTGGGATTACAGGCTTGAGCCACCGCGCCCGGCCCAGAATTTCTTAAAAATAAAAAATGAAAATGAGACTCTTCACTAACAAAGGAAGTTTTTGAGTGGCTCATTCGTTAGCCAAACAGGGATAGCTCTTCACCTGTGGTGAGGTAATTAAAATTTTCCCAATTAAAATATTATCTTACAAAAATAATTTTATTCTTCTCATTGGTAGACCTGTATTACAAAAAAATTACTGAATTATTATATTTTGAATTTGTAGATAAGAATTGTGGAAATTTTTCTTTCATTGTGTAAATACATACATAATATCCTTGATACTGTCTTTTTTCCTAAACAACCTAAGATATTTACTACGCCTCGTGATACCACATCCCACATTTTCGTTTGATGGGACATGTTAGGCATTGGTTATGAATCAGATTTCAAGCAGTGTGGTGTGTACAGCCTGACCTGTTGTCCACAATAGATTTGGAAGAATCAGAATTTACAGGATTCTACTTGTAACATCACAAATGACTGCCAGAATGAATTCCACAAATGAATTTTGTACCAGTCTGACCTGTCATCCATTTGTGGTTTATTAATAGAATGCTAAAATTCAAATTACACAACTCATTTCTTTTCCCATCACTGAGGGTTGGCTTAAATACTAACCCTCACAAAGTAAATACTTATGCAAAAAGCTAATGTCAGTCAAAAGATCCCCATCAGTTTTTTTGTCTGCAATAGGGTGGATATGAAGGTAAGGTATTGAGAATCATTTCACTCTATTACTGTGCTTATGAATCTGAAGTATTGAAAGTAATAAGTTAGAGCACTGCATTTCAGCTGTCCTTCATATATTAAATTTTCTGCTTTGTGTTGAACGTTACCTTCATATGTTGTGAGACATATAAAAGGGATATATGTAATGAACCTTAGACCCATTGAATCTCGCTGGAGAGGTAAGATGTTATATTAAAGAACAGTATAATACATTTTATTATAAATTGCAATAAATTTGATTTCAGTAAACCAGATGTTTATTGAAATATGGTTCAAAAGGAGATTAGTCATAGCTGAAATTTACTATTTCTTCTCTTAATGTTGGTTTGGAGGTGATTCCCTCTTTTTCATTTGTGTATGATATGATTTTAGTCCTTATGCTTTTGGCTGTAATCTAGGCTGCTCTGGACATCCATCCGATTTTCTCTTCTCTGTTTTCCTTTCTCAGTATATATTGAATACTTTCAAAGTAGATTATCTGAATTAATAATGGCAGGAAAGAACTAGCTGTGGATAAGTTTATTTGAATGTGTGTAGACTTCTGTTCCTTGTCTGTCAAATAACATAACTTCCAAGATGAAACTTTTTCATGTTATCTTATTTGCTTATAAAAATCTCTTAGAGGGAAGACTCATTCTATTTTGCGGAATGAAGTTTTGCCCAATTAAAAAGAATTATCTCAGGGTGATAATATTATCCTTGTTTCTTTTTTAAACAAATGAGGCCACTGAGGTAGTGTGGTAAAATTGTACCTAAATGTGGCTTTTCCATGTCGAGCTGATAGCACAGACTCAGCTGCCTTCAGGAACTAGCTAAGTAACTAGTGTAAGACCTTGAGAGTAGTGAAACTTGCCTGGCCTTTTTGTATTTAAAAAATAATTCTGTTTTGGCAGGCATGGTGGCTCACACCTGTAATCCCAGCACTTTGGGCGGCCGAAGTGGGCGGATCCCTGAGGTCAGCAGTTCAAGACCAGTCTGGCCAACATGGTGAAAACCCATCTCTACTAAAAATACAAAAATTAGCTGGGTGTGGTGGTGTGTGCCTGTAGTTCCAGTTGCCCGGGAGGCTGAGGCACGATAATCGCTTGAACCTGGGAGGTGGAGGTTGCAGTAAGCCGAGATGGTGTGCCATTGCACTCCAGCCTGGGCGAGAGAGTGAGACTGCCTAATAACAGAACAACAACAACAACTGTATTTTGGCCAAATAATACCAGTTTTTGTCCTGACTTGGTAGAATCTGATTAGTCATTTTTAAGGTAGATGTAATTAATTTATAATTAGTTTGATTTCATAATTTTAAAAGTTAAGTTTATTTAAGTGCTTAAGTAAACTAGCATTATAGTATAATTTGCAGATCTGTGAGAACCGGTAAAGTCCAACATCTTTTTGTATGGCTATTGGCCTTTCAATATCATTTTTTGTAGTTGCCTGTTCGGGTTGTGCTTACATTTTCCCCTGTGGTTTGTCTACCTTTTTTCCAAATGCTTTTGTAGGATTCTTTATATATTCCAATCATGACTGCTTTGTCAGATATATATCCGATTTTGTGGCTTGCCTAGCAATTGTGTTTTAAAATGTTGAATTTAGCTCTTGAGTACACAGTACTTTCGCCCTGGTTCAAAAGTTAAATAAGTATACGAAGCTGGATAATGAGAAGCCTCCCTTGCACTCGTTATCCTCATCCAGTTCCTGTCTCCCCCAAGACATAACCTGTGTTAATACTTTATCTGTCCTCCCAGTATATCCAAGTGATACTGGACAATGGTGCCAAATCCATTCAGTGACAGAAAGATTGGGTATCTTCAAAAAATGACATTGGGCCAGGCATGTTGGTTCATACCTGTAATCCCAGCACTTTGGGAGGCCGAGGCAGGAGGATCACTTGAGCCCTGAAGTTCAAGACTAGCTTGGGCAATGTAGTGAGGCCCTGTCTGTAAATAAAATTAAAAAAAATAAAATGGCCAGGTGCAGTGGCTCACACTTAAAATCCCAGCACTTTGGGAGGCCAAGGTGGGCGGATCACGAGGTCAGGAGATTAAGACCATCCTGGGCGGATCATGAGGTCAGGTGATCAAGACCATCCTGGCCAACCTGGTGAAACCCGTCTCTACTAAAAATACAAAAATGAGCTGGGCGTGGTGGCACATGCTTGTAATCCCAGCTATGTAGGAGGCTGAGGCAGGAGAACCGCTTGAATCCAGAAGGTGGAGGTTGCAGTGAGCCAAGATCGTGTCACTGCACTCCAGCCTGGCGACAGAGCAAGACTCCATTTCAAAATATATAAATAAATTTAAAAAGCCAGATGTGGTTCACATCTGTGGTCCCCAGGAAGTATTTGGGAGGTTGAGGCAGGATTGTTTGAACCTGGGGAAGTTGAGTCTGCATTGCACCGTGATTGTGTAACTGCACTGCAGTGCACTGACAGAGCAAGACCCTGTCTCAAAACAGAAAAAGGATGTTGGTACAACCAATTATCACATGCAGAGGAATAAAGTCGTACCCCTACTTCACACCATATGCAAAAGGTAACTCAAAATGTATCAACAGGCTGGGCATGGTGGCTTACCATGTAATCATAGCACTTTGGTGGGCTGAGGTGGGAGAATTGCTTGGGGCCAGGAGTTTGAGACCAGCTTGGGCAACATAGTGAGATCCTGTCTCTACAAAAACAAAACAAAGACAAGTAACAACCTAAATAAATAAAGCAAGTAACAACCTAAATAAAGCATGAGCAACTAAAGAAAAAATAGTAAGTCGGACCTGATCAAAATGTAAAACTTTTGTACATCGAAGACCATTATTCAAAAAGTGAAAAGAAAACCTGCAAAATGGGAGAAAGTATTTGTAAGTCACATATTGGATAATAGTGATATATCCAGAATATATAAAGAACTGTTACAGCCTAATAATAAAGACAAATAACCCAATTAAAAATGGGCAAAAGATTTGAATAGACAGTTCCCCAAAGAAGATATGTATATATGACCAATAAGCAAATGAAAAGATACACTAGATCATTTGTTATTAAGAGAAATGTAAACAAAATCACAAGGAAATACCACTTCACACCTGCTAGGATGGCTCTAGTTAAAAAACAACCAAGTGTTAGCAAGGATGTGGAGAAATTAGAGTCCTTCTGTATTGCTGGTGGAATGTAAAATGGTGCTGCCACTGGGGGAAACAGTTCGGTGGTTCCTCAGTTAAACATAAAATTAGCATGTGACCTAGCAAATCCATTCTTACATATCTGTGACCCCAAAGAATTGAACACTGGGACTCAAACAGATACTTGCCGGTACTGATTGCAGCATTATTCGCAGTAGCCAAAAGGTGGAAATAATGTTAAGTGTTCAACAGATGAACTGATAAAATGTATATACATGTAATGGGATATTATTCAGTCCTGAAAAGGAATGGATTTCTGATATATGCTGCAATATGAGTAAACCTTGCAACATGAGTGAAATAAGACAAACACAAGAGGGCAAATATATGATTACACTTATATGAAATGTCCAGAATAGGCACAGTCATAGAGACAGAAAGCAGACTAGAGGTTACCAAGGGCTTGCAGGGAGAACAGGGAGGGAATAGAGAGTTATTTAGGATGGGAGTGGGGAAGGAATGGGCGGTTGTTGCTTAATGGATATAGTTTCTGTTGGGATGATAAAAGGTTTTGAAAATCATAGTGATGGTTGGATGGTTGCATGACATGTTGAATGTAGTTAATGCCATATAACATACCTAATACTTGTATATTTGTATACATAATATACATACATAATAGTTCAAATGGCAGATTTTGTGTTATATGTATATACCACAATAAAAATGTTAAAATATGTTAAAAATGTTTTTCCTCCTAGAGATTTTAAAATCATGTATTTTAAAGTACATTTTATTGCATTTTAAAAAAATTGATTCTCATTCATGGATTCTGTGTTTTAGAATTCACCTACACACTAAAATTTATTTGTAACCCCAATGTTAATAATTGCAGTGCTTTCACAGTCATTCCTTGACATGGGCAGAGCAGCAAAAAATTTGACTCGCCCAACTCACATTTTCCCAGCTGAGGTCAAACTGGGAGATGCTTTGCCTTCTTTCAGCACTCATAGTGTAAATATGTGTCCTTGTTGTGGCCATGTTGTTCTGATCGTTGTGCTTTTTGTTGACTTCACTGCTTCACATGGCCCTAAATGTAATAAAGCTGAAGTGCCCTGTAGTGTTCCTAAGTGCATGAAGGATGTGTGTGCTTTATGGAAAAAACACGTGGAAGATAAGCTTCATTCATATATGAGTTACAGTGTTTTGGCTTTGAATTTAGTGTTAATGAACCAGTAATATATTTTATTTGTTTTTTTGAGACGGGGTCTTGCTCTGTCACCCAGACTGGAATGCAATGGCCCAGTTACAGCTTCCTGCAGTCTTTGCCTCCTGGTCTCAAGTGATCCTTTTACCTCAGCCTCCTAAGTAGCTGAGACTACAGGCCCATGCCAGCACACCCAACTAATTTTTTATATTTTTTGTAAAGACAGGGTTTCACTATGTTGCCCAGGTTTGTCTCGAACTCCTGGACTGAAGCTGTCTATCCACTTTAGTCTCCCAAAGTGCTGGAATTACAGGCTTGAGCTACTGCATCCAGCCCTCAGCAATATGTTTTAAAGTGACTTTAAACATAAATGCACATAAAAATGTTATGTATTGACTGATGAAAATTTTGTGACCAGAGGCTTGCAGGAACCTAATCCTGCATTTCCTCTAGGAGCAATAGTTTAGTTAATTTGTTAATTTATTGTTTACAGCAACTGTATAGAATATAACTACTCTAAATGATGAGAATCGACCCTATGTCAATGCAAATAAAATTATTTCTCTTATATAAATGGCAACCTCAGGATCTTTCTCTGAAAAGTACATAGTTTCCTTTGATTTTTGTTCTGAAGTCTGTTTGATCTTATATTAATATAGCCACTCATTAAAACTTAATTCACAAACGATATATTAGTAATTCACACATTTGAAGTGTGTGGTTGAGAAGTTTTTAGTATATTCAGAGTTGTGTAACCATCACCATAATCAATTTTAGAGCATTTTTATTACTCCCAAAAGAAACCCTGTACCAATTAACAGTTATTACTCGCTTACTCTGCAAAGCATTCCCCCGGACTTAGGCATCCATTAATCTACTTTATTGTCTCTCTAGATTTGCCTATTCTGGACATTTCTTAGAAATTGAAATATACAACGTGTGGTCTTATGTGGCTGACTTTTACCTTCATCTGTGCTGTAGCATGTATCAGTGCTTCATTCTTTTTTTAAATACTTTTAAAAAAAATAGTCAAGTGCAGTAGTGATATGAGGAGAGAGTAAAGACTTAGATCTATAACTGACTGAACAATCTGTTGAGATAACTCACTACCTTCAAGTCAGCCAGTGCTTCACTGTTTTTAGGCCTGAATAATATATTCTTTTATGGCTACACCACATTTTGTTTAACCATTCATTAGTAAATGGACACTTGAGTTGTTTCTCCTTTTTGGCTATTATGAACAGTGCTGCTATGAACACTTGTGGATAAATTTTTATGTGAACATATGTTTTCATTTCTCTTGGGTGTATACTTGGGAGTGCAGTTGCTGGGTTGTATGGTAACTTATATTTAATCTTTTGAGGATCTGCCAACTGTTATCTGAAGTGACTTTAGCATTTTTCTTTGCCATCAGCAGTATGTATGAGGGTTCCAGTTCTCTATAATGTTGCCAACGATTGTTACCTATTTTATTATAGCTATCCTGGTGGGTGTGACATAGTATTTTATTGTGGTTTTGATTTGCATTTCTCTTGTGGCTAATGATGTTGAGCATCTTCTTTTGCACTTATTGACCATTAGTGTATCTTCCCTGATGAAATGTCTGTTCAGACTTTTGTCCATTATTTAATTAGGTTATTTGACATTTTAAAGTTGTCAGTTCTTTGTGATAGTCTGGATGTTCTACCCTTTTTCTTACATTTTTTTTCTTTCTTTCTTTTTTCTTTTATTTTCTTTGTCTTTCTTCTTTTTTCTTTTTTTTTAAAGTGACAAGGCCTCACTGTGTTGCCCAGGCTGGTCTTGAACTTCTGGGCCCTAACAGTCTTCCTGCCTCGGCCTCCCAAAGTGCTGGGATTACAGGTGTGAGCCACCATGCCCAGCCCTGGGTGCTGCACCCTTATATCGGATTTAGCCATATCTTCTATTTGTGCGTTGTCTTTTACTTTCTTTCTGGAATTATTTGCAGGATGAAAGTTTTTGGTGTGTGGAAAAATACATGTAACAAAATTTAACCATTTTACCCATTGTTAAGTGTGTTCATTGGTTTTAGTTATATTCACAGTGTTGGCAGCACAGAGTTTTTATTTTTTATTTGTTTTTCAAGACAGGGTCTTGCTCTGTTGCCCAGGCTGGAGTGCAATGGTGCAATCATAGCTCACTGCAGCCTCAACCTTGTGAGCTCAGGTAATCGTCCCACCCCAGCCTCCCAAGTAGCTGGGACTACAGGTGCACCACTGCACCCAGCTAATTTTTTTATTTTTATTTTTCGTAGAGACAGGGTTCTGCTGTGTTGCCCAGGCTGGTCTCAAACTCCTGGGTTCAAGTGATCTTCTTGTGTCAGCCCCCCAAAGTGCTGGGGTTAGAGGTGTGAGCCACTGCACTTGGCCAAAAAAGTTTTTAAGTTTGATGAGGTCCAATTTGTATTTTGTGCTTTTGTTTTTGGCACCATATCTGAAAAATCATTTCTTAATCCAAGGTCATGAAGATGTATTCTTATGTTTTCTTTTAGGAGCGTTACAGTTTTAGGTTTTAGATTCAGATTCTGTGATAAAGTTGAGTTAATTTTTGTATGTGAAATTTGTGTGTGAGGTAAAGATCTAGTTTCATTCTTTAGCACAAGGATATCCATTGTCCCTGTATCATTTAGTGAAAAGACTGCTCTTTCTTCCATTTAATTGTCTTAGCAACCTTGTCTAAAATCAGTTGACTGGGTAAATGTGAGGGTGTTTTCCTGGACTTAATTTCATCCCATTGATCTGTATGTCCTTATGACAATAACAAATTTTTTTTTTTCCCCTAAACAACAACAACAACAACAAAAAACAGGGTCTCTGTCACCCAGGTTGTAGTTCAGTGGTGCACTCAGGGCTCACTGCAGCCTCCACCTCCAGCCTCCACCTCCTGGGCTCAGGTGATCCTCCCACCTCGGCTTCCCCAGCTGAGACTACAGATGTGTGTCTCACACCACTACAGATGTGTGGCTACGCAACACCCAGCAATTTTTAAATTTTTTTGTAGAGGTGGGTTCTTGCTATGTTGCTGGGGTGGGTTGTTCTTTTTCAAGATAGTTTTGGCTCTTCTGGATTCCTTGAGTTTTAAAGAGACAGATTTTCCTCTGTTGCCCAGGTTGGAGAGCAGTGATGCGATCATAGCTCACTGCAGTCCTGACCTCCTGGACTCAAGCAGTTCTTTCACCGCAGCCTCCTAGTAGCTGGGACTGCAGCCACATGCCACCACGCCTGGCTAATTTTTAAATTTTTTGTAGAGATGGGTCTTGTATTGTTGCCCAGGCTGGTCTTGAACTTCTGGGCTCAAGTGATCCTCCAGCCTCAGCCTCTCAAAGTGCTGGGATTACAGGTGTGAGCCACTGTGCCTGGCCTCCATCTTCTTTTAATCTACTTATATCATTGTGTTTGAAGCTTCTTGTATTAATATATAGCATTACTGTTGGATTATAGTTTAAGTGTATCCACTCTTCTGGTCTTTCATTTAATTCACGTATTTAGGAGTATTTAAGGCATGTAGGTATATTTAAGGTAATTATTGATGTGTTATGGCTTAAACATGTTGTTTTCTGTTTGTTTCCTTTCTCTCTCTTGCCTTTTGAGTTACCTGAAGTTCTTTTTAAGATTCCATCTTTATTTATGGTGCTTTTGTGTAGTTTATAGTTTTTTTGAAGTGCTTTGAATAGCTTATAAGTGGTTGCTGTAAATATTGCAACATTTATTTGTAACTTAAAGTCTTTGTATTGACATTTTACCATTTGGAGTGAAGTATAGAAGTTTTACTTCAGTTAGGTCCCTTTACTCTTCCCAGTTTTAATTGATTATCTTTAATTTTCTGTCTGTATAGCTGACCAGATAATATATGATCTTTTTTTATAAGCTCTCACATGATTTAAGAAATCCATAAGAAGAAGTCTATTATGTTTACTCTCATTTTTATCATTCCAGTGTTCTTTTCCAAAGATTCAAGGTTTCTTCTGTTAACATTTTTTTTCTGTTAGGACAAATTTCCTTTAACCATACATACTTTTAGGTGTATTAGTGACAAATTTTTATATATTTTTTTCATCTGAGAATATCTTTAGTAGTCCTTCATTCCTGAAGGATATTCGTTGAATATAGAATTTGCATTTCTAAGTTACTTTCTTTTAGTCTTTGAACATTTTCAGTCATCATTTGTTCAAGTAATTTTTTTTTTTTTTTTTTTTTTTGAGATGGAGTCCTGCTGTGTTGCCCAGGGTGGTGTGCAGTGGTGTGATCTTGGCTCACTTCAGCCTCCATTTCCTGGGTTCAAGTGATTCTCCTGCTTCAGCCTCTCAAGTAACTGGGACTACAAGCGTACGCCACCACATCCAGCTAATTTTTGTATTTTTAGTGAAGATGGGGTTTCACTGTGTTGGCCAGGCTGGTCTCGAACTTCTGACCTCAAGTGATCTGCCTGCCTCAGCTTTCTAAAGTTGAGGCATTTTTTTTTTTTTTTTTTTTGGCCTGCATTGTTTTACATGAGAAATCCACTGTCATTTGAATAGATATTCCTCAGCAAGTAATGTGGTCATTGTCTGCTTTCAATATTTTTTTCTTTATGTTTCAGAACTTTATGATGTATCTTGGTGTGGATTTATTTGGGTTTTTCTTATTTAGCATTAACTCAGTTTTTTTTTTATTTGTAGGTTTATGTCTTTTATCAAATTTGGGACATTTTCAGTCATTACTTGTTCAAGGAATTTTTTTTTTTTTTTTTTTGAGATGAAGTCCTGCTCTATTGCCTAGGCTGGTATGCAATGGTGTGATCTTGGCTCACTTCAGCCTCCATTTCCTGGGTTCAAGTGATTCTCCTGCTTCAGCCTCCCAAGTAACTGGGACTACAAGTGTACGCCACCATATCCAGCTAATTTTTGTATTTTTAGTAAAGATGGGGTTTCACTGTGTTGGCCAGGCTGGTCTCGAACTCCTGACCTCAAGTGATCCACCTGCCTTGGTCTCCCAAAGTGCTGGGTTACAGGTGTGAGCCACTGTAACTGGCTTGTTCAAGTAATTTTTAAATTTTATGTACTCACTCCTCTCCTTCTGGAACTCTGCAACTCTGGTGACAGCAATGTTAGCTAGCTTGTTTTTTTATTGTTCCACAGGTTCTTGAGACTGTGTTCTGTTTTTCTTTTCTTTTATTTCTTTTTTTTTTTTTTTTTTGGTCTCTTGATTTTGCCTGAAGGTCAGTTATTCTGTTTCCTGTCATCTTGTCTATTGAGCCCATTTATCGAGATTTACATTTTTGGTTATTGGGTTTTTTTTTTTTTTTTTTTTTTTTTAGACGGAGTCTCGCTGTGTCGCCCAGGCTGGAGTGCAGTGGCGCGATCTCGGCTCACTGCAAGCTCCGCCTCCCGGGTTCACGCCATTCTCCCGCCTCAGCCTCCGAGTAGCTGGGACTACAGGCGCCCGCCACCACGCCCGGCTAGTTTTTTGTATTTTTAGTAGAGACGGGGTTTGTTTTGTTTTGTTTTTTGTTTTTTTAAGACAGTGTCTCACTGTGTTGCCCAGGCTGGAGTGCAGTGGTGTGATCTCGGTGCCATGACACCTACTAATTTTTGTATATTTTTTGGTAGAAGTGGGTTTCATCGTGTTGGTCAGGCTGGCCTTGAATTCCTGACCTCGAGTTATCTGCCTGTCTCCACTTCCAAAAGTATATTTTTTAATCCTATAATTTCTATTTGTCTTTTTTTCTATAACTTTCATTCCTTTTCTATTTTCCATTTATTTTAAGGACATTTGTATTGCCGTTTCTTTTTTTTTTTTAAGATGAGTTCTTACTCTATCACCTAGGCTGGAGTACAATGGTGCGATCTCAGCTCACTGCAACCTCTTCCTCCTGGGTTCAAGCAATTCTCCTGCCTCAGCCTACCAAATAGCTGAGACTACAGGCGTGTGCCACCACTCCTGGCTAGTTTTTGTATTTTTAGTAGACATGGGGTTTCACTGTGTTGGCTAGGCTGGTCTCGAACTTCTGACCTCAAGTGATCTGCCTGCCTCAGCCTTCTAAAGTGCTGGGATTACAGGTGTGAGCCACTGTGCCTGGCCTGTATTGCTTTTTGAAGCATTTTTATAATGGTTCCTTTAAAGACTTTGTCACATGTTTCTAATATCTGGTATCTGATCATCTTGGTTTGGGCATATACTGATTGTCTTTTGTCAGTTATGATTTTTCTGGTGTCTTGTCAGTTATGATTTTCCTGGTGTTTGACAAATAATTTTTTGAGTATGTTGCAAATATTTTGGATATCATATTCTGAGATTTGAGATTCTATTTAACCTCCATTTTTTTCCAGCAGTCTTTCTACTGAGGTGTAACATAAAGGCCAGGTAGGTGTGTATGTTCACCTTCCCCTTGGGCCTCCTGACACCACCTTGGCAAAAGTGGAGTGCTGGCTTTCTCTGCCATGTTGCAGATAGGTGAGATGAAAGTTCAATTTCTCCTTTGGTCCTTCCTGATCAAGTGGGGTACCAACTCATACCACCTTGTCACCTCTGATTTAGGGTTTAAGTTCAGTTCCACTGAGCCCTGGTGACATCAGGGAGGGAGGAAGTGTAGGGCTAACTCATCCCACCTGATTGCTACATAATAGGGGTATTTCAGCTTTCCATTTGGATTTTATCATACCAGGGAAAGGAATAGGAAGTGATGATTTGCCTGGCCTCTTACTCCCTTATTCCTTATTATTGCCAGGTGGGAGTAGAAGTAACTCCCTGCTATTCCCTACTGATATTGAGGAGTAGGAGATTTTTTTTTTTCAGTAGTTTTAGTTTAAAAAAAAAAAGGGGGGGGCTTCAATTAAAGTTGCCTTTATTTAAGATCCCAGCAGTGGAAATACTGAGTTCTTTTGGTCCTAACATTTTACAGATTATAGGTGTGAAATTATGGAATCATGACTCACTAAATTCATGCTTTTAATTCCCTTTCTCTGCAAGGCAGTATTAGATTATTTCTGCTCTCAGGAGTTTGGAGTTTTGGAGACTTGAATAAACACATACTTTTTTTTTTTTAAAGACAGAGTCTCACTCTGTCTCCCAGATGGGAGTGCAGTGGTGTGATCTCGGCTCACTGCAACCTCTGCGTCCCAGGTTCAAGTGATTTTTGTGCCTCAGCCTCCTGAGTAGGTGGGATTATAGGCGTGTGCCACCACACCTGGCTAATTTTTGTACATTTATATATATATATTTTTGGAGGTGGAGTCTCTGTCGCCTAGGCTGGAGTGCAGTGGCGCGATCTGGGCTCACTACAACCTCCACCTCTCGGGATCAAGCAATTGTCCTGCCTCAGCCTCCCGAGTAGCTGGGTCTACTGGTGCACACCGCCATGCCTGGCTTTTTTTTTTTTTTTTTTAATTTTTAGTAGAGACGGGGTTTCACCAACCAGACGGCTGGTTTTGAACTCCTGAGCTCAGGCAATCTGTCTGCCTCGGCCTCCCAAAGTGCTAGGATTATAGGCGTGAGCCACCACACCCAGCCTAATTTTTGTATTTTTAATGGAGATGGGGTTTCATCATGTTGACTAGGCTGGTCTCGGACTCCTGGCCTCAGGTGATTCGCCTGCCTCAGCCTCCCAAAGTGCTGGGATTACACGTGTGAGCCACCATGCCCAGCCTAAACACACATTTTAAAAGATGAAAAGGATGACCTATATAATTCTTGCAAATGAAACAATTTGCAGGTCAGAGTCTTGATGGTTAGCCAAGTTTTTTTTTTTTTTTTAACCAGTTCAATTAAAAAAAAATTATTTAGAAAAAGGAAAACGTGGACATGGTTAGAATTTCAAACAATATAAAAGAATATAAAATAATGCATTTAAGTCTGTAAGTTTCCAAAGTATGAAATGCTGACTATCTCATCTTTATTATAAAATTTAAAACAACACACTGACTAACAAGCTTTTAAGAGGCTCCTTGAATTTTGTCTAGCAGACCATTATTTCAAAATAAGACATCTTTGTGCAAACTCAGTTATGTACATTTTTATTTAGCACAACTGCCTCCTTAACATCTTTTCTTGAATGACCCAGATGCATCTCAAATTTACTGTCTCTAAACTTGAACTAATTGTAGTTTCCAAACCTCCATTTACAACTGGAACAATCATCTCATTGCTCCAGTTTCCTAAACCAGAAATTTGGGCATCATTCTCATCTCCTCTTCTAATACACCTCTACTCCTCAGTCTGTAGTTTTCTAGTAATTTTTATCTGTGATATCTGTCTTATGTCTTTGCTAACAGGAAAATTAGAGAAGAAAAAATATGTTTTTTTCTTCTCTCATTTCTAAAGAGTTTGTTTGAGGTTTGTATTATTTCTTCCTTGAGAGAGTTCACCATTAAAACCAACTGGGGCCGGGCACGGTGGCTCACACCTGGAATCCTAGCACCTTGAGAGGCTGAGGCAGGCGGATTGCCTGAGCTCAGGAGTTCGAAACCAGCCTGGGCAACATGGCGAAACCCCGTCTCTACTAAAAATACAAAAAATTAGCTGAACATAGGGGCACCTGTAGTCGCAGCTACTTGGGAGGCTGAGGCAGGAGAATCACTTGAACCCGGGAGGCGGAGGTTACAGTGAGATCATGCCACTGCACTCCAGCCTGGGCGACAGACGGAGACTCTGTTTCAAAAAGAAAAAAAAAAAAAACCCAACTGGGTCTGGACTTTCTTTTTTGTAGAAGATTTTAAATTATTGATCCAATATTCAGATTCAGTTTTTTTATTTCTTCTTGAGTCAGTTTTGTTTAAAAAAAATTTTTTTTTCCCCCCCAAGATAGGGTCTTGCTTTGTAGCCCAGGCTGGAGTACAGTGGTGCGATCACAGCTCTCTGCAGCTTTCATCTCATAGGCTCAAGCAGTCCTCTTGCCTTAGCTTCCTGAGTAGCTGGGACTACAAGTGTGCACCATTGTACCTAGCTAATTAAAAAATTATTTTTCTAGAGACAGGGTCCCACTGTGTTACCCAGGCTGGTCTCGAACACCTGAGCTCAAGTCATCCTCCTATCTCAGCCTCCCAAAGTGCTGGGATTATAGGCGTGAGCCACCATGCCTAGCTGGTAATTTGTATTTTTAAAGAATTTGACCCATTTTATTAAGTGGTCTAACTTGGCATAAGAGGTTCATAGTTATATTAGTCCATTCTGACACTGCTACAAAGACATACCTGAGACTAAGTAATTTATAAACAAGAGAGGTTTCTCTGGTTCTGCCTGCTGTACAGGCTTCTACTTCTGGGGAGGCCTTAAGAAACTTACAGTTATGGCAGAAAGTGAAAGGGAAGTAAACATGTCTTCACACGCCTGACAGGAGGAAGAGAGAGTGAAGGGGGAAGTGCTGCAGACTTTCAAACAACCAGATCTCGTGAGAACTCAGTTACTATAACGAGAACAGCAAAGGGGAAATCTGCCCCCATGATCTAATCACCTCCCACCCCAGGGCCCTCCTCCAACATTGGAGATTACAATTCAACATGAGATTTGGGTGGGGACACAAATCTAAACCATATCAGTAACATTTTGGCAGGATCTCTTGTTAAGTCTTATATATTTCATTTTTGGTTTTGGCACAATGTGCTCTCTTTTCTTTTTAGATCAATGTCAATCTGTCTCCTCTATCTCCCCCCATCTCCTTCCCTGCTTGCACTTTCCCATCTGGGTAATTGTTTATCAGTTGTTTTCAAAGAACCACTTTGAGTTTCATTCCCCGTTCCTCCGTATTCATAGCTACTTAATGTTTTTATTTCATCCTACTTAATGTTTTGATTTGGTCTTCTTTTTCAAGCTTAATGAGGGGCATGTTGAGATGATTGCTTTTAGATGTTTTTTTTCGTTTCTAATATATGTCTTTAAAGCTATGAATTTCTCTCTGAGCTCATGCTGTTAAATATGGTACCTAATAGCCACATGTGACAAAATTAAGGGTGAATGAAACTGACGGTTTACTTCCTCAGTCACTGTAGTCACATTTCAGGTATTCAGTAATCATGTGTGGCTGATGGCTCCCATATTAGACAGTGCAGATATATAGACATATTAGACAACATTTTGTCATGGCAGAAAGTTTTGTTGGACTAATGCCTGTAATCCCAGCACTTTGGAAGGCCGAGGTGGGCCGATCACCTGAGGTCAGGAGTTCAAGACCAGCCTGGCCAAACATGGTGAAACCCCATCTCTACTAAAAATACAAAAATATTAGCTGGGCATAGTGGTACACATCTGTAACCTCAGCTACTAGGGGGCTGAGGCAGGAGAATCACTTGAACTGGGAAGGCGGAGGTTGCAGTGAGGTACAATCACTCCTTTGCACTCCAACCTGGGTGATAGAGTGAGATTCCATCTCAAAAAAAAAAAAAAAAAAAAGTTTAAGCACTCTTTCAGCTGTATCCCATGGGGAGGAAAAAAACAAAAAATATATATGTAGTATTTTATGTTCTGTTCTGTTCTGTCCTGTTCTGTTCTGTTCTGTTATGTTATGTTATTTGAGACAGAGTCTCACTCTGTTGCCCAGGCTGGAGTGCAGTGGTGCAATCTCAGCTCACTGCAACCTCTGCCACCCAGGTTCAAGCGATTCTTCTGGCTCAGCCTCCCGAGCAGCCGGGATTACAGGCGCCTGCCACCACACCCAACTAATTTTTATAGTTTTAGTAGAGACGGGGTTTCATCATCTTGGCCAGGCTGGTCTTGAACCCCTGACCTTGTGATCCACCCCCCCCCCTCAGCCTCCCAAAGTGCTAGGATTACAGGTATGAGCCACCACACCTGGCCTATAGTTTTAATTTTGTGTTTGGTTCATATACATTTATAATTGTTACATATATGTGATGTATTGATTCTTTAACATATAAAATGCTTCATTTTATGTCGTAATATGCTTTGAGAATCTTTTTTTCTTCTTTCTTTTTTGGAGACAGAGCCTCACTCTGTTGCCCAGGCTGGAGTGAAGTGGTACGATCTTGGCTCACTGCAACGTCCGTCTCCTGGAGTTCAAACTGTTCTCCTGTCTCAGCCTCCTGAGTAGCTGGGATTACAGGCATGTGCCACCACACCTGGCTAATTTTTGCATTTTTAGTAGAGACAGGGTTTCACCATGTTGGCCAGACTGGTCTCGAACTCCTGATCTCAGGTGATCCACCAAGAATCTTTTTTTTTCTGATGTTAATGTGACTACTGCAGCTGTCTTACGGCAACTGCTTTCATGATTTATCTTCTTTCCTTTTACTTTAACTCTGTTTATATCTTTGAATCTAAAAATGTTTCTTTCAGAGGATACACAGTCGGATTTTGCTTTTTATTCAGTTTGACAATCTCTTCATTGGAGTGTTTTCAGTGATATAGTTGGATTTAGGTATGCCATTTTGCTAATTGTTTTCTGTGTGTCATGTCATTTTTGTTCTTTTCCTTCTTCACTCAGACTTTTGTGTTAACCAGTATTTTTAGTGTACCTTAAAATTTTCTTTGATTTAGTTTTTGTTTTAGTTGTAACTCTTGCAATTGTGGTATATCTTTAACACCACAATTCACTTCAGGGCAATACTGCCTTCATTTTGTTAAAATATAGCAACTTTGTTCCACTGTAGCTCCATTTCTATCTTTTGTACTGTTATTGTCATAATTGTTACATTTGTATAGTCTGGTTTTATTTCCTGTCATCCTGACAGACTTCTTTTAGAATTTTTTGTGGTACAAATATGCTAAGTGTGACATTCTCTCAAATTTTGTTTACCTGTGGCTGTCTTTATTTTGCCTTCATTTTTGAAGAATATTTTTGTTGTATATACAATTCTTGGTTTATAATCTGTACTTTGAATAAGTCATTTTATTGCTTCCTGGCCTCCATATTTTTAATGAAAAGTCAGATGTTGATGGTATTGGTTCCCTTGATGAATTGTTTTTCTCCTGGTTTTCAGCAGTTTGACTGTGATGTATTCGGTTTGATTCATTTTGTGTTTGTGGTTCTCTCCCCTTTTTAAACTGCAGATTAATGTATTATCATCAGGTTTTGACATTTTCCACCATTATTTCTTCAAACATTTTTTCTATTTCTGTGCTCTTATCTCCTGTAACTTTTATTACATTTATGTTGGGAAGTTGACATTGTTCTACTGGTTTCTGAGGATCTGTTCTTTTCTTGTTAGTCTTTTTTCCTCTCTGATTTTTTTTGATTGGATTGAAATTAAATTTTAATTTATCCATCTAGAAGTTCACTCAAGTCTTTTTTTTTTTTTTTTTTTTTTTTGAGATAGAGTTTCACTCTTGTTGTCCAGGCTGGAGTGCAATGGTGCAACCTTGGCTCACCTCTAACCTCTGCCTCCCGGGTTCCAGCAATTCTCCTGCCTCAGCCTCTGGAGTAGCTGGGATTACAGGTGCCCACCACCACGCCTGGCTAATTTTTTGTATTTTTAGTAGAGGCGGAGTTTCACATGTTGGCCAGGCTGGTCTCAAACTCCTGACCTCAGGTGATCCACCTACCTTGGCTTCCCAAAGTGCTGGGATTACAGGAGTGAACCACCATACCCGGCCTTAAGTGTATTATTAAAACCGAGATATGTAGTGAATTTTTTATTTTGCATGCACTTTTAATCTGTGTGACATTCTCTCAAATTTTTTTTTTTGGTTTTATAGTTCGCTCTTGAGACTTCTTATTTGTTGAGGCTTTGCCATAGTATTTTATTATTTGAACACTGGTTCCTTTTTATTTGAAAATATTTATAGTAGCTACTTTGAAGTCTTTGTTTTTATTCTCACTTGGCCTTTAGTTTTTTTTTAGGGCTTTCTTGTGTCTCCATTTAGTATGCGCAGTGTCCCAATTAGCCATATCTGTATAGAGAGTTGATCTTAGCCCTTCTGTAACTCTCTAATTTAAAGTTTCTTTGTATTAATGTGGTTAGTCTGCGCTTGCTCTGTGACCCCAACCCAGGTATAGCAAAACCTGTTCTTTCCAAACAGATACTAGTTTATAGCTGGCATATCTCATGTTTTCGCATTCACCTCTCTCCCCAGTTGATTCTGCCATGTATGACAGCAAAGTTACTGTTTTTGTGGTCAGCCCAATTGTAGTAAAACTACTGATTTTTCAGACCAGACTTCTGGAGAGAATGGAAATCCTCAAGCAAGAGGGCCCTCTAGGAAGAGGGCCAGTGCCTTTCATTGCTTTTACCTGTAACTTTAGCAGACTTTGTAGAATAAGTGTGTCTCATTTTGCATGACAGTAGTTGATTCCCAGTGTTCTGAATTAGTTGTTTGCCTTTTTTTCTTTTCGACAATTTTTTACAGTTTTATACTTTTGTCTTTGACGAGAGGATTTGCTTTCCATTGTGCCATTATTGAAAGTGGGGCAGCTATTAATTTTTTCTTTTGTACCTTCATTTTGTTGTAAACTTATCTTTTAAATTTCAGTAGTCTTAAAAAGTAAGTGACATCTCAGGTATTCTGCGTTTTCTAGAACTGCTGTGTCCTGTACCATAGCAACTAGTCACTGGTGGTGATTTAATTTTTAGTTATCTAAAATGAAATTTTAAAATTTAGTTGGTTGGTTCCATCAGCCATTTTCCAAGTGCTCAGTGGCCACTGTTGTATTGAGTACTGCATTGAACAGTGCACATACAGCACTTATCCATTATTGCTGAAAATTCTGTTACACAGTGGTGCTCTAAAATCTTTGAGACAAATAGTAACTTGTAATAATAGCTTATATTTTCTGAGTACTTATGTGTGTCACGTTTTATATGTATAAACATGTGGTCTTCCCAACAACCTTTGAGGTAGGTACTATTATCCCTGTTTTGCAAATGGGAAACTAAGAGTCAAAGATTAAGGAATTAATACAAAGATTAAGGAATTAACAGCTTTGAAGGGGTTGAGATTTAAATCTGTGTAGTCTGGCTGCAGAATCTGTGCCATTAATAATTTTGTGTATTGCCTCTTTGATAAATGATGCCTGATTTCTGACTTGAATAGAGCAGCTTTTTTTTTTTTTTTTTTTTTTTTTTTTTTTTAAGGTTTTGGTAGCTTTAAATGCTGTTTAATATTTTGGTAAATGATTCTTTTCGTATTTAAGTTGTTTGCTTCTCTTTTTTAGTGTTCTTACTAAAAATGTCTGAATTTTATCATATGCCACTTGAACCATATAGTTATATAACCATATAGTTATCTCCTTCAGTTGTTTTGATATGATTATTTTGTTAAATTTCTTTCCGTTGAATAATCCTTGAATTCCTGGTAAACCTTATTGATCATATTTTTTTTTGACAGATTGACAGAATGTTTGCTAATATTTCATTTAGAAATGTAGAGTCAATATGCTAGAGTGGTCTGCAGTTTTCTTCTTTTGCATTGGTTTTAGTAGGTTTTAACAGTAAATCAATGTTGGGCTATATAAAATGAATTCGGATTTTCACTCTTTTGTTCTAGATTGGTTCAAATAATAATGGAATGCTGGTTTGTTCTTTAAGCATTACTCTCCTGTATAACTATCTGGATTTTGTATTTTTTTTAAAACGGCAGCTTCTAATCTTTGTATGCTAATATGTCTATTCAAGTTTAATTCTTGTTTTGCTTTTGATGAATCATATTTTACTAGAAGATTGTCCATTTTTGCTAGATTTTAATATTGCTTGCTTTAGAATTACGTGGAATATTTTCTGATACAGGCTTAGTAATCTTTTAAAATTTTTTTGCTTTCTCCATTTTCATTCTGACTTCTCTATGTTTTTTTCTTCTTCATTATACTCCTAAAGATTTATTTTACTTTTTCTCAAAAAATTATTTCTAGGTTATCAGTTTTGTTTTCAGTAATGCGTATATTTCAGCTTTTATATTTAATTCTGTTCTCATACTTTTGTGTTTTTTTTTATTTGTCAAGGAAAGAACTAAGTTTTATTAGTTTTATTTTTAAACATTTAAGGCTACAGTTAGAAATAATAGAGTTGAGTATGAACTGTCTCCGCTGCATTTTTTTCTAGATAGCTTGTAATTTTAGTTTGGATTTCCAGCTGGAATCCATTTTTATTTTGAGTTGTGTGTAGTGATGTTTTTATTCACTTTCACTTTGTAAAGTTTTAAACTTTTACAGGATGGACTATAAAAATCAGTATCTTTTTAATTGAGAGGTTTTTTTTTTCTTCTTATTTGTTTTTGGTAGCTGAATACAAGATCAAATTTTGTAAATATTTCACAGACATACCCAAAAATGTATATATTCTATTCCAGGAATATATAATAAATAGCTCTTAAATTATATCATCCATTCTTTTATGTTTTGGTTTTTTATACCTTATGTGAAAACTGTACTTCTATGTTTGCATGATCTCCTTTATTTTAATAATTTTTCCTTATTGTTATTTGAGACAGAGCCTCTCTCTGTCACCCTGGCTAGAGTGCAGTGGTGTGAACATGGCTTACTGCAGTCTCCACCTCCTGGGCTCAAGCAATCCTGCCTCAGCCTTCCACGTAGCTGGGACCACTGATGCACACCTACATGCTGAGCTAGTTTTTAAAGTTTTTCTAGAGATGGGGTCTTGCTTTGTTGCCTAGGCTGGATCCTTTTATATATTTAGTTGCTTTTGTTTATAGATTTCTTTTGAAATTATTTTCATGCTGGTTTTTCTTGGTCATACTAAGTGACATTCTCTTTTGCTTTGTTAAACGTTTATTTTTTATTTATTTTTATTTTTTTGAGATGGAGTCTCGCTGTGTCGCCCAGGCTGGAGGGCAGTTGCACTGTCTTGGCTCACTGCAAGCCCTGCCACTGGGTTCACGCCATTCTCCTGCCTCAGCTTACCAAGTAGCTGGGACTACAGGCACCCGCCACTACGCCCAGCTAATTTTTTTTTGTATTTCTAGTAGAGACTGGGTTTCTCCATGTTAGCCAGGATGGTCTCGATCTCCTGACCTCATGATCTGCCCACCTCGGCCTCCCAAAGTGCTGGAGTTACAGGCGTGGGCCACCGTGCCCAGCCTAAGACTTATCCTTTATTACCGGTTTTTTAGCAATTTGATTATGTTGTGCTTTGCATGGTTTTATTTAGAAGTGCTATCTTCAGGGATTATTGTGGTTCTTACATCTTTGGCTTACAGTTTTTATTAAAGTTGGAAAACTTGATCATTAGTTCTTAAAATATATTTCTGATTGTTTTTATTTCTTCTGGGAATTCAGTTACACATATATTAGACCACTTGATAATTGTCCCACAGGTAGTGAGCCTCTCTTTTGTTTTGAGGGAGGGGCATATTTTGTTTATCTTCATGTTCATTTTTGTTTGTCTCCCTTCAGTTTTGCCAGATTTTTCTTCATGTATTTTGAAGCTGTCTTGTTAGATACACATATGTATATATAACTATATTTTCCTGAGGATGGATGTCTTTATTATTATACAAATTTTGCTCTCGTCTCTAATGATTATTTTTGTGTAAGGGTCTATTTTATCTGATATTAGAATAGGCACTCCTGCTTTTTTTTTTTTTGAGATGGAGTTTTCGCTCCTTTTGCCCAGGCTGGAGTACAGTGGTGGGATCTCGGCTCACCACAACCTCTACCTCCTGGGTTCGAGCGATTCTCCTGCCTCAGCCTCCTGAGTAGCTGGGATTACAGGCATGCGCCACCACACCCAGCTAATTTTTTTTATTTTTAGTAGAGATACGGTTTCTCCATGTTGGTCAGGCTGGTCTTGAACTCCCTACCTCAGGTGATCTGCCTGCCTTGGCCTCCCAAAGTGCTGGGATTACAGGCATGAGCCACTGCCTCTGGCCTTTTTTTTTTTTTTTTTTTTTTTTTTTTTTTAATCAAATAGAGACAAAGTTTTGCTCAGTTACCCAGGCTACAGTAGAGTGGCATGATCCTAGCTCACTGCAGCCTTGAACTCCTGGGCTCAAGCAGTCCTCCTGCTTCAGCCTCTTAAGTAGCTGGGCCTGCAGGCAAATACCACCACATCTGGCTTAATTTTTTTTTTTTTGTAGAAATGGCTTGCTATGTCACCTAGGCTGGTTTTGAACTCCTGGCCTGAAGTGATCTTCCCACCTCAGCCCAGAGTGCTGGGATTAGAGGTGTGAGTCACCACACCGAGACTCCAGCTCTTACGTAATTACTGTTTCCGTGATTTGACTTTCTTTTTTCTTTCATCTTGTATGTGTCTTTGATTTACGGTGTGTTTCTGCGGCACAGTGATGTATGCCTGTAATCCCAGCACTTTGGGAGGTTGAAGCGGAAGGATTGCTTGAGGCCAGGAGATTGAGACCCGCCTGGGTGACATAGTGAGACCCTACACAAATTTTAAGCACATTAATCGAGTGTGATGGTGTATGCCTGTAGTTCTAACTACTTGGGAGGATGAGGCAGGAGGACTGCGTAAGCCCAGGAGATTGAGGCTGCAGTGAGCTATGATTGTGCCGCTGCACTTCAGCCTGGGCTACAGAGACTATATCTGGAAAAATAAAGTGTGTCTCTGGTAAACAGTATATAGTTATTTTTATCTGCTCTTTATTTTTGTTGGGGTGCTTAATTCATTCTCATTTACTATCGTTATTGATATGGTTAGATCTATGTTGATTGTTTTGCTCTTTGTTTTCTGTATAGCTCATGTATTTATTGTTGTTCATTGGTTCCTCCTTATGTTAGATATGAGTTCTGAATTTCTCTTCAAAGAATCAGTATGTCAGTATGTTCAATTCTTTGCCTTCTACTTTCAAACTTCCTTGTAAAGCAATCTTTTTCGATCGTGTGCTCCACCCTGACTCATTCCAATTACCTGCTCCACCCTGACTCATTCTGATTACCTGCTCCGCCTTGACCAATTCTCTACCCTGATTCATTCCGATTTCCTGCTCTGCCATAACCATTTTTCCTGTCAAACCACTCACCCCGTCACTCTCTTTAAATTAGCCAATTGGAATTAGTTTAGCTTTTGCAGTCTAACCCTAGCCAATAGGGGAACGACAAAGCAGCAGGGGCCATGTGCATCAGAAATAAGAACACCTTCCCCTCCTTTGTCCAGGTGTGCACTCACCATTGCTCCGTCAGTGATGGCGCACCCTTCTATAGCAGTAAATCACTTTGCTTAGAAGAATAAAAGAAAATTTTGTATTCGAGTGCTATTTATTTTGTGGCACCGAAACTTTATTTTTAACACTTATTTGCCTTCTTTTGCGTTATATACATGTTTTCTGGTGTATAATTTTAACTCTTTCATTGATGTTTTCTCAATGATTTTGAGTTAATTTCTTAGTGATTACAGTATGCATATTAATTTATCACATTCTACTTCAAATTTCTATTAACTTGACTTCAATAAAACCCAGAACCTTTGCTCCAGTGTGGCTCTCTTCCTTCCCCCCCGCCCTTGTGTAATTGTTATGTATGTTACATCTATGTGTTATAAACTCAGCAATACTGTGCTGGAGTTACAGTTCTATATACTTTTATTGTTTCTGAAGAAGTTAAGAGAAGAAAGGAAAAATATAGAGTTTCTTATATTAGCCTGCATTTATTTACCATTTCTAGTACTTTTTAATTGCTGTGGATTCCAGTTATGGTTTGGTGGCATGTCCTTGTTCTGTCTAGTATACCTCCATTCCCTCTCCTGTTCTTTCTGCTATTATTGTCGGAAGCAACTTTCTTTGTAATAAGGAAAGTGAAAAAGTAGGTTTGTATGTGTTAGACATTTACCTATATGGTTAGCCTTACAAGTGTGCTTTCTTTATAGGCATTTGATATGATCTTTGATGTCACTTCTTTTAAATCTGGAGAACTTTCATTAGGGTTTTTTGTAAGGCAGGTTGACTAGCAATAAATTCTCCCAGTTTGTGTTTATCTGAATATGTCTTTATTTAATTTTCATTTTTGCAGGTTAGTTTTGATGGATATAGAATTCTTGGTTGGCAGTGTTTTCTTTGTTCTATTTTTTTCTTTCATTTTTAATTGGTTTCCACTTAGGCCAAGTTACCAAAGTTCTTAAATTGATATAGGCAGAATTTTAAAAACTACTTTGAATTATGTCATTCTACTTGTTAAATATGAGTTCTAAATTTCGCTTTGAAGAATCAATATGTCAGTATGTTCAATTCTTTGCCTTCTACTTTTAAACTTCCTCCTAAAACAACTTTTTTCAATCACCTGCTCCACCCTGACTCATTCCAATTACTTGCTCCACCCGAACTCATTCTGATTACCTGCTCCACCCTGACTCATTCCAATCACCTGTTCCATCCTGACTCATTCCAATCACCTGTTCCACCCTGACTCATTCCGATTACCTGCTCCACCCTGACTCATTCCGATTACCTGCTCCACCCTGACTCATTCCGATTACCTGCTCCGCCCTAACTCATTCTCCATCCTGACTCATTCCGATTTCCTGCTCTGCCATAACCATTTTTCCTGCCAAACCACTCACCCCGTCACTCTCTTTAAATTAGCCAATCAGAATTAGTTTAGCCTTTGCAGTCTAACCCTAGCCAGTAGGGGAATGACACAGCAGTAGGGGCCACCTGCATCAAGAATAAGAACACCTTCCTCTCCCTTGTCCAGGTGTGCATTCACCATTGCTCCATCTGTGAGGGCGCACCCTTCTATAAAAGTAAATTGCCTCACTGAGGAAAAAAGAATTTTTTTTGTTTTTTTTTTGAGACGGAATCTCGCTCTGTCACCCAGACTAGAGTGCAGTGGCCTGATCTCGGCTCACTGCAGGCTCCGCCTCCCGGGTTCCTGCCATTCTCTTGCCTCAGCCTCCCGAGTAGCTGGGACTACAGGCGCCTGCCACCACGCCCGACTAATTTTTTGTATTGTTAGTAGAGATGGCGTTTCACCCTGTTAGCTGGGATGGTCTCGATCTCCTGACCTCATGATTCGCCCGCCTCAGCCTCCCAAAAAAATAAAAAGAAATTTTATGTTCGAATGCTATGTCTTTTGTGGCACCAAAACTTCATTTATAACACGCTGCCTTCTGAATATTTTTTTTGTTTGTTTCTGCTCAACTCATTGTTAATCATATTGTTCCCATGTATGTCATGAGTTATTTTTCTCCTACTCTTTTCAAAATTTTCTTGTCTTTGACTTTTAACAGTTTAATTGTAACCGTGTATATCTTTAAAGTTCATGCTTGTGAATTTTAAAGAGCCACAAAGGCCGAATATTTTCCTCTGTGTTTTGTTTTTGTTTTTGTTTTCATTTTTAAGACAGGCTCTCACTGTGTGCCCCAGTGGCCCAATCACTGCTCACTGCAGCTTGACCTCCCAGCCTCAGGTGGTCCTCCCACCTTAGCCTCCTGAGTAGCTGGGATTACAGGCAGGCACCACCATGCCTGGCTAATTTTTATTTTTGTAGAGATAGGGTCTCACCATGTTGCCCAGGCTGGGTGAGACTCCTAGACTAAAGCAAGCTGCCCACTTCTGGCTCCCAAAGTGTTGGAATTACAGGCGTGAGCCACGGCACCTGGCCACCTCTGTATTTTGTTTTCAATTACTTTATTATGAAATGAGATATACTGTTATATAATATTTTGTATTTTGATAATTCTTAAAAATTCCACTTGAAAAATGTTCTGCTTGAACCATGATATTGTTCCTTAATTAGCAATTATTTCACTTTGGGAAACTGGTCATTTTAAAAATTTTATTTCTTAGAATTATTTGGATTATGCTCATAGATGTTGTCAGTAAAATATTTAATTTTTGGAATTTAAGAAAATTGCAGCCAGGTTATATGATTAATGTGAACATAGGAAAACAAAATACTTTTATGTTTCTAAGTTTAAAAATTTTATTCATATATTCAGTGTTTGGGATGCCTAAGTGTTCACATTTTAGGAAGGCAAGATGGTACTTAAGTTTCCAGCATGGTCTGTGGTCGTACCCTATAATCAAATGCCTTAATATTTCTGCATCAGTATTTACACTAAATAGGGTAACTAAAGATATATATAACTTTATTCCAGTTCAGGTCAGGTTTTTTTCACTAAATGTGTTTTGTAGCTAAACATACCATAATTTTCTGTATTTCAAAAACTGGGTAAGAAAATGTGAGCTTGATAACCATTAAACTTTTTATAAAATAACATGTTTTCCATTTTTGTTTTGCTTTTAGTTTGTGGCTACTGTCCTGCATAAATTGCATAATTTGTTTTGACAATTTGTGGACTTTGTCCTTCATTGTTACACAGTATTCCCATTAGTCCTATTTAATGCTTTTTAAACTTTTACTTAGGTTTATCTAATGCTAATATTCTTCTTGTTTTTTTGTTTGTTTTGCCTTTTCGTTTTGTTTTGTTGTTTGCATTTGCTGCTGTATATTTGTTTATCCTTTTTCAGTCCTTTTCTTTTTTTCATGTTTCACATGAAACATTATGTCTAAGTTTCATTAGTAACAGACTACTAATTTGCTTCTTAGGATTGCCATTCTTCAGGTCTTCTAATTTTTTTAATGTGGAAATTGTGTTTATTTAAATCTAGCAGGGCATTTTTTGTTGTTGTTGTTGAGACAGAGTGTCGCTCTGTCGCCCAGGCTGGAGTGCAGTGGCATGATCTTGGCTCACTGCAATCTCTGCCTTCTGGGTTCAAGTGGTTCTCCTGCCTCAGCCTCCCAACTAGCTGGGATTACAGGCGTGTGCCACCATGCCCAGCTAATTTTTGTATTTTTAGTAGAGACGAGATTTCACCTTATTGGCCAGGATGGTCTTGATCTCTTGACTTCGTGATCTGTCCACCTCGGCTTTCCAAAGTGCTGGGATTACAGGTGGGAGCCACTGTGCCCAGTCTGCTTTTGTTTCTTATCATTCATATGCTCACTGGACTATCACTTTTAATTTCCTTCAAGAACTTTCCAGGCCAGGCACAGTGGCTCATGCCTATAGTCCCAACACTTTGAGAGGCCTATGTGTGAATATTGCTTGGGCCCAGGAGTTCTAGAACAGCCTGGACAACAATATGAGACCCTGTCTTTACAAAAAAAAAAATCAAAAAAGTAGCTGGGCATGGTGGCATGAGCCTGTGGTCCCCGCTACATGGGAGGCTGAGGTAGGAATCACTTGAGCCCAGGAAGTTGAAGCTTCAGCGAGCAGTGTTCATGCCATTGCCCTCCAGCCTGGGTGATAGAGCAAGACCCTGTCTCAACAAAACAGAACAAAAACTTTTCCTTTGCATTCACAACTAGGCTAACTGGCACAAGAGACCTAGCATTTGCTTGTTGTGGCTTTTGACATGCCTTCTCACTAAGGTTAATAATTTCTAGTTTTTTAAAATTTAATGTGGGAGATATTTGACTTGTTGTTGTCGTTGTTATTGACCAAGTCCTGCTGAATCGAGTCTTCCTTTCAGTTGGACACTTTGAGGCCATTGTAGGGTTATTAATTGGCCTAATTTCAATATTGTTGGGTCTCAGGCAGTAGGGGGGCCTGAGAGAGGGAGAGAGACAGGGAATGGCCAATCAGTGAAGCAGTCAGAATACATTTATTGATTAAGTTTGCTGTTTTTGTTGGACGCAGTTTGTGGGGCCTCAAAACAATTACAGTAGTAACATGTAAGATCAGAAATCACAGGTCACCATAATAGACAAATAATAATTTATAAGTTAGGAATATTGCAAAAATTAACAAAATATAACAGAAACATGCACAGTGAGCACATTGTAGGAAAAATGGTGTCTACTAATTTGGTTAATGCAGGGTTGCCAAAAACCTTCAATTTATGAAAACTCAGTATCTGTGAAGCGGTATAAAGCTAAATGCAGTAAAACAAGGTGTTCCTGTATATCTTCAAGAATATAAGAAGCCCTAAGAATACCAACAAGCTTTATGATAATAGATATTAGTTATTATATTAGTTTATTATAACAGATATTAGTGTTCTTCGTATATGATTGTGGGTGCATACGTGTAGCCATATATGACTATGACTATGACTTCACTTTAAGCCAGCGTCATTCTTAGTGATAAAATTAACTTTGGAAATACTTACTGAGATTATCTAAATATGTGTTACTCTGTGATACTATTTTATAGGATTTAAGCCATTTTTATTATGAATTATTTTAGTTACTTTCTGTATCATATCTCCAAGTTTTCCCTGTATAAAGCAGCATTCTTTATTCTCCCGTTATTGACAGGTCATTTTATCTCTTTTCTTCATTGCCAAGTTTTTTGTAAGAATGGACAACATATTCAGCATTTCACATCTTCAGCTCCCCATACTCATGCTAATGTCTGTCTGCCACTACCTCCGTTGCTATAAAATTTCTTTCCTCCGTTGCTATAAAATTTCTTTAGTAAAGATCAGTGACCTGTTGCTCCAGAATGTAGTTATTACTTTTTGCCATCATTCCTTTCAGCAAATACATATTGCTTTCTAGGTCCCTGTTTTTTAAATTTAATTTTCTTGCACTGTTATAAGAACTAATTTATCTTACAGATGCCAATGAACAATTTTGAAAAACACCTCCTTACCCCATATCACATCTCTCTGACAGAGAGAGAAGAGGCAGTGATTATGTCAACAGTTTGAACAGCGGCATCTTGCAAGAATTTCAGACCAACCGACCACTCATCAAAGAATTTGGCAGTTTTTAAATCTTGGTTTTTAATACAACAGTGTATCCATTCTGAAGACAAACCTGTCCCACCACATCTCCACAACACACACATTGTAAAACCAGTGATTAGCAAATTAGTTAACTTTGGCACAGAGTGGTGCTTGCTTGCCCATGACAGCCTGGAAACTGGTTTTGTACTTGCAACAGAATATCAACAATAAGTTGCTCACTGTAAGAAGCAGAGTTGAGTCTCCTTCTGCAGGTTTGTGCTGGGTGATCAGCATGTATGAAAAGTAAAGTATTCCTCGATATATCTTCTGAATACTTTTTCTGTTTCTGTGGGAATCTTGTGTGATTACAAGTTGGTTATTACCATCTGTAGAACCACTGGTACCCAATTCAGCCAACAAAATTGCAAGATGTTTGGGCTGATGATGTAATAGTTTACAGATATCTGTAAAGTTGACAAAATAAGTTTTCTTGGTTCCTACTCAAATGACCTGTGGAGGTTTGAAGACAAATTTCCTTTTCAGCAACCATATCTGGATTATTTTCCCTCATGGTGTTGAACAGTCGCTTCAGTAGCTCCTTATGTGTATCTGAGACTGCCCTAGCAGGGCCTGTATGATTACTGAATGAGATACCGTCATCTTTTTTGCTATCTTCATCTTCTGGAATTTTGTCTTTCACCACTTAACTCATAGGACTCTCTCTTATCATTTGGACTGGGCTCTGACTTAAGTAATGAGATGCTGTAGGTATAAATTCTCTCAACTCCCATCTCTACCTGAAAATATATCTGTAATTTTTCATTATTTTCTGAGGGAAAGGAGAGTGGTATTGATGACCGAAGCTTTGGAGTGACTGCTTGAGAGTATTGGAAAGAGAAGCTAGGGCTAAATGAGAAGATTATTAGGTCATGCTGAGAGTCAGCTGACTTTAAGCACATTATGTAATTTTAAAAGTAAATTGGTACAGTGGTAACAAGTTAATCATAAATGGTTAATGGAAAAGTAATTGACCCTGTTTGACTCGTGTTTGTTTCAGTTATACAGACAGGTATGTATTTGTGTCCTGGCCTTTGATGTCAAGTGTACTTGTGGTTTGCAGTTGAAAATGTTTGAAAGCTGTCTCCTAAATTCGAGAGCTCTTTTTCTTCTGCTTGGCTTGTAAATATTGGTGTACCAAGGGTTATTGTCCTTGATAATATTCTTCCTCAGCAGTCATAACTGCACTTCACATTTGAGTTATTTACATGCTGGTGGCTCCCTCCACGCCCTTCAGTTCCAGAAATATGTTAGTTAAACACCATTTATCCAAAACTTACTCATTATATTTCTGGCTGAAAATCTATGCATTACCCACACCAGGAACTTGGGAATCATCTAGAATTTCTAATTTATTTCCTCATTATAACTCTTAGTACTCCTTCATCATACAGTCATTTATTAAGTCCAATTGATACTCTGATTTATCCTCTACATTTCCTTTAATACTGCCTTAGTTTAGTCTCTTTTGTTACTAATAGACCAACGTTTTAATTAGAGAAATAGTTTAGCATAGTTCTTAAGAGCATGAGCCGTAGACACAGACATGTTAGTTTCAGATCTTGGCATTTACATCACCACATGAACTTCATAATGTTTCTTGATCTCTCCGAACCTCAAATTTTTCACCTTTAATGTGGGGATAGTAATAGAACCTACTTTACAGGGCTGCTATAAGAACTAAATACACTTACACGTATAAACTTCTTAAAGAGTTAACTCATCTGGCCGGGCGTGGTGGCTCACGCCTGTAATCCCAGCACTTTGGGAGGCCAATGTGAGCAGATCACCTGAGGTCTGGAGTTCGACGCCAGCTTGACTAACATGGAGAAACCCTGTCTGTACTAAAAATACAAAATTAGCCGAGCGTGGTGGTGCACGCCTGTAATTCCAGCTACTCCGGGGGCTGAGGCAGGAGAACAGCTTGAACCCGGGAGGCAGAGGTTGGGGTGAGCTGAGATAGTGCCACTGCACTCCAACCTGGGTAACAAGAGTCCATCTCAAAAAAAGAAAAAAAAACTCAGTCTCAAAAAAAAAGGGTTAACTGATCTTATAGTAAAACCTTGTAATTAATGCAAATTTAGATGCAATTTTGTTATGAATAGAACCTGACTCAGCACAGCCTTCATTCTCAAATGGACAGATTAAAGTTCTTATTTGAGTGAGGGCAGAAGTGCAGGGAAGAGCAAAGTTGGGTTGGGAAACATCAGGCAAGGGACATGGCATGACAGAGAGTTCCCACATCCCTAGTAGTTTTATGAGCCAAGCTGAAAAAATGACATCAACTAACAGAGATTCTTAGAATTCTTGTTGGTATTTCAGAACAGTTGTTCTCAAAAAGTATAGCCCACAAAGCTGCAGTGTCAGCATGGCACTGAACTAAGTCTCTGAAATTTATTATTGGCTAGGGGAGCAGGGTCGCACAGATTATTTTACTTTACAACAACTTGACTGTATTTCATGTGATTCAACTTCCAGATCCTCAGTTACTATGTTATAGCAAGGTTTTACTTTTTTTTTTTTTTTTTTTTTTTCTTTTGAGATGGAGTCTCACTCTGTTGCCCAGGCTGGAGTGCAGTGGCACAATCTCGGCTCACTGCAGGTTCTGCCTCCTGGATTCAAGCCATTCTCCTGCCTATGTCTCCCGAGTAGCTGAGACTACAGGCACCCACCACCACGCCCGGCTAATTTTTTTTGTATTTTTAGTAGAGACTGGGTTTCACTGTGTTAGCCAGGATGGTCTCTATCTCCTGACCTTGTGATCCACCCGCCTCGGCCTCCCAGAGTGCTGGGATTACAGGCATGAGCCACTGCGCCCGGCCTTACTGTATTTTTAATTGACATTTTATACCTTAATTTTTCTTTCATATTGTAATTAAAATGACTCTCTAAAACTTAAGTCTAATTGTAATATAACAAGCTATTGTAGTTTGATATTTTAATTTCATCGTTTTAAAATCTCCCAAACTAATAGTTATATATCTTTATATTTAATTTTAGGCCATACACGTTCAGTAACAACTTTTATTGTTATCTTTGCTAGTTGCTTTTTGCATCTCACTTCTAAATATGTTTCCATTTTCTTAAATATTAGGTTGAACTGTATGAAGTTGCCATATTTGCAAGTCGTAAGTGGTTTAATATTGGCAATTTTATATAGTTTGACGTTATGCTTTACTGGTTCTTATAGAAATGGTCAATACTCATGTCTGAAAAATTTTTTTTTGCTTTTACTCTTGAGTAAAGTTTTATTAGGTTATTGAATTCTAGATTGACTGTTCCTTTCCCTCAATGCTTTGAAGATACTATTCCTGTTATCTTTTGGTATTGCCTTTGACTGGTGAGGTCTGCTGTCAGCATGATTGCCTTCTATAACTGTAATTTTTGTTTTCATTCTAGTAGTTAAGAGTTTCTTCTCTATCTTTGTTTCTTAGTTTTCTTATAGTATATCTAGCTGTTTCTGTTTGTCCCACTCAGGACTTGGCTTACAGTCTTGAGGGCTCATTTCTTTGAAAATTCTCATTCATTATGTCTTTAAATAACATCTCTATTGCTTATCTTCCATGAATTTTTATTTGACTTACGGTAGAGCTTCTCATTTAGTTCTTTAGTTTTCTTATCTTCTCTTTTGCAGTGTCTGTTTTTTCTTTTATCTGTACAAATTCTGTATGATGTCTTTTATATCTATATTCTGTCTTGATAATTTTCAATTGTCTCTTGCTTACTATTTAACCTGTTTTGAGCTTATTCTGTGCTGTTTTATTTCTCTATTTTTCAGACCTACCCAGTTTCATAGATTGTTTGGCCCTTTATCACAATTTCATACATATTTGAAATCTTTCAGACTGCTTTATTTATTCATTTAAAATCTGTGGTTTCTAGGCTGTTACTTCTTGGTTTATCATGTTTGTTGACTCACACTGAGATGTTGGGTTTCCTCATGTGCATTGAAGTTTTATTGTGTGAACCTATCTTCAGTGGGAGTCCTTATTGTGCTCTGGGTTGGGAAGTGTTCTCATGAGATGGTTTTGTGTTTGTAAGGTTACAGACAACTTTTTGTTAGTTTCTTAACTTGGCATTTCTGTATCCTGTACAAATTTTGGTTATATATTTATATCTATGCATACAGCTTTTTTGGGTTTCTCTAGGACTGACAAGGGTTTCAGGCTGTAGGACACTAAAAGCGTGCTCCATGCTTTATGAAGGGAGTTGAGTTTCACCTTTTAAACTTTGTTTTCCTGTTCCCAGCAGTGGTACTGTAATAACTCCTGTGACCCACATGCATCAGTTCCTTACCACTTGGGCTTTGAGTTTTCTTTTTGTTTCTGACACTTCAAAATATTTTCTTCTTCCTTCCAGCATTAGTTAAGTATTTTTCAAAGTACGCTTTAATTTGTTATGTTTTAGCCATTTCTGTGTTTGAGTTCAGGGAATCAATTGGTCTTTCCACACTTGCTTAATCACTCATCTTGAATGGAAGTCCACCAGTAAACTTACTGAAACTAAATTCCGCTTAACGTTGTAAAGACAAACTACTTTGTAGACTTGTGTATTTTAGCCTTTTAGAAAGAATCTCATCTCCCACTGACCCCTCATCCCCAAATAAAAATGTTAGTAAATTGACATTTAAAAGAACGAATTCAGTAAGTATGAATGGGTCTCTTAGAACTTGAGCTTTGAATTGATGAAATCACTTCTAGGGACTTTATGCATGAAACTGGTTAGTAGCTTTGGTTTTAGAGTCTGGGTGTCAGTTTTTTTGTATAATGATCAGAACTCATCATAGCAACTAGGACTGAGTGATTAAGTCTGGCACACTCATCTGATATACACTACTTATAAGGGGAATACATACTCAAATGTAAAGTGGCTCTCATTTTTATTTTTATTATTTTTTTTTCGAGATAGGGTCTCACTGTGTTGCCTAGGCTGGAGTACAGTGGTGCAATCTCAGCTCACTGCAGACTCTGCCTCCTGGAGTCAAGCAGTCTTCCCACCTCAGCCTCCCAAGTAGCTGGGACTACAGGCACATGCCACCATGCCTGGCTCAATTTTGTATTTTTAGTAGAGGCAGGGTTTTGCCATGTTGCCCAGGCTGGTCTTGAACTCCTGGGCTCAAGCGATCTGCCCACCTTGGCCTCTCAAACTGTTGGGATTACAGGTGTGAGCCACTATACTTGGCCAGCTCTCATTTTTAGAGCAGACATTTATGTAATTTTAAAATTTATTGATAAATATGGAAGCAGATAGCAACAAGATCTCTAAAGAACCTTCAACTCTTTTGTTTTGGGAGTAGGACACCCTGGCTACTGAGTAATCCGTCAGAGGTAAGTAATCAGTATAGGAGTGGGGTTTGCTGATGTCTATAGACTTGCATGTACTCCCTTGTGTCTCTTTGGGACTTCTTCATGCCTGGTGACTGAATTCCAAGCTTCTCTGAAATTTTTTTCAGCAAGTAAGTCTTACTCAGGTGTATCTTGTCATTCCTGTGTACTACGGACTGGGTTTCTTCTGCACTGTTGAGTTATTCTTTTTCATCTAAATTTGCTGAAGTTGCTTATGTACTGATATATGTGCCTTGCTCCTTCTTTCACCCTCATGTTTTGGATCTTGTGTTAATCCTCTAAATTCCTTAATATCATTTTAGTGATGATTTAGACTAAGAAGAAGATGAATTTTTGTCTCCATAAGCTATGATGTCAGCCTGCTAGATTGAGTTGGAAATTTATAAGAATCTGAGAATTAACTTGTTGAGTTTCAGAAAGTGTAATATAGAACCGTATGGCATAATTCATTTACACAGTATGGATCCTTTCAGAATATTGAATCTCTCTTGCTTAGTACATAGAATGTCTCTCCATTTTTTGTGTCCTTCAACAAAAGTATTCCTTCATTTAGATGTTGCAAATTTCTCATTAAATTTTTCTCAGTATTTTACATAGATGTGATTATATACATATAGAGAGAAGGAAAGATAGATATATTTTCTGCTGTCTTTTGTAGCCTCCTATTCTTTTTTCTTTTAATTTGTAAACTTTGTACTTGCTATTATCAGTTTCCTTCTTTCTTAGTTGGGTTGAGGGTCCCCAAGATTAGCCTCAGGAATAGTGATCCACCAGAAGGACCCATAGGATTGAGAAAATTTGTTTTATTATGGTTGCATTTTGTTTTAGTTGAAGACATTGTAGTTGAAAGATACAGACTAAAATCAGCAAAGAGAAAAGATACATGTTGCAAAGTCCAAGAGAAAGCAGACCCATGTTTTCAGATGTCCCCAGCAGCAATATGGGACAATACACTGAGAGTATTGCCAAGCAGAGAATCTCACCTGAGCCTTGGTGTCTAGATTTTGGAGATCAGTCTCATTGCCATGCGGCCCCCACAGGACTGATAATCAGCTACTGGGACTCCAGTGCACCCGGAGGTCAAACATGGTATGGCTTAAAGCCTCAGGTATACAAAAATAATCTTATCAGGCAGAATTTTCCACAGGCTCAGAGGTCATCTCCCAGGAACCTGTAAACGGACAGTCCTGAAGACAGGCCTTTCTTAAGAAGGAATGTGCAGCATTTGAGCAACCCAGGCCTGCCAAGTAAACCCTTTCTTACACACTAGTATATTCATGTTAATTCTTCAAGACCCTATTAAAGTGTTATCTTTTTGTTGAAAACTTAACTGATTCACTCTAAGAAGAGTTAGTTGCTCTCAGATCTTTGTCCCTACAGTTACTTATACTTCTTTGTAGTTTTATATAATACACTTTCTCAAGAGGTTTTTAATTCATGCTTTCCCAAATGTGAAAATATTTTCCTTTTCCCCTTTTCACTTTACTATTTCTTCCTTTGGTTTGAAAAATTGTTTTTGTATGTTTCCTTTGACCAGGATCTTGTTATTTATATTTATACCATTTTTTTTTTGTAAAATAAAGAGGAAATATTGATAAGAACAGTATTGTATTTTAAATCTATAACAAGTTATTTTTTAATTATTATTTTATTTTAAAATTAGAGATGGCATCTCACTATGTTGTCCAGGCTGGCCTCAAACTCCTGGGCTCAAGTGATCGTCCCGCTCCCAAAGTGTTGGGGTTACAGGCATGAGCTACCTCACCCTTCTTTTAGAATGATAAGTTTTATTTATGTTTTCATTTTCCATCAGAATGACTATATATGGTACTACAGTTTGTGTACCACACAACTCGTGGGGTCTTGGTTTATATCCCAGTCTTTGGTACTTTCTGTAGTTGTGTACATTATAAACTATAAAAATTATATATTATTCTAGAACCCTTCCTGAAGGTATAGATTGTGTCATTTATGCTGTATTCTCAATTTCATGGCTGACATGTAGTCAATTTATTGTGTCGACTCTGTGCTATTTTTACTTCTTTTAGCCTCTGTGTGTTACCTCAACAGTTTATCCATTCTGATAAGTCCTAAAACACTAGCAGGTGAAGGCACAGATGATCTTTCTTCTCATATTAGCATGTATTCAGGTATCTCTAACCAAGTCAGAATTTATAAGATGATAGATTGTGTATTAGTTTTCTGTTGCTGCTGTAACAAAATTACCACAAACTGGATGTCTTAAAACAGCACCTGTCTTATTGTCTTACCATGATGAAGGCCAGCAGTTTGAAATCCCTTTCATTGGGCTAAAGTCAAAAGTGGTGGCAGGACTGGTTCCTTCTGGTGGCTCTGGGAGAAAATCCATTTCCTCATCTCTTTCAGCTTCTAGTGGCTGCCTTTCTTTCTTGGCCTCTGGCTTCTTCCTTCATCTATAAAGCACATCACTCTACTCCCTGTGTCCGTTGTTACTGTAATTGCCTTCTACTCTTCTGTAGTTTTGTCTTCCTCTTGCTCCCCCTGATAAGGTCACTTGATAGCATTTAGGACCCGCTGGACAAACCATCTCCAGAGCCTTAATCACATCTGTAAAGTCCCTTTTGCCATGTAAATTAATATTTATAGTTTCCAAAGATCAGGATCTGAATTTCTTTTGGGGCAATTGTTCAGCTAACTACATATTGTAATGAGGAAGCACTTTTTGGGAGGCATCATAATGCTTGTTTTTTCTTTTCCTAAACAGAATATCACTTTTACCCAAATGGAATAACTCGCTGGGTTATTTTACTGAGTTCTTGATGCTCATTTCTTTGGTCTTCTCTGTGATGAATTAATGTTCCCATATGGACAACATGCACAATTTATTTATTTATTCCTGAAGAATATTTTAAAATGTTGTTATTTTGTGTTGTAGTTGGTGTAATACGGTGCCCAGTATGCCGCCAAGAATGCAGACAGATAGACCTTGTGGATAATTATTTTGTGAAAGACACATCTGAAGCTCCTAGCAGTTCTGATGAAAAATCAGAACAGGTATGCTTCTCAATTTTTCTTTATATTCCTATCTTGATATCAAACTGTAAATTGTAAGAAAAGCATGTTTGGATAGTTAAGTAATTTAGGGTGGTTCTGCTATGGATTCCTGTTTCAAATAGAAAGTTAAAGATAGCTTTCTTATATACTCTCAAACTTAGTTAAATGAGACTAAAATTATTACTTAAAATGTCAAATCTGGGCCAAGCATGGTGGCTCACGCCTGTTATCACAGCACTTTGGGAGGCTGGGGTGTCAGGATTGCTTGAGCCCCAGAGTTCGAGACCAGCTTGGGCAACATAATGAGACCCCATCTCTACAAAAAATAAAAATATTAGCCGGGCGTGGTGGCATGCGCCTTTAGTCCCAGCTACTTGGGAGGCTGAGGTCAGAGGATTGCTTGAGTCCAGGAAGTTGAGGCTGCAGTGAACCATGATTGCACTACTGCCGTCCGGCCTGGGTGACAGAGCGAGAGCCTGTCTCAAAAAAAAAGTCAAATCTCCACAGACTTTGTGTTCTGAGACTTAGATTTTTACCTACATGAATGATCTGTAAGGAAAAGGATTTTGTTGAAGATAAATGGATAACAAAATAATTTTATTCTGTGTACAGTGAAATAGACAGTATATTTAAGAACAAGTTTTTTCTTTTTATTTTTTGGATCTACATTTTACATATTTAATTTAGATTAGTACTTATTTCCTCTTTTAGGTATGTACTAGTTGTGAAGACAATGCAAGTGCAGTTGGCTTTTGTGTAGAATGTGGAGAGTGGCTATGTAAGACATGTATCGAAGCACATCAAAGAGTAAAATTTACTAAAGATCACTTGATCAGGAAGAAAGAAGATGTCTCAGGTAAGATAGATGCAGTTGTAATGATTACAGTTAACCTCCCTCTTTTACCCCTATAGCATTTTCTACTTATTCTTTATAAACTTTGGGTAGCAACAGCAATAGGAATTTAGAAAACTAGACAAAAATTTTATATTTAGTTAAAAAATATTTGTTTTATTTTGCTACAGAGTCTGTCGGAGCATCTGGTCAACGCCCTGTTTTCTGCCCTGTACACAAACAAGAACAGTTGAAACTTTTCTGTGAAACGTGTGATAGACTGACATGTAGAGACTGTCAGCTATTGGAACACAAAGAACATAGGTACAGAAATCATAATTGCTTACCAGGAAATACTATAAAAAGTGCTTGTAAAATCATTCTTCTTAAAGCAAATATTGATTATTTGTCTCTTTTAAATCTAAATTTTACATATTTTAATTTATTGAGCAATATATGTTTTGGTAAATTATTTAAAGATTTCCACATTTATATCTAATTGTCTTATGAATGTTTGTTAAAATGTATCATTTTGTAGGTTTGGGTTTACAAGAATGGAGTTACGTTATTCATTTGTTTGCTACTCCTGTGATTCAAATAAGCTTTTTCTTGGTGTCCTATAGTATTTTTGGCTGTAGTCTACAAAAGCAGCATTCCTTTTAACGTCAAAGCATAAATACACTGATTTCATGTTACATATAAAATTTGTAGAAAAGCTAGGGATTTATGAAAACTAAGCAGAGTTACTGACCCTCTAATACATACCTTTGTATTTTAACCTTGTACCCTCAGAATTCAGTAGTATTCATTTACTATGAGTGTGCTTCATATGAACTGTTTGGGAACTGTACTAAAATTTCTAGTCAGTTGTGTGACCATATCCTTCAGTAAATTTCTCTAGCTTCCATGGCATCTGTTTATTACAAGTAAAAAGATGGTGTCACTTACCCATAGTCCAGAATTTTCTGAAGTGTTTTTCAAACAACAGTGTTTATGACTGGATGGGAATAGATTTTATTAATCTATTGCCAAAAATGTATAAGAGAACTTGGGTTAGCTACACTTAAATGTGTTTCTTAACGATATGATTTCTTAGAGTTTTTAATTCATTAGAATTCATTGAAGTTTATTAGAGTCTTCTTAAAGAGGGGATACAGTAATCCTAATCGTCAACAATTATTTTAGCCTTACTTTGTGCCAGGTACTTTTCTGAGTGATTAATATGTATTTAATTCATACCAACTACCCATGAGATTTAGGTACTGGTATTATAACTGTTTTAAATGTGAGAGAACCTACTTACAGAAAGCTGTAGTAATCTGTACAAAGTCTCGTAGTAATTGGTAGTACCAGGATTTGAGCACAGGTAGTCAGACTGCAGATCTCTTCTTAACCCATATGCTCATTTTCTTCCATAGGGTATAGAGAATATAGAATGCAGAATGTCTCAAATTTGACTATATAAAGGTAGTGCTTTTTGTTCTTTTTCAAGGTATCTCTCACAGCTTTACAGTATATTTATTAAATTTTTGTACTCTTAATTCAGAAATGTCTTAACCTATAACTTGACTGAAATCTTAGATTGTCTGTTAACAGTCTCAGTAAGACATTAGGTTACCTTTTTCACAGCTGCAGTCAGATCTTTTTTTGAGTGTTAGATTTCTTGTAGCTTTTTAAGTTGATAGTGAGAGGCAAAAAGAAAAGGAAGATGTCATACTTTTCCTCATTAAAGAATCGCTTCAGCGGCATTGCCACCTCAAAGTTCAACCATTATCCTTCCCTTTTTACCATTTTCCTTTACCACTTATATTTAAGTCCTTATTATCTCTTGTATAATTTTTTAAAAACCTGTTTTTTCTCCTCCTGTACTCACACAACACAGAGCACTTCTGTGACCATGTGTGTGACCAGTTTCCCCTCTTATTGACTGATTCTCACCAGCTTAGTGTCCAATAATTCAGTTCAATTCTGTTGCCATCTACCTGGAGTTAGAGTCAGGTCCCACAAGTTACGGGCTCAGTCCTGCAAACTGCCGTTCCACTTCAAATACCAGTCGTAAGTCTCACCTTCTGGTACTTTAAAAAAAAATATATATTTTTTAAAAGACAGGTTCTTGCTCTGTTACACAGGCTGGAAGGCAGTGGCATGATCATAGCTCACTGTAGCCTCAAACTCCTGGCCTGAAGCTGTCCTCCCTCCTCAGCCTCCCAAAGTGCTGGGATTACAGGTGTGAGCCACCGAGCTTGTCCCCTGGCCTCTGGTATTCTGACTGACTTACTGTAAATTGGGGGCAGGACGATTCCCACGACCCCTTCCTTGAGTTTGATCATTTGCTGGAATGGGTCACAGAACTCAGGGAAGCATTTAACTTACTACTGCCAATTTATTACAAATCACAGCAATTACAACAATTTAGTTCAAAGATCTTAATTGGTTTTATTTGTGATTTTAGATTTGAGCAATACCTCATTACTTAAAATAAAACAAGTGTTTCAGTGAACTGAGCAGAGGAGGTTAGTTTTATAGGCAGAGAGGGACTGAAGAAAGCAAAAACAAAGAATAAAAAGTGGATTGGTCTTTTCAAAGTTACTTTCCTAGTAAGGTTGGAGCAGTGCAGAACAATAGAGAAATAACTGATTGGTTAACATCAAATTACCTCAGGTTACCTTTTGTTGTTGTAAGGATTAAAGACAGCACCGTAGGAGAGGTTTACCGGAAAAAAAAAAAGGGGGGGGCTAAAAACAGGGAGCTTTATTATCATACCAATTGAAACTGGCTTATTTGGGAAATTAGGGTGTTATCCCTCTCCTGATTTCTTGGATGGTCTGATAACTCACTTTCAGTTTGATGAACTCAGCATGAGGGACTCCATTTTGATTTTTTTTTTTTTTTCCATTTCAACAGTTTCAGTGAAAGTTTGTATATAAGATTGTTTTATTCCTGCATCTTCTCATCTTGTTTATTCCTTGTATTTTGGGCTTTTCCTTTCTTACTTGGTGAGATTTGACTTTCTGTTCAAGGATCTTTTTGCAGTCTTTGTCCAATTTTAACCTAGTGATAACCACCATGCTGGGGTGAATGCCTACATGAACAGTTGTGCCATTAGCCTTTTCCCACTGCACCTGTTCAGTGTTGATGATATATTTCTTCCTGTAAACTTTGACTAAATTGCCAGTTTGCTGACCTTTATAGTGTCCTTGCACAATCTGAAATTTATCATCCTTTTGGATGGGCATGGAATGAATGCTGTACATCTGTCTCAGCTCTTAGGAAAGAGGGGAAGATATAATCGTTCTATGAATGTGGGAAGGTGCATTGAAACACCTTTTGTGGTTCTTGCTTCAGTCAGAAGTCACAAAGGGATTAAACTTTATTTTGGCCACTCTTGCTTCAGCAGTGACTGCAAAGGGGAAGAGAACTATATGTTGCTTCTGGTTCTGTCCCTACTTTGATTTTTAGTCTGATCTGTTGGGGCCTCATGCAGGAGCTTAGTCCAAAACAATGTCCTCCTGTAATTTTTGTTTATATATATATGGAGAGAGAGAGAGATAATTTTTCTTGTTTTTTTGAAGAGACGGGGTCTCACTCTGTTGTTCAGGCTGAACTCAAGCTCTTGGGCTCAAGTGATTCTTACACTTCAGTGTCCCACATACCTAGGACTAGAGATATGCACCACTCTGCCCCACTTGACAATATTTTATTTAATTTTTAAAAAGAGATTAGGTCTTGCTGTGTTGCCCAGGCTGGATTTAAACTCTTGGGCTCAAATGATCCTCCTGCCTCAGCCTCCCCGGTAGCTGAGATACAGGTGTGTATCACCGTGCCCAGCTCAACAGTATTTTAAAGAATGCAAATGAACAACTGGATGAAGAGATACATAGGGTGAAGTTTGTGGGAAGGGGTGCAGTTTCCACAACCCTCTGTGGTGGATGCATTATCCTCCACTTGTTCAGTAACTGGAAGCTCTCCAACCCTTACTCTTTTGGGTTTTTATGGAGATTCATTATGTAGGGATGCATAATTAAATTGCTGACCATTTGTGATCATGTCAGCCTTCATCCCTTCTCTCCTCTTCCTAAGGTAGGAAGTAGGGCTGAAAGTTCCAACTCTTTTTAATTATCTGGTTGGTTCTCCTGGCAGCACCCATCCTGATTGGTCTGGGAGCCCCCAGCCATTGGTCATTTTGTTAACATACAAAAAGATACTTATTTCAGAGATTCTGAGGGTTTTAGGAATTGTATGCCAGGAATAGGGACAGAGAACAAATATATACTGAAATATCACACATTTCTTCTCTTTTGTTCATGCTTTCATTTTATTTTCTCTGGATGGACTGTTGAAACCATGTCATTGGACTTAAAAGCCAGCCCCTCATTACTACAACAGATTGACAACTATTCTCCCTACTTTCCCTACTTCGAGGTTTACTCTGTCAAATTCATCCTGTCTGTATTGCTGCCAGGGTTATTTTGCTAAAGTATAGTTGAGCCTCCATTAAAAGAAATACTTAACAGTAGTCAAAGTTTAAGTGTTCAGTATGTTATCACCCAGCCAGATTCTCCTTTCCCCCTGTTCAGAAAAAGTCAATACACTGAGACAGCAGGAGTTTCTGCAGAGAAAGAGTTTAATAATTGCAGAGTGACTGAGCGAGGAAATATTTCTCAAATATCTCCCATCCAAATTCCAACTTCTTGAGAATTTGGAGATGAGGGTTTTTAAAGGATAGTTTGGTGGGCAGGGGTTAGCGAATGGGTGCTGCTGATTGGTTGGGTCAGGGATGAAATCATAGAGGTGTCAAAACTGTCTTTGTGCAGTGAGTTATGCTGAGTCACTTCCTGAGTAGGGGTCACAGGACCAGTTGAATTAGTCTCTTGGTATGGGTCACCAGCCTGGGTTGTATCAGTTAGTCCAGCAGAATGCAAAGCCTGAAAAATATCTCAAATACTCGTCTTGGGTTTCACAATAGTGATCTTATCTATAGGGGAAGTTAGAAATCTTGTGACCACTTGCTAGTGACTTAAACTATAAAATAAATTCCTCCCATAGTTAGGTTGACCCACATATGGGAATGAGCAAAGATAGCTTGTGAGGTTAGAAGCAAGGTGGAGTCAGTTGTGTTAGAGTTCTCTCACTGTTATAATTTTGCAAAGAGAGTTGCAAGTATAACATACATTACTGAATTTTACCAGTGTCTTTCTCTTCATCGTCTTTTCAAAGTTACGAAACAGTCCACAAGATCACCATTACTTCTGACACCAACTGCAGAGTTCCATGAAAACCCTAACATAGGGGAAAATCGCATGCCCGCTAAATTGATTTTTTACTTTCTGTATTCAGGGTGGTAGCCCTCCAAACAAGATGCTGTCCATTTGCCTTGGAATTGTCCATAACCCAAACTGCTCGTTGCTGATTAATAGAAAGTAGTTTATAGTGTAGCACCCATCTGATCACAGGATCAGCAGCTCCTCAGGTAGTTTCAAATTCAGCCTTAGGGAAAAAGAAGCTACCTGCTTATAAGTATAATGAGTACCTCTTTGCATTCTCCTGGTTGTAAATCCTGCACAAACTATTTCTATTTTGTAGGGAACTCTTCTGGACACTGCCTTCCTTATTAGAGTGTTTCTCTGACATCACCTAAGATATTTGTTGATCAAAATGAGACAATTTATACTATAATCCCTGGTTTCAGTAGTTTCTTAGTTTTGTCTTTCTCATACCTAGACTACCTCTTTATAACTGGAGGTCACAGACATGGTATCTAATGTTCCAGCATAATTTTTCCTTTTGGAGTGACCCTGAGATTAGTGACTGTAGCCCAGATTGGCTGAAATCTGAGTTTGGCCCAGTGTCAGGATCTGTCCTAACATTCTCTTATATTTTCATTTTAGCTAGTACAGATAGCAGTAACAAAAGAATTGTTTCATTAACTTTTTTTTTTGTTTTTTAGACAGGGTCTTGCGCTGTTGCCCAGGCTTTGAGTGCAGTGGCTCACTGAAGGCTTGAACTCCTGGGCTCAAGCAGTTCTCTCACTTCAGGCACCTGAGTAGTTGTGCTACCACACCTGGCTAATTTTTTTATTTCTTGTAGAGATGAAGACTTCTGTGTTGCCTAGGCTGATCTTAAACTCCTGGGCTCAAGCAGTCCTTCTGCCAGGACCTCTCAAAGTGCTTGGTATATAGGCATGAGCCACCATGCCTGGCCTACTTTTTTTTCTTACTAGTTTGCATTTCCTTATATATCTGGTGGTTCACCTCCTCGGGAATTGGGTCTACCATTTCTAAATTCCATTGGTAAGTTTTACCTCTAGTAACTGCAGCTGCAGTTATATAACCGTGCATGACTGGGTACCCATCCAAGAATTAAAGGTTTATCAATTCCCACCTTCTCATCCTCCCTCTTTGCAAACCACCTGTTTTAGTAAGTCAGGGTCATTCAAGCGATCCCACTTCTGATGCTAACTATAAAATTAGAGAGTAATCCATGAGACTCCTTTGACTTCTGATACCACTTGTAAGATCAAGAGTCCCCAAAACTACACTCAGGTTTGATAATTTGCTAGAATTTACAGAACTCACTGCAAGCTATTATACTCACAGTTATGTTTATTACAGTGAAAGGATACAGATTAAAATCATCCAAGGGAAAGATGCACAGGGCAGAGTCCAGGAGAATTCCAAAAGTGGAGTTTCTAGTTGTCTTCTCCCACTGGAGCCATGGACATCATGAACACCTCCTGACAGTGATGTGTGACAGTGTACACAGAATATTGCCAACCAGGGAATGTCACCTAAACCTTGGTGTCCAGAATTTTTATTGGGTCGGTCTTTGTCACATAAATGTGGTTCACCGGCCACATGGCAGACCTCAGTCTCCAGGACAGCTCCTCCTGAGGCTGATCTGAGACTATGTGACCCAGAGCTCCCACTGTAAATCAGATTGTTGACACAGACTATCTGGCTTGGCTCAAGGTCCCCAGGCAAACAAAGATAATTTTATCAGGCAGGACATTTCAGGGGGTTAGAGTTTACCTGCCAGGGACTGAAGGCAAAGGCTAGACCTCTCTTTGGGCAAAGTTAACTTCTTTACTAAACAATCTCTTATCTTCCACTTACACTCTAGTAGCAGGAACCCTCTACTTAACCCTCCAACTTTGTACATGCAGTTTCTTAGACCTGTATTTGTTAGGAGAGCCATTTAACCTTAGAACTAGTTTGCCTTTGTGTATCTTTTTGTTTTGTTTTGTTTTGATTTTTGAGTCAGAGTGCCTCTCTGTTGCCCAGGCTGGAGTACAGTGGCATGATCTCGGCTCACTGCAACCTCTGCCTCCTGGATTCAAGTGATTCTCATACCTCAGCTTCCCGAGTAGCTGGGATTACAGGTGGACATCACCACACGTGGCTAATTTTTGTATTTTTTTTTTTTTTTTTGAGACGGAGTCTCGCTCTGTTGCCTAGGCTGGAGTGCAGTGGCCGGATCTCAGCTCACTGCAAGCTCCGCCTCCCGGGTTCACGCCATTCTCCTGCCTCAGCCTCCCGAGTACCTGGGACTACAGGCACCTGCCACCTCGCCCGGCTAGTTTTTTTTTTTTTTTTTTTTTTTTGTATTTTTTTAGTAGGGACGGGGTTTCACTGTGTTAGCCAGGATGGTCTTGATCTTGTGACCTCATGATCCGCCCATCTCGGCCTCCCAAAGTACTGGGATTACAGGCTTGAGCCACCACTCCTGGCCCCTAGTTTTTGTATTTTTAGTAGAGATACAGTTTTACCATGTTAGTCAGGCTGGTCTCAAACTCCTGGCCTTAAGTGATCCCTCACCTTGGCTTCCCAAAGTGCTGCGATTACAGGCATGAGCCACTGTGCCTAGCCACTTCTGTGTGTCTTAGCTAACGCTTTCTGCTCCATTCTTTTCCCTCCCTACCAACATTCCCCCTTCCTCTCTCTGGACTTAAGGACTTTTAGAGCTCGTTCTTTAAGAGTCTCAATTTCTTATATGCTTATTGATTGAGTCAGGTTTCCTATCCCTTCTGGGTTGTTTGTTTGTTTTTAGGAGACAGGGTATCTTGCTGTGTCACCCAGGCTGGAGTACAGTGGCGTGATCATAGCTCATTGTAACCTTGAACCTCCTGGGCTCAAGTGATCCTCCTGCCTCAGCCTTCCAAATTGTTACGACTACAGTTGCCATGCCTGGCTAATTTTTGTTTGTTTGTTTTTCTAAGAGATAGGGTCTTGCCATATTACCCAGGTTGGTCTTGAACTCCTGGCCTCAAGCAGTCCTCCTGCCTTGGCCTCCCAAATTGTTGGGATTACAGTTATAAGCCACTGCACCCAGCTCCCATCTCTTCTTGAGTCAACTTTGCAATTGTGATACTTTATATTTTCTTAGAAAATTATTTAGTAGAGGTTAAAAAATGTTGAATTAAACAACATTAAGATTTTATGAAGATGTATAGTTATATCTTATGATTGTTTATTATTATCATTATTATTTGAGACAGAATCTCACTCTGTCGCCAGACCGGAGTGTAGTGGTGCGATCTGGGCTCACTGCAACCTCCGCCTCCTGGGTTCAAGCAATTCTCCTGCCTCAGCCTCTTGAATAGCTTGGACTACAGGTGCGCACCACCACGCCCAGCTAATTTTTGTATTTTTAATAGAGACGGGGTTTCACCATGTTGGCCAGGATGGTCTCAATCTCTCAACCTCATGATCTGCCCCCCTTGGCTTCCCAAAATGCTGAGATTACAGGCATGAGCCACATGCCCAGCCTGTTTAAGATGTTTTATAGCTGAGTTTATTTCCTGTCCTTTATTAGATTGGCCATAAGTTTATGGTCTTTATTGGTCATTTTAGTGACCCAGTTTTTAAATTCATTTATTCTATTCTTTAGAGGTGTTCTGATCCTTACAGTTTTCTTTTATCTTTATTACTTTTTTGCTTAGTTTGCTTTTGCTGTATTCTTTTTAGAATCTTACATGAAACCCCAGTTAATCAAAAAGATGTGAATTTTCCTCTGAATTTAGCTTCATTCCATAATCATCCACTTATACAGTCTGTAACTGTATTTTGTTTTTTCTTGCCTCTCCCTGCTGTTTGAATTTTTTGTTTAAATTAAATTAAATTAAAATAATTGCTGCAGAGAGAGTGAAAAAGATGAGCTATGTTTTGTGTGTGTATCTTTTAAGTGAAAATATACTACCAACTTTATAAGGTTGTTGTGAGGATTACAAGTACTGAGAATTGTACCTATAAAGTGCTTAGCATAGTAAGCACTCTAACAGTTTAGCTATTGTTGGCTGTTACTACAGTTGCAACCCACATGTTTTATTTTTTTCTCTTTCTTAAATTTTAAAAAAATTTTTTAATTGAAGTCTTCGATTTACTTTATGGCTTTGGAAGTTGTTTTGAAAAAGGAAAGCAGCTATAGAATAGCATGAAATTTTGTACCTGAGAACATTACTAGGTTTCTAGATAAACCATGGGGTTTTTCCATCTCCCTCCAAAAATTCTATTCACATTAAAGGAATTAAAAAATCTGTAGACTTACAAAGACTAAGAATGGGAGAAGAGACATCAATGGGGATTTCAGTCCTTTTTTTTTTTTTTAAAGCAGAGTAAATGAATGGAAGGTTTGGTGGATCTGATATTTGACATAATGGGGTTGAATGATCTAAGGCCATGCAAAGGAGATATGAAGGAAGCCAGTCAGTATATTTCTCAGGAACCTGTAATACCTAGTAGTACCTAGAGATGATAGGTGTAACAAAAGTTGGACCTATTCTCTGGAGAAACAAAATCAGAGAGGCACTGGACTTGGGGATATTAGGTCCACATAGGGAGGAAGTACCAGGCTGAAATCAGGGAGATTAAGTGTAAATCTGCCCACTAAGCTCTGGGGACCTTCAGTCTCCCTGACTTGCTTCCATATTGTCAATACTGATGCTTTTTCATTTCACTGTCCCTTCCTACCTGTCTTTTAGGATTTAGAGACCTTTTCACCCTCGCAAGAAAATTTAAAAGAAAAAAAAGTATGAGTTCCAGCAGACAATCAGTATAAATTATAGAAAAAAGAAAACAAATGTTGGGAAATTGTTAGATAACTATTGGAAGAAATTCATCTAAGAATGTAGAGTCATCAGGATGAAATGTCCCATTTAATGCCCAGAACAATGATTTTTAAAAAGACCCATATCAAGGTGTATAATATCATAAAATGATAGTATGCTATGGATTAAGGTTAAGATCAATAAAGTTTCCAAAGCCAGCAATGAAATAGGAATCAAAATAGGAACGTTAGGCCGGGCATGGTGGCTCACACCTGTAATCCTAGCACTTTGGAAGGCTGAGGTAGGTGGCTCACTTGAGCTCAGGAGTTCAAGACCAGCCTGGGCAACGTGGTGAAACCCCATCACTACTCAAAATACAGAAAAATTTTAGTAAATTTTTAGTTTCCAAAGCCAGCAACGAAATAGGAACGTAAGGCCGGGCGTGGTGGCGCATGCCTGTAGTCTCAGCTACTCGGGAGGCTGAGGCATGAGAATCACTTGAACCTAGGAGGCGGAGGTTGCAATAAACTGAGATCATGCCACTGCACTCCAGCCTGGGTGACAGATTGGGACTCTGTCTCCAAAAACAAAACAAAAAAACAAGATCGTTAAAAGAAAGTCGGGAGATGAAGGGCAAAGGTTTTCAATCTAGAATGCTCTTTTTTTGAGATGGAGTTTCGCTCTTGTTGCCCAGGCTGGAGTGCAGTGGCGCGGTCTTGGCTCACTGCAACCCCTGCCCGCCAGGTGCAAGTGATTCTCCTGCCTCAGCCTCCCAAGTAGCTGGGATTACAGGTGTGAGCCACCACGCCCAGCCTCGATCTAGAATTCTGGAGCTAAAGTATAAATCAATGTGAAAATAAAATGTAGACATGTTTCATCATGCAAGCTTTGCCTCTTATATACCTCTTTTTGGAAAGCCATTAGAAAATGTGATTCACCAAAGTAAGTTAGTAAACCAAGAAAGTAAAAGGAATGCCTAAAATGACAGGCATGGGGTAAGACAGTTTAGAATGAGGAATGAAAACTGAGGATCCTATAAAGAAGGTCTCCAGGAAAAAAATGGAAGCATGTCTATTAAATTTGTTATATTGGGTCATTTGAAAAATAATGCTGACAAGTTTGGCATGTGGTAGTTCATGAGAAACATTAGCGATTGCAGCATGGCGCAAGATGGAATAAATTTGGAGAAGAATATATTTTGGAGAAAGGTATTTATTTCTCCTGAAATGAATAGTCACTTTAAGACCACACTCTCTTACGCTTCAGTCCTCATTTGATGTGAAGATGGTGTTGACTTGCTGACACTAGAATTTCTTTTCCATTGACAGTTTTACAAGAGGAAGACCCAAACTGCATCCTTCATTACCACCACCATTTGCAGCCTCTGCATCGTTATCAGCCTTATATCTACTAGACCAATATTGTTACATTTTTTATCCGTATTTTTCTGTTACCCACCCAAGAGAGTGCCACAAGTGCCACACTCCCAGGTGTCCCTTCATCTGTCACACTTTAATTCCATAGGCACCACATGTGCCTGATTCTGCTACTTTGTCCTTTGGAATTGTTGGGTGTCATCAGAATCCGTATATCCCTAGCCTCTTTTTTGATCATTTTCTTTGCTTTGTTTGGCTTAATGGACATTGCTTCTCTTGCAACTGTCGTGACTGGTGACTTTTTTTCTTTCACATCTCCTGTATGACTGGGCCTGGAGGTATGAGATAGATCTTTTTACCGTTTTTTTAGACCATTCTTTCTCTTTCCTCCCTAAAATATACAGATTTTAATTTCATGTCATCACCTATAACCTCTCATTGCTGCTGTCATCTAAAAACCCTTGGGTCATTCCCCTTCATCTCTCAAAGGTTTTTTTTCCCTAACTCAGTGGTAAACTGTAGAATGCTACTCTTAAGTCCTAGCAATTTTAATATACATGGATTTGATCATTCAGACACTCTAGTCTTTGTGTTCTTTGACCTCCTTTCCAGTGTTCTTGTCGTTTACACTACTGTAGCCACTCACATGCATAGTCATATACTAGACCTTGTAATTTGTAATAATCCTATTCAATTTTAAGCATTCCTCTCTGTGGCCACATCTCTTACTCCAGCTCATTCTGCTTAGTATGAAACTTCTACAATTATTCAACCACACAGTGACTTTTATTTTATCCATTGATCCTACTGCCCTTTCACTTTACCTCATCCCTTTGTGTTCTCATTTAACACCTTCCCTGTTCAATGTCATGGCTAATCAGTTTAATCACTCCCTTGCATTTAGCCTTGACTTCCATATCCCACTTTTTGAATTCACTTGGCAGCATAACTACAGTCCTGATTAAACCTGACTTCCTTCCTATCATATTTTGTTTACCCAGCTGAATATCACAGGAGAAAAACACATTCTAGCATAATGATACCAATAGGTCACCTTCTCAATTCCTGACCACTTCCCTCAAGTAGACCCTTAATGTTGTCTGGAAGTCATATTGTGTATTCTTACCTTTTCCTCTTTTAAATGTCAAATACTTCATCCTCACTCTGAAATATTGGCATTTGCTTCCAACTTCACTGAGAAAACTGACGCTATCAAAAAAGAACTACAGACGCCTTCTACCACATCTGCTTTTCCAGCAAGTACCTATACCCATATTTCTACATTTCTGTTATCTTAGCTTGACTCTCTTCCTTCAGAAAGCTAATTTCTCTACTTACACACTGAGTTCCATCCCCTCTCATGTAGCCAATGACATTGTTTTGGAAATTTGCCCTTCTTTCTGCTAGACTGTCAGTTTTTCAGTCTCTAACAATTATTCCTGTATTACAGTATGCTGCTATTTTTCTTCCTTTTTTAAAAACGAAACATGAATCCTTCTCTTTAACTTCCTTTCCATGCCGTCAGAGCTGTCCCCGAAAAACTTCTTGAAAGAATTGCTTATAATCATAGTCTCTAATTCCTCCTGTCCCATTCTGTCTAAATTTACATACTTTCGACTGTCAGCATTGTACCAACATTGTTCTTTTCAAGGTCATGAATAACCACTACATGACTAAATTTAGAGGTGATTTGTCAGTTTTCATCTTAACACCTTATTATATCAGCAACATTTGACATTTTTAATGTTCCTTTTAACACATTTATGTACTTGGCTACCAGAAGAACACATTGTTTTCATTTTCTTCCTACTAATTACTGTTTACTTTTTCTCAACCTCAAAGAAAATGCTTATTTTCTTTGTTGTTCTAGGTTGGATGTACCAGGGTTTACGCCATTATCTATACGTATAGTCTTAGGGCTTAAAATACCATCTATATGTTGTTGATTTCTAAATTTATATTTCTAGCTCATTGTTTATTCCTGAACTTTCAGATTTGCCTACCCTGCAGACTCTAACATCTCCCACTTGAATATCTACTTTTTCAAACATAACACATCCAAAACTCAGCTACCAATCGTCTTCTCCAAACCTTTTTTCACTGGCAGCCTTTTCCCTTCTCAGTTTGGCAGTTGCATTTTTTTTTTCAGTTGCACAGGCCAAAAATCTTGGCACCATCCTCTACTCTACTCCTCTCTCATACCCAATCTAAACTTATCAGGAAATCCTTTTGGCTTCACCTTCACAATATGTCACCAAATCCTACCACTTACTACCTCTGTTGCCTCTAGCCTAGTCTCTACCACCATCATTTCTTGCCTAGGTTACTGCAGTAGTCTCTATGCTTCTAATACTACCTCCCTTCCGTTTATTCTTAATACAACTGCTAGAGTGAATCCTCAGTTGGGCTGTATCACTCCCCTGCTCAAAACCTGCAGTGACTCTTCAATCTTTATAGTGACTTTAAAGACCCTATATATGCATTTTATCTGCTACTACTCTGCCTATCCTCCATCTCTGCTACATCTACACTGGCTTTCTGGCTACTTCTCAAACATTTCAACCTTCTGGGTTTAAACAATTCTTCTGCCTCAGCCTCCCAAGTAGCTGGGACCACACCCAGCTAATTTTTGTAATTTTTATAGAGATGGAGTCTTGTTATGTTGCCTGGGCTGGTCTCGAACTCCTGGGCTCAAGTGTGATCCTCCCGCCTCTGCCTCCCAAAGTGTTGGGATGACAGGCATGAGCCCCATGCCAGGCTCCTTTCTCTGTTTTTTAATTGGAACGTATAATCTTGTTATATTTAATGTAACTTGTGATATGGTTTGGTTAAGTCTACCATTTACTGTTTGTTTTTTATTTCTCTTTTTTGTGTTTTGTTCTTTTGTTGTCTCTTTGCTGCATTATTTTAAGTTTATACATATTTTTTGGTGTTCCATTTTATATCTACTGTTGGCTTTTTAGGCTGTACTTTATTATTTTTAGCGATTGCTGTAGGGATAGTGATATGCAATTTAACTTAATGTCTACTTAAAATGTTGTATGATTTTAGTAACTTTAAAAAAGGATTATTCAGTTTACTCAATTACTATCCTTTGTACTGTTGCCACATCATTTTTCTATTGCCACATCATTTATTCATGCATTATATACCTTAACATACAATACTTAAAAAAAAAAGCTGTCTTTTAAGGAAGTTATGAGGAGGGAAAATAAAAGCTGGTGTTTCATATTTACCAATTTATTACTGTTTCTGTTTCACTTTATTCCTTCTAGTATATATGAGTTTCTATCTGTTATATTCCTTTGGCCTAAAGAATATTCTCCAGCATTTCTTGTTTTGCAGATTTGCTGACAATGAATACTCTCACCTTCTTGTCATATGAAAATCCTCAATTTAAGGCGGGCGCGGTGGCTCACGCCTGTAATCCCAGCACTTTGGGAGGCTGAGGCGGGTGGATTGCCTGAGCTCAGGAGTTCAAGACCAGTCTGGGCAACACGGTGAAACCCCGTCTCTACTAAAATACAAAAAATTAGCTGGGCGTGGGAGCCTGTGCCTGTAGTCCCAGCTACTTTGGAGGCTGAGGCAGGAGAATTGCTTGAACCCAGGAGGCGGAGGTTGCAGTGAGCCGAGATCACCCCACTGCACTCCAGCCTGGGTGACCTAGAGAGACTCTGTCTCAAAAACAAAAACAAAAAAATAATTTTCTCTAGAATTCTGGGTTGACAGTTTTTTCTTTCAACATTAAAGATATTGATATTACTACTTTGTAGTCCAGCTTCCATTGTTTTGGATGTCATTCATATTGTTCCTTCCTGAATGTTTTATGGCTTTTCTCTGGCTCCTTTCAAGATTTCCTCTTTTTCTTTGACCTTTCCCATTTGACCATGAAGTTTTTAGATATGTTTGTCTTTCTGTTAATCCTCTGTGGTGTTCACTGAGCTGATTTTCATCAAATTTGGAAAATTGGCCATTATTCCTCAAAACAGATTTTCCAGCCAGTTGTGGTGGCTCATGCTTGCAATCCCAGGAATTTGGGATGCTGAGGTGAGAGGATCACTTTACCCCAGGGGTTCAAGACCAGCCTGGGCAACATAGTAAGACCCCATCTCTACCAAAAATTTTTTAAGATTAGCCAGGCATGGCAGTGCATGCTTGTAGTCCCAGCTACTTGGGAGGCTGAGGTGGGAGGATTGCTTGAGGCCAGAAGGTTGAGGCTACAGTGAGCTGTGATCGTGCCACAGTGCTCATTCCAGCTTGGAAGAGAGAGTGAGACCTATCTCCAAAAACAAAAAACACCCCAAGTCTCCCAGGACTTCAGTTACATGTATGTTAGACTATTTGGTTTTGTCACAAACCAAAATAGGTCTCCCTGATGATTGTTCATTTTTCTTCAATTTATTCTCTCCCTCTCTTCTTCAGACTGGATACTTTTTATTGATGTGTGTTCATGTTCACGTACCCTGTCTTCAGACATCTCCCATTTGCTGCTAAGTCCATCCAGTGACGTTTTTCATTTCAGTTATTGTACTTTTCTAGAATTTCCTTTTTCTCTTTTAGTAGTTTCCATCTGTAAAGATTTCTTGTCAGTTTGTTCACTAAGAACCTATGTTCATTTAAAGGTTTGAGTAAATATAAGTAGCCTATTTAAACTTTTAGCTCGTTAGAACATCTAGATCATCTTGGTGTCAATTTGTATTGAATACTTTTTTCTTTGCTATGAGTTAGGCTCTCCTATTTCTTTGAATGCCTGGTAATTTTTTATTGCAATTTGGACGTTGTGGACAATACACTGTAGAAATTCTAGAAATTTTATCTTCCTCTGAAGACTGGATTGTTCTAGTAGGCATTTAAATTACTGTAAGCTTGTGTAAGCTTGATTTTATGCTTGTTAGGGAAGATCTGTAGAAAGCCCAAGTCGTTTCCCAAGCCTTTCTAAGTTGGTGGTACCTAATTTCTGAACCTTGTTTCTTACTAGATCTTGTCAAGGCTTGCTTTTATTTAGGTTTTGTTAGGGCAGGACAGGCCTAGGGTAGAGCTTACTCCAGGATAGTATAGTCCTTTAAGGGTGACCTTTCTGGTTTCTCAGGTAGATCCCAGGGAGATTAACAGTCTTTCTCCTCTGAAGATAGAATTCAAACGGAATTCTTCTGGAACTCCATGATCTCTAGTTCTTCTCTTCCAGTGTCAACTTTATAGCAACTGCTGTCTGCTAAACTTTGTGTAATCTCACCCTGTCTTAGATAGTCCAGACTTTGACCAAGGTCTTGTGAGGAATTCACACATATTCAGTATCTTCTCTTCCCTCTATCTACCCTCTGTTCCCCATTCTCATCCTACATCATTTCCTCCATTCCAGTGCCCTGCCCCATGGATTTCAGCCACTCATGAGCCCACATCGTGATTTTTGCCTCTGTTCTACTTGGTCTCTAGCTCTCTGTTCCAGTTATCATAAAATTGTCTACAGATAGAGAGGTAGGATGATTATGATGCTCTCTAAAGGAATGTATATTTTTGTCTACATGTGGTTCAGTGACGGAATATAGTTGCCTCATGTATTTCTGTCTTTTATAGTTTTTGGTGACAAGGGCTAGTCTGGTACCAGTCACTTGTGTACTGGCTGAAAGTGGAGGTCACCTTTGTTCCACCTTAATAACGTTAATTTTTTTTCTTTCTTTCTTTCTTTTAAGAAACAGGGTCTCACTGTGTTGCCCAGGCTGGTCTCGAACTCCTGGCCTCAAGTGATCCTCCTGCCTTGGCCCCCTAAAGTGTTTAGATTACAGGCATAAGCCACCACACCTGGCTCCACCTTAATATTTTTTATACTCTATTGCGGTTTTGTGTATAGTTAGAGGAGAGTAATTTTAGATTGTTTTTAAGGATACTGTTTAAGAGAGAGTGGCTACTTAAAACCTAGTATCAGATATTTTTGTGAAAGAGTAAGATAGTTTATGATGGTAGTTACTTGAATGATATAAGTGAGGTTTCTCTAAAATATTTTCTTAAAGAAATAGCTTTTCATCAGAGTGCGGTGGCCAACACCTGTAATCTGAGCACTTTGGAAGGCTGAGTCTGGTGGATTCTTTGAGTCCAGGAGTTGGAGACAAGCTTGGGCAACATGGTGAAACCCCATCTCATCCATTCATTCTTTCATTTTGAGATGGAGTCTCACTGTGTCACACAGGCTGAAGTGTAGTGGCACGGTCTCGGCTCACTGCAACTTCTGCCTCTTGGGTTCAAGCAATTCTCCCACCTCAGCCTCCTGAGTAGCTATGACTACAGGTGTGTGCCACCACACCCGGCTAATTTTTTTTGTATTTTTAGTAGAGATGGGCTTTCATTGTGTTGGCCAGGCTGGTCTCGAACTCCTGACCTCGTGATCCGCCCGCCTCGGCCTCCCAAAATTCTGGGATTACAGGTGTGAGCCACTGCACCTGGCCCCCATCTCCATTATTTAAAAAAAAGAAAAATAAAAAAAAAAAAAGAGGGAGAGAGGAAGAGAGAAGGGAAAGAAGAAAAGGAAGGGAAGGAATAGCTTTTCTTAGAATTGGACTTCTGAATTAAGATTTTGTATGGATAAACTTGAGAGCAGATATTCACAATTCTAAATTTATATTAAAACTATTTAGGGAGATATAAAAAAATATATTGATGCCTCATTCCTATTCTAGGCTAGTTAGATAAGAATCTTATATTATGGCCTGGATATAAAAAATTGTTTTTACAATCTTTTAAGAATACTGGCAAATCATCCCAGGTGGTTTGCATTATTCATAGCTTTAAAAGAACCTTTGCTGAAACTTTTAGTTCTTCTGTAAAGTCTTCTAAAAAAAAAATTTTTTTTTTTTTTTTTTTGAGACAGAGTCTTGCTCTGTTGCCCAGGCTGGAGTGCAGTGGTACGATCTTGGCTTACTGCAACCTCTGCTTCCTGGGTTCAAGCTATTCTCTTGCCTCAGCCTCTCAAGTAGCTGGGATCACAGGCGCCCACCACCATGCTCGGCTACTTTCTGTATTTTTAGTAGAGACGGTTTCACCATGTTGGCCAGGCTGGTCTCAAATTCCTGACCTCAGGTGATCCACCTACCTCGGCCTCTCAAAGTGCTGGGGTTATAGGAGTGAGCCACCATGTCCGACCCTAAAAATTCTTTCAGATGAAATCCAAGTAATTGAAGAATCTGAATACGTTTTTGGTAGAAGTGATACGTAAATACATACCTACCATCAGTCCTCTTAGGGAGCTAGATTCAGAGCTATGGCAACAAATAAAGATTTCCTATCCAAGTTTGATTTTTTCATGGGGTACGTTGATTGTCAGACAAATGGTTTGTTTATTGAACTTCACTCAACAAATGAGTACTCATTGATCTCATTTGTTTGGTAGATGTTCGAGTACTCACTATATGCGAGGTACCTTGCTAGGTGATAACTATACAGTAATGAAAAAATGTGCTCTGTCCTTGCTATCTTGGAGTTGTATAGTCTGTATGAGACTGAGATTGAGTATTTGGTCCCATAATAGTTCATCTGAGTATCTTTAAAATTTGAATTCTTTTGGGTATTGCTAAAACATAGCCTCATTAATTTTAATATTATTTAATTTAATATTATAGTTTCTGATCCTATTAGGATATCAAACTATCTGAAGAGCCCATAGGTTCAGTGAGTCATTTACCCAGCAGAATCATTGCTTATGGCTAGAAGGAGAATAATTCCGTATGACTAAGAGTTAACTTGAAAGAGAAGAATATCAGGAGAGACGACTTAAGGAAGAAACACATTCAGAGTCGTTAGTTCCACAGATAAAAGTTACCCATCTGGCAAAGAGGGCAGGTAGGTTGAGAAGTATCCCATGTGAGCCGGGCACAGTGGCTCATGCCTGTAATCCCAGCACTTTGGGAGGCCGAGGCGGGCAGATCACAAGGTCAGGAGATCGACACCACGGTGAAATCCTGTCTCTACTGAAAAATACAAAAAATTAGCCGGGCATGGTAGTGGGCACCTGTAGTCCCAGCTACTCAGGAGGCTGAGGCAGGAGAATGGTGTGAACCCGGGAGGCGAAGCTTGCTGTGAGCCAAGATCGCGCCACTGTACTCCAGCCTGGGGGACACAGCAAGACTCCGTCTCAAAAAAAAAAAAAAAAAAAGAAATATCCCATGTGAAAATTTTATTAATTGGCAAAATTATTGCAAAGAATAAAACCAGTTGGTCATTTTCCTTTGCAAAAATGCAGGTTTATCTCTGATTATTTACAGCTCATCTCTTATCTCTCTGTGCATGCCTAGTTCCTATCTTTGAAATAATTGTACGTGTCATCACATCTTCAAGAGCTCCCTTCTGTCCATGTATCCAATGTAGAATGTTTAGCCACTTATGTCCTCTCTATCACATCACCCTATTGAAATTTTTGTTTTCTCCTTAATTAAAATGTAAGGAAAGGAAGAATAGGACCTTATTTTACTTTATTTACTGTGCTATCCCTACCCTTTGAATATTTCCTGGCAAATAGGCAAATTCAGTTCATATCAATAATGACTACATACTTTTTTATTTTTAAAGCGATGAGGTCTTACTCTATCACCAAGACTGAAGAGCAGTGGTGTGATCATAGCTCACTGCAGCCTCATACTCTTGGACTAAGGTGATCCTCCCAAGTAGCTGGAAGCACAGGCATGTGCCACCACCCTCAGTAATTTTTTAAAATTTTTTGTCCAGACAGGGTCTCACTTATATTACCCTGACTGGTCTTGCACTCTTGGCTGCAGCGATCCTCCCACTTCAGCCTCCCAAATTGTTGTGAATTACGGGGTGAGCCACCATATGTGGCCTTTGTACTTTAAGAGTCTTAAAAGTCTTTACGAGTCACAAGATACATAATTTATACACAGAAGTATACCTAAAGAAACGATGTAAAGAATAACAAAGATGTCTTTAAAAATGTGCATTTTGATTGTGTCTTTCAATCAGTAATCTCTTCAACTATTCCATGTATTGCATTATTTGTTGGCCCTTCTTCTGGAATTCCAGTTAGATGTATGTTAGACCCTCCTCAATCCATTCTCCGTTTCTCTTAATGTTTATATTCCCCCCGCCTTTTTTTCACATTGAAAGTGCAAAACGGGAAGACACTTTTCTCTGGACAATCTCAGTTCACAAATATTCTCTTTATGTCTAAACTGCCGTTAAAACCCATCCATTATGATTGAAATTTTTTAAATCAGCCAGCTCCTCCCCCTTTTAAAAATTTTAGATAGCAAAAAAAGTTCAAAGAGGTCTTTTGTGTTCTTCATCTAAAATTTTAAATAGTTGCCTGAACATTTTAGCTGTGTTTTATTCTTTAAATGGAGTACATATAGTTATTTTGCCTCTGTTAGTGGGTCTGTTCTTCCTGTTATTTCTGTTGATTCTTGCTTAGGGTGCCGTTTCCCCTTATATATGTAGTCTTTTAAAACTTTGAACTTTCCTCTTTCCTTGAAAAATTATGCATTTTTGTGTGTGTGTGTGTGTGTGCGTGTGTCTAAAATTAAGATGCTTTCCACAATAAAAGATTGAATGTCCTGTTGCTGTTGCCTGGAAGCGCTACCAGTTTCCGACAGTTAAATTTCCAGAATGAAGTTTTGAACCACCAAGATGATGTGTACTTGGTCTAAAAATTCACATGTGAAGTGTTTTGTGGATACAGCTTCTAAGGGTCTCCCCTCTCATCTTCCGCAGTGTCATTGTTACTGTCATTCAGTCTTTGTGAGATGATAGAGGGGCAGGTTACTCTTACGGTACCCTTAATGTTAAGGTCATAGCACTTTTGGATCTCTGCTTTGTAGTGGTACAGGTTTTAGACCTCTGCTTCGTGGCGACAGACTGTGTGTGAATCCATCATCACAGTCAAAATAGTGAACATCTTTATTACTCCCAGTAGTTTCCCCTTCATATTAACTTTTCTGGATAAATAATTCTAGGCTGAAAGTTTTCTTTGAGTAGTTTAAAGATGTTGCTCCACTCTCATTGTTTCCATCAAGAAATCTGTTTTATCTTTGTTCATTTGTATACAATGTATCTTTTTTCTCTTCTGGTTGCTTTTAATGTTTTCTCTTTATCACTGGTTTCAAACAGTTTGGAAATTATATATCTTAGTGTAGTTTTCTGCATGTTTCTTGTGCTTGGGGGATTTTGAGCTTCTTAGAGCTATAGATCATCAAATTTGAAAAACTTTTATCCATAACTACTTTTTCTAATATTTTTTCTCTTCCCTCTGTTTTTCTCCTTTGTGGATGACAAGTATACATACATTAATGTACTTATGACTTTTCACTGCTCACTGTTTTTTTTGTGGGGGGGTTCATTTCAGATAGGATTAATAGAAGATTCGTTTTTTTTTTTTTTTGAGACAGAGTCTCGCTCTGTTGCCCAGGCTGGAGTGCTGTGGCACAATCTCGGCTCACTGCAGTCTCTGCCTCTCGAGTTCAAGCAATTCTCCTGCCTCAGCCTCCTGAGTAGCTGGGATTACAGGCATGTGCCACCACGCCCAGCTAATTTTTGTATTTTTAGTGGAGACAGGGTTTCACCATGTTGGTCAGGCTGGTGTCAAACTCATGACCTCGTGATCCGCCTGCTTCACTCACCCAAAGTGCTGGGATTATAGGCGTGAGCCACCGCGCCTGGCCAGAAGACTAGATATTACAGAAGAAAAGATAAATGATTTTGAAGACAGCAATAGAAAGTGACATCCTATTCTAATGAAGTCTTAGGTAATTGAAATATCAGGTGATGTCACTGCGACCTTTGAGATTTAATTAAAGTTAGCTTTTGGTCCCTCTTCTATTTATGTGAGGATTTTAATGTCTTTCCCAGACTTTATAGAAATTTCTACCCTTTCAGATATTCCTCACAGTTGCTCACATTTCCTACTCTCTGTCACTTTCCTGAACTCTTACGGTTGTTATGATCTCCCCTTCATATAGAGCTTTAAATAAGGAACAATATAAATTTGCAACAATATAAATTCTAACAGTATAAATCCTTTAAAACTACTGCTAAGAATAACAGTGATAGCAAACATTAAATCCTTAGTATGCCTTAAGTGCTTTGCTTTGTGTGTTTTGACCAGTTTAATTCTTAGGACAGTCCTATGTATGTATATATGACGATTATTCTATATTTTACTGGAGAAGAAGTGAGACACAGAGCGTTGTCAGAATCATCCAGCTTTTAACTATGAAAATAGTAGTAGTAGTATCTAAGTCATTAAGTTTTTCCAAAGGTTAAATGAGAGAATCCATGTTAAGATACTTAGCACAGTGCCTGAAAATATAGTAAGTTATCAGAATAGGCTATTGCTATCTATAGATTGAGAAATGTTTAGATAAAATATGATTGGAATTTTCTTCACGGTAATCTAAGGGATGGAGTGGGTGGGTGTATACATAAAGTCAGCTGTGAATGGATACTTCTTGAAAATGGGTGATTGATTCAGTGGAATTAGACTTCTAATGTATGTTTGAAATTTAATGTAATTTTAAAAAATGGAATAACTGAAGAAAAATGAAACTGGGTTTTATTAAAAAGTTTCTCTTATTCAGTTTGGATATAAAGCACTATGATGCGTTTTTCCCTAGATGTGCCAAAATCAAAACTTATTATATACAGTGACAATTACTAAGAATAGTACGGTATCACTTGGCAAGTAGATTAGTAGAGCACAGTAAGACCATAATGTACATTCAGAAGTTTGAAGTTATTAGCTAAGTGATTCTCAACCTTTTAAAAAACACCCATCCATGTATATTTTTATACATGTTGCCCAGACTGGCCTTGACCTGGGCTCAAGTGGTCCTCTTACATCAGCCTCCCGAGTACCTGGGACTTACAGGTGTGGGCCACTGTGCTCATGAGCACCATATTTTCATAAGCTTCTTATAAAACTGTATTAAATATAATTTATTTCTCAATAATTAAAAAAGCTAAGCATGCTGATAATTCTGATCAAAACCAGATAATTTTACCAAGTTTTTATAATTCTAGCCAGAAGCACAAAAAGTTTTACTTAGTCTGTCCTAACTAAATCCTGGGCATACATAATTTTTACTTTATTTTACTTATTTTGAAATTTGGAGAATAGTTCATTGTGACTAAGAAAGCCCATAAGAATTACTACTTTCGACTGGGCGTGGTGGCTCACGCCTGTAATTCCAGCACTTTGGGAGGCCAAGGCGGGCGGATCACGAGGTCAAGAGATTGAGACCATCGTGGCCAACATGGTAATGCCCCCGTCTCTATGAAAAATACAAAAATTAGCTGGGTGTGGTGGTATGCACCTGTAGTCCCATCTACTCGGGAGGCTGAGGCAGGAGAATCGCTTGAACCCGGGAGGTAGAATTTGCAGTGAGCTGAAATCGCGCCACTGTACTCCAGCCTGGCGAGAGAGCGAGACTCCGTCTCTAAATAAATAAATAAATAAATACTACTTTAAAATGCAAGATTAAAATCTAAGAAATTACTTTGAAGTATTTACATATTAATCAAAACTACATTTAGTTCATTTGTTGGTTATTCTTTCTCCCCATTTCAGCTGTAATTTTGATTAAAGAAAATTCGGTTTACCTAGGTATATCATATGTAGGAAAATAGTGTGCGTTTGCTTGTTTCTTATTCACATGAATGTAACAAGATATATTTAGAAACAGGATTTTAAAAAATATTTATTTTGGGATAAGAGGAATTCGTACGTGGTTAAATTTTATGAGTTAGAATTTTGTGAATTTTGATACTAGTTAACCTTTCTACCAAATGCCTATTTATTGACATCATCAAATTCTCCTTTAAAAAGATTGTTTTTCATCACAATGTAAATAAAGCTAAGTCAAAGGGTTAGCATAGGATCCTCATATTTCTGCTTTATTTGTTCAGATTTAACATAGTAATGGTTTTTATTAGATGTAGAGAAACCATAGTATGTGGGATAAATCAAATGTTGCTCTTTAATGAAGGAACAAACCTTGGGGCCCCCTATCTAATAGTAAAGCCTCTTTAAAAGCCTCTTGCCAGGCGCGGTGGCTCATGCCTATAATCCCAGCACTTTGGAAGGTCGAGGTGGGCGGATCACCTGAGGTTAGGAGTTCGAGATCAGCCCGGCCAACATGGCAAAACCCCATCTCTACTAAACATACAAAAATTAGCTGGGCGTGATGGTGTATATCTGTAGTCCCAGCTACTCTGGAGGCTAAGGAGGAGAACTGCTTGAACCTGGGAGGTGGAGGTTGCAGTGAGCCGAGATTGTGCCACTGCACTACAGCCTGGGCGACAGGGCAAGACTCTCAAAAACAAACAAACAAGCAAAACAACTCTAAAAATACGTGCTTTTTTGTGCTATTAGTATTTTTTTTTTTTTTTTGAGACAGTCTCACTCTGTTGCCAGGCTGGGAGTGCAGTGGCGTGATTTCGGCTCACTGCAGTCTCCGCCTCCCCAGTTCAAGCGATTCCCCTGCCTTAGCATCCCAACTAGCTGGGACTACAGGCACGCACGACCACGCCTGGCTGATTTTTTTGTATTTTAGTAGAGACGGGGTTTCACCATGTTACCCAGGATGGTCTCGATCTCCTGACCTCATTATCTGCCTGCCTTGGCCTCCCAAACAGACGTGAGTCACCACTAATATATATATTAGTATATATAAGATGTATAATATCTTATACAAGTTATAATGTTGCTCAACATTGTAGACAGTTGAGCTTTAAAAATATTCTCCTTAAAAATGGTTAAATTGGGTTGGATGTGGTGGCTCATGTCTGTAACCCTAGCATTTTGGCCGAGGCAGGAGAATCACTTGAGACCAGGAGTTCAAGACCAGCTTGGGCAACATGGCAAGACTTCATCTCTACAAAAAAGTTTTAAAAAGCGCGTGTCTATAGTTCCAGCTACTCGGGAGAATGATGCAGGAGGATTGCTTGAGCTCATGAGTTTGAGGCTGCAGTGAGCCGTGATGGTTCCAGTGCACTCCAGCCTGGGCAATAGTGTGAGACCCTGTTTAAAAAAAAAAGTTCACAGTGGTAAATTTTACTATGTATATTTTACCACAGTAAAATCAGTGTGCCTGCTGTTTTCTATAACAGAAATTCCCATATTGATCTACATTTTCTCTCTGACTGTCCTCCATTCTTCTTGTACCTCTTGTATCCCACTACTAAGTAAACTTCCTTTTATCTTAACAAACTTTCCTTTATGTTAGCAATTTCATAGTCTTTCCTCTTGTCTGCCTTAGCTGAGACTTTCATTGAAGAAACAATGGGACATTTAGATGCTCATAGTACTACTTTTGTGATTTCAGTGCCCGTGTAGACAATTACATAGTAATTGTGAACTTATTTCCAGTGATTTGCTTCTTAACTGTGCCTTAGTTAGGGATTTAGTTTTCAGGTTGTACCATAGACCTTGCCGTAACTGACACATAACCTCCCAAATCTGCTGATCTCGCTGATAAAGTCAGTTCCAGCTTGTTTGTTTGGCTGTACCAACCAGTACTGTATCATGATCTCTCATATGAGTTACTGTCTTAGAGTTTTAGCTGGTCTTTCCCTTCTACTCCCTTCTTTGGGTCTTTTATATTTCTGTATGATTTTCCTAGAATGTAAATGTGATTATTACATTCTGGTTAGAATTCTTCAGAGGTTTTCCATTACTTAGAGAATTAAATGCACAAACACCGTGCTATGCTTAGCCCTTCACAGTTTGCCTCTGGATTTTATCAGTTATTGTCTCATATTCTGACTTTTGTATCTTTTTCTTTGGCCATATTGAAGTATTTACGTGTCTCAAACATGCCTCTGTACCTAGCGTAAGATGCTATTCTTACCTCTGCAATGTTTTCCTTGGTGTTGAGGCCGATTTAGGCAGTCGTTTCTTGTAGATTATATATATCTGAATTATATCTCTTGTCACAGTATGGTATCATTTTGTATTTGTGACTATTCATTGGTAAGATACGAACCATAATGAATTTAGTCCATGTAAAAAGGACATAGAAAAAAAACTAAATAATATTTGTTGACTTAATAATAAAACTTAAAAACCTAATAAATAATTTATAAAAAGGAAATAAAAGTAGCAAAGGAAACTATTATTTTAGCTTCCTGGTATCCAAAGAAATGTTATTAGAGTTTGTATTTTCACTATTATAATTAGAAAATTTTAACATATAGCATTCATGCTGACAAAGTAAAACTGTTGTTGATGTGATGTTTTATATCGATTTAACCCTTGTGGAAAGTTTGACAGTATGTGGCATCCAGAACTGAAAAATTATTTTAAGTGTAATTATAAAGACAAGATAAAGAATAAAAGTCAGATGTAAATTTGCATGTTTATTATTATTACAATTGCATTTAAAAATGCATAGTTAGGCCACATGCGGTAGCCCACTCCTGTAATCCCAGCACTTTGAGAAGCCAGGGCAGGAGGATAGCTTGAGGCCAGGGGTTTGAGATCATCCTGGGTAACATAGTGAGACCTTGTCTTTATTAAAAAATAAGTACATAAGTACATGTATAATTAAAAGATTAGGAAATTATATATTACAGTGGTAGCAGTGATTTTGTGATGTTGGAACTATGGGTGATTTCCCTTCCTTTTATAGTGTTTTCTATAATGTGGTTATGCTTTATGATTTAAAATGTATATAAATTATGCCAAAATTTGAATTTTTAAAAAGGTGTAATCCGAAATCAAAACTCTAATATAAGAGCACTCAACCATTATCCGAATAATTTTTTTCTTTCAAAATGGGCTTTCAGGGTCAGAGTTGGAGGGAGATAGGTGATTGCCAGTTAAAAGTTGCTGTTGAGATAAGGTATGAGTGGCCAGCATAGAGAGTTGATCACTTAATTAAGGTTTCAAGATTGATTTATGTAGCTGCTCCTTATTTCCAAAATCTTAATCATAAATGTTTTGTTTTAAATGTAGTTTTGTTTTGGTTTTAAGGTATCAGTTTTTGGAAGAAGCTTTTCAAAATCAGAAAGGTGCAATTGAGAATCTACTGGCTAAACTTCTTGAGAAGAAGAATTATGTTCATTTTGCAGCCACTCAGGTGCAGAATAGGTAAGTTTGTTGCCTGAAAACCATAATTTTAAGAATTATTAAAGAGAAGTGGGTCCAGTTTAAATCTGTTTTTCTGCTATATTAAGCATATAAAGAAAACGTTTTTTTGAGGGGGAAGTGGTATGAATTTGGGATTATAATATTTGTTAATTAAGCAAAATTTAATTGACCAAACTTTTGTATGCCCTTTTAGGACACATCTTTGTCTATTTTATAATTAATAAGACTCTAGTCTGTGTTAAACCTTAAATGTGGAAACAAAGAAATTAATATGGAGAGAGTTGACTTATAAAATTTAAAGTCGAGATTGTGTGGAAGATACAGTATAGAGAAGAGAGTATCACTGGTGGACAAATTACTTCCCCATTTGTAAAACAAGCATTGAAAACAGTGCTTATGAGTAGCAGTATAAGATGAATATATGATACAGTTTCTGGCACATAGTAAGCACTTAGATTTTAGCTGCTGCTCTTATAATTATCATCACCATTTATTATTAAAAAATTATTATACTTTGGTGTATTTCTAAGTACATTTATTGATTGATAAGTGAGAGTAGGTTCCATAAGAGAGCAGATTAACAAAGTTATGACTCTTACACCAGAAAGACAAACACTTTGAGCTGGCATAATTAAAACAAAAATTCTTGGGGGTATGAATAAGGTTAATATGTGTTTATTTTATGGACTCAAAAATATTAGGACTTCTAATGAATATTAAAGTTAATTTATGATTAAAATGATACATAGTAGATACTCAAAAGTATTAAATAATTGAATGAATGAATGAAAATAGTGCTTTAAACATGGTAGAACTTTTTTTTTTTTTTTTTTTTTGAGACAGAGTCTTGCTCTGTCGCCCAGGCTGGAGTGCAGTGGCATGATCTCAGCTCACTCTGCAAGCTCCGCCTCCCGGGTTCACGCCGTTCTCCTGCCTCAGCCTCCCGAGTACCTGGGACTACAGGCACCCCCACCACACCCGGTTAATTTTTTTGTATTTTTAGTAGAGACGAGGTTTCACCGTGTTAGCCAGGATGGTCTCGATCTCCTGACCTCGTGATCCACCCAACTCAGCCTCCCAAAGTTCTGGCATTATAGGCATGAGTCACTGTGCCCGGCCAGAACTTTTAAGTAACACCAAAAGAAAATAAAAGGCTCCTCAGAGCTTGTAGATTGTACAGACACACACACACACACACACACACACACACGCACACACCATTGGTGGGTTTTTGTTTTTGGAAATGTTCAGTTGTTTTAGGTTAAACTGGTGATACGGTTGATTTGGAGAAGACTTTCTCAGAAATGATAAATGGGTGTCTCTTTCAAAGGAAATATAGTGAGTTGATTCATATGGCAGTCACATATTTTTATACAGATGTTTTGTATTTACATTGTATAAGTATTTTAAAAATAGATTTTATACACATGTTCCAGAATCTGTATACAGAAGTAGAGCAAGAGGTTTTGTTACAAGATTGCACAGGGTTGAGGAGGTTGATTTCATCTGTAGAAAGTTTTTTTTAAAAAGTATTAAAATCTCTGATGATAACTTCCCCTTTTAGACGCATTTTTCACTGACCTATCCATTATCTTTTAATGTACATTTTTTTTCTTTCTTCAAAATTGAACATACAGTAGACTTAATTAAGTTCAATAGGAGTCTGACTGAGGCTAACTGCTGTGCTTTCAGCATGCTTAGTGATTTCTATCTTTGGCTCAGTCATTTTATATTTGAAACCAATATTTCTTATCACTGGTTATTAGTTACCTTTATATATTAAAAATATCTTCCACTCACCTTAGTAAGATAAGGACAGAACTCAGAATTTCCAAGTAAGTGCCAAATGATGTATAGAGGAGAAAAAAAACTACATTATTTCTTGGAGTGTATTGAAGTTACTAAATTCTAACTTGGCAAATGAAAGGCAGTTTAGGAGCTGAAAGCGTGGGTTATAGTTTGTACAGCAGTAGAATGTATAAAAATTGAAGGCTATGTCTTACGGTTGGTGGTTGACATTTTATGTATTTATATTGGTGGGATTCTCCACTTCCTGTTTTGTAAATACCAAGGTATCAGCCACTTCATATTTGCACCTAAAACTTCCATAACTACTTTGAGTGCTTACACCTACTTATAAAACGTCTAATAGCTGTTCTTCAAAATGGATTGAAAATGTTTTATGCCCTTTACTGTATACAAAAGGAAACGATTTTGAGAATAATTTTAAGGGGAGTGTATCAGAACCCACGTTTGAAGTGGCTAAGTTATAAATGAAAATAAATGCTTCTACGTTTAACTATTATCATTACAAAAGATAATTATTGCTTGTGACGTTGTCCTTTTGCACATTGTTGTTGGAAAGCATCCAGGTTAAACAGAACCAGTGTGCCACATTTGACACTAAACAGCAGTTACACGTGTTTGGTGTTTGTGCATCACGTTCATGTCATAGTTACTTAAGGAGATTGCCATCCAGCTTAATAAACTGTCCTTTATGAGCATAATTTAAAATAACTAAATATTAGTTTCATTATTTGTCTCTATACATAACTTGTTTGGACCAAATTGATCAGGTCTTCTGAAACATGAGTTGTACATTTTGACAAAGTTTTCATTTTACTCGGTTAAGTGCCCAGTTGGATGATTTTCTGTAACAGTTGATGATTCAGAGACCTAGGATAAGTTGATAACCTAATGATGCATTTCTCTTATTCAGGATAAAAGAAGTAAATGAGACTAACAAACGAGTAGAACAGGAAATTAAAGTGGCCATTTTCACCCTTATCAATGAAATTAATAAGAAAGGAAAATCTCTCTTACAGCAGCTAGAGGTATGGTTCAAAGCCAAAATAAAACAAAAACTGCTTCTCTTGCTCTTCAGCTGTTTTTAATGTTTATTGAAAACTCTTTTAGATGGGTTGGGGGATATGGAAATAAAGTAAAATTTAAAATAAGGTTTTTAAAATTTACTTTTAGAAAAGAGACCTTTTCTAGTTAGTTATTTTGTGGCCCAATTTAATAACACTGACTTTAGCTGTATACCTTAAGAAATAGTGATGTTCTCTTAGAAATCAAATAATTGTTACTAAGACTGGGTATGGTGACTCACACCTGTAATCCCAACACTTTGGGAGCCCAAGGCAGACAGATCGCTTGAGCCCCGGGTTCCAGACCAGCCCAGGCAACATGGCGAAACCTGCCTCTACAAAAAGTACAAAAATTAGCCAGGGTGGTGGCATGCGCCAGTAGTCACAGCTGCTCAGGAAACTGAGGTGGGAGGATGGACTGAGCCCGGGAGGTCAAGGCTGCAGTGGACTATGATTGTGTCACTACTCCAGCCTAGGCAACAGAATGAGACCTTGTCTCCAAAATGAAAAAAAGAAAAAGAAAAAAGAAATGTTACTAAAGTATGATGTACAAGAAGGCAAAGTAGTCCCACCACATTTCTTCCCCACCCCTTTAAAATGGGGCCTCAATTTAACTTTTCTGTATAGATGCATGTTGGGCTTCTGCTTGAGTCATTTGTGTGTTTTACCTTATTTTAAAAATATTTCCATAGTTTTGCAGAAAATACTCATTTTGAAATTTATAAACCTTAAACTTAGTGAAAATTTTGTGATATTAGGTATTTATATTGCATATTTTGAAAATTTGCAGGTATCAGTTTCTAGATGAAAATCTAGTCAGTTCGTGAAATCTAAATTTTTAATCAAAGTCTACACTGCCCATTTGATTTATTAGCAAATTTCAAATATGAGTTTTCTGAGAAATTGAAGTTTTAGAAAGAGAAATGTTTCCTAATTGAAAATTTCATGCTCTGGAAAGTTGAAATTTTGGAAAGAGAAATGTTTCCCGATTGAAAATTTCATGCTAACTAGGCCCAGATGATATGGGGATTATTTTTTCTGCACCATTGAATAGTAATAATGATGTGTTTGACTACTTCCACTAACCTCAAATTGTCAATAGAAACACAATTTGTGAGAGTAAAAGTACTCTTGGCCGGGCGCGGTGGCTCACGCCTGTAATCCTAGCATTTTGGGAGGCTGAGGTGGGTGGATCCCAAGGTCAGGAGTTCGAGACCAGCCTGGCCAACATGGTGAAACCCCATCTCTACTAAAAATATACAGAAATTAGCTGGGCATGGTGGCGTATGCTTGTAATCCCAGCTACTCAGGAGGGTGAGGCAGGAGAATTGCTTGAACCCAGGTGGTGGAGGTTGTAGTGAGTCAAGATTGTGCCACTCCACCCTGGGCAACAGAGCGAGACTCCGTCTCAAAATTAAAAATTTAAAAAAAAAAAAAAAAAAGTACTCTTGCGCAGATTGTTGAAGTCGTGGGTCCCTTTTCCTACTGTACACCAGTCTGTTGCATTTAACCCTAATAGGTTTTTTCCCCCCAAAAGGACCCATGTGAATAGAGAGCACTTAGTAACTATTTTTGATACACTTAAACTTAAATGTAAATACATTTGAACTGTACATCTAAAATAGTATTTTTAAAACCATTTCAAGAGTTTCTGAATTAAAAGATGCCTCTTAAGATCCCTTGAGCCTGGGAAGCGGAGTTTGCAGTGAACCAAGATTGCACCACTGCACTCCAGCCTGAGGGACAGAGTGAGACCCTGTTTAAAAAAAAAAAAAAAGCCTCTTAAGGCTAAAGTGTATACAAATACCTAATGATAAATATACCACTAACATGGTGGTAATTTAAAATAAATGTTTTCTAGTGTAATACGTTCTTAAACTTTGTAGAAGAAACGTTTTCCTAAGCTTTATAAAAGGAATGTAGTAAACCAAACTTCTGTCAGTTGAACACTTTTATCCATTGATTTACATTATAAAATGAACAACTTCTTTCCTTAGGAAAAATATTGTCCAGAAAACCAACCTGAGACATTTTTTGGGAGAAAGTTCTTAAGAAAGTAGTAGATGAGTTGTTTAGCACGCTGAATGTCAAAAGTATGTCGGACATTACCCATCCCTCCTGGGGTGATTTTAGTTCCCATAAAGCAGTTTATTTTTCCTTTGCAGTGTTTCTCTGAAATTGGTTTTTGCAGTTTGGTCAGTCCTCACTTCTTTGTTCTCTATGAACTTCTGTCATATCAAAAGTTTCCCTAATTCTACTGTTGGAACTCTGGAAGTTACCTTTTTCATTTTGTCTTGTATATTTAAGAGAGATTTTAACTTCATTCTCATGCCATACCAGGAGGTGGCACTGGTGACACAAAATTTTTTTTGGCCTTTAAAGTATATTAAGATTACATAAATTTATTTCTAAAGTTAGCTTCTTATGCTATAAATACCATATATTAGATTAACCTAATAGGAAGACAGTATTTTTAACAGACAAATGTTGATAGAAAAGAGACATTAACTAACATTAATTTCTATATGTGGAATATCCTTTTTAGCTTAGCGCACTAAGTTTTAGTCCCACTTTTGTTAGTGGTTTTTCCACTGATTGATCATAGGCTTGCTAAATAATCATGGAGGTTATTCACTTAGCCCATTTTTAAAGGAAGTATAGGTATTGTGCCCATTTGCATTAGAAATGTGGGGTTGATTTTTTTTCATATAGAATTCTTCAGCGAAGTTCTTGTTCTGTTTCAGAATGTTACAAAGGAAAGACAGATGAAGTTACTACAGCAGCAGAATGACATCACAGGCCTTTCCCGGCAGGTGAAGCATGTTATGAACTTCACAAATTGGGCAATTGCAAGTGGCAGCAGCACAGCACTACTGTACAGCAAGCGACTGGTGAGACACATACTGTTTTTATTTTTCTTTAATGGACTTTATTAAGATATATATTCAGTGAACTGCACCTGTTTATACATTTTAATTTTGGCAAATGTAACCACCACCACATCAAGATACAGAAAACTTCCATCATTCCCCAAAGTTTCCTCATTCCCCCAGGCAGCCACTAATCTGATTTCTATCATTTTTTAGAATTTCATATAAGTGGAATTATATTGTATGTACTCTTTTGAAGATGCCTAGTATCTTAATGCAACTTATTACCCAAAGTGGCAGAAATTCAAGCATGTACATTTGATTTGGTTGCTAATTTAAATGTTGATGCTGCCTAATCGGAGGCTGACACTGTGGAAATATATGTGCTTTTTTGTCTTAATATCTTTATCTTATGTTTTCCCAGTTGATATTTAATTTTGAGACTAATGTGGATTTTTTTTCCCTTTAAGATTACTTTCCAGTTGCGTCATATTTTGAAAGCACGGTGTGATCCTGTCCCTGCTGCTAATGGAGCAATACGTTTCCATTGTGATCCCACCTTCTGGGCAAAGAATGTAGTCAATTTAGGTGAGAAATAATGAGTTTTGTGAATATAACTTGGAACACTGAATTAGGAGGAGAAAATAAAGCAAATTTAGATAAAATTTTTAAATTTAGATAAAATTTTTAACTTTAAAATATAAAACTATTTACGTTTTACATTTTATGTAAAAATATGTTGTTATTCATTGGAAACTCACTTTAGCTGTGGTTTTGTATGCCAGTCATTACGTCTTAAGAAAGTTGAGAGTCTACTCTGTATATATTTTTTTAATGTGTACTGTTTCTAGACGCCCGACCCTCTATCTTTTAAATTTATATTGACTGTTTCGTATAGAAATCTTAGCAAATGATTCATTGTCTGGAATAATTTCATAGGTGAGCAAATGATTCATTGTCTGGAATAATTTCATAGGTGTTTAGTTGTTTAATTAAGCCAAATTGTGCATTAGCAGCAGACTTTTAGGATGCTAATGTGTCCAGTAGTTAGGTCCTGAGGAATGTTTGAAAGATAAGAGTAGCTCTTTTCACATGGAAGAGAAATGGATTTTGCTTTTGTTTACAGCATAGTATGGACCTAAAGACCATAGATGAAAGTTACAGAGAAGCTCAATTAAAACACATGCACACAAACTTCTTAGCAATTAAAGAGCTATCTACAGATTGAGTAAACTCACTTTCAGAACAGTTAAGTCTTAAACAGTGGGAATTGTAAAAGCAGAGGCTGATTGCCCTTCTGTTATTTTTTTTTTTTTTAAAGTAATCTTTGCATACAAGAAAAAAATTATATTCAAATTTTGCTATAGCCTTAGTTCTGGCATCAGCCAGCTGTTTCTGTGTGACACGGTAGCTAAGAATGGTTTTTATGTTTTCAACTGGTTGTAAAAACAAAAACCAAGGACTGTGAGACAGATCTTATGTGGCCTGCCAAGCATAAAATATTTACTCTGTGGCCCATTACAGGGAAAGCCTGTCAACCTGCGCCTTAAATCACATCTTCCTAAAATTTGGCTTTTGTCCCTGGAAAGCAATGGCTCCGTAAAAAGCAAGGAAAACCATCACTTCTAAGGATATAAGTTGTTTAAAGCATTCAGTATTTCCTCAGAAGATGATTTTGTGGCATTGTAATGCTCTGCCTTGCATATTTTGGCAATTCAAAGGCAGATGGAATCAGTATTAGCAATCTCGAGTATTCTTGAGTAAGTCTTGTCATGGGAGAATTGATTTAGATTGATTAGATAGGCCTCTTCTAATAGATATCTCTTTTAGTCTCTTAGTTTTCTGTACGTCTGTGTAAAAAAGAATAAGGGCAGAAAATATATTTTTCTGAATAACCAAAAGTCATTTATTCAGCTTTGGAATGTATTAAGTTTCTGATCATCATCATCATCTTTAAACTGACTCCATTCCCTGCTGTACCGTTGGAGCTTTGAGGTGCTGGTAGTTGTCAGAGGAAAGAGGAAAACATGGTGATTACTCAACAAAGTAGATGATTTAGTTGATTATATGCAAATTCTCATTTTTTAAATTTTTCAGGTAATCTAGTAATAGAGAGTAAACCAACTCCTGGTTATACTCCTAATGTTGTAGTTGGGCAAGTTCCTCCAGGGACAAACCACATTAGTAAAACCCCTGGACAGATTAACTTAGCACAGCTTCGACTTCAGCACATGCAACAACAAGTGTATGCACAGAAACATCAGCAGTTGCAACAGATGAGGATGCAGCAACCACCAGCACCTGTACCAACTACAACAACAACAACACAACAGCATCCTAGACAAGCAGCCCCTCAGATGTTACAGCAACAGGTAAGTATGGTGTTACTACATTATTGATAGAAATTATGAAGTCCTCAACACGACACTTTTTTCCTGTGTAAGAAAGTTACACATTTCAGAGTTACTAGCAGGACTTTGAGCAGAGCTCAAAAGTCAGAGTTTAAATATTTGCTGTGGTTATGATGGTGATATAAGGGAGGTATGAAGAAAGGCAATAAATAAATTTTCTTGGGAAACAATTAATTCACTAATACTGTGGAAGGATGTAAGTTCTCATCCTTTCACATCAAATCTTTTTTGTTTTCCACGTGTAATTGTGTGGATCAAAGGACCAGATTGTTTCTGCCTGGGATCTGATATGTTCCTTAGGCATTTGTTCAAATCGTTCCTATCCCTATGTGTCTTTTGCTGTCTCCACTGCCATCCCAATCAAAACTATTAATCCAGAATGGGTTAAGTTAATGTTGATACGCTTTAAACACACATACAGAGAAAAAGAGAGGGAATGGAAAGAGAGAGAGAGAAAAGGGAAATTAGGGAGTGATACACAAACTAGTCATTACCAGTCCTCTGGGGATTGGGGCTAGCGATAAGAATTATTTATACTTTTTAGTTTATACCCTTTTATCTTGACTCAATTATTTTTATGATTACATTTATAATTAAAATATAAATTTATTTTAAAATTATTACATAAATTGCAATTTCTACTTTTTGTAGCCTCCTCGATTGATCAGTGTGCAAACAATGCAAAGAGGCAACATGAACTGTGGAGCTTTTCAAGCCCATCAGATGAGACTCGCTCAGAATGCTGCCAGAATACCGGGGATACCCAGGCACAGCGGCCCTCAGTATTCCATGATGCAGCCACACCTCCAAAGACAAGTATGCCTAGAGTTACATTTGTAAGAATCCTACAATTTTAAAATTAAAAGACACCATTTTCTTAATCACTTTTTGGGAGCAGGTCATTGATATGTTTGAGAATTTGATTAATGCTGTATATCCTCTTGTCCCAGAAAAATAAACATACACATGAGATTTTGTATTTAATTTTAAGAGCTTTTAAAAATTGCCTTAAGTGCATCATATACTATGGGTTAAGAAACCCTCATATAGTTAACCCATTCAATTTACAGAAGTGAAAAACAAATCTAATGAGCTGGTGATTTTACCCACAATCACAAAAAGCAATGATAAAATAGCGAGAACCTTAATGCTGCTCTGCTCTTTTAATGTGACTTTTTGATCCTAATATATAAAAAGGGCTTTGAGAGTAATAGAGCTAACTGTATTTTTTTTTAACCTTTTCTGTACTTAAATATTGTTCCTTTTAGGATGTAGATACGCTTTAATAAGTGTATTTAGATACATGTTTCATAATCTTTGCCTAGTTATGTTTATATGGGAGATATGAGTATAAAGTGAGGCTACTTTTTCATAGGATTTCTAGTTACAATAGAGTTTATTTTTTAACTCTTAGAATGATGTTTCTCAAAACATGTTTTAAAGACCATCAGAGTCACCAGTCAGCCTGGGTGGGGTGGGCGACCTTGTCAGAATAGATTCCTAGCCATAACCACTGAATCAGAATTTCTAGGTGGGGAGTACTCAGTAATATTTAAGTTTGTACTAAGTCTCTCAGGTCAGTCTGCATACTAAAGTTGGAGAAACACTGTCCTAGAACAGTGGTCCTTCAACTTTTTGGTCCATGTACATCCAGAAAGAGCTCCTTAAAATAACGCGCTTCTTGGCTGGGACTGGTGGCTCACGCCTGTAGTCCCAGCATTTTGGGAGGCCGAGGCAGGAGGATTGCTTGAGCCCAGGAGTTTGTGACCAGCGTGGGCAACATAGCAAGACCCCATTTCTAGTTTAAAAAAAAAAAAGGAAAAAAATATATACTCGCTCACATTTGAAGGCTTTCATTTAAAATTTCCATTGTAGGTTTAGGTTTAAATAGTTTCAAAAGCTATACTTTATAGCATGTTGTAAAAATTGATGCTATAAAGTTGAAAACCTTTACATTATTTTAAATGAATCCACCGGAATTCTAAATACCCTAGCAAGCTCTCCTTGGACTTGAATTTCACTTCTACTTCAACAGAGTTTTATCTTACTGTAATATAGTTTTGTTTGATAGATATAGATTAGCCTATTGTAATTGTCTGCAGGAGAAAATGTTTATTGTAATAAATTGTTAAATTTCCAGTGACAATAGGGTTATTATTAAGCTTTAAAACTTTTTCTGTGGACTGAATTATCATTATATTATACCTTCACAATTGTGGAAACAAAATGGGTGTATTTACATGGTTTAAGAATATTAGAAGATACAAAACTCTTTTGGATATGCATTTCTTTGAGCTAGATGGAGACTTTTTGCCTCCTGCTTTTGGTTATGTATGTTTGTATGCTGTTACTTATTTTTAAAATAAGTCAGAATTCAACACAGGTTTTTATTACTAGTTTTTGGGGATTTGTTTTTATGTAATGCTCAGGAAACTTGTTTACAAAATTATGTATTTGGGAATTAAAATAATTTTATTGTAATATCCCTCAATTCTTTGAATTTTTTCTAGATTATAAGCTAAGAAAACGATCTATCAAAACTATTTAAAAACTTTTTGTCAGTGACAACTTCCTTTTTGTTAATCATCAAATATTCAAACCCATTTGAAGGTTTGTTACCCAGGTTTTGGCGTCAGACACCCAACATCATTATTTCCAATTGTACCTTTGATTATTTCTACAGGTTTTTTTTTTTTTTCTTCTTGGTGCAGTGTGCCTAGAGTAAGATTTAGGAATGGTCAAAGGTGTGGTGTTCTTCTGTCAAGGGTGGGGGAAGGGCACTTGCAAAAGTGGTGGAAAAGGAGATCCAGCAGAGCATGGCACATTCTCAGGCATATCAGATTTTTTTTTTTCTTTTTAAAGAGCACATACAAAAGGTTGAGGATCTGAACATTTATTTCCTTCAGACTTTTCACATAATCATATACCCCTTAGTTCATGGAAAGCCTTCAAGTATTTCTAGGGGCCAAGTACACCTTGTCAGAGCACAGAAGCTAAACAATCAGACAATGAATCATCTCAGAACATTTTTCTTAGACTTTGGGTATACCTCTACAGAAATCACTGGATGTTATTAAGCATTTTTAGTTTTTAGATATTTCAAATGATTTATATGTGTATAATTCGTTTTCTTAAGATGTTCTTCTATGTTGTCTTAAATGATGCTCATAACAACCCTCACAATGAAACAAGTGAGATACTGTTATCCACATTTCTAAATGACTGAGATTATGTGATTTGTCTAAGGTCACACAGTATTAGAGTCAGGACTTGATGCCATTTTTCCTTTCTACGGTATCAAGCTGCATTATGTAATTGTTTTTATTAGAAAATGACTAAGGGTTGAAGAGGAATAATGACCGAAAGGTAGTTCTCTTACCCTGGTGTTTGAAAATTTGGAGGCTTACAGATCCTCTATTACATACTTCCTTGTTCTGAAATAAGATCATATCACCAGGCTGACGTGTTGGGAAATTATTGGCAAATCTGCCTTTCCCTAGATACTACACAAAAATGAATGGAAAAATGAAAAGGCTAAGTTTGAACTGTTCTTCTCCTGAATAAGTTTGAAAGGGCCCACTTCTTTGTTTCTTGTTTCCTTCCTAAACTAAAAATTATAAAGGTATAGTTTATATTCAGCGATTCTGGCAGATCAAGTAATGATAATGTCTTCTTTCTTATTAGCACTCAAACCCAGGGCATGCTGGACCCTTTCCCGTAGTATCGGTACACAACACCACAATCAACCCAACGAGCCCTACTACAGCAACTATGGCAAATGCAAACCGAGGTCCCACCAGCCCATCTGTTACAGCAATAGAGCTAATCCCCTCAGTTACCAATCCAGAAAACCTTCCATCGCTGCCAGATATTCCACCCATACAGGTTTGTATTTAAGTTGAATGAGGCTTCATTAAACTTAATGTTAATTACAGAGTTAGAGTATTTATTTCAGAGTTGTTTTTTTTTTTTTTAAATTCAAGATCAACATTTCCTTGAAATTTCTAAAGAGTAAAGTCTAAATCACTAAAAGTCTCATCCAGTCTAAGCAAAACTTTTGTCAACATCCTCGCTTTCCCTGTTCCGCGCCCACCCTCTCCCCTAGCCTACAGTTAACCACCTTTCTGTTCTCTGTTTCTATGAGATGGACATTTTTAGATTTCACATGTGAGATTAGTATTTGTCTTTCGGTGCCTAGCTTATTATACATAGCATAATGTATGTATAATGAATGGTTCCATTCATGTTGCAAGATGACAGAATTTCCTTCTTTTTTAGAGGCCGTATAGTATATTCCATTGTATATGTATACCACTTTTTATTTATTTATTTATTTTTGAGATGGAGTCTTGCTGTGTCGCCCAGGCTGGAGTGCAGTGGCGCGATCTCGGCTCACTGCAAGCTCCGCCTCCCAGGTTCACGCCGTTCTCCTGCCTCAGCCTCCGGAGCAGCTGGGACTACAGGCACCCACCACCACGCCTGGCTAATTTTTTGTATTTTTAGTAGAGATGGGTTTCACCATGTTAGCTAGGATGGTCTCCATCTCCTGACCTCGTGATTTGCCCACCTCAGCCTCCCAGAGTGCTGGAATTACAGGCGTGAGCCACTGCACCCAGCCATGTATACCATATTTTAAAAAATCCATTCATCCGTTGATGGACACTTAGATTGCTTACATATCTTGGCTATTGTGAATAATGCTGAAGTGAGCATGGGAGGGCAGATAATTTCTCTGATAGAACAATTTCAGTTCTTTTGGATATAAATTTCAGTGATCTCTTGCATTGCATGGTGACCACAGTTTATTGTTAGTGTATTATATATTTAAAAATTCCAAAAATGGATTTTTAATGTTCTCACCACAAAAAAATGATGGGTTAGTGGGGTTAGATATGTTCATTAGCTTGATTCAATCTTTCTATAACATAGATCAGAACATTACATTGTACACCATAACTAGACACATTGTTATTTGCCAGTTAAACAAAAAAGAGTTAAGTATAAATATTTGAGTCTTGAAAAGTTATTTAGCTAAAACTAGCTTTCCTTAATATTTTAGAGTTCTGGGGAATTGAATGTCGTATGAATAGCAAACTATGGGACTATCTAAACGGAAGTACAATAAGATTAATATCACCTTTGCTAAAAGGCTAGTTACTCCCTTTCTACACCTGCCACAGGCAAACGTTGTTCAGATGATGCACTCCTGGTGTGAGTTTGGAGCCAGAGAGAAGACCCAGGACCAAAATGTGGTTAGATCTTTGTTGTTCTTCTGTTAAATCCAAAAGGGGTAGTCAGTTGGGCTAAGAAAAGGATGGGGTTGGAAGGCCAAGATGGTAGACACTTTGAGGCTTATACCGAGAGGGGGAAATGATGGAGAAGAGGAATAGATGGAATGTGAAGGACCTTTGAGTGAGGGCTTTTGCCCCTTTCAACTGAAGAAAAGTATCCTTTGGATCCTTCTGAAATTTCACCAATTTGTTTCAGTTAAAAGCATTTTCTTTTAAAATGTAAATATAATCTGCCAGCATTATACTGAATTTTATTTTATGCAATGTATGAGTTACTTTCATATCTTGGAGTCCAGGATCACCATAGGAACAAGGAGCAATGAAACTGTTGTGACAGTAGTACCCTTGATTCTTTCTGTGGCTACAGTTTAGTGTTTTGTTTTAGTGGGTTTTAATGGGCTTATATAAGAGTTTTAAAAGATATTTCTAAAGCTTCAAACATTTAAAAAAATATTTTATTTAAAGTAAGTGTGTATATTTAAGGTAACAACATGATGTTAAACATATACGTAGTAAACTGGTTACTATGGTGAAACAAATTAACATATCCATCATCTCACGTAATTACCCATCCCCCTGCTCCTGTAAGAGCAGCTATAATTTATTCATTTAGCGAAAATTTTGAATACAATGCACTATTAACAAAATTTTTCAGAAATCACTAACATATTGTGAATTCTCTCAATCTGATTGCTTCCCTAATATTAGGAGAAGTCTTTTTTGGCTGAGGGATTGGTAGTTTTATTGGTGATGAGAGGACTGGACCATACAGAATGGAAACTTTTTTTTTTTTTTTTTGAGACGGAGTCTTGCTCTGTCACCCAGGCTGGAGTGCAGTGGCCCGCTCTCTGCTCACTGCAAGCTCCGCCTCCCGGGTTCGCGCAATTCTCCTGCCTCAGCCTCCCGAGCAGCTGGGACTACAGGCGCCCGCCACCTCGCCCGGCTTATTTTTTTGTATTTTTAGTAGAGACGGGGTTTCACCGTGTTAGCCAGGATGGTCTCGATCTCCTGACCTCGTGATCCGCCCGTCTCGGCCTCCCAAAGTGCTGGGCTTACAGGCTTGAGCCACCGCGCCCGGCAAACTTTTTAAATATAAATTAAAAAGTAACATTTCTAAGATAACAGCTTATAGTTTGCGAAGAGCTTTCACAGGCAATATGTAAGTTTAATGCTTAAAATCACCTGATATGTAATATCCCTGTTTTATGGATAAGAGTAAGAGAGGTTCATATAACCGCCTGATGGGTTAATTCTGTCCACCACACAAACAAAATCAATCATGGAGACCATGGCATTGCAGTAAAAAAAGAATTTAATTGACATGAGGCCACCCACGCAACGCAAGAGACGGAGTTATTACTCAAATCGCTCTCTTTGAAGGCTTGTAGTTTAGGGGTCTTTTCTTTTCTTTTTTTTTTGAGATGGAGTCTAGCTCTGTTGCCCAGGCTGGAGTGCAGTGGTGCAATCTTGACTCACTGCAACCTCCACCTCTGAGGCTCAAGCTATTCTCCTGCCTCAGCCTCCTGAGTAGCTGAAAGCACACACCACCAGGCCCAGCTAATTTTTGTATTTTCGTAGAGACAGAGTTTCATCATGTTGACCAGGCTGGTCTTGAACTCCTGAACTCAAGTGATCCACCCGCCTCGGCCTCCCAAGGTATTGGGATTACAGGCGTGAGCCACTGTGCCTGGCAGTTTAGGGGTTTTTCAAAGGTAGTTTGGAGGAAGGGGTAGGGGCAGTAAGGCAATGGGTGCTTGCTGCTGATTGGTTGGGTGATGCAGTCATAGGGGTGTGGGAAAATCCCTCTTACTTGCTGAATCGCTTCTGGGTGGGGCCACAGGAGGGCTTGTTGGAGGGCTTGTTGGGTCCGGGTGGAGCCATTGTCTGTGTCAGATATGCAAGAAACCTCAAAAAGTATCTAAAAAGGCCAGTCTTAGGTTCAGCAATAGTGATGTTATCTGCAGGAGTAATTAAGGAAGTTATCTATCTTATGACCTCCAGAGTAATGGCTGGCAGTCCTTTATGTCAACACCTTAGCAGAATTCAGGCTCCTTTCCTCCTGCTAGCCTGGTGGTCTCTTTTTAACTTTACAAAGGCAGTTGAGTTTTGGGGAAGGGCTGTTATGTGAACTATAAACTAAATGTCTCCCAAAGTCAGCTTGTCTCAAGCCCAGGAATAATTAATGTCAGCATGAAGGCTAAAGGCAAAGAAGAGGGAGGTTGACTAGATTAGATCCTCCCTGACTCTTTCACTGATAGAATTTTTGCAAAGGCAGTAATACTGTTTGGCTCTGTGTCCTCACCCAAATCTCACCTCGAATTGTAATCCCCACTTGTCAAAGGAAGGACCTGTTAGGAAGTGATTGGATCATGGGGGTGGTTTCCCTCATGCTGTTCTTACAAGATCTGATGGTTTTTAAAGTGGCAGTTTCCTCTGCACTGACTCTCTCTCCTACTGCCTTGTGAAGGTGCCTGCTTCCCCTTTGCCTTCTGCCATGATTGTAGGTTTCCTGGGGCCTCCCCAGCCATGCAAAACTGTGAGTCAATTAAACCTCTTTTGTTTATAAATTACCCAGTCTCAGGTAGTATCTCTATAGCCATGTGAAATTAATGCAGGCAGTTTCATTAGTGACTTTCCTAGAGTCACACGATAGATAGAAAAGTTGGAATTTTAGGCTGGGTGCAGTGGCTCTCACACCTGTAATCCCAGCGCTTTGGGAGGCTGAGGCGGGCAGATCACCTGAGGTCAGGAGTTCGAGACCAGCCTGACCAACATGGAGAAACCCTGTCTCTACTAAAGATATAAAATTAGCCACGCGTGGTGGTGCATGCCTGCAATCCCAGCTATTTGGGAGGCTGAGGCAGGAGAGTTGCTTGAACCTGGGAGATGGAAGTTGCAGTGAGCTGAGATCACGCCATTGCACTCCAACTGGGTAACAAGAGTGAACCTCTATCTCAAGAAAATAAATAATAAGAAAAGTTGGAGTTTTAAGTCCAGACTACTAATTATAAGTCCAGTTCTTTCTCTGCACTCCCTGTAACAATACCAGGGAGGTAGTTTGGGATTGTAGGCCTGGAAAGACATGGTATCGAGAGCTTTGGGCACCCAGAGGTATGCACAGTTTAACAATGTCATTCAGTTTTTACTAAGCACTTACCTTATGCTAAAGTTCTCAAGCATTGAGGATAAGAAGATAACAAGACTTGGTTCTAGTTCTTAAGAACCTTACAAAGGGAGAGGCAAGTATCATCTTTTTTATTAAAATATAATTCATATACCATGAGATCCACTCTAAAAATGTACAGTTCAGTGGTTTTTAGTACATTCACAAGATTGTACGACCATTACCACTAATTCAAGAATGTTTTCATCACCTCAAAAGAAATGGTACTCATTAGCAGTCACTCATATCCTTCTCTTCCAGCCCCTGGAAACCACTAATCTACTTTGTCTCTATGGACGTTGCACAGTATAAATGGAATTATATTTGGCCTTTGATGTCTGGCTTCTTTTACTTAGCATGATGTTTTCCAGGTCTGTCCATGTTTTAGCATGTGTTAGGATTTCATTTTTTTTATGGCTGAATAATATTTCATTGTATACATATATCATTTGTTCATCATCAGTGAACATTTGCTCTTCTTCTCTGGCAGGAGTAATGCTGCTGTGAGCTTTCATGTACAGGTTCATACAAGTATGAACGTAGTGTACTAAGCTGTTGTTGCATTGCTGGTTATAAAGAAAAGAGGTTTAATTGTGTAACTGTTCTGCAGGTTTTACAGGAAGCATATTTAAGCCCATTTATGGATTATTTTTAACTCTTCTTCTACTTAATTTGGCTAGATTAAGAATTCACATGGACAAAACCTAGCATTAGCATTAGTTTAAGCTGCTGAAATAGCCAAGATAGCTAAGTTTAAGATTCAAATGTAGAGGTGAAGTCTCAGTTTTTTTTTGGCTGATAAGAAAAACTTCCTCAAGGACTGAATTGCACTTTAGTGTGTAGATACGAGATATGGTTTGTTGGTCAAGATAGAGATGTTGTTTTAGACTTGGGAAATGGTATATGCAATGGTTTGAGGGAGTGAAAAGGCACAACTGGGAGTAATAAGATAGAAGTGAGTTGTTACACAAAATAGAATAGATGAGGAATTATTTGTATAGCTATTGATATATACTAAGTCAGATGTATTAATGGTGATATAGTTAGGTAACTAGAAGAAATATATTAAAATGAAGAATTTTAGCTTTACATTTTGTGTATGCAAGAAGGTAATAGGAGATAGTAAATGGAAAACAGGGAATGTTTTGTAGTATTTTTAGTGTTTCACTTATGGTACAGTACATGTATTTCATTAATCAGGTTTAGAACTTTTCTGTTTGTTGGTAAAATGTAGTATTTTTGTGATGATCAGTAGAATAGCAACTAAATATGGAATCCTTTTATTAGGTTCAAGGCCAAGTCTTCAATACAGCATAACACTAGAGCATTTCTGGAAACATAGGTCACTATTAATGTACTTGTATATTTTCTTTAACAAATATCTGAGAACTTACCATGTATTAGACCCTAGGTACTGATTATATAAGGATCAAATGGAAATGGTCCTTGACCTCAAGGAGTTTCTTATATAATAGGGAGATAGTTTTCTTTTGTTCTTTTTTATTGTTGTTGTTTTTTTTTTGGTTGGAGTCTTTCTCTGTTGCTCAGGCTGGAGTGCAGTAGCGCAGTCTTGGCTCATTGCAACCTCCACCTCCTGGGCTCAAGCAATTCTTCTGCCTCAGCCTTCCGAGTAGCTGGGACTACGGGTGTGCACTACCCCGCCCGGCTAGTTTTTTGGATTTTTAGTAGAGAAGGGGTTTCACCATGTTTTTCAGGCCGGTCTCGAACTCCTGACCACAGGTGACCCGCCCACCTTGGCCTCCCAAAGTGCTGGGATTACAGGCCTGAACTGCTGCACCTGACCAGGTGACAGTTTTCTAAACAGGGTCAAAACAGTGAGCTTATTGGTACAAATGGATGTGTATAGATGACAGTGAAAGAGTAGAGGCAGAAGATTCTACATCTGCCTGTGGAAGTCAGAATCGACTTTATATGAGATCATCTTAAATTTGGACTTGAAAGATAAGTAGGCAAGTGTTAGCTAGTCAAGGTTAGTTAGAAGGCAGATATTCCAGATAAGAATTATGTATGCTGAAGCAACAAAGGGCATGAAAGGAGTGTGAGATTCAAAGCAGTTAGGTATACTGTAGATGATAATTTCAAGTCTGAGGTCAGATTTTGTGATTTTTCTTTTTTATGCTGACTTTGTAACTGTTTTATTTTAAGCTGTCTTAAACCTGGGTGCAGTGGCTCTGACTGTAGTCCCAGCACTTTGAGGAGGCCAAGACAGGAAGAGCACTTAAGGCCAGGAGTTCGAGACTAGCCTGGGCAACATAGCAAGACCCAGTTTCTACAAAAAAAATTAAAAATGAGCCGGGCATCTTGGCATGGACCTGTAGTCCTAGCTGCTTGGGAAGCTGAGACAGGAGGATCCCTTTAGCCCAGGGGTTCAAGGTTGCAGTGAGGTGTGATCGTGCCACTGCACTCCAGCCTGGGCAACAGAGTGAGACCCTGTCTCAAAAAAAAAAAAAAAAAAAAAAAAAAAATAGACTCTACCTCATGGATATGTTGGTAAGATTAAGTTTGGTGCCTGACGTGTAAGTATTCAATAAATGTTAGTTGTTACGATTATGTTTCTCTTCCTTTTCTTTTTCACCAACCCTCATTATTAAAAAGTAAGCTTTGGGAGGAAGGACCCCTATTATGCTTTTGTATTATGCTTAATAGGAAAATTATAACCATTCATCCAAGTGTGTTGAGTACTTTGTATTTGTCTTGAGGAACAGTGGGGATGAGAGGGACCTGCTGTCATAGAGTTTACAGGCCAGGAGAATGCAGACATTTACAGATTTTTTAAAACCCTACCTATAATAAATTGTATAGCATTACTCAAAGGGGAAATTATAAGGCATCAACCTAAGGTGAGTATATACCAGGAGAACCCAAGAAAACCTAGAGAGTTGTTAAAGCCTCTTTGAAACCTGGAAGCTGGGTAAGAGTTAGTAGGGAGATGTCAGCAGTAAATTTTATTAGGAAAAAGAGCAGAATTTCAAATCCCACAAGGTCTGAAGGAACTGGGCACTTTTGAAGAATAGAAAAAAGTCCAGTGAAGAACAGGAAAGAGAGAAGGGCCTAGTTCTATAGAGGAAAATGGAAACTAGATCAGGTGGGGCCTTTGTTAAACTGCATGAAAGATTTTGGATTTTATCCTAAACTCAATAAGAAACCATTTTTGAAGGGTTTTGGTGGGGTAGGAGTAGTGTACATGACCTATCAGATTTGCCTACTTTTTAAAGGCCTTCATGAGCCATGTAAAACCACTGTAGCTTTTAAAAAAGAAAAAGGAAAAAAAGAAAAATAGCTGTCTATCCCGTTCTTTCATCTGACTAAATCCCAGCACTATAGCCAATTGGTGTACATCCTTTCAGATTTTTCCCTAGGAATATACAAACATGAATTTTAAAACACGTGTGTGTGTGTGTTTTAATATATTTTGGTTTATTTTGTTTTGTTTTGAGACAGGGTCTCACTCTTTTGCTGAGGCTGGAGTGCAGTGGTGCTCAAGGGATCCTTCTGTCTCAGTCTCCCCAGTAACTGGGACTACGGGCACACACTACCATGCCTGGCTAATTTTTAAATTTTTCTTTTGTAGAGATGGGGTCTTGCTACTAATAGTTGACTGGGCTGGTTTTGAACTCCTAGTCTCAAGTGATCCTCTTACCTTGGCATCCCAAAGTGTTGTGATTACAGATATGAGCCAACAGGCCCATCGTGTAATTTTTTTTAAGTAACAGAAAATGCGATTACACCACATGTACACACCTAGTGCTATAAATACTGTGTTGCAAGTTTTACATTTGTTTTTATTTTTGCTTTTGGACTTTTTCTTTTCTTTTCTTTTGTTTTTGAGATGGAGTTTCACTCTTATTACCCAGGCTGATGTGCAATGGCACAATCTCGGTTCACCTCAACCTCTTGCCTCCTAGGTTCAAATGATTCTCCTACCTCAGCCTCCTGAGTAGCTGGGATTACAGGTGCGCACCACCATGCACAGCTAATTTTGTATTTTTAGTAGAGACGGGGTTTCTTCATGTTGGTCAGGCTGGTCTCAAACTCCCAACCTCAGGTGATCCGCTCACCTCGGCCTCCTAAAGTGCTGGGATTACAGGTGTGAGCCACCGTGCCCAGCTGCTTTTGGACTGTTTCACGTCAGTTCTTAGAGCTTTCTTGTGTTTTAATCCATATAGTATTCCATTTCATTGGATGTTTGTTTAGCCCTCTCTTGGTGAACTTTTGGTTTATCTCTCATATGTTACTATTAAAAACAAAGCTGCATTTGTGAAAAGATGTTAACGTCATTAGTCATTAGGAAAATGCAAGTTAAAATCATGGTGAGATGTACCATGACACGCTTATTAGGATGGCTAAAATTAAATAGACTTAACATTAACCATAGCAAGTATTGGTGAGAATGTGGAGGAACTAGAACCTTCAAACACTGTTGGGATTGTAAAATGGTACAATCACTTTGAAAAAAGTTCAATTTCTTTAAAAGTTAAACATGTATCTGTCATAATGATTCAGCCCTTCTGCTTTTATTTGCCAGAAGAAAACAGGAAATATAGCTCTACAGAGATTTGTACTCACATGTTTATAGCAGCTTTATTTGTAATAAGACAAAAACTGGAAACAACCCAAATGTCCACCTGCAGATAAATGGATAAACAAATTATGTGTTCATGTAATAGAATATTAACCAACAGTGAAAAGGAATGACCTTGATCCAACAGCAAGGATAAATCTCAGTTATACTGAGTGAAAAAAATAGATGAAAAAAGCATACAGTATATAATTCAAATTATATAAAACTCTAGAAAAAAAAAAAAACTAAAGCCAAAGAAAGCAGATGAGTGGTTGGTTGAGGACAAGTTGTTTGAGAGAGAGATTGAGTACCATGGGGCATGAGGAATCTTGGGGGTAATAGATAAGATCTGTTCACTATGCTTGATTTTTGGTTTCCCAGTTGTATACTATGTGAAAATACATCAGATCCTACACTTTGAATATATTTAGTTTATTGTACGTTATTTATACCTTAATGTCATTTGTAAAAAGCTGCATTGAGGCACAATGAGTGTATAGTTTTAAACACATATTTCTGTAAGCTAAGTTGGTAGAAGTGTAGTTACTGGGCCAAAAGTAATTACACATTTAAACTTCACATAGATATTGACAAATTGCTCTACAAAAAATATTGTGCCAGCTTATATATTTGAAAATGCCCATGTTTACACTGTCTTCCCAAATCATTCTTCCGTCTTTTCCAGTGATGGATTAAAATGACATTATTGTTAATTTTATTTTCATTTCTTTGGTGAAATTGGTTTTCTTATGTTCATTGATTATTTCTTCTGTAAATTGTCTTTTGTGAAATGTCTTTGCTCATTTTCCTGTTGGACTGTGTTTTTACTTTTAAGTCATGGAAATTATATAATACTTATATTTCCATGTACTTATTCAGGGATGCTCAAAAAACATTGCTTTAATGAATAAATGAATTAATGTCTTTCCATTAGACTTTTAACTTTATTGATGGTGACTATCCATGTCTAGTGAAACCCACAGGTGAATGTTTCAGTTTTTATTTATGGTGACTATCTATGTCTAGTGAAACCCACAGGTGAATGTTTCAGTTAGTAGCTACCTGTTGGAGGTTATAATGACATCAGGGATGCCCTTTAATGTACTTCCTGTTTGCCTCTTCCTGACCTGTCCATCCTCTACCCTTAGAGTTATCTTTCTAGCAAGAAATATAAATTGCAGGTGAGGAGTATAAAAAGGAGTGGAAATAGGTAACGGGATTTTCGTGTCTGTTTTGAATCATCTTCCCCCTTCTTTGTTTTTAGGTGGCATGCAGCCCCATTTTCATCTCTGGCCCATATTAGGTACTCCCCCCTCATAAAAAATCTTCCAGTTGACTTGAGTTGCAGCTAGGGATTCACCTGTAGTTACAGCTTTACAAGTGCATCCTTGGCCAACAGCTATGACCACAGGGTAACGCAACTGCTATTGTCCTTTGATTATTCCTCCATCTAACCTACTGCCTACTCTCACCTTCAGCCCTTCATATCTCTGGCATGGGTTTGGTTTTGTTTGTAATTCCAGTACTTTGGGAGGCTAAGGTGTGCCGATTGCTTGAGCTCAGGAGTTGAAGACCAACCTGGGCAATGTAACAAAATCCCATCTCTACAAAAAAACCACAGAAATTAGCCAGGCATGGTGGCACATGCCTGTAGTCCTAGCTATTCAAGGAGGCTGAAATGGAGGGCATGGCTTGAGCCTGGTAGGTGGAGGTTGCAGTGAGTCGAGATGACACCACTGCTCTTCAGCCTGGACAGCAGAGCCAGACCCTGTCTCAAAAATAAGTAAAAGAACACTATGACCATTTCTTTTATGAAATAGGGTAAGATTTAAGGTAATATTCATACTTGAATAATTTTTTTTACTCTTACACATTTTCTCATTTAATCAGAGTTCTGCAATATAGGTGGCATGTTTTAAAGACAGGAAACTGACGTTCAGGTTGAGAACCAGCCCAGAATCATAGTTATGGGTCTTCTGGCTTTATCCTACTGCCTCTAAGTAAGGGAAGGGCTCATATGTACTGTTGACTGTGCCCTTTTTTATGTAGTAAGGGGCCTTATGTGTCAAGCTAAGGGCTTTCTGTGGGCTATAAGAATTTTCTAGAGCTTTAGAGCTGGGTACTAACATAATTACATTTCTATTTAAGTGAATGATTATGGACATTGAAATGGAGGGATACTGGGGACAAGAATACTGATAAATAGGTCCTGCAGCAATTTTGAGAAATGGCAGAAGTGTCAGAGCATGTCAGCTATTTTCATAATAGAACATACAGGATTTGTTTTGCTCTGAGCACGTAGTTGTTTGTTGAATAATACAGTTTTATCCACATAAACGTTATACTGTGTGGGCCCTCAGGGGACCCTAAGGAAGCAATAATAAGGCTCAACTTGATATTGGATAATCTGTTAGTTTATAAATAAACTGAGTATAAGCAGTGACATAAAATTAATAACTTCTCTGCTTTAATCAAAGCAAATTTGTCTTTATCTTCTTTCTCTTCAGTTGGAAGATGCTGGCTCAAGTAGTTTAGATAATCTACTAAGTAGATACATCTCAGGCAGTCACCTACCCCCACAGCCTACAAGCACCATGAATCCCTCCCCAGGACCCTCTGCCCTTTCTCCGGGATCATCAGGTAAAGCAAACAGGGATATTACCTTACTTTTTTAACACCTAAAAAAAACCAGTCTCACTATCTGTCTTAGTCAGAATTCTCCAGAAAAACAGAATAAGTAGGAGGTCTACTTGAAGAGAGAAAGGGAGATTGAGAGAGATTTATTTTGAGGAATTGGCTCATGTGATTGTGGGTGTTGGCAGGGCAGGTCAGGCAGGCTGGAGACCCAGGTAAGAGTATATTGTTACAGTATTGAGACAAAATATCTTCTTTGGGGCATGAGGAGGTAGGGGAGAGAACAGGGCTCCGTCTTCTCTTCTCTCTTAAAAGGGCTTTACCTGATTTTATGAGACCCACTTGCATTATGGAAAATAATCTACTTTTCTCAAAGTCCACTTATTTAAATGTTAATTAATCCCATCTAAAAATGCCTTCACAGTACCATCTATACTGATGTTTGACCATACTGCTGGGTGTCATATCCTAGCCAAGTTGACACAATAACAGATATTTTTTTCTTGATTGTTCTTTGTAATTATTTTTGTTCAAATACTATTGGTACTCTTTTCACTAACTGAAATCATATTAATATATATCTGTAGTCGACACTGTTTGGAACTCCAGATTACTCAGCCCTTAGTATATTCACAGTCTTTTATGGGTTTAATCTTATATTTTACAATACAGAGGGTCAGTTGAAGAGTTCTTTAGTTCCAAGTCAACTTTAAAACACTTTGTAAAATAACGAAACATTGAAAAATTATTTAAAAAATAAGAGCTGAAGAAGGGCAGGTTAATTTTCAAACTGTAATTTTAAAATAAAAAATTTTCTGAGAACTATTAAAATAGCCATGATATGTAGCTCTCTTCCAAAATCTCAGTGGTTTTATTAACCCCATTACTCAGTGATTCAGTTGGGACTCTTGAATACGTGATTGAAGCAACTCCAAACAGGTTAACATTCTAGAAGTGTTATTGAATGTATTTTTCTGATGTAAATTAAATGTTATTTCTTTCTTACTGAAACAGACCACCTACTTCTTTCTAGAGGAAGAACAGTTCACTTGTGAATATGGATTTTCCATGAGATACAACATTAACATATTTTTAAAATCACATAATTTTTAAGGTTTAATAAGAATTATTTCAGGACTTCTGAAAATAATAATGGGAACCTAAGTAGAATATTTTATCAAATAACTTGTTGAGGGATGGCAGATAACGTTTTCTTGGTCTGTTTTATTGACTGGATAGTGGTGCCCTGAGGAGGATTCTGAGGTGATGTCTGGACACAGCTGAGAGAAACTGGTTGATGTCTGCTAATGGTTACACATGTATTCCCGACTTTGTGACTAGATCTGATTTCCAAGAATTTTTTAGCTGGGTTATAATAATCGAGTTCTGTGACCAGTAGGTAGAATTCCAAATATTCTTATATGCATTGATACTCATTTTGACTTACTACTTTTTAGGTTTATCCAATTCTCACACACCTGTGAGACCCCCAAGTACTTCTAGTACTGGCAGTCGAGGCAGGTGAGTATTATGTTATTAATAATTATTTTTTTCCTTTTTGTTAAGAAAAACAGCAAATATATATAATAAAAGTAGAATATTACAATGAACCCCTGTATACTTAACACCCAGCTTTAATAGTGATCAAATAATGGCCAATCTTATTTCTTCTATACTTGTACCAATTCCTTTCTGGTCTGAATTATTTTGAAACAAATCTCAGTCATTTCACTTGTGACTGTTTCAGTATATATCACTTAATGAAAATAACTTTAAAAATTTATAACCACAGAACCATTATCACACCTAAAAAAATTTAACAACTCATTCTTTAATATCAGTAGAGATCCATTAATGTTTAGTGTTCCCAATTTTTGCAACAAATGCCTTTTAAAAAGAACCAGATGATTTCTTTGAATCAGATGCAAATAAGCTCTATACATTTCCATCAGTTTGTTTATGTCACTATCAATTTATTTGTTGTAAAAATGTAGTTTCTCCTATAATGTTTTCCCAATTTCTCCATCTTGTCATTTAAGTACACACTGCCTGCTGTTTTTTGTCTATGTTGGTATTTAGGTCAAGAGGGTTGATCAGATTTAGGTTTGATTTGGGGGAAGGGAGGGCAAGAAGACTTGGTAGTGTAGTGGTAGTATATACTTCGAGCAGGGGCGAATTATGCCTGGTTGGGGTTTTTGTGATAACAACTGTTAATAATCATTGTTTAGCTCTATTATTTTTCTGCTGGTTGAAATATGATACTTTAATTATTGTATCATTATTTATTTAGAATATTTCTGTAAAGAGAAACTTTCGTCATCAACTATTGGGTTATAGGAAAGATAGGATAAATTCTATTTGCCTGCTTTCATGGTAACGAATTCATTTCTAACCCCCTCCAACAGTGACAGTTTTATTGTTATTACCTTTATGGACTGAGATATTTAAACATACTTTATATATTTTAATCCATTATATATGTTATGTATCTACGTATGTATGTATGTATGTATATAGGTATTGAACACTTAACATTATTCCATCTTTGGCCTTCAGAGCTTTCTCAGGCTTGCTCCTCAGTCCTTTTGCTATAATCATAGCAGTCTTTTTTAAACTTCAGTGTTTCCTGTGAAACAGTGTTTCAGGTTCATTTTGTACATTTCTTGCTTCAGACCTGGAATCAGCTACTTTCCCAGGAAGTTCTGGTAATGTTAGCAGGAAAGCAGGAAAATAGTGTTTGAGGATAATATTCTAGTGCTAATAGCACTCATTGCTACTGAATTGCTCATTGTTTCTTAGGCCTTTTCAGTGGACAGAGCTAAGAAATAGGAGTGTGTGTGTGTGTGTGTGCGCGCGTGTGTATGTGTATGTGTGAAGATAGAAGTGCTTCAAACCATAACATGTGTTTTCAGGGTCTTCTGAAAGTTGCTGCATAATTTTAAAGAGTTTGAAGCTAGGCTTTATACCACATTCCTCTTAACCACATTATGAGGTATCCTTATCTTCTACAAAGTTAATTGTCTGTTGTCTTCACTTTAGTAAACATTACTTTTCATATAATTGTTTTTATTTATACCATATGTCAAACGTATCTGATCTTTATTTGTTGTTTCTTATTAGCTGTGGCTCATCAGGAAGAACTGCTGAGAAGACAAGTCTTAGTTTCAAATCTGATCAGGTGAAGGTCAAGCAAGAACCTGGGACTGAAGATGAAATATGTAGCTTTTCAGGAGGTGTAAAACAAGAAAAAACAGAGGATGGCAGGAGGAGTGCTTGCATGGTAAGCTCCCACTGGGGTCTGACAGGGACTTAAGGACATCACTTCATTGATTCTTTCAGCTCTGAGTATATTAAGACTAAGTAGTGGTTCTAGGAACATTTATTTATTTTTGAAATTTCATGCCTGGCACAAACCAGATACATCTTTTTCTAACTCAACTTTTTTGTATGAGAGTCAGCTGTAATTATCAGAAAAGACTTAATAATTGTACTAAGTACTCATTTGAAATTATCTTTGAATTTGTATTTAGTCAGTATTCTTGCCATGATGCTAAATCAGATTGTATCTTGTCCTGAAATTGTTATTTCAGTAGTCACGTTGAATCTCATGCCACAAAAGATCTTTGGCATTCTCCTGGACCTGTGAGCGCAGCATTAAGATTGCTGACACAAAAGAAATCTATTGATCAGAATTTTGTGATAGGAAGATTGTCTTTTGGCTTATGTATTACTAATCATTCTGGAGTTCCTTGAGTGGAACATTTTATATAATTTCTAATATAGAATGAAGGAAGGCTAAGCCCCTCTTGGTTTAAATATTTTGATTTTTGTTTTCTCTTTCTGACCGGGCTTCTTTTTCCTTTTTTATATGGTTGGCACGTAGGAATTCATCTCAAGGTATTAGTATATTTAACACAGTATATATAGATTCAGAGAGCAAGAGATTCAGCCTTGGGTTTGGAGTACTGTTACCTCTTCATCCAGAACTTGGTTTAGAAAGTACCCCCATTAAAAAAATGGGTGCCAAGGGTGGTGAACGATTTCTTTAAGTTGTTGCAACCTTCCTACAATATAGTGGAATGATAGGTGAGCAGAAGAATATTATAGAATGCTTCTAAAATGCTATGCAAAAGATTCTAGGTGTGAAAAGGAGTGTGCCATAATTAGCTCTCTCAAGGAAAATTATAACCCTATGCTGACTTCCCAATCAGTAGCTTAACAGTTTAATTAATTTACTTATTATCTGAGTGAGACATTATTAGAGGGACACACCCCTTAAAATCATATATGTTAGTGTGCCCAAATAATTTTGGGATTATTGTCATTTCTTTATGGCACTGTTGTGATTTATAAAATAAATTTAAGTTATGTCAGTGTATCTATATGCATATTCACATAACTTTTAAATGCACATACTGCATACAATAAAGATTAAATGATTCTTCAAGAATTTGTGCTCGTTTTGTTTTAGTTGAGCAGTCCTGAGAGTAGCTTGACACCACCTCTCTCAACCAACCTGCATCTAGAAAGTGAGTTGGATGCATTGGCAAGCCTGGAAAACCATGTGAAAACTGAACCTGCAGATATGAATGAAAGCTGCAAACAGTCAGGGCTCAGCAGCCTTGTTAATGGAAAGTCCCCAATTCGAAGCCTCATGCACAGGTCGGCAAGGATTGGAGGAGATGGCAACAATAAAGATGATGACCCAAATGAAGACTGGTGTGCTGTCTGCCAAAATGGAGGAGATCTCTTGTGCTGCGAAAAATGTCCAAAGGTCTTTCATCTAACTTGTCATGTTCCAACACTACTTAGCTTTCCAAGGTACCAGTGAAATAATTGATTTTTGGTGTTTATTTTCATAAGCTAAAAATAAATAACAGAAGATTATTCAGGGCAGATGGCCTTCTAACCAGTGCGTAGTATTTCTATAAAACAGGGAGCCTGTTATTCTTTTGGTATTAGTTTCCAGAGAAACTAACAATAAACTATCTAAGATCTAAGTGGTACATTAATGTTAAAGAGTAGATTTCATCTCCTGGCCTTTAGTTTATATTCGATATAAGGAAAATAGATAAAATTCTAAATTAAGAGGGGGCTAAGGTTACAAAGCCTGTAGTCTGGTTATAATTCTGTAGTAAGCTTGGGCAATTCACTAATTATCAGGGATCAGTTTTTGCATCTACAAGTGGTAGGTTTTGGTTTAGAAGAGCTGTAGTTCTTCCCTTCCATTTAATACTTTATGTTCATGCAATCTTTCATCTCTGATTTCAGAGACCATAAAATAGTAGAGTCATACTTGTTTTTTTCAATCTTCTCCTTTCTCTCTTGTCCCCCAGTTTCTTTTTAGTGGAAGTAAATCAGTATTCTTGGGGTAAACCCAGCTTTTTTCTTGTTATAAATTAAAAAAAAAAAGATATATCTTCTCAAATTCCTGAGAAGCAGTAACTTTAATTGAATAATAGTACCCTGTTTGAAAGAGTCAGCCTTTTGGATTAGAAAACTAGTAGATATTTAAACAGTGCCAGAATATTTTTTCTGAAGAATTGTAATTTCTTACCTAAGTCTTTGGAGATACAGTTATTTGCTAGAGATGTAATAAGGGCCTTCTTTTTCCTTACTCTTATTTAGAAAAGAAAAGCATTGGCACTTTGATCTTGAAATTAAGAGTTTTCTTTGGGTAGTAATATTTACTGGAATGTCAGAATTTTGCCACTGAATACTTTCTTTCAATGGCAAATACTTTGAAAGGATTGTAAAATGTTGGCGCAAATTAGCCAGGCGTGGTAGCTCACACCTGTAATCCTGCACTTTGTGAGGCTGAGGCAGGCGGAGCACTTGAGGTCAGGAGTTTGAGAACAGCCTGGCCAACATGGCAAAACCCCATCTCTGCTAAAAATACAAAAAATAAAAAACTTAGCCAGGCATGGTGTCACACACCTTGTAGTCCCAGTTACTCGGAGGGCTGAGCCAGGAGGATTGCTTGAACCTGGGAAGCAGATGTTGCCGTGAGCCGAGATTGCACCACTGCACTCTAGCCTTGGTGACAGAGCAAGACTCCGTCTCTGAAAAAGAAAAACAAACAAATAGATTGGTTAGTACATATCCCTAGATTGAGGATCTATGTATATACCTTTCTATATATCACCATATATCTATTTATATAGAGAGAGGGAGTGAATATAAATAAATCATTTTAGAAGTCATAGTTTGATAAGAAATCCTGATAAAAACAAAGTATATACGTGGTAGGGTTAAAATATAGGAGGTGGCCAGGCATAGTGGCTCATACCTGTAATCCCAGCACTTTGGGAGGCCAAGGCAGGTCAATCACTTGAGGCCAGGAGTTTGAGACCATCCTGGCCACCATGGTGAAATCCCATCTCTACTAAAAATACAAAAATTGGCCAGGCATGGTGGCGGGTGCCTGTAATCTCAGCACTTTGGGAGGCCGAGGTAGGCAGATCACCTGAGGTCAGGAGTTGCCTGGTCAACATGGTGAAACCCCATCTCTACTAATAACACAAAAATTAGCTGGGCATGTTGGCAGGCATCTATAATCCCAGCTACTCAGGAGGCTGAGTCATGAAAATCGCTTGAACCCGGGAGGCAGAGGTTGGAGTGAGCCAGGATCATGCCACTGTACTCCAGCCTGGAGGACAGAGTGAAACTGTGTCTCAAAGAAAATACAAAAATTAGTCGGTCATGATGGTGCGTGCCTGTAATCCCAGCTACTAGGGAGGCTGAGGTACAAGAATCGCTTTAACCCGAGAGGCAGAGGTTGCAGTGAACCAAGATTGTGCCACTGCACTCCAGCCTGGGTGAGGGGGAGATTCTGTCTCTGAAAAAAAAAGGAGGTATATATACATGTGCTTGTGCCTGTAGGTATGTGTGTGTGTGTTCTAGGTTTTGACCATGAAAAAACAACTGATTTACTTTTGGCATTTTAATACATGCCAAAACGGTACAAGATACCTGAGAAACTCTGTAACCTGTGCTCTTCTTACTCATAAATACTGAGTCTACATAATGGTGATACTGGGACCTGGGAGAGTTGGTCTTAGGCCTTATGCTGCAAGTACTGCTCATCACTACTTAGAGACCCCCTTTTAATGCAGAGATGCCATTTTTATAATGCATTCCAGAAAGTAATCAATTGATGCGTGACTAGGAAAGTTTAGAGGAGTTTTTAATCACATGACTTCACCTGATGAGATTTCACAACTATAAAACCTCCCTTTTTCCAAAAAATTATTAAGAAAATAAACCAGGCCCCTGTCTAGGGAAGTAGCTTCTCTAGAGCAGGCTTTTTTAATAATTACGTGGACTAATTACCTATTTCCCTGTCTAGTGGGGACTGGATATGCACATTTTGTAGAGATATTGGAAAGCCAGAAGTTGAATACGATTGTGATAATTTGCAACATAGTAAGAAGGGGAAAACTGCACAGGGGTTAAGCCCCGTGGACCAAAGGGTAAGTATCAAATAAGTTGGTTTGTCACTGGGATTCAGTAGTGGTCTGCCTATATATACATCTTTTTTTTTTTTTTTTCCTGTGTAGCATACACAAAACCTGGTAACATTTAATTTTTAATCCTGATGGTATATTGATGATCTCTGAAATCTTTTTTTCTCTAACCCTGAACTACAGACCCTTCTATCCGGATTCCTCAAACTTAAGATGTCCCAACTAAAATCTTAATTTCTAATCCTCTCCTTCCAAACACAAAACCAAGCAAATAACAACATAAAAAAGTGTATTCCTCCCCCAGTATTCCCCTTAATTGAATGATACCACCATTCATTTCTGTTGCTCGGGTTAGAAACCTATTAAAGATGAAATAATAACAACTATAATACCATTTTCTCACCTTTTCCCACCATTACCACTCTAGACAGACATCGTAATTTCTCATCTGGACTATTGTAATTATCTCTTAACTGCTCTCCTCGCTTCTGCTCTTGACCTTTATAGTCTGTTTTCTGTATTAAACAGCGTTCTTTTAAAAAGTAAACAAGTCTATCATTTCCTTGCTTAAAATTCTGTGATAGCTTCTCATCATATTAAAAATGGAAACTCTTTCCTTACTTTACTCAGAATTTTACCAATCTGGCGTGTAGTCTGATTTCCAAAGACAGAATCTTTTGCATTGTCATGCGGTCATTAGAGTTAAGTTTGGCTCTACTCTGGTGTATATAGTTGCAAAAACCCTCATCCACTATCTGTGAAGACAAGATACGTGTTTAGGGTATACAAACTTGTATGACTTGTATTAAAAGAAGTTTAGATAAATAGAAGACTGTGAATGTAAAATGCATCTCAGTTTACTCATGATTGGGTAAAAACACGTTTCTGGAGTTAGATTGAGAAGGCCATTTTTATTTTGAACCTGACTGGAGTCATTTAAAGAAAGGGGATAATAACTTTCAACATTTATCTTGCCTAAGGAATTACCATGAGGAGCAACAGTGAGGATTTATTTACTTATTTATTACCAAGTAATTTATAAATTTTTGCACAAAGTGTTAGATGTTGCTTTTGTGACTCCCTTCCGTAAATTACCTTAGTTATCTTCCATTCTTATTTAAAGTAGAACCAAAGATAGTCTGAAAACAAAATGAGAAGCACAGGAGTTTTCTTTGGGTGTTCATGTTTACTTGAGTATCTAATAAACAGGGGGCTTGTGTTCAGTTTGTTGTAATCAGACTTTGTTGTGATATAGTTCTCATTCTCGAGAATGTTTTATTAGGAGAAAAATGTTTCATGTGCTTTCCTTTCCTTGTTTGGGCCAGAAATGTGAACGTCTTCTGCTTTACCTCTATTGCCATGAATTAAGTATTGAATTCCAGGAGCCTGTTCCTGCTTCGGTGAGTTGCCTACCTTAGTAGCTCAGTGGGGGAAGTCTCATAATACTTAAGGGTATGGGCTCTGGCGGTTGGGCGCAGTGGCTCACGCCTGTAATCCCAGCACTTTGGGAGGCTGAGGCGGGTGGATCACGAGGTCAGGAAATCGAGAGCACCATGAAACCCCGTCTCTACTAAAAATACAAAAAAATTAGCCGGGCACGGTGGCAGGCGCCTGTAGTCCCAGCTGCTTGGGAGACTGAGGCAGGAGAATGGCGTGAACCCCGGAGGTGGAGCTTGCAGTGAGTCAGATCACACTACTGCACTCCAGCCTGGGTGACAGAGGGAGACTCTGCCTCAAAAAAAAAAAAAAAAAAAAAAAAGAGTATGGGCTCTGGCCTTATACTAAGCTTGTATTACACCTCAGCTTTCTGGAATAAGCTCCTCAACCTCTCTAAGACTCAAGTTTTCTTTTCTGACACCATTTCTTACCTCATTGGGTTGTTCTGAGGATTATATAAGATAACCTATGTAAAGTGTTTAGCATAGTCTATAGTCATTGACTTTTGCAAGGGATAAAGGCTCTAAAATGCTACAATAAATGAAGATTAGAGGTGTTTGGTGCCTAATAAATGGGATAAGAATATTCTACACACATTGTATTACTAGCCATCAGTTGTTGAATAGTACATTATTACATACCAGGCCTGTTAGAGAGTATTAAATTGGTAGTTGACTTGTTTACTGAGTAGCTTGAGAAATGAATTTTAAATCACAAAAGGCGTAGACGGAAGATGTTTTGTACAAGCAGTAATCATCTGTTTCTGGAAAATTTGTCTTCAAGTGCAGGGATTTTAAAGTAGAAAATGACTTTCAAATGTTTTCTTTTTATGAGCCATTAAAATAGCTTCTCGGCCAGGCATGGTGGCTCATGCCTATAATCCCATCATTTTGGGAGGCCTGGCAGGCAGATCACTTGAGGTCAGGAGTTCAAGACCAGCCTGGCCAACATGTTGAAACCCCCTCTCTACTAAAAATACAAAAATGAGGCGGGTGTGGTAGCGCACGCCTGTAATCCCAACTGCTAGGGAGGCTGAGGCAGGATAATTGCCCGAACCTAGGGGAGGGAGGTTGCAGTGAGCCAGCATGGTGCCACTGCACTCCAGCCTGGGCGACAGAGCAAGACTCCATCTCAGAAATCAATTAATCAATCAATAAAATAGCTTCTCTAACTTTACTTTTATCCCAAGGGTAGAAATTTTTGGCCAGGGTTGGGGCCAGAATTCCCTGGCATGAACACTAAATGGTTAATAAAGTTAGTACATTTTTCTTACATGCTAATAGTCTTGCTTCCTCGGGTACTAAGTCAAGATTTCGTGATGTAAATTATATTCTCTGTGATGTCTTCCAAAAGACATCATATTCTAATTGTAACATTAATATATTTTATAAATTTTTTTTCTTTAAAAAAAAAGAGAAACTCTTGAGGAGTCATAAAATTCTGATAAGTCAAATGTTGCCTCAAGGCTACTGGTTGGTTACCCTTGCTAATTGCTTTCTTTCCAAATCTTACTATTAAAAGTAGGACTTTGGGGGCTTGGACTAACCATGAAGATTGGCACATATTCTGCATAAGATTTGGTTTTCATGAAGATGTAAAGTACATACGTCTATATCAAAATTTGCAAGCAGCTGGCTCTATAATTTTTTTTCCCCTAAAATTAGTATGCTATGCATTTTCAAATTAAACAGTTTGGCATTTTTGGAGAATTCTTATTTGCCATTATTTGCTTATTTTAGATACCAAACTACTATAAAATTATAAAGAAACCAATGGATTTATCCACCGTGAAAAAGAAGCTTCAGAAAAAACATTCCCAACACTACCAAATCCCAGATGACTTTGTGGCTGATGTCCGTTTGATCTTCAAGAACTGTGAAAGGTTTAATGAAGTATGTTAACTTCCAACCTATAGAGTCTTGATTTGTTAGTTTTTGTTTGTTTCCTTGTTTTATTTTTTCTGCTGAAAGACTTTAATTTTATTAAAATTGTTTTTTCTGCTACAGTCCTGCTAAACATCTGATTGTATTAACAGCTACAGTGAAGAAAATTTATTGTGTATAATTTGGAGTATATACTTAAATATAATACATTAAGAATATTACCTTTTCTAAATGAGTTGAGGATTGGCATAAGTATGGAAAGTACTGTCCGTAGTTAAGTATGTTTCGTGGGATATGATTATAAACAGCTTACATTTTGGCTACAATTAGGAAAGTATCTGTACCCTTGTCCTTGCATTTTATTATTGACAACATAAATGTAGAACCTTAATCTCTGGTGACCTATCTTGAATAGTGGCCCAGAGTATATGATACTGAGTTTTCTTATTTCAGCAGTGTGACTTTCATTAATTTTGGTTATTATTTTTGGTTTTTGGAGTTTTTTTTGTTTTGTTGGGTTTTTTTTTGAGGGTAAGGTTGAATTAGCCATACCTTGAGAAGAAATGTGATATATACCTGTTTGAGGAAAATTGTTTTTATTATCTTAGGGATAAAATCAGTTCTGCTATTATTATGGAAGATTTTCATGATAGGAGAAGAAAGTGGAATTTAATGAGAATCCACAAAATCTTTTAAAAGATTAATACTAAAGTCTTTTTGTTGCTGATGTAATTTGGGTGCCATATGATTATTACTAAAATAAATCACATTGAATCCTGTAACGTATTCCCGTAACTACCTCTGGAAGCATCCAGATGGCATTTTAAAATTAAAAACAAAACAAAATCCTCATAAGGTGAAAATTCTAAGTCACCTTTATAGCAGTATGGCACAGAGTATATTAGTAAAATCTCATTAATTTGAAGTTAAATTTAGAAACTAGTCCCAAATTTTGTCTTATTTTTCAGTGTAGTTAAATTATTTTCAAATAGATATGCTTTCATGAACTATAGTTGATAAGACCCATGTTACCTGCCTCAGTAATAGTTAAATAGTTTATGATTAACATATTGCTATACAGATATAATTTTTATTAAGTGGTTTATTGAAAGTGTCAGTTTTTAAAAGCAATGTTTCTTATATAATTTGCTTCACAAATACTTTTCTCTTGAATAGATTGATGTGTTCAGACCAATTCCTATTCAGATTGACCTTGATAATTCAAAATAAGACAATTACTGAGGTTTCACAGTAGCTTTAGTAACAGGGCTTTGTAAAGAAAATGGTTCCATGTTCTGTAGAATTTTAGAAAAGCACTTTATCTGGTTATAGCAATTTGTTCTCCCTAGTATGGCTGACTTTTCGTCGCCAATCCTATACAGTCTCATAACTTTAGAAAGGATTATAATTTCCCTTTTTTTTTTTTGACTCTGGTATCCTTTTTAGATGATGAAAGTTGTTCAAGTTTATGCAGACACACAAGAGATTAATTTGAAGGTAAGCTTTTCAGACCATGCAAACTTGGTGAAGGAATATGCATTACCAATAGGTGAATATTCCTATCTTTTGCTTGCAGGCTGATTCAGAAGTAGCTCAGGCAGGGAAAGCAGTTGCATTGTACTTTGAAGATAAACTCACAGAGATCTACTCAGACAGGACCTTCGCACCTTTGCCAGAGTTTGAGCAGGAAGAGGATGATGGTGAGGTAACTGAGGACTCTGATGAAGACTTTATACAGCCCCGCAGAAAACGCCTAAAGTCAGATGAGAGACCAGTACATATAAAGTAAAATGACATGGATTTGAATCAATTGTTAAAAAACAAAAAAAAACAAAAAAACAAAAAACCCAGAAAACTTTTAAGTGTTGCTGGAATATCCTGCCTACAGTGGGCACCTCCTTGAAGAAGCTGATAGCTTTTACACAGTATTAGATTGAAATAATGGACAGAAACACATTCTTGTCAAGAAAGGGGGAGAGAACTCTGTTTGCAACTTTAAAAGCAAAAAGCAAAAGTGAAATGATGTGAGGATTTCTGTTCTGAGGGTGATTCTCTGATTGTTAGAAATGGCAAATGTTGATGATTGTGTGCTATTGATTGGTGCAGGATACTTGGTGTACGAGTAAATACTTGAGGCTCGTGTCACTTGATAAATTTTCTTTTTGGACTAGGTCGCACAGTTATTAAAACAACTTTTAACCCTCCCTCTTCACACACATACATATCAGGTTGTTTTCTAGTTGAAAACCCAAGTAGCTCAGATTCTACTTTAATGTCAGTGCAGATTTGCATTGAATCATGCCATTATATTTTTTCTCATTTTTATGCTGTTGGGTCTTAGTTTTTAAATTGATATAAAGAACTCAGCAGTGGTTTTATTTTCTACTCATACTTAGGGTTTAGGAAACACGACCACTAGTTATCATTTAATCAACTTCAATGGTCTACTGAAATAAAAATGGTAACTTTTCATTAGTGGATTATTTAGAGTTATAGTAGTCATTTCCAGAAAACACTTAAAATTGTACTTCCCAATCAGATCATGTGATCATACAGTTATTCCCATGAAAGGCAGAATGTTTGTTTCAAAATTAATCTAGTTTTCTGTACGTTTAAATTTGATTGAGAAGGTGACAACTGGCTCTTTTCCAGTCTTCCTTCATGTCAGTTTTCTGATAGACCACTATTGGCAAACAGTATCTGTCAACTACCAAATGTGTAAAATTTTCTGTATTTCACTTTGTCTTATTTGTAAATAGTGAACTAAAACTTTTGGCAGATCAGCAACATTTGCTGAGCCTGTTTTTTAAGCTAATGTGTATTCTTACTAATGTTCCTATCAAGAATGGATTTGTAATATATTCTGTCTATTTCTAATGTTCACATTCATATTTTGAGGTTCTATCTTATTTTAATAGAGAACAGACTTCTCAAAAAATCTTCAGAAGCAGCTTATTATTGAGATATCGAAATATTGAAATAAACCCGGTGGGGTTAGATTACTCATCTGTCCACCAAGTGGGACATTTGCATGGACTGGGGGCTTAAAGGACTTAGAAGAGACCTGTAAGTAAATCCTGAAAATGAGCCAATCCCCACTTGAATGGTTACTGGAGTAAACCCACCTTTACCACCCCAGTTACAGCACCCGAGGCAGATAAATCAACTTGGCTCTGGTTCATTTTTCTTTTCTTCATTTGTGATGCTCAGATTCAAAATGTGTGTTCTACAATGTTACAGGCTTCTCTTTTGTTTGATTAAAGATTTTAGTCCTACTTTTGTATGGACACATTAGAATATACAGAGACCAAAATAGAAGAATTTGCCATTAGATATTTTTCAGAAATCAGCAGTTTTGTGGCAAATCATTTATTTGCCTTTTTAAAAATTCAGTTTAAGCAGTTCAGAGAGTAGACTACTCAGAAAATTATTTCACATAATTGTCTAAGAGGTCAATATTTTTTAGTGCATATTGAATCAAATAAAGTGCTCTAAAGAAATTATTATACAAATTCCTTTGGGTTGTTTTCTTTTCTTAACAAGGGGTGGGGGTAAATAGGAATATGATTTAGGCTTCCTGGTTGTGTATTTAAAGAGTATTGATTTTATTATTGCTATTGATTTACTTTATTCCTGGCTTCCTCTTCACTTTCAATTTTTTAAAAATAAGCCTTTGAAAATATACCAAATTGTTTAAACATTTTACCCAAATTTTAAATTCCTAAGAAAAGTTTTTTAATAAGAGGGAGAAAATTATTTAAAAATACTTATGCCTATGCCTTTTTCCCTCTTTCTTCACAACATCCATGATTTCAGTTTATAAGTAGACACATATCTAAGGGCACATTTTTGGAAAGTGAGGAATAGCAGCAGTATAACTTCCTTCTGTCAGGCCTTTGAGTTTTAATATTTTGTATTGCTCTTCAAATGGATCCTTTTAAAAAATTGTAGATAATGAGTCATAAATAGATTCTGCTAACGGAGGGGAGAAACACATTTTAAGTAAATATTTTTCAGTATTTGGGGCCTTAAAAAATAACTGTGTTCCCTTAAAATTACATGTTAGAGTTTTTAGGTTTTTTTGGTTTAAGGTTGGTTAAATCAGTTTAAAAGCCACTTTTTTGTCAACATTTAATAGCCTCCATTTCTGTTAAGATAATTTATACTGCTGAGGAATTACTATTAATAGCTATCAACATGCCACCATTAAGGTATTCACTTTAGATTTTTTTATTAAAGCTTTTTTCTTGCACACTGATCATTGTGTCTCTAAGCTGATTTTTTCAGCTCATTTATACCTATGGTTAAAAAGTATAAAAACTTAAATTGATATTTAGATATATGTTTTCCTATTAATTTATGTTTTAAAAAGACAAAATTGAATATCTGTCAGTCCCTGAAGGCAGTTTGTTTTTATACTGTCACATTTGTATTTGTTGTTTAAATGGAAGTATTTTAGAAGATTTGGAGAAAAGTCCACATAATAATGTTTTCTTAAAAGCTTTTAAAGTTTTTGCTGTACTTCAGTTTACTTCTCTCATCAGAAAACTAAGAACAAAGTGTTGCACGGTCTGTTCTGCTGACCTAAATTTGTGTTTTCAGCACTTGGCTCAGCCGATTCACTTGAGTGAAGGAATTGCTTTATAAGGCAAAGCATGTGAAAGTTCTAAAGTATGGTTAGATTGCAGGTCATGCTCTATATGGAAACATCAAACCATTACTACAGAGAAATGATAAGGCATTGGATCCACTATTGAAATTATTATTTTTGGATCAACAAGTTGGTACTTTCTGACTTCTGTATCTTAACATAAGGGAATTTTAGGTAATGCTAAGTCAATTGTCTCATTTCTTGTGATAACAAGTTTTGGAATTTTTAGTTAATTGAAAGAAATAATGCTTTTAAGTAGAAGTAAAAGGTTTATAAGTGTGCAAATTGTAGATTTATCAATTACCTCAGCAGGTATCCTGCCATGTAATTATTAGTGATTAGTGTTAATAAGCTAATAGATTCAGGTCTTCCAACTATGCCCTTGGATTGTGGCCTACCATATGTTATTAAATGGTCTCTTACTATCCAAAATGGGAGTAGATGCTGTGGCCCCCTCTCCCTTGGCTTTTACGTCCCACACCCACCCCCATTCATGTACAACATGTGAAATACAAAAATCTCATTTCTTGTCAAAGCACTGCTCATTTGCATACTCAGCATCGGATCAGTGAGTAGTTTTATAAAAAATCCACGCACCCAACTCCATTAGTTAAAACAGATTCTTAATTCATACCGTGAATTCTTAATTTCTGTACCATCTATGTTAATGATCTGCTGAAGGTGATTCAAGATTTTCAAGGTGTAATACAGTTTGATCATGTACCAGACCTGGATATTTAATTTTTTTTTCTCACAGTTTATCTCCTCCTTGATAAAGCAATAACACTGCTTTAAGTCTGTTGCCTAATAGCATGTCAGAATCCTCTCCTGGATGGTGATTTTATAGGAAAGTTTGTATGCATATCACCCAGTCTATCTTTTAAAAATTAAGAAATTTAAATGTATGCTGGAAGTAATGACAATATATTGTGGCATTTTATTTTAAAAATTGGGGAAAGTTGCATATTTTTTTAAAAGTAAGTGTTTGAGTAAAAAAATTGAAGGTACTTTTTTAAGGAAAAAAATTTATATGCCACAGTTTACATAGACATTTCAGATTCAACACGTACTCTTGAATATAATGGTTTCTTTTACTTGGTCAAAATGCATGTATAGCATTTCTTTCATCTTAGTTCCTTGTGTTTGCCTATGTGGTCGTTTATATATTTTTTATTGTATCGGAGAAACAAAACTATCTTCAAAAATAAGTTAATTTGGATATATTTGTCATATCAAACTACACAATGTACAAAGTTAAGTTTAGCCCTTTTCTAGAAAGTGATCTTTAAAATTGAAAATGCTCTTCTTTTAAATTAACCAAATTTATATGTGTGGGAAGGCACCAAAATGATTTTGTAAGTGCCACTGCAATATTCCCTTTCAAGTGTGGCCTAAATTTCAATCTTAAGGATGGAATGCATGTTCTGCTCCTGGTTCTGAAAAATGTAGGCATCTACTACGTTTTAAAACACAGTGAAACATATACATAAGCCTATAAAAAAGATTTGTGCAATTTGAAAGCCTGTTAATTTTTTATGTAAACATACCTACACACGAAAGGGTTAAATTCACAGCCTTACTAGTTCCTTGCTTCCAGTATTTAAATTGGTCTCCTCCCCTCATTATTATTACTACTACTACTACTATTATTTTTGCACATAGTTAACTGCCCTTCAATATGATTCTTAAAAAGTGCTGTTTCTGTGGTATTGTATTCTCTAAATAATCATATTTAATTTTTTAAAACAAGGTTGCAGTTTCTAATTGTTTTGTTCCTGTATTTTTGCTGGTGTGTAATAAAAGCAAGTTTTTTCTTTTCATGGTTATTTAATACATTAGCTGCCTGTAAATAATTCTTGTTATAATGCTCTGGAATGTGTTGTAGAAGTTGTATTAGATTAGTTTTAAACCCTTGTTTGAAAGCCACATTGTTTTGGTTATTTCTATTAAATTAGAAAATTGAAAAAGTTTTCAAATGAATTTCTTTTTTTTTCTTCTGTGAGTTGAAACTTAATCATAATTTTAAATCATTTAAAAAATTTACACTGTGTGCCAGGCACCAAAATACAGTAGTGAACAAGATATAGTCGTTGCCTTCACAGACTTTAGACTCTATGTTAGAGTAATCAATGTTATGATAGGGATTAACAATATAATTGTAATGCATAGGAAAGGATCTAACCCAAACTTTGTTGCCAGGAAAGCAATTTCTTTCACTCATAAAAGGACAGTGGACAAGTCTAAGAGAGAGTGAAAAGAGAATACATTATGTAGAAGACTGAGTGAGAGAGAACATGTATGTATTCCAGGAACTGAAAAGTTAATTAACTTAAAGTTAATCTGAAACAGTGTAAGTTGGTGTGGTAAAAACTAAACTCAAGAATTGAGCAGAGCCCTCTTCGAGCAGAGAGTCTTGTAAGGTATATTAAAGGGTTTGGGAATTATGCTGAGGCCAACAAGGAGTCCTTGAAGAATTTTAAGCAAAGTGGGGACTGGAGTGTTGAAATAATCAAATTTGCCTTTTTGAAAGATCATTGTAGCAGTGAAGAATGAGTTCTGCAGAATATTAGAGGTAGAGACCCAATTTTGTGCTTTTATGAGTGAACCAGGGGAGTGAGTTCAGTTTGGGATGTATTGAGTGTGAGGTACTAATGGAAAATTAAGGTGCGGGTCTCTGTGGTTCTGGTGCTTGTGAGAGACCCTTGGGCTAGAGAGCCTGTGAGATCCATCAGTTAGGTATCATAATTGTTTTTGTTCATCACTGAATATGTCTAGCACATGGTGGCCATTTATAAACATCTAAGTTTAGCTACTATTGTACACTTACAGTATAAGAATATGATATTGTCTAGGAAATTTATAGAATGGGAAGAGCAGGATAGTTACAACAGCAGAGGAAACAGTATTTAAGAACTAGGAAAACAAAACACAAAGGATTCCTATGGATTAGTCATATAGGTAGGAGGAAAGCCAGGAGAGTGATAATAGAAGATGAGAAAGAGGTTTCAAGATGGGGTGTGGGGGTGTTGCTGATGTCAAGTGTTGAAGTAAACAAAGTGGCCATTGAATTTTGCAATATAGAAGTTATAGATGACCTTGATAAAAGCTGTTCCAGTTTGAGCAGCAACAGTTGTACAGTGGGTTAGGTGAATGAGACATGGAATGAGTACAGACTATTTTTTCAAGAAATGGTTTTTTAAAAGATTATACAGAGTTTAAGGCCTTGAATAACCAAGTAAAACATCAGAATGGAAATTCATAATTGTTACCCTTCTAGATGCATTTTATATAGTGGAAAAAATATAAGTTCTGCCATTGTTCAGATTTGGGGTTGAACCCTTGTGTTACCAATATGACTTCTCTGAGTTTTACTTTGGCTTATTTGTGAAATGAGGATAGTCATATCCAGCTCATGAAATTAATATGGAGATGAATTGAGATCATTTATAGCACAAGGTTGACATACAGGTTCTCAACAGATACTGTTTCTTTTTTCCTATCTTCTGTTGCCATGAAAGGATAGGTTCAAAATGTAATTTCTACCTTTTTACTGACTTTATAAGAAAAGGCTTTCATACTGGAACTCAAGTCGAATTTCAAGTCTGTCCTCAGCCCTTAAGTATTAATGTAATGCTATATTAATTGATTCTTAGACTGCAAAACTCAACAACCACCCATATTAGGCTCCGAACTTTTAGGGAACAATAAATGTAAACATGAATTAGTGGGATAGAACATCTTATGGAAGATTTCGTCTCAAGCATCCCCTTTTCTTGTTACCTTACCTCAGTTGGTGGTAAATGTATCAGCAGTCTTTTATTTGTGAACATGTTACCAGTGATCTGGAAAGGCAAAGCTACATAGGGGCATGGGTTTCTGACAGTATGACAAACTGCATGCCCTGAAGAACCCTCCTGATGGTACAAAATACCTGAAATGCTGGATGAGGTTTCTTTAAAAAATAAAAATCTTTAAACTCATCGTAGAGCTAACAAGGAAGATATTCTAAAGCCCCACTTCACTACCTGTGTAGCATTTTTGCCAAGAACATTTGACCTGAATCTAATCACATGGAATAATTAAACAAAATCGGAATGTAGGACATTTACAAGACCGCTGGTTTGGATTCTTAAAAAGTACAAAACAAGTCGGGAGGCTGTTCTATATAAAATAATGCAGTATAATCAGTATGCAGTGAAATACAGTATAATGAAATGTACTACATGAACTTTTCATTTTCAATTAAACCCAGCCATTAAACATATTTTAGGAACATCTCAGAAAATTTGTTTATGAATTCTTACATGGAATAGTTTTCTTAGGTGTGACAGTGGTTTTGTGCCTGAATAGAAGAATGTCCGTTTTCTTCAGAGATGTGTGCTGGAATAATGAGAGATGAAGTGTCATTCTTTTTGCTGTTTTCCAGTAGGTAAAACTTTTGTGGGTGTATAAAGCATATGTGAGATAGTGCAAATGCAGCAGAATAACAGCTAGTGAATTGTGTAAGGTAGATAACTGTATTTTGCTGTTATTTCAACATCTTGGTAGACTTGAGAAATTTAAAAATAAAAGGCTTAGTGTGGAATTGAACAAAAAGGCATGAATCCAGAGAAATAACAATATTAAAGGGGACATTTTCCCTGACAGTTATCCCAGTCTTTTTGTTCTTGATGACTTTGGAATGGGCTAAGCTCTACAAGAGAAAGCCTAGTGGCCAGCATTAATATGAACTCAGAGTGAGACACTTCCAAAACTGGAACCTCAAAAGATGATACACTCAGTGAAAGAATGCCCTAGAATATGCTACCTCAGAGTGGAAAGTAAGAAAACTGGATTGAGAGAAGAAAGAATTCGCCTGATAATTTGTATCCACAAGCTGACAAATCAGTTTAGTATGACAAAACTCATACTACTCATGTGGTTAGAAAAATTAAGCTAAGAACTTTAGGAGGCCAACACGAGAGACACTTGAGCCTAGGAGTTGGGTACGAGCCTGGGCAACATAGTGAGACCATGTCTGTACAAAAAAAAATTTTTAATTAAGCCAGGCATGCCATTTTTAACAAAAATACTAGGTGCACACCTGTAGCCCCAGCTACTTAGGATGCTGAGGTGGGAGGATTGCTTGAGCCTGGCAAGTCAATGCTGCAGTGAGCAATGGTCCCACCACTGCACTGCAGCCTGGGCAACAGCAAGACCCTGTCTCAAAAAAAAAAAAAAAAAAAAAAAAAAAAAAGCTAAGAAGTTAAATTGGTCAGGTTTGAAGTTATTCTGGGCACTTAACAAAAACAAATGTTGGTACACTCTTGCAGCATTTTAAACAATCTCAACTTCAATAGGTAGTGTTCTAATAATTTTGGATTCATACTCAAATTAACAAAGCTTTGAAAAGTCATTGTGAATAAATTAAGAGAAATAACAGAATCTGACCCACAAAGACTGCAGATTTTGGAATTACTGGATTAGAGTATTCAAAGACGCACAAAAAAATTTTTTAACATCTCTAAAATTCAGATGACAGTACAGCATTAAATTGGCACAAAATGATGTGTTTTTCAGTACTTGATGGCTTAGATTTATTGGAATACAGTATGTGTAAGGAATGAAAGAATATCCAAAAATTGAGAAGGAACAAGACAAAAAATGATGGGGGTGGAGGATAAGCAAGAGCATATGACAAGAAAAATAAGATTGGGAACAGTGAAGCATCTAGACATGAAAAGCAAAACATAAAATGAACCAGAAGACCAAGATTAAGAAATTATGTAGAATGTATGAAAACTCAACACCAGGGACATTTTGAAAGGTCAATGAACATCTAATAGACTACCAGAAAGAGATGATAGAATGGTTTGGGATGATATTTGAGGATATTTTAGCTGAGAAATTTTCCAATTTGATTAAAGTCATCTTTGCAAAGGAAATAATCTCAATCTCTAGACCCATTGAGCTAATTTGTAGATGATAGACAACGTGGGGAACCAGAGTGAAACTCTTGATAAACCACTAAAAATAGTCTCTAAAAGAGCAAGAGAAAGAAAGCATTATCTACAAAGTAACAGCAGTTAGTGTGACAGCTACTTGATAACAATGAAAAACAGATGAGAGTGGCATATTTTTTGTGCTGAGAGGTGTCAATCTAGAATTCTGTACCAAACAAAACTCAGGAAAATGGGCCAATGACGTTTTGGATAAAAAGAGCTCACTACCAACATGTCCTCATTAAGTGAACTTAGGAAAGTTTATTTCAGGAATCAGAATAAGATCAGAAAGAAAATGTAAGACATAAGAAGAAATGGTGAGCAAAGAAAGTGGTAAAGGAGTCCAGGCACAGTGGTTCACACCTGTAATCCAAGCACTTTGGGAGGCCAAGGTGGGTGGATCAACTGAGGTCAGGAGTTCGAGACCAGCCTGGCCAAGATGGCAAACCCTCATCTCTACTAAAAGCACAAAAATTAGCCGGGTGTAGTGGTGCTTGCTTGTAATCCCGGCTACTTGGGAGGCTAAAGCAGGAGAATCGTTTGAACCCAGGAGGCAGAAGTTGCAGTGAGCCGAGATTGTGCCACTGCACTCCAGAGCCTAGGCAACAAGAGCAAAACTCCGTCTCAAAAAAAAAAAAAAAAGTATATATATATATATATAGTAAATGAGGGTAAATTAATAATGAGGCTGGCTGTGGCATCTCATGCCTGTAATCCCATCACTTTGGTAGTGTCAAGGTGGGAGGATCGCTTGAGGCCAGAAGTTCAAGACCAGTCTGGGCAACATAGTGAGATCCCATCTCTAAAAAACAAAAATGTAAAAATAATGATGATACTGATTTTTATGAGTTGAAAAGTAAACTGGGTGGGCATGGTGGCTCATGCCTGTAATCCCAGCACTTTGGGAGGCTGAGGCGGGTGGATCACTTGAGTCAGGAGTTCAAGATCAGCCTGGCCAACATGGTGAATCCCCGTGTCTACTTAAAATACAAAAATTAACTGGGTGTGGTGGTGGGCGCCTGTAGTCCCAGCTACCCGTGAGGTTGAGGCAGGAGAATTGCTTGAACTCGGGAGGCAGAGGTTGCAGTGAGCTGAGATCGTGCCACTGCACTCCAGCCTGGGTGACAGAGCCAGACTCCGTGTCAAAAAAAAAAAAAAAGAGAAAACTAAGTGACTGGCGTGATAGTGTGAAGAGCTGTGCTTACCCCCTCCTCAGGGAAACTGGTGATAATTATTTTCACCAGTTTATGTGAAACAAAATATATGTAAAATAAAATAACCATATAAAATAAAGCTATATATGTAAAGCCTTCGTAAATGATCCTGTGAGCAAACAGCAGATGAGAAAAACAGCTATTCAAGGAAATGTGAAAATTCTGTAGGAAATGGGAGTTTGTGATATTTAAACCTAGATTGCTTCCTTGTTTTCTCCTCTATGCTTATTAATGTGGAGATTCCAGACTGCTGCAGCCAAGAACACAGGGCTTCCTTTTCCTCACCTCCCAGTTGGAGAACCCTCTTCTTGGGAAAAGCAGGATGTCAACAATTCTTGGTCTGCCTCCAGCTGCTTTTGCTGAAGTTAAAACGCAGGGGAGTGCAGTTGAGCAGTATGGGTTCACATCTTCCACTCAGCTCCCACTTTGCCACCAGAGGCTTTACGTTGTGTGTGGCATGTTTAGAATACTGGGACACAGATGATCTTTGTCCTGGCTCATGAGGTGATGATAGTTCTGTGCCAAAAGAGTTAAGCTGAGAAGGCCTCAGGCTGCTGCCCCACCCCCTCCACTAAGCACTCAGTTTCTAGGATGGAGATAGAGGTGGTGGTATGTCACACAGAAGCTTGCCATTGTTACAGTTCCAATGCCCTGGTTTAGAGATTTTGCCTGGGAACTGAACCAGATGAAATAACCCCTAATTTCTTCCAAAACAAAGGGACTTCATTTGTAACATAGCACAGATAATTTCACATCTCAGCGCATACCACTGGAGGTTGTGGTAAAAAGCAACTGAAGAGATTCAACATCCGTATAAACCGTAGACCAGCTAGTTTGCAGGAGAACCCGGGAATAAGAGCTCACAGGAGCTCTCCTGGGATTAGAACAAATGTGAAACAGACCTTGGAAACCTTTTCTTCAAAGGAGTCACAATATGATAGAATTAGCTTGTAGAGCAATTCATGACTGAGAACATTGTTGAAAACAGTAGAGCTGGCAATTATTGGAGATCAACAGCTAGACATGATCATGAAAAGAGTAAGCTGGGCCTAGAAAAAAACACTGTCATCCCAAGGAGACTGGGTATACCCAGTCATGATAACCTGGGGAGCAACAACAGAGGCCTACCTAATACTGGTGGATGGGAGGGACTACACTAAAATAAGCCAGTCACTAAGCAGTGACAAACCCCAGGGATATGAGAAGGGAATGACCGGTATCCAGAGTTGCTACAACATATTATTTAAAATATCCAGTCTGTAACAAATACAAAAGCATGCAAAGACAGAAAAGCACAACTCAAACACTAGAAATAAAGCAAGCAACACAAAACCATGAGGCGGGGTGTGGTGGCTCATGCCTGTAATCCCAGCACTTCGGGAGGCCAAGGCGGGTGGATCCCTTGAGGATAGGAGTTCGAGACCAGCCTGGCCAACATGGGGAAACCCCATCTCTACTGAAAATACAAAAATTAGCTGGACATGATAGTGCATACCTGTAGTCCCAGCTACTTGGGAGGCTGAGGCAGAGAATCACTTGAATCCACGAGGCAGAGGTTGCAACGAGCCAAGATCACACAACTACACTCCAACCTGGGCAATAGAGCGAGACTCTCAAAAAGAAAAAAAAAAGTGACAAAATGTCAAGTTATGAGAAAAAAAACCTGAAGGTTGCCATTAAAAACATTCCCAGAATTAAAGGAAACAATAATTGGAGAAGTAAAGGAAGGTGCGATGACAATGTTATATCAAATATCAAAGAGATACTGAACTAAATAGAAATTCTGGAGTTGAACAGTAACTGCAATAAAAAGTTCATTACAGAGCCTCAGTAGTAGAATTGGCAGAAGAAATAGTAAATGAACTTGAAGAAAGATTGATAGAAATTAGAGGAAAAAGAATTTTTTAAAAGTGAACATGGCCTCAGAGAAATATGTGTGACCTTTAAGGACACCAACATACACATAATAGGAGTTTCAGTAGAAGAGAAGAGAGAAGGGAGCTGAAAATACATTCAAAGAAACAGCTAAAAATTTTCCCAAATTTTTTGTAAAACGAAAACTTACATATTCAGGAACCTATGTGAATTCCAAGTAGCATAAACACAAAGAGTTTCAAAAACAGACGTGTCGTAGTAAAAACAAAAAAGCTAAAAGTAGAAAAGCTTGAACATAGCAAGAGAAAAGCAACTTGCTACTCTCAAGGGAATATGATCAACAGCTGACCATTTTAGGAGAAACAACGAAGCCAGAAAGTAGCAGATCACTTTCAAAATGCTCAAAAGAAAGAAAAAGTCAACCAATAATTATATATCCAGCAAAGCTACTTTCAAAAATGAAGGTGAAACACAGACTTTCTCAGATAAAAAATGAGAGAATTTGTTGCTGGAAGACTTGCCTTTCAAGAAATACTAAAAGAGGATTCCAGGTTGAAAGCAAGTGACTCAGATAATAATTTGAATACATACCAGTAAAGGTAATTGTGTAATTATATAGGACAGTACAAATGAATATCTCCTCTTGATTTTAAGAAGAAATTGAAATTATGTAAACATTATGTATAATATTGGCCCTATAAATATGATAATGTAATGTGTATGAAATTTTCTGATAATGGTACAAAGAAATGGGCAGGAAGGAGCAAAGGTGTACGGGACTAGGGAAACTGCGGTTGGTAAAGTAATAATTATAACAATGGGTTGTTGAATTTGTAATATTAATATGTATAACAATAATATCACAAAAGGGAGAAAATGAAAATAGAGATATATAAGAGCAATGTTTGCATGTAATTAGCCTAGTTCTGATAAGATGCATATGGTAAAGTCTAGATTGACTTAAAAATTCAGGACTGTGCAGTGGCTGAGATTATAGGCCTATAACATCAGCACTTTGGGAAGCTGAGATGAGAGGATCACTTGAGGCCAGGAGTTCACAACCAGCCTGGGCAACATAGTGAGAACTTGTCTCTACAAAAGTTTTAAAATTATCCAAATGTGGTGGTGAGTGCCTGCAGTCCCAGCTACTCAAGAGGCTGAGGCAGGAGGATCACCTGAGCCCATGAGTTAGAGGTTACAGTGAGCTATAATTATGCCACTGCACTCTAGCCTGGGCAAGAGAGTAAGACCTTCTCTCAAAAAAAAAAAAAAAAAAAAAAAAAGAAATGAAAATACTACATTAGAAAATAGTCACACAAAAAACACTTGGTAAGATGGTAAGACGTGGAAAAGAAAAAAGGACATAAACCCAACAAATCAGTAATGTTAAATATGAATAGGTTGAACAATCAAAAGACAGAGACTGAATTTTCTGAAAACCTTTTTGTTTTTAATTTTTTATTTCCATAGGTTAACAGGGAACAGGTGGTATTTGGTTACATGAGTAAGTCCTTCAGTGGTGATTTGTGAGATTTTGGTGCACCCATCACCAAGCAGTATACACTGAACCCAATTTGTAGTCTTTCATCCCTCACTGCCCTCCCACCCTTTCCCCCAAGTTCCGAAAGTTCATTGTATCATTCTTATGCCTTTGCATCCTCATAGCTTAGCTCTCACTTGTAAGTGAGAACATATGTTTGGTTTTCCATTTCTGAATTACTTCACTTAGAATAATAGTCTCCAGTTTCATTCAGGTTGCTGCAAATGCCATTAATTCATACCTTTTTATGGCTGAGTAGTATTCCATTATATATATGCATATATATATGTATATATCACAATTTCTTTATCCACTTGATTGATGGGCACTTGGGCTGGTTCTGTATTTTTGCTGTTGAGGATTGTGCTGCTATAAACATGCATTTGCAACTATCTTTACATATAATAACTTCTTTTCCTCTGGGTAGATACCCAGTTGTGGTGGCACGTTCCCATAATCCCAGCTGCTGAGTGGCTGAGGCATGAGAATCACTTGAACCTGGGAGGCGGAGGTTGCAGTGAGCCAAGATTGCACCACTGCACTCCAGCTTGGGTGACAGAGCGAGACTCTCTCAAAAAAAGAAGAAAGGAAGATGTCAACCATGTTTTTGCAAACATGGTCTTATATCTAGAAAATCCCAAAGAATCCACTAAAAACTGTTAGAACTAATAAATGAGTTTGAGATTACAGGGTACAAGATCAATATACAAAAATCAATTGTATTTCTACACACTTGAATAACTGCAATAAACTTGCAATAAACCAATTGAAAATGGAATTAGGAAAACAATTTCATTTACAATAGCATCAAAAAGATTAGGATAGAAATAGTTTAACAAAACAGGTGTAGAATTTATACTCTGAACACTATAGAGCATTACTGAAAAAAGTTAAGAAAATCTAAATATTTGGAAAAATATCTTGTGTTCATGGATCAATACTCAAAACTGATATACAGATTCAGTGTAATCCCTATTCAAATCCCAACTGACTTTGTAGAAGTCAGTTTGTAGGGTCCCGCCCTGTCACCTCGGCGGGAGTGCAGTGCTGTGAACATGGCTCACTGCAGCCCTGAACTGCTGTAGTTGGAACTACAGGCATGCACCACCACACCTGGCTAAATTAATTTTTTTTTTTTTTTTTTTTGTAGAAATGAGGTCTTCCTCTGTTGTCCAGGCCAGTCTTAAACTCCTGAGCTCAAACAATCCTCCCACCTCGGCCTCCCAAAGTGCTGGGATTACCTCACCCAGCCTAACTGTCCACTTTAAATGGATACATTTTACTTTTTATGAATTATATCTCAATAAAGTTGATTTTAATATATTTATTTTATCCCCCTAATTTGGTCCATTACAGAGGGCTAGAAACTACAAGCAAGCTATTACCAATTCTTAGGTTATAATATGGTATTGTAACTGAAACACAGGTCAGTTGCTAGCTGCACAAAGTTCAATTAACAAGAGTAAGGTCTAGTATAATGAAAGTGATTTATTCCAAAGCTAGCTTTACTTTTGGAGCAGAAAGCAGACACTTGTAGAAGGCAAAGGAGGAGGTGAGCAAGGTGGGTGTCTGTTAGCTAGCTTGGTGTCTTATCTTCTGAGCAGTTGAATTGACATCTGTGGGCAGAGATAAGTTGTAACTAGGTAGTGAGAGAGTAGTGGGTGTATGCTTTTGACTGTTATCTCTCCAGATAACCTCCTGGTGAGTGGGAGTTCCACAGAGGGCATGCTTTGGTTTGTAAACTGACTGTTAACTCTTGAGAGTTCTGTCTTGGAGCACATGTTGAACTTGCTATGTAGAGTATCTGGTGAATGGGGAGGTAAAAGGCTATATTTGTATTTCTTTTTATATTTTTATTTTTTTGGAGACGGAGTTTCTCTCTTGTTGCCCAGGCTGGAGTGCAATGGCATGATCTCAGCTCACTGCAACCTCTGTCACCCAGGTTCAAGTGATTCTCCTGCCTCAGCCTCCCAAGTAGCTGGGATTACAGGCGCCCACCACCAAGCCTGGCTAATTTTAATGTTTATATTTTTAGTAAAGATGGGGTTTTACTACATTGACCAGGCTGGTCTCAAACTCCTGACCTCAGGTGAACCATCTGCCTTGGCCTCCCAAAGTGCTGGGATTATAGGTGTGAGCCATTATGCCAAGCCTTTTTTTTTTTTTTTTTTTTTTTTTTGACACAAGATCTCTCTATCACCCATTCTGGAGCATGGTGGTGTGATCGCAGCTCACTGCAGCCTTGACTTCCCAGACTCAAGCAATACTCCCACCTCAGCCTCTTGAGTAGATGGGACCACAGGCTTGCACAACCTTGTGTTGCTAATTTTTTAATATTTTTTTTTATATGGTTTCCTGGGCAACATAATGAGACCCTTTCCCTATAAAAAATAAAAAGTTGCTCCTCCTGCCTTGGCCTCCCAAAGTGTTGTGATTACAGCTGTGAGCCACTGTGCCCAGCCCTATATTTGCATTTCTAAAGGGCTAAGTAGGAAGTGGAGAATCAGATTAAAAAAGGATAAGAAAAGATAAGAACAGATAAAAAAAGAATTAAACTATATCTTAGAAAAATAGGACTACTCAGTTACAAATCTCTACTGCCAAGTTCAATTCCATTTTTATGGGATTTGGACACCATATTCATTCTGGCTACTTCCTGCTAAAATGGGTCATAGTCATTGGGAATCAGAATGGAAGAGGTCTACTTGGAGTTGGAAATATTCATGAGTACTCAGACTTACAGATGTTTGTTGGAGCAATATGGTGCAAGGTCTCCAGAGTCCCTGGGAAAGCGTGTCTTGCATTCCCACACAGAGGGTGCAACAGCAGTAAACACTACAACAGAGGGATATGACTATCCCTGCAATTAATTAAGGCCAGTGTTACAAGCAGCTTTTGCCACCAGGATGGTCCTGACCCAGATTTGGATAGTAACCACTGGTCTAGGGACAATGTGGGGTCAGACATAGCTTCGATTTGTTGGTGCATATCTCTTAGGGCTATCTGAGACATTTCCCAAATTATCTGGGATGTATACATAGCAATTGGTCTTAATTATCATGCAGGGTCCCCACTGCCAATTGTAACCGGATATGATGACAGGTTAGCTAAATATATATTTATCAGGCTACAGAAAGTATGAATACCCATGAAGGTAGTCATAAGCCCTGTCTAGTTCTTGAGAATGGACCAGTTTAGGTAAATACCTGCACCTCCTCCAGGAGGTGGCATTGCAGATGGGCTAGGCCTCTGCATGTAATGAAGGCAAACAGATTTTTAATAAGAGGCATTTCTGTGGAAACAGAAGAGAAATACATCTTAACATTTGAAACAGTCTATCCAGATGTTAGACTCAAAGTGCCTTTAAGTTACAGAGGATTCAGTGGCAGTCTGAAATGTTTTTCTTACCTGTACTACAAGGAATAATGAATAATGTAGTAGTAATTTCATTGAGACCATATTAGAAAAATGGAAGGAAAAATTGAAAGCATTAACTTGGGACTTGTAGCCTGGAAAGAATTCAGGATTTAATCCAAATTTCAAAAATATAATAAAAACTCAGAAACAATGGACAAGGCTGGAATCTAACAGGAGGGGTACTATGATCTTTTTCTGACACAATTTTTCTCCAGTGTCCATGTTTACTAAAGATAAGTTGTAGTAGGACAAATTTATTTGCAGAATTAAGTTTTTGTCTTGTTATACTTGGTCTGAGTATTTGCATAAAATGCAGCAAGAACAATTATTTGCCATATAGGCTGTTTTTAAAATTTACTTTGCTGAACTTTGATCCATGAGGAATTTTAGGTTAGATTTTTTTTAAGCCTAAAGCCCGGCCACAGATTTATCTGTGTCTGGAAATACTTCTATGGATTTGAGTGAATTCCTACCCTCTTGAGGTGCCAAAATAACTTTGAGCCCCTGGGCCTATCAGAAAAATGACATTCGTTACTTACCACAGATCAGGAAACCCTGCACAGAGACTGTGTAGACAAGGTGTGAAGCCAGTTTTCCCAAGGGGCTTTTTATTGGCTGTATAAGTCAACTTTGATTCCTTAGTCTGTTTCTATCTGAAAGTATGCCATTCCAGTCAGAGCCTTGGTAAAATAATCAGTTTCTCCAATGGTGCCCTGTCACAAAAGAAAACACACTTTATTGAACTTATGCAAATAAGTGTACTTCCATAAATTAAGTATACTTACAAATAATTTTCAAATTCTGGGAAAATCAGGTAGAGAGAAAAAAATACACTCCAATTTCTGCTCACAAGAATTTACTTTATCCAACTGTTAAAAGCTGCAAATAACTTGAAAGAAGGGTTTTCTCAACTCTGAAAAACAAAATAAAAAGAGTAATCAAATGTTTTAAACAAAAAGTGATAGAAGATTACGTTAATCTTTTGTTATTTCAGTGCATGCAATTAACTCCTGTGCTGTTCAATATGGAATCAGCAATCCTCATGAATATATCAGTTTTCCGTGAGAGTCCTGGAAGCTTTTCTGTCTATTCAGGCCAATGGGACAATCTCTAAAGTTATCAGAAACCTATATTTAAGAGTACTCCTCAGAGTTCAATAGCTGATTATAAACTACCCTATGAAAGGATCAAAGTAAAACAACCATTGTGGATGGCGAAAGTCTTAGAACAGCCATGGTTAAAGACATAATTGACTAGAAATTTTGGTTACTTTTATGGCATACAACAATTTTACATAATAATCACTACTGACAACATATTAAGATATATCAGAATCATAAGAATCTCATGCAAGTTTGGAACACATACTGATAACACATTTATATAAATATAATCTAAAGAAGGTTAAACACCATTTCATATTTCACAATGCTTTCTGTATGATTTTAATAGCCAAATCAAATATGTCCCTTTTGGACTTTAGGGTACCGAATATCTAAAAGGAATAACCAGAGCGAAAAAAAGGCTTAATTTAGAAATTAACTTTGGAAAGTTTGTCAAATATTAAATGTTTAAACACTTGATATTACAAAATGGAATTCCAGGTCTTTCTAAGGAAAAGGGAAAAATCTTTGCTCAATGATAGAGGGTAGATGCAGCTTTCCAAAAAAAAACCCAATAAAGACAGCATGAGGCCAACTAAATCTGTCTCTATTCTCTTCCCTTTTTTTCTTCTGTCACTTGTTCAAAAGGCAAACAAAAAGCTTTTGTTATCCTTTAATGTTACATGAAAATTCTGTTCAACAGAGAAAGCTGGCCGGGTGCAGTGGCTCACACCTGTAATCCCAGCACTTTGGGTAACGGAGGAGGGCAGATCACTTGAGGCCAGGAGTTTGAGACCAGCCTGGCCAATATGGCAAAACCTCATGTGAACTCCAAATACCTGAGACAGGTCTCAGTTAATGTAGAAAGTTTATTTTGCCAAGGTTGGGGATGTACACCCATGACACAGCCTGAGGGTCCTGATGACATGTGCCCAAGGTGGTCAGGGAACAGGTTGGTTAGGGAACATTTTAGGAATACATGAGACATCAATCAATATATGTAAGATGTACATTGGTTCCATCCAGAAATGTGGGACAATTCAAGCAGGGAGGAGGCTTCCAGGTCACAGGTAGGTGAGAGACAAACGGTTGCATTATTTTGAGTTTCTGATTAGCCTTCCCAAAGGAGACAATCAGATATGCCTTTATCTCAATGAGCAGAGGGATGACTTTGAATAGGAAACCAAATGGGAGGCAGGTTTGCCCTAAGCAGTTCCCAGCTTGACTTTTCTCTTTAGCTTAGTGATTTGGGGGCCCTAAAATTTATTTTCCTTTCACATTTCCCCCCTTTTTAAAAATCTTTTGGAGAAAGCATTTTATAAGAAAATGAGCCTCTGGTCTCAGGTTTTTTCTGATCTCTCATGGCTAGGATGGTTTATTCTTAGAGTTATTAGGAAAGCTCATTTTTAGCAGGTTAAGTCTCATGTCGTATGAAGAGAAAATAAGGGGAGGAAGGGAGAACAACAACAACAAACAAAAGAACAATCCTGGAAAATAATATAGGCCACATTACTCTGAAGTCCATACATCAGTAGGCAGTTATGAAAGTGGCTTACGTGTGCAAATAAGTTGCTGTTATTTTCTACTGAAGTTTAAGTTGTCTAGATTCAGTTCGCAGGGATTTAAGAAAACATAGCTTAGTTTTCAGAGATTTAAAATTAGGAAAAATGGAGGGTGAAGGAAAAGGAAGGAGAAAAAAATTGAAAACATTGTTTTTGAGACTTGTAGCCAGGAAAAATTAGAATTCAGACCATACTGTAGAAAATAATAAAAAATGAAAAACATTAGGCAAAACTAGAATCTAACAACAGGTGTACTATGGTTTTTGAAACATAATTTTTCTCTCTCTAGTTTCCCAGTTTTACTAAAGAGAAATAATGGTAGGACCAATTTGCTGTATTATACTTGGCCAGATTATTTGTACAAAATGCAGCAAGAAAGGCCAGGTGCGGTGGCTCATGCCTGTAATCCCAGCACTTTGGGAGGCCGAGGCGGACAGATCACAAGGTCAGGAGATTGAGACCAGCCTGGCTAATATGGTGAAACCCCGTCTCTACTAAAAATACAAAAAATTAGCTGGGCGTGGTGGCACATGCCTATAGTCCCAGTTACTCGGGAGGGTTAGGTAGGAGAATTGCTTGAACCTGAATTGCTTGACAGGCAGAGGTTGCAGTGAACTGAGATCGCACCACTGCACTCCAGCCTGGGTGGCAGAATGAGACTCTGTCTCAAAAAAAAAAAAAGATGCAGCAAGAATTTTTTTCTTTTTTTTTTTTTTGAGATGGAATCTCGCTCTGTCACCCAGGCTGGAGTGCAATGGCATGGTCTCAGCTCACTGCAACCTCCACCTCCTGGGTTCAAGCAATTCTCCTGCCTCAGCCTCCCAATTAGTTGGGACTACAGGTGTGTGTCACTATGCCTGGCAAATTTTAAAAATATTTTTATTAGAGATGGAGTTTCACTATGTTGGCCAGGCTGGTCTTGAACTCCTAATCTTGTGATTCTGCCCACCTCGGCCCCCCAAAGTGCTGAGATTACAGGTGTAAGCCACCACGCCTGTCTAAGAATAATTATTTTTTACATAGGCTTTTAAAATTGGCTTTGATGGAACTTTGTTGCATAGAAGGAATCTCAGATAAGACTTTTTAAAACCAAGCCCAGCCATGGATTTGTATCATCAAATACCTATGAGTTGGGTGAATTTTTCCCCTTTTGAGGTCCTGAGATAAAAAGTGACATTCCTTACTTACCACAGGTCAGGAACCCTCTACAGGGACTGTGTAGACAAAGTATGAGGCCAGTTTTCCCAAGGCACTTTTATTGGCTCTATAAGTCAAGTTTGATTCCTTACAGGAATACACACCATTCCAGTCAAAGCCTTGGTAAAATCACCAGTTTCCCCAATTGTGTCCTATTTCATTTACAAATGAAAACAGATTCTTACTGCACTTATGCAAATAACAATATTGCCATAAGTTAAGAATGCTCAGAAATACTTTCCAAATTCTGGAGAGATCTGGTAGAGAGAAATATGCTCCAAATTTTTTTCATAGAAATATATTTAATTGTTAAAAGCTGTCAATAGGCTAGGCGTGGTGGTTCACACCTGTAATCCCAGCACTCTGGGAGGATGAGGCATGCAGATCACCTGAGGTTAGGAGTTTGAGATCAGCCTAACCAACATGGAGAAACCCTATCTCTACTAAACATACAAAGTTAGCCAGGTGTGGTGGCACATGCCATAATCCCAGCTACTTGGGAGACTGAGGCAGAAGAATTGCTTGAACTAGGGGGGCAGAGGTTGTGGTGAGCCAAGATTGTGCCATTGCACTGCAGCCTGGGCAAAAGGAGCAAAACTGTGTCAAAAAAAAAAAAAAGCTGTCAATAGCTCAAAAGAAAATTTTCCTTGACTCTGAAAAACAAAAGGATCAGCAACATTTTAAGCAAAAAAGTCAAAAAGATTACTTCAGTCTTCTTTTACTTCAGTCCATGCAGTTAATTCCTATTCTGCTTGATATTCATGAACATTTCAGCTCTCCATGAGTCCTGAAAGTTTTTCCTCTATTCTGATGTCACAATATTCAAAGTTATCAGAAACCTGCATTCAAGAGCACCTGTTTGAGTTTTATAGCTGATTATCAAACCACCTTCTAAAGAGGACCTAAACAAGATAATAATTGTTTGTGGATGACAAAAAGTTTTAGGGCAGCCATAGTCAAAGACACAATTGACAAGGAAATTTGTTGCCTCTGTGGCACACAATAATTTAACATAACAATTATAATTATTATGATAATGTACACTAAGTCATATCAGAATTATAGGAGTTTCCCCACAATTTTAGAACATATACCAATAACATATTTATACAAATACAGCCAAAAGAAATCCAAATAACATTTCATATTTGACAATGCTTTCTGTATAATTTTTATACCAAATAAGCCAAATATATTATTTTTGGGCTTTAGGAAATCTAATATCTTAAAGGATTAATTAGATCAGAAAAACACATAATTTATAATTTGATTTTGGAAAGTTTGTCAAATATCAAAGGTTTAAAACACTTGATATCACAAAATAGAATCACAGATCATTGTAAAATAAGTCATTCATTTAATCAAAGTGATAACTCAAGGATTTCAACAAAAGACAAAAACCTTAATTCTTTGAGAGAGGAGACTTAATTTTCCAAACAATAAGCCCTAATAAAAACAGAATGAAGCCAATTAAATTTGCTTTCCAAAAGTTTATAAACAACGTATAAAATTTTAATATTGACCATAAGATATAACTTCCATAAGCCTTTTATAAGCTTTATAACATTTATTAAGGAGTTGGTTAATGCTTCAAGAAAACTTTGTCAATCTGACACAGGGGCCCATATGCTTGCATCAGTGTCTTGCATCAGTGTGCCTTTGACATTAATCATTAATTTATAGAAAAACTGAATTTATTTTATCTCTCAAATTGGCCCTCACAATCTCACACACTCACCTCTTCTGCAACAGCCTGTGGGTCTGAGGAGTTGAATAGCTTCACTTTCTGGCCCTATGTCTCAGGAATCCTTTTATTTTGATTGACATCTTCTACCAGGCCTGAAGATAAGGCTTTAATTACTGTCAGGGTTTTAAATTTAGCAGGACTTGGTGTCCCTTTTAGACCCAGGAGTCAAAGCCCTGTAATTGAATGTCACAATGACTTTAAAAATACATACAGAAAGATACACAGATGCAATAACCTTAATTTTAAAAATGTTTATCACAGTTTTTTTTCTAAGCAAACCAAAACTTAATAATAGTGGCATAGAAAATAATTTGATAAAACATAAAATCTGTTAGGCCAGTTACCAAAAAGCAAAAGAAAAGACCTTCTGTAGTGTGCAGAATATTCTGTTGGAAGAAAACATTTCCTTTAGACCTTTAAGAAAACATTGTTAGTATCAGGCCACAACAAATATAACTAGAGGGGAAAAAAAATTTATATGAGCTGAAAATGAGTTGAAGGAGAGCATTTCTATTTCATGCCTTTTAAAAGGGGAGAGAAAACCAAAAATGGTGAGATGTAATAAAAGTTGAACTTTGAGTTTAAAAAAATTAAAATCACTTATAATTTATGAGTAAATCAATCTCTTAAGAAAATTTTATTGTTGCAATCAACTCTTTAGTGTATAGGTGATTTTTAAAACCCAATCTCTAGAAAGACCGTTGTAATTTCCCTTTAATTACAGACAACTTGATCATATAAGTTTTTGTTGTTGTTGTTGTTGTTTTAAATAAATCCTCTTATTGTGACTTACACAGACCATCCATAACATGCTTGGACTTTCTGGTTTGTTCTGAACATCCCTCTTTCTTAAACGGTCATTTTATTCTAGGACTGAATTTACCATACAAGATTATTTATCATATAAAATTATTTCTCTTTAAGCTTTCTTACCAAAAACTACCTCTTTCTATAACTTTCTTTACGTCTCTTTTATTTCCTTGTTCCCTTTACCTTGTGTTATACATAACCTTTAAATAAGCTTTGAATTAGACACGAATTGTTCACCTTTTTAAAAAGGACACTTTTTGTTTTTGTTTTTTTTTTTGAGATGGAGTCTCAGTCTGTCACCCTGGCTGGAGTGCAATGACGTGGTCTCAGCTCACTGCAACCTCTGCCTCCCAAGTTCAATCGGTTCTCCTGCCTCAGCCTCTCGAGTAGCTGGGACTACAGGCACATGCCACCACACCTGGCTAATTTTTGTATTTTTAGTAGAGACGGGGTTTCACTATGTTGGCCAGGCTGGTCTCGATCTCCTGACCTCATGATCCACCTACCTCGATCTCCCAAAGTACTGGGATTACAGGCGTGAGCCACTATGCCCAACCAAAAGGACACTCTTTTTTTTTAAGAAAGGATGAGGTTTTCCTACAATATATATTTTTATTGAAATATCTATTATTTAATTTAATATGCCTTTAGATTCTAAATTATGAGAAGTTTGTCTACAAGTATTTATCCCATTACGTTTACCTAATTATTTTATTTTAATTGTTTATCTAGATTATTTATGAAAACTGTGATTGTCATCATTTAAACTTATGAAACTTGCCATTGCAAAATTATAACTGAGATAGTGAAAAAGACATGACCAGAGTCCATCTTGTTTCTAACCTCTAAGCTGTCCTTGTTCATTCCTGGGCATAAGTCGAATTCACTTTGGGAGAAACATAGTTTATAGTTAAGCTTTGAAACAAAGATGATAAAAGTTCTTTCCCAAACAAACCACCTTACTGCCTGTGGACTACATTGCCTAAAACCACAAGATTAGAAGTTATGGTAATATTACTAAATAATTCAAGATGTAGCTGTTTTCATTAAACTAATATCAATGTCTTATTTATTGAAAATTACACAAGCAGCCAAGCACAGTGGCTCATGCCTGTAATCTCAGAACTTTGGGAGGCTGAGGTTGACGGATCACCTGAGGTCGGGAATTTGAGACCAGCCTGACCAACATGCAGAAACCCTGTCTCTACTAAAAATACAAAATGAGCCATGCATGGTGGCACATGCCTGTAATCCCAGCTACTCGGGAGGCTGAGGCAGGAGAATCACTTGAACCTGAGAGGTGGAGGTTGCTGAGAGCCAAGATCGTGCCATTGCACTCCAGCTTGGGCAACAAGAGTTAAACTGTCTCAAAAAAAAAAAAAAAAAAAATTACACAAGAAAAGATCATTTTGTTTTGGGCTGGATTTATAGTTTTATAACCCCTGTGCTAAATTTCAACACCTTATTGTATTTGCCAGGGAGAAGTATGATATTGCTTGATCAATAAATGCAAGCAAAAATGTTTGCTGGCAATTCTTAAGACATTTCTAATATTACTTTACCAATAATTTAAAAGCTAACTTATTTATTAAAGATTTTCTTAAGTTACATAAACTTGAAAGAGCATTTGACTAGTCTTTCCTTTTTTCTGAAAAATTATTTGATTTTAGTGCTTTTATTTTTCTTTAAGCCAATTAATTAGACCTCTTTTCTATATTTTTAGAAGCATAAACGTTGTGTACACAATACATAAAGACATAGCTGTATTAGGCATACTGATGGAAGTACATCTTAAAGATTCCTAAGATCGCCATTTTTTTTCCCTATCTTAGACTTGCAAACTCTTGATAACCTGTTTCATTACCCTGGCAGTTGTCAGCTAAATAGCTGTAAATCTGCGTATTGAAGGAAACAACTCTTAGATGAAAAATCAGATAGCAAAATTTACATCTCAAGTTACAGAGAGATAAAGTCTGGTGGTGCTAGAGGGAGATTAAAGATGGATGCCAAATCAAACATAAAATTATTGAAATCTATCATAAGATTGTACGAGAAGCACAATTTTATTTAGATGGGGACTACCTATCTTTTAACTGGATCTCTGAGCTCTAGGCAGAGTACACACTGAATTCTTGGTCTCCAAAAAGGGAGAATTATTATGAGGCTAGACCATGTGATGTTTTTACAGTGCACTTAAAAAGTTTTTTTAAACATAGACATTTCTAAGTGTCTAAACTACGCTCTTCCTTAAAAGTCCAAGAGTAGTCTCTGTTGCAATAACTATTTTAGTCAATAAATCAGGTGACACAATACAAAAGCAAGCAGTTTAAGAGCTGAGACAAAGTTGTCTGTTTACACTCTTGGGGTTCCATAAGGAAAAAGGAAAAATATGTTTCTCCCTCAAAGGGAGTTTGGTGACTTCTCCATTTTCTTTAAGGAACCCCAGGCTATTATAAACTATTTTAGGTCCCTCATGCAGCAGAGGGTATAAGAGAAAGGAGAGACAGCAGAAACAAATGAAGAAAACAGAATTCAGTCAACTAAGAAAAACTTGTTCAAAGAGGAAAAAAAGACAAAGTCATAGCAGAAAAAAACAAAAACAAAAACATGAAGACCTTTTAAATACAAACACACACACATGCACACATATACACAAACATCTTGGATGTTAGCTTTTAATTAAGCTGACTTTTTACCATGAACTCCTTTAAAAGAACCTTTATAAATCTCATTATCATATTTCAACTAGGACAAATTGCTGCTATTAAGGGAGGAGACCACCCCTCATATTGTCTTATGCCCAATTTCTGCCTCCAAAGAAAAAAGAAGTAAAAGCTAAAAGGCAGAAATGAAATCCGCAGAGCTGCACCCTGGGCCTGGTAGCTAAAAATCAACCCCTGACTTAGCTGCTTGTGTTATCTATAGATTCCAGACATTGTATGAAAAAGCATTGTGAAAATCCCTGTCCTGTTCTGTTCTGATTACAGGTGCATGCAGCCCTCAGTCATGTACTCCCTGCTTGCTCAATCGAACACGACCCTCTCACATGGACCCCCTTAGAGTTGTAAGCCCTTAAAAGGGACAGGAATTGCTCACTCGAGGAGCTCAGTTTTTTGAGACATAAGTCTGCCAACATTCCCGGCCAAATAAAGCCCTTTCCTTCCTCAACTTGGTGTCTGAGGGGTTTTGTCTGTGGCTTGTCCTGCTACACTATTAATATTTATGATATACCAAGTATCAAACTAGAAAGGGCTTCATTTAGGATCCAAACCCAGGCTGTCATGGTAGGAAAAAATAAGGCAGAACCCTTAGCTATGGAACTTCAGCATGGTGCAACAGTCATTGCTCTTTCAGTTTAGTCTGGCTAACAAAAACGTGGCCTCGTTATGTAAATAAAGCCCCTTAAGTAGTCAAAAGCAAAAATCTTTATTTTTTTCCTTTTGCTGGCTGTTTTTCTTCCCCACCACACTACCTCTTTGTGTGTGGCAGGGGGAGTGCAGGAGCGGGGGAATTTAGTCATTTCAGGGCCCTTGTTCCTTGTAGTTTGGAACTTTCCTTTGGATTTGATCAAGTCAAATAGAGTTGATCAAACCCAATGGGAAAAAGATGGAAACAACAACAAAAACAGAAACAAACAAGCAAACAACAACAACAACAAACAGTTAAGCAAAGCAAACGATGGCACAATTTATTATTGTGTTTTAAAAATTTTTATATTTTTTGAGATGGTGTCTCACCCTGTTGCCCAGGCTGGAGTGCAATGGCGCCATCTTGGTTCACTGCAACCTCCACCTCCCAGGTTCAAACAGTTTTCCTGCCTCAGCCTCCTGAGTCACTGGGATTACAGGCACCTGCCACCACACCCAGTTAATTTTTGTATTTTTAGCAGAGACAGGGTTTCACCACGCTGGCCAGGATGGTCCCGACTCCTGACCTTGTGATCCGCCTGCCTCAGCATCCCAAAGTGCTGGGATTACAGTCGTGAGCCACCACGCCTGGCCCATGATAGTACAACTTACATGATCACTGAGTGGTCTAATGGTAAGGAGAAATTAAGACCAGCTGCTTGTTAATCTTAACTTTAGCCAAGACAAACCCAATTCAGTTACTTACCTAGAGATGGGTCTCAGGCTGAAGACTGCCTCCAAAGAGGCATTCTTTTGAGTTTCTGAGAAGCAAGAAAAAAACTCAAATTAGTCTTCCCTGTTGGAAGTGAGTTCAAACTCCAGAAAGGAGTTACCTGCCTTCCATTGTCATGGAAACAGGAAAAACTTGCCTTCCTTTTGTTGGAATCAAGTTAAACTCCCCCCACCAAAAAAAAAAAAAAAAAAAAAAAGGAATTGTACAGCAAAATAAAGTTTAGATTTGGGGACATCAGGGATTCTCTGGAGGGGATGCTTCTGGGCCTCAGCAAACTGTCCTATTGGTTTGTCCATAAAGATCACTCAAGCTGGCTGGGTGCAGTGGCTTATGCCTGTAATCCCAGCACTTTGGGAGGCTGAGGCAGGCAGATCACGAGGTCAGGAGTTCGAGACCAGCCTGGCCAACATGGTGAAACCCTGTATCTATTTAAAATACAAAAATTATCTGGGTGTGGTAGCAGGCACTTGTAATTCCACCTACTTGGCAGGCTGAGGCAGGAGAATTGTTTGAACCTGAGAGGCGAAGGTTGCCGTGAGCTGAGATTGCGCCATTGCACTCCAGCTTGGGTGATGGGGCAAGACTCTCTCTCAAAATCAAAAAACAAACAAAGAAAAAGATAGCTCAAGCTGCTACCAAATACCGATAGGAGACTTGTCAAAGGTCAGGGGCACCTCCACTTAGAATCCCTTTATGGTTGCCAAAATCTGAACACCGAATATCTGAGACAGGTCTCAGTTAATTTAGAAAGTTTATTTTGCCAAGGTTGAGGACATGCACCCATGACAGCCTCAGGAGGCCCTGACTACATTTGCCCAAGGTGGTCGGGGCACAGCTTGGTTTTATACATTTTAGGGAGATATGAGACATCAATCAATATATGTAAGATGTACATTGGTTCCATCCAGAAAGATGGGACAACTCAAGCAGGGAAGGTGCTTCCAGGTCACAGGTAGGTAAGAGACAAACGGTTGCATTATTTTGAGTTTCTGATTAGCCTTCCCAAAGGAGACAATCAGATATGCATTTATCTCGATGAGCAGAGGAATGACTTTGAATATTAAATAAAATGGGAGGCAGGTTTGCCCTAAGCAGTTCCCAGCTTGACTTTTCCCTTTAGCTTAGTGATTTGGGGGCCCCAAGGTTTATTTTCCTTTGACACCTATCTTTACTAAAAACACAAAGATTGGCCAGGTGTGATGGCGTATGCCTGTAATCTCAACTACTTGGGTGACTAAGGCATAAGAACCGCTTGCACCCAGGAGGTGGAGGTTGCAGTGAGCTGAGATCACACCAGCCTACACTCCAGCCTGGGCTAGTGAGACCCTGTCTCAGAGAGAGAGAGAGAAAGCCAAATTTCACCTTTGCGTTAGAATCCTGTTAGTGTTAAACCCAATTCTTAATAAAACCTTATAAATAAATCTATTTAATCTTAATTAGTTTGACCATAAGGTAAGATTTTTCATAACCTTCTATAATCCTTTTCAATTTTCTGTTAAATAATAGGCCAATTCTCAAACACACATTATTATTTAAACACATGGACCCAGGTTCTGGCTCTACATCAGTGTGCTTTTATGTTTAAATTATGGAAAAACAAAGTAATCGCCTTCAAATCTTAGCCAACTTGCTCATACCCACAGAATTTTCTTTATAAGATCAATCTTTCACAAATCTTTCACAAGTTGTTTAAACCTTTAGTTTTGTCCTGTTACCATTTTAGGTTAGGACAATCCTTTAAAACCTCTGAACTAGAAAAAATTACATTTCTACAATAAAAACTGTATTTTCATGCTTTCTTATAGCCTTTTACCAAAAGCACATTCTACTTTCCTTATACATCTTGCATGTAAAACTTTCCCAGCACTTTGGGAGGCCGAAGCGGGTGGATCACGAGGTCAGGAGATCGAGACCATCCTGGCTAACATGGTGAAACCCCGTCTCTACTAAAAAATACAAAAAACTAGCCGGGCATGGTCCCAGCTACTCGGAGGCTGAGGCAGGAGAATGGCGTAAACCCGGGAGGCGGAGCTTACAGTGAGCCGAGATGGCGCCACTGCACTCCAGCCTGGGTGACACAGCGAGACTCCGTCTCAAAAAAAAAAAAAAAAACTTTCTCCAGTAATCTCAAGTACATGTTACAATGTTAACTCTTAGCAACTCTTATTTTTGGCGAAAGATCTGGTATGTAAGCCATTCAAGACAGAAAATCAGAAGCTGTTCATAAAGGGGGAAAGAATCAATAAATGGCAAAAGTCCCACAACTATCAACACAGAAAGGGCTTATTCCCAAAGCCAGGAACTAAACCTAGGCCACCAGTGCAAAAGTGCAAAACCTTAGCTGCTGAACTATAGCACACAGTGACTGCTATTGCTTTTCCCAGAATGAGTCTAGAGCAGTTATTTTTGAGCTTGCAAAAGATTTTAAGTATTCAAGAGAATTAAGTCTAGACATGACATTATCATGTGCCCTTTTTAGACCGAAGAGTCAAAGCCCTGTAAATTTAACATCACAAGGGCTTTAAAAGCAATACAGAAAGTTACGTGGATGCAATAACCTTTTCAAGTCCATAATTTGAATTAACTTTTAGATAACCTTTGAATTAGACAAAATTATTCTGTTTCTCAATAAGAACACATCTTCTTTGGCATAGTTTATATGAACTTAGGAAGTAAGAAATTTTCAACTGCCTATCAGATGTTAGCATTTTATAGATGAGAACCATTCCACAATTTTTTGGAACATATTTTCCATCTAATAATGCTTTTTAAATGAATTGATTTTTTTTTGAGACTGTGTCTCACTCTGTCACCCCGGCTGGAGTGCATTGGCATGATCACGGCTCAATGCAGCCTTGACTTCCTGGGCTCCAGCAATCCTCTCACCTCAGCCTCCTGGGTGCCTGGCTAATTTTTACATTTTTGATATAAAATATAAAAATATAGTATATTTTGATAGTATAATTTTGATATAAAATATATAATATAATATAATACAATACAATATAACATAGAGGCAGGGTTTCACCATGTTTTCCAGGCTGGTCTCAAACTCCTGAGCTCAAGCAATCCACCTGCCTTGACCTCTCAAAGTGCTGAGATTACAGGCATAGCCACTGTGCCCGGCCATAACCCTTTTTCAAAAATTGCAAATGACCCAGACATCCCATAAGCATCCAAAATGATTTTAAGATTTAAAATTTTATTAAAAAGCTTACTTACAAGCATTTATCTCGTTTATATGTACCCATTCTTTCCATTTTTCACTGTTTATTTAGATTATTTACGAAAACTGAGATATCATACAAAGGTGGTCATTATTTAAAGTTATTTCCCTGCTAAGCATTTTTAAAGCTTTGTGAACATCAGGTGTTTATCCAAATAAGAAACTGAAACATATGGGCATTTTGTCAATAACTCAGAAGATTTAGTTGTTTTCTTTAAACAATATTAAATGTCTTGTTTATAAAAAAATTACACAAACAAAATCATTCTGGTCTGGCCTGGGTTTATAGTTTTATAGTTTTTGTGTCAAACGTTGACACCTAGTAATATCTGGCAGAGATAAATATGAAACCGCTTCATCAGTAAATCCAAACAAAAATATATATTGACAATTCTAAAGGCATTTCTAATATTATTTTACTGCTAATTTTAGAGACATCTTATTAAAGATTTCACTTAAGTCACATGAACTTGGAAAGCATTTGGGCTTATTAATTTATGAGTATTCCTTTAAGCCAATTTGGTACCTTGTGGCCACAACACATAACAACATATATATATGTACCTATAAACGCACACTTACGTACCCATATTAAGCAGGCAGAAGAGAAAACAGAAGAAGGGACAGCCTGGTCAGCCTTTGTGTAGGAGCCAGGTCTTACAAGCAGGGTGTGAGGAAGAAAGGAGGGGAAGAAAAAAAGAACATGATTGAAAGGAAATTCCAGAGCCTTCCAGCCACTACACAGTGCAGGGAGTACCCCCACCATTCTTGCTTATCTTCCATAGCAAAGGAATCAGGGCCCATACACAAAGTCATGCATTCATATATGCAAACAGTGTGCTTCCAAATGGGTCCCCAGGGAAGAGGGCTGGGTGAGGTCCTGAATCCTTCTCCCCAGTCCCAAATGGCTCCATGGGCCAGTGAGTCCAATCTAAGCAAACCCCTGTGGTCCACAAATACAAACAAATACAAATACATAAAATGTCAGATGGTGGCACTATTAGCCAAGTAGGGCAGGACCCCAGTGACACCCCAAAAGTGGCAGAGGGTGATTGGTTGCACTTTCAACTAACTCATCCACTTCCAAATTTTGCTGGCTGTTCAGAGGTCACTTCCTGATTAAAGAATGCAACCCAACCTATCTATAGTCTTGGCAAAGTTTACTTTGAATCTAAAGCCTTTACATCCCACTACCAATCTGTAGAAATTACACAACACAGAGAAACATATTGAAATGCACCATAATTATGTAGTCAACAAATTTCAGAATTCAGGTTGTGTGAAACTCTACAGGTAAAATGCCCTGTATTCTTCATAATCAGCAGAAAAATTGCAAGGCAATGAAAGTGATGGAGGAGGGAAAACTGTGCATTGAAAGAGGCTTAAAAGACATACCATTGGGCAGGCATGGTGGCTCACACCTGTAATCCCAGCACTTTGGGAGGCCGAAGTGGGCGGATCACTTGAAGTCAGGAGTTCAAGACCAGCCTGGCCAACATGGTGAGACCCCTGTCTCTACTAAAAATACAAAAATTAACCAGGCCTGGTGGTGTGTGCCTGTACTCCCAGCTACTTGGGAGGCTGAGGCAGGAGAATTGCTTGAACTTGGGAGACAGTGGTTGCAGTGAGCCGAGATCACACCACTGCACTCCAGCCTGGATGACAGAGGGAGACTCCGTCTCAAAAAAAAAAAAAAGACACGCCTTAAAAAAAATACTGTTTTAGAATGCATTCAGGTTATACAATCTTAAAGAAACATCAAGAAGCGATTAAGTCACAATGCTGGTTACTTTTGGAGGAAGGGAGTGGACTGTGATAGGAACATGGGAGAAGGTGGGACTTCTGGGGTGGCCAGCAGAGTTTTATTTCTTGGTCCAATTAGTAGTTACATGGGTGTCAACCTAATCAAAATTCACAAAACTACATTTGTATGATTTTTCTGTATCTGCACTTTATTTTACAATTAAAAGTTTAAAATGAATTTTTATTTTTGTTTCTATTTTGAGATAGAGTCTCACTCTGTCACCCAGACTGGAGTGCAGTGGCATGATCTCAGCTCATTGCAACCTCCGCCTCCCAGGTTCAAGGGACCCTCAAACCTCAGCCTCCCCAGTAGCTGAGATTACAAGCACGCACCACCATATCCAGCTAATTTTTATATTTTTTGGTAGAGATGGGGTTTTGCCATGTTGGCCACGGTGGTCTCGAACTCCTGACCCAGGTGATCTGCCCGCTTCAGTCTCCCAAAGTGCTGGGATTGCAGCTGTCAGCCACATGCCCGGCCTAAACTGATTTTTTTTTTTTTTAAATTTGTTGAGACAGGGTCTCACTCTGTCACCCAGGCTGGAGTACAGTGGTACGATCTAGGCTTACCACAACCTCCACCTCCTGGGTTCAAGTGATTCTCCTGCCTCAGCCTCCCAAGTAGCTGGGAGTACAGGTGTGTGCCACCATGCCCAGCTAGTATTTGGATCTTTAGTAGAGACAGGGTTTTACCATGTTGGCCAGGCTGGTCTCAAACTCCTGGCCTCAAGTGATCCACCCGCCTCAGCCTCCTAAGTGCTGGGATTACAGGCGTGAGCCACTGCACCTGGCCTAAAGCAAGATTTTACAGACAACTTTATGCCAGTAAATTGAAGAATTTAGATGAAATCAACAAATTTCTAGAAAAATTAAAACTGATGCAAATTTTTATAACTTATGAGAAATTGCATCTATAGTTAACCTTTCATTAAAGAAAACTCCATGGATAAACGGCTTTTTAAACTAATTCTAGGCCTGACACAGTGGCTCACGCCTGTAATCCCAGCACTTTGGGAGGCCGAGGCGGGCAGATCACCTGAGGTCAGGGGTTTGAGACTAGCCTGGCCAACATGGTGAAACCCCGTCTCTACTAAAAATACAAAAATTAGCGAGGCGTGGTGGTAGGCACCTATCATCCTAGCTACTTGGGAGGCTGAGACAGGAGAATCACTTGAACCTGGGAGGCAGAGGTTGCAGTGAGCCCACATCGCGCCATTGCCCCCCCGCCTGGGTGACAGACTCCCGCCTGGGTGACAGACCCCCGCCTGGGTGACAGACCCCCGCCTGGGTGACAGACTCCCGCCTGGGTGACAGAGTGATACTCTGTCTCAAAAACAAACAAACAAACAAACCAAAAACCAAAAAAACTAATTCTACTTATATGAGGAGGAAGTAATACCTACTTTGCCCAATCCCTTCCAAAGGAAGTAAAAGAGGGAGTACTTACCAAATCAGTTTCTATTCCCCCTTTTCCAAGGCAAGAAAACCCAACTCATGAAGTGTCTTAAACCTTTCATTCTTTGCTGGTTCCATAGACTCATGGACTTTTCACAAACAATCTCTCCATTCATCAGACCTCATCCTTTAGTGCCTCATCACATTCTGTTCCCATTTCTCCACTTCCATATGCATAACCTTTTTGCCACATTTCCTTTCTCTCAAATCAAAACAGACCAGATGTTTCAGTCAGCGCACAACTATTAGGATGCAAATTTGTGTAAGAGGTCAGCTAACTGCTGAGTCTCAGTCCTCCAGGATACCTAACCAATTTTTTTTTTTTTTTTTTGAGGCGGAGTTTCGCTCTGTCGCCCAGGCTGGAGTGCAGTGGCCGGATCTCAGCTCACTGCAAGCTCCGCCTCCCGGGTTCACACCATTCTCCTGCCTCAGCCTCCCGAGTAGCTGGGACTACAGGCGCCCGCCACCTCGCCCGGCTAGATTTTTGTATTTTTCAGTAGAGACGGGGTTTCACCGGGTTAGCCAGGATGGTCTTGATCTCCTGACCTCGTGATCCGCCCGTCTCGGCCTCCCAAAGTGCTGGGATTACAGGCTTGAGCCACCGCGCCCGGCACCTAACCAATTTTGGTGGGGATGTACATAGTGGAGGTCAGAGGCTACCCATCATGACTGAAAGGCTGATTCCTTTTCAATTCACCAACAAACTGCTACCTGCATTTATTTTTATTTTTTATATTGAGACAAGGTCTCACTCTGTTGCCCAGGCTGGAGTGCAGTGGCATGATCATGGCTCACTGCAGCCTCAACCTCATGGACTCAAGGCATCCTCCCACCTCAGCCTCCCTAGTAGCTGGGACCAGAAGCATACATCACCACTCCTGGGTAATTTTTTAGATTTTGGAGAGATGGGGTGCCACTATGTTGCCCAGGCTAGTCTCAAACTCCTGGGCTTAAGTGTTTACCCACCTTGACCTCCCAAAGTGCTGGGATTACATATGTAAGCCACCACATCTTGGCAGCTTCCATTCTCCTGGGTATCAGGACTCTATCACTCTAGCTATCTCTAGTCTCTTCAGCTGTCTACTAAACTCTTTTTCAACCGGCCCACATTAGAAGGATTTAATGAAAGTCTTAAACCATACATTTTGTGGATTCATCAATGCTGAATGGTAGTACCTGGCAGGAGAATTTATAACTGTGATAAGCAAACTGCTATCACTGCTTTTCCTGGAATTATAAAGGGAGACTGAGCTTGGGGCAACCTGAGTGATTTCAGAGACTTGCAATATCTCATAGGTGGCGAGGAGGGAAAATGCTCGGTTTGTCTGTGACAGATGCTTTCCTGGGTTTGAGACAGCAATAGTAGCCAGTCCCTATCCTGAAGTGTGCATAGTGGGAGGATGCCTAGTGTTGCTCGGATATTGAATGTTTCTGTTCCACTGAAGTATAGAGCGGTACCTCCTCTTCATCCTCTTCCAAATCTGAGAGGTGAAAGACAGCATCCCCAGGTGATTGGGTAAAACCTTTAGTGACAATACCAGGTTGCGGGGTCAAGAACAGTTCTCAAGTTCAGTTAAACAAGCTGTTGCCAATGATGCAGTTTGTGATCCTTTGAGGGGCTTGGCTTGGAATTTTTCTGGCATAAAACCTGGAAGGGATTGGCACTACTGAGGCCTGTGATCCCTACCTGGTCAGTGCAGAGAAAGGCAAAGCTGTCTGTGGCCAGGCCCTTCTTTCTGGCCATTCAGAATCTCCATCTTCTGTTCCCATTCTTCAGCAAGACTAAGGCAGCAGCAGAACTAACTCTAAGACAATATAGACCATGTTTTAAAGATACTTAGCTACAATGAGAAGAGAGAAGAGGGAGGTATGAAAGGGGATAGTTTGTTTATTAATGAGGTAGTGGATCAAGTTCAAAGATGGTATGAGGGACCAACAGAGGAGAAGTTCGAGACTGAAGAGAGCTGGGATAACCAACTGAGTAAGTGTCCCAGGGTGGGATCAGCAAGGAGATGTGTGGGAGATGGGATCCAGAGCACGATGGTAGGATCTGCTTCTTAATTCCCCCTCCCCACCACATTCTGTTTTGGATAAAGAAAGCTTCCCTTAAGCAAACCAGACTAAAGGGAAACCAAGGATGGCCATGTATGCCTTAATATTTCTTTATATTTCAGGCCGGCTTTTGCACTTTGCTGCAAACTGACTCACACAGTCAGAAGGCCTTACCTCCTCCATGTGAAAACGGAGAGTTCAATTTGCATGCTGCTGCCTTCGCCAAGCCTTCCTGTCTTATGTCCCCTCCTAGTTCCAGTGGCCCTCCCTCCTCCCCTACAGCAGTCCCACTGCCCACCTATACTGTGGTACTGTCTGCCTGGAGCCTGAGGTCTTGCCTGCTCTGTTCCCCGACTGAGCTTCCCCTGCAGGGCGGAGAGGTCCTTCTCACCTAGCATCCTACTGAGGACCTGCCACGGAGTAGGTATTTAATGAATGCTTCCCAATTCCGATGAAAAGAAATATCATTCCATTAAGTTATTGATTTCAAATTGAAATGTTATCATTAGTTGTGGGAGGCAACCCTGACTTCTTAGGCCCAATCCTCTCCTGTAGGTCTCCTAGAGAAAGACATGATTGGGAAGAAGAAGGGGTTTGATAGCCCAGCCTTCCCTCTCTTCCCTTGGCTGCTCAGCAGAGCTGCCTCTTGAGAAATGCTGAGCTGCCTGCCAGCCTGTGCAGCCTGTCAGCTCCCATCTGCCAGCCCCATCTGCTCTTCCCCAGCCACGCTGCTGTTCGCTGCTGCTGCTGGGCCCTCTCCCATCATCTCTGGCTCAGCCTGTACCTTGCTGCCTCTCAGCCTCTCCCCAGGGAGCTGGTTGCCCTGACTTCCTTTGCACCTATTCTCCTCCTCCTGCCAGTTTCGGCTCAATTACTTACCCTTCCCACACCGACTCATTCCTCCTGCAAGGGGTCTGAGGCTCCACTGTCGAGCAGTCAAAAGGAAAGAAACATGGAGCCTTGCCTTTCCACACGTGCCACCTCCAACTCAGGCAGGCAGTCTCCCTGCTGAGGTCGAGGAGGGCAAGGCCTGAGGGTCTTACAGCAAGACAGGTCTCTTTAGGTAGGCAGCAAGCTCCCAGGCTGGGAATGGACAGAATCTTACTGCTCAATGGAATCTCAGATACCAAGTCCAGAGGCAGATGGGGAAATAGCAACCCTGGAGGAGAAGCATATTGACTGGGGTGACACTGCTGGTTCCCTACAGAGCAGGGACTGGAACACAGGTTTCCTGACTGCATCCAGCCAACATTTACTGAGCATCATCTGCGTGCCAGGCAGTCGATTGGATCCACACCTACCTCAAGAAGTTCATGGTCTCGTTTGCACTCCCAGCACAGGGCTCTTCCCAGTCACAGCTGCTGACATAGGATAACTTTTAAGGCATTGCTGTAAGCAGAAATGATTGCAATTTTCCTAACTTCATGCATGGCAAGGGCTTAAATGTCCTCACATCTTTATCCAACAAATTGGTCTCACTTTTCCCAGCCCCAGGTTTACAACAGCAGGGTTCACACAACCATCCTTGTTGCTTGTGGGGTGGGATTGTCCTAGGGGCGCTGGAGAATAGCCTGGGTTTTACACAGTGGTGATCAGGAGACCCCAGAGGCCTTGTCTCTGCAGCTTGCCTGCCTCCAACATGTTAACAGCAAGCAGTCTGATTTCGACCAATTTTTCTGACTTCACACTCCTAGGGAAGCCCTTTCCTACATCAGACAGTTCCCCGTGGGCAGCACCAGCTTTCCCAATGCCCTAAAACTATGTCCCCCACTTCTGTGACTTGATATGTGGGAGACCATCATTAGTGTCTTTCCACAAGGTCATGTAGTGTCATTCTGATTCACTGAATCCAAAGACCTCTAGAAAAGTATCAATAGCCAACATTTATGAAATGCTCATTTTGTGCTAGGCCCTGTTTTAAGCATTTTCAGTGTAACAATTGTTTTAGTCTTCCCTGATGATTATGAAGTGTGCTATCATTATTAGCCTCATTTTAGAAATGAAAACATTGAGGTTTAGAGGAGTTAAGTAATTTGCTCAAGGTCCCGGTTGCTGGGAAGTGGCAGACTTCAGATTTAAATGCAGTTAACCTGACTTCAAGTCTATGCACTTAACCGCTATGCCTCCCTGCCGTTTGGTGCATGAAGTCACTATGACCTTGGTACGAATTCATTCCTCTGGGGCATTCCTCCATGGCAACTATAGAACAAGCTTTCGGGGGGGATGTCTACAATAATTGTGTAGGTGGGGAGGCTGTGATCCACCTTGTCCATCAGTTTCCATTGCCTCTGGGCCTGGACGGACGTGAGTTCGGACAGCGTCCACCACATCAGGGGTGTGGCACTTGCCGGGGCCCAGGAGCCAGTGGCAGAGGTGTGGGGTCGGTAGACGCCTGGGAGCCCAGAGATGCCAGGACACGTGGGCTCAAGCTTGCAGTGCTGACCTGTCTTCTACTGCTTTGCTCTGGACATGTAAGAAAACTGCATCCCCAGCCTGGCCAGTCAACAAGCCAAGAGAGTGGCATAGGTGGGTGGCAGTGGATGGAGGGTGCTGAGCACAAAGGCCAGCACAACCTGAGTGCCCTCCACTCTCACCTGCCCTGACCCCTTTTAGCCCCAAGGAAGGGAGAAGAGAACATGCTGTTTGGAGGAGGCTGGGAAGAGCCCTGGAGGCACCGGCTGGCCTCAGGATACTCCCGTGCTCCTGGGGCCCTGGAGCAGTGCCTCCTCTACCTACCAAAGTTCTTTGGAGCAAGGCAGGGGATGGGCAGGCATCTGAAATTGAGCACCAAATGGCAGGGGTGGGCAAAGGGGCTGGGCAGTGAAGGGCGCTGCAGGGAGGACTCTGGGGGAGCAAGGTCCACTGACAATCTCTCCTCACCATCAGCACAGAGATCCCTGCCCAGGATCTGCAGCCCAGTCCCCATTGGTCTGCATGCAGCGGAGTCTCAGGTGTTAACATCTCTGGTTCTTTTAGAGACTAGGACAGGACAAAAGAGGAAAGGAAGCATTTGCCTGTGGATGGAAGAGCCTAGCCAACAAGAAGGGCACTGTCTCTAAGTGGTGGGCTAGGAGAGGGTTGACAGCTCCTGCACACGGCCACCAAGTCAAGTCTCTTTCCCAGCCTCCCTTACCTGAGAGCAAGTCCTGTGAATGAGAAATGAGCTGAAATCACACACCTTAGCTCCCAGGATGTTATATTCTTGCACTTAAAAGGACTGAGTGTGTGTTCCCCTGTGTCTTTCCCGGCCTGCTGGCTGGGCATTGGCAAGGACTGTACTAGCCATTTGCAGCTGCAAAATGGAAGCCATGCCTGAGGATGGCAGAGCCACACACCAGCCCTGGACCACTTGTCTACCTCTGGACTGTCACCTGGAGAGAAATTTCTCTCTTGTTTAAGCAGTTTATCCTGTGCCCGAGGACACGGGCTTCCACGTGGAAAGGCAAAGTGGAGCAAGGAGTGGCGGGTGGGGATTGCAGGATGCTTCCACCCTGACCAAGGAGACTGAATGAGGGACTTTCCCCAGCTCTGGAGCTGGAGCTCCCATTTTCATGTGGAATTCACTCAGCAGGACACGGGCGATGTCCACAACCCCTGCAGGAGAGTGGCCCGAAGGAGAGCCTTCTTCCTAGTGTCACTGATGAGACTTTGGCTGGGGGAAAGCAGAACCCAAAGACACCCTGTGCCTGAGCTGGGAAGCAGCCTGCAAAGCTGGGCTGGGCCGAGCAGATGCTCTTTTTGAACATAAGAAAGAATCTGCTGGCCGACTACCGTGCTGGAATAATTACATGGATAAAGTGAGCTGCAAAGTTCACAGAAAACATTATTTTCCCCAAGGACACGGTGCAGCTGTAAAATGTCATAACTCCCTTCTTTGAGTAACTACTGTTTTCTCACTCACTGAGAAACTGTGTTCTCTAAAATATAGACTATCAGAAATTTCACTGTTTGAAATGACATCAGTAAGAATAAAACACCTCTCTCTTGCTTGGAGGATCTCAGTCATTGAGCCAGGGCAGTAGCCTCAATTTACAGTCCGTGTGCAGGGCCTCAAGTAAGGGGTTTTTGGACACAACATTTTACATATATCCTAACTTTAGATTCCAAGGTCAGAGGTCCTTGGATTCACTTTGCATTCCAGACCTGACATTGCCCCTTCACATTCAGCTTTGCCTTGCTGTGAATCTAGCAAGACACTGATCATTTCAATGTCACCTAAACACCACCTTCCCCAATATTGTATAGTAATCAATCTCCTACATTTGGTGAGATGCCTCATGGTTCCTCTGGTGTGTGGCTCTTTCACTGCAACAAGTAAATAAACCTGGCTTTGTCAGGTCACCGCACATTTGTGCCTGCGGGCCTGAGGCTGTTTGGTCTAAGATGCGCATTGGTATTTGTGAATATGAAGAAATCACGCAGCATGGGGACTGCGGCTGAAGGATCCCACTGTGGGGCAAGACCAAGAAGTTGAGTAAGGGTCTTGGCAGGCTGAAGTTACAAGCAGATAGAAACTATCTGGAGGCAGAAGTTGTGGGACAGAGAAAAGGTAAACAAGGGAGAGTAAAAGCAGCAGCAGCGAGTCTGAGTTTGAGGAACGGAGTAGACATTCAGGGCTGAGGCCGGCCCCTGAGCACGGTGGAGTGCTTGGCTGGTCCCAAGAGCCACTCCTCCTGTCCCAGCTCCAGGGCTTGGAACACTATGGTCCTGGGTTAGTCTGTAACTCTCTATGCTCCTTGCATCCCAAGCGACTTAACTGAAACCTATCACCTCTCTTGTGCCACCAAAAATCTTAGGTTGTTGCAAGTCAAGACCGGGCAGCCTCAGAATGGTTGGGCCCAGGGGCAGAGAGCAGGCAGTGTTCCTACAGTTGGCAGCACCTGTGGAATGGTGGCCACGCAGATTCCTGTTTGGCCAGGATTCCTGTGCTCAGCCTGTCTTGGTTCAGTCTGGTGGGGACACTCAGTGCCCAGCCCACAAGATGGGCCTCCCACACAGGGCAGTCAGGCATGGCCTGAGGGCACCCGAACTTTTCCCTCAGGAGCCTGGGAGCCTGCTGAAGACTGGCCAACTGGCCTCGTGTCTGCCCAACCCATCCTCCCACGTTGCCGTGTGTCTGCCTCTGCCTAGTCCCCAGCCCTTCAGGCTCTGAGCCTCCTCCTTCAAGTCCACCTTCATCCTGAGTTTTCAGGAGAGACACGTCTCAGGTGTAGGCATAGGGGAACCATCCCTGAAGGAAAAAGAGAACGAAAGCAATTTTGACAAAGAGCACTCAGGAAGCTGAGAGGGAAAACATTTGAGATGGTGGATGAAAGATGCCATGTGAATGCAACACATTAGAGTGGTTATAGTTGTCAGAAAAATATTTGAGCAAATTTGAAAGCCAGCTGACTAAAATATTTGAACCACATCCACATGTACCCATAAAATGTAAATAATATTGGATCTTGAAATATGTACTCTTTCCTTCAGTGGAGAATCTATTATTAGGTAGAGCGTCCCAGAAATTCCATAGGGTCTTCTCTATTTCTTTAGTAAAAACACCATTTTGTAATTAATCTGATAATTACAATGGATTCATTTATTATATTTCCAAGTCCTCAGGTGTGGCATCTGGGGAGAAGTCAAACAAAGGGAGCCGGGAGCTCCTCCACGGTATGAGGCCCTGCAGAGAGAGGAGGCGAATGTAATATTAATAGAACTGGCAGAGCAGGGCAGCCTCAGGAATGTATTCAGGGTCTGAGGCTGAGGGGCTGCCTGCAGAGGCTGCTTTGGGGTTCCTAAGGCGGGTTATTCAAAGATGACATTCCTTTAAGAAATCATCAGACCACACCTCTCAGTTTTGGGCTTGGAGAATGCAGCTCCTGAGATGGGGTCTGCAGGCCATGATGGGGAGAAGAGTGGGACTCAGAGCTGGTTTGGGTGGAAGCTCAGTGTCCAGGGTTGCCCGTCCATGGCAACGCTCACACCCAAAACAGCACATGGTGCCTTCTTCTTGGCAGTGGTCCTTCTGCTTTCTGTACAATCACAGTCCAGAAGCATCAGAGCTGCACGAAACCTCAGAGACTCGGTCAGTCACCTCCTCAGGGGAGGCACCCAGGGCTAGTGCCTTGCCCAGGGTTTCATAGGTGGTGGCAGGCCCAGGCCCAGAACATACATCTCCAGACGCTGGTCTGAAGTGCTTGCCATCAAATCTCCTCCTACACCTGCTGGGACCCCAGTGCTGTGGGGAAGGGATCTGGTGCTGTCCATGCCCATCCACATGTACACGTTGTGTGGCTGGTACAGTTTAGTAAGGAAAGTGTCAAAGAAAGGAAGTGTGAATATTGGCCTGCGAGGTTTCAGAGAGCCAGTAAGCAAAGAACTTGGGAAGTGTGTGCTCTCTCTCTCTCTGACACACACACACACACACACACACACACACACACAGACACACACGGCAAATTTGGGGAGGCAAAAAGCTGGGGGATTGGGGTTGGAGAGCTCAATTTCTGTGAGATCTGAATGAGATGGTTCTGAGAATCTTCAAAAACTAGACAATTACAAGACATTGGCAATTAAAGTTTTGCAAATACCTGAGGGAGAGTACTAGCTCAGGCCCTCAAAAGGTAATCACCTGTCCTGAGCAGCCACGACAGGACGGTCCTCAGTCAGAAGACCCTCAGGGCAAGGAGCCATGACAAATCATGACCATGATTATCATCATGATTGCTATCCTCGGAGAGGGGCTGCCTGCCACAGGGAATGTGCGATGGTTTCAGTCTGAAAACAATCCCTGAGCTGCATGTTCAGGTAAACTCATGCTCTAGAAACAAGGTGCTGTCCTGCACGTTGCTGGCACAGCCTTCCGCAGCCTCCTTGCAATTCCGGGCTGCACTCGCGAGGGCTAGCGTCACCATCCCTCTTCTGAGGAGCGCTGGCGCCCTCTGATGGACACTGCCGAGAGGGACGCCGCGGCGCCGCTGAGGCGCGACGGCTGCGAGGCCGCTAGAGGCGCTGCAGGAGGCACGGACTGGTGGAGCCAAGTGACGCGGCCGCCAGAGGTTTCGGCCAATTTTGGAGACCGGTGATGAGGTTTCTTTCTGCCTGGTTCAGTCCTGCTAAGTTAAAACGTGCAATAATCCTTTACTGCCAAGGCACACGTTTCTCTTTGTTTCAGGGGTATCAAAAGCATTTGCTAAACAAGTCAAACCCGTCGTTCTTTCGGTCTATTCTGTCAGTGCCTGGAGACGAATCTGGAAGAAGGAGGTGGAGAAGGAAGGAAAGGCGTGGTGGGTGAAGACGGCCCTGTGTTCCCCTGGGCTGGCCCGGCCCTCCCTTCCCAGAGCTTTTCCCCCTCCCGCCGTCACTCCCAGGGGCCCCGGGCCAGGAGGGAAGGGGGATGGAGGGGAGGAGGGGAGCCCAGGGAGGGTCTGGGTGAGCGCCCCTCCTGCAAGGCAGGTGACTTCGGAGGCGCTGGAGCCAGCGGAGCGCAGGCCTTTCATGCAGGCCGATGCTGCGGTGGGAGGAAAAGCGGTCTCTCGGGGGAAGGCTTCTGGCAGAGGCCTTTCCCTTGATCTGCTCGCTTGGCTCTTCTGGCAATGCGGTGCCCTTCGCAGGCAATTTTCCAGGGGTCAGACTCACAGTGGGCCAGCCCTGGTTTACTCCCCACAAGCGTCTCAGTCCGTCACTCTGCTTTGTGTTGTGCTTGCTCCGAGGCCCAGGCTCATCCTGTACAGGCCTCATCCAGTAGCTCAACATCTGTCTCCATTCCCTCTCCCTGTCCTTTCCCCAGAACCTCCCACCAAGAACGCTGGTCTCCTACTGCTTTCATAATAGGTCTTGATGGCCCAGAAAACCCGAGCCCAAACTATGGCATCCAAAAATGGGTTCCCCATTACTCCAGGCAGGGGAGGACTGGGTCTTTAAACACCCTGGAGGTGAGGGGCATGCACGTGTGCCTTCCTGCGTTAGAGTGGGCGGAATCCTAAGACATTAAAGAAAACGGGACAGCTGATTTCTGAATTAAAACGGATTAAAATTCATATTAAGCTGTACTATTAATTTTAAAAGCTCTTATTTACGGTCTACTAGACACTGGGCACTTTAAATTCCATAAATTCTCTCTCTCTTTTTTGTTTTCTTTTTTTTTGAGTTGGAGTCTCACTCTGTTGCCCAGGCTGGAGTGCAGTGGCGTGATCTCGGCTCACTGCAGCCTCCACCTCCCGGGTTCAAGCGATTCTCTTGCCTCAGCCTCCTGAGTAACTGGGATTACAAGCACGTGCCACCATGCCTGGCTAGTTTTTAAATTTTTTTTTGTATTTTTTGTAGAGATAGGGCTTCGCCATGTTGCCCAGTCTGGTCTCGAACTCCTGACCTCAAGTGATCCACCCGCCTTGGCCTCCCAAAGTGCTGGGATTACAGGTGTGAGCCACCGTGCCCAGCCTAAATTTAATAAATTCTCACAACAAGCAAGTTAAGTACTGTTTTCTCTATTTTCTACATGAGAAAACTGGTAATCAGAGAAGTTAAAGACTGTGCAAAGTCACACAGCTCTTGATGTCCATTGAAATAGGTAGGTTATGCTGCCATAATAAATAGCCCCCATATTCCAGTGGCTCATGTTAAATCAGTCGTGGTTTATTTTCCGTAAACATTCCATGTGCATCACTCTGCTCTGTGCTGTGCTTGCTTGGAGGCCCAGACTAATGGGGCCCCCAGTTGTGGGACATTGCTCGGTGCTGGTTCAGAGACCAGAGAGCTCTGGTGGGTCCCATCAGCAACTGCAGGCTCTGGCCCCGGGGACAGGTGGGCTTGGCTCACAACTGCCTGCCTGAACAAGATTCTCTTCCCTTTCAGCCTCCTGGGAGCCCAGAGATGCAACTCTACTGAGTGCCCAAGCAAAGACCCCTAGTGCTGGTGGTTAAATACTTGCTGATTAAAGACAGGACAGAGGGTGCCTTCCCCTCTCTACCTCTGGGTCTCACTTGACTTCCCCTCCCTTCTCCTTTCCTCCCTTCCTCTCCTTGCCCACGTCTCTCCCGTCTCTGCTTCTCTCTATATCATAAAACCATTCACAGTTTTCTCATGGGTTAACCAAGGAATAAATACAAATAGATGCAAGTTATCAGGGTATATTCAATTCTAAATATCACTAAATGAAACTGTCAGTGGTGGAAACTACACTGGATAAAATTTGTCACTGAGTAAAAACAGAATAAATCTACTTGACCAAATTTACAACATTTGATTGAAGAAAAAATGGTTATGAAAATTCCGAATTGCAGATGCTATAACCGGTAGAATCCATGGGCTGAAAGCTGCTGATGAAGTATCTTAGAATTTAAATGAAAAAAATTATTGCCAATGAGAATAATTTGAATACTGTAAAAATGAAAAAATGGAGACAATTGGAAACTGTTTAACTGCATGGAAAATGGATTAAGAAATTAAATTGGGGCCAGGCGTGGTGGCTCATGCCTGTAATCCCAGCACTTTGGGAGGCCGAGGCAGGCAGATCACTTGAGGTCAGGAGTTTGAGACCTGCCTGGCCAACGTGGTGAAACTCTGTCCCTACTAAAAATACAAAAATTAGCCAGACGTGGTAGCACACGCCTGTAATCCCAGCTACTGGGGAGGCTGAGGCAGGAGAATTGCTTGAATCCAGGAGGCGGAGGTTGCAGTGAGCCGAGATCGTGCCATTGCACTCCAGCCTGGGTGACAGAGTAAGACTTTGTCTCAAAATAAATAAATAAATAAATAAAATAAAAAATAAATAAAATTTTAAAAATTAAAAATAATTAAAAAAAAAAAAAAGAAATTAAATTGGGCCAGGCACAGTGGCTTATGCCTATAATCCCAGCACTTTGGGAGCTGAGGCTGGAGGATCCCTTGAGCCCAGTAGTTGGAGGCTGCAATGAGCCATGATTGTGCCACTGCACACCAGCCTGAGTGAAGAGTGAGACCCTGTCTCTAAAAAAAATAACAAATAAATAGGCTCAGGAGCGGTGGCTCATGCCTATAATCTCAGTACTTTGGGAGGCTGAGGTGGGGGAATCACTTGAGGTCAGGAGTTTGAGACTAGCCTGGCAACATGGCAGAAACCCGTCTCTATGAAAAATACAAAAATTAGCTGGGCACGGTGGCATGCACCTGTAATCCCAGCTACTCAGGAGGCTCAGGCAGGAGAATCTCTTGAGCCTGGGAGGTGGAGATTGCAGTGAGCCGAGTTCGCACAACTGCACTCCAGCTGGGCAACAGAGCGAGACTCTTGTCTCAAACAAATTAATAAATTACTTAAATTGGATTAAAGGAGTTCACTCTGAAAAAAGTGACCTCCATGTTCATGTCAATGACCCTTTACTGGCTTATAGCCCTTGGTGGCATCTGTGAATGTCACGAACCACTTTGTGTCTTATTTACACATAGAACAATTCCAGCTCCAAATACTGAACTTGGAGCTCTGTCTCTGTACATATCTCTTCACTTTGTACTTGTTCCATTCTCTATCACTCCCCTTTTATAGATCACTTTCTCTCCCTCCCTTAAATGTTTCTGTTCACAGAGATTCCACCTCCAGCTTATTTCTGTCTCTCTCATTGAGAGCCATTTCAAACCATCTTATAGGTTTAGCATCTTATAGGTTTGTGCTGGTGGCCACAAAATAGTTACCTGTAACTGTAACAGTTACGCTTCTTGGCTTCAAAAAAACAGCAAGAAGAATGACAGAAGACTGATTAACTTAAGCAGGAAACAGAATTTATTGGAAAGATACTAGGCTTCTCATGAGTGGACAAGAAAGCTGAAGAGATTAGGCTTAGAAATTAGGCAGGAGTGTGGGGGAACCATGGCCAGGACCCCCTCCAGGGTCACACCACAGGGCAACCTGACTGAGACCTGCTGTACCCTCTGAGGGCACAGACACTGCTGCTGCACCACTGGCGCTGGGCACAGGCCACACGACTGAGGTGCCTGAGGGAATTCTAACTTCCCTGCTTCTTGGTGTCGCTTGCCCAAGAGCTGGGCCACATGTAGGTCCCCTGTACATGCTGTGGCTGCCAGGGGGAGGGGAAGGAAGTATTCGTCTTGGTGGAGGAAGGGGCCTTCTTCTCACCACGATTCACACAATGACAGGTTCTGCAAACACAGGAAGTGGGTTCAGAGGCATGGGACCCACAAAGCCCAAGACACTAACCGGCTGGCCCTGCCATCAGCGCCGTCCCAGCCCCCTTTTAAGTAAAAAGGTTGAATGGCCCAGACTTGAAGGTTGACCAGTCACAAGATTTTTCAGGCCAGGCTGCGTATCTCTGGCCATCTGTTTATTAAAAAGTTTTTTTTTTTTTTTAACTTCTGATTGGTTCAAAGTGCAAGTAACAACAGCGAACCGTCTTGTCTAAACATAGATTTTTAAGCCTAAAGGCTCTGACCATTTGCTCACTAACCTTTGTGCTCAACTCCTTCCTCACCCCATTCCCAATTTAACGGTGGTTACCTCGAGGCCAGCTGAAACAACAGGCTTGGAAGGAAGTCAACACCCTTGATCCATTCTTGGCTACTGGTAAAGGTTGAGAAAGGTTTAGCACCACAGCCACAGACTTATTTCCTGCTACAAGGGTGACTCTTAACTTACAAATGCTTAGTGTAGTGACTAGAAGCAGTTGGCTTAGCTTTTTTGATCCACAAAGCGCCATCTTTGACTCTTAGGCAACTTAGATTGTGGGTTGCAGGCAGAGAAGGGGAAGTCTCAGCAGAGTTGTTCCCCCTTCCACCCACCCTTGCCGACTGGCTGCTCTCCCCAACATCTTCTCTCCCTGGGGTTATTAAAGAACAATGATGACAATTATTATCATCATTTATTGAAATGGGGTCTCACTCTGTTCCCAGGCTGGTCTTGAATGCCTGAGCTCAAGCAATCCTCCTGCCTCAGCCTCCCAAGTAGCTGGGATTATAGGCACACACCACCGCATTCAGCTCATTGGGTTATTCTAGAGGGAGCAAAGAGCACCCAAAATATACCAATGTTCTTATTTTTGTCTTAATCATTTCCTGCACAACCGCAAGCTTAGTTCATACCTCCCAATAGGTGACACTGTGACCAAATGTTTTGCCGTGGGAAACCAACCAGCATCACCATTTCCTAGCCCACAATGATTCTTTCCTGCCACCTGCTAACTCAGTGCTACACTTTTAGCTACCAACTTCTAGATAACTTAGATTTTGCTGGGTGTAACAAAGACCTCAAACAACAATGACTTATATAGAAGAGACCCAGCTTTCATGTAATGGTCTGAAGGTAGACAGTCTAAGGCTGGTATGGCAGCTCTGCATTCCAAAATTGTCCAGGAACCCAGACTCTGTCGTTTTACTCTACCATCCCTCAGGTGTCCCTCCAACCAAAGACAACCTTCCCCCGTGTTCCTTCCACACAGTAGGATGGAGGAAGGGAGTGAGTGAAGATGGTATCCTCCCTACCCCTTTTAAGGGCATGTCCTGGAGACGACCCATGCTATGGTCTGAGTGATGGTGTCCCCTCCAACATTTACATATTGAAACTTAATCCTCATAGTGGTGGTATTAAAAGGTAGGGCCTTTTGGGAGGTGCTTAGATCATGAGGGCTTCTCCCTTGTGAATAGGAATAAAGCCTTTATAAAAGAACCTTCACAGAGAGTCTGGCCCTTTTTTGCCCTTCTGTCATGTGAGGACATAGCGTTTGTCCCCTCTGGAGGATGCTGCAACAAGGCACCATCTTGGAAGCAGAGAGCAGCCCTCACCAACAGCAAACCTGCTGGTTCCTTGATCTTGAACTTCCCACCTTCCAGAATTGTGATAAATAAATTCCTGTTCTTCACAAGTTACCCAGTCTCAGGTATTTTGTTATAGCAGCACAATGGATGAAGATAGCCCACCTTTCTTCTTTCATCTCATTGACCAGAGCTAGTTATAGAACCATATCAGCTGAAAGGAGGCTGGGTTAGAGAGAACAAGAGAGTGGATATTGATGGAGAACTTCAATTTCTACCTGAGACTTCATCAATTAGCTCCCACCAAGTCAGGTTGGATCATTTTTGTTACCATTCCAGCCCTCTTGTCTATTATAACTACCATGATTATCTTGCCTTTTGTAGTTAAGTACCTGAAGTTAGCTTCTGCTATTCTGGTATCTTTCCTTTTCCATTAAAATCAGGGATCCCATTTTAACTGCTTACAGTTGCATCTTTAGTTTATGGAGATCAGTCACAAGACTGTTTCTCAGAGATGGAGGTGCTCCCTCACCAATCTGGGCCCTCTTCTGGGCCCTCTTGAGAGAGAATTAGCAGACGAATGGGCAGGAGACACGTGATAAATCCTCTCCAGCACTTCTATATCCCGAAATTTTTGGACTATTTCTTCCATTGTTTCATGGAATTTCATTTCACATGAGCCACTGTTGAATCCACATTTCAAAACAACTAATACAGCAATTAGGGCCACTTGCAATGGCTGGAGATAGCACACTGTCTCCTGATTTCTGGTGAGCATACTCCTGATTAATTTCAGGCTGATTTAAAATAATGCACAGTGTTGGACCCTGTGGTACACCACTGTATCCCCTCTCAGAAATGAAGGACTTACTCTCCCAGCTGCTGGGAGTGGGCCCTCAGCCAGCAGCTCACTCTGGGGATGCCTTCAGTGAAGAAATGTCCCTAGCCCAAGGTCATGTCCCCATCGTGAAGCAGCCACATCCAATGACTGGTCAAAGTTGGGTTAACAAAGCCTGGCTCCTTGGTTCCAACTCAGAAGAGCTCTAAATGACCATCTAGCTCCGGAGCAGCGCCAGTTGTGCACACAGCACAACTGCTCCCTTGCCCAAGGCTGCTTCTGTCCCTTCTGTTCCACAGGCGTGGTCTCAAGCTCACTTCCTGATAAAGGTCTTGCTTGCTAATCTCCACCTTAGAATCTGCTTATCTGAAAATCTTTTGATGGGGATTTAACTTTTTAAGTAATCAAAAGCTCCACTTCCTGCTTCCAGGTCATGGGAGAGTCTCTCTATTTATAGACTTATGAGCAATGAGCGATGGCGTGGAGGAAAGGGGCATGAGCAGAGCTGGCTTCTTTCTGTGAGGAAGTCTGTGCACAGAGTTAGAGCATCTTCAAACCGCACAGGAGCAACCTCCTCAGACAAGGGAGGGACACGCCTTTCAGCTGGCAAGAGAGACCCAGAGGGTTCCATGTTTGATGTTCTGTGAGTCTCCCAGATCTTCCCAAATGTGCTTATTACAATTTTGGGGGTTGCTGTCTTTTTTTTGTGGGGTGGGGGCAGGGTTTTCTCTGTGGTCCAGGATGGAGTGCAGTGGTGCAATCTTGGCTCACTGCAGCCTCGACCTCCCAGACTAAGTGGTCCTCCCACTTCAGCTTTCTGAATAGCTGAGTCTACAGGTGTGGACCACCATGCTCAGTTAATTTTTTTTGTGGAGACGAGGTCTCAGTATATTGTGCATGTTTGGGTGAGGGAGAAGGGACAAAATGGAGGAAGGTGAACAAGAAGGCACAATCCATGTTGCTTCTGGGTTCTTCCTCACCAACTTTCCTGTGCGTGGGAAGATGCAGATCAACCGAGCATGCGCCAGGTGATGTCAATCTGAAGAGATCGAAACTTACCCGGCCACGCCTATGGAGACGCCCCTATCACGCCCTTATCCCGCCCACTGCCCTCCCCCTTCCAGTACCAATGCTTAAAGGTCCGCGGCTGGCAGGAGCCAGTGTGACTTCTTTGGCCCCAGCATTTGTGGACCGGAGAACATCACCCGAGAGCACCGGTGCGACTTCCCTGGCCCCCCACACCTGAGGACCAGAGAACCTCGTCCGAGAGTGTGTGCATATTTGCAATAAAAGACTGCCACTTTCTTATGTACTTTGGCCTCATGTTTAATTACTTAGCTCTCCTAAATTAAGTTACATTAAATTAAATTAAATTAAAACAGTTGGTGCCAAAACCCGACCCAGGAGGAGACCCTTCCTCAACATCCCCTAGGGGTCTAACGAACCTCCTCCCCAGCGAACCGGCTCCTAACCCAACCAGCCACGAACACTGAACAAGTGTTCCAGCTTTCCACTGGTGTCGCTCTGAGAATTTCTTCTTCCGTGAGTACTCCCCTTTGTTAACCATCTCCGTCCGTTTCCATGTCCTTGGCCTAGAGTCGTATGTACGCCCAAGGACGTAGCCACCCTCTGGTGCTTTGAGGCCTTCAACCCGGAGACGTCCGTCTTGAAGTTCCTCAATTCTCCGTTAGTGGCTCCAGGAGCCCCTGGTCTCCAGCAGCAGCAAAGGACGCTTTGCCACTGCGTGAGGTCGGTTTCCATTTCTGGTGGTTAAACAATGGGAACCTTACAATCGAAAATCCCTAGGAACACCCCCTTAGGGTGTCTCCTCCAAAACTTGGAAGCCTTATAAATTAGACAACCAGTCTCAATGGCAGCCTGAAGGCACCTTAGACCGTAACATTTTAATTAGATCTCTCTAATTTCTGCCAGAGGCTCGGAAAGTGGTCAGAAATTATCTATGTCCAAGGCTTTTAGGACTTGCGCTCTCACCCAGACCTGTGCGCCCGGTGTTAAATGGCCCAGGTCTTGTTAGCCTAAACCCCTAAACCCGGCCCTTGGCCCCCACCTCAGCAACTGAGGAGGACTCCACCTCCATTTCAGATGGGGCCCGGCAGGCGACCTCCCTCCCGACTTTCCAACCCCCCTCCCTATGGACTTCCTACCGACCCTCCCGACGCTCCTCCTTCAGCCACTCCTCTCACCCCTTCCTATGGAGCTCCCACCGCCCTGCCCGACACTCCTCCCTCAGCCACTCCTCTTACCTCTCCCATTTCCGTCCACACTCACTCCAAGACCGCGGTAGTGGCCCCCATTAGTCAGCCCTCTACCAGTCAGCCTGCCCCAACCCCCTCTACCGGTCAGCCTGTCTTAACCTACCCTACTGGTCAGTCTGTTCCAACCTCCCCTGCTAGTTTGTTGCCCCTCCCCCCCCCAAGAAGTTGCTGGAGCCGAAGGCGTGGTTACAGTCCATGTCCCCTTTTCCCTGGCTGACCTTTCCAAAATTGAAGAATGACTTGGCGACTTCTCAGCCAACCCCACCTAATATTCCAAAGAGTTTCGATACCTAGGCCAGGCATATAACCTTACCTGGAATGACTTACATGTCATTCTTACTTCCACTCTTAACCCAGAGGAAAGAGAGTGCATTCTCGCAGCTGCCAGGCAACATGCAGATCAATGGCATTTAACCGACGCCACCATCCCACTAGGAAAGATGGCTGTCCCGTCCATAGAACCAGATTGGGATTACCAACCGCAGCAGCCTGGCCGCCATAGGAGAGACATTATGGTTCAATGTCTCTTGGCCGGTATGCAGGCAGCCTCTAACAAAGTGGTCAATTTTGATAAACTAAGGGAAATCATCCAGCACCCAGATGAGAACCCGGCTTCTTTCCTAAATCGCTTTACAGAGGCACTAGCCCAATTTACTCGACTAGACCCCATCTCCCCAGCTGGAGCAGCTGTCCTAGCCTCCTATTTTATCTCCCAGTCAGCCTCAGATATTTGAAAAAAGCTAAAAAAGGTTGAAGATGGGCCTCAAACCCCCATACAGGACTTAGCAAAATTGGCCTTTAAAGTTTTTAACTCCAGAGAAGAAGCAGCTGAGGCCGCAGAGCTAGACAAGGAGAAAAGAAGGGCTGTGCTTCAGGCGCAAGCTCTAGTGGCTGCCCTCCAACCAGCGTTGCCCACTCTGCCGGCAGGGAAGACACAGGGCAAGTCTCCCAAGGGCTCCTGCTATAAATGCGGAGACCCAGGACACTAGGCAAACCAGTGTCCCCAGGCCAAGCCAGCCACTCCGTCTGGCCCATGCTTTAAGTGTGGCACAACTGGGCATTGGGAAAAAAGGTGTCCAAATCCTCGCCTGCCTACCACGCCGTGCCCAACCTGCCAACAGGAAGGACACTGGAAGTCTGATTGCCCCGCCAGCAGGGCAGGCATTGCGCCTCAACATGGTGCCTCTCCTCAAGGGTCGGAAGGCTCCTTCCAGCTCCTACACCTGGACGACTGACGGTGCCCACACTTGGAGACCCCTGTCACCCTCGCTGAGCCTAGGGTAACTCTACAGGTAGCAGATAAGCCAATTTCTTTTCTCATCAATACAGGGCTACCTATTCTGTTTTGTCAACCTATGGAGGTCCTAGCCATCCATCCACTATCTCAGTAGTTGGGGTAGACGGTAAACTGTCTAACCCACGCCAGACCCCAATGTTAAGTTACTGCCCGGACTATGCATGCTTTGCCCACTCTTTCCTCATCATGCCCTCTTGTCCCACCCCCCTCTTGGGATGAGACATCTTAACCTAACTCAAAACATCTATTCCCCTTCCCTTTCTCCAGGTGACCAGGTTCTGCCAAAGATCAACACCCTCCTCAAATTTTCCCGCTTCCTCACTATTCTTCATCTTAACTTAACTGACTTTTCCCTCATAAACCCCATAGACACCCTCCTTCCCGACCCATCCCCCAACCAGTAGGTTTCCCGACTTTTTACTCTCATAGAAGACCTAGCTTGGCAGGGTGCCCTTTGTGATTTCAGCAATGTTGAACTTACCCTCTACACCTTTGTCATCATTATTATGGTTCACTCTAATTCCCCTAGTTACTCCTACTAATCCTAACTTTGTATGGAGATTCTCTATAACTGAAACCTGGTCTACAGACAAGCAGATACACTCACAAATGCAAGGTACTGCAGACTGCTCCCCCCAGGGCTGTCAAGCTGCCCTCCTCCTTAACTTTCACCTGAGTTCTGTCGGCAACTACGACCACCCAGTCATATGTTTCTTATACGACCAAACAGAGTATAATTGTAAGAACTACTGGCAAGAAACCAACCTGGGGTGTCCATACAACTATTGCAACATGCATGAGATAGGTTTAATGTGTGCAAATGGCATTTGCACCCCCAATGATCGAACTTTTGTAAGAAATAGAACATCAGGAGGATATATTCTTACTATTAAGGATCCCCGGGACCCCCGGTAGGCTCAGGGAGTTAAAGGTGGAGTATATGCAACATCTAGGTCCTCATATCCCACTGCAACCCTCCAAATAAAGAGAGTATACGTGCAACAAGTACCCCCCCGCAAGAGTAAACAAGTATATCCTCCTAAGAGTGTACAGGCCCTACAAAATTTAACCTCAGTTGTAAAATCTCATGAACAGAAAATACAGAAGCTGTTAAGCCCCCCAAACTCCCCTAACAATGAGGACCCATTCTCATGGCTAACACTTATTCGTCAGGGACTTAACCCAGGCTGCTGGAGTAAGGAACCTCTCCCACTGCTTCCTTTGCGCTGCACTCGGAAAAGCTCCCTTAGTGGCAGTCCCACTACCAACCGCTTTCAATATCACCACCGACTCTACCAGCTCCTCTCAAGTAACATCCTTGCCTCAAGTCCCATTATACCGTAATCCACAGAGTCAAACCCTTCCTTTTTGCTATTCTACTCCAAACTCTTCATGGTGTGATCGCACACAAGCTCCCAGCAGGACCCAGACGGCCCCCGTTGGAGGCTACTTTTGGTATAACCAAACTCTATCTAAAACTCTTAACCATACCTCCATCACCCAGTCCCTTTGCGTTCCGATATCTTTAGTGCCTAGCTTAACCCTATATAGCAAAGGAGAATTGTCTGAACTAGCTTCCCAGCTCAGCTCCAGCAATAACATCCAAAAGCGGGCTATTTTTCTTCCCTTAATTATCGGGGTTTCCCTAGCATCGTCCCTAGTAGCCTCAGGACTTGGAACAGGGGCCCTCACCCACTCGATTCAATCCACACAGACCCTCTCCACTCAGGTTCAGGCAGCCATAGAGGCTTCAGCTGAAAGCTTAGCCTCTTTACAACGTCAAATCACCTCAGTGGCCCAGGTAGCAGCACAAAATAGACGGGCATTAGATCTTCTTACTGCTGAAAGAGGAGGAACATGCCTCTTCCTAGGAGAGGAGTGTTGCTACTATGTAAATGAATCAGGCCTGGTTGACACCAATGTCCAAACATTAAACAAAATCAAAAAGGAGCTTCAACAATTTAACGCCCCCTTAACCCCCGGACCACCGGTATGGCTGCTGCCTGTAGTACAGCAGATGCTTCCATTCCTAATTCCCATACTAATCCTCTGTCTTATGTTATGTCTTGCTCCCATTCTAATAAAATTTCTCCGAGCCAGGGTCCAAGAGATCACCCGAGTCACCTTCAACCAAATGCTCCTGCATCCCTACATCCAACTGCCAACCTCAGACCCTGACTATGTCCCTTAACAGCAGGAAGCAGCCAGACAGACCACGGCGCCCTAAATTCTTATAATCAATAAGAGGTTGGACTGTTTGGGTGAGGGAGAAGGGACAAAATGGAGGAAGGTGAACAAGAAGGCACAATCCATGTTGCTTCCGGGTTCTTCCTCACCAACTTTCCCGCGCGCAGATCAACCGAGCACGCGCCAGGTGATGTCAATCCGAAGAGATCGAAACTTACCCGGCCACGCCTATGGAGACGCCCCTATCACGCCCTTATCCCGCCCACTGCCCTCCCCCTTCCAGTACCAATGCTTAAAGGTCCGCGGCCGGCAGGAGCCAGTGTGACTTCTTCCGCCCCGCATTTGTGGACCGGAGAACATCACCCGAGAGCACCGGTGCGACTTCCCTGGCCCCCCACACCTGAGGACCAGAGAACCTCGTCCGAGAGTGTGTGCATATTTGTAATAAAAGACTGCCACTGTCTTATGTACTTTGGCCTCATGTTTAATTACTTAGCTCTCCTAAATTAAGTTACATTAAATTCAATTAAATTAAAACAGTGCAGGCTAGTCTTAAATTCCTGAGCTCAAGTGATCCTCCTGCCTTGACTTCCCAAAGTGTAGGATTATAGGCGTCAGCCATGGTGCGCCATCTAGGGGCCACAGTCTTTTCTGAACAATGCCCTATCCTTTATATAACATACCTAGGGAGTTTTGATATAGGAGTTAAGAAATTACTTAGGCAGATAGTAAGGGTAGGGAAGTCCTCCATAAGATTTTCCTTTTAATGAAAAGCAGCCCCAAATCATTTTCCCTTCTAACAAAGAGCAGCCTGTAAAATAGAGCTGATAGATGTCGGTAGTTGTGCCAATCATGTTCAAAATGGTGGCCCCCTATTCCCTTCTCTTTATCAGCCACGTGTACAGTAAAAAGCAGACAAGATGGCACCGGTCAGCAGGAGAGTTTATTGACATAATAAGATTAGGGCAGGGTGGCCAGCCTTCCCCGGGACTGTGTAAACGTCATCTCGATCCAACCAATCTGTGAGCCCTACGTAAATCAGACGCCAGCTCCTCAAGCTGGACTATAAAACCCAGTGCATCCTCCATCAGCCAGTTGTTTTCTGCTGGGAGACTCCTCTCTAGAGAGAGAGCTGCCTCCCCTCCCCTCCCCTCCCCTCCCCTCGCCTTCCCTTCCCTTCCCTTCTCCTAACCTCTGCTCCTAAACTCCTTGTGTGTGTCCCTGTCCTAAATTTTCCTGGAGCAAGATGACTAACCTCAGGGTACATACCCCAGACAATGGAGCTGCTTCAGTATGTCAACTCAGCAGATGTTGAAATTTGGCAATGCACTTCTGTGCTTGGCTTTCAGCTATGTTAGCGTTAAAAGACTGTAAATAAGATATCATTTCAGCACATTACTGGAAAGTCTTTGCGTGGGACATTTAGAGATGTAAGCTTGCCGTCTTTGTTGTCGTCTTGTTGTTGTTGTTGTTCTTCTTCTTCTTCTTCTTCTTCCTCTTTTTCTTCTTAACTCTCCTGTTCTCTTGGGGAAAGCTACGTTTACAACAGTCTGTATGACTCAAGCTCTTCATTTCATTCTATGCAAGTAGCAATATGGTCTTCAAAGTTTTGCCTTAATGAATTCTTAATTCCAGGTGACTATAAATGAGCATTTAATTTGAGCAGTTTACCACTGTGAGCCACAGACTGCCAGATTCCCTGAACATTAACTGGATTTTAGTATTCTGACTAGACTTATAACCAATCTGCAAGCAAACTCTCCATTTCCTTGCAGCTCTGTCCTGTTGCAAATTTCTTTACTAGTTGGGGTTCTTCAGTGCAAACATCAGTAACCCACTTTGGACGACTTAATCTGAAAAGGAATTGATTAAGGGAAGATATTGGATAGCTCATGGAGCCTGCATTGAGGCTGGAGAACCAGGTTTAGAAAATGAGCAGGAGCCAGCCAGGGTAGGATGGGGTGGGGTATACTATGGTCACTCCCACAGGATGCAGATACCCCTGCTGGGACCAACGCAGGACGCTGGATGTTATCACTGGACTCATTTGAATGAAATTTCAACCATCCCCTGTTTTTTGTTTCACTAATGAAACAAAGCATTGAGCAGAATTAGCTGATTGGCAATACTTGGGTCATGTGACTCATGACCTCAGGTGTCATGGAGAGTAAGTATCTGGCCTTTTGGACTTTTGGAGAATTAGTGGGGGTGGTCTCCCACCAAATTCGTACAATGGGAGAGTCTCTGACATACAAAGCAGGTTCAAAAGATGCAGAGCAGAAACCAAACCAAACCAAGTTCGTTACATCCCTCTCCCTCTTTTCTAATAGACTTCCAGTCATCTGCACTTGGATATCCGACAGGTTGCTCAAGCTCCCCATATCAAAACTAGAGTTATCATCTTCTAACCAAATATGCTTCTTCTTCATCCCTCTTACATCCCTCAACTCGGTGGGTGACATTTCTCTCCATCCATTCAGTTGTCTCAGCTAGGATCCCATGAGGCTTCCTTGACTTACTTTCCATATCCAATCAGTTACCCTGTCTTTTATTATTTATTTATTTATTTTTCCCAAGACAGAGTCTCGCCAGTCACCGAGACTGGAATGCAGTGGCGTGATCTCGGCTCACTGCAACCTCTGCCTCCCAGGTTCAAGCAATTCTCCTTCTTCAGCCTCCCAAGAAGCTGGATGACAGGTATGTGCCACCATGCCTGGCTAATTTTTGTATTTTTAGTGGAGATGGGGTTTCACCATACTGGCCAGGCTGGTCTCGAACTCCTGACCTTATGATCTGCCCTCCTTGGCCTCCCAAAGTGCTGGGATTACAGGCATGAGCCCCGTGCCTGGCTTACTATGTCTTTTAGAGTCTACCTCTTAGGCATTTCATCAATTTACTTCTTTCTTATCTTTATTGCCATTACCCTATTTTAAGTCCTTATCACCCTCTTATTCACTTTTTTTCTTTTTGTTTCTCTTTCAATACCTTCTTAACTGGTATGTAAATTAGTTATTTTAACAATAATTCTTGAAACAAACCACCCCCAAACCCGGGGATTTACAATGACAAACATTTCTTCCTCATCTGAGTGCCTATAAGTTGGCTGTGGTTCAATGACCTTGGATTGGGCTTGGCTGGACTTGCCTCAAGTCCCAACTGCATGTTGGGTTTAAGTTTGCCCCATTTGTCTGTCATCCTTCTGGAATTATTGACACCAGAGGCAGGCAGCGACATGTTCTTCTCATGGTGGAAGGCAGGAGCACAAGTGCATTAGCTCAAACATGCAGGCACATTTCAAATCTCTACCTGTGCCATGCCTGCTAATATCCTACTGGCCAAATTGAGTCCAAAGTCAACATGTGGGAAATGAATGGCACCCACCATGAGGCCAAGGAAGAGGTGTGGATGTGTAATGTTACTATAGTGAAGTGAAGAATTAGGACTGATAATTCGATCTATCACACATGGTTTCCCTGCTTCCAGTCTTGTTCCCCTCTCACTGCTTCACACTGCTTCCAGAGGTATCTATCCAAAATGCCCATATGAATTTGTAATCTTATTGCTTACAACTTTGGTTTTTATAAGAAAAATTGCAAGGGTGTATCCATAGGTCTTTCATAATTTGACCACTGGCTGCTTCATTAGTCTTAATTCCTACCACCTCCACATCCCCACATTGTCCACTCTGCAACTTGATCTTTAAGATTCAGAAATGGCCAGGCAAGGTAGCTCATGCCTGTAATCCCAGCGCTTTGGGAGGCTGAGGTGGGTGGATCATGAGGTCAAGAGATCGACACCATTCTGGCCAACGTGGTGAAACCCCGTCTTTACTAAAAATTCCAAAATTAGCTGGGCGTGGTGGTGCGTGCCTGTAGTCCCAGCTACTCGGGAGGCTGAGGCAGGAAAATGGTTTGAACCTGGGAGGTGGAGGTTGCAGTGAGCCGAGATTGCACCACTGCACTCCGGCATGGTGGCAGAGAGAGACTCTGTCTAAAACAAAAAGATTCAGAACTATGCTGCCATCATGATTTTGCCTTCATGCCTTTGCTCACGCTGTTCCTTTGCCTAAGGTGCCTTTATGCCTCCATTTAGCAGGCTAATTCCTATCCTGCCTTCAGGCCGTAATGGAAGCATCACTTCCTTCAGGATGCTTTCTCTGTAACCCAGTTGCTGGGCCCCACAGTGGTACGCCAGATATATTTGAGGGTTTACTGGTCATTCTTTAAGACCATAAGCCTTTTGGGTCTTCATGCCTGATATGATGTCTGGCATTTCTCACACTTACTGACTTCTTGTCAACTCACCGCTTGTCCCTCAGAACTCCTGCTTTCTTATTGTTGGGGGATACTAGACCTGGAAAGGAAGAAATGGAGCTTTGTGGATTCCTCAATGAGAGAAGAGGAGGGGAGTCCTATTTTGACTGAAAAAATGATAATTCACTGCATAAATTCGGGCTTATTAGTGTGGAAGTGATAATGAATTTTTGTTTTGGAAAGGTAGTGTGTTCATCAGAGTTATCTAAAGAAACAGAACCAATGGGATAGGTGGATGAATGGATGGATGGATAGATAGATAGATAGATAGATAGATAGATAGATAGATAGATAGATAGGAGATTTATTATGGCTTGTGTGATTACAGCAGCTGAGAGGTCCCAAGATATGTAATCTGCAAGCTGCAGAACCAGGAAAGCTGGTGGTATAATTCATCCAAGGCTGAAGACCTGAGAACCCAGGAGGACCACTAGTGTAAATCCCAAAATCTGAAGGCCTGAGAACCAGGAGTTCTGATGTCTGGCAGTAGAAGGAGATGGATGTCCTAACTAAAGAGAGAGAGAGAGAGAGGATTTACCCTTCCTTCCTGTTTTTGTACTATTAAGGCCTTCCACGGATTGGGTGATGTCCACCCACATTGGTGAGGGCCACCTTCTTTACTCAGTCTTGACAATTCAAATGCAAATATTCTCTAGAAACACCCCTAGAAACACATCCAGATATAATGTTTCACCAGATATCTGGGCATCTTTTAGTCAGTCAAGTTGATACAAAATTAGCCATTGCAGTTAGGTTTCAGCTAATGGTAGCCTAGTGAGAATGACCACCTGCAAGCCAGAGATGGGAATGCATTATTTGGAAAAAGAGGCCAGGGCTGGAGGTGCATGTGTGGCATTTTCACATTTTCTGTTTTGTGGTGAGAATGGAAACCACAGAGCTACCTAGAGAGAAGAGCAAAGCACTAAACAGAGGGGGGTTTACAGGCAAAAATTCTTTGCAGTGTGATGGGGACCCATGCAGGGTGAACCACTAACTGATCAGATAAACATTCGACGTGTTAGTACATTTTAATGTTGCTTGTGCAGAGGTGGCAGGTGAGCTCTAAACAGGAGCCTTCTGAAGAAAATGTCTCACTCAAAAGAGTAACTGATGAGGGACAGTTTGCTACGGTGTTAGGGCTTTTGTGGCCCTCTCAAGTCCCATCATCTAGGTAGCTGCCTGTCATAAACATTCATGAAGGTACCTATGATAATAAGATATGATATTTAAGGCCTGTGCCATGTGGACACTGGTTTGGATTTATTTTTAATGACATTAGGCATACAGTATTGACATTGGTGAGTTTCAAGAAGACTGAAAATAATCTAAGACTAGCAATAGGTTCCTCCAGCAATCGAACTATAGCAATTTAGTGAAAAAAATAAAACCCCCAAGTCTTCATTAACTAGAATGTTTAGAGGAGCTTCTGTGGGTCTTCTGTGTTATCGTCTAAAAATCGATATTGCCAGCTCTTTTCCGTAACAGGAATAGATGTTCTGAAAAGTTCAAACAGAAGAAAAATCACAGTTAACCTTGCACCTGGTTTCCTCAGAGTGCTATGAAAGTCTCCCCTGAATCTGTAGTAGACTGAAATGCTTGTTAAAGTTGCATCGATTGTGTTCGCAGTTAGATGCTCTAGTCAAAAAGTTTGTCTTCCAACTGCTTTATTAGCCATGAAATTATTTCCTTTTTATGCATTATTGAAAACCCCAAGTTTAATAAAGTCAAACACATAAAAATGTTAGAAATTGGTAGAGTTGCTTTTCATGGGAAAAACTTTCAGAGGAAAGCCTGGGGAACAGGGAGGCTGTGCAGCTTATCTCTTTGGTGAGTGATGGCTGCATCAGAGATGAAAATGGGAGCTGGACCAGCCTCTTGGTTATACCTCTCCTTTTAGCATTAGAGAAAATAATCTTTTTGGTTCATGTCACTTTTCTAATTTGTTTCAGCTCCACACTGCTATTAGAGAACAAGATAGAGATAAAAATTGAGGGAGAATGTAGAAAAGTGGGAGTTTAAATGGTGCTATTTTATATCAGCTTAAGACAGAGGAACATACAGACAAAACAGACTTTAAGACAAAAGATGTTACCAGAGATAAAAAAGAGACATTTCATAATGATCAGATCGGTTCACCAGGAAGACACAGCAAATGTAAATGTGTATGTGCCTAATAACAGAACTTCAAAATATATGAAGTATAATCCCCTCTCTCAGCAATTGATAAAACAATTAGACAGAAAAGTAATAAAGTTGTAAACGATCTGAACAACACCATCAATCACCTTGACCTAAATGATATAGAACATTACGTCTTACAAATGCAGAATCTATTCTTTTCAGATGTGTATGCTGTGTTCACCAATACAGCCCCTATGCTGCGCCATAAAACATAAAACAAGTATCAATACATGTCAAATAATTGAAATTATATAGAGTGTGTTCTCTGATTACCATGTAATTATATTAGAAATCAACAATAATATAAAATTTAGGAACTCAAAATATTGAAATTAAACCATATACTTCTAAATAATCTATGTATCACTAAAGAAATCAAGAGTGAAGTTAGAAAGTATTTAAACTGAAATGATAATGCAAATACAATTTATCAACCTGTCAACATTTATAGAATGCAGCTAAAGCAGGGCTTAGAGGGAAGTCTGTGGCTGTAAATGCATACATTAGAAAAACGAAAGGTCTAAAAAGACTACTAGTTACAGCCCTATTCTCCCTGATTTTTAAAATAAATTAATACTGAGCACTTCCTTGTTGGGTGTATAGTGCTGAGCAGAACAGACATGGTCCTGCCCTCCTGGTGGCCATGATCTACTGAGACAGACAAATAAACAAACAAACACAGATAAATATAAAATTAAAATTATGATGAATGCTATCTATGAAGGGAAAGGACAGGTTATTGTAGCAGAGGAGGTGACCTAATTTAGATTGAAACATGGAAGAAAACCTCTTTGAGAAAGTGGTTTTTAAGTTCAGTGGGATTTGAGTTAAAAGCAGGAGATAGCTAAGCATCAGGTGAGGGGAATGTTCCAGGTAGAAGGAGGTGGATCCAGGGTAGGCTGGGTGTGGGTCAGGGGCTGAGAGGAGCGTTCACAGACCATCTGAACAGTCAGGGTTCTGAATTGCAAGTGCAGCTAAGTGTTATTTGAAATATTAATCTGCTTTCTGTGCATTTTCCTACCCTTCTACTTTTGGGTCCTATGTAGTGGTTTCTCTTCCTCCAGGCCACCCCAAATAGAAACAATAACAAAAAAAGATACAGCAAAGCTTAAGGGCAGATAAGGATGTCTGTTGAGTGCCTGCAGAGTGAGGTTTTCTGCTCTCAAGAACTAGTTAGGACCAGTGTTAGGGTCTTTGTAAGAGGGAAAAGGCTCTTGTCTTGGCTTGCAAGGACCAGGGAGTGAAAACACAGAACTGTCTATGGTGTGGGCCCTCACTGAGCCAGGGTACTACCCACGGCCCACAGTAATGGGGACTCGTAAGCTCTGTGAACAGATGGTGGGGGCCTTGGGCAGAATGTGAGGCAGCAGCATTCACATTTTGTGTATTTAAGAGTGAAGATTTAATAAAATTAATATTCCTTACCGTGTCAAAAAGGATATTCCTAAACAAAACTGCTTTTAAAATTTTATTTTATTTTATTTTATTTTTCTGCAAGGGCACGATGGTGAAGAACATGATGCTATGGTTACAGCTCCATGCCACAGCCTCACACTACTGTTTGTATCCTTGCTGGAAATGTCAACACTGTGAAAAAGACAAATAATGTCTTAGTGATTTTATGAATTTAATGAAAATCATTTTGACTTTGCAGACCTCCTGAAAGTGCCTCAGCAACCCCCAGGTGCCTGGGGACCTGCTATTTAAATGTTCCTCGCAGAACTTGTGTAGAAATTTAATTGCAAATGTAATAATATTAGAAGGTGGGGACTTTAAGAGGTGATTGGGTCATGAGGGCTCTGCCCTCATGCGTAGATTAATGCCATTACTGTGGGAGCAGGTTAGTTATTGCAGGAGTGGGCCCCTAATAAAAGGATGAGCTCTGCTCCTGTTTCTCTCTCTCTCACAGAGTGTGTCATGCACTTTTGCCCTCCCTTGCCTTTTCTCATCATGGGATGCCTTCTGCCATGTTGTGATGAAGCATGAAGGTCCTCACCAGATGTGGCCCCTTGATCTTGGACTTGCCAGCCTCCAGAACCTTGAGTCAAGGAAATCTCTCTTCTGTATAAAAAAATCTCTTTTTACCCACAGAGTTTTTCTTTTTCTTTATACCCAGTCTGTGGTACTCTGTTATAGCAGTAAAAAATGGACGAAGACAGGACTACATCTTGAAAACAGCTGATGGAGGGTAACTGGGTGTGAAGATGGAACATAACAGAGCCAGCTGGGAACTTTTCTCTGAGTTGGGCCACCATCACCAGAATGGATACTGATGTTGGCTTATTTAAGCAGAATAGGGATTTGCTGAACAGATATTGGGTAGCCCACGGAATCACCAGGAGGCCTAAAGAGCCACGCTTGTGAAGTGGGCAGGAAGAATCAAAAGGAAGCTATATGTCCAGAACCTGGGCCAATATCCCACCTTGGAGCAGTCAGGTGACAGGAAGATACTGCTATTTCCTCTGCAGCTGCTGTTGAACACAGGATGTGGCATCTTACATCACAGACACCCCAGAGCTGGTCTGTGGAGGCTGTTGTTCCAGCTGTCATCCTCACTTTGTCACCTGGACAGATTTAGACTGAGTCTCTAAATGAACCTTTGATTGGTTGAGCCTGGGTTTCTTGCTTATGTCCTAGCTGTGCTGTATGCTGGGGAAGCTGTTATTATACAACACCTCCAGCTCCTATTGTGCAGTGAAGCTCTGCTCCCTATGAAGACTTGCAAGAAGAGGAATTCTCTGTGAATAGGAAAGAGGTTTGGATGCTAAGCAGCCAAAACATGACAACTGCCTGAGCCTTCTTCAGCTGAAGCTACACATTTGATAGTAATCACCCATGAGCTGATCACCGGGAAAATGGGGTTTAAGAAAGTTCCAAGGAAGAAAACATTGAGTGAGACAATAAGGTGATCTGCGAATGAGCCTTGAGACCTGCTGTCATTTGAAGACTGGGTGGAAGAAGACGAACCTTTAAAGACGACTGAGAAGGAGCAGCAAGAGGAGGTGCAGAAGGGTGTTGTATTTCAGAAGCCAAGAGGGAAGGGTGCTTTGAGGAGGAAGGAGTGGTTTCAGTGTTGAATCCTGCCCAGAGACCCAGAAAGCTAACATCTGAGAAATGTCCATTAGTGAATTATTAAATGCCCGCCAATCAACTCCTTTCCATTTCTTCTCTATTGCACTGGAGTGTGAATTATTGTTACTTCCCAAAAAGTCAGGGGAGATGAGAATATCTTTTATTCAAGATGGAGTTATTCCAGAACAAAGGACGTGGCCATCATTTGGACATCATTCTCTAAGCACAAGGCAGTCCCTTCTGTAACCAGGGGCCCAGGCTGAGTCCTTTGCTGCCAGGCAGCCTGACTGACAGCACATGGCAAGCTATAGAAAGATCGTTCTGCCTCAACAAATTAGCAAATAGCTATAATCGATTCACCAACATGTTATGTAGCATCACCTGTGCTTACTAAGCTCTGTGTTAAGAATGGGCTCTTATAGGGAGGATAAAACAATATATGAGATAGAATGCAGACATAAATTCAAAAGCACACACATAGCAATAAGAAAAGAAACACACAAGAGTAGAACCCCACTTCCTCTCTGGCACTTGTTCTAGTTTGCTAGGATATGGTCTCTGGAGCCCCTGGTCTCCCCGAGGGTCACTCCCTTCTCAAACCCACCCTCACCATGCTACTCTGGACCTGCCTAAGGCCCACTCATCTTTTAGCTTCAGTTTAGACATTAGCTCTTCCATGAAGCCTCTGTGACTTGCAAGTCTGCTAAAGAATCTTACTGTGCGCCCCTGTAACATCTTCATTTCTTTATCTTTCCTCTTATGTGCCTGTTTGCTGATCTTCCTGCTTAGATGGAAAGTTTTACATGCAGGACCTTGTTTATCTTATTTACTGTTGTAGGGCTTTCTCACAATTGCCTCCCCAGCACCTGGCATATAGTAGATGCTCAGTAAATATTTATGCAATGAATATGTGAATCAATGGCTGATTGAATAAATCAAAGAGACTGTGAGTACTGACAAGCCACAATGTAGAAGAATGTTATGAGCTGTGTGAAGAAGCCAGAAAGGCTTGCTAGAAGCTGAAGTTCTGTGCAGAATTAGGAAGGCAGAAAATCCAGATTGGCAGGAGTCAGAGGTGCCAGATGAGACAGTTGATACCTTTTGAGTGGGATGGGGAAGGATTTGCACTGCTGGAGGGAAGTGTCTATTTTGGGTAGTAACTAAGAGTTTTCTAAGTATTCTAGGTGCTGCTGGGAAAGCATGCTCCTTCCAAGCCCATGTCATAGCTTGTTGCAGTAAATGCAGGGGCACAAGAAACCTGACCTTCTGTACCCTTCTCTTTCACCATGCCTGTGTCAACAGCACAGCCTTGGGTGGCAGTGGCAGTGGCAGTGGCAGTGGATGGAGTGGGATGCAGGTGCCCTACAGGAAGGACCCAGCCCCACTGGCTGAGGGGCTCTGTGATGTGAAGGATCCAGCCAATCCTTGGCCACGTGACAGGAACACCATCTGCACCCCGGGCGCCTAGATTTTGCAGCTGCCACAGCCTACTCAGGCATATTTGACACAAGCTTAGCAAATAGCTTTTCCAGGAGGTTTGCAAATTTCCAATCTGCTGCGCCACGTTTTCCTCTACAACTGCCACCAACCAAATGTTAAATTGGATCCAAGACCTGCGGGGTAATCAGCAAACGTATGGGCTCATTGCAGAATTGGAAAGGAGACTGGGGCTCAGGTGGCCCTCTGAACGGACTCTTCCTGGAAATTATACTGTTGTGATGGCAAAAATTGTGATGCCATATATAGGAGTAATTGTCAAATCTTTACTAGCATGTCTGTCTTTACATGTTGATGTATCCTTAAAACATTACATATAAATTGAACTTTTGTTACTTTAATACAAAATCAGTGCAATTTTTAATGTTTATTTAAAGGAATTCTCCAGAAAGCATTCATTGTGCCAAAGAAAAAAAAAATGACCCTCAACTGATTTTTACAAATTGTCTCTAAATGTGGATGTATTTATGTGTGTGTTTGTATCTTCTGTGTGCCTGTGTTGAGGATCATCACTCTCTTTTGAGAAATGCAGAAAAAGTTGGCTTTAGCGCTTCCATGATTAATTTAAAAGAGAGAGAGGGAAAGATTTTTATATATACAAGGTAGTTGGCACTAAGATTTCATCTTCATTGTTACCCACACAACATCATCCACACAACAAAAGACATAAATGCAAAATTGCACAGCATGCTGGGATGAATACATTATAGTTCAAATCTGCATTTCAAATTCAGCTTTTTGATATCTTAATATCCATGGGGGTTAAAAGTACTAACTAATTAAAGAACTAGGGGACTTCATTGTTATTACTGAGCAAATCTGATTATAGAAAAGATAAATTTATAAATATACAATAGAAATTATCTGGGATGATTAGAGTGTCTCCAACTCCTGTTCTGTTCAGCTGAAATGACCATTTCTCCTCTCATTTCCACATTGGTTAACAACTTTTGCAGGAATTTTTCAAATGACATTGAGTGTGACTTTGGGAGTCAGAGTCGTAGTACCTTAGAGCAGCGGTCCCTAACCTTTTTGGCACCGGGGACTGGTTTCTTGGAAGACAATTTCTCCATGGACCGGGGTAGGGGGGATACTTTTGGGATGATTCAAGTGCATTAGATTTATTGTGAACTTTATTTCTATTATTATTACATTATAATACATAATGAAATAATTTAAAACTCACAATAATATAGAATAAGTGGGAGCTCTGAACTTGTTTTCCTGCAACTAGACAATCCCATCTGGGGGTGACAGTGACAGATCATCAGGCATTAGATTCTCATAAGGAGCATGCAACTTAGATCCTGGGCATGTGTAGTTACAATACTGTTCATGCTCCTATGAGAATGTAATGCCGCCACTGATGTGACAGGATGCAGAGTTCAGACAGTAATGTGAGTGATGGGGAGCAGCTGTAAATACAGATGAAGCTTCGCTTGCTTGCCCACAGCTCACCTCCTGCTGTGCAGCCCAGTTCCTAACAGGCCATGGACTGATACTGGGTACTGGTCCATGGATCGAGGGTTGGGGACCCCTGCCTTAGAGTAAGTCACTTTAAATGTTCAAGTTCACACAACTGTGTGAGGTAGAGAGATCACCTAATTTAGGCCCCAAGGAATTTGGGGGTACCTGTATAATTGTGGGCCAAGAGAAAAGTGGGTAGATTTTGAAGTTCTTGGAGGAATTTGCAGCAAGTGAATATTTTTTCCATAGCTCATATCACCACTGGTGCTCCCAGTGATCCTCTGTTCCTAGGCCCTATGGAAGTGCCCCTAAGGTAGAAGTAGCTTTAAGTGTAGAGGGGCCCTTTCTGCTGCCAGGGGTATAAAGAAATACCACTCACCAATGTACTCTTCTGTGTGTTAGTTAAGTAGCATATACCTCATGCCTTTCCTGCACTGCATGGTACTGGGAGCCCATTGCCCCTCTGCCTGGAGAGAAGGCTGTGTTGCACAGGCACAGCCTAAACTAGTCTTCATATAGCTATTTGTTCTTTTATTCATTTATTCAACAAGCAGCCTGCACCGTGCCTTGTTCTGCTCTAAGTGCTGAGAGTACAAGATTATATAAAGCTCATATGGATATCCATTAGTTCTAGCACCTGTTGTTGGAAACACTTTCCTTTCCCCATTAAATGACCTTACTAACTTGGTTGAAATTCTATTTCTAGATTCTATCATGTTCTATCATTCTATCCTGTGCCAATAGCACATTGTCCTGATTACCGCAAGCCTTGAAATCAGATAGTACATGGCCTCCAACTTTGTTCCTTTTTTTCAAAATTTCTTTGGCTATTACAGGTCTTTGCATTTCCATATAAATTTTAGAATGAACTTGTCCTTATTTTATCAAAAACTCTTCCTTTAAAAAAATTCCAATTGCGGCCGGGCGCAGTAGCTCACGCCTGTAATCCCAGCACTTTAGGAGGCCGAGGTGGGCGGATTATGAGGTTAGGAGATCGAGACCATCCTGGCTAACACAGTGAAACCCTGTCTCTACTAAAGAATACAAAAAATTAGCCGGGTGTAGTGGCGAGCGCCTATAGTCCCAGTTACTTGGGAGGCTGAGGCAGGAGAATGGCGTGAACCCAGGAGGCAGAGGTTGCAGTGAGCCGAGATTGAGCCACTGCACTCCAGCCTGGGGAACAGAGCAAGACTCCATCTCAAAAAACAAAAAACAAAAACAAAAAACTTCTGATTGCATTGAATCTATAGCTCAATTTGGGGAGATGTGACATCTTAATATTGAGTCTTCTCATCCATGGACATGGTATTTCTCTCCATTTATTTAGATCTTTTAAAATTTCTCCCTGTTATGTTTTGTAGTTTTCAGTATACAGGTCTTACACATATTTTGTGAAATGTATCTCTTAGTATTTTATACTTTTGATGATATTGCAAATGGTAAATTTAAAATTCAGATTTCTAGTTGTTCATTACTATTTATAGGAATACTGTACAGTTAATATTTGAATATTTATCTCATATGCTGGGACATTGCTAAACTCACTTATTAGCTCTGGGAAACCTTTTTTTTTTTGTAGATTTCTTAGGATTTTCCATGTACATGAACATGTCATCTGCGAATAAAAATAATTTATTTCCTTTTTTCCAATCTATAGGCCTGTTAATTATTTTTCTTTCTTTATTGTCCTGATTTGGAATTCCAGTACAATGTTGGACAAGAGTGGACTTCTTTGTCTTATTTCAGGTATTTCAGAAAGCATTTATTCTTTCACTACTGAGTATGATGTTAGCGTAAGTTTTTCATAGGTGTCCTTTATCAGGTAGAAATTTTCTTCTATTACTAGTTTGCTGAGAATTTTTTAAAAAAATTATGTGTGGGTATTGAATTTTGCCAAATGCTTTTTCTGCATCTATTAAGATGATCATATGAGTTTTCTCTAACTTTGTCAACATGGTAAATTACATAATTTGATTTTTGAATGTTAAACCAATTTTGGATTCCTGGGATAAGCTCCGTTTGGTCATGGTGTATTACCCTTTTTTACTGTTGGATTAGATTGGATTTTATTAAGAATTTTTACCTTTATGTTCATGATGGATATTGGAGTATAGTTTTATTTATTCTCTTTTCTGTTTCTGATATATCAAGGTAATATTGGCTTCAAAAAGTAAGAACTGTTTCTATCCCCTTTCTTATGTGTAGAGGCATTATTTCTTCCTCAAATATTTGAAATAATTCACCCTCTGGACCTTCATTGCAGGAAGATTTTAAATTATGAATTATATTTTTTTAGTTGATATAGATATTTTCACATTTTCTATTTTTCCTTGTGCCATTTTGATAATTTGTATCTCTCAAGAATTTTTTCCATTTTATCTAAGTAATCAAATTTATTGGGAAAAATTATTCATAATATTTTCTTATTATCTTTTAAGACCTTTCGGATCTATAGTGATGTCACCTCTTTCATTCCTGATAATGGTCATCCTCCTTCTCTCTCCCTCTGCTCGCGTTATTAGAGTGAATGATCTGGGAACACAGGAAGCATGAAGTATACTGTTCAGCATTAAGTCTTCAACATTGTACTGGAGTTCCAAATCAGGGCAATAAAGAAAGAAAAATAACTAGGAGGCATATAGATTGGAAAGGAAGAAATAAATTATTTTTATTCACAGATGACATGTTTATGTTCATGGAAAATCCTAAGGCAAGGGATGAGAATGCTTGCAGTCATGAGCATGGAGGGGTGCAATCATCGGTGACAAGAACTTCAGCCATGGGCATGGGTGGCTGAAGTTTGCAAAGGAGATGGTCAGTGCAGGAGAGGAGGCCAAGGAGCTGAGAGGCTGGGGTTTAGAAGGGAATCTCTAAGAATAATGATGGGAGAAGTGGGTAGAGAGAAAGACAAGGAGCCAAGTGCTGAGCTCCTCAAAGAATGGAGCCACAGGGAGGTCTGAGTGGGAGGAGTCACCGGATGGTTTATCCTGCAAGAGAGTTACAGGAACTGGGAGTTTTAGGGAGGGGTTGGGGAACAATGATCTGGAAATTTTGGCAAGGAATGAGGAGGACTCCTGTCCCTCCCCTACGCCCAGTGGGAAGACTGTTGGGGAGGCCTGGTCAAGGGAAAGCCAGGTACCCACCACAGTGGGAAGGTGAAGGGCTGTTCAGGGAAGAGAGTAAGGAGCTAGGATTGTTTGCTGAAGGGAGACTGAGATGGGGAGTGAGGGAAGGGAATGAGTGTTTCATGCACGACATGGGGATGAGAGTTGGGTGCTTAGGGTGACCTGGGATTTGGGCCTTGTGTGGTGGCTGAAGCAGACAGGGTTGGGGCTTGGTGGGCTGTGTCCTGCTGGGCACCATGACGATGAGGCTGTGGGTGTTGAGGGGTGCTCTTGGGTGCTCTTGGGCCCTCTCATGGGTGTTGGAGTTGGTAAACATTTGAGTGCCAAGGCACATTGCTAGGGAAGATTTTCTCTTCATATACACATTTGTTTCAGCCTTTAGCCGATTAATCAACTGAAGCTATGGTTGATTTTCTCAAGGCAGTGTCCCAGGGCCCACTGAGGGCCCATGACCATGTAAGTCTGGCCCAGTGAGTCCACACCTGGACATCTCTGTGCTCTGGGCCACACAGGGCCTCGGCTGCCTTGGCCACGGAAGTGCCTCGTCTTAGCTCCATCTTTCCCCAGAGTTTGTGTGTTATAGCATTTTTTTCTGTTCCACATTTTTAAATAGAGGTGCGATCTGCTGTTGGTATCTCATTCGCTTTTCTCTTCACCTACTCCTCTCAGGAAGGCTCAGTGAGTTTCTAACAGTTTAACCTGTATCCTGAGCATCTATTTCCTTCTCTAACCATGTAGGGCTTACACTTACAGCTGCAGTTAAATGTTTTCCTCCTTTTCACTTTTTCTTTGATTTCTGCCACAGACATTTAAAAGTACTTATTCCTCTTGATTTTGTCTCTTAGAGGAAATTAACGAGGTCTGAGTGTGCCCAAAGCACCCATTGTACACCAATCATCACCATCCCCAGTTTCCTGTGTCAGATCATCCCAACTAGAAGATGTCTCCCATCAGACCAGCATCCAATGTAGGGCTGGTCTCAATCTATTATTGATCTCTGTCGTGCTCTTGTTGTTGGTCTCATCTTTGCAGCATCTTCCCATAGAGTCCCATAAATAGCAATTGATAAATTGATAAATGCACTCTCTCAGGACGCGAGCCCTATCTCATCTCACCCCATAATGACTGCATCATCCTGAAACTCAGTGCTTTACACGAATTCATAGTCTTCCACTCTTATATCAATCCAGATTTTTCTGGCTCCTTGGTCCAGTGGTTCCAGTCTGCAAGGGTGGTTCCCCCAACTGTCTTTAGTACAGACCTTTTATCTGCAGGGTTAAGAAGGGACTTCTCAAGCATTTCCTGGATTGCAGCAATTTCTGGGAAGTCTTTCCAGCCATCTCTCTCCAATCTTGCTTTTTCTGTTGTATTTCACTGGGCCCAATTCATTCTTTGTGGTATAGTAACATGCAAAACATCCCCTCCATTCCATCATCGTCTTTCTAAATCAGCCCTTCTTGTCATCTGAGACCTCAATTTTCCTTTGAAGGAAATCTGTCTCCTTCTACAGATTAATTGATTTTGACTTTTCTTTATATTCTTCAACTGCTCATGTCCTAAGTGCAAGAATGAGTCATAGTTTTCAAACTACTCCAGTTTTTTCTTGATTTCCTGAGTGAATATGATTCCTAAAGTCAGACTATTCCATGCACAGGCCTTAAATTACCTTTCTATTTGGGGGGTTTGTAATAATTTCACTATTTTTTTTTTTACGTAACCCACGAAGATGCTTTATTATCTTTACAATATGATTCCCCATTCCTCTTGGTTCCTTCCATAATAAACTCTATCATGCTTCTAAGGGTGAAACCATGGTTTTGTTCTCTGAAATCCCAAGCCATAGTTGGGGTTTATGTCATCAAGAAAGCAGACCCAACTTGAGATCACATTGAGCCTTTTGAGCCTGTGGTGAAGCCACATGAAGTTAAGTTTGGTGCTTTCACAATTCAGTCTCGTGGCACGGAGGGCAACTTGAGATAATCTAAGAGGGGAACCAAATGCAGGGTGGCCAATCTTGTGCTGCCTATGTCTGGTACAACGTTTTAAAGCTAGAATCTTATGATAACATGAGATCAGCCATGTCAGGGCACATGGGGAAATGAGGACCCTTAGGTATGACTGGCTTGGGTATAAATTGGCTTGGCCATTCTGGAGAGCAAAGTTGCAATATGTGTGTGTATTAAGTGTGCATCTGCTCTTTGACATAGTAGTTACAATCCAGAGAAGTTCTCATGTAAGAGAACATTAAAACATTGTTCCTGCTAAGGAGTTGGAAGCAACCAAGAGTCTTCTACTAAGGGTTGGATAAATCAAATACAGCCTAAAAAAATTATACCGCAGCTAGATGCTACATGACAAAACTAGATAGTTATACTGCAATGTGGCTGTATCTTCAAAAGTGTTGAATGAAAAAAGTAAGAAATAGAATGAGATATATAGCATAATGCTACTTATGCAAATTAAAATAGCATGTATTCATAAAACTCACTTTATATTTTGCAAAGATGTTTATATTTCCACAGATATGCATTTACATTTTCAAGGAGAGATACACACACACACACACACACACACACACACACACACACACACACACATATATATATCTCAAATAGTGTAGAATGGGTTTGTATTGTGGGGAGGAGCATGAGAGTGGAAATTAAGGATTGTATTAAGCATATCTTTTGATTCTTGTAGATTTTGACATCTGAGGCCTTGCTGACCCCAGAGAGATTGCCTCTCCCAGGGCTGGCTAACTCCCAGACATAGCAAATAACTTTCCAGAGAGTACACCTTTCATATTTAAGCCAAGTAATTTGAAGCCCATAGTCCAAACTACCTCCTTTCTTGGGTGCTCATAGGGAACGTACTCCTTGGGCCACTATCCACCTGCCCTAATCACCCCAGGGCCATCTATAGCCTTTAAGCCCCGGAGTCAACTGAAATTACTCAAACTGGCCAATCTTGAGCCCACTTACCTTGTCTTGCCTTCTCTTCCTGCAAGAACCTCAATAAAGCCTTTCGCCCACATTCCGCGCACCACTCTGCCTCCCCACTAGCCCTGTGCCTCCCAATGTGGTCCTGGATTTGTGAAAGTAAGACCTCCCTCCTTATAATGGTTATTTCTGTGTCTGTATGTCTTACCATATCTGATTAAAACAAATTTAGGTACATTTAAAACAGGGCTGAATTAAAAAAAATAGCAGAGAGCAGCCTTGCTTTGACCATTGTGAAAATGCATGAACTGAGAAGGATGAGAAACCCAATCTCTGCACCTAAGAACCAAACTAGAACAACTTCACTACAGAAACCATCCCCACCTACTCCTAAATGCAGGTTCTAACTTTATTCTCTGCAATGTCTTGTCCTCATATCTTAAATCTGATTGTCCAGAGTTCATTAGATAAACCAGCGGTCCAGTCACCTTCTTGGAACACTAAGGCTAGGTTAAATACATCATGCAAGGTCATTTATTGCAGGGCTTCTCAGAGCCGAACTGCATTGTGCATCTCCAAGAGGACCACATAATATGACGCATTTCTGAAACATGTGTATCTTGGAATGCTTTATTTTCATGTAAATCTAGCATTCCGTGAATCACACTTTGGGGAATGCTGTGGTAGATGAGGTTACACTGATGCATGAGATGAGTGATAAGATGTTAGATCATACTGCTGAGACTTCAGGGATTCTTCTGCCCAGCCCCCAGTTTTCATTAAGGCAAGTGTTATTATCTCCATTTCTGTATTTAAATGATACATCTTAAAAATATGTATTTAAAAGACACATACGTATTTAAAAGACAGGTTTTTAGATATGTATTAAAAAGACACATATAAGCACTGAAAGACCAAATTAAGATCTTGGTCTTCTATCACGTAGGGCAGTATTGTATAACATGGTGATATTTTCTCTAAATGCTTTAATGAGCATTGTGAAAACAGTATTCACACCACTCTATTGACTTTAGTATATAATCTGTCGTATTCCCTTTCATGGTATATTTGTGACAAAAGTTTCTGAAGTTTTGATAAAATAAATACCAGCTGTTTAGCTTATATGGTTGGGAGTTAGTCTGTTTTTATATAAATTTCTCAAACTATAAGCTCTGTCAAAGTTAACTATTTCCTTTTTTGGATGCTTTGGTCTGTTATTTCTCTACTGACATGGATCCCCAAATCATATTTTAGAGGTTTACTCTACCTTTCTTCATTTCTATCTTCTTGGGATGATTTTAAAAGACAAAAAGACTTAAAATGAATTGCAGCCCTATCTGCAGCAAAAAATCACTGCTACCTTGAATTCTGGGGAAAAGAAGAAATTATCAAGACAATATTATCTGAGTATTCTAAGGATTAATGGAGTTCTAAGTATTAATATTATCTGAGTATTCTAAGGATTAATGGATTAATAAGTGTAAAGTGCTTGGTGCAGACACTATATATAAATGTCTGCTAAATAAAAAAAATTTAAAAACAAGCTAGACATTGGTGTAGGGATGCAAATTTCTTCCTACGTGAATACGAATTCCACAGAGGACTCAGAAAGAATAAGCAGTTTTCTCCTTTTTATAGTAAAGAAAGAAGTAAGAGTCTTTCAATGCTGACTTTTTTAAGCCAAGAAAACAAGAAAAACAATCTTAAAGCTTTAAATAAAACTAGTTTCCTTGAACAAGACTTGTTATTACTTGGACAGAAAAACCAAATGGCTTTCATTACTCACCAGCAGAGAAACCACACGATTCGAGGGTATAAAATATGCCTATGAATAGTGAGTTGCTGGCTGTCTCTCTTACTTTGAAGATGTTGGCTCAGCTAGCTTTACAAATCACATCTTTTTCTTCCAAAGAACCTATATTTTCTTCATTTGTCAGGAATGACATTGGGTGGAGAGCTTCTGGGATTTACTCTATGAAATCTTGCAAGCTATATCCTAAACTACTCTCTGCAGTGAATTCTAGTCCAAGACTCATCAGTTCTTGAATATTGTGTGCTTATGGCATAAATAGTAGTTGAGAAGGAAGAAAACTCCAGAGATCATTTTCTATACAAACATAAAGATTTGTGGAATGTCTAAAGGCTGGACTGGGAATATAAAATCGTAATATAAATCAGTTATTTTTGCTGTCACCTGGGAACTTTTTTTGGTCACCATAAGACGTTTAATGGCAGGTTTTCATAAATAGATGTTGGGAAATCAGGAGGCAGGATTTGATGAATATTTTATTCTGTGCCCAAAAAAGGTATTTTTAAACCACCAACTCTTTCCGTGAGAAAAAAATTCCACTCTGCCAAAGAGAACATATTTCAGAGAGAATAATTTAGGGAGTCCAGGGACCTCAGAAACCATCAAAAGAAGCAAAACAGAGTTGTACAGTGGCCACAAAACTCCTCATTGCTTTAGAGAGAAAACAGTAAATGCATTTTATAAGGAAAATTAATTTTAAGATGTCAAGTTTTCCCTCAGCACATCTTGCCTATTTTTTCATGTTTAATGTTTTATGGAGCTCTTTCTGCAAAAAAAAAAAAAGCTTTTCTTAAATGCATAATGTTTCTAAAACCTTCAAGGAGAGGGATAAGTCATTTCTAACTCACAAATCTAGGTCCAACATTCCACTTCTCATATGATACTAAACGTGCTCATAATTTTAAATAAAAGTTTATTGAACGTGGAAAGTTTGACAGCAGATAGGAAGGTAAGAATATGATAGCTCTTCTTAAACATGAATAAAATATGGCGTTAAAAATAGGCATTCTCAATCTTTTTGGAGATGGTGCACCCAATTGATTTCTCATCTCCATCTCATGCCTGGCCACTTAACTGCTTCTTAGGACAGCTTTCTGATATTTTTCAAGTTAATTTTGTTTTGATAGTACTCTTGATATAATATTATTTTTGCACATTTATTGTAATTGTTGAATATATTCTGAATAGTTTACAAGATTAAACCTGGATGCAATTGGCCTGTGTCCGTACCAATGCTTTCCTTATTTACCAATGCTACTTAGTTTGAGGATCTCAGAGACTTCTTTAGCTTCAGCACTTTGAATTGTGAGTATTCTGCTCCTTTATTAGCAAAATTATTTCGCTTGTATTTCAAGTAAAGTGCTATTCTGTCTGAACATTTATGCCATACTGCAGAGCTTTCCCTTTCTTTTAAAATCTGGTGGTACTATTTTGATTTTTAACAGCAACAACAAATTCATATTATTTTTTAAGGCCCTAAAAAATAATACATGTGGTATTTTCTTGATTCTGAGATACCTCAATCATTTAATGGAAACTTTTTGGCAACCATACTTCTCAAATATATCTCCTAATTTCTGAAAAGTTAAATTGTTGGGGAAAAGTATATCTTATGAGAAATACAGGCTAGCTACTGACACAGAAAAACATTCCATATATATATACATATATATGTGTATATATATGTAAATACATGCATATATATATATGCTTTTTTTTTTTTTTTTTTTAAGACAGAGTCTTGCTTTGTTGCCCAAGCTGGAGTGCAATGGCATGATCTCAGTTCATTGCAACCTCTGCCTCCTGGATTCAAGCAATTCTCCTGCCTCAGCCTCCTGAGTAGCTGGGATTACAGGTGCACATCACCACACCAGGCTAATTTTTGTATTTTTAGTAGAGATGGGGTTTCACCATGTTGGTCAGGCTGGTCTCAAACTCCTGACCTCATGATCCGCCTGCCTCAGCCTCCCAAAGTGCTGGGATTACAGGCATGAGCCAACACACCTAGCCTGTTCCAGATATATTTTTAAGCAAAAGAAACAAGTTGCAGAGCAATATTGCTAGCTTGTACACAAATGTACACAGTAGAAGTACACTTGCTGTTCATATAACAATCTAGAGCCGGTAAACAGGTTCTTGGGGCTACTTTCTTCCAAGTGATCCTGCAGAGCTCAAGCTGAAGGAAGCTCTGTTATCTTCGACATGTGGCCGTCTTCATCCCGATGAGCTAGAAAGAGAAAAGAGCTTAGAGCAGCATGTATAGGACGTTTTCATAGCCAGGTCTAGAAGAAATGTATATCACTTCTACTCATGCTCCATGGGCTATACTTAGTCACATTACCACAACTAAACTGCAAGGCAGGCTGGGAAATATATTCTACATGTGTTCTCAGGAAGAAGAGGATGCAAATTTTACTCTAGCAGTCTCTAATATATATACACACATATTTGTGTGAATATATGTCGATTAGAAATAGAAATGTTAGCATATGCATAGAAAAAAATGTGGAAGAATATAAACAAAATTACTTACCATGACTTTCTCAGGAAGACGGAATATAGAAAACACTTTCTTTTCTTTTTTTTTTTTTTTAAGACTAAGTCTTGTTCTGTCACCCAGGCTGGAGTATAATGGTGTGATCTCGGCTCACTGCAACCTCCACCTCCTGGGCTCAAGTGATTCTTGTGCCTCAGCCTCCCGAGTAGCTGGGACTACAGCCGCATGCCACCATGCCCAGCTGATATTTGTATTTTTAGTAGAGACAGGGTTTCACCTTGTTGACTAGGCTGGTCTTGAACTCCTGACCTCAAGTGATCCACCTGTCTTGGCCTCCCAAAGTGCTGAGACTACAGCGTAAGCCACTGCGTCCAGCCTATTTTCTATTTTTTATTAATGTCTTAAAAATAACAAATATATTACTTTTGGAAGCAGAAGCTAGCTTTTTGTTTTGCTCTTGTAAAAGGCTACAAGGGCCTTAGCAGTGAGATGAAAATGCCTTCTCCCTAAGTGAGATTTCTAAGGCCTGACGTCTTGTTGGGACTGCAAACATGTTTACTGATTTTCAAACAATATTCTTGTCTCTGTCAAATAGGTAGGAAAAATCAGTGTCGTTTTTCATATTGCTACAAAGAACTAGCACAAGACTGGGTAATTTATAAAGAAAAGAGTTTTAACTGACTCACAGTTCCACATGGCTGGGGAGGCCTCAGGAAACTTACAATCATGGTGGAAGGTGGAGGGGAAGCAAGACACCTTCTTTACATGGCGGCAGGAGAGAGAAGTGCAAGTAGGGAAAATGTCAGACGCTTATAAAACCATTAGATCTTGTGAGAACTCACTCATGATCACAAGAACAGCCTTGGGGAAAGCACCCCGTGATCCAATTACCTCCATCTGGTCTCTCCTTTGGCATGTGGGAATTGTGGGAATTATGGGGATTACAACTGAAAATGAGATGTGGGTGGGGGCACAAAGCCTAACCATATCAGTCATTCATCTCTGAAGCTTATTACAATTTGTACATATGTGCATTTATTATTTCTCAGCTTGATTCTTTTGGCCCCAAAAGGGGACTTCCCCCACCAGAAGTGACATGGGGGTATGGGCACTGTCACATGGCAGCTTACTCACAAGTTTCCAGATAAAGAGAACCTGATACAAAGAAAGGACTAAGGTTATGAGCCACTAACCAGTTCTAGTTCAGTGGTTTTAGACAAGTCTCTTAATTCTCAACCGCACTGTGTTTCTCAACTTCAGTAATGTTAATGTTTTAGGTTGGAAAATTCTTTGTTGTAGGGTCTGGTCCTGTACACTGGAGGATTTAGCAGCATTTCTGGCCTCTACATACCAGATGCCAGCAGCAACCCTTCCTCTCTGGTTGTGAAAACCAAAAATGTCTCCAAACATTGCCAAATGTCCCCTGGGGAGTAAAATTTATCCTGGTTGAGAATCACTGACTAAACCCCTGTAAGATTTAATTTACATATTTGTAGTTTGGGGATAATAATGCTTTTCTGGTATAATAGGGAAGGTTAGCACCACTAACTTTTATAACAAACAATTCCAGAATCTCAGTGAAATTTTTTGTTTTCATTATACCAATGTGGATATTTTTGGTCTGGTCATTTTCCATGTAGAAAATTCAGGTGCCAGGCCAGGTGTGGTGGCTCATGCCTGTAATCCCAGCACTAAGGGCGGCAGAATTGGGAGGATAGCTTGAGCCCAGGGGTTTAGTAATAATAATGATAATAGAAAATTCAGATGCTAGGCTATTTCCAGAGTATTTTGGCTCTGACCTCCTTAAGTTCCTTGGAATCCTCTCTGTTCAGCTGAGAGATGAAAACAGAGATAGGTGGTAACAAGTGGGAGATTATCATGAACCTGCCTTGAAAGAGGCATATATTCTTTCTGCTTTTACATTCCATTTGCCAGTGCTCGGTCACACAGGCACACCTGGCTGCAAGGGAGGCTGGGGCATGTAATCCGAAGGACATGTAGTATTCCCAGGAGCCAGAGAGCCTATCTCAGCATAGAGATGTTTTTGTTGTTGTTGTTGTTGTTGTTGTGTGTGTGTGTGTGTGAGAGCATAGTGATAATTTACTTACTGATTATGGAGTGTGCGTATCTGAATGTCTCCATTTCACTAGTCTGATGGAACAAAAGAGATACCATTGACACTGACATTGAACCTTCTCATGGAGAATGTAGGATTTCAACCATCAGCCATTCAAGGTCTCCCTGCAGTAGTTCTGTGAGTCTCCAGGGACTCCTAGGTACTCAGGAACGAGCCTCCTCAAGTTCTTTTGCTTGATATTCTTGTGGAAACTCATGGCACACAAGCCCTTGGGAGGCCACTAACCTCTGCTGCCGCTGCTGGTGACCCTCATGAGACAAGGTCCTGTGTCACTGTTCCAGGAAAATCATGCCAGTCATACTACAGCTGCTCTCTGTGGTTTTTTAGACCCTGTCGGACCCTGCTGCTATGTTGTGGCACCAAAATAAGAGCAATGACCCCATTCTTCCAACTTGGTTTTGCTTGCTTGCCTCAGTCACAGTGGTGCCCAGAATCTCCCTCGAACTTTCATGAAAGCTGCTCCTTTGGCTTTCCTCCCAACCCCCTATCCATAAGAGGTCAAATGTAATCAATTAGCCTGCACAGTGGGCAGAGCCAGCCAAGGAGAGGCGATTGTGGCAGGGACAGAAACTGCCCCTTACCTTCCTTTTCTCTGCTCTATTAGTACTTCTGGCCCCCAATAACCCCCCGACCATGCATATCGGCTTCTGTAAAAGGCACCCACAGGGCCATCAACTCACAAGTCTGTGATAGCAACCTGATTGGGCTCAGCCAGGATTGCTACATATCTACTAGCTTAAGCAGCATCCCTTCTGAAATTCCAAGAGCATGTGGTCACACCGCACAGGCATCACTCTAAAAAGCAACTAAATGAAGTGAAAGACATTATGGAGTGATATGGTTTGGCTGTGTCCCCACCCAAATCTCATCTTGAATTGTAGTTCCCACAATTCCCATGTGTTGTGTGAGGGATGCAGTGGGAGGTAATTGAATCATGGGGGTGGGTCTTTCCCTTGCTGTTCTTGTGAAGCAAGTCCCATGAGATCTAATGTTTTTATTAAGGGGAGTGTCCCTGCACAGGCTTTCTTTCTGTCTTGCCTCCTACCATGTAAGACGTGCCTTTTGCCTTCTGCCATGATTATGAGGCCTCCCCAACCACATGGAACTGTGAGTCCATTAAATCTCTTTTTCTTTATAAATGACCCTGTCTCAGGTATATCTTTATCAGCAGTGTGAAAACGGACTAATACATGGAGTAAGAAGGGGACACATATTGTGTCTGCCAAGTGACACGGACTCATTGCTCATTTAGTTCACAGAACTTTAGGGCTCTTTGAACATGATGATACTTGGTTACAACATGTTATGCACACATAATAAATCATATGCTATTCATCCTTAATTAAAGATGCAGCTTTCTAAAATAAATCACCACCGCAGCAGATCTCAGGGAAACTAAGCCACCTACCCCCACCTGTGTGCTCACTCACAGTCCTCCAACTTAGAATGTGTACTTAGCTCAGTCACCTAATTAGGTTAACAAGCATTTTTAGTGAACTCAGCTTCCACTAGCTGAGAAAAAAATAATTTCTGAGACTTGCAAAGCTGAAATAAAAAGTTTGGGATTTGGCTTTGTACTTATTCAAATATTTTCAGTAGACTGTAGTTTTAGTTATTTTGGTAAGAAATGATGAAAGCAATCAGTTACTCTCGTCTTCTCACCCAGACTGGTTTCTTTTGACCTCTGGAGTTGGCTATCCTTGCATTTAAATTTGATTGGCTACTTTGCAGGCCACTGTTACAACAAATAAGATGACATTGCAGAGTATTTCTATGGCTCTGGACATACCCTTCCTTCCTTCCTTCCTTCCTTCCTTCCTTCCTTCCTTCCTTCCTTCCCTCCCTCCCTCCCTCCCTCCCTTCTTTCTCTCTCTTCTTTCTTTCTTTCTTTCTTTCTTTCTTTCTTTCTTTCTTTCTTTCTTTCTTTCTTCTTTCTTTCTTTCTTCTTTCTTTCTTTCTTCTTTCTTTCTTTCTCTTTCTTTCTTTCTCTCTCTCTCTCTCTTTCTTTCTTTCTCTCTTTCTTTCCTTCTTTCTTTCTCTCTTTCTTTCTTTCTCTCTCTCCTTCTTTCTTTCTCTCTTTCCTTCCTTCCTTCCTTCTTTCTTTCTTTCTTTCTTTCTTTCTTTCTTTCTTTCTTTCTTTCTTTCTTTCTTTTTTTCTTTTCTTTTTTTTTTGAGACAGAGTCTCACTCTGTCCCCCAGGCTGGAGTGCAGTGGCATGATCTTGGCTCACTGCAACCTCTGCCTCCCAGGTTCAAGCCATTTTCCTGCCTCAGCCTCCTGAGTGTCTGAGATTACAGGCACCCACCACCATACCAGGCTAATTTTTGTATTTTAAAGTAGAGACAGAGTTTCACCATGTTGGCCAGGCTTGTCTTGAACTCCTGACCTCAAGTGATTTGCTGGCCTTGGCCTCCCAAAGTGCTGGGATTACAGATGTGAGCCACCACGCCCAACCTTGGATACATTTCTTGATGCCAACCAATCGGAATAATTTTTTTCTTTTAATAAAGAGAAGAATTTAACAGGAAAGTGTGTATGAGTTAGTGAGGGTATGCATGTGTGTAGGTGCATGTATGTATGTTACATGAAAGGGCTGTATATGAAAAACAACCCCCAAACACGAGAAACCAAAGAACAAGGCAGACAAATCCAGTTTGTTGGAATAGGATGGAAGTGTGGTCCTGGGCAGGAATAAGACAGGTAGGTCTCTGCACTGTTACTCCCCAGACCCAAGACTTATGTATCACAGGGAAAGGTGTTGCTGCTCCAGCAAGACAATCAAAGGCAACCCTCCAGAACAGGCAAGAAAGCCCCATGCATCATAGCCTATGGTTTGTGTAATAACACCAAGATTGACATGTTCTTACACTAGGGACAGTAAACAAAGTAGGAATCAGGAGGCATCCATGGGACTGGGGTAATCAGAAGTTAACATGGCGGATTGGCATCCAAGATGGAGTCATTTTTATCTCCACAATGTACAAGTGTAACAATGTGCCTCTGGTATGTATGTGAATATATGTGTACATGTGCAAATGTGTGTATGTCTGGAAGAATGTGTGTAGATATGCATGTGTGTGTCTGCACACATGTGAAAGTGAGTGTGAATGTGTATGTGTATATTTGTGTGTATGTGTGTGAGAGCTTATATGTGTGTGTACATTTGTGTGAATGTGTGTATATATGTAAGAATAGGTGTGTGTTTGTCTTAGAGAACTTAAACACAATCAAAGAGCTGACTTTTTTCTTTTTTCTTATTTGGTCTTGAGGTCTGCCTCAGGAGATTTCCTATAAACTCTACCCCTATCCTGATAGGGCTCCAGATGACTTGGTCATGGATGCTTACAACTGACCTTTCACAGGACACTCCTTTATCCTGGTGCATGGTCCAATTTTTGACCAGGTGTTCCCCTCACAGGAAACTTGTCTATACTGGCAGATACCTTTGTGGTTCTTGTCTGACTTGGGTCTACTTGGCTCTTACCAAGATAGCCACTCTCTAGGCAAGCCCTGACCGGGAAAGAAATTAGGTTCAGGTGTGTCAGTCTGGTGAGAAACAGAAGAGGTGACACAACAAAACACATGAAATATTATAAGCAGTTTATTACTTACAGGTCCCAGAGAGAAGAGGGGAGCACCCTTCCCAGGGCCAACAGGAAGGGAGCTGACCAGGACACACACACTCAACTAGTGGGCAGGAAGTAAGAGAAAGGACACAGAGGACCCAAAGGCCAAAGATTTTATTGGAGTCTGCAACACTACCCAAGCAGGTTTCCCGTGAGAAGTTCTAATTGATGGGTTTAGAGCAAGCAGGCACAAGTTCCCTGCACCATGCTGTGACTGAGAGTGGCCACTGTGGCACATCTGTGCAATCCTTGTGGGGTGTGGGAGTCAGTGGGGTGCATCAAGCAGGTTGCGTCTAACTGTGCCAAAAGGGGTTGGTCACCAGGAGACGGTTGTATAAGGCAGATAAATCGTCAGCTACATTGAGGAACTGGGAATAGGTGGAGAACTGGAAACTGTCAAGGATAACTAAGCTCTGTTTCTGGTGTGAGGTCCAACTTACATTCAAAATGGATGCCTTGGCAACATACAATCATAGGAATTCACTGAAGCTGACTACCTGCAGCAGGATCAGTCACTCCTGCCTTGGAATGGCCCCAAATCAAAGGCTTTAGATATCTTTCACATGCTTTTGACTCAGTTTTCTCATTAGACAATTCTCTCTGGACAAAAGTCGACTTAGGGAGTGAAGAGCAGAACTCAGCGGAGACAGAGAGACTGCCAAGTTTAGCCATGTGATCTTTCCAGCCTGAAAGAAAAATGGAGAGAGAAGTCGGGACAATCATAACCACAGACAGCTAGTTCTCCCCAGCAAGGAACAGGAACTTAACATTACTGAGGGCAAAAGATAAAATAAATAAGACAAGGTGCCCGGGGGATCAGGAAGCCAGACAGAAGAGACACTGGGAAACTGAGGCCAAGTTCCTCTCCCTGATGTGTGAACTATTAACAACAGGGTGACCACTCAGACACCCTTACCTCTTTCCCCTCTTGTCTTCTCACTTGGCAGGGGGTGGAAAGAGATGTTTGGGAAGATAGGAGAGTGAAGTGGGGAAGTGAGTAATTTGGGGTTGACATGGAAGTATAGGCTCTAGGATTCCCCCAACCAGTGATAAGATCCACCAGCTGGGTGGACTGAGGGTGTGGTAGAGATTTTTAACAAAATCTCCAAAAAGGAGGCCAGAGTCCAGATGCTTCAACAAAATAAAGAACAGTTTTTCCTAAAGGCCATGGATTCATGTATCACAAACTTAATTTTTGACATATTTAAATATTACTTGTTCTATGATATATGTAACATTTTCTTTAAATCAGCTTGCTTTTTTAGTCTAAGAAATTTATTTCAAAAGGAAACTTTATATCAGCAGTTCATGGGAAGCCAATATAACTTGTCAAAAATGAATAAAAATAAATATAATAAAAATAAATTATTTTTTCTCCCCTTCATTCTAGAGAAAATAAATTAATGCTATTAAATTTTAACTATACATTATTGCCTGTGAAAGGCACTAAACCTTAAGGTCTACTCTCTATTAAAAAGGAGAATTAGGTAAGTTTGGAAAGATGTTGAAGATACTCTAGCACCAAATTGAGACCTTCTCCTTTATTTAAACAGAACTGAGAGAGAGTGAAAAGGAAGTAACTTTCTCACTTGACAGAAAGGGAACACTTGAGATAACAGTAAATGAAAAAAAAAAAAAAAAAAAGACAAGGAGATCAAAAATTAGAGAAACAATATTTGATTTGGAGAATGAAGTGAACCAATAAACGTGTAAATTTGCGTCTCTAAAGTAGAAAACTCAAGAAATGGAACAAAATCATATTGGAATTGGAATTGAAGGAAAACTCTGAAATAAAAGGAATAAATAAAGCTGAAAAGGCTACTATGTTTCAGGGAAGGTAATGTAAATATAACATTTACCTTAGATCTATCCTGACTGCATTGTTGAATTCAAAAGATAAACGAAAACAAACAAATGTCAGGCAACCAGGTAGAAAACGAAAATCAATTCAAGAGAAAGAAAATCAGGCTGGCCTCAGATTTCTTTAAACAATGTAAGAATACTAATGACAAAGAAGCAACAAATACAGAAGAAAATTGTGACTCAAGAATATTATAGTCAACCTGGGCAACAAGGTGGGAAATTAAGCAAAGTTAGCCAAGTGCAGTGGTGTGCATCTGTGGTCCCAGCTACGTGGGAGGTGGAGGTGGGAGAATCGCTTGAGCCCAGGAGGTTGAGTCTGTGGTGAGTTGTGTTCATGTCACTGCTTTCCAGCCTGGGCAACAGAGCGAAACTGTGTCTTTAAAAACAAACAAACAAACAAACAAAACCCCAAAACACTCACCCAAGTTAATAACCAAGGAAAAAGGTAACAAACAGATAGATATTCTTAAACATCAGTGAATGTGGGAAAAGTAGTACTCATAAACTCTTTTTGGCTGGGAGAATATCTGAGGTTAAAAGCCATTAACCAAGTGTTGAAACCAAATAATAGAAATTAGGAATAAGAAGATGTGGTGAAAGATCTCCTGGTAAATATTTTACCATTTAAATATGAAACGAAGACTAAATAACCCTGGGATTTTGTTTCAGAACATAACATAAAGATTACAAAACATGTAAACTTTTCAATGTAACAGTATCCACGAAAAGCAATAACAGGAAAAATAAAAGTGTGCTTTTTTCTTTTTTTCCCCCCCCCGCAGCTAGGGTCAGTTGAGACTTTTGAGGAGTGAAATCTGTAATTGAGAAATTTCACCTCTTAAATTTTTCATCTTTTTTCTTAATTGTACAGAGATTTTGTTTAAATTATCTATTGTTGTACAACAAACCATCCTAACAGTGGCTTAAAATAATGATAATCACATATTTGATCACAATTTGGCAATTTGAGCAGATCTCGGGGTAAGGACAGTTTGTCTCTAATATACCTGGTGTCAACTAGAGTAGTTCAACTGGGGCCAGAGGGGTCACTCCCAAGATGGCTTACTCACATGGCTGGCAAAGTTGATGACGGCTGTTGTTTGGGAATTCAGTTGCGACTGTTGACCAGGGGCCTCAATTCTCTCCCATTGTTGGCATTTCTGTGTAGCTGCTCTGTGTTAGGTTTTTTGGTGTTTTTTTTTTTCACTGCTATAAAGAAATACGTGAGGCTGGGTGATTTATAAAGAAAAGAGGCTTCATTGGCTCATGGTTCTGCAGGAAGTACAAGAAGTGTGGTGACAGCATCTGCTTCTGGTGAGGGCCTCAGGAAGCTTACAGTCATGGCAGAAGGCAAAGGGGAGCATGTGTCTCACATGGCGAGCGTGAGAGCAAGAGACAGGGGAGGTGCAACATACTTTGAAACAACCAGATCTCGTGAGAACTCACTCACTATCTCAAGGACCTCAAGGATGGCACCAACCCATTTATGAGGGATCTGCCTCCACAACCCAAACACCTCCCACCTGGTCCCACCTCCAACACTGGGGATTACATTTCAACATGAGATTTGAAGAGGACAAACATCCAAACCATATCAGGCTTCCTTGCAGTGTGGTGGCTGGGTTTCATGAGGAAGGAAGGAAGTGAAAGCTGCAAGTTCTCTTGAAGCCTAGGTGCAGAATTGAAACCATGTCACTTCTACTATATTCTACTGGGTAAAGCAGTGACAGGCACAGCCCAGATTCAAGGGTCTGGAGAAATAGAGCCCACCCCTCAGTTGAAGGAGTGGTAATGAATTTGTGAACAAATTTTGCCACTACATCTGTCACTACCTCTTTCTTGTGATAGAATATTTTCAGTTTTACTTCAATTTATTTTTCATATTAAGCTCAAAATAATATTAAATTTGACATATTTGCCAAAAGTAACATATAGAGTATTATCCAATTATTAAAATATTAGCTCTATCCATCTATCCACCTTTGCATCTGAATATATGCATAAGGAGACATCTAGAATGATGTTCAACTAATATTAAGTATGGTTACTTCTAGATAATAGTATTTAAGATTTTTTTTTAAACTTGCTTTGTGTACTCTTCTATTTTATATGAATTTATTTATATCATTTTAATAAAACGAATAAAGTCTTTATTTTATTAAAATCTAGAAGGAAGAAAGTTGTTGGAAACCTAACTTTTCTCCTAGTCAGACAAGCAACACTCACAATGTCAGTGGGTTGAAAGTGCCTTTGGGAACCACAAGTGCCACTCACTGTGTGGAGGAAGAAAATGAGGTCGGAGAGGGACTTGCTCCAGCTCACACATCTTGTCTCATTCAGTCCCACAGGAAGAAGAGGCATCAATTACCTGGTCAATTACTTGCTGCTGGGGAAACACTCAGGGAGCTGTGTGATAGGCTGGCCAAGAGACAGTGAGTTGTGTGTCACAACTTCTTCCAAAATATGAAGGAGGGAATTGGCTTGGATTTATCTGATATGAATCTATGCATTTGCATGTATCATGTGGAGCCATATATGTGGAGGGAAAATTCGGTTACCAGCTTGATTTCTGGGCACCCTAGCAGAGACTTAGATTTCTCCTGGTCCTTTAAATTCCTGTTCTGGATGTCTCCCTTAGGCATGCCCTGTCCAGAGGGGTGGTCCAGTCTATCTGTGGCCTAAAACCTCTGTGACACATGGATATTCCCGGCATAAGGATTTAAAACTCTCTTTGAAAATGGAAGGTTCTGAGGTGGAAGGTCTGGCTTTCCAGACAAAGGGAAACTATATTTCAGAGGAATTGCTTATGCAGAGCAGAGTCTATTTCAGATTAGGCTCCATGTTGCAAATTGCTGCTGCTCCTGTTTCATCACTGAATAAATCACAGTTGGGTTTTGTGGGTAATTTCTGGGGTGCAAACAGAATGGCTGGGGCTCCTGCTGTTACTGGGGAGCTGGTTATAGGGATGGTCACAAGATGGACTCTCACTGCCACAGGCGTCTCTCACTTGGTGGAGCTCCCAGGAGCCTATTTCTTGACCAGAGGACTTGGTCTTCCAGGACTGGTGCAGCTGCCCTTGCCTTTGCGATCCAGCACCCGACACCACGTGTGTGGCCTTGGCCAGCTCTGCTCCTTATCGAGGGGCACGATGTGGAGTTCATTTTCACTAAATCTTCCCTGACATTTTGCTGAAGTTACTATTTCCCAGCGTTCAGCTGCTCTCTGGTGACCTTAATGTGAAAGGGGCCAGCCTCCAGCAAATCTCTTTTTTTGAGGAGAGAGAAACATGCCCAGGAAGCCAGCAATAAATAAAGACCCAGTGCAGTGAGTGCAGCAAGGATGGAAACCTGCTGTTTTGTCCAATTGCATCAGGAAAAAACAAAACATCCAGGAATCTATCTAGTCTGATTTGCTTTGCTGTTTTTTAGAGGACATTTCCCCGAGAGGCTAATTCTCCTGTTTTCATTCTTGCTTTCTCTGCTGCTGCAAGAGGGCCGGAGGGGTTTGTCTCCATGATCCTTCTACCTCTTCCTGGCTCCCATCATGAACAACAGAGAGTACTTCAGGAATTAATGTACTGTCTTTTGAAATGTCATGGTCTCATTCAGGACACTTTGGAGGAGGACGACAAGGAAATGAGATTAGGAGGGTTTTGTACAGTTCAGGAAACAAGCCATCCTTTTAACAACCAACATTCCCAACACTTTAATTGAGCACATTCTATGTACCAGGTATAGCATTCAGCTCAGGGCAACAGCACAGAAAGGGGCAAGGAGGCATGGAGAGCTTGTTGCATCTGGCGAATCACAAGTAGTTCTGAACAGCTAGAGTGAGAGAGACATAGGATTTCTCACTGTTTTCAGAGATGAAAAAGACAAAAAGATCTCCCCTTACAGAGTTCTCATTTTAATGAAAAGGACAGAAGAGAAAACAACCAATAGGCTCTATGCTTTAATGAAAGGATGTGTGCCATGGTGCCCTGGGAGCTGAAAAGAAGGAAGGACAGAGTTAAAACAGCCAGGGATTATTGGTGGAGATGGAGGTTGGAGGGAAGGTCAAGGAGGGTTCACAACACAGGAGAAGCTTGGACTGAGTATTGAAGGGTAAGTAGATTTTTTCTCAAGTCCACAATGGATGAGAGGGAACACCAGACAGTGGAAACAGGATATACCAATGCTTAAAGGCCTGAGGATATGTATTGCAGTAGGGAAATTACAAATATAATGCAATGGTTCTGAACAGCCAGACTACAGAGTATGGAGTGGTTGGAGTCCAGGGAAACCAAAAGGAGACTGGGTGACACCTTCTGCTATGGGCTTCTAGGAGATTGGATTGACCAGGACTCATGGCCATTCCAAGCACTGACATCTCAGCTCCAGATACTTATATACTTAGGATAACCCAGAGGAGAAGCTGCCAGCCCTTTCCATATTTTAAAGGGTAGAGGCTCTTCTGAAAATCTAATGAAGACACAGACTGCTTCCCAGATAACTGCACACACTCACATCAATTTCAGAGAGCTTGCAGACCTTTCTGAAGCACATGCCCCAGATTAAGACAACTCGTAAGGTAGAATCCGATAACTTCACAAGCAAGCCAAGCATCATCTCCAGGGAATGCAGACAGGTTTTCCTGACAGCAGCACGACACCATCCCTTAGTTGTAATTGCCCTTCTAACCTCATATTTTCTTCAACTCAGTCACCCAAGAAATGCAGCTACGAAGAGCACCAGTTCTCTCAGGACCTCTCATGCTGCTGCTTCTTTGCCTCTTCATTCAGTTTTGTAAGTGGCATAAGTGCACATTAGGTCGTTTGAAATGATTTCATTTGTGCACAGCAAGTGATGGGCAGGAAATCACTGAGCCCGAGGCAGCAGCCTGGCGCAAGCGACCCGCACAGCAGATCAATGCAGAAGGGAGGGGTGGAATTGACCTCCCTTGGTGGACTAAGGCGGCTTCACTGGAAGGAGTTTTAATTACGACGCTGAAGTGTATTTGTCATATAAAGTACATCAGGGATAAAATATTAAAAGGGCACATACTCCTTTCCAGGAGAATGAGTTTTTCTGCCAGTGTATTTTATTGGAACAATAGTCCTGACGAAATCAAAGTAACACCGAGCCCCTGCCAGGGAGAGTTGAAAGCAAAGGCATCTTCTTATGAAAACACCTACCCTTTATTCAGCACCTACTCTGCACCAGCCTTATTCTACATTCATCAGTTTATTCAGCTCTCCTGCTGACCCACCAGGACCCATCTGACACATGGGGAGACTGACGCTCAGAGAGATGTAAGAGTCACAGCCAGTAAAGGCAGAGATGGAATTTAAACCAAGGTCACTTGATTATAAAGCATATCATCTTTTTCTTTTTAGTTGTCTTTTAAATTCAATCTTTTTCCTGCAAGGTAACAAATACACATAGTCTAGAAGATTGAAAACTATAACCAGGTTCATAACAAAACCCTGAAATCTTCTACCTGGTGCCTTAGCCCCATTCCCCGCCAGGGTGATCTCCACTGTATTAGTCTGGGTTCTCTAGAGAAACAGAACCAAGACGGTGTGTGTGTGTGTACACAGAAGGCAAGGGAGAGAGAAGTATCTATTTTAAGGAATTGGCTAATGCGATTATGGAGGTTGGCAAGTCCACAGTCTGTATGGTAGGTGGGCAGGCTGGAGACCCAGGAAAGAGCCAGTGTTGCAACTCAAAACCAGAGGCTGCCTGTTGGCAGAATTCCTTCTTGTTTAGGGGAAGTCAGTCTTTGTTCTCTGAGGCTTTCAAGAGATTGGATGAGACCCACCCACATTATGGAAGGCAATCTACTTTACTCAAAGTTCACCAATTTAAATGTTAATCTCATTTTTAAAACACCCTCACAAAAACATCCAGAATAATATTTGACCAGATATCTGGGCACCGTGGCCTGGCCAAGTTGTCGCATAAAACTATCCATCACATCCACTTTCAATTCTATTGAGTGTTTAATCTAGTCCTTACTTCCACATTTTTTTTTAAAAATGTGCTTTTATTGTTCTTTCTTTTTTTTCTGCTTTAAGTGTTAACTATTAACATTTTATGATGACACTTGCAGATTTAGCTTTCTCACACACCTCGCCGTAAGTCCTGTCTCTGCACCATCCTCTCAACATTGTTAAATCACCCTTTAAACCAATTTCAGAGTTCACCTTATTATGACTGCTGAACCACATGGTGTACTTCACTTATGTTTCCTTTCTCATTCATATTTTTGTTCCTTTTGGGAATTAAAAATCATCCCATGTTTTGTTTGCTTAGTTTACTGCTTAGTGGCTATTACTGATTAATCCCCAAACTCCAACAGCACTGAAAAATCTCTCAATGCGCTGACCTGTCTTGAGTATTCTGTCTATTTCTTCTGCCTTTTCTTTTCTTTCTCCTTCCTTCCCGCTGAGCCCTGTGTATTGCTGATCTGGATAGGCCTTTCCCTAGGCCTGCAAAGCTGCAGTTCCCACATCCCCATGGCCATGCCCTGGGAATTCAGTTGCCTCCTTTGTGTGTGTTCATCCCTGGCTACCTGGATCCCATGTTTTCTTCTTTCTTGATTTCTTCTTTTTTTAAAAAATTTTTATTTTGGTGGGTGTACATTTTCTAGTAGCTTCCTAAGAAAGACTGCCTGCAAGTGAATTTTTGAGGCCTTGCATATCTGAAAATGTCTTTCTTCTACCTCACACTTCATTGATAGCTTGAATAGGCATAGAATTCTTTATTGAAAATGATTTTCCTCCAGAATTTTGAGGGCTTTGTTCTATTATTTTCTGGATTTCACTGTTGTTGTTGAGATGATTGTTGCCATTCTGATTCCTGATCAGCTTCAGAAGTTTGTATTTGATCTTTTTAAATTTCCCCTCTGGAAACTTTTAGGATCTTTTCTTTATCCTTAGTGTACTGAAATTTTATGATTATGAGCCTTGGTGTGGGTTTTTCTTTCTTCATTCATTCTACACTTTTCAGAGGCCCTTATCTTTCTGTTTTGTAAAATTTTTCTTGTATTGTTTCTTCAGTAATTTCTTCTCTCTTTTCGTTTCTTTCTCTTTCTGGAATGTCTATTATTAAATGCCGATTCTCTTTATTGGATTCTCTAGTTGCCTTATCTTTCCTTTTTCTACTTATTTTTTATTCAACTTTCTAGGAAATTTCCTCAATATTGGATTCTCTTTATTGGATTCTCTAGTTGTCTTATCTTTCCTTTTTCTACTTATTTTTTATTCATCTTTCTAGGAAATTTCCTCAATTTTATCTTCCAAACTTCCTATTGAGTTTAAAATTTTTCTATTTTATTTTTAACTTCTGAGAACGCTTCATTATTTTCTGAATGTTTATTTTTTAGAGTCTCTTATTCTCAAATTCAAGGATGCAATTATCTAACCCTATTCTAAGGATAACATTTACAGATTTCTAAATGTTTTCTTGTTTTCATTGCTGTCTCTTCTTCCTCTAAGCTTCTTTTATCTACTGGTCTATTTGGATCTCTTTCACATTCTAGGTACTCTCCAAACATCTGCTAATCTTTGATTGTCCGTTTTAAGACATGAAGGCATTATCAATGTTGTAAGGCACTAAAGTGCTGATGCAAAGCTCTGTGTGCATATTAGGGGCTTATTGTCTGGTGACAGTAAACAGTGGTGATCAGATGGGAACCAGACTGTTTTGTTAAAGATCTCCCAAAGCAGTAACCTTAGACATTTCTCTTGAGCTGGTCAGTTTCCCTAGTGAAGTATCTTTCAGGAACATAAGGTTGGCTTTTGATATTCTGGGGCAAAGCGTGGCAGGGGGTAGGGGGCGGCGCAGGTGGGGCTGGGGTTCTAAGTATTCACATAATCCCCGTTTTTGGTAGGGAGGCTAATAGCCATTCTCAGTTGGACCCAGTCTCCCCATGTTCCCCAAGGAGCCTGACTGGTTCACTTCTCCAGAGAGTAAATCCCTGGTCCTGCTAAGTATGAAAAAAAAGGAGCCAGACCAAAAAAAAAAGACCGAGTGGGTAAAAAGAGCCTGGGCAAGGCAAGAGGAGGGAAAGAGGAGGGATAAGTGGGTATCATTGCTTCTTTCCGTCTCTTGATCACCTATCTTTTTTCCAGCCCCAATATGTACTTCTATATTTGACGCACATCGTGCCTTCAATTCCTGAATCTTTCTAGAGATCTGAAGTATAGAGAGGCTCACTTCATCTTGACTTCCTCCCTGTCTTGCTGGCTTTGTTCCAAATTATATCTGCTCATCTGCTTCTCAGCTTCCAAATTTTTATAGACATTTATTATCTGCTGAATTTCCTCCCTGGTCTCTTGCCTTGGTAGTCTGTTTGTTTTTTAAATACTATACTATCATCTTAGTGGACTTTTGGTAGGAAACAGATAAAAGCATGTGTTCTAGTCTCCATGTTTAGCCAGAAGCTCCCCAGAGCAGCCACTCTTAACTCCTGGGCTTAGAAGAGACTGATGGGGAAAAAGCCTCCTGATTGTGGAACTTGAGCCATTGTGTTCCAGGCTAGCCATTGCTGCTTTGGTTCACAGTACACATGAGGTATGCTGTACGAACTAACCTTTTAGCAATGCTCTTTATGGCTGTCTCCCTGGAGAGCTTCAAGAAGTCAGGCATTATGCACCGGGTAAGCATCCTCAGTGGGATAGGAGTCATTTGGCCAAGCCGGCTGTAAAGTAAATCCCTTTCCCCATTATTCTGTTGCCAGTTGGCTTCACTTAGCAAATCTATGGTTAAGTAGTTAACGTGGCCGGTACACTATGAACAGCCAGCAGTCAGCCTCCTAGGGCTTCTTGGTGGGTTCATAACCACCACATTGGTTTGGTTGCAGGGGAAATTCAGTTTTTGGCTTGGCTAAGTACAGATTTATCTCTGATAATGTAAAATCATCTTGAAATGCCTGTGTAAACACTGCTCTCTCCTTTCTTGCTTGTCATCTGAAACACTTTCCACTTTTAAGGCTCAGGTAAAATGCCAATTCTTCTGTAGCTCCTTCTAGTCCTCATCTTCATGTTCTCAGGGTGCTTTTGATGGGACTGTGGGGTTACCTTTTCTAAGAATTGCATTCACTTGTTTAATAGTTGCCCTCTGTGGTTGGACAGGGAGCTCATCAAGGCCAGCAACTCTGTCTCCCCTCTACTCCAGTGCCCAGCAGGGTGTCTGACACATACATGGGAGCAGCCCATGCATATTTATTGACTGACTGAGTGAAGAGTCTTCTATTAGTAGAGCCTATGTATCCTTTTACCAGGGATGGTAAAAGGACATCCTAGTGATGAGTTTGTAGTGAGCTGCCTTTTGGCTTCACATTAGAGCCTCTAGAGACAACTCAAGGCTTTCCTTGGCAATACCCCTTCCCCTAAGATCCTCTGCCAGGAGAAGGGGCTCAAGTGTGAGTTAAGAACAAAGTAGAATGACAAGACAGAGCTAGTCTCTGCCTTGGGAGTGCACTTCTGCGGGGAAGGATGCGAAACTGGGGTCCACACTCTTGGCTCTCCCCTTGGATCCTGCTGCTCCTTTGGGATGTGGCTTGCTCCTGGCTTCTGGAGTGACGTGAAGAGCCCACATCATCTGGTTTTCCTTGTCCTGGTCCCTCCTGTCATCATCAGGGTTACACTGTACCCTGCAAACATCCTGTGCAGGTTCTAACCCAATGGAGGTCATCAGCCCTATGTACCTCCTCAAGTTGGAAAATTCCTTTATTTCAAGGCATCAAGTATGGGAAAGTGAATGATTTTCCTAGTTTAACATTTGCATTAAACACAGGCTGTGTTCTCACAGGGACCCTGCAGAATGTGTTTCCCAGTTCTTATGACAAAAAGAATACTGCTGGTAAGGATTAGCAAAGAATGTCTTCAAATAATAATCAAAAGACATAGATAAATTCCAAATAAAATTCCATAATAATGGACTACTATGTAGCAATGGAAACGAACTGACACTGGTATATGCAAAAATATCATGTGGAGTGAAAGGAGCCAGATATAAAAGACTACATGGAGTATGACTCCATTTGTATGAAATTTATGGAAAAGACAAGTTTATGGAGATGGAAGGCAGATGGGTGTTTGCCTGGGGCTAGAGGGGAAGTGGAAATTAACATGGGCACATCATTATCTGTCTGGAATAACGGAACTCTTCTAAACTGGATTGTGGTGATGGCTGCACTATTGTATAGATAAACTAAAAGTAATCAGAATGTGCATTTATACTGGGGAATTGTATGATATGTAAATTATACATCTATGAAGCTGCTATAAGTATGGAAGAAAAAGAAGCCAGACCCAACCCCCCACATACACAAAAAAGACTTAGACACTCTTCCTTCAACTCAGGAAGTAGCTGGAAAAGATTTGCTAGGGTTCTGCAGCTCTCTATTGATGTAGATTTCAGGCATGCATCAACGTTAAAGTCTTTTTCCTTTTAATTTAACAACACTGTCTTCCTGTCCTTGGAGGGATGGAAATGGCACAGAATCCTCCTACTGCTAAAGACAGTGAAACCAGAAAGTGAGGCACAAGAAAGATACTCGGCTCCCCTGAGCTGCCTCTCCTACGTGTAACCTCTTCAGCTTACCTGGCCCAGCAGCTTCTTCATCTCCTCTTTTAGCTATTACTTTAGTCATCCAAGCACAAAGACCCAAATTGTTAGTGTCAGCAGGTTCAACCTACACAGTGCAGCTCCAGCTCCATCAAGGCCCATGCACTTCCTTGCAAGACAGTCCTGAAGAGGCAGCTCTGAGCAAAGATGTGAGGAGCCAGGAGGGGCACTGGCTGGCCCAAGGCAAGCAGCTTTGCTGACCGGTTGGCAGGTCAAGGGCCCAGGTCTGTGTAATCCAAACCACCCGAAAGGAATCAGACCCACAAGGATGGAGAGATGAAAAATTATAAAAAAATAGTAGGATAGAAAACATCCTCACAATAATAGGCCACACTCATCTAGACGTTTTAATACTTTGCAGAACTCTTTCACATTATCTTATTTAATCCTCACAGGCTCCAGGCAAGATTGCCATTAACATCCCCAGGAAACTGAGGGAGACAGGCAAGATAATCAGTGACAGAGTTGGGGACTGAAAGTCAGTTCTTTTGACTTAAATTAGTTATACGCACCATACTATGTACATGCAGGTCCCTATATTCACTAATATATATTTGGGTTATGTATACATAGTATAGATACCATATTTATGTATACATCTATATACATAAATGTTTGTGTGTGTGTGTGTGCACATTGAATACCCACTGTGTATTAGGCCCTTTTTAAAGCCCTTCACATTATATCCTCACCACAACCCCATGAAGTAGATACTTTTTAACAGATGAGGAAACTGAGGCACAGAGCGATTTCCCTTGCCAAAGGTCACACAGTGCCCAAGTGGCAGAGCTGGGATTTGAACCCACATCATCCAGTGTGCTTTCATGACACCACATTGCTTGTCTCTTGGTCCACCACGTGGGTGAGTTTTGGCTTTGATTTCAGGGTACAGATTGCACTAAAATTCTGGCTTTCCCAGCTCAAGTCGGTCCGGCCTGTGCTGCCTTCACCTTAAGGACTTCATTTCCTGCCGTCATGGCAGCTCTGTCTCATCAGTGTCCCAACCACTTAGTGTTTCTTTCACTCCCAGGCTTGGTTTCTGTTTCTGCTGCCACCAGCCTCATGGTACAGACCCCGGAGGAGTTGAAAAAGCATGTGGATTTTATGGGCCTATGGATTTTTGAAATGTTATGAATGTTGATTTATTATCTTCTCTGCATGTACAAAATGGCCTTCTAAAAACTTTATGGATATATTTACATGGGAATTTCCAACTAAAGAATGTACTGTAATACCAAGAAATTTGTTGCCAATATTGGTTCATTTCCAAGTGATATTGAATCAGGTCTAAGTAAATATTTATGATTTATCTTGAAATGTGACAGACTCATGACACAGTAATTAATTTTACTGTAGGCTGCATTCAGAATGGCTTTGGTAATATATGAGTAGGTGTGTAAAATGTTTATAGGGCTTTCAAAAATAAGCCCAAGGCTTAAATGAAACCTTAATCAGACAACTGAGGAGGAATACAATTGCAATTCTAATTTTGCTGATAGAATTTCTGTGGGAAACAAGGAGTTGCAGAGATTGATATTCATGGCAGAGAACCAGCACAGATCATATATTTTATGTACTGCTAAACTATTTGGAAACTTCAAATACATTTACTTTTCAAGAAATGCATGCTTTGAGCAATGGTTACAAAGGAAAGGCTAAATTTAGAAAATCGGCTTTGGTTTAGGGCAAACGCAGAGAGGAACAGATATTTCAGAACTCTGCAAGAAGCTAAAGGCCTCAAGTGAGGCCTCCGTTTTGGGGTGCTTCTTTTTCTCATCCCCATATTGAATCAGTCAACAAATCCTACGTTTTCTACCTTAAGAACATATCCAGAATCTGGCTGTGTCTCACCACCTCCACTATAACCACATGGTCCACCCCTATCATCTCTCACCTGGGTTACTGTGGAAGCCCCTGGCCTGGCCTCCCTGTGTCCAAGCATCCTCCCTTCCCCACGGAGTCCGGCATGATCCCTGTGGGAACATAAGTGAGTTCACACCACTCCCCTATTTCCACTGGCTTCCAGTCCCACTCAGACTCCAAGCCAAATACACAGGGAACCTACAGGCCCCACAGGACTGTATTAGTCAGGGTTCCCTAGAGGGACAGAACTAACAGGGTATACATATGTTATATATATACCCTATTATATAATAATACATATTTTATATATATATATGTATATATATAAAGGGGAGTTTATTAAGTATTAACTTACATGATCACAAGGTCCCACAACAGGTGGTTATTGTTATCCCCAAGAGTGTATTCATCCAATAACATTTATTGAATACATACTATTTGTCAGGCACTATGCTATGTATTGATGCTGTAAAACTGTATTGGTCTTGCTTCAAGGAACCTACAATTTAATGAAGGAGAAAAACACACAAAAAATCAACTATTGCAGCCCCATCAGCCCAAAATGATATGTGTTATGGAGGGTGGTGGAGCGGGAAGAGGTACAGCTACATCACAAGATCCACAGGAAAAATGAACTGACAGCTTTTTTTGTTTGTTTGTTTGTTTGTTTTTTAAACTTACTTTCTGGGTCAGACAAGCTGGCTTATGATTGTAATCCCAGACCTTTGAAAGTCCAAGGTGGGAGGAATGCTTAGTCCCATGAGTTTGAGACCAGCCTAGACAACATGGTGAGATCCTGTCTATTGAAAGAGGAAAAAAATAGCCAGGCTTGGTGGTGCACGCTTGTAGTTCTAGCTACTGAGGAGGCTGAGGCAGGAGGATCACTTGAGTCCAGGAATTTGAGGCTGCAGTGAGCTGTGATCATGCCACTGTACTGTACTCCAGCCTGGGTGACTGCAAGATCCTGTCTTGGAAAAAAAAAAAAAAAAATCCTACTTTCTTCCTCCTCAATCATGTAAGGCTCTTTGTTAATTTCCTCCTTTGCCTGATGAATGGACTTTTCCAGAGAAGTCAGTCTACAGACACTATTTTTATTTACAATGACCAGAAATCAGGTTAGTTTAGAGTCTGTCCTGGGGCTGGTTCAAGGGAGGAGTGATGGAAAATCTTGTGTATTACTCCTTTCCCTTTGACAGTCTCTCCAAAAAAGGCTTTGTTGCCATCATGCAAGATTTGAAGTGTCTTTTCAGAGGGATCAAAACCCCATAAATCTACCCGCACACATAGACCCTAAGAGTCTTATAAAGTTACTGCCTCTAATATCTCAAAGCAGGGAGTGGGCAGCCCAGAGAATGCAGAATGATATGCTGGGGAAATGGGAAGCAAATATTGGGATGTCTGCTACTAATGTTTTATCTAAAAATGAAAAAGGAATTAAGCTTCACTTAAATTTAATATACAGGTTGACGCATGCATGCTTGCTTGGTCTGTCTGTTGTTCCCATGTCATATACAGACCTCAGGGGGTATCCTGAGGAACCCCGAGTGTTACACACAGTTTGACGAGTCTCTCATTGGCTTTCAGAGTATCGTAGCTTCTTCGTGCCACTTGAGAGGATAGGGAAATTGTATTATTTAGTCTTAACTAAATGAATCCTCACACAACTGAGTGGCTTGAGAAGAGCTCTACAAAGAAAGGAGTGTGCCAGTAACACCTACAATGCAAATGCAAATAAACAACAAGAAAATGGCACTGTCCCTAATGCAAAATAAGCTCATTGTCGGACATATCATGAGGTTAGAAACCATAACAATCTCATCAGATCAGACAAGACGTTGACAAAAACAAGTTTAGAAATTATCAAGGGGACAGTGCCTTCACCTCCACTGGCATTTGTGATAAACCTCATCCTAAGTGTATATTAAGCCTTTAGATATTAGCTAATAATAGAAATGCATCAATATAATTTATAGATAAGTAAATACACTCTATTGGAGTGTATGTTCAACATTTTTACTGCTAGGGTTATGTGAATTTAAAAAAATTGAAGGCCTCCTTTTTAGGGACCTTGCCCTGCTTTAACAAGTCTCGGACCTTTACGATAATATTCACTGTCATTTGGGCAGAGCTGAGGTAGGAGGTGGGACTAGATTCTGGATATGGGACTCAGATACAGGACCAAATTGAGGACTACCTAAAATAGGTCCGGCGTGGAAGCACTTCTCCCTAAGACATGCAAACCAGTGTGCCATGTCAGTTTACCATTGCCATGGCAACACCTGAAAGTTATCACCCCTCTCTATGGTGACAACTCCACAGAGACTACTACCCTCATCCTAGAAATTTCTGCATAAGCTGCCTCTTACTTTGCATAGAATTGAAAGTGGGTATGAATATGGCGGCAGAACTGCCTCTGAGCTGCTACTCTGGACACACTGCCAGTGGGGTAGCCCGGCTTCGCTGCTGCTGCTGTACACTGCTGCTTCAATAAAAACTGCTGTTTAACACCACCAGCTCACCTTTGAATTCTTTCCTGTGTGAAGCCAAAAACCTTGGGCTAAGCCCCAGTTTTGGGGCTTGCCTGTCCTGCATCAGAACCAGGTGGCTGGTCTGTATAGACCTAAGATCAAGGGCTTGTCACTTATTCACTTACAAGCTGCATGTTTTAAACACTATCAGAACGCTGATGTTCCCTGAAAACCTGTCCTGCGCGCTATGAGCCTTTGCAAAAATAAATCGCATTTTATAACAAATAACCATTTTATACTGTACAATAATGGAAAATACTGAAGTAGTTTTATAAAATCTTTTCTTCATGTTGTGAAATTTAACTTATAAAATTTCCTGTCACCCATATGTATTCTTTTTGTTTCTGTCTTTTCTTAATCTGACAATGATTTTCCTTTCGGTGGAAGAAAATTTGCATGGCTACTCCACATGTGACAGTGTTGCTCAGCGAGTCCTGGTCACAGAAAGTTTAAGAAATATTCCTTTAGAGCATGTGAATAAATCTTGCCTCAATCAAATTCTTTTTCCTGCAGCCTCCCCTGCTGGGCTCCCTTCCTTGACCTCTGAGCCTGCTGCTTGCCTTGACCCCAAGTTCAGAGGCTCCCACTGACCCGGCCCTTTGCTGTCCTTTTAAGGCCAAGCCTAGGGATGAGCCTCTTCCTCACAGGTTAGGAGCTTTCACCACCACCTCCAGATCTCAGAAGGTGAGAACTGAGAACAGATCTCTGAGAACGGGCACCTTGTGAACAGGTGCTGCTTAGTTCCTAGAGGAATTCAGAGGGAGAACTGCATGGCGGGCTGCCAGCTCCTTGCCACAAGGTGCTTCTTTCCAGGGGTGGCGGGTAGTTCAGCGGCGAGTCGCTCAAACCGGGCTCTGCTGTTGGGACACGTTATTTAGCTTCAGTGTATGTCCGTTTTCTCATTTGTAAAATGAGGATAATAACAACTCCCACTTCTTGGACTTCTTGAAAATGAAATGAGAATCCTATAGGCTAATGCACTTGGCCTGACACATAGTAAGTCATCAAAAAATGTGAGCTACTGTTATTATCAAGCATTATTTACTTATATTCAGTCCCCGGCTGAATAATTGGAGAGAACTTCATGGCTAATGTAAAATTGGACTTTGACCACACCTACTTAGAGGGTTGACACTTCTCCCTCCAGAAAATAACAGGACCTCATACAATTTATTCTACGTAGAACAACTTAAATATAGTTTGCAGTAATGGGATTTGGGAGCAGACAGATTTGGACTCAAACACCAGCTTTCACATGTTGCCATGATCTTGGGCAAGTCACTTAGCTGTTGTGGGCCTCATCTGTGCAGTGGGTATTTACACAGTAATACTGAGTTGTGAGAACATGATGTAAGCATAGGATTCAGGAGAGTGCCTGGCACTTAGTGGGATCTCAATATCTTGTCCCTCTCCCCTTTTCTTAATAGCCATAATAGACATTGATAGAAGAATTAACATTTGTTTAACCCCTACTGTGTGCCATGCACTGGATAGGATTTTATAATCTTACATAATCTACTGTATTCTTTAAAATGATGTAAAGTATATATTAATAACACAATTTTGTGGATGAAAGAACTAAGTTCAGAGAATTTAAGACCTTTTTCAAAGTGAATGACTTGACTGCAAAAGTCCATGCTATTCCTCCTTCCCACTGGCTGCACCATCTCAGATCTCTGGACCAGCAAACACTATACCTCTAAAGGAGAATACCCAGTTTCACCTCTAGTTCCAAATGTTGGTAATTAAACCAGAACCAGCATGAAGGAGTTGTTTGGAACTTTTACCACAAGCCTGCAAGACACTTAATGTTACCAGCACAGTCCCCGGTAAGGGGAATATGGTTTGTTTCCCTTCAACCCCTAATTACTGTGACGTTCAAGACATACTCATCCCTGCCAAAGCTTCTCTCTAACTCTCCTCTTATCAACACAGTGATGGCCCTGTCTATTTGATCCCTTAGGGGTGGAATATAGGGGCACAGAATCTTGCTGTCAGGACTTTAGACAATGGTTCTCAGGCTATCACTGATGAAAGTTCAGTTGGCAATCCAGGGCAAGAAGAAAGACGGAAAGGTAGACCTCAGTAATAACCACTAGCTATTAAATTTGACCACCATCTGAAATTGATAATCCAAGACTAGCTGGATCAGTTATGGTCAACTAAAATTTATGTCACAGAGGAGCCCCTGGGAAGGGTGCAGGGCAGCAGGTGTGGGAAGGTGATGAGCACAGGACCACATTGGAACCCAGGGAGGTCATTCCACACCCCCAGCACGGTTGCAAGACAGAAGCCCCAGACAACGTCTTTTCAAAAATAAAAATACCTTTATTTTCTTCTGATTTTAAAATAATACATGCATATCATTCTTATTTTTAAAAATCAGACAATATGAAAAGGCTTAAAGAAGGAAATGAAAATTCCACTCTTAATTCTGCCACCTGCTGAAAACATTCTGTGTAAATCCCTCCAGACTTTTTTCTGTTCATATGCCTCTAGCCCCCCACAATTGTTCTGAAAACAAAAATCAACCTTTCCTAAAGAATATAGTTTGATGTTGCTATATTTAATGGAATTATGATATTCCATTATAGAGATGTACCATTCCATTACAGAGATTCCATTATGGAGGTGTAATATTAAATATAGCCATTCCTTTCTTTTAAATTGTCTCCAATTTGTCATGATTATAAACAAAGCTGTGTATACTATAACAAACACCCTAGTACATTTTTGGTATTTCATCCTGTGGTTAATGCTGATGCTGAAATTCCACAAGATTCCAGGAATCTCAATATCACTTATGTATAAATACTTAATAAGTTATGGCTGAAACATTCATTCATTCACTCATTTGCTCAATATATATATAAACACACATATATATGTGTGTGTGTGTGTATGTGTGTGTATATGTATATATATTGGGTAACCATGATGTTCCAGAAACAAACCTGTGTTCTGTGGATATGCAGTGAATAAAACAGGCAAACTCTCTGCCTCAGAACACTCACATTTAAAGAGGGGAGACAAACGATGAAATAAATAACAGTGTGTTAGAAGCTTGCAAATGTTAAGGAGAAAAATGAGGCAGAAAAGGGTGGTTTTCTCTTATAGTCATTCAGTATTTTTTCCCTGTTCTCTGTCATCATCATGCTATTTAGTTTAATTCACTAAATGCCTGTTAAGTCCCTATGCTGTGCCTTAAACTGTGCTAAGTATTGGGAATGGGGTGGAGAGTTGTGTGGAATATGGGCCCTAGCATGGACAAGCTCACATGTCATCATTTTCTTGCTCATGACTTCACCATTTCATATGTGTATATTTTGTCTTCACAACTACATTAAAAGGTCTTAGAGGGCAGGAATCCATCCACATTCTTTGTGTTCTCCTGAGCTTTTAGTATATTTTTGTACAGAGTTAGTGTTCAATAAATGCTTGTTCCCCATGCTTGTGACATAGAAATAATGCAAGTGGTTTTGAGAGATGAAAAACTGGGTTCTGATAAGCCAAGAAATGGGTAAAAAAAAAAAAAAGCACTGATTAATACCCAAGGTTAATGAGAAAGCTAGCTATTTAGCTCATAAAATTGGCATTTAAAAAAACTTGTTCTAAATCATGCCATTTAATCAAATGTAGTGATATAAGTATAGTAAATATAGTAATTTTAGCAAATGTTGTGCAATACTGGCTGAATAAGTAATACAAATTTTTTTAAATAGAAAAACACAAACCAAACAGAGAAGCATGCTGGGTTTTCAGCTGGCTCTGTGTGGCTCATTTTCGCTGCCCCCGCATCCTACTAACACACACCCAACTCTGCCTCTAGGGGGAGCTCCAGCACTCATTTGAGTCCCAAGGCCTTAGTTGCAAGGGACTGTCAACCCTCCCAGCAGTATCTGGTTTTGAACTCTCTCATCGTCCTGACTAGCAATCAGCTCTTTCATCTGCCTTTAAAAACAACAACAACAACAACAACAACAACAACAACAACAAAATATTTGCTATCCAAATGTAGGTAACTCTAAAAGTATGAAGTAGTTCAGAATAAGATTTTGGCTTTAGAGCGATCTTGATTGAATACCTAATATTTGTCAGGGATTATGTCCTGCATGTTACATATATTATTTCTAACTCTCAAAACAAACTTGCAAGAGGGGTCCTGTTATCCTCACTATTACCCTATGCAGACAGGGACTGTGCAGCTGAGAGAGGTTAAGGAACTTGCCTGAGGTCACAGTGTCAGCGGTGGAGGCAGATCTGCCTAAATTAGGGCCCAAGCACTTCTACCTTGCACTCTGCTCTCTGTAGCTGCCCTTATTTACCTGTTTATTACTTGTTACTGTCATCATTTTCATCAGATTATTGTTATAGTTGATGTCTTTCTGGCAGAGGCAATGCAGTTTTTTGTGTGTGTTTGACCTCAGCACACTTTGTTTTTTGACACGGTGTCTTGCTGTGTCATCAAGGCTGCAGTGCAGTGGTGGGATCACAGCTCACTGCAGCCTTCACCTCCCCAGGCTTAGGTGATCCTCCCACTTCAGCCTCCAGAGTAGCTGGGACTACAGGTGCATGCCACCACACCTGGCTGATTTTTTGTAGAGATGGGGCTTTGCCATGTTGCCCAGGCTGGTCTCAAACTCCTGGGCTCAAGCTATTCTTGCAACCCCTGAGATATGGTTTGGCTCTGTCCCCACCCAAATCTCATCTTGAATTGTAGCTTCCATAATCCCCACGTGTTGTGGGAGATCATTGAATCGTGGAGGCGGTTCCCCCCATACTGTTCTCATGGTAGTGAATAAGTCTCACAAGATCTGATGGTTTTATAAGGGGTTTCCCCTTTTGCTTGGCTCTCATTTTCTCTTGACTGCTGCCATGTAAGATGTGCCTTTTGCCTTCCGCCATGATTGTGAGGCCTCCCCAGCCACGTGTATCTGTGAGTCCATTAAACCTCTTTTTCTGTATAAATTACCCATTCTCGGGTATGTCTTTATCAGCAGCGTGAGAACAGACTAAAACACCCACCTTGGCCTCCCAAAATGCTGGGATTATAGGCGTGAACCACTGCGCGTGGCCTGTTTTTTAATTTTAAGACTAGTTTTTTAAAGAGTACTTTTAGGTTCACAGCAAAACTGTGAAGGAAGGCGCAGAGACATCCCATACCTTCTTCCCCGAAACATGCACAGCCTCCCCATTATCAACATCCCCCACCAGAGTATACCCTGGACAGAGCACAGCAGAGTACACTGTCATATCATTATCACCTAGTGTTCATAGTTTACATTAGGGTTCACTCTTGGTGGTGCACATTCTATGGGTTTGGACAAATGCATAATGACATGTATCCACCATTATAATATCATACAGAATAGTTTCGCAGCCCTAAAAATTATCTGTGCTCCACCTATTCATCCCTCCCTCCCCGTAACCCCTAGCAACCACTGACTTTTTTTTTTTTTTAATCATTTTCATAGTTTTACCTTTTCCAGACTGTCATCTAGTTGGAATTGTACAGTATGTGTAGTCTTTTCAGATTGACTTCTTTCATTTAGTAACATACATTTAAATTTACCCATGTCTTTTCATGGCTTGATAGCTCATTTCTTTTTAGCATTGAATAATATTTCATTTTCTGGATGTACCACAGTCTATTTATCCACTCACCTACTAAAGGACAGCTTTTGACAACTGCAAATAAAGCTGCTATATACATCCGTGTGCAGGATTTTGTGTGGACATAAGTTTTGAACTCCTTCAAGGAAATACCTAGAAGCATGATTGCTGGATTGTATGGGAAGATAATGTTTAGTAAGAAACTGTCTTCTAAAGTGGCTGTACTGTTTTGCATTTCCAGCAGCAATGAATGAGAGGTCCTGTTGCTCCGCATCCTCACCAGCACTCAGTGTTGTCAGTGCTCTGGATTTTGACCATTGTAATAGGTATGTAGTGGTATCCCATTATTTTAATTTACATTTTCCCAATAACATATAATGGGGAGTATTGTCTTATATGCTTATTTGCTATCTGTCTGTGTTCTTTGGTGAGGCAGGTGTTAATGTCTGTGACCCATTTTTTTCTTTTTTTTGGTAGAGACAGATTGTTGCTCTATCACCCAAGAGGGAATGCAGTGGTACCATCGTAGCTCACTGAAGCCTTGAAGCCTCAATCTCCAGGGCTCAAGTGATCCTCTCCTCAATCTCCCAAGTAGCTGGGATTATAAGTGAGTGCCACCATGCCTGGCTAACTTATTTATTTATTTGTAGAAACAGAGTCTTGCTATGTTGCCCAGGGTGGCCTCACACTTCTGGCTTTCAGTGATCCTCCCACCTCGGCTTCCCAAAGTGCTGGGATTACAGGTGTGAGCTGCTGCACCTGGCTTTGGCCTGTTTTTGAATCACGTAGGTGATCATCAACACCTTGATGGTCACCTTGAATCAAGTGCTTGCACTAGCTAGGACTTCAAATACAATGTTGAAAATGAGTAGTGAAAGGAAACATCCTTGACTTGTTCTTTATCTTATTTGGAAAGCTTCTGGTTGTCACTATTAAGTATGATGTTAGCTATAGGGCTTTTTTAGGTTTTTGGTTTTTTTTTTTTTTATCAAGTTGAGGCAATTCTCCTTTATTCTGAGTTTGTTGAGAGGTTTTATCATGAATTGGTGTTGGATTTTGTCAAATGCTTTTTTTACATCTACTGATAAGATCATGTAATTTTTCTTCTTTAACCTGTTGATATGATGGATTACATCAATTGATTTTTGAACGTTGAACCAGCCTGTATACCTGGGATAAATCCCACTTGGTTGTGGTGTATAAGTATTTTTATACATTGTTGGGATTGATTTGCTGATATTTTGTTGAAGATTTTTGCATTTATGTTCATGAGAGATATTGATATGTAGTTTTCTGGTTTTGCAGTGTCTTTTTCTAGTTTTGGTGTTAGGGTGATGCTGGCCTCATAGATTGAGTTAGGAAGTATTCCCTCTGCTTCTATCTTCTGAAAGAGATTGTGAAGAATTGGTATCATTTCGCCTTTAAAATATCTGGTAGAATTCACCAGTAAACCCATCTGCACTGGATGCTTTCTGTTTTGGAAGGCTATTAATTATTGACTCAATTTCTTTACTGGATATAGGCCTATTCAGACTGTCTGTTTTTCCTTGTATGAATTTTGGCAGATTGTGTCTTTCAAGGAATTCATCTATTTCATCTAGGTTATCAAATTTATGGGCACAGAGTTGTTCATAGTATTCCTTTATTATCCTTTTAATGGCCATAGGATCTGTAGTGATGTGCCCTCTTTCATTTCTGGTATATGTCCTCTCTCTTTTTTTCTTAGTCTGGCCAGAGACTTATTGATTTTGTTGATCTTGATCTTTTCAAAGAACAAGCTTTTGATTTCATTAACTTTCTCTACTGATTTTCTATTTCACTGATTTCTGCTCTCCTATTTATTTCTTTCCTTCTGTTTACTTTGAATTTAATTTGCTCCTCTTTTTCTGGTTTCCTAAGGTAGAAGCTTAGATGATCTATTTTAGATCTTTCTTCTTTTCTAATGCAGGCATTTGATGCTATAAATTTTCCTCTAAACACTGCTTTCACTGCATCTCACAAATTTTGATAAGATGTGTTTTCATCTTAACTTAGCTAAAAATATTTTTAAATTTCTCTTGAGATTTCTTCCTTGACCCATGTGTTATTTAGAACTGTGTTGTTTAGGGACTCTTCATGTGGATTCAGGCACCATGTCCTTCACTGCCCTCCTCTGCTACAATCACATTTCTGGTAGGCAGTGGATCAGGGAAGCACCAGCAGCTGTGGACCATGTGGAGAAACACTACTGGCCGGGCATGCCCTACCTGACTGTGGGACAAGAGTACAGCAGTGCTGAGGTGCACATGGCAGAGCCCTTTGAGGCTGTGAAGGCGGCCAACATTTCCAAGTTGCCTCTGTATAGATAGATTTGTTGTAAAGCAGCTCAGTCATCTCAATGCCAACAAGAAGTGGTCATCTTCTTGTTGAATCATCAGCACCTTGATGGTCACCTTGAATCATCATCCCTTTGATTTTATGGATCATGGGGTTGCCATGTCTTTACCTGGTCTGGTGCTGAAAAACTGTAACCTCTATAAAAATGTGAGGCTTTGGAGCAAAGTCTTATTAAAACAAACGTGAGCATAGTGGTCTGCATATGGAATATCTAGGGCTCTAAACAGACTAATACTTTTAAGTATAATCACTGTCCTATTGTTTTTCATTTCTTTACCCTGACAGGAAGATATCAGGGATTTCCTGGGTCACAGATTATATAAAACACATTTTGGATGAAAGCTACAATAAAGCTACTAACTATGATTTGGGATATTTTTTTAAGTATGAGATACTTAATGGGGGCTTTATCATCCGTTAGTTTGCTTATCTTTTGTCAAGAATAACTGGCTAAACTTAAATGGAAATGTGAGGTTTTTCAGTTACACATTCTCCTAAAAATAGCATTTTCTTCTGGGATTTGACTACTAAATGAAGACATTTAAATGAAGTAAAGGTTATTTATCAAAACTTTCAAAAAGTGTGCTGCTTAATCTCCACATATTTGGGGATTTTCCAGAGATCTTTCAGTGATTGATTTCTAACTTAATTCCACTGTGATCTGAGAGCAGGCATTGCATGATTTCTATTCTTTTACTTTTGTTAAGTTGTGTTTTATGACCCAGATTGTGATCTGTCATGGTGAATGTTCCATGTGAGTTTGAGAAGAATGTATATTCTGCTGTTGTTGGATGTAGTTGTCTGAGTAGTCTGTAGATGGTCATTATATCCAGTTGATTGGTGGTATTTTTGTTGTTGTTGTTGTGTTGTTGTTTCTAGAAAGAGAGTCTCACTCTGTCACCCAGGCTGGAGTGCAGTGTTGTGATCATAGCTCACTGCAGCCTTGAACTCCTGGGCTCAAGCGATCCTCTTGCCTTAGCCTCCCAAAGTGCTGGGATTACAGGTGATGGTATTGTTGAATTCAACAATGTCTTTATTGATTTTCTGCCTGCTAGTTATGTTCATTTCTGATAGAGGGGTGTTGAAATCTACAATTACAATATTAGATTCATCCATTTCTCCTTGCAATTCTGTCAGTTTTTGCCTCATGTAGTTTGATACTGTTGTTAGGCACATAACACATTAACAATTGTATGCCTTCTAGATTTTCCTAGATTTTCCTCTTTATCATTATATAATGCCCTTCTTTATCACTAACTTTTCTTGCTTTGAAGTCTGCTATAACTGAACTTAATATAGTTACTCCTGATTTCTTTTGATTTATGTTATCATGATATAGGATGGATTCTCCATTCATTTACTTTTAATTTATAATTGTCCTTATATTTAAAGTGGGTTTCTTGTAAAAAAATATAATTGGATGGGGTTTTTTGATCCATTCCGATTATCTCTGTCTTTTGATTGGTGTATTTAGACCATCGATGTTTAACATGATGATTGATACAATTGTATTAATATCTAAGATATTTGTTCCTGTTTTCTTTTTGTTGCTCTTGTTCTTTGTTCCTCTTTTTGTTGTCCACTCTTTTTCTGCCTTTTGGGGTTTTAATTGAGCTTCTTATATGATTGTATCTTCTTTCTTAGTGTATTAGTATGCAGTCATGTGCCACATAATGATGTTTTGGTCAATGACAGACTGCATATATGACAGTGGTCTCATAAGATTATAATACTGCAGTTTTACTGTACCTTTGCTTTGTTTAGATGTGTTTAGATACAAAAAACTTACCACCATGTTACAATTGCCTATAGTATTCAGTACAGTCACATGCTGTGCAGGTTTGTAGCCTAGATAACAAAATAACTCCAACTCCTTCCCCCAGTCCCTTGAATCATTGTTGTCATTCATTTCATTTCATCATACAAGCATACATAAGCGTATATGCATGAGCATGCATAATCAAATACATTGTTGCTATTAATATTTTGAACAAACTGTTATGTGTTAGGTCAATTAAGAATAAGAGAAATAGGTTACAGTGGCTCACACCTGTAATCCCAGCGCTTTGGAAGGCCGAGGCAGGTGGACTGCTTGAGCCCATGAGTTCAAGACCAGCATGGGCAACATGGCAAAATGCTATCTTTACAAAAAGTACAAAAATTAGCCTGGTGTGGTGGTGTGTGCCTGTAGTCCCAGCTACTCAGGAAGCTGAGGTGGGAGGACCACCTGAGCCCTGAAGGTGGAGGCTGCAGTGAGCTGAGATTGTGCCACTGCAAAAAAAAAAAAAGAATAAAAATAAAAATTTTCATTTTACCTTCATTCATTCCTTCTTCAGTGCTCTTTCTTTCTTTATGTAGATCCAAGTTTCTGACTTACATTATTTTCTTTCTCTCCAAGGAACTTCTTTCAACATTTATTGCAAGGCAAATCTACTGGCAACAAACTCCCTCAATTTTTGTTTGTCTGAGAAAGCCTTTATTTCTCCTTCACTTTTGAAGGATAATTTCACAGAGTACAGAATTCTAGGTTGGTGGGTGTTTTTCTCTCAACACTTTAAATATTTCACTCCTCTCCTGTCGCTTGCATGGCTTCTGAGAAGTTACATGCAATCCTTATCCTTGCTTCTCTGTAAGGAAGGTGGGTTTTTCTCTGGTTTCTTTCAGGAGTTTTTCTTTACGTTTGATTTTCTGTAGTGTAAAAATAGTATACCTAGAAGTAGTCGGGTTTTTTTGGCTTTGTTTTTTTGGCATGTATCCTGCTTGATGTTCTCTGAGATTCCTAGATCTGTGGTTTGGTATCTGACATGAATTTCGGGGAAAATTCTCAGCCTTTATTTTTTTAAATAATAATATCTTGTCTGTCCCTTTCTCTCTTTCTTTCCCATTATGTGTATTTCCATTGTGTATATTTATACCTTTTGTATTTGTCCATAGTTCTTGGATATTCTGTTCTGGTTTTTGTCAGTACTTGTTCTTTTTGCATTTCAGTTTTGGAGGTTTCTATTGAGATATCCTCAAGCTCAGAGATTCTTTTCTCAGCCTTGTCCAGTCTACTAATAAGCCCATCAAGGACGTTCTTCACGTCTGTTACAGTGTTTTGTTTGTCATCTCTGGCATTTCTTTTTGGTTCTTTCTCAGCATTTCCATCTCTCTGCTTTCATTGCCCATCTGTTCCTGCATGCTGTCTACTTTATCCATTAGCTCCCTTAGCATCTTACTTACGGTTGTATTAAATTTCTTGTCTGCTAATTCCAACCTCCCTGCCGTATCTGGTTCTGGTTCTGGTTCTGAAGTTTGCTCTGTCTTTCCACATTGTGTTGTTTTGCCTTGTAACTTTTTCCTGATAGCTGGACATGATGTGTTGGGTAAAGTGTCCTACTGTAAACAGACCTTTAGTACTGTGGTCTCTAGCACTCTGAGTAGGTCTCAGTCTTCTAGTGAGCCTGTGCCTTGACTGTGTGAACTGCCCCTGTGCTTCTTGGTCCCCACACCCTCCTTCAGTGTGACAGGAAGATTGAAGTGGGCTGGAATTGAGTATTTCCCTTCCCCCAGGTTAGCTAGCCTTTGATGAAACCCTCAACGGGTTAGGCTCTGGCTAACTAGTTTCTCCTGAGGGCAAACCTCGTTAAGAAGAGCGGAATGCTCTGGAGTGTTCCCAGTGGGTTCCATTTCTCCTCCCTGTGTCAGAAACACAAGGGCATTTTTCTCCGATATGTACTGTGTGGATCTGGCAGAGTCCTGGGGGTCAAACTCACAAATGCCTAGGGCCCCTCCCCATGCCTAGGTCCCCCTGGAGTTTATAACTCTCAGACTTTTCCACACTGAACTTCCTGCAGTTTGTCAATTACAGTTCTGCTTTTGCTGCCCAGCGTTGGTTCCTGCAGAGGTTTTTGCTTCTAAGTTTCTATTCTGGTATGTTGTGATTCTTTGTATCTGCCAGTCTCTCTAATTTTAGGGGCAATGGTTTGCCCAGTGACTTCACTTCTCTTATGGATCCAAGAAGCGTTGCTGATGTTTCAGTTTGTTCAGCATTTTACTTGTTGCTGGGGTGTAGTAGTGACTTCTAAGCTCCTTATATGCTGGGCCAGAAACTGGAGCAATAGTACAGTTCGACAGTACCATTTCCTTCGGATTTAACCCTTAGCCCTTCCAGGCTTGCAAGGCTGTAGTAAGGACCCGTGGGCTCTTTTCAGTACTTTCTGGTCCAGCGCCCTCTGAGCTGAGCAGGCCCTGGCACAGGCAGAATTCCCATCAGGCAGGCCCCAGCTGTTCACTGGACCAAGCACAGCTTTTGGCTCAATTAAGTGCCATCTGACCTGAGCCTTCCATTTTGGCTGAGATTCTGCCAGCATACCCCCAGATGTGGGAACACCTGGAAATAAATACATTGCTAGCTTTTCAAGCTCCCATCTACAGACTGATGTAAAGACCTCAGGATGAAATGGGCCTTTCCCCAGTGCCCACCACAGTACCCGGGCCCCAGGAGGTGCACAATAATTTTTGAGTAAATAAATGACATTATTTGCAGAAGCGTTTTGTTAACTGTTGGAACCTTTCCCACAGGATGCAAAGATAATTTCAGAACAGCTACAGCCTGGGCTAACATGGAAAACTATGAAGACAAAATTATTGAGTCAAATAAGCAAAGTGGCTGACTTTGCTGGTCATGAGCCTAATTAGTGGGGAAATTCTAAAAAAGTATTTAGTAAAAAAGGTTATTCTCTTTGGTGTAAAAACTTCTTCTGGCTGTGTGCAGTGGCTCACACCTGTAATCCCAGCACTTTGGGAGGCCAAGGTGAGCGGATCACTTGAGGTCAGGAGTTTGAGACCAGCCTGGGCAACATGATGAACCCCATCTTTACCAAAAACTACAAAAATTAGCCAGGCCTGGTGGCATGCACCTGTAGTCCCAGCTACTTGGGAGTCTGAGGCAGGAGAATTGCTTGAACTCGGTAGGCAAAGGTTGCAGTGGGCTGAGACCTTGCCACTGCACTCCATCCTGGGGGACAGAGACCCTGTTTCAACAAAACAGAACAAAACAAAACAACTTCTTCTGCCATGTCCCTAGAGCAGATTGTGGCACTAGGGAGAAGTCAACTTAATAGCTTGAAGTTCTTAGGGTCCATTTTTTTTTCTTTTCTGTGAGCACTGAACCCATCCATTTTCTCAGAGGGAAGCTCATCTCTTCTGTGCATTGTCCGTCAGTCTGCTGTTAGTCCAGTTGCATAGCCAGGTGGCTTTGCAGAAATCCCTGGAGCAGGTCAGTGGCTTATTTTGTTGAAGTTCTAGGTGATCCTCGTGTCCTGGTGACCTATAAGTTCTTGGCAACATTGTCCTCAAAAAGTCAAATTTTAAGAAGTCAGTTTCTGGCCTTAATGAAGTAAAACAAAGACATAGGTTTGGAGCAGCCGGTGGAACTCAGAGCTGGGTTATTGGTAAGGACTAATGTTACACTACCTCTTTTCATCTTCTGTGCCACTCTTAGTGTCTTTTCTTGAATATATTTTTTCTCTCTTGGGGGAATTTAAAATTTTTTGAAATCTTTTTGAGAGCCCATTCTAATACCAAGCTTCCTAAAGTAAATCTAACCTAATGTGAAAAAATTATTAGCTAAGTTTCTTTTATCCACATTAGAGGGTATTTGAAACATTGATCTTCTGACCACCTTTGACAGATCATGGCCATCGATAAGTCTCCAGGGATGGATTTACTGCCAGTGAAACACATGATGTATTCCGCACTTCAGCAGAGCAAGGTTGGCCCCACACATAGCTGTAATGGAAAATGAGGTAGGGGGATTTATATACTTAATTAAAAATAGCAGACTCTCAAATCCAGATCCACAAATTGACTTTTAGAGTTCTGATTGCTGAAAGAGTTGCAAATCAAAGCAATTTGGGTTGAAAGTTCATTTTTCCTTGAGTCCAGTTCTTTAAAAATGGAAAGCTTTCACTTGATATTAATTTCACTGATAATAAGAACATAAATGTAGCCTGAATTATATGACTATATATAAATCTGATTTACGAAGATCTGTCAAAGAAGCTCTAAGGATCAGTAACAGACATAGCTTGAGAAGGAAAATCACAGAATTGTCTAGCTAATAACCCCTAGAGTGTATAAGACATATAATTTAAAATTTGTTGTGTTTGGATACAATGATCAAAAATAAACAAATCTTGAAAAATGCAAAATTCCAAACAAGAGTGGGAAGCTGAAGTTATGGGTGTTATCCACACAAGGCCACAATAAATTTGTTTTCCCTCTTATTCTGTTGTTCTGAAAATATTGTTTTGAATTGATAGCTGGTTCACATGTCCTTGTGCCGCTCCATTTTATTATCATTCTGGGCCTTTTGAAGGATGTAACTGCTTTTTAATCACACCAGCAACATAAACCATAATGACCTAATTTTTTTCCTCATAAATGCCTTAAGACTGTCAGTACCTTAGTATCCTGTGAGCAGTTTGAAGACAGGGACCATGCCGTTCAGCCTGTGTATCCAGCTCTGGGCTCAGTGCAGGGCACAGAGGGGCTTGGTGACCATAATGGGTTCAGCTGGATTATAGGAGCCAACACATGCAGCCTTTGGTGGCCCCTGAGCCTAAGGAAAGCAAGTGACTGGATTATTCCATTGTCTGGGAAGTATCAGAAGCTGGGCTGGGGACAGATGTGGAATTTGCATGTCTTGGATCTTCAGTAACACATGGCCTCATTTTTTGTGACTTGGGGAGAGGTAGATTCACAGGCAGATGAACTAAATAGGCAAAAATGTAGAACACAAGAAAGATTACTAGAAAGCCTCTAAATGTCTTTGTCACAAAAAAGAAATGTGAACTTTATCACACAGCTTAAAGTCTTCAGCTGGTGTCCTTCAAGGTTGAGCGATTCTCCGCCAGAGGGAAGAGGGATGACTAGGGGGAGCTAATGGTTTCCCTATTATCAGCTGTAAACTTAACGCTGTATTAGTTTCCGTAAATATTTGGCATGTGAGTAGTAAGTAGGGAATAATGATCAGTCCAAATTACTCATTCGTTACTCTGTTGGTGGAACATATAGTGTCAGCTGATGCAGTCAGCTTGACTCAAGTCTGTGATACACGCAGCAGGCAGACCGACCGTCAGGGGCTGCAACAGAGGGTCCAAGGTAGCCAGTTTGGGTGAGAAGAACCCTGCTGAGCCTGCTGCCTTCCCTTCTGTACTACACCCCTACGGTTAATGTTAATACCAACTCCAAGCCCTGCCACTCACAGTTCTTTAAACCACCCCAGTCTCTTCTCTAGGACTTTAAGCTACTCCTCATGGCACTGCAACAGTGCACAGGGGACACTTGCTGGGGCATACCGGAGCCTTTGACCAGGGTGCCCTGGACAACCCCACTTTCTTTTTCTCCTATACTCCAATCTGTCCTATTAATAATCTAGTTCCACACTCCAGGCAGGCTTGGATTTGGAGCTGTAAGACAAGTTGGAGAAGGTAACTCATCTCTTTGAGATTCAGTGGCCTCATCCCTAAAGTGTAGGGTGATCAACCGTCCAAGGTTTTTCTGGGACACAGGACTTGTAGTGTTAAAACTGGGATGGTCCCCAAGAAAGAGGGATGTGTGGGTCACCCTATACAAGCGGGAATACTAACACCTCATTGTGTGGATGAGCTGAAATATTGTTTGCAGAGTAGCAGACAGGAAGTAAGTGGTCAACAATGGTAGTTCCCACCCTCCTCACTTAATTTGGTGAATTTTGAAACAAGGGTTTGTGAAACACTTCCAGGTGCCGCTCTAGGTGTTGGGGGGCTGTGAGCAAGTGAATTCTAAGACACAAATCCTGGCTTCAAGGTGTCCCCAGTTCATTTGGGAATGTAATAGCAATACACATGAAACTGCTATTTTATTTGCTTATACTTTTATGCTTCATTTTCTTCCAAAAAAGGATTGAATCGGAGGAAGCTCAGAATAAACATACAGATACATGAAAATAAGAGTTGAAGGACAACAACCACGTAATTAAAGGAGACAATGGTGGAATAATTATACTAGGAACCCAAGGCTAAGGAAATCTACTCCAATTGAACACAAAACAGCCAGAGAACAAAACCACACAGGGAAGACTAAAATGAAACAGTAAATTATACGGTGTCAGCACCACACATTCCAGATAGTGCTCTAGAAGTTCAAGGTGGTATTTGGTGATGATTTTCCTCAAACTGGCTGCATAACCATGGGCAGTTTACCCACTCCAGGCCTCAATTTCTTAATCTAGAAAACAAGAGCAATAATTTTCGTGACAAGACATCACCTATTAATGCATGTGTGTTTCCAAACTCTCCTCTTCCCCTGCCCATTAGGTGGCTGTGCCATCCAAGTTTCTCCCAGGGTGCAGGAAGAAGAATGAGGGCAAACTGAAAAATAATTGTTTCTTTTTGAAAAATGTCCTACTTTTATTTTAAGTTCAAGAGTACATGTGCAGGATGTGTAGGTTTGTCACATAGGTAAGTGTGTGCCATGGTGGTTTGCTGCACAGATCATCCTGTCACCCAGGTATTAAGCCCAGCATCCATTAGATATTCCTGATGTTCTCCCTCCTCCACTCCCACCCTCCGACAGGCCCCATGTGTTGTTCCTCCACATTTGTCCATGTGTTCTCATCATTCAGCTCCCAATTATAAGTGATAACACATGATATTTGGTTTTCTGTTCCTGTGTTAGTTTGCTGAGGACAATGGCCTCCAGCTCCATCCATGTCCCTGCAAAGGACATGGTCAGTTTCTTGAAAAGTTAAACTTACAAGATAATCCAGAAATTGCCCTCCTGGGATTCTACCCAAGAGAGACAAAAATGTATATCCACACAAAGAAATGTACGTAATTGTTTATAGCAGGATTATTCACAATAGCCAGAAACTTGAAACAATTCAGTTGTTTATCAGCTGGTGAACAGATAAAATGTGATTTATCCACATAATGGAATACTATTCAGCAATTTAAGAAAAGCTACAAATCCACACTACAACGTGGATGAAACTTGAAAATGTAATGTAGCCAGATGCAAAAGAATACACTTTGCATAATTTCATTATGTGAAATGTCCAGAAAAGGCAAATTTATAGAGACAGAAAGTAGATTAGTGGTTGCCTAGGGCTTGGGGTGGGAACAGGGATTAATTGCAAGGAGGAAACATTTTGAGGTGATGGAAATGTTTTCAAACTGAATTTTGGTGATGATTGCAGAGTTCTATAAATTTACTAAACATCATTGAATTATATAGTTATAATGGGTGGATTTTATAATATATAAATTCTACCTCAATGCAGGTGTTTTTAAAAAAATTTGAGAAGCACTCTTCAAGAACACTCCTTCTGCTCACTTTATACTTAAATGCCAGTTTCCATGGAACTTGGTCCTTAACCCTCGTGCTTCTTATTTTTGTCAATTATTCTCTGTATGTTCCCTGTGGAACCATTTTAAAATATAAACACTGAAGAGTACCTCCTCCTTCCTGTAGCCCCCTACACCCCAATTATGATAGGCCCCAGAACAGAAAAGTGGTTACCACACACATTTTGCAAATGTTCCCCCAGACCACTCTGATCCAAACCATACTCCCTGGGTGAGTTAATCAAAACCAAGGGATGCTTCATTGATGGCATCCTAGATAACTTCCTAGATAACTATTGATACAATTATATTGGTGCATAACAAATTTATATCCAAACTTAGTGGCTTGAAACAACAACTTTTATTTTTCTCATGCATTTGTAAATTTGGCACCGCTCCATGGGAATAGCTTGTCTCTGTTTCATTGAGCACCAACTAGGTGGCTTGAAGGCTGGGAACTGGAATTATCTGACAGCCATTCATTCTCATGTTGAGTACTTGGGCTGGAAGACTGAAAAAGCCAGATGCAGCAACATCTGGGGCTCCTCATATGTTTCTACCTGTGGTCTCTAAGATGTGGTCTTTCCGTGTAGTCTCTCCAACATGGCTGCTTCAGGGTGGCCAGACTTCTCGCATGGTGACTCAAGGTTCCAAAGACACATGTTCTGAGAGAGAGAGAGAAAGCCCACGTAGAAGCTATATTGCCTTTTATGAGCTAGCCTTGGAAGTCATGTGGTGTCATTTCTGCTGCATTCTATTGTTTGAAACAGTTACAAAGCACCTCCCAGTTTCAAGTAGGTGGGAACACAGACACTCACCTCTTGATGGAGAGATCTCAACATCACGTTGTAAGAAGAGCATGTGGAATGGGATCTATAATGTTTTGAGTATCTTTGAAAAATACAGTCTTCCGTAGCTGTTTCAAACTCTCTTTTCTTTCCTCAAACTTCTAACGATTCCAACTCTATCCTTGCTTTCAGTTCATGACCTTGCTTCCAATCTCACTAGAAAAGCAATCGTCCTGTCTCTGCACATTTTTTCTTTCTTCCCTCCAGATATAGTGAATGGATGACCTCCCCATGCTCTCAGTTAAGTCTGTTGCTTGTGATGTGGTTTGGCTCTGTCCCCACCCAAATCTCATCTTGAATTGTAGCTCCCATAATTCCCATGTGGTGTGTGAGGGACCTGGTGAGAGATAATTGAATCATGGAGACAGTTTCCCTCATTTTGTTTTCATGGTGGTGAATAAGTCTCACAAGATCTGATGGTTTTATAAGAGGAAAGCCCTTTTGCTTGGTTCTCATTCTGTCTTGCCTGCTGCCATGTAAGACGTACCTTTCACCTTCTGCCATGATTGTGAGGCCTCCCCAGCCACGTGGAACTGTGAGTCCATTAAACCTCTTTTTCTTTATAAATTGCCCAGTCTTGGGTAAGTATCACCAGCATGAAAATGGATGAATACAGCCTACATTTATACACTAGAGTTCACCCCACCCTGCCTCCTATCCCCTCAAGCATATTGCTTCAGCATTCCTCCAGGATAATCAGATTTTCCTTCTACTGGATCATTCCTTTCCCCATGCTCCCTTCTTCCTTTATTCTCAAAACTCACTTAATCCCATTTTTCCCTCTAGTCGCTAGCTTCTTTCTCGCCTTCCTTTTTTAGTAAAACTCCTTGGTTAAATGTGCTATCTTCAGTGCACTCCCATTTTCTCTTGAAAAATACCATTCCAATAAAGTTTGCTCTCTCATTCCACTAAACCCATTCTCTTGAAGGCCATCAGAGACTGTTATGTTGGAATATTCAGTGATTGCTTCTCAGTCATTGTTTTTAACCCATCAACAGCATTTTAGATTTTAAATTGTTCTCACTTGTTTGAGATGCTTTTCTTCACCTGGGTGCTAGACAACAACCTCTCCTAGCTTTTCCTTTGATTTTTCTGGCAGCCCCTTTTTCCAGTCATTTTCCTTTTTCCTTCTCTTCTTTCTGAACTCTGAAAGTTGGGATGCCCCAGGTCAGTCTTTGGATGCTGAGGTGGTTTTTACTGTGTCATTTAATTAATCTGGGAACTGAGTTTATCAGAGTCCTCTTTTCTGTATGATTCCAGGCTAGAGTTGGTCAAAAGAGGAACTTGTGTGGTATTTGGAAGTTAGAAATAAAGCAGTAGCCATTACTCTGGAGGTCATCATAGTCAGATGTAGTTGGTCAAGTAGGCACACAGGTGCCAAGCAGTTCCTAGCATATCCTTGCTCTCCTCTTGTCCAAGTCCAGTTCTTCTCCTCAACTGCTAGCCCTACTGCCAAGAGTGGCCCAGGCCTACCACCAGACACTTGAATGTGGGCCTACAGAAGCTTTAGTTATACCAAGGCTAAAGTTTCCCATAGACCTATCCATGAGTCCCCCCTTCAGTTGGACATGTCTGGCTTAGATTGACTGACTCCCTTCCTGATCATCCAACCCCACTTCTATACGTTTCCATCTCTAGCTCCTTCCACAATTGTGAGGTTTTATTACTATAATAAATCCCTTATGCCATAACACCCATAGCAATTCTGCTTCCCTAACTAAAGACTTACTGATACAATTATTGGTATCAAATGTGGTTCTAGGGGAATAGAACATTTTTTTAAAAAATTATACTTTAAGTTCTAGGGTACATGTGCACAACATGCAGGTTTGTTACATATATATACATGTGCCATGTTGGTGTGCTGCACCCATTAACTCATCTTTTACATTAGGTATATCTCCTAATGCTATCCCTCCCCCGCCTCCCCACAATAGGACCCGGTGTGTGATGTTCGCCTTCCTATGTTCAGGTGATCTCAATGTTCAATTCCCACCTATGAATGAGAACATGCAGTATTTGGTTTTCTGTTCTTGAGATAGTTTGCTGAGAATGATGGTTTCCAGCTGCATTCATGTTCCTACAAAGGACATGAACTCATCCTTCTTTATGGCTGCATAGTATTCCATGGTGTATATGTGCCACATTTTCTTAATCCAGTCTGTCACTGATGGACATTTGGGTTGATTCCAAGTCTTTGCTATTGTGAATAGTGCCGCAATAAACATATGTGTGCATGTGTCTTTATAGCAGCATGACTTATAATCCTTTGGGTATATCCCCAGTAATGGGATGGCTGGGTCAAATGGTATTTCTAGTTCTAGATCCTTGAGGAATCGCCACACTGTTTTTCACAATGGTTGAACTAGTTTACAGTCCCACCAACAGTGTAAAAGTGTTCCTATTTCTCCACATCCTCTCCAGCACCTGTTGTTTCCTGATTTTTTAAATGATTGCCATTCTAACTCGTGTGAGACGGTATCTCATTGTGGTTTTGATTTGCATTTCTCTGATGGTGAGTGATGATGACCATTTTTTCATGTGTCTGTTGGCTGTATGAATGTCTTCTTTTGAGAAATGTCTGTTCATATCCTTTGCCCACTTTTTGATGGAGTTGTTTGTTTTTTTCTTGTCAATTTGATTGAGTTCTTTATAGGTTCTGGATATTAGCCCTTTGTCAGATGAGTAGATTGCAAAAATTTTCTCCCATTCTGTAGGTTGCCTGTTCACTCTGGTGGTAGTTTCTTTTGCTGTACAGAAGCTCTTTAGTTTAATTAGATCCCTTTTGTCAATTTTGGCTTTTCTTGCTGTTGCTTTTGATGTTTTAGACATGAAGTGCTTGCCCATGCTTATGTCCTGAATGATATTACCTAGGTTTTCTTCTAGGATTTTTATGGTTTTAGGTCTAACATTTAAGTCTCTAATCCATCTTGAATTAATTTTCGTATAAGGAGTAAGGAAAGGATCCAGTTTCAGCTTTCTACTTATGGCTAGCCAATTTTCCCAGCACCATTTATTAAATAGGGAATCCTTTCCCCATTTCTTGTTTTTGTCAGGTTTGTCAAAGATCAGATGGCTGTAGATGTGTGGTATTATTTCTGAGGACTCTGTTCTGTTCCATTGGTCTATATCTCTGTTTTGGCACCAGTACCATGCTGTTTTGGTTACTGTAGCCTTGTAGTATAGCTTGATGTCAGGTAGCGTGATGCCTCTAGTTTTGTTCTTTTGGCTTAGGATTGTCTTGGCAATGCGGGGTCTTTTTTGGTTCCATATGAACATTAAAGCAGTGTTTTCCAATTCTGTGAAGAAACTCATTGGTAGCTTAATGGGGATGGCATTGAATCTATAAATTACCTTGGGCAGTATGACCATTTGCACAATATTGATGCTTCCTATCCATGAGCATTGTATGTTCTTCCATTTGTTTGTGTCCTCTTTTATTTCACTGAGCAGTGGTTTGTAGCTGTCCTTGAAGAGGTCCTTTACATCCCTTGTAAGTTGGATTCCTAGGTATTTTATTCTCTTTGAAGCTATTGTGAATGGAAGTTCATTCATGATTTGGCTCTCTGTTTGTCTGTTACTGGTGTATAAGAATGACTGTGATTTTTGCACATTGATTTTGTATCCTGAGACTTTGCTGAAGTTGCTTATCAGCTTAAGGAGATTTTGGGCTGAGACAATGGGGTTTTCTAAATATACAATCATGTCATCTGCAAACAGGGACAATCTGACTTCTTCTTTTCCTCACTGAATACCCTTGATTTCTTTCTCTTGCCTGATTGCCCTAGCCAGAACTTCCAACACTATGTTGAATAGGAGTGGTGAGAGAGGGCATCCCTGTCTTATGCCAGTTTTCAAAGGGAATGCTTCCAGTTTTTGCCCATTCAGTATGATATTGGCTGTGGGTTTGTCATAAATAGCTCTTATTATTTTGAGATACGTTCCATCAATACAGAATTTATTGAGAGATTTTAGCATGAAGGGCTGTTGAATTTTGTCAAAGGCCTTTTCTGCATCTATTGAGATAATCATGTGGTTCTTGTCTTTGGTTCTGTTTATATGCTGGATTACATTTATTGATTTGTGTATGTTGAACCAGCCTTGCATCCCAGGGATGAAGACCACTTGATCATGGTGGATAAGCTTTTCGATGTGCTGCTGGATTTGGTTTGCCAGTATTTTATTGAGGATTTTTGCATCAATGTTCATCAGGGATACTGGCCTAAAATTATCTTTTTTTGTTGTATCTCTGTCAGGCTTTGGTAACAGGATGATGTTGGCCTCGTAAAATGAATTAGGGATGATTCTCTCTTTTTCTATTGATTGGAATAGTTTCAGAAAGAATGGTACCAACTCCTCCTGGTACCTCTGGTAGAATTCGGCTGTGAATCCGTCTGGTCCTGAACTTTTTTTGGTTGGTAGGCTATGAATTATTGCCTCAATTTCAGAGCCTGCTATTGGTCTATTCAGGGTTTCAACTTCTTCCTTGTTTAGTCTTGGAAGAGCGTAAGTGTCCAGGAAATTATCCATTTCTTCTAGGTTTTCTGGTTTATTTGCATAGAGGTGTTTATAGTATTCTCTAATGGTAGTTTGTATTTCTGTGGGGTCAGTGGTGATATCCCCTTTATCATTTTTTATTGCATCTATTTGATTCTTCTTTCTTTTCTTCTTTATTAGTCTTGCTAGTGGTCTATCAATTTTGTTGATCTTTTCAAAAAACCAGCTCCTGGATTCATTGATTTTTTGGAGGGTTTTTTCAGTCTCTATCTCCTTCAGTTCTGCTCTGATCTTAGTTATTTCTTGCCTTCTGCTCGCTTTTGAATGTGTTTGCTCTTGCTTCTCTAGTTCTTTTAATTGTGATGTTAGGGTGTCAATTTTGGATCTTTCCTGCTTTCTCTTGTGGGCATTTAGTGCTATAAATTTCCCTCTACACACTGTTTTAAATGTGTCCCAGAGATTCTGGTAAGTTGTATCTTTGTTCTCATTGGTTTCAAAGAACATCTTTATTTCTGCCTTCATTTTGTTATGTACCCAGTAGTCATTCAGAGCAGGTTGTTCAGTTTCCATGTAGTTGAGCGGTTTTGATTGAGTTTCTTAGTCCTGAGTTCTAGTTTGATTGCACTGTGGTCAGAGAGACAGTTTGTTATAATTTCTGTTCTTGTACATTTGCTGAGGAGTGCTTTACTTCCAACTATGTGGTCAATTTTGGAATAAGTGCGATGTGGTGCTGAGAAGAATGTATATTCTGTTGATTTGGGGTGGAGAGTTCTGTAGATGTCTATTAGGTCCACTTGGTACAGAGTTGAGTTCAATTCCTGGATATCCATGCTGCTATAAAGACACATGCACACGTATGTTCATTGTGGCACTATTCACAATAGCAAAGACTTGGAATCAACCCAAATGTCCATCAGTGACAGACTGGATTAAGAAAATGTGGCACATATACACCATGGAATACTATGCAGCCATAAAAAAGAATGAGTTGGTGTCCTTTGTAGGGACATGGATGCAGCCAAAAACCATCATTCTCAGCAAACTATCTCAAGAACAGAAAACCAAACACTGCATGTTCTCACTCATAGGTAGGAACTGAACAATGAGATCACTTGGACTTGGGAAGGGGAACATCACACACCGGGGCCTATTATGGGGAGGGAGGAGAGGGGAGGGATTGCATTGGGAGTCATACCTGAGGTAAAGGACGAGTTGATGGGTGCAGCACACCAACATGACACAAGTATACATATGTAACAAACCTGCACCTTATGCACATGTATCCCACAACTTAAAGTACAATAATAATAATAAAAAAAATTCCTGGATATCCTTGTTAACTTTCTGTCTTGTTGATCTGTCTAATGTTGACAGTGGGGTGTTAAAGTCTCCTATTATTATTGTGTGGGAGTCTAAGCCTCTTTGTAAGTCTCTAAGGACTTGCTTTATGAATCTGGGTGCTCCTGTATTGGGTGCATATATGTTTAGGATAGTTAGCTCTTCCTGATGAATTGATCCCTTTACCATTATGTAATGGTCTTGTTTGTCTCTTTTGATCTTTGATGGTTTAAAGTCTGTTTTATCAGAGACTAGGATTGCAACTCCTGCTTTTTTTTGTTTTCCATTTGCTTGGTAGTTCTTCCTCCATCCCTTTATTTTGAGCCTATGTGTGTCTCTGCATATGAGATGGGTCTCCTGAATACAGCAAACTGATGGGTCTTGACTCTTTATCCAATTTGCCAGTCTGTGTCTTTTAATTGGACCATTTAGTCCATTTACATTTAAGGTTAATATTGTTATGTGTGAACTTGATCCTGTCATTGTGATATTAGTTGGTTATTTTGCTTGCTAGTTGATGTAGTTTCTTCCTAGCATCGATGGACTTTACATTTTGACATGTTTTTGCAATGGCTGGTATCGGTTGTTCCTTTCCATGTTTAGTGCTTCCTTCAGGATCTCTTGTAGGGCAGGCCTGGTGGTGACAAAATCTCTAAGCATTTGCTTGTCTGTAAAGGATTTTACTTCTCCTTCACTGATGAAACTTAGTTTGGCTGGATATGAAATTCTGGGTTTAAAATTCTTTTCTTTAAGAATGTTGAATATTGGCCCCCACTCTCTTCTGGCTTGGAGAGTTTCTGCCAAGAGATCTGCTGTTAGTCTGATGGGCTTCCCTTTGTGTGTAACCCGACCTTTCTCTCTGGCTGCCCTCAACATTTTTTCCTTCATTTCAACTTTGGTGAATCTGACAATTATGTGTCTTGGAGTTGCTCATCTCGAGGAGTATCTTTGTGGCATTTTCTGTATTTCCTGAATTTGAATGTTGACCTGCCTTACTAGGTTGGGGAAGTTCTCCTGGATGATATCCTGAAGAGTGTTTTCCAACTTGGGTCCATTTTCCCCATCACTTTCAGGCACACCAATCAGACGTAGATTTGGTCTGTTCACATAATCCCATATTTCTTGGAGGCTTTGTTCATTTCTTTTTACTCTTTTTTCTCTATACTTCTCTTCTCACTTCATTTCATTCATTTGATCTTCAATCTCTGATACTCTTTCTTCAAGTCAATCTAGTCAGTTACTGAAGCTTGTGCCTTTGTCACGTAGTTCTCGTGTTATGGTTTTCATCTCTGTCAGTTCTTTTAAGGTCTTCTCTGCATTGATTATTCTAGTTATCCATTCATCCATTCTTTTTTCAAGGTTTTTAGTTTCTCTGCACTGGTTACGTAGTTCCTCTTTTAGCTCTGAGAAGTTTGATCGACTGAAGCCTTCTTCTCTCAACTCGTCAGTCATTCTCCATCCAGCTTTGTTCCATTGCTGGTGATGAGCTGTGTTCCTTTGGAGGGGGAGATGTGCTCTGATTTTTTGAATTTCCAGCTTTTCTGCACTGCTTTTTCCCCATCTTTGTGGTTTTGTCTGCCTTTGGTCTTTGATGATGGTGATGTACTGATGGGGTTTTGGTGTGCGTGTCCTTTCTGTTTGTTAGTTTTCCTTCTAACAGTCAGGACCCTCGGCTGTAGGTCTGTTGGAGTTTGCTTGAGGCCCACTCCAGACCCTGTTTGCCTGGGTATCAGAAGATAGAATATTGCTGAACAGCAAGTGTTGCTGTCTGATTCTTGCTCTGGAAGCTTCGTCTCAGGGGTGTACCCTGCCCTGTTAGGTGTGAGGTATCAGTCTGCACCTAGTGGGGGATGTCTCCCAGTTGGGCTACTCAGGGGTCAGGCACCCACTTGAGCAGGAAATCTGTCTGTTCTCAGATCTCAGCCTCCATGCTGGGAGATTCACTGCTCTTTTCAAAGCTGTCAGACAGGGTCATTTACCTCTGCTGAGGTTTCCACTGCTTTTTGTTTAGCTATGCCCTGTCCCCAGAGGAGGAGTCTACAGAGGCAGGCCAGCCTCTTTGAGCTGTGGTGGGCTCCACCCAATTCGAGCTTCCCGGAGGCTTTGTTTATCTACTTAAGCCTCAGCAATGGCGGATGCCCCCTCCCCCAGCCTCGCTGCCACCTTGCAGTTAGATCTCAGACTGCTGTGCTAGCAGTGAGGGAGGCTCCATGGGCATGGGACCCTCTGGGCCAGGTGTGGGATATAATTTCCTGGTGTGCCGTTTGCTAAGACCCTTGGTAAAGCGCAGTATTAGGGTGGGAGTTACCCGATTTTCCAGGTGTTGTGTGTCTCAATTTCCTTTGACTAGGAAAAGGAATTCCCTTCCCCCTTGGGATTCCCAGGCGAGGCAATGCCTCGCCCTGCTTCAGCTCTTGCTGGTTGGGCTGCACCTGCGGACCAGAGCCAACTCTCTGACATACCCCAGTGAGATGAACCTGGTACCTCAGTTAAAAATGCAGAAATCACCTGTCTTCTGTGTCGCTCATGCTGGGAGCTGGTGGCTGGAGCTGTTCCTAGTCGGCCATCTTGGGTGCACCCCAGAAGAGAATCTCATAATGGGAATCTGGAATTGGTTCACTGATATGACTAGATTTAAAGGCATAAAAGACCCCAATACTGATGATAAATTGGACACTGGCAACCCATAGCATATAATGACAAATCTTTATTTAAATGACTACCTATAGCCATTGCAATCAAGCTCAAAGGAAGGCATTGAGCACCAAATGGCTGCTGCCATATAAGATTTTAGAACAAATAAAAATGTTGAAGAACTTGGTTGCTTCCAAGTATACTGGACAGCTTGGGTAAAGAAAATAATGAGCTCAGTGCTCAATAGTCCCAGATCAAGGTCCATGTGATGAGCTGGAAAGCTTCTCTAACTTCCCTGAAAGAAACCCTTATCATCTGCAGGTGCAGGGCTAAGATCCCAAAATCCAAACCCATGGTCTAATTTTGAAGATTGCTGAATTACAGGGCAAAAAGAATTTACACCTGTGAATGTATGAAAAAAAACTCATTAAATTGTACATTTTGAATAGATGAATTGTACAGTGTATAACTTGCATCTTTAAAAAGGTGTTATTAAATATTCACAACCTTGAAGGGTCTTATGTGAAAGTCAGAGATTGATTGGGACAAAGAGGGATCCTGAAAATTGGGATGGGGACATATGGGCAGTTTTGATGAAATAGAGGACCTCAATTTCCAAATTCTGCCAAGCCTTCTTTGTCAATAAAAGCAGACCTACCTCTTCTGTCTGAGGAAGTTAGTCTCACCTGTCTTCAAGACCCATCATAATATCTTCTGAATGGAGTGACTTGCAGGGGACTGCTGATGTCCATTAGGATGTACCTTCATCATAGACTCTTTCCCATTCCAATCACTGATGTAGATGAGACATCCAGTGATGTCTTATCCAATCACATGGTTTTAAGTGCCATCTCTGTGTTGAAGATGAAAATTTATAGTTTCAGCTTAGACCTCTCTTTTGAACTTCAGACTTGTATATTCAATTTCTTTCCTTAAATCTCCACTCAATACCTAATAGGCATCTCAAAACTGACATGTCAAAAATGAGGCCTTTTGATTCTTGCTTCTCTTATAGTCTTCCCTATCTCAATCAAAGGCAACTCCATGGCTGACATTCTTGATGTCTTCTCCTCCTCTCACATCCACATTTAAAACTTTATCCCATCTTGCTGTACCCTCACAATAGATCCAGAACTTAGCATTTCTTGCAGTCACCACTGCCATCATCCTAGTCTCTACCATCTGTCACCTGTGTTGTTGGAATGGCGTCTGAGTTGTCCCCTTTTCAGTCTACGTCCAACAGAGTAGCCAGAGTGATTCTGTTAAAATGCAAGTCAGATCACCTTACTAGTTTGCTCAAAACCTTGCAATGGCTTCCAGTTTCCCTTAGAGTAAAAGCTGGAGTCTTTATGATGGCTTGCAGGACCCTGGGTGACTTGTCCTCCCATGCTCCTCCCCATACCTCTGACCTCATCTCTTTCTACTTTTCCCCCTCATTGCTCCACCCAGCCACACTGGCTGTTCCAGGGGTTTGCTTCACCACAGAGCCTCTGCTCAGAATGCCTGTCCCCTAAAAGAGCCACATACCTTACTTCTCTGCCACTTTCTCAGTAAGGCCTTCCCTGGGCACACACTTTATAGTTTAAACTGTTTCAACTCCTGGTGTTCCTATTGCCTTTTTTGCCTTATGTTTCTTCCTAATTTCTTATCATTTTCCTGCATACTATATATAGGCAAGGGTTTTTACTTTTTTTTTTTTTTCTCTTTTTCTCTCTACTGTTATATCCCCAGTACCTGTAACTGTGCCTGGCACAGTTCTCTCAAAAAAATGGCTGAATGAAAGCATGAAAGCATGCAAAGCATTTAACGTGGTATATAACAAGTACTCAATACAGTGAGCTGTTACTATTTAGCTAATTGTTTTAACCACAAAGTTGGGAGATGTTCTGAGCTTTCTCACTTTCTCTTTCTTTCTCTCTTCCATTTTCGTATCTAACTACTCATGAAATTCTATAGAATCTACCTGGGGTTAACCTCTCATCATTTCTTACTGGGATTATTGGAACAGGTTTCACACTGACTCCTGTCCTTTTCTCCCCACTTCTTTTTTCTTTTTTTAAACATTCCTGCTACAGTTTCAGAATCACAAACCTGTTCATGTCAATCCTCTGCTTAAAATTCCTCAATGACTTGGCAGACCTGTCAGGATAAAGTTTCTAGTCTTCACTTGGTACACAAATCCTCTCCTGACGCAGCCCTCTGACCCCTTCTTGGCCTCTTCTCATCCGATTCTTCCTCACACCCTTTGCTCAAACTAAACAGAGCCAACTGAGGTTCCCCAATGACCAATGTCAATGCCAACTGAGATTCCCCAATGACAATACCTTGGTGTAACTTGGTGAGCACATAAACACACGGCTTTTGCATATGCAGTCCCTGCTGCCTGCGATGACCTTCCTCTTCCTTTCTCTCTTTTTAAAATCTCACTAATCATACTCATCTTTCACATCTCATCTCAAGCATGACAGACTCTAGAAATTCTTCCTTGAACTCTCAGTTTGATTTAGAGAGCACTTTTCTCTGCATGTCCCCATAATAACACTTACAATCCTGTAGTGGAATTGGTAGTTTATTGTCTGCCTCCCCCATTAGAGAAAACAAACCTGGAGTGTTGGGGGTGGAAGTTTCACACTGTACTTTGCACTTCTGTGCTGAACACAGAAAGGCAGGGGTCAGAAATGTTTGCTGAATTAGTGATGGTTGTGTGGTTAAGACTGCCAGCTTCTTATGGCTGCTTGTCGAGAGGAAGAGAGACAGGCTGGAAGCCGGGAGGCAAGACATTCATGCGAGGGACATTCAGAGTTGGACTTCTCTAGGGGTGAGTGAGTAACCATTTCAGAGAGCATAGGGAAGGGCCAGGCACTAAAACAGCAATAATAGGATAAGCATGCTGCACTTTGTATTCTTGATTTGAAAAAAGTTCCTGGTGTTTTCTTTGTTCATTGCCTTTTTATTGTCTTTTAATATTTAACATAGTCTCATGGAAAAACCACACCCTGCCTTAGCTGTTCTAAAATAATCCAACAGAAACAGTTTGGGTCCATGATTGAGTCGGAGTATTAAAGGAGTAGCCATGTCCCTCCTGGCCGATGGCATCTAGAAGTCTTTCCCAAACAGAAAAGGGTGTCTAGTGCTCATCACTTTGGAGGGGGTAAGACTTCCTTGCATGCCGTCACCAAAGGAAAGGTAAGACTTACAGTACGCAGTTCTCCCATCCTACAGATTGTCTTTCCTGAGCGGACACCTCAAAGCTTCTGTGCTTTCTTTTGTCAGAGAGGCTTTGCCCATTCACAGATGCTTAATACATGTTTGGAAGAAGAGGCTTTCTGATTGGTTCCAGACATGAAAAGGCACTCTGATTGGTGGGTGCAGAGGTAGAGGTAGGTAGAGTGGGTGAGGGCAGGAGAGTGGAGATAGAAAAGTGACCGAAAGACCCGGAAAACTCGGGCTGGGGGCAGAGCACAAAGGCACCACCGATGGTGAGCACGTAAACGCGTGACTTGACTATGAGGATTTCATTCTTCTGAAGGAAGTTGTCGTGCGAAACGGGCAAATATTTAAACAACAGTTGGAGTGTTGGCAATTACATCTCCCACAGATGAATTTACCATGGCAAAGGGGCGACAGAGGACAATTTGGCTTAGAACAGAGTATTAAGACTATGGTAATAGAAAGCAATCTGTTCAAGGAGAGGTCTTGGAGGGCATGAAAAATAAAAATAACACCAAGCAAGTGAAATGGATAAACAATGGAGAGAGGCAATAATGGTCACCTTATAGTCGCTGAGAAAACACCAACATTAATAAATCTTGAAAGACATATATAGGATGCTGCAGACAAAGGAGGGGACTCTCATGACAGCTGATGATGAGGGTAGGAAAGTGGTACAAGTAACAAAAACTAACATTTGACAGAAAAAATCCAACAGGTACTAGTCTGCCATTTGTTTTATGTGGCTATAGAGCCTGTTATGTAGTTTCCTTCCTTTAAAAATGTCAGCCATTATACATATTCATCATCACGTAGCTAGGAGAGAGTGATTTTAAACTCATAAAATTTTAGTGCTGGGGTTTAGAGGTCAGCTCTTCCAACTGCCATTCTTTACAGATGAGGGCACTGAGGTCCAGGGAGAGGATGTGATTTGTGCAGGATCACATTCCCAGGCAACGTACTTGACTTCCTTCTAGTGTTCTTTCCATGACGTGAGGAGTTTCCAGCTTTCGAAAGTAAGAAGATGCCCTTTTTAATGTCAAATGTTGAACACCCTCACATGTGTCTTAAGTATCCTGCATTGTATTCCTCACAATACCCCACAGACATTTGAAAATGCATAGTATACCTATGAGTGACGCATGCTAGTTTCTGTCTCTAGGCAGCCTGGTACTAAAATAGACCATGACCCTGGCAGCTTCCAGGTTGGCAACAGGGCCCTGCAGCAGGAGGCGTGGGCTCTTTTTAAACTAAGAATGGAAATAAATAATTCTATTCTCTTAAGAACAAAGAAGGTATCAAATGAAATCAAGTACCTTCGTTTGGAAAGGTTTCATAGGACTTTGGGTAATTTCAGACTACAGAAGAAAAGGGTCCTATTCTTTGGTCTTGTCAGGACCCTTGGGAGGGGATCTGTCAGCCAGCAGATTGAGAATAAAGCCGAGTGGAGGGTCAAAGGCTGCTTTTTTATCTACATAGTCGGAAGGAAATTCACCTGAAAGTGGGACGGGGGAGACTCAAAGTGTGTCACAGCTCAATCCAGGGAATTGGAGAAGGGTTGGAGACAGGGGTTGGAGGGGGTGTGGGTGAGGCTGTAGCAGTCCCGGACCAGGAAACTGCTGAGCCTGGGAACCCTGCAGGTCACCCAGGTGGGGACACTCAGAGTAAGCTACCACTTATTGAGCACCTACTATGTGCTGGTCACTCTGCTAGATGCGTCACATGCACCTTTTCATATAATCTTGATAATAGCATTTCAAGGTAGAGGCTCTTATTATCCCCATGTACAGTTGAAGAAAGAAAAGCTTAGAGGGACTTTGAAACCTGTCTAAAGATCTCAGGGCTGGAACTGGAACCCAGGCAGATTCTAAAGCACCTGTTCCTAGCCACAATCATGGCAAACAAAAGTGTAGCAGGTCATTGTTTGGCTCAATTGAGAAAAATCCACGTAAAGTGCTTAACATTGTGTCAAGGTATATAAAAGAGGCTCATTACATGGTGATGCTGATTATCTGTATTTTCAACATCATTATTTTGGAAGTATAAATCGTGTAAGAGATTAAAAATACTAAAGAGTTGTAAGAAAATTAAAGTGTGAAATCTCCTAGGATGGGGTTTAATTAAAAAAAGAAAAAAAGGATTTGTGTCACTGGTTTAGGGATGGAAACCTCTTCCCACCTCAGTGTGGTGACTGTGAACCCAGAAGTGTGGCCAGGGTACAGAGTTTCAGTGTAGACATTGGTACCTGCCAGGTGATTAGATTGCTTCCACCAGGATGATAATAATCGTCCGGAATGCAGGGGGCAATGTAGTGTGGGAGACAGGCAGAATGTAGTGTGGGTCATATGGAGAAGGGTGCAAACTAGGCGCAGGGAGCCCCTGGGATTTGGAGGGGGGGGTTCTGAGAAAAGATTATTTCATCACCATTTACTCTTAGCCATCTCCTTGTGTACAGGGTGTGAAGGGGACATCTGCCAGCAAGCGACATCGTAATGGAAAAGAGAGATATGGCCAGAGTCCAGAAAAGTTGAGCTTCAATGATAGAAAGAGTTTGAATACACGCTAAATTTAGGTAATCCGCTTACTAAATCAGGACTGGCTCTTTGAAATGTTACTCAAAATCTCTGTTTAAAAAAACATGGGGCACTTCAAAAGTAGTTCTGCCACGGTATGTAAAAAAGAGGTCATGGTTTGTAGCTTAAAATTTCAAAAATTGTAAGTTTCACTTGAGAGAATTAACGTAGTATATACGCAGCAAAAATGACTTTTCTCAACACATCAAGCAGAGCCTTAGAAACCTCCCACCCAACTGAGTTCATTCATTCTCTAGGGGAAAAATTTATTTTGCAAAGGACAGTTTAATCCATGAAACTGGCTGTTAAGGTCCCTGTTAGGGGATAAGATTTTCTACTTAATTTGACTATATGATTGAATATGTTTTGCATCATTTGGCAAATTTCCCGGTAGAAGTTTTCATTTTTTCCCTTTTGTTAACTGAAAACGAGGAGGTATACATGAGAACATCATGAAAGAAAATGCATTGTTTTCAGTAATCAGTTAATTTGAGGAGGCTCAGATGGTATGTTCTGAAAACTGCTCAAAAATGAGACTGATCCATCTTGAAAAGCCTGTTGAGATGGAAAACCTCATCACTTTGAAGGCCTCTTTGGTGCACTGTGTTTAGAGTTTATGGTGAGAAGGAGGAAATACATTAACACATCAGTGTTTTCAGGTGATATCAACACCAGCTGTCTAGAGAATGACGAGATTCAGTGTGCCGTATGAAGAGACCAGTCCTCTGATGACAGGACTCCCAAGCAGAAATGTATCCTAATAGGGACAAATGGGTGTGAGTGACATAAATGGTCTGGGACAGGTTTTCCATGATAAATAAGGCCATTGCAAATCCTGACCAGGATGGGAGACTCATAAGGACAGAAAATGTGTCAAATCCTAACATATGGTACCAGTGAGGGGAAGCTGGCCTGAGGAGTTTGCTGTGGAAAAGAATGTGTATATTTCTTTCATAAACCGAGATTCTCAAACTTTGGCAGTCTGAGGTCTACTATGCAGAACAATGAATTCTCCCATGATCTCAGCCTGAGGGCTACTGTAGACATCAAGGTGGCCTCTGTGTTGCCTAGGAGACAGTACCCCATACAACAAGCCCCATCCCTGCAAGCAGCTCCAGCTCACAGTCTTCTGCAGTTGGTAACCCCATTTTGTAAATGATGGAAAAGAAAGATTAAGGAATCTGCCTCAGTTTGCATTGTCCTAAGTGGTGGCTGCAATTCAAACTCAGGACTATCTGAGTCTATAGTCTGTGCCTGCAAAAGTGTAACTAGGTGGCAGGTGCATAGAAACTGCTGAGTCCAGTTTGGAAAGATTGGAGGAGCATACAGAGGCAGAAGGTAGAAACTCCAGTCCTCTTGAAGAATCCTGAAAGACACTGGGGATCACTGGTATGATTAATTTTATATGTCAACTTGATCGGGCCACAGTGTGCCTAGACATTTGGTCAAAGATGCTTCTGGGTATTTCTATGAAATTGCTTTTGGATGAAATTAACATTTAAATGGGTAGTTAAATAAAGCAGTTTGCCCTCCCTAATGTGGGTGGGCCTCATCCAATCAGTTGAAGGCCCGAATAGAAGAACAAAAAGGCTGACCCTCTTCCCAAAAAAATGAGAGAGAATAGTTCTTGCCTGACTGCCTTTGAATGGAGACATTGACTTTCTTCTGTCTTTGGGCTAAAACGGAAGCACTGTCTCTTCCTGGGTCTTGAGCCTCTTGTCTTTAGACTGGAACAACCATCAGTTTTCCTGGGTCTCTAGTTTGCTGACTCACCCTACAGATCTTAGGAGTTGCTAGCCTCCATAACCATGTGAGCCAATTTTTTATAATCCACATCTTTCTGTATAGTATGTACAGGTGCATCCCACTGGTTCTGTTTCTCTGGAGAACCCTGACTAATATACTCTCCAACATCCAATTCCTTTCTCTGGTTTTGGGAGTTTCTCAGTATGCATCATCCTGGTGGAGACAATGTCTCATTTTCTCCTCTAGAAACCCAAGGGTCAGGTGGTCTTTCTTCCCACACCCTGGCTGCAGGGTATAGGCACATGACCTGCACTGGGCCGGTCAGATGCCCCTGCCTGGGACTTTGAATCTGCGGGGGGTGAACCAAGATAAAGAGGCAATTAGAGTTCACTTCAGGAGCAGCGGAGAGTGACTGCTAAAGGATGGCTGCCTTGGCTATCTGGATATGCTTAAACTCTTGTCATTTTCTGTGTCTGGTTCTCCCAATACCAATGGATTCTGAAAGTTGCTTTTATCTTTCCAATGAATGCCCTTTTCTACTGACGATTACAGATTAGTCTCATGCTTGCAGCTGATAATCTTGACTTGTGCAGAGGTGAGACCTGTCTTTCAGGTTGGACTCTGGAGCCAGGAGAGCTCTTATTTCTGTCTGTGTCATGTGTAGAATTATAGGCAGATGCCACAGACCATAATGGAACCAGTGAGTCATGGGAGGGGTGCTCATCACCAAAGCTAAAGGTAATAAGAACATCAGCAACAGCAACCAAGAGCCTTTCCTATGTGCCAGTGCTTTGCTGTGTTTCTCTTGCACTATTTCATCTGATTATCACAACCTTCTGTGGTTGGCAGCCCCATTTTGTTAAATGATGGGACAGGAAGAATAAGGAATCTGCCTCAGTTCGTATTGTCCTAAGTGGTGGTTGCGATTCAAACTCAGGACTATCTGAGGCTATAGTCTGTGCCTGTGAAAGTGTAACTAGGTGGCAGGTGCATAGAAACTGCTGAGTCCAGTTTGGAAAGATTGGAGGAACATACAGAGGCAGGAGGTAGAGAATCAGGCAAGAAGGACAAGGGGCAGGCATGCTGATAAGGGCCATCTAAGAGTCTGCTCTGGTGTTTCTTGACCACTGCATTCAGGTAACAAAATCCACCCTCACTAGTTTAAACAGAAAAGGATTTGTTACAGAATATCATTTAGTTTAGAGTTTCCAAAAGAGTCTCTAGTCATACTTGGATGCTACCAATTCAGGATTTATGCATCCAGGGGAAAAGCCCAAACAAAATTCCAGAATGGTCTAGAGAAAGCCCACTGGTGCCATGACTGGCCATCCAGCTCTGATGATGCTAGGAACAGAACCATCATCCCCACTGCTCCAGAAAAGTCAAATGCTTCTACTACTGCACTTGCTGAAAGATCCAACCTCCCTGCACATGAACACTGACAACATTGCCCACCTTTGCGTTTCAAGTCTCATGTCGGTGTCTGTGTGGTGGACCTGTGTCACATATGGAACACTAGCTGCAAAGAATCTGGAAATGTAATTTTTAGCTTTTCAGCCTCTTTAGTTCAGGAAGGCTGTTTAGAAGCAAGTTGAAGTGGATGTTGAATGTCTGACTCAATGGCATTATCATCTTTTAACCCTACTGCCCTGACATCCATGTATGGTGGAAAATGTGTATGAGGTCCCTATACTCCAAGTTGGTATCACACAACTTCACATCTGGAAGGGGTCTCAGAAATCACCTAGGTCAAAATTTTTCAAACTCTAGTTTGCAGGTCATGGAAGTTTCTTGAGGGGAATTAGAGACTGCTACAGTCATCAAGGAGAAAGGTGGGGGAGAAGAGCAAACACACAAGGTTTTATAACAGTTCAACTTTAATGAGTTTTAGGTTACGTGCTTTAAAAATAGTACCCAACCACTGGCTAGTCTAAGTTCTTCATTTTTACTGATGAGAAAACAAGGGCTAAGAGATTCAAATACCTTATCCAAGATCACAGAACTAATGAATAGTAAGGCTGAGACCAAAACAGGGTCTTCTGATCCTAGACTGGTGCTCCTTCCTCAACTGCACTGCGATATCTGAAGGTGTGTTCATTTGAAATTGCCCAGGATGCAGGATTTCCTGGCTCCAGCACAAGTGGTGATAATCACCTGATTTCAGCATAAACACCAATGCCCCAGAGAAGTCTGCCTTGACCGAGGTCAAGCTGAGTCTCGCTGTCATATGCCCTCTTGGAGCCTGTATTTTCCCTTGAAACACTCAACACAATTTTAATGAATAATTTAATCTTTATATTGCTTCATATCTGTCTTTCTTGCTAGAATGTAGTTCCATGGAGCAAGGACTATGTTGGTCTTTTTCAATGCTATATCCTCAGAATGTGGCAGTTTCCAATGGATGTCCAAACTCCAAAAGGGAGTGGAAGTCAGGGCAGTTAGGTCTAAGTCCTGCCTCCAGCTTCACTGAAGGGAGGGAGCAGTGACATAGAGTGAATGAGAATTGTGGACTGAATTCAGCCCTGGTCTGGGGCTCTATTTCCTTATCTGTTAAGTAGAGCCAATTATTTCATTCTTACATCACTGTTGTGAGGAAGAAAGGAGAAGAAGATTAAAAGTTGGGCCTGAAGTTGGACACAAATTTCCCATGGCCAATCAAACTATGGGAGAAATTATAATCTCTGCCTAGGTTTTCTGAAGCCAATGGAAAGAAAGCCAAGAATGTGAGGACTGAGGCTGTTCCTGAGATCCTTGGACCTTAGCTCCTTGTTTTTATGGGACCTTCATTTCTATATTCTGGCCACAAAATTTAAATGTAAATTGTAGGAAAACATAGAAAATATAGACAATCACAAAGAAGAAAATTCAAAACCACTTCATGACCCAATGTCAATATTTTGGTATGCAGCATCTAAGCCTTTTTTATATTTAAATTTGTATGTCATCATTTATATTGCTTATAACCTGCATGTTTCCATTAACAACATTTTGTGCACATTTTCATGTCTTAAATGTTGTTACATAATATGATTTTGCTACACTTTTTCTTTGAATTTTGATTTGTGATCTTTTCTCTTTTCTAATGGAAGCATTTTAGTGCTATGAATTTTCCTCTCAGCCATGCTTTAGCTGCATCCCACAAATTTTGATACGTTGTATTTCACTTCCATTCAGTTCTATGCATTTTGATTTCCTTATTTGAGATCTTTTAATTTTGATATCTGTTTTTTAAAATTGTGAGTTTAGTTTATTCATATGGCAAAACAATTCAAACAGTATAAAAGAGTGTTCATTAAAAAGAAAGTCTTTCTCTGACCCAATACCCCAGTTCTCTTCAAGAAGTAGAATTTCACCAGAGTAAATTTAGTGAATGGTAATTTTGTGTACCTGACAGAAATCTTCCAGTTATGTGCATGTATGTGGTGTGTGTGTGTGTGCATATGTGTATGTATCTGTATGTATTGATGTGTCTGGTGTTTTATCTTTTTACTGGACAAAAAGGAGCATACAAAACTCACTGTTGTTTGTTTTAGATATGTAGAAGATTCATTACAAAATTTTTTTTATATCCCCTTCCCTGTTTTCATACTCCTTGAAACATCACTTTAAAGTTCTTTTCAACAAGAGAGGGAGAATATTCCACTATCCCTTGAATCTGGGTTTGCTTTGGCCAACAGAATGCAACAGGAGTGATGGTGTGCCAGTTTGGACTATAAGCATCAAGAAGTTTTGCATGCTTCTACTCTCTTTTGGAATTCTACCACTGCCAAGTGAATAAGCCTAGGCTAGTTTCTTAGGATATGAAAGTCTATATGGAAGTCAATTGTCACAGCCAAAAACATTCTAAACTAGCCTATCCCAGATGACCACCAAACATGTAAGAAAACCTACCCAAGATCAGCTGAGCTGCCTACCCAACCCACAGCTGCTTCCAGAGTCAGGAGGAAGGTCAATCAAGCAATTAAAAATGTTTATTCTGTAAGCCACTGATTTTTAGAGTAGTGTGTTACACAGTAATGGCTAACTGATACATTTTTATACCAGTATATTAAATAAATTAGCATATATAAAATACTTAGAACAATGCCTAGACCATAGAAAGCTTTCAAGAATGTTAGGTATAATTATTATGACATACAAACAATGCCTTCAAGTATTCCATTGTGTGGTTAACCATAATTTATTCAACTTATCTTTGTTGAACATTTATATTGTTTTCATTTTTTCCTACTATAAAGAATGCTGCAGTTATCCCAGTATATACATTTTTGCCTGTCAATGGGAAAAATTCTTAATAATGTAATTGCTGGGCCAAAGTAAACATTTCAAACAAGGATCAATAATACCAACTCACTTTGTGAAGCAGTTATTCAATTTATTTCCATCAATAGTGTGTGAAATGATGTTCCTCTTCTTCGTCACCAGACCCAAGATTATTTTAATGGCTCCATAATGGTCTATCATAATAGGTGCCATCATTTATTTGACCAGTCCTCATTATTGAACACTTTTCTTTTTTTCCCCTATTATAAATAAGACTGCCATTAACATCCCTGTAGATAAATCTTTTCACATATTCATGATTATTTCCTAAGAGTAAATTCCTGGAAGTAGAAGTTCTGAGTCACAGGATTTGCACATTTTAAAGTCTTTTGAATATATAATATTAAATTATTCTGCAGAAAAATTATACCAGATTATACTTATATGGAACATTTTAAAACTTTTATTTATGGAAAATTTCAAAACTATACAAAAAAACAGAGAATATAACAATGGCTCCCCACACGCAGCCATCACTCAGATTCAATAATGATCAACTTATGGCCAGTCTGTTTCATCTACAACTCTGCCATCTGGCTAGATTATTTTGAATCAGATCCAAAGTGGGCATTTTTAATATATATTTTTTTGAACAGCTGAGCATTCAGAAGACAAATGAGAGGCTCCTTTTGAGGGTACCGTGGTGAGAATCTCTTGGAATCTCATGTGATCCCACTCCAAGGTGCTAGGCCAGGAGAAGGCCTCGCGGAGGTGCCCAGGGCCCCCTAGGTAGCTCTGGTGCATTGTGTTCATTCCCTGCTTTATTGGAGTCAGTGATTCTTCAGGCAAAGATTAATCCATCCCACTTCTGAGGGTTTTCAGGGCTTTTTCTGTGTCTCTGTATTCCCCAGCTGCATGTCGTTCATCATCTAAATAAAGCAGAGGTAGATAATGTGATCCATCCATGGCTCATGTAAGTGCGAACATTGTGATTTGTGTTTACAGTGATTGCTGCTGAGTGGGAGGCTCTTCTTTGGCTCCTGTGGAAATTTTCTAGGCTGATTGAATTTTGCCATACAGTTGGTCACATTGCATGAACCATGACTTGGCGCAACCTTAGAGCAGAAATACAAGTGATTTCCTTTAATGAGAAAGTACAGTAATGGTTCAGTCTCTTTCAGGCTCTTCAGGGCATATTACCAGGACTGTACCAGGAAACAAACTGCACAGTAGGGGAAAGTAAGAGGTAACTTGAAGACCTAAGGCAATCTCCAGATAAAAGAGCAGGAAAAGGTTTGTCTTCTAGACCAGAATAGTAAGTGGAGGGATGATACTCAAAGTTGATTTCAAAATGTCAGATTCAAAACACCCTCAAGAATTCACTGCAGTTATTCCCAAGATATTGTATTAGTTCCAGAGGTCATCCAGCCTTACTTTAAATAAGCCACATGATGACACTGTGTCATCAGAGTGCAAAGGAAAGGCCACAGGCTTTGAGACTGACAGGACTGGGTTTCAATCGCAGCTCCATAACAAGCTGAGCAACTTGGGGCAAGTTGCTAGTTCATTTGTTCACTCATTCACTCACTCAACAAAAATGTTTTGAGCACCTGCTGTGTGCCAGATCTTGTGCCTGGCACTAAGGACTCAATGGTGAGCAACATGCTGTTTCTAGCCAGGCACGGTGGCTCAGGCTTGTAATCCCAGCACTTTGGGAGGCCGAGGTGGGCAGATCACGAGGTCAAGAGATCGAGGCCATCCTGACCAACATGGTGAAACCCTGTCCCTACTAAAAATACATAAATTAACTGGTCATGGTGGTGAGCGCCTGTAGTCCCAGCTACTCAGGAGACTGAGGCAGGAGAATTGCGTCAACCCAGGAGGCCGAGGTTGCAGTGAGTAGAGATTGCACCACTGCACTGCAGCCTAATGGCAGAGCAAGACTCCGTCTCAAAAAAATAAAAATAAACAAAAATTAAAAAAAGATGTTGTTTGTGTCCTTAAGTAGTTTGCAGTCCAGTGGGGGACAATGTGATGCTGTGAAAAGGGTAGAGTGATGAGGGACACATAAGAAAGAGGCATCTCAGCTGAAATCAGAGTCAGCAGGAGTCAGCCAAACACACTGAGGGCTGGATCAACCCTTGGGGTGAAGGGAGGACCAACATTTGTGAGTAAAAGGATTCCAGACAGAGGGAACAGCCATCAAAGATTTGGATAAAGAAATAAAAAGCACACTCTGGGCTTAAAGTCGTTAAGTGCATGGATCACACACTCCAGGATCGAAGTGACAGGGTGACTCATTCACGAGGGAGCAGAGCTAGATCATGAGGGGACATCCATGACAGATCCGGGACAACTCGGGGAGCTGTAAAGTTTTGAGCCAGGTAGCAACAGGATCAGGTGGCTGAGAATTCCAGCTGCAATCCAGAGCGGATGGGAGGAAGCTGTTGTGGCGGTGAGGTGGTCTGAGCTAGTGCAGTGGCGGGGAGGAGGTGAGCTGTGGATGGAGCCAAGTGCCATTTCACAGGGAAATGACTGAATGTGGTGACCGTGGGATATGGTAGGTGAAGAAAGAAGGACCCAGGACTGTCACAGGGGTGGGGAAGATGGGGTGTTAGTGCTGAGCTTGAGGCTGAAGAGGTTCTGTGGGCAATTGTGCAAATGTGTTGGGGGCTCAGAAGGATGACAGTGTTTGATTGTGAATCGCTGACACATGCAGGGTCACTGAAGCCACATGAGTAGAGGTGACCACTAGGGAGAGCACCTAGTTAGGAAAAAGACAAAATTTCTTTATCAGCAAAATGGCTAAGGTCAGAGATTCAAAGAATAAGTGAGCTACCATACGTAAAATGCCTACGAGGGTGCCTGGCCTACAGCCAGCTGGCAGTCAATGGCAGGGCCCTTCTCTTCAGCTCCCTGTGGTGCAATGGGCAGCTTTGTCCCACACCCAGTGCTATTTTCAGACTCTTGCCTGATCTCACTGTTCTTGTCTGCCTCTTTCTTTGATTTAATAGTGTTAGAGGAGCCCCTGCTTACCAGGCCTTTGGTTTAATAACACATGACCAGAGTGATTCCATCTTAAAGTGAGTAACGAGGCACTCACACAGCACCTATAGGGTTAATACTTATGGTTTGAAAATAGCCACATTCTAAGCTGGCCACCACTTATAAGTGCAGAATATTTGTGGCCATACAGAACATCTTTCACCAAGCCCACAGAGCATCCAGATGCTCTGTTTTCCAGATCCAGGGTTTTGAGTGCACCCCACTTGACTTAAAGATAATGTTCATGAGCAGGCTTAGATTGAAAGATGAGTGGTCATTGATAGCACCAATAGCCCCTACCTTTGATGCGTACGTCTGCACATTTCAAGCTTAATTCTAGCTCCTTATAGTTTCTTAAAAGTATCGACACTAACAAAGGAAGGACACAAGTTCCTCCTCCTGCTTTCCAAGGACTCTCTACTCCATAATGGAGTAGTTTCCAACAGTCTTGCTTATTTCACTGTGCTCACAAGCCCTGTGACTCGGCCTGAGTTCTTTCCTGCACAAGATCCAAGAACCCTCTCTTGGGGTCTGGATTGGGACCCCTTTTTATGGCAACAATACCACCTGTGAAAATCTGAGCTTGTCATCCCTTCTTACCTATGTCCCAGAAAGTGAAAATGGGCTGCTTAACATGCAAGCCCTGACCCAAATCCCGCAGTGTTTAGAAATAAATTCCCAACCAAGCAGGACTCGACTCAGAGGCGGTGGCTGCCTACTGCTCCAGGGATAAATCTTAAAGCCATGGTTTGCTTCATGATACACAGGAGAGAAATCTGGTCAGGAAACTCCAGAAAATCATTTCTCAGCCATCTGTCTTCCCCTGAATGGCAGCCAGAGATGGCTCCCCAAGTCGTGTGTGGCAGCTCGGTTGGAAAGGGGCTGGGGCTGGGGTGCCAGGGCAGGGTGCTAGCGCTCTGTGTTTGGTGAAGGCACCGGCTGGCACGTTACGCCCCAGAACAGTCAGCAGTACCAGATTATCCAAGGATGGGAAAATTATCTTCTGAAGCCTTCCCAGATATCCTATTATTGAAATTAACTTCTCATCTGATGAGATGTAGGTATGTTGAATCGACAGCCAAGCCCTGACTCCAGGTAATGGCAGACTCTAGTGATGCTATTTTTTCAACTTAGTACTAGTTTGAGAGAAAATGTGAACCGGATACCTAGAATAGACTCTTCCTAAGGGCTGCAGGAGTCTCAGAGAGATTCTGTTATGCCCAGTTGCCCTGAGGGTCTCAAAGCAGGAGTTAATGACTTCCTTAGAGTCCGTTGAGTCTGTTGAAAGTGGGCTGACGCGCCTGAATCAATGAACTGTGCTTTCAAGCAGGTAAAAGGAAAGAAAAGAAGAAACAGGTGATGCTCTCCAGGAGAGGCAAAATGTTTCTGTTATAAATAAATACTTTCTTATAAAGAAGAAAGCTTTGTGGCTTCGTCTTCTCCACTCTCCCCTCCCCGCCATTCAGATTGCAGCTTTGCTGACTCTGTGCTCTTCTTGGTATATACCTGTCATTGATTTAGAGCCACAGGGAGAAGGCAGATGTCTTTGGTTTATCTAACTGGACTGTTTTTCATTTATGTGCCTCAGGGGCAATTTTGGCTGAACTGCAACCCAGTTATTGCAAGTGTTCTTGTCCCCTTCCTCTGTCTCTATTTATATGCACGACACTTATACTTTGTAATTGAGAGAGGAAGAAAGAAGGGGCTTCATGGATCTCTTCTCCACTGTCTCTCCTTGGCCTGGGCTTCATCTCTACCGGGATAAGGATCTGAATTGGATGGAATTATTTTCATGGCATACTTGGTGAGATTCTGGGCACAAGCTGGGATGCTTTAGGACCCAGGTGACAAAATGCGACCTGGGAGTAGGGAAAGGCCATTCTCTGCCCTCTGTACAGAACTCAGGATAGATGGCCTTTGAAGGCTTTTTCAAGCTGCTTAATGGGTGAGTGGAAGCCAGAGGAAGAGGCAACTCAGGGCAGCCCCCTGTGGTTGGTGCTGCTGGAAGCCTGGCCTGTGCCCATTGTGAAGCTTTCCTGGGGCAGTTCCCAGAATTTACTAGGGGCCCCTTGAGGGGCTCAGTTCTGGTTGGGCAAGGGGTGGGCTTGCTCAGGGTCATTGGAATTGGGACATCAACATAAACGTGACCTTGTTTTATGTTCCCAAAGTGAGAGGCCACGGGACCCAGGATATTTTGTGGGGGGAATGCTGTAATCACACCGTCTGGCCACCTCTCTGGCTCCAACTGAACTTAGTGGCAACTTTGAAGGACCTGCCCTGGAAGAGTAAGAGACATTTCCTTAAGTCACTCAAATGAGAGATTTCTCATCCAAGGACAGGCCACAACCCTGCTGCTTGTGTAGGAGGTCTCATTGTATGGGCAGAGGGTCATTGCAGAGAGGCTGGTACTGGGGGTGGAGTCAGTCTGGGGAGGAAGGAAAGAAGGAGGGAAGAAGAAATGGTCTCAGGTGGCTACTTCAGGCTATAGCTGTTGCCACTGATAGAGTTTAATTTTTTTCTTATTTTAAAATTATACTTTAAATTCTGGGATACATGTGCAGAACATGCAGATACGTTTGCAGAACATGTTACATAGGTATACATATGCCATGGTGGTTTGCTGCACCCATCAACCCATCCCATGCCTAGGAGAAATTAGGCATTTCTCCTAATGCTATCCCTCCCCTAGCTCCCCACCCCTTAACAGGCCCCGGTGTATGATGTTCCCCTCCCTGTGTCCACGTGTTCTCATTGTTCAAGTCTCACTTTTGAGTGAGAACATGCCGTGCTTGGTTTTCTGTTCCTGTGTTAGTTTGCTGAGAATGATGGTTTCCAGCTTCATCCATGTTCCTGCAAAGGACATGAACTCATCCTTTTTTTATGGCTGCATGGTATTCCATGGTGTATATGTGCCACATTGTCTTAATCTGGTCTATCATTGATGGGCATTTGGGTTGGTTCCAAGTCTTTGCTATTGTGAATAGTGCTGCAATAAACATATGCGTGCATGTGTCTTTATAGAAGAATGACTTATAATCCTTTGGGTATATACCCTGTAATGAGATTGCTGGGTCAAATGGTATTTCTGGTTCTAGATCCTTGAGGAATTGCCACAATGTTTTCCACAATGGCTGAACTAATTTACACTCCCACCAACAATGTAAAAGCGTTCCTATTTCTCCACATCCTCTCCAGCATTTGTTGTTTCATGACTTTTTAATGATCGCCATTCTAACTGGCATTGAGATGGTATCTCATTGTGGTTTTGGTTTGCATTTCTCTAATGACCAGTGATGAGCTTTTTTTCATATGTTTCTTGGTCACGCAAGTGTCTTCTTTTGAGAAGTGTCTGTTCATGTCCTTTGCCCACGTTTTGATGGTTTTTTTTTTTTTTTCCTGTAAATTTGTTTAAGTATCTTGTAGATCTGGATATTAGCCCTTTGTCAGATAGACAGATTGCAAAAATTGTCTTCCATTCTGTAGGTTGCCTGTTCACTCTGATGATAGTTTCTCTTGCTGTGCAGAAGCTCTTTAGTTTAATTAGATCCCATTTGCCAATTTTGGCTTCTGTTGCCATTGCTTTTGGTGCTTGTCATGAAGTCTTTGCTCATGCCTATGTCTTGAATGGTATTGCCTAGGTTTTCTTCTACGGTTTCTATGGTTTTAGGTTTTACCTTTAAGTCTTTACTCCATCTTGAGTCAATTTTTGTATAAGGTGTAAGGAAGGGGTCGAGTTTCAGTTTTCTGCATATAGCTAGTCAGTTTTCCCAACACCATTTATTGAATAGGGAATCATTTCCCCATTGTTCGTTTTTGTCAGGTTTGTCAAAGATCAGATGGTTGTAGATGTGTGGCATTATCTCCAAGATATCTGTTCTGTTCCATTGGTCTATATATCTGTTTTGGTACCAGTACCATGTTGTTTTGGTTACTGTAGCCTTGTAGTATAGTTTGAAGTTAGGTAGCATGATGCCTCCAGCTTTGTTCTTTTTGCTTAGGATTGTCTTGGCTATACAAGCTCACTTTTGGTTCCATATGAAATTTAAAGTAGTTTTTTCTAATTCTGTGGAGAAAGTCAGTGGTAGCTTGATGGGGATAGCATTGAATCTATAAATTACTTTGGACAGTATGGCCATTTTCACAATATTGATTCCTCTTATCCCTGAGCATGGAATGTTTTTCCATTTGTTTGTATCCTCTCTTATTTCCTTGAGTAGTGGTTTGTAGTTCTCCTTGAAGAGGTCCTTCACATCCCTTGTAAGTTGTATTCCTAGGTATTTTATTCTTTTTGTAGTAATTGTGAATGGGAGTTCACTCATGATTTGGCTCTCTGTTTGCCTATTATTGGTGTATATGAACGCTTGTGATTTTTGCACATTGATTTTGTATCCTGAGACTTTGCTGAAGTTGCTTATCAGCTTAAGGAGATATTGGGCTGAGACAAGGGGGTTTTCTAAATATGCAATCATGTCATCTCCAAACAGACAATTCGACTTCGTCTCTTCCTATTTGAATACTCTTTCTTTCTCTTGCTTGATTGCCCTGGCCAGAATTTCCAATACTATGTTGAATAGGAGTGGTGAGAGAGGACATCCTTGTCTTGTGCCAGTTTTCAAAGGGAATGCTTCCAGTTTTGGCCATTCAGTATGATATTGGTTGTGGGTTTGTCATAAATAATTCTTATTATTTTGAGATACATTCCATCAATACCTAGTTTATTGAGAGTTTTTAGCATGAAAGGGTGTGGAATTTTATTGAAGGCCTTGTCTGCATCTATAGAGATGATCATACAGTTTTTGTCATTGGTTCTGTTTATGTGATGGATTACATTTATTGATTTGCATATGTTGAACCAGCCTTGCATCCCAGGGATGAAACTGACTTGATTGTGGTGGATAGCTTTTTGATGTGCTGCTGGATTCGATTTGCCAATATTTTATTGAGGATTTTTGCATTGATGTTCATCAGGGATATTGGCCTGAAATTTTCTTTTTTTTTTTTTGTTGTGTCTCTGTCAGGTTTTGGTATCAGGATGTTGCTGGCATCATAAAAGTGAGTTAGGGAGGAGACCCTCTTTTTCTATTGTTTGAAATTGTTTCAGAAGGGATAGTACCATCTCCTCTTTGTGCCTCTGGTAGAATTTGGCTGTGAATCCATCTGGTCCCTGGCTTTTTTTGGTTGGTAGGCTATTAATTACTGACTCAATTTCAGAACTTGTTATTGGTCTATTCAGGGATTTGACTTCTTCCTGGTTTAGTCCTGGGAGAGTGTATGTGTCCAAGAATTTATCCACCACTTCTAGATTTTCTAGAAGAGTATTTATACTCTTGCAGAGAGGTGTTTATAGTATTCTCTGATGGTAGTTTGTATTTCTTTGGGATCAGTGGTGATATCCCCTTTATCATTTTTTTATTGTGTCTATTGATTCTTCTTTCTTCTCTTCTTTATTAGTCTGGCAAGTGGTCTACCTATTTTGTTAATCTTTTCAAAAAACCAGCTCCTGGATTCTGTGATTTTTTTCAAGGGTTTTTTGTGTTTCTATCTCCTTCAGTTCTGCTTTTTTCTTAGTTATTTATTGTCTTCTTCTAGCTTTTGAGTTTGTTTGCTCTTGCTTCTCTAGTTCTTTTAATTGTGATGTTAGGGTGTTGATTTTAGATCTTTCCCACTTTCTCCTGTGGGCATTTAGTGCTATAAATTTCCCTCTAAACACTGCTTTAGCTGTGTCCCAGAGATTCTGGCACGTTGTCTGTTTATTCTCCTTGGTTTCAAAGAACTTCTTTATTTCTGTTTTAATTTCATTATTTACCCAGTAGTCATTCAGGAGCAGGTTGTTCAGTTTCTGTGTAGCTGTGTGGATTTGAGTGAGTTTCTTAATCCTGAGTTCTAATTTGATTGCACTGTGGTCTGAGAGACTGTTATGATTTCTGTTCTTTTGCATTTGCTGAGGAGTGTTTTACTTCCAATTATGTGGTCAATCTCAGAATAAGTGCAATGTGATGCTGAGAAGAATGTATGTTCTGTTGATTTGGGGTGGAGAGTTCTGGAGATGTCTATTAGGTCTGCTTGGTCCAGAGCTAAGTTCAAGTCCTGAACATCCTTGTTAATTTTCTGTCTCATCGATCTGTCTAATATTGACAGTGGGGTGTTAAAGTGTCCCATTATTATTGTGTGGCAGTCTAAGTCTCTGTAAATCTCTAAGAATTTGCTTTATGAATCTGGGTACTCCTGTATTGGGTACATATATATTTAGGATAGTTAGCTCTTCTTGTTGGAGTGATCCCTTTACCATTATGTAATGCCCTTCTTTGTCTTTATTGATCTTTGTTGGTTTAAAGTCTATTTTATTTTATCAGAGACCAGGATTGCAATCCCTGTTTTTGTTGTTGTTGTTGTTGTTGTTGTTTTTTTCTTTGCTTTCCATTTGCTTGGTAGATATTCCTCCATCCCTTTATTTTGAGCCTATGTGTGTCTTTGTATGTGAGATGGATCTCCTGAATATAGCACATCGATGGGTGTTGACTCTTTATCCAATTTGTCAGTCTGTGTCTTTTAGTTTGGGCATTTAGCCCATTTACATTTAAGGTTAATATTGTTATGTGTGAATTTGATCCTGTCATTATGATGCTAGCTGGTTATTTTGCCCATTAGTTGATGCAGTTTCTTCATAGTGTTGATGGTCTTTATAATTTGGTATGTTTTTGCAGTAGCTGGTACCGGTTTTTCCTTTCCATATTTAGTGCTTCCTTCAGGAGCTCTTGTAAGGCAGGCCTGGTGGTAACAACATCTCTCAGCATTTGCTTGTCTGTAGATGATTTTATTTCTCCTTCGATTATGAAGCTTAGTTTGGCTGGATATGAAATTCTGGGTTGAATTTTTTTTTTCTTTAAGAATGTTGAATATTAGCCCCCCACTCTCTTCTGGTTTGTAGGGTTTCTGCCAAGAGATCAGCTATTAATCTGACGGGCTTCCCTTTGTGGGTAACCCGACCTTTCTCTTTGGCTGCCCTTAATATTTTTTCCTTCATTTCAACCTTGGTGAATCTGCCAGTTATGTGTCTTGGGGTTGCTCTTCTCAAGGAGTATCTTTGTGGTGTTCTCTGTATCTCCTGAATTTGAATGTTGGTCTGTCTTGCTAGGTTGAGGAAGTTCTCGATAAATCCCAAAGAGTGTTTTCCAACTTGGTTCCATTCTCCCAGTCACTTTCAGGTACACCAATCGAATGTAGGTTTGGTCTTTTCACATAGTCCCATATTTCTTGGAGGTTTTGTTCATCCATTTTCATTCTTTTTTCTCTAATCTTGTCTTCACACTTTATTTCACTGAGTTGATCTTCAATCTCTGATATCCTTTCTTCTGCTTGAGTGATTCAGCTATTGATACTTGTGTATGCTTCTTGAAGTTCTTGTGCTGTGTTTTTCAGCTCCATCAGGTCATTTATGTTCTTCTCTAAACTGGTTATTCTAGTTATCAACTCCTCTAACATTTTTTCAAGGTTCTTAGCTTCTTTGCATTGGGTTAGAACATGCTTCTTTAGCTTGGAGGAGTTTGTTATTACTCACCTTCTGAAGCCTACTTCTGTTAATTAATTTGTCAAACTCATTCTCTATCCAGTTTTGTTCCCTTGCTGGCAAGGAGTTGTGATCCTTTGGAGGAGAAGAGGCATTCTGGTTTTTGGAATTTTCAGCATTTTTGCACTGGTTTTTCCTCATCTTTGTGGACTTATCTACCTTTGGTCTTTGATATTGGTAACCTTCAGATGGGGTTGTTGTGTGGATGTCCTTTTTGTTGATGTTAATGCTATTCGTTTCTGTTAGTTTTCCTTCTAACAGGTGCTTCTGCTGCAGGTCTGCTGGCGTTTGCTGGAAGTCCACTCCAGACCCTGTTTGCCTGGGTATCACCAGCAGAGGCTGCAGAACAGCAAAGATTGCTGCCTGTTCCTTCCTCTGGAAGCTTCATCGCAGAGGGGCACCCACCAGATGCCAGCCAGAGCTCTCCTGTATGAGGTGTCTGTCGACTCCTGCTGGGAGGTGTCTCCCAGTCAGGAGGCACTGGGGTGAGGGACCCACTTGAGGAGGTGGTCTGTCCCTTAGCAGAGCCCAAGCCCTGTGCTGGGAGATCCACTGCTGTCTTCAGAGCTGGCAGGCAGGAATGTTTAGGTTTGTTGAAGTTGTGCCCACAGCCACCCCTTCCCCCAGGTGCTCTCTCCCAGGGAGATGGGAGGTTTATCTATAAGCCCCTGACTTGGGCTGCTGTTTTTCTTTCAGAGATGTCCTACCCAGAGAGGAGGAATCTAGAGAGGCAGTCTGGCTACAGTGGCTTTGCTGAGCTGTGGTGGGCTCTGCCCAATTCGAACTTCCCAGTGCTTTTGTTTTCATTGTGAGGGGAAAACCACCTATTCAAGCCTCAGTAATGGCAGACACCCCTCCCCCTCCAAGCTCAAGCAACCCAGGTCAACTTCAGACTGTTGTGCCAGCAGTGAGAATTTCAAGCCAGTGGATCTTAGCTTGCTGGGCTCTGTGGGGGTGGGATCCGCTGAGCTAGACCACTTGGCACCCTGGCTTCAGCCCCCTTTCCAGGGGAGGGAATGGTTCTGTCTCACTGGCATTCCAGGCACCACTGGGGTATGAAAAACAACTGCTTTGGCTAGCTCGGTGTCTGCTCAAATGACCGTCCAGTTTTGTGCTTGAAACTCAGAGTCCTGGTGGTATAGGCATCTGAGGGTATCTCCTGGTCTGTGGGTTGCAAAGACCATGGGAAAGTGTAGTATCTGGGCTGCAATGCGCCATTCCTCACTGCACAGTCCCTCACGGCACAGCCCCTCACGGCTTCCCTTGGCTAGGGGAGGGAATTCCCTGATCCCTTGCACTTCCCAGGTGAGGCAATGCCCCACCCTGCTTTGGCTCACTTTCCGTGGGCTGCATCCACTGTCTAACCAGTCCCAATGAGATGAGTTGGGTACCTCAGTTGGAAATGCAGATATCACCCGCCTTCTGCATTGATCTCGCTGGGAGCTGCAGACCTGAGCTGTCTGCAGCTGTCCATGTCAATTCAGCAAAGCAAGAAAAGCTGCCTCTAGGAAGCACTTCTTTCATTCCACAACTTCCATAGTGGGTGTTAGGATAGGAAATTGTAGCTTAGGGACCAAAATATTCTAAGTCAAAAAATGGCCTAAGACTAACTCCTCCAAGATACCCTAAACCTATTTAATAATAACTCTAAATGTGGTCCAAATGTCAACCTGTATGAGAAGTTCTTGGGGTGCTGGTTCAAAATGCAAATTCCTTGGTCCCACTCATATCTACTGAATCTGAGTCCTTGGGGAAGGGGCCTGGGAATCAATTGTTATGATAAGTACCCAGATTATTGCTATGCACACTAAAATTTAAGAAAATGTTGTCTATACCTGCACTGTTCAATATAGTATTAAATAGCTACTAACCATGTATGAGTATTTAAATTAATTAAAATTAAATAAAATAAAAACTTACTTCCTGAGTCATACTAACCATATTTCAAGTGCTCATAGCCCCATGTGGCTGGTGGTTACTGTATTGGAAAGGGCACAATATTTCTGTCATTCCAGAAAGTTCTATTGGACAAAGTGGGCTATACTGTAAGGTATATTGTAAATACGATTTAGAAAATTACAAATATTTCAATGCTAAGATGTGACATTAAATCAATCTTTCTGTACAAACTCTGTTTGCTTCTAACAAGTGAGCTTTGCATTGGTTAACATTGATCTGTGAGGATATGATGGTCCCTGTGAGTCATCTCTTTTCTGCCTTTTGGGTAGCCCACACAGAGCCTCTGCAGGAATTAGGTGGGTACAGCCTAATACATCTATAGGTGAGTACAGCCTTGTGGCTACCCCTAGTCGAGCACAGGGGGGTCAATGGGGCCTTTTTGCAGAACAAAAGGCTCCCATTGCTCTGGGCTGATGCAAGCCCAGGCCAAGGCATGTGGCTCAGCAAGCCAGGTGTGGGTTGAACTTCAGATCCTACCTACCTCCTCAACCAGATGCCTTTGAGCAATGCACAATCTATAAAACCTTATGCAGTGGCCCTGGGTGTGGAGTAGTTTTATTGGTAGTTGCAGATTTCTTTATCCAAAACTGCAGAGCTTTAGTGTCCTGTTTCAAAGTACCTGGTAAGGCTGGGCACCATGCTGGGCACCCAACAGCAAAAGAGAGAAGGTCACTGCCCTCCAGCTGTTTGCAGCTGAGTCAGGAGATGCACTAAGTGGAACGTCCAATGCAGCATGGTAAGTGCAGTGGTGGAGCGGTACCAGGGAGCTTCAGTTGCTTTCAGATGGGGCAAATTAACTATCTTGGAGGAGGCAGGGAAATCTTCCTGGGTGCCTGAGATGATGCAGAAGAAAACCTAGGAGCCCAGTGAACAAGGTAGGGAAAGGCAGTATGGGCAGAGTGACAGAAGATGGAAGGTAAGGAGAGAAACATCACAGTGTTTAGGGAGCTACAGGTCTACACTGGTGTTGCTGAAGCTTAAGGTTTGAGTCAAAAAGAACTGGAGATGAGGCAAAGGAATCAGCAGGGTCTGGGGCTGGAGCACAAAGCTGAGGTTTTATCCTGCTTCCCATGTGGAGTCCAGAAAAGGTTTTTAGCTGCAGCGATTGTCATTTTAAGTAGATCATATTGAAAACTATGTCATCAATAATAATATATTTGTGTGTTATATTTTTATTTTATCGGATTGACTTTAGTCTGCACAACACCCTCTAGAAAAGCAGGATAGGCATTATATAGCAATTTACAGAGGTAGAAAGTGAGGCTCAGAGAGATAGCATTACTTTCCAAAGGTCACATGACCCCAGTGTAAGCATTTTGGTTTTTTTTAAATTTAAAAGTTATTTTTGGGGGCTCGTACGTATAGTCCCAGCTACTGGGAAGGGTGAGGTGGGAGGACTGCTTGAGTCCGGAAGTTCAAGGCTGGGTAGTCCACTAAGATCATGCCTGTGAATAGCTACCGCTCTCCAGCCTGGGCAACATAGCAAGAACCTGCCTCTAAAAAAATTATTTTAACATTATTATTTTCTAATTATAGAAGTAGAATATAGTCATAAAATTTTTGGAAAAATATATAAGAATATGAAGAACATAAAATTCATGCATAAATCTACATTTACTATTATAATTCTATTTTATTAACTTTCATAGATATACACATAGATATATAAAACTATTTATACCACAAATATAAATTTTTATATATAAATTATGTATATATTTATAAGTTATACGTACTGTTTTTATGCACTTGGTTAATGGGTTTTCTTTTTTCTTTTTTTTTTTTGAGACAGGGTCACGTTTTGTCACCCAGGCTGTAGTGCAGTGGTGTGATCTCAGCTCCCCGCAGCCTCTGCCTCCCAGGCTCAAGCAATCCTCCTACCTCAGTCCCCAAGTAGCTGGGACGACAGGTGTGTGCTACCATGCCCAGCTAATTTTTTCTTTTAATATTTTGAAGAGACAGGGTTTCGCCATGTTACCCAGGCTGGTCTCAAACTCCTGAGCTCAAGTGATCCACCAGCCTCGGCCTCCCAAGGTGCTGGGATTACAGACATGAACCACTGCACCCAGCCGGATAATTTATAAATTGATTTTTATACACTAAATTTTCACTTTACAAATTTATAAGCGATTTTCATATTTATAAGTGATTTTCAATTTATAAGCAAAAATCATAAGCGATTTTCCATGTTCTTAGGTAGTCTTTGGTGATAAGATGTTAATGACCACACATATCAGATTATATGACACTTTCTTTAATTAATTCCTTGCTGTTAGACATTTTTTGGGTTGCTTCTGATTTTTTGCTAATACAAACCTGCTTTAAGGAACATTACTATTTACCTTTGGATAAATTTCCTTAAAAGAAATAAATCAGTGTGTCAAATGTATAAGCCCATTTAAAGCTCTTGATACATATTGCCAATGCCCTGCAGAAAGTTTGTATCAATTTGCACTCCTGCCAACTGGGTATGGCAGTGCCCTTTTTACTGAAGCTTTGCCAAGCCATAGTCACTCTGTTATAACTCAGCTCAGGCAAACACTTCATGTCATTATTACTGTAATGCTTAGAAAGAAGAGGGCAAGAGCCACAGTGCTGGTAAGTGTGTGTGTGTGTGTGTGCACGCTCATGTGCGTGTTTATAGGGGTGCTGTTCCAGCGGAGATTTGCCAGAGCAGTTTGTAGGCTGGAAGTGGGGGGAGAAAGGTGACAATTAAAGCAACTTGAGCCAGTCTGGACTTTAACAGGGCACACTTGGCACTTGGTAAGAGGACACAGGACACACTGCCTTATCTTTCTGTCATTCCATGATGTTAGACTTTCTGCCCAACACGTTTCCAAAGTCAGAGTTCCTTAGCTTTTGGTACCTCACGAGGGTGGCTTTTAAAGCCTTGGATAAATATAGGAAACAGATTTATGTTCAGAGCCAGGGATAAGGTCTTTTCAACCAATAAGTCCTATGAAATGAAATCCATCCATCTGATCCTAAATCCCATCTAAAGTAATTTTCATAAAATTGAGAGCGTATTTGAGTACAGTGCTCCCTACTTGAATGAAGGAAAAAATATGGTTTCCAAGGGAAAGGGGGGAAAAAAGCTTGTATTCAAATGTGGAGAAAACACTCCTCGGCCTCCCAAACCAGGTAGGGTCTGGTTCTAAAAGGCCCCAAAGCAAATGAACTATGTGTCAATAGAATGACCTTTGTGTGGCTCCCTTTTGTTGCTGTAGTCACTGATGCAGCTACAAACCAGAGAGCATACAGATGGTCCTCCAGCATTGCCACGAGCACCAGTGGACCTGTGAGCCTTAGAGAGATCCCAAGGCCTTGAGTGTTGCAGGGAGTTGAGGGGCACTACTAGAAAGCCAGTGGGCTGGGAGGGATAACTGTAGATACATCATGGCCACCTCAGGGCTTTTGGAGAAAAAGAGGTATAGTTGGGTCTTGCAGCCATTACAACTGGGGACTGCTAAGTCAGGGACCTAGACCCTTTCTCTGTCCCCCAACAGTGACTTATTTTTGTTTGCTCTCTCTCTTTCTCTCCACCCACCCCCAGTTTCCTCTGATTAATCGTCTTTCAAATGCTCCCCAAATAGCCACTTCAGCCCCTGCGTCAGCCTGAGTTTTCAGTTCCAAGATTCTCCATCAAATTGACAGCACACTCTGTGTCTCTCAACTTAAAATCCTGGAAGAGAGAAGCCGACTGCCCCAGAGCATTCTATGGATGACCCTGCCTCTAAGTCAAGTGACCACTCTGGTTCCTCAGTCACAGGCAGGGAACAGATGGGTCACATGACATATAGGGCTGTGGCTGTGAGTAAAGCTGCTATGGTCAATTGCAGAATTTTTGAAGTAGGAAAAGAATTTTAGTTCCTCTTTTAAGATAGCCTCACACTGCCCATGAGACCAAACCGAAAGAAAGACGAGAAAGGAAAAGTTAGGGGCCAAGGCCCATTTCAGGTGCAGAGATAATGTGCATGTGAGCAGAAAGGGCTTTGGGTCTGAAGTCAGAGGACCTGGGTGTAAATCCTGCCTGGCCTACCTAGGAGCTGGCTCTGGCACCAGGTATTTTACTTCTTGAGTCTCAGTTCCTTATCTGTGAAAGATTCTGCTGGCCCCTTAGAGAAGGGTTGAGAATAAAATGCTATCATCTACATGAAAGTGAATTTTATTTGCAAATCATAACCTCTACTCAGCCCCCACTTCACTCTTCCTGTTATGAGGCTTTGATCTTTCTGGGCTCTCCAGAGAAGCAGAGTACAACAGGAATGACTTGTTCTGTATCAAAGTCTTTTTTACACTCTAAAAAATTATTGAGTACCCCAAGCTATTTATGTATATCACAGTTATTTACTGTATTCAAAATGAAATTGAGGATTTAAAAATATGTATTTAGCAATTCATTGTAAGAAAAAATAAGCCCATTAGGTAGTTATATAAATATGTATTTTTATTTAAAAATAACTATATTTTCCAAAGTTAAAATATCAAGTGAAAAGAGTGGTAGGTACTGTTTTACATTTTTACAACTCTCTTTAATGTCTGGCTTATAACATTCAATCTGTTAGGATATGTTGTTTTGGTTGAAGTATATGAAGAAAATCTGGCCTCCATACATGTACAGTAGGAGAAGAGAAAGTATTTTAACAGCCTTCTCGGATAAGTATGAATGTTCTTTGTTATCATACCTACCCCACAAGAAGTAGTTACTCTAAGATCAGTTGCAACGTAAAATCTAAAATCACATCAATGAACTTTTCATTCTCTAGTATATTAAAATTCATTAGCCTATCTTACATGTTTGCAATGTCTTTTATCCATGCATTATTTTGTAACATGATTCATTGTTCATCTGGGAAATATTGCTTGAATGAGTTCTATAGATCATCCAAATATTGATGTTTTTCTGTATACAACATAAATTCTATTCATTAATTTCACCACCAATCTCATCAGAAAAGTCTTTAAGTACTGGGAAACTGTCAAACTTACAGTAGTGGATACAAAGTTTTCCCAAAAAAATGTTAATTTTTGCTTGAAAGCTCAAATTCTATCATTGGCAACAAATACTGTCAGTTGATTTCTTTGACATGACAGGCTCGCTTTGTTCATTTCAAAGAAAAATTCTGCCAAATACGTAAGTCTGAGTAACCACATTTTGTCTATCAGTGATGCCTTTAAGTAAAAACGGTATTCTATTTAAAAAACAAAACAAAACAAAACAAACGGGCTTCTTCAGCTCACAGCTCAAACCCTTCCCACAGAGCTTTTCTTCAAGACAACCACCATACCTGGGTATGCAGAACTGCCTCATGCTCACTTTCCAATTGTCACAGAGAACTATGTGGACTCCAGGGTCACGATTAATAACATCAATAATGCTTGCTGCTTCATCAAGAACATTCACAAGTGAAACTGGCCACTGTCTTATATATGAGGTGGACACAGTGATGGTGAATGCAGGGTGGCGCCTGAGTCGTGGTGGGAGACCTCAGTTTCCCTCACCCCTGCTTTCCACATCTGTGCAAATGGCAACACAGTGAGAAGGGTAAACAACATCTTGGTATTATTATGAAATTAGTTTTGACCTCTAGGGCCTCCTGAAAGGGCCCTGAGGACCCTTGTAGATCCATAACTTAAACTTTAAGAACCACTGTTCTAGGGCATTTAGGTTGAAAGAAACAACACATTTCATTGTTTTCCAAACAAAACTGATTGCGGCTTGAGGAAATCAACTGTGCTTAGTTTTCTGGAATTCTCTCCTCGCTTGGATCAGGCAAGTTTGGCATAGGAAACAGGTGAGGGCCTTGGTCCCTGATGGTGGTTGGTGTGGACTCTGCTCTTTGCCCAGGCCCTCCTGGTCTGTTCAAGGGCAGGCAGCTCTGTTGGCAGCTCCACCACCCCAGTGCCACGCTCAGCTGTGGGGCCTTCCCCAGATCCCCCAGGCTCTGATGCTTGGCCCCCTGTCTGCACAGACCCTTGTTCCTAGATGCCGCCTCCATGGGTGCTGCCCTTGTGTTGGTTCAGATCTTTATCACTCTGAAACCTGCAACTCCTCCTCTCTTTCTAGTTTCTCTGTCTGCAGTCTCCCTAGGTCAGGCCTTTCCCTTTTCAACACTGAAGTCCTAAGCCTTTAAAACCCTTCTCTTCCCTAGCATCCTGGCTTATTCACCCAGTGGACCTAAACTAGAAGTCCGTGGTTCACATACTGTGCACGAGTGACTACACATGTTTTTGTTTTCTAAAAATTTGAATTAATTGCGGAGACTTAGAAGTCTGGATATTCACAGACAAATGTGATATCTGTCTTCTCTGGAAGCATTGGAAGGTCTGACATCCTTAAACCTGCATTTTCACATGGTGGCAATTGGCTGCAGGTGAGGATGCACACTCTGTTTTGTCAAAGACCCTACCACACGCTATCATCTTGGAGCAGCCCAGTTTGCTCTCTGACTTACCTGCATGGCCTCATTAAGATTTGAATTTGTTATCCCTGTCCAGTCCTTTGAAGAACAAATCGTTTTTCAGGTTTATATTCTCCTACAGGGCAACCGTACACAAATTAGTATTTTAATTACTCTGTGATAGCCAAGAAGATAGGGATAAGCCTAACTGACAAAGCTTTATGACAGGATTGCTGTGTTGTCTCAAGGCCAGTTTAGAAGTGGAGCTTCTGTCGTTGAAGTGTGTAGGGGCTCAGAGTGCTGGCTCCTCAGTGGCTCTTGAGACACCTATATGCAACCCCTGGGGATCCACAGAGCACCAGGTAACAATCACAGATCTATTTGACGCAAAGCTCACAAGAGGAAATCAGGAGTCCTTAATTAGCCAGGTGTGGTGGTACACACCTGTAGTCCCAGCTACTTGGAAGGCTGAGGCAGGAGGATCACTTGAGCCCAGGAGTTCGAGGATTCAATGAGCCGTGATTGCACCACTGCACCCCAGCCTGGGCGACACAGCAAGGCCCTGTCTCTTAAATAAATAAATAAATAAAAATTAAATTTAAAAAGGAGTTCTTGAATGACCACAGCTAAAGATAAGGGTGTTAGCTAGCTGACAAATTACTGTTGAGGAAGACCACGGCTTGATGCTTACAGGACAAGATGGGTTGAAAATAATTGCTGACTGCAGAGCTTTGCCTCACCAGCCGAGTGCCCAAGATAGATCCCCCCAACTCTCCCAAAGCATGTCCTGTTTTAAGCCTCCTCAACACCAACAGTCATTCCCAGTCTATGGTGTTCTTATTCAGGTGGGGCTGGGGAGCCACTTTGGGCCATCTCCTTTAGAGTGGAAGCCGGCCCTGTCTGGGGGGTTGTGTACTGTGTTCAAGGTCTTGAGAAATCCCTGGCTCCAACCATGGTCTGTGCCTGGGTCAGGGCAGAGCTCAGGTCTCACCAACACCATCAAGTCAAGGCAGCTTAGGGAAATGCGGGGCAGTGTGTGTGTGTGGGGTGTCAGGGAGTTCAGACAGCATCACTGTTCCTTTTCACCCTCCTTTTGTATAAAAAGATCAATCTCATGTCTAATTCATTTGAAAATTCTCCACTTCTCTGTGTGTGTTTTTGGTAAAAATAGAAGTCTCTGAGGATTGCAGCCTCCTGCTGAATTTTATGAGCAACTTTTCAAAGCTTGGTAACCAGGTTCTTCTAATCTTTCCTTGAGTGAATTAAGCACCAGTGGGAGGCTTGCTTTCCAGATGACTGGTTTGAATAAAAGACTTTCAGGCTTGGGGGTAGGAGGCTTTTAAGGTCATTTAATTAATCTGCAGACCACAGTAAAGCACCACTAAGAGAGTGGGCAAGTTGGCAGAAAGTTGACCTTATGACCCCCTGCTCCCATCCTGTTCCTCCCCTCCCCTCCCCTCTCTTCCCCTCCCCTCCCCTCTTTTCCCCTCCCCTCCCCTCTTTTCCCCTCCTCTCCCCTCCCCTCCCTCCTTCCTTTCCCTTCCTCTCCCCTCCCCTCCCTCCTTCCTTTCTTCCGCTTTCACTGCCCCTTTTCTGGTCCCAGCAATCACAGTCTTTGCAACAGACTCCCAGTTCGCCTCCCAGCCTCTTGTTCTCTTCCTAGACAGGAAGTGTTTTCCAAAGGACAAATATGATGATATTTCCTCCCTGCTTAAAACCTTTAGTGCTTATCTGGTTCAAACACTTCTATGATATTAGAAGTTGGCTTTGATGGGCAGAGTGTGGTTGACAATAGGAAAGGGCACGAGGAGGGCTCCTCCACAGCTGGCAATGTTCTGTTCCTTACATTGGGCAGTGGTTACATGGGTATTCATATTGTGATAATTTATTGAGTTATGCCATTATGATGCATGCATTTTTTCTGTATGCATGCTATACTAAAATAAAAAATTTTTAAGTTGGTTCAGTGCTTAATGTCACCCTGCTGTGCTTTCCAAGGTGAGAGTGAGGCATGGCTTTGAATACTGGGGAAGCGAACTGTTGGGACTTTCCCCTGAAGAGGGCCACTGAATCTTGTGGCAGCTTTGATGCAGAAGTATCAGAATCATGAGCCAATTTCAATGACTGCTGGTGTGGCAGATTTGTAGACTGATATATGGTGCCATGGAACTGCAGAATGCTGAGATAATGATGATTCCAAGAAGCCTCTAGAATCCTTTCCAGAGGTTATGCTTTGGTCCTGAGCAGAAGAATTAATCTTGGCCTTGTTTCCATCCAAGAAAGGCTGTGTTTCAGATGCAGGTTGGTTAGGCATGGGCTTGGAGAACCTCTTAGCAGGGTGTGAGATTGCTCTATAGGAAAGCTAGCCTGAAATTTGTGTTCAGGGCTACAGAGGACAGGAGGCCATAGGACCTGGGAAAGATGCCAGGCCTTCCCCAGTGGCAGGCTGGAAAAGTGTCCCTCAGAAGTGACCCTAATGGGTGGGTCAATACAGGGACCTTGCAGGAAACAGTGGAATGGGGTGGGAGGAGGGTGCTGGCTTCCCACAGCTGGTCCCACGGAAGAGCTGAGGAAGTCTCAAGCTAAAGAAAGAATTGGTGTTCAGTGAGTTGTGGGAACAGGCAGAGAGGGAATGGCTCCCCTTGCCAACTGAGTCAGCAACTTACTGAACCTTTGCCATCATTGGACTTTTTGTTCTTTACATTTTAGGGGGAAAAAACCTCTCTTGACAACCTGGGTCTATCTCTACCTAGCGCTTTGCACATCACGTTGACGTTTACCTTCTCGTGAGTTGTCCTTCCTGGAGGCCTTGCCAGCCTTGATGGCAGAAATGGCCCTTTATGACGTTGCACCCAGCCCCAGCACAGCGTCTGGCACCTTGCAGTGTCAGTGAGTGTTTATAGAACAATCAGAGGTGTGCAGGCCATCAGAGGCAGCGCTCACAGGCTCTACAACCACCCTGAGGAACAGGACTTGTCTTCCATAAAATTGAGGGACGTGTACTCAAGGCACACGGCTCATCAGTGGCAGAACTGTGGGTTAAACCTTGGTCTCTCACCAAAGCCCTTTTCCTGAATCTCTATGCTCTGCTGAGCCTCAGTTACACTATCCTAGTTATTTCCTGCTCAGCAATCCTATGGGTTGTTGACTTTTTATTCAGGGCAACTTAATCCTCTCATCAATGGATCCCAAATATTCCCAAGACCAGGTTCCTCACAATGTATACAAATCTCTCTGAGACCTGGCCTCTGCCTGCACCTCTGGTTCCATCTCTAGCCACATGACATCCTGAACTTCATGCATTAATCATGCTGAAACACCTGTCACTACTTGCATGGATCATGTGTCTTTGATGGGTTCCTCTGTCTAGAATTATAACTTTCCCATTATTATTGGCCTGGATAATTAAAAATAGATATTATGATGTTCTTGACTGCAAGCAGAAGAAAACCTACCCTCAAATGGCATAAAGAGTATTTATCATCTCATGTAATAAGAAATTCTGGCCGGGCATGGTGGCTCATGCCTGTAATCCCAGCACTTTGGGAGGCCAAGGCAGGTGGATCACCTGAGATCAAGAGTTCGAGACCAGCCTGGCCAACAAGGTGAAACCCCGTCTCTACTAAAAAGACAAAAATTAGCTGGGCATGGTGGCATGTGCCTGTAATCCCAGCTACTCTGGAGGCTGAGGCAGGAGAATTGCTTCAACCTGGGAGGCGGAAGTTGCAGTGAGCTGAGATCGAGCCATTGCACTTCAGCCTGGGCAACACAGCAAGACCCTGTCTCTAAAAAAAAAAAAAAAAAAAGGAATTCCCGAAGGAGGGGGAGGCTGCCAGTGCAGGGTGCCAGCTCCTGTCCTCTGTGATTCTCTCTGCTCTGCCCCTCTCTAAATTGGTTTTCTCCTCAGGCTGGATCACTGCAGTGGTTTCAGGTCTCACATCCAGACACATCAACATCCTGCACAGAAGAAAGATGTTTCTTCCCAGAACCTTTAAACGTATCACCTGTATAGCTCACTCGCTGGGACCTGATTACAGAGCCACACTCAACCAAAGGCAGTGGTATAACTGAGCTTAATTTAAACCAGTTGGGATGTACCCCAGGAGCGGGGAATCGGCGTATGCTGGGAAAAGGTGGGCATCTGAAACAGTGGGACTGTCTGCTGGAAGGTCACAGGGTTGGAGTGGATCTTAAATGGTCCCCAGCCCAGCCTTCCTAAGAAGGCTCCTCCAGCTAGCATTTTAGCCTCCTCACTGCCGTAATTCTCATTTCTCCAGCCCTTTTCCCCATTGCCCTTCCACACAGTGTCCCTGTCACCTGACTGCACCTGCTTGCTGTCCTTCCCACACACCTCGCCTATTCACTTGCTCTGGTGCACTGCTTGCCCAGAAACATTGTCTTCTCTCTGACCAGTCCCCAAGCATTTTCTCGAGGAGGCCATGCCCCGATTAACCCCATCCCATGGGAGTCCCTCCCCTCATTCCACAATCCTCTATCCTGTGGAAGTCTCTCCATGTGATGCAGCTGCTGGTGCTTTGCTTGAAAACTTTCCAAGTTCCTAAGTCACTTCTCATGCATTTTGCAGGTAACTTTTTCTCCCAAACTTGTATGAGTTCCTAGACAAGGGTGGTATTTTCTGGTATCTTCTCCCACATCACACACACACACACACACACACACACACACACACACTCTCTCTCTCTCTCTCTCTCTCTTCTGATTTCCACAATCACCCTGGGAGGGTAGGTAGCCAGTCAATGCCACTCATTAACTAGTGAGCCAGGGTGTCCTCAGCCTCCCCTCCTGCTCTTGTCCTTGCTCCTCTGAATGTTCTGACGGTTGCTGAAAGGCAGAGCTCCAGCACTGAGGGCCAGAAAATCTTAGGAACAATTGCTCTTTGCGGCTAGGGTGTTACATCTCTAGGAATAATTTAAGCTCTGTCATGAACAAACCAGGCACTGTCACTCGGCCAGGATACAACAGAAGGAAACCAGAACCCACGGAGCACCTACTCTGTGCCAAGGGCTGGTTCCCTGCTTTAGTGGCTTGTCCCTTCCAAGGGTGCATTTGCCAGGGCTACCTCCCCTACTCGTCCTTTTGCACCTCTGCCTGGAGGGGTTCTGCATACCCTGCACGACTAAGCTCAAATAGCACCCTTGGTGAAGCTTCACCTAAATCCCCCAGGAAAAGTTCATTTCCCAGCTCCTCTGTTGTTACTGTTCATGCAAACCCTTTGTGCAGCCCTAGCCCAGAATAAGAGAGTTTCTTAGTTAACTGCCTGCCTCTACTGGTGTGCGGCATCCTTAAGCCCAGGCACCATTTTTTTCCCCTGAATCTTCGGGTTCCCTGAGGACAGTTCACGTCTGTCAGGTAACAGGAGCTCAATAATTTCACCCCTGTGGCATTAAATTAAATTAATTATTGCTTAGCACAGCAGAAAGCAAGATTATAAAAAAGTGAAGATGCTACTTAACAAATACAATGATTCCTAAATATGTATTTCTCCCCTTTATTATGACTTAGGGATAAAAGAATGATAAAAAGGGAAGGAGATAGAATAAGTGGGGATTGATAAGGCCTTTCTCCCTCTTGAAATGGCCTGCTTGTTTAGAGCAGAAACTTTTATATCCCATGGCCTAGCCTAGTACCTAGAGAAGAGGAAGAGATCCATAAACACTTGTTGAATGAATAAATGGTACATGGGTCAAGTTGTACTTTGGGATTGAATTCTGAGCCTTGACTGGGGTAGGGCATGAGGAACCTGGAATCTAAGGTGGGCTAGGGAAGCCCCCAGTAAGGGAATAATCACCTTTACCTATTTAACCATTTTGCTCAGGGCCTGCCTGCAACTCAGGCCTGTGGTTGATCAACCAGCCCCATCCTCCCTTTACCCCCCGCCCCCAACCCATGCTGGGCTCAGTGCCTGCACAGTCCCATTTTAGGCCCTGGGCTGAGGCCTCAGGTCAAGTGGATGAGACCTGGTCCTCATGCATGCCAGCCTCCTGGCAAAAGATAAGCAAAGGCCCAAGGACCATATATCATAAACGAAGAGAATAAATGATTTAATAAAATATATTCTAGCTTCCTACTTTGATAAACATGCCTCAGCAAAATACACAATATGTACAAAAACTACAGTTTCTATGTGACTGAAATTCAGCCAAATATCAAAGATGACTGGATTAAATTATTCTTACACATGTCTTGGTGTTTGGTTGATGGACCAGTGATGTTGGGGTGTGTAATGAAATAAATACATACATCATTCAGAAACTATTACATATTCATCCATGGATTTTAGTTTTCATGTTTTTATTTTAGCAAAGTCATAAATTATGTTGTTATATAATCAAGATATTCATGTCATATGTGTTCTATTGATGGTACTGATCTGGAGTTTAGAAAAATGTGATTGTACTCAAAATGTCCAAAGTTTTAACATATTTTTATCATAAAGTGTAAATTAAACTAAAGGTAAACCATTTGAATGTACATTTTTCATGGTTTCAAAAAATGAATTTTCTTTGATTGTATGAAAATGTACCTATTAAAATTGAGTGAAACACTTTTATAATTAATGGATGTGAAAATTTTTAATCAAAATTACTTAAATGAAACTAAGCAAAATTCTAGTGTGTGAGATCCTTGTCATTGCCAGTGTGAAGAAGCAGCATCACTTTTCATGCACTTATGTCTATGAATATGTCTATGTCTAGTGGTTCTCAATGGGTGGTTTTGCTTCCCAAGAGCATCGTCTGGGTACATCTTTGGTTGACATAACTTGCTACTGGTATCTAGTGGATGGGGACCGGCGATGCTGCTAAACATTCTAGGTCAGCCCCACAGCAAAGAAGGAACCGATCTAAAATGTCAATAGTGCTAAGGTTGAGAAACCCCGGCTACACACACACACACACACACACACACACACATGGATTTTATAAACTGTTTAATATTGCAAAAGGTTCCTTAACTGCTATAGAAATTGTTGTGAATTCTACACTAGTTTATGGGTAACTCCAGAATCACAAATGGGAACATGAAGAAAAGCAAGAAAATGGACATGCGATGTATACTGAATTTTGCAAGAATTGATTGCATTCTTGGCTATGGCAGAGGAAGAATTTGACATGTTAACGTATTTGTCTTTTCTTTCACCCAAATGTTTCTGCTGATCAGTCACCTCCCCTCCCCCAGCTGACACACATTCTGAAATAATGTCCATCTCCAACACTGGAAACTCCACAACCCACAACTCTTGACATTCAGACGCAGTCATCTTTTGTTTCAAGGACCTAAGAGATGTGGAGAAGCATTGTCCTGAGGCCGGAATGGTGTCATTTCCAAGAGGGGGTGTTTAAGGTTCTGCGTCAGGCTGTACCAGAGTTGAACAGCAGATCCTGAGAGACAGAGGCGCCCAGGTTTCCCCCCATATATGGAGTTGGTGTTATGGGGGTGGGGCTGTCATGCGTGAGGCCCAGGGGCTTCTCTGGTTGGAGTAAAAGGCAGCATGCTAAGAGGCCCCATGTCCCACTGTTAACCTTGGGCTCTGAGCAGGAGCCCGGGAGAGCTGGGAGGCTGTTCATATCAGATCATTAACAGTTTCCCAGCTCCTTTGCAGAACAGCATGCTGTTTGGCTGCCAAAATATTAGGACTGAAAGCAGCTGGCAAAAGTGTTCAGCGAGGAAGTGAGCCTGCTTGGAGAAGCAAAAGGAAAAGTTCCTCTTAGTCTGTGACCTGAAGGGAAACCTTGCTCTCAGACCCTCTTTGGGATGCCCTCAGTCAGATAGGTGGGCACTCCCTTTGACCCCAAGCCGCTGGGGCTCCTTTGAAGCAGGTGGGCTCTGGGCCCAGTGCTGACGGCACATCCTTTCTGGAGCAGCAGAACCGAGGAGACTCTGTCACTGCCCTGAAGAAATTCACAGCCTAATAGTAAATTTGTTCTCAGCATATGTTTAATGAGCTTGCAAAATAAAGAGAATTAGATGGAGAAAACCCCTGCAACCTAACCTCAGTTGATATTTCTAAAGAGGTAGGCCAAAGGGGTAATTCAATGGCAGTAACTGTGCAGGTGAGCACTCAGAGGAGAGACTGAAGACAATGGGTTCACTAATGCTTCTTCCTTGCATGTGTTTATGAGCTCCTTCACACGAGTCTCAGTTGATCCTCACAACAACCTTAGCACAGGTGGGTTTCATATTTCCATTTTACAGACAGGAAAATTACCTTTGAAGATGGAGTAACTTGCCTTAGGAGGCACAGACAGTAGGTGGTGGAACCAAGAGTGCAATTGGGTCTTTGAACTCTAAGAACAATGCACTTTCCAGTGACATCAGCATTTCCGGGCCTGTGGACACTGACATTTTCAGTTATTGTGAGGAGTCTGTGATTCCAAATGCGCAATAAGCACCATCTGTAGCCTCCATCACTAGATAAGTGACCATTATCATGCAAGGAGGGCCTAGAATGTTTTGACACCGATACAGAGTTCTGCAGAAGAGCTTGGGAAGCTCTATATTGCCCCATGTGGCATCAAAGATCTTCTGGCAGAGATGGGGCCTGCTTTAGCATTGGGGACACTGGCCACAAAAATTCCTCCGAGTGAGATAACTGGGACTGTGTCTCCAACGCTTGGTTTATGTTTCATGGTGTGCAATAGACTTATGATTCAAAGAGAGAACCCTACACACAGTACACGGTAGGTGCTCAAACATTTTATCAACTGACTCTGTGCTGGCTGAATCTGAGCAGGGGAGAAGCCAAGTGCCGTAGGGAAAACCAGCCTCCCGATGGTGATTAGAGTGGGGAAATCAGCCATCGAATCCCCTTACCCATTAGGGAAAAAGGAATGGAAACAAACAGCAAAAGCATTTAGCACATTGTTAAACACTGGAAAGCTGTTGCTTTTGAAATAATAACAACCGTGCAATCTCATTAGAGGTTCTAATGGGAACAGAAAAGAAATGCTTATGGCTAATTTTCTTTCTGTGCCTATAATTAGTGGCATATTTTTAAAGCCCTGAGTAGGCTGTTGAATCTTGTTCAATCACTGCTAGTTCATTCATTCATTCATTTATTCATTCATTCATTCAGCAAATGTTCACTGAGTTCCTATTTTAGGCGAGGCACCAATCCAGGTTTTAGGGGTATAAAGTGAACAAAGCAGACAAAAGACCCTGCCTCATGGAGTTTACACTCTAGACAGCAAATGAAAGGTACACTACGTAGTGTATCAGATGGTGGCAAGTGTTATAGAGACAATGAGGCAAGGAAAGGGGACATGGGGCAAAAAGCAACTTTAAACAGGATGATCAGGGAAAGCCTCATTGAGAAGGTGACATTTGTGCAAAAATCTGGGGATATGAGAGAGCAGCCAGACACATATCTGAGGTAGAACATACCTGGTGTGTTCTAGGTCAGCCAGGAAGTCACTATGGAAAGAGCAGAGTGAGAAGGCAGAGAGAAGTAGGATGAGGGTGGAGAAAGAAACAGAGACCCAGATTATACAGATTCTTATGGGCTTTTGGAAAGACATGGGCCTTTATTCTGAGTAAGATGGGAAGGAGTGACATTATCTGATTTGCATTTTAGCAGGTTGCCCTGGTTACTGTGTTGAGAGTAAATGTAGAGAGTCAAGGGTGGAATTAAAGAGACTAGTTTGGAGGAAAAAATCCAGGAGTGAGATGATGGTGGCCTGGACCAGGATGGTAGCAGTGGAGGTGGTGAGATGTGACTGGATTTGGGATGTATTCTGAAGGTGGAAGAGACAACATTTGCTAATAGATTAGATGCAGAGTGAAAGGGACAGATTCCTCAAGGGTGATACCAAGGTTTTGAACCTTAGCAATGGTAAGAATGCCATTGCCACTAACTGATATGAGGAAGGCAGTGGTGGGAACATGGGTCTGGGAAAGAGGAAGTTTAATTTTGATTCAGTTTGATTCATATGATATGTCTATCAATTTATAATTTATCTATCTATATATCTGAAATTCAAGGAAGAGATTCATATTTACAGAGGAAAAGAGAGCAGAGAATGGAACCCTGGGGATCAGAGCAGGTTTTAATCAGCAAAAGGAGGCAGCAACTGTGCGGCCTACGATGTAGCAGGAAACCAGGATTGTGCAGACTACTGAGAGTCAAGTGAAGGAAACATTTTAAGAAGTGTCAGCTATTTCAGTTGCATTGAAGGCTGCTGAGAGGTTGAGCAAGATGAGGACTGAGAATTGATCATTGGACTAGTAACATGGAGGTCAGCGATGAGCTGGATAAGAACAATTTCAATGGACCAGGGTAGGGTGACAGCTGACTACTGAGGTTTAAAGAAAACAGGAGGAAATGTAATCAATGAATATAGACAATTCTTTCGAGTTTTGTTGCAAAAGCGGGTGTAGAAAGGGGGAAGTATAGTTGGAGGGGGCTGTCACTCAAGAGAGAATTTTTTTTTCTTTTCTTTTTTTTTTTTTTTGAGACAGAGTCTCACACTGTCGCCCAGGCTGGAGTGCAATGGCATGATCTCGGCTCACTGCAACCTCGGCCTCCCAGGTTCAAGCAATCCTCCTGTCTCAGCCTCCCGAATAGCTGGGATTACAGGCACCCACCACCAGCCCTGGCTAATTATATTTTTGGATTTTTAGTAGACACAGCGTTTCACTATGTTGGCCAGGCTGGTCTCAAACTCCTGACCTCATGATCTGCCCGCCTCAGCTTCCCAAAGTGCTGGGATTACAGGCATGAGTCACCATGCCCCGCGGAGAATTTTTCTTAATGTGGGCAATATTATGGCATTTTTATATGCTGATGGGATGATCCAATAGCAAGGGAAATTGATGATGTGAGATACAGAGGGAAGACTTGCGGAGAAATGTTGAGTAGGCAAAAGGACATTGAACTTGCAGCACGAGTGCAGAGGCTGGCCTTAGAGAGGAGCACAGGTGAGTCATCTGTAACAACAGCAGGGGAAGCCAAATTTACAGGCACAGACACAGGTAGGAGGTAGAAGCAATAGTGGAAGAGTATGGAAGATGTCTTCTTATTGCTTTCATTTTCTCAATGAAATAGGAAGCAAGACCATGGGCTGAAAGTGAGGGCAGGGAAAGGCATTGGAGCTACGAGAAGAGACATCCCTCCCAAGGCTATTGTGAGCATGAAATAATATGACACAAGTCCAAGGCCTGGCACATAGGAGGAGGTACTTAGAAATGTGAGTGCCTTCCCCTCTAATTGAAAGGAATTTTTCTACTGTCTTTGTCATTGTTGTTCATAGGAATGTTTTATTTATTTATTTGTTTATTTTTTGAGACAGGGTCTCACTCTGTTACCCAGGCTGAAGTGCAGTGGCACGATCACAGCTCACTGCCTCCTCAAACTCCTAGACTCAAGTGATTCTCCTGCCTCAGCTTCCTGGATAGCTAGGACTACAGGCATGCGCCACCATGCCCAGCTAATTTTAAATTTTTTTGTAATAATGGGGTCTCAGCTGTATTGCCCAGGCTGATCTTGAACTTCTGGCCTCAAAGCAATCCATCTGTGTTGGCCTCCCAAAGTGCTTGGATTACAGACATGAGGCACCATATGCAGCCTCAGCCTTATTTCTTAAATTATATGTGTTGTTTTTATTATTATCATTATAATATTTATTTCCCAGTATAAGAAATTATGGAAAATGCAGCAAAACATAAAGAAAAAAACCACTGATGCCATTTCCACAAAGGAAACAGCTATTAAGTTTGATGTATATCCTTTCAACCCCTTTTTCTATAAACATACATCATATATATACTTTAAAAAATATTTCCTGTTTAATTTTACATTGTATTTGACTATTTTCCCACATCATTAGGTAGTGTCCAAAAATATGATTTTTAATGTCAACACAATATTTCATTATGTAGATGGTACATTTATTTTAGACTTTTCTACTTTGAACATCAAAGTTAATACCAATTTTTCACATTTATAACTAACACTACAATGGACATCCTTACAGAAATCTTTATACTGTGATGAGTTTTTGAAAATAAACTTGTAGAAATGGAATTACTGAGCCAAAGGGTAGAGACACTTTTAAGGCTTTAAGGCTCTTGATAAATGTTACCAAACTGCCTCCCTTCCAATGTGTGCTCCTCCCGCAGCGTGAGAGTGCCCTGACATGATCATTTGAAAGAACTTCACCAAGTCAGTGTCAATTCTTGTTTTAATTTGTATTTCCTTGATGACATGAATGTAAACTTTTTTCCGTATGTTTACTTCATTTGCATTTCTCTGGAATGCTTCTCTGCCAGGGAGCTTGGCTTGAAGAAAAGCCTCTCAGTGGAAATGTTTTTGAACCTGCTGGAGTTGTCTTGGCTGAGCCCTTCTGGGACACTCCCCTGCACAAGGACCCCAGCTCCAAAAAGCATGTGTGAAGGACTGTGACAAAATCCTTTGGCTAGATGACTCCTTTCCTTGTTCTTCAGGAGCCTCCTCCAGCCCCTGCTTGCCCCTAGATGGCACCTCCATATCAGGGTGACTTCGATTACTTCTGTTTGGAATGCCAAACTCTGGAGACCAAAACTCCTTTTCAGTATTCCACAAAGAGAGGATTTCATCCCATCCGCGACCTGGAAACAGGAGCTGTCAGGGGAGCAGGGATGAATCTAAAAACGGGCCGTGGGCTGTTGTCTCCTCTACCTTGCTGCATAGGGCCTGAGCCTCCACTGGTTTCAAAATAAAATATTCCTTCTCACTCAATGGAAGGAAACTGAAACCACCGCATCGTTAGCACTGGGTATGTAAAAATGCTTCTCCCCAAAGTATCTTTAACACTCATTTTATTTGGTTGAAACCCAGCTTGTCCTTTTTTATCCAGAGCATCAGAGACCTTCTGAGCAGAGGCTTTAGCCAAAAAAGGAAGATATTCTGGCAAATTTCTAGGGATAGAAAAATTCCCTTTTCAAGCAGCTTATTTTGTTAGAGATGCTTTCATTCTTGCTCTGCCCCTTTTCACACACGTACACGCACACATATACACACACACCACCATCACCACCATCACTACCACCACATTCATTCCTCCACACTCACCACACCACACTACACAACACACACTATACACACACACAACACACTACACAACATGCATATACACACACACACTACACAACAGACACATGCTCATCCATAGAACCCAGACCCCAATGTACATGCACACACCATACACACACAACACACTTGACCTGCACAACACATAGCACATTTGTACATCACACACCGTACCACACATACACACACCCCTCACACTCAGACCACATCACACTGCACACGCACACACACACACCATACTCACACACAAAACACACTTGACCCACACAGCAACTCATACCACATCTCACACACAACACATGTCCACACACACAGACACCATCACACACTTGACTTGCATAGCATGCCCACATGACATCACACACACACCGTATTACACATAGACACACTCCCCACATCACTACCACCACGTCCAGAGCCCCCACCACATACACACATCTCTTTTCCCCCAGCCTCTCCCCCATCCCAGCCCTCCACCCTTGCGCTTTAAAAAACAGATGTGGTTCTGTGATTTCCCTGAAAACAAGAGGGATGTACACTGCCCTGGTTATTTTTCCCGTCCCAACAGGCACCGAAGCAGCCCAGACGTCTTTCTTCCTGCTTGTGAAGGGTGGGGGAAGAGGCAGAATACGCACAAGCCAGGGTTCTGGGATAGATCAGAGCATTAATTAAAAATTAGTGAGTCGTTCGTGAGTCAATCACTTTAGGCCAGAGCAAGCCTTGGACTGAGACCTTCTCCCTGATTGCTCATTAAGATGGCTCATGGAACTGGCAATCTGGAATAAATTGAGTCCAGGGCAGATGGTCAGAGCTAGACAATAAGAAACTCGAAGCATCCACCCTTCTAATTTTCCTCCACATTCCTCATTGAAAGACAAAGAAATTTAAAAAATAAAGTCTCAGAGGGATGAAGGAGCTCCAACCATCCAGCTCTGCTAATTAGAAAGAGCAAATCTAATAAAGGTTGATCATCAACTTTACGAATTATCTGTAGTCAAATTTTTATGCCGCAGTAGTTTCTTCATTCCCACCCCTCCTTCAGAGTCACTCTCCTCTCCCACCTAGCCAGATTAGTCTCGGAGATCATGGCTATTTTTAATACCTGCCTGGAAAAACATAACTCAGAAAGCAATTCTGCTGCAAACTTTCCTGGTTAGGCCATCCACAGCCAACTCCAAGTGACTCCCTGAGCACCTGTACATTGGTGCTATCCATCCCACTCTGTCCTTCCATCGGCTCAGATGCTTGAAAACTATTCCCTCTTGCCTAGAGGTGTCAAGTTTGAGTTATTAGTACTCAGTTATTTCAACCATTGAAACATTTCCAAGTGGCAGTAAAGGTGGTAGATCACAGTGGTTAAGATCTTGGGCTCCGGATTCAGTCTATGTTTGGATCCTGGCTAGAACACTGGGCCATCGACCCTGAGCCTAAGGTCTCTCATGTATAAAATGGATAATAGGATTCCCTTCATAGAGAAGGTGGAGAGGAGTAAATGAGGTGATGCACAGTGTCTGGCGCATAGCAAGGCTGCAATAAATGGCAGCTACTCTTATTATGAAGGCCCCCAAAATACCTGATAGATGAGCTCATTGTTCTAGAACGTTTTGTTGCTCTGATAGTGCCCTGCAACCGGAAACACAGAGGGGAGATTTCAGCAGCATATTTTCAAAAAGACAAACTGCTGTTTCTTAATTGTAGTGAGAAAACAGAGGGCTAGTCGAGAGTTTTACTCCACGTGTTCTCAGCATCAGTGATGGGGTCATCAGAGTGAGTGACCACATTGTAATCATGTCCTTGCCCTTCCCATAGTCACCCTCATGAAACCCCCTTGTCTATTTCGCTTGTTCACCCATTTGGAAAGAGGTCTCCTTCTTTGTATGAAATTGGCAAGTTATTCTTAGAGTAATAATACCTATTATTACCAGCCAATCTCTCTTTCAATAGTAAATTATTATTATATACTTGGCTAAAAAACCCTTTGCTCTTGTAATTTGTAAAGGCCAGATTAAGCAGAAAATAAAATTCGAAGTAATAATAATGACATCTTGCATTTCCACGGTACATTTATTTTTCAAGTACATAGTATGTCAGCAGGCTGCTCTCTGACCTCCCCTGGCCAAGAAATCCTGGCATTGTGCCTTTTATTCTGTTTGGAACCCTAAGTTTTCAGGTCACATGTCCCTTTGGAAATCTCTGTGCATTGCATCCTCAGGCTCCGGTGACAGCTGTGCCAGGCAGAGCCAGACCTGGTGGGAGGAGGTGTAGGGGGAGCTGTTTTTCTGCAAACAGGCACCCCTGACCCCAAAGAAGCAGCTTCTTTATTGTGGCCATTTATTATTTACAACGCACTGAAGGTGTACACTCACTTTATGAGACACAAAGACAAGGTCCCTGCCCCGTGGACTGAGAGGTTTTATCCTGCATTTCATCTGTCTGAGCTAAAGGGTGGGAATGCAAGGCAAGCAGGGCGGAAGATCCCAGAGCGATGTCTGGGACGTCAGAGTGGAAGGAAGGATTTCTGATGAGGAATTTTAAATGGAGAAAGTCAGAGCAGGTGCATGCAACTCGCAGCATCACTCCAGGATCCAGAGGAATCTTAGTGATATCCTGTGTTCCAGCCCAGGGAAGACAAATTCTGCCCCAGTGTCTTTGCCTTTGGAATAAGGCCAAAGACAACAAATGCTCTCCCAAGAGCCTCTTAAACAGCAAAACAGCATGTACCTCCCCTTCCCCAACTTTCCTGCAAGTCATCTTGTTTTCTTTTGTGTAGGGGAGTGATGGAGGTAGGGAGGAGCATTAGTCAGTCTTTAAAAAAAAAATTATTATTAATGTACAGTGTAGCTTTAAGTAGATTTGTTTTCCTTCTCAAGTAGGGTAAATTTCAGGCTTTTTTGACCACCCCCTACCACTGGGCAATTACTCTTCTTTATCTGTATCTGTCTCAGCCAGGCCAGCCCTAATGGTGCTTCCCAATCCCTGTACATTACAATCACCTACCTGCCTCATTCTTCCACCCACTGAGAGGCAGGGAACAGGCCCTGGCCTGAAAAGACGAACAAGATCCTTGTCCCCAGAAGCAATAGAGGAATGGAAATGAGAATGTGAAGGACCTCACAGGGAGGCTGGGGCCAACTCTGCCATCTCCTGCAGGAGGAGATAGATGGTTTGGTGAGATGAGCACAGATTCCTTCAGGACTTTCAGTCATTCACTTGGAATGTTCCTGGTTCCCACCCTCTAGAACAGGGGCTGAAATTCTACGAAGGCTTAGAAATCCAGCCTTGCCCCCAGGATCGGCAAAAACTGATCACGTCCTTGGCATGGGATTCTTCCTGCTCAGAGCTCAGGGCTTAGTCTAATACCAAGCAACTTCTGCAGCCAGAAACAGATATAAATTTGGCTGAGCAGCACGAGTGAAAATAAAATAGATTCTGTAATGTACCAAATATGCACCAGATGGCTCTACTTCCTACCAGCCCTATAAAGCTGGTTAACAAAGCTTACTGCCCTCCTTCATCGCCATCATCATCTTCATCATCTCTTATTAAAGTCGTCTGATACATGGTGTTCTGCAGAGCCCTCCAAGTCTGGATATCAAGCTGAGAATATCTCCTGTCTCCCTCCTATTTGCTTCCCAGTTGTGTCTATGGTCTGGGTCGTCGTTTCCTCCATAATCCTCTCTCCCCTTGCTTCACTCCATTTCCCACCACCACTCTCACCCCATTTTCTCTTCATCCCTTCCACTTTCCAAGCCAGTGGCTCTCAACGTCTGGCCCTCACAACCCCTGCATCAGAATCACCTGAGGAGTGTGTTAATGGTGCAAATATTGGGGAACACTTCCACTCCTAGGCTAATTCAGAGTGCCTCATAGCAGTCTGTGGGCATCTGCATTTTAACAAGTTCCCTGCCACAGAGTTTGAGAAATACCACCCTGTATGATTTCTTTCCACCAAGAGTCAAATACTTAGCCTTCCAGCTTCCCAGTGTAGAGAGGTACAGACCAGAAGCCAGCCCTAGAAGGGACACCAACAGTGATGTACCAAAGCTGGCTTGTACCTGATTGCAAAAGTAAAAATTTCAGGAAATTAGAAAGCTGGTTGTTAAACCATTGGTAGCTTGAAAGTTAGCCACAGGAGGAATTTTATACCACAGAAATGATCAAACACTATTAATCAAGGCTTTCACTTTTTTTTTCCACTGCAAACATTTTAATGATTATTGTTGAGCACACATTTTGGAAATTTTTTACTTCAAATGGCAACAAGTTAAATAAATGTTTGTACTATACAAAGAAAATAAAACCAAATTAAAACTTGCTTTAAGTGTGCTTTGCGCTTAGACCAGTGTTTTCCCCCTAATATGTCTTTATTTTTGAGCTGCACAAACACACTTAAGACTTTGATCTTCACAGTATGGCATTTAGGAAATAAAAATATACTCTCACCTTAAAGAAATAAAAATGTTGTGCATGATTATATGCCAAACAAAAGAGAGAACACTAGAAAACTCTGATAGTGCAGGCATCATTAAAAAGGAAAAGTAAAGCTTGAGATGCTCATTAATTCCCTATGCTTTAAGGAAGCAGATTTTTGACCAAGTAGCTTAAAAGCCAGCAAAACCTTTTTTTTTTTTTTTTTTTAAATTTTTGAAGAAACAGTTTACCAGCGCACCACTGGACACCAAGTATCATCCAACCCTATGCTGTGATTTGCAGATGAGAACACTGAGGCCTGGAGAGGTGAAGGGACCCATTCAAGGTCTTGTGACAAGTGAGGATAAAGCCACAGCTAGAATGATCCCTGTTCCAGGGTGCATGACAGTCCCATTCCTTTTTCATAAATGCTTTGCACCTGTTTGGAGGTTGATTTGGAGGAATTATTATACAGAGTTGACTTAAGTGCCTGTCACTCTGTGAGTTGGGGTTGCTTGATTGCAAACCGCAGATTCTGACTCCCCTAAGCAGAAAAAAATTCAATTTAAGAGTCTCACTGAGTTCACAGAGTAGAAAGGAAAGCTAGAAACCAGACTGAAAGAATAATTGAGCTAGGACAGCTCAGGATTCCATGGGGCAGGAATTAAGGGGTGATCTCCTTAGGGAGATGCTGCTGGGTTGAACCAACTCCAGACTCTTCTTTCCAGCCTGGCTTCACTGAGCTCTAAGAAGTCCTTGAAGAGAATTGGAATGCTCTTGGGTCCCATGCTCACCTCTCAGCCAGGGCCAGACAGGTCACATTGATTAACACCCCCAAGACTGCCCAGAATGGGTGAGAGGGGATTCCCCAAAAAGAAATCATGCTCCATTACAATGAGAAGAGGAAATTGAAGCAGGTAGCCAAAACACTATAATGCCGTCTACGTGCTTCAGCACAACAGTGAGCTCCAGGGAGTTTGGATCAGGATCTTCACCCTCTCACCCTTAATATCCAGTGTTACACTTTATGGCCTGGGCACATCCTGCCTTTGGTTGCTGCTGGGATTGGGAAACCTGACTTGGGCTTTCTAATGCTTAACTGTAAGGGTTCTGGTCATCTTCTGTTCACCCTCTGTGATCTCTCTTACTGTACTGACTACCATCTAAAAGCTAATGATCCTCAACTCTGTTCCAGATCCATACTTTGGGTTTCCCAGTGGGCAGAGCCATTTCTCAGGTTCAACTTACCCTTCCCTCCTGCTGCCACTGCCTTAATTCAGGTTTGCATCATTCTCACTTGGTCTTTCACACTAGCCTCTGGACTCTGTCTCCAGCTTCATTTTCTTTCCTATCCAATCCACCCTCTACATAGCACCAGGTAATCTCTTAAAAACAAGAAGATCACATTACTCCCATCCTTCAGTGACATCCAGTGACCATAAAAGGCTTTTGTGATCTGATCTTGACCTGTCACTCTCAGCCTATCTGCCCCTCGCTGCTGACACTCAGCTTTTGCCTTTACCACAAGGAGCCTCTCTGCAGACCTACCAAGCCTTCCCCACTCTCATCCCTTTTCACATGCTTTTCCTCTGTGTGCAGGGCCCTTCCTCAGAAACTTTCCCCAGAAACTTCTTAACCATCCTTTATGACCCAGAGGATAAGACAGTAAATGTGGGCTGAATGATAACACATTAGGTGGGTGGGACAGGTGGAGACTGCCTTGGTGAAGTCTTCTCTGACCTGCTCAGTCAGGTTTTATTTCTCTGTCCTCTGTGTTTCCACAACTCTGTTCATGAAGTTCATAAAGCCCATATTCCATTCTAATATATGTATTTGCATGTATCTTTCACCTCATCATGGACAGTTACCAATGTTTTGGCCACCCAGAACCTTTTCACGTCTTCCCTATGTTTGGGGAATTCTGTTTTACAAATCCCCACATCCTAACTTAGAAGGCAGGTACTCACTCTCCCCACCTTCCTTGCAGCTAGGGCACAGCTGCATCAGAAGGACACTGAATCAGAAGCTAGCACTGCAAAGCAGCAAGAACTGGGAGGAGTATGTTCTGGCTAAGGTGGCTTGTATCTGTCTCAGTCTCAGGAGATTCTGATGAAATTATCTGAGGTCCCACATTGGCAGGGTCACCAGTTCAAGCTGTGTGTCTCTGCTGACAAGAGGGCCAGTATGGTCTCTTCTCAACTATTCTGCAAAGTGTTTTGAGGCATTATTCCTAGCTTCATAGCTTCCTAGAGTTTTTGTGACCTAATATTCTTTAGTAAATACGCTTCTTGCTTAGAGTAGCCAGACATGGTTTCTGATATTTGCAACTAGGAATCTTTGAGTCTGAAAGACCTTCAAGAGTAGGGCCCACAGTTTGTTCATTTCTTTATTCCCCACACAGTGCATGGCACTAAGAAGCTTCTCTCTACATGTTTGTTGAATGAATAAATGAGGTTGCTTATCAGCAGTGCTCGACTTGACTTTAAGAGCTGCAGGCTGGAGTTTAAGGGCTGACCATAATGCCTATGTTACTTGCGTCAGAAATCTGAGTCTTACATCTTATTTCAAGGAGCTCAGGAATGTTCAAAGAGAAATATTAAGCAATCTTTAAGATTATTTTAATTTTTATGTAAAACTCCTTTTCTGTTTGACTTTTCCATAAAGCTCTTATACTTGGAATTTCGTTTCATTTCATTTTTAAACACCACTATGTTTCTGCCTTCTTTTTGTTTCTTCCCAGCACAGATTAATGGAAGGTTTAAATGAATTTCACTGCCCCAAATGTAAAACCATTTCTCAGACAGAGTGTGGGCTGCTTGTGTGCCATCTCCTCATGATGTCCTGGAAATGATTTCCTTTCCTTGCTAGTAGCAGAGCAGAATGGTGGAGGCCTTTGATTTCGTAACATATTTGGTACTCACCTTACTTCCTCGGGGACAAGATAGAAAAGGTGGCCTGAATGATAATGCATTAGGTGAATGGGAGAGGTGGGAATTCCTAGCTGTCCACCGAACTCTCCTCCCCTTCTTCTGTAGGAACAGCAGTGGAGCTGGTCCCTGGCAGCTAAGCTGCCCTGCCTTTCCCACCTTCCCTATGGTGTGGCGCACCTTTGTGTCTAAGTTCTCCCCCACGCGCTTGTAAGGAGAAGTGATCCATGCTCCCGGCAGGCCAGCACATATATCTCCTCCACTTGCTCCTCCACACTCTTCTCCCACTTCCCACTGGTGGGAATGGTGAGCAGCAGAACCACTCAGAAAGCCACATGCTGAAGACAGAAGAGCTGCCATCAGCCTGGGTCCCTGGCTAATGGTGGGAGGATGGGCTCCTGCCAAAGTGGGGCCTCTCCAGACTTTCATGTGACAGAAACATAAACCTGTATACCAGTTAAGCCCCTGAGTTGTTACTGAACTTACTTACTAAACATACTTTCCCTTAATGTACAGGGTTAACTGGTGTAACAGCCAGCTCCAAAGAATAGTGGCCAATGCTTAAACATCAGCCTGGAAGGGGGACACACGGGGCTCCGTCTTTGATGCTGACACAGGTTATTTAAGCAATAACTCAGACAAGGCTGTGGAAGATGTACTTCTCAGATTTAAAAATGACACAATGCTAAGAGAGATAGCTGGTCAAAATTTAAAAGATCTCAACAGGCTAAAAATAACAAGTGATATTTTCTAAGCATTTAATGTAAGCCAGGCATTAAATGCTTAGAAATGTATGGGTTAAATGCTTTCCATACATGATCTTGTTTAATACTTATGATGATCCTATGATGTAAAAATGTTATCTCCCTTTCCATGATGGGAAAACAGAAATGTCAAGAGATTAAGTAACAAACTGGTAAATGATAGCACTGGGATTTGACCCCAGACTCTGTGGTCCTAACCATTTTTTTTAGGGTGGTCCCAGGTCTGGGTTTGTTTGGACAGCCCTGGTTGTGTCTGTTGTCTCAAAGTGATTGTTAATAGTAATAATAGAACCTGTTTTCAATCTTAAAACTGTCACAATTTGTATGATAAGTTATATGATCACTTTAGTGATTCTGCCCAGTCTAAACCCTGTAAGATAATATTCAAGAGAAATCACTATGGAGCTCCATATATCAAAGATTAAAATATGGAAAATCCAATGGAGGGGGTTTATTTTCTCTAAGATTACATTGAGCTAATAGTATGATGAGGCTGTTAAAATGGCACTGGGCATTTACATATCATCATTAACAGGTGCGGTGAGCCCAGAACCAGGGATGGGATGGTTCTATTGTGCTTGGTGCTAGACAGGCTACATCTTTGAGATCCTTTCAAGGAACCATATTTTCAGAGAGGTGAACAATCACAAACAAAGCACATTCAGGGGATGACGTGCTGGTGCAATATCAGGAAACCAAATCATATGAGGACTGGGTAAGGGCACAAGGGATTCTTCTCCTGGAGCCAAGCAGACGTTAGGGACATGTGAGCTGTCCTCATATATCCCAATGGCTGCCATGTGGGGGAGGGATCAGGCTGATGCCAGGGACTCCAGATGGCAGATCCAGGACTAGGTGGAATGACAAGGAAGCAGATTCCAGCTCAATTTCAGGAAGAACTTTCTAACAATCTGAGCTGTCTGACAATGTGCCCGACTTGCAAAGGATGGAGCAGCCGGTCCCTGGTTGTATTCAAGCCAAAGCAGACTAGACCTCAGTCAGAGATGTAGTAGTGGTGGCACCTGCCCTAGGAATGGAGTTGAACTAAATGACCTCTATGTTTCTTTCTCAAATTCTGTTATTTCAATAACAGTGATAAAATAAGGTTGTGGACACAAGAGAGGGCACAGAATTTATTCAGTGTGTGAGTGGAAGAACCAATCACAGCCTAGATTTTTTAAAAAACAAGTAGACAGTGCCCTAAATCCGTGTTTTGAGTGGCCCCATGGTCCGTAATAGGCTCTGAGTTACCACGGCCTGCTGAGGCCGGTTGGGGACTTGAGGGAAGCTGGTTAGGGATGATTCTATAAATGGGACCAGGAGGTAGGGATTGCATCTCAGCAGCCAGACAGAAGAGCTCCTGGGTCTTCAGGGCCCAGGGGAGCTGGGAGAGGGATCCCTGATGCACTATTGTATAGGAACTGGGAGAAAGAAGTAGAACCAGCATTGTAGCACCTGCCTAGAAAGAGCCACGTGCTTATAATGCCCTCCCTGCTGGAGTTGCCAGTCCCCTGATTTCTTACCTAGAGCAAAGAAACTTACATTCACTCACAGCTAGGTGCCAGCCCCTGTGTTGAGGGCTGAGGATTCAGTGGTGAATAAGGCAGAATTTAAGGTGTTTTCTTGATTGCAAGTAACAACAACAAGCAAACCCAATCTCATTTAAGTATGAAGGTAATTGATGGATCTGTGTAATTGTCAAATCTAGAGGTAGCTCTAGTTTCAGGCAATGCTTGATTGAGTGCCTCAAATAATGCAACCAGGACTCCGTTTCTTTCTCTCCATTTCTTAGCTCTGCATGGCTCTATTGCAGGCCAGACTCCACCACCCCAACCTTCACCTCCGTTGGTGAAGATGTTAAGCCCCTGAGTTGTTACTGAACTTACTTACTGAATACACTCTCCTTTCATGCATGGGGTTAACTGGTGTAACAGCCAGATCCAAAGAATAATGGCCACTACCTCAACATCAACCTGAAAGGAGAACACTAGCAGCATGCCACAGGGCTCTGTCTTTGATGCTGACACAGGTTATTTAAACATAACTGGAAGAAACCTTGGCTTGCTTCCAGTATCGCAAGAGGCTACATGTGTGGCAGGGGAGAAAGAGTCCAGGGCTCATCTTTCCAGGCAGAGCCCTGAGGTGCAGGCTGATTGGCCTGGCCTGAGTCACATGTCAATCCTGAGCTGCTGTGACAGGGAGAATGGAGGTAGGGTATGCCCATTAACTTAAACTCTGCAGATGGACTTGGACATTAGCATCAGTCGCACACAAACCACATGGCTGAAATAAAAAGGAAAGGAAATTTAGTAAACTCTTTCCAGCGGAGAGGAGGTAAATGCTGGGCTACAGATATCCAACAGGCGTGGTTCCTGATCTCAGTGAGCCTCTATGAACGTACAGGTAATTATGAAGGCAAGCAGGTGTTCTCCTGTTATACAGGAAGTTGTGGGTGCCAGTGGAGCAGGGAAGTACCTAACCCATGCAGGGGCTAGTTAGGGAAGTCTTCCCTAGGTCAGGAAGTGACATTTACAGAGACTTGAGCGTTAATAGGATTTAACTAGCTGATCAGAGGGAAAGAATGTTCTTGGTAGCGGCACAAGCATGAGCTAAGCCTGTAGGTGAGAGAGTATGACAGGTTCAGGGACTGAAGGGAATTCAGTGTGGCAGGAGCGAGGAACCCTGGGAGGCAGGTGCTTCAGACGGGTGACGTTGCTGTCAACTGCGCTGAGAAGGGAGGGGAGGCCGATTGGGAGCTGGAGCCTCATTTGTCCATCAGCCTGCAGCCAGTGGCAGCAATGGGGCTGAAAGCTCTGACTGGGGGAGAGCAGCCCTGCCTTGTCCTCTCACTGTCCCTGAGGGACAGCGCAGAACTCTGAGGGAGGAGGACACAGTGTGGGTGAGTGTGGGTGAGAAGGGCAGAAACCTGGGCTGCTCAAGTCTCAGCAGGGTCTCTGGGTAGCCCCGAGCTAAATGTCACAGTTTTGCCTAAAGGTGGCTGGAGATTAAAGGTTCTGGGTGGCTTTAATCTCAAGCGCGGTGGCTCACGCCTGTAATCCCAGCACTTTGGGAGGCCGAGGCGGGCAGATCACAAAGTCAGGAGATCGAGACCATCCTGGCTAACACGGTGATACCTTGTCTCTACTAAAAATACAAAAAATTAGCCAGGTGTGGTGGCGGGCACCTGTAGTCCCAGCTACTTGGGAGGCTGAGGCAGAAGAATGGCCTGAACCCTGGAGGCGGAGCTTGCAGTGAGCCAAGATCGTGCCACTGCACTCCAGCCTGGGCGACAGAGTGAGGCTCTGTCTCAAAAAAAAAAAAAAAAAAAAAAAAAAGGGTTCTATTAAATTGTAGACTACTGTAGAGGTAGGCACTGCATTAATACTTCTCACTAGATCCTGGAGTGTGAGACAGGATCGCTATCCTAGCCTGTACCTTAGGGTTTCCTAGGGAACAGCTTTAGAAATAGTCTTATGGTGACTATGACACTATGGTGGTGAGGCCCATGCCCCGTGGGTGCTCCTGTGCACAGCCTGCACGGAGAGCCACTGTCTTGGTTGCTTTATTGCTGGGGAAACAGTGTGGGCTGCAGGGTCAACAACTGTGGGCTTAAATCTCAACTCTTCTATTTGTTGTGTGATCTCATGTGGGTTTCTTGATCTTGCCAAGCCTCGTTTTCCTCCCCTGTAAGATGAGGATAATGAGAGTACCCACCTCATGGGATCTTTATAAGGATTAAATGAAATTATGTTTGTAAGCTGCCTAGGATATAATAAGCCCCCCAAGTAGAAAATATTATTATTACTGTGTTAGAGATGACTTCATCTTTACATACATTCAAATGCTGTCCAGTCACTCGCTTATTCTGGTGACATCCACTGAGACTCTTTTAAGTCTCAGGCACTGGGAATAGAGCAGTGAACAAAATAGACAAAAGTCCCTGCCCTTATCAACCTTACCTTCTAGTCAGGGAAGAGGACAAGAAACAAACAAATAATAGACCATTTCAGATAGGGGTAAGTGGTATGAGGAAAATAAAGTAGAATAAGCGGAGAGGGCTGAAATACAGATGAACAGAAAAAGCCCCGCAGAGGAGGTGAGAGCTGAGCAGACCTGAGTGATGGGGGAAGGAGCGCCAAGTGGGAAGAGTGCAAAGGGCAGAAAGGGCTTCAGCACATTTGTGCAAGAGCAAGAAGGTTCCTGCGGCCAGAGTGGCGTGAGTCCAGTGGATGGTGGGATAAGCAGCAGGAGAGTGAGGCCGCAGCCAGCCAGGGAGCTGCAGGTGTTACTCTAAGGTGTGATAGAGGATTTGCAGAGGGAAGTAATATGCTCTAGCTTATATTTTGTGAGGACCACTCTGTCTGCTATGGGGAAAATTGACAAGGGGATGTCATCCAGGTGCATACTAAGGATGTACATGCCTTTGTTCTACTCTTGGGGAGAGAGTCAACCTCCAAGTGGCCTCAACCATCCTCACCTCCTGGAAGTCACACCCTTCTGTAACCCCCTCCCCTTGAATGTAGGCTGGACCTAATGAGTTGCTTCCATCAAATTTATGGCATCATTTTTGTATGGCAAAAATGATGGATGTCATTCCTAAGATTAGATTATTGAAACTCTGACTTCTGCCTTGCTGGGTTTCTCTGTTGTCAGCTGCCCCATGGAGAGGCCCAAGCTGCAAGAAACTGGTATCTTCAGCTAACAGCCAGTGAGAGCCCAAGGTCTGTCAACAGCCACCTGCATGATCTCGGAGGCAGATCCTCTTCCAGCTGAGTCTGGGATGACTGCAGTCCTGGCCAGCGCCTTCATGACAGCCTTGTGTGAGAGACCCTGAGCCAAAGGGAAGCAGATAAGCCACACTTGGATTCCTGACTCACCGTGAGACAACATTTTGTTGTTTTAAGCCACTAAGTTTTGGGGTCATTTGTTCCATAGCAGCTGATAACTAATACACTTGATAAGAGTTAGTAAAAATATAAACCCTGTGTAGCCAGTCAGAAGCTTGAGAAGTACACAAAGATCACTGCATTTTCTCCTTAGACATGTCAAGGCTCACTCACCTCCTTCAGATCTTTAACCAAAATTCATCTTCTTATCAAGGGCTTTCTTGGCCACCCATTATGAAATGGCAAACCATTTGACAGTTTCTTTCTCAGTTTAATGTTTGTTAAGCATACACTTATGATTAGACCCAGGAATCTCAATTCCAGATATTTACTGACGACAAATATAAACATACTTTGTATGTTTATACTTTGTATGTTTGGACACTCCTCAGCCTCCCAAGTAGCTGGGACCACAGGGTGTTCATCACCACACCCTCCACACTCTCCTGCTTTATTTTCCTCTTTAACACTTGTCACCATCTAGTATACCATATATCTTATTTACTTTTTTTCTTTTTGAGTCAAGGTCTTGCTCTGTCGCCCAGGCTGGAGTGCAGTGGCGTGATCACAGCTCACTGCAGCCTCTACCTCCCGGGTTCAAAGCTCCAACCCCAGCCTCTGGAGTAGGTGGGACTATAGGCACATGCCACCATGCTATTTTTTTTTTTTTACATATATAGCATTTTAATTTTTTAATTTTTATTTTTATTATTTTTATTTATTTTCATAGGTCTTTGGGGAACAGGTGGTGTTTGGTTACATGATTAAGCTCTTTAGCTGTGATTTGTGAGATTTTGGTGCACCCATTATCCAAGCAGTATACACTGTACCCAATTTGTAGTCTTTTATCCCTCACCTCCTTCTCACCCTTTCCCCCAAGTCCCTAAAGTCCATTGTATTATTCTTATACCTCTGCATCCTCATAGCTTAGCTCCCACTTATGAGTGAGAACATGGGACGTTTGGTTTTCCATTCCTGAGTTACTTCACTTAGAATATTGCTCTCCAATTCCATCACAGATTACTGCGAATCTCATTCCTTTTTATGAGTGAATAGTACTCCATGGTGTGTATGTATGTGTGTATAAATATACACACACACACACGCACACACACACCCCGCAATTTTTTTTTTTTTTTTTTTTTTTGAGACAGAGTCTTGCCCTGTTGCCCAGGCTGGAGTGCAATGACACGATCTCGGCTCACTGCAAACCCCGCCTCCCTGGTTCAAACGATTTTCCTGCCTCAGCCTCCTGAGTAGCTGAGATTACAGGTGTCTACCACCACACCCAGGTAATTTTTGTATTTTTAGTAGAGGCGGGGTTTCGCCATGTTGGCCAGGCTGGTCTCCAACTCCTGACCTCATGATCCGCCCGCCTTGGCCTCCCAAAGTGCTGAGATTACAGGTGTGAACCACCACGCTGGGCCATACCACAGTTTCTTATCCACTCATTGATTGAAGGGCATTTGGGCTGGTTTCGTATTTTTGCAATTGCAAATTGTGCTGCTATAAACACGCGTGTGCAAGTATCTTTTTTGTATAATGACTTTTTTTTCACTGGGTAGATACCCAGTAGTGGAATTGCTGGATCAAATGGTAGATCTACTTCTTTAAGGAATCTTCACACTGTTTTCCATAGTGGTTGTACTAGCTGACATTCCCACCAGCAGTGTAAAAGTGTTCCCTTTTCACCACATCCCCACCAACATCTATTATTTTTTAAATATGGCTATTCTCGCAGATGTAAGGTGATATCGCATTGTGGTTTTGACTTGCATTTCCCTGATCATTAGTGATGATGGGCATTTTTTCATGTTTGTTGGCCATTTGTGTATCTTCTTTTGAGAACTGTCTATTCATGTCCTTAGCACATTTTTTGAAGGGATTTTTTTTCTTGTTAATTTGTTTGAGCCAGCTGATTTTTATATTTTTTGTAGAGATGAAGTTTCCTCTTGTTGCCTAGGTTGGCCTCAAACCCCTGGGCTCAAGCAATCTGCCTGCCTCACCTCCCAAAGTGCTGGGATTATAGGTGTGAATCATTGCACCAGCCAATTTACTTATTTTGTTTATTGTCTATCCCTCCCTCACCTCATCCCCTCCAGCAGAGATTTTTGACTGTTTTGATCACCACTGTGTTCCCAGTGCCTAGAATCATGCATCACATAGTAGGTGCTCAAAAACATTTGTTCCCACATCGACTGCTGTGCCTGAGCAGGCAAGGTAGGAACAAAAGGAATGACAGAGTTGGCTGAAGGCTATATTATTCTGTTCAGCAGTTCTCCACTTACACAGAGAACAAAGAGCATCAATCAAAGTGAACCACAGTGTCTGGGAGGCAGTGAGAATTCCAGAACATAGAATACAAGCAGCAAGAGAGAAAGTGCAAGAGATGAGAGAATGAAAGGGAAGCCGGAAGAAGCAATATCTGAGGGCAGGTGCTGCCACGGTGAACAAAGCTGCCCTTTTGATGCCTGTTGGGCTAGTGCATTTAGCCCCCTGGCTACCCTCACTGTGGCTGAATGTGATCAGTCCTCGGAGTTACTCCATAGGATAAGTGGGTGTTTTTGGTATTAGGGCAGCTCATGCAACTTTGAACTGGCTCCTGTGTTCTGTGCTATGTGCTGTATCATCTAAGTCCTCTTCCTCCCAATTTCACATGGAAAAATCAGCTCTTACTCTTTGAGAAATAATTCAGGGGGAGAGAAGAAAAGAAAAACAAAGCATCTTCCACTGGAGCTAGGGAGTAAAGCTTTAGATTCTTAATCTTTGGTCTTTGGGGTTTGTTGTTGTTGTTTGAGACAGAGTTTCACTCTGTCGCCCAGGCTGGAGTGCAGTGGCATGATCTCAACTCACTGCAACCTCTGCCTCCTGGGTTCCAAGTGATCCTCACACCTTAGCTTCCCAAGTAGCTGGGACCAGAGGCACTGAGCACCACACCTGGCTAGTTTTTTATTTTTTGTAGAGATAGTGTCTCACCATGTTGCCCAGGCTGGTCTTGAATTCCTGGACTCAAGCAATCCTTCCACCTCAGCCTCCCAAAGTGCTGGGATTACAGGCATGAGCCACTGTGCCTAGCCTCTCTTTGTTTTGTTTGTTTGTTTGGTTGGTTGGTTTTTTTGTTTTTTAGAGGGAGCCTCACTCTGTCACCCAGGCTGCAGTGCTATGGTACGATCTCAGCTCCACCACCTGGGTTCAAGCAATTCTCCTGCCTCAGCCTCCCAAGTAGTTGAGATTACAGGTGCCCGTCACCATGCCTGGCAATTTTTTGTATTTTAGTAGAGACAGGGTTTCACCATGTTGGTCAGGCTAGTCTTGAACTCCTGACCTCAGATGATCTGTCTGCCTCTGCCTCCCGAAGTGCTGGGATTACAGGCGTGAGCCATCACGCCTGGCCCTCTTTGGTCTTTTGATTGATCACTGTTGGCTTCCACTTTGGGGATGATCATGCTGACTTTTCCTCCATGAATGATCCTGGTAAATTTTTCTTTGAGGTCTTTAAAAACCCAGTTTCCCTATCCCACAGCATCTGTTTCAGGGAAGACTGCTGCCAGCCTATGGAGTGTGTAAATTCAAAAGGATACTTCTGTGTGGACACAGCTTCACCGGCACGTGACTTGGTGGGAGCTGTTGCCTTTGTGCAAAGAAAAGGCATTCCTTCCTGCAGGACGGGAGTTCAGCCCCACTTGCCATCTTGGCTGGGCACCTTTGCACAGCGTATAAACTCATGTCCTTACAGAGTGGCCTTCTATTCAAGTTCTTTCTTGTCACCATCTGTAAACATGAAATACCTACAGAGTAAAACCCTAAAACCAGCTGGGGCCAAAGGTGGATGTTGAATTGGGTTGTGCCAGAAGTTATAGGATGTATTTCTAGATTTCCAAAGCGAGAAGATGAGATTCACTCCTGAAGTAATTCTTGCTACAAAAAGGAGCCAGTTCCCAGCCCAGCCCACCAGCAGAGGCAACTGAGCAGAGGTAAGCAGATGCTGATGATGGAGCAGATTAGCACATTCCAAGTAGAGAAAGGAGCCATTTTTGGGTTATAAGTAACGGACAGCAGGCATTTTGCAGAGCACCTTGGACGAGGCAACCTTCCTAGATAGCAACTGATGTGGCCTTTGCTATTTAAAAAATTTGAACTTTGAGAAATTATAGATGTAGAGATTGAGAATTCTCTGCAATTAGTAACAAGATCCTTGATACAAAAAAAATCCATATGAACCCAGACCAATATGAGTCAATAATTAGGAAGAATGGAAAATACAGGTCAGCTAGACTTGGGTAACATAAAATCAACAGACCCATCAATTCCTTAGTTTGGAAGGCGTGGAGGTCAATATCAGAATTCAGCAGCAATTTTCCGAGTTAACAGTACAGTGGAGTTTAGCCAGTCGTCATTACATAATGTGAGACTCAGTCATTCTCAATTAACCTTTGCCTTATCTTTATTAAAGTCTAAATTAAAGAACAATTCTCAGTATTTTCATAAATGGAATCTGACTGGGAAAAGAGCCCCACCTAACTACTGCTGACAGGATCCCGGTGTCCAGAGTGGGCAGGGCAAATCTCACAGCCTCCCTTAGGGAATGCCGCCTCTGGCAGCCTTCTCCCAGGCCAGAAGGGCTGCACATGAACGTGATACTATGCATGGCTGCTGGCCAGGCTGGCTTTCTTGGGGCAATCTGTGTGACAGAGTTTCCACCAAGTTGTCTTTGTGTGTACCTCATGGCATCGATAATCCAGCACATCCCTCCTTGTATCTTGCAGCTTGCCTTGGGCAATCCCTGGGAGCCCCATTGCTGCTACTGAACCAGCTCCCCATGCAGGTTCATCTTTGCTTTGTCTCACCCCTCTACTGCCCATGGCAGTTGGGGTGGGAGGAAGGCAAGGACTAATAACATTTAAGTAAAAGCTATTTTAATTCTAAGAAGGGAGAAGGCAGAACAAATTGCAGCATGTTTTTTTTTCTAGTGGTAAAATTTGTCTTTGACTGTTTTCTCACCTCTTTTCACTGCCTTGCCCATACTTCCTCTAGTCCACCAGTAACAGTATCTTTTACTTCCATCTCCATGAACTTCCCTTTGACTACCCAAGATCCCTGGCTTTAGCCCATTTATCTTCATAAGATTCCATGCCTCCAAATTATATCTCATCTTCCTTCCATTTTCTTATGGTAGGTGTGGGGAAAGCAATCTGATTAAATCCAAAACCCTCACCATTGAGACTGGGGAGATCTTGTTTGAATAAGCCATAAGTTCTCTCTCTGTCTCTACCAGCAACATGAAGAGCTTTTGTGACTACTGTGGCACCATTTTTATACTCAGTACAATGTTGGCTATGGAATCTCTGCATTATTTTCTTTTTTGTGTATTATTGAAAATAATCATTTTTTAAGACTGTAATTTCAGCTTGCTGCTCACTCCCTCGCCTCTTCCTCTCCCCTCTTCCTACTTCTGCTGTTCCTTTTTTGAAAGAAATTACTCCAAGGAGACTTTTCTTTTGCCATTTATTCTATGAGAGAGGGGTTTTGAGTCGGGGAGAGAGACAGGTGAAAGAAAGCAGCCGTTTGTCATTACAGTGGGTATAACCATGGGAGATTTTTTTTCTTGCGTGTCCAACCTGGAAAAAGGCTTGATCATTACTGATTTAAAGGAGGACTTCTGCCCACAAATACCTCCTCAATACCACTTGCAATTTCACCAAGTAACTTTTGACTTCCAGACATTCCTAGAATTAGTTTCTGGGACTAGTTACTACCTCTCTGTTCTCTCCTTTTTTTTTTTTTTTTCTTTCATCTTAAATGACAATAATTCAGCTCTAGTTTTCTGGCCCTTTCTTTTTTTTTCTTTCCTTTTTTTTTTTTTTTTTTTTTTTTACATTTAAAAAATTTGTGGTAAAAAATGCATAACATAAAATTTCCAATCTTAACCATTTTAAGTGTACTGTTGTGCAGTGAATCGCTAGAGATTTTTCATCTTGCAAAACTGAAACTCTACAATCATGGAATGATGCTAATAATTCCTCTTTCCTCGCCACCCTCGGTCCCACCCTCTAGCAACCACCATTCTACTTGCTGTTCCTAAGAGTTTAATGACTTGAGATACCTCATATAAGTTGAATCATATCATATTTTTCTTTCTATAGCTGCATTATTTCACTTGATATAATGTCCTGAAGGTTCATTCACATTGGAGCACGTGTCAGAATTTCCTTCCTTTTCCAGGCTGAGTAGTATTTCATTGTATACATGCACCACATTTCTTTATTCTCCCATCGATGGACATGTGGGTTGCTTCTACCTCTTGGCTATTGTAAATATGCTGCAATGAATTTGGGTGTCCAATTAAAATATCCAGAAGGTAAAAAGAACTGAGGATAAAGCTCCACTTTGCCACAATGGAAGTAAAAAATCAGCTGCCTGCTCTGTCACTCACTTAGGAAGCTACTTGCTAGTATGAAAGTTATTTTGCATAAAATTATCTATTAACTCAAAAAGCTTTCAGCTCTATTTAAAGCTTCACTTTAAAGTTTGACTTTGTTTTTAGTCCTTCAGAAGTTTTTATTGTCTGAAAGTATTTTGAAATGTCTCCATTCATCTGAGGTTTCTAGAATACCTTATTCTTGAACAAGGGTATCCTATAATTCACACTAATATGTGAGTGACTGTTGAACACGCTGCCTACCCTGCATTAGCTTTTAAAAACCAATTTATTTTTTACTTGATGGAATTGGAAGTAGGTACTGAGGAGGTATTTGTGAGCAGAAGTCCTCCCTTAAATCAATAATACCCAGCCCTTTTTCCAGGTGGGAACTCAAAAAAGAAAATCTTCCATGGCTATGCCCAGGGTAATGACAAGTGCCTGCTTGCTTTAATTTTACCTCCCTCTCCCACTCCAAAAAGTATACAAAAGAATATAAGTGAACACAGTGTGTGTTGTTATAGGGATAACCTTGAATTTTCTCTTGCTTATTTTTATAACAAGATAAATCATTTGCAAACTCCAGTATTTTAACTATTAACAAAACAAATTACTTGCAACACACCTCACAGATGATTCACCACGCCACTGTGAGCACGCTGTGGCTGAGAACCTTTGTTTTAAATGGTGCCATTCAGCCTATTCCACATACCATTGTATCTAGACTTGGAAGAGGCAATGAGAGGCGTGATTATGGTTCTCCAACTCCTTCCTTCCAACTGGGGAAAGGCAGAAGAAGAGGAACAGAGCAGATCGGCAAGCTCCTTTGAGGATCCTAGGGTCTCGAATGCATTGTCAGGCTCCCTGCAACTTCAGTTATTTTGAGAACCCTAAATGACAAGCCCAAGTATTCAGAGTTGGAGTCATGGGGCTCTCGGGGATGCTGAGACAGTGGAGCTAGCAGAGTGCTATGGTCAAAACATGCACTTTTGTGTTGGACAAATGTGGCTTCAAGCCCAAGCTCTGTGACTTCCTAGTTTTGGAAGCCTTGGTGAGTTATTTAACCCATTTGATCCTCCATTTTCTCATCTGTATCATAGGCTTAAAGACATTCTATTTGAGGAAATCTGATGCTTCATCTTGTGGCATCCCTTCTCTACAACTTTTCCTGTAGGTAACCCATTCCTTGGGGTTCAAATGGAGCTGACCCCCACTTCATTCTCCCAGTAACAGGGGAAGCATGTGACCCAGGTACATCCAATCAGAGTATTTCATCCCCCGACCACCAAGGCTGATTCAGGAAGGAGCATATGACCCAAATGGGTCAGTCAGTTCTTGCTGGTGGGGTTATTGAGAAAGACAGATTCTTTTCTGACAGAGCTGCTAAAATAGGAGCATAGGAGTCAGGGGGTGCCATTAGCTATCTACTACATGAAACAGGCTGTCCAAAGAAGGGAGCCAAGCAGAAATAAGCAGAGGTTAATACAGAAAGAGAGAGCCCTAATAAAGTCATTTGATGTCCTGGTTCTTGCCATGTCTGAAAGCAGATACATTTCTGGATTTCCCAGCTTTCTGAGCCAATAAATCCCCCCTCCCTTTTTAAAAAGAGTTTCAGTTCCTGACATTTGTCACCTAAAGTCTTGACTAGCATACTCCCTCAAGGTTGTTGGGAGAATAATGCCAGTAAAGGGATTTAAGGTTGAGTCATAGTGTTACATCTCCCTTCCCTAAGACAAGGTTGGGGCAGGCTGGGCGTCAGGCATCCACGCTAAAGTCGGTAGAAGCCAGAAAGCTTCTCCTTCTGGGTGCTGGGCTGGGAGAGATGGAAAGGCAGAGCCACAGACTCTTTCCCCATCTCCCCTTGCTCCATCAATGTGCATTTCATCCCAGAAACACTTGTTCTGGAGGGCAAAGTACCACTAAGTACAGCTGTTTGAATATACAGGGTTAATTTACTTGCAAGTGTTACTTGATTTTTACATTAAACTCTGCTTATGGAACTATAGAATATTAGAGCTGGAGGTACCCTACAAGAGGAAATGTCTAGATTGAACCTTTCAGTTTCACCCCTTTATGGACAAAAGGAGCATTGGGTGAATAACCTACTCCAGGTCCTACAGCCAACTCGCCAAGGTAGGTCTGTATCTAGTCTCCTGATTTCCAGTTCACTTCACCATTCAGCTTCATGGTCAGACTTTGTATTTTTAGCTTAGTAATCTGTCTTACCCTAAGAAAAACCAGAGAAAATCTGGCCAAAATACTTAATCCCCTCCCTTCCTTCCTTCCTTCCTTCTTTCCTTCCTTCCTTCCTTCCTTCCTTCCTTCCTTCCTTCCTTCCTTCCTTCCTTCCTTCCTTCCCTCCCTCCCTCCCTCCCTCCCTCCCTCCCTCCTTCCTTCCTTCCTTCCTTCCTTCCTTCCTTCCTTCCTTCCTTCCTTCCTTCCTTCCTTCCTAAGCATCTCTCCCATTGTCTAGGCACAGCCTATGAAAATCTCACAATTAGAGATTGTTTCCTTGCTCTTTTCCCACCTTCTTATACTTTGGGGGAAGGGATAAAATATTAAGACACTTAGTAAGAATAGGTTTATTAGACATCTTCCCTGAAGATGCCTGAAAGGGAGGTGAGAGGAATGATTCCAAAGAAGGAGAAGGGCAGAGGCGGAGAGGGCTCACAGAAGGCACCCGTTGTCAACTTTGCCCCTTGGACAGGCAGAAATCCAGGCACCACCTGTCTGACATGCTCTGGGACTCAAGCACTGGTTGAACCTCTAGCTGTGGCTACTCTACTCTAGCTGGGGAGCTCCTCTGTTCCGCAGTGGAATGCCAGTCATCACACCGGAGTGCCTCTCTGAAAGGACTGCACCCTCAAAACAAGCTGGGACTCTTCTAAGCCTTGCATCCAGCCTTCTCCTCCCTCTCACAGAACACCTATATGGCACTGCAACCCCTAGATGTGCTTTACTCACAGGCCAGGCAGAGTGCTGCCCTGTCCATCTCCTGGGTGTTCTGAGCACATGGCCAAGTCCCCACCTGCTGCACGGTGGAGTCTCCCTCCCCTCCCTCTCCTCCAATCTCTCCCTCTCCTCTCTTCTCTGTCCCTTCCTCCCATGGTTCTCTGGCTCAATCTCTTTCTGCTCCTCTTACCTCCCTGGCTTTTTCCCTCTTCTTCTTGGTTTTTCCTTCACTCCTTTTCTTTCCCCTTTTCATTCTTTCTCCCTCTCCTACTCTCCCCTCCTGCTCTCTACCCCTCTTGCCTCTTGTCCTGCTTACCTGGCTAGTTGGCCCCATTATTCCTGAGAGGTTAAGTCACAGACATGGAGGCCAATGTTCTAAAGTTAGAATTCCCAAAAGGTGATCTAATGACCAAAATTCTAGTAATTGCTAATATAGGTTTCATGTGTTTAAAAGTTAACAAATGATGAATTATCAAATGTAATGGGTAAGAATTGAAACTCAAACTTGGATGTACAAAAACTGTCATATTGCCTTATTTTCTTAAAGTCAAATTGACTGAACCTGAACCTCCAACCCACTGGACTAATGGAAGATCCACCCTCAGCTGTCACTGAGAGTTCCTCTGATCCTGCCCTCCCCCTCCAGGGATATGACAATGTACTGAGGTATGATACAGAGTGGGACCCTCTGAGCTCAGGATAGAGTGGCGTCAACAATGGTCTCTTGGTCTAGGCCTGTGTGGCTGTGTGAAGGGGAATGGTTCTGCCGAGCTTGTGCCAGGCTTGGGTTTGGGGAACTTTGCTGAGGCCAGAGTCTCAGTACTTGGAGCCCAGCTTCTTCACATGCCCCATCAGGTCCTGACAGCTCCACAGGGGCCCTTTCTTGTGCCAACTTCTCCCAGAACCCCCCAACCTCTTCTCCCTTTTCATCTTGGAGAATTTCTAACTCCTCTGTCTGCTTTTGCCTTCCAACCCCACTCTCTACCAGGCAAAAGGACTTGCCTATTTACTACTCTGGGAGGTAGTAAATACAGGAACCAATTAAAGACAGGAAGAGTGTGTCAAAAAGTGACTACATAGATCTACAAAACAAATCTCTCAATCAAGAGGGTACCAAAAAAAGACTGGAAACTTTCTCAGAGATAAAATATTGGGGAACAAAACCTACAGTGGGAACAAAATGCAAAATATAATCTCAATAAATTTCCCAGTCATTATCAGAGCTGCTGTGCATTGTAAACCTCCAGGAGGGAGACAGAAAATAAAGTCTCTTTTGTGTGTATATGACCTGGGAACCACCTCTCTGACCAGCATCTCAAGGATTTGTTCTATAGAACATACCTTGGGAAATTCTGCATTAGAAGATGGCTGTTAATGGTTCCTAGCTCTGGCCTTTGCCTCTCAGTGTGGACCAGTGTGTGGCATTATCTAGACGACACTTGGAAGGAGAGAGAGATGCTGGAGTGTAGTGATGAGGACATGGGCTGAGGGTTCAAATCTGGCTGTGCCACTTCTACACTGTGATCTCAGGCAACTTAGCTTGTCTGAAGTTGAGTTTTCCCATCTACAAAATGGGGTTAGTAATAATACCTACTTAATAGGATTGTGTGAAAGTTATACAAGGTTATGTATAGGAAGCATCCAGAACAGTTTTGGAATGTAGTAGATAGTCAAAAGTTGTAGTTACAGGTGCCTTTGCAATCACTGCTATCAGTCAGCCTGAATCTGAGGGGTCTGTGAACATTGGTGTGGCCCATCAAAGTGGGCTTCAGAGACATTTATTTGGCAGGGTCAAGGAGTGTGAATGGGACACAGAACCTGGAAGCTGGGAGACAAGTTATTTGGAGGAAGGATGAGAGAGTAGGGGAGTGACATCTTTTCCCTGCAGAGCTCCTCAGTGTGGTGCTTTTTCACAATTTAAAGTACTCTGTTAAAATAAATCAAAAAAGTAATCCCATTTACAATAGCCACAAATAAAATTAAATAACTAGGAATTAACCAAAGAAGTGAAAGATCTCTATAATAAAAGCTATAAAACACTCATGAAAGAAATTGAAGAGAACACACAAAAAAACGAAAATATAGTGCATGTTCATGGATTGGAAGAATCAATATTGTTAAAATGTCCACAACACTCAGAGCAATCTACAAATTCAATGCAATCTCTATTAAAATCCCAATGACATTCTTCACAGAAATAGAAAAAACAATCCTAAAATTCATATTGGACCACAAAAGACCCGAATAGCTGAAGCTAGCCTGAGCAAAAAGAACAAAACTGGAGGAATCACATTACCTGAGTTCAAATTATGCTATAGAGCTATAGTAACCAAAACAGCATGGTACTGGCATAAAAACAGACACATAGACCAATAGAACAGAAAAGAGAACCCAGAAACAAATCCATACACCTACAGTAAACTTGTTTTCAACAAAGTTACCAAGAACATACATTGGGAGAAAAGACAGTCTCTTCAATAAATAGTGCTGGGAAAACTGGATATCCACATGCAGAAGAATGAAATTAGTTTACTATCTCTCACCATATACAAAAATAAAATCAAAATGGGCTAAAGACTTAAATCTAACACCTCAAACTATGAAACTACTACAAGAAAACACTGGTGAAACTCTTAAGGATATTGATATGGGCAAAAATTTCTTGAGTACTACCCGACAAGGACAGGCAACCAAAGCAAAAATGGACAACTGGGATCACATCAAGTTAAAAAGCTTCTGCACAGCAAAAGAAGCACTCAACAAAGTGAAGAGACAAAAACCCACAGAATGAGAGAAAATATGTGCAAACTACCCATCTGATACGGTTTAGCTCTGTGTCCCCACACAAATCTCATCTTGAATTGTAATTCCCATGTGGTGAGGGAGGGAGGTGATTTGATCATGGGACAGGTGTTCCCCCATGCTGTTCTCGTGATAGTGAGTGAGTTCTCACGAGATCTGATGGTTTTATAAGGTGGTTTTCCCTGCTCTTGCTTGCTGTCTCTCACCTGCCACCATGTAAGAGGTGCCTGCTTCCCCTTCTGCCATAATTGTAAGTTTCCTGCAGCCTCCTCAGCCATCCAGAACTGAGTCAATTAAACCTCTTTCCTTTACAAAATTACCCAGTCTCAGGGAAGTCCTTTACAGCAGTGTGAAAATGGGCTAATACACCATCTAATAAGGGATTAATAACCAGAATATATATGGAGCTCAAACAACTCTATAGGGAAAACTTCTAATTATCCAATTAAAAATGGGCAAAAGACTAGAATAGACATTTCTCAAAAGAAGACATACACATGGCAAACAGGCATATGAAAAGGTGCTCAACATCACTGATCATCAGAGAAATGCAAATCAAAACTACAATGGATATCATCTCATTCCGTTTACATGACTTTTATCCAAAAATCAGGCAATTACAAATGTTGGCAAGGATGTAGAGAAAAGGAAACCTTCGTTCACGGTTAGTGGAAATGTAAATTAGTACAACCACCATGGGGAACAGTTTGGAGGTTACTCAGAAAAATGAAAATTGAGCTATTAGATGATCCAGCAATCCCATTCCTGAAAGCAAATCAGTATATCGAGGAGATATCTGCACCCCTATGTTTGTTGCAGCATTGTTCACAATAGCCAAGACTTGGAAGGAACCTAAGTGTCCATCGACAGATGAATGAAGAAAATGTGATACTTATACACAATGGAGTACTAGTCAGCCATAAAAAAAAATAGAGCCTGTCATTTGCAACAACATGGATGGAACTGGAGGTCATTATGTTAAGTGAAATAATCCAGGCACAGAAAAAAACATCACATTTTCTCACTTAGTTGTGGGATCTAAAAATCAAAACAATTGAACTCATGGAGTAGGTGGATGGTTCTCAGAGGGTGGGAAGGGTAGTGGGGGCTGGCAAGGAGGTGAGGATGGTTAATGGGTATAAAAAATGTTAAAAATAATGAATAAGACCTAGTATTTGATAGCACAACAGGGTGACTATAGTTGATAATAATTTAATTGAAAATAACTAAAAGGATGCAATTGGATTGTTTGTAACACCAAGAATAAATGCTTGGGGGGATGGATACCCAATTTTCCATGATGTGATGATTATACATTGCATGCCTGTACCAAAATGTCTCATGTATCCCATAAATATATATACCTACTATGTATCCACACAAATTAAAAAAATAATAATAGTGTGTTAACAAGGCTGCTCATAAGACTGATTAAACAGAATAAAAATAGGTCTTGGAGTGAATGCAAGACCCTGAGACACCGACTCATGAACTTTTACCTTGTGTTAAAACATGGTTTCACTGCTGTGGAAGGCCACTGAGAGGTTTAGGTGACGGTTTTTAAGGATCTGAACCAGAAAAATTGGGGGAGCAGAGAGAGGTATCTCCAACATCATGGAATTAGAGCCTTGCCATCACCTTGCCCTGCCCACTGGCCTGCACTGCTCCTCTTCATCCAAGGAGGATTCAACCCAGCTTGGTTTCCTCCAGCTGGGCCATGCCGGCTGCTCCTGGTGGCAGGAATTGGACTGAGACATGGTTCAAGGCCGGCAACAGGTAGGAATGGAGATCTTATTTATTTCAGTATCCCTTACACTTATCATGGACCTTTTTCCTCCCTATGAGGACTTGGTAGGTCCATGCTGAATGGACAGGCACGAACCCCTGCTTCGTCATGTCTCTCGCTCCCCCGGCTGCAAGGCTGACAGACAAGGCTGGGGCAGATGTGGGCAGCTCTCACAGCACAGCTCCCACTGTCTCCTCCAACCCCTCCACAGTTGGCTAGGGAGCCTGAGAAAGGCAAGAACGCCGAACCAAAGTGAAATGGCTGCTCTTGTCCTCTTCCCACTCTCTCTCCACCCACACTGTCTCTGTCCCCTTGGTTTTTTTGCAGCTCAGATGAGTGGCAGTAGAAAGAGGATCTGGCTTCCTACATGAAACCATTTTCACAGACACAGCTGGTGCTGTGCTTTGCCCCCTCCTAATGTTGCTCCAGGAGCAAAGTGATTTCAGCTGTGGTATTAGAAACAGGCTGTTGAGTAGTAACAGCACATTATTCTTGAGCATGTGCAGAGGTACAAGTGGCAGTTGTGAGCTGAGACGTCTTATTTGTATAGAATTGAGGTTTGTGACAGCTTCCTCCCTCCATCACTCTTCGTTCACCTTTGACGTGTAGAGCAATGTGGGGCTGTCTTCAACAGCTTGGCCACTGTGACAGGCTCTATAAGATATAGGGTACTGCAGGGTGGGAGTGGTGTCTTAGAATCATCAAATCATAGACCCACAAGTCTATGATTTGATGAGGCTTTGGGTATGGGTCTATCCTGGAGATGCCTTTTATGGCGTGGCCCTGAAACCCAAAAGCAGAGAAACTCAGGAAAGGCATGGCACACACAGCCCCAGGGCAAGGAGAATCCAGGGTTTCTGACTCCCACCTGAGTGCTTCCCTCCACCACCACCACTAGAATTTCTTCCCAGCACCTGTTGTAGTCTAGAATCTTTTCACCTGAAATCTGTCTGCGGGAGGGATAGAGCCCAGTGAGTCAGCTCTTCCTGGGGCTGGGCTGCAATGAGTTTCCAGGAATCCAGGTCCAGAGGACTGGCCTGCTCTGAAGCATCTTGTGTGCAGCTTGTCCATGGGGCCTCACTTACTGGCTGGCAGGTCCCCTTCTGTCTATTAACCCTGCTCCCTCCTCACCTTTCCTCCAGCTCCCTCCCCTCCTCTCTGCCTTCAAGAAAGCACAGGGCTCCACTCCTAATGGGCAGGACCGGGGCCCTGCCTCAAAAAGCAACCACTCTTAGAGCTGGGGGAGGGAGCCCCAGAGATGATCCAGTCCAGTGATCTGGGAGGACACTGAGGCCCAGGGAGACCAGTCTAAAAGCCACACAGCTAGGGAGCATCCAGGCTGAAATCAGAACCCAGGACTACTGACTCAAGTCTTAGAGGCCTTCCCTCGCTACCCCACAACTTCATGGAGAAGACACAACCTACTCTAGGCAGGGTTCCTCAGAGCAGGGCTGATGGACCAGTTAGCTTCAGAATCCTCTGGGAAACTGTTTAGAATTCAGGTTTCTAAGGTCAATTTCAGACCAACTCAATAGGAATCAGTGAGGTGGGGGGCCCAGGAAACCGCTTCTTATCCACCACTTTCTTGGAGAACCATTGGGGCATATGTCACAAGTAGTGGTGTGTGGTGTTGCAAATAATTGGTTACTAATAATACTTAAAGCATCCAATTTGGGGAGCGATTTACTTTTTGAATAGAACAGATATAATAGCCTGGCTGTCCCGCACTTGAATAATGATTAGCTTGTTTGACCAGCAAAGAAAGTGAAGGAGCTACAGCTAACTCTCAGGGAACAGCACATGCCCTAAAGTCTGACTTTTCAGTGCACCTGCAAATGTGTCTTACAAGTGCCCTGATGCTTTATTTGTGTTTAGGCCTCCCTTAAGCGAATATTTAGTGGGAGAGACTTGAGTACACCAGCTTTGGAGACGGGCAAATCTGGGTTTGGATCCAAGCTCTACCATTCACAAGCTGTTGATCAAATCTCTTAACTTCTGTCAGTTTCAGTTTCCTTATGTAAACTGGAAAGAATAGATCTTACACCTTAGGTTTCTATGAAGGTTAAATTACAACATCCTATTGTATGTGTTTTGGAAAAAATTAATGTGTAGACGTCCACAGCTCTCCTGTGGCCTGCAACAGGGCATTTGGGCCTTGTTTTCCCCCTTTCCTTTCTGAGGAGAAAGATCCCACATGGCTGGATTCTGGAAAGGAAGAACTGCATTCCCAGGGGTCTGTGTTAACACAGTGCTTACTCCTCAGCAAGAGCTCAATAAACAGAAGTGACAACATTATTCCCAGCCACTGCAATCTTGACCACCTCTTATCTTTCCGCAGCAGCCTTCAGTGACATGGCTGAAGCTGGGGTCCTCTCTGCCCACCCCCAACCTTCCATCACAGAAGATTCCCCCCAGTCCTGAATCCACTTTAGTGAGAACACAGGTAGGGCAGGGTGTCAGGTGGAGGCTGGCCTCGGAATAGATGAGACACACCCCTGGCCCTCGAGAAGCTTATTTGCCAGGGGAGAAGGGCTGCTAGGCCCAAACACTCATGCATCATTACTTTAATGCAGTTCCACTTCACTCACTGGCACATTGCCCGCTCTTCTCTGGTATGGATGGCAAAGAGATAGCAATTCCAGCAGCATGTTTGTGGATTCCAGTGGGTTGACAAATTTGATTCCCACAAATACTTCTCTTCACATTCCCACCCCTCCAACCTCGTCTTACTCCAGAAGTGTGGCTACCTCCCGATCTAAGCCACTTAATGGGCAGCTCTTTGGCAGTTCCAATGTATCGATATAGGTGAGTGTTCACTGATAATGACTCACAGGGAGAAACAAATTTTCCTAATCACTGCACATGGGCCTGGTTAAGGCCTGTAGCGTCTGTGATATATCTAGAGAACACAAGCCGGGCTGGGGGCCTTTCTCAGTGTGTCAGCTCCTCATAAATAATGGGTGGAGGCCTAGTGGGGGCCACTGCCCTTATTAACCTACTCCCTGATGTCACTCATGGCACAATAAAGAAACATATTCCAAACTAAGAAATTGAAATAATGAGAGATCTAAATATGAGATCGATATTCCTCAAAGCACTTGGGAAGAGAGAGGCAACAGTGGCCCTATGATTGGACCAAGAGATTGGGGAGTGCCTTAGTCATATGTGAGCCCCCAGGTTTGGTTTCTGATTGCAGACTTCAGAGAGAAGCATTTTAAATAGCAGATGCCCCTTCTGCTCCCCGTATCTTGCAGACAGTGCCTTTGACTCCTATCTGCAGCCCTCCCTCCACCTGTCAGCAAAGGATCTCATTAGCACTTGCTTTCAAGACCCACATCAAAGATGACTCTAGCTGCAATTTGTAGGAATCAGGTTGCCTTTAATTATCCATGCCCTCAGGGTGGGTCCTTGGGACGTGGACAATTTTTTAAACTGCAGTTTATCTAGAAATTGCTGGATGACTACAGAAGACCCGTGAAAATATTAAAAACAGTTTTGGTGATGGAAGTAGTGTTGGGATGAGGTTAAAGAAGGGTTGGATTTCTAATCAGTCTTAGCTTATTTTTTTTAATCCCTTGGATGTACAGAGACTCATAAGTAGGGGCAACTCAGATATGCATCTGGTAATGGCAGGTAGTTGGATTTGGATTCACATCTTGCAGAACTGACTTGTGCATTTAACAGGAGAGAAGGCCACCCTACTTCCAAGCAGTAAAAAACCTTCACGCGGGGCTTAGATTAAGTTGTACTCCTTTTTTTTTTTTTGAGATGGAGTCTCACTCTGTCACCCAGGCTGGAGTGCAGTGGCGTGATCTCGGCTCACTGCAACCTCCACCTCCCAGGTTCAAGCAATGTGGTGGCTCAAGCCTGTAGGTTGTACATTTTTGTTGACATTTCCTCCTCCAAGAACTGACTACATGGCTAACCCGGCCCAGCCTGCCCCTGCTGTGTCTGGAGGAAGAGTTGGGGACACATTCCAGAGGAGCCAAAGCCCCCATCGCCTTACCCCCGCACCTTTTCTAATAACATGTCACAAATGCCCCCTGGAGAACTCGCCCTTCTGTCCTCAGCAGCCTCCACCAGATTAAAACTTCACAGACTCCAGGAAGCTTCCCTTCTGGTCCCCTAAGCCTTTGAAGTCTGGGTTAGGTACCTTTCCTTGGTGTTTCCTTAGCACACTGAGTTCACTTTTAATGGTTTTATTTAACAAACACTTGCACTGCATAACACTTGCTAAGCACTTTTAGAAATGTTTACTCATTGAATCTTCATAACAAACAATGAGGTAATTGCTATTATTATGACTTTTATAGATGAGAAAACAAAGTCACAGAGAAGCTAGGCAACTTGTCCAAGGTCACACAGCTTGTAAGTAGCAGGGCCAGAATTCCAACCCACCAATCTTGTCATAGATTCTGAGCTCTTAACCACTATGCCATACCATATCTACCATAGCACCTAATGTTTTATGAAATACTGCATTTATAAATTTTTCTCCCTCACAACCCTATGAGTTCTGTGAGGGCTGGATTCAGTACCAAGTGCACAGTAGATGCTCCAAAGCTTCTGGGAATAACATGCCCCATGTGAAGTCCTACCCCGAGTCAGGAAGGAGCACACACCAGCCAGTCATTTTCCCTTGGCACCAAGAAGGGAGCTGTTGTGGGTTGAACTGTACCTCCCCAAAATTCATGTGTTGAAATTCCAAGCCCTAGTACCTTAGAATGTGTCCTTACTTGCAGACAAGGCTTTTATAAAACTAATAAAGTTAACTGAGATCATGATTGTGAGCCCTAATCAAATATGATCTGTCTTTATAAAAAGGGAAAATTTGGACACAGACAGACACACATAGAGGAAAGTTGGTGTGAAGGCATACAGGGAGAAGATGGCCATCTACAAGCCAAAGAGAGAGGTCTAAAACAGATCATTCCTCACAGGCCCCAGAAGGAATCTCCCAACACCTCAGTGTTGGACATCTAGCCTTCAGAACTATGAAACAATACACCTCAGTTGTTTAAGCCACCAAATTAATGTGGTATTTTGTTACTGCAGCCTTATCAAACTAATACAAGGACTTAAAATGAGTAGAGGGGCGGTAGCCCCAGGTCAGGATCAGCAAGGTTGCCTGGTGGTGAGGACTGTCCTCCCTGTCTTGTGCTGACTTGCCTGACTCCTGCCTGCTGCCCCCTCCCCGCCCCCATCTGTAGACTCAGCTCCATTCCTGTCCTGGGAAGACGGAGCACAGGGACTCCTGAGCTGGCCTCTCAACGGTGCTGCTGCTGGGCTTTCTCTATCCATGTGCCTCCGTCACAGGCACTGGACTCTTACCAGATGATGTGTTGTCCTTCAAAGAGTACCAGCTTCTGACCACCCTGGGTTCAAACCCCAGGGCCAGCACTTACTATCTATGCAAACACGGGGCAAGTTTTCAGGTCAATCCGAGCCTCAGTTTCTTTTCTGATAAATGAGCGTAGCCCTACCTGCTCATAATGGTCAGGTGCTGTTTCTCAACTGCCCATTCCCATCAGCACTTTGAATTCCTCTGGGGACACCACCTCTTTCCTATTGGAAACATTTTTGACAGGGTTATAAATGAAGGTGACCTGTCCTCCCCCAGTCAAGGGGGCCATGAACCCTAAGTCAACTGGACTCCTTTTTCTTGGACTTTGAATCTGGACTAGAGTCGCACATGGATGGAGATGACCAATGGATGGTGGCCAGTGGGTGCGTGCCTGCCCCTTTTGCCTGGTCTGAGCCCTGCCTGGATGTGCAGACTCTGTGAACGCCTTTTTCTCCCTGCCCAGTCGTCACCTCTGGACTTTGACCCAAACCTACTTGGCACTGGGCCTCTTTGGTCTGGTTAGGTCTGACACCTTGACTCCCGTGAACTTGTACCACTTTTCATCCATACAACCAACCCCAAGGAGTAACCCTTACTGTGGGCCCCTCTGCTCCCTGACCTGCTCTTGCTCCAGACCTCCAACAGCTGGCATCCTGTTTTCTAGGCCTTCTCTATCCTCTCTTCCAGGAAGAGTGTCCTACTGTGTTCTCTGAGTCCGAGGATATATGCATCAAGGGGCCCAGGGATCAGGCGAGAGGCTGAACAGGGGAAAACTATTGGTGCCACTATTATCTGTCTTATACATTCAAAGAAAATATAACTTAAAAGGAAAAAAGCTCCCCTACATTAAAAAAAGTTTGAAACTGTCATCTTGGACCTTTTTGAAGCCATCATATTGTTCCTGTAGCCCTCTAGCATTCAAGAGTTCTGGTTTGTTCAGAAATCAGTTTAATTAATATTTCCTTAGTGCCTACTCTGGAAACTCTAAGCCCTAGTACCTTGCAATGTGGCGTTACTTGAAGATAAGTCTTCTGTGCCAGGATGTGTGGGGTGCTGGGGATTCCAGATAAGGAAACCGAGCCTCTGTCCTCAAAGTGCTCAGGAGCTAGCATATTGCTCCCCAAATTTAGTGTGCATACAAATCACCAGGGACCTTTTTAAAATGCAGATTTGTGTTTTGCAGATCTGAGTTATGGTCTGAAATTCTGCATTTCTAACAAGCTCTTAGATGACGCTATTGCAAGGTTTTATAGCATTGTTCTCAAATGGAATCAGGAGCCCCAGGCTATTTCTGCCCATGCTTTAAACAATCTCAGTGCCTAGGTCATGATGAAATCAGAGTCTCTCCTGGAAGGATCCAAGAATCTGTAATTTTAAAATCATCCTAATGATTCCAATTAAGAACAGATTCTCAATCTGTAGCCAAGATTAAGAACCACTGACCTATAGGAAGAGACAGACTATATTAGTTTTCCAGGGATGAAGTGGCAAATTGCCACATAGTGACTTAAAACACCACAAATGTATTATGTTATAGTTCTGGAGCTCAGCAGTTCAGAACGGGTCTCGATAATTCACCCTCATTAAAATCAAGGTGTGAGCAGGCCTGCATTCCCTTCTGAAGTCTCTATGGGAGAATCCATTTCCTTGCCTTTTTCAGCTTCTAGAGGCTACTGCATTCTTGGTTCACGGCCCCTTCCATCTACTCTGATGGAGCCTTTATCACATTGCATCACTGACTCTCCCACGTTTCTTTTTGATTTATAAGGACCCTGGTGATCACATTCGAGCCACCCAGATAATACAGGATAATCTGCGATCTGAAGTTCAGCTGGCCGGTAATGTAGCATAGCATGTTTACACATTCTGGGGATCAGGACTGGGACATCTTTGATGGGGGTGGGGGCTATTCTGCCTACCACACAGATATTGATTAAGTAGCACAATATGGTTCTGCCTTGAAGAAGATATACACAGGTGCTGTGGCTCTTCCCCAACAGTGGAAAAGGGAGAGGAAGAGCGATGAGGAAAGTCTTTCTGGAGGGCACATAGTGATAGACATACCGGCTCTAGAGAACTGGTTGTCAAATTTCCAGGAAAGCTACCTAAAATAACCATTTGTGGTTTGAAATCAGCCATAGGAGGAAGATTCATGGCATGGAAATTGACAAATGTGACAAATCAGGGTTTTTGGGTTTTTTTCTTTTCCCAGAGAGCCAGTTGTTAAAAATGTATCAGCACACCACTGATGAGGTGGCCCCGGAGCTGAGTCCTAAAAGAGTAGACATTAGCCAGGTGGATTCACCTCTGAAATATGTCTGCCAGCACCAAATATAATGTAAGCGGCCACTGGACAAATTCCAAATTTCGATATCTCTAACGCAGGGCTTTTCAGACCGTAATGGGCACATGGATTACCTGAAGATCTTGTTAAAATGCAGATCTGATTCAGGAGGTCTGGGGCAGGGCCTGGTAATCACAGACTCCAAGGTGATGCCCATGATGCTGGTCCAAATACCACACTTGCTTGGCTGTAGAGCACTGGTCTCTAAAAGTGATCATAAAACAATCCATTTGGATCAAGAGGAGAAGATTCTAAAATTTTTATTTACTATATTTTATCTACCAAAAATGCCACTAATTACGATTTTTTAATGTGCATTAGGAAAAATGTTTAAAAGCTCCCAATTAAACGATGGCATGCTGTGGTTGTAAAATGCATTCTAATTTCAGAGGTACGAAAACATGGAAAAAAGAATGTCTTTGAATCAATAAAATTCAACGTTTATATTTTTATAATTACAAAAAATAAGAAAGAAATTACATTTACCAATATTTAATATGTGGCCTGACACCTGAGCCCCTGCTTGTTCTATGTGTCAGATGGTTCCAAACCATGTATGATCTAGAGAGATACGGAGGCAAAAGTGGGAGGCCCACACCCAGAAGGGTTAACACGGTGCTCTTGTCTGTCAATGCATTTTTTCGTATTCCCATAATTTTTAATTTTTATTGAGTTAGAGATTATGTAATTTAACTCTAAACTATTCTTCATAAAATGGAAAAATAACTTAAAAGGATCCCTGTGGTTTGAGCTTAACACCAATAATAATAAGCCTGAGTGAACAATAGGAAAGAGATAGAACTGACATTTCTACCCTGATACGAGCTCAGCATTTGTCACATCATGCAGTAAAAAAACGACGATCCAATCAAATCTGACAAGACATTGGCCAAAAAAAGTTAGAAATTATCTGAAACACCTTTTGAAATGTGAGTTTGTTTATTTTTTTAGAGATGAATGTCACCCAAAGGACCTTGAAGAACGAGTGAATGATGGCAGTGCGGGTATGTAGTTGATAAATAAATAAACACACTTGGGGGAGCGAGTCTGCTCATCGTAGTCACCCTGGGACCCATGGTAAGATGCTCATGGAGCTGCCACCTGCTTAGTGCTCTGGAGGTTCCCACACCAGCAACTAAATGCTCCAGTCTGAAAGTGTCCCATGTTTTGTTTGTTTGTTTGTTTACAAGTTATTGGTCTAAACTAAATATATGGTCCCAAACACAAGAAGAACAGGAGTTGCCATCTCGGCAAACAGTATTAATAACCATGACTCCTGATTCTCACCAGGTCCCCTTTCTCCACCAATCGTGCTGTCTTCTGCCCCTTTGGGGTCATGATTGTTGCAAAGCACAGACAGCCCTTGATTCTCCATGCCAGAGGAAGCTGCCTGGGTAAGCCTGTTTGGCCCAGAAAAATCTTGTCCAGGCTTTGAAATGCATTAAAATATGAAGATGTCAAATATTCAGAGAAATTGCTGAGCTCTAACCAGATAATAAAGCCAAACTATGGAGAAATAATCTACAAGGGTTTAAAAAATTGCCTAACTCTCCCAGGTCAGCCCTATTCTGTGCTAGGAAATGTCAACATCCTCGCTAACCTTATGCCAAGAACCAAACTAAAGAGGTCTTTTCTCATCCTTGCCATTCTAGCTGTAGTGAGCGGGAAGAGTAAATAAAGCTGGTCATTATCGCATTGAAGGATTATGCCAAGGAGAACCTGGAAAACAAGAACCTGAAAGCAAGGCTCATTCAGAAAAACTTCCCAGTGCTGATCATGCATCTGAAGAGAATCCAGAGTTAGAGAACATTTTCCACCTACCAAGGTTATATATACATTTTGATTTTTTAAAGGAACACCAAGTGGTATAATAAGCACAATGAGAGACATGATTTCTCCGTGACTCCATACGAATGTGTCAGAGCTGACTTTTGCCTGATGCAAACCTCATTCACATCTAATACTGAATAAATGAGCGGAAAACAAAAGGCAGTGTTTAATTAGGGTGTAATTATTCATCCTTAGTGGGCTCCCAGCACCATGTCCTGTTTTCATTAGAGGAACATCATCTCTTCATTAGCAGCAGGAGCTGTGTCCCAATTTTACCTGCCTGGGGGCCAGTACAGTTTGGAAGGATCAGCAGCTGTGGGAAATCACTGCCATGTGTCCCAGGGAGGAGACAGCAGGATAGGCAAGGAGAGGTGAGTTCTTGGAGTATTTACAGCGAGGCTACAGGGTAGCAGCCTCTGCAGCAGACAAACAAGGAAGTCTTTGCTGTGAGGAGATGTGCTGTGCTGAGAATGCACCCAATTTGGCCTACTGAATTAGTACAACATCTGGTATTTTTAAATATTTTTAAAATCTAATATGAAACTTTTTCAGGGCTTAGCAACCTCCTCTGAAAAGTCCTCCCAGAAACCCCCAAGGCTGAGTTAGGTGTCTCATTCCCGCACATACTGTGTCCTTAACCCTATTATAACACTGTCATGGTAAGAGTGTTTGGGTAAGCATAGTTGCTCCTGCTGTCTGCCCTAGGCCCTGAGCTCCCTGAGAATGGAGGCTGTGTCTTGTTCAGTGCCATACCCTTGGTGTGTGAGCTGTATAACACATACCTTGTATATTTGATTGAAAGGATGGGTGAATTGAGTGAGTCATTTTAAGCCCTCAATCGAAAAACCCTTTGAAATACCATGGAGGACATAGTGCTGGGCTATGTAGGCTTTGTTTATAGCAGGGATTCTTAATGTGGATCCCTTGCACTCTGTGGAAGGGGAGTGCAGCTCATGAATGGGATTCAGAGTGGGATGTCTAAATTTAATGAAATCGAATACAATATTTTATGTGCATGTTCATATTTCTGACGAGGGCACCCATAGCTTTTATCAGCTTTTCAAAATGATTCATGATCCCCAAAGCATAAGAAATTCATATGCATGTGTAATGTTTGGCCTTGGCCCTGGTGGAAGAAAAGGGATGGGAGTAAATTCTCGTTTTGCAGGGCAGCATCAACCATCTGCTAGAGAGACTGGGTGGTAGACAGTCACTCCCAATCCCTTAGCCTCTGCAGATTATGTGTCACTCTGCTCAATGTTTCCTAAACACAATGAGATAAAAGTATGTCTGAATTTGAGTAACAGCCTTGAAGTACGAACATTTTGGATTTTAGAAGGCGATTTGGCTGGAAAAGAGAAATTTGAATGCAACAATTCCAAAGAAGCAATCAGGGATGTTGAACCCAAGGCAGACAGGAACATTGTCTTGTGATACATTAAGAATTGTGTGCAGGAGTCTCTGGAGGGTAGAACTGGGATCAATAGATGAATGTTTCCAGGAGTTAATTTCTACTCTTACAGAGAAGGAAATTTCTTCCAGCTAGACTGCTTTAAAATGGAATTGTGTATCTTAGGAAGTAGTGAGTTCCTTGTCACTAGGGAAATTCAAGCAAAGGCTAAATGAATAGATATCAGGGATACAGTGTGGGTAACAATTCTAAGGTTTTGAGTTTTCATTTCGGTTTCTGCTTTTCAAGTAATTCAGTTCATTTTGAAAGGCAGTTCGCATTTATTAATTTGGTCCTATAAGAGATCCCCTTTCACCAACCTCACCCATAGTTTCTACCCTTTTGTCTCCAAGCTGAAATCAAGGGCTTCTGTGGCAAGCGGACTCGAAACACACTGATGAGATTCTGAGCAAAATCCCTCTGGATAATGTAGTGAAATATATTCTTCTAAAATATAAAACAGATACGCAAAATAGCTTTTACTCTTTGTTTTCTTGAACATCCCAGAAGCAACTGGTCTTGAAGATTGAGCCGTCGGAGTCAAAGGCTCTGAAATTAATGGAATGCAATTTTCTGCCATTTGTGATCAATTTCTGGCCCTTTTATGCATATGAAAGTCAGGCATGAACAGAAGCAAAACTACTAAACAGGAGGTTATTTTGACAAGCTTCCTCCAGCCATCCCTCTATTGTCTTTTTCCGATCACAGCTTTTTGTTTTGCACTGAATAACAATAAAACAAAAAACGAGAACAAGTGAGAGAGGAAACCAATGATGCAATTTTAATGTTCAGCCAACATTGCAAACAGAATAAAAATGTTCTTCGATTTGAGACAAAGGAAGAATAATTTGGTTAAGGGCAAAAAGTATTGTAGCACTTTATAGAAAGCAGGCATTGGGAATACTGTAACTTTTCTAAGCCACACAAAGGGGTTCATCTAGAATGTTATTTTCATTTCCCATGCCTTCTTAGGCATTGTTGACTAACAAGTCTAGTTCAGATCCTAGTTTCTTGGAGGCTTTGTTGAGCGAATTTCTCTTTCAGACTCGGAGCGCTGTCCCTTAAGCCTAGAGGAATCCTGTTCTCGCTTTTGAACTTCCTTTGTACTTCATTTTCCCTCTGCCTGGGACTTCTGACTCCCACGGCCATCTTGTTCAGACCACCTGAACGAAAGCAGCCCACCCCCACTCTCATGGCCAGATACCATCAAGAACATCACTTTTTCATTTTCTTCATAATACTTTTCATTATCTGATACTATCTTGTGTACTTATTTATTTACTTCCTTAATTGAAATGTAATCTCCATAAAATCAGGGTCCTTGTCTGTCCAGTTCATAACTCAATCCCAGCACTAGGAATCACACACTACTTACCTCTCCCTGGACCTGGAGCTAGGGTCAGTGCCTTCATGCCTCTTTGCCACTCTCAGCCTATTTTTCTCCTCCTGCCCTGTAAGAATTGTTCAACTGCTTTGAAGCACAGGCTATCAAATTAGACACCTGGTGTCCTCCCTTTTTGCGATTATCTACAATCCTCCCAGACACTCCCCCACTCGCCGATTATTTCATCACCTGGTTTACCTGTCATGGATCTTGGTGACTTCGTTGGTCATCTAAACATCCCTGGCCTTTCAGTCCCTTGGCCTGCTCATTGTCCAGTCCTGTCCTCTCCTCCTTAGCTGTTGGCTCCTATTCAGCATTGCCTATGGTGTCATTATGCCTATAATCAGCACCTCCAAGCCACTCACTGTTACCCATTCACTCTCCATTCCTCTGCTCATGCCCACCTCCCTCTTTACCCAGCATAGGCTCCCACATCCATTAATATAATCGCTGCCCTGTATCATTATCATCAACTCTGTTGCCCCTGTCTCATTCTTGGCAAAATTCCAATCCTGTAACTCTATAACTTTCTCTGCCTGCTCTTCACCTACAATCATGGCTGGAAAAAATACACACCCACATTGATTTGTCTCATTTTAAATTCATGACCACAAACCTCAAGTGAGCCCTTGGTGCTGTCGGGCAGTGCTCCTACATTCACCCAGTTAATTCACTCTCCTGCTCTCCAAGAGGACTATCGCTTACTTTCTCCTCTCTCCTTAAACCCCCTGTACCTGTGATGCTCTCCTCACTCTCAGCTGATGGTCTAGCATATTATTTCACTGAGAAAATAGAAACTCCCACTGCCATATCCATCAACCTGCTGATACACTGAATCCACACAGGCTGCCTTCCTCTCGTTGCAAGGAACAAAGTGCCCATGTCTCCATCAAAGGCCAAATCCTTCACCTGGGCAACGGATCTCTCCCCTCTCCTATTCAAGGCCAGCAATCCTGAACTAACTCCTCTTTCTTTCGCCTCATTACTTTGCCCTTCCTGTTGGATCATCCTTATCAGCATGCAAACATGCTGTATCATCTGCCATATTAAAAACAAAGTTATCCCTAGACCCCATAGTTCTCTCCAGTAACTGCCTGGCAGCACTGAGAGCTGCCCCTTTATAGCAAAACTCCTTGAAAAACTTGACCTTATACTTGCTATCTCTACAACCTCGCCTACCGTTCCCTCTTGCATGCTCTCTAGTCACATTTTTCTCCCCATCTCTCTGTGGATAGAGTCACCGTCAAGGTTCCCCATGATCTCTATGTTGCCATATTCAGTTGTTAGCTCTCAGGTCCCCTGTTACTAAACCTCTTAGCTGCTTTGGGTGTGGCTGGTCCTTCTTGCAACAATCATTCCACTTGGCTACCAGACACCACACTCTCCTGCTCTCCCACCTAATGGGCTGCTCCTTCATAGTTATTTTGTAGATCCTCTTCTCCAGCATCTAAATGGTGCCGCTGCCAGGCTCAGTTTATAGACTTTTTCTTCTCTCTTCTCTTTCTCTTTCTGTGTCTGTGTGTGTGTGTGTGTGTGTCTTAGTCTTTTTGAGCTACTATAACAGAACATCATTAACTAGATAGCTTATAATCAATAATAATTTTTTTCTCATAGTTCTAAAGGCTGGGAAGTCCAAGATCATGGGCTGGCAGATTCCGTGCTGGATGAGGGCTGATTTCTCTTAGCTGGCACCTTCTTGCTACATCCTAATATGATAAAAAGGGGGACCTTTTCTATAAGGGACATTTTCTATAAGGGCACTAATTCCATTCATGAAACTGAAGCCCTTATGACCTCATCACCTCTCAAAGGCCCCACCTCCTCACCTTGGGGTTAGGATTTCAACACATGAATTTGGTGCGTGGTGGGAGGAGACATAAACATTCAGACCATAGCGTCCTGGATGACCTCATTCAGTCTTACAGATTTAAAGATCACCTCCCAGATTTTTAGCTTCAGCCCTGATCTCTCCCCTGAATTCCAAACTTGAATATAACTTGTATCTCTGTATGGATGTCGAACAGACATCTCACACTTGACACACACAAACTGAATGCATGATTTCCATGCCATCCTCACTCCCACCAAAACCTCTCTTCCCCAGCAATCTCTAGCTCAGTGATTGGTGCCACACAATTCATCCAGTTTCTCAGATCAAAAACCTGTGAGTCATTGTTGATTCCTCTGTCTCACATAAACCCCACATCTGACCTATTGGCAAATTCTTTTCAGTTCTGTCTTTAAAATATACCCTCAAATCCACTAAATCTCACCACCTCTACCACCACCATCTGATCCTGGCCACTATCATCTGTCTTGGATTATTGTGGCAGTCTCCTAGTTGGTTTCTTCGCTTCCACCCTTGACCCCCTAAAAAGTATTCTCCACGCAGCCAGAATGATCCTTTAAAATGTAAATCAGACCCCTCCCAGAGTTTTCCATCATGCTTAGAATAAAATCCTAAGTCCTCACTGAGGTCTACAAGGCTCTATACCAACTCTGTCCGGTAGAGCTTTCTGCAGTGGCATCCAATATCTGTGCTGTCCAATATGGTAGCCACTGGCCATGTGTGGCTATGAGCACTTGAAAGGAGGCTACACCAACTGAGAAATTAAATTTCAAATTGTATCCCATTCTAATTAATTTAAACTTAAATAGTCACATGTGGCAACTCCCACACTGGACAACACAGCCTACATAACCTCTCTGACTTTGCCTTCTACCCCTTTCCTTTCTGTCACTTGGCTCAAGCCACATTGGTCGTTCAGAATCTCCTTGCACATTTTAAGCACATTCTCATCTCATAGCCTTTGCATTTGTTCTTCTCTCTATCTAGAATTCACTTCCTCTAGATATTCAAATGTCTCACTCCTTCACTTTATTCTGGTCAAGGGCCAAAAATTTTGCCCTGTCTCGATCTCAGGGAGTGTTACCAATGACACCAATAAGGGCATCACCTGTTACTTTCTCTTTTCTTTCCTCTGCTTATGTTTTTGTTGTTGTTGACAGTTATTGCTACCTGACTGATATGGTTTGGCTCCGTGTCCCCACCCAAATCTCATCTTGAATTGTAATCCCTACGTGTCAAGGGAGGAACCTGTAATCCCCATGTGTTGAGGGAGAGTGGTGATTGGATCATGGGGGGGCAATTTCTCCCATGCTGTTCTTGTGATAGTGAGTGGTTCTCACGAGATCTGATGGTTTTACAAGGGATTGACAGTTCCTCCTTCACACATTCACCCTCTCTCGCCACGTTGTGGAGAAGGTGCCTGCTTCCCCTTCCGCTGTGATTGTAAGTTTGCTGAGGCCTCTAAAGCCATGTGGAACTGTGAGTCAATTAAACCTCCTTTGTTTATCAATTACCCATTCTTGGGTAATATCTTTATAGCAGTGTGAAAATGAACTAATACACTGACATCATATTATACACTTGTGTATTTGTTCATTATCCACCTCTCTCATTGGTTTATAAGCTTCATGAGGACAGGGAGTCTGTTTTTGCTCAGTGCTATATCTCCTGTGCTTAGTTGGTGATTTAGTTATTAGATGAATGAATGAATTAATGAGACAGGCTCTGGCCAAGGGTAAACACCTTTGCAAAGCACTGTGGGGATACAAAAGAAATCCCAGGGCAGGGACAGCCATCCAGAAGTTCACGAGAGATGACTTAACATTAGCAACAAGAATTTATGTCTTGTGAAAGGGTCTGTATGAAAGGCTAGGGGCTCAATGCCAGGAGATCAAGTGTGTGGTCAGGGGGTAGACTTTGAGAGTGGTGTGGATAGCAGGTCTGCAAAGGTTGACATTGGAGAACAAGAGGTAATGAAAGAGAAGACTTCCTGAAGAAGAGCATGCGAAGGACATGATTTGGCTGAAGAGATTTGAGCAGGGTACCCAGGCCAGGAAAACACCTTGAGCAAGGACATGGGAGGCCACAGACTGAACAGGAAGCCTTCTTCTCTACATCCATGAGGCCTCCCTGAACAGACCCACAGATTCTCCTGGTCTACTTCGCATCAATCTCCAGCGTCCACACTAGTGAAGATTTGACCTGTTCACATCACATTTTACAAATGGTGTGGTATTTATTTAACGTTTCTTGTGGACCAGGCGCATTGGCTCATACACGTAATCTCAGCACTTTGGGAGACAGAGGCAGGCAGATCACCTGAGGTCAGGAGTTTGAGACCAGCCTGGCCAACATGGCGAAACCCCATCTCTACTAAAAATATAAAAATTAGCTGGGCGTGGTGGCATGCATCTGTAATCCCAACTACTCGGGAGGCTGAAGCAGGAGAATTCATTGAACCTGCGAGGCAGAGGTTGCAGTGAACTGAGATCGCACCACTGCACTCCACTGTGGGTGACAGAGCGAGAATCTGTCTCAAAATAAATAAATAAATGAATAAATAAATAAAGTTCCATCGTTTTGGCTGCATCCACATCCCTTCTCCCATGGCTTGTAATTTAAAATCACCCCTGACTGATGAGAAGCAGGGAGCTCTTTTGGGCCTCGGATCCAAGTTGTTTTCCCCAATTTAGCAGATGTTTTATCTCATTTTTATTTCTGTGTCTGTTTCTGCTTTAGATTCGGGAGATGTGACTCATTGGCCCCCTCGGCAACCTCAACACCCCCAGAATCAGTTCAAAATGTCACCTTTCCTGAAGCCTTCCTTGATTCTCAGCATATTCGTGGGTTCTTCCTCCAGCTCTTGCAGCTCTTTGCACACACTTGACATGGGTTTCAGACACTGTCTCTGGACTATCACGGTACCAGACAGGAAACTTGTAGCATCTGACCTGTCTGTTCATTGCTGGCTCCCTCAACTCTCAGCACAGAACAGGTGCCTAATAAGCATTTAGTCAATCCGTAAGGAACAGATAGCCACAGCTACTGAGACAGGGGCAACAGAAAGGCGTTGGCAGAGACCCAAGCCAGTTTGGTAGTGATCATGAGAGGTCTATCCCATAGGATGGCTGTTATAATATCCCAAAGGGATATCTCTGTACCCAAGACTCCAGGCCACATCTCCAAGAAGCCCGAGCTTAAAACAGAATTTTCTGGGGCCCAGGCCCTATCTTGGGAAAATGTTGGTTTTTCCCTCATATCCGCAACCCCACTCTAATGACTGCCCATGCCTGGCTGCTGTCTGGGTTATCCCTTTCTGTTATCAACTTTGGAGAGCGGAAGTCAGAAACCGCTATTAAAAACTAACCACTTTGGATCCTAATAAAAAATGCACCAACTATAAAAAGACATTCTCAAATAACTGCACAGTTTCAGTGTGGACAGGGTAATATCAGAGAATTATTGTTTTGTTGGTTTTGTCAGGGGTGATGAGTACTTGTATATAGGTAAGGCCATGTGTATTTAGAGTCATACAGATTTACAGTTTTTATCAGAAGTATGTGCAGCAGAATAGACAAGTGAAATGATATAATGTCTGGAATTTGTTTTAAAATACTTTAGGAAAATAAAGAGGTGAGAAAGACTTGAAACAAGATTGGGATAATGTTGACAGTTTTTGAATCTAAGTGACAGGTATGTGGGATTTCATTTTATTATTCTCTCTGTGCATATTTGAAAATATTTTATTTAAAAAAAAGTCAACGTCTTGGTCTCTCCCATCTTGAGGCTGTAAACAAACAGCAGCCTCTCAGGCCTCAGAGGCTCACCCCCTCATGGAGCGCCCTGTGTTCTTTTAGTCTGAAGTGATTGTTTCTGTGTATCAGTTCAATTAGAACCCACAGATCTACTAGTGTGACAGCTTTATTAATACAGGTGGCTTCAGCTTTAAAAACAAAAAACAGGAAAAAAAGCTGGATGATGTCAATAAGCTTAGAAGAATAATAAGGTGGTTCTACAAAGGTCAAAGGGATTAGGGGAGCCCAAAGTGGGCCTGCCCCTAGACTAGAGCATGACCTTCATCACAGTGAGAAAATTTTCCTGCCACAGAAATAGCCACACGAACCAGGGGCGATGAAAGCAAAAGCACCAGGCCCTGGGCTTTGCTGGCTGTGAGCAGAATTTGCCCCCCACTGGTGCTAGTGCCAGAGCACAGACCACCCAGCAGTGGGAGTAATTAAACTAAGGAAAGGTCACTGATTCATAATTTATGTCCCAAGGGCTCAGTTTAACCATCACTAGATGGTTAAACCGCCCACTAGAGCCCACCTCATCTTCAAAGAGAAGGGGACCATCTGAAGGTTTCTAGGTCACAACAACACCTGTTTACCTTACCTGGCGGCAGACTGCTCTCTGGAGCTGAGGGCAATTTCTGTTCTCTTGTGGTTAAGGCATTCAATTGGTGACCCTTAACAGGGGATTTTATCAAGGTCATACTTTTAGATTAGAGGCCACTCAGTAAGGACTTATCAAGTTCAAATAATAATCACAGAGCTATCAGTTATTGAGCATTTACTGTATGTTAGGCCCTTTACAAGTACCATCACATTCAATTCTCCTGGCAATCCTAATAGGTGCTTGTATTATCCCCATTTTACTGTTGACGAAATGGAGGTTTGGAAATATTATATACAGAGGGAGAATAAATCACACAGCCACGATTTACGTCCACCTTTTTTTAACTCCAAGACCCATGCTTTTAACCTCCTCTGTGTCTCGCCAATTGGAATTGTGTCAGGCTAAAAATGAGGGTCATCCAACTCTCTGAGTGACAGTTGACTGTGGTCTTCTCTTAAGTTTAAAGACTAGCTGTGCCTAGAAAGAAGGGAAGCTCTCTCTGCGTTGCCCCCAAATCCTTTACTCTTGCTCAAGCCACTCAGCCACAGAGTACACCAGAAACATCCCCCTAAAGGTAAGCTCTGAATATCCGCAAGTGTCTGTGGTGTTTGCCCTGGGACCTGACCAGCTTTGTGTTGACCCCACCCCTAGCTGTCCCTGACATTCTGGGTCGGCAGGTGGAACCTCAGCTCCTGTCTCTGGTGCGGGTGGCCTTTAGCTTTTGTTTCTCTGGTATTGCACAAGTGACCTCTTGGCGGCTGCTGCAGAGCTTGTGGTAAATGTCAGGATGCCTCGTTCCTGCTGCTCAGTTGGGGACCTCTGAGAACCAGCCCCAGCCCCCGCCCGACCGGGCCAGCACCCAGGCAAGATGCCTGCGATGCGGCACCTGCTCTTTCTGTCTAGAGTGTGATGACTCTTGGATATCCAAAAACTATTTATACGAATGGTAATTCCTTCCTCAGTCATTCTTAAGGTTCTTTTTCAATTGCCAACCTGCCGTGGCATGCTGAGGAGAAACGAGGAAGGGGACTTTGTCTTCACTTGGGTGGGAGCAGCAAGAGAGGGAGCAATGCCCTGGAAGAACATGAAGGAGGCAGCAGGAGTAGTCAGCTGCTCCCCGGTGAAGGGGAGGGAGTGAGGCCCCTGGTTCAAGGAAGAAGGTTTCCAGAGCATGGAGTCAATGAGGCAGCACGTGCCGGGAGGTTCTCTGGAGGTGCCGAGTACCAGCACCGCGGAGGTCAGAGAAAGGAGAGCAAGAGGTCAGAGAAAGGAAAGCAAGGCCTCCCAGAAGGGTGACCCCTGGTCCAGGAGATTGAGCTCTATGGGAAGATCTTGAAGCTTTACCTGGTAGATCTTTTCAGCAGTTGTTCTAGCCCTGCGGTTCAGGTTTTAGGAATTCCAGGTGAGAAGGGAGACATGCCCCTCTCCTCCTCTGTGGTCAGCAAACCTTCTCTTTGCTTTTAGACACTTTGTGGTTTTCCCTCCTCTCCCTGGCAAGCAGGAATTGATCTACCTAAAAATGACTCCCCGACTCCTAAACTTTGAAACTCCTATCTCAGCTAATTCACCGAGTTAAACGTTCTTGAGCACCTACTAGGTAACAGACAACATAGCAAGGGCTGGGAACACCAAAGTGAACAAAACAGAGACAGAACTTGTGGTCTAGTCCCTGATATATCTGTCTAGGAGATGGATAAGTAAATTAGCAATTACCATAAAGTCTGAGGGCAGTGACAACAGCAGAAATGGAGGGCTCAGGGGGCATCTAACCCGGATTAGGAAGATGGGACCCTCCTCCCAAAGGAGATGCTAAAAACAAGGCAAGGCTTAGTGTTGGTGTCTCTGGGCCTAGCCTGTGGGGGAATGAGAGGCTCTTCAGAATTGAGGGAGGCTCACCAAGGTACTTTCTTGTCTGCCTGAGGGTGACAGAGGAAAGCATTACCAAAGTTCTGCTCACAAACTCGAAGGCAGAGTGAAGCCACCGTGAGCCTCCCAGGACATCTCACTCACCAGCTCAGTTAACAATTAGAATGGCTTTCAGAGACAACAGTGGACTTCCATTTGTTGTGCTGTTTGTCTCTAACAGTTTAATCCAATGAATAGTAAAAAGCCTTTGCCGTCCTCCCTACCGTCCCCACCCTAGGTTAGCACAGCTGTGAGGAAAGTGATTGGTTTTTGTCAATTTTCATGTGCAAGAATCATAAAGAACTGGATGACAGGCAAGCCAGGCCATCCAATCCACTCCCTACTGGGGCCGAGGCATTCGTGCTCTGTGCTGTCCATGGCTTCCCTGAACCGTGGAGCTGGGACCCTACGGTCATCCCCACGCCTGTTCTCCTTGCAAGCATCCTCTGCATCCAAGCCTGGCTTCAGCAACTTCCTACCCCTGAACCCTCCTCCTGAAGCCACAGACTTCACTATTGCCCCTCCTTCCTTGTCCTGCTTCCCTCATGGGCCTCTTCTGCCCACCCTCTTCCCCAGGCAGGGAAGGCTGGGCTCCATCGGCCACAGCTGACTTCTGCTCACCAGGTCTGTGGGCGACTCTACAGCCTACCATGGAAATGCCTACTCAGGAACAGAGGCCTCAGTGAGTTCCCGGCCTCCCCTACAAAATCTTCTTGGCAGTTTTAAACTCTCCATCTTACAAAGGCTACTGAGGTTTCCCAAAAGCTCAACAGCCACCTGGGAGGAGAGCCTGTCAGAGAACCTGTCAGGTGCTTCCAGGAGCAAGGCTGAAAAATCCCCCTGGGCGTGTGTGTCTGAATATGGTCTATGTATGTGTGTCTAAGAGTGTGTGTGTAGGGAAAATAATTACTCAGAATGAAACAAAATATGTTCCCATCAAGCTTAGCTGCTGTTCCCACCAGCAACCTAAACAAACACAGTATCACCCACCCACAGCTCTGTTACCTAGCCCTGGCACTGGGCTGTCTCCCCACTGCTGGAGAAAATTCCACTATTACCAGGGCATTAGACAAAGTCTGTAGGGTGACAGATCACTGCCGCATACCCTGAAGGGTCAGTTGCCGTCCCCCACCTCCCCAGGCTACTGCTGCCACCCTTATTTAACTTTTTTCTTCTTATTTTTTAGAGACAGGTCTTGCTCTGTCACTCAGGCTAGAGTACAGTGGTGTGATCATAGCTGATTGCAACCTTGAACTCCTGACCTCGGGTGATCCTCCTGTCTTAGCCTCTGAAAGCGCTGGGATTACAGGCAGGAGCAACTGCTCCCAGCCCCTTGTTAACTTTCTGGTGCCCAGGTCAAGGCCAGCCTCTCCGTCCTCTTCATGGGCACCCCTTGGTTCTCTGCCCTCTCCCAGCTACCTGGACACTTTGCTAATTTGGGAGGCTTGAGAGTCAAAATCCAATGTCTGACAGCTTCAGCTGGGGCCCTCCCGTCTCCCACTACCAGCTCTGTGGTTGAGAGGGAGGGGTGTGAGAAGAATGTGTGTGAATCGGGGAGAAAAGAGCAGAGAGGTAGAAAGGGCGGGGGAAGGAGTGGGAAGCAAACTTTGCATTCCTCATTAGCAGCACTAATTGTGCAGTAATGACTTGGTGTTATTATCAGAAATTTATCCTGGAAAACAGTCAGCTGCCCCAGCAGACACATGCGTGCTTCACAGCGAAGGCTTGACATGAGAAAAATGAGCAATTTCTTTTAAAAAATTATTTTTGAATTTATTTTTCTCCTCAATCAACCCTTTGGTAAGCAATTTCTTCGAAAAAAGAAAATTTTCATGACCCTAACTCTGGAGTGTTTGCAGAGGAGTATTGACTGGGTGCCTCCCAGCTTCCTGTGGCTTCACTGGAATCTCCTTGAAGGCTAGGGTTGGGCCTCCCTCTGCCTTGGCCTCTGATGCCGGAACAAGCCCAGCTCTTGATAACAACCCAGCTGAGTAAGATGAGCATCAGAGCAGTGAACTGGGATTCCTGAGGGTCCAGGGTCCTCTCTCGCCCCTTGTCCTTGACTCACTCCTTCCTGTGAAATGCTTATTTTTGCCTGAGCTCCCTGTGTCACAGGTGTCCTGCAGCCTGGAATGAATGTGCTCCCCCATTCCTTCCAGTTCCAGACAAACTACTCTAATCACAACTCTACTCTTCCAAGAAGCCTTCCCTGACTTGGCCTGTGGAACTGTCCTCTGGGATTCCTCCTGCACTCACACACTCACTTTGTGTTGCATTACACTCACACATTCAGCCTTCTTCAAAGTGACAGATATTTGCTGTGTGTGGATCAGGTGTGAGGCCCTGTGGGTATAAAGATCAATGAGAGACATACGCAGCTCAGCAGCTCATGGCCTAGTAATAGTCAACAGGATAGTTTGTTAAACTCTGTGACAAAGAAAAGCATTGGGTGCCATGGGCTGTCAAGAAAGGGAATATCTGAGTGAGCTCTGGAAGTCAGAGAATGGGATATTCTGAGTGCTTCGTTCATATCAACTCATTTAAACCTCCTAGTAAACTAATGAGAGAGGTACTACTATTATCATCTCCATTTTATGGACAAGAAAACAGAGGCACAGAGAGGTTTAGTAACTTGCCCAAGGTCACACAGCTACTATGTCATTCATTCAATTGGATGGCAGATCCAATATTTGTACCAAGCAATCTAGCTGCAAAGCCTATACATTTTTTTTTCCTCCAACTTTTGTTTTAGGTTCAAGGTGAACATGTGCAGGTTTGTTGCATGGGTAAATTGAGTGTCTCAAGAGTTTGGTGTACAGATGATTTTATCACCCAGTTAATCGGCATAATACCCGATGGGTTGTTTTTCAATTGTCACCCTCCTCCCACTCTTTACCCTCAAATAGACCCCAGTGTCTATTGCTCCCTTCTTTGTGTCCATGTGTACTCAATGTTCAGCTTCCACTTATAAGTGAGAACACATGGTATTTGGTTTTCTGTTCCTGTGTTAATTCCCTTAGGATTATGGCCTCCAGTTCCATCCAAGTTGCTGCAAAGGCCATGATCTCATTTTGTACAGCTGTGTAGTATTCCATGGTATGCATGTTCCATATTTTCTTTATCCAGTCCACTATTGATGGGTATCTAGGTCGATTCCATGTCTTTGCTATTGTGGATAGTGCATACATATGCATGTGTCTTTATGGTACAACAATTTATATTTCTTTGGGTATATACTCAGTAATGGAATTGCTGGGTCAAATGGCAGTTCTATTTTAAGTTCTTTGAGAAATCTCCTGACTGCTTTCCACAGTGGCTAAAGTAATTTAAAGTCCAACCAGCAGTGTATAAATGTTCCCTTTTTTCTGCAACCTCACCAGAACCTGTTATTTTTTGACTTTTTAATGATAGCTAGCCATTCTGACTCTCATGAGATGGTATCTCATTGTGGTTTTTATTTGCATTTCCCTAATGATTAGTAATACTGAGTACTTTTTTTTCATATGTTTGTTGGCCACCTGTATGTCTTTTGAGAAGTGTCTGTTCATATTCTTTGCCCATTTTTTAATGAGGTTGTTTTTTGCTTGTTGATTCATTTGAGTTCCTTATAAATTCTGGATACTAGACCTTTGTCAGTATAGTCAGATGCATAATTTGTGAATATTTTCTCCCGTTCTCTAGGTTGTCTGTTTATTCTATTGATAGTTTCTTTTACTGTGCAGAAGCTCTTTAGTTTAATTAGGGTCCCAGTTGCCAAGTTTTTTGTTGGGATTGCTTTTGGAGTATTTGTCATGAAATGTTTGCCAGGGCCAATGTCTAGAATGGGTATTGCCTAGACTGTCTTTTGGGTCTTTACAGTTTTAGGTTTTATATTTAACTCTTTAATCTACCTTGAGTTAATTTTTGTATATGGTGAAAGAGAAGGGTCCAGTTTCAATCTTCTGCATACAGCTAGCCAGTTATCCCAGTACCATTTATTGAATAGGGAGTCCTTTCCCCGTTGCTTGTTTATCTTGGCTTTGTCAAAGATCAGATGGTTGTAGGTGTACAGCTTTATTTCTGGGTTCTCTAACCTGATCCATTGGTCTTTGTGTCTGTTTCCATACCAGTACCATGCTGTTTTAGTTACTGTGGCCTTGTAGTATAGTTTCAAGTTGGGCAGTGTGATGCCTCCAGCTTTGTACTTTTTGCTTATGATTGCTCTGGCTACTCAGGCTCTTTTTTTGGTTCCAAATGAATTATATATATATTTTTAATTCTGTGAGAAATGTCATTAGTAGTTTGATAGGAATAGCATTGAATCTGTAAATGGCTTTAGGCAGTGTGACCATTTTAACAATATTAAGTCTTCCTATCCAAGAGAATGAAATGTTTTTCCATTTGTTTGTATCAACTCTGATTTCTTTGTGCAGTATTTTGTAATTCTCCTTGTAAAGATCTTTCACCTCCCTGGTTAGCTGTATTCCTAGGTATTTTACTATTTTTCTGGCTCTTGTGAATGTGATTGTATTCCTGATTTGACTCTCTGGTTAGATGTTATTGGTGTATAGACATGCTACTAATTTTTGTACATTGATTTTGTATCTTGAAACTTTGCTAAAATTGTTTATCAGATCTAGGTGCCTTTGGGCAGAGACTATGAGGTTTTCTAGGTATCGTATCATATTGTCTGTGAAGAGAGATAGTTTGACTTCCCGTCTTTTTATTTTGATGCCTTTTATTTCACTCTCTTGCCTGATTGTTCTGGCTAGGACTTCCAGTACTATGTAGAATAAGAATGATGTGCATGGGCATCCTTGTCTTGTTCTGGTTCTCAACAGGAATGCTTCCATCTTTTGCCCATTCAGTATAATGTTCAAAGTCTACAGTCTTATCCTGCATGTGCCACTGCATCCAGTAGGAACAAGCTGGGTGATGAGGAAAAGAGGGAAGGTGTTTGGGGCAGAAGGACAAGCAGTCACAAAGTTCTAGACTCTAAAATGGAAGATAAGAGGAACTGCAGGAACAAAGTGAGCAAAAGTGCAGAAGGCGGGGTGGACAGTGAGGACAAGGGACAGGAATTACCACTCTGTGACCACAGCATAGATGGCCCACAGGGGATACCCAGGAGTGTCTAGAGAGAAGGCTACCTAGGTGGACAAAGGCCAGATCTGGAAGGGCTTTGTTTGCTGTACTGGAGGGTTTCAACTTCATCTCAAAGGTCCCAAGAGTGCTATGAAAGATTTAATGGAGAGGGTGACGTAATCATATTATCCCATAACATAACTGCCATGATCTGGAAGAAGGATGTTGGGTGCTGGAGCTAGGGCAAGGACAGTGAATCCAAGGATGAGGGGGCAAGGGTTCAAAACACTTGAGAAATAGAAACAACAGAATTCAGTCATGGACAAATGCAGGTGAATAAGGGAGAGGGAAGCATCAAAGAAGGCTCTGAGATTTTTAGTTTGAGCCACTAATTTGGTTTGGTTATAGCCTTCTTTAAGAAGGTAGAGCAGGTTTGCAAAGGAAAATATGATTTCTGTCTTTTATGTATTGGATTCAGAAGGTCTAGGGTCAAGTTGTTCAGAACATGAATTTATAAATGCACATGGAGAAGCAAGGAAAGATAGATGAGTCAGAGATACAGAATTGGAAATCCTTAGGGTGGGCGCTGGAGTGAGACTGCATGGCTTGAAATTCTGGCTCTATCATTTGGTACCTGCAAATTGCAGGCAATAGTAAGATTGTTGTGAGGATTAAATTATGCAATCCATATTAAGCAAGCAACATGGAGCCTGGAAAAGAGTAAGTGCTCAGTAAATGTTTACCATTACTATTAATGTTGGCATTGTTTAGTATTTGAAGCCCTATAAGTGGATAAGACCATTCAGAGAGAAGGTGCTGAGATAGAAGAAAGAAAAGCTGAGAGCTGAACCCTGGAGAAAGCAGAGGGTTGACAGGAGGCAAAGGAGAGAGTGAAAGAGAGAATCATGTCAGAAGAGAATTTCACAGTTCATGTGGGTTGTGCAACTGTGTATCAAGGAGGTAGAAGAACTCATTTTCAATCAATTTCACACACAGCCTCTTTACACAACTGGTGATGTGCACTCCCTCAGGACAGAACCCATATGCTCAGGGCTCTGTATGCGGTGTGGCTGAAGGCCAGTGTATACAGGAAACAGCACAGGACTGCATCCCATGTGCCTGGCACAGACTGGGTCTTAGTAGGACCCTAATAAATGTTGAATGAGTGAACGAGTGACATGAAAAGACAAACTCGAGCTCTGGCTCGGCCACTTGCTAGCTGTGAATCCTGAGCCAGTTATTTCTAGCCTCTCTGAGACCTCACCGGTGAAATGAGAATAATAATGTCCACTCTCGGGGTTGTGTGAAAGGAGATAACATATGTAAGACTGTTGTGTAAACTGTGCCACACTTTACTAAGGTACAGAAGTATTAATAAAGGTTGGGGGCTGACTCATTAAAACCATTTACTGTAGTTCTAGCAAACAGCAGAAATATATATAAGGGTGGGGGCTGGGGTAGAAAAGGGTTTTTATTCTACCAATTGGATGGAAGCTGGAATTTGGTAAACAGATTTGTTCTCTCCAGGGACTCCAGCATCTCAGTTCCACAGGGGGCTTCAGTCCACTGACCCAAAGCATGCTCTGTTGATTCTTCCTACCTGAATTCTGTTGAAATCAAGAATTAAGACTTCCTAGTTTTGACAGGGCCTTTTCGGGTTTGTCATTTTAATTAGTTTTGGCATTTTATCTGGTTTCCTTTCATTAGTGGAATAGCCAGAGACCTAAGATTGCAAACTTTCTCCAGGCTCCTTGGGGAGACCTCCAGTCTTTGAGGTCCCGGTCTTACAAGAATCTTGACTTGGCCCTTTCCTGGAAGCAGGACTCTGACCACAGGACACAGTCCAGGCACAGAGACACCTCCAGCTGCTCTCTGAAGAGTCCTACCTCTGTCAAGAATGAAGCAACCAAGCACGTCTGGAGCCATGAAGCTGGCTGGCCCCAGCCCCATATTTTATCAATGACACCATCTTTCCTCTAGACCAGTAACTGGGTCCAAGAGGCAACTGAAATGGCTAGGGTCAAAGAGCCAAGAGCATTGCAAAGAGGCACAGGAAAAAAAATCTTTCACTGCATTGCAATTTATTTCTAAATTTTTATTTATTATAAAGGCAATTTTAAAATATTGTAACCTTTTGTAAGAAAATAAGAAAAAGTATTCACATCCCCACCATCTTTCTGCAGCATGGTAAAGAAGGAAGGAGGGCTGATCTGCTGTCTGAAGGCCTGAATTCCAGTTATCTGCCGTCTCCTTGCTTGTGGACTAGGAACTAGGCACTTAATCTCCTCTACTAGATGGACCATTAGGATCCACCCATTCTGCCTTTCAGTGTTTTTGTAAGAATTAAATGAGATAAATTCCTTCTGGAAAATTTGCAGAGACTTGCCCCATGGAAGAATACAGGTTAACCTCCGAATAGTACACCTGCTAAATTTTCCTCTACATTCTGAAAAAAGGAAGGAAGGGGACAGGAACCGTCTTTTGTTTAACACTTGCCACAGATCAGTCACAGTACCTTCGCCATTTAACCCAACTCATGTAATCCTTTCCTTGTACACTGTGAAGCAGGCCCTATATGTCCCATTTTACAAATGAGGAAGCTGAAGTTCAGAGAGCTAAAGTACAGGACCTAAAGCAAGCCAGTTGGTAAATAACAGACCCAGGATTTGAACGCAGATCTGTCCAACTCCAAAGCCCGTGCTGTTTCTTCTGTACAAGGTCAGTGAGAAGAGGACTATTTGGCTCCCTTCCTAGCCCTTCCCCTCTGACATCATCTTCACTTCTCAATAATGAAGACAGACCCCAACCCACCATGGTTAGGCCTAGCTCTAAAGTTGTTTGAAGGATGATACTGCCTTCTGACCTTCAACCTGTCTCTGTTTCCCCAAACTCCAGCCTGCTTTTGTCCACAAAGCCAGGCTGGATGCAGAAAACATTGTCCAGTCTTCCCAAGTCTGATGTGGAACATTGTGTGCTTGAACAGAGAGCACAGGACAGAGATGAGACCACTGAAATGGGGGAGGAATGGGAGAGAGGCAAATATACCCTGGTTCAGGATGTTTGAACTGCCAAGCAGATTTCTTGGAATAAAAGCAAGAATGGACTCTTTCAAAAAGCACCTAGGCATTGACCCTGAGCTCTGCAATGTCTTCTGCATCTTCTCAGGTAAGGAGGAATCCCTGAAAACTCTGATGATGGCTTGGAACAGCATGATTTGCAGAAGTCACCCAGCTTTGGCTAGATTTGCTATCTTGGTATGGGGTCTTGGGGAGAGAGTGGAATCTGTAGGAAATACTGATAAAGCTGTTCTAGCTGAAACCCCATAGGGAATCCATAGTACAGTTTATTCCAAATAATGATATAAAGTTACACCCTCAAATACAGGACCTCAACTTGATTCTCCATTGGCAGTAGATTAAGTTCAACTGATGCCTGTTTCCTTGAGTAAATTAACACTTCTTCAGAAGGCAGCTACAAGCCTCAGTAAGCAGAGGATGGGGGAGGTGGGGGAGAAGAGACAAGGGGCCCTCAGGGTTGGGTCAGAGCCTCCTTGGCGTCTGTCCACATGGCAAAGCTGTAGGTGTGCTTGTGTGTCTATTCCTCCGTGTCTCTCCCTGCACGTCAGGCAATCCAGCTTCAATCGTCAGACTGCTCCCTTTACATTTCTGCTGGGGACTTGGAGGGAGGAGGGAATGGGGAAAGGGCTCCCTATTTAGAAATTGCATTGAGATGAAAAGACAATATGACACATCGGCTCATGTCAAAGGAGCTCATTCTTTCCGCCTACAGCATTAGCAATTTCCTACCAAGGTTCAATTTTTTGAAAGAAATTATTATTTGGTTTTAATTTATTTTATTTGCAACATAACTCAACAAGACATTCCTGCTCAGAGCAGAGTGGGAGCCTGCCCAAGGGCAGAGACTTAAGTTGGGGGGGATGGGCACATTGGCTATTTCCGAAGAGAGGAGGGCATAGGAGTGGGAGCCCTCTGATTTCTGTCTCAAACCTCCTCTTATTCTGCCTCCCATCCACCCCAGCTCCTTTTCCTGCATCTGAGCAGTCTGGCCTGGGGTGTACCCAAACTCAGGATGCTCCATCCATGGCTGTAGATGCAATGAGAAGAATGGGGGAGGGGGAGCTGAAAGTGAGTTGGCCTCTGTAAAACCACCCTCAGCTTCAGAGCCAGGAAAGGCTGCCTCCCTCCTTCCCTCACCCCAGCCTCCTCCTTTCTCCCTCATGTAAAATCCTAGAGTGCTGTTGCCGGAGGGAGCCTCAAAGAGCTCCTAATCCAACTTCAGATAGGCACACTAAGCCCCAGATAGAGGATATGACAGCCTCATGGCTGCTTTGGTGCACCAATCCTGAATCCCAGCCATCCCAGGCCCTGTCCAATGTACTTATTTGCCACCACTCCATGCTTACTATCTCTGTTCCTGCTTCTCTCCTCCCCACCCCTACACCCAAACTCAGAATGAATGGGGTTTCTCTGCGAGATAGAATTGAAGGGCAACAATTCTACTTCTTTCCACCTCTTTCCCTCTCGGGGTTTGAGTGGGACCCCGGATCCTCCCTCCCAGGTCTTGGTGGGACCCTGGGACTCTGAATTTGATCTCTTCATATAGGAAGAAGCAAAAGTGTGTTTTGGGGTTGGGTTTGCAGGGCAAAGGGGTTTGAGAGACAAAAAAGTTTCCATCATTACATGAAGAATTTTTTCTGCTTTGTGGCTATGTGACCACAATGGTACCAACAATTGACCTGGGGGCAGGGGGAGGTGGCAGGCTAAAGAGGACAACTGGGGTGAGGCTTTATTTTAATGTTAAAAATACTTTTTAAATGTCTCCTTCTGAATGTGTGTTTCTTTATCTGTACAGCTGTCTCTCTGTCTGTTTCTCTGTTCTCTATCTCTTATAACTGTCTCTCTGTATCTCTATCTCATCCTCTGTCTCTCTCATTTTTATCTGTCTCTTGCCTCTATCTCTGTCTCTGTTTCTTTCTCTTTGTCTCTCTCACACACCCTAACTTCTACACTTCAACTTCAGTAGCTAATGACTGACCCGGGGCCCTAACTTGTTTCTGCAGCCCTGTCAGGGCAGCAGCTCCTTCACAGTGTTAGATTGAGAAATGCCAGGTCCAGAGCTGCTGCCGGGGCGCCAGAGACGCTGCAGAACCGCCTGCCGAGTGTGAAGGCTGAATCCGGGAACAATGAGAAATTATCTGTTAATTCTCGGCTCCCGCCACCTGCTCTGCTCCAAACGAGCTCCTTTACCTTCGGTTTAGATGCAAATTCCCCCACTCGATATAAGCAAAATATTGATTTCCCTGCATCACAGGTCTGGGCCCTTGGAACGGTCCTGTATTTTTTCATTCCCTGCAAAGGCAAAACAAGGCGCTTTGTTCTGTGAATTTCCCCAGGAACTCGCGAGGGGGAGGGAGAAATAGCAGCGGAGTGACAGAGTTGCCATAAACACGGGCAAAGAGCAGTTCTCCATTTGTATTTTACATAAACACAAACCTGCCACTTGGGGAACTGCTAATAAGCATGTAGCCAGAGGCTCTCCTGGGTGCTGAGATCTGCATCGGGTGATGGAAAATAAGTTAATGGGGCCTCTGGGCTCCTCAGGTGGGTTTTCAGAAGCATCAGGAAGGCGAATGGGGATGCCAGAGTCCCACTTGTTCTTGGAACAGCAACCAAACACCTCCAGCAGGAAGGCAGCCCGGATTGCACAGTATCGCCTGCGTCGTGTCTGCCTGGTCCCTGCCTGAGTTCCTAACCTTCTCCTATCACAGGCACAGGGGTCAAGGTGGAAGCTGCGAACCTTCCACAATTGCCTCTCCCTTGTCCCCTAAACCTAGGCCCACGCTATGGTAGCACCAACTGGGTCTTCAGCACCGTGGACAGAGCCAGGGAGCGCCTCAAGGTGGAAAAGCCGCCTGGCTGGGCCAGGGTTCTCACAGGCCTCGCCTTAGCCCTTGGTGCCCAAGGCACTAGCTGCTAGAGGATAGCAAGTCTAAGGGCCGGCTGGCACAGATGGCGCGCAGTGGAGACCGCCAGTAGCTAGGGCTCCGAATCTCCTCCCTCCGGAACGTGAGTCACTGCTCGAGTCACTTCCTACAAGCGTGTTAATGAAAAGGCAAGACCCTCTTCCCTCGTCAGCCACTCGGGCATACACCAACCCAGCGGTTTCCAGGGGCTTCAGCTAAAGTTTCCTTCCCAGCTCCGGGAGAGCAAATGGACCGGAGTCTGGGGCTTCAGGCGAGCCCCTCACAGAAGGGGCCCCACCGCCGACAGGTGGAGATCAAGAGACTCCCGTGATAGGCCCCCCAGCAGGGCGCTGGTCCCCCGGCCTCCCTGACCATGGCTCATAGACTTCCAGCGCTGAGTGAGGAGCCTCGAAGCCCCTCAGCCAATCTGTTCCTGGGCCTCACTCCACAGTTTCTGAGGGGATCTCTGCTTTAAGTCTAGCCTCAATCCTCCCGTTTAGCTTTCTGTCTTTCTTGTTATGTTTGGCAGAAAGATACATGATCTCTGGGGCTATTTCACAGAAGCAGGGAAGTGGGTCGGCGGAACTGAGCGCCCTACGCCCTCTTGAAATGGCCCCCCATTCCCATTCGCCAGAAACTTTCCCCTCCCGTTGCCATGGAGAGAGACCGCCGCTGCCTCCCGTCGCCATAGCAACATGCGGGTACCGCTGACCGCAGGATTGCGGAGCTCGGAAAGTCTTGCAGTTCGCATCGCCCGCCTGTCTTGGGGTCTTCTACCTCCGAAGCTGGGACTCGGGGACCAGTCTAACTTCTCCCGTCAGGAACCTCTGCCAAGGTCCCCCCAGACCCAGCTTGACCGTCGCTCTTTCTGTTACGGGGTTATCTATTTCCCTGTCATTCGTGCGGCATGTGGCAGTTTCCCCAGTGTTTTCACAAACACGATCTTTCTGTCCCCAGGGAGCCCGTGAAGTACTTAAAATCATTACACCACCTTTACGGAGAGGAAAATTGAGGCTCAGAGACGCCCAAGGTCACACCAGACAGTGAATGCGGAGCGGGAACCCGGACTCCTTCCTGGCCTTGCAGCCTCTGAGATTCGGGACAGCCCGGCTCCCCGCCTCGAACCCCCTACTACCCGGACTCAGACCAGTCCCTGAGTGTAGAGGGGGCGGCCGCGAGGCGCCAGACTTGCCAGCTGCCGCGGGATGCCACGTGAGGGGCGGGGACCCTGCGGGGAAGTGATTAAAAGCAGAGCGGAGCCGCAGGGGGCCGCTACAGGGAGGGTCTTCTTGGGGCCGTCGTGCCCCGCCCCAGTCCGGCCGCGGCGCGGGTTCGAGCTGCTGCTCGGCAGGCCTGGGTGTCTGGGGCATGAGCGGGGTGTGGGGGGCCGGCGGGCCTCGGTGCCAGGAGGCGCTCGCGGTCCTCACCTCGCTGTGCCGAGCCCGGCCGCCCCCTCTCGGGCTGGACGTGGAGACTTGTCGGAGCTTCGAGCTGCAGCCCCCAGAACGGAGTCCCAGCGCGGCAGGCGCAGGTAACGGGAGACCCAGGGCCCCTTCCCTTCCTGGATATCCGTCCTGAGGTCTCCCTTCCCCAAAGTCCCGGTCCCAGGAGCCCCAGAACCTAGAGAGAACTCTCCAGCTAGGGATTCTGGATTGGGAGCCAGCCTCGTCCAGCCCCCCGACCCATCGCTTGTACAGCCAGGACAGACCCGAAGGGGACCGGGAGTGGGGGTAGAACCCCCCTGGCCCTCCCGTATTACTACTGCGGACTGCGGGGGACCCCGCAGACAGCCAGGCTCCCAGGACCGGGCACCCTCGGGGCTTCAGTTTCCCTCGCATCTCCAAGCTCGCTCTGCGGGCAATCTGCCAGGAGAGGGGTCCATGGAGAGCGGGAGACGAGGGGCGCCCGGCTAAGGAAGAGAGCTCGCCTCCTAGCAAGTGTCGAGGTCCGGGGGTCCGTGCGTCGGTCTGTCCGTCCGTGTGCATGTTCTTGCGGTGAACGCGGGCGGACCCCCAGTCTCTCCGGGAGAAACTTGGGTCTGCGGCTGGCACGAGGTCTTTGTGTCCGGGTGTCTCTCCAGCTGCGAGTGGTTTTCCGCGTCTCCGCTGGGGGGCGGGGGACGGGGGGCGGGGTGGGGGAGGGTATGAGGGTGTTGCGGCGTCCTTCCCCCACCCCCCTCGCCCCTATAACTCGCTCCCTCCGTCCCTCTCGGACTCGGACTCGGGGCGGGTGCGCGACTGAGCGGGCGCCTTTCGCCGACTTTGCCAAGAGGGCGCCTCCTGCCCAAGCCGCGCGGACCCTGCGCCGGACGCAGCCCCAGGCGGCCGCCTAGCCGAGGCGGGAGCCCGAGCCGAGTCGAGCTCGCCGGAGCGGGTGAGTCCCGAGCCCGATCCCCGCCGGGCTGGACCCCGGCGCGCAGCTGCGGTGTCTCCGGGGAGTCGCGACAGCGGGAATGGCGTGTCGCGCCCTGGCGGCGGGAGCTGCGGGAGGGTCGGCGGCGTGGCGGCCGGCCCCGGGTATTTACCTGCTGCACCAGTGCCCTGCAGTCACGCTCGCCGGCTGCCGCGGGGTTTCTTTGTCCCGACGTCTGGAGGGTCCCGGGCGGGAGGGAGTACGGGGTCGCGTCCCCTCCCTGGGGGAGGGGCTGGGGGGGTGAGAGGCCTGGAGAGAATGCGGAGTGGGGGTGGGGAGATCCTGCAGGGACCAGGGCGCCGGGGTTCCAGGAGGCTCTGCGGGCTCCATTCCTCCTTGTTCCCCGACCCCGACTCCAGTAGGGCTGGGCCTAGGAGTACTCGGGGGTTGCCCAGTGGCTCCGCATCGCTGGCGCGGGAAGGGAAGAAAGGGGCTGCCAGAGGCGGGAATTTGGTCCCCACGCCCTGCTCCAGGGACGAGATGCCAGGGACCGGCGGTTCCAGGAGCAGGTACAGGTGGGGTAAACTCCCCAGCGGCTGCAGGTCCCAGGGTCCTTTCACTTGAGGTTAAAGGTCGTATATAGAGGTAGATACCCGTGAGGAACAGTTCAGGGGAGGGGGCAGCAGGCCAAGGGGAGCCTTGGGTGTGTGAGGGGGCTGTATCCAGCCTTGGGGTGACTGGAGCCCACCTGAGCCCCGTGAGGGTCGTAGGAGGCGCTGCTCTCCCTAGTTGTGGCAATGTGTAGTCAATGGCTTGATCACTGCAGCAGAAGGGACTGAGGTTAGACATAAAGAAGAACTTTTAGAGGGTAGTACGGAGATGGAGGTTGGGGAAGTTGATTCCCTGCCTTGGAGATTCGCAGAACACATTAGGCCTAACAAGTTATTATTATAAGACTCTGGTTCTCTGGTGCCATCCCCTCCCACACCACCCATTTCCCCATACCCACCAGACACAGAATTTTCCCTATCAGGGAGTCTCTTCCTGCCTCTCCCTACTCCCCAGCTCCCTTCCATCTTTTCCACCAAGGATCCATCTCCAGCGGGGCCTTAATGCTGGTCCTGACCCTCAGAGCCTACAGGGCCAGAACATACCTGTGGAGTTCCACCTGGGATGGAAGCTGCCTCTCCTGTCTGTTCAGAGCAGAAATGCCAGGGGTGAGGGTGGAAGTTGCTGGCAGTGGGGCAGGGCTGTATGTATGCAGCACATCTTGGTAGGGGGAGGCACTGGTGTTCTGACTCCAGAGGGATACCCATCATCTGGAATGACAGGTGCCTGGATGGCCAGGCTGAGGGTGAGAAAAGCCTGAGGGGTGAGAGTCAGCAGGCCCAGATGAATTACTATGCCTTCCCTGCAGGCTGTATCAGAAGATGAGTTCGAGTTAGCTCAGGAAAACTTTAACTTTGGCTGCTGAGTCACAAGTCCCGGGAAGCCCAGGGTCCAAGTTGGGAGGCTGAAAGGGATGTGGGGAGGCAGGAGCAGACCCTTTGATCATAGCAAGAGAAAGATAGTGGTTGAGAGTGGCCTTGGGATCTTGAGAATTTAGGTGACCAGAGGGTCTGGGGAGATGCCATGGAGTTCAGGACCAGGCCCCAACTGTTCCACCTCCCAGCCTGCTCCCTGCATCCCAGAGCCACTACCTGGGTCCAGATTCTCCAGCCAGCAGAATGCTAGAGTTTTTCATTTGTTGTAGTTTTATGAAAAATGCAAGTGGCTAGAGCATGCCCAGCTCTCTTTACCATTTTATGTTTTTCCTTGACTTTCTCCTGTTATAAGTCTCTAGCTTACAGATTTCTAGTAACACCCTGGGATTCGACAATTGAGATTCAGACTCCACTGTCATTTGCTGAGACTCCTCTATAGGCCAGAGTCTGTGCTAGGAATTGCACAGGAAGTCTCAGTTAATCAGACCCTGACTTGGAAACACCTGTACACAAACTGTTCCAACTAAAAGCAATTTTTCCCTTTTTCTTTAAAAACTCTGGAGCCACAGCCCTGCTATTCTCCTTAATACATCCCAAGTGAACTAACAAACAGTTCTCCACCTTTCATTGTGTCATTTGCCTTGTGGAAATGAATGAATTTTTTCCATAAGCCAAGTTGCAGAGGTTTAGGTATGGTTAGCATGGGTTCCGTACTTAAGGTAGCAAGCAGAGGTCCAGAAGTGCTTCAGAAAATGCAGAAACCTGACAGTAGACCTCAAGCTTCCCTGCTTTTCTTAGGCTGGCAGCTGGGAGTGGTTAACTCCAGTTTTCTTGTGGCCATGAGATTTATGTGATGTTTGTCCTTCTCACTGGAAGGATGGAATTCTGCAGATTTTGCCGTTTTTGAGGAAAGGTACAATGCACAATCTTTTAGAACCCAAGGAGATGATATTCTTATTAGTGTGTTTTGAGCTTTAGAGTTCTGGAAGCAGGGTCCAGTATCTAGGAGTTGTAGAGCCCTTAGATTTACAGTTCTAGAAGTTCTCTTCTCTCTCTGACTTTGATGAGAACGTCAAGTAGGGATGGTGGTTTCAGTAGGTGTCATCCCTCTAAGCTCTGTACAAAAGACATGTTCTCTTCTAACTGTCTGAAGCTTATCTTCCCTGTCCACAGAGTTAGGGATATAACATGTGACTGCAAATAGTGAGGAGTGGCATTGAGGCATCTGGATCAAGCCAGGTTTCTTTATGGTCTGTATAGGGTTATCTGGAGTAGGGAAAGCATGCTAAGACTAAGTCCCGACTAAACTAGGTGGCATCCTTTCTAGTCTTGCTTAGGAAAGGAAGCCTGTAAGGACAGAGTCACACTTAGGAACTGAAATCAGAGGAGTCTCTGAAAGTAGAAATAAATAGGGGCATCCGAATCTGGGCACTCCAAGTATAATGACACAACCTCATCCCTCCCTTCTTTCTTCTAGGAGCACTGAACTCTTTCTTGCTCCCCGAGGACCCAGGCAGACCCCTCCTCTCACTAGTTGCAGGTACAAACAGGGAGAGGAGCATAGAGGGAAAAGAATTTCTGACTGTCTGCCCCCAACCTCCATCACTCCAGCCTTGATCCCACATTCAGAAGGCCCACATGCCCTGACCCCTCAGGCAGAAAGGTACAGTTACCATCCGCCAAAATAATAATATTAGTAATTGCTAAATTAGTGCCAATGCTCTGTTAGCTATAACACTCCACATTCGTCTCCAATTTAGCTCTGAATCCCCTAATGATGGTGGAAGCGAGCGCCCAGTCATAAAGCTTGGTGCGGCCGTAATTAGCTTGGCATTGTCTCTCCTCATCACAGCTTTTTCAGGAGCATTAATTCCTTCTCTGTTTGGACTCTGCTAATTATCCCCATTGGTAGCTCAGGCTGGATCTCTGAAAGAAGGAAAGGAAGCAAAAGCCCTCTGCTCCCCTCCCCCCAGCCCTGAATTTTAATTACACCGGGTTCTCCTAATAAACTTACAAGCCCTGGCAGAGCTTATTATTAATGGGCCACATATGAGCCTCAGTACAGAATAGCTCTGTTCTCCTAACACAAACTCTCTCTCTCTCTCTCTCTCTCTCTCTATCTCTCAGATATTCCTCAGGGACACCTTTTCCAGATGCCACTGGTTACTTGCCTGGTGGCTGGTGGGCAACCTGAAGTGTCAGCTTTCCAGGGAAGAAGTAAGATGGGGCAGGTGGTGACCAGGCTGGTCATAATCTGAGTCTCTGGGGCTCTGTCCAGGTTCACAGGGTCAGGCCAAAAAGTGGGAGTATCCCTGCCATCCTCTCCTGAGTACAACTAAGAAATGCCTGCCCCCTCCACCCCTTGCCAACTTCTCTGTCCAACCTGGGACTCTACAGCTCAATCTGTAGTCCTCCCAGATATCTGGTTCAAGAGCCCAGATTTGGGCATCAGAAAGTCCTAGGTTCAAATCCCAGCTCTTCTCCTTAATGCACTGTACCCTTGAACAAGTTACCTGGTTAACATCTCTACACTTAGCTTATTTATCTTTAAGCGTGAATACCAATTTCTTAGGGAGGGTAAAAATGTTAAATCAGATAATGTAAAGGGCGTAATGCTTACTATGTAGAAATAAATAAATAATATTATTAGTATTTTATGAGTGGTTCTGCCAGAATCTCTTCTCTCCCCAGGCTAAACACTGTTCTTCCAAGCTCCTGGGCCTCTGCGTCACTTGCTCCCTGGCCTCTGGCCTGTGCTTTGTCCATGTCTCTATCTGTGTCTGCACGAGAGCTCCTTGGCAGAGGCAGCTCCTGCTCTCCCCAGCCTGAGCGCTGACCATTTCTGAGGGTCCACCACCAATTCCAGGCCCTGAAACCAGCCTTCTCTGGCTTTGGGATGAGCAGGGAAAATGGTTCTTTCTTTTTGCTTCCTCTTCCCAGTTTATCTCTTCAATTACAATCGGTTAGGAAGAATGCCTGTTACTGTTACAAAATGGATTTTTCTGACATGAGAGCCCATTAGAAAAATGGGAACAATAGCAAGCGATAAGAATTGCTGATGAATTCTAACACTATGGGTGGAGAAGAGGAGAGGGGGCACTAGGGCTGTCTTTGGAGAAAGAAGTGTCAGTGGGGGAAGATAAGAAAGCCCTGAGCTGCTAATTAATAACCCAGCGTTTTCTGGAAGAGGAGACCATGGGCCATCACCCCAACAAGACAGTCTCATTTAAGGTGGCAAGCAGATTCTACCCTGATGGCCTTGAAGGGGATCTCAACTTCCCAGGAGAGAAGAGGGGCCTGACATCCCTCGAATGCTTTGTTCTCTGATCTGGTGTCTCCCTTCCCTGCCTCAAAGACTTAGCTTTGTGTCTGTTCTGTATACACAGTCAATTATTATCCTCCACCAAAAAAACAAAACATGAAGAATAACAGCAGCTTACATTTTGGGGACATTCACCTTATACCAGAGCCTGTGCTCAAGTCTTAGCTTATTTAATATTCACAATGATTCTGAAAGGTAGGAATAATTCGAATCCTGACTAAATAAAAGAGAAAACTAAGATTTGGACAGGTTAAATAACTTGCTCAAGTTCATGCAATTAGAAAGCAATGAGGATGGTACACGCTGTGCTGTCATTCATTCTGGCACTGCCACCCACCTGAGATGTCCATCCTGTGTCTGAGCAACTGTGAGTCCAGTTTCACAGCCAGGGCTAGGAGCCATGTGCCCCTGTACAAGGCTATGTCACTCGGGTGATCCCAAAGCCTAGTTCCATAGCTCTTTTCTCTCCCATAGGGCTGCTGGATAGCTGGCTACTATGGTTTACCAAATCAGGTGCCCATGAAATACTAGAGCTCTTCTGATGCCTGAATGAAAACATTTCACAATGAATATTGGCTTCTTTTCCCCAAATTTCAAGAAATTTTTCAAGAACATAGGATGTTCTCAATTACAGGTTTTTCTTCCATGATCTTCTTACTCCTTTGGAATTCATTCCTGTTCACCAGCTGGCTGGTGATGGTAACAACAAAACAACTGAGGAGGCAGCAAGCAAATGAGTATTAGCAGGAAAGCCTGGAGATGTGTGATCTGAACCATGGTTTTGTTACGTCTCAAGATACAGACAGACCTGGCTACATCCGAAACTGTTATATTATTTCCGCTAGTAAGATTGTTCTTGGTTTGTGAAGACAAGGTTAAAACTATCTCTATTGATTAATATTCATGGTTTGCAGGTGTTCTGCCCACTAAACAAATTTCAAAACTAAGGACTGTTTCAAATTGGGCTGGGCATAACTAATTCTAATAAAAATAGGTAATATTTATTTTATTGCTTATTACATCTTAGGCACTATCCTCAACACTTTTGGTCTCATTTAAACCTCACAATGACCCCATAAGGTAGACACTATTATTACCCCCAATTTATAGATGAGGAAACTGAGGCTGAGAAATGTTACCTAGTTTGCCAAAGGCACACAGTTTAAAACTAGTGGAGGTAGACTGCCAGTGAGCCCAGTCTGACTTCAGGGCAATGCTTCCTTCTCTCTAAGCTGAAGAGGAAGTAAAGAAGAAGACAGGGAAGAAGAATCCAAATACTTAGGAAGTACTTTCTCTTTTTCAGGGCTGGGCTGAGCCCTCTCTCCCTTACTGGAGGCTTACTTCTCACTTTTCCTGAAGTGAACGCGTGGTGTAAATTGGAAGAGCACTGGATCAGGACTCAGAAACTGGTGGAGTTGCCCATCAAAGTTCTAGCTGCCTCAAGGGGTCAAAGTTCAAACAAGATGTGAATGGGGAAAGGATTTTGAAGTCTCTTTGTGCACCTGTGATTTCCTAGGGGACATGTCCCAGTGGGTTGGCCCCAGCAAACCCAGAGTGGGAAGGCACACAGCTTAGGTTATCTGGGCAGCCCTTTCTAACCTCCATGTACCTTAAACTAGGAGATGAGGGCTGTCTGAGTTCGACGACACATATAGCGATTTTAAAGGGGGTAAATCCTCTACAACCACCTCCTCCCCGCTGCTTGCTTCTGGTCTTACCAGCCTTGCTCACCAACCTTGCATCTCCTGTGAAGATGAACCCACTCAGTGTTTGAGACCTAATTCTCCTTGCACTGCCTGCCAGTGAGATGTCAAAAGCCCGGGCTCCTCTAGTCCTGGAAGAAGATTCTTCAGGCACAGGATGAGCCTCCTGGTCTCATATAACCACTATTGGGCACTGGGTGCTGATTCCAATAAGCCATGCTCTCTGCCTTCCCCAATCACAGCTCTGAGGGAAGAGCAGGTGGGGGTCATGTGGTGAAGCAATCTAAATAGCAACCACACGGAGGAAAACCTCATTCTCCTGCCCCACCCCCTTCTCCTACCTCTCTTTTCATTTACAAATTCAATTTTTTGTCAGGCTGAACATTTAAATGCACTCTATGCTCTCTAGATTCCCCCTACCCCCTTCTCATTAAAATTCTAATTATCACCAGGACAAGTAAGATGTATGATCAAAGGAAAGCAAAGCCCTAGAAACACCTTTTGTTTTGAGGTGAGTCATATTGCAGAGAATGCATCCAGAACAGCTGTAACAAAGAACAGATGTGAAGGGCTAGAGATGGCCGGATAGGTAGAATAAGGACACATATAGCTGTGGTGACTTTCCTGCTGAGCCTACTAGGATAAAGGCCTGAAGAAACAGTCTCCAAATTATTTAGATCATGAACTCATAACAGGTTAAAAAAAAAACTTAGTGCCTCCAATATATGTTTTTTTGGTTCCCAAGTTACATACACGTTTCACAGAGGTGATACTTCAGAACCAGACTGGCTGAATTGTAGCCCTGTTTCACCACTCACTAGTTGTGTGAACTGGGTAATCTATTTAACCTTCTGTGCCTCAGTTTCCACATCTGTACAATGAGGATAATATATCTTTTTCATTGGAGAGAATTAAATAAGTGAATAGATATAAAGCTCTTTGAACCTTAGACATAGTAATGTTGAATACATTGCCTAAATCTAATAATAACATGCTATTATTCCTATCAACCTGTATATTAAAATTTTTATTTCTTTTAAAGATTATAAATATTAAAATGGCTTGGTTTTTTTTCTCTTGTGTCCCCCCTGCCCTGAGGTTCACCCCCATTGGAGACACCACCACATTGGAGACCTTTAGTATAGAAGTTGACTTAGAATGAGCTTTCCTGGTGTCTAGCAGTCTCAGGTGAAGAACTAGCTCCAGTTCCTTTGGCCAGGAAAAGGCTCTAATGTCTCTGTGCAGGGAGCCAGGCGTTGGGAAGGCTTGGGAAGGGGGTGGTGGTAGGTGGCTCAGGACTTGAGGATTCTCTGCTATTATTCTCTATTCTCAGAGGTGACAGCTGATCTAGGCAAGTAACTTGCAGCAAAGGAGTCAAAAGGCAGTGCTGGCTTCCCAGAGAGAGTGGCTGATATCCTCACCTCCTTCTTGGCCCCTCTGATGTGGGATCTCTTTCCCTGGAGCCTATGTGCTGTGGGAGTACCTGGATCCCCTTAGGAGGGGCCTGGGCATCTTTGTATCCCAAGCCTAGCTCAGAACTCAGCACATGGCAAGTACTCAGTAAACGTTGCTTGAACTTAATTGAAATGAGAGCTAATTACAGCCTCCTCATATATCATTCTTTCATTCACTCATTCATTCCATGTACCAGTTTCTATGCGAGGCCCTGAGTCAGACAAAGAGGCAAAACATGTGTCAAAGTAGCCTACAGTTTAACCAGAGACAGACAGGCCAGAGGAAAGAGTGCCAGGCTGAGTGGTGGACATCTGGACCCTAGTCCAGGTTCTGTGTCTGACCAACTTGTGACTCCAAGCAAGTCCCTTCTGTGGACCACTGCTCCCATCTTTAAAGGCACAGCCTGGACTCAGTACTTGTGGGGTCATTTCTCACCTTAAATAGTAATATTTTTAAGGCATTTGGACAGGCTAAGACAGAGGCTGCAAACTTACAGGCTTTCACAGGCCAGACAGGGAGCAGGGAGTGGAGGGTTGAACTGGTGAGGACATATCCTTACAGAGAGAGTCACCAGTTCCCACTATGTGGGAGCCCGTGTCAATTACCAAGTCATTCGTCTTTTCCAGTGAAGTCAGAAGTCTGGGGTGATGATGATGGTGGAATTTCTTAACATTTCAATCATTAAGCAAGCCAAACAAAACTCCTCTGCTAGCTTGTCCACAGTAACATTTTTGCAAACCCTGCAAGGTCTGCCCTTGGTTCGGAGCCTTCTGACTTCTCTACTCCGAGCAAGAAGAGGCCTTGGACTCAAAGGTTCATTCCCAAATTTGGAGAGGGAAGTGGGATGGGAGGTTTGCTTAATGATTTCTCACAAAGAGGGGCATCCCTCATAGGGGCATACCCCTTTCTTGGGATAATGGGCATCCCTGGGGTTAGGGGTGGGCTGGGGGTGGGGCAGTGAGTGCCCACCTCCAAACCAATCACAACATTTAAAACACCATTTTTATAGTAAAGCTCTTGAATAGCCACAGGAATGGAAGAGGACAGCTCTAGGAATCATTTGTATATGAATACCTTGGAGATATTGTAGGTTCAGTTACAGACCGCTGCAATAAAGCATATATCAAAATAAAGCAAGTCACACAAATTTTTCGGTTTCCCAGTGCCTATAAAAGTTATATATATATATTTATATATATACACACACACATATATACACACACGTGTATATATACATATAAGTTTATATATACTTATATGTGTATATATACATATAAGTTTATATAACTTATACATATATACATATGTATGTATATAGAGATATATATAACTTTTATACTATACTACCTTATACTATATATGTATATATGTATATATACACATATAACTTTATACTATACTACTTTTATACTATATATACATATATGTATATAGAACTTTTATACATATAAGTATATGTAATTTATATATATGCATATGTAAACATATATATAACTGTGTAATTCTATTGTGCACTTAATAGACTACAGTATATTTTATAAAAATATTTTCTAAAAATAAATAGAATTATTAGAATAGCATAATAGAATTAAATAAAATATATACAGTATAAAATACGCATATATACAGTATAAAATATACTGTAGTCTATTAAGTGTTTACAGTATATACATCTATGTGAATATGTACATATATGTATATATACATATATGTGAATATGTACATATACATATATGTGAATATGTACATATATACAGTATAAAATATACTGTAATATACTGTAAATATAATGGCATCAAGAATGGTGAATCCTATTCAGATGGTTTTCTTTTTTTTTCTTTCTTTCTTTCTTTCTTTCTTTATTATTATTATACTTTAAGTTCTAGGGTACATGTACATAACGTGCAGGTTTGTTACATATGTATACTTGTGCCATGTTGGTGTGCAGCACCCATCAACTCGTCAGCACCCATCAACTCTTCATTTACATCAGGTATAACTCCCAATGCAATCCCTCCCCCCTCCCCTCTCCCCATGATAGGCCCCGGTATGTGATGTTCCCCTTCCCAAGTCCAAGTGATCTCATTGTTCAGTTCCCACCTATGAGTGAGAACATGCGGTGTTTGGTTTTCTGTTCTTGTGATAGTTTGCTAAGAATGATGGTTTCCAGCTGCATCCATGTCCCTACAAAGGACACAAACTCATCCTTTTTTATGGCTGCATAGTATTCCATGGTGTATATGTGCCACATTTTCTTAATCCAGTCTGTCACTGATGGACATTTGGGTTGATTCCAAGTCTTTGCTATTGTGAATAGTGCTGCAATAAACATACGTGTACATGTGTCTTTATAGCAGCATGATTTATAATTCTTTGGGTATATACCCAGTAATGGGATGGCTGGGTCATATGGTACATCTAGTTGTAGATCCTTGAGGAATCACCATACTGTTTTCCATAATGGTTGAACTAGTTTACAATCCCACCAACAGTGTAAAAGTGTTCCTATTTCTCCACATCCTCTCCAGCACCTGTTGTTTCCTGACTTTTTAATGATTGCCATTCTAACTGGTGTGAGATGGTATCTCATTGTGGTTTTGATTTGCATTTCTCTGATGGCCAGTGATGATGAGCATTTTTTCATGTATCTGTTGGCTGTATGAATGTCTTCTTTTGAGAAATGTCTGTTCATATCCTTTGCCCACTTTTGGATGGGGTTGTTTGTTTTTTTCTTGTAAATTTGTTTGAGTTCTTTGTAGGTTCTGGATATTAGCCCTTTGTCAGATGAGTAGATTGCAAAAATTTTCTCCCATTCTGTAGGTTGCCTGTTCACTCTGGTGGTAGTTTCTTTTGCTGTACAGAAGCTCTTTAGTTTAATTAGATCCCATTTGTCAATTTTGGCTTTTGCTGCCATTGCTTTTGGTGTTTTAGACATGAAGTCTTTGCCCATGCCTATGTCCTGAATGGTACTATCTAGGTTTTCTTCTAGGGTTTTTATGGTATTAGGTCTAACATTTAAGTCTCTAATCCATCTTGAATTAATTTTCGTATAAGGAGTAAGGAAAGGATCCAGTTTCAGCTTTCTACTTATGGCTAGCCAATTTTCCCAGCACCATTTATTAAATAGGGAATCCTTTCCCCATTTCTTGTTTTTGTCAGGTTTGTCAAAGATCAGATGGCTGTAGATGTGTGGTATTATTTCTGAGGACTCTGTTCTGTTCCATTGGTCTATATCTCTGTTTTGGTACCAGTACCATGCTGTTTTGGTTACTGTAGCCTTGTAGTATAGTTTGAAGTCAGGTAGCGTGATGCCTCCAGCTTTGTTCTTTTGACTTAGGATTGTCTTGGCAATGCGGGCTCTTTTTTGGTTCCATATGAACTTTAAAGCAGTTTTTTCCAATTCTGTGAAGAAACTCATTGGTAGCTTGATGGGGATGGCATTGAATCTATAAATAACCTTGGGCAGTATGGCCATTTTCATGATATTGATTTCTTCCTATCCATGAGCATGGTATGTTCTTCCATTTGTTTGTGTCCTCTTTGATTTCACTGAGCAGTGGTTTGTAGTTCTCCTTGAAAAGGTCCTTTACATCCCTTGTAAGTTGGATTCCTAGGTATTTTATTCTCTTTGAAGCAATTGTGAATGGAAGTTCATTCATGACTGGGCTCTCTATTTGTCTGTTACTGGTGTATAAGAATGCTTGTGATTTTTGCACATTAATTTTGTATCCTGAGACTTTGCTGAAGTTTCTAATCAGCTTAAGGAGATTTTGGGCTGAGACAGTGGGGTTTTCTAAATATACAATCATGTCATCTGCAAAGAGGGACAATTTGACTTCTTCTTTTCCTCACTGAATACCCTTGATTTCTTTCTCTTGCCTGATTGCCCTAGCCAGAACTTCCAACACTATGTTGAATAGGAGTGGTGAGAGAGGGCATCCCTGTCTTGTGCCAGTTTTCAAAGGGAATTTTTCCAGTTTTTGCCCATTCAGTATGATATTGGCTGTGGGTTTGTCATAAATAGCTCTTATTATTTTGAGGTACGTTCCATCAATACCGAATTTATTGAGCGTTTTTAGCATGAAGGGCTGTTGAATTTTGTCAAAAGCCTTTTCTGCATCTATTGAGATAATCATGTGGTTCTTGTCTTTGGTTCTGTTTATATGCTGGATTACGTTTATTGATTTGCGAATGTTGAACCAGCCTTGCATCCCAGGGATGAAGCCCACTTGATCATGGTGGATAAGCTTTTTGATGTGCTGCTGAATCCGGTTTGCCAGTATTTTATTGAGGATTTTTGCATCAATGTTCATCAGGGATATTGGTCTAAAATTCTCTTTTTTTGTTGTATCTCTGCCAGGCTTTGGTATCAGGATGATGTTGGCCTCATAAAATGAGTTAGGGAGGATTCCCTCTTTTTCTATTGATTTGAATAGTTTCAGAAGGAATGGTACCAGCTCCTCCTTGTACCTCTGGTAGAATTCAGCTGTGAATCCATCTGGTCCTGGACTTTTTTTGGTTGGTAGGCTATTAATTATTGCCTCAATTTCAGAGCCTGCTTTTGGTCTATTCAGGGATTCAACTTCTTCCTGGTTTAGTCTTGGAAGAGTGTAAGTGTCCAGGAAATTATCCATTTCTTCTAGATTTTCTAGTTTATTTGCTTAGAGGTGTTTATAGTATTCTCTGATGGTAGTTTGCATTTCTGTGGGGTCCGTGGTGATATCCCCTTTATCATTTTTTATTGTGTCTATTTGATTCTTCTCTCTTTTCTTCTTTATTAGTCTTGCTAGCGGTCTGTCAATTTTGTTGATCTTTTCAAAAAACCAACTCCTGGATTCATTGATTTTTTGGAGGGTTTTTTGTGTCTCTATCTCCTTCAGTTCTTCTCTGATCTTAGTTATTTCTTGCCTTCTGCTAGCTTTTGAATGTGTTTGCTCTTGCTTTTCTAGTTCTTTTAATTGTGATGTTAGAGTGTCAATTTTAGATCTTTCCAGCTTTCTCTTCTGGGCATTTAGTGCTATAAATTTCCCTCTACACACTGCTTTAAATGTGTCCCAGAGATTCTGGTATGTTGTATCTTTGTTCTCATTGGTTTCAAAGAACATCTTTATTTCTGCCTTCATTTCGTTATGTACCCAGTAGTCATTCAGGAGCAGGTTGTTCAGTTTCCATGTAGTTGAGCGGTTTTGATTGAGTTTCTTAGTCCTGAGTTCTAGTTTGATTGCACTGTGGTCTGAGAGAGAGTTTGTTATAATTTCTGTTCTTGTACATTTGCTGAGGAGTGCTTTACTTCCAATTATGTGGTCAATTTTGGAATAAGTGCGATGTGGTGCTGAGAAGAATGTATATTGTGTTGATTTGGGGTGGAGAGTTCTATAGATGTCTATTAGGTCTGCTTGCTGCAGAGATGAGTTCAATTCCTGGATATCCTTGTTAACTTTCTGTCTCGTTGATCTGTCTAATGTTGACAGTGGAGTGTTGAAGTCTCCCATTATTATTGTATGGGAGTCTAAGTCTCTTTGTAAGTCTCTAAGGACTTGCTTTATGAATCTGGGTGCTCCTGTATTGGGTGCATATATATTTAGGATAGTTAGCTCTTCCTGTTGAATTGATCCCTTTACCATTATGTAATGGCCTTCTTTGCCTCTTTTGATCTTTGACGGTTTAAAGTCTGTTTTATCAGAGACTAGTATTGCAACCCCTGCTTTTTTTTGTTCTCCATTTGCTTGGTAGATCTTCCTCCACCCCTTTATTTTGAGCCTATGTATGTCTCTGCCTGTGAGATGGGTCTCCTGAATATAGCAGACTGATGGGTCTTGACTCTTTATCCAGTTTGCCAGTCTGTGTCTTTTAGTTGGAGCATTTAGTCCATTTACATTTAAGGTTAATATTGTTATGTGTGAACTTGATCCTGCCATTATGATATTAACTGGTTATTTTGCTCGTTAGTTTACACAGTTTCTTCCTAGCCTCGATGGTCTTTACATTTTGGCATGTTTTTGCAATGGCTGGTACCGGTAGTTCCTTTCCATGTTTAGTGCTTCCTTCAGGGTCTCTTGTAAGGCAGGCCTGGTGGTGAGAAAATCTCTAAGCATTTGCTTATCTGTAAAGGATTTTATTTCTCCTTCACTTATGAAACTTAGTTTGGCTGGATATGAAATTCTGGGTTTAAAATTCTTTTCTTTAAGAATGTTGAATATTGGCCCCCACTCTCTTCTGGCTTGTAGAGTTTCTGCCAAGAGATCTGCTGTTAGTCTGATGGGCTTCCCTTTGTGGGTAACCTGACCTTTCTCTCTGGCTGCCCTTAAGATTTTTTCCTTCATTACAACTTTGGTGAATCTGGCAATTGTGTGTCTTGGAGTTGCTCTTCTGGAGGAGTATCTTTGTGGCGTTCTCTGTATTTCCTGGATTTGAATGTTGGCCTGCCCTACTAGGTTGGGGAAGTTCTCCTGGATGATATCCTGAAGAGTGTTTTCCAACTTGTCCATTTTCCCCCTCACTTTCAGGCACCTCAATCAGACGTGGATTTGGTCTTTTTACATAATCCCATACTTCTTGCAGGCTTTGTTCATTTCTTTTTCTTCTTTTTTCTTTTGGTTTCTCTTCTCGCTTCATTTCATTCATTTGATCCTCGATCGCTGATACTCTTTCTTCCAGTTGATCGAGTCGGTTACTGAAGCTTGTGCATTTGTCATGTATTTCTCATGTCATGGTTTTCATCTCTGTCATTTCGTTTATGACCTTCTCTGCATTAATTATTCTAGCTATCAATTCTTCCACTCTTTTTTCAAGATTTTTAGTTTCTTTGCATTGGGTATGTAATTCCTCCTTTAGCTCTGAGAAGTTTGATGGACTGAAGCCTTCTTCTCTCGTCTCGTCAAAGTCATTCTCCATCCAGCTTTGATCCGTTGCTGGCGATGAGCTGCGCTCCTTTGCAGGGGGAGATGTGCTCTTATTTTTTGAACTTCCAGCTTTTCTGCCCTGCTTTTTCCCCATCTTTGTGGTTTTATCTGCCTCTGGTCTTTGATGATGGTGACGTACTGATGGGGTTTTGGTGTAGGTGTCCTTCCTGTTTGATAGTTTTCCTTCTAACAGTCAGGACCCTCAGCTGTAGGTCTGTTGGAGATTGCTTGAGGTCCACTCCAGACCCTGTTTGCCTGGGTATCAGCAGCAGAGGCTGCAGAAGGTAGAATATTGCTGAACAGCGAGTGTACCTGTCTGATTCTTACTTTGGAAGCTTCCTCTCAGGGGTGTACTCCACCCTGTAAGGTGTGGGGTGTCAGACTGCCCCTAGTGGGGGATGTCTCCCAGTTAGGCTACTCAGGGGTCAGGGACCCACTTGAGCAGGCAGTCTGTCCCTTCTCAGATCTCAACCTCCGTGTTGGGAGATCCACTGCTCTCTTCAAAGTTGTCATACAGAGTTGTTTGCATCTGCAGAGGTTTCTGCTGCTTTTTGTTGTTGTTGTTTAGCTGTGCCCTGTCCCCAGAGGTGGAGTCTAGAGACAGGCAGGTTTCCTTGAGCTGCTGTGAGCTCCACCCAGTTGGAGCTTCCCAGAGGCTTTGTTTACCTACTTAAGCCTAAGCAATGGTGGGCGCCCCTCCCCCAGCCTCGCTGCTGCCTTGCGGTTAGATCACAGACTGCTGTGTTAGCAATGAGGGAGGCTCCGTGGGCGTGGGACCCTCCCGGCCAGGTGTGGGATATAATCTCCTGGTGTGCCGGTTTGCTTAAAGCGCAGTATAGGGGTGGGAGTTACCCGATTTTCCAGGTGTTGTGTGTCTCAGTTCCCCTGGCTAGGAAAAGGGATTCCCTTCCCCCTTGCACTTCCCAGGTGAGGTGATGCCTCGCCCTGCTTCAGCTCTCGCTGGTCGGGCTGCAGCAGCTGACCAGCACCGATTGTCTGGCACTCCCTAGTGAGATGAACCTAGTACCTCAGTTGAAAATGCAGAAATCACCGGTCTTCTATGTTGCTTGCGCTGGGAGTTGGAGACTGGAGCTGTTCCTATTCGGCCATCTTGCTCCGCCCCCAGATGGTTTTCAATTTACTTTGCCCAGATCCATCAGAGGAATCACTATCCGTGGCAGCTAAAGCCTAACAAAGCATATACAATGTAATATATATACCTATACATATATATATATGTATACAGTGTAAAATATACTGTAGCCCCTTAAGTGTGCAATAGAATTACACCCAAAAACAACATATATCTTAATTTTAAAAACTTTATTGCTAAAAAATGCTAACAATCTGAGCCTTCAGTGAGTCTTAATCTCTTCTTGATGGTGGAGGGTCTTGCTTCGATGTTGATGACTGCTGACTGATCAGTTTGGTGGTTGCTGGTAACTGGAGTGGCTGTGTTAATTTCTTAAAATAAAAAAACAGAGTTTGCTGCGTCAATGGACTTTTCCTTTCACTAAAGATCTCTCTGTAGCATGCACCGCTGTCTGAAAGCATTTCATCCACAGTAGAACTTCTTTCAAAATGGGAGTCAATCCTCTCAACCCCTGCCACTGCTTTATGAACTCAGGTTATATAATATTCTAAGTCCTTTGTGGTCATTTCAACAATGTTCACAGCATCTTTACCAGGAGTAGATTTTATCTCAAGAAACTACTTTATTTACTTATCCACAAGAAGCAACTCCTCATCCATTCTTCAGGCTCCACTTCTAATTCTGGTTCTCTTGCTATTTCCACCACATCTGCAGTTACTTCCTTCACTGAGGTCTTGAACCCCTCAAAGCCATTGACGATGTTTGGAATCAACGTCTTTTACATTTCTGTTAATGTTGATATTTTTACCTTTTCCCCTGAATTATGAATGTTCTTAATGGCATGAAGAATGGTGAATCCTATTCAGACGGTTTTCAATTTACTTTGCCCAGATCCATCAGAGGAATCACTATCTATGACAGCTGAAGCCTGAGATTTGAAAGTTGAAGTTACTCCTTGATCCATGGGCTGCAGAATGGATGTTGTGTTAACCGGCATGAAAACAACATTAATCTCCTTGCACACCTCCATCAGAGCCCTTGGGTGACTAGGTGCATAGTCAATGAGCAGTAATATTTTGAGAGGAATCATTTCTTCTGAGCAGTAAGTCTCAACAGTGGGCTTAAAATATTCAGTAAACCATTCTTAAACAGATGTGCTATTATCCAGGTTTTGTTGTTCCATTTTTAGAGCATAGGCAGAGTAGACTGAGCATTATTCTTAAGGACCGTAGGATTTTTGGAATGGTAAATAAGCATTGTTTTCATCTTAAAGTCATCAGCTGTGTTAGCCCCTAAAAAGGGAGTCAGTCTGTCCTTTGACACTTTGAAGCCAGGCATTGACTTCCCCCTTCTAGCTGTGAAAGTCCTAGATGGCATCTTCTTCCAATATAAGGCTATTTCTTATACACTGAAAATCTGTTTTTCAGTGTAGTCACCTTCATCAATTATCTTAGCTAGATCTTCTGAATCACTTACTGCAGTTTTTACATCAGCACTTGCTGCTGCTGCTTTGAACTTTTACATTGTGGAGAGGACTTCTTTCCTTAAACCTCAAGAACCAACCTCTGCTAGAATCAAACTTTTCTTCTGCAGCTTCCTCTCCTCTTTCAGTCTTCATAGAATGAAAGAAAGGTACTGTCTTGCTCTAGATTAGGCTTTGGCTTAAGGGAATGTTGGGGCTGGTTTGATCTTCTATCCAGATCACTAAAGCTTTCTCCACATCAGCAATAAGACTGTTTTGCTTTCTTATCATTTGTGTGTTTACTGGAGTAGCACTTCTGATTACCTTTAAGAACTTTTTCTTTGCATTCACAACTTGGCTGTGGGGCACAAAATGCCTCACTTTTGGTCTGACTTGGCTTTTGATATGCCATCCTTACTAAGTTTAATTATTTCTAGCTTTTGATTTAAAATGAGAGTCATGTGACACTTTCTTTGACCTGAACACTTACAAGTCAAAGTAAGGTTATTAATTGGTCTAATTTCAATATTGTTGTGTCTCAGCAAATAGAGAGGCCCAAGGAGAGGAATGGCCAGCCAGGGGAGCGGTCAGAACACACACAATATTTATCAATTAGGTTGGCCATCTTATGTGGGTGCAGCTCAGGACGTCTCAAAACAATGACAATAGGAATATCCAAGATCACTGATCACAGATCATAGATCACCATAACAACTGTAATAGTAATTTAAAAGTTTGAAATAATGTGAGAATTACCAAAACGTGACACACAGACACAAAATGTGCACATGCTGTTGGAAAATAGCAAAAGACTTGTTCAAGGCAGGGTTGCCACAAAGCTTCAGTTCATAAAAAACACAGTATCTGTGAAGCACAATAAAGTGAAGCATAGTAAAATGAACTGTGCCTGTATTTAGCTTTGACGTGCTCTGTGTAGATCAGATTCCAACTTAATAGAAGTATTTATTGAGCCTACTATGCACAGACTTCTGGGAGTACAGAAGAACATAATCCTTGCCCTTAAAGAGACTATGCTGACTCTCATTCACTTGAAGTCAACTCAGTGTTTATTGAGTTTCTGTCTTGGGCTCAGTGGGGATGGGATAAAGAAGAAAAGAGGATGAGTTAGCCAGTGTCTGCCCCCCAAGGTATCACAGCCTGTTAAGGAAGTAGGCTGTAGACAAAAATGACTCTAGGTCTGGCCATAGTAGCAGCTTTAATAGAAATTCAAACAGCGTCTGAACATGCATGCTTCACGAATTTGCACATTTGCTTAGGCTACTATTTAAATTACTTTCCTTTCCCTGTGCACATGCCAATAGGCAGTAGAGAAGACAGCCCAGGTGCTCCCCAAGCTGGCTGGGGGGAGGGGATGGGGGCAGGAAAGAGGATGCTGGAAGAATCAGATTGAGGTGAACACAAGGCTGCAGATATTCCACGAAGTGGACAATCAAGAGTCAACCCTGAAACCACCTCTCCCTCTGACCTGGCAGCTTTCTCATGACCATTCTTCTCTCTTCTTCCGTCTTTGTCCCTTCTGTGTGCCCCCTCCTCCAACACCCTCACCCGCTTCTCCCCACCTCTGTCTGTCTGTCCCTTCCTGCCTGGCTCATGCCGAGGGCAGGCACCTCTGTCAGCCTCCTCGCAGTTGTAGTTATTGTGTGTGGCGTGGCCCTGGTGGCAGTTTTTCTCTTTCTCTTTTGGAAGCTGTGCTGGATGCCCTGGAGGAACAAGGAGGCCTCCAGTCCCTCTTCTGCTAATCAGCCCTTGGAAGCCCTCCAGAGCCCCAGCTTCAGAGGCAACATGGCGGACAAGCTGAAGGACCCCAGCACCCTGGGCTTCCTGGAGGCGGCCGTGAAGATCAGCCACACATCCCCAGATATCCCAGCTGAGGTGCAGATGTCGGTCAAGGAGCACATCATGCGTCACACGCGGCTGCAGCGGCAAACTACAGAGCCAGCCTCATCCACCAGGTGAGGAGTGGACCGCTCCCTTCCCTGATCCCACACCTCCACACTCCCTTAATACGTCTATGGGATTCCAGCCTGTGAGGATCAGAGATCAGAAATAATAACACATATCCTTTGATGGAGAAATATGTCAGAAGATGTGATCCACGATGGGTGATCAACGAGGAGGAAAGACTTCACGAAAGGGAAACCTTTGAGGCTGGTTGCTGTACATGTGGTGTGCACTTGGGGTACGTGTGGATATGAGGGAAATGGAATAGTGGAATTGGGGAGTGTTGGATGTTTGGAAGGAAAGGCTTCAGGCAGAAGGAAGAGAACGGCAAAGGCCTAGAGAGGTAAGAGTTCATGGTGTGTTTAGGGATATGTCAGTAAAGCCCGATAGCTACAGTCTGCAGTGCATGGCAGATAAGGCAAGAGAGTCTTAATAGTTTGAGAATGAGGATTCCTTTAAAGCCTTTCAGAGTTCCCTGTATGACAATAATTGTAAATACATACAGCATCCTTTAACTGAAAATAGCAACAAGAAAAATGTAACGACAAAAACCTACCCCAAATTCAGAAACACTTTCAAAAGATGTGGCACAAGCATGCGTAAGGCGTTGTATTTACTCAAAACTTAGGGCTCTGATGGATTCCTAGGTCCCTGCAATGGCTCTCCAGGCCCTCAGGGGACCAACCAAAGAGAAAGAGTACTGATCTTCAGACTAGAGGCCAGGAATGAACATACTGGGGGTCACATTGACAGTTTGTCATATGGCCTTGGGCAAGTTCCTCACCTTCCCTTAGCCTCGCTTTTTCCAACTGTAAAATAAGGCTGACGACTTTTATATGGCAGTTGTGAGGAGCCAATGGAAGAATCAACATAATCGATAAGGAGAGCTAACACATATATTGCTTATGATTATGCTTGGCTCTGTTCTAAGCACTTCATATGTAATCAATTCATTTTACTCTCACAGCAATCCTATGTAGTTGTTACTTTTATTATCCTTGTTTTTATGGCACAGAGAGGTTAAATAACGTTCCCAAGATCTCAGCTAGAAAGTGACAGAGCCAAGACTGACCTATGCAGTCTAACTCCAAAGCCCATGCTTTTACCACTCCGCTGCCTGCTGTATAGCAAATGCTCAACAAATGGAGATGCTGATGACGGTGATGAAGGGAGTGCCACATTGAGGATAAGAAGGGATGGTCCTTCTCTTAAGGGATCTCATGATTTAATAAGGAAACCAGAGTCTTGTCTACTAGGAAGTAAACCTAAAAAGCAGGTAACAGAAAAGCAGGAAAAACTGATTATGATAGCAATGGCTAACATTTATTGAGCTTACTATGTATCAGGCGCCATTCCAACTACTTTGCATATATTAAGACATGTAATGCTCACCACAACCTTGTACACCAAGTGTGTGCAGAGGAAAAGTAGGGTCAAGAAGAGGAAGGAAAAGGGGGCTCAACAAGGGATACAATGAGCCAGGGCTTCCAGGCTCGTGTCTGCCTTCATCCCCCTTCCCCTGAGCCCTGACCACACTCCCTCTGCCCCCTCCTGCCCTCTACCAGGCACACGTCCTTCAAGCGCCACCTGCCAAGGCAGATGCACGTCTCCAGTGTAGACTATGGCAACGAGCTTCCACCAGCAGCAGAGCAGCCCACCAGCATTGGCCGCATCAAGCCTGAGCTCTACAAGCAGAAGTCAGTGGATGGGGACGATGCCAAGTCTGAGGCCACCAAAAGCTGCGGGAAGATCAACTTCAGCCTACGTTATGATTACGAGACCGAGACCCTGATTGTGCGTATCCTGAAGGCTTTTGACCTCCCTGCCAAGGACTTTTGCGGAAGCTCTGACCCTTATGTCAAGATCTACCTCCTGCCTGACCGCAAATGCAAGCTGCAGACCCGGGTGCACCGCAAGACCCTGAACCCCACCTTTGATGAGAACTTCCACTTCCCTGTGCCCTATGAGGAGCTGGCTGACCGCAAGCTGCATCTCAGTGTCTTTGACTTCGACCGCTTCTCCCGCCATGACATGATTGGTGAGGTCATCATGGACAACCTCTTTGAGGCCTCTGATCTGTCTCGGGAAACCTCCATCTGGAAGGACATCCAATATGCCACAAGTGTGAGTACAGCCCTGTTCCTTGGCTTCTTGAGGATTTGTGGTTCTGGGTTGGGTTGGACATGTCCCCAACCCCTCACTTCTTAGAGACAAATGGGCCTTTTCCCTTTGGGATATGAAGAGGGACTCTGGAAACTGCCCAGTGGCCCAGCCTGCCCTTGCACTCTGTCCCAGGTTGGAATGGCAGACAGCAGAGTCCCCATGTAGCTAGGAAGGGGAGAGATTTTTTATCTGTGGCTTCTGGTTGCACGTTCTGGGATGGTTCTTTCTACTGAGAGTACTGATATAGATACAGAAACCTGGCATAGGCAATCGAAACAGGCCATATCAGTTAGGCTGAACCAGGCTATGCTGCAGCAGCAAACGGTCTGAGGATTTTGTGGCTTTAGACAACCAAAGTTTAGGCCTTGTTCATGTTTCGTGTGCTTTGCATCTGGGCTGGGGACTCTACTCCACCTTGTTACCTGGGGACCCAAGCCAACAGACGCTGCATTTAGACACGGGCCTCCACAGTTAAACATCAGGAGGAAGAGGACGTGGCAAATCATGCACTGTTTATTAAAGCTTCCACGCAGAAGTGACACATGTCACTTCCACTCCCATTAGAACAAGACACATGGTAACTCCTAATATCAAGAGAGAAGGGGCAAATTAATCCTACCGAGTGCCCAGAAGGAGAGCTGGACATACCTAATGAACAGCACGAATGACGACACAGAGCAGAGTCCCTTCGCTTGGGCATTGTTTTCCCAGTCATGTATGGGAGATGGGGGAGGCCAGCCCAAAAGGAGACCTGACTAACCCCTACACAGGAGGTGGGTTCTGGGCTGTTTGCAATCAGCTGGAATTAACCAGGGAAGGTTTCAAGGAGCTGGGGCTCAAGTTGGCTTTTAAGAGAAGAGAGCACAGGTTTGGCACAGAGAACTGGAGAGGGCACATCTGGAGCCCTTCGGTCTGGCATAGCCCTTCGCTCCAGTCCCGAGTTGAGGAAACTGTATAGCTGCGTCCTGCAGGTATAGCTAGTGTCCTCTCTCTAAGCCACCCACCACCCCCAGGCAGCTGAGAGCTCAGTGGGGGCGTTCCCTCCAAGCTCCAGTGGCCTTGCATCTGCTGTCTTGAGTGCTAACAGGTTGAACAGCAACCTGGATATTTCCTTCACTGTATCTCTGAGGAGGGACGACCCCACTCTGTCTGCAGACTCCTGCTCAGATAGTCAATACTGTATCTCTGTGTTGAGCCTGTGAAGAGAGGGGCTGGGAAAATCAGCCCTGCTCTGGTGTGCAAAAGGTATAAATCTTGATTTGTTCAAAGTGAGAAAGTTTGGTGGGCTCTGCTTACACTCCAGGAAGAGTCTGGGGGACACCCCATTCTCATAGCTTGTGCTGACTTTGACCAGTCCAGCCCAATGGCTCAGTGCCTCCCCCACCTTTGCTTTCCTGAAATGTCATCCCTAAGAAGAACATAAGTAGCCGGCTGGCTAGCAGGCAGACGGGGCGGGCAGACGGGGCGGATCAGAACAGCAGCTGTGCGGCAGCCCCAGGCCCGAGCGCTCCACCCCATAAATCACTCTGAAGTTTACATCTGGTGCAGCTCTTCCCTGTGGTCTCCTTAGGCTGTGGTTTCATTATGGTAACTGGGCAGGTAGAGAAAAGCAACTCAGCCCTCCTCAGAGTGAGGCTGCCACCCAGGGAAGGGCGTGAGGGCCAGTGGCTGCAGGAAGCAGAGCTCAGCTCAGCCCTTCTAGGAGCCTCCTTTGCTCCTTGCCAGAGTCCACCATCTGGTGTCTTTGGCTCTAGGCATGACTGGAAGCCTCATGCCTGGGGTAAGCAGTCTGTGCCCAAGCACACTCCTCACCTGGATGCACCTTTCCATATCCAAGAACCCCGTGGCTGTCCTGCCCTTGTCCCATCACCACTTCCCCAGCCTGGCTTCTGAAAAGGGCAGATCAACCAAAGAGCATGGAACAAATCACCACCATCCTCATCATCCTCAACTATTACCATTATAGCCCCCTCCCTCTCCTCCTCCTAAGAACACTGTGCCAGGCATGGGGGTGAGGGTGGGGCTGGGGTAGAAAACAGCCTCTTTGACCCACAGAAACTTGTCATCTAATTACAGAGACAGGAAAAGTCCCTGCAGTAGCTGGCAGTGCAAAGCAGCAAATACGATCCGCTGTGTACGGTTGTAGGAGCCTTACAGTTAGGACAGCTGGTGAAGATCTCCTGGATAAGGAGAACTAAATCAGGTGGGGAAGGACAGTCATGAATAAGTCAACAGCCCAAGAGGAAGGGGCAGCATTCCAGCCAGCTGCAGAGGGAGTCCAGGTGCAGAGCGAGTCCAGGTGCAGAGGGAGTCCAGCTGCAGAGTGAGTCCAGCTGCAGAGGGAGTCCAGCTGCAGGAGTTTCCCAAGCTGCAGAGCCGCACCCATGCTCAGCCAGTCTGTCTTACTGTCTGTCTGAGCTGGATGTTTCTTCTCAAGTGAGTCCCCAGCCACCCTCCAACCCACAGCCCCACCAGCAGATAGAATTCTCAGGAGCAGGTTCATCACCCTGCCAGGCAAGGACTCAAGCAAAAAGAGGGGGAAGAGGTACAAGAAGGCTGGTGCTTGTACCTATTTGTGGTGCTGTCAAATTTTAATTATTTGGGAGCCAGAGAGGCCTAAGTCATCACAGTCAGTAGGAATGACAGAGCACTGGGTGTATATGAATTTCCACAGCCAGCACAATGAGGAGCAATACTGACGAGCTGAGTGCAGCCAACAGCCAGCTCCCATCTCTCCCGTGTGTCTGATTCCATTCCCAGAGCTGCCCTTTGGACCTGAGCTCAGGAATCCAGCAGCTTCAGAAAAACACCTGACATTTCTGCCTCTTGCCTTTGCCAACAAGTTCTCCATGTCAGGCAGGCCTGTTCCCACGTCTCTGCCTGGTGCAAACCAATCCACCTTTCAGAGCCTAACTGCCGTCATCCTCCATGTGGCCTCCCGGTCTCACAGCAGCTGCCTGTCCAGTGTGTTCTCTGTATCCCCAAGTTATATCCTGAGCCATATTCTACGTTGTAAAGTCCTCCCAATGGCTCAGGAATGGCTTGTGACCCACATTTGACTTTCTCTTGTGTTTTCCCTCAGGGTTGAGTGTAAGAAACCAGTACTTTCTTGTTAAATGACCGGTGGCTTACTTAATTCAATTAAAACTATATATGGGTGCCCAAGGAAAAGACTATTAAAGAAGCAGTTGGAATTGAATGGAGTTCACCTGGGAAGGCTTCTTGGAGGAGAAGCAGCTCAAGTAGTATTTAGAAAATGGGTTAGAGCCAGGCTTGGTTGGGAGAGACCCAGCCTGTGCTCTTGTTCAGAGGTGAATGGGATGGTTTGTGTCTGGGGTAACCAGTCAGATCAGGTAGTCTGGACCAAGGCAGAGGGTCCGTGACCCACACGCTGAGCAGAAGGAAAGGTGCCATGAGAAAGGGGACTTGGAGGCTGCTCTGTGCTCACCAAAGTGATGTGAATGCTGCCTGTGTTGCTCCTTGAGTTTGTGCAGGAGAGTCAGATTCAGCCCTGGCAGGTGGCACCAGGCAGGTCCCTTGTTCCCGCCCCCGCCCTTGTGCTTGACTTGAAGTACCAAAGCCTGAAACATTTGCATTGTTTTCTCACAAACACAGAACCCTGAGCTCAAGGCTAGTGAAGGGGAGGTACACATCGGGGGAGTCTAGCTCTTTGTTATTTGCAGATCTTAAGCCTCAAGGGACACTCACCTCCCTACCCTAGATTGTTCCAGAGGGAAGTCTGGGTAGCACAGCAGCTCATATGTCCCACTGGCTGGAGAGCCAGAGCAAACCGGGCCTGCAGGACAGTCAGAGGCCTCTTGCATTGCGTGGAATTAAGAAACTCAGGCCTGGGATGGAAATTTTGGGAGTTCACTACACCCATTCCAGCCCTGGGAAGCGCTGACCTTCTGCTTCCGCCATCTCTCCTCCTGCCTGGCTTGCCCAAGGGCCCCTGATGGTCTCTTGGGCATACCCAGAGCTTTGCCACTCTCTCCAACCAGAGCTTCAATTGGCTAAAATCACCATGCTCTTCCCTCCTAGCATCTTCTGCCCCCAGTCTCATTATTTCTAAATAAAGCTGTAGATTTATCATTATAATAGAGCTGCCATCACCCGGGTTTGCTAACATCTCTAATCTTGTAGTTATTGCTACAGAGGACTCAGACCCCACCGCACACAACTATTCCTGTGGCTATTCCCTCTCCTTCACTGTAGTGGGAGATGAAGGCTGTAATTGGGGCCATAAATATGTGCTGTGCTTGGTGGTGCTAATGGATTCAGCCATCTTCCTGCCTTACCAGGTCCCTACTAGTTTAGAGTGTGCATGTGTGTGTGTGTGCATGTGTGTTGTTTTTGGACTAGGCTAGAGTGTGTGTGCACGCATGTGTATGTGTATGTTTGTGAGTGTGCATTTGTGTGTGTGTGTGTTTTTTAGGGGTGATGAAGTGTTCCATATACTTCCAGAGAACCTGGACTGAGGGTATGCAGGGAGGAAGGGAGACCTTAAATGGTAGAATAGCCTCTGGCCTGGAAATGAGCAGAGCTGTGCAGAAGGAGTGCAGGCTTTATTGTCAACCCAACCTGAGTTGCATTCTAACTTCCTCACTTTCTAGCTTTAAAACCTTGGGATATTATCTAAACTGCACCTCAGGTTTGACATCAGCAAGACAGGGATAATAATGGCTTCTAGTCCTATTGGTATTACATGTAGTAAATGAAACAGAGTACACAGCCACCCAGGACAGCACTGTCACAGAGCAATTGCTGAGCCCTATTCCTCTGGTGCCTTCCTGCTATAACACTCCCAGGCCTGACCTTCCCCTTCAGTCCAGGTCACCTGTTCTGACTGGTTGTTGGATATTATGATTCCTTTTTTATTTCTTGTCTTGGCTATGCCGTGTGTTTTCTGTGTGACCTTGAAAAAGTGACTTTCCATCTCTGGGCTGCATTTTCCTCAGTATTAAACCATCTCTAGAGGCCTGTGATTCTCAGCTCCTCCCCCCAGGAAGTTCTTGGCTCTCATGCTTTCACAGAACAGAGCTACCTATTCTCCGGAGTGTGGTCTCCATAGCAGAGGCCTAAACCGCACAGTGATAAGCCACCGGGCAGAATTTCCAGACATCCTCACTCTTCCCTTAAATGTCACTAAGAGTCAGGCCTCTCTTCAAGCCCTTGGGGAATGTCCTCTAGGAGGTTTCTGCCACAGGGGAGGCCCCATCAGCAACCCGTCCTCCTCCTTTTCCCATGAGCCACCTTCCTATGCCGGCACTCAGCTCCCTCCCTCCCGTCTCCTTCCCAATCCCCATTTACTGGAATCTGCCAGTCATTACTTATTGAGCTCCTGCTAGCTACCAAGGGCACAACCTGCTTTGCCATGTTTCATCCTCACCACAATGCTTATGGTGACCCCCTATATGTAAATAAACAAATGAAGTTTGTTTAAGTGACTTACCCATTGTCACCCAAACAGAAATAATAAAGCCAAGATTTGAACTCATGATCCTTACACCACCAGAGGGAAGCATGGTTACATTGTTTCTTGGGACAGAAAATAAACACCGAAATTGTGCAGCTCATCAGGGGATCCAGAAGAGTGTTTTGTTCTGTTTTTTCTTTGTGGGCTGCTTAGGTTCTCTCGCTCATCTCAAAATCTGGTCATTTTGGAGAGTGGGTTTGGTGCTGACATTGGATTCCTTTACCTTTTCCCCCATTTCCTTTCTGTGAGCACTAGGCTCGACATCCTTTCTCTTTAGTTGAATAGCTCTTCATTGAATGCCGACTATGTGCTGGTCAGTGCATCATTGGTCACTTGTTGAATGCAGAGCCATGGGCTGGGCTATGGAAAGGAAGGCAGAGCAAGAGCCCTCCACATCAGGGTGCCCAGGCTGATGGGAACTGTAGGAGATGCCTGTGCCCCCCAGTCCCCAAACCCCTCATACACAAGGCACACACCTGGCAACAGACCAGTTCAGGATGCTTACAACACAATTATGCAAGCTGCTGCACTGCAAGCCATGTGCAGAGGTGTTAGGAGACGTGAAGAAAAGAAATCGGAGTCAGATGAGATTGCTCTAGAAAAGCTGCTTCTAGAAAAGAAAAGTTTTAGGCCAGGTTATGTTGATGACAGTGAAGGACAGAGCATGAAAAAAGAGGAAGTCAGAGGAAGGCGAGTATGTTTCTTTGTTCTCTTTGGACTTAGGGAAGGATCTAGAGAGAACTTCTCTCTCATAAGATTGGGTTTCTTTTCTTTGTATAATAACTACTTGCAGAGTAATTACTATGTAGCAGGCACCAGGCTGGGAATATGACTTCAACTCCAGTCCTGCCCTCAAGACCTCGCAGTCTGATGGGGGAGGCAGCAAACCAGTTCTGTCGTCTTGGGGACATGCAGGTCCCTCACTGGCCCAGCATGTTGGGGGAAGACAGGCCTCCTGAAATGAAATTGCCTTGCTTGCCTGAAAAAATTTTCTGTTGCATCCTCTTCTCACGCCCACACACTCAAGTCAAATGAGATCCCAGTGTGGCCACAAAAGGCTTTTTCAAGTAGAGCCAAAGAATCAGCTAATTGATCCACTGTGACTCATTGAATCACCTGGGGATGAAGCCTCCCAAAGCTTCATTGACCGGCAGTTCGATACAATGCCTTCAAAGTGTCCACCTTGGATCTCAGGTTTCTAGGTCTGTCCTGGGCAGGAGACGGGCAGGAGTAAGAGGTAAGCGTATTGAATCTTCATCCACTAAACAGGTCTTCAACGAGCCCTCAAAGAACATAGTTGGGTCCTAGAAAAACTAACTGAGTATTGAAGGGACGAACATAGTCCTTGCTTTCAAGGAACTCACAGTTCAACAGAGGTTTCAGAGCAAGTAAAATCTAATGAAAGGAACACAATTATTTACATTACATTAAAAGGAAAAAGGGGGAGATTGAGGTGAGTATTGAAGCGAGAAGAGTGAGTGAGTGGGATGAGGGATACAGATGGCTGAAGGAGAATTCAGGAACAAGAACTGAGCTTTGGGAACGCCCACAGCCAGGATGAAGGAGAAAGAGCGGCAGGCAGCAAAGAGCACCGAGCAGGAGGAGATCAAGAGAAAGGGAACAGAGGAAGTCAAAGGAGGAATCACTTGGGAATTATTCATTCAGCAATGACCTGTTTAAACATCTGCTAAGTACCAAGCATGGTCCTAGATGCTGAGGATGCAGCAGTCAACAAAGTTCCTGCTCTCATGGAGCTTATGCTCTAGTGGAGGAAGGCAAATGACTAAGATAAATAGTATGTCTGAGAGTCATAAATGACATGGAGAAAACGAAGCAGGAAGTGTGATAGGAGAGTTGGGCTGGGGAGGGTGGGTTGGGGAGGGTGGGCAGGGGAGACCTCCCTGAGAGGGTGCCCTTTGCGTAGACCTGAAATATGGGAGAGAACTCTACAGATATTTGCAGGAAGAGAGGCCCAGGCAGAGAGAAAAGACCCTACAGTGGGATGGCATCTGGCATGATCAAAGAACAAGAAAGAGGCCAGGCACATTGGCTCACACCTGTATTCCTAGCACTTTGGGAGGCTGAGGCAGGAGGATCGTGTGAGGCCAGGATTTTGAGACCAGCTGCTGGCAAAACAAGGAGACCTCGTCTCTACAAAAATTAAAAAAAAAAAAAAAAAGCCAGGTGTGGTGGTGCATGCCTATAATCCCAGCAACTCGGAGGCTGAGGTGGGACAATCACTTGAGACTGGGAGATGGAGGCTGCAGTGAGCCATGATCACAGCACTGTGCTGTGATTCATCAGACTGGGCAACAGAGCAAGACTCTGTCTATAAAAAAGAGAGGGAGAGGAAGAAGGAAGGAAGGAAGGAAGGAAGGAAGGAAGGAAGGAAGGAAGGAAGGAAGGAAGGAAGGAAGGAAGGAAGGAAGGGAAAAAAAGAGAAAAAGAACAGCAAGAGGACCAATGTGGCAGAAGCAGAAACAGGGCTGGGGAGGGGAAAGAGTGAAAGATAAAGTGGGAGAGGTAAGAGGCCTGAGAGGTTAATATGGGTCCACAACCAAAAGTTCAAAAGGATCACTGCAGCTGATGGGCTGGGACTAGACTACTATACACAGTCAGAGCAAAGGCAGGAAAGTCAGTGGGGATGTGATTGTCCTGAAAAAGAGATGACAGTAGCTTGAACAAGGATGGTGGTAGATGTGTAAGATGTGGCTAGTCTCTGAATGTATTTTGAAAGTACAGCCAGCAGTATTTGATGACAGATTGGGTGGAGGGTCTAGGGTGTAGAGAAAGAGAAGAATCAAGATTTTCAGTCCGAACAACTCGGGATGCTGAGTTGAGAAATCTTGGAGGAAGAACCCATCTGGGGAGGAAGATTAGGAGCTCAGATTTGGACATGTCATATTTGAGATACCTTTTGGACATCCAAGTGGTGATGCTACGTAGGAAGCTGGATATAAAGTCTGGAGTCCAGGAGTGAGGTCTTGGTTAAAGAAACAGATCTAGGAGATGTTAGCACATAAATGGTGTCAAGAGCCATGAGACTGATTGAAATCCCAGTGGAATAAATTTAGCTAGAAAAGAGGAAAGAAACAGGATTTAACCATGAGGTACTCTAACAATTGATGTGGGGCTATGAAGAAAACCCAGCAAAGGAGACTAGCAGCAGGGGAAAAGAAGGAAAGCCATGAGGGTACAGTGTCTCAGGAAACAAAGGAAGTGTTTCCAGAAGGACAGGGGTAAGGCTCAGTTGTATTAGATGCTGTGACCAATCAAGTAAGATGCCGACTGAGACCTGGCCATTTTGTTCAGCATCAAGGAGCTTATCATCGTCCTTGACAAGGGCCACTTTGGTGGAACCTGAGTGGGGAAGATCAACTGTGGAACGGGGACTTGGGTCGCGTTATTCTGGGGAAATTTTCTGGAGGGTGCAGTTCTTGAAATGGGTTTTTAAAGGTCTAGGAGTGTTGGTTTGGCAGTGTGCCAAGAGGCTGGTTCCATGTATGGGCCATAGCTTAGGAAAAAGCTGGGGCTGGGACAGGGAGGTAGAGTGAGCAGCCCTGGCTGAGAGCAACACAGAACAATTCAGGCCAAGACCACCTTTTCCATCAGAAATTTGCAGAAAGGCTCGGTATCCCTAGAATTCTGCCTTAAATTCCTGAGTGTCTGGACTGCTGCATGCAGGTCCAAGCCAGGATAGAAGCAGAGAGGGAGAGTTTTCTGAAAGAGGTCAGCAGGGCAAATCAGGGTTACATGGAAGCCCCAGTAGGTGTAAAGGTATGCCTGAGCCTGGGGAACTGGGTGGCCTGCCCAAACCCATGAAGACTGCTCCCTAGGCCGAACCCTGCAGCCGGAGCACTCTGAATAATGCATAAAGATGGCCAGGCTTGCGCCCCTCTTTGAGCAGTCCAAGTGAGCCCAGCAGTGGCTCTCCCAGCTGCCTGGCCCCCACCCACCTGGATCAGAAGCCACCAGGTCCTTGGTAGGGCTGCAGGGCTCCCTTGTGTGTTTGCTGCTGTGCAGCTTCCCGGTTGTCTTTGCTGGATGTTCATTTGCCCCCACGCTCTCCTGGGCCTGGTCTCATCATCCTTGTTATTCTCTGACACCCCCTCCCTTAGACCAATGGCTGGAAATGTCCAGTGCATCCTACTCACAGTTTATTCCTTCCACCCCTGCCAATGCAGAGATGGGTGGGTCCTCTCCTTTGTACCTCTCACCAAAGAGGGGAGGCGGTGAAGAGCCTGGCTGCCTACCTGGAAGGATTTCTTGGTCAGATGGGAACATCAAGCAAGGAGCAGCTTTTCCTGCTCCAGAATAGTAACAGCAGCCCTAACCTCAGACCTCATGTCCTGTAGTGACTAGGAGGAAATTGGAGGTTGGAGGGTGCAGGGAGGGGTCCCTCCAGGCTCAAAGCTCAGATCCTGAGAATGTGCCTCACTGTGTCCAGTCCCAGGTTCCAAAGCCAACAGGACCTTGACTTTTCTGGGACTGCCCAAGGGGCCAAGGCTCCTCTAGAGAAGGATTGCTGAAAATCCACCAAGAGCCCAGAAAGGAAAGAGGAGAGGTGTGCCCTCCCACGGGCAGCCTTCACTAGGACCTCCATGGTCAATCCGGGAGTCGGGTCACACACTCCCACAGCTGAGCAGCAGCAGGTCCCTTCCACCACAGGTGAGGACTCCAAGTCCACAAACGGTTCCTGCTGCAGAGGTGACGGATGTGCCCCTACCCTTCCACACACTCTCACTTGAGCCAAAATTAGGACCTGCAGCTGTTCTTGGTTCCAGGGGGCTAAAGGTTTCCATGTGATGCTGGAAAACAAAGCTAATGGTCCAGACAGGGCTCTGACCTGCAGTAAGCAGAGCTGCTCAGCTCTGCTGGCCTTGGGTGTTCTTATTTAAGTTGTTTCTAAACTTGGCCTTTCACAATAGGTCCTTCTCTGCTGCTTCAGAAGAAATGGCTTACAAAGCTGCCGGAGGCCCAGACAGTGGAGACAGTTCCATGTTCACTCTTGATGAGTTCCCTAGCCTCCAGACAGCCCCATTGCCCACTCAGGCCAGCTTCCTGTAGGGCACGGCTCCCACTGGCAACCAGACCACAACCCTGTCTTCCCTCCCTCCCTCTGCTCACAGCCTGCTTCAGCACAGAGCTGGTGGGCAAGCCGACCCTGCCCCCAGCCCAATGTGCCCCTCATTAGTATGCTGTGCCTCTGGATGGAATAAATATCTAATCTTTCCTTTACAAGAGGATGAATGGGAAATCATTAGGCAACGAGCTCATGCATCAACAAAAAGTGATTTCTCCAACACAGATGTACTTCCCATGCTTCCCCCGACCTTGCTCCCAGAACATATGCACTTGCTTAGTGCTTCCACCGCCTAATAACACACAATGACATTTTCTCCTGGAGAGAGACTATTTGGTCGCAAGGAAAGCAGCAGCCAAACATCCCCTCTGGGCACTGTCACAGACTTTCGAACTCCAGGATTCATCCAGGAGGAAGGGAATGCAGTTTTCTAGATCAGCAGCAATTCAGAGAGACTAGGGTCATGGGGTGTAACTATGACCAGAATAGCAACCAACTCGGGAGAATTGGAGCAGTCCCTGAGGGGCTTCACATTTTCCTGCGGACCACAGTGTTATGACTCCATATTTTCATGGACTTGGGGGTGGTCAGAGCTAGAAAGAGCCTCGGAGATTACCTGGCTCAACCTCCTCCTGCCATAGATGAGTAATCTCAGACCAGAGAAGTCTCACACCTTGCTTGGGGTGGTTGGGAGTCAATGCAAATCTGGGCTCCAAAGCAGGTCTCATGAGACCCAGCCCATGCCCTTCCTACTGCCTTCCTAGTCTCTGGATTTTTATAGGAAATTCTCTTGCCTTGTTTTTACTCTTTCCTTCCCAGGCGCCTGCCCACTCTCTGCCTTCATCCTGTGCCCATGAGCCTCTCTCTCCTGTAGGGAAGAGGTGAAAGAGAGAATTTGGAGTTAAAGGCATGAAATGTCAAAGGGCACAAATCCCCTCCCCTATCCCAAAAGTTAGTCCTTTCCATGCAAGGAAGATCTAAGACCAGAAATAGGCAAACCAACAAGCAACATCAGCAGGAAAACCAAGGAAAAAAGAGGCCATTTATCAAAGTGTTTTGACCCTGAGCCAATTAACTCCCACCCAAAATCTCCCCATGGTACATAAATATTTCTGTCTTACAGGAGGAAGGAGACAAGGTGAGCCGTAGAGTATAGGTCAGCCTTGTCCAGTTGCTAGCATATTTTATAGTGTTTTAGTGTCAGCAGCAATACAGAAAAATGTGGTCTCTACAGCAGCCATCCTCCCCCTCCCTCCAGCCCCCACGCCCCTGCCAACCCTGAGCCCATCTGGCCCTCATTCATCCTCATCAGCCATCCACTGTAGCCACATTTTCCTGTCATGTCTGAATTGACACCTACTCATTCTCCATGAATATTTAATATCTTCCTTTCTGGACAAAGTCTGTAAGACCTTGAGGGCCTCTCTAGGGCTGCACTGCAATCTGGGTAGAAAGCTTTCCATGGAGTCCACTTGGCCTTGGGATGAGGGAATTAGGGTAGAGAGACAGCCCCCGGACAGGATGAGCCACAGCACGATGTTCACCCATGTCTGGCCAGCACAGGCTGGCACTGCCCTCTGTCTTGATGGACTGAAAAGCACCAGTGATTGCCTCAAAAGACTGTCATGTAGAGCCCTACCTGGCTGATTGTCTGGACGTGACACAATGTGGAGTTCACCAACATCCTTGACCATGGGTCGGGTTTCCCTAGGAGCTATTTTATGTTTTCTTCCCAAAACCTGTGTCTGATATACTTGAAGTGGGAGGGAATGCAGGTGAGATCAGCAATGGGTGCGAAAACAAGCCTCAGATGACAATTTATGTGCAGAATTCCAACTGCAGGTTAAGGAGGGTGTCCGCCAGAGCTTCTTGACCTCCTGTGTGCCAGGCTCTAAGTGCCATGGTTTATTCATTCCTCACCCCTGCCTTGCAGGGTCGGTACTGGTGTTATCCCCAGTCTCCAGATGAAGCAACTCAGGCAATCTGCTCAAGGTCACCAGGCCGGTGAGCGGCAGGGGTCCACCTGGCCAGCCGGCTGCATGTGCTCCAAGCCCTCCCCCATCTTGCCTTCTCAGGAACTGGCTAACAGGGGCTCCCTCCATGTGTCCTGCCTCTTTCTGGGGTGGGGAAAGCATATATGAGCATAGTCTCTTCTGGCACTAACGTTCCACCTCTTCCTAAATGTCATCCTCCTCTTGGTCTCTGATGGCTCTTCCTTCATTGACCCAGTCACGGAACACGGGCCTAGCACCAGCACACCCCAAGCAACACAAAGTGAGGAGCAGCACTTAACTGCAGGTCTGTTGTGATGGAGAGTACCACTTCCCAGCGGCACAGCAGACTGCTGGTGGGCACCTGCCCCCAGCTCCCCACCGCTCCCATCATTCTATTGTCTTCCCTCTCCATTCCCCGAAAGTTCCAGGCCTCACATCCAAACAACCACACATCCCTCTTTCAATTGCCTGACTTCTCTCCAGCCCCAGCCCCAGCTGCGGCTCAGTTGCAGCCCCATCTTCTCACACTTAAAACCCAACAAGGTTGCTAATTGAATAACTGGCCATCATTTCCAGAAGCAGTGGGGACCCTAAGATTGTTATATTGCCTTTACCAGGCTCCACCCTCCATAGAAGGCTTTTATGGTTTCAAATGGCATTTGCTTTCTCTGTTTCCTAAGAATTTCTATGGCCATTGGCATTTCTGTGGGGCTTATAAAGCCATTTTCCTATATATGCCAAGAGAGGCCCCTCCTTAGGGCTTGGCTGGAGTTGCCACCTGAGATAGGAAGGCGGAAGCCACTTCCATCTCAACCCTCCCAGTTCTGCAAGTCTCCTGAGAATGAACCAGTCCTTCCGTCCAAAATGAAGCCTGAGAAGAAGGCCCCAGCCAGGTGGAAGAATTGGATGGGGTCTCAGCCAGAAAAGAGAGTGTTAGAGATAAATGTCCATAAAAGAGGGGATGCCACTCCACGGGGACAGGCAGAGAGCTGCCAGGGAAAGACGTGGGGAGGGGCCTGTGCAAGTGTCCTGGCCACCTGGGGCTGGAGACCCTGAGGCAGCGTCGTTTGCTTTGTCTGTGGCTATTTCCTTTTGTTCACCCTTAGTATTTGAAGTTCTTTTTTATACTACCAGCCTCTTTCAGGGTTGTGATGGGAACCAGGAGTGGGGTTTGGCTCTACACTTGGGTTGGAGCTTTAAAGAGAATTCAGGGACAGAATATGAAGGAGCACCTAGAACCAGAAAGAAAACCCAAAAGGAAAGAAGGGGAATGTCCAGGGGGAGAGACAGAGGGTCTTTCTTCAGCCACCCTCGCCCCCTGCCAGCCTTCTCCAGAGCTCCTCTCTGCTGCCCCCAAAAGGCTTTGCACCTTGTTTGAATAAAAGAGGTCATCGCTCTGTAGAAGGAGAGGGGAGAGGACAGCCTCTCACGCCACCCCTGCACCCACGGGAACAGCACTGGCGTGGGGCTCTTTCCCAGGGTGAATCGGTCCCTCCTCGAGCCTTTGGTTGACTCACATCTCTGTAGTGACACATTGGACCATGTGCTAGGAAGAGTCCAACTTCCAGAGAGAAAAAAACAGCTCTGGTGGTGTGTCCTGACAACATGATAAGCACTTCCCTTCTTGAGAAGTTGGGGACAGGGCTAGCTTTGTGACTTGAGGCACCTGCTTGAAAATGCCTCCTCCACATTGTCAGAGTCATCTCCAGCTGAGTCACTCCTGCAGGGCCCTGTGAGAGCGACACTGCTGGGAGCCCTGCCCAGCCCCTCCCAGGATCGATACATCAGAGGAACTAGCTGAAAGTCAGCTGGAAGCAAAAAGGCAGGAAGGAGGGCACACGGAACAGCCAAGCTCAGAGTGCCTCACAGGCCCTGGAGAAAAGAAGGTGTGAGTCAGGATTCTAACGCTCACAAGCTGTGCTGGGCGGGCAGGCCCTGGACAGGCATTTTGAAAGTGGGGGATTAGGGCTCAAGGTGACTCTTATGGGGGAAATTACGAGAACCAATATTTCTTTGTGCTGCTGGGCCTTTTTGGTAGGTTTGTGGAGAACAAGAGGCCGGGGGAAAGGCTGGCAGTGAAGGCCTTTGTAACTCCCACTCCTGCTGGCAGGGTGTTTTTAGCGAATCCTATCCAAGTGCAGGCAGCCACCCAGCTCTTTTTAGGGAGTGGGCGTTCCCTAGGAAAGTATTCCCCCAACCCTATTTGGAGAATTTTTACCAGAGAAACTCTGGCTGCGCTCCTGTCTGCGTCCTGCAAGAGATAGGGAAGCAGAATCTGAGCAGAGCCCTCCGCCACCCACCCTGAGTCTGGCCAGACCCCAGGCAGCCCCATGCGTGTGTGTACATATGCTCATGTACACACACACACACACATGCACACGCTGTGTCCACCACATGCCAGGGAAGCAGCAAGGGGCTTGTTCCATCTTGTTTGATTGGCTTTCTGTCACTCCTCCTCCCCGCAGAGGACTCCAGTCCCAGCGACATTTTTTTAGTTCCCCTAAGAAATTCTGTTTGGAAAAGAATTTCGAGGAGACCTCACAGCCTGAAGATGATGTGCCTTATGAATACCCTTAAGGGTGATAATAATAAAACCCAAACCACTTCCATGTCAGTTTGCGTCTCTCACGTGTTGAGAAAGGAGGACAAAGATTCTCTCTTCATTTCACTGACAGGGAAGCTGAGGCCCTGATAATGGTATAGAGCCTTCAAGGCCATGCAGTCAGCTCTGGGCTCTCAGTCAGGATCCATGAGACCCTGCAAGGGGCATGGATCCAAGGGCAGACTCGGTGCCAGGCCCCAAGAGCCTGCAGGTAAGCAAGAGTTGGAGTCAGGAGGCTGGGGCTTGAAGCTGGCCTCTGCTGTGTGGCCTGTCAAACCACTTCACCTCTCTCTTTCCTCCTTAGCCAAATGTGGACAAGGATCTCTACCACAGGGCTGTGACTAGGGTGCAATATGATTTCCATGAGAAGAGGGCCTTCCTGGGTTCTTGCCATGGTTTATGGCTCTTGAATCTAACAACAACAATAACTAATGTGTTTATAAATAAATTTCCTAGGATATATTTTTATTTAACCTCAATACAGGAAGGTATCAGTATTTCCATTTTACAGATGGGGAAAACTAAGGAAATTCCCTGAAGTTACACAGTTTTAAAATGATAGAGCAGAGAACCAAAACTGAGATCATTTGCTTTGAATGCTCTATAACTCATATATTTTACCATTCTTTGCCTCAAGGTAAAGTATTACATTCTTATTTTCGATATTTTAGAAAATACAGAAAAACACCAAAAATACATTTCACTAGAAGCCCATTCTCCCAAGAATACTGCAACTCACATTTTGATGAGCCCCCGAGTCCCCCTGTTGCTTAGAAAATGATGTGAATGCAGTGAAGGGCAGGGACTACCCTGCAGACTGTGACAGGTTGATGCACTGGCTGGGTTGGGACGGCAAATGTCTAGGATTAAGGAATTTTGGAGGAATGCTGGAAAGAAGAGAAGATGTGGAGTGGAGAACAAGAGGGAGGAGAGTGCGAGGTGTGCAGGGCCAAGGCTCCGAGGAGGGATAGTGAGGACAGGCCTGAAGATCTGGCAGGCCCCAAGCCAGCCTTCTCACCAAAGACCAAGGCCACTGCCCATCTCATATCAGCAAGTCCTTGAGCACTCTGAGATGTTAGGAGTAGGAGGGGCCATGGTCTTCTCAGATGATGTTGAGATCCTAGAAGACACTCTGGAGAGTCCTACAACCTCACAGGGACTGCCAACCTCCCCCTGGGGGGGTTGGGGGTTATGCAGACATCGCCTGTCCCTCTCTGGCCAGTTAGCTGCCCAATGGACAGGGCAGTAGGGACAGCTTCAACTAAGGCCCTGACTCTAGGCATGGACAGCGTGAGGTTTGATGCAGCTCTGTTCTCCAGCCAGGACAGCATCAGTAGCTCCTTCAAGCCACACAACCCTGGGTGTCTTCCCAGTGACGTAGGAGTAGGTCCCAGACAGCCATGCCCTCTTTACCAATCCCTGAGTGCAGGTGCCCCAGGGGCAGGGACCCCATCTCGTAACTAATAACAACAATATTAGTAACAAGTCACCTTGCCTTTATATAGCACTATTGAATTTATGGAGCCTTTTTGCACACATTGTCTCATTTAATCCTCAGCAGGTAGAAGGAATTATCCTAATTCTGTAGATAGAGAAAATTAAGCTAAGAGAGGCTAAGTGAATTATCTGAGGTTGCACAGCATGTAATAAAAACCTTTCTTTATTTTGCTTGTCACTTTGTGTTGCTCCAGAAAAGATTTAGCTAGCTCATAGGACATACGACAAGATTAAAAATAAGTTTAAAATGAGAGCACCCTACACAATGTGCACGCCCTGCCATCTAAACCTGCCCAGAGGCAGGCCACACGAGTGACTTGAAGCATTCTGGCAGATAATACAAAAAGGGAAAGGTAGTCACAGAATTCAGTGTCCATTAAGTAAAGACAAACCAGAGGCCTAGGAAACACAAAGCTATTCCTGGTTCTAGGACAGGAAGAGATTTTCTACCGAGGACATCACATGGTGAACACCATCACGGGGGCGGATCATAGCGTGGTCTTTGAATTCTGAGACCTCCTGAACACCTCTATGCCTTGGGTTCTTCAACTGCAAAGTGGGGGTAATTATAAAACCTAGCTCACAAATTTGTTGTAACAAATACATGAGAATCTTTAAAAGAGTTTTGCTTTTTTGTTGTTTTGCTTTGTTTTGTTTTTTAAACAGAGTTTGGTTCTGTCGCCCAGGCTGGAGTGCAGTGGCGCGATCTCGGCTCACTGCAAGCTCCGCCTCCCGGGTTCACGCCATTCTCCTGCCTCAGCCTCCTGAGTAGCTGGGACTACAGGTGCCCGCCACCACACCCGGCTAATTGTTTGTATTCTTAGTAAAGACGGGGTTTCACCGTGTTAGCCAGGATGGTCTTGATCTCCTGACCTGGTGATCCGCCCGCCTCAGCCTCCCAAAGTGCTGGGATTACAGGTGTAAGCCCGGCCTAAAAGAGATTTTTAAAAACAAGTTACTGAGAGAGTGTGTAAAGCTCCGTTAAACCCTACTCAGTCAGAGGTCCAGAAGCATTGGGTGAATAATTCTCAGGGACAACCTTTTAGAAAACCAAACTGACTTGGCATGGTGGCTGAGGTAGACCCTGGGGTCTGGCTGCCTTTGTTTAAGCCGTATCTCCACACTCTTTAACAGAACATCTCTATGCTTGTTCTCTCATCTGTAAAATGTGGGTAAAACTTACCCTTTTCCATAAGGTTGTTGTGAGGATTAAAGAAGAGAATTCACACAAATCTCAGCCAAGTGCCCATCGGCACACAGCAGCAGCTCAATGAATGCCAGCTATGTGTAGTACCTTTAAAGTATTTCTTTGTCATCATCCAGTGTTAGAGGTAGGCAGTCCCTGGAATTTGGGACTTTCCAAATTACTGGAGCCCTGAACCCTGGCCTTGTATCCAGTAAGTACTCAATTTATACTTGTGGGATGGAATTGGAAAGTAAGAGAAAGGGATTCTAGCTTAGTCTAGGAGCTGGAAAACTCCAAGTAGAATCACCAGGGATGCACAGCCCTTCCAAGCCTCTGTTTTCTGATATGTGAAACGAGAAGGAGCCTTTGTACTCTCTGGGGGCCCTTGAGCTCTCACACGGATCCCCAGAGAGGTCTTTACACTTCAACTACTAACTGCAGAGGGGGATTGGTTGGGAATTCTTTAAAGAGAGGCATCAGGCCGACTTGATTCCCACCTTTATCTCTAGGAAGGACTGGGCTGGGACTGAGTTGCTGGATGCTCTGCAGAACCGTGGTGTGCGTGGAGGGCAGTGATCACAGAGACATAGGAGCCACCCCAGGTCCAGGAATCTGTGATTTCCCGCTGCTGGGCCTGGCAGAAAGGGGCTTGGGTATATGCCTGGGAATGGGCTATTTCCACTCCCGTTTGGGACCCTGCCCCCTTGAGGAAGCGTTGCCTCAGCTGACACCGACAGGAGATGGCTCTGTCTGGTGTGAGAGGAGAGGCAGATGGGGGTGGGGGAGGATGGAAGAGGTGAGAGAGGAAATGCTGACTGCTGTGTGGGAAGCCAAAGAAAGCTGGGCATTGCCTGGGGGAAGGAACCCGAGCCGTGGGGACAGCTGGGGAGCAGCAGGCCCCTCTGCAGCAGCAGCAGGAGCCCCAGGGACACCCCACCTGAGGGCCCGGCATGGCCTGTGGGCTGTGGCCTCCCCTGGAGGCCAGGCAGCGCCATTCCTGAGCAGGGAGGTCTCCAGGTTCACACAGTACAAAGAGACAGTTTCTCTAAGTGAAAGGGAGATCTGCAAACTTCTGTTGTGGCGCTCAGGCGACCCCTGGCATCAGGACCGTCCAGTGCCTCGGCTTCTCCCTGGGCCTCTCTCCTCCCAGCCTGAGCCTCACTCTGTTTCTGCCACTCTGCACTTGGTGCCTGGAAGGGAGGAAATAACTATTAGTGTCACCTGCTTACCAATGGGAGACATTAGCTGGCTCTGGCAGAACATGCGGCCTCTAATTTTTGGAGGAGTTACAATAATGGAGCTCATTTGGTGCTTCATCGTGGTACTCCTTCCTGGGTGAGCAGGGGGAAGGGAGGCCTGGGGCCTGGTTTAGAGGAACCTCCCAGCAAAGAACTCTGTACTTCCTGGGGAATCTCTGGGATCCTGGCCCCATGTTCCCTCCATCCCGTCCCCCTCTCCCACACCGCTTGCTTCTCCTTCCAGTGAGGCATTGTCAGGATGCAATTTGGAGATGGCTGAAGCCAACCCACCAGCGGCCAGAGGCAGCTCCGCAGTGGGATGGAGCAGGAAGGGGCCCGAAAGTGTCTGAGGAGTTTGCTCTGCACTAGATCCCTGCGAGGTGTCTTCAGTGCATACACTCATTGGGCTTCACAGTTCACCCTATTTCTCTAATGAGGAGGCGAGGTCATCTGGTACAATGCTCTCATTTTACAGCTGAGGATGCACAGCTCAGGGAGGCACAGTGACTTGCTCCATATCATTCTACGGATTCGCAGCAGAACCAGGATTTGAACCCAGGCCTCCGAGAGCCAGCTTAATTTTTCCCTTAAGTTCCCTTACTGGGAACATCTGAACTGGAGCCTGAGAAGACACAGGATGCCCTCCCCAATCCTACTGATTGAAGGTGCTGCTGGGTAGGGAAGCCCAGGGCTGGGAGGGAAGAAAAAGCCAGCAAATCAACTCAGCTTCCATGGGGTCCTGCAGGCAGGAGCTGGCACCTCTGAAATCCAGGCTAGAAGATGTCTCATGCCCACCCTCTACCCAGGAACAACTCCAAGGCAGCTGCCTCTTCCTCCAACTCTTGCTGATTTAGACATCCATGGGGCATACCTGGCCCCTCAGCCCACCAGGCAGGCAGGGGGGACAGCACACCCAGTGGGCTCAGTGCCACCACCTGCCTCCATGTGGTGGGAGAATGACAGGCTTACAAACAGATTGCATTCTTGCTACATGCACGTCTTGGTTTTCCTACTAGCAGCTGGCCACGCCCTCCCCATGGTTTCCTCTTATGCCTCTGAATCAGGGCAAAAGACACCTGCCTCACAGGAGCCACCTCAATCATGACAATACTGCCCATCGTCAGAAAGAGTCAGAGACGTTCAGTGAGTTTTACAGTCACACGGCTGGAAAGCAGCAGGGCAGGGATTTGAACCCCAGGTTCTGCGCCCAACTCCATGCATCGCTCCTTGGATCTGTTTATACTAAAACTCCTGTAGCTGACTCATGGTTCTTCCCTTCTGGATCATGAGTCAGGTTCTTCATCGATGATTAGTTGTGGGTCTAGATGAAGGCCACCAAAATGCCTAAAACATTATGAGACCAAGGGAAGGTTCTTGGTTTTGGTGAAGAGAAGGTAGAGTCAAAACTCATACAGTCTTAGAAGGCATAACCTCTAAATTATGATGTAATAGTAGGTAGGAACTAGGAGGGAAGACACAGATGCCCCAGGCACTGGGTCAGTTCCGGGAGCGGGTGGAACACTGAAAAAGAGGCATTGATTGTTAAGCTGAATGTGGTCTTGCTGGGGAGCTGGGACTGGATAAGCTGGCTGATCTCTTGGGGCCTCTTGCTTCCTAGTGACATATGATTGGAGTTGCTTTGCTCTGATCCTTAAATATCCCACACCAAGGGAATGAATTTTGAGATCTCACACCTTCAGCTCTCCTAAGAAGCCTGTAGGGACTACAGACCATCTCCTCACCCCTCCTCAAGACCTATGGAAGCAAGGAAATAACAGTGAGGAATATAACTACAACTTTACAGGAGACAGGGGAAACACTTCACCAGCTCAAAACTTTTTCATATATGGATTTCCTCCTCCTAGTCCTGGTGGCTGCTCCCCAGAGAACTCAGGTACAAAGATCTATGCAGAGAGGGCCCAGGGTTCTTCCAATGAGCTGCCACGTTGGGGACAAGAGCTTTGGCCCAGGTGTTCTGCCCCTGTTGGCCTAGCTTCTCCCCCTCCCTCCTTCCCCTGAGGCAGTGTCTGCTGCAGCAGTTTGGCACTTGGTGAGACAATGACATAACAGGTGATTTTCGTGAGAAATGACGGGCTGAGGCCAGGGTGCTGCACTAGCAGGTTTAAGTGAGCGGGATGGATCCTATCATAGTCTGTAATGCAGGGTGACACCATCCATTTGTCTTCTTTCAAGAGGGGCAGGTGGGGGCAGGCAGAAGGGAGGTAAATATTCTAAGTCTCCGAGCTTCCTCTCTTGTCCTTCTTGCTTCAAGAACACCAAGAAATTTCACCTTCAAAACCTACATGGTCCTCGGCAGCCCTAACCCTCAATAACCAGGGACAGAAGATGGGGTGGAGTGGGGTGGAGCATGGACAGTCCCAGAGGAGGCTGGGTGGGATGGAAGAGAAGAGCAACGCCTTCAGAGTCAACAAAGCCAAGTTTGGCACACAAGACCCTAGGCAAGTTATTTAACCTCTATGATTTTCAGTACAATGTAGAGATAATTATGTGTTCCTGCCAGGCATACAGTATGAGTAAAATGAATTTAGTATGTGTTAAGGGCTGGGCGCGGTGGCTCATGCCTGTAATCCCAGCACTTTGGGAGGCCAAGGGCAGAAGATCACGAGGTCAGAAGTTTCAGACCAGCCTGGACAACATGGTGAAACCCCATCTCTACTAAAAATACAAAAATTAGCCAGGCATGGTGACATGCACCTGTAATCCCAGCCACTCAGGAGGCTGAGGCAGGAGAATTGCTTGAACCCAGGAGGCCAAGGTTGCAGTGAGCCAAAATCCTGTGCCACTCCACTCCAGCCTAGACAACACAGCAAAACTCTCAAAAAAAAAAAAAAAAAACAAAAAACAAAAAAAAAACAAGTGTTAAGTACCCAACATAGTCCCTACGAACTAGTAGATGATCCATGACTGTTAGTCTCCTCCTCTCTTGACTTTGGCTTTAATCGCCAAAATAAGTAGATTCAAAGAAGTGGAAGACTCTTCAAAATCCTGGCCAGAATATGTGTGTTCAATTGGTTCTTCCAACTAGATAAAAGCAATGGTTGTCAGTTCCTGAGACTTCCCTGGGGCTTGTTAAACACAGAAGTCCCTGCCTTCTGGTGAGGGTAGCATCCAAGAATTTGTGTTTCTGATTATTTCCAAGTGATGCTGACCTTATTGGTCAGGAACACATCCTTGGAGATCTATTGCAATAAGGAATATTTACAGAATGGTGTCAGATATCTTTGAAACACTGTCTTTGCTTAATACCTAATTTTCTTAAACCCTGTAAATTTGGATGAGTCAGCTTCTTGCTAAAATATAGCTACCCAGTGTGCCTTGTGGTGCACAGGAAAAAGGCAAAGGGAAGTGGTGAGGGCCAGGACCAGTCCAGCAACCCACATGGCTTCAATCCTTCGGAACCCTTGCTTGTGCCTAATAAAAGAGAAGAGACCCTTTCATTCCTTAACTTTTGCTTGGTAGCCCTGATATTTAATGACTTCGGTTGCATTAGGATGTGTTCCATGTCACAGAGATTCTAATAGGGTCTGACCTGGGGCAACCTCAGAATCTCCCGTCTTATATCACGAACTAAAGGCTATGTAGCACTCACCTGGGAAGCCTATCAATAATGCACACATCCAGGCACCCCCTCCAGAGATGATGACTCAGTAGATCTTGGGTGCAGCTCAGGAATCAAGTCCCCACCACCCAAGCTTCTAATGCAGGGAATATTCAGCCCACCCCCTGAGAAATACTTATGAGTCTCCCCCCGAAACCATCTCAATAACCACAGCAACCCTCCTGGGGAGACCAGAGGCTGAGGTTAAGCAAAGGCCTACTCTTGTCAGCCATTCATTTTGCCACTTTAACCAGGTGAACCCCACAAAGCTGAATTGCTCATTAATTCGACAAATACTTGTCAGCATCTGTTATACACCAGGCACTGTGCTCAGTACTGAGAATACAGTGAAATAAGTAAAACATGGGGTTGAGATTAGGGTGAGGCAAGTGAAGTACCCAGGAGGCAGAATGGAAGGGGGCACTCACTCTTGGATACATGCATGAACCTGACAGTGAGCACCTCCTTCACTTTTGTACCTGGGCACCTGCTTTGCCTCACCCTCGTCCTGGCCCTGGCAAAACAGACCCAGACCTGTCCTTCGGGAACACAGTTGGCAGCAGAGGGAGGAGCTGGAGGAAGTGGCCTGAGATGAGTGGGTCTCTGTCATGTGAAGAGCTGGGGAAAGAACGGTCAATCAGAGGAAGAGAAAGTGCAAAGTCACGGGGCAGGAATAACCTGGGGCATTTAAGGAAGCCTGTGAGGAGGGCCCTGGCACAGGGGAGGCTGAAGAGTCAGCCCTGTTGTGGAGGGCCCTGTAGATCTTGGTAAGTGCTTTTGTTTTTATTCCAATTGCAAGGGGATGCCGTTGGAGGTTTTAAACAAGGAGTGGTACAATCCATTTTCCATCTGGGGAAGAGCACTCTGGCTGCTGCGTGGAGAATGGGGCGGGAGAGCAAGGGAAGCAGGGAGGGCAGATAGGAGGCAGCTATATGCGGGCGTGGGTAGGCTTTGGCCTCCGTGTGGCACTGGAGATGGAGATAGGTGGACTTGAGATGGAATTTGGAGTTAGGATTATCAGGGCTTGATGATGATCTAAATCCAAAAGTGGAAGGCAGATATCCACATAGATGTCTCATTTCTGGCTTGAGCAACTGGGTGGATGGAAGGGCCACTTATAGGTTGGGGAAAATTAGAGGAGAATGTAAACAGAAGATGAAAAGGGCAGCTTTGAGCCTCTGAGAAATTCTAGATTTCCAGCCACATGGCCATGTCATTTTGGATATATGAGTCTGGAGTCTAGAAGAGATGTCTGCGGAGGGGCCATAAACTCGGGAACCATTAGTGTGGAGACGGATATTGACATTATGGCTGAGTGAGGAGAGGAGAGGAGAGGCTTGACAAACCCCACTGTTTAGAGGCAGGGATGGGAGAAGAGGCTGGCACAGGAGACCTGAAAGAGGCAGCCAGAGAGGTGGGAGAAGAATCCGAAGGAAGTGTAGTTTTCAAGAGCAGGGCAGTCAACTCTGTGAAAGGCTGGAAAGAGCTTCTCTACGGAACACCTTGCCATGGCAAGACCCAGAGATTCTGAAGTGTGGGGAGCAGGAGGTGGGGAAAGACGTTAATCTTCAGGGTGACTGTCCCCAAAGAGATGGTGAAGCTAAAGCCACTGTCACACAGTGCAGGCATGTGCCTTTGGCTGAGACCAAAGCCCTGCCTATTTGGCACGCCCCTCAGGGCACTTGTTTGCAAGAAACATTCCTCAGCTGCCCCAGGAGACTCCTCCGGAAACCAGGACCAAGGCATCTCCCCTCCTGCAGAGAGTCCCAGCCCCCACAGCCCTGCAAGGGGCAGAGAGCAGATCTCTCATCACTGAGATGCCTGCCCTCTCCCCAGGAGAAACTGGGAGCTGTTTGACAGCCACGTGGCAGGACAACTTGTGGCAAGAAATTAAGATGGATTTTCATCATTAACTTCATTAATGTACCATTTACTACCCCCACCGCCCCTGAGGTTAAGGAAGATGACAGTGGAAGGACCAGATCTGAAGTCAGGTCCTCGGCTCTGGGCTGTCATACACAAGCACCCTATGGCACAGACTTCCTGGCTTGACCAGGCACTGCCGCCATCTCTTCTAAAACTTCTCCAAACTCCACTCCCCTCAAGCTCCTTTCCAACCTCTCATAGCCCCTCTTTTTCTCCACCCACCTTTTAAAAAGTCATTAGGAAGAGATCTGCACCTCCCAGTGTGATTCTGACTCACGGATATTTGCCCAAAAGTAATGGTGCATGTGAAATACTAAGCCTCTTTTCAAGGGCAGGTTCACGAAGGAGAGGCTGAGGAAAAGTTTCCTAAACAAGACCATCTGTTTCTCTGAAGATGCTCAGATGCAGAAACATTTGCTTCCCGCTGGTGTGCTTTAGTCTCAGTGGGTCCCTAAGACAAACCCAGACTCAAGGATCTCACCCACATCCTCTGTGCACTGCTGCTCCACACCGGCTTGGGGGTGCCTTCTCCTCCATGGGGCAGTCCTTAGCCCTGTGTCCACACTGCAGGGTGAAGTTGGAGTATACTGAGTTCATTTAAGGAGCCTCAATTCTGGTTGATCATTTATTCATAATGCTGCAAGGCCCTTGGGGCAGAGAAGCACTTGAGAGTAAAAGCAGTCACGGAACTCAGAACAACCAGAACCTGCCCCAGCACCCAGCAGGAAGCCCTGAGCGTCACAACAGACACATCCCGCCCTTCCACCCCAGCCACCCCCAGCATTCTTGCTGAAACCCTAGGAGCCCAGGCCTGAGGAGGAGCAGGGAATCAACTCACGTCACCCAGGCTGGTGTTCACAGCAGGAGCCCCCTCTCGGCACCCTGGGAAGGAGTGCCCACTCCCACAGCTCCTCTCTCCCAGGCGAGAGCTGAGCCAGTCATGGGGACATGGGGCAGGCAGAGCGTCAGTCTCCACTCTCCTCCTGCAGCCCCTCACCCAGCAGTTCAGCACATCCTGCCGGGTTCCTCTCGGAAGTCCGGACTTTGCCTTGGGGTAGTTGTGAGATTTCTCCCTTGGCCTTTACCACCCAAGAGCAATGGGAGCACAACCCCAGGCCAGACCAAGGGAGTCAGAGGAGGTGACCCAAGAGGAGGTGACAGGACAGCTGGCCTGGAAGATAAGAGTTGTCCAGAATGGTCAGGGGGATAGAGAGGTTATTTCAGGCAGTGACCCAAGAGGAGGTGACAGGACAGCTGGCCTGGAAAGATAAGAGTTGTCCAGGATGGTCAGGGGGATGGAGAGGTTATTTCAGGCGGTAGAAAGAACAAGACGAAGGCATGAAGGTGGGAAAGATCTTGGAGCGTTTAGTGGGGAGGTGTCATCAAGAGGCAGGATGGTGTAGTGGCTGAGAGTGGGGACTCTCAAGCTTCTGTCCACATCTTGGCTGTGCCACTTAGTAGCTGTGTGCCCTTGGGCCAGTTGCATAACCTCTCCGTCCTTCAGTGTCCCCAGGTAAAAAGTGGGGATAACAATAGTAGCCATCTCGTAAGGCTTGTGTGAAGATTATATGACATCATACATAGAAGCACTTAGGGCAGGACGGTGCATAGTAAACACTCAATGTTATGGTTATTATGGCTGGAGTGTAGGGCACCTGGGGCAGAACAGTGGAAGGTGAGGCTGGCTAGAAAGGTGAGGGAGGGCCACCCCGTGAAGAAGCTTGAATGCCATGTGATTCTGCGAATTAGTGGTTTTTCATGCCGACTCCTGAAAGTTCCGAGGAGGTAGCCCGAGGGGTTGAAGGTACTCTGGGTGCCCTGTCTCTGAGCCGCTCTTCAGCTGCTGCATGTGATTGGGCTTTTGGATGATACTTCATTTGAAGAAGAGGCTTTCCAACTACAAAACAAGTGTGAAATGAGAAGCCACTGAAGAATTCTGAGCAGGAGAGCAACCTCTTGGTTACAGCAAGGACGATGGATTGGAGGGGGTGGGCAGGGGGAGTTAGAAAACTGCAGGGATCTGGCAAAGGTGGTGCAGGCCAGAGCTGAGGTAGTGCAGGGGGGATGGGAGGAGAGGGCCTCAGAGTTTGGGGACACTCAGAAGCGAGAAGCTGTGCAGCTCGGGCACTGAGTAGCCGTGGAGGGCGTAGAGCATCTGAGCTCATGCTCACTTTCACCCTGCCCCTGCCACCCATTCTTTACAAGCTGCTGAAGTGCCAAACTACTGCAAGTCCTCCAAGGGCTCTGCTTTTCACAGGAAGCAAAATCCAATCACTTCCAAGTCCTCCCTTGACCTCCCTCTTACCCTTTGCTTACTCTGGTACTACAGCCACCATGTGCTTCCCCCAGCCAGACCTGCAGCACTCTTTGCTAGCCCCTCTGCTGAGAGCTCTCCTTCCACTCTTGGCTGCTCCTCCCCATCTTTCGGGACCACTCTGAGTAAAGTGGCCCCACACCCACTCACTACCCTTGGTCAGGTCCCTGGCTCCCTTGCTGCCCTTGGGTACCATCTTGCTGAGTGTACTTTTGTCTCCCTCCCTTAGATATGAGTTCCTGGAGGGCCTGGACTTTGTCTTATCATTACTGTCTCTTGAGAACCTCCAACATTTAGTGGTTGTGTGACAAATGAATGACACACATGAAAATGGTCTCTGGTGTGGGTGTCTGGGTTGAAAGTGACACAGTGGACAGAGTAGGAAGTAGAGAAGGAAGGGCAGGGGTAGACCCAGGCTCCCATCATCTGCAGAATCATGGACAAACTCCCAAGTATGGGCTACTAGGCAAGCAAGGCTGGCCTTGCCTGGGGCCCTGTTTCTAGCCTCATCTGGGAGCTCTCCGCCCCTGTTATCACCATGCTCTCAGCCACAGGGAACCTCTCATGCGCCCTGAACACTCCCTGCCCTTTCCATGTCTTTAGGCACTGCTGATCCCTCTCCAAAGAAAAAAAGCAAAAGCCCTTGCTTGTTTTTTTCTGACAGAAATCTACTTTTACTCACCTTTCTAGATCCTACCAAATATCACCCTCTTTGGGAAGCCTAGCTTGAAATCTGGGACTGAGTTCCTTGTTCCTTGCTCTGCATGCCCCCATCTTGTCCACACCTCTGTTACTGCACCGATCAAACCAAACAGTACTACCTACTGATATGCCTTTCTCTCCCCTGCCCCTGTTCCAAGACCATGAGCACTTTATAATAGTAGTAATAATTATAATAGTAGCCAATACTTACTAAGCACCTATTCTGTGCCAGCCACTGTGCTAAGTAAGCACTTTGCACAAATTACCTCATTTAATCTCTAGGGCAACCCTAAGAGGTGAGTCCTATATTCATCCCACTGTACAGGTTAGGAAGCCAAGATTATGAAAGGTTAAATAAGCCATGCTACTCTCTTAGGAGTACTTAACCTCTCATAGTCTTGAGAGCTGGAAGCTGGATCTGACTGACCCCGAATCCACATTCTCAACCATTTGTTCATTAACCAGTATTTGCTGAGCACTTACTACACATCAGGCACTGGGCTACACATGAGAGGTATAAGGATGGATAAAACCAGACCCCATTCGTGCCTTCAAAGAGCATACAATCTGGTGAGAAACACAGGCATTCATCATGTAATCCCCAGATCAACATAAAAGTTTTAGTTGTAGTGTGCGCTTCAGAGAGGAGGCCTGTGTTGCTATGGGAGGAGATATTACGGGGGCTGGCTCAGCTCCACGTATCTGGCTTCCACATCTGACTCATCTCTGTACCCCCAGTACAGAGCCCCAGGCCCATAATGCGGGGTTGCTCAGTGAATATTTCTTTAGCCATTGGAGTCCAGTTGGCTTCCACCCCATCTCTCTTCCAGCCCCCCTACCCTCCCACAACCCCTGGGGAACTTAACAGCACTTCCTGCCCAGTGCTTCTGAGATCTTTTTAGGTCTCCTATGGCTTTCCTGAAAGTGTAGCGGATGCTTCTCTGCTGATGATGAGAGATTCAGACAAGCCACTTAATGACTAAGAGACTAGAAGTGTTCTGTAAGAAATGGGGAAGCATTGTTCTTGCTTTGCTTAGCCTGCATTCCCAGGATGGACTCAGAGGCACTGACGCCACTCGCTGCTTATTCAGGAGGAAACATGGTTGGCCTTGGAGAAGAACAAAACGTTTGAGGGGCAATGGGGACTAAAAAAAAATGGGAGCATTTGGATTTCAGAGTGAAATTGCTAGATTCCTTGAGACAGGCAATAGACACCACTTAAGCATCCTTGGGTCATCTCAGTTGGTGATGGCTGATAGATTTTCCAGTTGGAATCTTGGGTTCTCATGGCTGGCAGGGACCTTGAGGATAGAGCATCTCATCTAGAACAACCCCTACATTTTATAGCCCGAGGACCAGGGATGGGAAATGATTTGCTCAAGGTCTCACAGCTAACTGGGGGCAGAGGGTCTAAAGTCCAGGTCTCCTGATTCATGGTTCACTGCCCTTTCATGGGCAGCCCACAAATAGAATATCTTTTTCTATGCCCTGGACTAGGTGACTGCATCAAGGAGAGAGAAGTGCTTTAATCAGTTGTTGCAGAGGGGCCTCTGGGAAACCAGGGAGTGCAGTATTGGGCTATAGATAGGTGAGCCTTTAAGAATCTTACTGTCCAGACACCCTGGGCACTGCAGCCAAGGAGAATGCTACTGTTATGGGCAGCAACATCAGGTATACAGGTTGCACTGAAGGACAGATTTCTCCAGAAGCCAACATCCTGGCTCCCTCCCTTCAGCAGGTCCACCTCCTGCAAGCACTAGCCAAGACTTTCAGCCAGCTGCTGCTGAGCTCTGATCTACCCTATCAGCTTCTAGGTTAGCAGTCTAGAGGGCTATGCTGGTTTCTACTGCTTTCTGGATAGCAGTGACCTCTCCTGCACCAGAGAGCTCATTACCAGTCAGGGGCCCTAAGGCAGCCTCTCCTGACAGCAGGTGAAGATGAAAGCAATAAGGCGCTAGCTGTTCTGAAGCCCCTGGTCACCCATGGTTTTATTGAAGTCCAAAGTCTCAAACACCTCTAATGAGGATAAAAGGCTGGTAAGCCATGTGGGATCTGACTGAAACCTCCTGAGAGAGGGTAGTTCAGAGAGAGGACCTGGTGAGGGCTGAGCTGGGGCCTGGCTTTCCAGAGAGAGAGAGAGTGACTACCAGGAGTTGCTGACCCTCTCTGTTTGCTTAGCTGTCATCTCTTATTTACTCAAAATTAACCTGTTTATTTTCCCTTATTAAATAATCCAGTCCTCTGCTGCTTGTGTGTGCAGGAGAACAGTGAACCAAGAGCTGCTAACTTGCCACCAGGCACCGTGAGGGCCAGCCACTCCCCAGGGCCACTCCCCAGACAAAACCAGGGCTTTTGTCTTCTGGCCCTGGTTTCCTCACTGCCTCCAGGTCATAATGGGATCTTGGGCCAGTCCTTTTACCTGGCTGTGCCCATGGATGGAGAGTGCAGTTCACTTTTGGGTGCAGGGGCCACACCACACTGCAGACTCAGCACTTGCATGTCGCCGGCTGCCACAGTCCTGTGAGAAAGAGCAGGGGTCCTGCAAAAACCAGGAGGTCTGCGGTTCACTGCTCCCCTGGAGGGAGCCATCCTTGACAGCAGTTCATAGAGCCTGGGGCGATGCTATTTACCCTGAGGGACCTCTCATACCCCCAGGCAAGCCTCCCAGGTCCATAACGAATAAACTCAGACTCCCCAAAAAGAGACAGCCTGTGAAAGCGCAGGCAACTCCGCATCTGTAGGACATGGTGGTGGGGAAAAGGGGACAGCAACCTTTTGTTCGCTCCCTCTCAGAGGGGCCATAGGAGCTTCCAGAGTTCTTCCCAGGGCCCTGACTCGATCATAACACTGCACGAAGCACCACTCCTTCCAGAGTTCTTTTACTAACATGTAAGCGCCCCTTTCTGCGAGCATTTCTGTAGCTGCTTTTGTGTCCTTCTGGGCACGCTGAAGCACAAGCAGGTGCAAGGCAAGGGCCCTGTCACAAAAGGAGCTCTTGTCACTAGATGCTGGGGGACACAGCTACAGGGAAAAGGAGACTTGGTGACTCCTGTGAGCTGTTCGAGGACAGGAAGCCCTGCAGGGGTGTTAAGGAGAGATGCTCACTGTGGCCTGGACCCTGGGTGAGGGTCCATGGGGGTGTGGTGTGGGGGCGTGATGTAAGTATAGGAGTATCCAAGCCAAGAGGAGAAGGGGAGGCTTTTTGGCAAAAAGGACCAAAGATATACCAGCCATGTGGAGCGGAGGGTTGGCATAGAGAAGGGAGAGAGCAGCAGGTGAGGAGGTAAGACAGGGCCCAGTTGCTGAAAGCCCCAAGTGCAAGAAGATGAGCCTTGACCCCAGAAGCCAAACAAGAGGAGCCACTGAAGGTGTTTGAGCAGTGGCACTGATATATGAAAATCTCACACCAAAGCGCTCATTAGTCACTCAGCCTTGGGCCAGTTATTTAACTTCACCAAACATGAATTTTCTCCTGTGTGCAATAGGGATGATGAGAGAGAGAGCACCTACTTCACAGGGCTGAGGTAAGACTCACCAAGATAGTCTAGCCAAGTACTTAGCAGAGGCCTGGCACACAGTCCATGTGCAATGGGTTGGTTCCTAGTACTGTGCTCACTGAATCTAAAGGGTTTCAGTAACTTGGGGCTTGAGAGGTTATTAAGGGAAATAAAGGGGCTTCTCTTTATACCTCGGTGCCTCTGTGAGACATGGAATATTTAGCCAGATGTGATGCTGATCTGCCCACTGCCGCAGGACCCATGCCAGAGCACAGGGCACTTGCTGTGTGTGTCTCTTTTGACTAGGGGTCTAGGGAGCCAGGAGATGCACCTGAGCGAGATGGGGACTCCAGCACCTTCTTTTAACCGGTTACGCCCCACTAGACCAGCTGCATTTCGAGAGTGGGGACTGCATACTCTCCACAAAGCATGGTGCCTCTGGGAGGCACTCTGTAAATGCGAATGGAAATGCAAATGAACAAGTGGATGGAGTGTACGCCAAGGTGCAGAAGGGTGAGGGTTCCCTTGAGCAGCTTCCTAGGTGAGCTGGAAGGGCATTGCTCAAAAGTGGAGTGCAAGGACCACTCTCCCGAGAGTCACGAGTCCAGGCAGCTGGCAAGGTTTATAAACCTGAGCAAGTTCTTCGTCTGTGAAATGGAGGGGAAAATGCCAACAGGCCTGCCTCACAGAGTTGCTGAGAGCCTCACAGCTGGAAGTGATCTTCATGGAGGCGCTCCACAGGGGCTGGTGTGGGATGGCTGGCTCTGTGTGCAGGAGGGGTGGCTGTCTCCGCAGTGTGCCCAGCCCTGGCCCCAGCCAGGCCCTTCCTGGGAAGCTGGGGGTATTCACCTTCTGCTGTTCCTAGAATTTGGTTTTGGGGGGTGACTTTATTTCGGGGATGTGGACAAAAAGACAAATCTAGGGCTAGAAAAGCGGGGGCGGGGGGGGGGCGGTGTCAGGGCCGCCCAGAGGAGAGTGTGGTGAGCGCAGGCTCTGGAGATACGGGGAGACAGGGCCTTGGCTTATTCTCCAGGGGGGACCAGGCTGTCGGAGTCTCCATGAGAGGGTGGCTTTTTGCAAGGAGAATGGACCAAAACCCTGGTGTCACCCTCAACTCTTCTCTTTCCCAGAAGTCATTACCTCCTTAGAGAGGCCTTCTCTGGCTAAAAATTCAACAACTATAGCCTCCTGCTGGTCATTTTATATTCCCCTTCTCTGCCTTTTGTTCTCCTTGATACTTTTGACTAACTTATGTACTTACCTCTTTTATTGTCCTTTGCCCTAATAAAATGTAAGCTCCACTCGTAAAGATGACAACAATAGACACTGGGGACTACTAGAGTCGGGAGGGATGGAGGGGCAAGGTTTGAAAAACTAACTGTTGGGTGCTATGCTCACTACCTGGGTGGCAGGATCATCTGTACCCCAAACCTCAGCATCACGCAGTATACCCATGTTACAAACCTGTACATGTACCCTCTGAATCTGAATCTAAAATAAAAGTTGAAATTATTTTTTTAAGTTGAAATGTATTTTTTAAGTTCCAGGAAGGCAGGGATTTTTGTCTGTTTTGTTCTCTCCTCTATCCTTAGCACTCAGATCAACACTTAGCACATAGCAGGTGACCAATAAATATTTGTTGACTGACTGAATTACTGGATGGATGGATGGATGGATGGATGGATGGATGGATGGATGGGTGGATGAGTGGATGGATGGATGGGTGGATGGATGGGTGGATGGGTGGGTGGAGGGTGGATGGGTGGGTGGATGTGTGGGTGGGTGGGTGGGTGGGTAGATGGATGGATGGGTGGGTGGATGGATGGATGGATGGATGGCCTCATCTGAAATCACCCCAAACCCTGATCTCTTCCTCCTCAAACCTGACTCTGAGAGCCCTGTGAGAGACAACATCTCCGTATCTTGGAGCTCCTCCTCAAACCTGCGGGAGGAGGCTTCACCATGACAGCGCCCTCCTTCATCAAATGGAGGAAGCAACCTGGCAAGGCACTGTTTAATGCCACACATGGGTGTGCTTACTGTCTTTGAGGTTTTCCTATTCTCTCAGAAACTCCCAGGAATCCCTGGCCATGATGATTCTGGGGGCAGGAGAGGCAGCAGAGCGTGTGCTCTGTAGCTGGGTTTATTTTTAAAGGATGACTACATTTAAGGAGAAAACAGAAAGTGGACCTGAGGCCTAGCATCAAACACTTGCCATCAGATGGGGTGCCAGGTGTTTGTCTCCTTGGTTGGCTGTGATTGACAAAGAATTACTGCACTGAGGGGCAGAAGCAGAAAAGAATCATGGACCTGCTGGGAGAGGGGACACCTGAAGGCTAGAGCATGTGTCTCGTCCAGGACACTGTCATGACCACATGCCTGGATGGGCAGGAAGTCAAGGGGGTCAGTGACTGAGAAGGGTGAGCTGGAGGAGAACAGGAAGAGGCCACAAAGGGGCTGGTGGTTGGAGGCTGAAGCCAAGGGGCATATGGAGAGCAAGTCAGGCCAAAGGCAGAACGGCAAGGACCAGGGTCAGAATGTGGTTGACATTGAGAGGGAATGTTGGAAGGGGCAAATTGTACTGAAGAGGCAATATTGTTTCCATTGCCTTTTATACCCGGTTATTCGCAGCAAGGAGGTCAGTCCCTTAGTCTTAAAAACAGAGCACTGTGTCTCCAAGAGCCTCCTCCTGACCCCAGAGAGCCCCAACAGATGCTGCACAGGACATGAGGCCCGTGGTCTGCAAGCCCCTCATCTTCCCTCTTGTCTGCTTCTTTGCAGGAAAGCGTGGACTTGGGAGAGATCATGTTCTCCCTTTGCTACCTGCCCACAGCGGGCAGGCTCACCCTCACGGTGATTAAGTGTCGGAACCTCAAGGCCATGGACATCACAGGCTATTCAGGTACTTCTCTTAACCTGAGTGGCCTGCCGGCAGCCCAAACATTAGGATTTGGAAGGATATTCAGGGAGAAGGGGAAAGAATTGTCAGCATTCTTAGAATAGAAGCACCAGCTCTGGACGCAAACTGCCTGGATTCGAACTCCAGTTCTGCCACTTCTTTGCTGTGTAAATGCTTTGGTTTTCTAGTCTGAAAAGTGGGAATAATAATATCTTATATGGGTTGCTTTCAGGAGAAATGAGTTAATTCATGTAAATGTTCAGAATGGTGTCTTACACATATAAGCACTCAGTAGATATCATCTATTGCTGTCATTCTTTCTCTTAGGAGAGGGAGATAATAAGAATTAAATATACAGGATTTAAAACTTAAGGATAAGTTTTCTTATTTATATGAGGCCCCAGGACTTCCGGAAGGGTTATGTCAAGTTTGAGCGTGTAAATGTTTGCCGGTCTGTGCAGGCTTATGGCAGCAATTCTGTGCACTGAGCCAAGGAAACAAATCTACTGAAAAGCAAAATGCATTTGTATCTGAGGCTTTACTGCAGGCCTCCTGGCCTCAGCCTCAGCACCAAGAAAGCTGCTAGGTACAGCAGGAACATAGAAATATAGTCCTATTCTAGTGACAGAGGAAATGCTTGTTTGGGGGCGGCTGCACAGCAACCTGCAGGATGGACGTAGTGTCAGAGGTTTGAGTCTTCCCCTACAATTCTGCAAGTTGTGGAAGGAGGTATTTGAGTTTGGAAATAACAGAGGAGTAACTTGAGTCTTGGGAGCCTCCTTCCCTCAGCAGCTCAGACTGCTCTGAGGAGTGAAATGGGGTGAAGCCTCTCAGTCTGGGCTGCACTCAGAATTGCAAATGTGGAAAAAAGCTCAGTTTGTTTCTCTAGATCCCCTGCCCTCCTGCTCAAGAGACTCTCGATGATTCAGATTACCAACGTAAAACCACTCAGGAAGTGCTTCTGAACTTAGCTGGGAATATATTAAAGAGTTTTCCTCATATTTGCTTTGTATTCTTTATTTATTTGCTGGAAAACCCCTAAGTTGTGGAAGAAGGTATTTGAGTTTGGAAATAACAGAGGAGTAGCTTGAGTCTTGGGTATAATCAGTTGCTGGAAAGAAGTGATGGCTGAGCCAGAAACACCTGGGCTCAGGTGTAACCTGGTGCAGCTGGAAGAAGAAGAGGTATCAGGCCTTGAAAACTGAAGTTTCAGGACAAGGTGGTCAGGAAACCCTAGAGTAACAAGTGTTTGTTGCAGCTCTGAGTCCCTCAGAGCTTCCCACACACATCAGGACGTGGGGAAAAGATTAACGGACCTCTTCTGGCCTGGGAAAAGCTTAGGCAGCAGCAAGTCAGCTTCCCCTAAAGTACAGCCAATGTAGATTTCATTTTAATACCAAAATAAGTGCATAACAGGGAAGAAAATTCACTGAAGACTCTCAAGGCTGCTGAGGGAAATAGGATTTTGCTGCCTAAGTCCCCACACTCTCTTCTCTGGTGTAATTAAATTGATGTGCTGGAGAGAAAGCCTATGGTGAAGCTGCTGAGGTCATCACAAAAGCTGCTCTGAATCAGAGAGTTTGGGGTGTGAGATTTTTTTCATGCTAATTTCTAACCTACCTTTCACAATTGCCCCTCTTTTTGACCTGGGTTTGGAACCTGTTATTAAACCTTGGCTTGATTCTGAAGATCCAGGGGTCCTCTTTTCATTACAGGTTTCTGTCTATTTTGTTCATTGATGTAAGCAAGTATCTGGAACAGTGGATAAAACACAGTAAGCATTCAATAAATAGATATCGAAAGAATGGATGGTTGGATTTACAGCATGAGGAACCTGGTCCAAGGGTGAAGCAGTGGGGGTGTACTGGCTAGGAGCCTCTCGAACTAGATCTCGTGTTCTTCAGGATGAGTTTGAGGTTGCCCTCAGCCCAGACTTATTTGATGTTGAACTAAGCTGGGGAGTGAATGGAGCTTATTAATTGCCTATTCTTGAATTGTGTGGCATTGACGTCTAAAACCCAGGATCTTCCTGTTCTCCATGATCTAAACTAGCCCTGAATCAATTCTCAAAGCCTATCTGCTAGAACCATGACACTAAAAATAGCACAAAATAATAATAAGGACCAGTATGCTACAAAGGGGTGGTGAGTGCATTCCAAATGCTGAATTTTGATGGCTCCCATGACAATGAGGCTGAAATACACTGCTGGTCTTTGTGTCCCCTCCCTCAGCTGCATAGAGCATCATAGGCTGTTAGAGAGGAAAGGACCTCCAAGATCATCTGGGGCCAGCGTTCCACTAGAAACCACGGATTTTTGCCCCAGAAAAGCCTAGGGAACAGTCATCTGTCTGCTTGGCTTCATGGATGCTGGTGAAAGTGTGGGTTCCTGCAAGGGAAATATGTATGCTGAATTTTATAAATTTCATATCAGCCAGGCACAGTGGCTCATGCCTGTAATCCCAGCTACTCAGGAGGCTTAGGTGGAAGAATCACTTGAGCCCAGGAGTTCAAGACCAGACTGGGCAAAACAGCAAGACCCTGTCTCTTAAAAAAATGCATATGCCTTGTAGGGGTGAACAGAGTTGGGGAAGTTTGCTAAGGCATTTGCTCAGTGGCTCATGGGACAAGTGGCTCTGCCTCTATTTTTCCAAGCCTCACAATATGGAAATCTGCTCTGATGTGGGAATGTATGGAAACAGGTAGAGCAGGGGAATGAGGCAGCACCTGAGCAACCTCAAGTCTGGAGCCACTTTGCAAGGCAAGATACATCCTTATGGATCTTGCAAGCTGCTGTGTTAAAGACAGATCTTGGGGCTAGCTCTGCCCATCTGTCTACCTGAACCTGAATAATGTCCTGGGGCATATCCACAGAGAATGGAATCTGTGGAAAGCAGAGCCTCATGCCAGTTCTCAAAACTCTCACTTCCTTTTTACTGAAAATCCCTGAGAGAGGATCCTTTCAAATGTATAGTTAGAGAAGCAGGTTGATGAAACACCTCATGGTCGCCCCATCAACCCAACCTCACGTCCCCACAGTTAAGGCATAGCTACTGCTGCCACATGAATTAGTTGGCAGCTCATTTAAGTGTCTATAGAAATGCCTTTCAGGCTTGGGGTTTCTGATCAGGTGTCACAATTCTTCCTCGTTTCCACCATGGATGTGTGCCTCATCTGAATGATGCCAGGGAGTACAGGGCCCTAGTGGGTGCTCAGTGTCCAGGAGATAGAACCACATGCCTATGAATCACAGAGCTGGGAAGCAGCTGCTTGGCTGGCACCTCCTGACAGATTCACAGGAGCCCTGGCTTCTGGGCAACAAGGTGTCTCAGCACATCAGTGTCTCGAAAGCTATTATTACCTGTGAGCCACCCTCCCATTTCCTGAGCTGTGCAGCATAAATAACAATTATGATGGTGACCGAGACACCTGCGCTATGAGATACAATAGGTATTACTTCACTTGGGTGAGTAGAAAATTTCAGGGTAGAAAGATGGCCATGAAATACCCATTCAGAAAACTAAAGAAAACAAAAAGATGGGAGGCACATGGAAGTTCAATAAAAGCATCTCTTTGCAGGATGGAGAGAATCCAAGATCCCACTGAGAAAGGAAATGTCAACCAGCTGCCCTGAGTCTCCCCGGGCCACAGCTCCCTCCTCCTCTACTGCCCAGAAGTGGGCAGGAAACGGCTTCCAGGGAAGCAGAGAGCAGGGCCACTTCCCGCCTTCTAGATGCCAAATGGAAATGAGATTATTGAGACAATGGGACCCAAAATTATGTTCTCAGGTGGGGAGGACATGAACAGCATCATGATTGTTGCTGTTCATTTCACTCTGACACATTGTGTCTCCTTGGCCGTTGTTGAGTCCTATTTTTACCCCACCCCAAAACCTTTATCCTTTGGTTTATGATTCTGAAAAAACAAAAAAGTCACTCAAGGAAAAGCACTCCTCATAGGTGAAAGAAATAGTGTCATTGTTCAGCCTCATCACCCTTTTGAGTCAGCCAGTGATTGACGAGCTGAGATTTAGGGCTGTGAACTGCATACCCGTCGGCAGGTGCCGTGTCTGATTTGGGGCCAGCTTCCCCATTAGTAAAAGTCCATTAGGCGCTCTCCCAAGAATACTGAGGTAGCTAAAGACTCTGCATTTATTAAGCACAGAGCGTCCTCAGAGACAGGTGTGCTACATAAATACAAGGTGGTTTAATTATTTTAACAACCCACTGATACCATCTGATGAGCAGCAGTAGGTCTAGGGCTTCAGTCCCTTTGCTGCAAATGATGTTTGCAGACGTCTGTTAACACACTCCATTCCCTTTCCTCTGTCCCCATTGGCACAGATCCCTATGTCAAAGTGTCCCTGCTTTGTGATGGGCGGAGGCTGAAGAAGAAGAAAACAACCATAAAGAAAAACACACTCAATCCTGTCTACAATGAGGCCATCATCTTTGACATTCCCCCGGAAAACATGGATCAAGTCAGCCTGCTCATCTCAGTCATGGACTATGATCGGTAGGTGGGCGTCCCAGAAGGATGTGATTCCACCCCTCACTCCCACTCCAGCACCAGCACAGGGCTCCTTGACCTTAGACCTTGTGATTCAGGGCTCAGCTTCGGGGTTCAGGCCTCAGCTCTATCTGTACCCAAGAAGGGTACAGGAGTTTGAGGAAGAGCATGGATTCTCCCTTAGCAAAGGTTCAAAGTTCTTTTCCCAACTGGCCTATTTCCATCAGGGGCAGCTCTATCCATCAGTTTCCCTGAATTCACCCCTTGCTATTCCCATTCTTCCATCTGGCACCAATCCTATTATCTGGCCTTTGAAATGCCCCTCTATCCTCTCTATTTCTGCTGTTGCTACTACTGTCACCCTGGGATGGCTGTGCAGCCTCCTAGCTGACCCCTGCCTCCAACGATTCCTGCCCCAATTCAGTCAACATACTAGGGACACATCTTCCTAAATGACAGCTTTCTTCCTGGACCCGCCCTTCTCAAGAACCATCAGTGGCTCCTGTGATCCAGGCTTTTCCCTTGGACTCTCACAGCCTTCCCTAATCTGGAACCAGCATATCCATCCAGTCAGATCTCCCCCCTCTCAGATATTTTTCTTCTCTTCCACACCTCCGGCTTTTCCCATCTAGGCTGGCTCAGAAACATTTCTCAACTACTCCATCCCCTATAACTCCTTCTCTCCAGTTGTCACTTTAGCTAAAGAAGAAAGAAACCATGCAATAAAGCCTCAATACAGGACTTTTAGCCCAAGTTCTCAGGCATAGTATTGACAAACATACTTAAGGGATAATTGATGTTCTTACCTAGTGAATAAATCACATTCCAGCCACGGGGGTTTTGGAGAAATGGTGCTCAGAGACTGTCGATTTATTTGCAAATACTGATGTCTCAGTGAGGTTGTAATGTGTTGGCGGGGTCAAATAAGTGAAGAGACTTAGACTCTCTCACCTCCCAAACTCAGGCTATCTGCCCACCATTTCTTGAGATTCCAAACAGGTTTATAACCTTTGCTTATCTGCCTGTGTCCACTGTCCACTGAAGGGGACTAGGCAAAGGCTTCACTGCCACTGACACCCAGAAGCCCTGCCAAGCATCTGTTTCCAGAGCTCAGGGTTCTAAGTTAGACCCATTGGGCGGAGTCCTACCATGGCCCCTCCCCCGCCCACCCGCGCTGGACCTCCTTATCTGAGGGCATGTCTGGTAGCCAATGCTGGGACTTTTGTTTCTCCCTCAGAGTGGGCCACAATGAGATCATAGGAGTCTGCCGTGTAGGGATCAATGCCGAAGGCCTGGGTAGGGACCACTGGAACGAGATGCTGGCATACCCCCGGAAGCCCATCGCACACTGGCACTCCTTGGTGGAGGTAAAGAAATCCTTCAAAGAGGTGGGTGAGGTCGCCTGGCCCTTGGCATGTTTGCTGCATGGCAGTGTGGGCTGGAGAATGGCAGTCGGCTGCAGTGACACCTTCAGCCTTTTGTGGAAAGGTGGGCATGGGGGCCACAGGCTTCTTACCCAGTGTGTAATAGGCCGAAAGGAAACAGAGGAGAAAGGTGGAAGCCACCGACACAAAGCCTCTGGTGTTGGGCATTTTGAAAGCAACACTGAGTTCTTAATGGAAAGCAAGAACTTTGAAGAAGACTTCCCAGCAGACCACTGTGCCAGGCCTGAAATGCTTTCACAAAGACCTTGGCCAAGTTGGTCCTTTAGGAGAAAGCCCCAAGCGGGTGAGATCACAGCTTGGCAAGACATTCTACCCCTGTCAGAACAGTAAGTTCCCTGAGGCTCAAGCGAGGCAGTCACTTGGCAGTTTTCACTGCTTGGATGGAGATGCCGAAGAGCAGATTCCTCCTCTTATGAATGTTGGTTCTCGCCCTTGTTGGGGAAGGGAGCATGACCTCAAGGTGTCAGGCTTTCTGGCTAAAGCTGTGGAGCTGGGTTGCGTTGGGTTCTAACAGAGACGTAATGGAGAGAGCACTGGGCTGGGAGTCCCGAGACTTGGGCTCCAATCTTGGCCCCTCCTGACTTACTGTATAATCTTGACCCTGTCACTTCTCCCTCAACTGCAAAGAAAATATCCCTTTGAGTGATATCTGCAAACTTCTCCACCCTCCACTGAATCCCACTGACTTAGGATCCTGTATTCTACCACCCTGGTGGTCCCCAGGCCTGCTTTTTCTCAAATGGATTGGAAGTGTGGGTGACCAAACAAGGCTTAAACCTCACTCACAGTATCTCGTGCCTTGGTCTGTATCCTAGAAAGCTGGGTGAATATTCTGTCATCTTAACAGGCTTCAAACCTAACAAGTCTAGAGAGCTGTATAAATTGGAAGTTCTACTAATACAAAATAAGGCTTTATCCTTTTCACTGCATGGCCCCTCAGCTTAAAATCGGAGTCACCTTCAAAACAGAGTCATCCCCTCCCCACACTCTATGATGCAGAGAAGTCAGGTCGGCAAACCCAGAGAACCCACCGGCTCCCTGCCCTGTCATGGAGGACAAGCCCATTTCCAGCTGTTTCTGGCAGGGTGAGGTGTCTCAGGAGAGCCTGAGAGCCAAGGGGATTGGTACCCGTGGAAACACGGGTGATAGGGACCACGGTTGGTGAGGGGGCAGGCTAATTGATTCACCTCCCCAGACAGGTGGCGTGTGCTCTGTGCAGCTCCTGCCCTGTGACCTTTGAGGCAGCATCAAGGGGTATAAAGAAGCCAAGTTTCTGGCAGTTGAGACCTTATATTTCTATCTTGTGGGCGACTTGATTTTCCCACAGCTGTGGACCTTTAATGAGTGAGGCCAGTTCCTCGGCTCTCAGCTCCCCCAGAGGAGCCCCTGCCCCTCTTTTCCAGAAAGCCCTTTCTGCAGAGTGTGGGTGAGGAACCCACAATACAGGAGGCGTTGCTGGGCAGAACGCTAGACAACCTGCAGACAGCATCCAGCACCTCACTGAAGGCTGTGCTGGTTCAAAGCAGGCAGAGGTCATGACAGCCCCATCCACCACATCACTCCTGCCCCGCTTATCATCCTTTGGAGATATTTAAGAATAGAACAAGTCTACTAAACTGTTTAGGGTGGCTTAGGGGGAGGGCATGGAATGAGAGCTAAGAGGTCTCTGGTCGGCTGTAGGGCCTTAGAAAACTCACTGCCCCACTCTGGTCTTGCGGTTCCTTGGTAAAATGAGGGGATAAGCCCTTCCCATCTTGCTTTTCTAGGAAACTCTGACCCTAAACTATGGCTGGGCCCATGAGCCCCCATCTTGTACTGTGACTGCCTTTCTAATCTTGCGTCTGCAATAACCCATCCCTGTTACCAGGCTGAGCCTGCCTGTGGAAAATGGAAAGTGACAGAGCAGCGGCTACAGCTGGGGGTGGGGTGTTGAGTACCACGGAGGAGCTAGGACTTGGCTCCAGAATCACTCTCCTTCATGATGAATACAACCTAATTAAGCCAAATAATTGATTCCAAGTCCCTATTTCTTTGAGAACTCCGACTCACTGGTTCAGACTACAAAAGAAAGATAAAGTAGAATCAAGCCCTTGAAAATGAATATTTGATGAGACAGTAAAGGGAAAGTAACAGTATATGGAAAACAAAAAGAGAATAAATTGATATGCTTTGGGTTTACTTTTTGCTTGACCTCGCAGGCCAAGCTCCCAGGAATGCCCCCTCCCCCATGCATGATCCCACCATTTTCTGCTCAACTGATCATTCTCTGTATCAAGAAGCTGAAAATGACACTCGTCTCGGCAACCTGAGATTTCAATAGTTCGCATTTATTTGAAATTGTTGCCGACACATTTAGCGCCCACATTTGAAATATCTTTATTAAAATGCATGCAAACCCCCACAGGGCTGACATTAAGTAAGCACCTTGTGTCCACTGGTGCGATGCATTGTGCTTGGAGGCAATTCTCCCGCTCATCCTCAGAGCTCACATCCTGCCTTCTTTTCATTCCTGTTCTGGATGTTGAGCAAGAGCTTTGCTCCTGAAACTTGTATCTCCCATTTGTATAATCATAAAGAAATCTCCTCCAGCTCCCGGGAAGATAAATGGCATCATATCTGCAAAGCGTTCTGTATTTATCTTGCACCTTTCTTAAGGGATTTTCAAGTGCTGTGATCGTTTCTTTTTTATTAATGAGAACAGAGGGCATCATACTTGCTCACTTGTTTGGGGCTCAAAATAAGGCTGAGGGGAACAAGTTAACTGAAAAGGTGTCTTTCCCTGCTGGGATTCTTTCATGAATAAAAATTCATTGAGCCATCACAAGTGGCCTTTCCCAGCTGCAGCACCCGCCCCCTTCCCTCTCAGCCCAGAGCCACGTGTCATCATTGTTACCACACACAGGGCTGACCAGCACTCTTCACCAAGGCATTTGATTATGGAGGGCCAGGTTGAGATCATCTGCCAGAGATGTTAAATCTCCATTGGAACGTGACCCATTTCAGAGCAAAAAAAGACCTTACTGGGACACAGGCCTTCTGAAATAACAATCTGCCTGTGTGCTGGGGACAGGTATGCTGCTATTTCAGAGCCACTGTAAGCCTCCTGGAACCATTCGCCTTCCCGTTGTCCACGAACCCCGTCTCCTCCCTTTGTTTATCTTTGTAGGAAAACTCGGACTAGCAGGGGAGCCAGTGTTCCTTCTTCATTTGTTCTGGATAAACAGTTCTGCTCCCTGCGACTACTCTTTGGGCTGCTACATAAAGGAAGAAAGACACTCTATGAAGCCCTTTTATGTTTTCTCCTCTGACCTGGCCTATCAGTCAGGTTGTGTAAGTGGCATGCTTTCCCAGGGAAGAAGCCAGTGATTATAATGTACCTTTCACCAACAGTAAAGGTTGTAACAGAAAAGTAGAACTCCTAAAATGAAGGTCTGTTAAATGAGAGCATTAGTAATCATCTGTTGTCACCTTCTGGTTAAGAAACACTTGAGTGAGAGGCCACAGTGGGCTCAACAACCAGGCATTTATTTATCTAAAATATTTCACCAGGGAAACCCTCGGTTGTGATTTCATTCAAGTGGATGCTGCAAGCAGAGAGACTGCCACCTGGAGTTAGGAGTAAGTACCTGGTGTGGACCCAAAGACGTTAGGTTGCTTATTACCCTTTGTCTCCTTCTTCCCCTAGTGTGGCCAAATGCTGAGATAGCAGCAGGATGGAGTGGAAACAACACTTAGTTGGGTGTTAGGAGACCTGGTTTCGGGTCCTGGCTCTGCCCCTAGCCAGCTGTGTCTTGACTTCTCTGTCTTCGTTTTCTTATTTGCAAGAACAAGGTTAGACTGGATCAGCTTCCAAGACTGCCTCCAGCGCTGACATGCTAAGATTGCTTAGGTCTAGGTCACATAATGGTAGTCATCGGTACCTGATTGTCTGGCCCTTGGTTAGTCATAAAGATCTTCAGTTGGCCTGCACAGGGAGTCCTAAGAAGCCCATGAAGAACCGAGCCCAGAGAATGGTAACAGAAGCTTTCCTTAGAACTGAAAGCATTAAGGTAGTTTAGTAGGTCTGAATCCTTCCTCAACTTCGTGGGTTTCCCATCTACTCCATAGGTGATGCTGGATAGAAAGTGATCTGTTCCTCAGGTGGCTCGGCCCTTCTAGAAAAGACTGTATTGAGGGAGAATCACATCCTCCCCTGACCCCAAACCTCCATGTGTGCACAGATGCATAGTTGCAGCTTCTGCTCAGCCCCGTTACTCCACAGTGGAGACCCTCAACACTCATGAGAAGCAGAAGGGGGGGCTGCACTTCCAGGTCAGGAAGGCCATCTTGACCACCTACCTACCTCTTATCTCTGGAGCTCTGTCCTGCAGACACCCAGGAGAGTACTGGGTCTCTGCAACCCACTCCAAGGATGGGTGAGCAGTGGACACTGACTCACTTTGAAGTTATTAATATACAGCCCCCAGGCAGGTCCAGAGTATTCATGGGGTCAGATCCTTGCTCAGTAAACATTGCAGCGGTTATGACTGCTGCAACAATGACTGGTTAAAGAAGGATCGAATGGCTCAAGTCCAGCCAGCCTCAGCCCTCTCCTTCACTCCATTACGCCTCATTACATCACCCCTTTCACAGAAGGGTTAGAGTCTGGCTGATAGAAGACAGTCTTTGAGCTAGGAGAGCTGGGGAGGAGAAAGGGGTTACAGAAGTCCAGAAGGGTCTGCTCATGCCTCTACCTCTCCACAAGTCAGGTGCAAATGCCCATAGGAAGAATAAAGACCAAAGGAGACAGCTCAAAGCTAAAGCAGTATCAGATTTTTAGCTGTACTATCAGCTCCCAGACAAATTGCTAATAATGCATGACCATCGGTTCTTGGCAGTAAGGACATATTCTGCACACTGCCTCTTTCGCTGCTAACATAATATGATTTTCGGTGTGAAAAATGGCTGAAGCGCACAGAAATGGTCCAGTCAGAGCACCTCATTCACACACACACACACACACACACACACACACACACACACACACACAGTTAAGAAAGCTTTAATTATCTCTGCAGTAGGTCTTTTTGAAAATCAGGTATTCCAAACCAGAAGCTCTAAGCTGTTTCCCTTATGTTTTTGCATGGCTGACAGCAAAATTCAAGAAAGCTTATGAGAAGCTGGGAAAGGTGAATTCAGTGCATTGGGCCAGTTCAGTTTTGCAAGTTGAAATGTAAATTTCTTTAGCAATTAATAACCAGACTTTTCTCCTCTTTACAGTGGCAGGGCCGAGCTGCTAGCTTCGACAGTGAGAGCTCGTGCCCATCGCCGAAGCCACCTCCGACACCATGAGTTGTGCGGCCAAATAACACAAATGGGACTCAGCAATGTTCTCTTTGCACTTGTTCAACCGTCTAAACAGTGTTGTGCAGTCGCAGTGGCGGCAGCAGTGGCAGCCGTCCGTCACTCCAGAGTCTTACCTGCTCCTGTGTAGGTCAAGGCTGAGACACTTGTCGTGTGGTCAGATCTGTCTTAGTCTTTTCTGTCTCCCAAGGTGATGTTTTTGTGGTTTTTCACTTTTTATGGGTCTCCTGTTAAGAAAAAAAAAAAAAAAAAAAAAGAGTAGGAAAAGACAAAGGGTGGAAAGCCCAGAAGTTGGTTCTAGAAAATACAATGTACAGTTTTTTGGAAAGAGGTGGATTGAGTTTCTGAAATGCTGTGTCTCCAGCAAGCTCCACAACCCTGGAAAAGGAGGACGCTCAGTGGGACTGCGGTTGCATTTTCAGTGCCCTGCAGGAATGAGGTGAATCCATGGAAGAGCCTTTGTGAGGCGAATTACTAGTCTTTGAAGCTCTTCGCTGGAGGGACAGAAACCACGTTGGGACCATCAGTCCCATGTTGAAATCACAAGACCTCTGAGGTGCTTGTGAGCCTTCAGCTGAAGTGCAGGATTCCTTGCTGGTTTTCCCCATGAATTGAAAACGTCTTGATTCTTCATGGGAACTTAATCACTTTCTTTAGGAATGATTCCGCCGAAACTAAACACGCCATACGTTTTCTGATGCGCCACAGTTAGTGATCCTATTTGTTTGAAAACAGGATCTTTGTTCTCAGAAATAACCTTCCTTGTAAAGTAGGAGAGACACATACGTTCTGGAATGATTTCTGCATTATACATAGCTTTATAATTCCATGAGGTATCAAGTCGCTGTTTAAAATGCCTAAACAGATTAAAGAATAACCTAGATTAAATGTTCTTTTCCAGATGGGGAGTTTTGAAATCCAAGTAGCAGTTTGAGTCCATCTTTCCATGAAGAGTATCTTTTTGATTGAAATTGAGTGAGCGTAAGCCTATTTCAGCCCCTTTGGCTCTGGGACAATATTCATCTTAAACTTTAGTTCTATAAATTACTAAGTACTTCAGTGTTGTTTGTTTCAGTGGTTGTGAGGGTTTCTTGTTTCCTTTAGATCTCTACCTTAGGCCAAACTCAATTTAGGAAAAAAAAATGGTTTGAACTATTCTGCGTTGTAATAGCACATTTCTGTTGAGTTAATAGTGTTCTTCGCACCAACGCCTAAAACCAGGCTGATTTGCTCAATCTCAGTTTGTGCAACCCCAGTAAGCGCGTGGAGGTGAGTTTCTACATTGACTTGTGGCAGCACAATGCCAGTTTCCAGAGCTGTGTGTACTACTTGCGAGAAGCAAGTCTGCTGAAGAACCCCTTCTTTTAACAGTGGAAAATCAAGAACAGAAAATCTGTTCACACATCCGTGTCTTATTCTTTATATACGTTACATGGTAGAGGAGCAGCGACCAATAAAGCATCCCTCACTTTAAACCAAGTTGTCAGATTTCTCTGCTGATAGAACTCTGCATAGTGTCTTCTAGCCCTAAAAATGACCAGGTTGGGCATGAGTTAACAGGATATTGTGGCAAAAGGAGTTTTCTGCTTAGAAAAGTAAATGTAGATAAATCTAAACTCCACCCTGTACTGAACCTTAGGCTAGGGACTCATGTGTAAAGATGACTTTTCTCCCCAGATATCTTGTGATTGACAGGCCTTCCTAGTCCGGCAGTCCTGCATTTGGGTGTTCTCTTGAGAGTGAGAAAAAAACCCAAGGTCATGACAAGATTCCTAGCAGGCGACAAACTTCATTGTGATTCTGACTCTAGACTGACCCCATCAAGATAGTCGTTTCCATCAGTGAACAGATGCTGTAGACCTTGCAATTACAAAGGGACAACTGAGTTTCCTGGGTCATAAGGAGTCCAGAAATTAGTGTGAGAAGGCCCTTCTGGAAGTGAACTCAAAATGCATGTCCAGCTGTCATCATTAAACCCTTAGGCAGGTGAGGATAACCCATTCTAACCTCTTGGAGAAGGGAGTGTGATCAATGTGAATTGCAATAGTATGGCTCATCTGAGACATTCCTCTTATATACAAGCAGCTATCTCCCATGAGTGAACATCCCAATGGTTTCAGAAAATCATCTTCTGAATACATTCTAGCCAGACCCCACACCACCCTGGCCAACTGCAACCGCTGCTGCTCTGGCAGTCTGGGTCAATTCCTACAGGCCTGGGAGCCCACCCCAGGGAGGCTTTTAGCTCCTGCAGCCTCACCCCCAGTACCCTCAAGGTAGACTAGTCTTCAACCTGAATCATGAATGAGACCTGAACATCTGCCAACTTCATTATCTAGCCCAGTATCTCTTCCCTCACAGAGGAGAAAAAAATGAAATACAAAGTTGATACATTTGTTGGCTTTCTCTGGCCTGAGAAACCTCTCGGGTTGTTGCTGTGAGTTTTGAAAAAGTTGTGATAACAAGGGCCATTTGCACATAGCTTTTTAAAAAAAATATGGAAAGTTCCCTTCTCCTTTATTTAGCAGTGTTTCTGGGCTGAAAGATGCCCTCCTCCCCCTCTGCACTTACCCAGGACGTTAATTAATTGCATCGTCATTTAAAATATTATGTTGTTAATTACTGCTTCGTGTCTTCCCACCCCTGTCACAGCCTGGAGTTTTTATTCAATTAAATCTCTGTCTCTTGCCCATTTCTCTTGTCATTTTATGTTCCTGGGGTTTAGCAGTCAGCACACGCACAGGACATAGCAAAGCTTTTCTTTTCCATCTTTGCTTCACATAGATAACCACTTCCCTTCTAACAGAGGTAGAGCAGAAGGGCTTGTTTGTTCTTTGTTCTGGCCGAGGAATACCTGTGTACCCCATCAGGCTGGAATCCACCTGTGTTTTGTCAGGCTTGTGGCTCGGAGATCATTTGGCACACAGGGCTCCGCTGTTCCCTCAGCTGTTCAGCTCAATAAGCAGCCCCTGCAGATGCTGAAGCTCCCCTAGGGAAGTGGCCACACACTCACATCTGGGAAGTACGATGCTGTCACCCACCAGCAGAGGAATTCTGCTAACCATTGTAAAACACAATTTGGCAAAGCCATGGGAAAATACTATTGCAACCTCAAAAACAAACAAACAAACAAAAAAAAGAACATTCTAATATAATAGAATATCTCTCTGCTCGCCCACACCTTTTAATTAATTTAGAGAGCAGTCTGTAGATTGGGGAGTGGAAGGGACCATCCATTCCTGCACGTCTGCATCTAAATAAGGGGTGCTCCACCATGAGAGGCCCAGTGAGCTGAACTGCTGAGAGCAGCACTCCCCTGCCTGAAGACGCAGCCTCCCCTTGTCAGTGGCTTCCCATCAGGTCACCCAGCAGCCAGAAGGATGAGGCAATGTGCTGGTCACATCTAGAGCTGATAAACCAAAGGGGTCATTGTGTCTGTTAGTATGGGCTGGGCTATGCTGCAATTACAACCTGCAGTAACTGAAAACAGCAAAGGCCTATTTCTCATCCATGATAGGCGCCCATCACAGGTCAGTTAGGAGCTTTGCTCATCTTTCACAGGTCATCTAGGAGCTTTTCTCATCGTATTTATTCAGGGGGACTCAGGAGGACAGAGTAACTGAAATCTCAAACACTGCTAGTTGCCACCCATGAGGGAAAAGAGTCCTTGGAAGGGTCTCCTACTGGCCTAAATGCTCTAGTAACACATCACTTTTCTTCACAGTCCATTGCCAGAACTGCTGATAGTGTCTCACAAAACATAAGAGGCTCGAGTTCCCCAGGGAAAGAAGAACTGGAAATACTGAGTTAGCAGCACCTGGGAAGACCACAGTGAATGTGAACAGGCCTGTGGAGGCTGACAGCTACTGAACGATGGATTCAGAAACACTAACACAGGCATCCATGTGTTCTATTCATTGTCAAACGACTTGCCCACAGAAAGCTTTTAGTCTAGTACAATGGCACTGAGTAATGATAGTTCAAGGTAGAAAACGGAAGTACAGTTACGGAGGTGAAGTAAAAGGCTATCGAGGTCCAAGAAAGAACATCCAAGCTCAGCAGAATGAGTGGCAGCTTCAGGTGCAAAGTGGCTCTGAGCTAGGCGTTGAGGCTGAGTGGGATTTGGAAGTGTGGAAGTTGTGGGGAGGAGGCATATTGCAAACTGAGGGCCCACACAAGTGAAGGGCCAGAGCTGGAATTCCTAGGGCTGCCACTACCCTGAATCTAGGGGAGACAGTGAACCCCCTGAGTTCAAGTGCTACCCTGCTTGCACTGGTCAGCCCAGGCAGAGTGCAGGACTTCTGCCCATGGAGCCCTGCTATCCCTGGTCCTGAGCCCCACCCCACCAGACTCTAGACCTGGCCCCTGTGTAGCTCTTGCCAACTGCCTCCACTAGGACCTGGACCTGCTGCCCCACCCTCCATTGGTGGCTTGGCAACTGCTCCTCTGACTTTAAGACTCAGTCTAGCAGCCTCATCCCATCCACTTAACCAGCCTTTCCTCCTTGGGCTATTATTTCTCAGCCAGAAGCCACTTGGGACTTCATGATCTGTGTCATGTCCTGCTGTCCTGCAGGGTGAGCCCTATCCAGAGGTCTGATTCCTTAGTAGAGGGAACAGGATCTGCCTCTCCCCAGCTTTCCCTCGGCTGTTCATAGCAGCAAGCCCATGTGGAGAGACTGGAGGTGAAGAGACGGGCAGGCAATTGTGGCTGTCCACTCAAGAGGGAGTGTAGGGCTGACCCAGACATAGGCAGGGCACCTGTACAACATGTGGTGGTTACAGACAGATGTGGCGGCTCACACCTGTAATCCCAGCGCTTTGGGAGGCTGAGGTGGGAGGATTGCTTGAGCCCAGGAGTTTTAGACCAGCCTGGGCAACAGAGCAAGACCCCATCTCTATTTTTCAAAAATTTGATAGTCACAGAGGGAAAATGCAACACCGGTGACAGCTGAGCTCATCTGGAAGACAGAGAGAGGAAAGGGTGTTTCCCAAGTGTTGTATGTTTTTATGCCTTGGAAACTAAGTGTTCTATGCCTTCCACAGAAACCAGAAATTCAGCAGAGCAAGAAAAAGTGATGAGTCCAGTTTGGGCCAAACTGAGTTTGAGATGCTGGAGGGATGTCTAGCAGACAGCTGCAGTTCAAGACGCATCCTGGCAGCAAGGTCAGGTGTGAGATGTTAGTTTCTGGAAACCTTACACCGCAAAGTGATGTGAAGACAGGAGGCTGACGCTGTTAAGTACAAGTAGACGAGGGAGCCTAAAAAGAGGTTCTTCGGGAACCATCAGCATTTAGACATCAAGGGAAAAGAAAGTGACGTGAATCATCATGGAGAGGTGCCCAAGCAAGGCTGACTGATGCAAATGCTGATGAACAAAAACAGATCAATCAAGGGCTTCCTAAAATGATTCCTCATAACAAGCAAATCCAAGTTGCTTCAATATAACTCGATTCACGAAAGTCCATTTTCACCTATGTTTGCAGGGCTCCAACTCTTTTTTCGTCTCCCATTAGCTTGGCCCTTGATGTTTCAAAAAGAACTGTGTAAAATACACATAACATAAAATTTACCATTTTTAATTGTATGGTTCAGAGGCATTAAGTACATTCACACTGTTGTGCTAACATCAACACCATCCATCCACAAACGTCTTTTCATCTTGAAAAACTAAAACTCTACCAATTAAACACTAACACCCCATTCCTTCCTTCCCCCAGTCCCTGGCCACCACCATCCTACTTTCTGTCTTTGTGAATTTGACTACTCTAAGTACTTCATATGAGTAGAATACACAGGCTTTTTCTTTTGTGGCTGGCTTATTTCACTTAGCATCATGTCCTCAACAGATGTTGTAGTATATGTCAGAATTTCCTTCTGTTCTAAGGCGAAATAATATTCCATTGTATGGATATGCTACATGTTGTTTATCCATTTACTCACCAGTGGCTACTTGGGTGGGTTCTGTGTTTTAGCTATTATGAATGATGCTACTATTGTATGCTATAGGTGCACAAACATCTCTTTGAGACCCTGCTTTCAATTCTTTTACATGTATACCCAGAAACAATTGCTGGACTATACAGCAATTCTGTTTGTAATTTTTTTGAGGAACCACCATACTGTTTTCCATAGCAGCTGCACTATTTTATTACATTCCCATCAGCACTGCACAAGAATTCCAGTTCTCCACATCTTCACTAACCCTTGCTTTTATGATAGTAGCCATCCTAATGGGTGTGAAGTAGTATCTCATTGTGGTTTTGATTTGCCTTTTCCTAATGGTTAGTGATGTTGACCATCTTTTCATGTGCTTAGTGGCCATTTGTGTGTTTTCTTTGGAAAAAAGTCTACTTAAGTCCTTTGCCCATTTTGAACTGGGTTGTTTTTGTTGTTATTGTTGACTTGTAGGAGTTCTCTATACATTCTGGACATTAATCTTTTATCAGATATGTGATTTGAAAACATTATCTCCTATTCCATGGGCTGCATTTTAATACTGTTGACTATGTCCTTTGATGCACAAAAGTTTTTAATTCTGATGAAGTCCAATTCGTCTTTTTTCTTCTGTTACTTGTGCCTTTGTATCCAGTAAATAATCACCAAATTCCATGTCATGAAGATTTCCTCTGTTTTTTTCCAAGAGTTTTACAGGCTTAGATCTTTACATTTAGGACTTTGATCCATTTTCAGTTAATTTTTCCATATACTGTAAGGTAAGGGTCCAACTTTATTCTTTTGCTTGTGGGTATACAGCTTTCCCATCATCATTTGTTGAAAAGACTGTCCTTTCCCCCACTGAATGGTCCTGATACTCTTGTCAAAAATCGTTTGATCATATACGCAAAGGTTTATTACTAAGATCTCTGTTCTAATTATTTGGTCTATATGTTTGTCTTTATGCCAGTTCCATACTGTTTGGATTACTGTAGCTTTGAAGTAAGCTTTGAAAACAGGAAGGGTGAGTCCTTCAACTCTGTTCTTTTTCAAAATTGTTTTGGCTATATAGGGTTCCCTGAGATTCCATATGAATTTTAGGATGAATTTTTCAATTTCTTCAAAAAACATCATTGGGATTTTAATAGAAATTGCCTTGAATATGTGGGTTACTTTGGGTAATATTGGCAGGAACTCAACTCTTGAAGACACTATAATCACTCCACAAGGTGCCATTTGCTGACATTCTGTCCGTAAATCCACCTCTGCTCTGAGAACCCTACTGATATACACATGTTGTGATCCTTGGTAAAAACCCAAGTACATATGGAGGTCAAAACTAGCTAACCAGACCTTTTACACCAAACTCAACTCTTACCAATTCCCTGTGAAAGTCATCTCCCACAACTGCAAATGTCCTGGCCCAATTCCCAACTGAACAACAGAACTGATTCCTAAAGCCCAGCTTCTCTCTCCTGCCCTACCTCAGCCCCAGAATGCTCAAGAACTTCAACTGGGCTTACTCACATTATGGCAGGCTCACCTCTTTTGCTACATACACATGGGTATTTACTCATCTATTCACTCAAAACACATGTGTTGAGCATCTAATGTATATCAGGTATCATGTCAGAGATGAGGACATGCAAATTTAATAATAATAATAACATACACTAAGTAGTGACTATATGCCAGGCATTGTTCTAAGTGCTTTACATGCAAAATCTCACCTAATTCTCCCTCCAGCCCTAAGAGGGTAAAGAGCTTGCCCAAGATCATGAAACTGAACCCAGATAATTAAATCCCAGAGTTCACATGCTTAAGCATGATGCTAAGCTGCCTTCTAATAAAACATAGCTCTTTAAGGAGCTCACAATTCAGAGGACGAGACAAACGAAGAAATAGAAAATTACTCTGTAATACAGTAAGAGCAAAGCTTGAGAAATGCCAGAGATTTAAGACATCCTAGAGAAAGATTACCTAACCCAGACAACTATGCATATCCCTTCATGGTATACCCCTAAACGTACCTTCTGAAACTCCAGCCTCATCCCTTCCAGGAGAGGGCCCCGTGATGGACTCTTTGAGAACCATCAGTCATGCATACTAATTTGATCCCCCACATCAGTTGCTCCTCCAGGAGCAGCTAAAGAGTTGTGGGATCTGCGTATCAAACCCAACCCCAGCCAGTAACCCTACAATGACAATGATGCAAATGACAGACAATGCAAGAAAGAATTTAGTCGGTATAACTTCACAGCTCTATTGAAAAGCAGTGTTGAGCTTCAAAAAGGCAGGAGAACTCATCACGCTGTTGCAATATGCAGCTCCAGACAAAACATGAGCCATGAGACTTGACAAAAAGGGAAATTTGGTGATGAGCTGATGAGCTGCCACAGAAGAGGGCAGACAGAATACGGAGGGTTCAGAGGAACCCTGCAAACTCAGGCACTCCCACAGGCTAGCTCAGCTCTCCTGCCTCCTTGCATCTCTTTCCTTTCGGTACCAGAGTTGTGAATCACCTCCTGCAGCAATCTCAGCTGAGGACGACCAACTCACAGTGAATCAGTACTGGGGGAAGGAATGGAGGAGATGTGACTCTTTTCCCTGAGGTGACTCTTTTTTCCACACAGTTTGGGGAAGTTTGGTGACACATCAGAGATTATCCAGAGAGACACAGAGCGCCAATGTGGGCAGATGCCCCAGGCTTTCCTGAGCCATGTAGCATTTCTGCTTTTCTCTGTGGCTTCAGCTTGCGGTCTGTACCTAGGCTAGGTCTGTGGGAACATTTCAGGCTGCAGCAATAAGGAATGAAAACCTGGGGCTAGAAATTCTGTTTGTGGAAATGTTAGTCCCTGAGATGACAGAGGACTTGCTAATCACAGTTGAAAGGGCTATGGCCCTTTATACCATGGTCTTTCATCTCTCTGGAAAAATTACCAACAATGACACACAGCAGTAAAGCTGGATTGTGAAATCAAAGAGCCAGACAAACTTCACACGTTGTCTTCCTTAAATTGCTAAGAACTTTCGTTGCTGAATGATCCAAATATACCTAACTTACTGTGCAGAGAGATTCCTCATGTGCCTCCTGGATGTTAACCTGTAACTGCCCTCCTGCTCCTGGCTCTCCCGCTCCCTGACAAGGAAGTAGGGGTGAGAGAGGAGTGTGAAATTGTATTCTCCAGTTTATTTAATCCCCGTGGCTACCTAGCATGTGAAGATAGATTTGTCTCTTTGACACCAATACATTTGGTAAGCTCAAGAGCCTAGAGCCAGAAGACCTGGGTTAAATTCTGGCTCCTCGAGCCTCCCCAGTCTGCCCCAGATGGATCACTCGCCCTCTCTGAGCCTCACTTCCCTGTAAAACAGGGGGATGACAACTTTCATGGCAATGGTCAGGCTCGGCTTCTGACCCCATTGTAAGAACATCCTGCAGCCTAGCTGCCTGGACAGTCTCCCTTTTCTCTGAAGGCCCCTGCTCAGCCTTTACAACTGGGTAACTTGTGCTGCTGTTAAGCCTGGAGAAGGTGGCAGGGAGCAGAGAGGGGGGTGTAAGGAATAAATCAAGTGGTTGGGTAATTAATTTAGAATAACTTAAGCACTGAACGTGGAAGAGAAACAAAAGTGATGACATTTAATGAATGTGTCAGTTGATATCTCACTCACTCCAGCTGTCTTTTAAAATGTCAAATATCCCATTCCTTTTCCTTGCAGCTGGAAGGTACATGCTAAAAACAACAATTCTGTCCCAGTAGGTTAGCACAGGCACATAATTCAGAAGCAGGAGGTCCTAGAGGCTGCAGGAGCAGGAGACAATGCCCATCACCCTAGAGAGCTGGACGCTGCAGCTGCTCCTCGTGCCCCGCACCGGGCCATTCTCCTAGCTCTTCAGCTACCTTCTTGCTATCAACCATAAAAAACATACAAGACGTCGATGCCAAGAGAAAGACAGTCAGTGTGCTTTATGGTCCTTTCCCCAGTTTGTGGGTCTTCAAACTGATTCTCAGGGCTTGAAAGTTTTCGAGAGAAAACCTTAGCTGAACTCCAGGGAGAGAGAAAGCCAGGAGACGGTTGCTCCAGAGAACTCCAGGCTCAGGCATTTCCATTCTGAGCTGATTGGCCCTTGGCTCAGTCTTCTATAAATACCAGATACTGCTTCAGAGACAAACCAGGGGAACAAACCAGCTGGATTTTCACTTTGGGGGAAAATGTGAAGCCAAGCGGTATCAAACAGTTTTCCTCTCAAACTCCAACCCTTACCCCCTAAAGAGAGCTTCTTCACTTTCAGCCACAGCTGAGCAGCCGCCTCTTCAACCTCACAGGGTGCTGAGCTACAAGGAGGAGGAGCCGCTAAAGAGCAAGCAGAAAACTGGCGAGTGGTCAGACAACCCGGGAGCGGAAGTGGCCTCCGCAGTCCAAAAAGTTCCAGCAACCTCAGCTTATTGACCGGAGTGCAGCTTCTGGCTTGAGGAGCAGAGAGGGCCGTGGTCTTCTAGGCAATCTGGGGAGAAGTGTAGAGTGAGCCAGTGTGGGACAACTATGAACAGCTCAGCTTTGGCCAAGCACAGACGTTCAGGGAAGACACAGTGACAGGTCAGAGCAGAGGCTACCCTTCCACTGTCCAGTTTAGAGCCAGGTTGTGCAGGGAGTCCATGCCAGCCCCTCAGGTGAAGCTGGACCTCTACTGCCTCAGTGCTCCCTTAGTGAAGGAGCAGAGCCCAACCACAGGGATGCTCACCCCTGCTGACCTGCTCACCAATGCTCAAAGCCAATGGCTTATTAAAGGACGTGTTTCCAACCCATGTTCTCCTTGGCTGCCGAAGTGCCTCCTGCAACCAATCAGCCCCTCCCTCCTGTAGGTTCTCTCCTTATCTGACTTTGGGCTCCTGCATGAGATCCAGCTTTGCTGCCATCCCAACTCTTCTGCACACCTCCTCCCAGTGAGAAGGCTCCCCCAGCCCTCCACCCTCTCCCTGCACACTCTTACCCACCTCACCTCCACCTCCATTTCACCTACCGCCTCCATGCCAGGCTGATCTGCGTCCCCAGCTACCATTATTCTTCTGAGCACCAGGCCCAACTTGTCACCTGCCATTAGACAAGGCCCTGAGATATCCTGCCACAACCTAAACCCAACATATCCTTCAGAGCCGCTCCTCAGCCTCTGCAGACTTCAGCAACATTGTCCCATCAGTTTAACCCTTGACTCCCCTCACTCCCTCAATCCGCCAGCATGTCCTATTTACTTCTTTTGTGTTGTTTCCTTCTTTCTTATCTCACTGCCCCACTCTTTCTGGGCCCTCACTACTTCCCACTACTGTCATCTCTCCTACTGGAATTTCAACTTTTCACCCTCCTCAGTGCCAGCTGAGAGATTAAAAACTCTAATACCTTCTGGGGCTAAGCAGGTGTAAATGTATGAGGCTGTAAAACAAATGGAGAGTTGTAGGTTGTGGGAACTGGAAGGTGAAAGCTCTATCTAAAGACATTCAAATTCAAATTAAAAAAAAAAAAAGGCCAGGCACGGTGGCTCATGCCTATAATCCCAGTACTTTGGGAGGCCAAGGCCGGTGGATCACTTGAGGTCAGAAGTTCGAGATCAGCCTGACCAACATGGTGAAACCACGTCTCTGCTAAAAATACAAAAAAAAAAAAAAAAAAAAAATAGCGGGGTGTGGTGGTGGGCACCTGTAATCCCAGCTACTTGGGAGGCTGAGGCAGGAGAATCGCTTGAACCTGGGAGGCAGAGGTTACAATGAGCCGAGATTTCGCCATTACCCTCCAGCCTGGGCAACAAGAGCAAAACTCCATCTGAAAAAAAAAATTTTTTAAAAGCTAACACTGTTGGGCAAACTAATCAGATTCAGCCCCTGGACAACTACTTCTGAACCCCTAAAAAGTTGTTCTCCACTTCCCTAGTAGTTTATTCATCCTAAAACCTTTGCCAGGCATCCCACCATTATTCATAAATTTTTACTGACTCCCTTTTTGCCCACAGAAGGAGAAACAAATGATTAATGTTTGCATAGAGCTTTTAAAATTACCAAGCACTTTGCTTTACATGAAACTGACAATGCATTCATCTGGTGTTCAAAATACTTCATGGGTCTTCAGCACCCGTTTCTATGGCCAAATGCAATGCCCTCCTCTCACCGTGCTTTGTTTATACTCTGTATCCTCAGGATGCCCTCCCTAGCCCCAGGAAACCTAATCCCACTTATTCTTGGGGCCTAACTCCAGCCTCTCCAGAAAAGCCTTCCTAGAGCCCTGCTGGGGGCCGTGCTTTTCCCTCCCATACCTTGAGCTGGTGCTGGGCACACTCCCTTATTAGAAGCTGGTGTCCTATTTCTTTCGTGCCCTTTCTCGCCTGCTCCCTCCCGCCCCCCTGCACATCCAGGGGCCCCATCATGGGGAGCCTGTCAGAGAGGAGGCACCTACAGCCAAGAGGGGAGGACACATGAGCCAAAACCAGAGTCAAGTACCCAGATTCAGAATACCCAGCATGGGATTCAGGAAACAGTTAACACAGTAACTCCACAAACATGGTCTATGATGGACGATGCACGGAAGAAGTCTTGGTGTGATTTAACAGAGGATGCTCTCCATCAGCGACTCAAACTTTACTGTGCATTTGAGCCACCTAGAAAGCTTGTTAAAAATGTAAATTGCTACCCACAGATGTTCTGATGCACTAGATTGGAGCCTAGGAATCTGCACTTGGACAAGCTGGCTGGTGATTCTGATGCATAACAAAGTCCAGGCACGTGCATCAAGGAACATTAAGCCCAGAATTAGAGATTTGGCTTTACCTGGCATGGGATGGTTGTTCCTAAGTCAAGAAGACCCTGACCCAGACACAGCTCACAGGGGATTGTGTTCTAAATTCCACCTGATGGGACTTGTGTGTTTACTTAGGTGTGTTCATTAACAGTTTGGGGGTGTGACTGTTTCCCCCTCAGGCATCTGGCTGGCAGCCCCATGGGCAACACACTGCCCGACTTGCACAGGAGGGGGTGTTAGCAAAGGCACCCACTCTGCAAGCCTTGCCCAGTGCCCTGAAGGTCACCCCACACAATGCTACTGCAATTCAGTCCCCACTACAGCAGCGTGAACCATCTGCTTCCCATGACCACAGAGCAAAAGCAGAAGCAGACAGGTTGATCACGACTGAGAGCATCTGTTTTAAATCAGACTAACTGCTGGTTGGGCACAAGCAGGGCAGGAGGCAGTGGTGGAGCACTGCCCTGGCCTGGGCACCTCTTCACACCCCACTCCCTAACCCAATCTTTTCTTTCCTATAGTCAGCAATGCTTTCCAGAGCACTGAAGGACAGATACAGGAGAATGTTAGGAAGTAGACTCCAGATTATTGGGGTCTGATCAAGGTAAGAGTAAAGGTGAGTGTCTCAGGGGGCAATAGTGCTAGCCATTGGGTCTGAGGATGGAAGATTAAGGGAGCCTTAGTTTCTCTGCCCATGAGAAAATGTCTTGAGTTGCCCCAAAGCAGTGACCTTTCTCCCAAGCTCCCGACTTCCTGCTGAAGAACTCCATGCAGAAGACTGCAGCGAGCTCACACTCAGTGCATCTGCTATCAACTGACACTCCTTCCTCCCAGCCACCAGTCCCCTCTGGGTCCCCTCTTGTTAATATTCTTATCCCCAGGCCCAGAGGCTCTGACTCATCTTTTCTACCTTCCTTCTGTCCTTCTTCGTTTCCTTTCCTTTCCTTTCCTTCCCTTCCCTTCCCTTCTCTTTTCTTTTTTTTTTTTTTTTTATTTTTTTGAGACAGGATCTGGCTCTGTTGCCCAGTCTGGAGTGCAGTGGCAAGGACATGGCCCACTGCAGCCTCTACCTCCTGGGCTCAAGTTATCCTGCCACCTCAGCCTCCTGAGTAGCTGGGATCACAGATGCACACCACTGTGCCCAGTTAATTTTTTAAAACAATTTTGTTGAGATGGGGGTCTCACTTTGTTACCCAAGCTGGTCCTGAACTCCCCTGCTCAAGCGATCCTCCCACCTTGGCCTCCCAAAGTGCTGGGATTACAGGCATGAGCCACCATGTCCAACCTTGACTCATTTTTCTATTCCTCCCTCACTTCAGCCCCAATCACTCTCCAAATTCTATCCATTTCTCCCACAGAGTATCTCATACCTGTCCCCACCTTTCAGAAACCACACTTGCCTTAGTTCAGGCCTTCTTAACTTCTGTCCCGCGCATACAGGAGTTTACTAAGGGGTCTTCAGACATCTGCTCTTCTACCTCCCGAGCCCTTTGGTTCCCAGCCTGGCACTCTTAAATATCTAGGGGTCTTCAGTATTTAAAAGAACTACTAGAAACTATACATTTACCCCAATAAAGCATCACAGACTATTGATACATGTAATGTGTTAAATGTCCAAAATCAAACTGCCAGATCTTTGGGGGTAAATTAACAAAAGGGGTTTCCTGGTAATGAAAGGTTGGGACCCACTGCCAATCTACTTCACACAGTCCCAGTTAGCTGTCTCTCTGAAACAAAGGTCTAATGTCACTTCTCTTAAGATCTCAGTTCCTTCAGATTCCCTACTGTGGCATTTGAGTCCAGCCATCATTGGGTCCTACATGGTCACTTTCTGTCTCTACCCAGGCTACATTTTCCAAATACCCATGCACTTTCACTTCTCCATGACTTCGCTAATGCCTCTCCTTCATCCTAGAATGTTCTTCCCTCCCTCCTTTGCTCCTTGCTTCTTATCCTTCACGTTCTTGCTCAAACATCCCTCCTGTATCTTTCCTGAGTTCTGCATCTCTCAGGTCATAACTATGAGCTCATTCTTGTTTGTCTTTGTAAGTCCAGTGTTTGTATCTTCTTTCTAGTACATATTTTATTCCGATGTGTGTTATAGTAGGATCTCCCTCATCAGAGTAGAGGCTGCCTGAGAGCTGACGCCCCATGGGTGGCCTCACTTTGTCCACACTTTGCATTGTCCCTGACACATAGTAAGCGCTTGATATTGTTTGTTGGATAAACAGACATGTGAGTGAATGAGTAGACAAGTTCTTTTACAGGATAAAATCCACATCATCACAATGACCCACAATGTTCCCACTGCCCCTGTGGTCTCAAGTGGCCACATAGGACCAGAATGGTCACTATCTTCCAATAATACTAATACTAATCACAGCAGCTGTCATCTGTTACATGATTATGATGTGCCAGTCACCATGCTAAGTTCTTTACATACATTATCTGATTTAATTCTGTCATCAACCTTTTGAGGTAGGTAATATTGGTATGACCTCATTATATGGAAGAGGACACAAAGAAGAGAAGTAAAGTAACTTGCCCAAGGCCAAGGGGAGGAACTGAGAGTCAAGCCTAGATGAGTCTGGTGTTACTTGCTTTATTTTGCCCATGAAGGGCATGGGCGCCAGCTCAGCCTGTGCCCACTGACTAAGCCAACAGCACAGATGACAGGATTCTCTCTTGCCAGGGAGACTGTGATTTCCACAGGGCAGATTGGGCCCAGGCCACAAAGGACAGACCACTGACTGGGCTTGCCCTGCCCTGGCCAAAGTGCAGGTGCTACCTGGGCCTGTGCCACTGACTGTCCCCAGGCCACAAGTGCTTCCTCTGCCCTACACCAGCCTTCCTTCCTCTATGAGGCAGTACCTGGTGTTGAGCACCTCTGATGATGGATACTTTCAATATTTTGGTCAGTCCTACTAAGAAGGTTTGAATATAAACTGGGCCAGCAGGAAAAGGTAATTAGGCAGCACTTTCCCGATGAGGGAAGAGGATCAGCAGGTGTCAGATCAGGGATCAGAGTCCTGGTGTGCATTTAATCAAGTATCGCTGTTCTGTTCACACGTTGGATGGCAAAGCTTGAAAAAGTCCTAACCCACCTCTTTCTTCCTGACTCCTGGTAGAGGTGAAAGAAGGATCCCAACAGTGCCCTCCCCCCAATATCAGCAAAACAAAACAAAACTGAAACACAAAACAGAGCCGTCAGCATCCCACGCCTCCTTCTTCTGCATTCTCAGCCCTTGATTATGAAAAAAATAACCAAAAAAGAACAGAGAGAACCCTGGGGACAAGGCTCTAGACAGACCCATGGCAGACAAAAGGATTGGAGGAAAGGGAAGGAATGCTTAAAAAGCAGTTAGGCAGTAGCTTGGAGTCATCTTATTTAAATTCTAAACAAGACCAGTATTCTGAGATAACAAAAGCCACTGTGCTTAATTAAGGGCATAAATGGTAGAAATATGAGACAGGAGCTTTTACAAACTGTTAATGAGGTGGATGGGAAACCTCTAAAAATAAACCACAGCAAGTTTAAAGGGTAATTAGGGGATCAAAAATAAACAGAGGGTGTCAATTTAAGAGAAGTTCCCTGCAAGGGCTCCTCCAACCAGTCCTCAGTAGGTAGGGCAGGCCAAAAAGAGAGCCCGCCAAGGAGTCAGGAGGCAGGTATCTTCTTCTAACTTGGCCTTTGCTCTTTCCTAAACTTTTAAGAATCCTAATGAGCTCCCCAGCCCCACCACCACCCACAACAAGCAAATAAAGCCACTGTGAGGCAGGCTATGCCTTATTTAACACGTAGTCCCCAAAGAGGCCTGAGCAAATATTAGGGGATGAGAAACCTTAAGAGCAAAGTTATAAAAATCAGTCCAGTTCCTGCATTTGAGTTGATAGCCAAGATTCGTGCCTACGTGTGTAGGTGCATGGACACACAAACCACACACCTGCACACACAAACAAACCCCCCACTTATCAATTGAGAGCTCCACTCAAGGCCATTGCTCATGAATAGGGAATAGGTGTTTGCTAACCCTTCAGGTGAAGTTCTTGTGCGCCTCCCACCTCCTGCCTCCCACCTCCACAATCTTTTTCCCCTTCCCCATTACTGCTTAAAATGCTAGCACATTAGGAAGCTGTTCTATGGTCGGGTAAGTTGGGGAAGTTCTTCCCATAATATGCCCTTCTAGGAGATGCATGTTTACACATTTAACGCTCTAAGAACTGTGATCAGGAAATCTCTTTTTGTTTGTTTAACTCAGCGTTTCCCAAATCCTTTGCCTATGTAACCCTTTTCCCACAAAAGGGTTCTGGATATATTCAGGTTATATCCATTCCTCTTCTAGTTCTGTGAGACCCTGTCCAAAGGTGACGTCTCATCTTCCTACAATCTATGAACTAAATGGTAAACTTAACCTCTGCCATACCCCAATATTCAACAATGGAACAAAAATGGGAAGATAGCAGAAAACAATCATTTACTTAGAAAAATGGAGGAAAGAAAGAGATCTCTAGGCAAGAACCATACAGTGGCTACTTGTCTAAGCAAATATTTAATCCTGAAGCTATAGGGAACCATTACCATCCCTCCCCACTACCTACCCCCAAGTGGCAAAATTTGGGGGCATTAAACACTCCCCCAAAGGACCAGGAATTGGCTATATGGAGGGATAACTGCAGCACAGGCCTCTTGCTTCTCCATGGATGGGGCAGGTCGGTGGTCTCCCTCAAACGGGCTAGAGAGCAGCAGGGCTAGTCATGGGGTGGGAGAAGAGGAGACACACAAAGAGAAATAAGGAACTCTGGGATAAGCATACTTCCTTTAATTCACTTACTCTCCTGCCAACTTCTCTGCAAATATGAGGTAATACTGGTCTTTATGATTACAAAGTGGTGCCCACCCCTGGAGAGAATTCTGGTCCAGATTCTGGTCCAGTGCATATAGCTCTGCCCTGCAAATTCTGAGTCCTTTCTGCTCCTAATGGAAGCTGAAAAGTGAACTCAGTCAGAAGACCTGTGCAACCCAGGCAAAGTATTAATAACTGAACCCATTTTTATCACCTTTGTTCATTTGTAAAATTATGACATTACAGATACTTTACAAAGTTGTTTAGAAGGGTAAATTATATATGCAAACATTTAATATCTTGTGGTACACTGTAATGATCAGAATACATTATTTTCTCTTTCCCTCTACACCCTCCTTGGGTGATTTCCTCCACTCCCAGGTCGTGATTCCATGGAAATGCAGATGGATCTGAAAAACATATTTCCATCTAGATCTGTCTCCTGAATGCTAGATTTCTGCCACAGATTGGGATTTATTGTAAGAAAGCAGAAATCCAATGAAATCCAAGAACAGAAAAGTAAAATATTGCCAGATATGAGAGGTTCCAAAATTAGGAGAAACCCATTAAGAACAGAAGCAGCAACTCTCTCTCTCCCTCTCAGAAGTCACCAGTCTCCAGGTGTCTGCTCCATTCTCCCCTGGCACCCCACCTCATTCCTGTCTACTCATCATGTCCCCAGTGTATAGGACCCAACTGAAGAGCTCGCTCCAAGTGACAATAGACCCAATGTCTCCTTGTTCAAAATTCAGGAGAAAGAGTCTGCTTTGATGAGCCTATCCATTCAACCCTGACAATGTAAGTCACAGGATTTGCTGCCCTGGGTAAGGTGTCCATCCCGTATAATGCTGTCCCTTCCAGCATCACTGAACAAGACAAATAATGAAAGTCTGTCAGTTTCATTCTATTGCTTGTCCTTATTCGGACATTTTCAAAGGTGCTTTCGTCTAATTGATCACATTTACAACTATAAATCATACATCCTCTCCCCATAGGAAATAACTTGAAGTCATATTCTGCTTCTCATTCAGAGGCAGTGAGTGTCTCAAGGCCATCTCAAAGGTTGCCTGCCTGCCTCAGAATCCACAATATTCAGTTTATATCCATTCCTCTTCTAGTTCTGTGAGACCCTGTCCAAAGGTGACATCTCATCTTCCTACAATCTATGAACTAAATGGTAAACTTAACCTCTGCCATACCCCAATATTCAACAATGGAACAAAAATGGGAAGATAGCAGAAAACAATCATTTACTTAGAAAAATGGAGGAAAGAAAGATATCTCTAGGCAAGAACCATACAGTGGCTACTTGTCTAAGCAAATATTTAATCCTGAAGCTACAGGGAACTCTGACTGACACTGTAAGGCCAATGTCCTTGGAAGCCTGCATATTCTTAATTATTGAAATAAGTCCTGAGGACCAGGCCCACCAATTTTCTGTTGCTCAGAACCCAGGATTAGGTTCTTCAATCTGACTCTCCTTCTCTTAATGGCTGATGCCACTTAGTACAAAAAGCATGTAGGCAAAAAGTGCTAGCTATTTCTCTCCTAATTTGTCTTTCCTTATCCATACTTCAATCCTAGCTGTTAGACTTGCCTCCCAGTGGGAAGAGATCTTCTTGTTTTGTAGGGAAGGCAGAGTAAAAAAATGCCTTGGAGGAGCTTGTGGGAGTGTCATGTTCCCCAGCAACTCCTTCTAGATAATCCTTTTCCAATGGCCTAATATCCATCTTTGTCAATCACACCTTTAGCTTTGGCACCAGAAACTCAATGAGACAGAAAATTAGGACTAGACCACAGTTTTGCAAGGCCCATTAATTTCTGGATTTGAATCTAAGTAATCAGAGAGCTCCAGCTACAGACAAAATGGGCTTCCTGTCCCAGGATTACATAATCACCTTGCTTTTCTTATTTGCTGATAGACGGGCATTTTGGATAGAAACATGTCTCTTTGCTGATGGCTTTAATCTAAGATTCTAAGCAACAAATAATCTGCTTCATTATTCTTACAATCAGTCATCAAGCCTCCCAGAGCTCCACCTTTTGTATGGTTATGTCCTGGGTCTCAAGGGATTGCAGGTGACACTTAACTAGTTTTTCATCAAAAATCACAGGCTGCAAAATTCTCATCTTGTCATTTATTTTTAGATTATATCTCCTCCCAATGATGCCATAACTGTCCCACATGTTAAGGCTCTGTCACTTGAAACCCCACTCCTGGTACCAATTTCTATTCTAATTACAGGCTTTCTGGTCATATACTAAAGAAGATTAAAATTTAAATATTTAATATTTAAACACACACACACATAGAAAGAGAGAGAATGCACAAGAAACAAGAACAGCCAGGCTCAAGGAAATTAGAACTGAAAGTTAGAATATATACCAGACATATTCTCTTTCTCTGTCTCTTTCTCTCTCAGGGGCAGTACCATATTCTCTCAGTTCTTCATCAATTTGTGTCTGTTCCATTATTTTCTCTTTTCAGGTCTTTTAGGAAGACAATGGCCCTTTCAGCAACTTACATATGGGCCCAATGGCTATCACAGCCCCTGAGTTTGTAAGACCTTCCAATACCAATGTCCATCAGTTACTGGCAGTAGTCAGTGGCTTGGTTGGTTGAAACTCTCCAAAGACAAAATCTGATTGACATAACTCATTTGTTTGAGCCACATGTGATGGTTAATAATGAGTGTCAACTTGATTGGATTGAAGAATACAAAGTATTGGTCTTGGGTGTATCTGTGAGGGTGTTGCCAAAAGAGATTAACATTTGAGTCGCTGGGCTGGGGAAGGCAGATCCACCCTTGATCTGGTGAGCACAATCTAATCAGCTGCCAGCGAATATAAAGCAGGCAGGAAACCATGAAAAGGAGAGACTGGCCTAGCCTCCCAGCCTACATCTTTCTCCTATACTGGATGCCTCCTGCCCTCAAACATCAGACTCCAAGTTCTTTGGTTTTGGGACTCAGACTTGCTCTCCTTGTTTCTCAGCTTACAGACAGCCTATTGTGGGACCTTGTGATCATGTAAGTTAATACTTAATAAACTCCCACATATATATGTCATATGTATCATATATATCCTATTAGTTTATATTTATATATATAAACTGATTTTATATATATCCTATTAGTTCTGTCCCTCTAAGAGAACCGTGACTAATACAGATTTTGGTACTGGGAATGGTTCTAGAGGAACAGAATATTAAGGATGGAGTTCTTTCATTGACTTTGGGGTTTCTGGAGTGAGCTGCTTAATATGATTAGACCCAAAAATGCTAAGGACTCTACTTCTAATAGTATGGAAAACACTGATAGTCCTTGGCATGAACTATTTAGAGAGTTATACAAAATAAATGCATTTGACACTCCTGATTCACTGCTCATGAGAGGCAAGTTTAGTAACTCTATACATAATACCTATGACCATATGTGGAGAACCAAGGGACACAATGAAGCTGGTTGGTTGCTTCTAAGTTCAGCGGGCACGATGATGAAAGAAAATGATGAACTCAGGGATTCTGTCTCCCGGATTCAGAAGCAGATACTGAGCCTCAAATCTGCTAAGATTGCCCTTAGTGAGAGTCTTATATCCTATAGAGAAAGAGCTGAAATTGTGGAAAAACAGACACAAGCTCTTATCATGCGAGTGGCTGACCTGCAATGAAAGGTGCATGCACAGCCTCACCAGGTGTCTACTGTTAAAGTGAGGGCGTTGATTGGAAAAGAATGGGACCTTGCAACTTGGAATGGGGATGTGCAGGAGGACCCTGATGAAACTGGGGACACTGAGTTTGTAAACTCTGATGAAACTTTTTTGCCAGAAGGAACAGCTTCCCCATCCCCAGTAGTGGCAACATACCCTCCCCGACCCATGCTACCATCAGCCTTTCCACCTCTGTCTGAGGAGATAAACCCTGTGCTGCCTGAGGCAACAGTGATGGCCTCCCCTGAGGAAGTTGCCAGGCAAGATAATGTTGATCCTCCTCAGGAGCCACCCCCAACACCCCTGTTTCCTTCTAGACCTATAACTAAAGTCTCAGTGGGCTGCTAGAGGTGAAGTTGATAGTGTGACCCATGAGGAGGTGCACTACACTTGAAAAGAACTGCTTCAGTTCTCTAATCTCTATAAACAGAAATCTGGAGAACAGGCATGAGAATGGATATTAAGGGTGTGGGACAATGATGGAAGGAACATAGAGTTGGATCAGGCTGCATTTATTGATTTGGGCCCACTAAGTAGGGACTCAGCTTTTAATGTTGCAGCTTGGGGAGTTAAAAAAGATTCTAATAGTTTATTTGCTTGGTTAGCTGAAATAAGGATTAAATGATGGCCCACTGTGTGTGAGCTGGAAATGCCTGGTCTTTCTTGGTTTAATGTATAGGGAGGGATCCCAAGGCTTAGTGACATTGGGATGGTGGAGTGGATTAGCCACTTTAGACCTACTCATCCCAGGTGGGAGGGTCCACAAGATATACCCTTGGCCAATGCCTTGTGAAATAGATTTGTGAGGGTAGCACCTGGATCTTTGAAGAGCCCTGTAATTGCTGTTCTCTGTATATCAGATTGAATCGTGGGAACTGCAGTTACCCAACTACAAAATGTAAATACAATGGGAATAATTGGATCTTGAGGTGGCCGGAGCCAAGTGGCAGCACTCAATCATAAAAGGCAAGGTGGGCATAGCTACCATAATGGACAGCAGAGGCAAAGTGGCAATCAGAATAGTCTGACTCATGTAGAACTCTGGCATTGGCTAATTAACAACTGTGTTCCTAGATCTGAAATTGATAGGAAGCCTATTGCATTCCTACTTAATTTATACAAGCAGGAAACTTCTAGGTCAAATAGATAAAAGACTAACATGAATTATAAAAACAGAATCACAGTCCCTCAATCAATTTCCAGACTTTCCAGCCAGTTTACAGACCCAGAACCCCTTGAATGAAAGGGAGGCCAGGTCCCCTTGAGGAAAGGCCACATTACCGACAATTTATACAATGAATCTCTCTCCCATCCTTCCCCAAGGGGACCTCCAGCCTTTTACCAGGATAACTGTGCAATGGGGAAAGAGAAATTATTAGACATTTCAGGGACTGCTGGACACTGGCTCTGAGTTGGTGTTGATTCCAGGGGACCGAAAATGTCATTGTGGTCCTCCCGTTAAAGTAGGGGCTTACGAAGGTCAGGTAATTAATGGAGTTTTAGCTCGTGTCCAACTTACAGTGTGTCCAGTGGGTCCCTGGATTCATCCTGTGGTCATTTCCCCAGTGCCAGAATGCATAATTGACATAGACATACTTAGCAACTGGCAGAACTCCCACATTGGCTCCCTGACTGGTAGGGTAAGGGCTATTATGGTGAGAAAGATCAAATGGAAGCCACTAAAGCTGCCTCTACCTAGAAAAATAGTAAATCAAAAACAATATCACATCCCTGGAGGGATTGCAGAGATCAGTGCCACCATCAAGGACTTGAAAGATGCACAGGTGGTGATTCCCATTACATCCTTGTTCATCTCTCCCATTTGGCCTGTGCAGAAGACAGATGACAGTAGATTATTATAAGCTTAGCCAAGTGGTGACTCCAACTGCAGCTGCTGTACTAGATGTACACATCTCCTGGTACCTGGTATACAGCCATTGACTTGGCAAATGCCTTTTTCTCCATTCCTGCCCATAAGGCCCACCAGAAGCAATTTGCCTTCAGCTGGCAAGGCCAGCAATACACCTTCACTGACCTACCTCAGGAATATGTCAACTCTCCAGCTTTGTGTCATAATCTTATTCAGAGAGACCTTGATTGCTTTTTACTTCCACAAGATATCATACTGGCCCATTACATTGATGACATTATGCTGATTGGATCCAGTGAGCAAGAAGTGGCAAACACACTGGACTTATTTGTGAGACATTTGCATGCCAGAGGATGGGATAAATATGAGGTAGAAAGTCCTAAAATTCAGGGACTTTCTACCTCAGTAAAATTTCTAGGACTCCAGTGGTGTGGGGCCTGTAGAGATATTCCTTCTAAGGTGAAAAATAAGTTGCCGCATTCGGCCCCTCCTACAACCAAGAAAGAGGTATAACGCCTAGTGGGCCTATTTAGATTTTGGAGGCAACACATTCCTCATTGGGGTGTGTTACTCTGACCCATTTATCAAGTGACCCAAAAGGCTGCCTGTTTTGAGTGGGGTCCAGAACAGGAGAAGGCTCTGCAATAAGTCCAGGCTGCTGTCCAAGTTGCTCTGCCACTTGGGCATATGATCCAGTAGATCCAATGGTGCTTGAGGTGTCAGTGGCAGATAGGGATGCTGTTTGGAGCCTTTCACAGACCCCCATAGGTGAATCACAGCAGAGGCCTCTAGGATTTTGGAGCAAGGCCTGGCCATCTTCTGCAGATAACTACTCTCCTTTTGAGAGACAGCTCTTAGCCTGTTACTGGGCTTTGGTGGAAACTGAACATTTGACTATGGGTCAAGTCACCATGCGACCTCAACTTCCTATCATGAACTGGGTGCTTTCTGACCCATCTAACCATAAAATGGGTCGTGCACAGCCGCATTCCATCATCAAATGGAAGTGGTTTATACATGATCAGGTTTAAGCAGGTCCTGAAGGCACAAGTAGGTTACATGAGGAAGCGGCTCAAATGCCCGTGGTCTCCACTCCTGCCACCCTGCCTTCTCTCCCCCGGCCTGCACCAATGGCCTCATGGGGAGTTCCCTATGATCAGTGGACAGAGGAAGAGAACATTAGGGCCTGGTTCACAGATGGTTCTTCACGATATGCAGGTACCACCCGGAAGTGGACAGCTGCAGCACTACGGCCCCTTTCTAGGACATCCTTGAAGCACAGCAGTGAAGGGAAATCTTCCCAGTGGGCAGAACTTCAATCAGTGCACCTGGTTGTGCACATTGCAAGGAAGGAGAAATGGCCAGATGTGCCATTATATACGGATTCACAGGTTGTAGCCAATGGTTTGGCTGGATGGTCAGGGACTTGGAAGAAGCATAATTGGAAAATTGGTGACAAAGAAATTTGGGGGAGAGATATGTGGATGGACTTCTTTGAATGGTCAAAAACCATGAAGATATTTGTATCCCATGTGAGTGCTCACCAACGGGTGACCTTAGCAGAGGAGGATTTTAAGAACCAAGTAGATAGGATGACCCATTCTGTGGACACCACTCAGCCTCTTTCTCCAGCCACCCCTGTCATTGCCCAATGGGCCCATGAACAAAGTGGCCACGGTGGCAGGGATGGAGGTTATGCATGGGCTCAGCAGCATGGACTTCCACTCACCAAAGCTGACCTGGCTACAGCCACTGCTGAGTGCCCAATTTGCCAGCAGCAAAGACCAACACTGAGCCTCAATATGGCACCATTTCTTGGGGTGATCAGCCAGCTGCCGGATGGCAGGTTATGTTGGACCTCTTCTATCATGGAAAGGGCAAAGGTTTGTCCTCACTGGAAGAGATACTCTGGATATGGGTTTGCCTATCCTGCACACAATGCTTCTGCCAAGACTATCATCCATGGAAGCACAGAATGCCTTATCCACCATCGTGTTATTCCACGCAGCATTGCCTCTGACCAAGGCACTCACTTTATGGCTAAAGAAGTGCAGCAGTGGGCTCATGCTCATGGAATTCACTGTTCATACCATGTTCCCCATCATCCTGAAGCAGCTGGGTTGATAGAATGGTGGAATGGCCTTTTGAAGTCACAATTACAATGCCAACTAGGTGACAATACTTTTCAGGGCTGGGGCAAAGTTCTGTAGAAGGCCGTGTATGCTCTGAATCAGCATCCAATATATGGTACTCTTTCTCCCATAGCCAGGATTCACAGGTCCAGGAATCAAGGGTTGGAAGTGGAAGTGGCACCACTCACCATCACCCCTAGTGATCCAATGGCAAAATTCTTGCTTCGTGTTCCCACAACATTTAGTTCTGCTGGCCTAGAGCTCTTAGTTCCAGAGGGAGGAATGCTGCCACAAGAAGACACAACAATTCCATTAAACTAGAAGTTAAGATTGCCACCTGAGGCCAGGTGCAGTGGCTCATGCTTGAAATCCTAGCACTTTGGGAGGCCAAGGCGGGCAGATCATGAGGTCAGGATATCGAGACCATTCTGGCTAACATGGTGAAACCCTGTCCCTACTAAAAATACAAAAAAATTATCCAGGCATGATGGCATGCACTTTTAGTCCCAGCTACTCAGGAGGCTGAGGCAGGAGAATGGCGTGAACCCGGGAGGCAGAGCTTGCAGTGAGCCGAGATCGTGCCACTGCACTCCACCCTGGGTGACAGAGCAAGACTCCATCAAAAAAAAAAAAAAAAAAAGATTGCCACCTGAACACTTTGGGCTCCTCCTACCTTTAAGTCAACAGGCTAAGAAGGGAGTTACAGTGTTGACTGGGGTAATTGACCCAGACTATCAAGATGAAATCAGTCTACTACTCTACAACAGAGGTAAGGAAGAATATGAATGGAATACAGCAGATCCATTAGGGCATCTCTTAGTATTACCATGCCCTGTGATTAAGGTCAATGGGAAACTAAACAGCCCAATCCAGACAGGACTACAAATGGCCCAGACCTCTCAGTAATGAAGGTTTGGGTCACTCCACCAGGAAAAAAACTGTGACCCGCCAAGGTGCTTGCTGAAGGCAAAGGGAATACAGAATGGGTAGTAGAAGAAGGTAGTCAGTAATACCAGCTATGACCACGTGACCAGCTGCAGAACTAGGGACTGTAATTGTCATGAGTATTTCCTCCTTCTTTTGCTAAAAACATGTTTGTGCATGTATATACTTGTGCTAAGAAAATATCTTTATTTTATTTCCTTTTGCTTTTTCATGTGACATAAGATTTATTGACTTCATATCAGCATTTAAGTATTGTTAACTTTATGTAATAGTATTTGGGTTGGGGATTGGTGCATTTCTGGTTGTAAAAAGGATAGTTGTATTAAGTTAGATGCAATTATGACATTATTGTCTTTATTTGCAGATTATGAACGATCTCAGGAGATGTGTATGGGTTCAAGTTGACAAGAGGTGAGCTTGTGATGGTTAATACTGAGTGTCAACTTGATTGAATTGGAGGATACAAAGTATTGGTCCTGGGTGTATCTGTGAGGGTGTTGCCAAAGGAGATTAACATTTGAGTCCCTGGGCTAGGGAAGGCAGACCCACCCTCAATCTGGTGGACACAATCTAATCAGCTGCCAGCAAATATAAAGCAGGCAGAAAACCATGAAAAGGAGAGACTGGTCTAGCCTCCCAGCCTACATCTTTCTCCTGTGCTGGATGTTTCCTGCCCTCGAACATCGGACTCCAAGTTCTTCGGTTTTGGGACTTGGACTGGCTCTCCTTGTTTCTCAGCTTACAGACAGTCTATTGTGGGACCTTGTGATCATGTAAGTTAATACTTAATAAACTCCTATATATATCCTACTAATTCTGTCTCTCTAGAGAACCGTGACTAATACACCATATCATATGTGAAAAATTACTGGCTAGCTAGTGTGTTCAGTGCCATTGTGTCTGACATTGATTCCATGTCCAGTCAGCATCCGCGGACATGTAAGAAACATACAGTCTGTAATTCTGTCCCTTCCTAGAGTTATGAGCAGCCAAGCATCCTGAAACATACATAGCAGAATATCCATATATTATACATATCTCTAGTTGGAATCCGTAGTCCCTGAAAAAGAGTCACAACCCAAACTGAGATTGTAATCTTTCCATACCCCAACTCTTCTCCTTCCATGATTCCAATCTCAGTGAATGGCATCACCATCCATATGGTTCTCCAAACTAGAAATGAGGGTGCTACCCTCCACTATCTTTTCTACTCTATTCCCCACATCTAAACATCCAAGTTTATTGATTTTACCACCAAATATCTCTTGAATTCATCCACCTCTCTTGAAATCACCAGAGTTATCTTAGATTATGCTATTATTATCTCATCGCTAGTTAATCCCAGTAGCCTTCTAACTGATCTCCCTCATTCCATCTTTCCTCCTCCCAAAGCATTCCCCGTATGGTATTAAGACACATCTGATCATGTCTTTCTCTGCTTAAAACCTTTCAATAGTGTTCCAATGTTCAAAACCCTCCATAATTTAGCCTTCACTTACCTCTCCAGTCTTTCCACTTGACTTCACTCTGAGATAGAGCTAGGCTGAGTAATTTACAGTTCCCAGAACCCACATTTTCCAGTTTTTCTTTCAGCTCACTTTGTTCATGCTCTGCACCTCTCAGGAAGCCTTCCCTGACCTCTCTTAGTCTACATTGTATGTGTTTTCCGTGCAATCTCATAAGGGATTTAGCATTATCACCATTCTTATCATCTGTATTGTAAGTGCCTATTTCTTCATCTGTATATAACCCAAGACGTTAAATTTATTAAAGGCAAGGACTGAGTCTTTTTGATCATTGTACTTGACACGTATTCAATACAGGTTTGTTGAATAAAAGAGACACATTTATCTGTAGGCACTTCTTTGTTATTACAATAATTGCTAGCTTTTGTGCAGGGTCTTCTGTTTTGTAAAGGATATTCACAAGTCGTGTCTCATTGGATCATCCCAGTAAACCTGACATAAAGTCTTCCCAGCCCAGGCACAATGCCAAGAAAGAAAGAAAAGAGGAATGTCACTCTTATTTACCTAAGAAGGAAATGTAACTCAAATATATTAAGTAACTTGCCTGTTGGCAAGTGTCTAGTACTGACTCCTATTGGGGAAATCCATAAGCAACACAGCTGGGGAGCAAGTATCTATCTCTGTCAGAAGAGAAATCACAAGAATGAGCATGTTCTAAAGAAAAATGTGCTATGGGTAGTGACATTTGAGGCAGGAGATGCTGAAACTGATAGGAAGACAATGAGGAATCTATTCCAGGAGTTTGCAACCGCCACTTAGACACAAGGGAGTGGGTGACTTGGTGCTCTGGCAAGTAGCGTGGATATGGTCCTTAAATGATGATTTATGATGTTCCCTAATGGCAGTGCACATGGCTGGACTAAGCAAGGATTAGATGCAACACAACAGGCTCAGTAAGCTGCTAAATATCGGCCAGGGAAAAGTTAGGTACAGGGTGACCTGACTTTCCATAGAACGACATGATGAGGTAGGCCAAGTAGAAATCAAGGGTCAGGGAGGGTGTGGAATACAGAATGGGCTTAGCTGCTGCTGCCTATGAGGGATGAGGTCTGCCACTCCATACAGCTCTGTTCCAGCGGTATTCCAATTACCATTCAGAGCCTACTCTCTTGACGATCGATAAGAGCACTATTTGTTATTGTTGTCATTTTTATTATTATTTTAGTACTAGGACATTAGAGCACTTTAACAACAACAACAAAATGCTTCACATGTAGGGAAAAAACTTAGGAAAAAAAGACCTGGCTCCATTAAATAAGATTATGTCCAGAAAACCTAAGCCATTGACAGATCCACAGTGACAGATGCACATCTCCATTTGTATTACCAGTCATACAGAAAGGAAAAGAAAAAAGTGACACCAAAAACAAATAGCTACAATAAACAGCTTTGCCTCTGGGCAGATCTCAGACAGTCAGGAGTTCCTTTGCTGGATCCAGTACTTGTAGTTGAATTAAAGCTCCCTAAATGCTGACAAAGTCATTCTAGCAGCTAAACACGTGTTTGCATAATTGATCTAACCAAAAGTAAATTAAGGATCTGTGTTTCTGGGATCCACTGTTGAAATGCACTGTGGTGTGGCCTAGTGTGAAAAAAAAATCATTAATCCCAGGAGCTGATAAGGCAAGGGTTTTACCTGATGACTGAGAAATACAATTTTTAACAGGAAGTAATTTCTTCCAGCTGTCTGCTTTGTAGAGTTACAGAATTTCCAGCTATTTCAACGTCTTAGCCCTTGCCCTGCTAAATTGAGCTCAGCCCAGCCCCAATTCCAAGAATGTAAATTTAATTTAAGACATACATAATTTGAAGACAGCTGGGTGCAGTGGTACATGTCTGGAATCCCAGCACTTTGGGAGGCAGAGGCAGACAGATCGCTTGAGCTCAGAAGTTTGAGACCAACCTGGACAACATGGCGAAACCCTGGCTCTACAAAAAGTTAATTGGGTGGGTGTGGTGGCATGCACCTGTAGTCCCAGCTACTCTGGAGTCTAAGGTGGGAGGATCAACTTGAACCCTGGAAGTGGAGGTTGCAGTGAGCTGAGATCGTACCACTGCACTGCAGCCTGGGCAACAGAGCAAGGCAACCCATCATCCTTTAATCTGGTGGGGATTAATTTGAGAATGCAAGCCCTAGTATGGAAAAATGGGCCTTACATTGTGCTCAAAGTCACTTTCATTTTAGTCTTACCTGGGCCACTATTACATCCCTCACATCCAGTCTACAAGCTCTGTTGGCTCTATCGCTACACTCTCTCCATTTCCAGCTCCAACCCAACTCCTACCATTGCAGGTTACTTGGGGTGTCACTCTTCTGGCCAGAAACCTCTGTGGCCAGTGTTACCTTTGCCCAGGTTTTGCTTAGGCCCACTGGACTCATTCCACCCACTCAGTTGGGCACACTATACTCAGCTCGTGCTACCAGCCTGGATCCCACACCTGCCAAGGGTGAACCAGGCATGGAGTGGGGAGGAGTATGTAAGCAAGCAAGAATGGGGTCTGGCACTGCACACAATCAGGCATGCCAACTGTTAAGGGGGACAGGCAGCTCCAGGTGCTAGTATGGGTGCAGACTCTCTGCAGGGCTGCAACTGGATCAGGTACACAGCAAGCAGCTTCCACAACTGCCACCGGGGACCACAGTGGCACCCAGAAGCTTGGGGAATTCCAGGAACCACAGGGCCCCAAAGAGTGAGTCACAGCCCTGGTTTGGGGAGCTCCCATGTCTGGGCTCCCCAAAGGGCTGCAGCTCTTCTCTCCTTCTCTTTACCTGCAATGTGGTGAGCAAGGGGCATATTTCAGCCCTTTCAGTCTTGCCGTGTAGCAGGTCCCGAGTTCTTGTCTTAAGACCGGGAAGAATAAGGTACATGGACAAGTGGAGGGTGAGCAAGGCAAAGAGAAGCTTTGTTGAGTAACAGAATAGTTCAGAGGAGGCCCTGGAGTGGTAGCTCCTCTCTGCAGCTGGTCATCCTGACATCTGCTCAGCTTTGGCTGAGCCTAGGGCTTTTATGGGCCTCATTGGGGAGGAAGTGCATGCTGATTGGTTCCTGGGCAGCCATGGGCAGGCCCAGAAGAGGCACCACAAGCTCCCACTCTGATCTGTGGGACTGGTAGCCTGGTCCCCCAGCCTTCAGGCCAGAGGGCCTGAAGGGGCAGGGCTCCAACTTGTCCCAAGTTCCTGCTGGCTCCATGGAGTGGGCAACCTGAGCCATACCTCCCTGCTGCAGCTGGCATGATGGCAGTGGCAACTCCAGACAGGCTGCCACTGCCATGACTACCACTGTAAGTCACCATCATCTCTTCCCTCTCTTTGGCTTACTGTAAGGGCTCCTAACTGGTCTCTGCTTCCACTCTTTCCCCCTGCAGTGCATTCTCCATACAACAGACAGATCCTCTCCTTTGTAATTTTTAATATGCATTTTAAAAATATACATAAAAGTATAGTATAATAAAGCCCCAATTATTTAATTATTTTCTGAAATAAAGCAAATCCTAGGCATCATAACACATTACCCGTTGCCACTTCCACATTATCCATCCCAAACTAATACACACTTTCTTATTTCTTATTTATCTTTTTGTCACTCTCAGGATATGCTTAACAGACTTTCTTTTAGCCCCAAAGCATGCTATTATCACACTTAACAAAATAAATAATAATCATATAATATAATCTATCTAATACCAAGCCTGTATTCAAATTTCCAAGGTTGTCTCAAAGATCTCTTTTTACAATTAGTTTGTTTGATCTAAACAAAATACAATTAGTTTGTTTGATCTAAACTAGATCTAAACATAGTGTTTACTTATGTCCATTAAGTCTCTTTCATTCCACGGTAGTCTTCCCTTCTTTCTTTTCATGTCATTGATTATCCACTTTAAAATATAAATCGATCAGGTCATTCCTTGCTTTAACCCTCCTGCCCCCTAACAGCTTGCCTTTGCAGTTAGAATAAAACCCAAAACTCTTACCATGCTGATATGATTTGGCTCTGTGTCCCACCCAAATCTTATCTTGAATTGTAATCCCCAGGTGTTGAGGGGAGACCTGGTGGGAGATATTGGGTCATGGGGGCAGTTCCCCCCATGCTGTTCTTATGATAGTGAGTGAGTTCTTACACCATCTGATGGTTTTATAAGTGTTTGGTACTTCCTCTCTTGCTCGCTTCTTCTCTCTCCTGCTGCCCTGTGAAGGGGTCCCTTCCACCATGAAGAAATTTATGAAGAAAAGTTTAATTGACTAACAGTTTCACAGGCTATACAGGTAGCATGGCTGGGGAGACCTCAGGAAACTTACAATCATGGCAGAAGGCCAAGGGGAAGCAAGCAAGTCTCACATGGCCACCAGGAGAAAGAGAGAGCAAAGAGAGAAGTGCTACACACTTTTAAGCAACCAGATCTCATGGGAACTTACTCACTATCACAAGAAGAGCAAGGAAGAAATCTGCACCCATGATCAAATCACCTCTCACCAGGCCCCTCCTCCACCACTGGGGATTAAAATTTAATGTGAGATTTGGGTGGGGACACAGAGCCAAATCATATCAATGCGCATACATGGGAGGCTTCAGAATGGAGGATTTCTTTGGAAGGAGTTATTGCTATCTTATGAGAGTTAACTTCTTCTACCCAAGGGGAACGGTTAAAAATGGGGAGTGCTACCTCCTTCAATCCTGGAGTGAGAGGGCTTTAGAGGACCATTTAGAGAGCACCCTGTGTGTTCTCTCAAGTTGGTGAGATGGGAGGAGTGTTAGATATTGAACTTGTGCTTGACTCACTGAAAAAACTTAAGTGGTTAGTCTGGGAAAACACGAAAGAGGGTGTTATATTGGTTCCAGTCTGCATTTTCAGAGCCTGTTATGAAGAGAGATGCTTGAATATATTCTATGGACTAACAAGGACAATGCAAGAAAAATCAGAGAGCTGTTGTCTTGGGTTCTGCTCAATGTGGGTACCTAGAAGATGCAGTAATTTCTGCAAGAAGAAGCTGGAAGAAGCTAAAAGTAGAGGCCTATTCTTTCTAGGGGCTAGCAAAGAATAGCAAAAAACTCTCACAATTAGATGCATCCACCTGACTTTAACCATCTGCCAGGCCCAAAGAACACAAAATCTCCCAGACCAGTCTAGCAAGGACTGCCCCATCCCCTTACCACTACCAGCACCCCCTCACACACACTACCCCCTTTGAAAGAAGCAATATATCAGCCAGGAAGAGGTAAGATAGAAGAGAAGGTAAAATAAGAGAGAAAAAAACCTATGTCCCCTTTCTAGAGTCAGGATGTCATCAACTATAGGCCATAATTCAAAGATGCTAACTCAACTTTTGGATGAAATAGAAGCACTTAATCATTGTTTTCTATCAGATATTCCAGTTTTTACAACTTAAAGTGACCAAGGGATTGTCTATCACCTAGGAGTGGGCAGAACAATCATGGAATCTACCCACATTTCCATTATAGGAACAGATCACGACCACTGAATATACTTCAAATAGACAGTGGATGACAAAATAAGTTGTACTTTGAGCCTAAAAATCATGCATTTAGCGTGTCAACCTGTTATGTCTCCCTTCCCTGGCAGGCAAACCTCACAAGAGTGTGGACTTTGTCATCCTAACATTGTATCCTTAGAACCAAGAAGAAAGTGTGGCATGTATTAGTAATAAATATTATCTAAGATTGATCAATGAGCTCATCTTTAGGTTCCCCAAGTTTCATGTCTCCAAATAACTGACCTTCTGCTCTGGGGTTCATTTAAAGTGTCTAAGATAGCTGTGTTAGATAGGATAAGCTAACTGTCATGACAACAACTCAAAACATCATTGGGTTAACTAAAACAAGTTTATTTCTTGCTCATGAAAAGTCTAATATTTCTGGGCAACTCTCCTCAATCCAGTGACTCAGGGATCCAGACTCCTTCCATCTTGTAATGCTATCATTTTTAACATGCGGTCTGTAAGGTTTGGAAGGGGAAAAGAGTGGAGTAAGGCACAGCTGATAATTCATCTCCTCAGCTTATAAATGGCACACATTATTTCTGCTTATATTCCTTTGCCCGGTGCTCATCCTATGGGTGCAGCTGAAGACAGTGGATTGAGGAGCATGGTATCTAACTAGACAACTGCATCCTAACAATACCTCTACACTGTGGAAGGAGAGCTTGCATCTTTGGTGGTCAGCTACCACTGCTGCCACAGTAGCCACCTAAAAGGACTGATTAAAGGCCTGCCTTACTTGTATAAATGAGCCCTCCTCCTGCATAATGGAGCCCAGGCCATGAACCCTTGCTAGATATCTGGGCTTGACTAACCCCAGAATCACCTCCCTGGTGCCAGCTGTTACTTAGTCCAGCTTTCTCTCAGCTGTACTATCTGTTGAAACCCTGCTATTTCATCAGGAATCTTAGAACTGAATAGCTGCCTGCCACATCAGTAAAGACATCCATACCTAGTTCTGTGAGCATAAAAAGGCCACATCCACCCCCACAGCTGGGTCAGCTACCAAGCACCAATTCCATCCAGAGAGGCCCCTCTGCTCTTACCCATGCTGCTGTGAGGAAACACCCAAAACTCTAAGAGCCCTAAATACCTCCTTCTCTTTACAGATGGAGAACTGGCACCTGGAGCTGGTGGATGGTGGACGTCCAAGGTCACACTGTCTGTGGCCAGAGCCCACACTTCTGGCCACTCTTCACATCACACTACACATCAAAGGCTGCCGCCTCCTCAATCCCCCAATCACTCGCTGTTTTACTCAAACTGAGCTTCCATTGTCCCCATATCCTGAGAGCCTTCTCAGGCCTTCTACTCAGCCTTACCTCCTTTACTTGAACCCCAAGACACATCTTCCTTGGCAGTCTTCTCCTACCTGCGGGGATGGTACCCAATCCACCCTTTCTCCTTGGGTCTTCTTTGGAGGTTTTGTTCCATGCTGAGCATCTCTCTGGCCCCACCTTTATGGGTGAGGAAAGTTAACACCCAGAAGGCTGAGGTGACCTGCGGAGCTCACGCTGCCAGTTGTGCAGTTTGAAGAAGGTGCATCAACACACACCTCTTTTGCATCTCCCGGACACTCTTGGCCTTACCTCCCCCTTTTCATGCAGCCATCAGTCCTCAGTGAGCTGAGACCATCTTCAGCTCAAACCTGATCCCCATCACCTCAGCCCTGCTCTCTTCCCATCTAGGGCTCCTACCTGTGTCGAGGGGAACCTGGAAATGCCCGGGAGCTAACATTGGCCAGTTTGTGGAGGGACAAACCTCTAACCAAACAGGTATGGGAACTAACTGAATGCTTCTGTTTCTTTCCTCCAGATAGACAATTCTGAGAGCTTGTCAAATGGCTTCTCAGGCAGTCCTCTGCAACCAGGCAATCAGTAAGTAGCCCACTTGCCAGTGTGTCTTTGAATGAGCTCTCTCTCCATCCTGCTTCACTCCCTCTGACTCTCACTCATGCGGTCCAGTTCCCACTCTCCCAGGAAATCCTCACATTTCAGCCTTTGTCTTAGGGTTTTCTGTCCAGGGACCCCAGCTGCACACAGAGACAGAGCCGGGGAGCCATAGGAATGCCTGGTTGCCAAGTTGGGTCCCATGAGAGGGTGTTTGTCTTGGTTAATTTGCCATCCCCTATGTCTTGTCTTCGGTCTTGTTGGTTCAGAAACTTAACTTTCTCAGAGCCAAAAGGGGCAGCTCCCATTACCCAAGCCACAGGATGCCAGTCTATTTAGTTACCCTAGAAAACAATTGTCAAACAAGACAGTCTTCTTGAGTGCAGCTAATGGGGCATCTTCTCCCTGTAGCTGAGAAACTAAACAGGCCACAAGGGCAGAATGTGCCTTAGTGAGCAGTGAAGCTCTAGGAGTTCTAGAGGATTCTCATCATCCTGGGACACCTCTCGGCTGAGGCCCTCTTGGTGCATCAGAAGAGCCTTGTGGAGGAGAGAGTGGTGAGTTGGCTTGGCCAAGACCTCTCCATGTTTGCCCCGTCACAGTCCTATTTTTCTGCTTCTATGTCATGACTATTGTTTTTATTATTATTGTAAAGAGGGTGGTATTTGGAAAAATTATTAATGTGTTTTTCTCTTTTGCCTTTCAGAGAATATAACCTTTTCCCTCAATTGGCCCCAAGCATTCCTCTGCCTTGGGAGAGATTAAATTGTTACAGAATAATGCAAAACTAAATAAAGAGTTAATATTCTGCTATTGACATTTAAAATGAGATTTCTCCACAAGGCACTAATTTTTAGATTCAGGCTATTGTCTTGAGAGAGGTGGAATTGCCAATTGACTAAAATGAGAAAATTAGAGGCAAAATATCTGTGCTGAGTCCAGGTTCTGCCATTTACCAGTTGTGTGACCTTGAACAAGTTACTGAATTACTCTAGGAATTAGTCTGCTTATCTGTAAAATGGGGTAATAATAGCACTGACCTCTGGGGATTGCTGTGAGAAGTTAATGAGCTAATACATGCAAAACATAATATTATTTAATTCTTTCTAGATGTCAAGCACTATAACACTTAGAAGTAGTTAGGAAGTATCTGGAACATAGCAAGTATTCCATAAACACAGGCTATCATCTTCAAAACTCCTTTCTCTTCCCCTTTAGTGTTGTAGGAACCAGCTTTTAGAGTGCCCATGCAGCCATGAAGCTCTCTATGGTAGATGGAGGATATAACCCAGTGAGAAAAGCCTTCTTTCAATCCAGAGGGATAATGGGGAAAGGAGGTGAGAAAAAGAGAGGGAAAAGAGAACAGTCCCCCCATGACACAAGATCACACATACCGCACATACACACACCACACATGCACAATATATGCCACACATACACCACACCACACTACACTTACCACCTACCACACACACCATATATGTATCACACATCACATACTACACATACACACCATATACCACACACACACACACTGCACATACACACGCCACACACCATATATCACACATACACACACTGCACATACACACCATATACCATATATACAAATGCCATATACACCACACATGTACACACCAAACACCACACATACACAATATATGCCACACATACACACACACCACACACCACACATACTGCACCACACTTACTACATATCACACACACCATAGACCACATATATACCACACACCACACACACACATCATACACATACATACATGTACATAAACACCACATATATATTATACATACACACACACCTCTCAAGCCACCCACCACACACACACCACAGCTGGAACTGAGCTTCTGAAATATCCAGGAAACGAAAAGGGCTAAGAACACAGAGACTTCATGTGTCAGAGCACAGATATGAGGGCCCAGTAGCCTGTTAGGCAGAACCAGGCTGTAATTTGCTTCTTTCAGTTCCAGAGGTTTTGCCTTCCTGGAGTTCCACCACAGAGAAGGCCATGAGCAGACCACTAGGGTTAGGGAGCCAGGTGGGGGACACGACAGAAACTCAGAGGGAGCTCTGCCCCACCGAGAACGCTAATGGACAGTTGAGTCTGCCAGGGAGGAATGTGGGGTCCTGGCCAGACTGAGAGGCCAAATCACAAATCCCTCTAGCTGCCAGCTTCAGCCATGCAAGCAGTGACCGGGCTGGGGACAAGAGAGCCCTGGAGACTCCAGGAACCAGTGGCACCATCGCATGCTTCCAAGGGGGCAGTAGGGAATCAGGGGTGAGGGGCCAGAAGACTTTAAAAGCTGGGAGACCACGTAATTTTACAGAGAGATTGAATACTTCCTAGATGTATTGTTTACATTGTTGTCTTGAATTGAACTGAATCTAGAGTTTTCTTCAAGCTACCCAAAGGCTGGAGACAAAAATAAAGATTCAGATTCCAATCTCAGCCACTTGGAAGGCTGAGGCCTAAGAATCTCTTGAGGCTAGGAGTTCAAGAGCCAGCATCTCTAAAAATAAAAAATAAAAATAAATACATCACAGTTCCCTCTGGAAGGGTAAGGTATGGTATAAGTTTTATGACCTTGACACTGTATTTATTGTTGTTGTTACTCGTGGATATTATCACTCACTTCTAGGAATTGCCCTCTCCACCCACAGGGCAGTCCCAACAAACAAAACATCTTTTTATTAAGAGATCCTGCCACCTCTCTTCTCCACTCTCCCAACCCCAAAGAGGATTGGTCTGGAGTGGACGCCTGGCTCAAGCTGGATCCCTAAGAATCTCAGCCTTGGGAATTGGAGATTTTGATCAGAGGAAGATGAGCTGTTAGTTGCTCAGATAAGCTCATGGAAAATTTCCAGAGCAGTCATTCCCAAATTACTACTGCATCTTCCTGGTGAGCTTCAAACTAATCCAAAATGCAAATCCTCACATGAAAATTATCATGTACAAATGATTTCTATACATAGTCATAAATTTTTTTATATCATTAGGGACTATTTCCTAATAATGTACTAAATGGTCATTAGGGGTTTCTAAAAATCTATAAATCACGAATTAAAATGACTGTTATCAGAGTGTCCTGATGCAAAGGAGTAAGAATGATACGATGGACTTTGGGGACTTGGGGGAAAGGGTGGGAGAGGGGTGAGGAATAAAAGACTACACATTGGGCGCAGTGTACCCTGCTCGGGTGATGGGTGCACCAAAATCTCAGAAATCACTACTAAAGAACTTATTCATGTAACAAAACACCACTATTGAAAAAACCTATTGAAATTTTTTTAATGAAAAAAAAAAAAAAAAAACAGAGCGTCCTAAGAACTCTAACTCTGTATTCTGCTATGGACGCTGCCTGCCAAGCCAAGGCCCTCAACGTTGGGATGCTCTCACAGTGCACAGGCACATGAGGAGCTGGAATTCCTGCAACTGGGGGTAAAAACAGGACCTCATTGTCAGTGCTTCACCATTGTTGCTTTGAATTGACTGTGGGTTTTGATAGCTTGGTTACATTGGTCATTAATTATAAATTACTATAAATTTGGTTTCATGCTTATTCAGCTTTAGAATTACCAGTTTGTTGTGCATAGTGATCTTTTGGGCTTACAATTTTTCAATAATTAGACTTTGAAACTATCCATTACAGTTCAAATAACAATCATTACACCCTTTACATGCATATGTATGCATATTCCCCCTTGCAACTTAGTACAGTGATCATTCATGTAATAGGACTTTATCTTCTGGAAACTGGAAATAATTGAAAGGTTTCAAAGTTTTGCCCTTATGCAGTGAGTCAAAGTGAAAAGTTTGGGACTTTTATCCTAGAAGAAGGACCCACAAATATCTCATGTTAAGACCCTAAAGATGTCCTGATTCTTGCCCTTTCAGACAGCTTAGTCAAGCTCCTTTGGATTCCATGAATATATACAATAAATTGTTCTTTTGACTTTAAGGAGCTTGAGTTGATTTTGGATACTCATATCAAAACAACCTTAACTAATAAAGTTCTTATATTTTAGGTAAGGACAAAAATATTAATGTCTTTAGTCTTTTCCCTCCCCTCTGCGTTCTAAAGAAAATTCCTCTACTCTCTATTTTTGGGATTAGGCTGTGGGTGAAATGGAGAAGGTAAAAGCTAATCAGGTTAACGTTACAAGACACATGGCAACAGGGGAAAAAGAGACTCCGAAGGCAAGAAGAGTTGAACTAGAGAGGAGTGTCAAAGGAGCCAGGTAGATGGGAGTATTCTGGAAAGAGAGTGAGGAGAGCTTAGTGGGGAGCAGCTGCCATAATGAGCGAGGTGATAGATGGGTACAGAGGACTTTGAGAATGTTTTACTATGTGCAGAGACCAGCCCAAAGTGGCCAGCGCTGCTCGGGTTTGAACCTGACCCATCTTCTTCAGTGTACACATATTTCTCCTATACAGGTATAATGATTAGAACCTAATCACTAGGTTACTACTCACTAAACTACAGTCATATTTTAGTCCTACCTCCTTGAGATTCCACTTAAAGTGTTTTGGGTGTTCCCAAATTCTTAAATCTCATATTATAATTTCTTGGTTTATTCCCATGGACATACATCTGCTGAAAGGTTTTCTTTTGTTTGTTTGTTTGTTTGCTTGTTTGTTTGGGAGACAGAGTGTCACTCTGTTGCCCAGGCTGGAGTGCAGTGGCACAGTCGCAGCTCACTGCAACCTCTTCCTCCTGGGTTCAAGCAATTCTCCTGCCTCAGCCTCCTGAGTATCTGGGATTACAGGCACAAACCACCACACCCAGCTAATTTTTTTTATTTTAGTACAGATGGGGTTTCACTATGTTGCCCAGGCTGGTCTCAAACTCCTGAGCTTAGCCAACCAGCCCACCTTGGCCTCCCAAAGTGCTGGGATTACAGGCGTGAGCCACTGAGCCTTGCCAAAAGTTGTTTTTATTGGTTTATCTCTAAGGCAGCCTTAGTTCCAAACTCTTAGAGGGTTTGCTAAGCTGACGCTGGCTACCTTTTTTCTGACTTCTAGGCCTCAATATACGGCCTCTGAGCCTGGTGCTCTTTTCACTACGCATGGGACCTCCCTAAATTTCTGCTAATTACCTGATTGTCTGTTATCCATCCACTCAAATAGACAGCACCATGAGGTGAAGACCTATTAGTTCAAATGCTCTTGGCATGGTGGTGAATCAAAATCAACCAGGGTGCTTTTATAAAGTGTGTGTTCCTGGGGTTCCAACTCAAACCCACCAAATATGAATTTCCCTGGGAGAAGCTCAGGCATTTGGGGAAAAAAAAAAAAGACTCCCTGGTGATACTGATAGGTACTTCTGATTTTAAAACACTGCTGAAGTGTGTATATTTTTTAAGGATAGTTCAACGTCTATGATGTCATATATCCTACCCATAAATCCTGGAGTGTTAGGCACATTAAAGATTAAAGATCAGTTAAATAAATTCCTGCTTGATTGACTAAATAGCCTGTAAGTTAATAAACACTTTTTTGACTTAGGAAATACTTGTTTACTATATTACCTAGAGAAGTAGAGGCCCCTGTGAAAGTGAAGTTCTTGTAGGATTGTCATATTAACAAAGATTTACAATGGCATTATAAGGGACACAAAAGAGACAAAAATCAGTGTTGCTAGTTGCAGACAACAGAATCCACTCTAACTAGTTTAAACAAAAAGAAGCTATTAAAAAAAGATTAGATGATTCAAAGAATCTCTAGAAGAGCCAGAGAGTGGGCTCAGAGGCTACACAATTAAGAACAATGCTCCCAAACACTCTGCAGGGTCTCCTAAAAAGACATCACTGGCCAGGTGCGGAGGCTCACCCCTGTAATCCCAGCACTTTGGGAGGCTGAGGCAGATGAATTGCTTGAGCCCAGGAGTTTGCACTTTGGGAGGCTGAAGTTGGCAGATTGCTTGAGCTGAGGAGTTCGAGACCAGCCTGGGCAACATGGTGAAACCCTGTCTCTACAAGCAACACAAAGATTAGTCAGGTATAGTGGCTCACACCTGTAGTCCCAGCTACTCGAGAGCCTGAGGTGGGAGAATTGCTTGTACCCAGGAAGTTGAGGCTGTAGTGAGCCGTGATCAGGCCACTGCACTCTAGCCTGGGTGACAGAACAAGAGCCTGTTTCAAAAAAAAAAAAAAAAAAAAAAAATCTGGTTCAAAAGTTTTTTAAAAAAAAAAAGAGGAAGAGACATGGGATTGCTCTGTCTGCTTTCTGCCATGTAAGGACCCAAGTAAGACACAGCCATCCGTGTAAGACACAGCCACCTGCAAACCAAGAAGAGCATCCTCACCATATTCTAGATCTGCAGGGGCCTTGATCTTGGACTTCCAAGCCTTCCAAACTGTGGTCAATAAATTTCTGTTGTTCAAGCCACCCAGTCGGCAGTATTCAGTTGAAGCAGCCTGTGATCGTCAATTTTGTGTGTTAACATTACTGGGCTAGGGGATGTGCAGATCACTGGTAAAACATGATTTCTGGGTGTGTCTGTGAGGGTGCTTCTGAAAGATATTAGCATGTTAATCAGTAGACTGAGTAAAGAAGATCCATCCTCCCCAGTGTGGGCAGGCATTGTCTAATCTGTTGAGGCCCCAGATAGAAGCAAGTGGTAGAGGAAGAGCAAATTCTCTTTCCCTCCTTGAGCTGGGACATCTATCTTCTGCCCTTGAACATCAGAGCTCTTGGCTCTTGGGTCTATGGACTCTGAATCTGACACCAGCACCTCTCCCCACCAGATCCCAGGCCTTTGGCCTCAAACTAGGAGTTACACCATTGGCTCCCCTGGTTCTCAGGCTTTGGACTCTGAAACACTCCACTAGCTTTCCTGGCTCCAGCTTATAGATGGCCTACTGTGGGACTTCTCAGCCTTCTGAGTCACATGAGCCTCACATGAGCCAATTCTCATCATATTGGTTCTGTTTCTCTAGATAAGCCTAATATACAGCCCAAACAGACAGCATGCATGTGGGGGTACAGCCCAGTGCAGAGTATTAAAAACTGAGCAGAATAAAGGGGGCATTTGCATAAGAAGGTGACCTGGGACAGGGTGCCAGAGCCTGAGAGCAATGAGAAGGATGTTTACTTGGGGGTGGGACATTGCTGTATGGGTATTGGAGCTTGAGAGGGAGAGGAGGATTTTGGCACAGGGAGCAGCCTGATGCATAGTTCTGGAGCCCAGGCAAAGTAAAGAGAGCATCATCACAGGGGGCAGTTGCAGTAGCTCCTTTAGGTAGAAGAGCTCAAAAGGGGTGAGAAGGGGATCCTTGCTGCAGAGGGGTGGCAATGGGAGGTGGCAACATATAGAGAAGTTGAACAAATAATACATTAAGAATAACAGAGCTAGGTTTCTTACTGTTAGACTTGGGAGTTACAAATATGGAAAGGGAGAAAACTAGAATGAACACTGTGGTTTGGGACTGGAATTGGAGGTAGTGGAGTGAATTTGTGGTTTTCAATATAGATAAACAGACATAAAAATAAATACACAGATATACACACACTTGCATGTACATATATTCTCTATCTCTGCCTCCCAAGAAAGCAACAACATCTCCATTGTAATGAGCACATGCAGCACCCAGATTGTGGCTTCTAAATACCATTCTCAAGTAAAAGGAACAAGGGCATCTTAGAGAAATGGCTAATTCCAGCTGGGCATGATGGTTCACACCTGTAATCCCAGCACACTGCAAGGCTGAGGCAGGTGGATCACCTGAGATCAGAAGTTCGAGACCAGCCTGGCCAACATGGCAAATCTCTGTCTCTACTAAAAAAACAAACAAACAAACAAACAAACAAAAATTAGCTGGGCATGGTGGCATACACCTGTGGTCCCAGCTACTCAGGAATCTGAGGCATGAGAATTGCTTGAACCTGGGAGACGGAGGGTGCAATGAGTGGAGATCACATCACTACACTCCAGCCTGGGCAAAAGAGCAAGACTCTGCCAAAAAAGAAAGAAAGAGAGGAAGAAAGAATGAAGGAAGGAAGGAAGGAAAGAAAGAAAGAAAGAAAGAAAGAAAGAAAGAAAGAAAGAAAGAAAGAAAGAAAGAAAGAAAGAAAGAAAGAAAGAAAGAAAGAAAAAGAGAGAGAGAGAGAGAGAAGGAAGGAAGGAAGGAAGGAAGGAAGGAAGGAAGGAAGGAAGGAAGGAAGGAAAGAAAGAAAGGGAAAAAAGAAAGAAAAGAAAAAAGAAGGCCGGGTACGGTGGCTCAAGCCTGTAATCCCAGCACTTTGGGGGGCTGAGGCGGGCGGATAATGAGGTCAGGAGATCAAGACCATCCTGGCTAACACGGTGAAACCCCATCTCTACTAAAACTACAAAAAAATTAGCTGGGCGTGGTGGCAGGCACCTGTGGTTGCAGCTACTCGGGAGGCTGAGGCAGGAGAATGGCATGAACCTGGGAGGCAGAGCTTGCAGTGAGCCGAGATCACGCCACTGCCCTCTAGCCTGGGCAACAGAGCAAGACTCCGTCTCAGAAAAAAAAGAAAAGAAAAGAAAAAGAAAAATGGCTAATTCCATGACACCTTAGTGTGCTGGGGCTGCCATACAAACTAGGTGTACTAAGAAACAGACATTTATTTCTCACAGCTCTGAAGGCTGGCAAATCCAGGATCAAGATGCCCGGTGATTCCACTCTTGAGGGCGCTGTCTTCCTGGATTGCAGATGGCTGACTTCTCATTGTGTCCTTGTATAGTGAGAGAGAAAGAAAGGAAACAAACTTTCTCTGGTCTCTTCTGAAGATGCTAATCCTATTAAATCAAGGCCCTGCCTATATGACCTCATTTAAACTTAATTACCTCCTTATAGGCCCTATCTCCAAATATAGTCATATTGGGGGTTAGGGCTTCAACATATAAATTTTGAGGAGACACAATTCTGTCCATAGCACATGACTAGAGCAGGGAAAGTACAGAACGAGCCTATGACATCCTGTTTTGCCAAAAAGTAAGAAAATGTTCAAAGAATGATACAGATGTATCGAAAAAGACCCAAAAGCCAGCTTAAAGGGGCCCCTTCCAATGGTTAAATCTGGTGGAGAAATCATGAAAATAAATGATATTAGTAACATTATAACCCAGTGAATAAAATAGAAACCATGAGTCACTACTGATATAAATAAAGGAATAAATTGAAAGTTTGATTAAAAAAAAAAGAGATATGTACATAATGACTAAGTAGCTTCTCTCAAAATACTTACTAAAAGTAGTTTAATAAGGGGAAAAAATAACTTATAGAGTTACAAAGGGAAGAAAGAATAACTTATAGAGAAGTCAGGTAGATATCACATTAATTAAATCATCAAAGTTAACATTATCAGTAATGGGACAAACAGAAATCAGGTACCACCTGATAGGATGCAGTGAGAACACAGCATCACTCCTGTGATATTGGTACCCAAGGTGTATAACCTACATATGATCATGAAGAAACAACAGACAAGCCCACGTTGAAGAAGATTCTACAAAATAACTGGCCTATCATCTTCAAGGGAAAGATTGAAAGAGACACGACAAATAACGCAATGTGTAATCGTAAGTTGAATCCTTTTGCTATATAATTAACATTATTGGAACAATCAGTGAAACTTGAATAGAGCCTGGGAATAGATGGTAGCAATGTAAAGAGGCCAGGAAACCATAATCAGACAGATGTGCACTCTACCTCCTATTTCATCACTTTGCTCTCAGACTTAGCCCACAACCTTACCTCCTCCTCAGCATAGAATATAGAGGCCATGAAGATTGGATTGACTACCTCCACCTCCTGCATGACACTCATGCAACTTACCTTTCTTCATTTCCATCTTTACCGCTTTCCCCCTGGCCTCGGTGAAAGCAATGTCCCTCCACCTGTCCAAGGCCAGTCCTTCTGCCCTAGATTCCACATCTCCTATCTCCTTCTCCTCAAGAACATGGCTGCATCAATCAGTCATGCTCAGGGTGTGGTCTCCACCCTACTCTTTCTATTGGTTGTTTCCTTCAGCCATGCTCTACCATCTTCTATTGTAAAACATTTTTCCAAAGCCCTCCCTTTTTCTCCACAATTACTATTTCAGACCTTTATCACTTTACTCAAGCTCACCATTTCATCAGAGAATCTAAATTTTATACAACAGAATCCATTCTAGTAGTTAACTAGAAAAAAAATTTGTTATCAGATATTATTAGGTTACTCACAGTATCCCTGGAAGTACTAGAAATTTGGACTCCAAAGGTATGTGACTGAAAACAACTCCTGCATCTCTTTCTTACTAACCCCTCTTCTTCACTTCATAACCAAACCTTGTGCAAAATAAGTCTACAATTACCACCTCCACTGCCTTCCTTCCCCTTCACTCTCTGTCCCACATTCCACTGAAACTGTCCTTGTTAAAATCACTTCTGACCTCCTAGTTGCCAAGTACATGGACTCTATTCTCCCCTGAAATCTCTACAGCACTTGAGACTGTTGCTCTCATCCCCTCCTGACACTCTCCCGGTGTCCATGCTTTTGTGTAATTCCTTCCCTATGAATGCAGGTAGAACCTGTTATTTGCTTCTAACCAATGGAATATGGCTAAAATGATGGGCTGTCCCTCTCTTAAGTTATATTATATGGCAAAGGGGAGGGTATGTCATTCCCATGGGTGCATTACCTTATGTAAGACTCTGCCATGGCAGGCTGGATCAAGAGATTCCTCTTGCTGGCTTGATGAAGTCAGCAGGCATGTTGAGGAGGCCCACATTTCAAGGAACTGCAGAAGGGACCTGAGGGTGACCTCCAGCCACTAGCCAGCAAAGCCAGGCTCTCAGTCATTCAACCTCAAGTAAATGAATTCTGCCAACAACCTGAATGAACAACAAAAAAAGCTAATTCTCCTTCCCTTGTCAAGTTTCCAGATGAAAATGCAGCCCGGCTGACACATGATTATAGCTTTAGGAGACCCTGCACAGAGGGTTCAGCAAGACCATGCCCGGACTCTTGATTGACAGAAACTCTGTGATAATATTTGCATGTTATTTTAAGCTGCTGATTTTTTGTCATTTGTTACACAGCATTAGAAAGCTAATCAGACTTCCTGAGGCAGGTAGATCCCATAGTGAAAGAAGGCAAGTAGATGAGCCATTCATGCTCGTTCCGTCTCCTAAACTCGACACTCAAATCACTGAGGGCGGCCAGGACTGTTCATCTGAGGGTGGTGCCTCCACATGGAAACATGAAGGCAATGGAAGGAAAATCTCTCCCTTCACCGACACCTCTGCCTCAATGGGAAACAAGAATGGAAGGAGAAAGAGAGAACTGCTAGGAGGATACAACCATAGTTCAGACAAAAGATGACAATGGCTTGAGTGGTACAGTGGCCAGGATGGGGAGAAGTCAACAGATCTGAGACATATTTGGAAGGTATAAGTTGCCAGACTTGCTAATTGATTGGATACATAGGATGAGAGAGAAAAGATCAAGAACAACTTGTAGGTTTCTGGCTTGAACAATTGGGTATAGTGGTGCCACTTACCAAGCGAGGAAACACTGGGAGAGAAATGGTTTAGGGAAAGAGTGAAAAATTGAGTTCATTCCGTACATGCTAAGTTTCAGTGCCTGTGAGACATCCAAGTAGAGATGTCAATTAGGGGGCTGGATATGCCAATCTGGAGCTCAGAAGAGAAGTTGGGGCTGGAGATATGAATGTGAGTCACCAGCATAAAGATGTTATTTAAAGCTGTGGAGAGGGGTAGAAGCACCTTGGGAGGGAATACAATAGTGCCCTTGCAGGCTCTCCTCCACGCCGCCCTCCACACTACTCACTGGTCTTTCTAAAATGCAAATCCCATCATGTCAGTGCTAAGAATTATGCAACTGCAGTCAAAGGGATTTTTCCCCCTTCTTTAATTTTCAATTTTGCAGGAATTTTGTTTAAACTGTAAAAGGAAAGCTATGTTAACATATTGTACATTGACCTAGTTTCACAGAAGAAATTATATAGCACTGATTAAAAGCCAGTACAATATTTGGAAAGTGGAAGAGAAACAGAGAACACAAAGAAAATATAATGAAGACAAGTGAATAATTAAATTATAACAAGTGTGTTGCTTTTAGCACTGCTTTCCCAGAGTAACTAAGATAATTTATAGAGTCAGCCAAAGATTTTAATTGCCTAAAAGGCCACTCACCAGCTGTGTGACCTTGGAAACTGCTTTGACCTTTCTATGTCTCTTCGCTTTTTCTGTAAGGTGGGGATAATGATGTTTGCACTGCTTTCCTGGAAAGGTCGCTGAGAAGGCCAAATGAGATAATGGAAATAAAAACACTTTGAAAAGTTTACAGGAGGAGGAGGAGGTCATAAGCTCCTTGAGTTCAGGGACTGCGACATATTGTGCTTATATCCTCTCCACCCAGCAGAGCGCCTACAGTTCATTATAGGATTATTATCAGACAGGGGAGAGATGCTTCCCGGGCTCCCTCTTGCCTTCAGAATAAATCTCTGTTGGGTTCCCTGAGCGCAGAGTCTAACATTAGGACCTGGATGCAGATCATTTATGGGGTTGTCCCCAGAGTGAGGGAGCAGGAACAGAGACCAAGAGAACATGCCGGTGTGTGGCACAACAGGGACACCGCTGCAGAAGACAACACGGACTCAGTTCTGCAAAGACCCCAAGATGCTTCATGAATCACTTCCGGAACTGTCAACCTGAAAGGAGGGAGTCTGGAACAGTGACCCACCACTCCAGCCCCTCCACTGCATGAGGTTGTCCTGGAGTATGCCAGCCATCAACCCTCTTCAAGCGAAGCCCTATGGCCTCAGAGACTCCTGGGGCAGAAGGTGGAGCATGCTTGTGGTGAAACCTCTCATTGAGCAATTGGCTTGGGCTTGCATAGAACCCTCCACCACCGCAGCAACTAAAGGTAGGCCAAGGGAATGTGATTTTGGGCGCCAAAAGCTGTCTGCTACAAGATCCAAAATCTGCCTGTCATTTGTCCTCCTATAGCTCATAGCCCCACTTAAGGGGATTTTCCTGCTGGCAGACTGCTGCACAGGCAGCCCTAGAGGACTATTTTGTACCTCATATCCCTGATACCTCCCTGTGCCACAGCTGATTGGATCAAGGACAGGCACCTGTCCTGAAGGCAGCCAGACTTTAGGCACACTAGTAACCCATACTTAGATAAAACCAATCAATCAGATTCTGTCCCTGGGGAATTCAAACTGGGAAAGCCAAGAGCATGAGTCCATCAGCAGTAGGTGTTGAAACCAGCAGGATGAAAGGCAAGGATGGAGCTGTAAGAATAGGTCAAGTCTACCAGGGGGCAGACTGATCTAGAAAATTTATCATAGAAGAGATGATTCTTGACCTGAGTCTTATAAGGTGATGATGTGTTAACCAGACAGGCAGATAAAATGAACCAAAGTATGAGCAGACCAAGATTATAGAAATTAAAAGGTAAGGTAGAGAAAAGGCGAGCGAGGATGAGAATAAGAAGACAGTTGGGTGGAGACACCTAAAGGGGGACTGGATTTCCTTAAAGGCACAGAACTACCTTGAAGATGTTCCTGCTGCTCCTGAGGCCCAGTCATGCAGCTTCCTTACACCTGTGTCTTCTGACCACCCCACACTCCTTCAAATAAAGAGAATAATGGATTCCAGGCACCCATAATGCAGCCACTCTCCATATACTCCATATGTTCTCAAACCAGCCCTGCCTCAAATTCCTGGGCAACTCTGTTTATTCTTTAAAGCTCAGCTTGGACATCAGAGCCTTTTTTGACTCCACTGTACCCCTATAACCCTGAATCACATGCCTTTCCTCTGTCCTCTGGATACCCATATCCATCTCTACTGTAGCATTCTTTGAGTTCCTAATATTGATATTCTTATCTGTTACTGTTACACTGAGAACTCTCTGAAGATTGGGAAAAAATTAATTATCCATTCATTTAACAAATATATGTTGAGTGTTATATGCCATGCATTGTTCTGGACATTGGAGACATAAAAATGAATCAGGAAGACAGAGTTCTTGCTCTCATGGAGCATTTGTTGGATGGATGGATGGATGGATGGATGGATGGATGGATGGATGGATGGTTTGGTAGTTGGATGTGTGGATGGAAGGATGAGAGGATGGAAAATGGATGGAAAGATGGATGGATAGATGCATGTATGAGTAAATACATGGATGAAGCTTTGATGTGTAAAAGTCCACTATAAGGGAATAAAAGGTTTTCTCTTTGGTTAAACATTTACAGTCACCTCTTAGTCCTCTCATCCTTCCTGTATTCCTTAGACCTATCTGTATTCCTGTGTTAATTATCTATCACTATGTAACAAATTGCCCCATGACTGAGTGGCTTAAAATAATTATTACTTCACAGTTGTTGTGTCATGAATTTAGACAAAGCACAACAGAAACCCCTGGGGTCTCAGCTGGAAGACTTGAAAGCTGGGACCTGAAATCACCAAAAGGCTTGACTGAGGGTAGAGTGCCTACTTCCAAGGTGGCTCACTTACATGGTCTTGTCAAGTTGGTTACTGTTGATGAGCGCCTCTCCATGGAGCTGCCTGAGTGTCCCCATGACATGGCAGTTGGCTTGTCCCTGAGTGAACAGTCCAGGAGGAAGCAGGGCAGAAGCAGCAATACCTGCTACGACGTAGCCTCAAAAGCCACAGACCATCACTCTCACCACATTCTAGTCATTAGAAGCAAATTACTCAGACTGGTGCACATTCAAGGCAACAGGAATTACACCCCACCTTTGAAACTGTCTTCACAGGGTTCACAGGAATCACATCCTGGGTTCTGGGTAAAAATATAGTTATAATCAAGTATTAATCAGGCTGCACTTTGGTCACATCCTTGTAACTGAAAGTCAGGTAACACAAGATACTGACCATTCACATCCCCCTTGTTCCCATAGGCAGGATTTCTGACCTTAGAATCACAAGGCTTTGGTTAAGAATTGCTTAAGATGTTCTTCAGATCCTGAATTCCAGTGGAACTACTGAAACCAACCGGTTCAACAACCCACCACGAAGGAAGCAAACCAGAATGAGAATGCAGTTTCTTCATCTCACTGACCCGTGACTTCTCCCTGCACTTTTCAGCCAGTCAATGATCCCCACACCTTGACCCACTCCAACGCCTCAAAATCCCGAGCTCCAAATTCCCTGGGAGGTGGATGTGAGATTTCCTCGTGTCTCCTCATTTGGCTGCCCCATGATGATTACACTCTGTCTGCTGCAGTGCCTGGCATCTCAGTATATTGACTTGCTGCACATTGGGCGAATGAAGCTATGAGGATTATGATTACACTTCTGAAGGGAGTAGTGCCTAAGAAGTTGTGGACATGTGTTAAAAATAACACAATCTCTCTTCTTCAGGCCTGCGAATTAATTTGTTTTCTTTTTTCCAGCCATCATCAACTCCTATCAGACTCCTCCCTCCACAAAATCCTCACTCAACAGGACACAGTCTTCCCAATTTAATTCCTACCAGGATTCTCTAAACAAGAATAACCTTTGCATCTTAAGGGTTTCACCACTAATCCTTACAGAAAAGAAAAGAAAATTGGCCAGGCACGATGGCTCACACCTGTAATCCCAACACTTTGGGAGGCCAAGGCGGGCGGATCACGAAGTCAGGAGATCGAGACCATCCTGACTAACATGGTGAAACCCCGTCTCTACTAAAAATACAAAAAAAAAATTAGCCGGGTGTGGTGGCGGGCGCCTGTAGTCCCAGCTACTTGGGAGGCTGAGGCAGGAGAATAGCGTGAACCTGGGAGGTGGAGCTTGCAGTGAGCTGAGATCGCACCACTGTACTCCAGCCAGGGTGACAGTGAGACTCCATCTCAAAAAAATTAAAAAAAAAACAGTTTTGTAGAGACAGGCTCTATGTTGCCCTGGGTGGTCTCAAACTACTGGGCTCAAGTGATTCTCCTGTGTCAGCCTCCCAAAGTGCTGGGACCACAGGCATGAGCTGCTCCCAGCCTGACACTCCTTCAAAAAGTCTACAAGGCTATTCGTGATGTTGCTTTGGCTGCTCACCTCTCCTGACATCCACTTTTGACCAGAAGTAGCTAGGTTCACCACCAAGATCTGTCTCACCTGTGGGCCTTTATACAGGCTGTTTCCTCCACCTGGAAAGTTTGCCTCCCCAGCCACCAACCCTCACCCTGAGACTGCCTCACTCCTACTCACCTTCAGGTGAGTAGGATGTCTTCTTTTCCAGGAGTGTAAGCCTGGCTTCACCTCACCCCAAGCTAGCATACTGGGCTTGCACCCACTTTCCACATGCAATTATATGTTGGTATATTTTGCTTTCTATCTATGCCGTTGACAAAAAGGGCCAAACTCTGTAAACTATTTGAAGAGATATATTCTGAGCCAAATACGAGTGACCCATAATGGCCCATGGCACAGCCCCAGGAGATCCTGAGAACATGTGCCCAAGGTTGTTGGGCTACAGCTTGGTTTTATACATTGTAGGGGGACATAAGACATCAATCAATACATGTAAGCTGTACACGGGTTCAGTTCAGGAAGGTGAGATAGGGCAGGGGCCTGCTTTCAGGTCACAAGTAGATTCAAAGGTTTTCTGGCAATTGGTTGAAAGAGTTTATATAAAGACCTGGAATCAATAAAAGAAGTAACTGGCTTAAGATAAGGAGCTGTGGAGACCACAGTTCTTATGCAGATGAAGCCTCCAGGTAGCAGGCTTCAGACAGAATAGACTGTAAATGTTTCATATCAGACTTAAGATAAGGAGCTGTGGAGACCACAGTTCTTATGCAGTTGAAACCTCCAGGTGGCAGGCTTCAGAGAGAATAGACTGTAAATGTTTCATATCAGACTTAAAGAGTCTGTTTTCTCAGTCTTAAGGTCTCTGTTTTAATGTTAATGCTTGTCAGCTGTGCCTGAATTCCAAGAGGAGAAAGGTACAATGAGGCATGTCCCCTACCTCCCATCATGGCCTGAATAGTTTTTCAGGTTAATTTTGGAATGCCCTTGGCCGAAGAGAGGGTCCATCAGCCAGTTGAGAGCTTAGTGTTTTATTTTCAGTGTACAATACTGTTAAAACCTTGAAGGCATAAACCAGGTGCTCTATCCTTACCACCTAACGCCATGCCTGACTCATAGTACTTGCTCAGTGACATTTACTGATTGACTTGAGAAAAGAAAAATAGCTCAGAGCAGTCTGAGGTATGTAAGGTCTACAAAATTTATCAGGTCTAGAGAGACATGAGTATGGGAATTTGGTTAGGTGAGGAGGGTACCCACACACCTACACCTGCCTGGGGGCAATTGTTTAAAGGTATTTTGCTCCTGACTAGCTGCCTCATCCATTATCTTCATGTTTTTGTGTTCTTTCTATCACAAACTCCATTTATAGGAATTTCATTTAAATTCCATTCCATTCCATCTAAAGGAATGGAATTTGTGATACAAAGAATGACACATAACCAATTAATCAATCAATAAAGAAGAGGCAGTTGCTAAGTTGTTTACCAAGAATTTTTAAATGTAAATTCTGCCTCTTCTTTTCCTTTAGAAACCTACTTGTAACTACCACTAGTTTGAGTGTATATTCATGGCAACTTGAATGCCTGATGCCAGGTTGCAATCCTCAAGCCTGGCCAAATAACCTCTCAACTTGTATTAATTTTGCCTCAGCTTCTTCCTTTTAGGTCTACATGTTACAGTAGGTAGCTAGTCAGACATGGGCAGGGCAGGAGAGAGGCCCCCCAACCAGAAACATCAGGCAACCATCAGGTGATGGTCAGGTGGTTGTTACACTGTTTCTCTAAAATAATAATTGATCACAGCCAGTGCCAGGGAAAGGCATTCTCCCAATAGATAGAAAAAACCCTGAAACTGGTGATCAGCAGCTTCCCAATAAGATCTCGGGAGTTGGGCAAGTAGGCTCAAGCATGAGCACTAAGAGGCAAAATGGCGGAGTTTAACTGGTATATAACCTTCTAGAAACATTAGACTGGCAAGAGAAGAATGCCTCAAGTGAGCGTGTGTACAACTGCCGCAAACACACTGTGTATGTGGCCCCTCCCAAGTGCTGGCAGGCCACTGCGCGTGCGGACAGCCCACCCCAAGGGAAGAATCAGGGGAGAAGGGATGCAAGACCCCAAAATATGCCAACATATAAAACCATAAGTCAAAGGTCAAACTGTGCACTGGATCTTTTAAGTTGCCTGTTTGGCCTTCTTCCAAGCATACTTTACTTTCATTCCTGCTCTAAAACTTTTTAATAAATTTTCACTGCCTCTCTAAAACTTGCCTTGGTCTCTTACTCTGCCTTATGCCCCTCAGTTGAATTCTTTATTCTGAGGAGGCAAGAATTGAGGTTGCTGCAGACCCATATGGATTTGCCACCGGTAATAAATATATTGAACAATTGATCAGAGGCCCTTCATTGTCCATGTGTCTGTTCTCCTCCAGGTGTCCACGTCTCTGTTCTCTGGAAGGCCTGCCTGGGCCCAGGCCTGTTTCTGTCACAGGCACTTGCCTGAAGAGCCCTGATTTAGTAGACAGGTGGGTGGCTGTTAAGGTGGGTTTAGCTCTTCTGTGGCTTTTTCTGTCCTGAGCCTCTGTTGGAGCTAAGCCTCATTCGCTGCCACGTGATGTAGCAGACTGGCACCACCCTCACCAAAGTTCCAACCTTGTAATCCATGTGACAGATCTCTCCTTCCTCCAGATCTCCAAACAGCAGGGAAATTACTTGTCATTTGGTCATCCTCTCTGCCTGGGTAATCAAAGCTGTCACCTGGGGTGTGTCAAGTGACCCCAATTATGGACTCTCCCCTTTCCTAACACCGCTTGGCCAGTCTTCACCAGACTGTATAGTCATTTTATTTATTTTTATCTTTTTCATTTTTTCATTTTTACGCCTCTGTTCTGGGCAAACACAAACTCTATTGTAATATCTCTGATGGCATTTGAAGCAATTCTTCATCAAAGTTCTCCAAAGCTAGAAAGACCTGGAGCACTGAAGGTTGTGAACATTTAGTCTCCATTTCCAAACTAGTGTAGTGTGTGGTTTAAGAGACTGAGTTCTAGAGCCACACTGCCTCAGACAGATCCTAGTTCCACCGCTCACTAAGGGAATGACCTCGGGCAAGTCACAGACCTTGTAATTCAAGTTTGTCCAACCTGCAGCCCATGGGCCATATGCATCCCAGGATGGCTTTAAATATGGCCCAACACAAATTCACAAAGTTTCTTAAAACATTATGAGATTATTTTGTAATTTTTTTTTTTTTTTTTTTTTTAGCTCATCAACCATTGTTAGTGTTAGTATATTTTATGTGTGGTCTAAGACAATTCTTCCTCCAACGTGGCCCAGGGAAGCCAAATGATTGGACACCCCTGTTTTAATCCTTTGGTGTCTCATCTATGAAACGGAAATAGAAAAGAATAGTGTCTTCTCTTAGTATTACTGTGAGGATTAAACAAGACCATCCAGGTAAAAGAGCTTAGAACAGAGTAGTTCCTCAAATAAACGATGGCTACGATTATCTGTACATAAGGGAAAGCAACGCCTCGGGCAGAATGTTCCCCATTCTCTAACTCCCTTCCTCATCCCAATCCGTCCCCTTCACAGTCCCCACTTTAAGTTCTTCCTCAGTTGGAATATTCTTCCTCTCCTATAGGATGAGGCAAACCTCAGCCCACTCTCTTCTTGGTCCTGCCATTTCCTCAGGCGGGTGTCAGTATGGTCTTCCTCCATCCAAGTCTTTGCTAATCAGCTGAGAACTACGCATGTGAAACATATGTTAGGGGAGGGATGATGAGCAGAAATGGTGGATGTTTCAGCTCCATTTCAGCTCCTCTCCATGAGCAAATGCTGCAGTCTGCTTTCCCTGAATGAACTAAAAGCAAACACCCCTTTGCAATTCATTTTCTTACAAAGACTGCAGTCTAGGATATGTAATGCATGCGTATTCTTCTCATTGACACAGCTTTGACCCTACTCTTAAGGAAGTAATTATCCTAGCCTTATTATGCTAAAGAACCATTTGCCTATGTTCTGGCCTGGTTTTTATGACAAAGCATCTCCCTATTAACTGCAAAGTCTTCCGTCTGAATTGGGAGATTAATGGTACCATCTCCTTGGCATAGTTTCTCTGATCCCCAAATTCCTCTTTTAACAATAGCTGTTTTTCTTGCTGCTCATTTCGCTGATCACTTCCATCTTCCTATTTCAAAGCTCCAACCCCTTGTGGGAACTCCCACTCAGCAGCAGTTTCCAGCTGGATGGGCACCTCTTGGTCCCAGCCCACTGCAGAGATGACTAACCCATCCTAAACTCAAAGATGAGTCACTCAGATTACCAGCTCCCACCAATTTTCCACAGACCCCGTTACCCCCTAGGGTGTCCATCCCATCCCACCCTGTCCTCCTGGAACAGTGGTTCTCACCTCTGTCCACTCATCCTGCACACACTTGTGCTCACATTCCTAGCACCAGTGTTATGGGTCCCAATCCAGACCCCAAAAGAGGGTTCTTAGATCTTGCACAAGAAGGAATTCCATGTGAGTCCACAGAGTAAAGTGAAAGAAAGTTTATTAAGAGAGTAAAGGAATGAAAGAATGGTTACTCCATGGACAGAGCAGGGCATTTCTGAAAGCAAGAGGAGGAAGGCACCCACCTTAGGTGCAATCCATGTTTGTACATGAGATAACAAGGCAAAAAATCATGAGAAGGATGTAATCTATTACAAGGGCTCATGACAAAGGATTGTTAATCCTTGTGTAACTACTGACTTTTGCAGGAATCTATATTACTATCTTTAAAGCAAAATTTATTACTAAACAAAGAATGCTTTTGTGCTTAAGACAGCAGGATGTCAAGACATTTCTTGGGTCTGTTAAGTCCTGGATCTGTTTGGTAAATATCATTAACCTGTTCCCTTAACCATAAACATGCTGTGACTGAGAATCGCTAACCTCCTGCAAATGCAGCCCAGCAGGTCTTAGCCTCATTTTACCCAGCACCTATTCAACGTGGTTCCAACGCTTCTAACACTAAGACATCCCTGGATTTTCTTTTTTCCTTTTTCTTTTTTTTTTAACTTTATGCTTTGTGGCATTAATAAAACAGTCCTCAGGTAATGCTCAATCCCCAGTCCCCAACATTATTACAAATCTTCCCACAACTGAGCAACACTCCCCTACATCCCATTAAAAACCTGCATTCTCCACCTATTGTATTCCAGAGCTATCATTTCTAGACGCTTTTTAAACATGCAATAACAACCAACACAATTCCTTCTAAGGGAAAAGAAGTTCCACCCCCATCCCAAAATCCCCCAAGAAACAGGTGAGCATCAATTCCACCTAAATCCCAAGCAGGCAATAACCCAGTGCCCTTAATGGACTCTGCAGATCACTCCACCCCACCCTCTGCCCCAATTTCCAAAATCTGCTCAGCAACCAAAGCCATTAAATCCAGGAACTAATTTGTAAGGAAAACAATGAAAAGAGTAATAATCTCTCCCTAGGATTCCAATGGAAGGTCCCACAGGGACTGGTGCACTGGAGAAAGGTACCTGGAAAGAAATGCCTATTAACATTCAAAGCCCCCTAGTGGAATGGAAGCTGACCTGCTGCAGAATGAAAATGCCCCAGCCCACGGGAGCCTGCACTCAGGTTCGCTTTATTTATCCTGCAAACAGGAGTTGCTAATAGCAAACAATCTTGGGCCTGCTCCCCACAGCTCAGGGGTAGCTCACAGCGTGGTCCCCAGGACATGTGCCTGGGTTGCTTTGGAGCGATGCTATTTGCAAAAGGAGAAAAAGAAAAATAAAGCAGGGATGTGGAAGCGGGAGAAAGAGCCAGAAAGGCTGAAGAGTAAGCTGGCAGAGAGGGCAGTCTGGTGGTCTTTGCACAGTTGCTGCAGCAGGGGGCCAACCTTGCCGAAGGGAAATACTGATGCGATCTTCTGTTCTTCATGGATGGGGGCCAGATGCTCAGAGACAGGGAGAGATTCACCTTGAGTCATCCAGTGAGTCACAGGCAGGAGGCAGAAATAGATCTTATGACCCACTGTTACCTGTCAAAGACATCTTGAAGCATCTGTAACCAGGATTCCTGAGTGGGGATGGATTCGGGTGCTCCTTGCAGTCAGATTGGTTCATTTGATGAGATGTCTGTTATATTCCATTCCAAAGGCAAGTGGTTTAAAGTCAAGACAGACCAGGATCTTCAAACAAACTTTCCTGGCCAAGGCTGCCTCTCTACTCACATTAAGTACGTCTGTTTCCCATTGTTGGCAAGGTAGAATTAACTCGCTTCCTGTCTCTCCTTTGCTCGACTGCCATCTTGCTTCCACAACACCAAGTCCATCTAGGACTTTCAGATCTCGCTGGGGCCTCATGCGTTCCAGAAAGCCTTTCTTGATTGGAATGCCCCAGTTTCGTTCTTTTCTCTTACATATATTTTATTAGGGCTTGTGACAGACAGTGGGAACTGCCTACCCAACATCCAAGGTCCCTTCAGCTCTTATGTTGTCAGAACTCAGATTCAGCTCTGATATTCACCCTCCTCCTGTGCTTAAGGAGGCTGTTCCTTGTAACACACGTCCATTCGAAGAGACCACCAAACAGGTTTTGTGTGAGCAACAAGGCTGTTAATTTCACCTGGGTGCAGGTGGGCTGAGTCTGAAAAGAGAGTTACCGAAGGGAGATGGGGTGGGGCCATTTTATAGGATTTGGTTGGGTAGTGGAAAATTACAGTCAAAGGGGGTTGTTCTCTGGCGGGCAGGGGTAGGGGTCACAAGGTGCTCAGTTGGGGAGCTTTTGAGCCAGGATGAGCCAGGAGAAGGAATTTCACAAGGTAACGTCATCAGTTAAGGCAGGAACCGGCCATTTTCACTTCTTTTGTGATTCTTCACTTGCTTCAGGCCATCTGGATGTATATGTGCAGGTCACAGGGGATAGGATGGTTTAGCTTGGGCTCAGAGCCTGACATTCCTGTCTTCTTATATTAATAAGAAAAATAAAATGAAATAGTGGTAAAGTGTTAGGGCAGTCAAAATTTTGGGGGGTGGTCTGGAGAGATAATGGGTGATGTTTCTCAGGGCTGCTTTGAGCAGGATTAGGGGTAGCATGGGAACCTAGAATAGGAGAGATGAAGCTGGAGGAAGATTTTGTGGTAAGGGGTGATATTGCGAGGTTGTTAGAAGAAACATTTCTCGTATAGAATGATTGGTGATGACCTGGATACTGTTTTGGATGAATTGAGAAACTAAACGGAAGACACAAGGTCCAAATAAGAGAAGGAGAAAAACAGATATTAAAGGACTAAGAATTGGGAGGACCCAGGACATCCAATTAGAGAGTGCCTAAGGGGGGTTCAAGTAATTACTTGCTTGGTTGGCAAGTTTAGGCTCTATCCTTGGGTTTTTTTATGTTGTCATAGACCAGGCCAGATTGATTTAGGTAAAAACAACACTTTTCATTTAAAAATATACAGAATCCTTTTTTTTTTTTTTTTTTTTTTTTTAAGCAGTTAGTTGAGGCCTTGGCGATTTTGGAGGAAAGAGAAATGCAAAGCCAGCAACTGTTTGTAAAAGAAGGAATAGAAATGGCTAGGAGAGAGTGAGAGATTGATAGTGTGATAGAGATAGCTGGGGAGAGGTAGAAGGTGGCATGAGAACGGGAATGAGAATAAGAGTGAGTGTAAAAGTAAAGAATAGGACTTCATCAGGGTGAAAGTATTGGAATGTGCCCTGTCAGCAAAGATTATCTATCCACGTTAAGAGAGACTTAAGGGTGGTGGTTTGAGGTAAAACCAAGAGGTATCAGTTATGATGGTTTGAAGGAGAAGTGTAAACTGGCAGTGTAAACAAGGGCAGGGTATTTACTAGTAGTTGAGAATGGTAAATAGGAGTATGACTAGACAGAAGGCAGCAGGGATGACAAGTTTTTGGGGTGCAATTCAAGTTGGGCTGGTGTCTGGAATGAGACTGGGGCCTAATAAAAAGGAGCATCCATACAGGAGCTCAAATGGGCTGTATCCTTAGCAATTCAAGGACAGGTCTGAATTCTGAGAAGGACAAGTGGTAAAAGTACTGCCTAGTCCTTTTTAAGTTGGAGGCTGAGCTTGGTGACGTGTGTTTTTAAAAGACCACTGGTCCGTTCTACCTTTCCTGATGACTGGGGACGGAACGGGTATGAAGGTTCCACTGAATACCAAGAGCCTGAGAAACTGCTTGGGTGATTTGACTAATAAAGGCCAGTCCATTATTGGACTGCATAGAGGTAGGAAGGCCAAAACTGAGGAATTATGTCTGACAGAAGGGAAGAAATGACTGCGGTGGCCTTCTCAGACCCTGTGGGAAAGGCCTCTTCCTATCCAGTGAAAGTGTCTACCTAGACCAAGAGGTATTTTAGTTTCCTGACTAGGGGCATGTAAGTAAAATTAATTTGCCAGTCCTGGGCAGGGGCAAATCCCTGAGCTTGATGTGTAGGGAAGGGAGGGGGCCTGAACAATCCCTGAGGAGCAGTAGAATAGCAGATGGAACACTGAGAAGTGATTTCCTTGAGGATAGATTTTCATGATGGAAAGGAAATGAGAGGTTCTAAGAGATGGACTAGCAGCTTATAACCTACATGGAAGAGGTTATGAAATGACAACAGAATAGAATGGACCTGTGAGGCTGGAATCAGATATTTTCTTTGGTCTGAGAACCATTTGCCTTGTGTGGGAAGAGACTGATAGGTGGAAGTTTCAGTGGGGGAGTAGGTGGGAGGGACTGACGAGAAGGAGAAAAACTGACAGTGAGGGACAGAAGTTGGAACACTAGCTGCTGCTTTAGCTACCTTATCAGCATAAATGTTGCCCTGAGCAATAGGATCTGACACCTTTTGATGGCCCTTGCAGTGAATGACTCCAGCTTCCTTTGGAAGTAAAGGGGCCTTGAGAAGAGTTTTTATTAAAGAGGCATTAATGATGGAGGACCCTTGCGTAGTGAGGAAACATCTTTCAGCCCATATAATAGCTTGGTGGTGCAGGATATGGAAGGCGTATTTAGAGTCAGTATAAATATTGATGCGTAGTCCCTTTGCAGGAGTGAGGGCTCGAGTTAAGTCAATGAGTTTGGCTTGCTAAGAGGTAGTGGAAGGGGGCAGAAAGTATATGTGTCAGGTGTGAGGAAGAAAACAGATTTTGGAAGTCATGAGAACTGTAGAGAGTAAGTTGAGCATAGTTTGTGATTTTGAGGGCCTCTAAAAGTATTAGCGTGGCAGCAGCCGCTGCACAGAGACATGATGGCCAGCCTAAAACAGTAGGGTCAAGTTGTTTGGACAAAAAGTCTGCAGTCCAGCTCTTGTGTAAGGATTTTGAGCACACAGCCCTGCACTTCGGCTGTGTGTAATGAAAAGGGAGTGATGAGTTAGGGAGAGCCAGTGTGGGAGCTGTTTTTTAAGGAATGGAAAGGGGAGTGGCGAAAGGATTTAGAATCTATGGGGTCAGCTAGATTTATCTAGAACAGAATACTGGGTTGTGGAGGGAGGTATTGAGGATAGAAGAGTATATGGGTTGGGCATCACTGGGTGGATAGGCAAGACAATTTGGTTGATAAGGTGCAGATCCTGAACTAACCTGTAAGGCTTGTCTGGTTTCAGGACAGGTAAAATGGGGGAATTGTAAGGGGAGTTTATAGGGCTTCAAAAGGCTATACTGTAATAAGCAAGTGATAACAGGCTTTAATCCTTTTAAAGTGTGCTATGGGATGGGATATTGGCATTAAATGGGGTAAGGGTGATTAGGTCTTAATGGGATAGTAATGGGCATGTGATCAGTTGCCAGGGCGGGAGTAGAGGTGTCCTATACCTCTGGATTCAGGTGGAGAGATACAAGGGGAGGATGCAAAGGAGGCTTTGAACTGGGGAAAAGGGCGGCAATGAGGTGTGGCTGTAGCCTAGGAATAGTCAGGGAAGCAGATAATTTAGTTAAAATGTCTCGACCTAATAAGGGAACTGGGCAAGTGGGGTTAACTAAAAAAGAGTGCATAAAAGAATATTGTCCAAGTTGGCACCAGAGGTGGGGAGTTTTAAGAGGTTTAGAAGCCTGGTCGTCAATACCCACAACAGTTATGGAGGCAAAGGAAATAGGTCTTTGAGAAGAAGGTAATGTGGAGTTGGTAGCCTCCGTATTGATTAAGAAGGGGACAGATTATCCTCTACTGTAAGAGTTACCCAAGGCATCTGTGATGGTCCAAGAGACTTCTGAGGCGATCGGGCAGCATCAGTCTTCAGCGACTAAGCCAAGAAGATCTGGAAAAGAGTCAGTCAGAGAGTCTTGGGCCAGAGTTCCAGGGGCTCTGGGAGTGACTGCCAGAGTTGGACAGTCCAATTTCCAGTGGGGTCCTGCACAGATGGGACATGGCTTAGGAGGAATCCTGGGCTGCGGGCATTCCTTGGCCCAGTGGCCAGATTTCTGGCACTTGAAGCAAGATCCTGATGGAGAATGTCCTGTAGGAAAGCCTGGCCACTGTGGCCTAGGCATGTGTGGCTTAAGCATTTTGAAGTTCTTGTGTGCTGGAGGTGAGGCTGGGTTTTGTCTCACAGCAGAGGCAAGTAATTGTAACTTTTCCCTATTATTATACACCTTGAAGGCAAGGTTAATTAAGTCCTGTTGTGGGGTTTGAGGACTGGAATTTAATTTTTGGAGCTTTATTTAATGTCAGGAGCAGATTGGGTAATAAAATGCATATTAAGACTAAGACGGCCTTCTGACCTTTCAGGGTCTAGGGCAGTAAAGTGTCTCAGGGTTGCTGCCAAATGAGTCGTGGATTGGGCTGGATTTTTATACTTGATTGGAGAAAAAAAAAAAAAAAAAAAAAAAAGCCTAAACGCTAACTGATTTGGGAGAGGTCGGATAAAGAAAAAGGAGCATTAACCTTGACTATGCCTTTAGCTCCAACCATCTCTTTAAGAGGAAATTGTTGGGCAGGTGGGGGAGGGCTAGTCAAAGAATGAAACTGTAAGCCGGACCGGGTGTGAGGAGCGGAGGTGATAGTATTATAGGGTTGGGGAGCAGAGGCTGAGGAAGAATTGGAGCCTGATTCAGCCTGGCAGGTAGCGACCTGAGGAGGAACAGTCTGGGGAGGAGGGGAGAGGTCAGATAGGTCGGTAGAAAAGGAAGACTGAAAAGACTCAGCAATGCTTGGGGTTCGGACTGTGGGGACAGGCGGGAAGGAAGAAGGAGGATTTGGGATGAGTCGCATTGGGAACAGAGACTAGGGAGGGACCGATGTATGAAAGAATGCCTGGATGTCAGCCACCTCAGACCGTTTGCCCATTTTACGACAAGATTTATCTAGATCTTGTGGGATGGAAAAATCAAAAGTGTTATCTTCTGGCTATTTGGAACCATTGTTGAGTTTGTATTGGGGTTAAGGAGCATTGCAGAAGAAAATAGGCATTTAGGTTTTAGGTCATGTGTGAGTTGAAGAGGTTTTAAGTTCTTGAGAACACAAGCTAAGGGAGAAGAAGGAGGAATGGAGGGTGGAAAGTTGCCTATAGTGAAGGAGGCAAGCCCAGAGGAAAGAGAGGGTAGAGACACGGAGAGAAGGGGTGCGGGTGCTTGCCCACCAGGAAAGTGGTGCTTGTCACTAAGGGTGAAGGGTCAAGGCAGGCATCCCCACAGTGATCAGACATCTCTGAAACGTGGGTGAATAATCAAGCAGGTGTCTCCGCAGTGATTAAACACCAAGGGAAGACTGTCTTCCTGAGTCCGTGACCCGCACCAGAGTTTTGGGTTCACGGACAAAATGCGTCTCCTCTGTCTCTACCAGAAAAGGAAAGGAACTGAAATGAACAGATGGGAGAGATTGAAGGATGGTGCCAAGATTCAAAGGAGAAAGAGGTTGAGGGATAGTGAGAGAGGTTGGAGAAGAGAGTAAAAAGAGGCCGCTTACCCAATTTAAAATTGGTGAGATGTTCCTTGGGCTGGTTGGTCTGAGGACCAGAGGTCATAGATGGATCTTTCTCACGGAGCAAAGAGCAGGAGGACAGGGGATTGATCTCCCAAGGGAGGTCCCCCGATCCAAGTCACAGCACTAAATATCACACACGTCCATGTGAAGAGACCACCAAACAGGCTTTGTGTGAGCAACAAGGCTGTTTATTTCACCTGGGTGCAGGCGGGCTGAGTCTGAAAAGAGAGTCAGCAAAGGGAGATAGGGGTGGGGCCATTTTATAGGAGTTGGGTGGGTAGTGGAAAATGACAGTCAAAGGGGGTTGTTCTCTGGTGGGCAGGGGTGGGGGTCACAAGGTGCTCAGTGGGGGAGCTTTTGAGCCAGGATGAGCCAGGAGAAGGAATTTCACAAGGTAATGTCATCAGTTAAGGCAGGAACCAGCCATTTTCACTTCTTTTGTGATTCTTTTGATTCTTCACTTGCTTCAGGCCATCTGGATGTATATGTGCAGGTCACAGGAGATGCAATGGCTTAGCTTGGACTCAGAGGCCTCACATTCCTTCCCCAGCCCATTCGTCTTTTTGGACTCATCATGTGGGGATATTAATGTTTTTTAATGTAGGTTTTATTATTATTCAGATATGATGAGGCCAAAAGACCAGGTGATGATGGCAGTTGAAAAGATAGTTTGTTACTCACAGTTGCAAGAGGAGGGGACACACAGCACCACGTAGGGTTACATAAGGAAGCACTAGGGTTAGTCAGGAGAAAGAAAGCAGGGGAGTGTGGGCAAGAGCCTTTATTGTGGTTTCCACATAACAGAACAAGTGAAGCAGAGTTAGAAGGCTTAGGATCAGCTAATTTCAACACTTTCAGTGGGCTTTGGGGCATAGGGACCATTCTTAGTTGCCTGGTACCTGACCCTGGGGTGATTAGGGCAGGTGGATAGTGGCCCAGAGTGTGAGAGCCCTGTGAGTGCCTCATAAAGGAGGTGGTTGGGGTGTGGGCTCTGGATGGGTTTGTTTGTATCTGAAAGGCACACTTCTGGGCAAATGGTTTACTGTCTCCAGGAATTGACTAGCCCAGAGAGGGACACTTTCTCAAGGGTCAGCAAGGCCCCCAGAGGTCAAAGTATCAGAAATATGGCAAATAGAAAGGCATGATTAATACAATTACCCTTGGAGCTGCTGCCAATAGAATCCCTGAGAAGACACTCCAGACTCCTTGAATTTGTTGAACTACCTTGAATTCTCTAACTCTAATGTTCTCATTATATGACATAACAAATCCCTTACTGTTTAGCCACATTATTCAGCTATTAAGTTACTTGCAGCTGAAAGCATCCTAATTGATATGGTATTTAAGCCTTCAGTTTACTCCAAAGGTAAAAATCCTAACTCCAACTTGTTTTGTTGGACTAGAATTGCTTTTTCAAAAAAAGAATAATAATAAGTTGCTGGCCCGGTGTGGTGGCTCACACCTGTAATCCCAGCACTTTGGGAGTCTCAGATGTGTGGATCACCTGAGGTCAGGAGTTTGAGGCTGGGTGAAACCCTATCATTACTAAAAATACAAAAATTAGCCAGGTATGGTAGCACACACTGTAGTCCCAGCTACTCAGGAGGTTGAGGTAGGAGAATCATTTGAACCTGTGAGGCAAAGTTTGCAATGAGCCAAGATCACACCACCACACTCCAGCCTGGGCAGGAGAGTAAGACTCTGTCTCAAAAAATAAGGAGAAGAATAAAAAATAAAAATAAAAAATGAGTTGCTTGAAATAACATCATTCTCGGGCTGCGGAAACTGCAGATGAAGTCACAACAACTGGTCACATTTGCCTAGAGTTGTTTTTTTTTTTTAATTTTTAATTTTTTTGTAGAGACTGGATTTCACCACGTTGTCCAGGCTGGTCTCAAACTTCAGGGCTCAAGCGATCTGCCCACTTTGGCCTCCCAAAGTGCTGGAATTACAGGCATGACCCACCACACCCAGCCTAGAGTTTCATATTTTTCAGCCTCTCTCAGTTGCTGCATAACCTCTCCAGAGTTAAACAGGAAGTGAACACTAAGTGTTCTGAATCGAGTTGAAGAAGGAGAGAGGTCTCTTGTGTTTATCTTTTTCCCCTCCTGATTCCTGAATCTTCTTATCTGACATTTCCTCTTGAAAATATGTTTGAGCTTTAGGCAGGCGAGATGGTTGGAAGGGGAGTTGTGATTAGGAAGGGAAGAAGGTAATGAAATTTGATGTTATTAGACTGTAGAATCAAATAAGCAAAATGGGGGAAACATTTTCAAGCCTTCAGTTTACTCCAAAGGTAAAAATCCTAACTCCAACTTGTTTTTGTTGCACTAGAATTGCTTTTTCAAGCAATAACCTTAGAAGAAATAACCTTTCAAGAAATAACCTTAGAAGACAAGGCTTCTATACCAGCTTGGGTGCTATATAGATATGTGTCCTCTGCCAAATCACATCACATTTCTAGGCTTCAGTTTTCTTAATCATAAAATGAGGTAATTGGACTAAATTAATCCTGGACACTGGAAACCTACTAAAAATTCCGTAATTCTAAATATAAACAGATCATCTCAATCTTCTTTCTGCTAAAATGCCAACCACATACAATCAAGTTCTTTATTAGAGACAAAGACTGTTACATGAAAGAACTGGTTGTAAATGGCTCTGTTTGGCAGGGCCCTCTACCAAGACTGGAAATAAGTATTATCCATGCTAATACTAATACTACGATCATGTGTCAAATTGTGTTCCTCCTTTCCAATACCACAGAATGTGATCTCATTTGGAAACAGGGTCCTTGCAGATGGAACTAGTTATGGTGAGGTCATATTGAAGTTGGGTGGGACTTTACTCTAAAATAATTGGTGTCCTTACAAAAAGAGGAGAGAGATATACAGAGAATACCATATGAAGACACAAAGACACACAAAGAGAGTCAGCCTGGAGCAGTGGCTCATGCCTGTAATCCCAGCACTTTGGGAGGCTGAGGCGGGAGGATCACCTGAGGTCAGGAGTTCAAGACCAACCTGACCAACATGGAGAAACCCCATTTCTACTAAAAATAAAAACATTAGCCAGGTATAGTGGCACATGCCTGTAATCCCAGCTACTCGGGAGGCTGAGGCAGGAGAATAGCTTGAACTCGGGAGGTAGAGGTTGTGATGAGCCAAGATAGCACCATTGCACTCCAGCCTGGGCAACAAGAGTGAAACTGTGTCTCAAAAAAAAAAACAAAACACACACACACACAGACTCACAAGGAGAAAACAGTCATAAGACAACAGAGGTGGAGATTACAGTGATGCATCTACAAATCAAGGAATGCCGAAGATTGCCAGCAAACCGCAGGAACTAGAAAAGGCAAGGGAGAGTTCTCCCCTACAGGTTTCAGAGAGAACACGGCCCTGCCAATGCCCCAGTTTCAGACTTCCAGCCTCCAGAACTGTGAGACAATAAACCTGTGTTATTTTAAACCACCCAGTTGATGGTATTCTGTTACAGCAGTCTTAGGAAATGAATACAACTACCAAAAGTTCACATTCATTGAATACCAACAGCTAATATTCATTGAATATTAATATATTACTGTGGGTCAGTGCTAAGTATTCTATGTACAGAATCTCTTTCAACCTTCACAACAGGCTTATGAAGTTAGTACTATTTTTATCTGTATTTTACAGGTGAGGAATGTAAGATTTGGGAAGTTAAGATCATGTCCGCAGTCATCGACGTAAGTGATGAAGTTGGAGCTTTGAGCTGCAGGATCCTTTGTTGTAAGGGTTTAAGGAGATTTCACATATACTTGAGGCCTCTGTGGATACCATGCTTTTTATATTCACTTTGTTCTGCCTGTTTAGAATTTGTTTGTTCAACCAAATCGAATGAATAATAAAGTACTGCAAATTTAACATGTCCTATATGGTATTCTTCATTTTTCTCTTCCGAGCCTCTTCTTCAATTTCCCATTAGAACACCTCCTTTGACCAGGCACGGTGGCTCACGCCTGTAATCCCAGCACTTTGGGAGGCCAAGACGGGTGGATCACGAGGTCAGGAGATTAAGACCATCCTGGCTAACACTGTGAAACCCCGTCTCTACTAAAAATACAAAAAATTAGCCGGGCTCGGTGGCGGGCGCCTGTAGTCCCAGCTGCTGGGGAGGCTGAGGCATGAGAATGGCGTGAACCCGGGAGGTGGAGCTTGCAGTGAGTGGAGATCACGCCACTGCACTCCAACCTGGGCGACAGAGCAAGACTCCATCTCAAAACAAACAAACAAACAAACAAAGAAACAAACCAAAAAAAACACCTCCTTCAGGTTGGGCATAATGACTTATGTTTATAATCTCAGCATTTTTGAGGAGTGGGCAACATAGTGAGACCCCCACGTCTCCAAAAAATCTGAAAAATTAGCTGGCATGTTCCTGTGATCACAGCTACTTGGGACGCTGAAGTAGGAGGATCACTTGAGCCCAGGAGTTCAAGGCTATAGTGAGAGCTATGATCGTGCCACTGTACTCCAGCCTGGGAGACTGTGTGAAACCCTATCTCAAAAACAAAAACAAAACCTCCTTCCCCCAATCTCAGTTGGAGACTGTATTTGTTCAAGCCACAATCCTGAGTCATCCTCACTTTCTCCACTCATCCCACCCGCAGGAAAAACCCACCAGCAGGTCCTGGTACCTCGTACTGTGTGTTAAATCAGATCCCATCTCACCATCCCCACTGCTGCCTGTCCATCCTGGCCCCCAGCCTTCCTCCTCTGAGTTTACTGCTAGCCACAGAAAGAGTCAAACTCTGTAAAATACTTGAAGAAATTTATTCTGAGTCAAATAGGAGTGACCAGTGGTCTGTGACACAGCCCTCAGGAGATCCTGAGAACATGTACCCAAGGTGGTCTGGGCACAGCCTAGTTTTTGTTTGTTTGTTTTTTGAGACAGGGTCTTACTCTGTTGCCCTGGCTGGAGTGAAGTGGTGTGATATCGCTCACTGCAGCCTCAACCTACCAGACTCAAGCAATCCTCCCACCTAAGCCTCCGGAGTAGCTGGGACTACAGGCATGCACCAACACACCTAGCTAATTTTTGTACTTTTTGTAGAGACGGGGTTTTACCACGTTGCCCAGGCTGGTCTTGAACAACTGAGCTCGAGTCATTCTCCCGCCTCAGCCTCCCAAAGTGCTGGGATTACAGGTTTGAACAACTGCACTTGGCCACAGCCTAGTTCTATACATTTTAGGCATATGTTAGACATCAATCAAATGTATGTAAGATGTATATTGGTTCAGTTCAGAAAGGCGGGCAACTTGAAGGGGTGAGGATGACGCCTCCAGGTTATAGGTAGATTTAGAAATTTTCTGATTGGCATTTGGTTGAAAGAGTTAAGTTATTATTTAAAGACCTTGAATCAATAGAAAGGAATGTCTGGGTTATGATGATAAAGGGGTTGTGGAAACCAAAGTTTTATTATACTGATGAAACCTCCAGGTAGCAGGCTTCAGAGAGAATAGATTGTAAATGTTTCTTATCAGACCTAAGGTCTGTGTTGATGTTAATGTTGATCAGCTTTTCCTGAATTTCAAAAGAGAGGAGGGTATAATGAGGCATGTCTGACCCCCTCCCCCGTCATGGGATGCCATTTGGGCACCCCTCATTCTCCTGTAAGAGGGCTGTTCTCCTTTCTTTCTTTTGCCTATTAAACCTCTGCTCCTAAATCCACTTCTTGTGTCTGCATCCTCAACTCCCTTGGTGTGAGACAACGAACCCTGGGTATGCACCCCAGACAATGATGCCACTTCAGAGAGAGATGAAAAACAAGCAAAAAAAAAAAAAAAAAAAAAAACTAATTAAAATATATGTAGGCTAATTTTGCTATACTACACGTAGGCACATAACCCCAACCTATATAAGCACTAAGAAAACGTAACACTTTGAGTTGGTCTGGTGGAATTATGTCCAACCTTCTCTCTGTATCCAGTTACAGCAATACATTCCTAGTTTATCTGCTTCTTGTTATTGGGCCATGAGAAAACACAACCAGACCCGGCTCGGTTTTGGGAACAGGATTACAGGCGTGAGCCTGTATGCTAACTTTGGAATGCCCTTTGCCAATAGGAGGGGTCCATTCAGATGGTCAGTGGGGCCTTAGAATTCTACTTTTGGTTTAGACTGTGCAGTCCTAACCAGGCTCCCTGCTGGTAGCTTCCACTGCTGCTCCATTCCCCACAAAGCAGGGTTTTTGCAGTTTCAATCAGCTCATATTACTCTCCTGCTTAAAACCCTGCAGAGGCTTGTTGTTAGGCTTTGAATGAAAGCAACTCCTTCCCTGGTCCACAGGTTCAGATGGTCTGGCCCTTGCCCTCCTCCCCACCTCATTCTCACTCTCTAACCATACTGCTGCTGTCCTCTTTGTGATCCTCAAACATCCCTCAGGGCCTCTGTCCTAAAATACTTTCCCCCTAGAGCTTCACCTGGTGGCCCCTTCTCATTATTCAGGTCTCAGGGCCCTTCCCTGACCCCCAGATTTAAAAAAGCCCCAGTCCCTAGCCCCACTCTGTCTCATGACTCTCCTTTATTTCCTTCATTCTCTGAAAATTAGCCTACATATATTTTAATTAGCTTTTTTTTTTTTTTTTTTTTTTGCTTATTTTTCATCTCTCTCTGAAGTGGCATCATTGGGGTAAATACCCAGGGGTTCGTTGTCTCACACCAAGGGAGTTGAGGATACAGACACAAGAAGTGGATTTAGGAGCAGAGGTTTAATAGGCAAAAGAAAGGATAACAGCTCTCTCTCTTGCGAGACTTCTGACCGGCAGCAGACTGCACTGGAGTACACTGGATTTTATAGGCAGGCTTGAGGAGATGGTGTCTGATTTACATAGGGCCCACAGATTGGTTGGACCAGGTGTGAGGTTTACATAGCCCGAGGGGACGCTGGCCACCCCACCCTAATCTTATTATGCAAAGGGGCTTTCCACTTGGCCGGCACCATGTTGTCTGCTCCCTACTGCACACATGGCTGGAAAGGAAAAGGGAAGATGGAGCTGCCATGTTAGAACTGCCTAGCCCCAGTAGCCCCTTTCCTATTGACACAACTGCCGACACTCACCTGTGCAAGCATCGAGTCTGCCTTTCTATGTCTGCAGCTCAATTTTACAGGCTACTCTTTGTTAGAAAAGAAAATGATTTGGGGCTGCTTTTCATAAAAAGGAAAACCTTACCGAGAGCTTCCTTACCCTCACTATGTGACTAAATAATTCATTTTTAACTCCTATGTCATCTCCATTTTTGCTTGTTTTTCATCTCTTGCTGAAGTGGCATCAGACAATGGGGGTATTTACCAGACAATGGGAGCAGGGGCCTCCTCTATCCTGGTTTACTGCTTCATTCCAATGCCCAGAATAGTGTCTGACACATAACAGGTGCTCCACAAAGGCTGCATGAGTGAAACATAAAGGTTCTTACCCTGGGGTCCATGCTTTTGGTGTCTCTCATGTCTTTTGCTGCTCCTGGTTCAGTATTCTGGCCCAGACACGTGTTCATCAAATGCTTACTGGCCGAATGACCAGAGAATTCTTTCTTCTAGAATTTCTGATCTTCTCAAATATAAAAGTTTCTGGGTGGTCCCACTATTTCACATTCAGAAATGCATCACACAGTGCACAGAGTTGAGACTCAGACATTTGTCTTCCATTTTTTTCCGTAGAGGGTATCTCTGTGCAGCAAGACAAAGTCATCCTCCACATGCATGAAGGTTTGACCTGCCCCAAACTTGGGGCCTAACTGTCCAGCTAAGCTCACATATGTAAGTACTTCCTGGATTGTTAATTACTTCCAGAATAGAGAACACATTTGGAGCTCCTTCCCAGTCATTCTGCCTGTCTTACCACTCCAGCCAAACTGCTTGGTATCTGAGTTTTTCTGTCACAGGGGACAAAGAAGAAAACTAAGAACTATATATATTGTTTAATTAAGTCCATAGTTGATGCTATTCTCAGGTGCATTGAATCTATTTGTAATAAATGAATGTGGATTTGTATTTCTTAAAAATTGATTTCTCGACCGTGCACAGAGGCTCACGCCTGTAATCCCATTCCCGGAACCGAGCCAGGTCTGGCTGTGTTTTCTCATGGCCCAACAACAAGAAGCAGATAAACTCGGAATTTATTGCTGTAACTGGATACAGAGAGAAGGTCAGACATAATTCCACCAGACCAACTCAAAGTGTTACGATTTTCTTAGTGCTTATATAGGTTGGGGATATGTGCCTACGTGTAGTATAGCATTCACCTAAGTCTATTAGTAACTAATTTTGTTTCAACTAGAAGGTCAGAGGCAGAAAAATGCTTGCTAAGTCTGATTAAGCTGTGAGGGCCCTAGTACCTTCAAGGCCTGTCTACTATGGTACCAGAGTGATTATTTCTGTCTTATCTCCTTTACAGCTTGATCTGGAGAGCTGCCTTAGACTCTCCAATGGATCTATTCAAACAGTTGCCTCTGTTACCTTGACTCGTCTCAGATTTCGTCGACCTGACACAGGTCCTGGCACTAGGAATGTAAGTCTATCTCTATTATTTTGATTTGCTCCAACAGGGGAGAAGCCCATGCAAGACTCCTACTGACCATATGTTTCATTTCTAGCTTTGATGTCTGGACACCAATTTCCCTAGGTTTAACTGTTTGCTCAATGTTAAGGCAGCTCTGTGGAAATTTGTCTGTGTAACTGAAGTGCTCTGGAGGCCTGTCTGTGTGACTGTCTGTCATGCTGTCCTGTCTATGTGATTGTCAGGGAGAAATGGCCTGCCACAGTCCCAGCACTTTGGGAGGCTGAGGCGAGTGGATCACTTGAGGCCAGGAGTTCAAGACCAGCCTGGCCAACATGGCAAAACTCCGTTTCTACTAAAAATACAAAAAAATTAGCTGGGCGTTGTGGCACACACCTGTAATCCCAGCTACTCGGGATGCTGAGGCATGAGAATTGCTTGAACTTAGGAGGCAGAGGTTGCAGTGAGCTGAGATCACACCACTGTACACCAGCCTGGGTGACAGAGTGAGACTCTGTTCCTCACTAAAAAAATTATTTCTCCATTTCCCTCAATAGTCTTTTTTTGCTGGCTGTATTAGTCTGTTTTTATGCTGCTGATAAAGACATACCCGAGACTGGGAAGACAAAGGGTTTAATTGGACTTACAGTTCCACATGGCTGGGGAGGCCTCAGAACCATGGTGGGAGGTCAAAGGCACTTCTTACATGGCAGCGGCAAGAGAAAATGAGGAAGATGCAAAAGTGGAAACCCTTGATAAACCCATCATATCTTGTGAGACTTACTCACTATCACAAGAACAGTATGGGGGAAACCGCCCTCATGATTCAAATTATCTCCCACTGGGTCCCTCCCACAACACGTGGGAATTATGGGAGTACAACTCAAGATGAGATTTGGGTGAGGACACAGCCAAACCATATCATTCTGCCCCTGACCCCTCCAAATCCTCACATTTCAAAGCCAATCATGCCTTCCAACAGTCCCCCAAAGTCTTAAGTTATTTCAACATTAACCCAAAAGTCCACAGTCCAAAGTCTCATCTGAGATAAGGCAAGTCTCTTCCACCTATGAGCCTGTAAAATCAAAAGCAAGCTAGTTACTTCCTATATACAATGGGGGTACAGGTATTGAGTAAATACACCCATTTCGAATGGGAGAAATTGGCCAAAACAAAGGGGTTACAGGGCCCATGGAAGTCCAAAATCCAGCAGGGCAGTCAAATTTCAAAGCTCCAAAATGATCTCCTTTGATTCTATGTCTCACATTCAGGCCACGCTGATGCAAGTGGTAGGTTCCCATAGTCTTGGGCAGCTCCACTCCTGTGGCTTTGCAGGGTATAGCCCCCTCTCCTGGCTGCTTTCTCAGGCTGGCATTGAGTGCCTGCGGCTTTTCCAGGTGCCAGTGCAAGCCGTCAGTGGATTCTGAGGTCTGGAGGACGGTGGCCCTCTTCTCACAGCTCCACTAGGTGGTGCCCTCACAGGGACTCTGTGTGGGGTCTCCGACCCCACATTTCCCTTCCACACTGCCGTAGCAGAGGTTCTCCATGATGGCCCTGCCCCTGCAGCAAACTTTTGCCTGGGCATCCAGGCATTTCCTTACATCTTCTGAAATCTAGCTGGACATTCCCAATCCTCAATTCTTGACTTCTGTGCATCCACAGGCTCACCACCACATGGAAGCTGCCAAGGTCTGGGGCTTGCACCCTTTGAAACATTGGGCTGAGCTATGCCTTGGCCCTTTTTAGCAATGGTTAGGGCAGCTGGGATGCAGGGCTCCAAGTCCCTAGGCTGCATACAGCATGGGGACCCTGGGCCCAGCCCATGAAACCATTTTTTCCTCCTAGGCTTCTGGGTCTGTGATGGCAGAGGCTGCCGTGAAGACCTATGACATGCCCTGGAGACATTTTCCCCATTGTCTTGAGGATTAATATTCAGTTCCTTGTTACTTATGCAAATTTCTGCCACCAGCTTGAATTTCTCCTCAAAAACTGGGTTTATCTTTTCTACTGCATTGTCAGGCTGCAAATTTTCCGAACTTTTATGCTTTGTTTCCCTTTTAAAACAGAATCCTTCTAACAGCACCCTGTCACCTCTTGAATGCTTTGCTGCTTAGAAATTTCTTCTGCTAGATACCCTAAATAATCTCTCTTGAGTTCAAAGTTCCACAAATATCTAGGGCAGGGGCAAAATGCTGCCAGTTGCTTTGCTAAAACATAATAAGAGTCACCTTTTCTTCTGTTCCCACAAGTTTCTCATCCCCATCTGAGACCACCTCAGCCTGGACCTTATTGTTCATATCATGATCAGCATTTTTGTCAAAGTCATTCAACAAGTCTCTAGGAAGTTCCATACTTTCCCACATTTTCCTGTCTTCTTCTGAGCCCTCCAAACTGTTCTAACCTCTGCCTGATACCCAGTTCCAAAGTCACTTCCACATTTTTGGGTATCTTTTCAGCAACCCTCCACTCTACTAGTATCAATTTACTGTATTAGTCTCTTTTTGTGCTGCTGATAAAGACATACCCGAGACTAGGAAGAAAAAGGTTTAGTTGGACTTACAGTTCCACTTGGCTTGGGAGGCCTCAGAATCATGGTGGGAGGTGAAAGGCACTTCTTACGTGGTGGCGGCAAGAAAAAATGAGGAAGATGCAAAAGCAGAAATCCCTGATAAAACCATCAGATCTCATGAGGCTTATTCACTACCATAAGAACAGTTGGGGGAAACCACCCCCATGATTCAAATTATCTCCCGCTGGGTCCCTCCCACAACACATGGGAATTATGGGAGTACAATTCAGATGAGATTTGGATGGGGACACAGAGACAAACCATATCACTAGCCCATTAACTTTTAAGCTCTAAGATTGGTTCTCAACTCAAAATCCAAGGCAGGGGTGGTGGGAGAGGGAGTTTATCCAGGTCCTGCAGTAAGACTGCAGCAGTAGGGTTCCTGAAGCCCTTGAAAATTCTGCAGAAGCAGAGATAGCTGAGGGAAAATTGAGCCTTAGATGGCAAGCCCTGGACTCAGTTGCTGCTGTTCTGAGAAAACAACATCACACAGGACGTAAAGTCTGCTGTGCAGCAGTTTGTATCCTGGCCCTGCCCTGCTGTCACCAGTCTCCCATTCCCATTCAGCCTAATTACTCCAAACCAGAAAGGAGAAGGAGAAAAATGATTTAAAGAGAATTAAGTAAACTTATTTATGGTGTTTGCCTGTAAGAAGGAAGCAGCAGTATATTTTGAGCAAAGTTACCTTCCAACAAAACTATCCAAATTCTTCCTCCTTTAATCAAAGGTGTTGAGAAAGCAATCTGATTAAGCATTTTGTTTTGGTTAAGAGTCTTTTGGTTAGGTCAGGTGCAGTAGCTCAAGCCTGTAATCCCAGCCCTTTGGGAGGCCAAGGTAAACAGATTGCTTGAGTCCAGGAGTTCAAGAGCAGTCTGGGCAACATAGCAAGAGTCCGTCTCTACAAAAAAATACAAAAGAAAAATAGCCAGATGTGGTGGTGTGTGCTGGTAGTCCCAGCTACTCGGGAGGCTGAGGTGGGAGAATCACCTGAGCCCCAGGAACTCAAGGCTGCAGTGAGCCATGATTGCACCACTGCACTCCGTCCTGGGTAACAGGCAGAGATCCCATCTCAAAAAAAAAAAAAAAAGATTATTTGTTTGTGAATAACAAAAATCCATTTGAGCTAGCTTAAACAAAATAGAAGAATGAATGACATGGATATACGAGTATCTTACAGAACCCAAGATCAGGGAGAAGGTATGTCAGGAGAGAGTTAAACCAGGAGCTGGAAAACCTACAGAAACCAAATCAGCCATTTCTTTTTTTTCTCTCACTCTGGGTTCACAAAGACTCTCACCTCTGCTTCCCTCTGCATCTCTCTTCCACTCTTCTCTCTCCACAGACGGGGTTTCTCTGCTTCTCTCTAATGAGTAGATAGTGTGGGGCAGGGAGGATTCTCAAAGGGATTACTGAGGGCTAGGCATCTGTCCCCCAAAATATCTAATCCATGTCATTACCCCATAATATGACCCCATGATACATATGGCCACCTTTTCATTCTGCCACTCTTGCTGCTCTGTTCCCTTAACTCCTATGACCTCAGGTTGTCCAAAATGACTATAGTCTGGCCCTTTATTCATAGCTTTTATTATCTGAGAAAGTATCATTTGTTACTAAAACTTTCTAAAAAATACTAAAATCATTTTTCCAGAGTTGTTATTTTTCTTCTTCCCAGATACCTGAACAGGTGTCTCCAAACTCCTAATGCATATTCACTCTCAACCTTGGGAACTGAGCCAGTGGTCCTGGGGCCATTAGGATATTAAGGCTAAGATATTAATATAATAATAATAATAATGGGAAAAGGGAAGGAAAGAAGAAGAGAAAGTGGGCATGGAAGAGGAGCTAGCAATTAATGAACATTTACAACTGCCGGGGATTGTAGCAAACATCTTGGGGATTGTAGCAAACATCTTAGGGGCTCAGTGGCTAGTCTCTTCCTCCAGCAATTTAGACACACTGGTAGCTATAATTGTATTACACACCCACATTCAGGATCACTGCTCTCCCCTAGAAGTCTCTGCAAGTGCTTGGTTTGATTGCACAAAATATTTCTGATTATTTTCATTTACACAAATAGCTTTCATTTGTACCTAATCACTATGACGCACAAAGATGATTATGTATTGATTGACTTTGCTTTAAGATTAATTTCAACACTAAACTCTGCCCGTTATTTTAGGCTTCTTAACTTGTTGTGTGTACAGAATTGATTGTATATTCAAACTTAAAAATAATTAGAGGACATAACATATCCTGGAATATTAGGCTACAATACAGAGGACACACAAGTCCTTCCCCAAGCAGTAGAGATAATAGAATATTCTGAACGATTAACCTTAAGATATCTGAATTTTGTTTTTTGTTTTTTGTTTTTTGTTTTTTTGAGACAGGGTCTCGCTCTGTCACCCAGGCTGGAGTGCAGTAGCATCATCTCTGCTCACTGCAGCCTCTGCCCCACCAGGCTCAAGCATCAATCTTCCTTCCTCAGTCTCCTGAGTAGCAGGCACCACAGGCATGCACCACCACACCTGGCTATTTTGTTTGTATTTTTAGTAGAGATGGAGTCTCTGCCTTATTTCCCAAGCTAGCCTCAAACTCCTGATCTCAAGCGATCCCCCCACCTCAGCCTCCCGAAGTGCTGAGATTATAGGCATGAGCCACGGCACCTGACCCTGAATATCATTTTGAATTTTAGAGTCATGGAGGTATACAATATGGTCTAGTTGTATTTTTAAGGTGCTAAACAGAGGTAGGCAGCAAGATACTGTGGAGGAGTACTGGTACTAACATCAAATGCCATGGTCAGCCTGTCTGCAACATTACTAGCTATGTTACCTTAGGGAAGTGGGGATGTGGGACTGTGTAGGGGAAACTAATATTTGTTGAATATATATTATTATAAGTACTAGCACTGTCAGATGCTTTAGTAATAGTAGTGGTAGTAATGAGAACAATCATATAGAAACCCAGATAGCTAGCATTTACTAAGGTCTTCGTGTATGCCATTGATATGGTTTGGGTGTATGTCCCTGCCCAAATCTCATGTCAAATTGTAATCCCCAGTGTTGGAGGTGGGGCCTGGTGGGAAGTGATTGGATCATGGAGGCGGATTTCGCCTTTGATACAGACTCTCACCTCTGCTAGTTCTTGTGACAGTGAGTGAGTTATCACGAGATCTGGTTGTTTAAAAGTGTGTAGCACCTCCCCTCTCTATCTTCCTCCTGCTCCGGCCATGTAAGGCGTGTCGGCTTCCCTTTTGCCTTCCGCCATGATTGAAAGTTTCCTGAGGACTTCCCAGCCATGCCTCCTGTACAGCCTGCCCAACCATAAGCCAATTAAACCTCTTTACAAATTACCCAGTATCAGGTATTTCTTTACAGCAGTGTGAGAACAGACTAATACAGCCATGCAATATCTTATTTAATCCTCAAAATAACCCTAAGGGATTGGAGCTGTCACGATCCTCATTTTACAGGAGAGGAAACCAAAGCTCCAAGTTGCTGCATAACTTGACTAAAGTCACGTTGATAAATCACAGACAGTCTAGATTTGAGTCCAAATCTGTTGGGCATCAAAACTTTAGTCTCTCCAGTTCTTCTAGAGTATCTCCAAGGTTAAGTAATTCCTAACCTCCCAGAATCTGTTTCCTCATTTACAAAGTTGTATGAAAATATCTTACTTAAAACAAAAGATCTTTTTGTGGCTCAACAAGATCACATACCCAAAATAGCATATATTGTAAAATACTAGAAAATGTAAACTTGCTAGAGACTTAGAAAATTTACCTGTTTTCCTTGAGGCAAATAGGTACATGTTCCTCCCTTCCTCTTTTCCTCTCTCCCTTCCTTACTAACATCCTGCCTTCCTGCCTTCCTTTCTTTGCTTTTTGTTCTCCCCCTTCCGTTCCTTGACCCCCTTTTTGTTCGCCTCTGCTCTCTTTCCATCCTGCAACAACTTCATGCCCACCCCTAACCCTGCCTGGTTTCGGAAAGAATTAACCAGAGAGCCCAGGAGAGTGTGCATTTTAATTAGTCACCTATGATTCATTGGGAAATGGCTTTGTTACACTGAAGACAGAAGGAAACATGGATTTTCTCATTTACAGAGAGCTGGTTGCACACCCAGCAGGGGCTCCAGGCACAGTTGCTAAATGATGAACAATAGCAAACCCAGGTAGGTTACTCACTGGATAAATATGAGCCATTTCTTTTTATGGGATCATCTTCATGCTGAGTCTTGGACACCAACCTGAATTCTCCTACAGAGAAACTGGACATCTGCCCTTGATAGAGTGTAGTGGATAAGGCATAGCACCTGTGATCAGAAGATCTAGATCTGAGTCTCAGTTGTGACACTTTTTTGCTGTGTTACTTTGGGAAAGTTATTTACCCTCTCCGAGCCTCAATTTCCTCACTAAAATGGGATCATGGTACCAATGTGTGTTAAATGAGTATTAAATGAGATAATGAGTACTTTGTAAACAATGTGTTTGTAATTAATCACGAATCTTTGTTTTGATTATAATTATGGTTTTTTCCAGTAATGGAAAGAGTGCAGGGATAAAAGGCAGCGAGTGACCTGAGCTTCTGAAAACTCTCATAAGTAGGATTTATAGAGGATTCACCTGGTTCCTTCTAGGAGTTCACGCACAGCCGTATAATTTTCATTATTTAGAAAAACAAGCACAGATGTCATGTATCACAACTTGCAGAGAACACACCTGCCCCTGAGACAGAGCAATCATGATGATGGTGGGCAGATGGGGTAAATTCTGGGGAACTGGGATTCCTTGTAGGAGTGGAGGCCATTTCCCCATGGGTGACTCACAATGGCTGAAGAAGGGAGAGGCAATTATCTATTATACACAATTAGCAATCACCCCACAACCCTGGCTCATGTGAACCCCACCACCCCCAAAGCTGTTGCCTTTTGCATAGTCCTCCACCCCGCCTCCATTCCCAACTTCCCGGACACTCATTTTAACATGCTTTCAGAAGGCAAGAACGCTGGTAGGAGGGAGATATCTCACGAGGTTTACCTGGAGACACTCCTGCCCCTGACCATGAGGGCAGGCTCCTATCTCCTCCTCCTTGGGTCCAGGTCTGGCCACACCCACATGAGAAGGAAGTGTGATCCCTGAGCATGCCCTGAACGTGGTGTTAGAAGATGGGACCCACATGAAGATTCTGCCACAAAAGTGCTGTATAACTCAGGGCAAATCACTCCCTCTCTCTGAGCTTCAGCTTCCTCTGCAGTAAAATGGAGATACTAATGCTTGCCCTGATTTCCTCACATTACTGATGTGAACATCAAATTTTAAAACCAAAACAATAAAACAAAAACAATCATGAGGACTAACATGCTGTTTAAATGTTTAGCTTTAGGAGAACAATGAAACAGTTAAGAGTAATGAGCCAGATGTACACATAGCAACGTGGCTAAGTCTTAAAACCATGGTCCTGAATAGAAGACAAGAAACATAATGAGATATATCACAACCCTATTCACATAAATTAAAAATCCGTGCCCACACAACAATGATATGTGCTTTTCAAAATTCAACGTTAAACAAACTAAAACAGCAATGGGGTATAGCGGATGGGGATAAAAGAAATGAATGAATAAAAGAATGAATGAATGAATGAATGAATGGCAGAGTTCTTGCATGGACCAATGGTGACACTGTGACATGAGATGAAGGGTGGAATAATCCTGTGTACCTGAGATCCAAGAAAAATGTTTGTTTTTATTATGCATCAGCTTTGTGAAGTAAGAGAACTGACAACACCTTCTTAGTCATTCCTCGATTCATTTATTCAACAAATGTTGGTTGGGTCCTGACGCACTGGCTCATGCCTGTAATCCTAGCACTTTGGGAGGACAAGGCAGGAGGATTGCTTGAGCCCAGGAGTTTGAGACCAACCTGGGCAACATAGAGAGACCCCTCTCTACAAAAAGTGAAAGAATTAGCCAGACATGGCAGCTCGCCCTTGTGATCCCAGTTGCTTGGGAGGCTGAAGTAGGAAGATCACTTGAGTCCAGGAATTTGAGGTTGCAGTGAGCCATGATCGCACCTCTGCACTCCAGCCTGAGTGACAGACGGAGTCCCTGTCTCGAAAAATATAAATCAATAAACATTGGTTGAACATCTACAATAGGCCAAACTGTGCAGAGTACCAGTATTATAAGCTTCCCCCCCAAAAAAGTCCTGCCTTTGTTTACAGACAAGAAAACAAATGATCACAGTATGGTATGATAGTGTCTGACAGAGGTAAGGACAAAGGAACCTAGAGGAAAGGTCCCTCGCCCAGCCTGGGGGAGAGGGAGGAGGCTGTGTCAGCGTAGACTGGAAGAAGGATGCTTGAGCTGTGCTGAAGTATGCATATGGGTCAATCTGGTGAAGAAGGTAGGGCTGTACTTTAGGTATAGGAAACAGCAAGTTCAACAGCACTGACACATAAAGCAGCAAGCAGCTCAGTACAGGCTAACATGGACTGTCCCACAGCAGGGACCTGGGGAGGCTGAGGCCAGAGATGCAGCCCACTCTGAAAGGCCTTCAAGACCAAGACAGGGACTTTACAGATTCCCTAAATGCAGGGGAGCCAAGTGGTTTTTACCCAGGAGAACATCACACCCAGGTATGTGTCTTTAATAGCCAACATGGCCACAATGTGGAGATGGGTTAATGGAGAGAACCTTGGTGTGGGAGAGGCCATTCAGGAGGTTGCATGAGCACTGGAGGCCTGAACTAAGGCAGTGGCTGTGGGGATGGAGAGAGGAGACTGAGCCTGTGAGACAGTAAGAAGTAGAGTCCAGGGTTATGTTGACTAGTGTCTGACTGGACATGGAGTAGAGAAGGGGTAAGAGAGGGTCAAAGATAATGTCCAGGTTCCTGACTCAGAAATCAAAGTAGCTGACCATGCCGTTCTCCAGAAAATGACATCCAGAAAGAGGGACAGCCTTGGGTAAAGGGTCAGAGGTACAGAAGGTGGTTGTGCACACATACACAATTCAGTAGAGGGCCCTGGTCAGAAATATCCGTATTTGGCAGCACTGCCATATAAAGCGCAGAAAGAGATGATACATCTGGAAACACTTAGAGGATGAAAAGAGGAGAGGGTCAAGAATGAACCATGCATTTAGGGGACGGGCAATGGAATTGTAACCTGCAGAAAAAAAGAGAAGAAAAGACCAGAAGAGATGAAATTAAGAATAAGTGAGACCAGTGTGGTGGCTCATACCTGTAATCCCAGGGCTGTGGGAGGCCAAGGCAGGAGGATCATTTGAGGTCAGGAGTTTGAGACCAACCTAGGAACCATAACAAGATTCTGTCTCTGCAATATGTGTATATATACTTTTTTTTTTTAACTAGCCAGATGTGGTGGCACACACCTGCAGTCTCAGCTATTCAGGAGACTGAGGCAGGAGGATCGCTTGAGCCCAAGGGTTCAAGGCAGCAGTAAGCCAAGATCATACCACTGCACTCTAATATGAGTGACAGAGTGAGACACTGTCTCAAAAAACAAGAAGTGAATCATGGAAATCAAAGAGAAGAACCATTTCAAGAAGGAGGAAGCAGGAGTCAGCAGATACTGCAAATAAGTAACATCAAGACTGAGTTGAGTAGAGCAACCAAAAGGCTACTGGTAACAATAGGGAGCACACCCACACCACCGTGGAGTGAGAAATAGAGAAAGGAGAAGCTGCGGGTGCAGGGAACTTTCAGGAGAGCTGTCTGTAAAAGGAAGGAAGAAGACAGAACTAGAAAAATCAAGGAAGAAATTGTTAAAGGATGAGAATAACTTGAGTAGATGTGGAAGAAAGAATTTAGGAGAGAGGAAGAGATTGAAGATGTAGAAGAGAAGGGAAATTTGATGGAAGGGGGTCCTAGCAAAGGAGAGATATGAGGATGGAGGGAAGTGCACAGCTGAAGGAATCCACATGGACTGAAGAAGGGACACCTCCGCCCCGGGTGCAATGAATTTTCCAGCTTTCTTAAAATAATATTCCATACATATGCTGCCTGTAAAACGAGACTGGCATCTGTTAATGAGATTACTGTAAAGCTAATTTCACTTCATTCTTTACCTCATTTCCTCTCTCCCTAACTTCCTCCATTGATGACAAGAGCAGTGAGGTGCCCTGAGAAGCAGGACGGGGTGCCCAGAGCCAGCAGGGGTGGGGAGAGGAAAAAGGAATCCAGCCTATGGTAGGACACGAGTGGCTTCAACACCCCTCAGAACCCAGTGCCTCCGCTGAACCACGAAGCAAGCTGACAAGCCCCGCCAACTTATGGGGAAAGTGCTGGCTTCCCTAGAGTCTAAACCTGTTTTAACTTTCCCCTGTTTCCAGCTCTGGATCCACCTCTACATTTTTAACTCACCCCTGCTCCTTTGGTTTGTGGGATTTTTCTTTCATTGCTGACTTCTGATTCTTGCCTTCTTCTCAAGAGTTTTGCCTTGTGTTCAATTCCTTGATATGCCAGCTTTTGACTATCTTGGCTAAAACTCATGTACTTATGCTCCTCCTCATTCAAAAGGGGATTCAAGAGTTGACAAGGGGGTCATAAAGATAAAAAGGGATTACGTCATTGTGCACACATCACAGAGTGTACTTACACAAACCTAGATGGTACAGCCTACCACACACCTAGGCTACAAACCTGTACTGCATGTTGCCATACCGAGTGCTGCAGGCAATTGTAACACTATGGTATTCGGGGATCTAAACATATCTAAATGTAGAAACTGTAAAGTGAAGGTATGGCATAAAAGATAAAAACTGTACACCTGTATAGGGCCCTTACCATGACTGGAGCTTGCAGGACCAGAAGTTGCTCTGGGTCAGTGTATGAGTGGTGAGTGAATGTGAACACCTAGGACATTACTGTACCCTACAAGGATTAGAAACACTGTATACTTGAGGGCTATGCCAAATTTATTCTAAAATTTTCTTTCTTCAGTAATAAATTACCCTTAGCTTACTGTAAGTTTTTACTTTATACACTTTTTAAATTTTTTTAACTTTTTGAGTCTTTTAAAATAACAGCTTAAAACAAACATATTGCACAGTTGTACAAAATATTTCCTTTATATTCTTATTCTATAAGCTTTCTTCTACTTAAAAAATTCTAAATATTTTTATTTTCTAAACTTTTTTTATAAAAACTTAGCCACAAACACATTAGCCTAGGTCTACACAGGATCAGGATCATCAATGTCACTGTCTTCCTCCTGCACGTTTTGTCCTGCTGGAAGGTCTTTAGGGGGAATAGAACACATGGAGTTATCATATCCTATGATACCAAAGCCGCCTTCTGGAATACCTACTGAAGGACCTGTCTGAAGTGAAGCTGTTTTACAGTTAACTGTTTTTAAATAGGTAGAAGGAGTATACTCTAAAACAATGATTAAAATCATAGTAAATACATAAGCCAGTAACACATTTATGATCACTATCAAGTATTACATACTGTACGTAATTGTATGTGCTAGACTTTTACATGACTGGCAGGGCAGCAGGTTTGTTTACACCAGCATCACCACAAACACGTGTGTAATGCGTTGTACTCTGACCTCATTAGGCAACAGGAATTTTTCAGCTTCATTACAATCTTATGGGACCACTGTCATCTGTGTGGTTCAGCATTGACCAAAAGACTGTTATGTGGCATGTGACTGTAAATCAATATATATGTTGATCAGATTGAGAGGAGATGAAGAAAGTGACTGTGAGAGATAATAAATGTTTATTGCTTTAATCTACTAAGTTTTGTGGTAATTTGTGTTACTACAAAAATGGAAAAGTGGAAAATCAATAGACAATGTCTAAAACAGAAAAAAAGTAGCAATATAAGCTTGTTATTTAGAAATATGAAAGTGATATCCCAAGAAAGCTGACAACAGTTGGAGCTGGAGGATGTGCTTCTAAGATGGCTCACTCACACGGCTGGAAGTTATTGCTGGCTGTTAGCAGGTGGCCTCCGTTCTTCACCACACAGACCTCTCCATTGTGCTGTCTGAGTGTCTTCACAACATGGCAGCTGACTTCCTTCTGAGTGGGCAGTTTAGGAAAGAACATGGTGGAAGCCACAATTCCTTTCATGACCTAGATTGAGAAGTCACATTCCATCACGTCTGGTTTATCTTATAGCTCCACAGGTCAGCCCTATTCTATAAGGGAGGTGACTACACAAAGGCATGACTTACTAAGAGGCAAGGATCGCTGGGGGCTATCTGGGAGGTTGCCACGCAAGTATTCAAAAAGTGGAAATTTGCCTGACCTACTGAACCTCATCCTTAATTCTCTTAATGATACGTATATAAAGAGGGAGGCCAGTGGCATAACTGCTCAGCCTTGTTCAATAGAGCTAGCCAGCCAGAGGCCAAAACCATATGTTCAGCTCTCTGAAGGTCTGACTTATCTATGAAAAAGACTAATGGAATCTAGAGGAATGGTGGGAATGCATGTCTTTTATCTCTATTAATGCTATTTTTTGCAACCAAGCATTTGGTAAATTTTGAGCTTCAGGGAGCTCAGTGTTATGCTGACAAGTACATAGGGTTCAGCTCCTCCCTGTTACCAATTAAGGGCAGCCTTATTCTTTAATAGGCTGGGCTGAAGATAGGCTGTCAGCCTCCTGTGAAAGTGCAGGAGCTTGGCTGGAAGGTGAGCCTCTTGCATATAATACCTGTCCTAGATGCAGACAGTCTTGGCATTTAGGACACTCCAACTTTAAATCCATGCCCCTCCTCCTTGCCCAAGAGCAGAAAAAGAATTTCTTTCTTTTTTAATTCTACCAACCTTTCAAAGTCTAGCTGAAAATACTGCCCCCACACACATCCAGCCTCCCTCACTGCCTTCATACCTGCTCTTCTGCCCCCTCCAGACCAGTATCCAGGCCTCTTGGGCCTCTTTTCTGCTTCCCTGTCCAACCTTACTGATGCAGAGGGAATTAACCAAGACTGCCAAGGAAACGTGGGTACCAAGTGGGACTCATAAGCACACAGATGTGGACATATTGACTCCAACAAACACCACTGTCTCATTCAGATATGGGACAAACCCAGATACCCTTGTCAGCTTGTACCTTCCCAGACCTCAGGTTTGCTCAGAAGCCCTCTTACCTTTATAAAAGGGTGATTCCAGGGGCACAGAGACATCCAGAAATGATACTCAAAATTGTGTGTTTGTTCAGGTATTTCTTTTCCCCAGAAAATGCCTGAACATTTTCATCAGATTCTCAAGGCCCAAAGAGGTTAAGATTCCCTTGTCAGTGGACACAAATGAAGGCGTGCAGGCCAGATGGAGCCCTGTGGGGTTACTGGTTTGGACCACATAGGGTTTGAAGAGTTTTGACAACGTTTAAAAGTCAGATGATTTTGCACAAAAATCCAGATTTCTGGCTTTCAAAAAAAATTGAAAAATGAAGCAACCTTGAGCCCACATTACCTGGTGGCAAAAACTGGCTGGCCCAGGGCAGCAGCTGCCCTTCAGATGGGGCAGGGGCTCCCCACAGTCCCCAGTGGACAAACTTCTTTTTGACAATTTTGTCTGCCGTCTCCTAGTTTAGGTCCTTTGTTTAAGATCCTCAAAAACTGGTGAGTGTTTCTCCCAGCAGTTGGTTTTTATTGGTTTCAAGCCACTGTTCTCCATCTTTGGTAACTCTCCCTGCTCAGCACCACACTTTCAACAGGAGCACACCCTCATGCACACTTGCGGGGGGGCAGGGAGTTCTTCTTTCTGCTGTGACATTTCATTACCTCTCAGAAGGGCCTACCTGAGCAGGGTGCTCCTGCTGGAAACCAGACAGGCACCAACCCTGAGAGCCTGTTCACCTTGGTTTCTGGGATGGACATTAACAACCTCAATTTGCTCTAGATGTGAGAGCTGTTGACATGGTTTGGCTCTGTGTCCCTACCCAAATCTCATCTCGAATTGTAATCCCCGGTGTTGAAGGAGGGACCTGGTGGGAGGTGATTGGATTATGGGGGTGGTTTCCCCTATCGTGTTCTTCTGATAGTGAGTTCTCGTGAGATCTGATGGTCTTAAAAGTAGCACTTTCCCTTTGTTCTCTGTCTCTGTCCAGTGGCCATGTAAGACGTGTCTTGCTCCCCCTTCTCCTTCTGCTATGATTGTAAGTTTCCTGAGGCCTCCCCAGCCATGCAGAACAGTGAGTCCATTAAACATCCTTTTTATAAATTATGCAGTCTCAGGTAGTACCTTTATAGAAGTGTGAAAACTGAGTGACACAGCTATCATCAGTAATAAGGATAATACTCTGTTCTCCACCAGACCATACATTGTCTATTTTCTCTCTTTAGCTGGCGGATTCAGGAATTACATTACTTTTCACTTACTAATTCTGTGACCTTAGAAAAGTCACTTGATCTCTCTTCTACCTCAGTTTCCTGGGCTGTAGAAAGAGGATAATAGTGTCACCCTTATAGAACTGTCATAAAGAGGAAAAGAGAAGATCTAGTTTTAAATGCTTAGCCTAATATCCAGAACATTGTAAGAACACAATAACTATAAGTTATTATAATTTCTCATCTCAGTGACTTAAAACTTAAACCAAACCAAAACAAGAAAACGAAAAACAAAATAAACACTGATTTTCTCTGACTGGAGCCTGGTTCCTCAGCTCGACCCTTCTTCCCTTTGATGGTCCCCCAAAGTGGCTCCAGGAAATTCTCAGGGATCCTCCAGATGCAGTTTGTTTTTTGTTTTTGAGACAGGATCTCACTTGTTCTTGGTTTTGTTGAGAAAGGATCTCACTTTTTTCTTTTGTTTTTTTCCTTTTTTTTTTTGAGGCTGGTACTATCATAGCTCACTGCAGTGGTATGATCATAGCTCACTGCAGTGTCAATCTCTTAAGCTCAAGCAATTCTCCCACATCAGCCTCCTGAGTAGCTGGGACTACAGGTGCATGTCACCATGCCTAGCTATTCTTTTTTAACTAGAGATGGAGTCTCACTATGTTGCCCAGGCTGGCTTTGAACTCCCGAGCTCAAACAATGCTTCTACCTTAGCCTCCCAAAGTGCTGGGATTACATGCAAGAGACACCACACCCAGCTGGACATAGTTCAAATGTGAGGTGGATGGAGAAAACTACAACATGGAAATGGAACAGGGAATTGAGGGTAGGGGACCACTTTAAATGAAATGGCTAGAAAGACTTCCCTGGAAAGGAGACATTCCAGAGAGAGGCACAAAGGCCTTGAGATCGGCATGGCTGGCATGTTTAAGGATCAGTGTGGCTGAGCCAAAGAAGACTAGCTGGAGACAACAGGTCAGCCTGTGTGGGGCCTGATAGGTCCTTGGGATGGCTCTGGGCCTTTACCATGAGTGCAATAAGAAGCCTTAACTAAGACCTCCCCATTTCTCACCTGCATTACTGCAAGAGCCTCCTGTCCGGCCTCCCTGAGGTGTCTGCCCAGCCTGTTAACTTTTTATAATTCCTATTCTTCACACCTTCAACAGGTTGCCAGAAACTGCCTATTTCCCCATTAAAGTTTCAAGACTTTGTGATTTGCACTTAGGCCTATCTCCTTCACTTTTCTACAGCCTCTATCCATGCAATGCCCCCTGCCCTGCGTAATGTAGAACTGATTCTAATTCCCTGTGCGGCCCACAGCCTCTCACTGCCTTTTTATTCCAGCTGTTTCCTCTGCACTCAGCATATGTCCCCTTTCCCCTCTAATATGGTTTGGATCTGTGTCCTGGTAAAGCTCATGTTGAAATGTAATTCCCAGCGTTGGAGGTGGGGCCTGGGAGGAGGTGTTTGGATCACGGTGTCAGATCCCTCATGAATGACTTAATACTACCCCCTTAGTGAGGAGTGAGTTCACACAAAATCTGGTTGTTTAAAAGTATGTGACACCTCCCCACTTCACACTCTCTCTTGTTCCCATTCTTGCCATGTGAGATGCCAGCTCCCCCTTTGCCTTCTGCCATGATTGAAAGCTTCCTGAGGCCTCACCCGAAGCTGAGCAGATGCCAGCGTCATGCTTCCTGTACAGTCTGCAGAACTGTGAGCCAATTAAACCACTTTTCTTTGTACATACCCAGCCTTGGGTATTTCTTTATAGCAACAAGAGAATGAACTAATACACCTTCTCTCTCTGCTACTGCTCAAGTGCTTCCCTAACTACCCTGAGGTGGAGAGGAGAACATCTCCTGCCAGGAGGTTCCCCATCCTGTGCATATATCATTGTCCATTCATTCATCTGTCTGCTCTAGTAGAGCTCTTTGAAGGCAGGACAGTGCTCAGCACAATTCCTTGCACAAAACAGAAGCTCAATCAAATGTTAGTTTAAAACTGAGTGATCCTACCCTCTTCGAATCCAATCCATTAAGCTAAACCTTATCTTTCCTCTGTTCCTAAGCACTTCCTTGCACTTGGTTTCCAGCAGTAGTCACAGTCCAATCTTTATTAGTTACATGTGTATATGTGTTATATCCTCTTGTGGGTTACAAACTAACTGACCAGGAATATTGGAGTTAATTTTTACAACCACATTCCACTCTCATCCCTGCACTGCCTATAAAGCAATGCCTCCCACAGGGAGAGCCTTATAAAATTAAGAGTATGGGCTTTGGTATCAGACTGGTATTTGCATCTTGGCCTCCTGGCCTGTGTAGTACTGGCCAGTCATTTCGTCTCTTAGCTTTGCTCTCCTTTTTTTGGAAAATGGGGATGTCCAGCTACTGGAAGAGCGAAAGGAGCCACTGCACAGGGTTTACTGTTGATTACGGGCTCAACAAAGGCTGTTGTTATCATTGGAGGCACTGTGCAGTATTTCTCAAACTTGTCTAAAATTCAGTCCCTTTTGAAGGAGAAAAATTTTCATAGGATCCTAGGGAATATACATGCAAAAACACAGACTTAGGTTTTGTCTTTATAAATGGTACGAGTTTCTGTAAAGCTTATCATAAAATTGAAAAGTCGAAATTCCAGCAATTCTTGGAGAACTAGCAGAACATAAGACTGCGTCCACAGACTCCAATCTAAGCAGTTTTTGTTTACTAAGTTGACTTGGGGCAGAACCATAGGCGGAGGAAGGCAGGAGGCCACTTCCTTTGCTGGCAGTGTGGCTTCCCTCCAGATGACATTCTTCACAGTGGGCTGCAGAGACCAGAGATTTTTGTTCTTCCCATGGGGATTGGGGTAGGGGAAGTGGGAGGGGAGCATGTGAGGAGGAGCCAAAAGGCCAGTGGTTTGACCCTGGTGGCTCTAGCCTGGTGTGGATCCAACCTGTGTGTGTGTGAGACCTCCCACATGAGCCCTGGAGCCAGCAGCGCCTTGCACAAGATGGAGGGGAGTGGGACTGTAGCAAGAGGAAGGCTCGTGAGCAGAGGCAGAAAGAAGTTCAAGGAACACGGTGGAACTCAAAACTTGTGTATCTCTAGCACATGGGAAATTCATCATATCAAGGGAAGGTCATCCAAAGCAAAGAAAAACTGGGGTAGCTAAGTAAAGAGAACCCCTGGCCCTCCTCCTCCTTCCCTGCCCCAGACCACAGGGTCAAAGGAAGCCTTGCAAGGGCTGAGGACCCCTTGGAGTCTGCTGCACAGCCGGTCTGTAAATGCCACTTCTCAATCCAGCCTCCCCCAACACACTCCTCCCATCTCCTCTCCCCACTAGCACAAGCCAGTCTCTGGGAGTCACCCTGGCCACAGACCCAGAGTGGAAACATCCAGAGATTTTGCAACTTGAGTTTCAAAGAGATCTGGAGAGCTCCTGTCCCACCAGCAGCACATGGCAGCTCCTCCCACAGAGACAGGCCAAGGCCTCCGTAGTAAACAGACCAACTGCTCACGTCCCCCCATCACAAAAGCCTAAATAAAAGCCTAAATGATCATGACAGCCACTAGCAGACTCATTCTGCGAACGCAGGGATCACGGACATTCGGAATGAATCTGGGAGACACAGCAGCTGCCCAGGAGCAAGGAAGGGCCTCCTCTGCGGCTCTCTTTCCTCATGAGAGACCCTCACTAGAGACTCTCACGCTTGGAATGCTATTCTTCTCCCCTCGGGAGACTTTGGAAAGAGTACGGTGACATTAAACCAAGCTTAGCACACTAAAATGTTCCCAGTGGCAACTTTGCAGGGGCATCAGTGCTGTGATCCTGCAGAGACTGAATGTGAAGCCGCTCCTGGGAGCTCCCTGACCACCGGCCTCAGCGCTGGTGGGGACAGGAGAGCGCCAGGGACACACACCACTTCCAGGAAAGAGTTTTGGATTGTGGAAGAGCCAGTTCTGCTCTAAATCACTGCAGTGCACCCCAGCCAGTACTGAAAGAAAGAGAAAGTCGACTGTTGCCCACAGAGCCCAAAGCACCAAGCGGCACTTTTCCTCCATGTCTCTTTCTCCCACCTCCTTCCTTCCATAGCCACTGTAAATTGTAAGGGTTTTCCAGAGGGCAAACTTGCAATGTATGTCTAAGTTCTTTCTTCTAGGAATTCAACCACCCCAAAATAATCTGTTTTGCTTCCCCAAGTGACTGTCGAAAATCGCGTAGGGGTCGGGGGCAGGTCCTGGTAGGCTTGAGGCCGAGGCCACTTCTGGGGACGTGGGAGCCATGTGGTTAAGCAGGCACTGTTGGGCTGGAGGGTGGAGGTCGTGCACAGTGAGGGCATCAGCATTTCTGGCAATTTCTGTTTGTTTGGTTGGTTGGTTTTCTGAGACGGAGTTTCGCTGTCACCCAGGTTGGAGTGCAGTGGCACGATGTCGGCTCGCTGCAACCTCCACCTCCCGGGTTCACGCCATTCTCCTGCCTCAGCCTCCTGGGATTACAGGCGCCCGCCACCATGCCCCACTAATTTTTGTATTTTCAGTAGAGACGGGGTTTCACCATGTTGGCCCATTTCTGGCAGTTTCTACAGAAACAAAGTGAAGTACCGGGCCTTCCTCTACAGGTGGATGAACACCAACCCTTCCCGGGCCCCCATCTACCCAGCCTGGATCTGCCGAGACCAAGCCTCCCAGGACCGCCTCAACGTGTGCGCTGGGATCCCACGGCCCTGCAACAAGAAACAGCTGAGGGTGGTTCCTGCGACCCTCCAGGTGGTGTGTCTAAAGCCTACAAGAAAGTTTGCCTGCCTGGGGCGCCCAGCTCACGAAGCTAGCTAGAAGTAGCAGGCAGTGACAGCCACCTGCAGGAGGAGAGGAAGGAAAAGGCCAGGATTTACTGCGGGAAGGAAAAACAGCTCTTGAGGCCACAGAAACAGGCGGCAAAGAACGTGAGTTATACCTGATGTAAATGACGAGTTGATGGGTGCTAACGAGTTGATGGGTGCAGCACAGCAACATGGCACAAGTATACATATGTAACAAACCTGCACGTTATGCACATGTACCCTAGAACTTAAAGTATAATAATAATACAAAATAAAAAAATTTAAAAAATTTAAAAAATAAAAAAAAACTGGCAGATACACAGAGGTCCTCAAGACCCCTGGACTCCTGGTCTGAGCCCAATAAACACTGGTCATTCCTCAAAAAATGAATAATAAAATAAATAAACAACTAAATACATCGTCCTTTTTTTTTTTTTTTTTTTTTTTTGGCTTTTTAACATATATAAGTGTTATCTTTAGAGTGTTATTTGTAGTAAACGTAAATGGCCCAAAAAGAAGGGATCATTTGAGTTAATGATGGCATTTTTGTGCAGTGGAATGCTATGTAGCCAACAACAAAAACTTTTGAAGAAAGAAATTATGATATGGGGGAAATTCTCATGCTATGTTAGTAATCTTTAAAAAGCTTTTTCCCAAACATTATTTCTGATATTTCCAACAATATAAAGCCAGAACAAAACAGAAGTATGTATTAAAAGACTGGAAAGATATATCATTGAGTGGTAGGTGTATAGATAATTTTTTTCTTCTTTGTACTTTTCAAATTTCCTACAATTTACCTGTATTACTTCTCTAATTAGGGCATAAAAAGCAATAAATTGTCTTCCTAAAAGACAGACGCATACTTTTACATGATACAGATGCTTTTAGGGCAAACATCGCTTTGCCCCTGAGAAAAGGCCAGAGTTGGGAAAGGGCAGATGAATGCAAGACAGAGCCACTAACAATGAAAGATCAACTGGCAGGGCCGGCTACATAATTCCCAGGCCCTGTGCAAATGGAAATAAGGAGTCCTTTTTTCAAAAATTAAGAATTTCAAGACAGCAATAGAAGAACATTAAACTAAGCTCAGCCCCTTCTAGGTGCAGGGTTCTGGGCACCTGCACAGACCACATGCCCAGGAAGCTGGCCCTGGTCACTAGTTTGGAGCAAGATACCCTGACCCAGCAGGTGAGGGTTTATAGACAGGTACACACCCGGAGGAGTTGACAGGAAGTCCCTCTGCCTCCTCACCTGTCACTGAGCAGTTTCACTCTTCATGAATTCAGCTTCCCGGAAATCAACCTTGGGAACAGGGGCATGCTTTATTACATATACATACAAATCAGAAACCAGCCCAGATTACTTAAACCCTAGATCAAAACCTCTTATTATTATTTTTTTTGAGGTGGCTGCCTATTTATTCTATTTTAAGAATATCGGAAAGATGCCAAGCCGTCTTCTACCCTGAAATTAATGACAGTCCCTAACTAGAATGGAATATGGGATTTAGGGGGAAAAAAAAAAAAGATTTCTGATTATTTTCTCTCCAGAATCATCAAGAACCCTGACTTGCAGAGAATTATGGTCTTTCTCTGATCCAACATTCTTTTTTTGCAATTTCTTCTCTTTGGGAGCAGAAAGAAAATTCATTAATAAATTCACTACAGAGCATTATTCATTTCTCTCATCTCACTCAGAGGTTTTTAATATCAGGAGTACAGTAAATCACCCCTGAGTAGTGATCACATGCATTGGAGATCTAACAAGGTCCACAGAGCAGCCCTCCTGCTAATAAGAAAGCACAGATAAGATTGGAAGAAGCGTGTTGATTTCCCTTCTCTAAGGGGCAGCAAACTCATTACCTAACCCTTGGATTAAATTAGGTGCGAAACAAATCTCTCCCTTTGCAACCAGTCACAGCAGCTGCCTGCCACAGAAATGCAAACAAATCAGATTCAGACCATAGCCAGCCACCTGCCTGAGCCTGAGTTGGTGAAAAATTGATGCAGAATTGCTTAGGCAGAAACACGCACCCTAAACTTCTGCCTCTAACTTCTCCTGGAGACTTCACCTGAAGCCAGGTTAGGGGTGGGCGGAATGAGGCAGAGCCTCACTTCTACTCCTCATCCCAATAGCCAGAAGAATCCCTCTCATTTTCTAAATGCAGCAAGTGGAGTATTGCCACATGGCCAGCCATTCTGGTGTCTTTGAACCTCTTCCCTTTTTGACCTGACCTCTTTTTTATATTGCTAAAAAAATGGAACAAAATTTGAATGTTGGAAAATATCGTGAAGGCGTCTAGTTTTACTCCTCATCTAATGCTTGCATTCTCTGTACAGCTTTGCCCAACATTCATTCAACCTTTGCTTGAACACCTCCAGTAACAGGGAGCTCACTACCACCAAAGGTAACACAAAACATTTTGTCATGTCGCTGACTGTTCTTCCTTTTGTTAAATGGAACTTCTTTTTGTGTGATTTACATCCATTGAGCCTATTTCTACCTTTTATGGCCTGATCAAATGAGTACGGTTCTCTTGGCTTACGATGGCCTTTCTGCTGCTTGAAGATAGCACTCTGATTCCTTAGGTCTTTCTTTAGTAGGTGTTATTTTTCTCCTCTCTCTAAGGACATTGGCATGTAACTGAAACTCCTGGAGGCTAAGTTTTCTTATTTATAAAATGAAGATAGTATTATCTGCATCTTGGGATTGTTTTGGCGATTAAAAAGAATGCATGCAAGCATCTCATGGGAGCCTGGCACATATAGGTGCCTAATGAAGAGTGGCAGTTATGATTATCACCCTTACCTAGGACAGGAAAGAACATTGTTTCTTTGGCCTGACCAGAGCAGAATAACACAGGACTGTTTCCTCTCCTTCACACTAATGTGCTCCTACTAAGGCAGCCTAAAAGGTATCATCATTTTGAGCAGCCACGCCACATGGTACCTACTTATAGAAAACTTACACCAACCAACATCCTTAACTCTTTTTTGCTTCAGACCTATCGTGCAATGACAAGTAGTTGTGAATTGGGAAGATACCTATCAAGTGCACATAGTAAGGACTCAAAAAAGTAAGCAGCTGCTAGTTGTTAGTCATTGACAAATATTGTCCAGAAGGAAGAGGAAACGGAGATGCTGGCAATGAGAAGACTGGCTATGGGTGCACTGCAGACTCAGGTGGCTCCTCACTTCCTCTCTGCCATATTTTAGTGATCCCTTGCCGGCGTCACACCAAATTCGCGTCCTGCTCTTCTCTCTTCAGACTCTGAGCCATTTCCCATCCTCTTGCCCTCTGCAGATCATTTACTCTTCCCTTCTCAACAAGACTGGGATTCGTTCTGACATAAACTCCATTTCCACTTGCTATCTGTCCCCGTGCTCTAGCTCTGAGAAGCCTTGTCCCTTCTCCTTCCTCCTCTTCCTCCCTCCTCCTAAGCAGGCTCCTTTCATTCTCTTTCTCCATTACATCTTTAGTCTCTGCCTAGCTCCTACCTTTTCCCTTCAAAAAAAAAAGTTTTCTTTTTTTGTTCTATGATTGTCTGGTGTTGGTATCAGAGTTATGCTAACCTCATAGAATGATTAGGAAGAATTCTGGCTGGTTCAATTTTTGGAATAATTTGAGAATTAGTATTAATTCTTCTTTAAAGATTCAATAGAATTCAGTGGTACAGCCATCCAGTCCTGGACTTTTCTTTCTTGGCAGGCTTTTTAATTACTGATTTAATCTCATTACTTGTTATTGGTCTGTTCAAGTTTTCTGTTTCTTCTTGGTTCAATCTGAGTAGGTTGTATGTGTCCAGGAATTTATCCATTTCTTCTAGGTTTTCTAATTTATTGGTGTATAGCTATTCATCATAATCTCTAATGATCCTTTGTATTTCTGTGGTATCTGTTGCAGCATCTCCTTTTTCATTTTTCATGATATTTATTTGGGTCTTCTCTTTTTTTCTTAGTCTAGCTAATGGCTTGTCTGTTTTGTTTATCTTTCAAAAAATCACACTGTTTTTGAAATGAGGTTTCACTATATTGCCCAGGCTGGTCTTGAACTCCTGGCCTCAAGTGATCCTCTCACCTTAGCCTCCCAAGTGGGGAAAGATTACAGGTATGAGCCACCATGCTCAGCTAAAGCCAAATTTTTGTTATGTTGAACAAAAATTTTTTTAGTCTCAATTTTATTTATTCCTGCATTGATCATTATTATTTCTTTTTTAAAAATTCTTTTAGACAGAGTCTCACTCTGTCACCCAGGCTGGAGTGCAGTGGAGTGATCTCAGCTCACTGTAACCTCTGCATCCTAGGTTCAGAAGATTCTCATTCCTCAACTTCCCAAGTAGCTGAGATTAAAGGCATGCACCACCACACTTAGCTAACTTTTGTATTTTTAATAGAAACGGGTTTTACCATGTTGGCCAGGGTGGTCTCAAACTCCTGACCTCAGGTGATCCACCCACCTTGGCTTCCCAAAGTGCTGGGATTATAGGCACGAGCCACTGTACCTGACCTATTATTTCTTTTTCTCTACTAATTATGAGTTTGGTTTGTTCTTGCTTTCCTAGTTCCTTGAGGTGCATTGTTAGATTGCTTATTTGAAATTTTTGTAGTTTTTAAATGTAGGTATTTATTGCTATAAACTTGCCTCTTAATACTGCTTTTGTGTGTCCCATTGGTTTTGGTATATTGTGTTTCAATTTTCATTTGTTTCAAGGAATTTTTCATTTAATTTTTCATTTCCTCATTCATTTCAGGAGCATGTACTTTAATTTTCATGTACTTGCATAGTTTCAAAAGTCGCTCTTGTTATCGATGTCTAGTTTTATTTCATTTGTGGTAAGATAAGATAGTTGATATGATTTCAATTTTTAAAAAATGTTTGAGACTTGTTTTGTGTCCTAACATATGGTCAATCCTGGAGAATGTTCCGTGTACTGATGTAAAGAATATGTATTCAGCAGCTGTTGAGTGAAATATTCTGTAAATGTCTGTTAGGTCCATTTGGTCTATGGTGAAGTTTAAATCCAATGTTTCTTCATTTACTTTTTGTCTAGATAATTTGTCTGATGCTGAGAGTGGAGTGTTGAAGTCCCCAGCTACTGCTGTACTGGACTTTACCTCTCTCTTTAGATTTAATAACATTTGCTTTATATATCTGGGTGCTCTGCTGTTGGATGCATATATAGTAATTTTTATATTCTCTTGCTGAATTGATTCCTTTGGTATTATTTGCCCCTTTTTACATCTTTTCACTTGAAGCCTATTTTGTCTGATATAATTATAACTACTTCTGCTTGGTTTTGGTTTCCAGTTATATAGAATACCTTTTTCCATCTCTTCACTTTCAGTCTCTGTGTGTCTTCACAGGTGAGGTGAGTTTCTTGTAAGCAGAATATAGTTGGGTCTTGCTTTTTAAAATTTATTCAACCAATTCATATCTTTTAAACAGGGAATTTAATCCATATACATTTAAAGTTAGTATTGATAGCTGATGACTTACTCCTGTCATTTTATTGATTGTTTTCTGGTTATTTTTTGCAAATTTTGTTTCTTATTTCCTGTCTTATTATTTATTTTTACAATTGGGTGGTTTTCTGTAATATAAGGGTTTTGTTGTTGTTGTTTCTTTGTTTTTGAGACAGGGTCTTGCTCTGTTGTCCAGGCTGGAGACCTGTAGCACAATCATGGCTCACTGCAGCCTACACTCCCTGGGCTCAAGCAATCCTCTCACCTCAGCCTCCTGAGTAGTTGGGACCACAGGTGTGTGCCACCATGCCTGGCTAATTTTTCCTTTCTTTTTCTTTCTCTTATTTTTATTTTTATTTTTTTGTTTGTTAAGACAGTGTCTCACTATGTTGTGCAAGTTGGTCTTGAACTCCTGGTCTCAAGCAATCCTCCTACCTCAGCCTCCCAAAGTGCTGGGATTACAAATGTGAGCCACCATGCTTGGCTGGTAGTGATACAGTTTGACTCCATTCTTTTTCTGTTTTGTGTATCAACTCTACCAGTGAGTTTAGAATTTCACATGTTTTCATGATAGTGGTTATCATCTTTTCACTTGATATAAGACTCCCTTGAGCATTTCTTATAAGGCCAATCTGGTAGTAATGAATTCCCTTAGTTTTTGCTGATCTGTGAAAGATTTTATTTCTCCTTCATTTCTGAAGAATAGCTTTGCTGGGTATAATATTCTTGGCTGTCTAGTTCTTCTCTCTTAGTACTTTGAATATATCATCCCATTCTCTCTTGGCCTGTAAGGTTTCTACTGAGAAATCCACTGTTTGTCTAACGGGGATTCTTTTATAACTGACTTGATGCTTTTCTCTTGGTGCTTTTAGAATTCTTTCTTTGTTTTTGACTTTTGACAATTTGACTATAATGTGCCTTGGAGAGGACCTGTTTGGGTTGAATCTATTCAGGGGTTCTTTGAGCTTTCTGGACTTGGATGTCCATCTCTCTCCTAAGACTTGGAAAATTTTCTGTTATGATTTCATTAAATACGTTTTCCTCACCTTTTCCCTTCTCTTCTCCTTCTGGAACACCCATTACATAAAATTTTGTTTGCTTGGTGATGTCCTGTAAACCCTGTAGGGTTTTTTTGTTTGTTTTGTTTTGTTTTTTGAGACTGGAGTCCCACTCTGTCACCCAGGCAAGAGCGCAGTGGCATGATCTTGGCACACTGCAACCTCTGCCTCCCAGGTTCAAGCAATCCTCATGCCTCGGCCTCCCAAATAGCTGGGATTACAGGCATGTACTGCCACACCTGGCTGCTTTTTGTATTTATAGTAGAGATAGGGTTTCACCATGTTGGCCAGGCTGGTCTTGAACTTCTGACCTCAAGTGATCCACCCACCTAGGCTTCCCAAAGTTCTGGGATTATAGGCGTGAGCCACCACACCAAGTCTCTTCATTCTTTATAATTCATTATTCTTTTTTGTTCCATCTGCCTGTGTTATTTCAAAAGGCCTGCCTTCAAGTTCAGACATTCTTTCTTCTGCTTGGTCTAGTCTGTTTTTGAAACTCTCAATTGTATTTTTTATTTCATTTATTGAATTATTCTGGAATTTCCATTTGATTCATTTTATATCTGTCTCTGTTAAATTTCTCATTCACATCATGAATTGTTTTCCTGATTTCATTAAATTGTGTATCTGAATCCTGTATCTCATTGAGTTTCCTTAAGATGATTATTTTGAATGCTTTTTCTAGCATTTCATATATTTCCTTGTGATTCGGATTTTTACTAAAGAATTATTATTTTCCTTTGGAGGTGTCATGTTTCCTTTCTTTTTTGTATTGGATGTGTCTCTACATTGATTTCTATGCATTTGGTGGAAAAGTTGCCTCTTTCAATTTTATGGAGTAGGTTTTGTAGGGGAAGACTTATTCATAAGAATGGGTCTTGGGGTGTCAGTTCAGTGTAGTATGTTGGCCTTGATTCTAGGTGGATGCAGTAGTGGATTCCATGTAGTTTCTTCAGCTGTAATTCACACTGTGGTGTTTGCAAGTTGCTCAGCGGCTTAAGTTGCAGTGGTGGTGCAGCTTTGCCACAGGTGGTCTTGCCAGTCTGTTTCTCAAGTTAGGGGTGCATGTGTGCACAGGGTGGGTTGGCCAACTTGAAGTCTTGCTCACTGAGGTTTGCGCCATTGAGCTGTTACTCTGGCTGGAAGCATAGGCACATAGTTGCTCAGCCAGTCTGTGGACATGTCTGCCAGGAACAGCCTGCAGGACTATTTCTCAGGCCCAGAACACAGCTGCACAGCTTCTTGGTTGGCCTGGGGGGATGTTTGCTGGGGGCAACTCACAGAGCCGTTTATTAGGCTCAGGATGCAGGTGCAGAGCTGCTCAGCTAGCCTGGGGGTATGTCTGCCAGGGGCAGCCCACAGGGCTATTTCTCAAGCCCAGGTCATGATCACATTTCTTCTCAGCTTGCCTGGATGCACATCTGCTGGGGGCGACCTGTGGAGCTGTTTCTCAGGTCCACGGTGTGGCCTCTTGGGTGTTTGGCTAGCCTGGGGATGTGCACACCAGGGGCACCCTGTGGGACTATTTCTCAGGCCCTTACTGGGGCACAGGACCATTTGGCAGCTGAGGGACATATCTGCATGTGGTGGGGAGCTCTGTGGGGCTGTTTCTCAGGCCTTGTGCATGGGTGTGTAGCCACTCTGCTGGCCCAGGGGTCTCTCAGTTGCTTGGAGGCTTGGAGGCCTCTTCTGCTTGAGGGAGGGTGTGCAGCAGCTTGGCTGTTTCAAGGGGGATTTCACCCTGAGCAGGATTGCCAGACTGTTCCTCCAGCTAGAAATGGGACTGAGGGTCTGGTTTCCCCGCTGTGCAGGACCAGCATCACAGCCCGGGCTCCACGCAGCTGATGCTGTGCCATTTAGCCAACCATGTCGGTTTGGCGGAATAAAGATGGAGCCCCAGTGCTGGGCAGCTGCAGTGGCTTTCAGCCCCCAGAAGAGGATGTACTCTAAAGGTTGGCTGAGGTCTCAGGATGGCACTGTGCTGCAGCAGCTTGTCTCACAGACGGGGGTGGGTGAGGGGTGGGAAGTGTACACCCTGTGCTCCTAAGCTTAGGTGATGCAGCCACCTGAGTTCCTGGCAGCTCTCCAAACCAGGTCTAGAGCTTATGAGGACTGTGGGATTCTCCTGTAGTGAGGATTATAAATGTTTGTAGCAGCAACAGGGGCTAGTGGAGATCTTCTGCTTCACTTTTCCACATAATGGAAAGTCCTGCCTGACTCCAGACAGATCTGATTCAGATACAGAAGGTGAGGCTACAGAGGCAGGGTGCCTCCATGCTGCCCTCCTGGATTTCCCCTCTCTACTCTCTTCAACACTTTGGTCAGATCTTAGCTGTTTATTCATTGTCTTAGTGCTTTTGTGTGAAGGGGATGAATGCTAGGCATCACCAGCCAGCCATCTTACTGATATCACTCCCAGAAAAAATATCAAAATGTTTCCTTTACCCTAAAAATTCTTCCACATGGTCATTTACATAATAATAGGACACCACACTACACTCATCAGGCTGGCAAAAATCAACACATGTGGTAACACTAAGTATTAATGGGCCACGAGGAATCAGGGATACAGAGTGGCACATTCACTTTGGAAAGTCTTATAGCAATGTCCAGAGGACAGACACACCAGTAACACAGCAGTAGCTTCCACTTCTAGGGGTTTTAGAGGGACTCTCTCACATGGGCATGGGAAACACGGATAAGGTCATTTGCTCAGCACTATTTCAAGCAGTGAGAGATGGCAACAACCAAACTGACCAGCAGTAGGGAAGGAGGCTTATTCATATACAGATGGTTAAAATAGAGAGCCACAGCAGTATGTGTCATCCTGGGCAAGCTCAAAAATAATGTGGCCATTTTTACTGCATAAATGATGTGAATTTTTTTAAACATACGAATCCATTATATAAATTATATTGGTAAAGATATACACAACAAACATGTTTTTTTAAGTCATGGGGGCTGAGCCTGGTGGCTCATGCTTATAATGCTAGCATTCTGGGAGACTGAAGGGGATTGCTTGAGTCAGGAGCTCGAGACCAGCCTGGGCAACATAGAGAGGCCCTGTCTTAAATTTAAAAAAAAAAAAATCATGGAAATAATATTTACTTAAGGATGGTGTTTACCTGTGGGAAAGGAGAAAGACTTTTCTTTTGCACACATCCTTCCGCTCTTCCTTGCCAGACAGGCTGCTGGCCAATCCCATTCCTTGGCTGCCCAAAACCCAGCACAGACACTAGACAGTCAATGCTAGGTATTAAATCAATAATGAGAGCAGCTGGCATTTGATTTGGGTAGCTTATGATTTATAAACCACATTCACATACATCATCTCATTTAGTCATCACACCACCCCGTGAGGGAGATATTAATATCATTACTATCTTATAGATGAGGAAACTGAGATCACACAAGCAGAAAATAACTGAACTGCAGCTTCAACCTTGGACCTCTGCTCCATGCCCTTCAACTACTTGGCCCTCAGAGAGAGCATAAGCCAGCCAGATCCTTTCCAGACCATGAATCAATAAGAGCATTTCTCTGCCTCATTTGCCCTCATTAAAAACCCACAAGACATAAATCACAATTTATGGCCAATAAATCTGAAATTTACAGGCTTTTGAGTGAATATTGAAGTTTGATTTAAATGGAATCCCTCTTATCTCAATTTGAAATCCAGTGATAGAATTACCATTTCTCTCTGTCACCCCTCCCCTACTTAATTATCCTTCAGTGTTTTCAGTTTATATTTTTAGAGTTTCCCCTAGATCTCTAAGTAATATATGGCCGTAAAAAGTATTTCACCTCAATCAGGACTAAAAAGGGCTAGAGAGAACACAGAGGAGAAAAAGAGGGAAGTTGCTAGGTCATAATTAGCAATCAGGAGAAACTCCCATCTACGTATGTGTACCTCCTCTGTCCTGAGAGGAAAATTGCTTAAGAATCCAGATCACTGGGTAGAAATTCTAAAGGGTGGAGCCATGACTTTCTCAACCATTACCTGCATAAAACATGCACCTGCTTCACAAGTCACTGAGTAAACTAACCCCATGCATAGAAGGAACTGGACAGGGGCATGAGTTAGGATATAGTTGCATGACTTAAAGAGGTCAGACCAGATGACTGTGAGACCTCTTCCAGCTTAAAATAGTCAATGATTAGGGGTGGCGCCAAGATGGCCAAATAGGAACTGCTCCAGCCTCTAGCTCCCAGCATGAGTGACACAGAAGACGAGTGATTGCTGCATTTCCAACTGAGGTACTGAGTTCATCTCACTGGGGCGTGTCGGACAGTGGGTGCAGGACAGTGGGTGCAACCCAAAAAGCAAGAGCCAAACAAAACAGGGCAAGGCATCACCTCACCCAGGAAGCACAAGGGGGAAGGGAATTCCCTTTCCTAGCCAAGGGAAACCGTGACACACAACACCTGGAAAATCGGTTCACTCCCACCCTAATACTGTGCTTTACCAAGGGTCTTAGCAAATGGCACACCAGGAGACTGCATCCCGCGCCTGACTCAGAGGGTCCCACACCCACAGAGCCTCCCTCATTGCTAGCACAGCAGTCTGAGATCTAACTGCAAGGCCTCAGGGAGGCTGGGGGAGGGGCGCCAGCCATTGCTGAGGCTTAAGTAGGTAAACAAAGTGGCCAGGAAGCTCGAACTGGGTGGAGTCCACCACAGTTTAAGGAGGCCTGCCTGCCTCTGTAGACTCCACTGCTGGGGACAGGGCATAGCTAAACAAAAGGCAGCAGAAACCTCTGCAGATGTAAATGTCCCTGTCTGACAGCTTTGAAGAGAGCAGGGGTTCTCCCAGCATGGAGTTTGAGATCTGAGAACGGACAGACTGTCTGCTCAAGTGGGTCCCTGAGCCCCGAGTAGCCTAACTGGGAGACATCCCCCACTAGGGGCAGACTGACACCTCACACCTCACACGGCCAGGTACACCTCCGAGACGAAGCTTCCAGAGGAATGATCAGACAGCAACATTTGCTGTTCAGCAATATTCACTCTTCTGCAGCCTTCGCTGCTAATACCCAGGCAAACAGGGTCTGGAGTGGACTTCTAGCAAACTCCAACAGACCTGCAACTGAGGGTCCTGACTGTCAGAAGGAAAAATAACAAACAGAAAGGACATCCACACCAAAACCCCATCTGTACGTCACCATCATCAAAGACCAAAGGCAGATAAAACCACAAAGATGGGGGGAAAGCAGTGCAGAAAAGCTGGAAATTCTAAAAATTGGAGTGCCTCTCACCCTCCAAAGGAATGCAGCTCCTCGCCAGCAATGGAACAAAGCTGGATGGAGAATGACTTTGACGAGTTGAGAGAAGGCTTCAGACAATCAAACTTTTCTGAGCTAAAGGAGGAATTACGAACCCAGCGGAAAGAAACTAAAAACCTTGAAAAAAAGATTTGACAAATGGCTAACTAGAATAACCAAAGCAGAGAAGTCCTTAAACAACCTGATAGAGATGAAAACCATGACACGAGAACTACGTGACAAATGCACAAGCTCCAGCAACCAACTTGATCAACTGGAAGAAAGGGTATCAGTGATTGAAGATCAAATGAATGAAATGAAGCGAGAAGACAAGTTTAGGGAAAAAAGAGTCAAAAGAAATGAACAAAGCCTCCAAGAAATATGGGACTTTGTGAAAAGACCAAATCTATGTCTGATTGGTGTACCCAAAAGTGATGGGAAGAATGAAACCAAGCTGGAAAACACTCTGCAGGATATTATCCAGCAGAACTTCCCCAACCTAGCAAGGCAGGTCAACATTCAAATTCAGGAAATACAGAGAACGCCACAAAGATACCCCTTGAGAAGAGCAACTCCAAGACACATCATTGTCAGATTCACCAAAGTTGAAATGAAGGAAAAAATGTTAAAAGCAGCCAGAGAGACAGCTCAGGTTACCCACAAAGGGAAGCCCATCAGACTAACAGTGGATCTCTTGGCAGAAACTCTACAAGCCAGAAGAGAGTGGGGGCCAATATTCAACATTCTTAAAGAAAAGAATTTTCAACCCAGAATTTTATGTCCAACCAAACTAAGTTTCATAAGTGAAGGAGAAATAAAATCCTTTACAGACAAGCAAATGCTAAGAGATTTTGTCACCACCAGGCCTGCCCTACAAGAGCTTCTGAAGGAAGCACTAAACATGGAAAGGAACAACTGGTACCAGCCACTGCAAAAACATGCCAAAATGTAAAGACTATCAATGCTAGGAAGAAACTGCATCAACAAACAAGCAAAATAACCAGCTAACATCATAATGACAGGATCAAGTTCACACATAACAATATTAACCTTAAATGTAAATGGGCTAAATGCTCCAATTAAAAGACACGGACTGGCAAATTGGATAAAGAGTCAAGACTCATCAGTTTGCTGTATTCCGGAGACCCATCTCATGTGCAGAGACACATATAGGCTCAAAATAAAGGGATGGAGGAAGATCTACCAAGCAAATGGAAAACAAAAAAAAGGCAGGGGTTGCAATCCTAGTCTCTGATAAAACAGACTTTAAATCAACAAAGATCAAAAGAGACAAAGAAGGCCATGACATAATGGTAAAAGGATCAATTCAACAAGAAGAACTAACTTTCCTAAATATACATGCACCCAATACAGGAGCACCCAGATTCATAAAGCAAGTCCTTAGAGACTTACAAAGAGACTTACACTCCCACACAATAATAATGGGAGACTTTAACACCCTACTGTCAACATTAGACAGATGAATGAGACAGAAAGCTAACAAGGATATCGAGGAATTGAACTCAACTCTGCACCAAGTGGACCTAATAGACATCTACAGAACTCTCCACCTGAAATCAATCGAATATACATTCTTCTCAACACCACATTGCATTTATTCCAAAATTGACCACATAGTTGGAAGTAAAGCACTCCTCAGCAAATGTAAAAGAACAGAAATTATAACAAACTGTCTCTCAGACCACAGAACAATCAAACTAGAACTCAGGATTAAGAAACTCAATCAAAACCACTCAACTACATGGAAACTTAACAACCTGCTCCTTAATGACTACTGGGTACATAACGAAATGAAGGGAGAAATAAAGATGTTCTTTGGAACCAATGAGAGCAAAGATACAACATAAAAGAATCTCTGGGACACATTTAAAGAAGTGTGTAGAGGGAAATTTATAGCACTAAATGCCCACAAGAGAAAGCAGGAAAGATCTAAAATTGACAGCCTAACATCACAATTAAAAGAACTAGAGAAGCAAGAGCAAACATATTCAAAAGCTAGCAGAAGGCAAGAAATAACTAAGATCAGAGTAGAACTGAAAGAGATAAGAGACACAAAAAAACCTTCAAAAAATCAATGAATCCAGGAGCTGGTTTTTTGAAAAGATCAACAAAATTAATAGACTGCTAGCAAGACTAATAAAGAAGAAAAGAGAGAAGAATCAAATAGACACAATAAAAAATGATAAAAGGAATATCACCACCAACCCCACAGAAATACAAACTACCATCAGAAAATACTATAAACACCTCTAAGCAAATAAACTAGAAAATCTAGAAAAAATGGATAAATTCCTGGACACATACACTCTCCCAAGACTAAACTAGGAAGAAGTTGAATCCCTGAATAGACCAATAACAGGTTCTGAAATTGAGACAATAATTAATAGCCTACCAACCAAAAAAAGTCCAGGACCAGATGGATTCACAGCTGAATTCTACCAGAGATACAAGGAGGAGGAGCTGGTACCATTCCTTCTGAAACTATTCCAATCAATAGAAAAAGAGGGAATCCTCCCTAACTCATTTTATGAGGCCAGCATCATCCTGATACCAAAGCTTGGCAGAGACACAACAAAAAAAGAGAATTTTAAACCAGTATCCCTGATGAACATTGATGCAAAAATCCTCAATAAAATACTGGCAAACCAAATCCAGCAGCACATCAAAAAGCTTATCCACCATGATCAAATGGGCTTCATCCCTGGGATGCAAGGCTGGTTCAACATACGCAAATCAATAAACATATTCCGGTATATAAACAGAACCAAAGACAAAAACCACATGATTATCTCAATAGATGCAGAAAAGGTCTTTGACAAAATTCAACAGCCCTTCATGCTAAAAACTCTCAATAAATTCAGCGTTGATGGAACATATCTCAAAATAATAAGAGCTATTTATGACAAACCCACAACCAATATCATACTGAATGGGCAAAAACTGGAAACATTCTCCTTGAAAACTGGCACAAGAGAGGGATGCCCTCTCTCACCACTCCTATTCAATATAGTGTTGGAAGTTCTGGCCAGGGCAATCAGGCAAGAGAAAGAAATAAACAATATTCAATCAGGAAAAGAGGAAGTCAAATTGTCCTGGTTTGCAGATGACATGATTGTATATTTAGAAAACCCCATCATCTCAGCCCAAAATCTCCTTAAGCTGATAAGCAACTTTAGCAAAGTCTCAGGACACAAAACCAATGTGCAAAAATCACTAGCATTCTTATACACCAATAACAGACAGCCAAATCACGAGTGAACTCCCATTCACAACTGCTTCAAAGAGAATAAAACACCTAGGAATCCAACTTACAAGGGATGTGAAGGACCTCTTCAAGGAGAACTACAAACCACTGCTCTTGAAATAAAAGAGGACACAAACAAATGGAAGAACATTCCATGCTCATGGATAGGAAGAATCAATATCGTAAAAATGGCCATACTGCCCAAGGTAATTTATAGATTCAATGCCATCCCCATTAAGCTACCAATGACTTTCTTCACAGAACTGGAAAAAACTCCTTTAAAGTTCATATGGGGCCTGGCACAGTGGCTCACGCCTGTAATCCCAGCACTTTGGGAGGCCGAGACAGGCGGATCACGAGGTCAGGAGATTGAGACCATCCTGGCTAACATGGTGAAACCCTGTCTCTACTAAAAATACAAAAAATTAGCTGGGTGCGGTGGTGGGCAACTGTAGTCCCAGCTACTCAGGAGGCTGAGGCAGGAGAATGGTGTGAACCCAGGAGGTGGAGCTTGTAGTGAGCTGAGATTGCGCCACTGCACTCCAGCCTGGGCGACAGAGCGAGACTCCATCTCAAAAAAAAAAAAAAAAAGTTAATATGGAACCAAAAAAAGAGCCCACATTGCCAAGACAATCCTAAGCCAAAAGAACAAAGCTGGAGGCATCATGCTACCTGACTTCAAACTATACAAGGCTACAGTAACCAAAACAGCATGGTACTGGTACCAAAACAGAGATAGAGACCAATGGAACAGAACAGAGCCCTCAGAAATAATACCACACATCTACAACCATCTGATCTTTGAAAAACCTCAGAAAAACAAGAAATGGGGAAAGGATTCTCTATTTAATAAACGGTGCTGAGAAAACTGGCTAGCCATAAGTAGAAAGCTGAAACTGGATCCCTTCCTTACACCTTATATAAAAATTAATTGAAGATGGATTAGAGATTTAAATGTTAGACCTAAAAGCATAAAAATCCTAGAAGAAAACCTATGCGATACCATTCGGGACATAGGCATGGGCAAGGACTTCATGTCTAAAACACCAAAAGCAATGGCAACAAAAGCCAAAATTGACAAATAGGATCTAATTAAACTAAAGAGCTTCTGCACAGCAAAAGAAACTACCATCAGAGTGAACAGGCAACCTACAGAATGGGAGAAAATTTTTGCAATCTACTCATCTGACAAAGGGCTAATATCCAGAACCTACAAAGAACTCAAACAAATATACAAGAAAAAAACAAACAACCCCATCAAAAAGTGGGCAAAGGATGTGAACAGACACTTCTCAAAAGAAGACACTCATGCAGCCAACAGACACATGAGAAAATGCTCATCATCACTAGTCATCAGAGAAATGCAAGTCAAAACCACAATGAGATACCATCTCACACCTGTTAGAATGGCAATCATTAAAAAGTCAGGAAACAACAGGTGCTGGAGAGGATGTGGAGAAATAGGAACACTTTTACACTGTTGGTGGGACTGTAAACTAGTTCAACCATTGTGGAAGACAGTGTGGCGATTCCTCAAGGATGTAGAACTAGAAATAACATTTGACCCAGTCATCCCATTACTGGGTATACACCCAAAGGATTATAAATCATGCTGCTATAAAGACACATGCACACGTATGATGTTTATTGCGGCACTATTCACAATAGCAAAGACTTGAAACCAACCCAAATGTCTATCAATGATAGACTGGATTAAGAAAATGTGGCACATATACACCGTGGAATACTATGCAGCCATTAAAAAGGATGAGTTCATGTCCTTTGTAGTGACATGGATGCAGCTGGAAACCATCATTCTCAGCAAACTATCGCAAGAACAGAAAACCAAACACTGCATGTTCTCACTCATAGGTGAGAACTGAACAATGAGAACACTTGGACACAGGAAGGGGAACATCATACACTGAGGCCTGTTGTGGGGTTGGGGGAGTGGGGAGGGATAGCATTAGGAGATATACGTAATGTAAAGGACGAGTTAATGGGTGCAGCACACCAACATGGCACATGTGTACATATGTAACAAACCTGCATGTTGTACACATGTACCCTAGAACATAAAGTATAATTTAAAAAAAAAGAAATTAAAAAAAAGTCAATGATTCTAGTCTGTGGTCTACTCCGCCATAATCCTCATGACTCCAATAAAGGTACCTGCTATGTGCGCTAAACCTAAATCTTTCAAAGTCCTTTTACTGCTATTCTGCCCAGACTACAGTGGACAGCCCATTCAAAACAGTGACAGAGGTTTCTTAAAGTGGATTCAGTGGCTACAGGGAGAACTGACAGCTGACAGCGAGGGAGAAGAGAGCAGGAAACATAAGTAGCGCGGTGGCTCAAGTCTGTAATCCCAGCACTTTGGGGGGCCGAGACGGGCGGATCACGAGGTCAGGAGATCAAGACCATCCTGGCTAACCCGGTGAAACCCCGTCTCTACTAAAAAATACAAAAATCTAGCCGGGCGAGGTGGCGGGCGCCTGTAGTCCCAGCTACTCGGGAGGCTGAGGCAGGAGAATGGCGTGAACCTGGGAGGCGGAGCTTGCAGTGAGCTGAGATCCGGCCACTGCACTCCAGCCTGGGCGACAGAGCGAAACTCCGCCTCAAAAAAAAAAAAAAAAAAAAAAAAGAAAAGCATAACGGCCACATTCTATACAGCATAATTGGTTCCAAAGGCATCCTGGCAGGATGCACAGTATAGTGATTGATGTGAATAATCACTCTGAGTCATCAAGAGGGGCTAAATTACAGATATGTCACTGGGAACTGGTCACACAACTCATTTACAAAATATCTGTTGGACACCCAGTATGCACCTAACTGTGTCTGGATCCTGGGGATAGAAAGATAGATAAGGCATGGTCCCCACCCTCAAAACGCTCTCTGAGCTTCAGTTTCTCCTATCGTAAGAAGAGGAACTCATAGGTGGGAACTGAACAATGAGATCACTTGGACTCGGGAAGGGGAACATCACACACCGGGGCCTATCACGGGGAGGGGGGAGGGGGGAGGGATTGCACTGGGAGTTATACCTGATGTAAATGACAAGTTGATGGGGGCTGACGAGTTGATGGGTGCAGCACACCAACATGGCACAAGTATACATATGTAACAAACCTGCACGTTATGCACACGTACCTTAGAACTTAAATAATAAAAAAAAAAAAAAAAAAAGAAGAAGAGGAAGCCAAAGGACATGATTCCTAAGAGTCCTTGCTAGAAGTTCTGAATGCTTTATGCATTAGGGCTTGAACTGCAATGATCCTAGGCAATGATAATCCAGATAATGTAATCCTGTTTTGCAAATGAGCAAACTGAGGCACAGAGGGGTTAGCATCTTGTTCAAGGTCACATGGTCAATGAGGAGCAGAGTCAGGACAGTCAGCATGTGGACCAATTACACAGAAATAGAAAGTTCATCTTACTCCCATCCATGCTCTTTCCACACTATCTTCCTTCCCCCAAAAGGACAATAAGAATAGATAGAGAACAGCTCATGCATTTGACAACTGCATAGATTTACAGGTCTGGAACACAAAATTCACCAGCTACAAAACCAAAACTATGTGAAATTGGACAGTAATAAATACCCATAAGATGAAGTGCACCAAAATGGCACCAAAGTATCTGTCAAAATCCACTGCAAGGTAAGTCCAAAAAGTGAATAATGATGAATTCTAGGGACACAGGCTGAACAACTAAAATATCTTTGAGAGAAAATGTGATTGAAGGAAAAATGTGTCTTTGGAGCACAATGTTTCTCTCTCTCTCTCTCTCTCTCTCGCTCTCGCTCTCTCTCTCTCTTGCACACATACACACACACACACACACACACACATATCACTGCTGGGAGAGGTGGTCCAGGCACAGAGAAGGAGGATGTCTCGGTGCACCTTACTTTCTTCCCTCATGGCTGGTGCAGGGCACCTGTCAACCCTGCTGTTACTGATAACACAGAGATCTGTGGTGGGAAACAGGTGCCCTGTCTTCCTACAGAACAGTGTACAAATGGAGAAGGAAGGAGCGGAAGGGCCACTGGGTCAATATAAATGGTTTATAATGCCAAGCAGAGATGATCGCTGGCATGTTGTTCCACATCGAGATAGCAAGAGTCAAATTAGCCAGTTGTGGTGGCGTGTGCCTTTGGTCCTGGCTGAGGTGAGAGAATGACTTGCACCTGGGAGGTAGAGGTTGCAGTGACCTAAGACTCCAACCTGGGTGACAGAGTGAGAACCTGTCCCCTGCTCCAAAAAAATAAAATAGCAAGAGTCATGGGCCTAAGAATGAACATTTATTGAACATCTACTCTTCTAGATGCTCTGCTAGATATTTTATAAACATTAGCTGATATGGTTTGGCTCTGGTCCCTACCCAAATCTCATGTTGAATCGTAATCCCCAGTGTTGAGGGAAGACCTGCTGGGAGGTGATTGGATCATGGGGGCAGATCTCCTCCTTGCTATTCTCATGAGAGTGAGTGAGTTCTCGTGAGATCTGGTTGTTTAAAAGTGTGTAGCGCATCCCCCTTGGCTCTCTCTTCCTCTTGCTAGCCATGTGAGACTTGCCTGCTTCCCCTTCACCCTTCTGCCATGATTGTAAGTTTCTGGAGGCCTCCTAGCCATGTTTCCTGTACAGCCTGGGGAACTGTGAGTCAATTAAACCTCTTTTCTTCAATTGCCCCGTCTCAGGTAGTTCTTTATAGCAGTGTAAGAACGGACTAATACACTAGCTCATCCATTCCTCACAAGTCTCTGAGGCAGGGCATGTTTGCACAGGATTACATTGCTAGCAAGTGGCAGAGCAAGGATTTGAAGGCAACTTGAGTTCAGAGCTCCAGCTCTTCACACTCCTCCACATGGCCTCTGTAGCATAAGTTCCAGCTCCAATACTTATCAGTTATTTGGCCTTAGAGGAATCATTTCATCTCTATAATCCTCAGGTTTCTGATACCTGCTCATCTGACGGGATTATTGTGCAGATCAAAGGAGAGAAAATATGTGAGAGCACTTTGCTAACTGAAAAGACTTATGCAATGATGATAACATTAGTAACAACAATAATAATAATAACAATATATATTGAGCACCTACTGTGTGCCAGATACTGGGCTCACTCCTTTATATAGATTATTTCATTTAATGCTCACGGCCATCTGCGAAGTGAGTACTATTAAATCCATTCCATAGATGAAGAAACCAGGCTCACAGAGGTGGAGTAACTTGCACCACATCACACTCTGGCAAGTGGCCAGGCTGGGGTGCAAACACAGGTTCAACTACTCCAGGACCCTTGCTATGAGCCGGGTGCTGAACACCTAGGTCTTCCACTACCTTCCGCAGTTTTATCACCCTCCTCCCCTGTGGCCTCAGGGCATAAAGATCCTGGCCTAGCTTGAGTTTCCCCTTAGATGTTCGAATTGGAATCATGTGGGAAGGCCAATGCCTTCTGCAATTGAAAGGCGCATGTTTTCAGTTTCTATCTGTATCTTGTCTTTGTCCAACTGATATGGTTTGACTATGTCTCCACCCAAATCTCACCTTGAATTGTAATAATCCCCATGTGTCAAGGGCGGGGCCAGGTGGAGAAAACTGAATCATGGGCATGATTTCCCCAATACTGTTCTTGTGGGAATGAATAAGTCTCATGAGATCTGATGGTTTTATAAGTGGGAGTTCCCCTGCACAAATTTCTTTCCTGCCTCCATATAAGATGTCCCTTGCTCTTCTGCCATGATTGTGAGGCCTCCTCAGCCGTGTGGAACTGTGAGTCAATTAAAACCCCTTCCTTTATAAATTACCCAGTCTCAGGTATGTCTTTATTAGCAGCGTGAGAACAGACTAATACACCAACTGACTTGAAAAGTGCCACTAAGAACGTGTACTGCTTGCTGGCAATGTGCCACTCCCAAGCAAGGTCCTGAGTTAGGAGACAAACATGCTCAGGGTTCCCAGGTTTCACAGCCTGACGGAGGAGCATGGATATATATAGCATTTATACATTCAACAAGTAATGATGAGTCAGGCTCTGTGTTAAACCCTGGTGACACCAATATGAGTAAACAGCACAGAGCATTACGGGCTCCAAGTGGGCTATGCCTGGGGGTGAACAGGGGTCCACAGCAAATGGTCCTGACCTGTATGGTTGGGAGTAGAAAGGGCCAGAAAATCCTCTCAAAGGAAGCGGGGTTTCAGAGCTACCACACACTGATTGCGTGCACTACTGAAGAATCTGCGCATTTCATCCTTAATCCTCATGGCAACAATCCTATTGGGTAGATTTTTTTTTTTTTTTTTTTTTTTTGAGATGGAGTCTGGCTCTGTCGCCCAGGCTGGAGTGCAGTGACCGGATCTCAGCTCACTGCAAGCTCCGCCTCCCGGGTTTACGCCATTCTCCTGCCTCAGCCTACCGAGTAGCTGGGACTACAGGTGCCCGCCACCTCGCCCGGCTAGTTTTTTGCATTTTTTAGTAGAGACGGGGTTTCACCGTGTTTGCCAGGATGGTCTCGATCTCCTGACCTCGTGATCCACCCGTCTCGGCCTCCCAAAGTGCTGGGATTACAGGCTTGAGCCACCGCACCCGGCCACGGGTAGATATTATTTTATAGATGAGGTCTTAAGTAACTTTGGTAAGTGGCAGAGCCAGACTCTGATCCCAGGGGCTCTGACCCGAGTTGATGCTCTTTCTAATATATAAGTTTACCTCTAAGAATGCTGTGCTACAGGCTCTGATGTGGGGAGACGGCAGCCCACAAATGAACGGAACAGGAATGTGGAACTGACTAGGTCGTCTGGAAGGTGTTGTGGAGGAAGTGTGACTTGAGTGAGCCTCGGTAGAATGATTGGGGCCAGGCTTTGGGGAGATTGATTCATTATTCTAGTGAGTCTTCTGGGTCACGTGCAGGGAAGAACACTCTACAGCAAGCTTGTCCAACTCCCGGCCCGTAGGCCACATGTGGCCCAGGATGGCTTTGAATGCAGCCCAATACAAATTTGTAAACTTTCTTAAAATATCTTGAGGGTTTTTTTGCAATTTTCTTTTTTTTGTTTTTGGTTTTTTTTTAAGCTCATCAGCTATCCTTAGTGTATTTTATGTGTAGTCTAAGACGATTTTTCTTCCAGTGTGATCCAGGGAAGCCAAAAGACTGGACACCCCTGACTACAGGGCCAAGGCCATTTGCCTAGCAGTCCAGGGGATAGGGGATTTTTCTGGTAGGGAAGGTAAAGATGAGGAGCTGCCTTTGGGTTTTAGGAAACAGAAATCCACTCATATTAACTTACAGGCACTTTGCAGAACCCAAGAGCCAGAAGTGTGCTGTGACCTCAGGATTGATGGCTAGGGAAAGGGCCAGAACCCAGGCCCAGGTCAGCAGCTTCCTCCCTTCTGCCACAACTTCTCCCTGGGGTCCACCTCATCCTTTCCCCTCCAGTCGGGCTTTCACTGCCTCTGGGTAGCAGGGCAAAAATGCCTTCACACACTTCCTAAGATCCAACATCTCTGACCTGCAGTTTTAACTCCCCAGGAGGGAGTCTGATGTGTTCCCCTCTGGGCATACCACTATGGCCAAGGAGTAAAGTTGTCTCATCTCAGAGAAGGGGGAATGTGAGCTGGGTAGACCCCCAGAGGTCATGCAGGAGTGACCTGTGTTGGGAACAGGACCCCCAAAATCCAGCCATAAACTGGCCCCAAAACTGGCCATAAACAAAATCTCTGCAGCACTGTGACATGTTCGTGATGGCCATGACATCCATGCTGGAAGGTTGTGGGTTTACCGGAATGAGGGCAAGGAACACCTGGCCCACCCAGGGCGGAAACCCACTTAAAGGAATTCTTAAACCACAAACAATAGCATGAGCGATCTGTGCCTTAAGGATATGCTCCTGCTGCAGATAACTAGCCCAAACCATCCCGTTATTTGAGCCCATCCTTTTGGTTCCCATAAGGAATACTTTTAGTTAATCTATAATCTATAGAAACAATGATTATCACTGGCTTGCTGTTAATAAATATGTGGGTGAATCTCTGTTTGAGGCTCTCAGCTCTGAAGGCTATGAGACCCCTGGTTTCCCACTCCACACCTCTATATTTCTGTGTGTGTGCCTTTAATTCCTCTAGCACCGCTGGGTTAGGGTCTTCCCTACTGAGCTGGTCTCGGCAGTCCTGGAGAGGTATCCAGTTACAGGCATGGTCAGAACCCAAGTTCTGGGGAGACAGTGCTGAGAGTTTTGCACTTTTAGTTTCTCATTCTGCCCTTTAAAGTAATACATTGGCTTCCACATTTATAATTCTGTGGAGTTATTAAATCCAGAAATAAAGATTTAATCTTTTAAGCTCTGCATTGTAAAAGCAGAAGTTAAAGACCAGGCAAAGGAAAGCTCGCCAGCCAGGCTGAGGGGTCCACAGGGCCTGTGAAGGCCACAGCTGCCAACAGGAGCTAAGGCCACAGGACAGCCCCTGCTCTCCAGCCAGAGAAATAGAAAAGTTCTCCTGGCCCAGAGACCACACTATACTGGAAAGGCAGACACAGAGAGGCTGGGTAGCAGGCCCTCAAGAGACCTATCTTGAAGGCCCTGAGAAATACCAGGACAGTCTCAGCAGCTCTCAAAATGGGCATGCTTTCCTCTAAACCAGGTAGAGGAGTGGGGAGCAGTGGAAGGGGATGCAGAGCCTCAGGGAAGGGGTGCCTGTTCAGGGAGAGATGAGAAGAGGCCCAGAAAATCTGAGACTGGAGGAGGAGGAAAAGGAGGGCTTGGTTTCTGTTTAGCTCAGAGCCCATCCCAGAAGAAACATTGACAGCTGAATCAACAACTTCATCCTGTCCATCTCTGCCCTGTACCCCTCCACCATCCAGGGCGCTCACAACACTGGCTCAGCTTCCTTGATTAGAATGAACAAGACAAACACTTTGGATTCTCTGGCAGGCAGATGCTGAGACCAGCACTGGAGAAGAGAGGATATTGAGAACAAAGAGGGGAGCTTAGGAGGTAAAGCAGGAAACCCTGAGGCCCAGTGTGGTGGAGAGAGGAACCCTCTCAATACTGCCTTGTGAAGGAGAAGCAACATCTGGACCTAAGACCTAGCAGACAGCTGCCTCCACCACAGCAGCCCCTCCTGGTTCTTGGTGCCCTTCCCACATCCCCATCCTTGGGTGTTTACTGTATCAGGGCCAGGCATTGGGGCACATGTGGGACTTCTCTTTGGGCTTTTAACCCCTCTCCTCTACTAGGTCCTTTGCCTTCCACAGTCTTTCGTTCAACCAAGTCAGAGGTCATAACCTATTTCTGCCAAGTGATGGGTTGTGGAGGGTCTGAGGTGGTTCTGAGGCTACTTGTGGCTGATAGGATTTAGCTACTGGTGCTGTCTCCTGAAGCAGCAGATAATTTCGTTTAATGAATTTGGACAGTTCGCTGGATCCGCCCACATAGTTCTACTCACCTTCCAAAATGCTTCCAAAATAGCACTAGCTGTTGCACAGAAGCCAAAAAGAAAGAAGAGAAAAGTAATAAATGACAAGGCCCCAGAGATTTCTGCCCTTTCAGAAAAGCCTGAATGAACTTTTCCAGAGAAATTGTAAGCCTAAAAAAAAGAAAAGATGCTTTTTGCTTTTTTTTTCTTTCTCATGGAGGTGGAATCAGGCAAAGATAGATGCCACAAAGACGAGCACACACATGTAACGCGGAAGAAGCTGGTTACCTGGTTTTCATGGAAGTGACAAGGCGTTAAGAATGTACTTCAAATACACGTTCCTTGACATCACTTATACACCCGGAGTCTCAGGTTATGCTCTCATCAAGGGCATCAGAGCAGCTCCTGGTGTTTGGTGCTCTAACAAGGTCACTCCAGAGACACAACCCTACCCTACAGCCTCCCGTCACACACAGCTACACAGCTAGCAGACAAGCTCCCCTGCCACACGTGGGCACACATACACATACAGTCACACTAGGGAGACGACAAGCACCTCTACCACACACTGTCAGTGCCGCCCCCCCCCCCCCCCCCCACCAACCCCACAGTCACACCAGGGAGCAGACAGGGACCTCTGCCACACACAAGCACCCTTCACCCACAACACACAGTCACGCCAGGGAGCAGACAAGCTCCCTTTCCACCTGGGGCACCCACAGTCCCCACGCTGCGCTGCCAGCCCTGTGGCCCAGACCCCATTCTCCAGGCCTGCGCTCAGAATGCCCTTCCCCCTCAGCCCCTCCCTGTGCACCACGTGCGCCGCAGCCAGCTGTTCCGTGGGCAGACCCTTCCGTGGGCTGACAGGTGGTGATTACTGTTGCCAGCCCCACATTAGGAGAGAACTGAATGGGAGAGAGCCCCTGCCTGCCCCAGGCTCCCTACAATAGCGCCTTTGTGAGGCGCTTCACTGTCTGTCTTTCCCCTTCCTCATCAACCTGTATCTGGAGCAGCTCTGCCTGAGGAGAAAAGAAAAAAAGACAAAGGGAGGCTCACAGGGCCCTGACGGAGCCACCCCACCCGGGGCGGGAAGGCAGGCTGTGCTTTGGGGAGAAGGCTGTGCCCCTTCCTCGCACTTGGCTAGGGCAAATAACCAAGAGGACCCCCAGGGCTGCCTGAGGTGGACTCCTCATAAAAGCAGTGGATCCTGCCCATCAGCCAGCCTTGCCCCTGCGCGCTGAGCACGAAGCAGTGAGGGTGAGGCCGGGATGGGAGCCTGGTGCAGAAATCAGCAGATTCCTGGAGACTGGAGTCCAAAGCCCGGAGCCTTCCTCCTCCTCTCCCTTCTCCCTTCCCCAGATTACCCTCTGCAATCCAACACCAGAGGCCAGGGTATGGGCCAGAGAGGGTTAAGTTTCCAGAAGTCCTGACGGGTTCTGGCCAGGTTCAGGGCTGGAGTGGGTAGGTGAGGATGATGAGGGTGGAGAAGAGGAAAGCAGGAATAGGCTGCGGACCGGGTAAGGCCAACATCTGGGACATGGTCACTGCCCCTCCTCCCTGCCCAAACCGCAGACGCTGTGGCAGCAGGAAAATCAGAGCAGTTTAGACCAAGAACGATTGTGCAACCTGGCCCTGCAGGAGCGCAACGCTGGAGGTGGGAGTGGAGAGGTCTGGGGTGCGGGGCAGAGTCCGCTTTAGAGGAGAAACTTCAGTTCTTACTAAAAACACAGGCAGGCATTCAGGGCTCTGGTTTCCACCCTAGACTGCAATGCAACTAACATCCATTTTGTACTTCAAAATCCTCTGAGAATCGGAATTGGAAGCTCTGCCCTGGGCCCCAGTGTCTCTCAGTCAGAGGCACGGTGCCACTGAGGTTCTGGGATGGCTGCTGTGGATTGGCTGCTGTGGATGGCAGTGGGTGTGGAAGGAGGCCTTTTGCCCAGCCTCCTAAAGTGGCGGGATTCTGCCGCTTCCCCCAGGCGCCTCACTGTAAACTCTTCCTCAGCAAAGGGAGCCCAGCCAAGTCCTTAATATGGCTCAAGGAGTGCGGTTGGGTTGGGAGGGAGAAAATGGATGGTCAGGGGGAAGTTTGATCTGAGGGCTACCCAAACACACACAAGAGAGGAGTAGTGGATTTTCCTTTTAATGCAAAATGTTGCAATACAAAACAGTGTGGAGAAAGTCCTGTTCCTCAGGACACTGAAGGGAGGAGTGAGGAAGAGAGGGCAGAGCTGGACGTCTCCTCCTATTTCTCCCTCCCCAAATCACTCTGAGGGCAAAACACTGCTGCGTGCTCCTGGGGCCTGCCCCCATACAAGGTCAGTGCTCTGGGTCTGGGTCATCTTAGTCTGAAATTTGTTGACGTGGGGCAGGAGAGCAGGAGGGAACATTGACGGTTTTGACTCTTTGAGCTCTACAAGGATTACTCAGGATCTGGAGTTCTGTATGAAACAAAGGAGCTGCAAGAATTTGATTGCCATTGGCTAAAAATGTAGAGGATTTGAGCCACAACTGGCCCACATTTGAAGAATGAGGAACAGGAAATTTAGTGGGGATATAATATAAATGTATGGGAGTAAGAAAGATGCAAAAAACAAGGCTGGTTCCTCAAACCTCCTCCTCTTTTTTCCTCATCTCCAGCTTATAGACAATCTGGTAGCCATCATCCCAGGCATAGAGCTGGCGTTCTCGGGGATTATAGCGGAGGCTGGCATGGGCACCATATCTGCGGGGAAAATAAGGGAGTGCTGCCCGTTCAGGGGCCAGGGTGCCGCTGGCATCAAAGGAGCACTGGATGCGGGCCCGACTGGCAGGACGGGTGTTATAGACGACATAGAGGGTCCCACAGATGACAAAGGCAGCCTCAGCATTCTCTCTGGGACACGGTGTGTCCCACTGCTGCTCTGTGTCCAGTGTCTGTGGATCTAACTTGGCCAGACACAAGTGCCTGTCATCCTCTCGGGTGGCATAGACAGCCCAAAGACCTTCCTCATCAGCTGCCAGGTCGATGTAGGTGTCTGCTGTCAGACCGTATGGGGGAATCAACCCCTCTGCTGGGAATACTGAGCTGTCCACCACTGTCCGGTTTGCCAGGTGGAATTTGATGAGCTGCAAAGTGTTCTCCAGCTCACCACCCCCGCCAGGTCTTCCAGGAGGCCTCCGGGCAAAATAAAGAAAGCCACCATATACCAGCTGCCCTGTGCCTACCCAGGGAAAGGGCACCCGGACTCGGGAAGCTTTCCGGGCAGCCATGGCAAGGGTGAAGTCACGCAGCCTTGGGAAGACAAAGGCTGTGTCATTCTGTGTCCCATCTAACACGTAGATCTTCTCTGTTTGCCCCAGTGGATCCTTGGTCCATAGACCAGCTGGGCCACCAAATCGCTTCAGAATCTTCATTGATCTCACTTGAGAGATTGTGTAGCCACAGTCTGATGAGAAAAGCACAGGAAAAGGAAATAGAGGCAAGAATTAGATGCCTCCAGCAGGAACTCCCCCAGGGTGGGCGATCTGGAGAATAGTGAGCATTTGCCCAGTGGATGCCTCCACTCTTAGGGAGAATTGAGAAAGGGCAGGTACCACAGCGGCCTGGATCCCCGGAACCTCTCCTTAATAGACCTGGCATTACAGAGGTTTCCCTGAAACAGATTCCAGAAGACAGAGCCACAATGGACTGGGACAAAGAGAAAAAAAGAGTAAGAAGCTAGGAAGGAAGAGTATCAGTTCTGAGAGATTTAGGGGCCTGCTTTTAGATCATTTACCTGTCACCATATCATACTTCTCATTTCTTCTTCCCTTGCCTTTGGTCCCAGGGCCTCCAGTCACCTTCTCATCAAACTCTACACAGGGCAGAGCTGGGTTCTGGGTCTCCAGATAGTCCACCTCCCGCTCCAGACGATCCACTCTCCCGGAGATGGTGTCAGCCTCAGTTCTGAGTGCCTCCCGCTCCTTCTCTGCCACCTCCAGCAGTGGCAGCATCTTGTTCTTGAAGTCCCGCAGCTCAGCAGCATGCCGACTACTCTGGTCCTGGCACTGGGCCAGCCGTTCCTGAAGGGATGGGGGATCAGGAGGGAGGCTGCAGGGTTACAACTCCCAGGCAGGGAGAGGCCCAACTCGGGAGTCAGGAATGGGAAAAAAAGAGAAAACTCAGCCAGGCTTCAATATCCCCTTCCATTCCTGCAGAAAAGGAAACCAGATGTGCAGAGGTGCTAAATGTGTGAAGAGCCTAACTGAGATTCACCTAGGCCCCTACCCCGACTCCGTGTCCTCCAGCCCGCGTTCTCTGTGAGCAGTGCCACTGAGTCACCTGAGCCTCTAGGCAGGTCTAAGCGCATGAAGGTGTGAAGAGGTCTCTGCTCCCTTAGCAATTATCCTCTGGGAACTAAAATGCTACAGATCTCAACCTGTTAAAAAGACAGGAAATTATAGATTCCCTGGGAACCTCCAACTTCAACAGAATCATCAGCTCCTCCGGAGAGGCGGCCCCACAATCTTGGTTCTCGTTTCCACTCTGCCCCCTTATTCTATCTAATCCCAGAGTTAAAACGCAAAAGTCTATTTGCTTTGGAATTGTTCTATGTGGGGAAAGAGGAGGGCTTGTCATTCTGAAGGTCCTCTTATTAAGGGAGAATTTTCTGTAGAGTCTTACAGAGCCCTTTCTTGTTATCCCCAGATCCCTAACAAACTGGTTGAACCAATAGACCTGGAATCCTTCTAGGCTGGGCTAGAAGGGGGTCCCTCACCTCTAAAGCAGCTAGTCGGCGTTCCATGTACTCCACCAGGTGGTGCTGCTGTCCTTGAAGGGGTCCCGACCATGACAAAAGGAAGAAGATGAGGAGAGGGGTGCTGGGCCCCATGGCAGCCGGGAGAGTGGTGCCAGAGTAGAAGGAACTTACAGTCGGCCTCTTCCCCTCAAGCCTGAGGGTTAGCTTTGGAGGCGGGGTGGGGGCGGTGCCTTCTCTCTTTCTGATCTCTGGGTCTCTCTCACTACTCTGGAATGCTTTCAGTCTCTTTACAATCCCCACCCCCTCCTTTCCGCCAGGATTGATCAAACACAGATGGCCCCATTGCACAGCAGCCAGAAGCCTTAACCTCCTCCCGCCTAGGCTGTAGGCCCCCCTGGAGGGGAAAGAGATGGAAACCCAAAGGCAGAGGCCTCTGGGCAGTCAAGCAGGAAAGCTAGCTGCAGGAAGCAGAGACCCCACAGAAAACTCAGCAAACGCCATTCCTGTTTCAGGAAAGTTTCACCAGTGCTGACTTCTTAAGAAACTGACATCTTTCATTAATCCTTCCCTTCCCTGCAATGAGTGGGTTGTTTTCAGCCTTGTTCAGTAGAAGCTCGAAGCTGGGGAGGTGAGATTTGAGGGGAGGAAGCAGGAAAAAAAAGGCCCAAGTGGTCAAGCCCAACTTATTCTAAAGCTCATTGGCGCCACCTTGTGCTAAGCACCTAGTGTCATCTCTCATGATTAATAAACTAAGGCTTAGACTCACCCCACGAGGAAAATTTTCCACAAAAGCCAAATATATTGAATTTACAGGGGTTTTCACCACTAAAATGCAGATTTCCCCCAAGACTATCCAATTACTACTTTGGATAGGCTTGGATTGGCTATGCAAATATCTCTCTGATTTAGCCCAAGGAAAATATAACTGAGATTAAAAAAAAAAAAAAAAAAAAAGAGGTCACTGAGTAGTAAATTAACTCTTGATTGTCTGGAAGTAAGGCTGACAGCAGCGCTGTTTTACATGGCTTTCCTTTGCTTGAAAGAGGCCAGGTATATTCTCTCACCAAAACTGAGGAGTGTTCAATGAGTTCACATTAATTTACTATACATTCATTTATTGTGGGGGGGGGCGGAATCTGAAATACATATACATATATGTATGTTGTTGCAGTCTCAATCAGTGTATTCTGACCCCCTTACTACTGGGAGAAAAGACTGTTGGTTATTTCTCTCGGTTGTGGTCCAAAAGGGTATTTCTGAGTGTTTCTCATTTCCATACCCCAACTAAGGCTGCAGGAGCATCCGAAATGAATTAATGGCCACCATAAGGTAGACATGGCCTGACACACAGGTAAAAAAAAAAAAAAAAAAAAAAATCAAATAGAGCATTTACTCAGAGACCTGCAGTCGTTAATCCAAACAACCCCCTATTTCTTTATCGGAAGAAATTCTACTCACTTTAGAATCAAGAGAATCTGCCGGGCGCGGTGGCTCAAGCCTGTAATCCCAGCACTTTGGGAGGCCGAGATGGGTGGATCACGAGGTCAGGAGATCGAGACCATCCTGGCTAACACAGTGAAACCCCGTCTCTACTAAAAATACAAAAAAATTAGCCGGGCGTGGTGGCAGGCGCCTGTAGTCCCTGCTACTCGGGAGGCTGAGGCAGGAGAATGGCGTGAACCCAGGAGGCGGAGCTTGCAGTGAGCCGAGATAGTGCCACTGCACTCCAGCCTGGGCGACAGAGCAAGACTCTGCCTCAAAAAAAAAAAAAAAAAAAAAAAAAAAAGAGAATCTGACAGAGAGGTTCCTTCTCTAAAAAGGACCATGACTCTTAACGGTACAGCTTGAAAGGAGGGGAAAAATAGCAGCTTCCTGTGGTGACTCATCTTTTCATTCTGCTACTGCTATTTGGCAAAATACACTAGGAAACAAAGCTTAATTAGCCTGTCTCAGATGTCTTCTACCTCTTTCAAAGTGTCAGATCCAGATGATGTGAAGTAAGGGCCCTGGACACTGCATTCTTGGGAAGTATTCCCTGCCAAACCCTATTCATTTCCAGTATGGAGATTTGTATGAAGAATGAAATTGTCTCTAGTACTCTACTGATGTTCAAATATAATATGCTTAGCCACTTTCAAAGACATCATTTATTGATCCCCTTTATATCCTATAACAGAAGTCAAAAACAGCCACGATTCAGAAAATTTACCCATTTTATTGATGCATTACAATTGCTCTACATTTTACCATATTATGTAGAAAATACTGAAAATACAAGCTACTTTGTAAAACCAAAGACAAACATTGAATCCAAAGATAAACTATGTTTTACACAATGGACCCTTTTCCCATAGTTAGTATTAAATTTTAAATATCTATTTCTTTTGTTAAAATGATTATTTTACATACTCCCTAAGTACATCTGCATTACAAACATAGCTCAGTAATTCTCAGAAACTATCTGTTTCTAGAGGCTTGTTGTAAAAGAAAGCGCACAACCAAAAAAAGGGAGAAAGCAAAAAGAGTTTAAATCACACACAATAACTAGCATATCAAATACATTTAATAAAGTAGGAATTCCATTGCAATATCAAGGATTCAAAGCAGAAATACTAACATTACATATAATGTACATATAATGTACTGCTACATGTAGTGAGATTATTTTTCAAGCTGAATTGAAACCACACATTATATAAAGTTTAGCAACAAACAACCATGTAGACATGCTGCACCATCTATCAGTTTTAAAAAAAAAAATCAAAATAGGAAGCAGGCTCGGGCCACTCCTGTCACTGAGAGGCAATTTCATTTCCTATCCTAAAACAAACCATCTCAACTAGTGAATTTTTGCATAATAATGCTGAATAAAACACACATTACTGTGCTTGCCTGGCCAAGGGCAGTCAAGCTTAGCCCCTCTAGTGGAGGACAATGGATGAGCAATCACAAAAGCAGGCTCAGAATGGCCAGAACTGTTTGAAACGGAGTTCTTATTCCTGGGGTTGGTGTTTCAGCTGAGCACTGAAAATAATATCACCTCCTGGGAGCTATTAAAAACTCTGGAGTGACCAAGTGTCCCTATGAACCCAGAGTGGCTACACTGAACCCTTCCCGGCTTCTTCTCTCACCTGGAAAGGAAGAAGCTGGAAATGCAAGTTCGGAGAGAGGACTTAAAGCCTTAAGCTGGTTTGAGGTCAGGTCACTGTGACCCAGGCCAGCTGCTCACTAAATTCACCGGGCTTCCTCCCTTTCTGTCAGGGCCAACAATGTTAAGCCCCAGGGACAGAATCTAAAGCCACACTGAGCACATACATACACATTCAGCAGACACAGGTGGATTTTTATGTTGGAAAATCGGAAATGCCAGTTTGCAGACTAAGACTGAAAAATCTCTAAAGTTTTTAAAGCCACACACTGCTAGTCAAGTGATTAACGTAACAATACAAGCTCTTGGTATTATCCTTTTCTGTGGAGTTTAGACTCCTATCTTAAGTGGTATCTGCTTATTGGACTGGGGGCAGGAATGTGGTTTGGTTTTGTTTCCTGCATCTCATTTCTTACAAAAACAACAAATCTTGTCCCTTATAGAAAAAAGACAAGGAACAAAAAAATTTGTCCTTTAGAAACCAGACCTGTGTTCCAACAAGAAAATCAGAATGTGCTTGGCAAAAAGGAGACACAAAGATCACACATGTTGACCAGAAAACTGTATGACACTAGTGACAGAAATTATACAAACTGCTTGGCTATCTTGACCAATATAGTGCTGAAAACACAACTCAATATAATGATTTTTAAAAATAAAGAAAACACAACATGTTCCTGGTAGGCTGTACTGACTACCTGCCCCATCTTGGAAGCCCTTACTCCTTACAATGAAGAAACTCCAAATACTTTGACAGCTCCTCGGTGTTCAACCTGGTACAGAGCTGGCTGACCAGGCTCCATGAAATCTCCCATCTCCATCCTGCACCTCCTTGACACCATCTCTATCTACATAGAACCAGTCCTAAAATTATATCTCAAATATATCATTTTCAATTCAGATGGAACACACCTGTATTTTAGGATTAACCTTCTTTCCCCAAATCCTTTATGGGCAGGAATGTCCCCATCCCCAGTACCTTCTACTTGACCCAGATCCGTGCAGGAGCTGAGAGTACCAGGACAATTTCACAGCTTGAAGGGCCCCAAGACTCTACAAGCTGTTAAAAAAGAAACCTCAAAAGCCTCAATGACTCAACAGGCTTTGGTTCCTTCTCTATATTCTTCACCAGCTAAGAAACCTTTCTGTGAGCTCCTTGTCACCAGCGGCACCACAAAACTCCTCCTCAATAGTGTGGGGACATGGTAAGCAATACAATAGGCTCTTTGGTATAAACTCATCTGTTATATGTTTTTTCAACAAGCAAATATTTTACTAGGAATGTCAACTATTTGCAGGAAGGACTGCCACATGGGAAAAGGAAAAAAAAATTCATTCTAAAAGTGATTGCACATACTTTAAAAGAATGCATATTTAATATTGGCTTGACTCCTCTCACCTGCTTCCTGAATTCTCACAGAAGCAAGGGAGCAATGCACAGTGAGAGAGCCACATGGGGAAAATGCTTCTGTGAGAACTCAGCTGAGAATCCAAAATGGAAAGGGGTAGAGGTGGTGGTAAAGGAGAAAAGCTGCTGTTTTTATTTTTCAATGTTGGCAGGGAAACTGAGAACAATGCATTTACACAACACAGCTACTAATCCTGTTCTGATAAATCCCGTGAACAACTTAGGGTCCCCGGGGGCTTGCTGGTCCATCCTAAGGCAAGCTCACTGTAAACTCTATTAACCACTACATTATCATATAAGGCACTACAATAAGGGAAGGAGGGAGAAAGGGAAGGAAGAGACACACACTGAAAAACTCCTCACCAGACACACCTGTGCAAAACAATTCCAAGGGTCTCCTCTCCTTGCAGGCAATGCCCCTGCTCATTCAGCACTACAGTAATATGCTCTAATATAATTGCAATTAGTTCACATACATTCCAACAAGTATCAGTTCATTTTGGTTTAAATACAACGGGGACATCAATCCATCTCCCGGATAACACTGGAGGATCACATACACACTAAGTACACAATTCAAGTGTAATCACTACACATTTGATTACAAATAACATTTTGGGTTAGCAGGAAAAATTGCTTGTTATATTTTTCTAATCAATATGTACATATTTAATTATGTAAAATATTAAAACACCACCATTACAAAACTTCTAAAATATTTTTAAATTCAGTAATAAATTTTTAAAATATTTTTTGCAATTCCTACATGCACTTATTGTATAAGTCTTAATAAGAGAGCATTCAATTTGCTGCTGGCATACAAAGGAAGCTACTTTAAAGTATAAAAGCTATACACAAGAAATGTTCTTATCTGGTTTCAGGTTTTTTTAGCTTTCTCCCCAAACAAATCACATAAAACAGAAGGGAGAGATGAGCAAAACACAGAGGTGTAATATTGAAAATTCATACTAATCTTTAGGCAAAGCTCATCAATGCCAGTATCTCATAATAGACAGAGATTTTGCATATAATAAAACAACCACCACCATATAATAATAACCACCTTAATGGCTTTTACAATAAAAAAATTTAAGCTGAATCAGAGAGAGAAAGACTTTTTAAAAATAATTTAAAAAAGAATTCATGGTGCTTCATTTAAAAAGAATACTTGGTGTTTTCACATAGATATGGATTCTCTCACATTAAGTTACGAGCAAATGGTGAGCTGCCTTTTAAACACTACTTTATAACACACACAGGAGCAATTGAGAGAATCCCAATAGTAACATAGAGTAATACGTAATCAGTTTTGCAAAAATAACAATTACCCATTAAGTATAATATGACATTAAAACAAAACTGAAACTCTGTAAGTTTAAATGTCCAATAAACAAAGATGAGATTTTGAGGAGAAATGCCTGATAGTAAAAATACAGACTTGTGTAAGCTGCTGTTAAAATAAAATAGGCAAATAAGTCTGAGTTTATAAACAAACAAAAAGTAATGATTTTTCTTTTCTTGTCATCAGATTTCAACTCCTTCTATCAGCATTTTTCCTGACCAGCAATCACAATAACACAAAATGAAATAAAGAGGGGCTTCACTTGTTTTTAAAAGCATTTATAGAAATCAAGTCAGAGAGACAAAATATTTTTCAGAGGGTAACTTCACAACAATCTCTCTTCCTTGGTAACTGCAGAAGATGGGCATCTGAACTCTTCCAAGTACCAAAATTGCTGTCACAAAAATAAAGAATTTAAAAATAGGGCAAACTTTGGGAGACTACAACAATGCAGTCAACACTGAGACAGGTTCCCCCAGAGAAAAACTTTCTGCTTCAGTGGGCCCCTGCAGAACAAGTTGCTGGCTAAGAAGTTTCAAGAGGGTAAAGGAGGATCTCACCATAGCCCAATATTAAGAACTCAGGGCCAGGAGAAGGTAGCCATGACTCCTCCTCCCTCATGCTCACCAACTATAAGTAGGAATACTGGCTGATCTTGGTAGGACTCAGCGGGTATCCAGTGTAAATTGTTGAGCCTCGGGAAGACCCAATGTAGGACTGAGTGGCAAACTGGTGTTGGTACTGAGCAGGGGCCACGCTGGCAGAAGTGAGGAGGCTGGGCCCAACACTGACAGGGACCTGGTGCACCAAAGTGCTAGGGTGAGTGGTATAGGCTGCAGCATGCCTTGAGGAACCCTGTGGGGAGAAAAGATGAGCAATGGAGCTGGTTGAGCCCAGTGCAGCAGCAGAAGTGGGGGCAGCATACGTATACAGATGAGCCTGGCTTGGCAGATGAGCGGGGGCTGGGGCAAGGTGTGGGTGCCCCGTTGAGTGTAGCGGGCTGCCATGCTGGAAGGTGTAGGGGGCTTGGGAGAGAGGGGCCACAAACGCCTGCTGCCTGCGGGGGGCTGGGTTGCTGCTTCTCTCCTGTGAGGTTGGAGCCGCCGATGACTGCTGGTTCTGGAAGAAAGAAGGAAGTGAGGAATCTTGAGGTCACTCTGGTTCAGGGCACGAAAGGCCAAGTTAAGAGCTCAGGTCCTGACTTGTACTGTTTCTGAATGGGTATAGCACATAATCTCCCAGACTGGCATTGAATGCTGTCAGAAATCAGCCACCCCTCCCTCTGCCTCTTAGCAAGATAGATCCTAACTGGCTCAGGTAACAGCAGTTTGCTTATAAGTATGACAGGAAGAGGGAGAATCAAGAGATCATAGGGTTCCCCACTCCTGCAATTTAATAACTGGTGACTCAACTCACCCTATTCTGGAATCAGTAAATTTGAATTTTTCCTAACCTTTATTTCTTACCATTGCTTTCTTTTGTTCTTCTCCTCTAAGTTCTTCATACCCCTCTTGAAATGTGGAGCCTAAAATACATACACTAACTCAAACTTACATTTTCACTTGCATGTGCTCTCACACACTCTCTCTCATATTGAACTTTCTCACTACTGGTGGACATCATACAAGCACTTGAATTTTAGCCTCTAAGAATGAACACAAATAAAGTAACGAGAGAAGCAGAAGGGTGGGTTGGGGCAGGGGACATTCGAAGAGTGGGGAAGTCCCAAATCCCAGACTTCAGCAACAAGCAGGACCTAGAACCAGTTGAATTTGGTGGCCAGTGAGCTTTTCAGTCTCTTGACTCAAGTAAACAAGGTAAGGATCAGCTTACTTATGGCCTGAGGGATAAAGAGAATCTGGTCTCAAAGCATACGCCTATTACAGACATGGTTAAACTTCCCAGGCTCTTTCTAAATCCCAGACGTTTCTCTAACCTTCCATGGTAGACTTAGGGAGGTTTGATGGAAAACCTAGAATGTACATCCCGAACACAAAGAATGAATGATGAGATGCAGCACATGCAGTACGATGTAAGCCATAGAACACAAAATTGTTTGACACAAAAGGGGCTTCATTTGGCTTTATTCAGCATCCAGCCAGAAGCAGGGTTCTCCAGAAAGTAACAACAGTGCAGGGCCCAAAGAGAAGGCAGTAGCCCGTAGCGCTTACCTGGCTAAGGTTGAGTGGCTGTGCTGCACCGGTCCCCCCGCGTTGAGCTCGATACCCTGTGGGGGTGATACAGCATCCAGATGACTGCCCACTCACTGAAGCTACTGGCTTGGTCTTATTGCTCAGGAGACCTAAAAAAGCATCAGGCTTAATAGTTATGAGTAGACATCACTGAGCTAACCTCAGATGGCATCATATTAATTAGTCCACATTTGTATGCAGTTTGCAAGCGTTAAGGTCTCATGTATGTCTTACTTCCTCAATTCTATTTACCCCAGAAGAAAATAACCTGTATCACCCATTTCTTTTCTGTCTTGGCACAAATCTCCACATAGGAGATTTGTTCACTTAAATCAATATTATAAATATTATAATATTGATTATATACAATAATATAATATAGTTATATACAAGGAAGGACTGGAAATACAAATATGCTAAGACACCGTCCCTCTCTCTAAGAGTTTATAGTTTATGTAGGAAGGGATTAAACAAGCACAGAAATGACAATATGAAGCTGAGAAAGCTATTGGTAATTCTTAGGATATTAAAGTGTCAAGAGGGTTTAAAAGAAGGCAAACTTATATCTTGGGCACTTAACTGGCTTCAAATTCTAAGAAATTACAGGACAGCTGAATGTGAAATTTTGCTTGCTTCTGTGTTCCCATTAGGAAAACCAGAGCATCTATTCGGTGTTTCATGTGATAACCTATATTCTCTGGACCCAAGAGCGCACGGAGGTCCTAATAATTCTGTTCAGTAGCCTGGCATCAGGAAGCTCTCTCCCTTGTCTGCAATGGGACAACTGTCTACTTCCGAAAAGAATCACACAGAGGCGTAACACAATACCCTCAAATTATAACCCTGTTTATGTCTATGGCAGTAAGATAATACACAATAAAACATAATTTTTACAGGTATGGCCCAGGTTTATGTTGATACCTAAACTTCACCAACCCCTTTCTTGGTATGAAGTTGTCACTGAAAAGCAGCTACCTTGACAAAACTACATTGCCTGGCTCACTTGCATTTAGGTGGGGCCATGTGAGAAGTATTCACTCTATTTCCACTTATTTCCAGGCTAAAGAGATTAAAACATGTGTGTGCCTCCTTTAAACTTTCTCCTTCTGACTGGATGCTCAAGAATCAAACACTTGTACCAAGAAGTTATATGAGAGAGAATTAAAATTCTACTATGTTATGCTACAAAAATCTAGGATTTGTTACTGCAGCTATTACCCAACTAACACAATAACTGAACCAGGGAGCCTAAGTCCAGTATCTATCAGAGCAAAGAAGATGGAAGTAATTGGGTTGGTAATAAAACCAACAAAAGCATCACTGCTATGACACTGGGTGAGAAAAAAAATCTTAAGAATATAACTGTTTTCCAAAACACTTTTGTAGTCATTTTCAGTATTATCAACTCCTGTCTACATCTCAATTGCCGAATTCAAATCACCTATGGCAAACCTAATTGCCTAATACTTCTGGCAATATCACAGGTCTCGTCTGCTTTCTCCCATCAGCACTGAATGTGTTTCTGAGACTACAATCTCATTTGTGCATTAATCCAAGCAAAATAAACACAGGAAGATAAAGTGATGGCCAAAAATAATTTCACATTGTGCAGGGAACTGATTTCTGAATTAAGGACTCTTTAAGAATGTCTACACCACTGGTCTCTACCACTAACATAAGTGGATTATGGCAAAATATTTAAGCATACACACATCAAAGGAGAATTCAACTCAAGTTGTGAAGATATACTTACCTGAGGCCTGGGTTGCTACAGTGCAGTCACCAAGCTGAGTTTTCAGTGGAGGCACAATGATGGTGCGGGTGCCAGTGCCATCTGCCACAACTCTGCCAGGCCCCTCCAAAACGGGTCCACTATTGCCTCGGAGAGCACTCAGGGTATCAGTGGAATAAGGGCTGCTCAAAGAAGAGTCAGAGTCTGGAGAATCATTGACAGTGACATAACTGATGACATTAGACCTTGGCTTCAGGCTAGAGCTGAGGAAAAGAAAAATACATGAAAATTGAATTGTTCTTTTTTGTGTGTGTGACAGGGTCTTGTTCTGTCACCCAGGCTAGAGTGCAGTGGAGTGATCACAGTTCGCTGCAACCTCAACCTCCTGGGCTCAAGCTATCCTCCCATCTTAGCCTCCCAAGTAGCTGGGACTACAGGTGTGTACCACCATGCCCAACTGTTTTTATCTTTTGTAGTGATGAGATCTCATGATATTTCCCAGGCTGGTCTCAAATTCCTGGGCTCAAGTGATTTCCCACTTTGGCCTCCCAAAGTGCTAGGATTACAGGCATGAGCCACCAAACCGAGCTTCAATTGCCCTTTTAAGCAATGTTTCTTAGATGATCTGTCTCTGGTTCTCCCATGATAACAATGATGATAAAGATGGTAATAACAACGGTAATATTAGCAGCAGTTAACTTCTGAGTACTTATGTATCAAGCACTACTCTCATGCTCTACATACATCTCACTGAATCCTTACAACAATCCTATGAAGTAGGTACTATTAACACCATTTTGCAAATGAGGGAACTAAGGAATATGGAGATGATGAACTTGCCCAGGGTCACACAAGAAGTGATAAGTGGTGAAGACAGGATTCAGACCCAGGACAGAATGACTTCAGAGTCCACACCTCTAACACCTCCTATATATTGCTTCTACCATCTTACAATTGGTCCTTTTGAACTAACAGGCTCTAAATTCATTCTAAATTTTCTCTTCCAAGTTCACTTAAACTTCATTTATGTATGACTCTGTAAAGTCTCCTAAGTTACTTTCATGTGTGAATCCTACCTTCTTAGGTAAAAGCAAGAGGTCATTCCCTCTTCTGTATGCCCAACACCAAAAGCCCCATCGAAGGCTATGCTTCCAAAATACCTTTTTCTTCGGCCCTTTTTTTGGGATGGGGGTGGAAGGGGATGCAGTCTTGCTCTGTCACTCAGGCTGGAGTACAGTGGCACGATCTCAGCTCACTGCAACCTCTGCCTCCTGGGTTCAAGTGATTCTCCTGCCTCAGCCTCCCGAGTAGCTGGGATACAAACATGTGCTACCACGCCCCGCTAATGTTTGTATGTTGAGTAGAGATAGGGTGTTGCCATGTTGGCCAGGCTGGTCTTGAACTCCTGACCTCAGGTGATCTTCTGGCCTCAACCTCCCAAAGTGCTGGGATTACAGGCGTGAGCCACCGTGCCCTGCTGGTCCTTTCTTTCACAGGCCAAACTGGGCCCACTTGCCTGAAGCCAACAGTCTAAGACCAACAGAGCTAGGAACCATTCACTTATCTTACCTACTGGGCTTGTATTTGTTGTCCTCTTCCTCATCAGTGTCACTTCGGATAGTGATGACACTCACAGGAGGGCTGGGAGTATCTGGAATGATGATGGGCTGATGCTGATCTTGGACAGGGACTAAGGAATTATACGAAGATGTGGTGCGGAGGGGACTGCTCCCAACCAGAGAATAGACTTGGGAAGGCAGAACATCTAGAGAGGACCTGTAGGAAAAGTTCACATGGAAAGATGATTCAGTTCTTGGCCTTCCAAATTGTACATCTTTTCCCCAGACTGCTTTCCAATTTACTCGTTGATTCCTTTTTACATAATCATTAAGCAAATACATTTAACTATACAAGTTCCAATGAAAATAAGCACCATGCTGATGCTGGCAAGAGTTTCCAGGGACAAGAACACCAAAATACAAAAGACATTTTACTGGTATAAGTCCTTTATCCCAGGACTAAATTTCACTCTGTAAAGTAAAATAAAAGCATCATAAAATGCCCCAGATTCAAAGTGGCAGCAGAGAGAAAGGACGATCATAACCAGGACACACCTGGTGTACATGTGCAGATGAAATGATTTGCTCTTTCTCAATTTGGCAGCTACTTGCTGCTTCATATCTATATGATATGTCTATAAAATACTCCAAATGCAAGGCAACATATCTCTCAAATTGGCACAGTTTTAACTATCAGCTGTAACAAAGACTCACTTGGAAGAGACTGGAGCTGACTGCTTATTCTTCTTCGAAGGGAGGGAACTGGATTGCTGTTGTCTGACAACATGGGCAACACCAACATTCAGAGGCTGAGCAGTGGCCAGTGTCACATGGTTAGTCAGCAAGGATGGCTGCTGCATGATAGTGCTGTACTGGTTGCCATGAGAGTGGGCATTCCTGTACCAACAGAAAGAAAGAGAGAAGAGTGAATTCCAAAACCACTGAAGAATCAGGACCAAACAGACATCAAAAGCAATTAGCCAAAATGCAACTGCATTTTATTTTTTTAAAGTTGAGTACCTACCATCTGATAAGGGATTAATAACCAGAATATGTAAGCACTCAAACAACTCTATGGAAAAAAAATCTAATAATACGATCAAAAAATGGGCAAAATATTTGAATAGACATTTTCCAAAAGATAACTTACAAATGACAAACAGGCATATGAAAAGGTGCTCAACATCTCTGATCATCAGAGAAATGCAGATCAAAACTGCAATAAGATATTATCTCACCCCAGTTAAAATGGCTTATATCCAAAAGACAAGCAACAATAAACACTGCCAAGGATATGGAGAAAAGGGAACAACTGTACACAGTAGGAATGTAAGTTAGTACAACTATTATGGAGAACAGTTTGGAGGCTCCTGTAAAAACTAAAAATTGAGCTACCATACGATCCAGCAATCCCATTGCTGGGTATATACCCAAAAGAAAGGAAATAAGTATATCAAAGAGATATCTGCACTCCTATGTTGCAGCACTGTTCACAATAAGATCTGGAAGAAGCCTAAGTGTCCATCAACAGATGAATGGATAAAGAAAATGTGGTACATATACACAATGGAGTACTATTCAGCCACAAAAAGAATGAGATCCTGTCATTTGCAACAACATGGATGGAACTCAAGTTCATTATGTTAAGTGAAACCAGACACAGAAAGACAAACCACATATTCTCACTTATTTATGGGATCTAAAAATCAAAACAATTTAATTCATGGACATAGAGAGGAGGATGGTTATCAGAGGCTGGTAAGAGTAGTGGAGGGTTAGTGAGGAGGTAGGGATGGTTAATGGGCGCACACACACACAAAAAGAGTAAGACCTACTATTTGATAACACAATAGGTGACTACAGTCAGTAATAACTTAATTGTACATTTTAAAATGACTTGAAGAGTATAACTGGATTGTTTGTAACTCAAAGGATAAACGCTTGAGGGGATGGACACCCCATTCTCCATGATGTGCTTATTTCACATTGCATGCCTGTGTCAAAATATCTCATGTACCCCATAAACAAACATACCTACTATGTAACCACAAAAATTAAAAATTAAAAAAAAGAAAAAAGGATTTTCATTATAAAAAATAAAGTCGGGGACCTAGATTATCAGGCTTTAGGATCTCACTGTATGGTTTCTAATCACTTAAGACTCTCTTTAAAAAATCTGGAAGAAATGATTCTTAAGAACCTATTGCTTTCCTATATTCAAAGTTTTCTTATAACACCGTCTCCTAGCCTGATACGGGTTCTTAAAGGATTCCAACAGAGTCAAATTTTCCTTATTTTCTTACTAGTCTCTCCTTATTATCAAGTGCTCCCACCCTATGGGATCTGCCCTTACAAATCTCCCAGAGTAACACAGGACACTTGCCTCCAGTCAGCTAGCTGCTGGCCACTTCCCATGGCCTCTGGAATCATTGCTGTGGGCTGGACAGAGTTGTGTAGAGCAACCCCAGGCAACTGTTGCCAAGTTGAAGGCAGGAGAATTTGCTGAGTCCCTCCAGGCCACGCCTGCTGTAAGGAAACACACACAAAAAACATCCAGACTTGATTCATTCTTGGCTTTTTCTTCTGTTTTTTTTAAAGAAAGAAAAATTCATATCTTAAAAGAAGTTGCTTGTAGATTGTTAACTTGCAGAGATTAAAAAAGAAAAGTCAGAGGGGCTCAAAGCTACAAGTCTTATGAATGGGGAAAGAAAACATACTGCTTTCTTTCACCCACCCCCATAACCTGACCACCCTGGTATTAAAGAAAAGAAGATCCCTGCGGTTAAGAGCTTCTATTATACTGTAGAGAAAAGGAGTCTGAAGGTTCAGAGATAAGAGCTGGTTAAATGCTGGAGTTTCATTTTCGCAACAATTCTAAAATATATCCCTAGAAAGACTTAAGAGGACTCCCTGGAGATTAAAAATTTTTTAATCTGACTGCCAATCAGATAAGATATCAGATCAATTCAACCCATAAAACAAAGGGCAGAGCTGTTCCCTTTTTTCAAAGGGTAGTACTTGGAAAATGGAGCCAGATGTGGATGACCAAAGGCCTAATCCTTTTGGGAAAAAAATCTTACGCCAGCAAGAAAAAGCTAACCTCATCATTTATAGCCACATAATAGAATTTCAAAATAAGGCTAAAAGTAAGATCTTTGTGAAACAGATGCAGAAAGCATCATACTTTGTTTCTAATAGTTACCTAAAATATGTTTTTATGTATCATTTGCAGGAATATTTCCACATAAAAACTAATCACTACAAGAAAGCACGATTTCTAGTTTTTAAAAAGCCATGTCACTTGCAATAAACTGAGCAACAAATGTTTTCTGTACTTCTTCCTCACAGAAATTCTGGCATTTTTTGAAAAAAAATGGAAACAGATTTGGAAGTTTCCTTTTTAAACTTGAATTCTGCAGTACGATTACCTACAATGCCTGGGTACATATGGTTCTGTTTCTTGAATTTCAAATTGCAAGGCCATCAACACACTGTTTTAAAAATATTTCTGCAAGTAACAGATCCACTTGTTACAAATACTGGTTCCAAACAAGAAGCCTTCAAAGCAGAGAAACTGCAAACACGTCTGCTACCATAAGCAGAATTTAAAACAAAACAAAACAAAACAAAAAATAAAAGAAGTATGTTAAGTCACACCATGCGTCTTTCCATAAGCCAACACCTGCACAAGACAAAGCATGTAGTTTAATACAAAGCAAGAAATAACATTCCAATGTGAGGCAGAAATCTGGCGTTCCAAGCGACGAACTGTTTTGACAGAGGAAGAACAAAAATATGCAAAGCTTAGCAAATGGCTAGTGCAAACTTAAGAGAAGCAGCAAAGGAGAAGTGTCAACTAGCATTCCAACCTCGAAACTACAGATGAGTGAGTTAAAAGCAGCGGCTTCGATCAATCGAGTTGGAAACATATCTGACTCCCTCACACTCAGGTTTTACGCTCACAAGAAAATTAATCTGGAAGTGACAAAGACTTTTAAACTGAAAACCAAATTCCAACCAAAGTATGTTTCTGGAAGTGTTTTCACTCACATGAATACTTAAGAAGCAACAAAAGAAATTTAAAGCAACTTTGAAAACAGAGAAATAACAGGATTCAATAGTGCCTTTCAGGTTTTTGGATGCTTACCTAATTTTAAATTTCAAATGATAAAATGCTGGATATCCAATAAATAATTCTAACTCCCCAAATAAACCAAAACACATCCAAAAAATCACTCTTAAGGTTACAAATCCTGAAACACACTTCAAAGTCTTGTTTGTTTTTTCTATCTCTAAGCCCAATACTACAACTGCAGCTATATTAAGTAACTATTCCCCATGACTTTTAATAACAAAGATATTATATTTGCATATGTATTTGCATAGTTTGTTGGCCATACTTTCAACCTTTGTATAAAGACCTATTTGTAAAATAATTAATTCCTCCCAAAACTCCTAAAAATGTGTTCACTTTTAATTTCAACCAACAATATGACCTCCAATATGATCTACATTCTAAAGGGGAGTATCTTTAAATGTAAGATATAAGCTGCCACTGATCATGAGTGGCAAAAAGAGCTATCTTCATGTGCCCATAGAAAGATGGTTAATATCAACTGATAATAAATTAAAAGCATCTTAAGCATTTCCACGTGCAGAAAAGTTTTAGAACCTTAAAACAGCAAAAAAAGGAGAAAGCTACCTTGCCAAGGAGTTCAATTTTGGCCATCCGGGTACCTGTAGCTGAGCCAAATTAAAGGCCACTTCCTTCATGCTCAAGGATCAGAGGGTAAAAGATAAGGCAGAAAACAAGTAACAGTGTTGAAGCTCTTCTGAGGCTATATTGAGAGCTTTTATCACACTAGGCTGGCAAAGAAGAATCAAGGGATCTGGCTCCTTACAGAGCCATATAACCATCAGTCAGACAGTGCTACAGCAAATGTTGGGGAGGAAAACAATGAGACATTAAAAGATGTAGCAAGAACACAGCCACAAGATGGCACATGCTTCCATGCCCTCTGCAAAGACTAAGCTAAAAATTTTTTTTGAAAAATAAACCAGAAAAAACAGAACAAAAACAAACAGGAAAAAACAAAAAAGAAAGAAACCAAAGAAACTCCGTTAGTAACACAATCAAGTGAGGGGAATTACCAGTACAGCAGCAGTCTGTTCAACCAGCGCCGGCCGGCCGGCTGCGCAGCTCAGAGTAAAGGGCACCGCATACTGCGGTGTGATGGTGGCTACTTGAGGGTGGAGAGTTGCTACCATTAGTGGTGTACAGCTTCCCTGAAACGTAGATTAGGCAGGTGAGTGAAACAAACACGGAGGCAGGACATCTGGATTCAGAAGGGTTCTCATTCCCCCCAAGTTATTACTGACAATGAACAGTAATTTGATAGTACCTAAAATGCATATACCAAACACGACTTTCCCCCTTCAACTTTGTACAGCACTGGCCCACAAAGTCAAATGCCAATGGCCTAAAACAAAGAAATATAGGAATCCTCCTTGGGCTAGATTCAGGGCATCAGTTCTATGAAACAAAGACATTTATTAAGAATTCTTCCTCCTGTTCACAAAATAGGGTTTTTGGATTTGAGAATTTCCTATGTGTCATAGGCCACAAACATTTATATATAAAATATAAAATATACTGTTTGTTGCTATTTAAATACTTCACTATTTTCTCTATCATCTTAGTCGAACATTCCATAGCAAGTATAAAGTTTTAAAGCTTTCTACAGTCTGGTTAAACACAAAGAATGAAGGAATGTAATACGTGAAGGGGCATCCTGATGTGATCCAGCCTCTCAACTGTGATATTCTAAGAGTGAGCAAAAGGGACACAAAGGGTGCAAAAGTGGAACCTTATATTTTAGAATCAAAATGCTGCATATATACTTATCTTTATATGAGCTCCAACATTTAAAAAACAACAACAACAAAAAAAACACTTCATCCCGCAAAATTAAACTAAACTTACTCAGAAGACCATTTCTCAAGAATGTCTGGATATTTTTCCCTGCAAGTCTAAGGAAGACAATGGCACAGTTGCAATAGTGTTAGGAATGAGTATATTGTTCCATAGAGATGTTTCATTTTAAGTCCACTGAATCATGACCAAGAAAGATCTTAGAGTCAAACGAAATACCATTTTCTAGGACAAAATATCTGAATCTCAACAGTGTTTAGCAATATTGAGTATCCACATTGCTCTAGCTTTTACCTGCGTAAGAACTCCTGACTGAATCTGTAGTGGCTGAGCAGCTGGTGCCTGGGGTACAATTGGTACAGCATTATCCATCCTCACAGGGAATCCAGAATGCTTTGCTGTTGCTTGTAGTCCAGCTGTTGAAAACAGCATCACAGTGAAATAGTTTTGCTGGGTCTGGGAGTACTGTTTTAGATTATTTTGTTTTCAGCTTTTCTGTTCAAATAATCCACTATTCAGATTTTAGTCCTAGACACTTAAAATAAAGAAGTTTCATTCACAGAGGTCTTGGAAGTTAAGAAAAGGGAGACTGTTCCCCTCAGGTTAGGTTAATAGAAAGATGTTTGATATAGCGAGGGTTGGCTTAAAGGAATTCTAAATTTTTTTTATGCTACAAAATTTAAAACACAATATTCATCCCATCTCCATTAACAGTACAGGCAAAAACAAGCCTTCACTTAGTAAATTACATTCACTTTTTGTTTTTTTTTTTCGAGGCAGAGTCTCGCTCTGTCACCCAGGCTGGAGTGCAGAGGCGCGATCTGGGCTCACTGCAACCTCTGCCTCCCAGGTTCAAGCAATTCTTCTGCCACAGCCTCCCAAGTAGCTGCGACTACAGGCGTGTGCCACCACGCCCGTCTAATTTTTGTATTTTTAGTAGAGACAGGGTTTCACCATGTTGGCAAGGCTGGTCTCGAACTCTTGACCTCGTGATCTGCCCACCTTGGCCTCCCAAAGTACTGGGATTACAGGTGTCAGCCACTGCGCCCAGCATTATTCACTTTTTAATCCACTAGGGGAAAAAAAAAACTTGATTTTAAAACTAATCTTTAAAAGCAAAGGCTTAAATATAACTTTTAGAGAATTAGAAAATATTATGAAAAGCTCAATAATTTATAATCTAAGTTACCTTTTTATTTACATTTTTCCCCATTCCTCAAAAAATATAACCTAGTCCATAAATCAGACATATACTTTATCCTTAACCAGGCATGAACTGAAAAAATTATGCCTAGGATAAGAATATTTTAAAAGCAGACATTCTGGTTTATAGAAACTTTCTTCTACTTATTTTAGAAATCTACTCTTGTCATTGACATCTAATAGGGCTCTTTTGTAGTTAATGGGCAGCTAAGAAAATCAAGAATTCTTCTTTGTAACAGTGCCTTTATAACAATGATCATGTCTTCTTTATTCATTCTGCTCTTAGAACAAATGTTGAATAAATCTTTCCTACAAACAGATCTCCTTCTGGGGAAAAGCACAACTAAAGACAATTGTTTTTGCCAAGACTTGAGAGTCTTTAGTTGCTTCTGTACTTTATCAAAACTTGCAATATAAAGAATTTAAGTTTCTATTATACTTCCAACTCACTAATATCTGCAATTTTGTTAAGTAAGGATATAAAGATTTTAATTAAAGACTCCTTCAGTGACATTTTCTCAACTATCACCAACTAATTTCTCTTAATACTGCTATGGAGGTATCAAATAAGCGTAACTCATAGACCTAATACTGCTGTTTTCAGCAAGTCAGTCTTCTAATTTTCCACTTCAGTAATTTATGAGTAATTTAATAACAGGCTGTCATGAAGAAAAATACAATCCAGCAATGTACAAAATAAGAGGGCATAGTAAAATCGGAATTAAAACACTAACAATATCCTTTTAAGTTCTACTTGTACAAAAATAAAAAGTAACAAATTCATATATCAAGATTAAAAAGTTGCCAGCCATGCTTCATTAGGCAATGTTATCTAATAAGGCTAAGCCACACAAAATTCTTGCCTAAAGTAGGACATGGATACATGCCTAACTACAAGACATTGGTATTGTATAATAATAGCCTCCTACAAATTGGTAAAATCTAGGAGGAAATGTTTACTTCAGAAGTTCATCTATAGCCCCCAAGGTGATAAAGCAAAAGTGACAAAATTACAGAATAATAGTTACTACTAAGCAAAATGTGTATCTATTTTGGCCAACCAGGAGAGTATGGAAAGTAGTATTTATAGTACTGACCTACAAATGTGACTCTAATGTATTAGACTGCTATTGTACTTTAGGCTGAGCCCAAAAGTGGGAACAAAGAATTTAACAAAAGGCAACACTGTTGGAAGGTTCTCCCTGGCTCCTGACCTAAAAAGGATTATAGTTTCATTTTTGTTATTATTTTGTTTTATTGAACATAGTCCTTTAAATAAAGAACCAGTGAAGTATGGAAAGAATAAACTGCCTAACTGATGAGGATCTATCCTTCTGTAAGTATAGGCATCTTGTAAAAAACCAGATGGTCCAAGAAAAGTGGGCAACCTGGAATAGACCATTGCTGCACAGAAACGAGTAAATAGTGGTGGCTGGGAACTGAGGGGCAATGAGGAATAACACTTCAAAATACAGAAGCTATGAACTCCCCTGCCTGGCTTCAAATCATGGTTCTGCAATTATTTGTTATAGGACTTTGGGCACATGAAGGAACCATGCTCAAAATTCTCATCTATAAATTGGAGATAATGACATTACCCTACCTCCTAGAATTGTTAGTGAAGATAAAGTAATACATGTAAAAGCAGTTAGAACATTATCTGGCATATAATAATACATATCAGGCATCATCATCATCACCTTAATTTTAAAACTCCCTTTTCATTTGGAAAATTTTAAATACGCTCTACTAGCTCCTCAGGTTATTTATACTTCCTAGATAGGAAAAATGTCAAAAGTTATACTTACCTAATTATAGTAAAAAGGGTTATCCCACTTTTCCCCTCTAACTTCTTTAGTTTACATTTTGTTTTGTTAAAGGAACTCAAAAGTTCTTCTGCTTCATCTCTTATCATCTCAGAAGAAGCAGAAAACTTCAGGGTCCCACATTTGAAAACTGTTCCAATGAAACTCTTTGGAAAAAGTAGTGAAAAAAGTGGCTAATCTACTAAGCTCAGTGGAAGAATCACTCAACATACGACAACCCCAACTACAGAATTTACTATTATGAAGCATATGCAGAAAATCATTTGGTAAGTTAGGCTAAATGTGCATTTACGGATTTTGAATCTGTTCCTCCGCTCTCCCTGTGGTTTCTCCCTGGTTTACATCGCTATTGCTCTCCTGTCCTCCTGGTAATCTCTCAGACTTCCCTAGCCCCTCTTTTCCTTCTGCTTGCTCCAACTCTGTCAGAAACCAAACAAACAAGAGAGTCATAGTCAATAAGTAATTGATGTAAAAAGGCAAAAATGCTACCTGCTTCTATGTAAAGTGTTATATGAGACACCTGAATCCTGGTTTATTCTCACAGGGTACTGACACTGACCTTCTCTTGGGAAAGTCAAATGTGTCATTGGATTTTAGCCTTAAAGTAACATTCTTCTAAATGGCTTACCAAATGATTAAACACACATTTCCCATATACAGAAAAAAGAAACTGGACAGACTAGATTTCAGAACAACAATGTGAAAATTAAGAAGGATGGGAATGTGAAAATTAAAATCGTATTGCAACACAGGGACTCAGCCTCCTCCTTCAGCTATTCTGTTCCTCTACTGACAGGAGTTTGCAGAAACTATGATTCATAAGCTGAAGAAGATAATCTTAATGCCTGCCCCACACAAGCACCTCAGCCTGTAGGATTTTTTAGTTCAGTAAATAATGATTTTTCTATCCTTAAGTAATTTAAGACATTTCCACATTCTTAAACATGGTATTTACATTTTAGAATAAAATCACTTTTTATTGGGAACATAATTTTTATAATAGAATGATACAGGAAATAGGATCCAATATTTAGCAATTCTGCTTACAACGAATTTTTTTCAAGTTGTATAGATTTTGCATATTGACAGATACATGCTTATACAAGACATATGACATTGACACAAGGACTCAATGGGCAAGAAAACTGGTGTGAGGCAATTCAATTAAGGAAACATAAATTGAGCTGTTATAATGCATCAGATAGCATCATAATTAGATAAATAGCCAATGTAAAAAGGGAAAACCCATTTTGTGATATCACCCAATTTTAGTTACCTTCATCATCAGAGACAGAGTTTAAACTTGTAAAGATCAGAACTAAACAACTAGAGCTGCCTGAAGCAGGAAGGTCTGATACAATACCATATGATACAGGAGTTTCCCCACTTACTTTGAAACGCAGGTGGACATACTATAAATGTCTGTTGGAATGGATCTGTCTGAGTGCAAATCTGGGTGGTTCCAGGCTGCAAGGAAACACCCTGCTGGGCAACTCCAGGAACTGGTGCGGCAGATGATGGGTACAAAGCTGACTGGTAGTTTAGTAGTGAGACATCTGAATTAGCCAGAGAAAGAGTAGCAGCTGCTGCAGTAGAACTGGAAGCTAGAACACTGGCCTAAAAACAAAAGGATTATATTTGTACACTTGTATTAAGTAGAGACGCAATAATTTTACATATAGAGAATTTATCCAGAAAAACTTAGAATAATGTTTTAAAATGTAATGTTAGCTGCCTCTGAAATAACTCTCTGCTTAAGAAACTTTCCCAGTCCCTAAATCGAAGGCATATTACAAGGTCAAATAAGCAAATAAAAAAAAAGAATAGTTCTATGCTGGCTGTGGCTACACAAACCCCAACTACTTCTGAACAAAAATTGCCAGATGGAAGATCTCACCAAATCTCATAGGCTCTTCCATTAAAAAAGGACACCCAGTCAAGAAATTGGGAAGCTTACATCTTCAGAAACAAACCTAAATGTAAATATCACTGGCCAGCAAACAAATGCAAAACCACCCTTAAAGTTAATGATTGGAAACCTTTCAATACAGTAACAAGAGATATAAAATCCTTCTCCTAACAGGGAGAAAGTCATTTGGCTAAAGTTAGTACAACTAACAGCGGTAAGTAGTACAATAGTCAGACTCCATTTGTTTGATGATGCTGAACATATGAGGGCATGGATTAGGCCTTTATATTTAACTTTAGTTAGCCTGTGCCTGGTACGTATTATCAGTCTACCCTGTTTTCCATCAACTTTTGTCAAGTAGAGAATTTCTAAGAAGCAACAAGACCACCAAAACAAAAATTGGTTCTTTACCTTGCCCTGTATTTTTACTAGTTTCTATCTCACTTAAGCTTGAGTTTCCAAAATTATTTACTGAATACCTGATTGTGCACTGTATTGAGCTGATTGCTGAAGCTCATGGTTAGATTTGTGCTTGTATTTGGAGCAACATGTGTAGTGAAAGGACTCTTGATCTGACTCACTGTATCATACATGTGAACCCTCCGCTTGCAGATCTCCATGTTCTGAAAACAAGACTTAACACTGAAAAAGAGATTAAAGATTCATTAAATGAATGCTGAGATTTAAACAGCAAATAACTCAAGATGAACATGGATCAAAGTTTTTTTTCCCCAATCACTTTCAGATAAAATAAATCAAGAATCTGTGTAATCATAGGGAAGAAAAACACACATCTAATTTTTATCTTATGAAGTTTCAATGAGAAAGAAAAGCACTGCTGAGCCAGATTTATAAGCACCAAAGTGGCTGGCTCATTTGATAGTGCTATGATTAAGGCAGTAACTCAACAAAGAACCACATGGCAAAAGCCCCAGAATATTCCATACTCACTGATTGCTATGTGGAAAATCCAAAAGGTGAGTCATTGTCACAAACTGATGGTTAAGAGTTTTTAGAGGGGTAATTCTCTTATCTGCATCAATTGTGAGCATTTTCTTTAAAAGATCAATGTATTCTCTTCGGTCTGCCTTCTCTGCCAACATATCTGTTCCCTCTAGGTCTGTGGACATATTCACCTTCCAAAGAAAATTCAGAATTATACTTCTTCACTTAACCTTTAGCACTGACACTACATAGCTGCTTCCCCTCCAAACTATGTGTGTGTTTCCCTCCAAACTATGATCATAAGAGAAACCTGAGGAAATTCTTTTTATGAAAGTGTAATCATTTTCACAGGAGGAAGCTCTTTTTATGCTGCTTAATTAAAATCTTCATCTAAATTTAGTGGTAGAAGAAAGCTAAACAATTTCTTGTCATTAAAAATTTGGGGGCTGGGCATGGTGGCTCATGCCTGTAATCCCAGCACTTTGGGAAGCCAAGGCAGGTGGATCACCTGAGGTCAGGAGTTCAAGGCCCAGCCTGGCCAACGTGGTGAAACCCCGTCTCTACTAAAAAAATACAAAAATGAGCTGGGCATGGTGACACATGTCTATAATTCCAGCTACTTGGGAGGCTGAGGCAGGATAATTGCTTGAACCCGGGAGGCAGAGGTTGCAGTGAGCTGAGATTATGCCACTACACTCCAGCCTGGGCAATAGAGTGAGACTCTGTCTCAAAAAAACAAAAAAAAATTGGAACAAGTAGTTAAGCAATAGTGATTGTTACTACCTAAATATAAAAGTTTCTACTGTTGAAAAAATTAAGTAAGTGTGAAGAGTTCAGAGTTTGTAACATAATAGGTGCTCAATAAATATAGCTCTTAAGTATTTGAGAAAATGGGACAAGAAACCTTCAATAATATTTTAAAACACTGCTATGTAACAAGCAAGAGAGAAATATGTAATTCTAAAAACATACTTGGTTAGGATTTAAATGTTCCTTTAATACATGGCAGAATATTAATGCATTTTTTATAAAAACTGAAAACAAATACTAGAAAGATAACATTAAATTTGTCTTCAGGATAATCAAGAGAAGTGTCTCTCTGCTTAAAAATAAATGTCTGACTTTCTGAAACTTCCCGCACTCACCTGAGCCATGTCATCTAAGCAATTAAAAATGTACTTCCGGGCTTCTTTTGATTTTATTCCAGTCTCCAGTTCATGTTCTTCAGGTGTCTATAAAATAAAGATTCTCCTCCTTAAATTCCATCTGTATGTTATTTTCACATTTTATTCAAAACTAAAGCTAGAATACAAGAGACAAGTGTGGTCACCCTGCCAACCATAGATGGAAAACATGAAAGTAATTCACAACCAGAAAATCTTCCAGTGGACAGATGTGACCTTGATATCTAGCTACCCTTTCAACAGTGATAAAATAAACATGCAAGTAATGATACAGCACAGTTCCTGAAGAATGTCAGGTAAAAAGGGACACTACCATTGTTCTCTTAAAGGTACTTTGAAATGAATTGATATCTCAAACGCTAACTGTTCAACAGGATTAGAGGCACGGTCACAGAGTTAGTCAAATTACTCAGATATTTCTGAACCTGACAGAGTAGGCTCAGAAGTAAAAAGCAGGTATTTGTTTCAAGAAAAAATACAGAAGTCTTGAATGTGGGCAGTTAGAAAATTATGTGATTTTATCACGTTCATTGAGAATTCTCTAAAAATCAGTCATTACTAAATGTCTCTAGTTCTATCACTTAATGGTGAGCACTACTCTCCAAACTTTCTATCAGCTGCGGATTGAACATATACAAAATAACCTCAGCCAACCGAACTAGCACTTAATGTTTTGTTTTTCAACCGAGGATAAGGCCAAACAGGTACAAAGAAATAATTTTTCAAAATGTTTCCCCCTCTCCTGTCCCTCCACTACCTGAAGAATTTAATAAACTTTGAATTCAAAGTTGGGGAATGAGGGGTGGAGTACAGGAATCGTAAGCATAGTAGGGAAGACAGACCTTAAGCCTCCACAGTGGGTACCCCAAATTAGGATCTCTGTTGAAAAACCTGGTTGTTTTTGTTCCGGCACTGAGAAGATATTCAGCTGGCAAGCCTTGTGTTTGTGAAATATAACGAATCTGAAACATCAAAACCATTAAACATCTATTTGAAGTGAAAAGGGAAATTATTAAAGACTTTTACACTAAAACATTATTAACTTTAGGCAAAAAAAGAAATCAATTCTTTAATCAATACAACTGAAATTTATCTGTAAATACCTATATATACTAACCCATCCACAGCTACTGTATCCATTGTTTACAAGGAAATCCAGTTTTTAAAATTTTGGCTATAATCTTTGCTTTTCCTGTTGACTTCTAATACTTCAAATCTGTGGAATCTACTACAACTCAGATAACTTCCTTTCTAAATCCTATAACTGGAAACCAAAATACCACGCAGACATTGTAAATAAGGTAGAAGTATATTTATGGACATGTAAAGATATTTGACAATATAGACCAGGCATGGGGGCTCACACCTGTAATCCCAGTACTTTGGGAGGACAAGGCAGGAGAATAGCTTGAGCCCGGGAGTTTGAGACCACCCTAGGCTGATATAGCAAGATCCCCAATTCTACAAAAAATAAAAGAATTAGCCAAGCAAGGTGGCATGCACCTGTAGTCCCATCTATCTGGGAGGCTGAGGTGAGAAGATCGTTTAAGCCCCGGAGCCAGAGGCTACAGTAAGCTATGACCACACCTACACGCCAGCCTGGGTGACTGAGCAAGACTATCTCTAAAAAAATAAAAACTTAAAAACAAAAAAAAAAAAACTTGTGTACTTACTGTGTACCAGACACAGTGTTAGGAGCTGAGGATATACCAGTGATATGAAACAATCTCTACCCTCAAGGAGCTTACATCATAAAGGGTAGAAACATTTTTTAAAAATAAGAAGAAGGCTGGGCACGGTGGTCACACCTATAATCCCAACACTTTGGGAGGCTGAGGCGGGCAGATCACCTGAAGTCAGGAGTTCAAGACCAGCCTGGTCAACATGGTGAAACCCCGTCTCTACTAAAAAATACAAAAATTAGCTGGTCATGATGGTGGGCACCTGTAATCCCAGCTACTCGGGAGGGTGAGGCAGGAGAATTGCTTGAACCAGGGAGGCAGAGGTTGCAGTGAGTCGAGATCACACCATTGCACTCCAGCCTGGGTGACAGAACAAGACTCCATCTCAAAAAAACAAAAAGAAAAAAGAAAAAAAAAAAACAAGAAATGAGAATTCACAATTTACTTCCATGGTAAAACATTTTCCCTTAATGGACAAATTCCTTAGGAAATTATAGTGTATCTCCTAAAGTTTGTCTATTTTGAGATACAGATCATCTATTACTACAACTGGGATGACTTCCTTTCTAAATCCTATCTTAGAGACCCAGTATGTCACAGCTTCTGGGACCTAAAGTGTTTCAGTCTGAAGAAAGTACCTCACTGTATCATGTGTAAAGGAAAATTATAATAACTCTGAGTAAGTAGAAGTTCTCTTAAAATTCCAGTTCCTCATCCTTACTCTACTTTCCTAACTCACAAAGCACATTAGTTAATGAAAGTTAAGTCTCTAATAAATCATTACAGATCTAGCAAAGTATCAACCTTAAGTAATATAAAATAAAATTCTTTTTTTTATTATAGAATTGCAAACATACTTTAGCCTAAAAGGCAGGAAGAGAAAATTCTACTATTCTTTAAAAAGTTCTTTAGTAGTAATTGGACTACTCTTTCCCTATTATCTAAATACTTCAGTAGTACTTAGTACTTCTCTTTCTCTAGAATCTATTTCACAAGTAACTACTTGCATTCTATTTCCATCCAAATAAACACTTTTACCTGATCATATTCTGAAGCACCAGGATAAAGAGGCCATCCCAGGAACAGCTCAGCTATCACACAGCCCAGTGACCACATATCAATAGCTTCACAAAATGGTAACCCAAGAATAATTTCAGGAGCTCTAGCAAAAACAAAAAAATCAGATAAAAAAATAAACATTATTTGGGAAAATTAACTACATGACTAAGTCCTGTTTTAGTATTAGCTAAAGGAACATTTATTCAATGAAATGGAAAAAAATCTTTGGTATACAATCTATCATCTGAAACTCAGGACCAGATGTGTTTTGGAATACAGAATATTTTGAATTTCAGAAAGGTAATGCAGAACACAAAGTATGTATTATATAATAATCCCAGTGGAGTTCAGTGCAGTGCCCTATAATCAAACACATTAATGTTTCTGCAACAAAACATGGAACAGTCATACTAAATTGGCTAAATAAAGACTTCAAATAGCTTTACAATGGTTCAAGTCAGGCCTTGCCAATTAAATGAATTTGTACCAAACTTGAACAATTTTCATTTATGAGAGCTTTCTGAATTTTGCAATCACAGATAAGGGATAATAGATCTTTTTTATTATTATTCCTAGAAACTTTTCAATCACACACACACACACACACACACACACACACAAAATCAATTAAAAGATCTGGTCAGCTGGGCACAGTGGCTCATGCCTGTAATCCCAGCACTTTGGGAAGCCGAAGCAGGCAGATCACCTGAGGTCAGGAGTTCGAGACCAGCTTGGCCAATACGGCGAAACCCCGAATCTACTAAAAATAAAAAAATTAGCCAGGCATGGTGGTGGGCGCCTGTAATACCAGCTACTCAGAAGGCTGAGATAAAAGAATCGCTTGAACCCGGGAGGGAGAGGTTGCAGTGAGCCAAGATCACACAACTACACTCCTGCGTGGGCGACAGAGCAAGACAGTCCAAAGAAAAAAAAAAAAAACCCTGGTCAATAAATAACTCCTCATGACAGAAATGCCTTCTGGAAAAAAAAAAAATAAGAAAGGCCTTCTGAAGAGACATGGTGTTGACAGCACACTCTCTAGAGCCAGCCTGTCAGGGTTTGAATCCTAGTACCATCATTTAACAGTTGCAGGTGTATTACTTGATATCTCTGTGCCTCAGGTTCCTCATCTATAAAATGGTGACAGTAAGAGTTCCCACCACACAAGAGTTGTTGTGAAGCTTAAATAAATATATGAAAGCTTTTACACCAGTGCATGGCACATGGTAAATACTAATAGGTGTTAGATATAATAACATTATTATATTACCATTATTTTAAGACTCTGAACTTTCAGTGTGCTTTTTAGAAATATTCATTTTCAGGCCGGGCGCGGTGGCTCAAGCCTGTAATCCCAGCACTTTGGGAGGCCGAGACGGGCGGATCACGAGGTCAGGAGATCGAGACCATCCTGGCTAATATGGTGAAACCCCATCTCTACTAAAAAATACAAAAAAACTAGCCGGGCGAGGTGGCGGGCACCTGTAGTCCCAACTACTAGGGAGGCTGAGGCAGGAGAATGGCGTAAACCCGGGAGGCGGAGCTTGCAGTGAGCTAAGATCCGACCACTGCACTCCAGCCTGGGTGACAGAGCGAGACTCCGTCTCAAAAAAAAAAAAAAAAAGAAAGAAATATTCATTTTCATTAACAGTCCAAGTGAGAAATAAAACACTAGGGAACCTTAAAAAGATGACTAAGGTAATCCATAAACTCAGACCTTTATATACATGAACACATCTAAAATAGAATTATCTCCATTGTATAAGAAGAAATTGAGAAAAAGAAATATTAAGTTATTGGCCTAGAGTCACAGTCAAATAACTGGCAGAGCTAGGACTTGAATCCCTGCAGTCTGGCTCCAGAGTTGCGTATATTATGTATTACACTGTTTCTCAATAAGTAAAAGTACATACTCATCTATATAAATTTATACTTGACATGGTGGAATACAAGGGCAATTGTCAAACTGTGACTAATTAAGCAATAAGTGGGTTCAAAAAGAAAATAATAGGTAAACACTAATAACAATAATAATAAATGACACATAAATAGTGCCTATTGTGTGCCATGTACTGTTCTAAGTTCTTTATAAATGTTGAGTCACTTAATCCTTACAACAATCCTATCAAAGTATTATTATTATACGTCATCAATTCTAAGATACACATCTTTTTACATTTCAGCACCTCTGAAATTAAGATTCTTACAAATGATGGTATATTTTAGTTTAATGGCAGTGCTTTTCCTTTTTTAAGTGATACAAAAATAATGTTGTATCTTATAATCAATGGCACCTTAGATTCTATGTAATAAAAGTATTATCTCCATTTTACAGATGAAGAAACTGGGCACTAAGAGGTTAAAGTAACTTGCTGAAGGCTATACAACTACTAAAAGATGGTGCCCTTGGCCAGCGCAGTGGCTCAAGCCTGTAATCCCAGCACTTTTGGAGGCCAAGGTGAGTGGACTGCTTGAGGTCAGGAGTTCAAGAACAGCCTGGTCAACATGGTGAAACTCATCTCTACTAAAAATACAAAAATTAGCTGGGCATGATGGCAGGCGGCTGTAATCCCAACTACTTGGAGGCTGAGGCAGGAGAATTACTTAAACTCGGGAGGCGTAAGTTGCAGTGAGTTGAGATCGTGCCACTGCACTCCATCCTGGGCAACAGAGCAAGACTCCGTCTCAACAAAAGAAAAAGGATGGTACCCAAGCTATCTGGATCCAAGATTTCGGCTCTTAGGCACTTGATCATCTTCTCCAACGAATTTCCTTTCCTTCTTACAAGTCATGGAATTACAATCTATAAGGACACTCCAGATCCAGATCCAGATCCAGATCCAGATTCCTCATGTAACAGGAGTTAAATGGAAAACAGATCTCTCCATGAAGAACCATCTAACTGGCCATGTCCCCTCACAGAATACTTAGGTTTCTCAAACTACTTTCAAGTGATATGTGCTTATTGTTGCTTTGTGTATATGTGCAGGGGGTTGAGGGAAGGCAAGATTAAGCATGGAGAATATAATTTCCCTAAATAAGAATATCCCTCCCCATCTAAGCAAACTAGGCATAGAAGGAAAGAAAAAAAATCCCCCCCTAGTATTTATACATAAATAGTGGCCCTTAGAAAATAGTAAATCTGGGGACTCCACAGGGCCTGAAAGCTTTTCTGATCCTTCAATAGAAATAGCAGTCAACCCAAGCCTCTTCAGGCTTAAACGCTTTTTAACAGCTATGGGTGGAACAACCAATATCATCAGTTTTTGTAGTATTTAATTTGAACTGTGGTTTTGTTTACCAAAGAAATAACTGGCCAGGTGTGGTGGCTCATGCCTGTAATCCCAGCACTTTGGGAGGCCAAGGCGGGTGGATCACCTGAGGTCAGGAGTTTGAGACCAGCCTGGCCAACATGGCGAAACCCCATCTCTACTAAAAATATAAAAAATTAGCCAGGCGTGGTGACAGGTGCCTGTAATCCCAGTTACTCAGGAGGCTGAGGCAGGAGAATTGCTTGAACCCAGGACAGAGGTTACAGTAAGCCGACATGGTGCCTGCCACTGCATTCCAGCCTGGGTGACAGAGTGAGACTCTGTCTCAAAAAAAAAAAAAAGAAAAAAGAAAAGAAGTAGCCCTCAAAAGTGATATTCCTGTTACAGGTGGCTAGAAGCACATATTACTGATGGAATTTCAGAGTTCAATGAAATCTCAACCATAATGGCATGTTTTTAACACTGCACAAGTTTGACAAGCGCATTAATAAGCTAGTGAGTAAGACTACCCAGAAACAACATAAAAGCTTTTCTAAAATTGAAAAGGAACAAAATTTTCTACTCCTAGTGAGCAGAATCATTAATTTCCAAGTTCATGACAGTGCCAAAAATAGCTGGCAGGGGGAGCACAACTGGCTATGTGCCAAAATAAAAACTGGGTTTAGAACATTCCAAAGCATCAATTGGAGGGCAGCATATTGATTTTGCTATTCTTACCATACTAGAAAGACATTTTAAAGTCCAAAAGGTAGGTCACAAAGAATAGCCAGGCCACTCTATAACTTCCTTTTTTAAAAGGCAGCAATAATAGGCCAGGCGCAGTGGCTCACGCCTGTAATCCTAGCACTATGGGAGGCCGAGGCGGGTGGATAGACTGAGGTCAGGAGTTCAAATCCAGCCTGGCCAACATGGTGAAACCCAGTCTCTAAATACACTAAAAAAAAAATTAGCTGGGTGTGGTGGCAGGTACCTGTAATCCCAGCTACTCCAGAGGCTGAGGCAGGAGAATTGCTTGAACCTGAGGGGGCGGAGGTTGCAGTGAGTCAAGATTACATAAATTCACTCCAGACTGGGCGTAAGAGAGAAACTGCGTCGGGGGGCGGGGGGGGGGGGGGTGAGGTAGCAATAATATAACTGTCTAGAGCTTAAAGTTTTCTGGGAAAGTAAGGAAAATATCACTTCCCACAGCCCCCAAGTCCCGTTTTTTAAAAACAAACTGAAGATTGGCTGAAAGTTTTTTCATTTGGTCTCACCCTGCTTTTGGAGTGACAAAAGCAGTTAAGGATTTCCAGCAAAAGCTCAGTCAAAACAGCAACTCTACCATATCCACCTTATAAAAAGGCAAATAGCAAAAGGAAAAACAAAAAAGGAAAGCAGTTAAAATTATATATATATATATATATATATACACACACACACACACACACACACACACACAGAGCCAGAAACGGCAGTTCACACCTATAATCCCAGCACTTTGGGAAGCCAAGGCAGGAGGAACACTTAAGCAGGAGTTTGAGACCAGCCTGGGCAACACAGCAAGACCCAATCTCTACCAAAAAAAATTTTTAAATTAGCCAGGTATGGTGGTGCGTGCCTGTAGTTCTAGCTACTCAGGAAGCTGAGGTGGGAGGATCACTTGAGCCCAGGAGGTCACGGCTGCAGTGAGCCATGATTGCACCACTGCACTCCAGCCTGAGACCCTGTCTCAAAAATAAACAAAAAACCAGTAAGGCTGCTTAGTTCATTAAGGGCTTTGTATTATTTGGGCCTATAAATGTTAAGACTTACCCAAACTCTACGAGGCAAAAAGACAAGTTATTTTCTACTTTACTGAACAGTAAGGCATCACTAGAGCAGGTTCATCTCTAAGGACTGAATACTTTAAACTGTGCATCCAGATTATAATTATTAGAATTATTTTCATTACATCTTTCCTGTTGGCCTCATTATTTCTTAATCCCTCAATATAAACTCTATAGACAAGTAAAATTCTGGTTCTACCTCATTTGTATAATAAGGAAGCGGAGTTAGATAATTACTCTTCCAGGTCCCTTTCCAGCTTTAACATTCTAACAACTGGGCAGTAAAAAAGGTTATCTACAGAAGCACAGGAAAGTGAAAGAAACTGTTTAAAACTGGCCGTGTTCACTTCAGTAGGAAAATGGCATTGATTGTGCTTTGAAGACGGCAAGTCTCCTCTCTGAAGACACATCCCATCCTTAAAAAACAAATACTAAACAGGCTTTAGTTATTACAGTTAAGTGATAGAAACAACAATCCCTGCCTTTTGGTTCCCCAGCTTCAAACTTCTTTAAGTTGAAAAATTCTTCCAACCAACATTGTTGAGGTTAATTTCACTGGCACCCAGAGCAAGCTAAGGTTAGAATCACTTAACACAAATCACTGATTATTTCCATGAACATTCTCATTTCTTTCTTCCTATCTCAGAGACATCAAACCTACTTACTTATCAGATTAGAGAGGTTACTTAAAACCTAACTTCCTGCATCAGTGGCTTAGGTGAAACTATAGTTTGACTGTCAGAGGAAATTAGATTATTTGTCTGTCTAGGATAAATGGAAGATACATTCTCCTTCTCTAGACCTTTTCCTTCCATAAGTAACAAAGTGATTCAGCTTGAAATAAAGGCTGGCTAGTTCAGTAGGGAAAAACATTCGGCTTGTAAGCATGGCAAACCTTTGTCTCTAAAACTCAAGCCCCAAAGACAGGAGCTTTGCTTGGAGTCTGTGCACATTTACAGTGAGCCAGAGAATAAAGTATATTATTTCCACTGCCTGAATCATTTAGCCATGCCCAGGACCAATGGACACAGCGAGGTGGCAAATTTATGTGAGCTGATAATACTTTGGCAAGTTATCAGAAAGACAATGCAATGTAAACTAAAAAGGAGGGTAAGAGGAGGACTAGCTTTGGAGTCAGAATGCTTCACCAGCCAAAAGGATTTCACAGAGGTTTTTTGAAAGACAGAAGGGTGAGGACTTAATGGTCTCTAATACAGCAACAAAGCAACATGAAAGAAGCTTAAGAGGACCACTGCGGATAAAACTAGTGATAAAGAAGGAATGCCTGAGCTGCTATTCCATCTGCCTTAGGCTCATTATCAAGTATTACTGTGACACAACAGAACACTCATGTTAAATCCTAAACACAGTCAAGCCCTGGGTACTGAACTTCAGTATACAGAGTAATTACTCAGTAACACACAGAATGAACTCCTGTTTTTAAGAGGCAAACTTAGCTCCACTTAAAATTACACTCAACAACTATAATGCAGTGAATTTAAAGAAAGCTTTGTTGAAGGTAACTTTGAAGATTTGAAAATTGTAGTTTCTATAAAAAAAAAAAAAACCAAAATGAATCAATTGACAGCTTAAATTAAAAGCATAAAAAAATACAAAGATCAGCAACCTAACATTGAAAATTATTCAAAAGAATTACATATTACAGAAAGCTAAGCAGTCAAATAATTCGTTTTATTTTGTATTAACATGCCCCAATTATAACAAAGTCAAAAAATATTTATCTCCTATTGTTCTCTCTTTTTCAATTTAAAAACTACTCTGTTATCACAAGAGAATGCACTTTGTCTTTGACAGGGCAAACAAATACTTAAAGAACACCTGTACACACAGTGAAGACAGAAAGGAAAAGCTGATCAGCCTTACTCCTTCAGCTGTGGTCTGCCTAGTCCCTCCTGAGGACTCAAAATGGGATGCTGTGCTGAACTCTTTAGTTCACCAGTAGAGTATGCTATATATATGTATGTGGGTGTGGCTGGTGGTGAGACTGCTCAAAGGAGACTATTAAAAAGCAAATGTAGTTGGAACTTAAATCTCCCAAGGCATAAATAAATAAATGGAGATGAGATTCTTAAAGTTAGCCAAGGTTGCCTAGGGCAGCATAAAACCAGAAAACGAAGGCTCTAAGAGTTTCTTTACCTCACCTCAAGTAAAAATCACCAGTTTTATAAAACTGTAAAAAGATATAAAGAAATAAGGATGGACTGACTTACTATTAAGCTGTCAACACTACCCAAAGCAATCTACAGATTCAATGCTATCCTTAATAAAAAGCAATTATGATTTTTGTATAAAATAGAAAAACCCATCCTAAAATCTATATGGACTCTCAAAGACCCCAAATAGCCAGAACAATCTTGAAAAAGAATAAAGTTGGAGGTCTCACACTTCCTGATTTCAAACTTACTACTAAGCTACAATAATCAAAACAGTGTGGTACTGGCATAAAGACATACAGAGATTAATGGAATAGACAGCCCAAAACTGAAAATGGGAAAGCAATAGAAGATAAGAATTATTTGTATATATGTTCAAATGATTCCAACAAGTGTGCCAAAACCACCCAATGCAGAAAGGACAGTCTTTTCAGCGAATGGTGTTTGAAGAACTGAATAGTCACATGCCAAAGAATTACACTGGATTTGTAACTTGGACTATAGACAAAAATCAACAAAGAATCAAAAACTGAAATATAAGAGCTAAAACTATAAAACTCTTAGCAGGAAACAGTGGAAAATCTGTATGATTTTGATTTAACAATGACTTCTTGGGTAAGTCACCAAAAGCATAAGCAACAAAAGAAAAAGTAGACAAACTGCACTTCACCAAAGTTAAAAACTTTTCCGTGTCAAACGCTATCAACAGGTAAAAAGGCAACCCAAGGAATAGATGAAAATTTACTATATAGACTATACAACTCAACAACAAAAAGCCCAATCAATAAACGAGGAAAGGACTTAAATAGACATTTCTCCAAAGAAGATATACAAATGTCAGACACATAAAAAAATGCCAGGCTGGGCATGGTGGCTCATGTCTGTAATCCCAGCACTTTGGGTTACTAAGGCAGGCATATCACTTGAGCCTATGAGTTTGAGACCAGCCTGGGCAACACGGTGAAACCTCGTCTCTACTAAAACTACAAAAAACTATGTGGGGGTGCATGCCCATAGTCCCAGCTACCGAAAGGCTAAGGTGGGAAGACTGCTTGAGCCTGAGATGTCAAGGCTGCAGTAAGCCATGATCGTACCACTGCACCCCAGCCTGGATGACGAAGTGGGACTCTGTCTCAAAACAAAACAAAACAAATGTTCAACATCATTAATCATTAGGGAAATACAAATCAAAACCACAGTGAGATACCACTTCACACCCATAAGAATGGCTATTATTGGCTGGGCCCAGTGGCTCATGCCTGTAATCCCAGCACTTCGGGAGGCTGAGGCCGGTGCATCACAAGGGCAAGAGATCAAGACCATCCTGGCCAACATGGTGAAATCCTGTCTCTACTAAAAATACAAAAATTAGCTGGGCATGGTGGCACCTATAGTCCCAGCTACTCGGGAGGCTGAGGCAGGACTGCTTGAACCTGGGAGGTGGAGGTTGCAGTGAGCCCAGATCGTGCCACTGCACTCCAGCCTGGCAACAGAGCAAGACTCCGTCTCAAAAAAAAAAAAAAACTATTATTGGCCAGGTGCAGTGGCTCACGCCTATAATCCCAGCACTTTGGGAAGCCAAGGGCAGATCACCTGAGGTCAGGAGTTCGAGACCAGCCTGGCCAACATGGTAAAACCCCGTCTCTACTAAAAATACAAAAATTAGCTGGGTGTGGTGGCAGGTGCCCGCGTGGTCCAAGCTACCCGGAAGGCTGAGGCAGGAGAATCTCGGGAGGCAGAGGCTACAGTGAGCCGCGATCACACCACTGCACTCCAGCCTAGGTAACAAGAGTGAAACTCCATCTCAAAAAAAAAAAAAAAGAAAGGCATGGCTATTATTTAAAAACCAAAACAAGGCCAGGAGTGGTAGTTCATGCCTGTAATCCCAGAACTTTGGGAGACTGAGGCAGGAGGATGGCTTGAGGCCAGTAGTTTGAGACCAGGTTGGGCAACAAAATGAGACCCTCAAAACCCCATCTCCACAAAAAGTAAAATAATAGTAATCAGCCAAGTATGGTGGAGTGTGACTGTAGTCCTACCTACTTGGGAGGCTGAGGGGGGAGGATTGCTCAAGCCCAGGAGTTGGAGGCTACAATGAACTATGATTGTGCCACTGCACTCCAGCATGAGCAATAGAGGGAGCCCCCGTCTCTGTAAAAATAAACAAACAATTTTTTTTAAATAAAAAAAAAATAACAAATGTTAGAGAAAATGTGGAGAAATCTGGAAAGTTCATCCACTGCTGGTGGGAATGTAAAACGGTGCAGCCTCTGTGGAAAATAGTTTGGTAATTCTGCAAAAAGTTAAACATAGAATTATCATGTGACCCAGTAATTCCACTCCTAGTTATATACCCAGAAGAACTGAAAATGGGGACTAGGATACTTGTACACCAATGTTCATAGTGGCATTATTCACAACAGCCTAAAGGTAGCAACAACCCAAATATCTACCAACAGATGAATGGATAAACAAAATGTGGTACATACAAACAATGGAATATTATACAGCCATAAAAGGAATGAAGTTCTGATACACGTTACAGCATGGATGAGCCTCAAAAACATTATGCTAAGTGAAATAAACTAGACACAAAAAGACATATATTGTATGATTCCACTTACAAGGAGTATCTAGAATAGGCAAATTCATAGAGACAGAAAGTTAAATCAAGATTACCAGTGGTGGGCCGGGCACGGTGGCTCAAGCCTGTAATCCCAGCACTTTGGGAGGCCGAGACGGGCGGATCACGAGGTCAGGAGATCGAGACCATCCTGGCTAACACGGTGAAACCCCGTCTCTACTAAAAAAATACAAAAATTAGCCAGGCGCGGTGGCGGGCGCCTGTAGTCCCAGCTACTCAGGAGGCTGAGGCAGGAGAATGGCATGAACCCGGGAGGCGGAGCTTGCAGTGAGCTGAGATCCGGCCACTGCACTCCAGCCTGGGGGACAGAGCGAGACTCCGTCTCAAAAAAAAAAAAAAAAAAAAGATTACCAGTGGTAGGAAGAAGGGAGAATAGGGAGTTATTGCTTAATGGTTAGAATTTCTGTTTTGGGTGATGAAAACATTTGGAAATAGTGGTGATGGTTACACAACACTGTGAATATACTGAACAGACAGCGGTGATGGTTACACAACACTGTGAATATCCTTAACACACTGAGTGGTACCAAATGGTTAAAATTGTAAACTTCCTATTACAAAGATCTTACCACAATGTTTTTAAAAAAGTAAACATGTAGATGACATTTTTTCTGAGTCCTTGCATAAAATATCTTCATATTTTTTCACACATAATATAAAATTATTAATTCAGAATTTCTATTTCCTCAAATTTTATTACAGGTATCTGGCATGTATAGCTCCTTATAAACATATTTTATAGGTTATCTATGTTTTTGTTTATTATTTCACTTCTTGATTGGATGCTTACATGATTTGTATTTAATGTATGGCCATTAAAACTAAGTATTAAATTCCTTAAAATTAGTAACTAGGCAAGTAAGTAAATGGGTGCTGACAAAAAGCACATTTTAAAAGCCTTGGTTATGATATAGACAAAAGTATATATATCAGCATTTACATACTGTCCCAATAATTATTATACGTTAAAATGGTAACTACATTAAAAGTATCAATCTAGAAATATGTATCATTAAAGTATAAGGTACTTGGGTCAAGGCCATTCTAGGATAACCCAGTAAGTTCATAGTATTTAGAGAATGTTAAGACAGGAAGAGACTGCAGCAATCATCTAATCCAATTCATGCTACTACAGAAGAAAATGTAAAAGAATAAAATGTTACTAGAGTTAAAGCCGGAGTTATTCCCAAGTTATTTTACCTGCCAAGGTAAGAGCTTCAAAAAAACAGCAGCATATGCTCAGATTCATTACAAATAAATAAATATCTTTGTATATTTCAAGACTCTTTAAAATGGGAAAATGGCTGGGCGTGGTAGCTCCTGCCTGTAATCACTGGGAGGCCAAGGCAGGCAGATTACCTGAGGTCAGGAGTTTGAAACCAGCCTGGTCAACATGGTGAAACCCCATCTCTATTAAATACAAAAAAATTAGCCAGGCGTGGTAGCAGGCACCTGTAGTCCCAGCTACTCAGGAGAGGAGTAGCAGGAGAAATCACTTGAACCCAGGAGGTGGAGGCTGAGTAGGCCGTTATCACACCACTGCACTCGAGCCTGGGTGGCGAGTGAAACTCCATCTCAAAAAAATAAATAAATAGGCCAGGTGCGATGGTTCACGCCTGTAATCCCAGATCTTTGGGAGGCGGAGGCAGGTAGATCACAAGGTCAGGAGATAGAGACCATCCTGGCTAACATGGTGAAACCCTGTCTCTACTAAAAATACAAAAAAATTAGCCAGGCATGGTGGTGGGTGCCTGTGGTCCCAGCTACTCAAGGAAGCTGAGGCAGGAGAATGGCGTGAACCCGGGAGGCAGAGCTTGCAGTGAGCCGAGACTGTGCCACCGCACTCCAGCCTGGGCAACAGAGCACGACTCCGTCTCAAAATAAATTAATTAATTAAATGAACAAAATGGGAAAATGAGGTATAATGATACTAAAGAAAAGAACCAGGTGCTAGTATAATTCAACTAGTAACAACTTTCAGAATCAGACTGAGTTAATTTTTCCAGTGCTAGATAAAATTTCAGAAATAAGAAAATGTCATATATAGGAATGCCACACACATAGAATGAGCTAAAACATATCCTATTTCTATCTCAGAATCTATAAACAAATTCACTACTATATGTAGCCTATGGGGTATATGTTATATTATGTAAGGACAGAACTCTAGCCTAAGATACAACTTTCAGCATTTGCCACTTGCCTGTAGTAACGTGACTGTAAGTAGGTTGAGCACACAGCTTTGGAAACATGACTAGCAGAACCAAAGTCAATGACCTTCACTCGGTAGGGTTGGCGAACTGGATCAACCAGCATGATGTTTTCAGGCTTAAGGTCGGCGTGGATCAGACCAAGACTCTTGAGCTTCATCAAGGCCGTGGCCACCTGCTGCAAGATTGGTCTGATGTACTTGAGTGGCAGTGGGCTAAATTTGTTTTGCTTTAGAAAATCATATAAGTTCTGCTCCAACATCTCAAAAACAAGGCAGGTGTGATTCTTATGCTGAAAGCACTCGTATGAACGGACAAAATTATATTCATCAGCATTTTCACTGCTTAGGCGGGAAAGGATGCTCACTTCAATCTGCCCCTGTCTGGCATAGGAGGGGTGGTTCTTCAAGATTTTAATAGCCACAATTTCCTTGGTGCTCCTCTTCCAGCACTTAGCCACCTGTCCAAATGTCCCCCGGCCTAGGAACTCCAAGACTTCATAGCTATTGGTCATAGAGCAAAGGATCTCATGCTGGACCAGCTGGTAATCCCCTTCTCCACTGGAACTGCTACTCTTTGTGGTCACAGTGGTGGTTGTGGCAGCAGCACCCACCACAGTCCTGTTTTGCAGCATGAGAGGGGGATGTTCTTCTATGATCTGCACACTACCGTTGCTGTCAACTTCCTCACTTTTTCGTTTCAAGCCACATTTTTGATAGGGCTCAAGCAAAGAAACGTTGCTTCTGTGAGTCAGGGACTGGCTGCTTTGGAAGGTTGATGGAGCAGCACTGCCCGAGCTATCAGCGGCTGTAACAACAATATGCTCCACTGCAGGAGCTGGGAGGAGGAGGCCCTGGTCGTAAGCAGGGATGCTGAAATTTGCTACCTGGTGAGAGGAGTTGGCTTGCCCTTGTGTGGCTGGGAGGGTTTTGCTGTGGGTATAATATTTGTCGTTGCTACTCTGTCCTGAAACATCCCAGCCAGAGGGCTCTATTTTCAGTTTCTTCGCACTGCAGAAGGCACTCGACGACACTGATGGGGGCGAAAACACTTGCAGCTGTGATGCCATACCTACATTGAGAGAAAGGAGGAATTAGACCACAAGGATAAGAGATACAAGGCTTAGGTTTAAAACGTATACACACACACTTTTACTTGATAAAAGAAACATGATGTAATAATGTTCTCCTCAAAAACTAATTCAATCTTGACCTATATTCATAGAAACAGTGTACAGAACCTGCTGGACAAAGTGAAGATTATCCACTCCGCTCAAGTCATACATAAAATGCATTCAACTGTCTACCACATTTTAAGAGAAAAAAGTAACCAGTATGGGCCAGGCACAGTGGCTCAAGCCTTTAATTCCAGCACTTTCGGGGGCCAAGGCAGGAGGATCTCCTGAGCTGAGGAGTTCAAGACCAGCCTAGGCAACATAGTGAGACCCTGTCTCTAGTATAAAAATACTAAAATTGAAAAAAAAAAAAAAAAGTAACCAGGATGATGAGAAAGCTAGGGAGTATATTCTGAAGAACCAAGGAAAGTCAGCAGAAAAATATGAGGAAAGGATAAAGAACAGTCCAGCTTTCTGTCCCTGAATATCCCACAGACACGTCCAGCTCAATATGCCCAAAGATTAAACTGAAAGCCATCTTTTCACAATAAAGTCCAAACACCTGACATAGCATACAAGCCATTTCATATTTATCTTCTCCATTTTCAACCATCCGATTTCATATGCCTTGGAGCTCTATAGTAATCCCTCTTTCCTTGCTCTACACTTTCCCCCTTTTTAATAATTACTCCTCAGAATTAGTCATCTGCAAAAGACTAAAATCTCTATCTCTAACCCAGAATTCTCTCGCTTTGAACTCCAAACCCGATATCCAAATGACTACTTAACACTGCAACTTGGATATTTTATAAACACCTCATATTCAATACATTCAGAATTAAACTTACGAGCCTCCACCCCACCTTCAGTTTTCTATCTTAATTATGAGATGCCATTACACATCCAGTGCCTCAAGCCAGAAATCAGGGAGCTCCAGCCTGGGCAGCATGGTGAAACCGTCTCTAAAACAAACACACACACACACACACAACAACAACAAAAAAAAACAAAAAAAAAAATTAGCCAGGCATGGTGGCACATGCCTGCAGTCCTAGCTACTCAGAAGGCAGAAGTGAGAGGATCACCTGAGCCCAGAGGTAGAGGCTGCAGTGAGCTGTGATCGTGCCACTGCACTCCAGCCAGGGTGAAAGAGTGACACCCTTTCTCAAAAAAAAAAGAAAAAAATCAGGGATGTCTGTTTCCTCAGCTACACAATGGTGATAGCAATACCTACCTCATGGGGTTGTTCTGAGAATTAAATGATTTAATACCTGTAAAGTGATAGTGTCTAACACATATTTAATACTATTATCCCGACTCATTCCTCTCCCTTATTCCTCCACATCTAATCTCTATCTTATCCATTTCATCTCCCAAGTATATTTCTTTTATTTCTTTTTTTTATTTTTTATTTTTATTTTTTTGAGACAGAGTTTCACTCTGTAGCCCAGGCTGGAGTGCAGCGGCGCAATCTCGGCTCGCTGTAACCTTCGCCTCTGGAGCTCAAGCGATTCTCCTGCCTCAGCCTCCCAAGTAGCTGGGACTAGAGGCATGCGCCACCATACCCGGTTAATTTTTTTGTATTTTTAGTAGAGATGGGTTTTCACCATGTTGCCTGGGTGGTCTCAAACTCCTGAGCTCAGGTGATTCACCCTGCTCAGCCTCCCAAAGTGCTGGGATTACAGGTGTGAGCCACTGCCCCCCACCTCCTAAGTATATTTCAAATCAGCCCTTTTCCCCTAACCTTATTGGCACCATTCTAGTTCAAACTGCCAGTAGCTTCCAAACTAATCTCCTTTAATCTATTTAATAGATCTTTGCTTTTAAACAATGCAAATCGGATAACCGCTCTCTCTTCTTAACCATCTTGCTTCCCCTTCTCCCAGGGTTTCTCATTGCTTTGGAGATAAAGTCCAAGATACTCAACTTGGCTGGCCATAGTCGCTCATGCGTGTAATTCCCGCACTTTGGGAGGCCCAGGCAGCAGGATCACTTGAGCTCAGAAGTTCAAGATCAGCCTGGGAAGCATTAACATTAAAAAAAAATAGGCCAAGCACAGTGGCTCATGCCTGTAATCCTGGCACTTTAGAAGCCCAAGGTGGAAGGATCACTTGAGCCCCAGGAATTCAAGACCAGCCAGCGCAACATGGGGAGACTCCATCTCTACTGGAAAAAAAAAAAAAAAAAAAGCCAAGTATAAGTGGCACATGCCTGTGGTCCCAGCTACTCAGGAGGCTGAAGCAGGAAAATCATCTGAGTCTAGGACATTGAGGCTACAGTGAGTTGTGATCACTCCATTGCACTCTAACCTGGGCAACAGAGCTAGATTCTGTCTCAAAAAAAAAAAAAAAAAAGTCTCAACCTGCCTTAAAATGCACTCCAAAATCTGCTTGCTGCCTTCCAACATCTCCCCACTTTGATTCCCTCCCCACAACCCTCATTCTGGCCACACTGCCCTTCTTTCTTTAGTTCTTGGAAGGCCACTCACCTCCAGGCCCTCTAAATATGTTTAAGACTTTCTGCTGCGAAAACTGCCCTCTGTCACCTCTGCCACATGCAGAAATGCTCCCTACGATCATCCCCTGCCCCTACCATGCATTCCCACAGCACCCTGTTAACTTGAAAGCATTTCTTTAATGCTACATTCCCAACTACAGTATAAGCTCTAGGACATGTACCATCTCTGTCTTGTTCTTCTCTTATACCACCAAAGCCTACTACAGACTGACAATATATACATACTCAATATCTGTTGGATGAATTACTTGACCCCTGCCTACCAATCTCCTATCTATTAAATGCAACTCCCTACCACTCATATTCAAATGCAATATTTTCAAATGCTTGGTCCTTAGTTTTGTTTTTTTTAATGTCTTCCCTCCCTTTTATCTGTGTGGTCCTTGAGTCATGGGGGAGGTCTCTACTCCAATCCATATAGTGTAACGTTACTAATCACAAGAGAATAAACACACACAACAAGAAAGGAAGGAAACATGACAAAGGATGTTACAGAACATCAAAAGGCAGTATGTGCATTTCTTTGTGCCTGAATACAACTAGAAACCACCTGCACTGGACTAGTCAGCTGGAAAGAACAAATCCTCTGCCTTCAATTTCTAAAACCCAGTTGAGATTTACTTTAAGAGTTTCCATAATTTATATAAACTTTGAAGAGGAAAAAAAGTACAAATTAAAAGTTAAGGTCAGTACAATTTAACTGTGAGACTGAATTTACAAATCATCTTGTTCTATCTACTTCACTGAAATACCAAACATAATAAAAGAAAAATCTGAAACCAAATAGCTCCTTTACAAAATGCACCTATTAAAATATAAGTATTTCTTGTCATAAAATTAAGCCAACTTGTTGAACAACAAAAGGAAGCAAATTTTCTAAATTTGTTTTCCATTAACAATGTTAATATTGTTCACCTGCTAATTTTAACAATCTATCAAAAAACATAAACACGACTTCTATGTAACTGAAAGTAGTGAAAGAATCTAAATAGAAAATTTGCAGTTTGCAGCAACTGTCTAGGAATAGGGGGGTCATAAAAGTAATAATACTGAAAAGAATTCATGAAATACCGAATTTTTTAAAATGTATTCATTTTGGGAGGCTAAGGAAGGCAGATCATGAGGTCAGGAGTTTGAGACCAATCTGACCAACATGGTGAAACGGCATCTCTACTAAAAATACAAAAATGAGCTGGGCGTGGTGGCGTGCACTTGTAATCCCAGCTACTCAGGAGGCTGAGGCAAGAGAATCACTTGAACCTGGGAGGCAGAGGTTGTAGTGAGCCGAGATCATGCCATTGCATTCCAGCCTGGGTGACAGAGCGAGACTCGTCTCAAAAAAAAAAAAAAAAAAAAAAAAAAAAAAAAAAAAAAAAAAAAAACAAGTATTCGTAACTAGATACTCTATAAAATTTTGCATTTAGCAGAGTAACATTATCGTCAACTTTTTATCCAAAAAACATAATAAAAGATTACTTATGATTTCAGATCTTCACACTGCACACTGAAAAAAGCACAAGTTCTAGGACATTTTTCAGAATGTTTTAATATTAAATGATTATAATCTTTATCCATAAGGACAAATTTAGTTCACCCAAAGGGAAAGGACAACTCAGAATTCTTTCACTGGTCTTCCCCACAGCAAGGGTGTGACGTACAAAAAGTCAGTATCGGACCACCAGGGCTCTTACAATGTGGCTGAGACTCATTCTGACCTCAATTAACACAAGGTGAGAAGAAAATACAGAATCACAATGGCCTAGAAAAACCAACAGACTCTTATTTATATTCTACTCTGAAATTCAGCTAAAATAGCAGTTTCTAGACACAGGATAAAGACACTATGTTCCATCAAACCTGCCTTTGCAAGTCGGGGGGCAAGTCTCTTCCTAGGTGGAGAGCTTTCAAACAACAACAAAAACAGAATTAACACCTGTGGAAAACTTACTATATATCAGAATCTATGAGGCAAATTACAGATATTTTTAATTCAATGTGAATAGCAACCCAATAAATTAAAACGCTATTTTTGACACATTTGCAGTCAACAAGCGTATGAAAAATTGTTCAACATCACTAATCATTACAGAAATGCAAATCAAAACTAAAATGAGATACCATCTCACACCAGTCAGAATGAATATTACTAAGAAGTCAAAAAATAACAGATGCTGGCAAGATTGTGAAGAAAAGGGAACAATTATACTGCTGGTGGGAGTATAAATTAGTTCACCCATTGTGAAAAGCAGTGTGGCAACTCCTCAAAGAATTTAAAACAGAATTACCATTAGATCCAGCAATCCCATCACTGGGTATATACCCAAAGGAATATAAATCATTCTACCATAAAGACACAAGCACATGTTCACTGCAGCACTATTCACAATAGCAAAGACATGAAATTCAACCTAAATGCCCATCAATGGTAGACTAAAGAAAATGTGGTACATATACACCATGGAATACTATGCAACCATAAAAAAGAACAAGATCATGTCCTTTGCAGCAACAGGCAACATGGATGAAGCTGGAGGGCCACTATCCTAAACAAACACAGGAACAGAAAACCAAGTACTGCCTGTTCTCACTTATAAGTGGGAGCTAAAGAACAAGAACACATGGACACAAAGAGGTCAACCACAGACACTGGGGCCTACTTCAGGGTGGAGGGTGGGAGAAGGGAGAAGATCAGAAAAAATACCTGTCAGGCACTATGCTTATTACCTGGATGACAAAATAATCTGTACACCAAACCCCTGTGACATATAGTTTACCTATGTAACAAACCTGCACATGTACCCCTGAACCTAAAAGTTTTTGTTTTTTTTTAAAAAAAGCTATTTATTTATTTTTTTATTTTTTATTTTTTTGAGACAGGTTCTTGCTACTGTCATTGAGGCCGAAATGCAGTGGTGTAATCACAGCTCACTGTAACCTCAAACTCCTGGGCTCAAGCAATCCTCTGCTTCAGCTATCCAAGTAGCTAGGACTACAGGCATACACCAGGACGCTTAGCTAATTTCTACAAGCACATGCTGCATTTGGCGAATTTGTTTTTCTTTTTCAGAGATGAGGTCTTACTATGTTACCCAGGCTGGTGTCAAACTCCTGCTCTAAAGCAATCCTCCTGCCTTGGCCTCCCACAATACTGAGATTACAAGCGTGAACGACCGTACCTGGCATAAAAAGCTATTTTTGACTTCCTGAAAATGCTGCACCTTTTCACTCCAGCAATGAAGTCTTTATATTTCAAACCTGACTTTCCAAGGACTTAGTCATCTCAATATAATGATAAATTTGCCCAGTGCATTAATACCAAATTAGCAATGATGGGCAAAAGGTCATTGGTACTTGTACTTATTGCTAAAAGATAATTGCTAGAATCCAAGGCTTTCAAAAACAGATTAACAACTTTCCCACTCCCTGGCATGGTCACATTCATTTAACATCGTTTACTAGGTGCTCCACACTATAAGCACTATAGGTAGATAATCTTATTAAAAGCATCCAAATATTATAACCCTGAATGGAACAGTTGGATATGACAACCAAGGTAATCATTTTCCATTGATTTGTCCTGACCCCTCAGTAACCTTTTTCCTGACACACTACTAATAAATTCTTGTTGCTTTTGCTCAATGTCATCTTTGCCTCCTTCATACAGTTTAACAGTTGGTTAGCCAAATGACCTAAAAACTGTACTATATATTGATTTCTTGTTCTACCACTTATCCTCAGATGACATGAACACAGGTGTACATATTGTCGATCACATACTCTGATACATATTTTTACAGATGATAAGAGTACACCTTCTGTAAAACCAAAGTGAGACAAGTTTGGGAAGAAAATTATTTCCAACAAACACCTCTCTCTCTACTCTCCTAAGTTTTCTCCACCTCTACTGCACAATTCCATACTTAAACAGCTTAACCGGTTTCCTCCAAACTGTACTTTCAACTTCCCCCCTTTATTTGAGATTCTGTCACCCAGCCTGGAGTGCAGTACATGATCATGGTTCGTTCACTGCAGCCTTGACCTCCAGGGCTCAATCCACTCTCCTACCTCAGCCTCCAGAGTAACTGGGACTACCAGCACATGCCACCACGCCCCGCTAATTTTTTGATATTTTTTGTAGAGATAGGGTTTCACCATGTTGCTCAGGCTGGTCTCAAACTCCTAGGCTCAAGTGGTCCACCTACCTCAGCCTCCAAGTGCTGGGATTACAGGTGTGAGCCATGATGCTATCCTCAAGCCCCTTTTCTAAGCTCCCCTCTCCCAATTCATTATTCACCTTTCAACTGAAGCTTTAAAAATGCACAGCTGGGAAAAAAAAAAAAAAGTGTACCTGTCCCCCACTTAAAAACTTAGGAAAAAGACCAAAAAATTCCTAATTTGGATTACCAGGCCTTGCAAGATCTGGACCATGATTACTTGCATAGCCTTGTTTCATCTGCGCTTTTCCCCAGGAACTTTCTCTTCCAATACTACCAAGTCTCTCTGGGTTCCCACAATACGCCTTGCCTTCTCTGGCCCTAGTTCCTTCAACATGTTTCCTCTCTGAACTTCATTTTCCCCCTTAGACTTTTCTTTTCCTAACTTTCACTTACCCTTCTAGTCTGTACTTAAAGCTCACTTCTTCAATGTGGCAGAGGCTGTTGCTTTGTATCAAAATCAATAGTTCACTGAGATTTATTTGGAATGACTATGGCAACAGAACAAAAGAAAAGTGCTTGGCCAGGCGTGGTAGTTCACGCCTGTAATCCCAACACTTTGGGAGGCTGAGGTGGGCGGATCATGAGGTCAGGAGATCAAGACTATCCTGGCTAACACGGTGAAATCCCATCTCTACTAAAAATACAAAAATTAGCCGGGTGTGGTGGCAGGCACCTGTAGTCCCAGCTACTTGGGAGGATGAGGCAGGAGAATGGCGTGAACCCAGGAGGCGGAGCTTGCAGTCAGCCGAAATCATGCTACTGCACTCCAGCCTGGGCGACAAAGCGAGACTCCGTCCCCCCAAAAAAAAAAGAAAAAAAGTGCTTTGTATTTAGTAAAAAGGTACTATATTTTAGTACCTGCACATGACAGTCTATAGGTCTATAAAGTTTAGAATTAAGAAAACTATACCTTGAGGAGCTTCCAGGATTAAAAAAAGTTAAAATTAACAAAGCAGAAACAAATATGAAATATAAACAATATGCCAGCAAAAGCTGAAGGAAAACGGGACTTAAGTAAGGCAATAGCAGTTTGGAGAATGGAAGATGGAGGAGGCTCTTTCAGAAGAATGAGATGACTTTTGCTATGCTAGTATGCCAAAGGATGTGGAAAAATAAAAAGCTGTGTAGAGTAAGGAGATATATTTAACTAGAGCAGAAGACACTGGCAAAAAAGTACTGGAACTCTTACAGATAAAAGGGACCTTAAAAGATGCTAAAACCCCCTAATTCCAAGATGAGAAAAAGGCGATCCAGGCCAGGCATGGTGGCTCATGCCTGTAATCCCAGCACTTTGGGAGGCCGAGGCAGGTGGATCACTTGAGGTCAGGAGTTCAAGACCAGCCAGGCCAATATGGCAAAAACCCATCTCTACTAAAAATACAAATATTAGCCAGGCATGGTGGTGCGTGCCTGTAGTGCCTGTAGTCCTAGCTACTCAGGAGGCAGAAGTATGAGAATCACTTGAACCCACCACGGCACTCCAGCCTGAACCCACCATGGTACTCCAACCTGGGTGACAAAGTAAGACCCTGTCTCAAATTTAAAAAAAAAAAAAAAAGGCAGATCCAAAAAGGCCAAACGAGTTTTACCCAGAGCTAATGAGTAGCAATGCTGGCAAAGAATCCAGGTCTTCTCATTCCTTTTCCTTAAGCACTCTGGGAAAGCACTGTACCAGGTACCCTTAAAGAATCTAAAAGAAATGTCAGTTTCCTTACCTTCAAAGAACTTAAAATGTTGCTGAAATGATAAAACACATGAAAAAGAAAGAAAAATATGAAAACAGGATATAAATTTCTGAAGTGCCAAATTACGCACTACAGGAATATATTAGGCATTTAGGAGCTGGGTTCCAGTAACTAAAAGGAAGATCAGGAACAAAAACAAAAGGAACCAAAAGACAAACCAGTGATTGTTGAAGTGGTACTCAAAGGAAAATAATCTTGATGACGTGTGTTCAGAATGGCACGAAGGGAGAGGAAGGGAAGAAAGCGGGAGGAATAATAGTAAACTTTTTTTTAAAAGACCTAAAAAATACAGACTGCTGTTATACCTCATGCAGGTGGCAGATTAAGCAGCTCATGTTTGCAAAATTACTTCAAATTACAAGACCAGTTACAATACATAACAAGCTGCACAAGTTCCAAGTGTAAGAACTTCACAAGGCCGGTATGACTCACTGATTTGTACCAACAAATCATTGATGGAGCTCTGCTTATAAAAACAAAAGCAGAGAATGAAAGAAGTCTATTTTCCAAAGAATTGTGAACTTTGAGATTATCTTTTTCTTTTAGAAGGAAGTTCTGGTTTGGTTTGAAGTCTCAAGTTACCAACGAACTTGCTCTAAAATCCACAAAACTACAGTGTCGAGAGATAGGATAAACTATTTATGAAGGTATCACCAGCAAAAGTTCTACTTGCCAACCAGAGTCAGTATATTTATAAGATCTCATTCACCATTTTATTCTAAGATGCTTTACTGGCTTGGCTGCCTCCAGTTCCAACCGCAAGTACTTTACTAAAATATCCTTCAAGCCAGAAACAGTATCTTAAAGTCAATGACACCCTTCATCATACCAGCATTATAACACAGAACCCTGAGATAATTGCATGTAAAGATCCAAAATCACCAGATGAATAATGAAAATTAAGTCAAATGATTTGTTAGATTTTAAAATGTTTTATAGAAAGCTTTAGGCTTCTATATTTAAAAACCTAGTAATGGTTTGCATTCTCTATAATCTTACAAAAAAACAAAACAAAAAAAAACCAAAAACCCTACAGACCAGAAATCAAAAATAGCTTTACACAAACAAAAGGAAAATTGTAGGTTTGCTGAGGGCATCAGCCACTTAATTTAACCCCATTTCATCAGGAGCAGGAAGCCACACTGCTGTTTTCACCAGTTACTAAGAAACAAGATAAAGGACAGATTGAGACAGAGAGCCTATAGCTGAAAGTATTATTTTGATGCAATTACTGAGAATTCCCAAAGTGTCACTAATAGACAAGAAAGAGCATCTAGGACTGCCTCTAAATGAGTCTACCTACAACAGAATCAGTGGTTAAGTAAAGACAAGATTTACTGGAGCCTGGGGGTGTTTTCCCCCTCTTCCCTACCCCCATCCTCCCATCCTCAACTCCCCTCCCCAAGCAGGAAAGAAAGCTCGCCCAGCATAAACACAGGCCATTGCTCGCGGCTCGTCACCACAACAAACTGGAGGTTAGACCAACGCTCCTGGAGACAGAACTCCAGGTCTTGGTTGCTAGGCACAAAAAGGGGACTCTTCCCCACAGACCTGTGAACAGTGTGGGTCTTACCAGAATTTTGGTTGTTTCTCCACCTTTCCTTTTTTGTTTTTTTAACGAAAGCTTTGAAAGTGGTGACAGCAAAAGTTTCCCTTTGGGCCAGACCTCTAGATCTGCCTTGCACAGATATACATTAGGTGGGCTGGTCTCACGTAGTCTCCACCGTCATTACAAATTACAAGCCTAACGACTACAGAACATCAGCGAAGACGACAGAAAAGCTTCCACACCCACCCCACTGTCGTCCGCTCCAGGCACGGCTTCCTGGTCCCAAACAGCACAAATAACCCAAAATCATGGTGATAAGCGGAGCTGTGAAATACACACGCACAAGCCACACACTGGGAACCTGCCACGACAGCCGGGGAAAAACCGGCCGAGTGAGGAGACGCAAGGCGGTCCCCTGTCACTTAAGGACAACACGCCCAGGCGAGAAGTGGCAGGAGGCAGGGGGAGTTGTCCCGAAAAACAGCCCGGAGCCTGCCCACCTTCCTGGGAACGCAATCCCCTCAGCGGCCGCGAGCCGCCGGGCCGCAGGACACGGCGCCCGGTCCCGGGCAGGGGCCCTCTGAGGAAGGCGCCCCCCGCAGGCTGGGCGCCCCAAGAGAGCCGGCGGCCGGCCCCGCCTCGGGGAGCTGAGGGGAAGTCCCTCCCCGCCGAGGCCCCCTCCTGCCGGTCCCCACTCACCGCCGGTGTGTCTGGTTCTCAGCCGCGAGCTGGGGCTGCCGTGAGGAGGCGGCGGAGGAGACGAGATCTGGGGCCCCGCCGCCGGGTCATCATACCCCCCGCGCGAGCCGGCCCGGGCCCCGGCCCCCGCCCCCCGGAGCCGTCCCCGCGCCCGTCCCGCAGGGGGAGCCTCCTCAGCCTCCCGCCCGCTCCACCACCCAGCCCCTTCCCGCCGCCGCCGCCGCCGCCTCAGCCCCGCGCGCTCCCGCCTCGGCTTCCTGCTGCCGTCCGGGGCTACCGCCGGGCCCCTTGCTCCGCAGCCGCCGTTGTCGCCAGACCCGACGAGCGGAACGCCGAGCGGCCGCCCCTCAACCCGGACGGCCCCGCCTCGCCGGAACTATTCACCCGCCCCGCGCCATGACACCTACTGAGGCGGAAGTGCAGATGAATGGACTCTCTAGGACGACCGCATAGTACTGATCGCAGTGGGAGTGGGTGGGCCTCGAGTGGGTGGGCCTCCGTGGGGAGCCAGCGTGGATCGAGTGCGGGGGCTGGGCTTCCCGCCCCCTCCGCACCGTAGACTCCGCGGTGATTTAAAGGTGCCTGGCAGTGGTAGGGGATCCAACTGTAAAATGTCATCCCAGCTAGTGTGACATCACCACAGTCTAGTGTGACACCCCCAGAGCCTGGGCAGGAAGACAGTGCCTAACAGAGGAGCTCCACTGCCGGTGAGGGATTACCTCAGGTTAGGCTTTAATGTTTCGTTGCCGTCTAGAGACGTTCTAGCAATGTGACATCTGTGTACCCTATCTGGAAGTCTCCCTGTACGTCAAGAGCCCCTTAGGGGAGTCTCCCATTGCCGCCTTGGGAACCTGTGTTTACATTACGAAGAGAGAGAATAGCTGTAATCTGAACTCAAACGCTCAAAACATGCAGTGAGCGAATGCTAGCATAATTTTCTTGCCTCTACCAGAAGGAAGTAAGGCTGGGTATTTAGGAAACAGAACGCGTTGGCACAACATTCTGAGAAAAAGGACACTGAAAATTAGGTTATCCTAATGGAAAAGCAGTTGCGATCTCCCAAAATCAAGAGATTCTGTAGGACTTCCGATATATCTCCTGCTGTGTAAAATATTCAGATTCCTGAAGTGGGGGACATTTTTAGGGCAACTGTAATCTCTTCATTTTTTCCATCCCACAAGTGCTGGAGGCAGCAGTGATCTGAGCCCTAGAAAGCGACTGTCCGGCACCATCGGCATTTGCATATACTCTCTGAGGAGAAGGGCAGATGTGGCTAAGACAAAATTCTACTATCAAGTTTTGTTTCTCAGATCTCACTCATTAACATCTCTGATTTCCTTGGATCCCCACAACACACACACAAAAAAACTATAATTTTTGTAAAATGTGCTGAAGTACCTTTTAAGGGAAGTCATTTGACTTTCTCTCTGGCTTAACAACACGGGGAGCAGTTCCATTTTATCTGGAACAGGGAAGTTTATTTCCCTAGAGAAGTAGGGTTACCAAAAATGTTCGATCCCACAAGGCAGTTTTGTTTGCATATTTTCACAGAAACTTCCTTCTACTACTTAAAGAACTTAAAGTCCTCACATTGGGCCGACCTGGGAAATATGAAGACAAAAAGAGTGGGTAAACGTGCCTGCTTGATGAGCCAGAAAAAAAGGCAGAAACCTGTGGTCTGGGTATAACAGATCCTGCTCAAAATGTAAGCTTCAAACACACTGTTTATCATGCCTTCGTTCAACCTAACTCTCTGACATGTTCCTAAACTCCTGCTCTCTCAAGGCATGTCCCTTTCCTCTTTTCAAATAAATCTCAGAATTCACCTCTCGGGAACCTTTGCTGATTGACTCTTATTTTATTTGAATTCTACATCATCATCTGATTACTTAAATTAACCTGTACCTTCTTTATTTATACTTGTTAACCTCTATTTTCATTGCTTTTAGGTCCTCAGTCTTTCTCACTATACGGGGAGCTTCTTAAAGTCTGTATTTTCTCCTCTTTAGTATCATTCACTCATTCATCCAGCAAACTGCTGTGTGCCTGCTCTGTGCTATCCACTCTTCTAGACACTGGGTCAGGTATGCATGAGACAGGTGAATAAGGCATGGTCTTTTGCCTCAGGGACCTTACAGTCTATTGAGGCAAAAACGTGTGCAGACATATATAAGATAAGCGAGAGAGTCGGAGAAGAACATCAGAAGTGATATTTGAGCATAGTAAGGTCAAAGAAGTTTCAAAGTTTCATCATTTGTCCATTCAGTAACTATTTACAGAGCATCTTCTGTGTGCCAGGCACTATATAAGAAATTAAGGGGCTGGGTGTTGTGGCTCATGCCTGTAATCCCAGCACTTTGGGAGGCCGAGGCGGGTAGATCACCTGAGGTCAGGAGTTTGAGACCAGCCTGGCCAACATGGTGAAACCCCATCTCTACTAAAAATGCAAACATTAGCCAGGTGTAGTGGTGCATGCCTGTAATCCCAGCTACCGGGGAGGCTAAGGTAGGACAATCACTGGAACCCAGGAGGTGGAGGCTGCTGTGAGCCGAGATCCCACCATTGCACTCCAGCCTGGGCGACAGAGTGAGACTCTGTCTCAAAAAGAAAAAAAAAAAAAAAAAAAAGAAATTAAGGAGACACAGAAGAAAAGGCATGGTCTGTTCCCTGAAGGAGCTTACAGTTAAGCAGAGAAGTGGCAGGATATAGAAGTAATAAGGTAAATTGAGTCAGATTTTGAAAGGCAATGTAGAGCTGTTAGAAGTTTATTCGCACAGGTGGCCAGGCACAGTGGCTTATGCCTGTAATCCCAGCACTTTGGGAAGCCAAGGTGGCAGATCACTGGAGGTCAGGAGTTCGAGACCAGCCTGGCCAACATGGTGAAACCCCGTCTCTACTACAAATACAAAAATTAGCCGGATGTGGTGGCATATGCTTGTAATCCCAGCTACTCAGAAGGCTGAGGCAGGAGAATCTCTTGAACGCGGGAGGCAAAGATTGCAGTGAGCCGAGATCGTGCCATTGCACTTTAGCCTGGGCAAACACAGCGAGACTCTGTCTCAAAAAAAAAGTTTATTCAGACGGGTAATGTGAGAGAGAACTAGTGATGGTGAAGGAAGATAGCTGGCTGGAGTGGGTAAAGACTGGAGAAAGAGATCCTAATCAGAAAACTATGATGAGGGTTTGATTAAACAGGAAAGAAGGCGAGAAAGGGGCAGATATGTGAAATATATCCTCCTAAACAAAGACAGAGCAGCTGGAGAGGGAGATGGAGCAGTTAGCAATTGGAAGCATTCAAGTCTCATTCAGGGTCTGACATCCTTCTAGGACCTAGAGACTAGATTCAGTGTTGCAGGCAAGAAGTCACTTGCCCAAGAGCGGCAGTGCTTAAGACCAAATAGGAGAAGCTGACGAGAAGGCTGTGTCTTGAGACAAACTGAACCATGAAGCTAGGCAAACTCTTCAAACAAATTATGAATCCTAGGGGCTAGGAAAAAAAGAGAATTTAAATAGAAATCAACAGGTTGTGAAACTGGGAAAACCAGATTAGAGTGATGGTCTGCAGTAAAGGATAAAAAAGCAGAAAAGTCCCTTGAGCCAACAGGAGGAGAACTTCAATGATTTTTTTTTAAATCCAGACCCTAGGATACTTTTTATTTGGAAATAATGTTAAACATACAGATATGTTGCAAGAGTGACAAAAAGAGGACCCATATACCTGTTACCCAGATTATTAACATCTTGCCCCTTTTGCTTTATCATTTGCAGTTATAGATAGATAGAGTTCTATTACACACATACATGCTTTTTTTTTTTTTTTTTTTTTTTTTTGACAGTCTCACTCTGTCACCCAGGCTGGAGTGCAGTGGCGAGATCTCGGCTCATTGCAACCTCCGTCTCCTGGGTTTAAGTGATTCTCCTGCCGGGCGCGGTGGCTCAAGCCTGTAATCCCAGCACTTTGGGAGGCCGAGATGGGTGGATCACGAGGTCAGGAGATCGAGACCATCCTGGCTAACACGGTGAAACCCCATCTCTACTAAAAATACAAAAAAATTAGCCGGGCGTGGTGGCAGGCGCCTGTAGTCCCAGCTACTCGGGAGGCTGAGGCAGGAGAATGGCGTGAACCCAGGAGGCGGAGCTTGCAGTGAGCCGAGATAGTGCCACTGCACTCCAGCCTGGGTGACAGAGCAAGACTCCGCCTCAAAAAAAAAAAAAAAAAAGTGATTCTCCTGTCTCAGCCTCCTGAGTAGCTGGGATTACAGGTGCCCACCGCCACACCCGGCTAATTTTTTTGTATTTTAGTAGAGACGGGGTTTCACCGTGTTGCCCAGGCTGGTCTTGAACTTGTGAGCTCAGGCAATCCACCCACCTTGGACTCCCAAAATGCTAGGATTATAGGTGTGAGCCACCACACCCCGCCCACGTACATTTTTTTTTTTCTGAGCAGTTGAAAGTAAATTGCATGCATCATGCTCGTTTACCACATAATACTTGAATATCCTAATGAGTACATTATCTTATATAAACAAAATACATACAATTATCAACTCCAGGAAATTTAACATTGCTGTAACACTTTACCATCCATGTTCCAAATGTTGTCAGTTGATCCAATAACATCTTTTTTAGCATTTTTTTCTTTTCCAGCACAAGATTCAGTTTAGGATCATATATTACATTTAATTGTCATGTCTCTTTAGTGTTCTTTAATCTGGCACAGTTCCTCAGCTTTTCTTTGTCTTTGATATTTTTGAAGAATACAGGCCTTTTTCTCGTAAAAGGGTAATAAAATATTCTTCACAGCTTGGCACGGTGGCTCACGCCTGTAATCGCAGCACTTTGGGAGGCCGAGGCGGGTGGATCACGAGGTCAGGAGATTGAGACCATCCTGGCTAACACGGTGAAATCCTGTCTCTACCATAAATACAAAAAGAAATTAGCTGGGCATGGTGGCGGGCGCCTGTAGGCCCAGCTACTCGGGAGGCTGAGGAAGGAGAATGGCGTGAACCTGGGGGCAGAGCTTGCAGCGAGCCGAGATGGCGTCACTGCACTCCAGCCTGGCAACAGAGCCAGACTTCATTTCAAAAAAAAAAAAAAGGCTGGGCGCGGTGGCTCAGGCCTGTAATCCCAGCACTTTGGGAGGCCGAGATGGGCGGATCACGAGGTCAGGAGATCGAGACCAGCCTGGCTAACACGGCGAAACCCCGTCTCTACCAAAAAAATACAAAAAAAAAAAAAAACTAGCCGGACGAGGTGGCGGGCGCCGGTAGTCCCACCTACTCTACTCGGGAGGCTGAGGCAGGAGAATGGCGTAGACCCGGGAGGCGGAGCTTGCAGTGAGCTGAGATCCGGCCACTGCACTCCAGCCTGGGCGACAGAGCAAGACTCCGTCTCAAAAAAAAAAAAAAAAGTTATTCATTTTAGGATATCCTCATTTTAGGTTTGTTGTTTATGTTTGTCTGATGTTTACTTATAATTAGATTCCGGTTATCCATTTCTGGCCAGAATACTTCATGTATGATATTGTGCCCTCAGGATATTATATCCGAAGGCACATAATGTCTCTCTGTCCTTCACTGGAGATAGTAATTTTGATTACTTTGTCAAAGGATCTGATTTCTCACAGTGCATTTACTATTTTTCCCTTGTAATTAATGAGCAATCTATGGGGACATATCTTAGACAATGCAAATATCTGGCTCCTCTTTAAACGTTTTCCTCTAGATTTAGCATCTATTGTGTTTTGCCTGTACCAATCCTCCCTTGTCTCTTATTTAGTTAGTTGGTTTTTTAGTTATCTATTAATGATACAGACTTATGGACTACTACTTTTTTCAATGGTTTATAATTCATTACTGTCCTTAATTATTTTGGAACTTGAATTTTCCAGATTTAGTCATGGATACCCTTTCAAGTTGGCTCCTGTGTCTTTTTTAGCATGTCTCCAAAATAGGATGCTCCAGATTCATCTTGTACTTTCCATACCCCAGCCCCAGAATTTCTCTGAGGAGTCCTGGATTGCTATTTCTTTAATGTGGAACTATATTAGAAAATAAGATATGAGCCGGGCATGGTGGCTCACGCCTGTAATCCCAGCACTTTGGGAGGCCGAGGTGGGTGGACTGCTAAGTCAGGAGTTCAAGACCAGCCTGGCCAAGATGGTGAAACCCCATCTCTGAATACATCTAAAAATACAAAAACTAGCCAGGTGTGGTGGCGGGTGCCTGTAATCCCAGCTACTTGGGAGGCTCAGGCAGAGAATTGCTTGAACCCGGGAGGCAGAGGTTTCAGTGAGCCGAGATCACGCCACTGCACTCCAGCCTAGGCAACAGAGCGAGACTCCGTCCCCGCCCCACAAAAAAGATCTGAGCACTAGGCCCACAATGATTTATTACTGAATGCTTGGATATGAATGTCAGCCCTTTAGTTTCCCTACTCATCCCTTTCCTCAGAGTTGCAAGACTTAGGTATCACCAAGATTTTTCTCTTAAGACTCCTTTTGAGTATCCTTAGCAGAGAAAGCTTGCATAGGGAAATTTGGCAGACACTGTCCATTGCCTATTCAAATGAATAGTTAGGGTTAGCTAACTTCTCTAGGAAACAACCCCATACCTCAGGGGCTTATGGAAAGGTCACTGCTAGCTGGTCCATAATGGCATGTGCCTGTAGTCCCAGCTTCTCAGGAGGCTGAGGCAGGAGGATTGCTTGAGCCCAGGAGTTCAAATCCAGCCTGGGCAACATAATGAGACCCCCATCTCTAAGGTAGATAGGTTAGATACATAGATAGATGGATAGACTGACAGATAGATAGATAGATAGATAGATAGATAGATAGATAGATTGATTCTGATTTTCGAGATAGCGGTTTTAGTGGCATAGTGGGGGCAGAAGCTGTGTGGTTCCTACACAGGATTACTCATAGTATGAGTGGTGACTGACAAGCTGGGAAGAATGGTTTGGTCCAACTGAATGATAGAGTCTATTCTGGTCAATACCCATATTCAGCTCTCAATATCCAAGGAATCTGCTTGGGTCCACATAAGCTACACCTGAGAAGTCATGAAATGAATCATTTTGGCTACGTTCTCTATCACTTCTCTTCTCACAGGAATAAACCAGGAAAAGTTGTTCTGGCCCCTCATCTGGTTTCATGACGGACAATATCTAGCATGAGAGTGACAGGGATTAAAATAATGGACATTTTGGGGACTGCGTTCTAGCAGAAATGATGGAATAGTGGAACAGGAGTTTGGATGAAGGGGCATCCTATGGGATTAAAGAAGATTTGAATACAAGCTTTCCTAATAAATGAAAGGGAAGGTGAAACTAGAGCATGCTGATGGCTGCACAGCATTGTGAATGCACTAAATGCAGTAACTGTCCACTTTAAAATGTTTAGTAATATGTCAATTTTATCTAAATAAAAAAAAAGGAGCAACATAGTGAGACCTTGTCTCTAAAACAATTTTATTCAGATGTCATGGAGGATAAAACTTTCTTTTTTTAATTAGCCAGGCATGGTGGCACACACCTGTAGTCCCAGCTATTCAGGAGGGTAAGGTGGGAGGATTGGTTGAGCACGAGAAGTTGAGGCAGCAGTGAGCTATGATCTTGTCACTACACTCCAGCCTGGGCAACAAAACAAGACCGTGTCTAAAAAAAAAAAAAAAAAAAAAAAAAAAAAAAAAAAAAAAAAAAAAAAAAGTGGGGTGGCAGGGCGGGAGGTTTTCAGGATTTAGAGACAAGGCACAATTACCCTTAATTTTCAAGGGTCAACCCAGAGACTGTTGTAGGGGAAAGAACAAATGCCTTGACTTCTTATACAACCCATGTTTACGACTCCTCAGACCCTCCTTCCTCCATAATCATTTCTAATGTCTCCGTTTTCCACACATAATGATCTTACTCTTTCTCACTTTTCTCGTATACCAACCGTTTATTTAGCAAAAGCAAGGAATAGTGCTTTTTCTCCCTTTCCTTGGGTCATCATTTCTCATTATTATGCTTCCTCTGTTCTGTAGTTTCTCACCTTTTTTTTTTTTTTTTTTAGATGGAGTCTTGCTCTGTCACCCAGGCTAGAGTGCAGTGGCCGGATCTCAGCTCACTGCAAGCTCCCCCTCCTGGGTTTACGCCATTCTCCAGCCTCAGCCTCTCGAGTAGCTGGGACTACAGGTGCCCGCCACCTCGCCCGGCTAGGTTTTTTGTATTTTTTAGTAGAGATGGGGTTTCACCATGTTAGCCGGGATGGTCTTGATCTCCTGACCTCGTGATCCACCCGTCTCGGCCTCCCAAAGTGCTGGGATTACAGGCTTGAGCCACCGCGCCCGGCCACGTTTTCTTTTTTAAAAAATCATCCTCCCCACTCTAAGATTCTCACCTTTTCTTTGACCAACTGTTACACAGCATTTAGCATCTGCATTCCATATGTCTTTCCCTATCATCAATTTCAAGCAACATCTAAAACCAAAATAAATGGTTTGGGAAGGCACAGAGACCCACATGAAAAGGGCAATGAAGCAGAACAGGAACTTGAAATTTAATAATTGAATATTATTTTTGCTAAGTCATTTTGCACTTCCCACAAACTCAGAAATCCAAAAGCCCCAATGAAGGGTCCCCTGCCCAGCACAATTCCTTACACATGGTTGGTGCTATAACTGTTTTGATGAGTAAATTACTGAGTGCTTATTCACAGTGCTCAAAGCATCAGGAACAGTTAACTATTAGAATAGGGGTTAAGAAACTTCAAATGGACCCGGTACAATGGTTCCTACTTGTAATCTCAGCATTTTCAGAGGCTGAAGCAGGAGGATCGCTTGAGTCCAGGAGTTGAAGGACCAGCGTGGGCAACATAGTGAGACCTCATCTCTATGAGAAAAAATTAAAAATTAGCCGGGTGTTGTAGTGTGCACCTGTGGTCCCAGCTACTTGAGAGGGAGGCTGAGGTTGGAGGATTGCTTCAGCACAAGAGATTGAAACTTGTGCCACTGTACTCCAGCCTGAGTGACAGAGCCAGATCCTGTCTCAAAACAAAAACAAAAACAAAAAAGAGAAGAAGGGAGGGAGGAAAGAAGTCAGGGAGGGAGGGAGACCTCACATCAGTCACGCCTGTAATTCCAGAACTTCAGGACTGGGAGGCCGAGGCAGGAGGACTGCTTGAGGACAGGAGTTCAAGACCAGCCTGGGCAACATAACAAGACCTCATCTCTATTTTAAAAAGAAGAAACCTCAAAATAACAATTATCATCATTGACTGTGAATTTAATTTTTTTTATTATTACTTTTGTAAACTCACTTTGATGAAACCTGTAAGCAGTCAACAAGTGGTTCTTTTCACTCAGGGTAGGATAGGGGAATGTGCTCTATGAAAACCCTAGAGGGTAAATTCTCTGATGTGAAATAGGCTTTTACCTGACCAATCTCACTGCTCCTAGGATTCCAGTATAGAAAAATAGGAGCTTCAGAGCCTGACGTCCATAGGAATCCTGACTCTGGTAGGTATTAGGGTATGACGGTGGGCCTCTTAATGAGCCTCACTTTCCTCATCCTGAAAATGAAGATGATAATACCTTTTCCTTAACTCCCTCATTCCATCCATCAGAAAATGTCTTCAGTGGTACTTCCAAAAGATACCCTGGCTGGGCATGGTGGCTCACGCCTGTCATCCTAACACTTTGGGAGGCCAAGGTGGGCAGATCACCAGAGGTCAGGAGTTTGAGACCGGCCTGGCCAACACGGTGAAAACCCGTCTCTACTAAAAATATAAAAATTAACCAGGTGTGGTGGCAGGCACCTATAGTCCCAGTTACTTGGAAGGCTAAGGCAAGAGAATTGCTTGAACCCAGGAGGCAGAAGTTGCAGTGAGCTGAGATTGTGCCACTGCACTTCAGCCTGAGCAACAAGAGCAAGACTCCATCTCAAAAAAAAAAAAAAAATTCCTAAATTTACTAATATTCATCTCTACTGATACCACCTGTGAAATTAGAAAGTCTGTGAGAAGTGAAATATAGAATAACAAATATGGATACTTGATACATCTATGTTGTGTGGGAAACATTTAAAAATTTAAAAATATTGGCCAGGCACGGTGGCTCAAGCCTGTAATCCCAGCACTTTGGGAGGCCGAGACGGGTGGATCACGAGGTCAGAAGATCGAGACCATCCTGACTAACACGGTGAAACCCCGTCTCTACTAAAAAATACAAAAAAAACTAGCCGGGCGAGGTGGTGGACGCCTGTAGTCCCAGCTACTTGGGAGGCTGAGGCAGGAGAATGGCGTAAACCCAGGAGGTGGAGCTTGCAGTGAGCTGAGATCGCGCTACAGCACTCCAGCCTGGGCGACAGAGCGAGACTCGGTCTCAAAAAAAAAAAAAAAAAAAAAAAAAAAGGCCAGGCGTGGTGGCTCACACCTGTAATCCTGGCACTTTGGGAGGCCAAGGTGGGCGGATCACCTGAGGTCTTTTTTTTTTTTTTTTTTTTCAGATGGAGTCTCACTCCATTGCCCAGGGTGGAGTGCAGTGGCGCAATCTCGGCTCACTGCAACCTCTGCCCCCCAGGTTCAAGCAATTCTCCTGCCTCAGTCTCCCAAGTAGCTGGGACTATCACACCCAGCTAATTTTTGTATTTTTAGTAGAGACGGGGTTTCACCTTCTTGACCAAGCTGTTCTTGAACTCCTGACCTCGTGATCCACTTGCCTCAACCTCCCAAAGTGCTGGGATTATAGGCGAGAGCCACCGTGCCTGGCCCTATAATAATCTTAATAATTTAAAAATAAAAAGTAAGGGCCAGGCACGATTGCTCACACCTGTAATCCCAGCACTTTGGGAGGCCGAGGCAGGGGTGATCACCTGAGGTCGGGAGTTCCAGACCAGCCTGACCAACATGGAGAAACCCCGTCTCTACTAAAAATACAAAATTAGCCAGGCATGGTGGCACATGCCTGTAGTCCCAGATGCTCGGGAGGCTGAGGCAGGAGAATCACTTGACCCGGGAGGCAGAGTTTGCGGTGAGCTGAGATCATGCCATTGCTCTTGAGCCTGGGCAATAAGAGTGAAACTCCATCTCAAAAAATAATAATAATAAATTAAAATTAAAATTAAAAGTAAGAGTTGGGTGCGGTGGCTCACGCCTGTAATCCCAGCACTTTGGGAGGCTGAGGCAGGCAGATCACTTAAGTTCAGGCGTTTGAGACCACCCTGGCCAACATGATGAAACCCCGTGTCTACTAAAAATACTAAAATTTGCTGAGCATGGTAGTTCGTGCCTGTAGTCCCAGCTGCTCAGGAGGCTGAGGCAGGAGAATCACTTGAACCTGAGAGGTGGATGTTGCAGTCAGCCGAGGTTGCGCCACTGCACTCCAGCCTGGGCGACAGAGTGAGACTCCGTCTCAAAAAATAAATAAATAAATAAAAATAAATAAAAAGTAAGTAAGTACTCTCTGATTAACGAAGTTTTTCAAATTGAAGATTCTTAGTCTCTCAGGAAATGTAACCTCTAACCCCAAAACTTGTGTTGACTCCAAAGCAAGTAAAACATGCTATTTCTTTTAAGAAGATAGTTATAAAACATGCCTATTGTAGGAAATAATGTTAATTCATAAAATATTCCAATTATTTACTTATAAACTGGCTTACTCATTTCTTCCCGTTTTCTCATTCCCCACAAATATATGTATTTATATATTATTTTGTGTATACATATGGTTATAGATACACTTTTCCTTTGTGAAAGCTTTGGTGGAGGAAAAGGTATTCTTTTTCACTGTAACTGCTTGTAATAAAAAGGTGTTCTAAAAGATTCCTATCTAGACACAGTGTAAATCCAGCCAGGTGTGGTGACTCATGCCTGTAATCCCAGCACTTCGGGAGGCCCAGGTGAGAGGATCATGAGGCCGGGAGTTCAAGACCAGCCTGGGAAACATAGTGAGAACACATCGCTACTTAAAAAAATAAATAAATAAAAATAAATCAAATAGAATGTAAATTACCTTTCCCCAGCTCAGCTCACCAATATCTCTGATTGCTGTAAGAGCTTCCTAAGTGGTATTCTGTTTTTATTTTTGCCCCATTCTCTGTTGTTTTCAAAAATATATATCAGATCATATCACTCCCCTAATTTAAAGCACTCCAATAGCTTATAAGTACATTTACAATCAAATTAAAACTTCTTACTTTAAACTATTAAGTAACTTCTGATCCAACACCTGCCACCCTCTCTGACCTCATCTCCTCTTCTTCTCCTTCTGACACGCTCTTCTTTGTTTATACATATATCTTTTTTTTTTTTTTTTTTTTTTTTTATTTTTGGAGACAGAGTCTCTCTCTGTCACCCAGGCTGGAGTGCAGTGGCACAAACTCGGCTCACCACAATCTGCACCTCCTAGGTTCAATTCTCCTGCCTCAGCCTCCCGAGTAGCTGGGATTACAGGCATGCACCACCATGCCCAGCTAATTTCTTGTACTTTTAGTAGAGACAGGGTCTCATCATGTTGACCAGGCTGGTCTTGAACTCCTGACCTCAGGTGATCTGCCCACCTCGGCCTCCCAAAGTGCTGGGATTACAAGTGTGAGCCACCATGCTGGGATTACAAGTGTGAGCCACACTGTGTGTGTGTGTGTGTGTGTGTGTGAAATATATATATTTCAACTTTTATTTTAGATTCAGGAGGTACACATAATGGGTTTGTTTCATAGGTATATTGGATAATGCTGAGGTTTGAGGTATGACTGATCCCATCACCCAGGTACCAAGCATAGTACCTAATAGTTTTTCAACCCTTGCCCCCTGCCCAGTTGTCCCCAGTGGCTGTTATTGCCATCTTTCTGTCTGTGACCACCCAATGTCTAGCTTCCACTTATAAATGAAAGCATGTGGTATTTGGTTTTCTGTTGCCATGTTCATTTGCTTAGGGTAATGGCCTCCAACTGCATCGTTGTTGCTGCAAAGGAAATTATTTCATTCTTTTTATGGCTGCATAGTATTCCCTGGTGTATATGTACCACATATTCTTTATCCAATTCACTGGGTTATTTTTTTTTATTTTACACATCACAAGTTACCATTAACCAATCCACTGTTGATGGGCACCTAGGTTGCTTTCGTGTCTTTGCTATTGTGAATAGTGCTGGGTTGGACAGATGAGTGCAGGTGTATTTTTAGTAGGATGATTTATTTTCCTTTGAATATATGCCCAGAATGGGATTGCTGGGTCAAGTAGTTCTCTTTTAAGTTCTTTCAGAAACCTCCAAACTGTTTTCCACAGGGGCTGAACTAATTTCCACAGGGGCTTTTACACTGAACACCAACAATGCATAAGCGTTCCCTTTTCTCTGCAGCCTCACCAGCATCTGTTGTTTTTTGGCTTTTTTTTTTTTTTTTTTTTTTTTTTTTGAGACGGAGTCTCACTCTGTTGTCCAGGCTGGAGTGCAGTGGCACGATCTCAGCTCACTGCAACCTCTGCCTCCCAGATTCAAGCAATTCTCCTGCCTCACCCTCCCGAGTAGCTGGGACTACAGGCACCCGCCACCATGCCCGGCTATTTTTTGTATTTTTAGTAGAGACGGGGTTTCACTATGTTGGCCAGGCTGGTCTCAAACTTCTAACCTCATGATCCTTCTGCCTTGGGCTCCCAAAGTGCTGGGATTACAGGCGTGAGCCACTGCATCTGGCCATTTTGACTTCTTAATAATAGCCATTCTGACTGGTGTGAGATGGTACCACACTGTGGTTTTGATTTGCATTTCTCTACACTCACTTCTTGATGTTCCTTAGGCACAAAGCTCATTCCCATCCCATCACAGCCGCTGATTCTGCCTGAACCCTCTACCTATTCCCTACTCTCGGCAACATAGTGAGACCTCGTCTCTACAAAAACGATTTTTAAATCGGACCTCCCCACCAGGTCTTTACCTGGCTGGCTCATTACTCAGGTCTCATTTTGTTGTCAGTCCCACAGATGTACTTGAGCAAGTAAGCCAGGAGAAAAAGTTTAAAATTGAAGTTTCAGATGTAGTATAATTTCTGGTAATGACAGGGTGGTGAGGTAGAGGGAGAATAAGGTCTTTGAAGATGAGGTCAAGGAAGCTGAGTGGCCAGGGTGTTGAAATCATCCAGAATGATGACAGGGTTCTGAAGGAGGAGAAGGCTGTGAGTCAGCGGCTCAAGTCTTGATAAGTGAGGATGGGAAGGAGGGGATGGTATAGCTAGATAGTATGCACTTCATCTCTCATGGGAGGAGAGATGGTCACAGGAAGAAATGGCAATAATGGTTAGGAGGCAGCAAGGAGAGTAAGGAGAACATCAATGTCACCTTCTTACCTTGAGGTGGGGGGAGAAAAAAAGAGCCTGTATGTGAGAAGCTGGCTGGAAAGCAGTGTGCTCAGAGGAGAGCCAGTCTTCAATTTAGGCAAAGAGGGTGATGGATACTTTCAGAAAAGATGCTGAGGACATAGAGGAATTTGCTGATCACAGGGCAGGAGACTTGAGAGCCTAGTGAAAGAGGGGAGGGAAGGCTGAGGATCCGGCCTTAAAGACTTGAACTCCTGACAATGACTGGGGTTTAAACAAGGTATAGGGGGATTCATTCTGCCACCTTTAGGGTGAGGCTGGGTGACCAGACCTGTTCTTATGGTCCAGGGAAGTTGCCCCAGGGTGTCGCAGCTTGGTATCCTTGATGCTCAAAGTTGTCTTCCTAAGGCTTCACATGTTGTAAGAGTTTGAGTCATAAAGCTTTGTCATAACCACTGATGTACATGGGAGAGGAGGTGGATCGAGGGCATAAAGAGATGAGAAGCAGCTTTGAAAATACCAGAGGCTGAAATCTGTGGTGACACCAGTTGTATGGTTCTTTTCTCCAGTGGTTCTGCCTTCCTTCTGCAGGAGTTGAAAAGGAGAATTCCAGGACTGATCCAAGGTTGTTGGTTTATACAGCTGGTGTGGGAGAAGAATCTAGAACCAGACCAAGCATAGTATCTGGCCCTTAGTTTACCCACAATGTTTTGAAATGCACAGCCCAGACTGCTCTGCTCTGCACACCTCTTTGGATTCTCTGAGCCTCTGATTAACCACTTGTTCTTCTGAGGTGTTTTGGCTTTGCCTTAGGATTTTACAGTTAAATCTACTCAGCACAGCATCTGAAGCTTATCATGATTTCACCCTACTCGTTTTTCCATCTGTACAAATGCATCCTTGGATGCTTCGGGTAACTGCCCTTTTGGTTAGACTTGACTCCAGGAACCTCTCCCCCAGGAAGTAACTTCATCAGCCAATCTCTCAGATTTTTCTGGGTCAGAAAGGTAGGATTAGCCAATGGCATTATCCAGAGCAAGCACTGAACATGTCAGTCACTCCTCTGTAAACAGAATTTAAGGTATGTCAGGGAGTTTAAGGCCAAACATTTTTTTTTTCTGCGATAGGGTCTTGCTCTGTTGCCCAGGCTGGAGTGCAGTAGTGTGATCTTGGCTCAGTGCAACCTCTGCCTCCCTGATTCAAGCGATTCTCCTGCCTCAGCCTCCCAAGTAGCTAGGACTACAGGCACATGCCACCACTCCCAGCTAATTTTTGTATTTTTAGTAGAGACGGAGTTTCACTATGTTGGCCAGGCTGGTCTTGAACTCCTGACCTCAGGTGATTCGCCCACCTTGGCCTCCCAAAGTGCTGGGATTACAGGCGTAAGCCACTGCACCCAGCCAAAGGCAAAAACTTTTTCTTTTCTTCTTCTTCTTTTTTTTTTTTTAATGTATTGGATACTCTTGTGAAGTGCTTTGGTTGCTTTATTCTGTTTCATTCTCCTCCAAACCCTATGAGGTAGGCATTATTATTCCCACTCTACAAAAAGAAACTTTATGCCGGAAAGCTGAGTAGTTTGCTAGAGATTATATGCACAGCCAGTAAGTCACAGGATCACTATTCCAACCCAAGACATCTAACTTGAAAATCCATCTTTTCCACTATGGCCTACCGTCTTGCACATTGGGAGAATCCTGGGAGATAAGGCTAGAAGGATAGGTTGGGCCTTGTATCATGTGGACCTAAAATGTTCTGAATAGTTTGGGTTTTTGAAGGTGTATGAGCAGAGAAAATGTTCTCAGTAACAGGTTAATTGAAGGATTTTTATCCCACCATTGAAAGGGAAATTAGAAAGCAGATGGTATGAGCCTGGATGATGGGTGGGAATTTGAAGAAATTCAGCTGATCAAAGCTTTCCTTTCCTCCTGAAGACATGTTTTCTCCAAACTTTGTATCCCTGACTCCCTAAACAGCCCGCATCTGCTCTTGCTCTGGTGCTTTGTCTCCACAAAGCCTAATTAGTAGGGTGAGTGAGCTTAACCCAATTTCCTTAGCTCCTCAAAAACACACATTTCAATGAGCACATTGAGGAAGGAACAGCACAGGGGGCAAATTTTTCATCCCACACTCTCCAAAGTTGTTATAAATTAACCAGAGGAGATAGGACTGGTAAGAGAGCCATAATACAATAGTGTAAATAATGTAAGGCACAGGCGAACCCAAGGCTAGCCAGAAGTTTTGTGTGATTGAAAGATTATTCAATAAGCTATTTATCCAGAAGAAGAACCAAGCCCAGATATCCTGGGAGCTTTTTGTGATCCAGTAGGTCAAGGATATGTTCAAAGAAGACAAAGTTACCCAGGAATGAGACAGTCAAAAATGGAAGGGTAGAGCTAAATGAAAGCATTGTGGTCAAGATAAAGACAAGCTTAACCATTCTGAGAATGCCTCACAGGTAGCTGTAGACTCAGATGATTATAAGGGAGAGCAGCATCGTTCTTTTCGGGTATAAGTGGGATCCCCTGGGGAAGAGAAAGGGGAAAGTACCATGAATCTAAGACAAAACAGCTTGTGGTGGTTGGTGGTGGCTAAGGAGCATGAGGGGTGGGAGGCAGCTAACACACTGACAGGTGCTCACTGATGGTAACATTGAAAATATATGCACGTGGGCTGGGCTAGGTGCGGTGGCTCACGCCTGTGATCCCTGCACTTTGGGAGGCCGAGATGGGCAGATCACCTGAGGTCAGGAGTTTGAGAGCAGCCTGGCCAACGTGGTGAAACCCCGTCTCTACTAAAAATACAAAAATTAGCCAGGTGTGGTGGTGCACGCCTAATAGCAGCTACTTGGGAGGCTGAGGCAAGATAATTGAACCCAGGAGGCAGAGGTTGCAGTGAGCTAAGATAGTGCCATTGCATCCAGCCTGGGCAACAGAGTGAGACTACTTCTCAAAAAAAAAAAAAAAAAAAAAAAAAAAAAAAAAAAAAAAAAGAAAGAAAGAAAAAGAAAAGAGAAGAACAAGTGGAGTCACTCAGCTGTTTCCTACCACAAAGGGCAATCTGGGTCAAGAGTGAGAGATGGTCCCCCAACGCCAGCCAGGCAGATTTTTTTCTGTAACGGGACTTAAGCCACTGTCAGTCACCTTGTGGAAAAGTACAAGTTCTCCCACAGATCATCCATTAAATAACTAATGGATCTCTAGGGAACCTCCTTTTTCCCAGCACCTTCAAGCCTAATTGCAAGATCTTCATACATCTATAGGATCATCTTTAGAGCCTAAAAATAATTTAAATTGGCTATGTAAAGTATATGCAATGCAGCATTTTTATATGAGGGACTATTGGAAAATCAAACAACTGCTGATCTCTAGTATAAGAAGGCAGACATTTTTCTTTTAGAATAGTATGGAATTTTCCCATTATGAAAATGCAAACATGGCTGGGCACAGGGGCTCATGCCTGTAATCCCAGTACTTTGGGAGGCCAAGGTAGGGGGGATCACTTGAGGCCAGGAGTTCAACACCAAGACCAGCCGGGGCAACACAGTGAAACCTTGTCTCTACAAAAAAAAAAAAAAAAAAAAATTAGTTGGGTATGGTGGTGCATGCCTATAGACCCAGGTACTCAAGAGGCTCAGGTGGGAGAATCTCTTGAGCCTGGGAAGTCGCGGCTGCAGTGAGTTGTGACTGTGCCACTGCACTCCAGCCTGAGTGACAGAGCTAAAATCTGTCTCCCAAAAAAAGCCAAACAAATGCAAACATGCTGCCAACAACTAAATTCCTCAGTCTTTTGCTTCCCCTCCCCTATGTGAATGCATATAGAACCCACTTCAAGGAACAGGTGTGACACAGCATGTGCCAAGAGTAGACGGGCTCCCTTGTTGCTAGAAGATAACACCAATATGAGGACCCCTGTACCGAGAACTACCTTATCTCTCCCAGCCACCTTCAGCCACATAGAAGTGAGACAGCTGGAGGATGCTAGAGGAAGTCCGGCTAAATTTGCCCACACAGTTTAGTAAATATTTATTAAGTTAACACATGAGATGATTTTCCATGTGTTAACATGTACCGTTCTCGTGATCTCATTTAAACTTAAAGAGTCTTCAAGGTATTTTAATGCTATCCTGTCTGCAGAAAAGATGGTCAGGAAACCTTTCTGGAGGGCAATTCAGCACAATTGGTATCAATAACTTAAAACTATAATCTACCTCCAGTAATTTAAGGAAATAAAAATGCAAAATATATGCATAAGGTTGTTCACTGTAATATATGTCATTAGAAAAACAGTACACAAAATGTTGAATATAGGAATGGCTTAGTTAAGGAATACTCATATGATAGGGTATTATATTAATATTAAAAATGATGTTTTTGAATAATATCTAATGAGTGAAATGCTTAAGATATCAAGAAATTAAAATGTAGGCTATAAAATTATATACAGTATTATCCCCAACTTTGAAAAACATTTACATATTTAATACATCTACATGCACAGGAAAAAAAAACTAAAAGAAAGCAAATCAATTAATCTATGACGAATTAAAATTTTTTCTTTATATTTTTTTGACTTTCAAAGTTTCTTTTGTTATATACAGATTAGTTTCTTTCACGAACCAGAAGCTAAAGAAAACCAACATCTGAAAGACCCATCCTGTGGCAGACATTGACCTACGGGAATTTTACCAATTATTTGATCTCCATAGTAATCATGAGAGGTAGGCATCCCGAGTCCATTTTACAGATGAGGAACTAGGCTCCACAATTTAAGCAATTGTTCAGGGCTACACAGATTTGAGCCTAGGCAGTGCTCATGTTTCCTGCGGCACCAAATGTCTCACCTGCTGTGGCTCCTAACAGAACACTGGTACTTACAACAAAGGTCACTGACAAAACAGAGCTGTGTACAGCTTTCCCAAGAGCAATTGCTTTCTGAACTCTGTATTTCTCTCTCAAAGCAGAAAACTCTTTTAAATCCCCTGGACAAGAAACGGAACCTTTTTCATTGCTAGGGCTCGAGGTTCCATCCCAAAGCAGTTTTGATCCAGATGCCCAGCTCCACAAGTCTGTGCCCTCTCAGAGCCTATTCCCTCTAGCCGTGGTATCAGCTATCCTGCTTACTAGTTTGGCATTTTGTCAGGTTATGAGCAGAAGGACAGGGCAGACTGTACACCCCCACCCCTTCCAGCCAGCTGGCTCCTTGGTCTCTTCCTTGGATACTAAAACAAACAGGCTGTGTGCTCTGGCTCCCTACTCAATCCAAGGGGTGGGGGGAGCAACAAATATCCCAGCTATGTGAACAATTGGAGGAATATCTGACAACATATTTGATCTTTTGTAACTCTGCTTCAGTCAAATAGGGCCTCCAGGCCTGGGAGTCCCATCACACCCAAAGCCTTGTTGTTCAGCTGGGTTCTAGGTACTGCTAGAAAGTTGCCCAGCCCCCCACCTGGCTCTGTTCCACATGAATCCCAGTGATACTAACTGCACATCCTCATGAAGGACACAGAGGTAGAATTTTCACTACTGTTTCAAGACCTCTTCATCGCTTCCTGTTCCCTCCCAGAGGCAGAGACAGGAAATTATTTGGATGGAGGGTCACAGCAAGTCAGTGATGTTCAGGATTGAAGCATGCAGCACCATAGTTCATAATTTTAAAAATAGAACTCCCTAAGGATTTTGATCTGAGACGAGGCAGAAGGGGACATGGACAATGGCACATGACACCGCAAAACAGCAACAGGAATAACCTGGTCCTTTTTGTTTCAGACTCTTTTTGATTCAGACCCACACAAGAGGATTGCATGTTCACAAAAGTTCGAGAAATACTGGGTTAAACAAGGTTAAACAAATTAAGTTACTGTAGGACTTCAAAGAAATTTTAATTTGCTCACGCATACTCCAAAGATTTTAAAACAAAACGTATTTCTTAAACATAATCAATTATAAAATGAAGGATTCCATAGGCACGAGGACCCCAATGAACAAGTTTTGGGAAGTGCTGCTCCGCAGTGGGCCCATAAGAGTCTAGTAAAGATAGAAAGGCAGGCCCCCAAAACAAACTCTTTCCCATCAGCCATCAGTTACTATCTTCCAAATGGCAGTGTGGGCTCAATGTTGTCCTTCTGTACTCTGTCTTCAGCAGGGTTTATGGTATTTTTCCACTTGCTGGTCAAAGCTCCTGGAAGAATACCCTGCCTGGAAAAAGTTCACTGGAGTCAGAAGGTATTTGAGTGCTAGACCCCTGAATTCACTAGCAAGATGAGGGGTGCCCTTGCTGCTGTGGGACGGGGGAGAACCATGGCCCATGCAGGCACTCTGATTCTCTGTGGCTTCTGGAACTCCATCATCATCTCCCAAGGGTACCAAGGGGGACCCTAAACCAATTTCCTCCCTGGTTTTTAGAGAGATAAACTCTTCATCTGTAGACCTTAAGGGCACTGAAAATCCCAATGGGGCAGTTAACATAGTCACCCTCTTTTGGGACTCACAGAAAGGCACTGCCTTGTTCCATTCTTTGCTATAGAGGTCTGGGAACAACTGCTTCTTGGTCCGCAAAGGATGGTGGGAAGGCTGCTTCTCAAGGTATGCAGGCCAGGGAGAAAGTTTCTCTTTCTGGGTCTTCTTCGAGTCTCTGTCAGCTTGAGATTGATCAGCACTTACCTCAGGAGATTCAAACACAACACCTTGGGTTCTTGGCCTCTTTAGCCTCCTTTCTAACAGCCAGAGAAAGCTTGGTTTTCTAGAGGAAGAACTCATGTATTGCTGTACAGAGTCCGGGATCAGGGGCATGGAGATCCTGGGGCTCAGACTGTCCTGAAAGCCTCCACAGGGCTGCCGACTGACAATGGGTACCACCTGGCAAGGCTTCAGTGCTGCGACAAAGGCACAAAGCTCAGAGTAGGAGGAATGGTCAGAGTAAGGGATGATGTGGATATCAGGATGGGAGCTGTGGATTTTTCGGCTTGTGGGAAGGATAGCAATGGTAGGGTGGGTCTGGTTCCAACGCAGCATGTTGGAATGGCAGATCTCCATATGGCCTACGGCATGGATGCGGCCAGCCGTCTCCTCCACCGTGAACACATCTGCCAGGCCCAGTAGCTGCACCAACTCCAGGCGCCGAGGACTCAATACCACCCAGGTCTGAAACTCCAGGGCCAGCTGCTCCAGCAGTGATTCCTTTCCCAGGTTGTAGAGTCCTAAATAACGTTCAATGTATTGGGGAAAGTAAGAGAAGGAAGAAAATGAAGCTATTGGAAAATCCTAATAAATCAACAAAATGTTTAACAAAAATAGATACAATTCATGGAGAAATCCAGGGAGAATATCAAGGAAGAAGCGACATTTGAGCTAAGATATATGAAGGGGAATGAGAGCATCTAGCAAGCTTCAGGCACTATGAAAACTAATAAAGAAAGCTGTCAGCCCTCAAGAAGTACAATCTACAAGGAGACCCAGAAAAACCACAGTTAAGAGCAACGTAAAGATATGTATACAGGCCGGGCACTGTGGCTCACACCTGTAAGCCTACCATTTTAGGAGGCTGAGGCGGGAGGACTGCGTGAGCCCAGGAATTCAAGACCAACCTGGGCAACCTGGCGAGACCCTGTCTCTACAAAAATAGACAAATAAGCATGTTGCTGCACGCCTATAGTTCCTGCTACATGGGAGGCTGAGGCGGGAGGATCACTTGAGTCCAGGAGGTCCAGGCTGCCGTAAGGTGTGATCGCACCACTACCCTCCAGCCTAGGCAACAGAGTGAGACCCTGTCTCTTTAAAAAAAAAAAAAAGGTATACAGTATTGTATCTAACAGGTGATGGAATTAGGGAAAGTTAGGCTAAATCTTAAAGGATGGGCAAGTTTAACCTGGCAAGGAAAGGGTAGAAAGGGTATAGTGGAAAACATTTTAAGAGGGGTCAGTTTGTTGTTACTAAAGAAGGAATTGGTAAGATATGATACCAGAGAGGCAAGAAAGGGCCATATAATAGAGGGTCTTATATGTACCACTAAGAAGCTCGGACTTCATTGTGTAAATGAAGGGGAGCCCCTGAGTGTGAAGCAGGAAAATGGCTAATTCTAATCATAAGAATAACATGCTCAGAGCAGAGCTTTAAAAACAAAAATATGGTAATAATATTATTTGACTGCCAGGATGAGAAGAAGCTGGAGTGGAAGTTTCAATTACCCAAATAGTACTTACAGAGAAAGAAATTGAGACATTAATTTGGGTAATGGTTATGGTAATAGATATAGGAGATGTTTAATAGCTGTTCTCAGACCTTTTCTGAAGAAGTTTCAAATCCACAACCAGATTGTGAACGCCTTAATAAGAAGTATGTATTATTTATATCCACTTTATTCCTGATTAGGGTTCAAAATCTCACTCTTTGGGCACAAATGGAGCTGATTTTTCTTCTCTCTATATATATTCCCACTTCCACCTCCCCACAGGTCCTTCCCTACCAGACTGGGAGCCCTCCAAGTCAGAGACTGTATTTTATTCATCTTTATATCCCCACTGCCTATTGGATACTTGGTACTTAGTTGGTAGAAGCTTATTACATGTTTGCAAAATTAATCAAGACTTACTATAGCATCCTCCTAGCCAGCTTTGCTTCTTTGAGAAAATTCTGTATTTAAATATTAAGAATGGTTAGGTCTTTATGAGTAGTTAAGCAATCCTGAGAGTAGAGGATATTTCTCAATCAATTTGGTAGTCACCCTGGAAGGTATATAATTTTTTCAATGCCTTTGTTTAGTTTCATTTTGAAACTCCTTTCAGAATTGAGACATGTCCTTTTCAAATATTTATAATGGTGGCAAATCTTTGCCCTTTTGTAGACTCACAAATTTGGAAACAACCAAAAAAGTAATTTAGAACCAAATCTATTACATGTATTTATTTTATAAAACAAAAATTTATTTTCATAAACTATTCCAAATGGCAACTCCAAGAAAGAGTCCTCGACAATGTTTTATACTATTTATAATCAGTAGAAAAAGCACATAGCTGCTTTTTCAGTATACTTAATTTAAAGCACAATGCTCACTTAAATATCTATGTTCTGATAAATTTCATTCATTCATATTGAATGCATCTGTGTCAGGCATTAGTGGTATACCTATAATAAAACAAAGAGCCTGCCATAGTGGAATTCACATTCTAACAGGGGGAGTCAGACAATAAAAAGTCCAATAAATACATATAGAATATATTGCAAGGTGATGAGTGCATATTGTCCCTCTTCTACTTAAAATCCTTCAATAGCTCTTGGTTGGGTTTAGGATCAAGTCCAAAATGGCTTAAGAGCACTACAGCTCCTCTTGCCTTTTCAGCCTCCTTGCCCACTGTGTGCCTGTCATATTGGCTGCTGCCTCTCTGTTCCACAAACACACAAAGTCTCTTCCTATTTTCAATGATGCTCTTAAGGAGTTTATGCTTGTGTGTGTTTGTATGTGCGCGCGTGCCTATGTGCATGTGCCAGAGGAAGTGGGTGATAGGCAACAAGCAATAGCATATCTAAAAATGTATAGAATATATGAGTGCTATAAAAAAATGAAAAAAATGAATTGGTATAGGTGACCAGGAATTGGGAATGGGGATGGTGGGCAGGTTGCAGTTTTACTTATTTTATTCATTCATTCATTCATTGAGACAGGGTCTTGCTCTGTCATCCAGGCTGGAGTACAATGGCACTTACATGGCTCACTGCAACCTTGACCTCCTAGTGGACCCAGGCAATCCTCCTGTCTCAGCCTCCTGTGTAGCTGGGACCACAGGCATGCACCACGCACCACCATGCCCAACTAATTTTTAAATTTTTTGTAGAGACAGGGTCTTGCCATGTTGCCCAAGCTGGTCTCAAACACCTGGCTCAAGTGACCCTCCCGTCTTGGTCTCCCAAAGTGCTGGGATTATAGGTGTGAGCCACCATACCTGGCCAGATTGCAATTTTAAATAAGGTGGTCAGTGTAGGAGAAAGTGAGAACTGCACAAAGATATGAAAGCACAAAGATATTTAAGTGAGAACCCTTAAATAACTTAGTTCACTATGTACAGGTGACAGGAAACTGAAAGGAAACAACTCACCAATCTTTATGTTATGTTGTGGGTGTTTTCGAATGAGCTGGACAATCTGGTGGGCAGCTTCTTGTCGGGAAGGAAGAACCAGGGCTGGGTTGCAATTGGTGTTGTCTAGGTATAAAGTATGGATCTGTTTCCCCAGTGTCAGGGCTGGCTCCTTTAGCATGGATGGTGTGTATCGAAAATCACCTAGAATATGTATATGGGGGCAGAAGGTCAGAGACAAAAAAACAGAAGACAAGCCTCTCCTACCTCCAACAATAGATGGGTGTTTGCTTACTAGTCTGTGAAAAAACTATGTAGCCTGGCACTGAACTATGCAGTATAGCTGCATGGTTTCTTTGTTGAAATATCTCCATCTTGCTCCTGTTTTTCAATTACTCTTCACAAGGTTTGGACCCTTAAAGAATGGGAAATTGGCTGGGTGCAGTGACTCATACCTATAATCCCAGCACTTTGGGAGGCCGAGCCAGGTGGATCACCTGAGGTCAGGAGTTCGAGACCAGCCTGGCCAACATGGTGAAACCCAGTATCTACTAAAAATACGAAAATTAGCTGGGTGTGGTGGTGGGCACCTGTAATCCCAGCTACCTGGGAGGCTGAGGCAAGAGAATCACTTGAACCCAGAAGGCAGAGGTTGCAGTGAACCACCATCACACCACTGCATTCCAGCCTGGGTGACAAGAGTGAAACTCCATTTCAAAAAAAAAAAAAAAGAGTGGGAAATCAGTTGAGATGGGGTCACTATGCTCATATGTGATGAAGTTAGAAGGCCTTCAGCGCCTCCAGACTTCTATTGAGTTAAGGCTGCTCAAGAAAAGTCTGCCAGGTGTGGTGGCTTGTGCTGATAATCCTAGCTACTAGGGAGGCTGAAGCGGGAGGATCACTTGAGGTCAGGAGTTTGAGACCAGCCTGGGCAATATTGCGAGGCCCCAGTCTATACATTTAAAAAAAAAAAAAAAAAAAAGTAAGTCTAGAGAAGTCACTGGGATTCCTTGAGAGGCCCACCTGTGTAGAGGATGGTTCCAAAATATCCTTCAAAGAGAAACATGACAGAACCAGGACAGTGATTGGCATCGAGGAGGGTTACAGTCATGGTCTCTCGTCCAATTTCATCTAAGGGTAATACATGGCTCTCACCAATCTCCAGGGGTTGGATCCATTGCTTAGATACCTGAGAAAACAGTTAGTCATCCCAGTGACCACCGACTCCCCTCCCTGTTACTTCCCCAGGTCAGGGACTATGCTTTACATGAATCAGGAAAGCTGACCAAATCCTGAGTCACCGGGAGCAGAAGCTGTAATGGGGATTCCCAAGCAATCTGCCCTTCCTCCTTCCACTCGCCATCCCACCCTTTGTACAACTTAATTAAGAGTTCAGCTGGCCGGGCGCGGTGGCTCACGCCTGTAATCCCAGCATTCTGAGAGGCCGAGGCGGGAGGATCATGAGGTCAGGAGATCGGGACTGTCCTGGCTAACACGGTGAAACCCCATCTCTACTTTAAAATAATAATTAAAAAAAAGGTGGCGGGCACCTGTAGTACCAGGTACTCGGGAGGCTAAGGCAGGAGAATGGCGTGAACCCGGGAGGCGGAGCTTGCAGTGAACGGAGTGCCCTCCAGCCTGGGCAACAGAGGGACACTCCGACTGGGTGGGGTGGGGGGAAGAGTTCAGCAAACAGTCTAGTCAGCAATTTTCAAACTTACTCCTGATCTTAATATCTTGGAGACTTAAGGGTGGGGTGGAGAGAGAGCTGGAGAACCACCCAGCACGTTAGGTGGATTCTTAAGATAAGGCAAATTTAGGCGGGGCGTAGTGGCTCACGCTTGTAATCCCAGCACTTGGGGAGGCTGAGGTGGGCGGATCACTTAAGGTCAGGAGTTTGAGAACAGCCTGGCCAACATGGTGAAATCCCGTCTCTACGAAAAATACAAAAAATTAGCTGGGCGTGGTGGCGTGCGCCTGTAATCTCAGCTACTCAGGAGGCTGAGACAGGAGAATCTCTTGAACCCGGGAGGCGGAGGTTGTAGTGAGCTGAGATCGTGCCACCGCACTCCAGCCTGGCAGCAACAAGAGCGAGACTCCGTATCAGAAAAAAAAAAAAAAAAAAAAAGGCAAGTTTGGGAAACATCAGCCTAGCTTATGTATAAAGGTAGCAATAGTTTCCTTGGCTGGACTAAAATATCTCCTCAACTTATAGCTAAATATCTCAAGTTGGTCACTTGGAAACCACGTTCCTATTCTGTGTTAAAGATGCATTTTTGGGTTCAAACAACTTCCGCATCAGTCTTGGTGGCCATTCTATGACTCAAAGAATGACAGGTCGAAGTCCCAACCCAGATGCCTGGACCACCTCTCAGAGACTGACTCCAGCCCCATACCTGTAGGTGACGATGCAAGAGGTGGGCTGTAATCGGGGAGCAGTAGAGGGGCCGGGCCCAGGTGCTAGACAGGCCCACGGTGTGGTCCGAGTGCATGTGAGACAAGAAGAAGAGCCGTGCGGTGCCAGCCCGACGTAGGCTCCAGAAGTCCACTGCAATGGGCGTATGGGGGATCAGGACCCCATTCATGGTGGCAGGGTTGTAGTCACCAGTGGGATCTTCTCCGTGGGGGCAGGGCTCCTGCGTGAGGCTTCCACAACAGCGCCCCGATAAAAGTCATGCTGGGGCAAGAACAGGGCCAGATACCCTAAGGGAAAGAGCCCAGCAGAGGAATAAGTCACTAGAGTGGGCAGAAAAAGGAAGTGACCGTGCCGGCGGGAGCCCAAATAGCGGAGGGCGCTCGACACTCCCAACCGCGCGGGAGCTGAGGCCAAGCCGGGCACTCAAAGCGCGCGCTGCTGGGAGGAGACAGGCCGAAGTAGCCGATTTCCGATTGCCCGCCGCAGCTCCACCAGAGGGAGCCGCGCGACTGCGCCTGCAGGGTGAGAGGTTGGGGGAAGGGCATCCTAAGGTCGGAGTCGGGACCAAGCTCAGCCCTGGCTCGCTGGGAGACCGGCAGCGCGCTTCTGTTTGGTCTCTTGACAAGGGGGCGGGACTTCCGCAGAAAGGAAGATTGGGCCTATCTGCGATGAGAACGGCTTGAAGGCGCAAGAAAGGCTGGAACTGGAGAGGGAGGGGTCTGCGGTCAGTCGGACGCGGCGCTGGAAATCCGGCGGAGGGCCTAGTGTTAGCGGGAGCGATCCGTGGGCGGGGCGAACGGCCTGCCGGGCGAGGGTAGGGCCTGAAGAGCCCAGGGTGGGGCTCGCGGGGTCGCGGAGGGCGTGGAAGTGTGTCAGGGCCAGCGTGCCGGCCCTACGGAAGCCGAGCCTGAGGCGAGATTTCGTCTTTAGTATTTTCACTGACTCATATTTCCTTTACTCAGGCTCCCACATCAAGACGAGAAGGAGCCCACGAGTTACCGTGGGAGCTGTGGGAGCTGCCCTGTGACTTTTAGGAAGATGCCGTACCTTGGCTCCGAGGACGTGGTGAAGGAGCTGAAGAAGGCTTTGTGCAATCCTCACATTCAAGCTGATAGGCTGCGCTACCGGAATGTCATCCAGCGAGTGATTAGGTATCACCTAACTCCCGTCGCGTGCTGTTTGCTCCCTTTGCAATCCCCATCAGGGCTCACTAGCCCCAGTCTCTCTGAAAGGGTAAATTAGCTTTCACACGTGGCAATTATATGGTTCGGTCTTCGTCCTGCTGCTTTGGAGTACCCTCTCAGTCTCTCCTCTGCAGCATCTTTTACTTACTTGGGTAGTTTCCTCCATATCACAGGCTTGAACAATTACTGCTAACTCCTGGATCTATAATATAGCTAGTACAGACTTCTTTTTTTAGCTTCAGACCCACGTATCCCACTGCCTGCTTGGCATTTCCATGTGCATGGTTTATCAAAAGTATGTCCGAAATAGCACGGACATTCTTCCGTCTTCCTCAAACCTGTTCTTCGGCTTACATTTGTGTTGATGAATGCCACCAGCAGCGACTATGCGTGGGAGCCAACCTCGAGGACACCCAATCCCCACTTCTCATGTCAGATGGTTTGAATTCATAATTCTAAATATCCACCCTCTCTTGTTTATTGGCGTTGTTGTTCTGGTCCAGGCCTTCATCACCAAAGCAATTGCAGCAGCTTACTAGTAGGCCACCTTGCCTCATTTGAGACAGAATTTTTGCATTATACAAATCTGAACACATAACTCTTGCCTACAGCTATGGTTCACAAACTTTACTGTGCACAAAAATCCCTGGGGGTGCTTTTTGTCATCCAGTCCAGGGATTGATTCTGATTTCAGTAGGGTAGGAGGGAACCCAGGAATCTGTATTTTTAATAAACATCTCAGCTGATTCCAGTAGGCGACCAGTTTGAGAAACAATGAAGTCCAAACTTACCACAGCACCCAAGGAACAAGCTGTTGAATTCAACTACCTACACACTCAAAAAAATGTATGCCGCTCCTGCTCATGTCTACATACCTCATACCTTCTGTTACATCTATTACATCTGGGTAATGAGCTCCTGCTCATTCTGGTAAAGTGTTACTTCCTCTGTGAAGAAACATTTTCTGACTTCCTGCCGGTGTTTGACCTCTGAATCCCCTCTGTGCCTTGTACAATACTTCTGTTTAAATACTTATTTATCATACCATAATTAACGGTATTTTTATCTGGCTCATTAATAGATCTGAAGTTCCTAGAGGTCTGAGACCACACCTTCTTCAAGATTACGTCCCAAGAGCATGTCCCTGGATGTAAAAGTTGAATTTCACCAAAGTACTAGGGATTCAATAAGTGTTTGTTGAGGCTGGGCACGATGGCTCACGCCTGTAATCCCAGCACTTTGGGAGGCCAAGACGGGTGGATCACCTGCAGTCAGGAGCTCGAGACCAGCCTGGCCAACGTGGCAAAACCCCGTCTCTACTAAAAATACAAAAATTTAGCCAAGCATGGTGGCACGCGCCTGTGGTCCCAGCTACTCAGGAGGCTGAGGCAGGAGAATCACTTGAACCTGGGAGGCGGAAGTTGTAATGAGTCGAGATTGTGCCACTGCACTCTAGCCTGGGTAACAGAGCAAGACTCCATCTCAAAAATAGTAATAAGTGTTTGTTGAATGAATAGAAGAATAATGTTTATTGCAGGCCTATGGTATGAAGTACTGTGTGATATAATAGACAAGGTAATCCTGGCTGCTACCCTCTAAGAGATCACAAGCTAGTTGGGTAACCAGGACATATGTAAGTAAAACTCCCTCCATTGTTAGTTGAGGATTTTGCATTTTACTTCTTTCTGTCATGTGCGTTGGTTTCAGGTACATGACTCAGGGCTTGGACATGTCTGGTGTTTTTATGGAAATGGTGAAGGCCAGTGCCACTGTAGATATTGTCCAGAAGAAGTTGGTTTATCTGTACATGTGCACATATGCTCCCCTGAAACCAGATCTGGCTCTTCTGGCCATCAATACGCTGTGCAAAGACTGCTCAGACCCCAATCCAATGGTGCGAGGGCTGGCGTTACGGAGCATGTGTAGCCTCAGGTGAGTACCGTTTTCTCTGTCTGGTCCTAAATGGCTGATGACTTCAAGAAATCACGGGGTAGGTTTTTAAAGAGGATAATTTATTTGAGCTCCTTAATACTGGGGAAAACATTATTGTACCCTGAACTTAGATTTTCAGCCACTGCTTTGGCTTAATAACCTGTATCATATAATTTTATTACAGGGAGTTTTTGATTCTCACTCTAAGTAAAATAGTCCTCAATTTTGGTTAAATATCTCTAAACAATTATGTGTATATATTTTTTGCTGCCTGTGCATCATTATTCCAAATGAAAAGTCAAATTAGGCTGGGCGCAGTGGCTCATGCCTGTAGTCCCAGCACTTTGGGAGGCTGAGACAGGAAGACTGCTTGAGCTCAGGAATTCGAGACCAGCTGGGCAAGATGGTGAGACCCTATATCTACAAAAAATTAAATGGGCATGGTGACATGCACCTGTAGTCTCAGCTACTAGCTAGCAAGGCTGAGGCAGGAGGATGGCTTGGGCCCAGGAATTAGAGGCAGCGGTGACCTATGATTGGGCCACTGCACTGCAGCCTGGGTGAAAAAGTGAGATCCCCATCTTGAAAAAAACAAGAGAAAAACAAAAACGTCAAATTATGGCTTTTTAAGCTTGATAGAGGCTTTCTGCAATTCTTCATGATCTGATGGGTGTAGCATCTACTAAACTCTCTGTTAGGTCAACAGGGGCCGATGTATGTCAAAATTAGTATTTCCGAATCTGGCTGACTCCAGGATGTGTTGCTTAGGATGCCTGGTGTGCAGGAGTATATACAACAGCCTATTCTCAATGGTCTGCGGGATAAGGCTTCGTATGTCAGGAGAGTGGCAGTCCTTGGATGTGCCAAGATGCATAATCTTCATGGAGACTCTGAAGTAGGTAAGTTCAGTGTAATCCATCATGGTCAATGTGCCTCCATTATGTATAACTTTATAAAAGATTATGTAGCTTTGGTAGAAAATAATAATGTGGCCCCAGTTCTGTACATATCTCTTTAAGTAGGATGCAGGGCTTGGTATCTTCTGGAGATGAGAAGTCCTTTCTCTCGGGCCCCAGTGAGATCCTTTGTATTAGCTGCTTAAAACAGTCTGGACATGGCAGGTTTTTTTTGCCTTGCACTTTAGTATGGCCTTTGTCATTTTTGTAGCAGAGAAGTTCAACTTTGTCTACTTGGAGCTATTACTTTGGCTACATCCCTGTTACTCTGAAGCTTTTCTTCTTTATCTAAGAACTTTGTTCTTTTTTATAGATGGTGCCCTGGTAAATGAATTATACAGTTTGCTGCGTGACCAGGATCCAATTGTAGTTGTGAACTGCTTGAGGTCTCTAGAGGAAATTCTGAAACTGGAAGGAGGCGTTGTCATCAATAAGCCCATTGCTCACCATCTCTTAAATCGGTATGGATGCCTCAGTGCTCTTTTTATTATGAGATCTGCGTCCTTGTGGGATCTTGTTGATGTATTGAACAACTTACGTGAAGTAGAAAAGAAAGTTAACCATTATTATTATTATTTGAGACGGAGGTTTGCTCTTGTTGTCCAAGCCGGAGTGCAACGGCACTATCTTGGCTTAGCGCAACCTCCGCCTCCTGGCTTTAAGCAATTCTCCTGCTTCAGCCTCCTGAGTAGCTGGGATTATAGGCATGCACCACCATGCCCGGCTACTTTTGTATTTTTAGTGGAGACAGGGTTTCTCCCTGTTGGTCAGGCTAGTCCCAAACTTCGGACCTCAGGTGATCTGCCCATCTTGGCCTCTGAAAGTGCTGGGATTACAGGCATGAGCCACCGTGCCCTGCCAGTTAACCACTATTAACTCCCTCACATTTCACTAGAGAATTTCTTTTATTTGCCTTAGTTTCCCTTATTGATATAGGGAAATAGAAATATACTGTGGGAATAGGTTCCACCCTTCTCTAGTCATTATGTCCCCCAAACTAAGCCATTTATAGTGTCTTAAAATGTAGGGAACCTGGACCTAGCATATGCTGATCATGTCTTTGGTCTTAGATGAGTGTGCATTTGTATTAACAGCTCATCTTGGAATTTTAAGCCTTTTTTGTGTAAACTTTAAATAGTACATGAAAAGAATGATTTAATTATGAATTCTCCCTTTGTTATGATGAACAACCAACTGGTCATATGGCAGTGGCATGGAAATGGCCCTAATTTTGTTGCTAAAATAGCTCTTTTGTTTTCTTTTTTGGATAGAATGTCAAAACTGGACCAATGGGGCCAGGCTGAGGTATTGAACTTTCTGCTACGCTACCAACCCCGCAGTGAGGAAGAACTATTTGACATTCTCAATCTGTTGGATAGTTTTCTCAAGAGCAGTAGCCCAGGTGTGGTGATGGGAGCTACCAAACTTTTTCTGATCTTGGCAAAAAAGTTTCCCCATGTACAAACCGATGTCCTTGTGCGGGTCAAGGGACCTTTGCTAGCTGCCTGTTCTTCGGAGAGCCGTGAGCTGTGTTTTGTTGCTCTTTGTCATGTACGCCAGATCTTGCATAGTTTACCAGGTCACTTTAGCAGCCACTACAAAAAGTTTTTTTGCTCCTACTCGGAGCCCCACTACATCAAACTACAGAAAGTGGAGGTGCTGTGTGAGCTGGTGAACGATGAGAATGTGCAGCAGGTGCTAGAGGAGCTTCGAGGGTACTGCACGGATGTGTCTGCGGACTTTGCACAGGCTGCCATCTTTGCCATAGGTAGGTGTCTGCTGCTTTTCCTTCTTGAGAGACCAGCCAGCGAGAAAGCTGTGGTTAGAGGAACCATAGAGAGCAAAGGGCATGAATCTTGCTTCAGAAGCGAAGTACTATGCACTAAATAATTGGGTCAGTGACTACAAACAAGGGGGAAGAGAGTTGGTTTTTTTTTCTTTTTTTCTTTTTGGTCAAGATTGGTGTTGCCCTATCTTCCAGGATGGAGAATACAGGTAACTCAAACTACAATACTTAAAATTTTTGTTGTCTTGTATCCAAAATGCTTTCCTATACGTCATCTTACCACAGTCTCATGAGACAGTCAGGAAAAGTAGACAAATGTCATTAACTTCATTTTAAAGATGAAGAAACTCAGGCACAAAAACAGTTATCAAGTTGCCAAAAGGACATACAGTTTTAGAAATGGGACTGAAACGCAACTTTCCTGACTCAAAGTCCTTTGTTAATCCACCAGTCGTTTATTGAGCTTCTACTATGGGCTGTGTATTATGCTGAATATAGAGAAACAGAATAATTCCTAAATCTTACAGACTTTTTCATAGTACCCTGTCTGGAATTTAAAAGGCTGGAGGTGACTCAAAAACTGAAAACAGCTGTTGAGCTAAGTTTTGAAGGATTTCAAGTATAGGAGGAGGAGAAACCCTCATATTTGGAATAAAACATGGTTATTGTAGGGGCAGAGAAGAGGGAGCAAAGAGGAGACTAGAAATCCTTAGGAGACTGCTGTCAAGTGTCCCCCGCAAAAATACTCCTTTGCAAGTGTGCTGCAACAAAAAGGGTGTCTCATATCTGGCTGCCATGTAAATACCTTTGTTACTATAAGTTTTCAACCTTGTTTAATGGGGAATTGTTTTGATATGAGCTTTTAATTTTCTAGTAGTCAGTGAGAAAAAATGATTTTTACCAGAGTTCCCTTTATAGCAAACTTATATTCTTAGTTCATCAAAGAATGATTTGTTTTTTCTTTTTTTTTTTTTAGATAGCTCTGTTTCTTTTGTCTTTGATTGGTGGGAGATGATTTTAGATTGAGGTACTAATATTTCACTTGGCAGTTTTCTCTTCTTTCCCTTCTTTTGTAGGTGGCATTGCCAGGACTTACACAGATCAATGTGTTCAGATTCTAACAGAGTTGCTGGGTCTTCGACAAGAGCACATTACCACAGGTAATGCCTGCCTTTTTAGGATTTTTGATTTTTTTGTCAAGTGCCTGGCTTATAGTAGTTGCTCAAAACATGTTTGTTGTTGAATGAATAATATAGAGATTTGAACTTTTCCTTGCATCATCATCTGCTGCTGTTAGAGAAGCATAGGGTCTATAGATCTAATAGGATATTGAGTCTTTAGGCTGCCTTGAGTCTATAAGGCTGTACTATAGACAATGAAGGCTACTAGGATGACCTTGCTTGATATTTCACCAATTTTACTTCTCCTTTTGTTTTATGGCAGTATGCCATAGGCAGTGGCTTCCAGGGTTGGGACTAGGGTAAGTCAAGCAAGATGCCTAGGATGCAAAATTTAAGAAGGCAGTCAGTCTTAGGTTCCTGCAAGAGCCAATCCTGCATGTCTTCTTCAATTTTGAACCCTAGGCACCTCACTTGCTTTATCATTTTCCCAAGCCAAGCCTGGTGGTTCCATTTATACTGTCTTTAGTGTTTCATTCAACAGCAATACTACCCCACACACATTTGTATATGGCTTTACGTTTTACAAAGTGCTTTTTCATACATTAGTTCATTTATCCTTACATCAATCTGATAAGAGCAATATGCAGTCAAGAAATTATTGCTCATTTCATTACATTTCTTAGATAACCATTGACCACACCTCCAAAACCCATTTTATAGAAATCCATCCAGAACCATGAGTCTGAATACATGACTGTTCTTAAGATTCCTCCCTACCTGGAGGCTCTAATGCTGTGCTTTTGTACCCTGGCCTGTATTGTAGTGGTGGTGCAGGCTTTCCGAGACCTGGTTTGGTTGTGTCCTCAGTGTACTGAAGCTGTGTGTCAGGCCCTGCCCGGCTGTGAGGAGAACATTCAAGATAGTGAGGTAGACTATAATTCTCCTTTACTTCTAGTTAGAGGGAGAATGCTTGAACCCTTGCCCTTTAAAATGGAATCTAATTATTCTCTCTACCCTGTGTTTGAAGTGGACACTCTTCTAATTGATTGCCACCTTAGATTCTCTTTTGGATATAGATGGCATATAAATTATAAAAATAAGATTTATCTGACAGTTTTTATTACAAAACTCTGATACCATTGTTCTCTTGAACAGTTTTGTTTTGTTTTGCTTGAGATAGAGTTGCCCAGGCTGGAGTGCAGTGGCGCGATCTCGGCCCACTGCAACCTCTACCTCCCAAACTCAAGTGATTCTCCTGCCTCAGCCTCCCAAGTAGCTGGGATTACAGGTGTGCACCACCACGCCCATCTAATTTTTGTATTTTTAATAGAGTTTTGCCATGTTGTCTAGGCTGGTCTAGAATTCTAGCCTCAAGTGATCCACCCGCCTCAGCCTCCCAAAGAGCTGGGATTACAGGCCTAAGCCACTGCGCCCGGCCTCTCTTGAACAGTTTTGAGTCAGAGATTTAGACCATGGAGTTTTTAGCTAGAATGAGAATTAGAATCATTTGTGAAATTTTTACAAAGATTTGGACGTAATCACAGGTCTACTGACTTAAATATTCAGGGGTGGTGGACCTAGACAGATAACTTTTTTTTTTTTTTTTTTGAGACAGAGTCTAGCTCTGTTGCCCAGGCTGGAGTGCAGTAACGCCATCTTGACTCACTACAACTTGTGCCTCCTGGTTTCAAGCAATTCTCCTGCCTCAGCCTCCTGAGTAGCTGGAACTACACGTGTGCACCACCACGCCTGGCTAATTTTTGTATTTTTAATAGAGACAGGGTTTCACCATGTTGGCCAGGCTGGTCTCGAACTCCTGACCTCAGGTGATCCACCCTCCTCGGCCTCCCAAAGTGCTGGGATTACAGGCACAAGCCACCGTGCCCAGCTGACAGATAAATTTTTAAGAAGCTTCACAGATGAATTTGATGTGCACTCTAGGTTAGTAGCCACTTCTGTGAAAATTTTAGAGAAATTCTTCGAGCAACTTCCACTGAAACACTAAACCCCGATTGGGCCAGAGGCCCCAAACCTGAGGAAACCTTATTTATTGCTTAATCCAACATAGGCTGTGAAAGTTTTGAGTTTCCTCTTGTGTATTAGAATTTCATTCCTGTTTGTAATAGAGAGTATAGTATAGTAGGGGGAATTGGTAAATTAAATGAAGTAACTAAAGATTATACCTTTTCTGCTGGCACTAAGCAAAAAGCAAAACCAGTGGCTGTCTACAATCTCCTTTGTTTTAGACGGTCAAGTGTTGAGGGCTTGCTGTTATTCCTTTATTCTCTAGGGGAAGCAAGCACTTATTTGGCTACTTGGTGTCCACGGGGAAAGAATTCCTAATGCTCCTTATGTGTTAGAGGACTTTGTTGAGAATGTGAAGTCGGAAACATTTCCAGCTGTTAAGATGGAGCTGCTCACTGCTTTGCTGCGCCTTTTCCTCTCTCGACCTGCTGAGTGCCAGGACATGCTGGGACGTTTGTTGTATTACTGCATAGGTGGGTTTTGCAGGAGGACATAGTGCTTGCCACGACCCATAGTAAAGATTCTTAATAGCTTTCATTGTTTGGTGAGTCATGTCTGGGACCCGAGAAGAAAACGTTAATGCTTCCTAGGGTTTCCTCTCTCCTTCATTTTTTTCTCCTATTATGGTTGGCACAAAAGTAGGAGGAAAGTGGTTTTGTTTTTAATGAAGTCAATCTGTTGTCTTACCTCAGAGGAAGAAAAAGATATGGCTGTACGGGACCGAGGTCTCTTCTATTATCGCCTCCTCTTAGTTGGCATTGATGAAGTTAAGCGGATTCTGTGTAGCCCTAAATCTGACCCTACTCTTGGACTTTTGGAGGATCCAGCAGAAAGACCTGTGAATAGCTGGGCCTTGGATTTCAACACACTGGTGCCAGTGTATGGCAAAGCCCACTGGGCAACTATCTCTAAATGCCAGGGGGCAGAGCGTTGTGGCCCAGAGCTTCCTAAAACTTCATCCTTTGCTGCGTCAGGTAAAAACAGTCCTTACATTAAATCTTGTCATGATAAATCTTTACCTTTTCAATGATTGGCAGAAAGTAGAGTATCATAGCACTAAAGCTCAGACTGTTGTCTGAATTTGAAGCATTTGTGAACAAGAAAGAGGTTCATCATTGGTTATTTCAGCCATTTATCCAAAGATGAAAGTCACATTGTGTACATTTGGGAATTTGGGTAAAAAACTTAGCTCCTACAGATTAAGAGTATCTTTCACACAAGTTTTCTGTCTCTTTTTAGGACCCTTGATTCCTGAGGATAACAAGAAGGAACAAGAACTCCCTGATTCTGGAGCCCTCATGCTAGTCCCCAATCGCCAGCTTACTGCTGATTATTTTGAGAAAACTTGGCTTAGCCTCAAAGTTGCTCATCAGCAAGTGTTGCCTTGGCGGGGAGAATTCCATCCTGACACCCTCCAGATGGCTCTTCAAGTAGTGAACATCCAGACCATCGCAATGAGTAGGGCTGGGACTCGGCCATGGAAAGCATACCTCAGTGCCCAGGATGATACTGGTTGTCTGTTCTTAACAGAACTGCTATTGGAGCCTGAAAACTCAGAAATGCAGATCTCTGTGAAACAAAATGAAGCAAGAACCGAGACACTGAATAGTTTTATTTCTGTATTAGAAACTGTGATTGGAACAATTGAAGAAATAAAATCGTAACAGATTCTTGTTGCTTGTCCAGAGTAAGATGAATAACTATTACAGTTTCTTAGTCTTTCTTTTTAGAGCTGCCAGTAAATCCAGATAATATCAGATACAAAGGAGAGTGGAAAATCTAGAAATCAGGATTCTTAAGTTTTTGGCCAAAGAACATTGATTCATTCCTTTCATTCCTATTGGCAATTGACCCCATTTTTCAATGATGATGTTGTAAAGGTTAATGTTGGTAAGGGAATGGGGTAAGGATGGGATTTGGATTATTTCCTAATCAATTTTAGGAATTGTGTTAGTAATTAAAGATGGCTGATGTGTGGAAACTGACAGGGGTCATCATTTATGGGGGTCATCTTTTCTTCCCTGGATTATTATAGCAAATTGCTAACTGTTCTCATATTTCCAATCATGCTTTTTAGGCCAGATTCCAAAGTCCTTAATGTCGTCTAAAGTACCTCTTTGGTGTCAAGTCTTGCCACTCCCAAAATGCCTTCTCTTCTGGCAGAAGCAAACCATTTGCATTGCAGTTCCCTGTATACACCAGCTTCTTTCACCTCTGTGCTTTAAACCTGCTTTTATTGTCTAGAACATTTTTTCACCCTCATATCTTCTTGAATTAACACCTTGTCTATCTTTCAGTGTTCAGCTCACTCATAAGCTCCTTCAGGAAGTTTTCTTTAACCCTCACTGCCTTCATTAGGGATCTCCTTCAAGCTGTGAAAGTAGCTACAGCATACCTCTAGCAGTAGTACTGTGATTGTTTTCTTGTTGCTTGTCCTCAATTTTTATTCTGTTCTTACCTGACCACATTTTGTGCATTGAAGCAACTTATGGCAAGAACAAATCTAATAAAATGATGGTAAAATATAAAGACTAGCGAATCCAGAATGGGAAAAATTAAAATACCAGTTAAGACCAGCTGGGTTAGGGATGGGGAAATACACAAATGTTCAGGCTGTTTGGGCCTATTAGGTGATACAGTTGAGCCTTGATTTGTCTCTATAGGCGATTTAGCAGTCATAAGGGAAACAGTTATAATTATCATCAGAGAGGAAGAAACATTGATTTCTAAAAGAAATTTACGTGTAGTTTCACATAGGTGGTACTAAGATATGTGCAAGATCCTATGAGAAGTTAGTAATGGGTTTCACATGACTTTCTTACAGTATTCTTCAACGAAAGCAGAGACGTTAATATAGAGCTTAGATTGGGTGCAGTCGTTCATGCCTGTAACCCAGCACTTCAGGAGGCCAAGGAGGGAGGATTGCTTGATGCCAGGAGTTGAGGACCAGCCTGGGCAGCATAGTGAGATCCTGTGTGTAAAAAAATTCAGTTGGCCAGGCATGGTGGCACATGCCTGAAATCCCAGCTGCTCAAGAGGCTAAGGCAGGAGGATTACTTGAGCCCAGGAGTTCGAGGTTACAGAGAGTGGTGATCACACCACTGCACTCCAGCTCCAGCCTGGGTGACAGAAGGAGACCCTATCAAAAAAAAAAACAAAAAACAAAACAAAACAAAAAAACCATACAAAAAAGTACGCTAGACATGGTGGCTCATGCCTTTAATCTCAGCACTTTGGGAGACCAAGGTGGGTGGATCACTTGAGGCTAGGAGCTTGAGACCAGCCTGGGCAATGTAGTGAGATCCCCATCTCTACAAAAGTAAAAAATTAACCAGGTGTGGCAGTGTGTGCCTGTAGTCCCAGCTACTTGGGAGGCTGAGGTGGGAGCACTGCTTGAGCCTAGGAGTTGAGGCTGCAATAAGCTATGATCACACCACCGAACTCCAGCCTGGGCTACAGAGCAAGACCCTGTCTCAATAATAATAATAACAACAACAACAACATGGTGCTTAATGAAGGCATTTCTTCAAGGACTTAACATGATCCAAGAATATAGCCGCCATCATCCAGCTTAATTCAAGGATTTCTACTATCTAGATACACAGATGAACACATACCCTTCAGAAAATTTTTCACCTATCACTTCTCTCAATTAGGCTCTATTTTTTTTTTTTTAATCTGAGACGGAGTGTTGCTGTGTCACCCAGGCTGTAGTGCAGTGGTGTGATCTCAGCTCACTGTAACTTCCACATTGCAGGTTCAAGCCATCCTCCTGCCTCAACCGCCCAAGTGGCTGGGACTACAGGCATGCACCACCATGCCTGGCTAATTTTTGTATTTTTAGTACAGATGGGGTTTTGTCATGATGACCCAGGCTGGTAACTCCTGACCTCAGGTATTACCCAGCCTCAACTAGGCTCTTAATAGGAGTAAATAACAAACAGTATTGAATTTTCTGGTAAGAGCCTGGGTTTTGTGAGTTGTTTATTGAATGGTCTTCCCCATTGAACAACTTTTTTTTTTTTAAAACAGAGTTTTGCTCTTGTTGCCCAGGCTGGAATGAATGGCATGGTTTTGGCTCACTGCAACTTCCGCCTCCCGGGTTCAAGCAGTTCTCGTACCTCAGCCTCCCGAGTAGCTGGGATTACAGGTGCCCACATCACACCCAGCTAATTTTTTGTATTTTTAATAGAGATGGAGTTTTACCATGTTGGTCAGACTGGTCTCAATTTCCTGACCTCAGGTGATCCACCTGCCTCCGCCTCCCAAAGTGCTGGGATTACAGGCATGAGCCACTGTGCCTGGCCTGAACAACTTTTAAGAATGATTCTTGCCTGGTGTGGTGGCTCATGCCTCTAATCCCAGCACTTTGGGAGGCCAAGGTGTGTGGATCACCTGAGGTCAGGAGTTCGAGACCAGCCTGGCCAACATGGTGAAACCCCGTCTCTACTAAAAATACAAAACTTAGCTAGGTGTGGTGGCGGGCACCTATAATCCCACCTACTCAGGAGGCTGAGGCAGGAGAATCGCTTGAAACCCGGGAGGTGGAGGTTGCAGTGAGCCAAGATCGTGCCATTGCACTCCAGCCTGGGCAGCAAGAGCGAAACTCCGTCTCAAAAAATAAAAATAAAATAAAATAAAGAGTGATTCTGTCTTTCCTTTTATTTCCATAGTGCTTGCCACATAGTATTACTCAGTAAATCTTTATTGAATGAATGGCTGTATATAATTAGATTCTGATGTGTTTTGGGATTGATGTTTGAAATGAGTTTTACGATATTGTATCAACTATATGGAAAATAATGGAATTTCTTCTAGACCAGGATTTCTTAAAAGTGGCAATACTGACATTTGAGGCCAGATAATTATTTGTTGTGAGGGGCTTTCCTCTGCACTGTAGAATGATTATTAGCAGTATCTCTGGCCTCTACCCACTGGATACCAGTAGAATCCTCACTTGTGACAACTAAAAATGTCTTCAGACATTGTCAAAGTTATGCCGGGACAGGGAGCAAAATGGCCATTACTTGAGAACCACTGATTTAGACCATGGATCCTCAGGGGTAGGAAAGGGAGGGATTAGAACAACTTCAGAATTGCATTTTCTGTATTTTTATGGTTCAGTTAAATGGTGAATGTTTACATACTAGGAGAAATAAAATTGAAGTGCTGCCAATTCAAAGCGTAGCAAGGGGCTGGGCGTGATGGCTCACACTTGTAATCCCAGCACTTTGGGACGCCGAGGTGGGTGGATCACAAGATCAGGAGTTCAAGACCAGCGTGGCCAACATGGTGAAACCCCATCTCTACTAAAAATACGAAGAATTAGATGGGTGTAGTGGCGGGCACCTGTAATCCCAGCTACTCGAGAGCCTGAGGAGGGAGAATCACTTGAACCCGGGAGGCAGAGGTTGCAGTGAGCTGAGATTGCGCCACTGCACTCCAACCCAGGCGACAGAGTGAGACTCCATCTCAAAAAAAAAAAAAAAAAAGTGTAGCAAGGGAACAGGATGCAGGTGGTGGAAACTGAGTAAATTGATTGACTTTTTAAAATTAAAGACTATAACTGAAAAGTTGATCTAAAGAAAATTAGGTATGACTAAGCAACTGAATAAATGAAAATACTAAAGTAATGCCAACTATTGGAGCTTTTAGAAGACTATGTTCTTCTTGGTCACTTTTCTGTAATGTAAGAGGCATACATAGAATATGAAATTGTTGCTTTTGGAAAATATACTTTTAAGATTATCTCAATGAAGAACTGATTTCTCCTATAGCCTGGCTTTACTAATTTATAAGCAAAATGACTAAAGCTCAAGTATACTATTAAGTTAATTCTTTAATATTTTCCCCTCTAGGAACTCTCTGTAGCTTCTGCAGACATGGGGTTTGATGATGTGATATAAGTAGATGTTTATATTTTACAATCCATGAAGGTAGTCCATACTGTGCTCTTAAAGCAGCAGCCTTCTAGTATCATTCTTAGTTGACAGGTAAACAGAATGTTATGTATGTAATGAGGTCCCACAAAGACAATAGTGTTTTGGAACACCGCAGAGGCAATAATTTGCATAGTTACCATCATTTTATAGTTATGTATCAGTGACTGTGATGTATTTCCGTTCCCCCTATTTTTGAACAGGTGTTCTGTTAAAAGTATTCTATTCCTTTCTTAGATATCGGGTGTTTAGGGGAGAGGGGACACATTGCTTGTTTTCTTAGTTACAAGTCTCCATGTTGAGAGGAGTTGCACCCAAGGATCTTCATCCACATGCGCATCTGGTACACATGACAGGATCCTGGACTTTAAGCCAATGATACAATGAGACAAAGCTTTTCGGGGAGGGATGTAAATTGTTGTGGTCAGAGGGTAGCAAGAGAAACAAGTGACGGTGAAAAAATTCTGGCCTCATCATTTTTCAGTAATAATTAAGAGCACAATAGGCCGGGCGCGGTGGCTCAAGCCTGTAATCCCAGCACTTTGGGAGGCCGAGTCGGGCGGATCACGAGGTCAGGAGATCGAGACCATCCTGGCTAACACGGTGAAACCCCGTCTCTACTAAAAAATACAAAAAAATAGCCGGGCGAAGTGGCGGGCGCCTGTAGTCCCAGCTACAGGGGAGGCTGAGGCAGGAGAATGGCGTGAACCCGGGAGGCGGAGCTTGCAGTGAGCCGAGATCCGGCCACTGCACTCCCGCCCGGGCGACAGAGCGAGACTCCATCTCAAAAAAAAAAAAAAAAGAGCACAATATTACAACTGCAAGGGTGAAGGTATGTGGGCTGATGGAAAGGGATAGTTTTGGAGGGTGCTTTATTGAAGGCCCAGAAGAAGTAAACAAACGTGGAAAATTTACTCCACATTGCCAATGACAGGCTGTACTCTGTTTCTATAGCTTTACAACATTGATTATAGAAGACAATGCAAAGGAGTTGAAATTAGATTTTTTTTTTTTTTTTAGATAGAGACTTGCTTTGTCATCCAGGCTGGTGTGCGGTGGTGTGACCATGGCTCAGTGAAGCCTTGATCTGGCCTCAAGTGATTCTCTTGCTTCAGCCTCCTGAGTAGCTGGGACTATAGGTGCGTGCCGCCACCCCTGGACTCAAGATTCGATTTCAAAGATGGCATGAGCATATTGATAATGAAATGAGGAAGGTGGTTTATTACTGTGGGAAAAGCTTCAGTCTGATGTAAGACAGACTTGGTTTTATTCTGCCACTTACTGATGTGTGGGGTCCGCGTGTTTCCTAAACAAAGGAATGAACACACAAGACAACACAAGACAAGACAAACATGGCGGCCGCCTCGAATGGCGCGCTCTGCTTTATTTTATACAGTCGTTTGTGGAATGTTGCCAAGTCACAAGACACATTGTTGTTTTTCTGACCTTTCCCTGACTTTCTGGATTTTCAAGATGTTTACACATGAACAAGCCCCCAATGCCCTGCTTCGTTTGCAAGAGCAGGACTTATCGGGAAGTCTCGTTTTCGAGCACCTAGTCCTCTTGGGCAAGCTATTTAATACCAGCTGGATGGTCTCATAAATATTTTCGTTTTTTATATATTGTTTTGGGAGTATGTCACAAATGTATTTTTTAGAATCCTTCAACTGTCAGTGGCTAGCTCTAATGTGAGAGGAGGCTAGCCTACAATTTTCTCTGAGTGCCCTTCTGATGTTAAAAATCTGAAGCCTACTTAGTAATAATGGAGGTTTCAGCCCTTTTGTCTCTAGAGAAAATGAGCAACAGATAACGACAAATGAAAATAGCGCTTTTTTAGCTACATGGGAACGTAATTTGTGTTCTTACTCCAAAAGCAATTTATGATCATTTTTAAAAATTAAGACTTTTTAAGAGCAGTTTTAAGTTCAAAGCAAAATTGAAACAAAGGTACAGAGATTTCCCATATACCCTCTGCCCCCACACAAGCATAGTCTTCCCCATTATCAACATCCTCAATCAAAGTGGTACAATTTGTTTTAAACTGATGAACTTACCTCATCAATTATTACCCAAAGTCCAATTATCACCCAAATTCCTCCTCATCTTTTCATGGCCTGATAGCTCATTTCTTCTTTTATTTTTTGAGATGGAGTCTCGCTCTGTCACCCAGGCTGGAGTGCCGTGGTGCCATCTCAGCTCACTGCAACCTCCGCCTCCTGGGTTCAAGCAATTCTCCTGCCTCAGTCTCCTGAGTAGCTGGGATTACAGGTGTGAGCCACCGCGCCTGGCCAGCTCATTTCTTTTTAGCACTAAATAATGTCTTTTGTCTGTATGTATGACAGTTTATTTATTCATTTACCTACTGAAGGACACATTGGTTGCTTCCAAGTTTGGGCAATTATTAATAAAGCTACTATAAACAACCATGTGCAAGTTTTTATGTAGACAAGTTTTCAGCTCCTTTGGGTAGATACCAACGAGTATAATTGCTAAATCATATGTTAAGAAGATGTTTAGTTTTGTGAGAAACTGCTAAACTCTTCCAAAATGGCTGTACCATTTTGCATTCCTACCAGCAATGAATGACAGTTCCTGCCCCACATCCTCACCAGCATCATCTGGTTTTGCCAGTGTTCTGTATTTTGGCCATTTTAATAGGTGTATAGTGGTTGTATGTGTTTTCAAATGGAACAGAAAACACAAGATTGGCTTTGATATTTTGCAAGATAGAAATTCCATTCTGAATAACTGACTTACTGTTTATGCCTGAATCTTTTCTCTCTCTTTTTTTTTTTTTTTTTTGAGACAGAGTCTCGCTCTGTTGCCCAGGCTGGAGTGCGGTGGCGTAATCTTGGCTCACCACAACCTCCGCCTCCCAGGTTCAAGCAATTCTCATGCCTCAGCCTCCCGAGTAGCTGGGATTACAGGCACGCACCACCACACCCAGCTGATTTTTGTATTTTTAGTAGAGATGGGTTTTACCATGTTGGCCAGGCTGGTCGTGAACTCCTGACTTCAGGTTATTCACCCACCCCGGCCTCCCAAAAATGCTGGGATTATAGGTGTAAGCCACCGTGCCCGGCCTATGCTTGACTCTTTTATTAGTTGGAGCTGTTAATAACTTCACCAGGTCAGACAGGTTGAGTGGTAAGTTTGCTGATAGATTTGATTTGGGTCTGAGACCCAGACCCAAAATCTAGGTTTAGCTACATTAAAAAGGCAACCGCTACAGATAAGTGTCCAATCATGAGATCTCTTAAAACAGTGATGGAGTCCGACCCTGTTAGGAAAATCCTTTTGCTAGAGAGAGAATCTCAGATCTCTTTCATCCTGGTCATTATGCCTTGTGCTAAAAGGAGGACATTTAACATTTATTGTATGCCAACAGTGCTAGGCCATTCTGCATGTTATCTTACTTAATCTTCATAATTTATCTGTGAAATATTTTCCATTGTCCCCATGTATAATTCCAAGTTGTTTGAGTTTTTTTTTTTTTTTTTAACTTTCCCAGACTTTATATCTGCTACCCCTCCACCTAGAATAGTATTATGCCTCCTTTTTGCATAGTGAATACCTACTTATTCCTCAGAGCTCATCTCAGATGCTACTATTTTAAGGACGCCTTCCCAGTCCCCTGGGCTTGTTTCCCTATTAAACTGATCAAAGGCTTGATTCTCTATTACACTTCACTGATCAAAGTGCACTGATCTCAATAGCACAAATAACTATGTGATTAGTCACTTAATATCTGTCATTTCTGCTGAAATATAAGCTTCATGAGCACAGTAACTGTGCCTGTATCATTTTTCTATGTTATAGTGCCAAGTATTGTTCCTTGTTTGGTAAATAATTATTATATGATTATGGCAAATAAATTCCATAAACAGAAGGTTTTTTTTGGGGTTTTTTTTTTTTTTTTTTGAGACGGAGTCTCGCTCTGTTGCCCAGGCTGGAGTGCAGTTGAGCGATCTCCGCTCAATGCAAGCTCCACCGCCTCCCAGGTTCACGCCATTCTCCTGCCTCAGCCTCCTCAGAAGCTGGGACTACAGGTGCCCACCACCACGCCCGGCTAATTTTTTTTTTTTTTTTTTTTTGTATTTTTAGTAGAGACGGGGTTTCACTGTGTTCGCCAGGATGGTCTCGATCTCCTGACCTTGTGATCCGCCCGCCTCGGCCTCCCAAAGTGCTGGGATTACAGGCGTGAGCCACTGCGCCCGGCTGCATAAACAGAAGTTGAATGCTGGTCCGCTGTAACTTCAAAACCTTCCTTTAAATTATGCCAGATGCAGGACCTAAGAAGTAAAGGAAGTATTTCTTAATAAAATTACCCCAGAGGCTCTTCCTGAACTCTGTTTCAGTTCTAGATTGGCTATCTAACGATAAAAGTTAAGCATTAACTTTATGTGGTTAGGGTGTGGTCGGAGATAAAGAACCTAAAGTCTTTGAAGTCTCCCCAGTTCCAAGTAGGTAATCCCTTCCGAGAAGTCCCACCTTTCTGAGCAGCTGTGTTTGAAGAAAGCTAGTGGGAAAAGTTCCAGGACTACATGTCAGGAAACTACAAGAGTTAGAAACATTTGTTGATTTACAAGTGTTTTTAACTTCCTGCTGGGCTGAAAACTGCTTGTTTTGTGGAAAAGCGAAACTTGGCAGCAAACATCTAAAATGAAGAGCCCCCAAACTTTTGAGGAAAAAACGGAATGCATTGTTAACGCTCTACTCATGGACTTCTTGGCCCCAACATTGCGGGTTGCCAACCGGAACCTATGCTGTGTAGATGAAGTAGGTTCAGGTAAGGCTCCTGGCCTAGGTGGTGATTGCAGGTCAATAAGAGTATGTTTTCGGCTGGGCACGGTGACTGACTCCTGTAATCCCAGCACTTTGGGAGGCCAAGGCAGGTAACTTGAAGTCAGGGGTTTGAGATCAGCCTGGCCAACATGGTGAAACCCCATCTCTACTAAAAATACAAAAATTAGCCAGGCATGGTGACTCACGCCTGTAGTCCCAGCTACATGGGAGACTGAGGCATGAGAATTGCTTGAACCTGGGAGGTGGAGGTTGCAATGAGCAGAGATCATGCCACTGCACTCCAATCTGGGCCACAGAGACTCAGTCTCAAAAAAAAAGAGTATGTTTTATTTATTTCCTTTAAGTTTCAAAAGGCAAACTCTAAGTTTTCAGTAACACCTAAAGGGAAAGAGGTTCTCAATGAAGGGAAACTTTCTGACTATTGGTGTTGACAGAACATTTAAGCTCTTGGGAGATGATGTGAAAATTATGTAAAAACAAGACCACTTTTTCTCATTGCCCAGATTCCTGGGACTTGCCATTGCTTCAAGCATTGTAACAAATGTGTTCCCTCTGTCGTAGGAGAGCCTTGCTCTTTTGACGTGGTTATCATTGCTGGTCGCCTTCGGATGCTGGGTGACCAGTTCAACGCAGAATTGGAAACTTACGCCAAAAACATCATTGCAGAAACCATTCAAGGACAGGTCAAGTTTCTACTTCATGCTATTGTTTGCTGCTTTTTTTCCTATCTCAAACTTCCTTTTCTTACTACTCCCATACTATGGTGACTAGGAATGTTCTATGAAAATATTTGGGGGCTTATATTCCAAGGAGGTATAGCAAGAATTCTCCAGTTGCTAAAACCTAAGTGGTATGGAGATGGAAAATTTTTGGCATAGGCTGATGAACCTTCAGCTTGTCTCTACTTGGTCTTCATCAGAGCTGTGCTTAGTGTGCATAGAGCACATTTTATAGCACTTTATTCTTGGCAAAGTATAGCATTTTTTTTTTTTTTTTTTTTTTTTGAGACAAGGTCTTACTCTGTCACCTAGGCTCAAGTGCAGTGGTGTGATCTCAGCTCACTGCAGGCTCCACCTCCTGGGCTCAAGCGATCCTCCCACTGCAGCCTCCTGAGTAGCTGGGACTTCAGGCAAGTGCTACCATGCCCATCTATTTTTTATTTTTACTATTTTTATTTTTAGTAGAGATGGGTTTTTGCCATGTTGCCCAGGTTGGTCTTGAACTCCTGAGCTCAGGTGATCCACCCACCTCGGCCTCCCAAAGTCCTGGGATTACAGGCATGAGCTACCACACCCAGCCTATGCTTTTTTTTTTTTTTTTGAGATGGAGTCTTGCTCTGTCACCCAGGCTGCAGTGCAGTGGTGCGATCTTGGCTCACTGCAACCTCCATCCCCCAGGTTCAAGCAATTTTCCTGCCTCAGCCTCCCAAGTAGCTGGGACTACAGGTGCACGCCGCCACACCTAGCTAATTATTTTTTGTATTTTAGTAGAGATGGGGTTTCACTGTGTTGCCCAGGCTGGTCTCAAACTTCTGAGCTCAGGCAATTGGCCTGCCTCGGCCTCCCAAAGTGCTGGGATTACAGGCGTGAGCCACCACACCCGGTCCCAGCCTATGCATATTTTAATATTTATTTTGTTGGAGGTGGGCACTTTTTTCCCCCAGGGTCCAGCAGGGAAGTATATACAGGAATGACAGGCAGTCTACAAGTTTGATGCAATGAGGGATAAGCCCTACAGCAGCTCACTGGCTTTTCATCAGAATGCTGATTACTGGCAGTAGCACTTGGACTCTGTTTCAGATGTAAAGACAATAAGGCAGTATCTAGGAGATGTTGCTGATATATATCAACAATGACAACTAATATTAACTTATCACTTACAATGTGCAATTATTATCTCATTTAATCATTATGTCCCTGTATGAGTTACCATGGAAGCTATTATCGCCGCAGCAACCTCTCCCCATCTGCATATAACACCACAAAAGCAAACATCTAACCTGTTTTGTTCACTGCCATATTCACACAACCTGTAACAGTGCCTTATATATAATACGTCCTCAGTAAGAATTTCTTTTTTTATTTTTTTTGGAGACAGACTCTCACTGCAACCTCTGCCTCCCGGATTCAAGTGATTCTCTTGTCTCAGCCTCCCAAGTAGCTGTGATTACACGCACCCGCCACCATGCCCTGCTAATTTTTGTATTTTTAGTAGAGATGGGGTTTCACCATGTTGGCCAGGCTGGCCTTGAACTCCTGATCTCAGGTGATCCACCCGCCTCGGCCTCCCAAAGTGCTGGGATTACAGGGGTGAATCACCGCGCCTAGCCCATCTGGGTGGATCACCTGATGTCAGGAGTTCGAGACCAGCCTGGTCAAAATGGTGAAACCCCCATCTCTACCTAAAAATACAAAAATTAGCTGGGCAGATAACTTGACGTCAGGAGTTCAACACCAGCCTGGCCAACATAGAGAATCCCTGTCTCTACTAAAAATACAAAAATTAGCTGGGTGTGATGGCCCATGCCTGTAATCCCAGCTACTTGAGAGACTGAGGCAGGAGAATCACTTGAACCCGGGAGGCGGAGGTTGCAGTGAGCTGAGATCACGCCACTGCTCTCCAGCCTGGGCGACAGAGCAAGGCTCTGTCTCAAAAAAAGAACCACACTCTTAACCGTTATGCTTTATTCTTCCCACTATACATAGCTTGGGCAGTGTGCCTACACTACTTCCAAGCAGAACTGGACCTGTTACTTCCAGTTACTTGCCCTGAGGCTGTCCTAGGTAGTTGATAGCTGAGTTGACTTTTTTTTCATTAAACAGATTTTTTTTTGGCTGGGTGCCATGGCTCATGCTTGTAATCCCAGCACTTTGGGAGGCCGAGAGGGGTGGACTGCTTGAGGCCGGGAGTTTGAGACCAACCTGGCCAACATAGTGAAACCCCATCTCTGCTAATAATACAAAAATTAGCTGGGCATAGTGGCGCACACCTGTAATTCCCAGCTACTCGGGAGGCTGAGGTAGGAGAATCGCTTGAACCTGGGAGGCAGAGGGAGGTTGCAGTGAACTGAGATCTCGCCACTGCACTCCAATCTGGGCAACAGAGCGAGACCCTCTCTCAAAATAAATAAATACATACATACATACACACATACATACAAACACAAATACAAAAATTAGCCAGGCATGGTGGCACACAACTGTAATCCCAGCTACGCGGAAGGCTGAGACAGAAGAATTGCTTGAACCCGGGAGGCGGAGGTTGCAGTGAGCCAAGATGGTGCCATTGCACTCCAACCTGGGTGACAGAGCAAGACTGTCTCAAAAAAAAAAAAAAAATTATTTGACTTGAACTTGTTTTAATAAAAAAAATATTTTGAAACAGCCCTAAACTCAGGGAAAAGTTGCAAGGATAGTACAAATTCTCTCTTTAATCATTTGACAGTAGGGAGTTGACATGATATTTCATCAACCCCTAATACTTTTATACTTCCTTCAAACAAGGACATTCTCTAACGTAACCACATTCTAACCATCAAAACCAGGAAATTAACACTGATTCATTTTCATCTAATCCTTAGATCTCTTTCAAGTTTTGCCATTTTTCCCGATAATGTAATGTATGGTAAAAAGTTGTAGGCCAGAATCACATATTGCATTTAGTTGTCATTTCTCTTTAGTTTCCTCCAATCTGGAATTTTTCCTCAGTCTTTCCTTGATTTTCATAACCTTGACACTTGAAGACTATGGTCTATCTTGTTGAATGTCCCTTAATTGGGTTTGTTTGATGTTTCTTCTTGGATAAATTAAAGATATGTACCTTTGGTAGGAATATCACTGAAGTATTGCTATGTTCTCAGTGCATTGCATCAATTGGCACAATATTTCATTTTATCCCAGTATTGATGTTGTTAACTTTAATCACTTAAGATGGTGTCTGTAAGGCTTCTCCTCTATAAAGTTACTCTTTTCCCCTTTGTAATTAATAAGTGTTTTATGGCGAGGTACTTTGAAACTATGTAAATATTCCACATCTCATCAAAATTTCAATGCATTCATTTTTTATCAGCATTGGACCCATGAATTCCTACTTTATTCAGTGGGTTATAATCTGTTAACGTCATTATTAATTTAGATGCTCAAATCATCCTAGTTTTAGCTAGTGGGAGTGCTTTCACTCTAGACGGCACCTCTTTGATGTGTCTCTATTTTTATTTGAGTACTTCCTTAATTTCTGACAGAAGATCTTATACTTCCCTAGCCCCAAACTGAAATCAACCATTCTCTAGAGAGCGCTGGTTTCTTTTATTGTTTGAGACGAGTCTCACTCTGTTGCCAGTCTGGAGTGCTGTGGCACGATCTCAGCTCACTGCAACCTCTGCCTCTCGGATTCAAGCAATTCTCCTGCCTCAGCCTCCCAAGTAGCTGGGACTACAGACACACACTGCCAAGCCTGGCTAATTTTTTTTTTTTTTTTTTTTTTGTATTTTAGTAGAGACGGGGTTTCACCATGTTGCCCAGGCTGGTCGCGAACTCCTGGGCTCAGACAATTCGCCCGCCTTGGCCTCCCAAAGTGCTAGGATTACAGGTGTGAGCCACCGCGCCCACCTTTTTTTTTTTTTTTTTTTTTTGAGACAGAGTCTTCGCACTTTCGCCTGGGCTAGAGTGCAATGGCGCCATCTCCGCTCACTTCAACCTCCACCTTCCGGGTTCATGTGATTCTCCTCCCTCAGCCTCCAGAGTAGCTGGGATTACATGCGCCCGCCACCACGCCCAGCTACTTTTTTGTATTTTTAGTAGAGACGGGGTTTCACTACGTTGGCCAGACTGGTCTTGAACTCCTGACCTCATGATTCACCTGCCTTGGCTTCCCAAAGTGCTGGGATTACAGACGTGAGCCACCGCACCCGGCCTTTGGTTTGTTTTAATGGAGAATGATATTTAGAAATCAAGATTTAGGTGCCCTCCCACATGGATGTCCTTTTCAGCTTGTTTGGGCTCCGATATTCAGCTCTGGCCAGGCTTGACCCCCCCTAAATCCCCACAGATCTTGCTTGGACCCACCTAATGGCTTTTGGATCCCATATTTGAAAAGGAAAGAGGAAAAGGAAGAGCTACTCAATTATTTTAATTAATTATTATTTTATTATTAATTCTAATTAATTACTATTTTTGAGACAGTCTTTCTCTGTCACCTAGGCTGTAGTGTAGTGGCTCAATGATAGCTCACTGCAGCCTCAATCTCATAGGCTTAAGTGATCCTCCCACCTCAGCCTCCTAAGTAGTTGGGACCACAGGCATGTGCCACCATGCCTAGCTACTTTTTAAAATTTTTCATAGAGACAGGGTCTCAATGTGTTGCCCAGGCTAGTCTTGAACTCCTGACCTCATGTGATCCTCCCACTTTTGCCTCCCAAAGTGTTGGGATTACAGGTGTGAACCACTGTACTCGGCCTTTTTTTTTATCTGAGACAGAGTCTTGCTCTGTCACCCAGGCTGGAATGCAGCGGCGTGATCTCGGCTCACTTCACTTCAACCTTCACCTCCCAGGTTCAAGTGATTCTCCTGCCTCAGCCTCCTGAGTAGCTGGTATTACAGGCCTGCGCCACGCTGCCTGGCTAATTTTTGTATTTTTAGTAGAGACAGGGTTTCACCATGTTGGCCAGGCTGGTCTTGAACTCTTGACCTCAGGTGATCTGCCTGCCTCGGCCTCCCAAAATCACACCTGGGATTATAGGTGTGAGCCACCGCGCCCGGTCTTTACTTGAGAGTTTCCCAGACATTTCCTAGTCGTTCAAGCAATACCTTTACAATTTAACCAGCTGGACTATCACATACTTAATATTTTTCTTTCAAATCATTTTTCATTTATTTTGTTTAACCTAAGCAATAATACCTGAAATCATGGGTTTGATGGACTACTTATGTATTTTCAAATGCCCATTAATATAACAAAATATTAAAACGAGAAAAGATTATCCATCTACCCTCTGAGATTTCATTAGTTACCACCAATTGCACATTTGGCACTCTAAGAAACAATCGCTCTACTGGATTCCTGCACCTGCAGCCTCCTGCACTTTTTGAGGGATACTCTGTTGATATTTCCTTTGTCTTTCCTCAGGCAGGAGCTATACTCCAGAACACAGTGGAATCTCTCAGCAAGACCTGGTGTGCTCAGGATTCCAGCTTAGCTTATGAGAGAGCCTTTCTGGCAGTGGCAGTGAAACTTCTTGAGTATATGGCTCACATCGATCCTGAAGTAGTGGGACAGGTGGCTATCCCCATGACGGGTATGATCAATGGGAACCGAGCCATCCGAGAGTTCATCCAGGGCCAGGGAGGTTGGGTAAGTGTGTTGGGGCTCCTGGTTTTGCTAGGTATTTGCACTGTTTTTGTACTAATACCTGGGATTCCAATTCATGACCCTTTTGGTAAATTGGAAACCAACAGGAAAACAGGCTTCCCTATTTTGCTGAAAATGCCTAGATTTTCTTGCCATGGAAAAGTGGAGCAGACAGAAGATCAGCCTGTGGGTGTTGGACTCCAGAGTCATGCTACCTAAAATATTGACTGCTGACTACTGTAAAGCTAATCTTCATTTCCTACACATAATCATCTATAAAGTATATTCGTGGTAGAGTTCTAATTTCAGCCTGGCTTCACTCTGTTCCCTTGTAAATTTCTGGGTCTTTCTTCTTCTAACATCTTTATGTGTGTGTTAGGGAAGTCAGAATCACCTTAATAGTATCTAAGAAAAAACAGTCTTTGCTGTAGTTGTAACCATAGAAGGTATTCTAAGCCCATGTTTTAGTAATCATTAGAACTTATGCTGTCATAGAGCATTTACGGAGTCAGTGGAAGCCTTAATAAGAGCTACATTTCCTGGAGCTATCTGCAGATCATTTCCTGGTTTCTTAGGAAGTTCCTGAAAGCAATTCCTTTGACTGTAGGATTTTCACTGTCTTTCCTAGGAAAATCTGGAGAGCTGAAGAGGTGGAGCTATTCACGAGACTGAACATCACTTCCTTGTTGACTGATTGGGTGATTAACTCCTGGCAATTCAAACAAACAAATAAAAAAACACTTTTTTCATTTTATCAGAACTGAACTTAGCTGAATAAGTTATTTTTTACTGATTGTTAAAGTTGGGAGCAGCTGCCAGAGGCCTACAGAGTTGGTTTTTGTTTTGTTTTTTTGTCAACTTAACGCAAACCACAGAGATTTTCTACTTTGTTTTCACATGAGTTTTAATGAGGTTCTGTTGAAGCAAAGACCTCTAGACACAAAGTAATGACTTGTTAGTAGTGGAATTATAAACAACAGGGCACGCCTTTGCTGGAGGTATTTTGAGAGAAAGGGAGAATAATGGAAACTATTCCTTCAGATTTAGCCCTGTCCTTTGGTAAGAATCTTGTCTACTAATTTTGCAATTTAAAGGATTTCAGGAAGCTTTTTGGTTGAAAAATCTTGTTTTTTTTTTTTTTTTTTTAAGACGGAGTCTCGCTCTGTCACCCAGACTGGAGTGCAGTGGCTCGATCTCAGCTCACTGCAAGCTCTGCCTCCCTGGTTCACTCCATTCTTCTGCCTCAGCCTCCCGAGTAGCTGGGACTACAGGTGCCTGCCACCATGCCTGGCTAATGTTTTGTATTTTTAGTAGAAACAGGGCTTCACCATGTTAGCCAGGATGGTCTGGATCTCCTGACCTCGTGATTCGCCCGCCTCGACCTCCCAAAGTGCTGGGATTACAGGCGTGAGCCACCATGCCAGGCCTAAAATCTTGTTATTTTAAGTTGAGTATTTTCATTCAAAAATCATCCCTAAACTTCATGTTAATTTCACCTGAGGAGGACGATTTTATGCATTTTAGAGGTTGTAAGCAAAAAAAAAAAAAAAAAAAAAACCCAAAAAACAAAAAAAAAAGTTGTTTCTACTAGGAAGGTCAAAGAAAATAAAAGTTACTGCATTGTTACTGCCACAGGATGCAGGAAGTGCTGGCCCACATCTAGGACAGCAAGGCCACCCCAGCTGACATGAAGCTAGCTGCGTAGCATAGAGCTTTAAAAATGTGGTTCACACACCACTTGTGGACCTTATTAAATTGCTGATTCGCATTTCTAGAGATTCTGATTCTGTAAGGGTAGGCTGGAGCCTAGGAACCTACCTTTTAAACTAGTTCCATAGGTCATTCTGATGTACATATAGAGTGTGACAGCCATCACTTTAGAGAATGGATTGACAAATTACAACCCACACGTCAAATCTGGCTTGCTGTCTTATTTTGTAAACAAAGTTTTATTGGAATAGAGTAACATTCACTTGTTTACATATTGTTCATGGCCACTTTTGCGCTACAATGGCAGAGTTGAATGATTATGGAAGACCATATGACTGGTTAAGTCCAAAATATTTACTAGCTGGCTCTTTACAGAAAAAGTTGGCTGACCCCTTCTCTAAATCAACATTTCTCCTTGGTAATTGAAACTCTATTACAGTCCTGACAATTCCAGCAAACACAGCTGTGGATACAGGGTTTAAACTCAAAGATATTTAACTCTTTTTTGGGAACTTAGTCTCCATATGTTTGTTAGTTCTTGCATAATCCACAGTTTCTCTAGGTCTTCAGCCAATCAGAGAGCTCTGTAGCTCCTAAGTAGTCCATTTCTCTGGCCCTACAAGTGAGAGTGACTAGAAGAAAAACTTATGATTTGTATGATCTTATATCTCAAAATAGTCCTTAATGATCTAACAGATTAGTAGGCAGTCATCAGGTTGAGACTTCAAAAACCAGACTACTTTCCTGAATGTCAAGAAGAAAGGCATTGCTACAGTGATTCACGAAAAGCAGCATTAATTACTTTGGCTAAAGTTTAATAAAGCTAATCACTTCCCCTCTATCAGCCAGCCAGCCATCTATCCCCTCTAAATTCAGAGAAGTAAATATATAGTGCTGTTAATATATTTTTGCTTTTTAAAGTTATGCTTTGGCCTGGTGCGGTGGCTCATGCCTGTAATCCCAGCACTTTGTGAGGTCAAGGCGGGTAGATCACCTGAGGTTAGGAGTTTGAGACCAGCCTGACCAACATGGTGAAACCCTGTCTCTACCAAAAACACAGAAAATTAGCCAGGCTGGGTGGCATGTGCCTGTAATCCCAGCTACTCAGGAGGCTGAGGCAGGAGACTCACTTGAACCTGGGAGGCGGAGGTTGCAGTGAGCTGAGATGGCGCCACTGCACTCCAGCCTGGGCGATGAAAGCAAAACTGTCTCAAAAAAAAAAAGAAAGAAAATAAGTAAAGTTATGCTTTTTCCTTTATTCCTAGTTAAATCACAACAGGTTAGTAATCTGTAAATGATGTGTCCTGTTTCTCTTTAGTAGAAATTATATTTTTGGCTAACCATTAAGAAACTTGTACTCCTTTGTCCCTTATGTTACTATAAACTCAAGATGATGAGTTTTGTGGTATTTGACTTCATAGGCAAAATCAAAATACTTTGATTGTTGCTATTCTGTTTTATGAAATAAACTTCTGTCTATGCATTTGAACTAAGTTTCAGCAAATTCAATCTAAATTGAATAATTCCAGCTCCCAGTTTTATCCTGTGTTGCTCATAAAACAGTTCCAAGTATACTGCATTATCTTGAGATTTGAAGATATGGTGCCCACGGGGATTATACTAGGCAAATGCATTAAGCAGCTCTGGCCTAGGTGTTGTGTATTTTAGGAGACTCTATCTTAGGAGAGTTTAAGTGATTGGGCTGCAGGAAGAAGACATTGTAACCCAGGAATTAAAAATGGATTCAGATTGCCTGATTTTAACACTTTAGTTTCACTATAGGCTAATTATGTGACATTGTGTAAGAGACATAATTCTTCTGTACCTTAGTTTCTACATTTGTAAAATAGAGATGATTTGGTAACTTTTTAATAAGATTTTTGTGAGAGATAAATAAAACAATACACTTTGTAAAGGGCCAGTGCCTGGAATATTTTAAACACTGTGCCATTAGCAATTTGGAATTCTATGTTATGGAGTTCATAAGGTTCTAGCTTGACTTTTTTCTCTCTCCATTAACCCTGGCTCTCACAGATGCAAACCACTCTTACCTTTCACATCACTGTGAGTGATTCCTAAATATGATTGATTTCCCTTCTCAATTCCACAGCCACAGACGCTTATTATTTATGTGTACCTTTCTTATCCCTATACTCTCCATTTGCCATACAACTAGCTCAAAACCTCAGTCATTTTTACCTTGTCTCTCTCTCTCCAGTCCAACTCACCCAACAGTTTTTCTCGTTTGTTACTTCCTTTTTGTCCTGGTTCTTCTACCAGATTTATTAGCAACTGCCTGGACTATTAATAAAGCCTCCTACTTAGGCTTTCAATAAATTGTTCTTTTTCTGCTCCATTCCAGTCTATCCTATATACTGACATCAGATTGATGAAAGCTATGGTTTGTCTATTGTTTTGATTCATTTTTGTATATGGTATCATTCATTTTTAAATTTAACATACCAATGAAGATTATAGGACTTAAACATTTTATCAGAAGGGGGCATTTATTTGTTAAATCAAGAAATAACTTTTCAAAAGCATTGCTTTGAATGCCATTCTCTTAAAGTCCTTCAGTAGAACTTTTGAGGGTGATTAGATATGTTCATTATCTTGATTGTGATTTTATGGGTGATTTCATACCAACTTACCAAACTGTATACTCTGATTGAAATGTGTAGTTTATTGTACATTAGCACTACCTCAATAAGGTTGTTTAAAAAAGAAAATCTTCAGCGGCTCCCTACTGTTCATCAAATAAAGCCTGACTTTCAGTCTGATATTCAAATTCCCCCAGGATCTGGCCCTAACTGCCCTATATAGCCTTAATCAATCATGATTCTCCTCTACAATCCCAATGCTCTAGTAAAACCGAGCCAGTCACTAAAGCCATCCTCCTACTGTTCTCTGTGTTTCATACTGCTTTTTTCTGAGGCTTTACCTGTAGACATCGTCAAGACCCAACCCAATTGTCACTTTCTCCATGAAGGCTATCCGTATAACTAGAACAAGAAGTGGCCTTTGCCTCCTTGAACTTTTGTTTGCACCACTTTTAAGTTTCTTATCCAAAAAATGGCCTTAAATTGTAATTATCTGTATAGTCATCTTCCCCACTAGGATAAAGGATCGCTGAAGGATACAATTTGTTGTATACTTCTGTAACACCCCTCCTCTTCATTCTCTGTCATGTACATCGATATTAAAAATATTCATTACATGAATGAATAAATGATTGACTCAGATGAGACTTCAAGTTTGATTATATTTGAACAGGATGCTAAGCTTTAAGAGTCCTGATGCTCTTGGCCAGGCGCGGTGGCTCACACCTGTAATCCCAGCACTTTGGGAGGCTGAGGCAGGTGGATCACAAGGTCAGGAGATCAAGACCATCCTGGCTAACACTGTGAAACCCCATCTCTACTAAAAAATACAAAAAATTAGCCGGGCGTGGTGGCGGACACCTGTAGTCCCAGCTACTCGGGAGGCTGAGGCAGGAGAATCGCTTGAACCCGGGAGGCGGAGCTACAGTGAGCTGAGATGGTGCCACTGCACTCCAGCCTGGGTGACACAGCAAGACGCTGTCTCAAAAAAAAAAAAAGAGTCCTGATGCTCTTTATTTAAAAAAAAAAAAAAAAAGCTTCAGGCTGGAGTTGGTGGCTCATGCCTGTAATCCCAGTACTTTTGGGAGGCTGAGGCGGGTGGATCACCTGAGGTCAGGAGTTCAAGGCCAGCTTGGTCAACATGGTGAAACCCCATCTCTACTAATAATACAAAAATTAGCTGGGTGTGGTGGCTCACACCTGTCATCCCAACTACTCAGGAGGCCGAGGCAGGAGAATTGCTTGAACCCGGGAGGCGGAGGTTGCAGTGAGCCAAGATAGCACCATTGCACACCAGCCTGGGTGACAACAGCAAAACTCTGTCTCCCAAAAATAAAAAAATAAAAAGAAAAAAATGCTTCAATTGCAATTTACTGGTTGCCCTTTGCCTCTTGAGGATTCTGAAACCAAAGGCAGAGTATGCTTCCCTGTGTAGTATGTGGGAGGTTGACTATGAAGTCTGCAGCAGGTGAACTGAAGGACTTAGTGAAGTCTCAGAATGCTGTAGTGACAAGCAGTGGATTAGAAGATGGGTAGGGGAACTTTTCCTACCATGGATGACGTGAAAACATGAGAAAATGAAACAAGCTTAATTAAAGGCATTTTATAAGCCTCTTCCGTGTTCATTTATAAAAGAAGAAACAAGCCTGTTCTAGAGATAAAGGAGGTCATTTATTTTTGGCTATTGCAGTTCTTCAGAGATGGACTCTGAAGCTCAGTATTGACACCATTCCTTTCATAATAATAGCCTTGCTGCTTGGGCAGCAGCATTCAGGAAAGTACCCTTTGCCAGGTTCCTGTGCCTCCATGTAGGAAGGCCCATCTGCTCCTGGCATAATGAAAGTGCCTAGCTAGAGACAAGAAGCACAGACTGTGCCAGGCAAGAGATTTGAAGTAATTGATATAATGAGTAACCAAGTGAGAGTAGATCCCTCACCAAAGTGTAACCACATTAGCTTACATTATCACAACAGACTTATTTTAGGTATGTATTCTCAAGACCATGTTAAGCACTGTGGGTTACACAAATGCATAGAAGACACTATCATTGCCTTTGATAAATCTGAAAAACAGGGGGCATCTTTTGAATAAACTCTTAAACTTATAGGAGACAAGGAAATTGAATAAACGAAGAAAATGTCTATAGCTGTATATACAGATTTATATTGAAGAGATTCAGACTAAGGGAAGATCATGGTGAAACAGTTAAGGGCAAGATTTTTGAAGAAAAAGTAATTGAGCTTTATGGCTTTATTTTCATCGTGGTGAAACTTAGGGGTAAAGGTGAGAAGTAGAAAAAGAAGTAGTAGAATGAACAAGCTCTGCAGGTGATGTGCTTGGATAGGCTGGCTGGGGATAGTTGACAGGGAGGGGCTTGGTGACAAGCTAAGGAATCTAGACTTGTTCCCATAGACCATCAATAACTATTCTGATTCTTTAGCATTAAAGTGCAGTTTTAAGAACTTTCATCCAGCCTTGGTTAACAGGAGATACTAGAATGGAAACATACAGATAGGAAGATAATATAAGTTTATTGCTATAGGGATCCAGGTGTGAAAGTGGGAATGGGACTAAGTGGGAATGGAAAAGACAGGTTGAATCAAAATACATTGAGGAAAAATTTCCAATAGGTCTTGGTGATCAAGAGAATGCTTACAAAGGACTGAATGTTTCACAGACAATGTATATATCCCATATCAAATCAGTGACCCTGGGATGTAGGGAAAGGCAAGAGTAGTGAAACTAAAGCTAAGGTTGGGTAAGTATCTTCTCCAGGGTAAAACATGTCTCTTCCTCATCCAAAAGAGAGAAGGATGTTCTGAGAATCCTGAATGTTTTTCCTGTTGAATAGTTTATCTTATCCTTGTAGTCTTTCCTGAAATTCTCTTCAACTAACGTGTATTGTAATCTAATTCCTGACCTCCATGATACTGATATTTCTCCTTAAACTAGCATACTCCCCTCTTGTTGGAACAGCTGACATGGTGACCAGCACTCTTCTCTATTGTGTTCTTCCTTCTGACCAAACACTACAGCCACATGAGGCAGCAGTGAGATGTGGCCTTGTCACTCCTCTTCAGGTGCTCATCCACAATTTACTTCCCACAATTTACTTGATGGTTCTGGCAAAATGTTGGTAAGTCTTTTTTTATTGCATGGAATTGTTGTGTTCACTTAGGTTTTATGCCAGACTGGTTTAAATGACTCATCATAAATTCTGAAACTCTTTTAGGTATTTGCCAACCTTTACTGCAAGTCTTCTTTCCCCTCCCCAGCTCTTTATCTTCCCGCAAGATACAAATGAGTCAACACAATCTTCATCAAAAAGCATTATGCTCTTACTGCCCTTCAGTATCTGTAGAAGGAAGTGTGATAAATTAAGTAGTAGCTTATTTAAAAAATAATAATAATAGCTCCAGCTACTTGGAAGGCCGAAGTGGGAGGATCACTTGAGCCCAGGAGTTCCAGACTAGCCTGGGTAACATAGCAAGACCCTGTCTCAAATCAAAACAAAACAAAACAAACAAAAAAACCCAAAACAAAAAAAATTAAAGTTTTGTGTTTTCTTCTTCAGTTTGTTTTTTGCTTGCTTGAGTGGTCTGCTCAGGAAATGGCCTCGTAGCTAAGTGGGTTTTGGGGGTTTGGTTATTTCACAATGTCTCTATACCTTTTGGGTTTACAGTTGAATAGAATCTTAAAAATTGCTGCTTGCTTTTTTAAAAAGTGTGAAGTTCTACCAACACACTATTTACAGATTCTTAGATTTTGAAGAAAAGGACTATGGAGGCATCTAAGCAAAAATTTTTTTGTTATTTCCTATTTATTTTTATCTTCTCCCTCCTTAAGAAGAAACAAGAAAGTTAGTAAGAGATTGTTCTGAAATATAGGCTTGAGAAAAATAGATTTAAATTTTATTAGGCAGGTTTGCCTAATCAATTAATAAAAATTAATAAAGTTTTAGTTTTGGTGTAATTGAGGACATTCTAAGGGTACAGAGAAGTTATAAAACTATATTATCTTATTTGTCCAAACATAGAAAATCATTTTCCGTTTACAATTATGCTTTGCTACTCTGCAATTAAGCAAGTTAGTTTAGAATATATTTATTTTTATGTTCTTTCCCAAAGTTACCTAAGGAATGTTTTAATTTTTATCAGTAATCATGTCTGTATCTTTAGTTCTGAGGTGCTTTACTAACTGGCTATGGATTTTTTTTTTTTTTTTTTTTTTTTTACCATATTCTGGCTTTCTCAGTGTTTTATGCCCATCTGCTAAGATAATGTTTAGAATTTAGTAGGTACTCAATAAATTTGTTGAACAACTTAATGGATTTTTTAAATGTTTATTTCTAATTTTAAAAACAGTATAATAATTTTAGAAAGCAAACTTTATCCCATCACACTTATACAATTGATTCTTTTTTGCATCTTTTAGTCTTTAACTATGTACATACTTTTACATGGTTTTAGTTATTATAAACTTGAAATTTTGTATTCTTATAAATCAAAGATTTCCCATATTTTATGTTTTAAAATAGCCAAAGTAAACATCACATTACTTAGAGCAGCGAGAAATTCTCTCTTAATTCTAGGTGGGAATAATTTGAGAAATATACTATTCCCAACAAATATTGCTGAAGAATGAGGGTTTAATTTATGTGTACTGGGATTGAGTTTCTTTATTTGAAATATTGTCTTTAAGTCGCCTATAACCAAGATATCTCAATGATCTTTCTTTTCTTTTTGCAGTACTTAGTAAAGAGCATGCAGTATCTTTAATATTCAGAATAAACAGTGTTCGGAATCATGATATCCTGAAAGAAGTTTGAATAATGTTGCAAAACAGAAAGGATTGCTAATATCTTAAATAGAGGAAGCCCTAACAACACATTTCCCAGTTTTCCTAGGATCAAGACTAATTTTGTTAACATTTGTTGAACTTCTGCCTTCAACAAAGATGATATGCTGATTTTGGGATGTTCTCACAGTGAATTAGGCACTTGGGTAGACTTGTACCCATTGAGAGGTTATGCAAGCTGAGATGTGGAAGCTTTTTCTAGAAGAGCCTGCCTTTCAGGGCCAAAATGCCACAGGCACAGCATAACTTCCTGAAACAAATTTATTTCCTAAGACATTGGTTGCAGAGTAGAAATGTGTTCTTTAGAAACAGTTCTTCAGGCTTTCTGCCCTAAAAGTTACAATGTTGTCAGCAAGGTGGTTGATTTTACTTTCTTTTCTTTCCATCACAGTTTACCAGCATTACATATGCAGCATATTGTGCTAACTGCCTGGTCAGGTGCTCCTTGTGGGGGTCACTTGCTCTAGATCCTGTATAGACCAACACTCTTAGTCTTTATATCCAGAATCCAAGCGAAGCTTCAAAGGCTACTGGGAGGGTTGAAGAGATGCTGAAATGAACACTTCCCTTAATGGAGGTCAGCACTTCCCCAGTCCTGGGGGAGACACAGACTGTCAGAAGCATCTGACCTTGCTTCATTCAAAAGAGAGTTTGAGGTATATATAGCAGACTTAAAAGTTATGAATAAAAACACCTTCTGTAATGAACAGAAGTTTCTCATTGATCACACTGACAAGAAACCTTTTGATGAACAGTCCGGGTAGAAGACATGTAACTCTAAATGGTGTCTGTCTTCTTTCCTGGGCTAACTGAACTTTGCAGAGTTCACCTGGAACATAAGGAAACAGAAGGTGTCAACTGGTCCCTTGTGCTCACTGGGGAAATGGGGAGAGACAGAACTCATGCAGGAGACCTGTAATTCTGCTCTTTCTCTGGGAGGCAAGAAGAAAGGTGGGTTTTGCGTATGGGTGATGGAATGGAATAGTCTCAGAGTTAAGCAGACCACAATTTATGTTCCGCTTAGCCTCTTGTTTGTTAAAAATTTGAGTTGTAACCAGGTTCCTTTGCTGAGAAGGAAGGCGCTAGGGCCCTGGAGCAAGATGATGGCTGTGTTATGTGACCACAGAAGGTGGTTACGTACTAATTTCCTCTAGGGCTTGTGATGAAGTCAGTAAACCACAGACTTCAGCATGCTCTGCTCAGGCGGCAGCAGTGGCTTTTTGGAGGTGTCTCGGCCATGACACACATTTGACATGCCCTCCCTCAACCTGCTTATAGACTATTTCTCTTGCTCTGCAGCATGGACCAAAGAGATATTCTGCAGAAGTTCCTGGATGAGGCCCAAAGCAAGAAAATTAACAAAGAGGAATTTACCAATGAATTTCTGGTGAGTTCTGTGTGTGACCCTCTCAGGGTAGTTATATACACTATTTAACTGACTATGGGGATCCAATTTTCTGAGACCAAATTGCCCTTGGGATAAAGTAAATATCAGGCCTTGAAGGGGAAGACAGAAAAAAAGGCAACCTAAAGTCTGACTTCTCTGAGTGGTTTGCATGTATTTTACGTATTCTCTCAAAATTACTGGTTTTAATATTTTGTTTGCTAGTTCTTTGGAGTTTGGTTAGGAATCCTACAGAAGACATATACAACTCCAGATATAAAACCACTAATATTAATTGAACATCCAGATTTCCCCAGATATCATCCAGATATCTGAGTTGTGGTTTATGCTTCATATTACTAATTTTAATTAATATTAAGAAGAAAGAGACCAATGTTAACTTTTCATACAATATTACATTTTTAGCATCCCCTTGGGATTCCATTTGGCTGACAAAGGTTTTTGAAGAGCACCAAAACTACCCACTGCCACAGTTTTTTTTTTTTTTAAGAGTCAGGATCTTACCCTGTCACCCAGGCTGGAGTGCAGCAGTGCAACCATAGTTCACTGTAGCCTTGAACTCCTGGCCTCAAGTGATTCTTCTGCCTCAGCCTCCTGAGTAGCTGGGGCCACAGGTGTGTATCGCCATGCCTGGCTAATTAAAAAAAAAATTTTTTTTTTTTTTGGAGAGACGAGCTTTGCTTTGTTGCCCAGGCTCGTCTCAAACTCCTGGCTTCAAGCACTCCTCCCATCTCGCCTCCCAAAATGCTGGGATTACAGGCATGAACCACTATTTCTGGCCATCATTTTCCTTTTCTTTTTCATATGAAAAATATATTATAACGTGTTTTTTCAATAACAGGCCTTCCTTAACTTCTTTTGCTTGGAGAAGTGGAACGGCTAGGATGGAGAGTAGAGACAAGCGTAGGTCACAGAGAGAAACATGAGTACAGGATAGGTTCAGGTTGGGTGGATTAGATTACCCAGAAGAACAATGCATCTCCTTTGAGAGAACTGTGATTATTGATGCAATGGCAGCGGGGTAGGCCTCATGCACCCTACAAGCTGAGACATCAGATAACATAGGGTGTCTAATAGTACCTATCATGTATTTTAGAATACTTACAGCTGGTGTTTCAGAGATATAAGAATTTTAAACCTTAGCTCTTCAGCTGTGAAGAAATGGGGGGGAAAGGGAGAACTGAAGTACAAACCTGAAATTTAATCATGATTTTTTTCACCAAATTACCAAGTATTTGACATGTTCTTAAATCTTTCTGTTTTCTAACTTATAAAATGGGGATAATAATTAATGTCCTACCTATCCTCACAGGATTGTTGTGATGATTAAATATCAATAACAATAATTAAATGTGGTCATTTACTGAGTACTATTTATTGAACACTTAGTAGGTACCAAGTTCAGTTCTAAGCACTAAAAATACAGCGGTGAACAAAAAGAACCAAAACCTTTGCCTCTTGGAGCTAACACTCTGGTACCAGATAATAGATGTGAAAACACTCTGAATGTCTTGAGTAATTAGATATTATTGAGTGATTAGATATTATGACAGGAACTCCGATGTCAGCTCAACATGGATAATCTTGTGGTACTATGAAAAATGTGCTCTCACTGCCACTGGCTGAGCAGTCTGAGCCCCTCTGGTAGAGTTACCTGAAAGGAGTTAAGGAGGAGGTTCTAGCACATGTGTATACATGTCCCTGCCCCTGCACTATAATTCCTAAGCCAAAGTAACCCAAGGCATAGATGTAAAAAGTGGGCTGAGGGGCAGTGCCGGGCCTCTGTTTTATTTTGGTTGTGTTTCTAAAAATAATGCAGACTGGTCAGGTCCAGTGGCTCACGCCTGTAAACCCAGCACTTTGAGAGGCCGAGGTGGGTGGATCACCTGAGCTCAGGAGTTTGAGACCAGCCTGGCCAACATAATGAAACCCCTACATAATGAAATCTCTACTAAAAATACAAAAATTAGCTGGGCGTGGTGGTGGGCACCTGTAATCCTAGCTACTCAAGAGGCTACTCAAGAGGCAGGAGAATTGCTTAAACTCGGGAGGCAGAGGTTGCAGTGAGCCGAGATACAGCTGTTGCACGCCAGCCTGGACAACAAGAATGAATCTCTGTCTCAAAAAAAAAAAAAAATAATAATAATGTAGACTATATCCCTAATATTTTACCTTTTCTCAGCTAAAGTCATTGTAGTTTCTCACTAAAATATAGCAGCTACTTCCTAACTGGCTTCTCTGCATCTAGCCTTGCCCCACCTTCAATCAATTTTCAGTTCAACACCCAAGTGCTCTTTTAATCATACAAATTTGGTCTTTTTTTTTTCTTGGAGACGGAGTTTTGCTCTTGTCACCCAGGCTGGAATACAATGACACGATCTTGGCTCACAGCAGCCTCCACCTCCCTGGTTCAAGTGATTTTCCTGCCTCAGCCTCCCAAGTAGCTGGGATTATAGGCATGAGCCACCACGCCTGGCTAATTTTGTATTTTCAGTAGAGACAAGGTTTCACCATGTTGACCAGGCTGGTCTAGCCACCCAGGTAATCCACTCGCCTCAGCCTCCCAAAGTACTAGTATTATAGGCGTGAGCCACTGCGCCCAGCCAAATCTGGTCATTTTTTCTCTGCTTAAAAACTTGTTATAGTTTTTTTAAGCTGCTTAATATTGTTCAATATAATACACATTTAGAAAAGTACATAAAACATCTAAGTATAACTGTAAAGCAACCATTAGCAGTGCAACCACCACCCAAGTCAAGAAACTGTCAGATCCCCCAAGACCCCTGCCCCATCAGGTCCCCTGCCCCCATCCCACCCTGTCCTGCCCTACCCTGGCCAAGGGATAATCACTATGCTGACTTTTATATTAATCACTTCCTTGCTTTTCTAGCTCCTGATTTTAAGGACCTTGTTTTTGGGTGGTGATTAAGTGTAACCTCACTGTTCACTGACTCATGTCCTCCAGTGGAAAAATAGTCTTCCTCTCAGCTCCATCTAAAGGTTTCAGATGAGACACCAGAGAGAGAGCTTTGGGGGAGTAGAGGAGTGGCGAATGAGGCTACATTGCTTGCTCGGACAAGGAAAATACTGCCACTAAATCGGAGGGCTTTCCATCTGGTCATGTTCCATGTCCCATCTTAAGCCTTTAATGTATTCTCGCAGGATTTTATATTTCTGAGGTTGGAGGACCAATTCTGTGACACAAGGCCACTGTTCACTTAACTGGTGGTACCTTTAGGGGAATTATCAAAATGCATATCTATTTCCAGGTAGATTCCCTGTGCATCCTAAACCCTTTACCCTCTCCCCATGTCCATGGTTCAGATTTCAGTCTCCACTTCCTTCTTGGCCAGACATCTTTGTACAGAGAACAATACAGATGGCCCTCTGTATCCCCAAGTTCTACATCCTTGGATTCAACCAACTATGGATCAAAAATATTTGAAAAAATACCAAAAATAACACAACAACAAAAAATAAAAAATGTAAAGCATAACAACAATTTATCTAGCATTTACATTGTATTAGGTATTACAAGTAATCTAGAGATGATTTAAAATATACAAGAGGACGTGTATAGTATGTGTAAATACTATGCCATTTTATATGAGGGACTTGAGCATCCATAGATTTTGGTATCTTGAAGGGGGTAGTCCTGGAACCAGTCCCCCACAGATACTGTGAGAGGACTGTATTCATAATTCGATGTGGCAGTCCTGTTATGACAGCTGAAGCCAATGCCGTGCTGCTTAGGTCTTTTCCCTGTGCCAGGACTAAATTCAGTAACTTTTCTGTAGTTGAAGCTACCACTGACCACCCATCTAAGGTTTTTATACATTCATATAAACATTCATTGAGTGCTTATTGTGTGCAAAGTAATGCCCTAGATGCTAGGAAAGCAATGCAATACTCCATGCTTTAGTGCAGCTTATTTTGTAAGACAATAGATATGTCTTAGAGAGGCAGACATTAAACAACTAATTAGTATATTAAATATTTAATATAATTGTGACAATCTGGGTGGGGTAGTCAAGGAAACATCAACATTCATTTTCTTATTTACTATTCCTTAAGAAAACCCTGTGAAATAGCTACAACTGTGATTTCTGACTTACAAATGAGGAAACTGAAGCTCTGAGAAGTTAAATAATTGGCCTAAGCTCACTCAGCTGTTCAGCCATAGGGATGAAATTTAACTCAGATCTGTCTTATTACAGAGCTGTGAAATTAATCCTTATCCAATAGCGTTCTACTTCATTCAATGACACTAAGTCTCTCAAAGGACCTAGTTTTAGGGTAAGTGCATAGTGCATAGTTAGTATAGCTTCTACACAGCAGAAACAGCAGGATGCAACTATACTGTTGAAATTTCTAAAGGTACTTTCAAACATTCCTTATTATTGTTATTCTTATAAAACAATGTTATTGAAAGTTAAAAGAAAGTAAACTCACCATAGTACCAACATTCTAACAAATCAAAACGTTTTTTGTAGATCTTGGCCAGGTGAGGTGGCTCGTGCCTGTAATCCCAGCACTTTGAGGCGAGCAGATGGCTTGAGTCCAGGAGTTTGAGACTAGCCTGGGCAACATGGTGAAACCCGTCTCTACTAAATATAAAAAATTAGCCAGACGTGGTGGTACATGCCTCTAGTCCCAGCTACCTTGGAGGCTGAAGAGGGAGGATCGCTTGATCACAGGAGGTGGAGGTTGTAGTGAGCTGAGACTGCACCACTGCACTCCAGCAAGGATGACAGAGTGGGACCCTGTCATACACACACACGAAAACCAACAACAGCTTTTTTGTGTGGATCTTCTAGTTCTTGTCCATTTATATAATTTTTTATATTATGGTAATTATAGCATAGGTACAATTTTGTATTCTCATATTTTCACTTACCATTATACCAAAATTATCAGGCTGATTAAAATGTATATAATTTTTAATGGTTGATGATGCAGCATCATCACATGCACATGTATTTGTCCATGTGGGTTTTTGTTGTTGTTGTTGTTGTTTTTTGAGAAGGAGTCTTACTCTGTCACCAGGCTGGCGTGCAGTGCCGTGATCTCGGCTCACTGCAACCTCCTCCTCCCGGGTTCAAGCTATCTTCCTGCCTCAGTCTCTCGAGTAGCTGGGACTACAGGAGTGCACCACCACACCCAGCTAATTTTTGTATTTTTAGTAGAGACAGGGTTTCATCATGTTGGCCAGGATGGTCTCGATCTCTTGACCTCGTGATCTGCCCGCCTTGGCCTCCCAAAGTACTGGGATTACAGGTGTGAGCCACTGCACCCAGTCTGTCCATCTGGTTTTTATAATGAAAGAATAATAATCATAATAGAGAATGCTTCTATACCTCTTATAGACACTGTGCTAAACACTCATATATCAACTCATTTACTCCATTGAGGAAGGTACTGTTTTCATTTCCATTTTATAGGTGAGGAAACAAACAGAGAGGTTAATTAACTTGCTCAGGGTCACATAGCTAGTAAGTGGTGGAATTGAATTTCAAGTTCAGGTAGTCTTGCTTTATCATCTGAAGTCATAAAAACTTCGGAGTCATATAAATCTTGCTTTGAATTTAGGTTATGCCCATGATTAGCTGTGTGACCTTTGATTAAGTCAGTAATCAAATAATTACTGGGAATAATATTCACTTTGAAGAACTGCTGTGAAGATAATAAGTATATAAACTTCCTGAGACATAGTAATATCCAAATAATTTAATTATTTCTCCATTGTTAGACATTTGAGTTATTTCTAATTTTTAATGATTATTGATAACACTAATATGAATATATTTTTCCATGTGGTTTTTCCCTTCTTTTGGATTAATCCTTAGGCTAGATCCCCAAAAATGTTATTACTGGGTCAAAGACTATTAGCATCTAATTGGTTAAGTATTACCAAATGTATTTCCAAAGGAGTTCTTCTAATTTGCAATATGTGAATTTATCATCTTCTCTACCACTCTGCTAGACTTAATAAATATAAAAGAGAATAAAAGATGAAAAAATTTTGCCTACTTACTATGTATTAGGCAATCTGCGAAGTGCTTTGCCATATATGATCTCATTTAATCATTACAACAACCCCAAGAGGAAAATATTATGTTCATTTTACCCATGAAATGGCAAAACCCAGATTTGAAACCAGTCTGTTTTTTTTCAAAGCCTCTTAACCTCTTTACTTAAACTGTATCAGGTAAAAATCATGTTTTTTTTTTTTTTCTGATATAACTAGCATAAAATAGTACTTTATTATGCTAATTTCACTCATTTGATTTCTGAGCCTGAAAATGTTCCATGATTATTTTAAATCTGCATTTCCTTATATACGTTTTCTGTTCATCTACTTTCCACAGTCACAACAGCTAATCCATAGAACTGTGTTCCAGACTCTGTGCTAAAAGTGCTTCACAAATAGAACTTCATGTACCTCCCAAAGAACCTTTTAAAATGGCTACCAATATCCTACATAGTGTCTCTCCAGCTTCTTATAGCATGCTCATTTTCTTGTCCTTGCCATGCTTCCTCTGCCATAGGGCCTTGCACACATGTTGTTACCTCTGCCTTGAACATTCCTCACACTCCTCTTTACCTAGATAACATTTAGTACTTTTACTTTATTTTATTTTATTTTATTTTTTTGAGACGGAGTCTTGCTCTGTCTCCCAGGCTGGAGTGCAGTGGCGTGATCTCTGCTCACTGCAATCTCTGCTTCCTGGGTTCAAGTGATTCTCCTGCCTCAGCCTCCTGAGTAGCTGGGACTACAGGTGCATGCCACCATGCCCGGCTAATTTTTTGTATTTTTAGTATAGATAAGGTTTCACCGTGTTAGCCAGGATGGTCTCTCGATCTCGCGACCTCATGATCTGCCCACCTTGGCCTCCCAAAGTGCTGGGATTATAGACATGAGCCACAGTGCCTGGCCATTTTTTTTTTTTTTTTTTTTTGAGACAGGGCCTCACTTGATCATCTAGGCTGGAGTCCAGTGGTGTGATCATGGCTCACTGCAGCCTCAACCTCTGGGGTTCCCATCTCAGCCTCCCAAAGTGTTGAGATTACAGGTGTGAGCCACCATGCCCGACTAATAATTCTTTAGATCTCAATTTGGTGGTCACTTCTTCAGAGAAAGCTTTCTTTTCTTTTCTTCTTTCCTTTTTTTTTTTTTTGGAGTCAGAGTCTTGCTCTGTCACCCAGGCTGGAGTGCCGTGGCTTGATCATAACTCACTGCAGACTTGACTTCCTGGACTCAAGTGATCCTCCAGCCTCAGCCTCCCAAAGTGCTGGGATTACAACCATGAGCCACCACATCTGGCCAGAGAAAGCTTTCTAGACCTCTTTGAATAGATCAAATCTTCTATTATAAGTTCTTATTAGCACCATATGTTATTTTTCATAGCACTTACCACAATTTCAGTTTTTTTTTTGTTGGTTTGTTTTTTTGAGACGGAGTTTTGCTCTTTTTGCCCAGACCAGAGTGCAGTGGCGCGATCTTGGCTTACCACAAGTGATTCACTGCAGGCGAAGTTGCAGTGAGCCGAGATCGCGCCACTGCACTTTAGCCTGGATGACAGAGTGAGACCCCATCTTAAAAAAAAAAAAAGGCATTTATTAAATATGAACGATTCATTGAATCCCAATAGAAAGAAGATAACTAGTTCTGAAGGCCAGGTTTAAGTGCTAACGGTTTAAAATATACTAGAATTCAGACGGGTACTATAGCAACTTCTGGAGACTCAATAGAAGACCAGAGACAGATCAAAGCTCTGGTTACATCTTGGTTCTATAAAGGAGACATAGATGCATCCTGGTTCTGTATGTATTACAGTAATGATACTAACCAAACAGTTATCAACATGGTACATCCTACAGAGCAAGTGCACAAACATCTATGAATTGACACTACTCATTCCTAGGAATCAGCCTATCACTTGAACATATCTATCAGCATTTCTTGACCTTTTTGCACATTAATGTGCAATTTTTAAAAATGCCACCACCAGAATAAATGTATCATATCACCTCTGAAGCTGACTTCTCTAACTCCAACTCCAGTCTCTCACTAGGGACCATCTAGTCCTATATTTTCATTTACTCACAGGACACTTAAAACACATTTCTTGGCTAAGCACAGTGGCTCACGCCTGTAATCCCTGCACTTTGGGACTCTGAGGCGGGCGGATCACTTGAGGTCAAGAGTTCAAGTCCAGCCTGGCCAACGTGGTAAAACCCCATCTCTAAAAAAAATACAAAAATTAGCTGGGCACGGTGGCAGGTGCCTGTAATCCCAGCTACTCAGGAGGCTGAGGCGGGAGGATCACTTGAACCTGGGAGGCAGAGGTTGTGGTGAGCCAAGATTGCGCCACTGCACTCTCTGCTGGGCGACAAGGCAAGACTCTGTCTCAAAAACAAACCAACCAACAAACACACACACACATTTCTTGCCATTTTCTCACATTTTATGTATCTAAAGTTGAACCTCTTGGTTTACTCACCCCAATTTAGCTACTGCCTACCCACCTACCCATTTGCCCCACTATTGCACTGGAAACTAACCTCGATAAGTTTGTTGATCTTGTTGAAGATGATTGCATTGCACGCTCAGACAATTCAGTCTTGTCCTCCATTCCTGTTGGTAGTTCTCCTGATTACTGGATTTAGAGGCCTGAATTCCTAATGCCATTCCTTACCACTCGCGCTTTTTCTGTCCTGATGGAGGCTTGGGATAATACTGACCTATATTTGCAAGGCACGGAGGAACTACCTTGCAAAGTTCTGGAGACAACCAAACTTTGTGTTCTCCCACCTAGCACAGGAGGGCCAAGTTTGATTTTCCTCTCTCTAAAATGTCTCTAAAATGCTATGTCTTCTATCCAATAATGTAGTCCTTCAAGGCAAAGATATCGTGGTCTTGTACTTTCTTTTACTTTCTGTTCTTTTTTGGGAGTGACTTTATTTTATTTTCTAGTCTATGAGAATAACATGCAAATGACTCAATCCGAATTTCTAGAATCTAGTACTCCTTGTTATACTGGCCAGGATCCCCGTTCTCCTCTCCTTTCTTGAAACAAAAGGGTTAGTATCATCTACAAACCAAATGAACTTACTATTAGCTTATCAAGCATACACAGAATCTGGTTTCTCACATATTCCACCCTATTTCAGGGCCCACAAGGGATGCTGAGCTCTCTCTTCACTTTATTCTCTTTTTTATTTTTATTTTTTTTGAGACGGAGTCTCACACTGTCACCCAGGCTGGAGTGCAGTGGCGTGATCTCGGCTCACTGCAACCTCTTCCTCCTAGGTTCAAGCGATTCTCCTTGCCTTAGCCTCCTGAGTAGCTGGGATTACAGGGGTCAGCCACCACGCCCAGCTAATGTTTTTTTTGTTTTTTTTTTTGTTTTTTTTTTTTTGTATTTTTAGTAGAGATGGGGTTTCACTATGTTGGCCAGGCTGATTTCGAACTCCCAACCTAGTGATCTGCCTGCCTTGGCCTCCAAAAGTGCTGGGATTACAGGTGTGAGCCACCACACCCAGCCTCTTCACTTTATCCTCTTGGCAACTATTCCCGCCTTCTCTTGATGGTACCTCTTCTAGGGAACTCACACCCCCTACCTTGTACTTGGCAGAGAAATAACTTCACCCTTTAGATCTCGTATCTTTTCTTCCCAAACTTAAACCCATCCCCATAACCCTGCTTCCTCTTTTATACCCTTTTGCTTTCTACTCTCAGAGTTCCTCCTTTTCTGGTGTAGTTTATCACTTCTTCTGCCCTAATTCTGCCCTAATGTGTTCTTTGTTGGGGTATTGGATCCCAGGTGTCTGGCAGGAAGAGAGGTGGAAGAGAAAAATGAAGCCTGCCGGGCGCGGTGGCTCACGCCTGTAATTCCAGCACTTTGGGAGGCCGAGGTGGGGGGATCACCTGAGGTCAGGAGTTCAAGACCAGCCTGACCAACATGGCGAAACCCCATCTCTACTAAAAATACAAAAGAAAATTGACTGGACGCGGTGGCTCACGCCTGTAATCCCAGCAGTTCGGGAGGCCAAGGCAGGCAGATCACGAGGTCGGGAGATCAAGACCATCCTGGCCAGCATGGTGAAATCCTGTCTCTACTAAAAATACAAAAAATTGGCCAGGCGTGGTGGCAGGCGCCTGTAATCCCAGCTACTTGGGAGGCTGAGGCATGGGAATTGCTTGAACCCATGCTGCAGAGGTTGCAGTGAACTGAGACTATGCCATTGCATGCCAGCCTGGGCAATAGAGCGAGACACTGTCTAAAAAAAAAAAAAAAAAAAAAATGCAGAAAGAAAAAGGAAGTCTTCACAGTGGTATGACCTTAAGATGTTTGAAGGAAAAAAAATCAAATCTTTCATACATTACAAATGAATTATTCTGTAAGTATTTCCTATGTGACGTTTTGCTAAGAGTGTCTCCCTTTGTCATCCAGCTAGATTACTCCAGGGGGAGAAAAGGAGTAGGACAAATAAAAGCCATTCTGCCTCATTGTTGAAGGTGGCAGTGAAGGCAGCTAAACAAATATAGGACACATACACACACATCCATCACATTTATCTATAACATTTTGCCAAATTAATTGAAGCATATCTTACGCAAAGGAGTTTGTGTATAGCATTCTCCCTAGAAAGCTTTCCAAAAGCAAAATAAAACAAAAATAAATAAAAGCAGTATAACAAGGAGTATGCACTGAGCTTAGTTCTAGAGATTCCTAGAAGAAACTGTTCTGGGACTTGAGATCTTTTCAGCAGCCCTGGGATCAGCAGCAACCTGAAAATGATCATTCTGGGGTTGCTTAAGAGCAGGGAGATTTGAAAAATTGGTGTAACTTCAGCTGAAATTCAGCATAGTCTTTCATGTGTCCTTAAATTCCCAAATTAGTCCACTTATATCCATATCCATCTTGAAGTAAAAATATGGTATAAAGATAGTTCAATAGCTTCTTGGGGTTCAAAGTAAAGCAAACAAACAAACAAACAAAAAGATATCAGTTCAGTATCTCTCCTCTCAAATCCAGTTCTGAAAATCTAGAGGAATTCAAATTACAGTAGGCTCTCTCTACAGAGGATGTGTTTGAAGACCTACAATAGATGCCTGAAACTGCAGATAGTACCAAATCCTATGCATACTATGTTGTTTTTACCTATACATACATATCTACAATTAAAGTCAATTTATAAATTAGGCACAACAAGAGATTAGCAATAATAGCTAGTAATACAATAGAACAATTATGATAATATACTGTAATAAAAGTTATGTGAGGCCAAGGAAGGTGGATTGCTTGAGCCCAGGAGTTTGAGACCAGCCTGGGCAACATGGTGAAATCCCTTCTCTACTGAAAATACAAGAACTATTCGGGTGTGATGCTCGCGCCTGTGGTCCCAGCTTTCAGGAGGTAAGGCTGAGGTGGGAGGTGAGGCTGAGGTGGGAGGTGAGACTGAGGTGGGAGAATCACCTGAGCCCAGAAAGTTGAGGCTGCATTGAGCTGTGACCAAGCCACTGTACTCCAGCCTGGATGACAGAGTGAAACTCTATTTCAAAAAAAAAAAAAAAAGTGACTGCTTTTGGAACTGAAATCTTTGAAATTTTGCTAGATACAGACAGATTTTATTCAGCTTAAGCTCCACTTCTACTTGGGAAAAAAAAAAGTGATCTGAAGTAAAAAGACTAACGGAACTTAATAATTTTCCAGTTGACCATTTAACTAAAAAGCAGTTATGAAGAAAGTAAATTAAGCTTTTAATATCTGCCTGTTGGGTGGAGCATATAGCTTGCTTCCAGAAGATATTTGGTTCTTAAAATATTCACAACTTTCACCTTTAAGTTCACGCTATCTATGGCTCAGCTGCAGTAAGTGTGATCTTTTCACTTCCCCAAATGTCACTGAACTCAGGTCTCTTTATGCTCTGCAGCTCTGTCCTGAATGGAGTCAGAACCAGAAGATAATAAAAGGGTTGAGGTAGAATGTTTTGCCAGTGGAAAAGGAAAGCTCTTTAGAGATAGCTTCTTACCTCATTTCTCTATGAAGATTAATTATTCTTGGAATCTTATTATAGAAGCTGAAAAGGCAATCTACCAAGTACAAGGCAGACAAAACCTATCCTACAACTGTGGCTGAGAGGCCCATGAATATCAAGAAAAACAGATATAAGGATATTTTACCCTGTAAGTTCCATTTCTCTCTATAAACTCATACTTTCTCCCAAACTCAATCATTACTATCTCTTTGTACCCACTGCTTACTGATCCTGATCTTGGAACATAGTATTGACAACTTAGTTTGTACTATTTATGACTGCAAAAGAATATTCATTCATTCATTCATTCATTCATTCACTTGTTCACTCATGAGCATACACTATTCACAGTGTTAGGCCCTGACTTAAATCTGCTGACTAAGCTCTCTTAATTATACTATGTCTGTCTTTTGTATTATAGATGATTATAGCCGAGTAGAACTATCCCTGATAACCTCTGATGAGGATTCCAGCTACATCAATGCCAACTTCATTAAGGTACAGTGAAAGAAAATAGCCGGGCACAGTGGCTCATGCCTGTAATCCTAGCACTTTGGGAGGCCAACGTGGGCAGATCACCAGAGGTCAGGGTTTCAAGACCAGCCTGGCCAGCATGGTGAAACCCTGTCTCTACTAAAAGTACACAAATTAGCCAGGCGTGATGGTGTGCGCCTGTAGTCCCAGCTACTCAGGAGGCAGTGGCAGGAGAATTGCTCGAACCTGGGAGGTGGAGGTTGCAGTGAGCTGAGATCAGGCCACTGCACTCCAGCCTGGGCGACAAGAGCCAGACTCCCATCTAAAAGAAAGAAAAAAGAAAGAAAATAAAAGCAGTACACATTTCTCTAGATACCTAAAAAAAGGGGAGGGCTGGCTGGACTCAGTGGCTCATGCCTGTAATCCCAGCACTTTGGGAGGCTGACGCGGGAGGATCACTTGAACCCAAGAATTTGAGACCAGCCTGGGCAACATATGAGACCCCATCTCAACAAAAAGTTAAAAAATTAGCCAGGTGTGGTGGCATGTGCTTGTAGTCCCAGCTACTGGAGAGGCTGAGTAAGGGGATTGCTTGAGAACAGGAGGTCAAGGCTGCAGTGAGCCGTGATTACGCCACTGCACCCCAGCCTGAGTAACACAGTGAGACTGTCTCAAAAAAAAAAAAAAAAGGGGAAGGGGAGGACTAGGTGAGAACACGGTATTATCTGTAGTCACGCCACGTAATTTCTGTTCCCCTTTAGGGAGTTTATGGACCCAAGGCTTATATTGCCACCCAGGGTCCTTTATCTACAACCCTCCTGGACTTCTGGAGGATGATTTGGGAATACAGCATCCTTGTAAGTATAGCGTTGCTTCTGTTACTTTATTCTCTACTTTATTAAAAACAGTGCCTTTAAAAAATTGGTCAGTGGAACTTCAGGGTTCAGGCCTCTTTTAGTCAGAATCACAATGCCATTCTTGTCTAAGGAAATGAAAGTTCTCAGGCAGGTGTACTCTGGGAGGCCAAGAGGGGTGGATAGCTTGAGCCTAGGGGTTCTAGACCAGCCTGGGCAATATGGCAAAACCCTGTCTCTACAAAAAATACAAAAATTAGCTGCGAATGGTGGTGTGTGCCTATAGTCCCGGCTACTCAGGAAGCTGATGTGGGAGGATTGCTTGTGCCCATGAGGTTGAGACTACAGTGAGTTGAGATTGTGCCACAGCACTCCAGCCTGGGTGACAGAATGAGACCCTGTCTCAAAAATAAATAAAATTTAAAAAATAATACAAATAAATTTAAAAATTAGAAAGTTCTTACCTTGACAGGTTCATTTGGTAACAAGATTACTGGTTTGAACAGAGAAAGGGGAAGTATTGTCAGAATGAAGGAAGAGTAAGAGCAATGTTTTATAAGTTACCAGGATTTCTTTTTTGGTTTAAAAAAAAACACACACACACAAAAGAAAAAAGAATGGTTAATACTTTCTGACTCTGGGATCCATGTATTAACTGCTCTTTCTAACTATATATGAATGTTTAAGTTTCTATCTGTTTCATCCCCCAGATCATTGTTATGGCATGCATGGAGTATGAAATGGGAAAGGTAAGTTACTTACTAGTACCTGCTGACCTACAAACAAAGGAAAGAAGAAAAAGGAGGGTGAAATTGGCAGCAGAACTTACCTAAGTGTGCCCAGATAAAACTTATGTCATCTTTCTAGTTTTCAGTTTTGCAATGCCACGTGATTCTCAGGGGATTTTTTTTTTTTTCTCATAAGAATCCTATTTGTTTTCTCAGTAGACCCTATGTTTTAAAGTTAAAAACAAAATATGCTTTCAAGATTAACAAATCACTTTCCCATTTCTATTAATCAGATATCTTTAACTACCAGCTGGAGCTTTTAATCCTGTGCTGTCCCATATTGCATCCACCAGACACATACAGCTATTGAGCATTTAAAATACAGCTAATGTGACTGGGGAACTCAATTATTTTAATTGATTTAAACTTAAAAACTGACATGCAATTCAGCTATCAGAAAGCTGTTTGAGTATGTGAAAATTTTTCAGATGTTTTATTAAATCTAAATGGAAATAAAATACTTCCAAAATTTGGCATCCTAATTGAGATTAGCTATAAATATAAAATACACACTGGATTTTGAAGACTTAGTAAAAAATGCCAAATATCTGATAATTATTTTATATTGGTTACATGTCAAAATGTTTTGATATGTAGGGCTAAGATATGTTATTAAAATTAATTTCACCTCTTTTCATTTTTTAATGTGTCTATTTGAAAATTTAAAATTACATTTGTGGCTCACATTATATTTTTACTGGATATCACTGTTCTACTGTTGCCATTCTGAGTTGACAATTCTAATCAAAACCAAGGAAACTAGGTATTTCACTTAGCTTGTGCAGCTGTTTTAGTAGACATGTAATTTCTGTTAGTTCCTGTGAAATACTGAAAATAGGTCAAAGATTTCTATTTCTACTTTTTCAGACTCCCAGGAAGTCTGTAATTTATATATCCTTTAATGTTTGTTTTCCCATCTTTGGAGATTCCAATAATGTAGGGGTTGAAGCCCAAGGGGGTTAGACGCACCTAACCTAAGGTGAAGGATAGAGCTGAATTTGCTTCCAGATGAGGGAGTGGGTTTTATTCCCTCGAAGAGACTAGAATACATGGAGGGAAATCACTGCATTCTGCTTTGTGCAACAGAAAAAGTGTGAGCGCTACTGGGCTGAGCCAGGAGAGATGCAGCTGGAATTTGGCCCTTTCTCTATATCCTGTGTAAGTATAATGTCTGTTCTCATGTCTGAGTAAAGCCTCCAGGGTCTACCTTATAGTGAGCTTGTCTTTGCAATCACTAATATTTTAGTCTTCTTTTTCTTTTTAGGAAGCTGAAAAAAGGAAATCTGATTATATAATCAGGACTCTAAAAGTTAAGTTCAATAGTGTAAGTATAAAAACTCTAAGGCTTTTGAGTTTATCAAAAGCCTATAGAGATCAGGCAAGTAAATATAGATGTGTGTAGCTCAGGCTGGGCATAAGACAATGGGGAGTGGTAGGGTCTTTGATGTCGTGAATGAGTCTTCATATTCAAGAGAATTTTGAGCCTGGCCAACATGGCAAAAACCTGTCTCTACTAAAAACACAAAAAAATTAGCTGGGTGTGATGGTGCATGCCTGTGGTTCCAGCTAGTCAGGAGGCTTAGGCAGGAGAAATCATTTGAGCCCTGGAGGCAGAGGTTGCAGGGAACCGAGACGGTGCCACTGCACTGCAGCCTGGGTGACAGAGCAAGACCTTGTCTCAAAGAAGAAGAAAAAAAGAAGAAACCATTGGTATAATATGTCTTCAATCTATTCTCTACCATGACACACATATAAAATGATAATATTTGTAGGGTGAACAGAAGCTGAACAGTGCATAGAGACTGGGGACCAGTTTGAGAGCTCAGGCTGCCCTAGGCCCTGCCCAGCTTCTCTAAGGCAAAGAGATTTAATATATCAGCATGATTGTGACACATTTGAGGCATACCAGTTGGGAAACACTGGTTTAAACTATTTTCATATCCAGCTATTGCTTCTTGTGAATGGGGCAGATGGGGTCAAAAGTGACCTGAAATCACTTTTAATTGTTTTCAGAAAGCATCTGGTCACCTGAGATTTATAGAGAAGAAACTGGAATAAATTTCTAAAAGGATATAGATATAACTTAGTATGCCGGACTGATGTCTTGGTATAATGAGGTGGAGTTCCAACCTTCAGTTGTCTTATTATCCTGGCTATTTTTAAGATAATTTCAACTTTTTTTTTGGGGGGGGGGAAGAGGGGATAGAGTCTTGCTCTGTCACCCAGGCTGGAGTGTGGAGTGTGCAGTGGTGCAATCTCGGCTTACTGCAACCTGAGCCTCCTGGGTCCAAGCAACGCTTGTGCTGCAGCCTCCCCAGTAGCTGGGACTACAGGTGTGCGCCACCATGCCTAATTTTTGTATTTTTAGTAGAGACAGGGTTTCCCCATGTTGGTCAGGATGGTCTTGAACTTCTGACCTCAAGTAATCTGCCTGCCTTGGCCTCCCAAAGTGCTAGGATTACAGGTGTAAACCACCACACCCAGCCTCAACTTTAATTTTATGAATATAATACATAAGGGCGTAAATGTGCAGGTTTGTAACATGGGAATACTGTGTGCCACGGAATAATCGCATCACCCCAGGTAGTGAGCATAGTACCTAATAGGTAGTTTTTCTGCCCTTGCCCCTCTTCCCCTCCCATCTGACTATTTTTTATAGGACACTCGAACTATCTACCAGTTTCATTACAAGAATTGGCCAGACCATGATGTACCTTCATCTATAGACCCTATTCTTGAGCTCATCTGGGATGTACGTTGTTACCAAGAGGATGACAGTGTTCCCATATGCATTCACTGCAGGTATGATGCTATGTATAAACCTTCTACCTAGAATGAACCAAATGTCAGCATCCGGCCAGGACTCTGTAATTGAAAGGGGGAAAGGTTAATAGCAGAAACAAACGACAATAAATTCAACCTAAGCATTAAATTCATGTTTTTCTGATAAGTTACTTGTGAGTAGTACAGCTCTAGAGACTCTTGCTCTGAGATGTTGCCTAGGACCTGTGGCATGACAAATGTGCTCTGGGAAATGGTGGGGTTTGGGAAGTTTAACTGTCCCCAGGCATCTTCTTCCTCAAATCTGTTGGTAAAATTTTCCAGCTACTGTCAATGGTCCATTCTCTCTAGGTATACATGCATACATGCTACTGTGATCTTTCATTTCAGTGCTGGCTGTGGAAGGACTGGTGTTATTTGTGCTATTGATTATACATGGATGTTGCTAAAAGATGGGGTGAGTTTCTCTCAGCAGGCACTTCCCATTTTCTTACTCTACTGCTTTCATATTAGTAATTGTTTGGTTTTTCAAAATATCTATCTTCATGATTCATTTTTTCTAGAAAATGTACTTGTAGACCCACTCTGTCAGATGATTAAATTAGTTCCCAGGTAGGTGGGTCTTAAAGGGTGGTCCACAGACAAGAAGCATCAGCATCACCTGAGAACTTGTTAGAAATATAATATATATTGGGCTAAGATATGTTATTAAAAATAATTTCACCTGTTTTCATTTTTGAATGTGTCTGTTTGAAAATTTAGGCTGGGTGTGGTGGCTCACGCCTTTAATCCCAGCACTTTAGGAGGCTGAGGCAGGCGGATCACGAGGTCAGAAGTTCGAGACCATCCTGGCAAACACGGTGAAACCCCGTCTCTACTAAAAATACAAAAAACTAGCCGGGCGTGGTGGCGGGCACCTGTAGTCCCAGCTACTCGGGAGGCTGAGGCAGGAGAATGGCGTGAACCTGGGAGGCGGAGCTTGCAGTGAGCCGAGATCGCGCCACTGCACTCCAGCCTGGGCGACAGAGCAAGACTCCGTCTCACAAAAAAAAAAAAAAAAGAAAAGAAAGAAATTTTCAGCCAGGCGTGGTGGCTCACGCCTGTAATCCCAGCACTTTGGGAGGCCAAGGCAGGCAGATCACCTTCAGGAGTTTGAGACCAGCCTGACCAACATGGTGAAACGCTGTCTCTACTAAAAATACAAAATTAGCCAGGTGTGGTGGCACATGCCTGTAATACCAGCGACTCCAGAGGCTTGAGACAGGAGAATCACTTGAACCTGGGAGGTGGAGGTTGCAGTGAGCCAAGATGGGACCATTGTACTCCAGCTTGGGCAACAAAAGTGAAACTCCTTCTCAAAAAAAAAAAAAAAAAAGAAAAGAAAATTTAAAATTACATATGTGACTCACATTATATTTTTACTGGATTATCACTGTTCTACTGTTGCCATTTTGAGTTGACAATTCTAATCAAAACCAAGAAAACTTGGCCGGGTGCGGTGGCTCATGCCTATAATCTCAGCACTTTGGGAGGCTGAGGTGGGTGGATCACCTGAGGTCGGGACTTCAAGACCAGCCTGATCAACATGGAGAAACCCCATCTCTACTAAAAATACAAAATTAGCTGGGTGTGGTGGTGCATGCCTGTTATCCCAGCTACATGGGAGGCTGAGGCAGGAGAATCGCTTGAACCTGGGAGAGGGAGGCTGCAGTGAGCCCAGATTGCGCCATTGCACTTGGCCTGGGCAACAAGAGCAAAACTCCGTCTCAAAAACAAAAACAAAAAACAAAACCCAAGGAAACCAGGTATTTCACTTAGCTTGTGCAGCTGTTTTAGTAGACATATAATTTCTGTTAGTTCTTGTGAAATATTGAAAACAGGTCAAAGATTTCTATTTCTACTTTTTCAGACTCCCAGAAAGTCTGTAATTTATATATCCTTTAATGTTTGTTTTCCCATCTTTGGAGATTCCAATAATGTAGGGGTTGAAGCCCAAGGGGGTTAGGTGCACCTAACCTAAGGTGAAGGCAAATTACTGGGCCCCATTGAATTGAATCGTATCTCTAGAGATGGGGGCCCAGCAAGCTGTCCAGGTGATTGTGATGCATGATAAAGTTTGAGGAACACTGTCCTAAATTATATAGTTACCCTTTCTTTATCCAAACTGCTTTAATAGATGGACTCAACTTATTGCAATCATACTTTACGTTCCAATCTATAAATCATTTTTTAATGTCTAATAGGAAGTTTAAAATATGGCCTTTAGACCTATCTACCAATCTCTTATTTTATACAACTCTCATACTTGTGCATCTACTGAATCTTGTCCCTCATTATATCTATAGTTTTAGAAATTTGGTTACACCGTGTGAAATCATTCTAAAGAGTTTCTTTAGTCTTTTCTAGGGAAAATACCAGGCTTTAAATCATGTTGCAAGTGATAAGAAACCTCATTTGTTTTAAAAATGCATCATTTTTTCTGATATTACCTCATGTTACAAGAGCAGATGCCATGGAAGTACAAGACTATGAAAAAGTAGCAATAATTTATTAACAAAGTATTGAAAGGAATAAGATATTTTCCCCTTTAATTTGATAGATAATTCCTGAGAACTTCAGTGTTTTCAGTTTGATCCAGGAAATGCGGACACAGAGGCCTTCATTAGTTCAAACTCAGGTATGAACTGTAGTGAATGGATCAGAAAGTGTGTCTGAGTCTTGCTCCATCTCTATGTTTAATGGTGAGGCATCCAAAAACAGCTGACTGCTCAGATATAACACCAATTTACTATTACGTGCTCTAGAGTCCATTGCCATTTTCTGTAACTCTGAATATCCCAATATTTTTCCTGTATCCCTTGTCCTGGGTCAAATTCCTTTCATTCCTTATTTTACTGTCTGTTCAGAAAATATTAAGACACCAATGTAATATTACTTACTTCCTTACAAAGGATGTTGTAAAACTAGTCAACAAACTGTTTGACTTGTGAACTTGAAATAGCTAGGCCATGTTAACTTTTGTAGTGATAAATTTTGTAGTGATAAAATTCATCTCTGAAAGCATAGAAAATCAGGGATTTATAATTTCTACCTCAGGATGTGGTAACAGAATATGGAGAATTCAGTCTATGTGCTCATTTTAGGAAACACTGAAAAATAAAAATTAAAAATATATTCCTATTACCTAGAGATAGCCACTATTACTATTTTTCTATAGTTTCTCCTGATTCTTATTGCATGCATACTTTTTTAAAAAAACATAATTGGGCCAGGCACGGTTGCTCACACCTGTAATCCCAGCACTTTGGAAGGCTGATGTGGGTGGATCACCTGAGGTCAGGGGTTTGAGACCAGCCTGACCAATATGCTGAAACCTCATCTCTACTGAAAATATAAAAATTAGCTGGACATGGTGGCAGCCACCTGCAACCCCAGCTACTCGGGAGGCTGAGGCAGGAGAATTGCTTGAACCTGTGAGGTAGAGGTTGCAGTGGGCGAGATCACACCACTGCACTCCAGCCTGGGCAACAGAGTGAGACTCTGTCTCAAAAAAAAAAAAAAAAAAAAAAAAAAATATATATATGTATATATTATAATCACACTATATTTATGTATCACAATCTTTTAACCTATCCCAGAATGCCCACACTTGTTCATTCCATTAGGAATGCTCTTCCCTTCTCCTCCTAGCTCAAATCTCTCACTGTCTACAATATTAATTTCACTCACATTTCTACACCAATAGTTTTACCCAACAGTTTTAGTTTTCTAAGCGGTATTCACTTTTAATATAGAATTTAGAATTGACCCATTCATTCATCAAATGTATATTGATGTTTATTAACAGGCACTTTTGTGTAATCTGTTAGAACTACTTTTAACTACTTAAATAGCAAGACCTTAAAGTGTTTAAGACACTTAGAAATGAAGATGCAAATAGTTTTAGAGGTAAAACCACTGACAATGGCAATTCAGATATTTTAGTCTAGAAGTTGTTAATTAAAGGGAAAAAATAAAGAGCTATTATAATATAAAACTGGCCTCCACAGGTTTTCCACTAACAGCTGGTGGAAAAAAATAACTTCATGTGCTGAGTGTAGGTGTTTTCTATATTCAACCTGTGAGGGAGAAAGCTTATATGAAGTGAAAGCATTAGCTGGTTTAATGCTGTCAGACTTGAAAGAAGGCTGATCCATGTAAATGCATAAAGATTCCAGAAGTATGGAATCTAGTTACATAAATTGCAATACTAATTTAATAAAACTATACTCCATTTCAAAAACAAATTCCATTTCAGGTCTACTTTTAAGAGTTGGAAGACAGCTGAAAAAGCCTTCACATTTTGGCATTATCAAACAACTAACTGAATTTAACAGTTTTAGCTGTTTTTTCTGACGCTACTCTAACCAGGAAATGGCACTGTAACCAGATGAGAGCTTCCTGTCTGATTTTTCTTTCTTTTCTTTTCTTTTTTTTTTTTTTTTGGGACGGACTTTCACTCTGTCACTCAGGCTGGAGTGCAATGGCACGATCTCGGCTCAGTGCAACCTCCACCTGCCAGTTTCAAGCAATTCTCCTGCCTCAGCCTCCTGAGTAGGTGGGACTACGGGCACGTGCCACCATGCTTAGCTAATTTTTTGTGTTTGTAGTGGAGATGGAGTTTCACCATGCTGGCCAGGCTGGTCTTGAACTCCTGACTTCGTGATCCGCCTGCCTCAGCCTCCCAAAGTGCTGGGATTACAGGCGTGAGCCACCTTGCCCGGCCCTGATTTTTCTTTCTTAAAAAAATTAGCCAGATGTGGTGGCTCATGCCTATAACCCCCGCACTTTGGGAGGCTGAGGCAGGTGGATCGCTTGAGCTCAGGAGTTCAAAACCAGCCTGCGCAACATAGTGAGACCTTGTCTCTACAAAAAATACAAAGATTAGCAGGGTGTAGTGGCAGGTGCCTGCAGTCCCAACTTACTTGGGAGACTGAGGTGGGAGCATCACTTGAGCCTGGGAGGTCAAGGCTGTAGTAAGCCGAAATTGCATCACTGCACTCCAACCTGGGCAACATGGTGAGACCATGTCTCAAAAAAAAAAAAAAAAAAAAAAATTAAAGAGCATACTAATGACTGTGTTGGATGATACAGACTCTGCATTGTTTCTTGCTAAAATTATCTTTGAAAAAATATTGTTCATTATTTGTACAGAAATGTGTAAAGTGCCAGGGAAAACTCTGAATAGGCCCATTCAGATAAAAAGTAGGTTCAGAATTAAGTGCTTGAGCAAGTACAGGCTAAAACAGAATAGTAATAACTCGTAAACCTTGTAATAGTAGAGGTCTCATTTCTCTATGGTGAAATCCTTTAGTAACCACAAATTTCCAAACCTTATTTAGTGGTTTACTTTTCTTTGGTATCTTTACTAGGACAAAATTTTAGCAACTTTATCTAAATGCACTGAACTAAGAGTGTGGAAATTAAGTTTCTGAGTCAAGTCCTGGAAATTCCTTCTGAATGACCTGGGATAAACTGTTTGTAAATAGGTATAATAGCCTATCTACTTTATAGAGCAATTAAGAGGACCAAATTAAAGCGTATACATTGAAGTTACCTATCTATACACCAACTACTATCTCTTTTTCCAGAAAAGATGAAGGTTGCTTACAAAAAATCCATCTAGAATGAAATACATTTTTTTTTTTTTAATATGAGCAAGGGAAACAGAATTAGAGGAATGACGGAGAGAAAGATAAGAAAGTAGGGTTAGAACATAAAAGAAACAAGTCATAAGATTCTTGTACATTAGTTACAGGTGTATCAAATAGCTATTTTCAGCAGCATAAAAGTGCTTTGAAATCTGAAGTGAACTATGCAAGCATAAGGCATTGTTAGTAAGTTTAATAACATGCTGATTGTCCTTTGGGTCTGCTATATTAGGATTTGATTGGTGTTCAAATTCCTAAAATCTGGTCCTGCAGTTCACCATTTTTTTTCTTTTTGTTTTCATTTGTTCTGGGTTGTGATGCTCTTCAGGAACAATACGAACTGGTCTACAATGCTGTATTAGAACTATTTAAGAGACAGATGGATGTTATCAGAGATAAACATTCTGGAACAGAGGTAAAATTTAAACTAGATATGATGTCAAAAAAATTTTCGTACTTGCTTTTGGTCAAGGGATGTCAGATTTGTTGCAGGATTTATCCATTGTCACAACTAAGTTGAGAGCGTTAGATGTGCACAGGGCTGCACTAAAAATTTCCTGTGGAAAAGAACAAATTAATTTGAGGTAACTTAACTTAAAAAATTAATCTCACTAGGTCCGGTGGCTCGTGCCTGTAATCCCAGCATTTTGGGAGGTTGAGGCAGGCAGATCACCTGAGGTCAGGAGTTCAAGACCAGCCTGGCCAACATGGTGAACCCCATCTCCAAAAAAAAAAAAAAAATTTAGCCAGGAGTAGTGGGGCATACCTGTAGTCCCAGCTACTCCAGAGGCTGAGGCAGGAGGATTGCTTGAACCTGGGAGGTGGAGGTCGCAGTGAGCTGAAATGACACCACTGCACTCCAGCTTGGGCAACAAAGTGAGACCCTGTCTCAAAGAGAAATAAAAATTTAAAAATAATCTCTTGACTGGGCAAGGTGGTTCATGCCTGTAATCCCAGCACTTTGGAAGGCCAAGGTGGGAGGATTGGTTCGAGCCTAGGAGTTTGAGACCAGCCTCGGCAACATAACAATTTTCTCTACAAAAAAATTTTTCAAAATGGCCAGGCGTGGCGGTTCACGCCTGTAATCCCGGCACTTTGGGAGGCCGAGGCGGGCAGATCACCTGAGGTCAGGCGTTCAAGACCAGCCTGGTCACTATGGCAAAACCCAGTCTCTACTAAAAATACAAAAATTAGGTGGACATGGTGGCAGGTGCCTGTAATCCCAGCTATTCAGGAGGCTGAGGCAGAAGACTCGCTTGAACCCAGGAGGCGGAGGTTGCAGTGAGCTGATACTGCACCATTGCACTCCAGCCTAGGAAACAAGAGTGAAACTCTGTCTCAAAAAAAAAAAATAGTAGCCAGGCACAGGCATGTGCCTGTGGTCCCAGCTACTCAGGAGACTGAGCTGGGAGGATTGCATAAGCCCAGGAGGACAAGACTGCAGTGAGCCATGATCCCACAACTGCACTCCTGCCTGGGCAACAGAGTGAGACCCTGTCTCAAAAAAAATTATTAAAAAAATTAATCTCTGATTAACCTACTGCATACAGTTTTCAGCTAAATTTAGAAACAATAGGAGTAAAAGGGCAAGCATATATTCTGCTCCCATGTTTAAAATTTACTATCAGCTATTTTGAAGTATACAATACATTGTTATTAACTATAGTCACCATGTTGTACAACATTGTACAGCTTGAACTTATTCCTACTGTCTGACATTTTATATACTTTGACTGACATCTCCCCAACCCCATCTCTCCCCCCACTCTCCACCCAGCCTCCTGGTAACCATTATTCTATACCCTTGCTTCTATGAGTTTCACTTAAAAAAAAAAAAAAAAAAAGGTTCCACATATAAGTGAGATAATGTGGTATTTGTCTTTCTGTGCCTGGCTTATTTCAGTTAGCATATCTTTCAGGTTCATCCGTGTTGTCACAAATAACAGGATTTCCTTCTTTTTTAAAGGCTGTATGGTACTCCATTGTGTATGTATACCACATTTTCTTTATTCATTCATCTACTGATGGACACCAAGGTTGATTCTGTGTCTTGACTATTGTGAGTAATGCTGCAATAAACATGGGAGTGCAGATATCTCTCTCACACAGTGACTTCATTTCCTTCAGATATATACCGAGAAGTTGAATTGCTGGATCATATGGTAGTTCTATTTTTAATTTTTTGAGGAATCTCCATCCTGTTTTTCATAATTTTTGTACTAATTTATGTTGCCATCAACAGGGTACAAGTGTTCTCTTTTCTTCATATTCTAACTTTTGTTATCTCTTGTCTTTTTGATAATAGCCATCCTAACGAGTGACAGATGACAGGTCACTGTGGTTTCAATTTGCATTTCCCTGATGATTAGTGATGTTGAACATTTTTTCATATGCCTGTTGGCCATCTGTATGTTTTCTTTTGAGAAATCTTTTCAGGTCTTTTGTCCATTTTAAAATCAGGTTATTTGTTTTCTTGTTGTTGGGTTGAGTCCTTATGCTATGTTAGTATCCAATGCTGTTGGATACTTATCAGATGCATAGTTTGCAGAATTTTCTTCCATTGCACAGGTTGTCTCTTCACTCTGTTGATTGCTTTCTTGAATCATTGAGGTTTTCAGAATATTTTAGAACATCCAAAGGATTTTCAGCTGGAGGCCTAAGATATAAAAACTATTATGATTTGGCCAAATGCCAATTAAAAAATATTGAGAGTTCTAGGATATGCTATTTTGATCTCATCACAAAAATTGATGTTAAATACTGTATAACCACAAAGTGTTAGATTCTGAACAAACCTTAACAAGACAAAATTACTGCTGCCTTGCCTTCATGTGACATATACATTTCTTTTTTTTTTTGGAGACAGAATCTCATTCTGTCGCCCAGGATGGAGTGCAGTGGCGCGATCTTGGCTCACTGCAACCTCTGCCTCCTGGGTTCAAGTGATATGTGACATATACATTTCAATTTTTAGTATCACATTTTAAATTAGTAATCTGAAAATACTCACTGAGGCTCTACTATTTTCTCAGCATTAGGAATACAAAGTGTTTCAGACATGGCCCTGATCATAATTCTCATCATTTGAATGATGAAGCATGCTTGAGACCTCAGCAAGACAGGTGGGTGGGAAGAAAGCCAGAATAACTGTTGGGGCTAGGGAACTAATTAAGCAATCTTACAGTTAATATCAACTGCAAGGAGAAATGATATGGTGAAAGGACATGGAATAAGAATATAGTTGCTAGGAATTGTTACTTATTTTATATTCATGCCCATTTCATTGGCTAGTAATCCCAGAACAATGTCAAATAATAGAGGTGAAATAAACAATTCTAATTTTGATAGGAATTATTCTGGTGTCTCACTAAGCATAATTTTGAATTTTGATTGGACATATGAATTTTTAAATTGTTTAAAGGAATAATTCATTAATTTTCATTTTCTGAAGAATTTCTTCAGAAAGCATGTTGAATTATTATTATTATTATTATTATTATTATTATTTTTTTTTTTTTTCAAGACGGAGTTTCGCTCTTGTTGCCTGGGCTGGAGTGCAATGGCGCGATCTCAGCTCACTGCAACCTCTGCCTCCAGGGTTCAAGTGATTCTCCTGTCTCAGGCTCCCTAGTAGCTGGGACTATAGGCATGTGCCACCACGCTTGACTTATTTTGTATTTTTAGTAGAGATGGGGTTTCTTCATGTTGGTCAGGCTGGCCTTGAAATCCTTACCTCAGATTATCCGCCCACCTCGGCCTCCCAAAGTGCTGGAATTATAGGCACGAGCCACTGCACCCGGCCAACATGTTGAATTCTTATCAATTGCCTATTTTTGCATTATGGAGTGATTAGATGGATTTTCCCTCCTTTGACCTATTAATGCAGTCATATAATTATATGATTATCAACCATCCTTATACCCTTAGAATAAAGTCTACTTGAACAAAGAATATTGTCTTAATGTGTTGCTGGAGTAACTGTGCTAATATTTTATTTAGGTTCTAGGAAATGTCAGTACTCAAATGTAGCCCAGTAGCAGTGCCATGGCTCTGGATAGCTGGGTTGTTTGGAGTGGGTCCTTAGCCAGTAAATGGGGATACAGGAACACAGTTCAACCCCTCACAGGGGGAACTGGTTAAAGATAGCCATGGAGGACTTCTGCTTCTAGAAAGATCTAGTAGAGATACTTTTCCTATTCCTTCCACTAAGTGCAACTAGAAATCCTGGATATTATACATAAAACAAACACTAGAAAACTCTGAGGGATGGAGAGAAGGCGGCAGACTAGTCAGGGCCCTCCAGACTTGAGGAACAAAATGGTGGTGAGCTCCCTCAGTTTCTTTGCCTCATATAATTTAAACTTGGTGCTTAAGATGCCAACAACTCAGAAATGCTAACAGTGCAGAGAAAAAAGATGCCCCAATAAAAGCCTGCTATCTCTAGCCAAAGAACCAGTAAATGGGCAGCCTATCAAGACAGAACATTATTAGACAATAATCATTCTACTGTAGCCAACACTGAAGCAAAAGCTGACCCAATCTCATCCATGCCAACAAAGGCTGAGTGGGGAGCCTATACTTCCACCCTTACAAGGCTATAATACGGTGTCCAATATACCTTCTTGGGTGGTGTTAGAGAAGGGCAAATAGAGAGCTGGAACTTTCATCCCCACTGGCCTGTAATGAGGCTCCCTATCCTGCAGTGTCAGTGGAGACCATATGTAGCATCAGAAGAGGCCCAGTGGAAACTAAACACTTTCACCATCATTAGTGGTAATGAGGCCACCACTATCACAGTGTCAGTGGAGACAATGTGAGGAACCTGGGCTTCTACCCGGTATTAACATGACCCCACAATGCCTTCCCATTGAAGTGGTGTCAGAAGAGGCCTAGTAGAGAGTCAGGACTTTCATAGTCATCTGGTGGTAATGAGGCCACTCCCACTACAGTGTCAGTGGAGAACAAGTGAGGAGCCTTCCCAACAGTGCATCCCCTGGAGTGTCAACAGAGGCTAAGTGAGGAACCTGGTAGAGGTAGGATCCACCCAGCAGCAATGAGGAAGCACCCCCTACCGTTTCCCCTGCTAGAGAGTATCAAAAAGCCCCAGCAAGGGCCAGGTGTGGTGATGCATGCCTGTAATCCCAGCACTTTGGGAGGCCGAGGCGGGCAGATCACTTGAGGCCAGGAGTTCAAGACCAGCCTGGCCAACATGGTGAAACCCTATCTCTACTAAAAATACAAAAGTTAGCTGGGCATGATGGTGTGCACCTGTAATCCCAGCTACTCAGGAGGCTGAGGCATGAGAATTGTTTGAACCCAGGAGATGGAGGTTGCAGTGATCTGAGATCGCACCACTACACTCCAGCCTAAGTGACAGAGCAAGACTCTGTTAAAAAAAAAAAAAAAAAAAAGCCCCAGCAAAAAGAGAAGGCTTAACTAGGATTCAGAGTTTCATAATAATGTGAAAATACCCAGATTTCAGTTGAAAATCACTTATTATACCAAAAACCAGGAAGATCTCAAACTGAATTTAAAAAAGGACAATAGGTGACAACACTGAGATGATACAGATGTCAGAATTATCTGACAAGGATTTTAAAGCAGCCAAGATAAAAATGCTTCAGTGAGCAATTAAAAGCATGCTTAAAACAATAACAACAAAAACAATAAAAACAATGAAAATATAAAAAAGGAAAAAAAGTAAAAACATGCTTAAACCAAATTAAAAAATACAAAGTCTCATCAAAAAAAAAAAAAAAAAAAAAGAATCTCAGCAAAAAACGAGATATAAAGAGAGGCAAATGGAAATTTTAGAACTTAAAAATACGGTAACTGAAGCAAAATAGATGGGTTCAACAGCAGAACAGAGGGTACAGAAAAAAGTGTTAATGAATTAAAAAGCAGAACAATAGAAATTGCCCAGTCTGAACAACAGTGATAAAATAGACTGAAAAAATAAACAGGGAACTAAGGGACGAGAAAAAAAAAAAAAAAAAGAAAATCTAGCATTGTGTCATCAAAATCCCAGAAAGAAAAGAGAAAGGGCAGGGCTGAAAAAGTACTGGAAGATACATCATAATTAAATTTCTGAAAACAAAAAACGATAAAAAAGTTTTAGAAATCAGCCAGAAAAAGATGACACCTTAACTGTAGGAGGAAAACAATTAGAATGACAGCATATTTTGCATTAGGAATCATAGAGGTCAGAAGGAATTGGCACAGTATTTCCCAAGTGCTGAAAGAAAATAACTGTCAATCCAGTGAAAACATCCTTCAGGGATGAAGTGGAAATCAAGACATTCTCAGATGAAGAAAAACTAAGATAACCTGTTACCAGTAGACCTACCCTAAAAGAATGGCAAAGGAAGCTTTCTAAACAGAAAGGAAATGATGAAAGAAGGAAGAAAGAAAATAATAAGCAAACATGGGTAAATATAATAAACTTTCCTTCTCCTCTTGAGTTTTATAAATTATGTTTTACAATTGAAGCAAAAATATAACACTGACTGTTGTTCTAAATGTATTAAAGAAAATATTTTAAATGCTTGTAACAGGAGGATGGTAAGAAACATAAAGGAAGATAAGGCTTCCACACTTGACCTGGTAAAATGATAACACCAGTAGAGTGTGATACCATATATCTATATCTATATCTAGAGCCATGACTAAAAAAAGGCTATACAACGCGATATAATAAAACACACTGTAGGTAAATCAAAATGGAATTCTAAAAAATGCAAGAAAGAGAAAACGTCAGGAAAAAGAAAATAGCAATGAGAAACAGAATAAAAAGAAAACAAAAAATAAAATAGCAGAATGAAACTTGACCATATTAATAATTACATTAAACATATAAGCCTAAATACACCAATATTTACTGGTGGTAGAGTGAATTGCCAAATTGGCACAGAGAATTAAAAAAACAATTCAACTATATGTTGTCTACGAGAAACTCACTTCAAATATATAAGAGGGCTAAAAACAAAGGAATGGAAAAAAGATGTATCATGTAAACATGAGTCAAAGGAAAGCAGGAGTGACTGTTAATATCAGATAAAGTAGACTTCAGAGTAAAGACAATTATCAGAGATAGGGAAAGATAATGATAAAAGGGTCAATCTGCCAGTAAGACATAATAGTCCTAAATGTATATAGACCAAACAATGAAGTTGCAAAATATGTGAAGAAAAACTCATAGAACTTAAAGGAGAGAAACAGATGTTTCACAGTCATAGCCAGATACTTCAATATTCTTCTTTCAACAATTTTGATAGAACTAGACAGAAAACCAGCAAGGATATAGGTGAACTCAACACCACTAACTGACAAAATCTAGTTGACAGAGAACACTCTACCTAATAAGAATACACATTCTTTTAAAGTGCTTATGGAAAATATATATCAAGATAGAGTATATCCTGAGCCATAAAACAAATCTGAAAATTTTTTAAAAATTGAAATTAGGCTGGGAACGGCAGCTCACACCTGTAATCCCGGCACTTTGGGAGGCCAAGGTGGGTGGATCACATGAGGTCAGGAATTTGAGACCAGCCTGGCCAAACCCCGTCTCTATTAAATATACAAAAATTAGCCAGGTGTGGTGATGGGTGCCTGTAATCCCAGTTACTTACGAGGCTGAGGAAGGAGAATCGCTTGAACCGGGAGGCGGAGGTTGCAGCGAGCCGAGACAGGATCACTTCTTTCCAGCCTGGCCAACAAAGTGAGACTCTGTCTCAAAAAAAAAAAAAAAAAAAAAAATTGAAATTATATGGAATATATTTTCTGACCACAATAGAATCAAATTAGAAATCAGTAACAGAGACCGGGCATGGTGGCTCTTGCCTGTAATCCTAGCACTTTGAGAGGCCAAGGTGGGAGGATTCCTTGAGGCCAGGAGTTGAAAATGATCCTGGGTAACACAGGGGGACCCCCGTCTCTACAAATATTAAAAACTCAGCCAGGTGTGATAGCATGTGCCTGTAGTCCCAGCTACTCAGGGGGCTGAGGTGGGAGGATTGCTTGAGCCTGGGAGGTCACGGCTGCAGTGAACTGTGATTGTGCCACTGCACTCCAGCTTGGGTGACAGAGCGAGACCCTGTCTCAAAAATTAATTAATCAATCAAAAAAAGAAAAAATCAGTAACAGAAAGGTAATGGAAAAGTATCCAAATACTTGGAAATCAAACCACACTTTTCTAAATAATCTATTGGGTCAAAGAGAAAGTCTCAAAGGAAATAAAGAAACACAGTGACTTAAACAAAAATGAAAATACAACATATCACAATTTATGAGACAGAAGCTATAGCAGTACTGAGAGGGACCTTTACAGCACTAAGTGCATCCATTAGAAAACAGTATAGGTCTCAATAATCTAAGCTCTCACTCCAAGAATACAGAAAAAGAAATAAAGAGCAGAAACCAATGAAATTGGAAACAATAATAGAGAAAAATCAGAATTGGTTTTTTGTGTGTTTGTTTTTGTTTTTTTTGAGACAGAGTATAACTCTATCACCCAGGCTGAAGTGCAGTGGCATGATCTTGGCTCACTGCAACTTCCACCTCCCAAGTTCAAGCGATTCTCCTGCCTTAGCCTCCCAAGTAGCTGGTACTACAGGTATGTGCCACCATGCCCAGCTAAGTTTTGTATTTTTGTAGAGACAGGGTTTTGCCATGTTGGCCAGGCTGGTCTTGAACTCCTAACCTCAGGTGATCTGCTTGCCTCAGCCTCCCAAAGTACTCGGATTACAGGCGTGAGCCAAGGTGCCCAGCCTGGTTTTCTTAAAAGATAAAAAAAAAATTGGTTCTTTAACAAGATCAATGAAATTGAGAAACCTTTTTAAAAACTGACACAGATAAAAAGGGAGAAAATAAAAATTATCAATATCAGGAATGAAATAGGAGCTATGTTGCCCAGGCTGGTCTTGAACTCCTGGGCTCAAAGGATTTTCCTGCCTTGGCCCCCCAAAGTGCTAGGATTACAGGCGTGAGTCACCACATCCAGCCCAGAATGGATTATTTTCTCAAACACAATCCACCACAATGTATTCGGCATGACATAGATAATTTGAATAGCCCCTTAGTGATTAGAAAAACTGAATTTGTAATTTTAAAACTCCCAAAAAAGAAATCTCAGGCCCACATAGTTTCACTAGAGAATTCTATCAAATGGTTAAGGAAGAATTAACACCAATTTTATACAGTCTATACCAGGAAATAGAAAAGGAAGAGATACTTTCCAATTAATATTTTTATTGTGGTACAATATATCATTTTAATCTGCTATTTTAGCCATTTTTAAGTGTACAATATAGTGGCATTAAGTATATTCACAATGTTGAGTGACCATCACTATTTCTGGAACTTTCATATTCTAAACAGACACTCTGTATCCATTAAACAATAACGCCCTATTCTCCCCTCCCACTGGCCCCTGGCAACCATCATTCTACTTTCTGTCTCTATGAATTGGACTACTCTAGGTACCTGATATGGGTGGAATCATATAGTATTTGTCCTTTTGTGTCTGGCTTATTTCACTAAGCCTAATGTCCTCAAGCTTCTTCCATGTTATAACATGTGTCAGAATTTTCTTACTCATTAAGGCTGAATAATATTCCATTGTATATGTTTATACACACACACACCACACACACACACGCACACATTTTGTTTATCCATTCATCCATCAATGGATACTTGAGTTCCTTCCACCTTTTGGCTGCTGTAATGCTGTGATAACCACCGGTATACAAATATATCTTTGTATCCCTGCTTTTAATTACTTTGGTATAACCCAGAAGTAGAATTACATGTGGTAATTCTATGTTTAGTTTTCTTGTAGAACAGCCATACTGTTTTCCATAACAGCTGTGCCATTTTACATTCCCACCAACAGTACACAAGGGTTCCAGTTTCTCTTTTTTTTTTTTTGAGACAGAATCTCGCTCTGTTGCCAGGCTGGAGTGCAGTGGCACAATCTCAGCTCAATGCAACCTCTGCCTCCTGGGTTCAAGCGATTCTCCTGCCTCAGCCTCCTGAGTAGCTGGGATTACAGGCACATGCCACCACGCCCAGCTAATTTTTGTATTTTAGTACAGATGGGTTTTCACCATGTTGGCCAGGATGGTCTCAATCTCTTGACCTCGTGATCCGCCGGCCTCAGCCTCCCAAAGTGCTGGGATTACAGGTGTGAGCCACCACGCCTGGCCTATTTTGTTTTTTTGATGGCAGCCATCCTAATTAGGTGTGAAGTGGTATCTCATTGTGATTTTGATTTGTATTTTCCTAATGATTAAACACCTTTCTGTGGTCTTACTGGCCATTTGTATATCCTCTTCGGAAAAATATCTCTTCAAGTCCTTTGCCTTCCCCTACCCACCCCCACTTTTTTTTTAGTCAGGGTCTTGCTCTGACATTCAGGCTGGAGTCTAGTGGCACCATCCTGGCTCACTGAAGCCTCAAACTCCTGGGCCTTAAGTGATCCTCCCACCTCAGCTCCTGAGTAGCAGAAACTATAGGTATGCACTACCACAGGAAGCTAATTTTTTTTTAAACATTTTTTTTAGAGACAAGATCTCATTATGTTGCCCAGGCTAGTCTCAAACTCCTGGCCTCAAGGAATCCTCCCACCTCAAACTCCCCAGTAGTTGGGACTACAAGCATGAGCCATGGTGCCCAGATTTTGCTCATTTTTTAATTGAGGCTGTATGCGGTGGCTCACGCCTATACTCCCAGCACTTTGGGAGGCCGAGGTGGGCAGATCACTTGGGGTCAGGAGTTCGAGACCAGCCTGGCCAACATGGTGAAACCCCGTCTCTCCTACAAAGACAAAAATTAGCTGGGTATGGTGGTGTGTGCCTGTAATCCCAGCTACTTGGGAGGCTGAGGCAGGAGAATTGCTGGAACCCAGGAGGCAGAGGTTGCAGTGAGCCGAGATCGCACCACTGCACTCCAGCCTGGGCGACAGAGCAAGACTCTGTCCCCCGCCCCGCACAAAAAAAATAAATAAATAAAAATAATTGAGTTGTTTACATGTTGTTGAGTTTCAGGAGTTCTCTATATATTCTGGATATTGATCCCTTATCAGATATGTGATTTGCAAATATCACCTTCCATTCAGTCAAAGGGTTGCCTTTTTGCTCTGTTGATTGTGTCCTTTGGTGTGTAAAAGTCTTAAATCTCAATGAAGTCCAATTTTCCTATTATTCTTTTGTTGTTTGTGCCTTTGGTGTCCTATCCAAGAAATAATTGCCAAATTCAATGTCATGAAGCTTGCCCATTTTCTTGTAACAGTTTTACATTTTACCTCTTATGTTTAGGTATTTGATCTATTTTTGAGTTAATTTCTGTATGTGCCATAAGGGTCCAACTTCATTCTCTCTTTTTTTTCTTTTTTTGAGATGGAGTTTCACTCTTGCTGCCCAGGCTGCAGTGCAATGGCACAATCTCAGCTCACTGCAACCTCCACCTTCCAGGTTCAAGTGATTCTCCTGCCTCAGCCTCCTGAGTAGGTGGGATTACAGGCATGCACCACCACGCCTGGCTAATTTTGTATTTTTAGTAGAGATGGGGTTTCCTCCATTTTCGTCAGGCTGGTCTCGAGCTCCTGACCTTAGGTGATCCACCACCTCGGCCTCCCAAAGTGCTGGGATTACAGGTGTGAGCCACTGCACCCAGCCTCAACTTCATTCTTTTGCATGTGTATATTTAGTTTTTCCTAGAATCATTTGTTGAAAACACTCTCCTTTCTCCACTGAATTTTCTTGGCACTTTTGTCAAAAATCAATTGCCCACTATATGTAATTGTGTTTTTCTAAGCCCTTCTATTTCACTGGTCTTTAGTCTATACTATGTCAGTACCACACTGTTTTGATTACTGTCGCTTTGTAGCAGTTTTTGAAATCAGGTAGTGTGTCATTCAACTTTGTTCTTTTTTTTCAAGATTGTTTTGACTATTCAGTGTCCTTTGAAATTCCACGAATTTTATTCTGGTTTTTAAACAAATTATGTAAAAATGCCATTGGGCTTTTGATAAGAATTGCATTGCACCTGTAGATCAGTTTTAGTAGTAATGTTATCTTAACAATAATACGTTTTCCACTCCTTGAACAGAGAATGTCTATTTATTTATATCTTGTTTAATTTCTTTCAGCAAAGCTTTGTAGTTTTCAGTATACAAGTCTTTTGCCTCCTTGGTTAAATCTATTCCTAAGTATTTTATTCTTTTTGGTGCCATTATAAATATAACTGTTTCCTTAATGTTCTTTTCAGATTGTTCATTGCTAATGTATAGAAATGCAACTGGTTTTGTGTGTTCATTTTACATCCTGCAACTTTGTTGAATTTATTAGCTCTAGCAGATTTTTTGTGGAATCCCATATATAAAATCATGTCATCTGAGAATAGAGATAATTTTACTTTTTTTTTTCCTTTTTGTTTTGGAAACAGAGTCTCACTCTGTTGCCCAGACTGGAATGCAGTGGCGTGATCTCGGCTCACTTCAACCTCCGCCTCCTGGGCTCAAGCAAGTCTCCTGTTTCAGCCTCCCAAATAGCTGGGATTACAGGTGTGCACCACCATGCCCAGCTAATTTTTATATTTTTAGTAGAGACGGGCTTTCACCATGTTGGCCAGGCTGGTTTCGAACTCCTGACTTCAAGGGATCCACCCACCTCGACCTCCCAAAGTGGTGGGATTACAGGCATGAGCCACCGTGTGCAGCCTTTTTTTTTTTTTTTTTCCAATTTGAATGCCTTTTTTTTCTTGCCTTAGAACAAAATTACTTTAAAAAATTACTTTGGCTAGAACTTTAGTACCAAGTTGAATAAAAGTGGTAAAAGTTGGCATTCTTGTCTTGTTTTTGATCTTAGGGGAAAAGCTTTGTCTTTCACCACTGAATATATGTTAGTTATAGGTTTTCATATATGGCCTCTATCATGTTGAGAAAATTTCCTTACATTCCTATTTTAAGTGATTTTAACATGAATTTTGTCAAATGCTTTTTCTGCATCAATTGAGATGTTCAAAATGGATTTTAACATCTCTGAAATGAAGATATCTTTTATAATCAATGATATTTTAAGATTCTATGAACCACAATAACACATTTCATAATAATTGCTATAAAAAATAAGGATTGGGAGGCTGAGGTGAGAGGAGCACTTGAACCCAGGAGGTTGAGACTGCAGTGAGCCATATTTGTGCCACTGCACTCCAGACTAGACAAGAGAACAAGACCCTAACTTAATTTAAAAAAAAAAAAAAGATTGAAGCCAGGCACTGTGATACACACCTGCATGGTCCCAGCTACCTGGGAGGCTGAGGTAGGATGACTCCTTGAACCCAGGAGTTTGAGGCCAGACTGGGCAATATAGCGAGGCCCTGTCTCTTAAAAAAGAAGAAGATTGAGCATGGCTGGACAGGTGCAGAAGTGTGATTTTAGGTTGGGTGGTCAGGGAAGGTTTCCTTATGCAGATGACAGTTAAGCAGAGATCTAATTACTTAGAAGGAGATAGCCATGCAAAATTTGGAGCAAAAATATATTCATCAGGGGAATAGTAAGTGTAAAAGCCTTGACTTGGAAGTAAGTTTGGCATGCTAAAGTAATGGCAAGAAACACAGTATATCTAGAGCATAGTGAGGAGGAAAAGAGTAGAACAAGATGAAATAGGTCCAGAGTACCTATAAAGGGCTGAGATGCTGAAATTTCTAAAGGCAGAGTGTTTTTGAGACTAAAGTTACTCACCAAAGAACATTTTTAAAACTCCCACATTTGAAAAGATGATATACACAAATCCTTTCTAGTTTCTACGACACTATCAATCCTTTATTCTGGCCATCTCAGTATATGAACGAGTTCTTGCTGAGTTCAATATTTTGGAAGCTAATCTACCCCTTTCATGAATTATTTTAAATCTTTGTATTTCCTGAAAAATTACTTTTCAGCCTTCTAAATATTAAAATATCTTATTGACATTGCTTCACTGAAAACCAGCCTTTGACTTATTTCTTTTAAAGAGTCAAGCAAAGTATTGTATTCCTGAGCAAAATCACACTCTCCAAGCAGACTCTTATTCTCCTAACTTACCAAAAAGGTGAGTACAATTTTATATATCTAAATGTTGATTAAGTGTGTCTGGGAGATGAATCTTATGCTTATACATCATTGTGATGCTACGAAGAGGCCTATTTGGGGTATGGTGTCATTATTACGCTTTCTTTTTGTTTTAGTACCATTAAAGCAGCAAAAACGATGAACCAACAAAGGACAAAAATGGAAAACACAGAATCTTCTTCCTTTGACTTTAGGACTTCTGAAATAAGTGCAAAGGAAGAGCTAGTTTTGCACCCTGCTAAATCAAGCACTTCTTTTGACTTTCTGGAGCTAAATTACGGTTTTGACAAAAATGCTGATACAACCATGAAACGGCAGACAAAGGCATTTCCAACAGTTGGGGAACCTCTTCAGAAGCATCAAAGTTTGGATTTGGGCTCTCTTTTGTTTGAGGCATGTTCTAATTCTAAACCTGTAAATGCAGCAGGAAGATATTTTGATTCAAAGGTGCCAATAACACGGACCAAATCAACTCCTTTTGAATTGATACAGCAGAAAGAAACCAAGGAGGTGGACAGCAAGGAAAACTTTTCTTATTTGGAATCTCAACCACATGATTCTTCTTTTGTAGAGCTGCAGTCTCAAAAAGTAATGCATGTTTCCTCAGCAGAACTGAATTATCCACTGCCGTATGACTCTAAACACCAAATATGTAATGCCTCTAATGTGAAGCACCATGACTCTAGTGCTCTTGATGTATGTTCTTACATACCTTTAGTGGAAGATCCTTATTTTTCATCATGGCCTCCAAGTAGTACCGGTTCTAAGATGTCTCTTGATTTACCTGAGAAGCAAAATGGAACTGTTTTTCCTTCTTCTTTGTTGCCAACATCCTCTACATCCCTCTCCTCTTATTACAATTCACATGATTCTTTATCACTGAATTCTCCAACCAATATTTCCCCACTATTGAACCAAGAGTCTGCTGTACTAGGTAAGTTATTTTTTAAAGTTTGCATAGAATTTTAGGTTTCACTTTGTTTCTATAGAATATTTGGTTTCTTCTCATCTTCCCTCTTCTCTGCTTCTTCTCTTTCTTCTTTTTTTGAGACTGAGTCTTGCTCTGTCACCAGGCTGGAGTGCAGTGGTGCGATCTTGGCTCACTGCAACCTCTGCCTCCCGGGTTCAAGCAATTCTCTTGCCTCAGCCTCCCGAGTAGCTGGGATCACAGGCGTGCACCATCACGCCCAGTTAATTTTTGTATTTTTAGTAGAGATGGGTTTTCACCATGTTGGCCAGGATGGTCTCGATCTCTTGACTTCGTGATCCCCCTGCCTTGGCCTCCAACATGCTGAGATTACAGGCGTGAGCCACTATGCCTGGCCTACTTCCTTCTCTTTCTTCTTCCTGCTACTCCTCTAATAAATACATCCCAGGAGTGTTTTAATGCTGTAATAAGTTGAAAATAGCAACATCAAACATATAATATTCCCATGAAACAGGCAGCAATGGAGGCAGTCAAGATCTGGTACAGGATCTGTACCAGCAGGAGTGCTTCTAAAGAAGGCATGCCTCATTCCTAGAAACGTATATCAAAGGCCCACAATATACTGTTTTTTAAAAATATTTTTTGAAACAGAATCTCACTATGTTGCTCATGCTGGAGTGCAGTAGTGTGAACATTGCTCATTGCAGCCTTGATGTCCTGGGCCCAACCGATCCTCCCACCTCAGCTTCCCAAGCAGCTGGGACCATAGGGACACGCCACCATGCCCGGCAAATTTTTTTTAGAAATGGAGGTCTTGCTATGTTGCCCAGACTAGTCTCAAAAATCTGGCCTCAAGCAATCCTCCCACCTTGGCCTCCCAAAGTGCTGGGATTACAGGTGCAAGTCACCACACCTGGCTTCAGAATTTACCCTTAACATATAGAAGCAGCTTCCAAAAGAAGAGCAGAAAAAAATGTGATCAATAGCACCCAGAATTTTTGTTGCACAATTATGTGGCTAAAATGAGTTGAACATATTGCTAAAAATTGAATTCTCTTCCTGCGGGAGTTGGAAGGGGAGAACCTGATTTATTGCTCTTTTGTAGTAATTTAGTAGATGAGAATACATGTTTATATTTTGTGTAAAAATTTTATCTTATGTATACCTTTACTTATATGTTTTATCTTTTATAATTTTGTATTTTTGCATATCATGCATATTGTTCTGTTTTACTGATTAGTTTGAAAATAGAAATGAGCATCCTGTTAGAGATGATGACAATAATTTGATGTGGAAGATGATGAGGGAAAGCAAAGAACAAGTTTAATTCCCTTAGGTATATCATCAAATAATTTATAAAGCACATTCTACATAGACAGGAGGTGGAGAAAACTTTTGCTCTATAACATTATTTATTGTAGAGTTTCTTCATAAATAGTTGTGTAAGATCATTTGTAACTTTGCTGCAAAAATATCTTATCTGGATCTAAGAAGTTCCTGCTGTGATTAGATTATTTTATACATTTTTAACCATTTAAATGTATTTTCTTTTCTTAGATACTCAAAATACCTTAGACATCTCTAAGCATCTGCATCATTAAAAAACAGAGCGAGACTGTCTCAGAAAATAAATAAATAAAAAATAAACCCTTATTTTCCAAGGATTGTAACAATATCGTCAAGTGCCATCTGGTGGCAGTTTCTTATAATAGCATTTAAAATGTTTAATAATTGGAATGTTTGTATAGAAATACAGAAGACTATCCTATACTATTGTTTTGTAAAATGGAAAAATACTTATATTTTTGGATTTTGTGTAGAATGAAGATACTAAAATCTTTATAATTTTACCTAATGTATAACTGAAGCTTTTACATGTCAAAGCACTTTATAATGCTTTATTATATAGTCTATATAAAACAAAAGGAGTTATGCAAAAGATAATTCAAAGCTTCCAAAATTAATGTAATATTTTATGTTAACTGATACACCATGACTCAATCAAAATACTTTTGAGCTTTTATTTATTTATTATTATTTTTTGAGACAGAGTCTCCTGCTGGCGCCCAGGCTGGAATGCAGTGGTGCAATCTCGTCTCACTGCAAGCTCTGCCTCCCAGGTTCACAGCATTCTCCTGCCTCAGCCTCCTGAGTAGCTGGGACTACAGGCGCCTGCCCCCGCGCCCACCACCACGCCCGGCTAATGTTTTGTATTTTTAGTAGAGACGGGGTTTCACCATGTTAGCCAGGATGGTCTCGATCTCCTGACCTTGTGATCTGCCCGCCTTGACCTTCCAAAGTGCTGGGATTACAGGCCTAAATCACCACACCCAGCCCTACTTTTGAGCTTTTAAAACAAACAATAAATGTTAAAGAATAAGCAAAAACCTCATGGGTTTGTACCTTAAGATAATTCATTTTGCTTTTTCCTCGAATGAACAAGTGCCAACTTTACTGATAATGGTGCTTCAACGGAATTTAAATTATGGTAAATTTATATTTAATATTAGAATATAAGAATTTCCTTTGGATTGTTCTAATTAACAATTGTTACAATATTTCTGACATTTTGGATAGCAACTGCTCCAAGGATAGATGATGAAATCCCCCCTCCACTTCCTGTACGGACACCTGAATCATTTATTGTGGTTGAGGAAGCTGGTGAGTACAGTCTAGTAAGTACAAAATAAAGTGTGGGTCGGGCATGGTGGCTCATGCCTTTAATTCCAGCACTTTGGGAGGCTGATGTGGGAGCCTTGAGTTGGAGGAGTTCATTGAGGCCAGGAGTTCAAGACTAGCCTGCGCAACATGGTGAGCCCTCATCTCTAAAAAAAAAAAAAAAAATTTTAAATTTAGCAGAGCAATGGCAGCATGCATGTGTAGTCCCAACTACTTGGATGGTGGAGGCGAGAGGATCACTTGAGCCCAGGGGTTGGGGGCTGCAGTAAGCCGTGATTGTGCCACTGCACTCCAGTCTGGGTGACAGAGCAAGACTCTGTCTCAAAAAATAAAATGAAATGTGAATTAACTAGATTACTTCTCAGTTCCTTTCAATGTTTTATGTACTATTCGCTGAACAACATTTGATTTCTAAAAGAATACTACCCCTAAGAACTGAAACATATTCACTTTCTTCCAGGAGAATTCTCACCAAATGTTTCCAAATCCTTATCCTCAGCTGTGAAGGTAAAAATTGGAACATCACTGGAATGGGGTGGAGCATCTGAACCAAAGAAATCTGATGACTCTGTGAGACTTAGACCAAGCAAGGTCAATAATTTTTTAATGAGTCTACTCATCTAGATTCAATAGACTACAGTTCTACTCCTTGTATTTTTAACACCCATCATTCAATAAATCCTAAGCACATACTAAATATAAAACAATGTGCTAGAGGATGTTGGGATAAAAAAGATGTATAAGACACAATTCTTGCCTTTAAGAAGCTTCTTGTCTAGTGGTAGAGATATAGGACGTGTACAAATCTTTATTTTTGCCTATATTTATTATAACAAAGCAAGTATGATCAATGTCATATGAAAGATAAAGAATTTCAAGTGTGGGAGATGCCTCCAGGTTGGAAGTGATCAAGGAAGATTTAGTGAAAGAGGAAACATTTGAGCTGATTCTTGAAGGATAGTTAAGGCAAAAATAAATGTTTCATACTTAAGTAGGAAGCTTGTTCACTGTAGTCATCTGGTAGGCTGTATCATGTTAGCTGTGATAATATGTTATAGAGAATGACAGGTGTGCATATTACTTAAGATAAATCTTTTGGAATAGTGTGGTTGATGGTAAAGTCAGAGATGGTGGGGGGTTGTGGATTAAATAGAAAATAATTCTTGAAAGTAGACCTGTCCTGCTTCTGGAGGAAAAATAGAAGTGCATCTAAAAATGTTATGCATTTCTATATATTCTCTGAACCAATTATCTTAACATTTGAGAGAATGGAAAAATAATTAAACATTTTAAAGTACCTACAATTGCAATGCTGCTAGGCAAATATTCTCTGCCTTTTAAATTATAATTCCAATGTACTAGTAATTATGATTGTCATTAATAATAGCCACATATATTTATCTTAACAACTCCCAGAGGGAAGAACAATAATTCTTTCCAATGTTATGAAGTAACTTCAATTTCAATTTTCAGGGAAATGTTTTAGGTGGGACAGAAATAAGTCAGAAGGAGATCAATTTAGGACTAATTGCCATGGGATATAAAAAATCATTGTAAGAGTGAAGGATGCCATTTCCTAATTCAGCACACTTACAAATTAGGAAAAATAGGGTCTACATTTCATAATTATTTCTACAGCTATCTTAAATATAATTTCAAAAATGCCATTTTTTGCTTTGAGTTTGTATAATTCATATATATATTCTTCTTTCACTTTTCCTTTCTGTTTTTCTTTTAGAGTGTAAAACTCCGAAGTCCTAAATCAGGTAAAAATTTCTCTTGGCTTTAGATGACACTTAGCCCTAAGATTGGAAGAATGGTTCGTTAAGTTTAGAGTAATTCACCTCAGGAAGTTACTTGGTTTCCATAATAGCTTCCAGTATTTATTGATTTATTTCTGGTTTTCCCGGACTAGAAATTTTGTTAAGAGCAAGGTGAAGACAGGATTTTAGAATTCTGTTCCTTAATATATAACCATTTAAAAATTATTTCAGAGAGAATGTTTTAAAACTTTGCAGCTTTTCCATTATATAGATTTTCCCACTGTTAACACTGTGATTCAAAAAATTATTTTTGGCCACTTAGTTCTTTAATTTGCTGTTGCCTTTCCAGTACTTTCCTGAGCTTTGCCGGTTTTATGCATTGAAGAACAAAAACTAACATTTATTGGGCACTTCCAGGTACTTTGTTTACATTATCACAGGTGGTAGTTGCCCTTAACATGTTTATTCATATTGTCATGTTATTCAAATACATATACAGATAATATAAGGGTTAAAAAACATGGGCTTTGCCAGGAGTTTGAGGCTGCAGTGAGCTATAATGGCACCACTGCACCCGGCCTGTATGACAGAGCAAGATGCTGTCTCTAAAAACCATGACAATAGGCCAGGAGCGGTGGCTCACGCCTGTAATCCCAGCACTTTGGAAGGCTGAGGCTGGCGGATCACGTGGTCAGGAGATTGAGACCATCCTGGCCAACACGGTGAAACCCCATCTCTACTAAAAATACAAAAATAAGCTGGGCTTGGTGGCACGCGCCTGTAGTCCCAGCTACTCGGGAGGCTGAGGCAGGAGAATCGCTTGAACCTGGGAGGCGGAGGTTGCACTGAGCCGAGATCACACCACTGCACTCCAGCCTGGGTGACAGAGTGAGACTCCATCTCAAAAACAAAGCAGAACAAAACAAAACATGACAACAAAAACACGGGCTTTAAAGTCAGATAGGCTTTAAGTCAAATCCCCAGTCTATGAAGAACTATCAACATGCATGAAGTTGGTTACATACTTTCTCCATCTATTTTTCTCATTTATAAAAGGAGAATAGAATCCCTTAGATAATTTTTATGAGGATTAAATACGATAATGTCATAAAGCTTTTAGCCCAGTACTTGTCAAATAAGTCCTCATTAAATATTATCAATTATAATTTTTATTAATCATTAAATGAGCATTTTACTAAGCAACTTCTGTGTACCTTACATGGTGTTAGAATAGGCACGATGTATAAGAGTACTACTTAATGCTTATATTCAAATTCAGTAGATAAAATTAATACTCACATGGAACCACTAAATGATAATCTGTGTGGTACCCACTGTAATCACCAGCAGTCTGGAAAAACAGGATGGCATTACTGGAGTGGTTAGGAAAGGCTTTGCTGAGTGGAAGAAAGAACTTTAAATAATTTGTATAGACAGAAAGAAAAAAGGAGGGAATTCCAGCAGCAGGGATCAGCCTAACAATGACTCAAAGGTGGAAATGAGCATGATGTGTATGGAGAAATGGTAAGTAGGTTATTTTTTATGGCAATAGATATTCTAGTTTGTGAAATATAGAAAATAAATTTGGGTAAATAAGATGTGAGGCAAGATTCTGAAGGACTTAAAAAAGCCAGTCAGATGAAATACCCAGAATAGACAGATCCATAAGGATAGAAGCAGATTAGTGATTGCCAGGGCTGGGAGAAAGAGGAAAATAGGGAGTGATGGTTTTATGGGTGCAGAGTTTCCTTCTAGGGTGATGAAAAATATTCTGGAACTAAACAGTGGCGATGGTTGTACAATACTGTGAATATGCTAAATGTCACTAATGGCAAATCTTATGTGTATTTTACCACATACACCCAAAGTTAGGCAGAGGAATTTAGATTTAATGCAGTAAGTAACAGGCATTATGGGTTCTTTGTCAAGGGAATATTAAGATGAAATTAAAATTTAGGGAAATATTTACTAGAATACTGTTAACAAACAACTTTAGTTTTCAAAATATTCCCTAACAGCAAACTGGAAGATGATGAACTACTTCAGAATAGTTATTAAGTATTTATTAAACGCCTACTGTATGCCAGTTATTTTATTAGGTGCTAGAAATAAGTACTACACTTGTGTGTATTACCCAGCATGTAAGAAATAAGACAATTTATTGATAAAACAAATTCTAAGGACTAAACAAACCCAGTGACCAATGACATGTGAACCTCTCGTACTTTACTGCATTTTCATTTTCAAAAGGAATTAATATAATAATACTCAGCACCATACAATGAGATGCTTATGTCAGTAGAATACCATCTGTATCTTTAGAAATTTACATCATGGAAAAATATGTCCATTATTGAAGATCTTCATCATGGAAAATTTCAAATACATTTAAAACCTACCATGATAGCATTATCACACCAATAAAGTTAATAATAATTCCTTAATAGTAACAAATATCCAGACTGTTCAGTTTTCAATTGTCCCAAAAATGTCTTTTTACAGTTGGTTTATTCAAATATGGATTCAAACAAAATCTAAACATTGCATTTGGTTTACATGTTTGTCTTCTTAAATCTGTCTTTTGAAATCTGTAACAGTTCTCCCTTCTTTTTTTGTATTTTCTTTTTAAATATATAACAGTTCTCCTTTCTATGTTTTTCACACCATTTATTTGTTGAAAAGAGTGGGTCATTTTTCTTAAAAGACTGTTTAACATTCTAGATTTGGCTAATCGTATCATGATGGTTTTATTTAACACGTTCCTCTATCCCAAATATTTCATGCAAAATGGTTGTTAGATCTAGAAGCTTGATTATATGTGGTTTCAGTGTCTTTGGGAGAATACTTCTGAAGTGAGCTATATATTTTTGATGAATCATAGGCTCACTGGCTAACGAGGCAGAGAAACAAAGTTCTTGAGGCTCCAGTCATTTTTCAGATAATATTTTATTTGGTGATTTTTGGTTAAGATTCATTGATTTAAAAATTGTACAAAGAGAAAAGGGTGTTGACTTATGACTTTTAACTGATGGATTTGTCTGGTATGTTGTATACTTTCTTATCACAGAACTACATCAAGATCGTTCTTCTCCCCCACCTCCTCTCCCAGAAAGAACTCTAGAGTCCTTCTTTCTTGCCGATGAAAATTGTAAGTGGTAGTACTTTCTCTCAAAAAAATCATAAAAATGAAAATATTAAAAGATTAACAATAAAGTAGGACCTAAATTAAAAGGTACAAAAATGATTACACAAAAGAAAACATTTTAAAAGCCCATAATATATAGTCAAAATAATGCCTAAAAAAGCCAAGCTAATAATTTACTATATGTAACATGAAGGCTTAAGAAGGTATGCAATGAAACATGTTTTTCTCCTTTTTTTTTTTAAGGTATGCAGGCCCAATCTATAGAAACATATTCTACTAGCTGTCCTGACACCATGGAAAATTCAACATCTTCAAAACAGACACTGAAGACTCCTGGAAAAAGTTTCACACGGAGTAAGGTAAAGAAGATAAGAGTTTTGGGAAACATGCCAGAAGCTTTCTCTTACTGCAAGTTTCCCCCCTCCCCAGCATTGAGATGGAAAATTAGATTAAATATCTTTACTAAAACTAATTGTTGATATTATAACAATCAAAATTAATAGAAGGAAACCAAAAAGAAGAAAAAATACAACTTAAAGATTCATTTTTCAGAGAGAGAGGACCAGAAAAAATACCTATTGGGTACTATGCTTATTACCTGGGTGACAAAATTATCTGTACAGCAAACCCTTGTGACACACAGTTTACCTATATAACAAACTGGCACACGTACCCGTGAACCTAAAATAAAAATTTAAAAATAAAAATAAAAATAAATGAAGAAAAAAGAATCTACTTCTCTCTAAGGTTGATTTATAAATGTAAAAGATGCCCAATGAAACTACCAACTTGTTTATTTCTGCAACTATATAAACTGATTTCAAAGTTCATATGGGAGTGGGGGAAGCAAGAATAGTCAGAAACCTGCAAATAAATAATAAATAAAAATAGTTCAGATAAATGTCTTTCTAAAATAATTTTTAAAAATAAAAATAAATAAAAAGAAAAGCAATAAACGAGTCATCTTAGCAGATATTCAAATATGGTAAGTCCCAGCCTTTGGGAGGCCAAGGCGGGTGGATCACTTGAGCTCAGGATTCAAGACCAGCTTGGGCAACATGGCAAAACCCCGTCTCTATCAAAAATACAAAAAATTAGCTGGGCATAGTGGTGTGCGCCTGTGGTCCCAGCTACTCAGGAGGCTGAGGTGGGAGGATTGGTTGAGCCTGGAAGGTGGAGGCTGCAGAGACTGCGCCACTGCACTCCAGCCTGGGTGACAGAGTGAGATGTCATCTCAAAAATATAAATGTAAAAATAAAATGGCATGATATTAGTGTATAAAAAGAAACATATACCAGCAGAGTAAAAGGGAAAGTTCTGAAATAGATCCAAATATATGTAGAAATTTAGTATATAATGAAGGTGGTATCTCAAAATCAGGGGATAAAGACGGATGGTTTAATAACTGTTGTTGGATCAAATAGATAACCACCTGAAAAAAAGCAGGGTCTATTCCTTATATCTATATCAGGATAAATTCTAAATGGCTAAAAGATGAAAATATTTAAAAAAAAAAAACCTAAAAATAACTTGGAAAGAGTCTTTTATAACCTGGGGGTGTGAATGACCTTTATAACTATGACTCAAAAATTTATGCATGGCAAAACAATCACCTTAAAAATCTAAAGACAAAGAACAAATTGGAGGAAAAGAAATCTGCAACTGGCACCACAGCCAAAGGGGTTATTACTCTAATATACAAAGAACTGTTAGAAATTCATGGAAAATAACCCCCAAATAAAAATGGGCAAAAATATGGGATCAGAAGGTTTGAAGAAAATAAATGAGCATGTATGCCCTTTAAACATTTGATATGTTCAATCTCATTCATAATGAAAAAATTACAAATTAAAACCACAGTGACATATGGCTTTTCATCTATCAGAATGGTAAATTCCAAAAGTTTGATTACATTCTCTGTTAGGGCGACTATGGGGAAATAAGCACACTCAATGTTGTTGGTGAGAATGTCAAGTGGTACAACTTCCTTTTAAAATTTTTTTTTTAAATTTAGACATGGGGTCTCCCTATGTTGCCAGCTTCTGGACTCAAGCAATCCTCCTGCCTTGGCCTCCCAAAATGCTGGGATTACAGGTGTGAGCCACTGTACCCAGCCTGCTACAACTTCTATGAAGGGCAATTTAGCAATATCAAAATTACAAATGCATGTATCCTTTACTCAACAATTTCACTAGAAGTGAAATTTATACTACAAATATGCTTGCATATACATGAAATAACATGTATACCAAGTATTCATTGCAGCATTATCTGTAAGAGCAGATGACTGGAAACAACATAATTAATAGTGTTAATTGTTAGGGGAACTGATTAAATAAATCATAAATCATGTTATATCCATACAAATGGAATACTATGCAGCTAAAAAAGAATTGGGACTTTCTCAATATATTTATATATAATTTAACTTTTACTTAAAAAGAGGAATATGATACATATGTGTATTTACTTATATATTCATGAGTAACTCTGGAAGGATACTAACTACAGAGGATGAAAAACTAACAGTGGTTATCTACAGCAGGAACATTAGAAACTGAGTAGATTGAAGACAAGGATGGGAGCATTTTTACTAGGATTTCCTGACTTGTAAATAAATCATCTATTTTAAAAAAATAACTAAAAATGTTACAAATTAAGAATTTATTAAATATCTATTCCAAGGAAGAGCACATTTCTATTTGGTGTTAGGAAAATAGAAAAGTCATAAAGGATAACTATTTGCCCTTGAAAATAGTATAGTTAATCTGCTGGAACAGGACACCTTTGAGAAACATGAAAATTATCAAGAAGAATAAAATGCCATGAAGCAGATTAAAAACATACATGCTGAAGAAATGTGGAGTAAAGAAGAAATTTGGGTAGGTTCCTTGAAGAGATTAATTAGAGACTCCACCATAAAAGCAGGGGAAGGAAGTGTGGCTAACAGTATGGAAGGGGGCCTTAGTAAATTGAATATAGAATATGACTGGCAAAAATTCTTGGCTAGAATGAAAATGGCTGTGTATCATGGATATATTCAGAAGCCACTGTGGGTTCTGAAATGGTCCTAATAAAGGAGAGAAGTGGGAATTTCATCCCCTCTACCCCTCTGAGTCCCTTCCCTTCCTTTCTCCCTTCCCTTCCCTTCCTCTCTCTCTCTCTCTCTCTCTCTCTTTCTGTTTTAGACAGGGTCTTGCTCTGTTGCCCACGCTAGAGTACAGTGGCATAAATATGGCTGGCTGCAGCCTTGACCTCCTGGGCTCAAGTGATCCTCCTGCATCAGCCTTCTGAGTGGCTGGGAACACAGGTCTGCATCACCATGCCTGGCTTTTAAAAATTTTTAGTAGAGATAGGGTCTCACCATGTTGCCCAGTCTGGTCTTGAACCTCCTGGCCTCAAGGGAACTTCCCACCTGAGCCTCCCAAAGTGCTGGAATTACAGGCATGAGCCACCTTGCCAGCACCCCACCGCTCCCTGTCAATATTCTGATAGCATAATTTAAAAAAACAATTTACTGGCTGGGCGCAGTGGCTCACGCCTATAATCCCTGCACTTTGGAAGGCCAAGGCAGGTGGATCACGAGACCAGCTTGGCCAATATGGTGAACCCCCCGTCTCTATTAAAAATACAAAGATTAGCCAGGCATGGTGGCACGCACCTGTAGTCCCAGCTACTCAGGAGGCTGAGGCAGAAGAATTGCTTGAACCCGGGAGGCGGAGGTTGCAGTGAGCTGAGATCACACCACTGCACTCCAGCCTGGGTGACAGAGCAAGACTCCGTCGCAACAACAACAACAAAAAAATTTATCAATCTTTCATAAAAGACATGTTTTCACTCTGTTGCCCAGGCTGGAACGCAGTGGTGGTATCAGAGCTCACTGTAACCTTGAACTCCTGGGATCAAGCGGACCTCCTGCCTCAGCCTCCCCAGTACCTGCTACCACACTCAGCTACTATTTTTTTTTTACTTTTTGTAGAGATACGGGGTCTTGCTATGTTGCCCAAGATGGTCCTGAACTCCTGAACTCAAACAATCCTCCTGCCTTTGCCTCCCAAAGCACCAGGATTACAAGTGTGAGCCACTGCGCTCAGCCTCTGATAATATTATTTCAAAACACGTAGTGTGATACTTGCATGGGTGATAAAAATAGCAAGATAAAATCAAGTAGAGGTTGTGCACTGAATTAAAAATGGCAAGATGGAAAAACAACTTTGTACATTTTCACGGCTATTTTTAAAGAAATTAATTCTTTTCACTTAAGTCTATATTTCTACTTGATTAAAGTATTTCAAATTTCACAGGAAAAAAACTAACATTTTCCTTTTCTTTGCTTTTGTAGAGTTTGAAAATTTTGCGAAACATGAAAAAGAGTAAGTTCGTACTTATGTTTAAAAAGATCATTTTCTCAATATTGTAATTTTTCTTTATATAACCAACCAATATTGTGAAAAGATTAACAAAATTATTCCTAAACAGAGCCTCCCTAAAGTCCTATGAATCAGAACAATCACCCATAGGCCTCTTTTTTCTTTTGTTTGTTTGTTTGTTTTTGCTAGGCTTCACGATGCTAATATTGGGCAGGGAGTAGGAGATGAGAAGTCTTCTGTTTAATACATAAGAATAATAATTAGTACAATGGCATTTTTAAAAATTCAAATATATTTTAAAATTATTTTTAATAGTAGAGACGGGGTTTCACTATGTTGCCAGGCTGGTCTTGAACTCCTGGGACCTGGTGATCCTCCTGCCTTGGCCTCCCAAGTGCTAGGGATTGCAGGTGTGAGCCACCAGCACCTGGCCATCACCATGTTTTTTATATTTTCTATTTGTAAATAAGATTTCTAAGATAATTTCCACAGTTTCAGGACTCAATGGATTTATTTTCATTACAATATAGCAAAAATAGTAAGCAACAGACTTTTATTGCTAATAATACTTGGGTAACAATGGAAATGTGTCAAATGTTTCCATTGTTACCAAGTATTATTAGCAATAAAAGTCTGTTGCTTACTATTTTTGCTATATTGTAATGAAAATAAAATCCATTGAGTCCTGAAACTGTGGAAAATTATCTTAGAAATCTTATTTACAAATAGAAAATATAAAAAACATGGTGATGGCCAGGTGTGGTGGCTCACACCTGCAATCCTAGCACTTCGGGAGGCCAAGGCAGGTGGATCACCAGGTCAGGAGTTCAAGACCAGCCTGGCCAACATAGTGAAACCCCGTCTCTACTAAAAAAATACAAAAATTAGCCAGGTATGGTGGCGTGTGCCTGTAGTCCCAGCTCCTCAGGAGGCTGAGGCAGAAGAATTGCTTGAACCTGGGAGGCGGAGGTTGCAGTAAGCCAAGATCATGCCACTGCACTCCAGCCTGGCAACAGAGCAAGACTCTGTCTCAAAAAAACAAAAACAAAAACAAAAAAACAAAAACAAACAAACAAAAAACCATGGTGATATACTTAAAAATTTTTTTGATCCATTTGGTTAATCGGTGAAAGACCAGTTATTTGACATTATACTAGTATTATAGGGAGAGACAAAAAGCACTGAGAAAATCTGATTTCAGGTACAGTCTAAGAAAGAAGGTTTCCTTTTGGGTTTTCATTCTATCTCCCTACCCAAAAGCTCCAGGTTCTTGAGCTAGTTTGATATCATTGCCATCATAGCTGATCTCTGACATGAACTCATGATGGCTGAAGTATAGTTGGAAAATGTACCTTTTCTCCTAAAGAGAGTCAAAAGAGAATTTAAATATTTCAAATGGAAATTATGGTAGGAAACAGGGGAAATAAAACAGCCAAGTGCAAAGAAATGAGTGACTTAAATGGTCAAAGATTGGTTTGATCAGCCTAACTCAGAAAATAGTTTTCTTTCTCTAGCTCTAACTCTGCCTAGAATATCAAACAAGAAACAGAAACTTCAGGTAGATTTAGGTTGGCACAGCTTTGAAGATATGGTGGAACTTTCAGAGATTGAGTCTTCTTTCTTTTTTTTCTTTAATTTAAAAACCAAGTTCATGTTTTTCTTGCCCCAATAATTATACTATTTATTTATTTATTACATTTTTAAAATTATACTTTAAGTTCTAGGGTACATGTGCACAACGTGCAGGTTTGTTACATATATATACATGTGCCATGTTGGTGCACTGCACCCATTAACTCATCATTTACATTAGGTATATCTCCTAATGCTATCCCTCCCCCTACCCCCTCCCCACAATACGACCTGGTGTGTGATGCTCCCCTTCTTGTGTCCAAGTGATCTCACTGTTCAATTCCCACCTATGAGTGAGAACACATGGTATTTGGTTTTCTGTTCTTGCGATAGTTTGCTGAGAATGATGGTTTCCAGCTGCATTCATGTCCCTACAAAGGACATGAACTCATCCTTTTTTATGGCTGCATAGTATTCCACGGTGTATATGTGCCACATTTTCTTAATTCAGTCTGTCACTGATGGGCATTTGGGTTGATTCTAAGTCTTTGCTATTGTGAATAGTGCCGCAATAAACATACATGTGCATGTGTCTTTATAGCAGCATGACTTATAATCCTTTGGGTATATCCCCAGTAATGGGATGGCTGGGTCAAATGGTATTTCTAGTTTTAGATCCTTGAGGAATCGCCACACTGTTTTCCACAATGGTTGAACTAGTTTACAGTCCACCAACAGTGTAAAAGTGTTCCTATTTCTCCACATCCTCTCTAGCACCTGTTGTTTCGTGATTTTTTAATGATTGCCATTCTAACTGGTGTGATATAGTATCTCATTGTGGTTTAGATTTGCATTTCTCTGATGGTGAGTGATGAGCATTTTTTCATTTGTCTGTTGGCTGTATAAATGTCTTCTTTTGAGAAGTGTCTATTCATATCCTTTGCCCACTTTTTGATGGGGTTGTTTTTTCTTGTCAATTTGATTGAGTTCTTTATAGGTTCTGGATGTTAGCCCTTTGTCAGATGAGTAGATTGCAAAAATTTTCTCCCATTCTGTAGGTTGCCTGTTCACTCTGATGGTAGTTTC